>NW_024429189.1:99273340-101868340 GCF_017639785.1 Mesocricetus auratus | reverse complement strand
GCTATAATAAAAATTTAAAGGACAGAACTGATGAGCTGTTGCTATGGGGGCAAAGAAATTTCCTTTTTTTTTCTGGTTTATGGAAGATTTTTGTTGGGTCAAGATCAGGGTGATCCTGGTGAACGGTGTCCCCTGCTGGGCAGTCTGATGTTACAGCATTACAAGATGAAGTTGGTTTGCTAGATTAAAAATACCTGAGTCACATATCAGACTAGCTGAAACCAAATCTGTGCAACAGAGTTCTGTGTACTTACACTTTTTAGACAGTTCCAGTTAGTGATAAATACTTGCGGAATATCATTGTATTTTTACTGTCACCAAAAATGATGAGTTTCATACGCAAGGAATGGCCTGAGAAATTGGGTGAGGTACTTATTTGTACTAAACAGAAAGCAAATGAGCCAAGCGGGTACAGACATTCAGGGTTAATTGGTTGCATTTACCTTGGGCTTCTCATCCAGGATCTGCTGGCGGATCTCCTTGTGTTTCTCCACAAGTTTTTCTTGTCTTTTACTTTGGGCTTCCTCTAACTATAAAAAAGTTACCAAAGGAAAAGAGTCATATTAGGAAACCAAAAAAATAAAGCTTTTATACATGTCACAAGAAACAAAACAACAACACAAAAAACCCCAAAGTTTTTCAAGTCCATGGTTTCAATTATTTGGTAATCTGGGAAAGAGTTGTCCTTTGAACCTAGGTGAGGGGAACCCAAAGCAGGGAGGGGTGGTGACTGATGGACACACATTTTGTAAATGTCTGAAATTTTCCATAACACAAATTTTCTAATAACTTAAAGATTGACATAGGTGTGGCCATCACCTCTGTCACTGGTAACAATGAAAGGCTCTTTTGGGAACTCCACTTGGTTTCACATTTTTGGGGGAGAGAGGGTGTGTGTTCCTGACTTGGGCAGTGATTCCTCTCCATTCATTTTTATAGCCCTTTTATTTAGCTCTATTCTCAGTAGCCGGGACTCTGCACTCTTACAGACTATCGCAAAGCAGCTGGATGCTGGTGACAACAACGGGGCACAGGTCTCCTCCCAGCAGTTCACAACGAGCCTGGCAACTGTTCATGTGGCATTTGCAAAGGAGACAGGGTGAACAGACATACCCTCTTGATGTACTGCACCACCTCCTGGATGTAGGAACGGATCATCTCTGTCTTCTCCCTAAATGGAAACGAGCCACAGATCATTAACCAACCCACCGGGGAAGCCCAGACTTCTGTGCCTTTCCTAACACTGTATAGCTGTTGAATGAAAGGTCCAATCTGGAAGTGTGGGCAGGGGTGATGTGTTTCCCCAGGCGTGGGTCTTGTTTTTACTAGATGTTCTCTAAGTTGTCCAACAACTTGAGAAATGAGAATTTACCCATTTCCCAAAAGAGCTCACCTGACTTTTTTTTTCTTAAAGGACCAGAGTGCCCCTGACTGTGAAAACCTTGCAATTGAGATTGCAGGGGTTTGAATGAGCATGGCCCCCATAGGCTCACAGGCTTAGTCACCAGAGAGTGAAAATCTTTCATAGGATTATAAGGATTGGGAGGCGTGGCTTTGTTGGAGTAAGTGTGTCACTGGGGCTGGGATTTGAGGTTTCAAAAGCCCAAGCTTGGGATTCTCTGTCTCCTTATCAACCAGGATATAGCTCTCAGTTGCTGCTCCATCACCTTGAGTGAAGCCATGAATCTGCCATGATGATAATGGACTAACCCTCTAAAACTGTAAGTAAGCCCCACCTTCCTTTTATAAGAGTTGGTCATGGTGTCTCTTCGAAGCAGGAGAACAGTGACTAAGTCAGGGATCATGTGGAAGATTGATTAGCAGAGAAACCTTACTAAAGGGCCTTTGGTTAAGGCACTGGTTATCTAAAAGATAATCAGTTCATCATTCTACTTAAAGAAGAGGCTACTTTCCACTCACTCTTCCATCTGGCTTTTGTCTTTGGACTTGGCTTCTGTTATCTTCTCTTGCCTCTTTTTATCCATTTTCTTCTTTAATTCCTTCTTCTCTCTGAAGTTACAATGGGGGAAAAGTCAGACAAACTGAACAGCAATCTGCATTTCGTGTTTATGTCTATTCAGGCTAAGTGAGAGGGGATGAAGGCTTACTTCTCACAGATCTCCTTGAGCTTCTTTAGCTGGTTGTTCTGACACTCTTCCGCAACATCTGTCAGCTTCTGAATAAGCTGGGAAGAGAAAATTCCAGTTTGGGGTTTTCTAGGATCACAGATACAGGCTCATATCCCTGTCCTTCCCACCCTAAACACTGGCATGTGGAGTTGGACAATCTGCAGGGGACACTGAGCTGCTGTTAGAGTTACCAGAATCTAACTTTGGTAATGAGGACATGGTTTTAAAGGATCACATTATCTGTTTGTGTTTTTTTTTTTAAATAGGAAATCCTGGTTTTCTCCTTTAAGTGAACTGAATTCGCTAGATTGTCATTCCAGTTCCTGCCGCATAGCTCAGTGCAAACATAGCTAGCAGTATGAACATAGGTTTCTACCTCTACTAATTTTATTTATTAATTTTATTATAATTTTATTAATACTAATAAAGAGTATTAATTGGGGGCTGGGGATATAGATTAGGGGTAATAAGCTTTCAATGTATGATTTAGGGCAAGGCTTTACCTTTTCTGAAGCAACATTTTCTTGATTATAAATCAGTTCATTGCTCTGTTTACCTCTGGTAGGTATTATGAAGTTTAAATAAAATAATAGGTGTGACATAATAGAAGTTATAATCAGCAATGTAGTAGAATACTCAGTTTCTGGATACGTATGTATGTATGTATGTAAGTATGTATGTGGTGTTGTTGACTGGATTTGAAGAGGATATCAGTTACCCATCTCAGAAGCTGATGCAGTGTCCTTGCGGGGGTAACTTCAGTTGATGCAAAGAACACCAGAAATGCTTTTCTGTGCTGTTGTTGAAGATTGGGTTGTGGGAATGCAATAACTCTAATGTTTTGCATCCATTTTCTTATCAACCCAAGATGGCAGCAAGTGTGTCTTTGTAGCCTTAGTACTCCACATGTTCTCAACATTCAGTACATGCCCAATGAGTGCTTGTCAATTACATGAAAGTGAATTTTCATGTCAGTCAGTCCTCACTCTTTATTCCATACTATGAGTCTATGGAACCACAGGTGACTGTAGCAACAGACCTCAACCCTTTCACTGGAGCATAAAATATATGGCTTGGACTTTCTTTGAGAGGCCCTGCTGCTATTTCCAATGTGAAGATTTTCTTCCCAAAATCACATAGAGCAAGATGAGCTAACCAGTTTTATATAAGTAATATTTATCATATTAACAAGTGAGTCATCTCTCAGGATCCATGGAGGGACGGTTTTAGAATCCCTAGTGTTTATCTAAATTCAAATTTGGATAATCTCTTCAAATTTAGAACAATGGATGCTTTGTGCTAAATGGTGTAGCACTTGTGTAATATTCACATATCCTTCTGTGTACATTAAATCATTCAGATTGTTTAGAATTTCTAGAATATTCTAAATGCCATAAAATAAACTCAGACAGGCTCTCCAACCTGGGGTCTTCACCTCTGTCGATGCTGCTCTCCACTGTGGTTTCAGAAGTTGTAAAGGAGCCTTGAGTTGGGTGGTGGTGGCACACACCTTTAATCCCAGCACTCGGAGGCAGAGACAGGCGGACCTCTGCTGCCTGGTCTACAGAGTGAGTTCCAGGAGATAGCCAGGACTACAAAAAGAAACCCTGTCTCAAAGAAACACACACACACACACACACACACACACACACACACACACACACACACACACACTTCAGTGGGTTGAACTCTTGCTCTGCTAGCATAAGGACCTGTGCTCTCACATCCAGCATCCATATTAAAAGGCAGGAGTGGCCATTCCAGTCTGTAACCCCAGCATTGACTTCAGAGGCTTAGAGAGATCCATGTTCATTTACGATAAACATGGAAGTTGGAGCATTTGTATGTGAAGTGGATTAGATGTGAGTGGCAATCAAGGAGGATTTGGGCTACAGAATGCCTGTTTCTTCATTCTGAAGAGACTGCTTCAGCATGGCTGCCACAGTTGAGGAAATCAGGCTTCAAGCAGCACCACTTACCACATCATCAATGTGGAAAACCCTGTTGTTTTTTTCCCTAGGGACTCACACAAAGTATTGTCTCACTACTTCCCCCAGAGGACCTCTGTCCTGTTCCATTTGCCCTAAATGTTTCCCAGACATTATTCTGAGATTCTCCACTTTGCTACATCAGATTCACTTGGGGACACTTCTTAAGAATGCAGGTTGCGTTGCCTTGTTCCTGGGTTTATGAGCTGCAGGAATTTGGTGGATGAGCCTGAGAATGAGTATTTCTATAACCTCCTCGGGGAATGCGGATGTTTGGTAGTCACGGGGTACCTTACAGGCACTCATTTGAATTTGACAGCAATCACACTTCCCTTTCTGTGCTTTCATCTCTCATTCACATGCTCCCAGAATATTATATTTTCTGGATTATGTCAACATCTGCTCCATTTCCTGCTTTCACCTTACCTATTACCCTTACTCTTAGTACTTTGACAATTAGCCAAAATGCCACCAAACTAGAGACTTCTGGACTTTCCGTCCACTCAGTTGTAACACTGATTTGAACTTGGGTCCTCAAATATGGCTGTACTGCAGTCCCCTAAGGTTCCCCTGGCTCTCTGTCCTCAGACCCTGTGTTGTTCCCAAATCTTGTTCCCTTTGTTGGCTTCCACTATGTGAGGAACTATTCATTTCAGCCCAAACCTAACAAGTATTGATCAAGCATCTACTTATAGACCTGGCACTATTCTAGACGTCTGGCTGATGACTCATCTAAATTGATCTTGTTATCATGTGTCTTATGACCAGCAGCTCCAGTATGACAAGGACACACATTAGAAATGAAAACTCTCAGGCCCTCCCCTAGACCAATAATTAAGACTCTGTACTTGCTCAAGATTCCTAGGACAAATATTCACCTTGGAATCTGAGACATCCTGTCTGGATTACTGAGGAGGATGCCGACACCATTAAAGAAGCCATATCAATTTGTCTGACCTGTGTCTCAAGGTCTTTGGAACTTTGTATTTTCTTCATTATTTCAAATTCAGCATCCTCATCTCTGTAACCAGGGTGGTTTGGACAGCTCTGGGAAAATACACATAATTCCTGACAGACCATATACCATATCACATGTCCTTAATTTGGTTTGTCTTCTGCCGCCCGCCCCCCCAAATTACTTCCCCTCATGTCTTCTCAACCTGTGGGCAGATCTGAAAACGCATTTCATGTTTTTCTCTGAAATGTCCTGTCTGCATGGGATAAACTCCCTCTGCGCAAATCACATTTCTATCTACCCTCCCAGAACCGTGCACTCTTTTTCTATCTTTTATCTCCTTGCATTCTATTCCTAAACTAGACAAGAGAAATCATAGGTGCTTCATGTCTTTAATTCCAGAAATTTGAAGGCAGAGGATCAGGCATTCAAGGTCAGCCTGGGCATACAGTGAGACTTTGTCTCACAAAACAAAACACAAGGCAAACAAATAAACAAAACAAATGAAGAAAAATGAGTGATTCCCACAGTGCAGTGACCCCTTCTCACTTCCTTCAACCTTACCACCTGTTGTGTTTTTTTGTTTTTTTGTTTTATGAGACAGGGTTTCTCTATATTGTTTTGGAGGCTGTCGGTCCAGCCCGGCCTCGAACTCACAGAGATCCGCCTGCCTCTGCCTCCCAAGTGCTGGGATTAAAGGCGTGCACCACCATCGCCCGGCATTGTGTTTTTTTATTTTGTCAACTTGACATAAACTGGAGTCATGTGGGAAGGGGGAATCCCAGTTGAGGAAATGCCTCTGTCAGCTTTGTCTGTAGGCAAGCTTATAGACCATTTTCTTGATTAATAACTGATGTGAGAAGATCCAGTCCATTGTGGGCAGTGCTGCCCCTGCTCAGTGAAAACCGAGCAAGCAAGGTGGCAGCATTCTACTATGGTATCTGCTTCAGTTCCCTCTTCCGGGTTCCTGCCCTGAGTTCTTGCCTTGACTTCCCTCAATGGGCCCTGACATGAGACATGTAAGTCAAAAAAATATGCCCTTTCTTTTTCCAGTTGCCTTTGGTCAGTGTTTTATCACAGCAATAGAAAGCAAATGAGAACACTGCCTCAATTCTGCTTCAAATACTGGAATTCACCTCGTCTTTCAGTAAGATTTCAAAATCCTCTTTGTTGCTTAACTTATGGCTCATTTCTCAGAATTTTAATTATTTCACAGATTCCTAAATTTTCCTGGTTCACAGAACGTTTATAATTCAGTGATGTTTTGTTCCAGTGACACCTTTAGGCTAAAAAAAAAATTCAAGAGTTGCCATAGGGTCTAAACAACTTAATGCTAGCAATTTGCATAGGATTCCCACAGATGTTCCTGTTTCTATTAATAAAAAACAAAAACAAAAACTAACAGTGTCTCTGTGCCTGAGGGTGCCTTGGCATACATTTTGGGAATTATTACTTTAAATTTCATAAGATGGTTAAACTACTCTCACACAGAAATCTCTTCTTCAATTTCAACAGGAATTACCAGTTTTCTTAGGGGCTTCTCTACCACCTCCTCTCTCAGCATCTAAATGAGCAAGCTGAGGCTTCCTCTCTTTCTTGAGACCAGATTTTTCTTTGTCTCCGACCTCATCACTCAGCTCATAAGTGTACAAGGCCTGTCTAACCCTCTTTGGTAATTTCAACACCCACCAAATCATAGAAGTCTGTAAACTTCTCCATATCACATGGCTTTCTGGTAACAAGAACCCTTTTGCACACGTCTACAAACTGTAGCCTCTACCTTGCAAGCATTTCTTCTCTGTCTGTAGTCTTTCTTTGGCTTTTCTACTCCAGCCCAGATATTTTCCCTTCTTAAATGTCTCCAAGATTTAACTGTCTCCAGATATTTTTCTTGAATTGTAGATTTCTTTTTTGCATTGGCATTCACCATACCTCAATAAGCAAGGCAATAGTTTGTTTCCATGACTGTCTGCACACACCTTTGTGTCCACCCTTCTATACATTATTCAGCACTGTCAGTGATATTCCCATGTGAACAACATAGCAGAAATAAAGATCACACTCATGATTGCAGAGCTACCTTGGATTATATTGCTCTGTCTCAACAATTTTTATTTCTATTTGAAGTTTGTTTAATTAAGTTCCCGGTGGCAATATGAGCTTTATCACAAATGTGTTAGTAGTGCCTGGAGATGAGGTGGTATTTGTGCATATGCAGTGGGACTCTCTCCTACTCCATCAAGAGAAGACTTGGGCCCATCCTTGCTTTCTCACCCAGGGAAAGTGGGAGCAATCATATGAGGGCTACAGGAACTACAAGAGGTTGTTTCTGGGTAGATCTCTGTCAATGCCCTTCCTTAGATTTCCACAATACTTCTTACATGATTGTATCCTGTTTATTTTTCCTAGTATATATTATTATTCATGTTAGTATGGTGTTAAGTTTCTAACTCTTGCAATCTGGATAAATCTAGCAAAAACAAACGAACAACAATAACAACAGGAAACCCTAAAAATTATACACTGCTCCCTAAATAAGATGAAGAATTTGAGTTTTGGCCTTAAGTTTTCACTACATGAGATGCGGACACATGACTCTGAAGACTGGTTTTCATAGTAACAGAAGCAATTTTAAGTACTAACTTTTTAAACACTAACCTAAGAAATGAGCCAACGTGCATATGGTAATCTAGAATTCTGCAAATGATACTTAATTTTAACTTCGGATATAATTTCTCTTTCCACAGAGCACGCATCCTTTTTTACTTTGTTTGTTTACTATTCATGGCAATTCCCAGATAAACATCTAAACAGTTTAAAGAACCAAAACAAAAACCAAACAAACAAACAAATAAAAAAACTAAAGCCCTGGAGAATAGAATTTCACAATTGTTTTCAACTCTGAACTAAATTTCAATTGGTTTAGTCACTTGAAGAAGGGAAAAATTTTCCACCAAAGAAAATAATTCCCTGATGCTTAATCAAAGAGGATAAAAAATGTGTGGATGGAATTATATTTGTAGTCTTGATGAGAAGGGTGGTTTTGGGGAAAGTACAACCGCTCGGGGTCAACATACAGCTCCTTCCTCTTTCACTAGCTCCCTGAGAAGTGTTGTCTTCTTCATCAGGTTATGAGGAGTGTCAAAGCCCCTTTAGTGAGTTTTCACTGTGAACCTGTCAACTTCTACAAAGAAGGAATTTATAGTGTATGTATGTTAATTATTTAGTGATCCAAAGACCAAACACAACATGACAATTTAGAGACATGGTAGATGTTTACTCTGGGGTGTCTTGGCCCCTGAAGTTGAGAAATCGTCATCCCTGTATGCAACAATTCCTTGCTGAACATCTATGGCATCACATACAGTCTGATTGTGAGTAAAGCCCTGTTCACAGAGAGATGACTTTTTCCATTAATTTTGTTTTTTTCTCAAAGAAGTAAGTTTTGGATGAAAAGGCAGCCATCTTGATTATTCTTTAAGATAGTCTTTTATACTTATATGATCATTATTTATTTTTATTTTCTGTAACTAAGGTTACTTTATATGTACTTACTTGAACATAACTATTTTGGTGCCATTTATTTATTGCAGTTCTCAAGATCAAAACCAGGTACTCATACATGACAAGCAAGTACTCTACCACTGAACTAGACCTAGACCCTCAGTTTGAACTTAAAGATTACATAATCCTTAGATTAAATTTCTCTTATTCCAGAAAGAAACTGAAAATCTAGCCAACACTCCTATTCACTCAAGAGAATTTCCTCCAATGAACTCCTAACATTTTAAGTTATTCTTCACTCTAAAATTATGCCACAGTAAATGCTTGCTTCAGCTTTTGGGAGATATGAATGGAAACAGCATAATATGCTTCCTTAAAGACATGTCTGTTACCCTTCTGCAAGGCTATAAAACTACACACCAGTAAATTTGACATAAAAAGCTGTAGTCTGCTTTGTAGCCTAAGTGACACACGATGGGTTGTGTCATTGTAGCTCTTTGGGCCTTATGATTTTGAAAGCGACTATGGACACTTACTTCAGAATAAATGAAATAAATACTAGTTGCTTAAAATAACTGTAATTGCAAATAGATGTTTTCAGATAATTAGCACTACGAGTCTGACTAAAGGAGATAACATTTGCCTTGTTTGTAACTTTCTTATAAATCATGGGTTCTACGGTCCATTTGGAAGGCAGGCCAAGAGGAGCTGCCCATGGAGATAAACACCATGTCAGTCCTCTTATAAATGCAAAACATATCATTTCAGCATCCTCCATTTTCCAGATGAAATGCAGTAAGCCCTACAATTCTAGGAAGCTGAAACTAAAAAGCCAGTCAGGCGGGTTCTATTTTAGAATTTTTCTTACACCAGTATGTCTTCTTTCCCAAGATGCTCAATGTTGACACAAACAAAAGCTGTTCCCTGATTTGCCTTTGGGTTTTGTTGTTCAGTGATGTTTTTTGTAATCTTTCCTAAACAGTCATTAGCACCATTAAAATACATCAAGACAATATACATTATGTACAAAAAAAAGCAAAACCAAGGTTGAAAAAACTGTTGCCTTAAACAAAACATCCTAATTATTATTTTAATATCTATGGAAGGCATGTCATTCCTACATTCTAGATATAAGAGAAACTGGAGAAACTAACATTTTAGTCAAAGGAGACTTTCTAGGAATTCTTGTATGAACCTCTTGTTTTAGAAATGGTGATAGAAACAACAAAGTGGTAAGATAGTTTTATCAAAAGCTACATATGTGAAAACACAAGTCATTTTTCTATTTCTCCAGCCTTGAAAATTATCTTTGATAAAGAATTATTATCATATTCTAGCCACTTGGTTAAATTTCCATAAACTTTTCAGCTAAATCTATCATGCGAACTGTAAGGGATGTGCACACATTGTGTTTTCCAAAATTAGCTCTGATTCTATCCCTTTTCCTGCATTCACACTTTGCATTGTGATTTTCACCTACTCAAAACAAAACAGAGTCTATTGCTCTAACCTTTGTCAATTTATATGACTTGACTTAACCAGCACAATAAAAAAGAAGTTAAGAACTCTTGATAGACTGTCCATAGATAGTACGTAGCTAGTAAAGAACCAGGGGAGATGAGAGGAACTTCAAAGGAAGAGTAAATAGTACAGTGTTACAAAGATTTGATGGGCAAACTAAAATAAGAGGGTAAGATGGAAATGGGGATGGAAGGACAGGGTAGAGTAGGGAATATGGGGACAGTCAACTAACATTAAAAGCCATATGGACATCTATTATACTTGAAGCTTCCTAAATACATATACATATTTATGGAATTTAAATTGAGACACCATATAATGGGGGGAATAATGCTCCAACTAGACATCTTATGCCAACAAGTAAAACCTCCTGTACCAAGAATGAGTTACAACTTGTTGATTGGCCAAAGGGATCCCATAGACCCCACCCCCAAACATCACAGGCTATAGTTAAGGCTATTAGATATGGTCCACAACCTCATAGTTAGGCCTCATTACTGAGGATACAACTTACTCATGTCATTGATCATGGAGAAACTGAGCTGGTGCCAAATTAGTTAGTAACTTTACCCCTACTGATTAGCATTCATGGCACTGGAAGGTAATTGCATGGTATCAAAGGAGAAAACTAATTGATAGCACCCAGCTTCAAGCCACATAGTTTGTATATATACTAGTACAATAGTGGCACTAATGTTATCGGAGTAATCAACCACTTTTGATTAGATATAAGGCCTATCTTATGAGATGGAACACATACCTGACACATCAAGTGTCCAAGACCCTGAAACTAGATAGATTATAGGCCCTATCTGAAAATCTACTATTATTCTGCTAAAGGAATATAGAAAAAAAGACTACTAATGATACAATGCTATACACCTATAGATCACAACATCACTTAACTCTCAACAGATAAGCTTCTTCTTGCAGTACATGGTAATTAACACAGAGATCCATAACTGAACAATGAAGAGAATGAAGCTTTGGACCACTCAGCCCTAAATAGCATCCATGTCTTTGTCAAATCCCTCTCCTCAAGGCTTATGGATCTATGTAAAAAAGGAGGTAGGAAGAGTGTGAGAGTCATTGTGGTGGATGACTCCAAGAAAGAGTGTCTTCTTGACATAACAGGATGGATACACATGTGATATCAGTTGGTGAAGACTGTGACAACATACACAAGACCTTCACAGGTTCAAACCAAACAAAAGTCCAGCATTGAGAATTGGAAGTGGACACAAAGTCCCACCTCTAACCAAGAAACTATTTGCAGTTGCTACCTACTGGGAAAGGGAAAGGAATGGTTCCATGCCCAGGAGTAGTTGGACAGGACAAAATACACTCCATTTTCTTGTGTGTGCACTTTTTGTTTTGCCTTGGTCTGTTTTTGTCTTATTGGGTTTTTTGTTTGCTTTGATTTTGTTTTTGGAGTTTGGGAGGCTTTTTTTTTGAGACAGTTTTATGGGTTAGGTAGTGGGTAGGACCCTGAAGAAGTTAAGGGAGGGAAAAGAATATGTTCAAAATATATTACATGAAAAAACATTTAAATAAAATTATAAATAAATGTATAACCTAGTTTCTAAGTAGAAAAAAAGGAGATAATTCAATTAGTATTTAAAGGACCTAGCAAAGAAGCCACCCCTAAGGATACATGGATTTGTCTGGGAAGGGGAAATAGAAGAGGTCTCCTTGGTAGACTGGGGGCAGGCTGGGATGGGAACTTGAGGCATTGGGTTGGTAGGGTTTATGGAGGGGAAAGTAATGAAAGAGAAATCTTGATGGGGGGTATTTTGGAGTCAGGTAGAAACCTGGTGAAGGGAAACTCCTACTAATCTGTAAGAATGACTCCAGCTAAGACTCCTAGCAGTAATGATTAGGTAGCCTGGATTGGCCAACTCCTGAAAATCAGATTGCTAACTACCCCAATTGTTATCAGAGAACCATCATCCAGTGATTGATGGAAATAGATGCAGAGATCCATAGCCAAGTACTGGGTCCAGCTTGGGGAATCCATTGAAGAGAGAGAGGAAGGATTGTATGAGCCGGGGGAAGGGGGATCAAGATCATCACAAGGGAACCCACAGAGACAACTAAACTGGGCTCATAGGAGCTCACAAACATCTGGGGAGCTGCATAGGATGAATGTAGATCTTTTATATATGTGTAACAGTTGTGTAGCCTGATCTCCTTGTAAGATTCTTAGTGGTGAAAGCAGGGCCTGTTGTTAAATGCTGTGGCTGGCTTCCAGGGCCCTTATGCCTCCTACTGGGTTGCCTTGCCCAATTTTAGTACAGGGGGAGGAGCTTGGTCCTGCCTCAGCTTGTTATGCCATGCTTTGTTGAAGTTCATGGGAGGCCTGACCCTTTTGGAGGAGGGATGGATTGGGGAGGGCCGGGGGAGGTTGAAGCACGGATTGGGAGGAGAGGAGGTAGGAGGAACTGTAGCCTGGATGTAAAGTAAATGAATAAATTTAATTAATAAAAAAATTAGAAAACTCCCCAAAGCCCAAAACCAAACATACCAAATGACCCAGCCCTAGGAAGGTAGGTCATTTTCCTTCTCAGATTTCCTGCCTCCTTGTACAGCTCTTTGGAACCTCTCTGAGGTCTATGGTGAGTTGGCATACCTTTTCTGAGCCCTGGCACAGACAAGTGTAACTAGTCCTTTTTCTTTACCTCTATTTTTCAGTTTTGGGTTCTGGCTGCCTCTGTGGGTTATTATTCTTCCCAGCTGCAGCAGGAGGTCAATAATGACAACACATTCATGTTTGGGGTACAGACTTCCGAGCCAATTCATATAACATACAAAATAAAGTTGTTTAATTAAATACAGTATTCTATGCACTATTTTCTTATTCTTCTCTATAGTGCAATGAACTGATAATCACTCTTACCTTAACTGAACAGATGAGAATTTTGAAACTCATTGGCCACATATCAACTCAGTGGGCAGAAATGCCCTGCAATGGAGTATTTGACTCTAACCCCTGCATCATCATTGCCTGTGAGCTATTTCATTCATAGCTGGTAGAAATCACTCAGAGTTCTGGGTTGAAAACGCATTTTTTGATACCCTGGGATTTGTAGGCAATTGGCAGACTCAGGACAGTGGGTACTAATGTTGATTTGGGGTCTTGGAATAGTGGTTAGTATGACAGACATGAGGCTGTGTACAAAGTTAAGAAGAAATGGATGGGTAGAATACATGTGAGGAGCGGGGATTACAGGTTAGTTCTTGTCTAGTATTTGTGAGGCTAAGATTCAATTCCCAGCACTGAAAGAAGAGGGGAGAAGAAAGAACAGGAAGTGGTGGGCCAGGCATTCTGTGATTGAGAAACAAACCTATCAGCACCATCACAAAACCATAAACATCCCCAGCACTCAGTGGTGGGAGCTTTAGTTTTGAATGTGATACTAGGGGTTAAGTACTGACAGTTACTGCAAACCATAATATGGAAGGAACTCCATTTCCTTTTAAAAGCAAAACCTCATGAGGGTTATAGAACACAACTCTAATCCTGTTACCTGGGAAGCAGGGGCAGGTGGATCTTTGTGAGTTGGAGGACAGTCTAATCTACATAGCAAGATCTAGGCCAGCCACATCTACAGGTCTACAGGACCAAAATTCAGTTCTCAGCACCGATAACATGTGGCTCACAATTGCCTGTAACTCCAGTTCCAAAAGATAGGATACTCTCTTCAGATCTCCACGGGCAAACACACATATGTGGTATACCCTCACACAGTCAAATAAAATAAAAATAAATCTTTCTTTTTAAGTTTAAAGCTCCTCCAAGTGACATAGAGAAAACACAAGGTTCACCCCATGGCTGTTGCAGAATACATTATCATTTGGAACCAATCACCCAGAGATCTAGTCCTTCCTAGGAGCTAGGGTTTTTAGGTAGTATAAACAAACCTAATTGAGAAACTCTGGGGCTTACAAACTTGAGTGGGTGGGGGAGTTTCCATCTGTGTTTTAACACACCTATACAAAAACAACATTTCTTTCTACTGTAAATACCAGCAGGCAACCCCAGCAGTGACATAGTCTGTCATGATAGAAAGATGTCATCCATTCAGCTCACTGATCAAGTTATGAAGGGCACAGTGTTTCTGATTTTACTTAAAGTAAAACTTAGGCTGACTCTAAGACATAATAAATTTGAACAAAGATAGATATTTATTGTCTTCAGAATCATGCCTCTTCAACTTGAGTATTTGCCAAGTCTCCAAGGACTCAGTTGAAATACAATTCATGCATGATACAGCAGATCTGGGATTGGGACCTGAGATCTCTGTGTTTAACAAAGTTGTGGTTCTGGGACTTCCTTTGAATGACCATCATGTGGTGATTTGTATGTTGTTCTCCAAGAATACACACCCACATTTGAATAGGTTCAAAGCCTATGAAGCTGCAGTCTATGCAAACTGTGCATATTGCATATCTCCTATGTATATATTAAAAATGACTTCAAAAGCATTCTCTTGACATTCAACAATTTATACATAGTTGCCACATCTTTGCTATCAGCTTGCTGATGTCCTTTATGACTTATTTCATGTGTTAAAATTCTATGTCCTTAAGTGTGTTTTATTTATTTTTGTCTTTGGCATCTATCAGACTGTTGTGCTAATGTTATTATTTTTAGTGAACATTTGGTTAGCAGTTTATTGATGTCATAACCTCTCAATCCCTGAACTGTAAAACCTTTAGCCCAAGCAATTCTAACCCCAAAGCCATTGTAGAAGAAATAACTCTGCTTAAATTATGACCCTTTTACCTGGGACCTGCTGACTTTATAATTCACTTGAATTTGTCCAATTTAGCCTGGGTAACCCACTCATCATCCACCAAGATAAAACTGTCATTCTGGTCAGCCTTCAGTCAGAGGTTCTTGGGTGGACCAATCTCTCATCGTTACTTTCAGAATTGAAAATATTGGTATTCATGTTGGAAGCTGGGTGATGGAGTGTGAATTGTGGAAACCAAATAGCCATGAAATACACTGTGAGCTTCCAAATCTACCAAGTCTGGGTCTTAGCCTTCTTAACAAAAACCTTCATAAGTGGCTTACCTGAACTCCATCCCACTTCGCAAACACGGTGGTGAGGAAGTGCACATTTTGAGAGGGTTGTCTGATATTTGACCTGACAGGGCCATGTTGATTTGGATATGAATTTATGTTTTATGAGAACTCTAGTTATACAGCATATGTGTTTTCTTTCTTCAGTAGAAGGGAGTGAACACATGTATTCTAGTGTTCTACCTCTCCTAAGATTTCGACTCCTTCCACTACATGGCAAACAGGGCTCAGCTACTTCCCACATTCTTCAGTGTGGTACCTCCATGTGGGGTCTCCCACATACTCTGGAGTTGCCCAGTCCCAGAACTGTGTTCCATCCCCTAGATCCCATCTGTCTTATTCCATACCATGTAATCTTCCTTAGTTGGAGCCACCCTGCTATTCTTCCAAGACCCATACCAGATACTTTTCACAGAACATCTCCTGTCGAGAAAAACTCTCTTCCATATATGTGAGCCTGGATCAGCCCTTCAGCTCCTGATTCAAATGTTGCCTTATCCATCAGTCTGTCAATCTTTCCCTGCCAAGTCTATTTAACATTTCCAGGTACATTCTTCATTCTTCCCCAGCCTTGAACATCCTTTTCTCCAATACTAATATATCTTTCTCATATTCCCTTCTTGCTACTTAATACACTAAATATCCTGCTAAGTTATTATATTTATGGTCTGTGCCCCTCTTGTAGAAGGTTAGCTTCAAAAGGGCTAGGATCGTTGCCATTTTTATCTAACATTTGTTTGAAATGTTTACTTAGCAAACAGTAATACTAATGACTATTTGCTGAATGAGTCCATGAACAGATGAAGTAGAGTTTTCCTTTTGCTGTGATAAAAATTATGGCATTGATTATGATGATGGTTGCTCTTATCTATGAACATACTGAAATTATGCGTCTTATGTGGTGTGTGAGACCATGTTCTTGAAGGAGAGAGAAATCCAGCCATCAAATATATGACTGTGTGTGCTCCACATGAGCAATACACACAAAGCTATCCCTTCATCATAACTTTTGCCTACAATGTGAAGTAGGAGAAGCATCCATGTAGTGGTTAGGAAGCAGGGACTCTATAGGCAGATGACCAATGCTCAAATCACTGATGTACCACTTTCTAGTTAGAACGTTTTGGGAAAGTCACCACATGGAAAATGTGCTGACTATCCCTAAAGCTAATGAGTGCTTTTTGGGGACTAAACAGAATGATGATTTCTAAAATGGCTTAGTATAATATATGTTCTAATAGTGAGTGTTCACTGCACGGCTGTTGTCTTCATTGCTATATTCTTATCAGAGGTTAGATGGCAGTGGTTGGTGCTGGAGGAAAGTTGTCATTTATTATTAAGATTAACTTGGACTCTCTTGGGTCTTTCAAGGCAATTCTTTCCTCCTCCTCCCCAATCCTTTTTTCTAGCATTCTTTTACTATTTCAATCTTTAGAAAATAATAATTTAAGTTCTGTATGTGTCTGTGTCTGTGCCTGAGTGTGTATCTGTACACCTTGTGCATGCAGTGGTCATGAAGTTCAGAAAATGCATTGGATGCCCAGAAACTGGAGTTACAAGCAGTTGTAAGATATGGTGTGGGCACTTGGAATAGAATCCAGATCCTCTGGAAGGCCAGTCAGAACTCTGAACTATTATGGCTGCCACCTTATTTCTTTAGTCCACCACCAAGGCAGTTCACCATGAGCTGCAGAACTTGTTAAAAGTACCTCTTTGGAATTCACCTTTAAGTTTCAGGTCCTCAAAGAAAGGTTCTTGGAACAGAATTATCATTAACAGCCTATTCTATGGGAGACTTGAATCAAGATTCAGGAAAAGGCCTCCATCTGGATTTTAACCAGTCCCCAGATGATCCCGATTTACACTTTAAGTTGATAATAATTGGCCAAGTAGAATATGATTTTGCATAGGTAAGTCATGTGAGTCTGACTTTTTAATTTTATATTGTCATGGAGGATCCAGAATGAAGACAAAAGCATTATACTGAGTCATCTATGACACAGCACATATTCTTCTTTTCTTTAATAGGTTAACTTATAAAATAAGAGGTTTCATTGTCCCATTTTCACACACATGTATCATTGTGTCTTGTTTATATTCAACCCACCTCCTCCCTCCATCCCTCTTCTCCACCCCTAGATGGCACTTTCCTTCTCTCAAACAGTATCCTCTCTGCTTTCATGCACATATACGTGTATGGCTCATTCACAAATCTAGCTCCTGTCTATGAGAGAAACAGGACGTTTTGCCTCTTTCTCTGTTAACCTTTCTTGTTCTCCCTTTCCCCTTTCCCGTTAGAGTCCCTGTTCTGCTTTCATTCCACATGTTTATGTTTAAATCTAGGTTGGACAGGAGATAGAACATGTGATGTATCTTTCTGAATCTGGCTTATTTAATGTAACATGATGATCTCCACTATACCCATTTTCTTGCATAACTTAATTCTTCTCTTTGGCCTAGTAACACTGTGTGTATTTATCACGTTGTCTTTACCCGTTCATTTTCTGATGGACACCTTGGTTAGTTCCCATCTACTGACTGTTGTGAATGGGGCAATGATAAATATGAATGTGCAAGCATCTCTGAGATATGTTGACCTAAGATTCCCTTGACCATCTGAGTCATATGGTAATCCTAACTGTAGTTTTTGGAGAGCTTCTATACTTATGTTCATAGTGGCTGTCCTGGTTTACCTTTCCAGCAGCATAGGAAAGTTTGCCTTTCCCCACATCCTCACTAGTATTTGTTGTCATTTGTTTCCATGATACTAGCCATTCTGACCTGGGTGAAATAGAATTTCAAAGTAGTTGAATTTGCATTTCCCTGACTGTTAAAAATGTTGAACATTTTTAAAAACATATTTATTGGTCCTTTATATTTCTTCTTTTGCAAACTATCTATTCAATTCACTTGCCTATTCATTGATTGGATGACTTGTTTTTATGGTGTTTAACCCTTACAGTTCTTTATACATTCTAATTTGCTGCCAATTATATAGTTGGCAAAGATTTTCTTCCTTCCATAGGCTGTCTCTTTATACACAGTGATTTTTCTTATGTGTACAGACTCATGGCAAAGAGATTATAACTCTATGAAACTATTTCCTTAATACTCTATTCATTTTGGTCAAGGTTACTCATTTCTTTTGCTTTTTGCCATTAGCTTATTTTCAAGGATAGCACTTTATTACAAAATTCACTTTGTGATTCTCTCTGTGTGTGATTAAATGTTAAATAATTATATTATTTTTAATGCATAAAAACAGTACCAAGAATTTTATAGTCTATGAGAAAATATTTTGGCAGTTATACCTTATCACTAACAAAGATGGTGCCTTTTGCTTTCACAGGTAACCTTGAGGCTTTGGAGGGAGAGCAGAACAGTGGGGAGCAGAGAGTTTTGTTGTATTTGTTCTTGCAAAGCTCAGTGATACAGAAGTAGAAGGGAAAACTTCATTTGCAGCACATGCTTCATTTTTGACAGAATTTTTTTGCTTCCTTGTGATATCCCAAAGATTCCCAGAAACTACGATAACCCAAAATCCAAAAATAAACCAGGAAAGGAAAAAACAAAACAGCTTCACTGAGGGATCAGAGGAAACTTATCAAACATTCGAGAAGTGTTAGTGTGGCGGGCACTGGGTAGCCTGTTTACACTCCACTCTGTTGGCATTCACTTCTGTACTGTGCCCTTTGAGTCGTCTGAGAGCAGCAAACGTTTGCTCCTCCAAAAATGCCCTGCAGCTGCACGAACACAAGCCGTGCTCCTCTGCTTACCAGCTTAATGTGCTCTCTCTTCTGGTACTTCTCACTGTAATACTGCTCTTGCCGAAGATTAAGCAGCTGCTGCTGCTGCTTGTCCTTCAAGTCTATTAGCTTCTGGGTCATTTCTGCATCCAGAGCAGCGAGGTCTTGCTCAATGGCCGATGAGCCATGGTCAGGGCTGCCAGGTTCAGATCTGCAAAGACACAGTGCTTGGCTCAGGAACTAAGCAGGTAGTAACAGGTGACTGGAAAGTTCTGGAATGACTCCTCTCAGGGTCACTGGACTTGGGAAGAGACTAAGCCATTAGAAGGAGAAGGTGACATTCCCACATCCAGATAGAAACTATCTTTGAGTAAATTGCTCTTCACATTATATGGAGTGCTCAGGGGAGATGATGGATGGGTAGGAAATGATGTAATGAACACAATGCCTGATGACTACTTTGAGAAATATGTAGGATTTACTTGTGGATTAAGGGAGATGAGAGGCAAGAAGACATAGTTAGGACCTCAAGATCTTGGCTTCTTCTGATACATCTTTAGATACTAGGTGTTTGGGGGACTTTTTGCTGTTGTTATTGTTTGGCTATTTTGAGGGACAGTCTAAAAAATAACCACATGGTAATGCTTATACATCTTCCATAAAAACAGGGTCAAAGCAATTACAACACTGCTAGAAATAAATCCTTTGATGATCTGATACTGGGAAAGTATTTCTCTTTTGGAAGAACATGCACGCTTTGTTTAGTCAGAGAAGTAGAATTATATGACCTATATTTCCTTTTCTCAGAGCCTAAGAATTTAGTTCTGTGTTCAAAGACAGAAACTTCATCAAAAGTTGATGCTGTACTACAGAAATACAATGTGAACTATGCATGTGATATTTTACCATGTATGTCATTTAAAGCTTTTAGCAGTCATCTTCAAAAAAGAAGTGGATGATACTAATTTTAACAAGATATATTATATGATGGATATGATGTGAATACCCTAATAATAGCATTCAAGAGCCTGAAACAGGTTGTGAATTTGAGGGCCATTTTTAGCTACATGGTAAGCCCAGGACGCAAAGTAATAATTGTGTGTGCATATGTTAATTTAACCAATTAGAAGAACTCAAAAGATGTAAGAGTTATTTTAGTTTTCTTTTTTAATTGAGTCCAAGAACTCTGTTGTATAATCCATAGTTTGACCACAATATAATACTGATAAAATGCACTTTTTTCTTGCCCAGGTTAAATGTGAATTTTCCCACTGAACTATACCCCAATACAAATGAGCCATATTTGAAGGGCCTAATAGCCATATGTGGGTCACAGTTCTTGTCTAAGGTGTGTGTGTGTGTGTGTGTGTGTGTGTGTGTGTGTGTGTGTATGTGTATGTGTAGGAGGCATGGATGTTCCTGTGCTCACAGGTCAGCACTAGGGGGAATCTGGAACTTTAAATACACAGGGTTATTCCTTCAAAGAAAGAGATCTATAATCTGTTATCTCCCCAGAAGCATGGACACAAATGTGATTAATAGCTTGGTAGCCTTTGTGCTGTCTGTGTGGTTGAGACCACACTAGATCCTCCTGTGGACCGTTTTCATGAGCTTGTTTTTCTCAGTCAATCTATAAATCCATCCTTATGGATGATGTCACATATATTTTACAGAGTTTTGATGTAGTCATGTACAATCTTTATTTAGTTTATTTTGTGCTTTATTGTGCACATTGGATCAAGCTAATTCTCAACAGTAAGATGTTCATCAAATTGTGCTGTGCTTAAATATGCCTTAAATAAACTATCTGTGGTCAGACTCGTGAAGACTGAATCAACATGGCTACTTTGTCATGTTGAATACTTTCTTCCTCTTGCAGATCATTACTCTGGTGTCCATGGTGGTCACACAGACCCGGCATCGTGTGTGTGTGTGTGTGTGTGTGTGTGTGTGTGTGTGTGATTCAAGCAAAGTGGAAGGTTTTGGAAGCCCTGTCTGGCTTCCTCTGCATGGTGGCATGTTAAGATATCATAGGCTGCAGAGGTGTATCAATATACATGTCTCCAGTAATGTTAGTTTGATGCACTATTAGGAATTAGGCATAAAAGAAAATAAACAAACGAATGTGTGCATCATTCAGCTGGAGTTCTTTGGAGGTATTTTAGAGCAAACTTCACCTTCACTGGCTGTGTAGTTACAGGTAAATGCTATTGATTTAACCTTTAGATTCCCCTTCAAAGAGTGACAAATTTTACCTGCAAAGAATGACAAATTTCACCTGCTATATCCTACATCTGTTCTACCTCTAAGGAAAGGTGATTTTGCTACTTTTTAAAAAAATCAAATATAACATTTCAATTGTGTTTTCAAGGTGAGCACATGTTATATCATATGCCACAATATGGCTCTCAAGTCGCATCCTGCCTTTCCCTACAGCCTGGTGGCAAAGAGGATGACTCAGAGGGCTGTGAGAGGAAGGACACAGCCCAGCCTACTGCGTTCTCAGCCCATGGACAGGAGGCTTTCACACTCAGACAGCACAGCCCACTGTGTTCTTAGCTCAGGGACAGGTAACTTACACACTCAGTTTCAGGGTGACTTAAAGAATTTCCAGATAGAGAAGAAGGCTATATTTCCCATGGAAATCATTCGCTGTAATTCAAACCCTTGAAAAGACTCTACTGAGAGCTGATGACACGTTTCCAAGAAAGTTCCTACTATGAATTCTACATCCGGTTTCCTGGATCTGTGATGACAGTTGGCTTACCCTGATCACATCTACTCATTTATCAGCAAACAGGAAAAGATATCTCACTAGTGTGATTTGTAAAACAATTGTCTTGGTGAGACCCTGTAATCCCAGCACTCAGGAAGCTAAAGCAAAATATTGCAAAACTGAGACTAGTCTTAGTTAGTTCAGGGCCAGCCTAAGCTACACAGAGACTGCTTCTCAAAAACCCAATCAACTAACCAAATAAATATTTTTGTTTTTGATTTTTTTGGGACAGGGTTTCTATGTGTAGCTTTGTAGACCAGGTTGTTCTCCAACTCACAGATATCCCGCTGCCTCTGTTTCCAAAGTGCTGGGATTAAAGGTGTGTGCCACCACCTCCTGGCATCAAAGGAATATTTTTTTTTAAATACAAACTACAGAAAATCAAGTAAATAAGGAAAGCAATGGCTTAAAATAATTTTTCACTAGTATGATATTTATTTAAAAACTCAAGTGCACAATGCAATAGAACTCAAGGGTACTTTTGCTTTTAAAACTTAAAAATCTTCTAAACTATGTATTTTAACATTTCAAATAACATTTTACTTTAAGTAGTGTGGACTGGTGTTCATGATGATTTTAGAATAATGTCTTACATGATGCTATTAGTGTTCATTAACTAAAGTTAAAAATGTAAAATTTTTTTGATATTTTGCTAAATAAACCCAAGGAAGACAAAAATTCTTCTCTAAAAAGACAGTAAGAAAATTTAAGTCACCCTCACTTTATTCATAGTTCCATAATTATTAAACATTGAAGAAAATCTTTTCACAATAAAAATGAACCTCACTGATCAGAGCAAAATATTATTTATCATCAACAAACCTGCAAGAAACGCTTCAAGAAAATATATGATCATAACTTAGGAAAGTGAGCTCAAATATTAGAGCAGTTGATAAGTAATCTTATTTGGCTTTGCTGTTTCATAGATGTATTCACAGTATGGACATTTACACTAGAGCAGTAATCAGTTTCTAAATTCTTTGTGAGACAATGGGCACCTCTTCTGGAAACAGCCACATGTCATGCTCCAAAGTCACCATGTCACAGAACAAAGCTGGTAGGTAGGCACCATTCTTTGGCCCCACTGTGGCCATATCCTGTGTTCTGTTTATGTTTCTGATGTGGCCATAAGTAAGGGGGCTTCAGGGCCTTGTTGTTGTACTTTGGAACATGTCTATACATACTGTGTGTGCGGCAGTGGGGAGCACAGAGGGAACATGTCTGTATACACTCTGTGGGCTGAGTGGAGAGTGCACAGGGAACATGTCTGTATATACTGTGTGCTGCAGTGTGGAGTGCACAGGGAACATGTCTGTACACACTGTGTGCTGCAGTGGGGAGCTCACAGGGAACATGTCTGTACACACTGTGTGCTGCAGTGGGGAGCTCACAGGGAACATGTCTGTACACACTGTGTGCTGCAGTGAGAATGCACAGGGAACATGTCTGTATACTGTGTGTGCTGCAGTGTGGAGTGCACAGGGAACATGTCTGTATACTGTGTGTGCTGCAGTGTGGAGTGCACAGGGAACATGTCTGTATACTGTGTGTGCAGCAGTGGGGACACAGAGGGAACATGTCTGTACACACTGTGTGCTGCAGTGGGGAGCTCACAGGGAACATGTCTGTACACACTGTGTGCTGCAGTGGAGAGCTCACAGGGAACATGTCTGTACACACTGTGTGCTGCAGTGGGGAGCTCACAGGGAACATGTCTGTACACACTGTGTGCTGCAGTGGAGAGCTCACAGGGAACATGTCTGTACACACTGTGTGCTGCAGTGGGGAGCTCACAGGGAACATGTCTGTACACACTGTGTGCTGCAGTGAGAATGCACAGGGAACATGTCTGTATGTACTGTGTGCTGCAGTGAGAATGCACAGAGAACATGTCTGTATACTGTGTGTGCTGCAGTGTGGAGTGCACAGGGAACATGTCTGTACACACTGTGTGCTGCAGTGGGGAGCTCACAGGGAACATGTCTGTACACACTGTGTGCTGCAGTGGGGAGCTCACAGGGAACATGTCTGTACACACTGTGTGCTGCAGTGAGAATGCACAGGGAACATGTCTGTATACTGTGTGTGCTGCAGTGTGGAGTGCACAGGGAACATGTCTGTATACTGTGTGTGCTGCAGTGTGGAGTGCACAGGGAACGTGTCTGTATATACTGTGTCCTGCAGTGGGGAGCTTACATTGAAGGTGCACGTGAGTGCTTACTTCCTTTTTGCTGTGTTCTTCCCAGAACCTCAGTTTATCTGGAAACCTTATTTGTAAATTTTCCTGTTTTTGTTGCCATTGTAGTAGTTATGATAGGTAAGACTAAATAAAGACGGACCCTAATCTAGGGACTAATAGCTTTAGAATACTGAGAAAATTTGGGCAGGTAACCCTATACAGAATGAAAGCCATGCGACAGTGTAGGCAAGAGTCTGATAAGATGAGTCTACATGTTAAAGCAACCAAGCAGATTTCCTGTAATTGCAAAAAGAGACCAGGAACTGTGTTTCCCTAACACGCCTCAGAGCTGATTTCCTGATCACATACTGATTTTGGATTCCTAAGCTCTGGAACTGTGATACAGTGTTTTAAGTACCCAGTTTGTGGTACCTTGCTCTGTGGTACTAGGGAACCAGTCCAGCACATCTGTCTAACACATCCTTGATGTGATCAATAGAGATTAACCTGGGGTGAAACAGTTCCACACCAGAAGGCAAAAGACCCCAGTGTGATCAGAAAGAACCTATGTCAAAAAGGCAAGGGCCATCTATATGAACAACCTACAATGGGATTTGAAAGGAACAGCCAAGGTGAGATCCACATGGAAGTCAGAAAGCAGAATACTGAGACTGGTATTTAGCAGCCAGCATCTGCTACAGTTTAGAGGGAAAGCCCTCCATCTTCCTGCAGGAGATCTGACAGGAGGAGCCCATGAGCTCAGGAATGCTTGCTTCCCTTTCTCATCACAGCAGTCTAAGCAGGCAGGGAAGAGTGGCTTTTACGTGGCTGGAGAAATAGACTGGAGAGGCATGTAGGATTTAACCAAGGCCTTTGTGATGTCTTTCAATTTCTGGTACACCACGGAAGAATTCTTGACCAAATCATTTTTCTGAGGCCTAGACAATATGAACTTTTACTAAAATGTTGCAGTTGAGCGAGATGACAGGGAGGGGCTTGGTGAGAGTAGGTGGGTTCTCAGGGAGAGGTCTCTGAGAACTGATCTTACCAATAAAAAGACTTCAGACCAACAGGGGCAGCAAACCCTCTAGCTTGTCAGAACTGCAAAGCCCCCACTACAGGTTTGTGTCAGACACTGGGATGGAGGACCAGACTTCAGAGTCTGAGTAGCTCTCCCTTTGCTGTCCCTGCCAGTGACACTCTGTTTTAGCCAGAGTGGAGTGCCTTGAACAGATGTGGACATGGTGATCACATATATTTCAATCGCCCCAAAGGATACCTGGAAAGTTCCAGAACAATGCAGTCATGTCTTCTCTCCTCCAAGTATCCACTTCATATCCTAAATTCTCTTAGAAAAATAGCACAAGAATCCAGCCTTTTCTTCTATTTCTGCCACCCTCTTTCTAGGAGAAGCATTTATCACCACTCAGCTGGACTCCTGACAAAGTGTTCCCTTCCAGCCTCTCTGTTCCTGCTCTGAGTCCTCAGTCCTCACAGAGTACCATCTGGGCACCACAACTTCAGCATCACATGTTCCAAGTGTGGCTGAATTAGAATCTGCCAGTAGCTCATGAAAAGACCAGCATAAGAGTCCATCTTCCATGCAGCAGCTAGGAGTATCATCTGAGGTTATTAATTAGACTATAAATGTTTCACTGAATTGTTTTCTTCAATGAATTTTTATTCAAGCACATAAGTTCTGAATTACTTGCTACTTGCTTCAACTCTAAAAGAACTTGCTGAAACAGTGCCAACTCTACTATCCCTGCAACAAGTTAATTTTACCTTCTTTGAATCTTTCCCTTGACCTATAACCTCTCTCTCCCTCCCTCCCTCCCTCCCTCTCTCTCTCTCTCTCTCTCTCTCTCTCTCTTTCTGGTTGTCCATGGTTGACACCTCATTCTATACTGACAAGTAAGAATGACTTTTCCAGCTGGGAGTTTTGGCATGAGCCTATAATCTCAGCATTGGGACACCAAGGCAGAAATATCATGAGTTCAAGTCTATCCCAAGTATCTTTGGGTTCCTATTGCTGTGATGGAAACACCTTTACCAAAAGAAGGTTGGGAAGGAAAGGTTCATTTGGTTTACATTTCCTGGGTCAGAGTCCATTGAGGGAAGCCAAGACAGGAACTCAAACAAGGCTGGAAACTGGAGGCAGAAGCTGAATCAGAAGCCATGGATAAGCACAGCTTATTGACTTGCTCCTAATGGTCTGCTCAGCAGCCTACCTTCTTATAGAACTCAGAACCACCAAGCCAGTGGTGACACCACCCACAATGAGCTGAATCCTCTCACATCAATCATTAATGAAGAAAATGCCCTCCAGGATTTCCCAGAGCCAACCTTATGGAGGCATTTTCTCAATTGAAGTTCCCTCCTCTCAGTGTCAAGTTGACATAAGAAGTAGTTGGCACACCAAGCTACATGGTTACACTCTGTTACAAAACTATAGAGACTGGGTATGTAACTAAGTAGTAAAGGATTTATCAAGCATTTACAACTCCATAGGTTCCATTCCCAGCACTGAAAAAAACAAAACAAAAAACAATCAAACAAACAAAAAACAATGGGGGGGTCTTCTGTTCTCTAAGGTCATTCTATATCACAGTATTGTTCCTTTTTTATCATCTTCATGATTATGCTCTATGGCTACATTAGTTATCCTTTTTTTCCTCATTACCATGATGTCTTGGGTTTCTATTGCTGTCATAAAACACCATGATCCAAACAACTTGGGTAGCAAGGGAATTACTTCATCTTACACTTCCAGATAAGATAACAGTTCATCATTGAAGTAAGTCAAGGAAGGACCTCAAGACAGGAAATGATGCAGAGGCCATGGAGAAACGTTACTGACTTGTTCCTCGTGGCTTAGCTACCTTGCTTTCTGACAGACCCCAGGACCTTGGATGGCACCACCCAAAGTAAACTGAACCCTCCCACATCAAACATCAGTCAAGAAAATATGCCACAGGGTCGTCCATGGGCAGTTTGGTGAGGACATTTTCTAGGTTGAAGTTTTCCCTCTTACAAAATGACTCTAGCTTGTGTAAGTTGACATAAAGCTAACTGGCACAGGAGACTATATATTTGCTATTTGTGGGTAAAATTTTTATAGATTACAATCATTGCATTACCCAAAGGGCATGGAAAATATAATAATAATATTATTTCATACCTGTGCCAGGCAAGCTTTCTCCACCACATTCTTAGTGGTCTAAGTACATGATTCTGTGAGAGCCTTAGACCCTGGAGTACATATCAGGGCATTATGAGTTTCAAGTATTAAAAGACGGTTGAAACTTCCCCTCATCTCTTCAACTAGACTTTAGGTACATAAGAGTTCTGTGCCTGCCCTGTTGACAGCTGCTATGGTGGGAGGTGTGTCAGCCACCTGATACATGACTCATAGAATAGAGCTCTGGGAGTCTAACTGTGTATCTACCCAAGAATTTGCTCAAATGTAAAAATCAATAACCACAGTCACAGCTATCCTGGAAGCAGGGAAAGAAAGTTTACTGCAGTTCAGCCATTCAAGACTAACTTGGAAAACTAGCAAGACATTGTTTCTTACAAGGAAAAGGGAAGGAGGGAAAGGAAGGTCAGAGGGAGGGAAAGAAGGAGAGAGGAAACCAAATTAAATTCACAAGCAAAAGTGAACTGCTCAAGAACAGCAGAGTGGAGCAGGTGGAATGACTTTCCTCCCTGTGGTGGCACAGGTTAAAAAATGTGGCACAATACATAAATAATTATCCATCTTTCTCCCCCCCCCAAGGGAAAGCATCTCCTCTATCACGGTATAAAATTAGCAAGTACCTATCAACTCACTTTTTCTTGCTGTCCTTCTTGGCAGACTTTTCCAAGGCTGCCCTCCGTCGCAAGTAGTCATTCTGAATCTCATTGTACTTGGTGGTGTGCTCCTTGATGAGCTCTGTGGTTTTCTTGTGGTGTCTCTTGACCAGGTCTTTCATTTCCTTGTAGTGCTTCTTTTGAAGTTTCACGAATGATTTCTGTTGCTTAAGCTCTTCGATGGTCTGTGCTTCTACTTCTGCAACAGAGAAACGTACTAGCTGCGTGACAGGGTGGATTGAGAGTCCAGAGGAGGGACAGGGGTACCCTGCTTAGAGAGGACCAGCCCATCCCCACCAAGAGCACAGCTTGCATGTCAGAACTAGCGGTCAACTGCTTGGACTCGAGAGCCTAGCAAGGTGCTACCTACCAAACTTTTCAGAGGCCCAGTTCTTTCATCTGTAGCTTTTAAGTTTGGTGCCCTAGAAATAGAGTTTACGATGGGGTTGCGATGCCTGCGACTTACTGAAGGCTGTGGGGACAGGAGGAAGAGAACCGAACAAGGTGCATGGTAACTTCAGTGTGGCTTTGGAATAATCCCAGGAGAATCCCAAGTGTGCACTACACCCCAGGGCTGGTCTCCTCATGAATAAAGGCCAGCTTCTTGCGAATTTGGTATACTCAGAAGGCAGACACAACTTTCTAGAACTATCTCCCTTTAGATAGAGGGTAAATTTGCAGAGAGTAGAAACTAGACTTGAACAACCTAGCCCCACTACAGCTGGGAATAAGATGCACCACGTTAGAGGAAAATGGAGCACCTGTTTGAGGATGATGAGATTTCTATTAGTTCACAAGGCTGGTCTGATGGTGAAATTAAAAGAAAAATTCATGGAAAGTGTTGAATAGTTTTTGGCACAATGCCTGTAGAGACTCAGCAAATAATCACACAGGCTCAGCATCTCTCGGGGAACTCACTGACAAGGGACATGCCATAGGGTTCTCCCTATATCTTAGTGAATGTAATAGTCGAGTGTGTTAAGTAAGTGTCCTATAATCTAATTTTCACCAAGGCTCCAGCAGAGCTAGTGGTCACCTGTATGACTGCAGTGTTTTATCCAATGCTGAGAAAAAAGGTCAATGTGACAAAGCCTGGCTCAGTATTTCATATGCACGTTTCATCAGTTCTATAAGATGCATTTTTAAAAATGCATCATCACTTCTGAAATTAAGATTCCTTAAGTTCCCTTGTTGCTTTTCCTAGAATTAGAAGAATGGGGGCGTGGGAAGTCTTTCAGTGTACAGTGTGTTAACTTCGATGATTTATCATTTATTTGGACCCAGATTAAGTCAGAGTTCATATGTTCCATTTCTTGATATGAAATTTCTGTTTTGGGAACAACAACAACAACAATGCCATAAATATTTAGAGCTATCAGGCAATTCAGAAATAATGTATGTCATGAATCATAACAACCCTGAGTAGAAAACAAAATGCATTGCACATAAACAGGGGAGCTGGAACAGTGATTTCTGTTGTGAAATATCAAGGCCTTTGCAGAGCTGAGCACTTCCTGCTTGTACCACGCATCTTCCCTGACAGCTAATTTTTCTTCTTTTTGAAGAAAGAAGACGAGGAGAAAACTAGGTACATTTATTTAACGGTTTCCCTCAGGCTCAAACTGACTCCTGCTGGTTGCATAATAAGTGCTTGCATTAAGAATTTATATTGTCCAAACATGACTGGACAACAACTTTTGTTTCTTGACCCTGTGGTATGACAGTCTGCTAATATTGCCAGAAGGTGCAGTTTGGGGGTTACAGTTGTGATTTTAGCTATTCAATCATATTAGCAGGAAAAAAATGACTTGTTTCTGTTGTACTTGAGTCTTAAAGAAAAGTGCCCATAGTTTAGTGACAATTTCCAAAGGCTTTAGTACCACCTGTATTTCAAAATGGGGGACCCAAACTCCCGGAAGAAACAAGCTCTGAACAGACTACGTGCTCAGCTTATAAAGAAAAAAGAATCTCTAGCTGACCAGTTTGACTTCAAGATGTATATTGCCTTTGTGTTCAAGGAGAAGAAGAAAAAGTCAGTACTCTTTGAAGTGTCTGAGGTTATACCAGTCATGACAAATAATTATGAAGAAAATATTCTGAAAGGTGTACGAGATTCCAGCTATTCCTTGGAAAGTTCTATAGAGCTTCTACAGAAGGATGTGGTACAGCTCCATGCTCCTCGATACCAGTCTATGAGAAGGGATGTAATTGGCTGTACTCAGGAGATGGATTTCATTCTTTGGCCTCGGAATGATATTGAGAAAATTGTTTGTCTCCTGTTTTCTAGGTGGAAGGAATCTGATGAACCTTTTAGGCCTGTTCAGGCCAAATTTGAATTTCATCACGGTGACTATGAGAAACAGTTTCTGCATGTACTGAGCCGCAAGGACAAGACAGGAATTGTTGTCAACAATCCTAACCAGTCAGTGTTTCTCTTCATTGACAGCATTTGCAGACTCCAAAAAACAAAGCCACCATCTTCAAGTTATGCAGCATCTGCCTCTACCTGCCACAGGAACAGCTCACTCACTGGGCAGTTGGCACCATAGAGGATCACCTCCGTCCTTATATGCCAGAGTAAATAAGAGCATTGACCAGCAAAATGGAGAAGACCAGAGAATGCAGCAGTGGTTTTCTTTTCTTGTTTTCTTACCACTTTTCTTTCAGAGTTTAAGGAAAATGGACTCATGCACAGAACACTATGCATTTTGAAACTTGTTCATCCTGGATTTATTTTAATCATTTGTATCACAGAACTTTAAAAAAAAATCAGATGTCTTCTGCACGGACTGTGAAGGAAGGTGCTTTGCAGATTGCTGCACTGCATCAGCATCTTACTAAAATGTGAAGGAAGGACTATTGTACACTGAAATGCTTAATGTATCTGAAAGCACAGGTGATGCTCAGTGTTGTGGTCTTCATGTTTGTGCTGGTTTTTGCCTCTGACATCTGTCATCAGTATTGAGGGTGAGAGTGAATGTAACAGGTATAAATAAGACTTAAAAACTTAATAGCTTTGCTATAATCACCGTTGTTCCAGAGCACTGTCAGATTCATTCTAATGACCAGAATGGTTGTTACAAAAAGAAATTACAACCATGGGAAAGAAATCTTAATGAAAAAAGCATCTCATTGAGGTATTTTTGCCTCATGTGCACTGGACCATGTTTGTTTTCTTGGTACTCATTAGTACATGTATTTTTTCCCAGATCTCTTTCCTCGAGTTGCTGTTATAGAGTACTCTGCTGTGTGCAGATGCATTTTATACACATTAACGCAGATCTGGAGTCTGGCATGGCTAAATGCAGCTATAAAACAGGAACATTCATAGCTGCAAAAACCATCATAAGTAGAGGACTTTTTGGTTTTTGTTTTGTTTTTGGTGTTAGAAAATTTAATTACAAATAAAAAAAATCCAGTGAATTTTGCAGAAATACTGGTTTCTACACCATCCTAAAGAAGTTGAGTGTTTGGAATAGAAAACAATATTAAAAGTGGGGATCTTACATTGTAAAATTAACCAGAGTGTCAAGAGTTCTGAATGCAGAACTTAATTGTGCAATGAACATAAGGAAAGACTACTGTATAGCTTTTTTTATTTTTATTTTTTTTCTTTTAAATGAAGAAAAGCTTTGCTTAAGGGTTGCATACTTTTATTGGAGTAAATCAGAATGATCCTGCTCCATTGGAGTAAAACTAGTGCTTACTGGTTTCCATTTGTATTTAGCTTCTGGTTGGAATTTGGAAAAAAAATGAAACCTAAATAAAATAGGTGAAAGCTTCCTGGCTATTAAGATAAAAAAAAAAGAATTTATAGTCCTGAGGAATTGTCACATTTCCTATTAACCAACTGCACCTTACTTTGTAGAAGAATGGTTTCTGGAGCTTCAGCTGTGGACAGTTTAGAAATGGAGCACCCCATGCTCTAGCCTGTGAGAAAAAGACACGCTAAACTATCTTTGAAAAAGCTTCCAGGCAAAAGGCTATCCCTTGGAAGATATGAAAATGTAAAAGCAATGTTCATTTGCATAAAGACAGTATCACTAATGGGTGAGCTGCCCAGAGGCAGCCATAGTAAGGGTGGTGGTGCAGACCCACTGTCTCTGTGTAAGCATTTAAATATTTTTAGATAACACTTTAGCATTTTGTTTTCTGCATCAGTGTTGTATTGCTTCCCATAGAATTCTTTTAAAATATGCTTTGTGGTCTTGCAAGCTCCTCACACTTTTTCTAGGCATGATTTATATATTTTGATGAAATATACTCTGTGCATAAAGTACATAGATCCAAACTCTCCAGTCTTGCACATTTTTGCTAAGTTCACATGATTCACTGACCATTACCAGCTGAAAATCAGCATACTGCCAGGACCCTAGATACTTTCTAGAGACCCTCCCCACACCCCTAGACAGGTATAATCTAAGCCTTGGTTTCCAACAGTGAGATTAGTTTTGCCTCTCTTTCTTTGATCTTTGGGCAGGTGAGATCGTGCTCTCTCATGTCCTGCTCCTTTTTCTCAGCTCTATGCCTTAGCTGTCCTCCTTGTTGTAGGTGATCACAATCTGTTTTCATAGTTATCCTCCTCTCCATTCTGTGACTGCATCACAATTCACTTACCTGCCTCACTGTTGGTCAACATCTGGTTCTTACTAGTGGTTTTGTTTTTGGTGAACTTGTGCATACATTCTTGTCCTGTTTTGTGCCAGATATTCTAAACATTTTTAAGACTGCACTACATAGTAAGTGCTAATTGCACTCAGAAAGCTTAAGTCAGTCTGAGTCCCTTTGTTTGATGTAATTAACCCAAGTTCATAGCGAAGATTGTAAACATTGTGTATTTCATGGCCACAAACAGGCTGTGTATATATTTCAGATTTACAGATCTACAGATCTGAAATACATTATATTGTCAGTACTATAGGGAGACACACATCCCTGTTAACTGACTCTCACAGTCAGGAGAAAATTACTATTTTTTTTGAAATAGGTATCTTGAGAAACTGTTATTTTTAGCCAATAGTGTCTTTTCTGCTAACTCTGGTTACTTCTCTGTGACTTTACATTAGACAATGTGACTACAATGGGGTCAGATGTCATATTAGATAATATGACCAAACTCACGCCAGATGTCTACAAACCTAAAAAATTTAATGATGCTGGTTTTCAGAGACAAATGACACTCTCCTCCCCTCTACATGCTCACTGTGCCATGCTCAGTTGAGGACTTCCGTGTGAAGGAAATGCTAGCTAGCACTCACCTGTTAACACACTCTGGACCAGGTCTTCCGTTTTGGCGGGCGCCTTTACAGAACCTGTAACCAAAAAGATCAAAGAAATGACCTTCTTTGTTTTTCAAATTTTATCCCATTTTTAAAAAGAAATGTTTGTATCTGGGTTGTAGCTAAGTGGTAGAACACTCGGCCATCCGGGTTTCATCTCCAGTATAGGGGGCACTACCCTTTGATTCTAGGTCTCTTTAGACACAATTTCTACTAATTGTGGTAGAAAGTTATTTAAAACAAGATTGCTCCAAAACTTCTTTAATTTGTAAATTTGACTCAATCCTGTTATTCTCCACAAATCCTTCTACTTGCAATTGAAATTTCAAAACAAGAAATTCAATCTCAATAGTGCTACTGCCATCTTCTGGCAATGTTGGGAATGAGGTAACTAAAGGCTGAATGCAAACCAAAGACATGAACCATTATCAACACCCAAATCACTGAGCAAGGCGTAAGGGGAAATAGAGTACTTTGCACCCCCAGAATGCCTCTTCCCAAGCCAGGAGTGGGAACCAAAACTTTCAGAGGGTAGTACTCTGACCTAGGGACCCCATATCACCAGGATGGGACATGTCAGTGTCACCTGTCCCTGACGGGATGCATCCAGACAGGTACAGCATCAAAGCAGAACCTCAGTCTGATCACAGGAAAACATTGAGGCAGCTCAAAGTGCGGGATATTTGAGAAACAATCCAGGGGTAGGAGAAACAAGAGAGAGAGGTGGGAGCTGTTACAGAGGGTAGGGGACCATGGAGACAGGATGAGCAAGTGCAGCATGGGACCCCAAGTGTGAATCTACAACAATAAATGGACACTAGAGTAAGGAAGGCTTGCTTGTGTGAAAGTTTACTGTAATCTTGGTGAATGTTAACTTTCGGGAAGGAGGCAAATTGTCTCACACATTTTGTACAATTTTAAAAAATGTTTCATGCAAGTCAAAGTATTACTAAGTATCACTTAAAATCAAAATGTTAAAATGGTAAATTCTCTTTTGTTCCCAGAAGCAATAAACTATAGTTCAGAAGCACTGCAAGTGTTTGCATGTGGTAAATAGTCATTTGAAAACGATGCTTCTTGCTTATGGTTAACCATCCCCTATTACTGATTTCATTGGCTTTCTTAAAAGCAGAGTTTCAGTTCATTCATGTTTGATGCAAATGAAGTAGGATTTGTATTTATAAATTTGTACCCTTGCACACCAATGGGAAGATCTGAACTTCACCAATGTCATGTGCCCCCATGACAGAGAAGGAAAAGGGCATGAAGTCACACTCTCACGGAGGAAATTCTTTCCCCTTCTATTTTATTAACCGATTCAACTAGATGGATCATGCGGTTGCTCCTCCTTAGCACTGGGTGACTGCAGAAGATGCACAAAGGAGGCCCGCTCTCAGGAAGGCTTCCATATGTTAAGGGGAACACACACACACACACACACACACACACACACAACCCCAAAACCCCACCACTCTGTATGTGTGTGTGTCTCCCTCTTTGTGTGTCTCTGACTCTCTCTCTCTCACACACACCACACAAACTCACATATTACTTTAATATAGCATATGTACACACACAACCCCAAAGCCCCCACCTTTCTCTGTCTCTCTCTCTCTGTCTCTCTCTGTCTCTGTCTGTTACACACACACACTCACACACTCACATTAACTAAAGTGAGATGGAATACCAACATAAGCTGCAGTGAAAAGATAGGATGTCTCTGATAAACAAGACAGCTGAATGCAGCCTTGGGTGAAGAGTAGAAGCTATAAGCAAGCTTTTTAGTAGTGCCGAGTACTGTCTGACCTGGATTTCCCTTCACCAGCATTGTGCTTTTCAGGAAATCCATCACCCCATGGAGGACTGGAATGACCTAACCTACATGCATGGCCTAGCAGACAGCCTAACATGGCAGACATTTACAGTTACTGGAAAGTCACATGTTGGTAGAGACTTGAAAGAGAAGGAAGAATATGCTTCTAAGACATAGTTGTGAGTTGATTGAAGAATGCTTCACAAACTCAACTCCATCATAATTCATCCCCAAATAACAACCCACAACACAGATGGATCCTAGCATGCCAGCAGAGTCAGGTGTGGGCCTGTGTGGTCCTGTGACATTCATCCATGCATCCGTCTTGTTGCCCACTCACTCACATCACACGATGGCATGCTTTCTTCCCTCAATGCCATAGCCTTCTGTCGAGGCCCCCAGAAGCTGAAGGTTGGACATCCAGCAAATAGCACTGTCCCCACTGTTTACCTGGAGCTGGCTGGCTGTGTGGAGCCTGGGATGGTGGTTTGGGTGCAAGGGATGTTGTGTGATTCATGCCATTTTCTGCTGGAGTTGTCCTGGTTTCACTTGGTGCCTCTGATGATGTTTCCCCAGGATCAGCCTAAAATCATAAACACCTTAAACTTTCTGTTTCATACTGTTTTTATTGCCTTCCTATACCAATAAGGCTACACATTATGGCATTTTCACAATTTTTTTTGGAACCAGAAATATCAAGTTTGAAACGGCCTGGGCAGGAAGATTAATGCAGCATAGTGTGAAATCACAAAGGTGGCCTGTTTAATTGCACAAAAGACTCTGGTTTCCACTCCTTTCCCCAGGTTCTTGAATAGAGCCTTCCCACACTGCCCCTGGATCTGACCAGGCAGTATGTATGCTTCCATCAAAAGAGAGAGTAGCAGTAAAATGCAAACAAGAGACCATAAAGACACTAACCTGTCCAGGCTTCAGCAGACCCCTGCGATAGCAGTGGAGATAAGAGGCTCTGTGGAAGCACAACTAAGCCCTTCTGGCTGGGATGTCCTGGGCTAGATAGCCCTAGTGGAATACACACTTGAGTGAGCTACCTAAATATATCTGAGCCAGGTCCAGAGTGGCAGAGCTGAGTTGCTGGATAAATAACATAGAAGGGGATAGTAGGCATCTGGTTTTGTGCCATCAGCTTCCATGCCATAGCAAGAGTTGATGTGGTGGGTAGGAATGCAGGCTGAGGAACCAGGTATCCTCGGATCGAAGTCAGTATCCGTTAACAAGCCACTTATCTCTCTGTGCTGTTTCCCCATCTCTATCCACAATAAATTTGGGGTCATACTATTGTCTGTCTTATAAGATTTCTTCCAGGATCAAACCTGTCAGTGTTTATTAAGTACCTAGAACACCTTCTGGTACAAGCTAAATAAGTAAATATGTGAAACAGTTAAGATTCTGTGACATTACCAATGGATGATAATAACTGTGTCAAGACTCATGAGGCCTTCATTCCACCCACACTAGAAGCTATGCCCTATTCAAAGCAAACATTCAATAAATGTCTGTTGACTCAAGGCTGATCCTTACAAAATAATTGCCTATATAATTGCATCGTATTTCAACAATGCTTTCCAACACTCCAAGTACTTGCCACCTGTTTTAGACTTGCTCTCCATGTCCACAGCAAGCTTTATCCTAGCATTTTGCTATGCAGTGTATTTATAAAGTACAGTAACAATGTTTTCTTCCACAGGTCATCTGGACCCCCCAACACTGTGACATTTGGGCATATAATTTCAAATACAATTTTACCAAAGGAAGACAGAGTGTAGATGACATCACTGACTCATCTAATTTTCTCCCCCAAATCACTGCTTTTCATCTTTGAAACAAAGCCTTACTCTGGTGCTGTGGATGGCTTGAACTCATGATCCTCCTCTTACAACCTCAGAACTGGCTTTGAATCAATCCCCCAGAGCATCTTTAACCTAAAAAATATCCCTGTTCATTCATTAGGACTCTTCAGTGTAGCTGATCTCCCTGAGATGGGTAACAGAAAAATATGCCTTGGTACCAGGCTAGACATCAAGTAGGAGATACAGGAGCCTAGTCATATAACCTAGAAGCATTAGATCTTGCTCTTGTGAAATTATATCTCTTTATGAATGGATAACTTGACTAGTAAGCTCTGGTATCGTCACATTTAGTTAGTAACCATCCAACAAGAAAATTCTCCCTAGAGTAATATGCCAAGAGGAATGATGGTATATTCTTTGTTCAACCAGACATTGCAAATGAGAGCCTCTTGAATGCAGTATGTGGGTGGGGTTTCTTTTTGTTTTGCATTGCTTTGTTTTGGCTTGTCCTGTGTTGCCAGATTTTTTTCCATGCAGGGAATGTTATACACAGAGAATACTTTTCATGATTTTCTTCAAAACAAAACAAAATAAAACAAGCCAGAGTTAATGACCCAGAGCTGTAAAGCTGTGGGGAGGAAAAGGAAAGCCATAACTAAAGCCTGAGAAAGCTCTTGTAAGAAGGACAGACACTGCTCAGTTTCCACCTGTAGCTGCCAGGTTTTGAAGAATGATGGAACATGAAATATTCATTGTGAACTCACACATTTTCAAGTGACCAAAAGGCCAAAGTGAACCTTCTGGCTGCACTTGACTCAGAGCAGCCTTCTGCACCCCCTGACTAGGAGCAGAGTTTGCCTGCAGTACTGAAGGGATGCTGTGTGCAGGGACCCACAAACACGCAGCTCGCACATCCTTTATCCTGCCAAACACATGTCAGGAGAAGAGGGCAAGGGAGGAGCTGATTAACGGGTCCTTGTGAAGTCATATCTGCCAGGGGCCTCTTCGGGTTTTTCTGAAGACAAATGGGGTGCATTAGTGAGAATCTAGAACGGCAAACAACAGACTGCTGCTTGACCAGTTTGCCGAGGAATGTGTCGAGGAGCCCCAGCTTCCCTAAGGGAACCTGATGACAGAAGTAGTTAAAGGATCAGTGGCCTGGACACAGCTGTGTACTGGCTTCGTCTCAGCCATACAGGTGGGCCTTGCTTTCGGCACCATGGCAGTGTAATCAAAGGTGGTACTGACAGTCTGCCTAAAGTCTACTAAAAGGAAGCTGGAGGTCAGAGCGGCAACACAAGAACTGGTTATACAGTCTAAATACTTTAATAGCAGGCATTCTGTGTTCTATGATAGTGGCGACTCAAGGAAGCACTGAAATAATAATAAGTTATAGCTAAGACAGAGACACATTAGTAGGTGGATGTAATTCCCAAAAAACTCACCCTGTTGCACTAAAGCAGCATTCATATAAAAAAGCAAATATAAAACATGGTTAAATACCTACTATCGTGAAATACTAAATTTAACTTTTTGATGATTGGAAAATTAAGTCTTCCCACCAGATTGATGTGTGAGATTAAATGCAAAGGTCAAATTCTGTGTCTACAGAAATCAATACTTTTGACTACATTTCTCCCTAGACCAATCCATAATGGTTGCTTTCATGTGTTTCAACAAAACAAGCACACAATCTTTTCCAAAGGTGCGACATAATGACAGAAGTAAAAGCAACCAAAATGTTTTATAAACTTAATTGAAAGACCACTGGAATCCATTTACATGGATTTCAATGATGTAAAGTTCATTAAAACGGGACTTCAGTTGCACTTAACTAGATTTTTGCTTTTAACCTCCGCCCCCTCGTGGTCATACGGAATTACTGCATTATATTTTTCTTCAAATTAAGGCGAAACTGACTTTTAAAAACTAAATTTCTTATTTAAAAATTACATCTTTCCAAAAACTAAAGTAAACACAAATTCCTTTAAAAAGATCACATGTAAATCGAATGGATAACTTAACCATCGTTCTTATAGGCTTTGTAAAGGTAACTCTTACAGCATGCTGTACCAATGGAAGGGACTTGTGTCCTGGACTCGCTAATTTTGGCTTTGAGAGTACATGTCTTAAGAATTCTATTGAATATTTAACAAGAAAGTAAAATGCCTTTCAATTATTAGATGTGACTGAGATACTTGGGGAATTGGAAGATCCCAGTTTTCCTGAGTCCTGGGCTAGTGAGATGGCTCACGGGGTAAATGTTACACGGATTCTCTTTGATCGTATTAATAAAACTTGGTGTCAGTTATCAGGGCATGAAAGCTGAAGGATCAGAGAAGCAGAGCGGCCAGCCACTAGAGTTCTTAACTCTACCAATGCTCAGACCAAAGGGGTGATCCTGTCCTCAGACTACTACCATGGACTGTATCCTCTGACTGTTTCTCAGACTGCCTTGTCTCTGCAAATCTTCAGACTCTCTCTGAACTCCTGTCTCCTCCCACCGTACATGCCTCTCTCTACCCAGCCATATCACTCCTGTCTCCACTTCCCTAGTGCTGAGATTAAAGGTATGCCATCCTAAGAGCTGGGATCACCTTTGTGTGAGATCTGTTTCTCTTTTAGACAGATTCAATCTCTTGTAGGCCAGGGTGGCCTTGAACTGACAGATGATGGGATTAAAGGTGAGTGCCTCCCCTGCCTGGCCTCTATAGCTAACTAGTAACTTAGCTCTGTACTATGATCTTCAGGCAAGCTTTATTTGCTACAGCATAGACAAAGTATCACCACAGATAAAGGTGCTTCCCAGAAAGCTTGATGACCTAAGTTTGATTCCTGGGATCCACATGGAGTAAGGAGGGAACAAACTTCCAGAAGTTCTCCTCTGGATCTACACTTACGTGCTGTCCCTTTCCAGTGACTCATTCATAAGAGAGTGTGTTGACTTGGATCCTGGTGGGTAAGGGGTGAGGTTAGCCATTGCCCCAGAATTACATGAAGTGGAGATTTATAATTTCAGGGTGTAAAATCTAGTATGCTGAAGCTGGGTTGTGGCTTGGTTAAAGACATCCTTTCACTCAAAATAGCTTTTCAAAATACCTAGGTAATTTGTACCTAGACTTTCCATTAGCTCAGTTAACTTAGCTATCATATCTGTTCTATTCCTAAGACATTCAGACTCGGTTCTGAGAACCACACCCTGCCTGTGCATGTCCACGTGCTTAGGAGTGAAGCATTGATGTTTGCAGACTGCTTTGAAATACACTAAAAATAATATAGAGTGATAAGTGAATAGAGGGATTCATATGTGATAAAGTGAAAATCAGGATTCAATTTTGGACTGATATAAGAGCATTAACATTAGGATTCTTTCAAGTTTTCCATGTGTTTGAAATTTTTTGAAGAGTCTTCAAAAGTGAAGAGTGAAGTCTTTACATAGCAGGATTAATTTATCTTCTGCATTCAGTCTTTAGGCGTTCTTTAAAAATTATTCATTCATATTTTACTTAACAGGCGTGTATATTTTCTGCATGTATGGATGTGTACCACATATGTGCCCAGTGCCCTTAGAGGGCAGACGAGGGCATTGGATCCCATGGAATTAGAGATACAGATGGTTTTGAGTCCCCATATGGATGCTGGGAACTGAAACTGGGCCCTCTGCAAGAGCAGCAAGTGTTTTTAACCATGGAAACCATCTCCAGCCCTATTTTTCAAATGTCTTAATGAACACCTAATATGTAAAATTAGTTTGGTATCATCTGCAACTAAAATCCAGCAAATTCTTTCAGTAGAAACTGGAATATAATCTAAGTGCATCAGCATTTAAATAAACATAGCATTCCCACCAATTATTGAACCAGGAGTGACAACTGCAAGTTCAGTGTATGAACTGTTACTAATGTCACTTTCTTCCTCAAAAGTGAGGAAGAGAGAATATGATATTTCTCAGGGTATGCATAAGTAAATATACATCCATGCACATATATATGCATATGTTATTTGATATACATTCCAACATAGTAACTGACATTAGTATTATGATGACATTTAATTAATTAATTAGTTAATTAATGAGTGGAGGAATAAGTCCACATTTAGTTTCCTGCTGGTATGTTAGTAGTAGGCATACCTTCATGGGCAAAGTCCTGAAACTATAGTACCACCTACATCTTATGCTGAAATCAGAAAAAAGTGTTTGAAAGAACAAACAGATAAGTCAATCAATGGAAAGAATGATGCTGCTTCTCTTTCTACATTTGACTAATCATCATGACTGGGAGATGACAAAGCTATTAAAGTATGGATGAACATGGCTCTGCTGACATTTTATATATGTGTCAGTACTATATGAAGTTGGTTCCACAACCCAGAAAATCACAAAAGCCATAGGTGCTAAGAACCCTTTGAGAAATGTGTGCAAAATTTTTTGTAGACTTTATGCACATACTTGGTATACTTGGAGTTCATTAGTATATAAATAGTTGTTGTACTATACCATTTAAGGATAATACCAAAAAAAGGTCTGCACATTTGTTTTAGTTTAAAAAATCCCCACAATCTGCAGTTGTCTGAATGCATGGAGGCATAACCCATGATACAGAGGATCAACTATGCATTGGAGTTCTCACTACCTTCATTAGAAATGTTTCTACAACGTTTCTAAAAGTCAGGACTGAACTTTGCAATGAAAAAGGTATCTTGGCTTTCTCTTCTGAAAAGGAACCTAACACCTTTGCATCCATTCTGTAGGGGTAGAACTTTGAGATTAAGCCAAATTGTTTTGCACAGACTGTGACTAACTACTCACAGTACAAATGCTAGACAGTCCTGGGGCGGGGAGGGGGAAGGGGGATGGAAAAGAGTTCCTCCAGGAGCCCTTCCCAGGTTTCTGTGACTAAGCTGACATTGCACAACATGGAATAAATGGACTATTTAGGGATAGCCATCTATTCATGAAAGAGGATACAGGGCCCCAAAGCAGTGGTTCTCAAAGTGTGGTACCTGTGTCAGCACTAGCATCCCTTCAGAGCCTGGGGATCTGCAAACTAACTGCATCAGATGGGGGCCATCAATGGGTGCTAAAGGAAACAGCCATGTGATTCTGACACATGTTAAACACCAAGAGTCCTGCTACTCAAAACCTGGATGGCTGTTAGAAATGCAGAATTTTATGACCTGTGCAAGACTCAATGATTTTTATCCATGTTAAAATTTGAGAGCTCTACCCTAGATCAGGGTGAAAGACTTCGCTAATTGAGAGTCATGCTTTTGTAATCCTTCTGCTGTTGAGTATGGCATGGCTGATGCTTCCAGTGCTTTAGAAGGATGAACCCAAAGTCCTGAATTATAATCCACTGAAAATTTTCAATGTGCATGTAGAGATTTGTGAAAGCAACTGATTTGCTTAAGTGCCAGTAGCCACTGGGCTGTTCATAATGCCTTACTTTAGAAGGCCATAGTTCTTTAATTAAGCAAGTCACTCCAGAATTACAAGTAATAATTGCCTCCTCTAACAATGAGGGGCTACTATGCTTACTCCATGGCAAAGAAAGTGGCTTATAACTGTCAAAGCTAAGAAGCACAGAGATGAAAAGAAAGCATTGTTCATGCTGTCATAGTAGCTGTGATATGTTCATCTGTACAGGGGCCTTGCTGTTTAGGAGACTATGAAAAACCCTCCCTTGCTGATGGTTTACAGAATATTAGTCTTGTCATGTGATGAGTGTGAAGTAGATGGTTTTTTGCTCAAAGTAGGCTCCACAGGCCAGGAGACACAGTCAATAAAACTTACTAAAGAGGCAGAGTCTCCAGGATCACATCCAGACTCACTCAATCAGGCTCAGTATGCTATCATCATATATATCTAGATGTAAATTTTGAAAACATGCTGGCATAGATGAGGAGTTGTGAGGTAATATTACCAGTGTTTCAATCCCAACTCATTTGTTTACAATTGTGTGGCCCTGGGCAAGAAATTTAGTCCCTCAGGACCTACATCTCATTTGCTAAGTGGGGGAAATCAGAGCATTATGGATATTTTAAGGCTTAAGTGAAAGTGGGCCTGACAGCTCATGTCTTCAATCTTCGTTACCTAATTAGGGGCTGAAGTAAGGGATCATAAGATCACAATGTGTCCAGGCTATATAGTGATTTCAAGGCTATCCCAAGCAATTAAAATAGCTTGGGATGTAACTCAGTGGTAGAATATTTGCCCAACAAAAATCCAACTAACTAAGCAAAACTCCACATACGTTAATACATTAAAGGGCTCAATACACTGCCACGTACATGGAAGGCACACAGTGCTCATTGTATTCACATTTTTCTTTGGTACTCTGATATGATGATATGATAAGTGTAGACACAAAAATTTAATAACCAGAGAACTTTAACCCATTCCTTCCCAGGAGTATGGCCTTTCTCTCACTGGGAATTTGCCTGCTGTGTTTTTGTCTATAATGTATGTTACTTATTAAAAGTTTTCCATCAGGCTCAATGGGTAAAGACATTTGTCACAATGCCTAAGACCTCAGTTTAAACCTTGGACCCATATGGTGTAAAGAGAAATGACTCCCACAAGTTGAACTCAGAGTCTGCAACCACTCTGTGGGACAGAATGCACATAAATATAGAATGTAAATGGTAACCATAAAACTAAAATAGCTTTTTGTCAGTGCTGGTCTGGTAAATAATTTCACTCCTCCCCAACCTAGGGCCTTGGGTACACCATTCTCAGCATGACAGTAATGCTCAAATTATTTTTATTTTAATGTTAAGGTCTTTATGGAATATTTTTAATTGACATATTGAACATTCACAAGTATATTTTAAAAGTAGGAAACAAAAAAGTTGCTAATATTTCATTTGGTATCTTTGTAATTACTTTAAGGTATGTGGGATTTGAACTTTATTTATTTATCAAATTTGCAAACAAAAATGCATACATAGACTACAGGCTAGTTCAATATGTATCAATAACTGACAATACTTATATATTACTTACGAGTTTGTTATTTTTATATCCTAATTTTTTAACTTGACTTCTAGAGAAACACCTATAAATCCATCCCTAGGATTGAGATTATGTTTCTCTTCTGAAATGCTGCTGACCAACAAACTGAACAGTGATTTTTAAAGTGATAAAAAAGACTCAGGTACTCAGGGGGACACATCAGTATCCCAGGGAGGGAGGTGGACAGTTTGGGGCCAGCCTGGACTATACAGTATATCCTGGCAAAAAGAAAAAGAAAAAAAATGAAAAAGAAAACAGAAGAAGAAGAAGAGGAAGAGGAAGATGTAGAAGAAGAAGAAGAAGAAGAAGAAGAAGAAGAAGAAGAAGAAGAAGAAGAAGAAGAAGAAGAAGAAGAAGAAGGAGAAAGACATTAACAAAATGCAGCCAATCCCTATGTGGTCTTCCAATATCCAACCATAATTCACTATTACATAAATATAAACATGACAGTATGGACTCACATTAATAAGAATATAATCTGAATAATGTCTTTCTCACATGGTATGTAATGAATGCCTGTTATTTGAAGCAGGGGGAAACTTTGAATTTAAAATCATCCTAAGAAGGTAACATTAACATATTAGAAACCTGGTAATGTTTTGCAGTTCAGTGAAGATTTTATGCTCAAATAGAATTTTCTTTTGTGAAAACTACTGTTGCTTATTTTGAGTGACCTCAGTTAAATAAATGCACACAACTGTACCATGGGAAAGGACACATCAGCATTCTGAGGTTGAAAATTACTTTCTCCTCCAAGCTATCATGGTCAAGGGCAAAAGGATAAAATTGTCTTTTTAATTCTTTAGTTTCACAAATGAGGCCAGGGAGGATTTAGACAACTCCACAGGATGGGGCGGTGGTGGTGGTACAGTGGTATTTTATTTCCTGGAACCAATATGGAGTCTCTGTTATTTAGGGCTTCTTGAATGACACTGGAAATGTCAAAAATAATCTAAATGTAGCCAGCAGTATACATATATAAAAACACTTCTAATCACTTTATTATAAGGGGAAACCAAAGCAATATTAACCTGACTCAATTTCTGTGATTTTTATATCCTTTACTGTTTTTATTCATCATAAATAGGTTTGAGATCTCTGCAGTCTCAAAGGCTCTCTTTGTATTTCTTCTCTCTCCTTAGAATGAGTCTTTCCTGTGATAGGGAAATGATCCGGCAGGCACTATCAGCAAATTCTCCATCATGAGACTTTTACTAGTGGCTGTTTCAGCTGAAGAGCTGAAGAACATAGGAGTCCGCCAACAAGCCTTTGATTTGAGTAATTCCTCTCTGGAGGCAACAGCTAACCGACAAGTGGGTAACCTACAGGTCCTTTGCATATATATGATGGCTTCCAGTTTAGTGTTTTTATGGAACTCCATAGTATGCAAATGAGTGGGTCTCTGATTCTTGTGTCTTCTCTTAGGCTCTTTTCCTTTTGTTTGTTTTTGTCCAATTCCGATGTGTTAATTTTTGTTTTATCTTACCATATTTTACCTTATTTTGTTATATTTTATTATTATCCTCTAGAATCCTATTAATTTCCTAATAAAAGACAGAAAGGGGGTGGATCTAGATGGGATGTTGGGGAGGAACTGGAGGAGCAGAGGAAGGGGAAACCATAATCAGGATTCATTATGTGGAGAAAAATATCTATTTCCAATAAAAGTAACAGAATGTAAAAATAAATAAATTCCTCTTAGCATCTCATGGATGTTAAATATTCTAGGCCACAAACTTAGTCATACCAAATACAAAAGAAGCAAAGTAATCTTTAATATCATATCAGATCATAGAGTAAGAAAATTAGAAACCAGTTATAAGAGAAACCACAGAAACTGCACAAATATATAGACACTAAATTATGCACTCTTACATGACAGATGGAGTTGCTGAGAAAATTGGGGAAGACATTAAAAATGTTTTAGCATCAAATGAAAATGAAAACACAATTCATGAGAACCTTTATGATACTACCAAGACAGTACAAAGAGGAAAAATGCATAGCTGAGTGCTTACCCAATGTGACCCCTGCAAGCTGTAACAATGACCCAGGCCTGGCATGTGTGTGAGCACACACACATCAAGACGCCCATGTGGGATTCAATTTGTGGGAATTGGTTCTCTCTTCTCACTGTGTCTCCAGAACTGAAAACTCAGGTTGTCAGGCTTGGTGGCAAGTAGTATTATTCACTGAGCCTCTGACAACCCTTCATAAAAAATTTGTGTCTTATAAGAATTCACCAATCACTTGGAAAAATCATGTATTTTAAATTAAAAACAAAAGAAGATACTAAATGATTTAGTGACAATTGCTTTTTCAGTGATTTAGTTGCTACATCAACAGAAAATCACCTAGAGACACCCAGAGCAGCAAGATGCGCACTATTCACTACAGCCACGGGATAAGGCACATGTTGTCTAAGGAGTGCGGAGGGAAAGAAATGTGGAAATTTTGCTGACTCCTCTACATTTTGTCACTTTAGGCTGAATTGCATGAAGGTGTGTTCCAGTGTACCGTGTCTTTGAGGTGCAATGGTGCATAGCCCATGCCAGCCGGGAGATGTGGAAATTTTGCTGACTCCCCTACAGTTTTGTCACTTTAGGCTGAATTGCATGAAGGTGTGTTCCAGTGTACCGTGTCTTTGAGGTGCAATGGTGCATAGCCCATGCCAGCCGGGAGATGTGGAACTCATGTTACAGCCATTCATGAAGATTGGACCCCTTCTCACCTCTTTCTTTACTTCCTCTTCATCCTCCAGTGTCAGCGCCGCCAGCTGCTTAGCTCTCTGCTCCATCAGATTGACATATCGGATTGGGTTCGACAGAGCTTCAATCACATCTAAACAGGGAGGAGACATTGTAGGTTGAAGTTTCTGGAGGTGTTGACTATCCATCATCCATCCAAGAAACTCTCCAAGCACACAACCCACCATCCATTCGTGCATTTATTCATCACTGGCCTACCCACTCATTGATGTGGCCTCATTTATTCTTCCGCCGACCCCTGTGACTCTCCACTCAGATATGCCCCATTTACCAAACACACAAGGGTCAGAACTTTGCTAAAACTTCAGAAGAAATCAATCACCTACTTCTGAGAGCCAAATGATACACGTTTCAAGTCATGATCCCCCTAACTGCGAATTCTCTGGCTTCCTCTAGAAGGTTTTTGTCTCCTTCAGCAATGACTTCCATACTTGATTTATTTGGTTGAAAGTGTATCTTAAGTGGAGACACTTCATATCAAGCCTGTCTTCCAGTCTATCAGAACAACCAATTTGGCAATTTCGGTCTCATCTGCATGGCAGTGGCAAGACAGAGGGAGTTACAGATGCCACCTCTGGGCCAGAAACATGTGTTCCTAGTTTGTCACAGTCTCCACCAATGGCCAGTGTTTCATTCTTAGATGAAGAAACCACAACAATAAAAAAGAAAACAAGACCAAAACAACAATAACAAACAAACAAAACATTTAAAAATGTGATTTTTGGTTAAGCCTTTGAATTTGGGACTCCCATCTAAAGACCTGATCAGAGACCTGCAACTAGCTGGAGGCAAATTCACTATACACTATACACTATCTATGTCTATAGATGAACAACTGCAGAAGTGGGCAGCAAGGGCTGGGGAGTGTTGGTCCCATGGGGGTAAGACTGCTCTCGTGTAAACAGAGCAACCATGGGAATGTTAGAATTTCAATCAAGAAATGTTTAATGTACACACAATGGCTCAAGCAACTGATTACTAAGTGCACACAAAAGAAGTTGAGCTTATGAGGCCACAGTGTTCCACCACTGGCCCAGTTAGCCTTCCCCCAGGCCACAAAGACACAGATACCACCAGGTGGCACTGTATACCTGCATATGTGTCTGGCACATAGTCTTTGACTTCTATGTAGACAAAGACAGCTGGCAGCATCAGGGGCTGGTTCCTCTCATTCCGCAGGGAGATATAGTGATAGCCTGCAGGGTGACAATGACACTGAGTATCACCTGTTTGCTTTACAGTGCTAGCAACATCCATTCCCACCTGTGGTGCATGACAAACAGTCCACTTCTTTCTTATTTCAATCACACAATTCTGAGTAATAAGGTAGTATTTTTCCACTACAGACTAGGAAACATCACTGATTCTGTATTATTATTATTTCTGTTCTAATTACATTTTCACCTGCAAATTGTATATCCCACTTTAAATTATTGGTTCAAATGTGCCCCCTACAATAAATAATACTTGATGTGACTTTGTGACTGGGAATCTGCTTTGTCCATGGGACATTAGTGCTTTGGGACCAGCACAGTCTGAACACACACATGTAGAGATAGGTGCTTTTTTTTTTAAATTTTATTTTCCAGTTTAAATTTAGATAAGAAACAAGGTTGCTTCACAAGTCAGTTCCAGGTCCCTCTCCCATTCCCTCCCTTCCTCCCGTGCCCTCCCCCCCCCCCGTTATCCCCTCATTTCTCCAGGGAGGGTGAGGCCCTCCATGGGGGTGTGCATAGTGTGTCATTTCATATAGGGCAGGGCCTAGACCCTTCCCCAAGAGTTCAGGGTGAGAGTGCACCTCACATTGTTCTATGGGAGTCCAAAGTCCGTGTGTATACTTGGGATGGGGGACTGATCAAGACCCCCTGAATCTGGGTGTCAGTGAAGAGGCCTAGGGAATCTACTGAGCCTTGGGCAGCAGATAGGTGCTTTTAATATACCAGTGGGTTCCTTAAAAGATACCCTAGGTTAGGAGCCACTCTCACTTCAGCTTGTACCCCAAAATGAACACATGCGACAGAAATGAATCCAAATGGCATTGTGAAGTACAACTTTGCCACTGAGTTCAGGCTAGTCCAGCCTATCCTTAGGCTGTAGCTAATGTGCTTTATCCCCCCCCATGAGCACAGGCTAGCCCAGACAATCCTTATGCCGTGGCTGATGTGCTCTGCCCCTCCATGAGCACAGGCTAGCCCAGACAATCCTTATGCTATGGCTATTGTGCTTTGTCACCCAGGTTCCCATGTTGGAGACTCTGTGATCATCCAGCTGCTGCCTCTGGACAGCTGGAGTTACAGGCCTGTGCTACTAGGTCTTGCCAGAGATGGCTCCTTGGAGAGATTCTCATAAAAAGACTGACTCTGGCCTACCAAGTTCTCTAGTTTCCTGTCTGGTGAGGGGATCCCCACCGCCTCCACTATTAGGTCTTTACCAGGAAAAAAGAAGATAAAATGATCTCATCTTGACCTTGTATCCTCCAAAACTGTGAGCAAAATAAGCTTCTTTTGTTTACAAAGAAGCCTGACTCAGATATTTTCATTATAGTAGTTAAAAAGAAAATATACAGTGCTAACCCACAAGACTGATGAGTTGGGAACAAAAATACTCTGAAACGAGTTTTCAGACAGCTTGTTACATACAAGTATTGTGGCCAAAGTTGATTCTTGCAATACTACAACATAATAAAAAATGAAAAACTATTGGATTGGTTTGAATAATTTTAAAGCCTCTGCTATGCAACAAAATCAAAGGAGCAATGTTGTAGAATATTAGTTGAAGATGTGTTACATTTGTTTATGCTATGAAATATCTGTTTAATGATGCAAAGGTGTGTTGCATTCTTTTATGTTTCATTTGTTTAACTATGTGAAGTTGTGTTACTGTGCCTGTCTACAACATGTAATTGGTTAGTAAAGAGCTGAGTGGTCAATAGCTAGGCAGGAGAGAGAAATAGGTGTGTCTGGTGGGCAGAGATAATAAATTGGAGGAGAAATCTGGGGAAGAGAGTGAGGGTCAAGCAAAGGAAAATGAGAGGACACCAGGTGCCAGCACTACAGCCACACAGCCAGCCATGGAGTAAGAAGGAAAGGTGTGTGTGTGTGTGTGTGTGTGTGTGTGTGTGTGTGTGTGTGTTAGGATAAATCACAGAGGCAAAATGCATTTAAGGAGAACAGGACAATTTAAGTTAGAAAAATCTGGCTAGAAACATGCCAAGCTAAGTTCGGCATTCATAAGCATGAATAAGTCTCCATGTATTTATTTGGGAACTGGGTGGCAGGCTACCAAAGCAACCATAGAGCAATAGATCCTAAGTCATTCTTTAATGACAAATTCTCTCACCACACAATCCATACCTGGCCGAATAGCCTGAACAGGCAAGATCCGGTGGCCAATAAATTTACCTCCTTCTTCATAGGCTGCTATCCTCAAGCAGGCCAGAGAAGGCAGAACTACCTGTGGGGACATGAATGATATTGGTTACAAGAGAAAACAAATCCCAGAAAGAACTGGAAGAGTATTAGAGAACCTGGTCCCACATTTCCCAAAGCAGGTATCTATTTATCTAATGTAGGTAAAGATCTGCCTCTGTGAGGTAAGAAAAGTCATAAGCAGAAATGGATGCATTTGGGTGTGCCACCATGCTCCAGAGGCCATTTGAGTCAAAGGGACTTTTTTTTTACACACACATCACCAATGAAGAAAGTTTTGTGAACTCAGTTAGGGGGTCTCACCATTGTGCACATAGCTTTTCAGATAAGGTACTTTGATATATGAAATCAAAACCTAAAATCTCAAAGGTCTATCTATTAACTCCAGTTCTAGGTGATCCACCTCCCTTTTCTGTGGGCACCAGGAATTTATGTGGTGCATAGACTCACATACATGCTAAATATTCATATAAATAAATAATAAATAAAGATAACATTAAAAATTAAAACTTTCATGACAATTTTTAAAATATAAATGCTTTATCTACTCATGACCAAATAATTGCCTGTTTTTCCTCTATTTAAAACACCCAGAAAGTACCTGCATCTCACAGCAGAGACCCACCTTTTTGAACACAATAGGTTCTTCTTCCCAGACAGGATTTACAGCATTTCCTTGGGATGTCTTGGTTTTAAATGCCTTCCTCCTTGTGTCCACAGGCAATCCAAACATATCCACTTCCACGTAAGTCCCAACCTTCTTATCAGAAAGAAACTGACCTGAAATAATCTAGAAAATAGCAGAAAGTCTTGGAAAATGGATAACAAAAGATTCAGGAGACAGCTCTAAGGAGGCCAATACAGCCTGGACTGTGAAATCATAAGCAAAATGAAATAAAAGTAAGAGTAGAGCCACCATTCTTCTTCCACTTAAAGAGTTGATAGAGGAGACTGAGAATGGGGAGGTTAGGAGCCAATCAAATGGAGTCATATGGAAGCAATAAATAAACAAGTATCCTTGGAAGTCACCAAGTTATCATGACCTCTGTCATCATCAGGTTAACCATCTGTACAATTGTGGGACTCCTTTATCTGGCTACAGAATTAATCAATGTCCTTTAGTTAAATAAGATTTAAGACTACCTATTACATATTCCTACATTTCCCACGGTTGTTTCTTGTTGTCAGCCTCCTCCTCCTCCTCCTCCTCCTCCTCCTCCTCCTCCTCCTCCTCCTCCTCCTCCTCCTTCTCCTTCGGTTTTTCGAGACGGAGTTTCCCTGTGTAGCTTTGGAGGCTGTCCTGGAACTAGCTCATGTAGACTAGGCTGGTCTCGAACTCAGAGATCTTCCTGCCTCTGCCTCCCAAGTGCTCAAGTGCTGGGTTTAAAGGTGAGTGCCACCAACACCGGGCCCCATGGTTTCTTCTGTCTATAATTGTTTGTCAACATCTGAGCGACCCATCGCCTATCATAAATGTTAATGAACACATTATCCCAAGACCGACTCAGAGAGCTTTCCAGGTTACTTTGTCCCTGACTGTTCAGGATTTCTGACCTTCAGCATTCCTCATATCCTAATGTTTATGTTCATGCCACCATTATGCCAGATTTCTAGCCCAGTCATCATCTTGGAAGTTCTGTCCCTGTTGTGGGTAAGCTCAAAGGCCACTAAGTAGCTGATGACTTTGTTCCAAACACGCAACCAAAATTCTCTATGTTTGCTCCATCACTCCCTGTTCCTGCTGCTCTCTCTGGAATGAAGTACAGGCACATTTTATTTGTTCTCATTAACCATTATGGCAGGTGATATATCTCTTGGATGTTGACAACTGGGCTACATAGAGAGGAAGATGTGGGAGATGTTTTGTGAATATGTAATCTTAAAATCTCATTCAATTCTGCAATACTGAATAATTCCGTTCTTAGGCAGAGTAGGCTCACAACTGTATATATGGCTATCAACCACTGTTGTTTAACTTGGGTTCTATTTCTTAGCAGGCTTTGTACCACATCTGAAATTTTTAAGTGACATGAATCCCACCAGGGGTTCAGATGCCCTGAAGTTTTGGGCGCTTATATGGTTTGATCAAAAGCAGAGCCCTGAAGTAGCCATGACCCTAAGTCTCAGGATTCTTGCCAGTCATATGGAAAGGTAGATTAGCTTGTTGTTCTGGAACTGTGAAGTGTCTGCCAGAGGACCTACACAGCAATATGACAGAACCAACGGGATCCAGACCCAAGGCTGGACAGTGATGATGGAGGCATATGGGACTTTATACAGAAGCCTGCATTTTGGACAGAAGCTACAGGATAAATTTTGGGAGGGGCTCTCAACAATTTCCTCATTCACCCCAACTTTTATGCATCTATGTCATGGTTTTATAACTGCTTCCACTGTCAGAGTAGAATTTTCAAGACAAAATCAACAAGTAAAAAGACATATTGCAATAAGGTGGATCTAAACAAGTCAAACTACTACTAGCTTGACTCAGTTAGGACAACAAGTAACAGGAATGCTAAAAAAAGTCTTCTATCACTACATGGCATGTCCTAACCATTCTTGAAAGGTACTAAACATCAATTGCTGAAAACAGTTTCTTAAAATAAATATATTTATGCAGCATCTTTGCCTACTTCACTCTATAATATGAGGTTTGGAATAACTTCAAAAGATAATTACAAAGCATTTCACTGAAATTTTAATTTTGAAACTTTAACATGAAGAGACTCACTTTGGAGAGAGTTGGGGGCTGAACAGCAATGTTGGGTATGGAGGCAGAGACCTGTCATCCCAGCACCTAGGCTGAGTTGGGTGTACTGCGAATTTAAGGAAAGCTTTAGCACATAGTGATGCTGTCTCAAAAAAACCCAAAGGCTTGGGATGGAGATTAGTGGTAGAGAACCTGCTCAGCTGTTGCAAGGCCCTGGTGCTATATCACCAGCAATATAAAGTGTGTGTGCGTGTGTGTGTGTGTGTGTGTGTTAGATATTAAACTGTCAGAGGGTTGTGTCAAGGTCAGTCTGGGAAATGCATTTAGTCTAGTCTTGGAAGTTTATTAGTCATACAATTATTTGTGGAAACACAAATGTATGAAACTTTCAAAAGTAAATTTTTATGTTTCATAACATTCTAGTTTCAACAAACACAAGCTTACAGAATCCACAGGGAAGCTCTTTATAAAAATGAAACCTCTCATGGTATTAAAATACTTCTTGACAGTTAAAAATCTGTCGCCACGTCTATATCAAAGACTGAAAAAAATGATTTAGAATTCGTTTTTAGGATAAAATATGTAGTTAATAATGCAACCCTTTAAGACTTTTTTCCAAGACAAGGGTTTCTCTGTAGCTTTGGAGGCTGTCCTAGAACTAGCTCTTGTAGACCAGGTTGGCCTCAAACTCACAGAGATCCACCTGCCTCTGCCTCCCGAGTGCTGGGATTGAAGGAGTGTGCCACCACCACCACCCGACCTTCCCTTTAAGATTTTTAAAATGACTTTTACATCCCTGAATATTTGGGTAGATTAAAGAAAAATATGCTATGTTAACATGGAAGCTTTTGTTCAATATGTGATAATTAGAATTGGTGAGAACTGGGGGAGCAGAGACCAGAAGCCCCTCCATAAGGGCGCCTGGCTTCCCTGTGCATTTCCCAGTGAGATGTTTGTATCCAAAGAGAGGTCTGGACCATGGGAAGTTTCCACCCATCTATTTCTTTAGCTCCACTTACTCTCATCTTAAAAAAAGAGACTCAGCTACTTTATTTCCTTGTATTCTAGGGAAATTTCTAATAAGTATTTGATCTGTAAAAGGACAAAGCGTATTAAAGAGCCTTCTTAACTCCAAGTTTTTAGTGACAAAGATACTTCTTTATGCAATATAGGTGATATTTATGTATCTTCTCAGGGATGGGTTTGTGTATACAGAGTAGGAGATGGGAGCTGGCGGTGGTAAGGGTAAGGGTGTACATACCTTAACGGATAAAGTGTTGGCCACTATCCCGTCTACGATTCCTTCAGTAAATGGATCAAAATGCTTGTCCGGCCTCCTCATGAACTCTGGCTTTAGCCTGTAGCCACTCTTCCCATTGTACTCATACATGCCCATGTTTATCTGCATAGCTAGATCTAATTATAAAAACAGCCCAGTGTAAATGTATTTATGTTTGGAAATTGTAGAATAAGACTGTATAATGTTATAGGCCACTTCCCTGACTGTCCACATGTTTACAAGGGAATAGTTACGTACCATAACAATTTAGAGATGCAAATGAAAAAAAATGAGCTGTAATCCCCAAACCCAAAGAGAGCCTTCAGGCTGGTTTATAGTGTTTACCCTTTTCAATTTAAATACATTTCTTATAAACATCACACCCATTCTAGTAACTATTTTTTGGCATTCATTTTAACAGTTGTATAAAATTTCTTTGAATACATATATTTGAGTTGATGACTTTAATCAGTCATTTCTTTAGACATACTTATTTATAGTAAATTTTCAGTGTTTTATATTAGTCAAAACAACGAAAGTTTTGAAAATTTAGTAGTGGTTTTGCTAGGAGTGAAGGGACCCACAGAATCAAAAGGTAGACAGGCTAGACAAGGTTGCTTTTGTTTGGGTTAATCTTCCTAAAATGCCTTACAGAAAATTAGTTAATTTATACTCAGGTAAACCATTTTAGGCAATTGTTGAGGACTAATTTCTAGGTAACCGATTATCAAAGGATGCTATAACTATTTATTAATTTATAGGAAGGCATTTTAAATATGCTTTTTTGTGATTAATTACAGACAATATGAATTGCTCACAGACTCTTTTCCAGGTTACTAGTCAAAATTTTAACAGTCAGCATATTAAATGAGCATATAAATTTACTGTAATAGCTGGAGTTAAAAATAAATACATTTTAGGGCCTAACAGCTAAGTGGTGGAGTATTTACCTAGCATATGCCAAACCCTGGATCACATAAAACTGTGGATTTGATACAAAAATGTATATGAATACAAAATAAATGAAAAGGAAAAGCAGAAAGATTTAAAAATTTTAAGGTTCCTAGGAAATAACTATCTGTTCCAAATCATCCATGAAGCGATCTATTTGTACTAATGGGGCCAACAAAACAGTAATAACAGGGCTGTTTCAGAGTTCCATGCAACACGTTTCAGAGAAAGGAAAATGAATGAAAGTTTCTCTGTTGCTTTATCAAACTATTATAATTACCGTGCTAAAATTGGCAAGGCAACTTAAAAGGAAGCAACAGACTTCTCATACTGGAAACAGTTACTAATGCTCAAGAAGTTGGCATTATTAAATATTACTCATTACACACAGTAACAAAAAGGGAAATATTAGGAGCAATGAGATGGCTCAACAGGTAGAAACACTTGCCACAAAGTCAGACAACCTGAATTTGATCACCACGACTCAGATCATAGAGGGAGAGAGCTGACTCATCAAAGTCCTCTGACCTCCATGTGGGTGCCCACACATAGACAGACAGACCACACACACACACCACAATCAAGCAAGGTGTTGAACCTCTTTGTGGCAGCATTTCTGGAAGATTTCTTTTTCCCTGTGTTTTTTCCTTGTTTGTTCTGTTTGTGTAAGAGAGTATGTGCATGCACACATGCGTGTGCAGGTGCCTCTTTATGTGTCAGTGCATGTGTGATTACAGGGACACCTACCAAGTGGGCATGTGTGTGCAGGGCAGAGAGCAACCTCAACTGCTCCTTATGAACTGTCCACCTTGTGCTTTTGAAACGGAGTCTTCTGCTGGGAACCGAAAAGGCTGGCCTGGATGCCAGCAAACTCAAGGGTGTCTCTGCCTCTCTAGAGCAGAGATGATATGCGCTCGTTATCACACCATGCTTTTTTACATGGGCTCTAAAGGACCATGGGTGCCTATGCTTACAAGATAAGGGCTTTACCAACTGAGCATCCTCTCTAAACCAGGGTTTCTTTTATTTTCTTTATGCTTTTGAATTCTCAGTTTTCCTAAAATGATTTTATACTACTTTTTAAATTGCTTGAAGAAAAGCAAGAAAATCATAGATATAAAATCCTTTTCATAAGTTATTAAAGATAACAATTCTCAATTTTCAAAATTTAGTTATTTCCCCTTTGTTTTGATTATCTTTCACTGAAATTTAGTTTTTAGAGCCAATCTAGCTCCCCAACCCCTTCTAACTTCCCATGGAAATGGTTTGTAAACACTTGGAAATGTGGCTCTGTAACAATGGGAGTGAGCTACTGACACTTACCCACTGTCTGGAAATTGAGTGCCACCATCTGACAGCCAGCATTCCAGAAGAGCTGTGGCATGTAGTTGGATGAGTCCACACGTGTTCCTTTGGGGTATATCCTGCTTAGTTGCATCTTGTTGTATCTGGACCATCATGTTAAGTAGTGAATACAATTTCAGAATTACCAGTCTGTTATATTCATTGTGAGGCTACTTCCCTATCTCTCAGTGGGGAAATTAAGTAAAAATTAACGATAGAATAGCATTGATAGGCAAAATATACACAGAATGAGTTAACATAACAAAAGTGTTCTTAGAAGCAAAGTATTACTAGTGGGAAACCAGTGAGTGCAGAACCCGGAGCAGTAAGAATGACAGAGTCAAAGTCTATGGGATTTGGAAGCATCTGCCACAGTTGTAATGATGAAAGGCATTGCAAGAAGCTGGAATATTAAGTTCCAGGGGAGAGTGATAGTGTGTGTGGCTGAAGCAGGAAGTAAGAACCATAAAGCTGATTTTGAAATGCTCTGTCCTCATATTCTTAATCTTCTCTAAAAATGCTATTTGCCAAGACTACAGGAGTCTTTAAGATCAATAAAGAAGGTAAACAGTTCAGTTCAGTTTCCAGTCTAAGAAACTTGTAGTCATTTAACACTGCTCTATCTTTGTAACATGACAGACTGACTCCTACCCCCACTTAAGGCCGAAGATAGTTAAGGTCTGAGGCAGGCAAGACAGACTTGAGACTTGACACTGGAATTAGTTGGCTATAAGATCTTGGGAAGTTAATTCATCTTCTGTTCTCAATTTCCTTATCAATACAGTAACTGAACAATTCCTTCATCATAGAATTGTATAACATGACTTTAATTATAGAATTCACGCTTGTTCCGTCTTCTCTCACTGATGATCGTGTGTGTGTATGTGTGTGTGTTTGTGTGTGTGTGTGTCTGTGCACGTGCACGCGTGCATGTGTATGAAAAGTTGAAAAGCACCTTAGCTTAGCTTAGGCTGTCCTGGAACTGGTGATCCTCCTACCTCTGCCTTCTGAGTGAGACTATAGATGGAAAGTATTCATGCATCTTTGTCCTTATTGAACAAAAAGCCCATGACTTCAGCTGGTATAGTTAGCAGTCATTCATCAAATCAAGGATACTCTACAAATTCCACTGGAGACTTTGTAAGTTGTTCAAGTCCTTTGGTTTCCACGAAGGAAGACATTTCAAAGCTTTTATTTCTTTCTAAGTTCAACAACAACAAAAAGGATAAGAAATAAAATACAGTATTATAAATTATGTTATTAAATAAATGAATAAATAAATGTTACTTATTTGTAGGGTAACTGATTTAACATGCAGTGTGCATAGTTGCACTTTTATCCATGAACCATTTATCAGTAATAAAAGTTGAGTCTTGCAAGTTGCCTCTTTAAGTATTCATACCTTGGATGAGATATCCTTATGGTTCTGTACTTTAGGGTATGACTTAATTAACAGGTGTAGTATGACAAGGAAAATGGTTTTGTTCTAACTCCCTCCAAACTGACTTTCTGGGGGATCTGCAGAAGCTACCATGGGGATATTGGTGCTGACATTGCATGTTATTCATACCCATTTGTCAACTCTTAAAGTTCCAGCTAATGCAGCATCAGAATTAGGATCTATCAAAAGACAGGAATCCTCATTTCTATATTCGATTACAACAGCCAAAGAGATGAATGTGCTACAGAAATCAATATTCTTGAATATCCAGAGTGTTAGGAAAACACACAAAACACACACTGAATGTAAAATTCAAGACTATACAGGGGGCAGAGGACAAAACAAAATTATCTCAGTTTAGATTGAGTGACAGTCAGCTTCATGGTCTTCCCAACTTAGGATCAGCAACTATGCCCTACACACGGGTGCGTGTTATACACTGTTTGTAAACAACTCTATATTTTGAAACTGATGCTCTTTGGGAAGTTTTTCCCTCTTTGACTCCCTCACTTTCAAAATGAGGCCCTTATCCTTACTCTTGATCACCGAAGGCTCTATCCATCACCCACTTGCCAATTTGCTTTCAGGGAACCCGATTCCTTTATTTTGGTTCATCATTAATTTACTTTCATGCCACTAATTATCTTAAGCATGACTGTTAATTAAAATTAAGTCTTCATGATGGGTAAAATACAATCAATGAAATTCCTAGCATGATCAAGTGACAGGAACAACAAAGAGAAAGTGTGTGAATGTCCATAGGCATCACTGAGTCTACTTTCTGCTTCTCTACCTCACATTGTATTGCCTTTAGAAGCTTTGCACAGTGGAGTCATAGACAGTGAAGCCAAAGAGCAGGAAACTCTTCCTGCTTCCCCAGCTTTAAGAAGCTTGGCATTGAAAAACTTCAAATAATAAGAATCAGTAATTATGGCACCAGAAAATGCTGGATTCTTTATATGTGAACTGTGGTGAAATTTAAATTCCTTGTATGTGTCAAGATACCAAGTGCCACTAAGTTAAGACTCACAATAGAAGCTCACAAATATAAATAATCATGCCACATAGAAGCTTGAAGTTGGGTAAATCTACACTGTTGCATTTAGGCAAAATTTCAGTTAAGCAATCAGGAAGCTTCAAGGATTCTCTTGCTCCGATCTTACCTTACACCTTATGTAAGTGTAAAGAGCACTATCATAAAAGGGTTTTCCCCATTAGGTAACAGAAAGATGACTTTTGTATTCAATATGAATGTATAGTTGGGTGAAGGAAAACCAGAGTGATGCAAAGTGAGTTACATAGTTTCCTCAATATATGAAATGAACTGGAAAAATGGAACCCGGGTGGGTTGGCTTCATTTTGTGTTGCCAAGCTTATGTAAGTCTTTCTTGCTTCCCTTCAGTGAAGATGTGGACAGATGCTTAACACTGTCACTGTGTTACTAGGGGCCCCACATAGGTTGTAGCCAAACAAATGAAATATAAAATTTTGAACCACTTGGACATTGGTTTGCTAACTTTCAGGTAACTGTGCATGGTCTGTAGGCCCATAAAATATATGGAGGAGCATCGTGAAATATTATCTTATGATTTTCTGATATATCATATATAATATTGAAGTATTAAAAAGAGTTATATTTCTGTAATGATACCAAGATGGCATAATCCATGCAAACATCCAAGTTGTCCAGAGCAGACCAGTTCTTGCAGCTTCTGAGTACCTCCTGTTTAGGCTACACTAGAGATTTTTCCTGCAGGAAGGCTTACTTTTCGAAATTTCAAAGGACTCAAACTTGACAGGCTGAATATAGTTCACGAGGTTAGACATCTCTTCTGTGGCCATGGCCTCGCTGCCAGCAGTCCCCTGGAAGAGGAAAAAAATGAAGAAATATTTCCAGAGTCAGCATTATAGCATCCAGGGTTATCTTCTCAGGAAAAATTCACATAATGCGAGGGAACAGAAAACCCTTTCGTTCTGAAAAAAACCTGCTTCAGAGAAATCCACCACAGGAGAGGAATGAAAGACAGGGCGGGTCCTCATCACAAATACTTGGTGGCACCTGTATTTTAGGTTGGATTTTGTATTTGTTTATACATAATGGATATTTGGGAAATGAGTCCTAAGTCCAACAAAAAATTCATTTAAAACTCACTTGCATGTTATACCCACTGTGCATTTTTCAGTGCTGAGTATTAAAACCAGCACGTAACAATTTTAAAGATGAAATAAAACTTCACAGTATAGAATTTTCCATCTGTGGCATCTTTCAAGGTTTTGTGGTTTTGGATCCAGATTTTCAGATTCTGTATGCTCGGTGTAGGGTTATTTTATGAATGGGAGAAACTGGCAGGGTGGTCTAGGGCCAACAGCATCAGTACCTCCCTTTGTACACATACACACAGGTCTCAGCCTCTGCCCAGGCATCAGGCATGAAAATCTGCACTGATACAGTGATGCCCACAAGAACTGCTGTCCTCTATAGCAGAGAGCACAGATGAAGTCTACAGTGAGTAAATCAAGAGCCCACTTGGCAGTAACAACAATTACCATGCAAATAAACATTGTATTAACTGAAAAAAATAATTAAACAAAGTCTGCCTTGTGGAAGTAGGTGGGATCTATGAAAATAATTCTTTATTTCTTGATAAGGACTCCTCTCCCTCATTGGTTCCTGTGTGACAAAGTGTGCTCTATGGCAACAGGACAGCAGCTTAAGTCCCAGGGCAAGACCATTTGACATTCAATCCAGGGTCAGAAGCTGTTCCGCTACTTTTCTGCAAAATAAAAACCAGTCCTATTGCAGTACGGATTTATAATTATTAAAAGTAAGTTAAGTCTCTCTTTCCTTTAATTCCAGCACTCGGGAGGAAGAGGCAGGCAGATGTCTGAATTTGAGGTCAGTGTGGTCTATACAGTGAGTTTCAGAACAGCCAGGACTATACAGAGAAACCATGTTTCGATAAATAAAGGATGTGTGCTGAGAACAGTGCCTGGCAAATAGTAAGATCTTACATTATTTTAGATGCTATCTGTAATTACATATTCCTTAATAAAAGTTTAAGTGAAGAAAACCCATATCATTACTTGCACAAGTCAGATCTCCATAGGTGGGTCCACCATTTTCTCAGTTCTTAGTTTAGAAGCGAAAATGCTTAGAGATGAGGTTTCTTTGTGAAAACAGCAACAGAAATATTCCAGTTGAATTCCAACTGGGAAATAATCATTTGAAAATAGACAATTGCAAAATGATCCAAGTATACCCTGAAGCCACTCTCAATACAGATGGAATGCCCTCGTTATTACTACAGTTTCCCTCTTGGAAATCAAGATGAAATTTAGTGGGGACCAAGAAAAGCACATTTCATACTAAACTAAACACCAGAGCTCATGTGCATGGTCTCAGCTGCCTGGAGACAGAGCTGAGGGGACTGTGTGAGCCCAGGTATTTGAGGCCATCCTAGGCTTATAGTGGGATTCATTCTCAAAATAAACACAAAAAATACACATCAAAGCATACAATTGTAAAGAAAAGAATGCCAAAGAAAACTAGCCCATTGATCCCTGTGTGGTGATACGAGGTTGAAGCAGGAGAAGTCTGAGTTTGAGCTAACCTCATCTTCAAAGTTAAGTTAGAGGCCAGGCTGGGTTGCCTAATGAGATCCTACCACAAAACCAAGAAAGTAAGCAGACTCCTCAATAAGCAAGTGAATGTTAATAGGAGGGAGAGAGAGAGGGAGAGAGACAGAGACAGACAGAGAGAGACAGAGAGACAGAGACAGACAGACAGAGACAGAGAAAGAGAGACAGAGAGAGACAGAGACAGAGACAGAGAGAGAGGTTGTTTTTATTTACTATAATTGAACTACAAGGCTATCAGTACAGAGCCAAAGACTATAGCATATTTGAATATAGATTCAGTTTAATATTCATGACAGTGACTGAAAGAAAATTCTACAATCCTCATTGAACTATCCCTGATTTGTTTCCAAGTTCTGTACCGTTATTACTTCTGAGCTGGTAGCATCACTCGGGGAGCTGATATTAACATGTCACTACAGTGAATGCAAAACCAAAGCAACGGAATCACTGTATCTCCGACCATTCCTGCAAATGCTGTATTTTCTCTGGACTTCAGACCATCCACACATCATTGGATTGCCTCAAAAACTGGAGCTGGCAATCAAATGTCCTGTGGTTATTCCTTCTGCCACTAGATGGCAGGAGGGGATCATAAGAGAGACATAAGATGACACATCAGGGGCCAGAGCCTTCACCCACCTACCTCATCCATGGAAGACTTTTTACAGTCATCATCATCATCGTCGTCATCACTCTCCGTATCTGCTTCCCCTGTCAAATTTTAATCACAGACAGGATTTAAGTATTCGAAAGTTTGAAGAATTTGCAAAAAAAACCAAACTACCAACTACAGTCAGGGACACCCTGGGAAGCTGACATTCTGTCTCTTTTAAAGTTACTTTTATTCTTTCCGATGATTTATGTTTTCTTAGTAACAAAGAATTAAACTGCCATTTTGCCAAATTTCTCAATTTGATTTTTGATAAATAATATTAAAATTTTCAAATTCAATTAAAATGCCCATCTTAAAATTTTGTCATACATCTGTTTTAAAGGAATGTCATTGAATACAATTTTATTTCTGTGCATCTTATTGTAATGTACATGTTCCCTCTCAGAGACATTAAACTCTGTGGCCCTAACACAGACAAACTCTGCTTTGATATCTCTGTCCTTTCCTAAGCCAGCACAGAGCTCAGTGACCAGCCTTCTTCAAATAAAGGACCTCACAGAAGTCGAAGAAGTTTATGAGTCAGGACAGGAACTGTGGGGAAATGGTAGCACAAATGACGACATGAAAACTGTCACGTACAGATCCGTCGTTACCGAAATAATGCACAGATCATAAAAATGTGCACCCTTCCGCTCTCGGGGAGTAAGAGCTAGACACGGGGGATAACTACAAGGAAGTAGTGTCTGGTGAACTCAATGGGTGGGACAGCATTCACAAGGCCTGCTCAAGACTGAGCCAGACCAAATCCTAACAGGGCGGGGGGGGGGGGGTCTCACCTTTAGATGAGCTGCTACGGGCAACTAATAGATTCTGAAAGAGGGACGTTTTCTCTAAGACTTTGGTGAGCTGATCATGTTTGAGGGGAAGGCTGCACATCTAACTAAGAATATTTGGGCAGCAAAATTGGTATTGAAGAATTTAAAACAACGACAGAAAAAAAAATAGAACACAAAAGGTTGGAAGGATAGTGAAACAGGGGTGCATCTGGGAAGGGTTGGGGTAAACATTACCAAAACATGCTGTAAGATATTCTCAAAGAACTAATAAAGACATCTTTTAAGGATGACATTCCTTTAAAAGGGCAAGATAAAATAATCTAGTGCAAAAAGAAAAGAGTGAAAATCAATACAAATAGAAAATAACCCAATGCCTTAAAATCACTGTGCTTGAAAATCTATGTCAGCATCACATTTAGCCAATATGCAGTCATTTCAATTGGTTAGTTCTATGCTTCTTCCCAAGAGTTAATGGATGTTTTTCAGGCAAAATACCCACATTAGTATATTAAGCACTAAATTATTGTATACTTCTAGGCTTAATCCAAACACCATCAATCATGTAAAAACGCTTTCAAAGAAAAGGGGAAGAGTTAGTGAGCAGCCCCTTTGTTTCGTCCACTGCAATAGCATGAACATCCCAGTAGATGGCGGCATGAGCTCAACACGGAGGCAGCGTGCAGAGTCTGGCACCTGCTCCCAGAGAGGCCTTCTGGAAAGTTGGCCACACTCTTCAGTCAGTGAAGAATACACAGTCCCCATAGTCCTGCCTTCCAAGAAGCTCCTAAGTGTTTTCACGTGAGTGACCAAGCCCAGTCAGTAACTGGATGGTAGGGGGGTACCATCTGTGGAGGAGAAAGACTTCTGTGACAGTAAAAACTGTGCATGGACTGTCACAAACATGCTGATTTACTATGTGTGAATCCCTTATATTTGGTGAAAAATATACCCTGTTATATTACAGACACATTGTTCTAGCAGGTTGCTTCGTGATATTTCATATACATTTATTTCACCTGAAGTTCTTTGCATTATTTTTAATCAGAGAGGATTCCTTTAATTGAGCAATCTGAAAAAGATTATTGACAAAACCTTCTAGAAAATGTTCCATAAAACATGACAATTGTCCAGTCATCATTTCAGATACACCGTCAGCTCATATCTTGGCTTGTGTGAGCTTATCTTCCTCTATGTGAGAGAAAGACCCACCTTTTCCTTTGCAAGTTTAAGAAAGAAAGCCACATCGATGTGGATTTGTATGTCAGCACAGCAGAGACTACACATACTTATGGGGCTTTTCTCATGAGACCTTGAAAGGACCCTGGAGAAATCTACTTGAAATATAAAACATAATACCCTTTTAAAAAGCAACAATAACAACACCCCAAAGCAGTATCCTACTTGACCCTCGTGCTTTCTGGAAAGTATACTGGCTAAGGGTTGGCTCCCAGAAGAGGAGTCTACACTACAGAGCAAATTAGCTTTAGAAATAAGATCCAGGCCATGGTTTTTGTATTTGCTTGAGTTTCCAGTACTGTGCACATCCACAAAACAAATGGTATTCTTTATTCAGGGGCCTACCTACACACTGAAACCTTCAAGAATTTGCGTGGCAATAAACACTGATTGCCCAACAGACTCCTGGCTAGCTGAGGAAACCTGGGGAACTGCTAACAGACTGCTGCCTTTTCTCTGTGTTAAGCAATCGTGTTCACGGCTGCAGAAGTCATTATTGGAGTTACGCATCCAGTTAATGGGAGGGAGAACTGGAAGGAGCTAAAGGCAGATGGCAGAAAACCCAAGCCCCACGAGCAAAGGAAGGCACATGGGGACAGGTTGGGAAAGAAGTGGCCTCCACCAATAGTCATTTCACACTTCAAATGCATTCTCCCTGAGAACGGAAGTTATTTTTCAAAAACGAATCAGAATTACGTCATGATTTTTGAAAAACACATTCGAGGGAATCTTTTGAAAGAATGATATAATGTCTGTTCATTAGGCTGCTGACTTAAATAATAAGAGCAGTTGACAAGTGAGACAGATAGGAGAAGAAAGGGTAAACCATGTTCAGCTAGGGCTTGGGGGGGTCACATGATCAGAGGTAGAGCACCTGCCTAGCTTGTGAGAGGCCACAGCACACCAGAGAACCAAACCAAACAAACCCAAATAATCAGCCAAACAAGGAGGCCATGCTTCTTCTGTTCGGATTGCCCTAGACTCTATACTTTAACACTGTAGTTGTTTGCAAATCTTTACATTTATGTATGATGGGCTTAGGGACACACAGATACCTGAGCACTGCATGGATTTTCATCAAATAATGATATGTCCACATTGAAAATATGACCAGACTCCTGAAGACACAATGGCACCCTTCCAGTTGCTTTTAAGGGCAGTGGTTACCCTGACTCCTAACAGTCTGTCTTGCTTTTGCACCTTATACAGATGGGGGTACATAGCAAATGTGCTTTTGTGTTTGACTTCTTTTGCTGACTGCTGTGTTAACAGTCACATATCTTTTCACAGACAGCCGGAGATTATCCCCATCATGCACATTATTCTTTTGTATGACTACCGCATGATTTACAATCAGCTGATGGATTGTCGGCTTCCAGTGTTTGGTATTTTAAATAATACTGCTTATAGCAGTTTCAGTCTCTTGATAACTGTCACTATCCATTTCTTGTTAGCTCTCTCCTGAGGAATGGAACTGGGGCAGAGGGAGTACACATGCTTGACTTTTCTCAATATATTAAACATCATCCTTCCTCCTTTCCCCTATTGGCTTCTTTCCTCTTTCCTCCCCTCTTCTGTTCTCTTTTTTTCTGTGCCAAGGACAGGACCCAGAGCCTCATCTCTGCTAGGCATGTACCCAGGAGCACTGCCAGCACCCCATGGCAAACTTAGAGTTCTTTTAACATCATCACACCCCCAAAAGGGAGGTCTTTCCAATTGTCCGGATTCCCCTGGATAAGGGGAAATAAATTAGGCTCAATGACAAATGATCCAAAGAAAACTAGGGCCCTTTGAATTTTTTCTCCTCATAATCACGAAACGTCAATTTCAAACTAACAGAAAAGGAAATGCTGAGCATTGCCTATTCACTTTCATTAACAATGCAAGTCATTTAGTTACTTCACATTTTTAAAGAGCTCTATAAAACATGGAGGACTGCAAGGCCCAGAACCCTTCAGTGACTACATTAAAGCCTGGCCAATCTCGTCTTCCCTCCTCCCACTGATGCTGCCCATGACACGGCTTAGAAGCCAGTGGACCTGGAAAGCTGATTTGCCTCAAGTGCAAGCCAGAGAAACACCTTCCTGAAGATGTGCTGACTGTACAGATGAGCCGACTGCACAGGTGTGGTCAGGCTGACATGGGGGACTGCCCTGGACTGTCTCACTGAGCCTAAGTGATATCTAAAGCCTATGAACTGACAGCATTTCCCAGGGGTAGTCAGAAGGACTACAGAGATGCAACGTTGCTGGCTTTGAAGCTGGAGGAAGGGACCTATGAGCCAGTGAATGTGAACAGCCTCTAGGACTTGGAAAAAACACAGACAATCCTTCCTTAGAACTAACTTCTGGAAAGTAGCCGAGCCCACCTGACACCTTTGGTTTATTCCACAGAGCTTGAGGTTAAGTTATCCTTGTTTGTAAGTTTGTGGTAGCCATGGAAAAGCAATGCAGCTTAACACTTCCCAAAAGTGAAAGCTAAAAGCTCTTCTAGGCCAATTTCAGAACAGCAGATCTGAAAAATCCACTCATTGTGAGCCCAGTGGCTCCTCACCAGCTCCTGGAGATGAAGGCTCGAACACACTGGAGGAGTCACTGTAAGTGTTGGAGGCTTGCTCAGACAGCTTCTTTTTGCCACTTCCCTCCGATGACTTGTGGGACTTCTTCTTGTTTTTCACCAAGATTTTATACATTAAATCCATAGGGCTTGGAAGAGGTACCCCAGATTCCAGCTATTTAAAAGAAAGAACAGTCTTTAAAAAATATTGTCCCCCAAATATTAGTTATTAATCACGAATGATATGCTATCACACTTCGTTAACTGACTTTTACATCTTAGCCAGGTAGGCTTATATGTATATTTGTAACATTTTTTCATGAATATTGCTTTCATGTTATTTCATATGTTGTAGTTATGTCAGTATTTATAATGAAAATTGATAAGGTTTTACTTGTTTATATTTTTTACATCAAGAAGAAGATGAAGAAACAAGAGCTAACTACTTTAAAAACAAAACAAAAGAAAAACAAAACCAAAAACCTGTCCCCTCCTTTCAGATATCTCACCAAACCCAACACACACCTTCGGATCCCACAGCCTCTAGATTATCATTTATTATGTTCAACACATCTAATGAAAGAGTTCTAATTGAGACCTGCAGTTTTTGTTTTTTTAATAAAAGATGTGTTTAAACAACTGAACTTATTTTCCACAACAAAACTACAAAAGTAAAACCATAGAAATGTACTGGTAGATTTGATGGTTGAACCTGGACTTTCAAGCATTTTCTGATGGACTGTGTGTGTCCAACCATTTTACTGCAGAACATGTAAGTCATTTCTGACCCGAATCAGTGAACAGCCAGACATTTGACAGGAAGAATATGTGAAGTTGGGCAAAAGTTTCCAAATAAGCTGTCAGACAAAGCTTTACGGACAGCAGAATCCCATGATGGTTTTAGTTGGGTGTTGGCCTCAGCCAAGAGGGATGACATGATTTCAGATCTCCTTCTAGGTCTGAGATCCAAGTTGTTTTATTACTGAGGCTTATTTCATTGTTGCAAGTTTGCTCATAAAATGGGAAATCAATTTCCCATGAGAAGGTTATGAGCTACTACTGTATCAGGGAGCCTGTGCAAGACACAAGATAGGCTTATTTTTAGAAAGACTTCTGAAGTCCCATAAGCCAGCCCTCTATTCTTTGTTTGCCACAAGTCTGGGGACTGGTATGAACTCACTTAACAACATGCAGACACTGGGACAAAGTGTCCAGGAGGAAGAGGCTCCTTTGGGTTATGGCTGCTCTTTCCTGTTCTGAACAGGGATGCGACTGTTCCCAGTCCTCTGGGTGGTGTCCTTTCACTGTACTCAGAAGTTGCAAGGAGATGAAGGGAAGTTCTTCAAGTGTTACCCGCTGCAGCCCCTTAAACTGAGCCCAGGGGCCTGAAGAGGCATGCCCAGTGGCTTTCTGCTCCAAGCCTCGAGGGCCAGGGTTCTACTGGTCCAGGCTTAAGAAACTAAAGATTTATGGTGACTGGCATTCCAGTTGGAGGATTATGGTGTCTGGCTTGAACCATCAGCAGCCCGGAACTGGGTTGCTGTAATCGTCTTCAGCTAACCATAGGAGTGAACAGCAGCAAGAGGTAGTGCCTACCCGTGTTCTAACTCCAGAAAGAGCTTAGGGCGTCAGGACCCTGAGCACCGAGAAATCCTACCGTTATAGCTTGGGATCCTGGGAACTTAAGGCTTTAGCTTCCTTTGCAATCACTTCTAACACATGGGGCTCAGTTTCCCTTTTCCAGCTCATTGTGCCTCTAGCACCTTTGTTCCTGCCCCTGGTCACTCTTTGGAATCCCACTGTCGTCCTGGTGATGCCATTCTGCTACTGCTTCCACCATCTATCTCCTCTTCCAGTCCCCACTTCAGCCACTTGACTTCATGAGAACAAAGCAGGCTGAAGAAAAGTCTCATGAACTCCAATGCTCCAACGCCAGGGGGCAGCATAGGAGGGTGTCTCTGGTCAGTTCTATTTAGCGAGACAGGCTTGCTTCTATAGTGGCAAAGGGGGCGTGGTGGTGGTGGGGGTCTGCACCCATCCCAGTGCCCATCCCCGCATCAGTTAAGGACGGGGTTTGTTTGCATTAATGACAAGCCTCTGCCGGGCCACGAGGAAGCAAACTCCCCTCTGGCCTCTGTGAATGTGGCTGTTAAGAGTCCACTGAGCAGTGACAGCAAGAAGTCTGGTGCACGCTGTTCAACAAAGAGGTGGCCAGAATAGTACTTTATGGAGCTGGAGTTGTGCTTTGGCAGCAAGAAGCTTTAGTTGCAGAACAGCTCCCTCAAGGCCGGCATATAATGTTCAGGGCTGTCAGACTGCCACAAGGGCAGTCCAGCTGGCTGCTAAAGACGTGCTGCCGGGCTGACAATCCTCTATTCACGCATCAGGACACAAGGAAAGGGGCTAACAACGGTCCATTAGGGAATCAAATCCACTCAGCTCCCCCAGGATCTTGTTTAAAGGAAAAATAAGCAATAAGAGAAGTGCTTACAAGCAACATTTAACAATGGTCTACTCTTCAATGGATACCCGTGGGGAGAGTTGGGCATTCTATCCGTGCTCATGACTACAACAATAGAAGCCTGAGCACGGCTTCAAAGGTGAATGCAAGCCGACAGCAGGTGGCAGAAACAGGCTGAGGAGTCAGTGTCGCCACCTTTTGCATTTGTTTCAAAAGGAAGTGACAAAGATCCAGGAGTGTGGGGCAGGGACGGGCAGACTCCTGTCCTCTTGGACTGCCCCTGTGAGTTGACTGTCATCAATGAGGACCCTGCAGTCTTGATGCATCCCTGCTAAACTTCCCTCTCCTGGAGGGAAGCAGGAGACTGATGGGACTCAGGAAGTAAACAAATCGTACACCCTTGGGATGCGCCTGAAACCAAGACTTTCCGAGGTCCCTTTCTATGGTTACATAAGCAGTATGGACTGCTAGGGAGGAGAGACTGTTCAACCTGTCTAGCTGCCTGCATTGTCACTCAGGCAGCACCAGAGATGTAGCTTTCACGAGTCGATACCCATGCTGGAGTAGGCTTCTGGATTGTGCAGCCGCCTTTGTGTTCCCACACTCCTGTAAGTACCCTTTCACCTATGTTCCTGACAGTCACCCCAATAAGCTCATGCTGCACCAAACTGGACTTCGGTGGAATTGCTACTTTGGCCTGTCCTCAGTAACTTATCTGGTGTAAACAGACATTTGTTCACAAAAACAACAAGAAACCTACTTCGTCACTATAAGCAAAGATGGAGGGACAAGACTGGAGAAGCGAAGGAAACAGATGCATATCTTCTGAACTCAGTGGGCCCCGTACTAGAGTCCCACAGAGCAAACCATATTGCTCATCTACCTATACAGAGGAAGTCTCTTCCCACCTGTATCGATTAACTGTCGTCTTCAAAGGCACACATCACAGCTACTTACTGGGTATTTTTCCAGTGGCTCCATAAGGAGGGCGTCACCAAAGATTAATCGGCAATACTCAGCCATCTTGGCTTGCTGCTTGGGGCTAAGAGCAAGAAGAAAGGGATTATGGGACTTTTTCAGAGAAGTTACTTTCCATTGCTAACACAGAAAGAGGTCAGCCAGGACAAATTTCCAATTTCTGAGACTCTAGCCTGAACAGCACATGCCCCCCGCCCCCAACGCATACCACATATGTGCAACATGCAGGCAGGGGGTGTGGTGTGTGAGGCTGTTAACCCAGATGAGGGCCCAGCACACCATTTCCCTGCCTTGGATCCAAGAGATTCCGAGAGTTAGAACTTTGTTCCTTTTGTGAGATTACCTGGTTTTGTATAAACTGTAAGGCACCTGGGATAGGAATGCTTTTGTTATCCCATGTAGATTCTTGGGTAAAACGTACCAGAGCAATGGAAAGCAGACAAGGACTATGGTAAAGAGGCAAGAGGGGAAGGAAGGGTGAGCAAAAGCGGTGAGTAGATGGAGAGAGAGAACTGTACACACAGAAGAAAACCCAGCAGAAGTGGGTTTGTGTGCATGTGACGGGTGCTTGCGGGAGGGCGATGCAGCCTTGGCAAAAGCTGTCTGCAAGTCTTCTCTTTCCTGTAATCTTTTTCTCCTTTTGAGACATGGCCTCACTGTGCAATCTGGGCTGGCATGATGTTTGAGATCATCCTGCCTCAACTCCCTGGGTACTGAGAAGACAGGCAGACATATACCTCTGTGCCTGGGTACTGAGAAGACAGGCAGACATATACCTCTGTGCCTGGATTTGCTTGTTAGCAACCATTCTGTTTGAAATGAGTGGAGCAGAGGGGGAACAGCACACACCGGTTGCCAGGAGGAACCCGTTCTGACCAGGGCTGGAGTCCAGGCTTTGCTGAGTTGAGCTCCTTGTTCTGAACTGGTCTGAATTTGTACAAAGAGGATACTTAACTGCTCCTGTAGCTGGACAAAGGATGCTGGGAAGAGGCAATGAAGCAATAGGTGCAAACACCTTTGAACAACTTCAAGGTCAAGATTCATATGAAAAGATCCCACAGGGAGGAGAAGCCTATCTGTGGCTAGCCTAGATGAACTGTGCCTCCAGTCCTTGTAACGATGCTGTGAGAAGCAACACTAGCATCTTTTCAGCACTCCTGTTTCCCTTGACCTTTTCAGATGCAATTAAAAACCAGTTTTCTCATCCTGTGCAATGGTAAACATCATTACACAGTACCCAGTACTGCTGGTTTGGGGTTTATGGGCTTTGATTATGATCTACGGGCTGTGGGTCTTGACTTCCCCTGGTTATATTGCAATGACACTCCATTCTAGCTAGAAAAGGTACCAAAGGGAGGAATAGTAACTGTGATGAAAATAATGGTCCTTTACCACAAATCATAAAGATTATGAGATATAATTCGCATTTTCACTCCTTCCCTGAAGGGTAAGCTTAGAGCACACTGTGTTTTCTGGGAAAGGGTACTTAGACTGATGGTCTGCTGCAGCGCTGAAGGAAACGGCTCATTAAAACTGTCTCTAACAAAAACGAAGCCTGGCTCCATGGTCAGGTGAGCTTTTGGGGTTCATATGTCAACTCTCAACGTTATTATCTTCTTGGAACTGCAGGGAGAATAAAATGAAAGATTCCAAGAACTTGCAAAGCCCCACATGACAATTTTACTTCTTTCTTTCAAGACAAGGTCTTCTTAGGTATGTAGCTGGCTTCAAACTGTGTATCCCAGGCTTGCTTCAAACTGTGTATCCCAGGCTTGCTTCAAACTTTGGATCCCCTAGTCTCAATTAGGATCATGTCCACAGCAAAGCCTTACATTTCTCCATTGTTTCCATCTTGTTTAATCAGGGTTTTACTGTGTGTTCTACATAGCTCTAAGATTAGAGGACGACAGCTCTTGGAAGTGTGAGAAAGGACTGACCATTTACTGAATCCTGAGACATATTGAAGGAGGTAGTTTAAGGACAGCTCACTAGAAGCTGTATGGAGGGGACCTTTGGGATAGGCAGGGAAGTGACTGATGAGGTAGATGATTTTTGCCCAGTGGTAACACACAAAGTCTGCCAGGCCCACATGCTCTCTGGTCACAGCTGAGAACAGAGCATCTGTGCCAAGCCCTGTTCTAGGCGACACTGAAGAATGTGGAAACAATGCAGTGAACCTGCATTTTGTGCAAGGCTGTGGGTAATTATGATGTGAGTAGCCCACTAACCACATACACCATTCAAACCACTCAGAGTGCCATTCACACTGAGACTCTAGTACAGGGCCAACATCCAGACGTTTCTCAGACGTTCCCAGGGAACATATGCCACTGCTTTGAGGACTGCATTGTGAAAGAAATCTGTGTGGAGACAAGGAGAGGGAGATGTAGGTATCCAAGAAAAAAAGTGAAGTGTGCTATTTAGTAATCAGGCCATTTGTGTTTTCAATAAATAAAAATGTCATCCTAATAGAGCAGAGCGCAAACTGAACACACACTCACACACACACACACACACACACACACACCAGTGGAAAACAAAGAGAGCTTAATTGCAGGCCATCCCTGCAGAAATAAATGGCATTAAAACTGCAATTAACAAAGAAATGCTATAGCTTTTACAGTATCAACAGCAACTGCCATGGTAATACAATGCAAAGGAAAAATTCACAAATATGTGCTTCAAGCCATGGCATATATTTCTAAACATATTAAAATATCCATACAGCATCTGCCAAAGACGTCAGTCTTCTGACAAAGAATGTACCCCAGTGCATGGGGTAAAATCCTTCAAGAGAAACTAAAACTAATGTCCTTTCTGGACCTTGTCAAAGTCTCAGTTTGTGGTGAAGCTAAGCTTCAGTCAAATTCAATAGAAGATTCTTTCTTTGAAAATGCTAAATCACAAAGCATGGGGGCTTTTAAAACTAACTCTCTCTCTCCCTCTCTCATTCTCTGTCCCCTTCCTCTTCCTCCTCTTTCCCCCTCTTCTTGTTTCTGGCGGCGGTGGTGGTGGTGGTAGTGGTGGTGGTGTGGTGGTGTGTGTGTGTGTACATCGAGGCGTGTGTGTGCTATACGGTGAGTATGTGGAGATCAGAAGACAATTTTACACAATCGGTTCCTTTCAAAGCACCATTTGTGGGTTGTGGGGATTGAACTCCGAATGCCAGGATGCCAGAGCCATACCTTCATTCACTGAACCATCTTGCTGGTAGGAAATGGGGGTACTTTTTAAACAGGAATAATTCTTATTTAGGAAATGAGAAGCAGTTCTCTGGGAATCCTAGGCAGCAGACAAGTGAGTTGAGGGCTGCTAAGTGCAGCGTTCCCCCTTATCTGTGGGTAGGTGTTTTCAAATGTTTGAAGAGAAAAATACTAAAATATGTGGATTTTTCACCCCTCCCCCAGTAAAATATTTTTTTTGGTACTGTGGGCCAAATTAGTAAGGAGCAAGAAGCAAGGTTCTGGGCCTTATAGATAAGACACAGAAGGTCCTGAGGTAGTTTACCAGAAATGGAAAGCAGGCCTCCTATGTGAGGAGGATATGGCATGAAGGGAGGGAACTGTCAAACAACCTCCTGTCATATCAGAAGTTAACACTTCGGCCATGAGCTGCCATTACGTTATCACAATTGTGCATCCCAGGAAGGTTATTTTCTGTTTTTGCTCATCATGTGTGAATTATGAATGAACTTGCAACAGCTACACTTACTTACCCAGAAAATGCAGCATCCTGGCGCTCTAGCCTCTTTGATTTTTGGGCCCAGTGTAGGAATTAGGTTTTGTGCAGAGTTTGGGATCTCTGTGTAATTACAGTGGAGGACTGAAAAGCTCGTCCTGTGTCTGGGGATCACAAGCCACATCGGAGTGGACATTGGCTGACAGTTGCCCTGCAGAGTGCTGGTTGTCTGATTCCACGTCGTGGAGGTTTCTGATACATGTGTGTTCGTGTCTGTCTGTGTGTGTATGTGTGTGTGTGTGTGTGTGTGTGTGTTCGTGTGTGTGTCTGTGTGTGTGTGTCTGTGTACACATGTGCATGTATGCACGCGCTGTTTAAGTGTCTGCACTTGGAAGACGCTAGCTCAATTTAAATCTCACTTCAGCTGCATAGCTTCAGGCAAGCTAAGTGCTCATTTGGGATTCAGTTTCTTTACCTATAAGATAAGAGTAACCCTACTGTTCTGTTCCTTTGGTGAACACTAGGGTTTATAGTAAGGGCTGCATGAGTTTGTTACACCCTGGGAACAGTGCTTGGTGCAAATACATATTCAGTAAATGTAAGTTTTTCTATGTCAGTGGTGGTTATAGATGTGGAGTCTCTACCTCAAGGGAGAGTTTACTGGGAGACACTGCAAATTAAACTGCATTTCTTGATTTTGTCTCTTTTAAGTAGACATACTTCTTTAAGAAAATACATGTCCATTATTAAAAAAACAAAAGCAAGACATTGTCAATAAATCTGAAAACCATTATACCTGAACAAAAAGTGGCCTGGCATTGTTGGAATCCAAGGAAAAAGGGGATAGACATCCACCAAGGAGGAGAAAGCCTATAACAAAGTCACTTGCAAATGTGAGCTGTTGCTGCAAACCAGGTGTTAAGTGCACTCACTGTAGGGGTGAGGAGAAATAGCAAGACATGGAATGAATTCCATTCTCCTCCCTGCCTCTTCAGGAGTGTTAGGAAAATCGTGTCTAGTGATTTTACCATTCACAGGATGAAATGCTCACAATCAAACAGAATGTGGAGTGGAAAATGCTGCGCTGTCCTGAGGACAAACTAGACATGGAAGCTTACAAAACCCCTTACTTCAAGCTAAGTTTCCTTTCTACCTACTAATCGATACCATGTTTAACTGCTTAAAATTTTGTTCTGCTCAGACTGCTTCTTGAAGATTTAGGAATTCATGCATAGAAGCATGTGTTCTAAGTTAGTAAGCTGGGAAAGACTCTCGGGAGTAAGGAGAGAAAAAGGAATATAAGCCCTATTATTACTACAGATGCAGCCAGTTCTCACTACAAAAAGAAAAAGCAATCAGTCAGGGGGTTGTTATGAGGTATAGAAAGCTTCACAAACAAGCTATAAGTAACTATGACCCTACCACATGTTCTTCAAGCCGACTAAAGTCTTGGCTTTAATGGACTTTGTCTCAACGCAAACAATAATCTTTTCTTGGGGGGCTTGTGAGAGAGAGTAAGCAACTGTATGATACTATGATACACATGCTAATATCTACATAGTTATAATTTGTCTCATTTTGATTCTTTGCAATTAAATGAATAGTTACATTGCTAGATGTGGTAGTATACCCTGTATACCATCACTTTTGAGGCTGAGGCAGGAGAACTGAGATTTTAAAGCAATCTTGGCTACTCAGCAATACCATGTCTCGAGTCAAGAGTGGACCTTGTTTTCTAAGTGGAGGAACAATGCCTAACATACACAATATTCCATACTCATACTCCATCCCCACCATGGCAAATATTTGAGTCAATAAAATAGTTATGTCAGAATTGTCTTTTCCTTGTATAGCTCAACAGTAAATGCAGGCTAACTTAGAAATAGAAAAATGTTTGCAATACAAATAAGCAGTGAGAAGCGACAGGAAGGGGCGGGATGTAGCCAACAAACATAGGTGTGAGGCGTTCTACCACCAGTCCCAAGCAGAGGGAACTGGCCTTTTAAGGCAACAAAATTAACTATGAATTTGTAGCAAGAGGAGTTGCTGAAAGAGGTTTTTGAAGCATGGACCATTGCATTCCACATCAGTGAAGGAACAGTGTAAAGACAATGTACTCTACCACACTGTAAAACCAATCCTTAAAACATACTTCAGCATGAAGATAGACCCCCACAAGCCCATGGGCTATTTTAATGCTCATAAGAATTAAATGAACAGTTCATCCTTTGCACACCACTACTACACAACATGATGGAAAGATACCATTGGTGACACCAAAGCATTTGAAATCAGGTAGAAATTGCTAGAGGCCTCATCAGGGGAAAAGACTACCCATTGCATACCCCAGATACTTACGAATCTACATGGTTCTCAAAGGACAGGAGGATGGGAAAAGGTGAAGTCTTGAATGCACACTCTGCAATGGCTTCTATGACTTCCTAAAACAAGAACACAGATATATTCAACACTGCACATGGTGTGTGCATTTTTTTCTTGGTGTTAAATTTATTAGTATGGTGGTGGGGGACTTGTTTATTTTAGTCTTTGTGTATGTCTGATTTGTTGTCATTGCTATTTTTTATGGAAGTTCTGGGTTCAAAACTAGGGCCTCATGAATGCTAATTGAGTGCTCTACTACTGACTTACACACCCAGCTCATATAGTTGTCTTTAGTTTATAGAATTATATCAGGTGGCTTGGAATGGCTGGAAGGGGCTGTGTAGTTTTGGCTCCTGGTTCTATGTGGTAAAAAAGAGAGGTGGAGGTGTGGTTGGAGAATACTTCTATTTACTGATTGTTGCTTTCTCTTTTTTTGTAATGAAACCATCTAGTCATGTCAGGAAAGTTTGGACAAAAAGATAAGGTAACAATTTTTACCCATAAATTTGCTTTCTGAACCAAACTGCTATTGGCACTTAATTGTATTTACTTCTGGTCTATTTTTCATGTATCTGTGTGATTTTCTTTTTGATAATAGTTATATAATCTGTATTTAATAAATATTTTATTAAGAGATAAATAAAGGGGTGGGAGTGTAGCCTGTGGCAGGATATCTGCCTGGAGTTGGCAAGGTCCTGGGTTTGATAGTCTTTAATGCATTCAGACTTGCATAACAACCAAGCCAACGCATCGCTAGACTTTTGTCATCCCAAACTACAGCCCTGCTCGCAGTTGCTTGCTTTACCCAAGCCTCACCTCACACTCACTCTCAGCAACTGGCATATTCACCTTGGGCATTTGAGCATAGTTTTCCAAAGTGTTTTTCTTACTTAACTGGTATTACAGAACAAGCTCTTTTATTTATTTATTTATTTATTTATTTATGAGATGTATTGGTTTTTATTTTATGTGTGTGTTGTCTGCATGTGTGACTTTGTACCACGTGAATGCAGTGCCCATAGAGGCCTGAAGAGGGCATCAGACCTCCTGGCCCTGGAGTTACAGACACTTGTGATCTGTCCTGTGGGTTCTGGGAATCAAACCCAGGTTCTCTGGAGAAACAACCAATGCTTTTCACCACAGAGTCATCTCCCCAGTCCCTTATTTACTATTTCAGTGTTCCCCTACCCACACTATTTAAATGTCACATTCCCTCCTAAACACTTTTTTTTATTTACTCTTTGAACACTTTCCTGTCCAGTTGAAATGTCTGCTTTCAATCTTTACACCAAACCTTTTCCATGGACTCCTCTACTTTTCCTGCACAGTGCATAGGTTTCTTTATAGATAAGCCATTAAGCTGTTTCCCTTGCCCTGGAGTATAAATGAGGCTTTCTAATTCTGGACTGCATTTGCATACATCTTCTAAGAATGATGTGCTTGCATAGAGCAAGAACCTCTCTTACTGTTTCTTAGAAGTGAATTCACAGATTGCTTTTCATACATAATCAATTTAACTTTTTATCACAGCTGAGTCCATCAAAGTAAGTGCACTATAAAAAGCAAGTGATGTCAGGATGCAACATTTTTTATTTCATACATTTGCTCACAGGTTGTGGATACAAAGAGATTCCTGACCAAATCAGGCTTGTTGTCACTATCACATAGGTATGGACTTCTGGCACTTTTCTAGTGATTGTGGGCCAAGCAAACAGGACATTGAAACTTCCCTCACCAGTCTTACTGACTACTCTTAGCCATCAGTATGGTTGAATAAGAATTCCTTACCTGTGTAACACTACAACCTTTACATTTGTAGAAAGAAAATGGAAGTTTGACTTTCTGTGTTCTGGTTACAATGGCAGTGACTCACATCTGCAGGGTTCTCCCTGCATGCTGGTGAGGTCATGAAGTCATGAACTGCATTTTTATTTACAAAGAGCCCAGGAGGGGTGCACTACTACTACCTGTTTGCTGATAAGGCTGATGGAAAAATTTTCCAAAATCTTGCAGCCAGCAGGGCCAGAGCTGGTCCTGGAGCTCCATATTTGGCCTAGGAGTCAGCTGGAGAGCAACATCCTAACATCTGTATTTTCTTTCTCTCTTTCCCACCCATTTTCCTCCCTCCTCTCTCTGGCCAGCTCTCCTCCATCTCTACAATACCTTTAGCTACTGGTTAAAAAGCTCTATCAAATCTTCACATCAAAAAAGACTTCACTGAATTTTGCCTAATATTTTAAGTTGGCTACAGCTGAAAATTCTAGAAGTCCTCCTGGGGGAACTTTTGCTCTTTTTAACGTTTGAAATTTTGTAATGCATGTATGATTGCTCAGGCTGGGAAAACTAGAAATGACTCTTAAGCTTCTATCTTTCATGCATGCTTCATTAGTGGAATGGGTGTTAAGGTCTTCTCTTGTACCATTGCTCCCTATTACTCCAAGACTTACAAAGCTGCATTCAGTAACCTACTCTCTTAGTTAGGGTTTCTATTGCAATGAAGAGACACTATGACCATGGCAATTCTTACAAAGAAAACATTTAATTGTGGTGGCTTACAGTTCAGAGGTTTAGTCCATTATCGTCATGACAGGACATGGCAACATACAGGTAGACATGGTGCTGGAAAAGTAGCTGCTACATGTAGATATGCAGGCAACAGGAAGTAGACTGTCTCACTGGTCCTGGTTTGAGCATATATGAAACCTCAAAGCCCACCTCCACAGTGATACACTTTCTCCAACAAGACCACAAGTAACTTCAACAAAGCTACATGGTCCCAATAGTGCCACTGCCTTGGGGGTCATTTTCTTTCAAACCACCACATCTCCTGAGCACACAGATCAATGACTAACTTCTAGTAGGAAAGCTGTCCTTGAACACTTTTGCCCTTGACAGACAAGAGCTGGGAAAATTTCTATAGGTGGACATTTATGGAACCATATAAAATTAAACCCTAAATAATTTCTTTCAGAAAACGAAGCCTTAGTTTTAGAAATACTTGGGTTGATCATTTCATCCATTTCTAACACATGCTTTCTCCATTCTATTCCATACAATTGCTGGTCAGAAGTAGCTGCCTCAGGGGAGAAAAACCCTGGGATGGCGTGGGACGTGTAGTGTCTGTTCTATGTAAAAAGCAAAGAGACTGGATGTGAATGGAGACAGTGAGACCCAAAGATGAATTTCAAGGACAGCCATCAGAAAGACCAAGACAGGTGGTATAAAAACAGGAATAAAGTTCTATGGAGAAGAAGTAGAGCCAGGCCAACTCTAGGACTGGCATGAAGAGGCTGACTTACAGCACCCCCTCTTCCCTAGAACATAACATTTTATTTTTGTTGATACAATAAGCAGCTATCATATGTCAATCGGAATCCTTGCTTTGTGAGGTACATCATATGTCAGTGCTCTGGAACACATAAACTAAGGGCAGATAAGTGCCGTGACACAAAAATGACAAATTTTGCACTCTGTTTTTGTTGCAGCGCAGTATGCACCGAACTGTCAAATAGAGTCTGGCCACACTGGGAAAGTAAAATCCAAATGCACAGGAAACAGTGGGAGGAACATGTCACTACCCACCAGTGTGTTATACAAGGAATTGCACATGAAACAATGGAGAAGCATATTTCACTTACAAAATAGACATGGAAATGGTGGTGGACATGAAAGTGAGGCTGCACTTTGATTGGTCTAGGATGGCAAAACTCTCTATTGATCACCTCCTCTGTGTCAGGTTCAATTTAAGGCAGTGAGAATAGATGGGGTCACAGGATTAAAGCCCCCGTCTTTTGGGGGATTACATTTTAGGAGACCCATTAGACAATGGACACAGTGATGAAGTTAAGCAGAATGTCACAAGGTGACTGGGCACCATGTGGAAAACTAAAAACACAGAGTGAGGGGATGAGAGAATTTCTATCTGAAGGGTGCGGGGTCATCACTAGTACAAGTATGAAACAGAGAAGTCCTAGTAGTCATTACTGGGGTAATGACATTTGGGAGCACTTCAAAGGAGTAAGTGGAGAACTCCAAAACAACCTGTACAGAGATACAGTCAGCCTGGTAGAAACAGAGAACAGCAAGGAGGCTCATACAGTTCTTGTCGTAATGTGAGTGGAGTCAGAGACAAGGATCAGTTAGGGAAGGAGGCAAAGGAGAGCAGAAGGCCCCATCCCTCGTTCCTAATCTCACCATCACAAAGCTGCCTTACAAATGGGCTCGGGAAAGCAGACTACAGTTGTGCAGAGGAGGGACTGGACTTGTGTGAGGGAAGAGGAGTTTCTAACTACCAGGCTTAGGAGCCGTTCACACAGGCCTTGCACTGTAGTTATAGGACTCTGAGTGAAGTGCGTGAATCTGGAATGCCCAGTTCCTTACCCACCTGATTCCTGGAGAAAGAAAGCCTGCTACTGAATTTTTCCACATCTCAGGCTAACATTTCGAATCACATGAGTAAGAGCATGGGGTAGGGCTCTGGAGGGTATGACTGGGCCCTCTCTGGCCATCCTGGCTACCCTGTCCACCAACAGGCAGAGGGATGCAGCCCTGTGGGTGGGCTGATACCTTTAAGCTGCTAAAGCTGCCACTATTTGGACATGGTAGAGAAGCTGCTGCAGGAGTTCAGGCAGGGAGGGACATACAGCAAGCAGAGACCAGGAGCTCTCGGATGTGACTGAAGAACCACTCATAGGTCAAGTGCACAGAAAGAGTCACTCCAAGTGAACTTGGTGGCTAAGGCTGGGGAGCCAATGCATTGTAATCTATTTGCTGCATTCCAGGGGCACAAGCAGAGACAGGAGCTGGGGTGCGAGACCAGCTTAGGCCACACAGATCCTGTCTTTTAAACAACAACATAGTCCCACGTGCATTGGTAATGGCATTACTGGCAAAGGAGGCACTGGTGCCCAGCACAGCAGTTTATACCACCAAAACCAATTTCTCTGAGTAGAATTTGGCCTAGCCTGAAACCCTGTCTCTTGCTTTCTATTCCATGTTTTATTTGGTTGCAACCCAAGTACCCCAGAGATAAGATTAATTTCCCTAAATTTTAATCTTCTTTTAGAAAGAATTCCACTTTTCCCAAGGTAACTGAACCCCTTTCCATCATTTCTCAGGCCTTCCAAGACAGAAGAAAGACTAAGCAAGAACAGTTGTCTCTCTTTTGGATTCAAGGCTTTGCCACCAATTCTGGTGATAGTAACATCTCATTAAGTCCACATATAACTCTCACCTCTCATTTCCAATGGCCTTGCCCCCATCACCTCAGTGACCTACACACTGGTGCTGCAGGATTTTGATTAAGTAGGGTAAAAGTTTATGATATTGAGCTATTTCTGAACAGAGATACAGGTACCCCTGGTCACGTGACCATGACTAGAGACATAGGTAACCTTAGACACAGGGCCATGCCTAGAGATACAGGTAACCCAGGTCACAAGGCCATGCCTAGAGACACAGTTAACCCAAGTCACACAGCCTACAATATCCAATCTACCACAGGGCAACTCAGCTTCCTTCAAACCTTCTTCCAAATCACCCAATCAAAACCTGTCTTGTCAGCTTACCATAGCAAATATTCACTAAGACACTACAATTTCCTGTAAGGAATGATTTATAATAGAGTCCATGAGAGCCTGGAATAAAGGAAAGTCAGGTATTTATTGGGGAGTCACTTACAAATAACAAGGTAAGAACCACTGTGGTCTTCTGCCCAGAGGTGCTGGGGGCTGCTATATAATGTGTGACCACCACCAAAGAGAGTATGAACACGTTTCTGCCCCTTATCTGTTCCCCTATAGCACCTGAGACCAAGCCTTAATGGGTTGGTGCCCCTAAAGCTACTGGCTGAATGAGTTCCCACAATAGTTTCCCATGACATAAACCTGCCCCATTCATGAGCAAAATAAATACACTTATTACTATCCCTGCACCACCAGAGGTCTCTGGCAGATAGACATCCACTTTTAATCCTAGTGTCATATTTACACATTTACATGCTGCTCGTTTTGCCTCTAAAACCCTGAAATCCCAAATGCTTTGAAACTTGCGGTTTTTATTAAAATATTGTGTGAAAAAAGTTTTGGATTTTGGAATGTTTTGGATTTTTAGATTTTTGGGTCATGGGTGTTCAATCAGTAAAGTCTAAGAAAATCTTTCCCGCACTTAAAAAATAATCTGCAATCTGAAAGCCTTCTGGTGGTAAGCATTTCAGAAGAGACACTCATATGATACAATTTAATGGTAACAATTAATACCATCTTCAAGATGAATAAAGCAAACAAGCTAGAAATATGTGAAATGAAATTCACAAATCTTACAATGTGGAGGGAAAAATGCAAGACAGAAAATAATGCAGACTAGAATATGTAGCAATATAAGCCAAACTGTGTAACTGGTGAGCTCACACTGTTTAGGGATATACTCATATATGTACAGCTCTAAAATGTACTAAGTAGTGTTCATTGTGTTATTCAAAAGAGCCACCCTCTTGGGACAGAGGGAATGGGGTTTCTGGGGTTCTGTCTCTTGACTTAGTAGATACGTGAGAACACACATTGATGGTAAGATGTACCAGTGTCACACTCAGTCTTTGTTTGAAGTATGTTTGAAAATAGTAAAATACAAGAAAGTAACGACTAAACAAAAAAACTTAGATATTTCCTTTCCTAAATCAGTAACGTTAGAATTTTGTTAGTAGACTAAACTGCTGCCATTTAGCTTCTGAATTCAAACACAGAGATGCTTCTCAGCCTGTGAACTTGACTGTAGCACCCAGACATTATCTAAGAAAGCTTTACCCCCATAGGGCCAGGTCTCCCAGCTGCCTTTTAGCAACTTTGCTCATTCTACCTTGAAGGATATTTCTGTTGTCATGGTGAATCCATGGGTGATGACAGGTTCTTCCTCTGCAGTCCTTCCCTTCCAGCAGTCCAGCTCCACGCAGCGACATCCAGACAGGAGCACCTGGCGATACATCTCTACAGAGGAGTTTCCAGCCAACTGGCCAGCTGCAAAACAAAACCCAGAACCCTTGAGTCAAGGAAGGTATGGGGTGGGGCTTCAAAAGCTCTTTTGGCTAACAAAGCACTGGAGTATCCCAGGTTGTATCAGGGCTCCTTAGTGGTGGGTCAGGAGAAGAGGATAAGGGAGGATAAGAGAGGGGACTGGAGAGGAGAAAAGAGGAGGAGAGAGATGAAAGGTGTGTAACAATGACACATACTAATTATTTGCTTACTGGGAGTCAACTACAGGCATTTGCAGTCAACAGTTAATCTTGAAAAAAATAAACTGTCTGGTATAACTATTTTATATGAAACAGAATCCATTCAGATAATGAAAAGGGCACAGAGCAATTGAGTCACCCAAGTTTTCCTGGAGAATACATAGAAAAACACAGTTCTGTTCACGGAAGATACTAAGTAAGTGAAGATGGCAGTACTCCTCAGATTGGTGTGCAGTTTTAATTCATATTAGTCCAACAGAAATTTGGCTGCATAAACTGACATTCTGACCCAATTTTGGCAATATGGGGAGGAGGTGCTTAATTAGCCAAAGTAACCTTGAAAATTATAAACAAAAGTTGGGAAAAAACCCACACTTTCCAGTTTTAGAATTTACTACCAAGTTATAGTAATCAAGACACCATTATAGGAAGAGTATACAGGTAAATGCAAAAGAAATGAAGGTTTAGAAATAAACATTCAGTTTATGGTCAACTGTCTTCCAACAATATAGCCAATACAACTCAGTACAGAAAAATTAGTATGTTCAATGAATGAATGGACTTGGGGCAATAGGACAGGCACATGCCCCCCCAGAACCTGGATCCCTATTTCACACCAAATACAATAAATTAATGCAAAATTGATCAAGTTCTAAATGTGATATATAAAATAAGGTCTTAGAAGAAACATAGGAAGCACCAATGATTATGTGTAGCCAATAACAACAGGAAAATAAAACGAATAACAGGAAAACTTTTAAAAACTTGATATTTGTGCGCAGAGCTGAAATAACCTAGCAGAGCTATGGTGAAGCTAAGTTAGGAGTGAGCAGGCTCCACCAATGCCCTTATAATTAGTTTTGGGTTTGACTTCCCACGTCCTTGTTAAACACAGTGATTCTGAGGAAGGGGAAGTACTACAATTGCCATTCAGAATTTGAAATACCATGTGAAAGAAGGAGAAAGCTTAACTACAGGTCAGACAAAAGGAAGCAGGAGGGGCTAGCAGGCTTTGTGAATGTCCTTTAAGGGAGGGCTATTTCCTTTTAGTAAAATATGACTATTTGTATAGGTTTACTGTTTTTGGGTTTTCTTTCTTTAGTTCTTTTAAATCTATTATGTGATCTTTTTGTTTTCTTCTTTTAGTCAAAAGAATGAACTCTGAGTTATATCTCTGACCCTGGGTGCAGATTAAACTTTCTGAACTGCCCAAAATATCATAAGATTACTATGTAGCCAGAGGTTTTTCAGTAAAAAAGGACAAACCTAGTTCTTCCTTCAGAATGAACCCAACTGGCCATGTCAGTCACCTGGAAAGAAAACACCCCTAGGAAAGATGCTTTTTCCAGAGATTTTAGAAAGCAATACAAAGTACACCCCAAAAGTGGAGATTGACAATTGTATGCTCTGACTACTGCCTTCCCAGCTGAGGAGTGCTCCCCTCTACCCTTTGTTCTTTACCTTGTAATAAGCTCCGCCCATCTTCGATATTATTATCTGAGTATCTTACCATTTGGATTGGGGACCAGAGGGGAACTGGTGAGATTAGATTGTGCTCCATTCTATGCTAACTCCATACTATATAAAATATTGATTTCAGGATGTGTCTCAACCTGAGAGACTCCATTTTACAAACAGCCTTTGAGTCCAGTTTGAGTACAGATGCAGAAGCAAAACGCCTCTGTATCTTGATCAGCAGGTGAATACCACAATATGCCCAACACCACCCATGAAGCAGAGTGTGATCTATAGCTTACTCTTAACTGTGAAAAGGGTGTTACCCTATGAATTTATTACCATGAATTGGTACCTGATGTGGGAAGTCCTGTGATTATGTCAATAAAGCACTGTTGGCCTATAGAGAACCAAGATACATGGGACTAGGATTTCAGGGAGAACTCTGGGAAGGAGAAAAACAGAGAGTCAAGATGTAACGCCATGGGTTAGGAAGCCCGGAAACCTCTCCGGTAAGAGAAATCCTTAGATTAGCAATTATGGGATAAATACTTAAGTCAGAGCTAGCCAGTAAGAAACAAGCAAGGCCAACAGCTTCATAATTAATATAGCCTCCTGTGTGTTTATTTGGGACTGATGCAGTTCTAGAACCAGGCTGGCGGGAAGGCTTCTCTCAAGGAAAAGGTTTCCCTTTACAGGTACCCATAAGCAGATGTATGTATTAAAAAACTGTATAAGTAAAACCAAATACCAAAATCTACTGAACACACTAGACTGAGAAAAGAATACAAGGCTTGGGCCTCATAAAAAGGAGGACACTTATCACCATGATGACAATGACCCCTGTTGTGGAACAATCTTTGTACACTGTGAAGATGTGTTATTCTCATTGGTTTAACAAAGAGCTAAATGGTCACTAACTAGGCAGGAAGAGGTTAGGTGAGACTTTTGACCAGGGAAAGAGCTCTCTGGGATGAAGAAGGGCAGAGTTGCCAGCCAGACACAGAGGAAGCAGTAATGTACAAGATGAGGTAACAAGCCATGAGTTACATGGTAGCAAGTAAATTAATAGAAATGGGTTAATTTAAGCTATAAGAGATAGTTAGAAATAAGCCTAAGCTATCTGCCAAGCATTTATAATTAATAATAAGTCGCTATGTGGTTATTTGGGAGATGACTGGCAGGACAGAATATTTTGCTTATAGACCCTTCTGACCTGACCTGGTGTATGCTCCAGAAAGAGACTGGTAGCGAACACTCAACTATCTTAGGGGCTTCAGCTTGGATCAGTCTCCATGGTTGAGGCAAACTATCTGACTTACCACCTGCCCATTTGTTCATATGGACTGAGCCCTGTGCTGTCACAGTGACCTCAACAATCCTGCATCTCACCTGAGCAGCTTGACTAACCTAGGTTCCCTCTGACTCTATGCTTGACTCTATATCAGCACCTTTGGCATACCACCAACAGGGTTTGCTACCTAACTTCCACATAAACTCTTTCCATCTGTATCAGCCTCCTGCTTCTGCTTCTTCACAAGATCCTTTGGACTCCTTGAACTCTATTAAGGACTCTTCACCCTCTTGTGTCTATTCTGTAATCTTCATATATATACGTACACAAATAGATTTACTGTGTGATGGGTAGTATGTGACCCGAGAGTTAAAATCATTAGTCAAAATTGGAATAAAAGGAGTGCTGGTGGCCAATGTCTAGGAAATTGAGACTATCTGGTAAATGATAGCCAGTAAAACTTATGTAGCTTGTGAGCTGATTGGGATTCAATAAATTTTGGACACTGTGAGAAACACAAATAATATCTGTCTATGTTTCTGAGGAAGGGGGACTCATGACAGGAATCCAGAGTGAGATCTCCGTCATAAAGTTATGAAATTGTGATAATGAAGACACATGAGAGGTCTGAGGGAAGAGGCCATGGTACTGAGGGACAGAGCTACTTCTTTCCCCCTTAAGAAGTTAAGGAAAATCACTAATTAAAAAAAATATTTCTTTATTCATTTAATGTGGATGTGTATTTATTGCGCCACAGGTGGGGAACCTGCAGAGATAGAAGATGGTATCAAATCCCCTAAAATGAGAGTTAAGGTGGAGGATTATGAGTTGCCATGTATTTGCTGGGACCTGAACCTGAGTTCTATGCAAGACGGTAAGTGCTCTTAACCATCAGATCATCTCTGTATTCCTGGTAGTCAGTGATTTCTTGATAGAATTGTTTCTAAGAGATTAATAATAAATATATTTTGAAGCAAATCTTTTATCAAACATAAAAATTGAAGTCTGATTTCCATGTCAAAAGTTCCTTTGATCAATACATTACAAACCTGTATGTCTTGATTTATGTATTTGTTTATTTGTTTGTTTAGTTGTTTTGAATCATTGTCTCACACTGTAGTCTAGGCTAGACTCAAATTAAAATTCCTCCTGCCTCACCCTCCTTAGTGTTGGGAGTAGTGGCATGTTTTCTCTTCTTTGGTCTTTTGGATCTTTCTTTATAGCCAATGAAAGATGGCTTGGTGATAAAAAACTGTCAAAATGACTTTGAAATGGATAACATCTGTCCTGTGGAGATATACAGGGGAAAAGAAATGGGATTAGGCCAACTGGCTTAATTTTATTTTATATGCATGGCACAACACCCAACCATCAGCATAACAATGGACGACACTCTTCAGTGCTATACAGCTCTAGCAAAGGCACCAAAAGGCTGATTAAGTACATTTGCATAATCACTTTTCTTTACTAGAAAAATTAGGGCATTTAGAAACACAAATGTATTTGCAAAGAAAAAAACCGCTGACAGAACAACCTGGAAAACTCCTGATGCAGGATAATCAATTTGCCATTTATGATTGTCTCAAAGTTTATTGTCACAGCAAAACTGTCCCCATCTCTGTTGCATAAAGGACAAGGGAAAGGGTGGGAGTGAAAACTAACACTGTTGTTATTCCTAAACTTCTGAACTACAGGAAGTAAAGAATTGAAATAAGCATGAGATTAATTCATCAAAAGGTTTGTTCCTGTATAAAACAGCATTGGTAGGAAAGAACAGAGTAGGTTTGTATGTGTGCTGCTATTTTGGTGGCTGTGTTAATTGCCAACTTTATAGACTCAGAATCACCTGGGAGATGGACCTCGGGGGATACCTGTGGGAATTACCTTCATTTTGTTAACTGAGGTGAGAGGACCACATAATGCACATAGCATCTGTGATGGCTATTCTTGGTTGTCAACCTGACTACATCTGTAATTAATTACAACCGACAAAATGGCTCAGCACATCTGTGAGGGAGTTTTTTGCTTAATTGGATCATTTGATGTGGGAAGATCACTTAGTCTAATCTGAATCTTTGAGGTGGAAGACACATCTTTAATCTCCATCACACCTTTTGCTAGAAGCCTATATAAGGACATGGAAGAGGGAAGTTCTCTCTCTTTGTCTGACTCCTCCTGCCCTTTCTAGAAAGTCCATTCCTTTATTGGCCGTAGAGCCTACCTCTTTGAGATTCTGGCATATACTGAAGAGCAGCTGACATATCCAGACTCATGGACTGAACAAGTACTGGACTTTTGGACCTTCCATCATAGTCATTGTTGGGTTAGCTGGACCACAGCCTGTAAATCATTCTTATATATATGAATGTCTAGACAGTCCCCCATAGACATGCTTATCTATCTATGCATGTATGTATGTATGTATGTATGTATGTATGTATGTATGTATGTATTCAGATATGAGCTCTGCTACACTAAGAATCCCGATTAATACAGTGTCAGACTCAGACTGGGAACCTGGGATAAAGGGAATTGAGCAGCACTCTGAACTCATTCATTCCTCTTGTCCTGATTGTGGTTGCCATGTGACCAATTGCTTTAAGCTCCTGCCACCCAATTTCCCTACTATGATTACCTGGACCCTTGATCTGTGCCTCAGGGTAAATCCTTGTTTCTTTATGTTCCTTTTGCCAGAGTATTTATCACAGCAACAGGAAACTTAGACAGCTGTCTGGGGGTTGTGAAAGATGTGTTACTAAAGACACCAACACTATGACATAGTATACAATTTCTGTCTACTTTGTTAATACTTTGTTAAGTCTGCCTTTTCTGAAGTATAACTTTCCCTTTTTTTTCTTTTTATCTCAGTTGGAAATGTGGGCATGTTCTCTGGAGTACTCTGGGTTTTTCATTCTTTTGTCATAAAAGTTATCCCATCCCTACCTTCCACCCCCAATGTGGCTCTCTGCAAATATTTTCTCTCTCCTCTTCTTTTTCCTCTTCCCTCCTCCTCCATCTCCCTCTTTGAGGGCAGCTGATGAGATTTACACTTGCTTGTCCCTACCTCTGGCTTGTTGTTGATTTGAAATCTAATAAAAGAACCTATAGAAGGGACCTTGATTTTCATGGTAACATTTTTCACACTAGGTGGTATATTCCAAAATTTCTGGTACCATAAGATGCTTCAGAGAGCTTAGTCTTAGCTGACCACACATGCCATGATTGTGGAAACATGGACTATTACAAGGCCAAAACCAAAATTATCATGGAATATTTTATGTCCATCGGTAGTCAATTACCTTTACTGGTTGTGTGCTGCGTGCATGCTTGTGTGTGTGTGTGTGTGTGTGTGTGTGTGTGCGTGTGCGTGTGTGTGTATGTGCAGATGCGTATGTTGGGGAGACTGTACTATGTAGTCTTGATTTCAGTCTTTTGCCTTTAGCTTCCTAAGGGTCCCGGACTGGTTCCAGTTACCTTCCCTTCTCTATCAGACCTCATAACCCGTGACTTTTGATACCAGTATCTCCAGACAAAAAGCAGACCTCCAGCCTTCACCAACCTGAATGCAAAGATGAGATGACATTCGGACCCATGACTGCACCCTGATCTATATGGCTCCCATCAATGCCTTTGAAATTGGTACATGTGGTCATTAATGCTTTCCTTTTGTTTGTTGAACACATAACATTTTAAAACCTCTTCTGTAGTGGAACATATCACTCAGGATAACCTGGATCTCTGTCCCTGGGGCAGGCTTACTTCTACCTGGCTCACAATAAACCGTTTTCTTGTCTCCTTTAAAAGCAGAGACATTATTTTATGTCGGCAGTAACTAAGTGAAACTGGAGTGCTCTATCATAAATGATTCAAAACTTTAAGAAACATTTCTGTGAACTGTTTTACAGGTGCATTCATCTTCAAAGGACAATTAGAAGGAATTGAGTGTACTTTATGAAAAGTGTGGGGTTTGTGAGATGATAAGTAATATGCAGACATTAAAGACTGTTTACCATCCAGCACCTACAGCCTGCAAAATGCCTCCTAAGTAAATTTCTTGCTCATTCTTAAAATGAACACTTCTTATAAGAAACGGAAGTGTCCTAAAGAAGATGTATGTTGAGAAAAATCCATATCCCCAATTGTGCCATTTCTTGGAATTCCTATTATGTTTCTTGGATGTGTTGTCATTTCCATTCTCTTTTTCTCCCTAAAGTTTTAAGTTTACTTCATTTCCAATTCTGAAATTCTTTGCTTCTCTTCATGTACCATATCCTCTCACTATATTTCCATATGACTGGGGCTATGGACTAGTGGTGTGTCCTGAGTCATTCAACCCTTGGTATTTCTAAAACTATTCCTTGATATCATCTCTGCCTGGCCAAGACCACTCTCTGCAATTCACCCTAACTTTGCAAAGGAACTCCAAGCTGCAGTTACATCCCAGATAGATTTATAAGGGAGCCTCTGGTCAGGCTGCAGGGCCTCCCTTGCCTTCATCACTTGTGACAGTGTTGGTTGCAATCACTGGAGAATTGAGTCTGATTACTAAGGCATCCAGGGAGAGAAAAGACCAGAAACTTGAAATTAACAGCTTTGCTATTATTGCAACCTTTGGAGGAATTTCTCCTGCCCTAAAGCCTATTGAGTAGTTGTCTACCTTTATGTTTATCATTGTTTGGATGTTTCCCTTCAAAGTGATATTCTTTCAGAAAGGGATGCACCTGTCAACTTGGTGTCCTCCTCCTGTGGACACTGTCACCTTCAATAAATGAAGATGAGCACAATTTTTGCCAACTTTCAAGTCTGTCACACTCGTTCAGGGCATGTGACCTCACAGCTGCCCCTATTATGAGAGCAATCCAGGTTACCAAGGATGCACCAAATTCACTGTTGTCTCACTGAAAACACAAAACTCTTGATTATAGAGTCCAGTGATATTAAAGGGCCTAACTGAGACACTATGGAAGATACAAAGTCATTTCCTCTCCTAAGAAAATCAATTTCAGCCCTAAGCCTTAGTGTTGGCAGATGTATCAGGTCTCTGTCTCTGTCTCTGTCTCTGTCTCTGTCTCTGTCTCTGTCTCTGTCTCTCTCTCTCTCTCTCTCTCTCTCTCTCTCTCTCTCTTTCTCTCTGTATTCCCAAACATGCTCTCTGTGGGAAGCACCGTTACTGGACATGGAAAAATAAGGCGCACCCCTAACCTTATCACCTGGCAGGGGAGTGGAATATGAATGATAATGATTTCTGCTTAGCATGGATTTTAAGCTCTCCTCATACTCCTTTACTTTCTTTCTCTTCCTTCTATTTTTCCTTGTCAATAGAACATTATTATTAGGGTCCAATAGGCTTTAGGTTCTCCTCCCAGCCCTGGAAAATAAATCTAGAATCTTCTCATGCTGTCATGGCAACTCCTTGTCCATGGAGGTGGTCAGTGTCACTTCTGTTGTATGGTGTAATTCTAACAATAAGAATAATGAAAATCATGCTAGATGGGGCTGGAGGAGTGGCTTAGGGGACCTCTAGATACTTCACTCTCATAGAGGGTCATAAAGCAGGGACTTTCACAGAGGTAGATATGGATATCAGTCATAGAAACCCATGTTTAGGGTGCATGGTCAAACTGAAATTATAGATACCCAAAAAAACAGGGAATACCTGGATACCTGGGTCCCTGATGATGTTCATGAATCCCTGACTGAGCCAAACCTCAGCAGCTGATGTTTTGCTGCACGAGGTATAAATTCCTCATTCATTGGGTCACTTAGATGGTTTCTAATCATGAAGCCACAGGAACCCTTCTCTTTTAATTTATCTCCATTTTTATAAAGAAGCCAATAAAGAGTGTCATTTAAAGGAAAATTCAAGTAGGGCCCATTTATTTCCTAAGTTTATTCCACCCACCACTCATTTTTCTTAGGCCCATATGTAATTCAAATGAAATAAAAATGATAAAAGCTTGCATATGCTACAGTCTAGTGAATGAGAGAGAGGTAAAAGAAGGGAGTGGATGACACTCAGCTTTGGGTGAATAGTGGTTGGTCCATAAGGGAACAATCAGGATTTTTCTGAAGCCAAGAAAGTATATAGGAAAAGAGAATAACTATCTGAGAACTTCAATGAGATAACTTAGTTAATCAGATTATTTGGTTAACTTATTCCAGTATTTTTCAACATCAGATCTCAAATCTTGCATTTTGTTCTACATGGGACAAGGATACTAATGTGGCAATGACACAGAACATAACTTCCTTCATACAGAACCGTAACCTTTCAGATTTTTGGAGATTGTGAAATTTTATGAGCCAGTTATGGTGCCAGTTGAAATGCCACCTGGGGAGAGGCTTTGACTTTTTTTTCTCCTCTTTGAGCCACTGGGATAGATTCCTTAGAGAGACAGATAATACCTTAGAGTATAGTCACAATAGGTACACTGCCAAGGCTGTCCTAAACTCTCAAAAGTGGCCACTGTCATTAATAGCCAGCTTGTCCTGTGCATGTATTTTATTAATCTGATGTTTCCTTTTGGAATATCTTCATGTTTAATGAGGGGCATTAATAGGGATAGAAAGGACATAATTCAGAGACTGCCAAACAGATTCCTTCCTTGGGCTGTATATATTTATTTTTTATAGTCCCTCTGAAGGTATCAAAAGAAAATAGCCCAAGTTTTGAAATTCTTCTTGTTTGGGTTGAGAGTGGAGTGGTTCAGAAACACAAGTTCTTAAAATTCTCCAAGAGGAGTAGTGGCCAGGACTGGTGATCACCTGGGTCACTCAGTTTTACCTCCTCTGGTCAGAACACAACCCCAGTGATGTCACCATCTGCGTGAGCACAGCATTGTTTATGCTCATGTGTATGGAACCCTCCTTAGGCTACCATTTGTGCCTATGAAACAGTATTTCTGTGTTTTCTATTTGTTTTATAAATGTATATGAAGAACAGTCATGTGCCCGAAAAATTCAAGACAGCAGACAGGCAAGGGGCCTGCAAACTATGTTTAAAATTTAGTTTATTTCTTAGCCATTGATTTTTAAATTTAATTGGATTCTACATTAGGCTTTGGTTATATTTCTTTTTTAGAGCATGGTTAAACAATTTGGGGAGAGTTTGAATTTTTATTACAGAAATAGTCATATTTGTTCAAAGGTCTTTGGGAAATAATTCATTTTGTATGTAATTAAGGCATCAGTCTCACTACTGGCATATGAAGTAAAGGCATATTTTGACCCATAAATAAAAAAAAGACTTTTCACTTCCTATGGGAAGTCTTTCCCTCCCTCCCTATCTCCTTCCCTCCTTCTCTCCCTTCCTCCTCCCCTCCCTCCTTCTCTCCCTCCCTCCCTTCCTTTCTTTCCTGATTATATGGTATTCTCAACTCCCTCACAGGAAAGAGAATGCTTTGACTTGAACTAGGAAAGTGTAATACGGTGGGCATTTAATCTAATTAAAATCTGTGTGATGCAAACCACAGCACAACAGCTCAAAAAGACAGAGGAAGAATAACAAGTGGAATGCTCAGGGTATCACAACAACAGTTAGCAGCACTCATGGGTTAAAATCTGTTTCTGGAAATGTGTACAAGGATGTTACTAGAAATCAAATAATGAGATGGAATAGTCAGGAATCCTGTGATGTAAATTAGATACAGAACTGTGAAGATGCTGGCTTGAACTCTTTTTGCAGTAAACAGTAGGTTGGTGATCAGTGCTGGAGCACTTGCCTACCTTGAGATGCCCTGGCTTGCATGCCTAGCAGAACAGGGGGAAAGGTGAGTTCTTTTATTTCCTAGCAGCTAAACATTGTATCTTCTGAGAATTGTTAGACATTAATATGCAAATATCCTATCTTGTTTTATTAGTGTATAATTACTGCACAGAATCGTGGGCTTCCCTATAAGATTTTCATGCAAGTTTATCATGTACTTTGATCTAATTTGTTCCATTTATCCTCTATTGTCTTCTTTCTCCTTCATCTTACTGGTCCCCATTCAGTCCTCAGAATAGTGCCTCATCTGTCTTCAGGGATGCATTTTTTAAAAGATTTATTTATTTATTATGTATACAGTGTTCTGTCTGCATATATGCCTACAGGCCAGAAGAGGGCACCAGATCTCATTATAGAGGGTTGTGAGCCAACATGCGGTTGCTGGGAATTGAACTCAGGACCTATGTAAGAGCAGTCGGTGCTCCTAGCCTCTGAGCCATCTCTTTAGGCCCAGGTATGCATTTTTAAAGTGTGATCTCTAGTTGAACCCATTTTCCTGAAAAATGTCAAACACTCTGTTCTTCACAGTCAAATAATACTCCACTGTGTTTATATATTGCTGTGTTAGTGAGACTGGGTCCACATGCTGGCTATTGGAAAGTGACCCAACACACATGGATGTTCAGAAACTTCTCTTGTATGCTTAATTGTATTTCTTCAGATACACACCCGAGAATGGTGTGTTCTGTTTTCAGATTTTTTTTGGAAACCTGTGCTCAGCCTGGCCTAATGAAGCCCAACTCTTCTGTGACCAGGGAGCAGAGTTATGCTCAGGGAGGAGGATGTTAGTGATTGCCAAGAAATTAATTTGCGTGAAAAACCATTGCTGAAGTGCAATTTATAAAAGGAAACCAACACGGGAATTTTGAACTATATTCTTTGAGTTCAATTCTGTTTGTGTTTCAAAACACAATACTATTGTGTTTCAATACTGAATAATTTTCCCATAACTGCTATTGTGATATTATAATGTAATACAATACATCATCAGCAACTGCATATTATTTTTAGTAATTATGTAATTTGTTACATACTAAAATTACTAATGGACACATCTATAGAATTAAAATTTAAGTTGGAAGATAGAAGTAGAAATATCTTTGTGAACCATACCCTAAGAAGAAAAAAGGATACATTTCCTTTCTAGATTTATCTAGAACTTGTCACTGAAATAGTTTGGAAACCATGCCTCATAGCACAAGGTCCACACTGTTATTAAAGTACTTTGTTCCCCACCAAAAGGGACCAGGGCTTATTATGGGTTATGTGCGTGTGGGGGCAAAATGGAAGGATAAGGGGGGTGGGAGTCTGCCTCTGCCTCTGAATGAAAAGGTAGGCATTTCCAAAGATCAACAGGTTCTGTCATCATAAAAGGATAAACAGAGGCAACTGAGTATTAAAGGGAGAAAGAACAGAATTTTAAAGGACAGTCACATATCTATATAATACCAGACAGATTAAAGGGTGATATATTCTGGTGTGGTGAAAAGAATAAATGGGGAGAAATGAATATAAACACAAATGCTGGGAGTTTTTGTACAACAAAGGATTACCATCATGGTACCAGGTATAGCAGCTTCTAGGCCAGAGAGGTAATTCCACATGTGCAAAAGTTAGACACACATTTCTTTTAAAATCCTGTCCTTAGTATGTGATAAAGACAAGACTCTACTGTAAGTGGTGTCTTTTCAAGGTAGAATTTCTTGGATTAAGTTCTTTTTTAAAAAATCATATTTTTCTTTTATTTTCTCTCCCTCTTCTTTTTTGAGATTGGGTCTCACTAGCTCTGGCTGATCTAGAACTCAGTCTATAGACCAGGCTGGCCTAGAACTCACAAAGTTCTTCCTTCCTCAGCCTCCCAAGTACATGAGCCTCCACACCCAGGAAAGCAAAAATCTGGATTTTAACATGACATTTTGACACACTTCCTTGAACCTTTTGTTTTAAAGCATCTACACAAACTGTGACATTCTTTCCAGTTGTACATGGAGGTCATAGGTCACAGTTGCATTGGAAGCATATGTGACTGCCACTAGTAGAAATCACAGATATTTTCAAATTTATTCCACAGTGCTTCCAAGCATTTAAAAGTTGTTAATAAAATATATACAGTATTTTAGTACAACTTATTTTAATATTTGTTGAAATGTCAGTGAATTTTGTCCTTTTTCATGCTAGTTATTTTTATTTCATATACTTACAGTCTGAGAAGGGCCCAAAATCTTCAGCAAGCTGTGACCTCTTTCATTGTTCAAATTCCTGACACTGTATGAACAAAGTTTATTTTCTGCCACTGCATTGGGATTGATTTGCTATGCAGCAATGAGTAAACTATAATAAGGCTCAGGATGAGTCAAGCAAACAGTTAGTTTTGTGGCATGGATTTTTCTTAGTAGACAACACCAGCAGAAACAAATCACCAGTGTGCAGGCATGTAATTCTGACAAGCATTTAAACTGCAGTACAACTGACTGTAGAACTCATATACTACAATACTGACTAGTGGTTCTGGACTGTGTAGATTACCCTGATATGGCCCATTATGGCTGTCTCAAGGTTACATTGCTACCTTTGCCCAAGATTGTTTCTCACTTAGTGTAGGAACACCAACTATGTACTTGAGATTGGAGCATAGGCTGTACTTAGGGAAGTACTGAGGATATGCTAAGTAAGTCTGAAGGATATGCTAAGTATGTCTAGAGAATTGGCCTCTGATAGACACTCCTATATGCAGCCTGGAATTTTCTTAGATGCCATATTTTCTTAGGTATCCAGTGCTTGGATCTGGTTTTTATGGGTATCATTGTGAGTCCAACCTGCAGCACCAACTGAACAAGCTCAGACAAGGTCCACTAGCCCAGCAATACAACCTGGAAGGCATGAGGTTCATCTACCTCTCACAGATACCAGGCAACTCCCCAGACTTCAGCTGTTTTACAAACATGAGGATTACAAAGCAGGGAAAGCGATGTGGTTTTTACAAAGCTTTTCTATTCTTTTTAAAACCATTAGCTGATTTTCTCCAAGGATATTTTAAAGTTTGTGATTAGAGATAAAAACTTTCTTTTATTTTTAATGATATATCAAAAGCCTTGCCAATGCTCAGTTTAGGATCAATGTAGGACACAGAGTTTACTGTTAAACTTTCATTTAGACAATACCTGTTTGTTTAGAGGCCTGTTTCACCTTGAAGAGAAAACAATTTGACTCACAGCAGTCACTGAGAGTCTCGGAGTCCTTAAAGATGAATACAGCATAGAAAAGCAGGTGGGGTTGTCAATGTTGTGTGTGTGTGTGTGTGTGTGTGTGTGTGTGTGTGTGTGTGTGTGTTGCTGGGTGTGGAACACGGCTTCCTGTACACTAACCAAGCACTCTGAGTCATATTCCCTCTGGAAATGCCTGTAAGTTAACTATACTCTCAATCCTATTACACAAAATCCCATCGACCAGAAAACACCAGCTGCTGGTACAGTCTATGAGACTCTAAAACAACACACACTGTGGAGAGGAGAATGAAACAACTTTACAAATACACACAGGATGGCTTCCAGCTGGGGAGGTCAGCAAGGCAACCCAAGTCTCCAGAGGCATTGCCCAGGACAATAACAGATGCTAGAGAGTAAAATCTGGCAGGGCTAGCCACTGAACAGTCAGAAACCCATAGTACCTGTGAGGTAGGTGTTGTGTGAGGAATTGATGAAATAGTGAGACAGGGGCTGAGACATGTCTTCATTCAAATCCAGTTTCTCAGGTGAGACGACTCCATTTTCTTCTCCACTCAGGTAACGCATGAATCCATCCACTGACATCTGCCCTGGAGAAAATGGATTGACAGGCTTGTGAATGGTTCAGCATTCTGACACTGGAAGGGTCAGCCAGCTCTGATCCATCTCAAACAAGCAAAACCTGCTCTGCAGCATCCGAGGAGAAGACAGCAGACATGGTTTTCTCTCAATACAGACACACACTAGGATCGTGCTGGACTTTACCATTATTTCCATATAAATGAAGGAAATAAGTAGTTATTCTGAAGGCTCTTCGGTTTTTCAGAGGATTTAAAATACAAACTTCCTGTTTTTAGACATAATAGTGAACATCAAATTCATGGATTAAAATAGAAAGGTTGCCATGTAGTGGTGGTGCAAGCTTTTAATCCCAGCATTTAGGAGGCAGAGGCAGGCAGAACACTGAGTTTGAGGTCAGTCTAGTCTATAGGGCAAATTCCAGGACAGCCAGGGCTACACATAGAAACCCTATCTCAAAACAAAACAACAACAACAAAAAGGTTAACCACATTGAGTTGGTTTTCCAAATTTTCCACCAGGAATATATATTGCTTTATTTTTATAATAAAAAAATCATGAACAACTAGTTTTACTTTAAGTGTTTAAATCTTTTTTTTCTCTTATACAACACAAAGATAACAATGACTTGTGCTTTGCATAGCAAACTGAGAGCACACACAGGAGGAGCTGTGAATTTTATTTACAAGTTTATTTGAAATAGAGAAAAAGACTTTCTATTTATGACTCAACTCAGACATTTTTCTTATAACTTTTTGAGGTAGACCTAGCTAAATATTTAGGCTGTCCTTTTATTTCAGCATTACTGTGGTATACTTGGTGAACAAAAATTATGCATATTTAGAGAGTACAATTTGAAACTGCCTTACAAGGCCCGAGACAAGCCTTCATTGCCCACTCAGCAGCCTTATAGGCCCACAGAGAGTGGTCATCATAGTGTGTTCGTCAACTTTAACACAGCTTCTAAACAACAGGAAAGAAATGGGAAATGAAGGCAGTGTCAGTAAAAGTTGGGGTAACTATCTTAATTTCTTGTTGGAATAGTTTTGTGTTCATTTAAAAGTGCTAATGTTCATTGAAGAAAGTTAGGCACTGAGATAAGCAGGGAGAAAAAAAATCTTCAGATCATTCTTTGGGAGATTTGCTGTGTATCATCAAAACAATGTGTGTGTATTTCAATAGTGTGCAAATATATACATTTATATATGCACACACATATATAATATAGTACAGTAATTTCTTCTGAATTAAAGAACAATATATTAAATTCTCTATGATTAGTGTTTAACTTGAACTCATGAAATATATACTTAGTTATATTTTATATAATATAAAACACAAAATATAAGACTAAGCAACAATCTATTACTATTGGTTATTGAATTTGTTTAAAATATTTTGCAAGAGATAAATGACACTGTATTAAATGCCATGCCAGTTAAACCTTGATGTATATATTTAATTCCTTCTGCAGGCTGCATTGGCAGGAACAAAGCTGTTGTTTTTTAGGTGTACCATTTATAAATAGCAGAATTAACCATGTCATTTTATCATACTAGTTTTTCACATATAACATATTTTTCAAGATAACTAATACCAAAGTTATGGGAATATTAGAGATGAATCAATGTTAATATTATTAAGTTATAAATAAGTAAATAAATAGAAGCTTGACTACTGGCTCTCTAAAAGAGAGTGGCAATCGTATGAAAAACTTTTTTTACATTTTTATTTATCATCATTATCACTATCTGTGTGCATCCATAACGTGGGAGGGTGCATACGCCATGGTACATGTGGGATTGAGTGGACAATTCTGTGGAAGTTTTTTTTTTGTCACCTTTACCTGAGTTCCAGGGGCTGGACACAGGCCACCAGGCTTTGTCAGAGCAGAAAGAAACATCTTTCTATACAAATGTCTGAATAGAGACAAATATTTACATCACAAACTGCTAAAAATGTACCCCACTATCATTATGTACCCCATAATGATGAAAGGGATAAGTGCTAAGAAAGGCTCTTAATTTGAGATGGAAAATATGATATAAAAGGCTTTAGTTGACATGCTTGTGACCTACAGCAGCAACCCACCTGCAGGTTATATTTGTGATCAGTCTTTAAGAGACACCATCATCTACACATCCAAATAGCCATCACTTAATATAGTGACCATCCTGGACACATGGCTGTCACAAAGACCATCTGCCATTGAAGCCTGCTGTTAAACATGGACTGATCATGAATCTCATAAATAAACCAGTCAGCTTAGTGCCAAAGCTATTTATACAGATGCGTTAAAAATATTTTAGAGTATAAAACTCTTGAGGCAAAGTTTCATAAAATATTCAATTTTTTCTAATCTTCCAGTTTTCTGTAAACTTGTTAAACATTACTCCATCCTTCCCTTCCTCTTTTCCTTTCTTTTTCCTCTCTTCACCTTCTATTGATTTAACAACTTATTTAACACCTGCCATGTGCTAAACACAGACAAACAGCACAGGAAATGCAGATCCAGACCCTGCCTTCAATGAGCTCACAATCTGGTAGGAGGAACTAGTTTTTACCCCTTGAGGGGCAGGCATTGACACAGCAATGTATATCATCCCAGCTCTGCCATCCTTGGGGTCTCCCATGAAGCTTCTGCACCTAGTCAAATTAATTCTTTTGCATGATTAGAGTGATTCAAACTAGAAAATAGTTGTAAAAGTGTAAGATCACTCAGGACAGTAGGAGTTTTTCATCCCATGTTTTCCTCTTATCTAAATGACAGCTTCATACAAAGTTGTCTGTCACTGGGGCAATACCATAGGGACCAGAAACTGAATTCCATGCCAAGAAAGAATGGCAATAGAACTTCTGGATGTGAGTGAATTCTAGTAAGGAGGCACTCACTTTAGTTTCCAAGTGAGTGGGAGCTTGGTGTACATTCCTTTTTAATGGAATACAAAGCGTACCAATAGAGGATGGTGTGACCTAGCATCCCATTTGTATGGGGCTGAGCTTGACTCTGAGGCTGTCCATTTGTATTTGTCACATTCTGGTAATAAATAACTTCTGGCTTTACAAGATAAATGAATAAATAAATAAATAAATAAAGTATATGTCCATAGAGAGTAGGTGGCAAACAAGTTTTCTTTTTAAAAAGGCTTGTTTCATTTTTAATTGTGTGTGTATGGGTATGTGCACATAAGGCAGTGCCCACAGAAGATAGAGGTATCAGATCCCCCTAGAGCTGGACTTACAGGTGACTGTGAGTCACCCAGTGTGGGGGCTCAGACTCAAGTTCAGTCCTCCACAAATGCAGTATGCACTCATCACTTTTGACCCATCTCTACAGTCTGTAAGGACAGGTGTAAGTAAGGTCAGCATTAATACCTATACATTGTTAAAACCTTCTGGGAACCTGTGTTGAGACTTTGGACTTTGTGATATTGAATACAAATGGAGGCTACATAATCTACAAATGTCATCTTCCAATGAAGCCAATATAATTCAGGTCAACATGTAAGAGAATGTCAAAATTTTATTCATTCATTAATAAGAAAGCCAGGAAGACGCAAAAGCCAGTTTAAAGATGTTATGAACCACTATATCTATCTATCTATCTATTTATCTATCATCTATCTGTCTATCATCTATTGATCTATCTATCATCTATCTTAAAATTTTAATGAAAAAGTTAAAATTTAAAATAGAAAAATATGTGTCTTTACTTTTTTTTTCTTTTCAAGTTTTTATGCTGAGAACTGAGTATAGTACCTCATACATGCTAAGTGAGTATTCTATCTTTGGCCTATATGCCTAGTGTCTTTGTCAACAAAAAACAAACCAAAGACCAAAGTTAAAAAGAGACATGGATAAAACTACTAAATTAAATATAAACCTAGTTTTATATAATCTCTCCTACCGTTAATGTTTTATAGAAATCAAATATTTTAATGTGCGTTTTCCTTTTTTGGTGCTGAATATTGAATCAAGAACCTAATCCATTATAAACAGGCACCAAAACACTGAGCTATGACTCCAGACCCTTAACATAATATTTAGCAAAGACCACAGGCAGAAAAAAATTTAGGAGTTTAGATGAGTTAGTGCTTTTTCAGGTTACTTATATTAAACAAAAAATCCCCAGGGAAGGAAGTTATGAAACTTTATTTTAAAATTTTACTCATTAATATTAGTGAATATACATGCATATGAATGATGGTGTGGGCATAAGTGTGCCACAGGGTGTGGTTCTCTTCTCCCACTGAAGGCTCTAGGAATCAAACTGAAGAAGGCAGGCTTGAAGTGGGGGCATCATTCTACCTGCTGAGCCATCTTGCTGGATGACATTAATCTAAATTTGAATAAGAACAATGTATAGGTTTGCAGAGTGGTCAGATAAAATTAAAATATGCTGAAGAATGTAGATCATCAGACATTTTCCACTCCAGAGCTCTACCTGCTAATTACAGGAACAAGTACTCAAGAGTTTTGATGCCCCAAGTGAATGGATAGAGGTGACAAAGTCAAGAGATGTCCCTGTGAAAACTGGAATTAGTCAATGTACACTGTAGAAGGTGAGTCACTGAAAGAGGCAGGAGTTCAATTTCAAAATGTATTTCACAGTTTGCACAATGTGTGAAATGTGCCTTCAACTGGTCAATGTGTGGGGGCAGAGAAAGCACTCTTAAATTTTCACTGCTTCCAGGTAGCCTACTGTGGAAGAAAGATGCTGTCACTGATTTAAAAGCACCAGCATAAATGGAAAAAAAGTCTTTCACTGTGAAAAACTTCTATTTATTTTCCTAGTCCATGGAGGAACACAGAAGATGGAAAACATTGTGAACTGACATGGGATAGCACTAAACACTGTAATTCAGTGTCAAACATGTACAACACTATGAGGATATGAGTTTAGTCCCCAGCACAGTAAACGCAAAGCAAAGCAAAGCAAAACAAACAAAACCAAACAGGAGCCTGTGAGATGACTCAGTGGGTAAAGGTTTGCTACATGCCTAAGCCGAGTTTGATCCCCAGGATACACATGGTAGGACAGTTGTCCTCTGACTTCTACATAATTCTACACATATACACATACATGCATGGAAATAAATGTAATAAAACAATAAAAAACAAAACAAAATCCAAACCAACCAAGCAATCAACTAAATAAAACATTGTCTTTCTAAACAAGTTGGTAACCAGACAAGACTTCCAGTTTCCACATTCTTGCCAGCAGTTAAGTCAAGGGTAAGCCAACTCAGGCCTCCTTAACACTTTTCCTCAAGCTTTCGAGTTCTGTGAATTCAAGTTGGTCAATATATTAGGAATTATTGCTAGCTGAATAAAAAACAAAACAAAACAAAAACAGCCCCACATCAGTAGGATTGCAAAACACTAGGCCACAGTGGGAGCAATGGTACATACAGTTTTCTGGAATAAAGTCAAATGAAGTTTAAAGGGTAAGGCCCCAGATGACAAAGGATAAAAATAAATTCCATGACATTTTTTTTTCTGAAGAGAGACTGGTTTGTTTTCCATTGTCCATGTTGGTCACATAATATGGCCTTTATGGGAACACATACTATTATACAATTTGGAGACAATGTAGGGAAACATAAGTCCCTTGGTGAATGCAGTAACACTGTTTTGTAAAGTGCTTCAGAAGAAACTCCAGGTTCAATGAAAAAAGAAACTGGAACTGCATAGAAAGGGAGACAAGACCTGACTTCATTAGAACCATATGCAAAGAAAGGGAGACCAGGCCTGACTTCATTAGAGAGGAACCACCTTTGAAGAGACCCTAGAGGCAGTGACTTGACCAGATGAGGCTCCCCATGGGCCATTTAAATGTCTGTTCATTTTTTCAGACTTATTTGTCATAAAATTTCAAGTATCCGTGTGGTTTTGCACTGATGTCATGACTACGCACCACACTCTCCCTCTATCTGGCCCTCTCTTGTCCTTGAGACAGACAGTAACTGCCATTCAGCTGTTGCCCTTCTGTGGAATAAGGAAGAGATAATTTCAAAACCCATCTGGGACACTCTGACATCTCCCAGAGGTGCTTTAAACCTGTGCAGTAAGCCCATGACACTCGGCAGTATGTAGTTCATCCATATAACACACAAAAGCTCCTGGAGGACTTACAGAGTAAAGGCATCATCTGAGGCTGTTCCATAGACTTTTAGGGAACAAGGGAGAAGAAGGAGGATTTATGCTTATGAAAAGGAGCTCTGGAAAATGGAGAAGAATAATCTAGAAGAGCTTTTTGACTGGTTCTCCAATATCAGGCATCTAGAAAAAGGTATTTGCACTTCAATTCTCTGCAGGAAGAGTAAGACATTTAGAAACTAGGTCCCTCCTTGCTGATAGCTGTCACAAAACACATTTTTATCAAGGGCTCACCTTTATGTGCCTCCCCTACAGTGAGAGAAATCAGGGATGTGTCCATCAACTCCCTGCCCTTCAAAACTTAAAAAACAAAGCAAAACAAACCACTTAGGGCAGAAGAGATGTTCAGTATTTAAGAATACTATTTGCTCTTGCAAGAGGACCCAGGTTCCATTTCCAGCATCCACAGAGCAGCTCACAACCATCTGTAATTCCAATTCTGGGGGAGTCAATGCTCTCAATCAGACAAGCATATGGTATATAGACAAACATATAGGCAAGAACACTCATATATGTGAAACAATTCTTAAGAACATGGCCACTATTATGCTTCTGAGGTCCAGCATAAAGTGGAGAAAAACTGGCCAATTTTTATTACCAGTATACTGAACTTGGAGGGAAGACATGAAGAGGGACTGAGTTTAGTGAGTAGAATCTCCAAGGAGTATCAAGAAGTTACCTGTGTAATTTGCTCTTGACGCATACACAGAGTTGCAACAGGGTACAGGGTAAATACCAGCATGGTCTAGAAGCCAATAGTGAATTTCTAAATTCATAGCATTTCTAAAGCTACTTTCCATAATGACTTGTCTTAGGACAATGAGTAGAAATAAGCTTCCCAGTTTCTCCTTGATTAGGAGCAAAGATGTTCCAGTCTTTCAGGGATGCTTCTATGTCTATTTATTTCTGGTTCTCAAAATATTGTTCTTGGGATTGACATGTGAAACAAGATTGTTTTTTTTGTTTGTTTGTTTTTTGTTTTTCGAGACAGGGTTTCTCTGTATTGTTTTGGAGGCTGTCCTGGAATCAGCTCTGTAGACCAGGCTGGCCTTGACCTCACAGAGATACACCTGCCTCTGCCTCCCGCGTGCTGGGATTAAAGGCGTGTGCCACCAACGCCCGGCGAAACAAGATTGTTTCTAACCTAAATAATACAAAAAGCTACCACCCTGAAGATCTAATTCAATTCTCAGAACCCACAAGGTAGATAAGTGACTCCTGGAAGTTGTTCTCTCATTTACACACACACACACACACACACACACACACACACACACACACACACACACACACACACACACACACCACTGTGTGTTCCCAGACATGAAAATAATAAACAAAATTAATTTTTAATTAAAAATATTGTTCTTGTTTACTGTTTCTTTTTAAACTTCCCATCATGGAAGAGGGTAGCATTCCTTCTCATATCTACTCCCCCAGCACGCATGAGGTCACTATAGTCAAAGTTAATACTATCATGGCTATGCATTCTATTTAGGTCCAAGTCATGAAGTGACTCAACAGTTATCCTGCACAACTTTTAACTTTGCTTGAGTATAATAAATACCTTATTATTAATTTGTTAATTTCTATTTTAAAAAAGATTTATTTACTTATTATATATACAGTGTTCTGCCCATGTGTATTTGTGTAGGCCAGAAGAGGGCACCAGATCTCATTATAGATGGATGTGAGTCACCATGTGGTTGCTGGGAATTGAACACAGGACCTCTAGAAGAGCAGTCAGTGTTCTTAACCTCTGAGCCATCTCTCCAGTCCATTTGTTAATTTCTTTGCATATATATCTAGGACAAATTCAACTTTCCATCAACTATCTAAACTTTATCATAATGTGGTCAAATGCAAGTGCTTTCTCAGTTATGTTGTCTTGCAGTCTTTCTTGGAGCCTTTTTGCCAAATTGACAAGTTCCTAATCCTTTTAATTTTATTCTATTCTTAATCTCTCTTATTTTCACATACTATACCTTGCTGTTTCAAAAATATGTATTTAATTTTAGTTGTAGCACATTTTTCAGTAGTTCCTTGATGAAAGACTTCAGAGTATTGAATCTCCCAAACTTTTCATGTCTGAAAATAGCTCACATTCATTTCTACACATAGTTCCTAGTTTAGCTGGGTATAGTATTCTTGGCAGATTTTTTTTCTTATTCTTTTTTAAAGTTGTTTGACTGTCTTTTTCTTTCCATGCATGGACACTGAAAATATTGAAATCTTTCTAATTCACCACCTTATTGTTTGTTTGTTTTTTGGTTTTTTAAGACAGGGTTTCTCTGTGGCTTTGGAGGCTGTCCTGGTATTAGCTCTTGTAGACCAGGCTGGTCTCGAACTCACAGAGATCCATCTGTCTCTGCCTCCTGAGTGCTGGGATTAAAGGCATGTGCTACCAAAGCCTGGCTCTAATTCACCATCTTAAAAGCAGTTATGTGTTCTATTTTGCTTTTGTCTCTCTAGAAATATTCAGCATCTTTGGCTCAAATTTATTGAAATTTTACAATGATTTGTTTTGGTACTGTTTTGTCTTCACTCTCTGTTTTGGTGTGAAAGTTTAGGATCAATTTGATAAATATGTCTTTATGATCCTTTTTTCTTTCTAGAATATTATTTTCTCAGATTTAAAACAATTATCGTACAATTGTCACATGTTTGTTTGACCTAGATATTTCTTCAATTCTATTCCCACCTTTTTCTTCAGTATTTTGTTTCTTTTATGCTCTTTTTAAAATCCAAGAGCTAATTTTTGATATCTGACATTTCTTTTGAAAACAACACCTGTTCTTATTTCAAAGATGAATATATTTGTTACTTTCCTAAGGATAAAATATCTACACATGTAATTAATTCTTGCTGTATAGTTATTTTTTCTACTGTTACTTTCCCCCTTTAAAAGAAGTTCTCCTCGTACACCAGCAATTACTGTTTATTTATATTTTCCAATTGGCAAATGAAACATTCACTGGATTATTTTACTGAACTTTGTTAAGTGACTTTGAGAATTCTGAGACAGGCAAGACATCACTGTAGAAGGATTTGCCTTTGTCTCTCATCTTCAGGTCTCCCCATCTAATCTCCTGCACAAAGAATAAAAGTTCTAAGAAAAAAGAATAAAAGTTTAGTGCTAGTTTTGTAAGCTAATGTGGGGAAAGCATGTATGGGTCTCTGTGTTTCAGCTTGCTATCTTATTTTCAAAGTGGTACTTTGCTTGTACATACCTTGTGTCATGTTCACTTAAGTTTGTTCCTTTCTCAGGTAGGAATTCTGACTATATTTCAACAGCTGCCAGACCCTATTCTATTCGCTATTGGTGCTCCTCCTTCTTCAAGAAAGTAGAAAATTCAATTCCTGAGATTTTTAAAAAAGATTTCTATGGAATAACTCAGATGGTTCCCAGAATACCACTTGGTTGAACTATGATTGGTTCCTCAGATCTATTGCAGCTGCAAACATACAACCAACTTTCTCAGATAACTGTCTTCTTAGTTCAAACACTTTCTAGATCACATCTATAAAATTATCTCTTAAGGCAGCTTTAGTGTAAACTCAAGGTAGCTTAATTAGGTAAATATGTTCATTCCATTATGTTTATCTTGAAGTTCCATGATACATTCTAGTATTTTAGATAAAGTGTATTATATTAAATACATTTCTGATAATTATAGATGAAATTGATTCATACAGTAAGGGATTTTTTAGGTCTTTTATTTTTCCAGGAACAATTTTTTTGCTTTTGCTTTTTGTGGTGGAACATATGCAGTGACTAACATCTCACCATAGATGGCACTATATGGACAATCTGTCTATCAGGTTTTTCTTGCTGCATTTCTTTCTCCCTACAGCAGGCAGTCAGAGTGGCAAATGTTATTTGAACTCGCAATTGGGAAAGTGCTTGAGCCTCATGACTTCTCTTGCCAATCTCACAGGGATGTTTGTGCACAACAAGTATGGTTGGGTGTAAAAGGTATTTAACAAAACGGTATCTGAATGAAGCTGGTCCTTGATGTCCATCTTCTTCTATGATAGCATGAGAGGAACCCTTGAGATGTCGATCAGAAGTCATGTGTACATTTGTAAATGAATTTCCTAAATCTGTCATGTCAGGTCACAATTTGACTAAAAACTGTTGAAGAATTTATCCAATTATCTAAAAAAAAATCCTAAGGAAGTTCCAGAGACAAACTGTAACACTTTGAACTCATATGTATGCTAAGTCTTATTATAGTTGGATATTTTTCTCTCTTATCTTCCAAAAGCCTGACCCTCTAACCTTTTTCCAAAATTGGTAACAACAAATCATGCTACCTTTTGTCCTTGGGAAGGTAGGGATGGCTAAAAAGTTTTCTTTTCTTTTCTTTGTTTTGTTTTTTGTTTTTCGAGACAGGGTTTCTCTGTATTGTTTTGGAGGCTGTCCTGGAACTAGCTCTGTAGACCAGGCTGGCCTCGAACTCACAGAGATCCGCCTGCCTCTGCCTCCCGAGTGCTGGGATTAAAGGCGTGCGCCCCCAATGCCTGGCAAAAGTTACCTTTTCTACTTGTTTTATAGTACTGTTATACCAAAGCTGCCTTCTTCTTCAGAATACAAATCCTAGACATGCTGGTATCAAAAGTCATCAAAACAGACCAGAAAAGGGATCCAGGACGATTGAGACTATGGTAAACCAGTTCTTAAGTGGTAACAGAATTCAGTGCACACCATTACATTGCTCATCAAAGCATATTCTTAATGACCTTTGCTCTGGCAGAATCTCCTATTAAAGCCAGAAGTAAAACGCATATCTGAAATAAATCCATAGACTCCAATCTCCTACTTAGAAGCTTATGCATATGGCTTTCAATAAGACCACATAATGCAAGTGGATGTTTCTCATTTATAATGAAATTTCTGAACCTAGCAGTGAGTCCAATACCATACTCCCATTATACTTTGCATGAATGAGATGACCCAGTGATGGAGAAAATATATACTGCATGACTAAAAGCTAATATCTGAGTAGGATCCATGGTGTATTGGTCACGTACTCAGAGAGTCCTTTGGCTATCTCTTTCTCACCCAATGTGCATTTTTTAACTGATGTGCTCTGATTATTAATTTTAGTTTTTAAGACATTATCTCTCTATGTATCCCAGGCTATTTTAGAACTTGATGTGTAGATGTGGCTGGCCTCAAACTCACTAAGATCTGCCTGCTTTTGCCTATGTGCTAGGGTAAAGGGAACATGCCACACCTGGCTTCTGATTGTTAACTTTCATTGTCTACTACCTGGGGCTTAGAATCACCTAGAACAGATACCCTTGAGTGTGCCTGTGAAGGTGATTCCATAGAAGCTTACAGACAAAGGAAGAACCACTTGAATCTGGGGCATCTTTCCATGGGACCAAACTGAATGAAAAGGAGAACAGAAAAAAAAGAGAGGTGAGCACCAGTATTTGTCTCATCTTGCTTCCTGAGTGTCTCCAGTGCGACTGGATGCTTCATGCTCCACAGCTCGGGCTGGTAGGGCCACCACCATGATAAAGTAGACAATTAAACTGCATGCTAAAATAAACCCTACCTCATGTTGCCTTTGTCAGGCCTTTTATCACAAAAATGAGAACAGTCACCAATACAGAAAATAAGTACCAGGACCAGGGTGATTGTTGTGATAAATCTGACCATGTGATTTGTAGGAGGCACATAGAATTTGGACTGTAGAGAGGAGAATGTTGTCAACAGAGCTTAATGGACTGTTCTGTGGGAGTGTGGAAGACCAGAGTGCTGAAGTGATGAAGTAGAGAATGCACTCATGAGTTTTCTAAGGAGAATTAGGACTATAGCCGAGAGTGGGCTAGAGGCCACATTTGCTTTATCCTGATGAAAAGTCCATTTAGTTGCAGGCTACCCATTTCCTGAAAACTTAAATAAAGCCAGATTCAATGGCCACGAACTTATTTTTTTTCAGAAAGGAAAATTTAAGACAACATAATATCCAAGGTATGCATGATAAATGTCGCTTTTCTTAGCTCAGAGGGATAGGGATAGCTAGAGAGAACACAAAGATATGAAAAATGAGCAGTTCAGTTAGGAAAGGAGTAACAGCAAGCCTAAATTTGGACAAGGTAGGTGGGGAGAAGGTAACTATAATTCTTAAAGAGATCATCACCATAAAAGACAACACTGGAGTGAGTTCTGTCCTGACCTCTAGGCATGGTGCTCTGAGATCAAGACTATCTCCAAAGTCACTTGAAGAGGAAGAGATAGAAACAGAAACATGACAGAACATGTTCTCTATTCAAAACCAACCACTTATGGCATCCCCCTCCCATATTTGGTTGCCAAAATGTAGAGAGGTCATGAGAGCTGCAACAGAATCACACAATACTTCAAACTGGCATTGGGCCTCCACACAAGGGTCCACATGGTGCTGACAATTCAGGCATGTGAGAAATACAAGAAGGAAGGGGTCATGGAGACTTGGGCAAGATTCTTGAATGCCACTGAAGTCAAGAAATAATGTGGCAGGATTGGATTTCCTTAGAGAAGGCCCTGAGATGCCATTGTATGAGCCTGTGAAGGTGAGACCTACGGGGCAATAGAGATCCCAGGATGTTGGGGATGACAGAACTGTTGATGTCTGCCTAGGAAAATTGTAGATGCAGAGTAGATGCAATGCAAGAGATAATAGATGAGCTGTAGGCAGTAGAACAGGAGGGGCACATCCAGGTAAGGCTGTTGGAGCCCATATAATACCACCAAAACCCCAGACATAGAATAGGAAGCTGAAGGATTTGCAGGATTTAGTCATTTTTCTTCTGGTTTTCAATCTTCCTGTGGTCTCTTCTTTCCTTTTGGATGAGAATTTTTATTCTGTACCATTGCATATTGAAAATATGTGACTTTAAACATTTTTACAAGAGTTTATGAATACGAGATTGTCTTGAGTCTTAGACGACGCTTTGGACTCTCTCTCCTCTCTGTCTCTCTCTGTCTCTCTGTCTCTCTGTCTCTCTGTTTCTCTCTCTCTCTCTCTCTCTCTCTCTCTCTCTCTCTCTCTGTGTTGTCTCTCTCTGTAGCTGTTCTAGAACTCACTATGTAGACCAGGCTAGCCTCAACTCAGAGATCCACGGCTTCTCCCTCCCAAATGTATAAACCACCACACCTGACTGGTTTTGGACTTTTAAAGTGTTGAAACTGTTAAAGACCATGGGGACTTTTGAAGTTGGGTTGAATTCATCTTTCTTTATCATATGGACATGAGTCTTGGAGGACTGGGAGTGGAGTATTAGGATTTAAAGGTAATGTGACTGGATATCAAACTGACAAGGGATGAAGTTGTGATGATTAGTCATCATTGTCAACTCTACTAGTCTTAAAAATCATTTAGGAAACTCACATCTGGCTGTGTATGTGAGAGTATTTGCATAGAAGTTTAACTTAGGAAGTCTGAACATGGGTGGCATCATTCCATGGTATCAAATTCTGTAGTGAACGGAGGGAAGAGGAGAAAGGCAGCCAAACTCAGCATTCATCTTTTTGATTTGTGGCTTTGGGCGCACTGTGGGCAGCTGCCTCATGCTCCTGCCACCCCAGCCGTAATTACTGAAACTATCCTCACTGCCATGACTTTCTCATCATGATGGAGATTATTGTCAAGCTATAAGCCAGAATAAACCTTCCTTCTAATTCACTTCTGCCATGTATTTTGTTCTAGCAATGGGATAAGTAACTAATACAGATGCCTATCCAAGAACTCCCCTCTTCATGGCAGTAACAACTAATGTGGAATTGCTTGTGATCGAGGAGTTTCCAGCAAAGAAAACATGGCTGGCCATGTTTATATGCATAGATTTTCTTTTTAGATAATGGATTGTGACTTGAAAGAAAATCTAATATGTAAGCACAGGCAGGGTCATGAATGAGGAAAAATAGACTTTGAGCAGGTTCATCAGTTTGATCTGTTTCCCTAACAAACGATCTGTCTGCCTAACAAATCATTCATGCTCCTTATCATACACAGAATGAACTTAGCCCATCCTCCCTGCCACTGTGAAAGGGCTAAAACTTATATAACTGTTTTATGGATATGAAATCTGAAGGAAGGGGGGCTTGCTCAAGACAACACAGAACACAGAGGATTTGTGCCTTAGGTGCACAGGCTGTGTCATAACACTGTGGAAGACAGTGTACAACAGTCTATTAACAGAAATTAAACCATAATAATAGTGGCAATGAGCTACCTACTGCTCTGAGAACATACCACATGCCAGGCACAGGCATTCTTTGAGAGAGTGACTCATTTTCAGCTCAGTAAACTGAGGCTGAGTCAGAAACAACTTGTCTGGCAAGTGTGGAAGCTGAACTGGTAGCTCACGCTGAGGTGACAAAAAGACAGATGGAGCTGATGAGACTAATCATATCTATCCACCCAGCTCTCCTAACACTGTCCCAAGTAAGGGACATGGACCATGGAAAGGGGGGCATTTTGCCGCATAGACAGTTGGCTTTAATCTGGCTACACTGCATCTGTCCTAAAAATAGCCCTGAATGTGATCAGGAAAAAAGTCTTTCCAATGATTTACTTATCTTTCTAAAATGTGTTACTTTAATCTTTTCGTTAGAAGAAGCCCGGGCTTTGGCAGATAAATGACCCATCTGGCAGAGGTGTGAGGATTAGGCTCTTTGATTTGAATTTGTCTATCAAGGTCCAAAATTCTTTTCCAGACTTAAATTATGTTCTAATCTCTGCATGCAATTTAGAGGTGTCCTCCAGCATTTTCTTTCTCCAACCCGTGAAACTTACATTTAGGAGAAGAAAAATAAAATACAATAGAAAATGTGTTATGCCAACATAGGACAATAGAAATGCTAAGCAGTAGGTGACATTGTGGGATTTGCAGAAACTATTCAGGTTCTTACCCTTGAAAAGGGTAAGAAAAGCCAAATGCATGCAAATATCTTCAAGGCTGTTCGGCACCGGGAAATTTTGCCTTGGAAGACAGATGGCCCACATGTATCATTGCACAGTTGAGATGGGCAAACTGGACAGTGTGTCTGCCAGTTAGCATGGGCACCAACCACATTCTGCTGTGCCAAATGCCAATTAGGCAGGGATCTGGCACTCGTATGTTTGGATGTCACTGGGATTAGGTGGATGAAAAACCATTCATCATCATTCAATCCTCACTCTGTGTGTAATGATAGCAAAGGTCGTTGGAACACTTCCTGCCCAAGGGCTTAACACCTCCTTAAAATAATTTCTAAGCCCAGCAATAATATGCTATTTCTTGGCTAATGTTATTCCTGGTGCTATGACCCTTGAGGGTTCTGCTAGCTCCTCCCAGGGAAAGTGCAGATGGCATTGACATCTCATGGCTTACCCAAATCTATTTGCCTGCTTTCAGAAATAATCATTAAATGTTCCTCTTGTTTTCTGCTTGGGCATGAAGTTTCCCACAGCATATGCTAACTACCTTGGATTCTGTAGAATAGATGAGCTTCTCTGGCTTTATTTTTATCCACATTTTTCCAGTCCTGTATTTAGTGTGTTCTATACATGTTCTCATTCATTCTTATTTGTCTTAAATTGAAAAGGATCATCCGTTCTATTCCTTGCGAACTGCAAACCTGCCCTATCACCACAACTGTGGACAAATGCACAAAGCAAAGACATGGTGTGATGACGCCCAGTACGTGCTTGTTTGCTCAGCCACTGGCCCTGCTGCCACAGCACTGGCTCTACAGCTCTGCAGTTTTCCCACTACAGTGTTATGTGTTATTGTTTAGGTGGTTGGTGTGAAAGTTCTTAATAATGACACCTAGCTTGGATTTAGCACTTTTCCCTTTTCAAAATATTCTCACATTTGCGAATTTATTTACTCTTCACCATTCTGTTTGGCAAGTCAACGGCACTTTTGTTATTTAACTTGACAGATATACTTTGGTTTAAAGAAGACTTAACTGACCGTCTAAATTGACACGAAGAGATAAGACAGGGTCTAGGTTAGACTTTTTGTTTAAAAGCTAGTTGTGTGGCTCATGCACGAAATTTCAGTAGCCAGGAGGCTGAGGCAGGAGGACTGCTATAAATTTGAGCCCAGTTGTGCCACAAAAAGATTCCTGAGCTATTTAGTAAATATCTGTCAATAAACAAACAAGCAAACACCCTCTAAAATAATAAAAAAAGAAGGAAACTTTCTTGTTCTCTCTTTTTCCCCTCTACTACGGCCCCTGCCCCCCACCAGGCTACGTATGCATCCTGACCTATAGCATCATTCTCAGTCCCCTTGTTTTTTTGTAGCCATTGCCCCAGTGCAGATCTATCCTTTGAACAGAGGTCCTCAGAGGGCAGGGAGCACACTCTACTGCATTCCACGAGTGCACTTTTTGAGGCACTGCTCTGTGACTCTGACCATACTCAAAGGAGGCAAAGTCTTCTAGATCTTACACTGAGATGTCTGGGTTAAAATGGAGTTTACAAGCGCTAGGCTCCACTTTCCTTAAGCCTGTCTACCCCACGCCCTGCTGTGTGTTCTACCAAGCTTGCAGATGAGGCACTTAGAACCTTAGCAGTGCTTCAAGTGTCATGAGACCCTGTCTGTCCCTCTTGGGAACCCTGTGTCCACAGAGTTCTTGAAGCAGAACAGGAAATGTCACTTCCCTCTTACAAAGCTCTCCGATCATCCTAGGATTATATGTTTTTGCCTCTGGCTCTTTTTTGCTTGTTCAAGGAGTCTACGTCTGCAGGTAAATTGGAGAGTTTTAGAAAGAGAGATTTAGAAGAAATCTCAAAGCAGCCTTGTGTGGACTCTGTTCCGTGGTTACAAGTGCTATCTCTAATGAACATGTCTACATAATGAAAAGGAGCAAGCTGAGAAACGAAAAATATTTGAGGGGATAAAGAGCACCAGAAAGTGGAATGGAGCTAAACTATGTGTTCAAAGAGATAAGCAGATAATAAATGGAGTAAAGGGTGTGATGGCATTGGGGCAAGAACCTACCTAGCTAAGTCTCCAATTTGTGAAAAAGAATTAAAGAAAAGCTTATAGTCTGTTGTGTTGGTGCAAATAGAGGCTGACTGATCTTTGAGTTCTGAGTCCATCCAGCCTAGTGTAGAGATCTAGTTTCAGGACAGTCAAGCTTACGCAGTGAAGGACAGAAAGTTGTTGAAGATGTAATTGAATGAGGGACCATTTTCCAGACCCAGAAATTACAACAATTCTTAAGTCAGATGCACAGTACTGGTTTTTAAATGTTAAATGTCTGTGACCTTGCATCAGGTATCTGGTAAAGGAAATATCCTGGACCATGGAGGACTTTGTCTTTCACAGGTTGGAGGTTGATTGGTTTTCTTCTGTACTTAGGATCAAACCTAGGGCACAGGCATGCTGGGTAAGTGCTTTTACCACTGTGCTGCATCCCCAGTCACCTTTTTTTTTTTTTTTTACTTCTGAGACAGTGTCTTACTTGCCCAGGCAGACCTCAATGTTGAGATGCCTCCTAAAGTAGCCTGGGTGGATAAAGCTGTTTATACTACTGCAACCAGGGGAACATCTGTTTTGCTGGTAAGGAGATTGTAGTGGGCTGTGTCAGTGTCATGGAGCTATGATTGGACTTCCTTTTGCCTTATCTATCCAGGAGTTTACTTGGGAGCCCCTGGGAATTAGAACTTCCTCAGACACAGGGGAGGATTGATGCCCCACATATTAACATAGTGTTTGCCTCTGCTTGTGCTCAGTGGAAATCCAACCTTCACTACCTGGTTTCTCCTCCCTGTTCTCAGTCCTATGACCCTGCTACTGCTTCCATGAATGACATCTCAAACATTTTTGGACCCTAATTTTTCTTTCAGAGTTAATTCCTAAAGAAATGTGGAATGATTGCATATAGCAACATGACTGTGCAGTGTCTTTGGCTCCTATTCTAGATGTTAGCTGCACTATTAGGTAACATGGTTGCTTTTGTCTATTGTACAAAATTAAGGTTTGTCTTAAGTAATACTATCTCTGCGCCTGGGGATAATTGCTTTATAACTGGGATTCTAGAGACTGCAAGGCTTCAGAATTAAGGCAGAGCTCCTAGAATTGCCAAAATCCATCAGCAAATTCCCCTGAATCTCCAGCCTCCCTGCTGAGGCATTTCCCAGCTCCTCAGTTGTGTGTTAACATGGACCGTCCAGTCTGGTTCCCTTGTGGTCAAGACTTGTTTGCTCCCTATGTTCAATGCGCCTTCCTCTTATTTGGTGTGAATGTGACTCTGGGGATTGCAGTGCTGGGATCAAATGCCTGTGGCTTAGCACAGATCAACCCGCCTGGCAGTTTCTCTTATTGAACCAGTCCCATCTATCTACAGCTGAGGGGGGGAAGGTGTAACAGCAGCAGCTGTGGTTAACATGCTCTTATGGCAGGTTACGTGGAAGGGGAAAGGAGCTATTTTCTTAGTCTCAGTATATCATGCACAAAATGGGAAGGCATCTTGGGAAGGTCTCCTGTGATAAGGGAAGAGGCCTTAGGAAGATACAGCATACTGTAGGTGTCCTAGCCTGCTAGGCTCCTTTCCCTTCCCTCAGGACTGGCATTCCTCTTTGCCTTTTACTATTTTTACATTTCCTGAGAGGCTATTTTCTGAACAAAAGGAATTTTAGTTGTGACAAGACATCGCTGTAAGTTTCTGGCTACAGTAGAACAGCTAAGCAGACTCTGAGGTCACCAAAGGAAAGTCCAGAGGAGGAAAAAAAACAGGCTTCCTGGGCCAGGCCTTTGCTTCCTGTAGTTCCTGCCTTCTGAGAATGAAGGAAGAGCTTAGAGAAGGAAGGTGCTAAGAGATACCACTCTCCCAAGCAACAGCAGACACATAACGGGAAAAGGTGGGGTTTAGTCTGTTTATTTGCTTTTGTTTTTCCCCATTCTGAGCCCATTTCTAAGGCTTCAGAGAGGGTCAGAGAACATAAGAATGGTGTAAAGAGGAGTTTGAAATGCACTCAGGAATGACAATGCCATTCTTCCTTCACCTTCCACAGGGGCTGAACAGTCAATAGGTGGAATTTAAATAGGATCCTAATCAATAAAATGCCAGAGTGGTTTGCAGCAGCTTCCTCGGTCAGTAAAATAAGACATGAAAGAATTAGCCGCGTCATAGAGTTTTCATCTGTCTCTGTCTTTTGAGAAGTTGAGTCCTTTCTTCCATTTCAGTTCTTTTATTATCACAGTTGCTATGCGAGTAATTTGTGCAACACACCTTAACTGTGAGGCGGATCTTTAAACTGGTCAATATTTCTTCCAGATGAGCAGTTTTAAAACTGAACATCTTGCATCTCCTGGGGTTTGAGCCACAGAGCCTGCAGAACCAGGGCCCTGCCTGCAGAAGACACAGGGAGAGGGAGGGCTGCCACCTGCCTCTCCCAAGAACACACTGGCTTCTTGTTAATCTTAACAGACCTGTTGGCAGTTTTATTCCCTGTACACACGGGCTTTCTTGTAACACTTTGTTAGAAGAAACCCAGACAAAATAGTGCCCTGTCAAGGGCAAATTTGAGAAGCATGGCTGTAGACGCCACACATTAACATACAATGCCAGCACCACATCTCTTCAGAATTGCTCCGAGAGGGCCAATGTGGGACTCCAGAGAAGTTGAGCACAAGCAGGACAGTAGAAGGAGCCCTGGTCACAGAACAGCTTCTTTCTCACCTGCTACTTCTGTGATCTGAGAGTGAGAGCTAAATGTACCTTGCTGACAAGAGTCCCTGGCGAAAACTTCTTGAATGGTAACAAGGGCAGACTCTAGGGAAGGTAGAGAGTGTACTTCAGAATCAGGCCACAGTTCCCAGGCATTTTCAGGATGGCTACGGCTAGATTGAGACAAATTCCTGGAGGGTGACAGAGGATGCTGCTGGCTAGGCTTATACAGTGTGTACCAAGGGAAATGAGAGGAACACCCATGTCACTGAACTTTAGGCGTCATCTCGTTTCCCAGAGAACAACCAAAGAGAACTGCTTGCCTGGGTTTCCCTGCTTAAGTCTGCCATAATGCCAGACATTTTCCTTAACTCTGACATCTGATTTCTCGAGCATGCACACAACTATAATGGTAATGATAATAATGTTTAACATTTTTTAAAGACAGTGTTCATGTAGCCCAGCTGGGCTTAGATTTTCTTTAGATTTTCTATGTATGCAAACATGACCTTGGACTCATGACCTTCCTGCCTCTGCTTCCCAAGTTCTGGGATTATAGGAGTGTGCCACTGTCCCTGGTTCATGTGATGGAAATTGATGGGATGGAACTCATTACTTTATGTATGCTGGGCTAGCATTCTACCAACTGAGCTACATCCCCAGTACATCCTTAATTTTTATTCTGTGTATATGTCTCTCTTTGGTTAATGAATAAAGTAATGTTGGCCAACAGGGAAGCAAGATAGGTGGGGCTAGGAGTCAAGGGGGATTCTGGGAAACAGAGGCATAGTCAGTCACAATGTAGGATGCCAGAGGAGTAAGAGGTCTGAAGCATTTCTCTGGTAAGAGAAGACCATGTGTAAATACTCAGATAAGCAGTTATCGGTGTATACTTAAGTCAGAGATAGCCAATAAGAAATCAAGCAAACGGCTAATTGCTTCATAATTGATATATTGTCTCCTGTGTTATTTGGGGGCTAAAGCAGTGACGGGACCCAGGAGGGAATCCCATAACAAATGGTAGCGGCTGGTGGGAAGACTACACATTACAGAAAAGGAGAAATAGTGACAGAGAAATACAATTTTAAGATCTATATGGAAAAGATACTAAAGAATACTTGATACTAAAGAATCAAGTGAAAATCCCAGTTAACAATAAGTCAAATACACACCTTTTTGTTCATAGCTTAATCATAATTCTAAATAAACATTTATAAAAAGAATATTAATCCAAAATATTTTCCCAAAGACTTAACATGTTATTTTCTCCAGGTTTTAGGACTAAGTGATTGTTACTTGTCACTTTCTAAATGCAATATCCCTATAAGTCAAGAAGTATAACAGCCATGTTCAGCTTTAATCACTACTTTCAGGACATAAATTATTAAGTAAATATCGCTAATTACTTGCTAACAGTTCAGTCAACTCTGTTTAGTGGGAGACGACACACAGAGTCTTGTCACATGAGCCACACTTAGCTCTCTGAGCAATTTTTTTTCACAGAATCGTTTCAAAGATGGGAATTTAGGGAAGGAGTGGTGTTGGGCAATGAGGTTAAAGTGGCTTGATATGTGATGACTGAGTTTGACCTTTCTAGTGGGATGTATGAGTGGGTTGTATTAATTACTTTCCAGTGACCAAATTACCAGTCAAAGACAACTTAAAGGAAGAAAGATTTATTTTGGTCTAGCTTCAATTCATCAAAGTGGGGAAAGCATGGCAGAAGGAATCATCTCACTGGTGATAACCACTGTGGCTGAGACTGCTCACATTGTGGGAGACCAAGAAGCAGACTATGGAAGGAAGCAGGAGCAGAAAGGCCTTTCAAGGTCACTTCCAGTGACCCACTTTCTCCACTCACCCTTCAAAGGTTCCTCAGCTTCCTAAAATAATGCCACTACCTGGGGGACAACCATTCAAAACAGGAGACTGATGATGAAGACATTAAGATTCAAACCATGGCTAGATTCTATTATTTTTTTATTTGCCTTGCAACTATCCCTCCTTTGTCTAATGCACTTAACTTGATTGAACTTTGAGGGTCTTCTTGCCCATTATCAGGTCATAGGATGTATGGTATAGATAGATGATCCTGCCTTGACTCTAGGAAGAATCATGTGACCTGAATGTGTCTAGTTATTTCATTTAATCCTCCAGGTGGACACAGTGATTTTTTTTAACTCAAAAGTGGTCTTGGGTGACCTAGACTGGCCCAGGATTCTGAGACTTTTGATGGAGCCATGAGTGAAAATAATTTCTTTACAGTGGAATAACTTGGTTGGTAAGGCTGGAGCTATCATGGTACTTCAGAGAATCTGCTAAAGAGCTACAATAAATACAGAGAAAATGATGAGAGACATGGAAAGATAATTGTTTTTTGTTGGCAACAAATGTAAAAAATTGCATATGCTATCTCTGCGACTACAATATGTTTATTTTCATTTTTAAATTTACAGATTCACACACACATACACACACATATTTTATTTGGTTATTTTTATCTCCTCTACAATTTGCCTCAGTTCTTCTCTTCTTTCCCTAAGCAAGGCTCTCTCTTACTTTGATGTCTTTTTTGTTTTTGTAGTTCACTGAGGTTAATTTTGGTTGCTTGCATGAATATGGTGGGGATTACTTACTAGACTATGGGCAAATTATCATTAGTTATACAGTTGAAAAATTCAACACCCTCTCCAGCACCCATTCACTGCCCATGATCCCTCAGCAATGTGATATTTTGATATATGACCGGATTACAGTGTAATGAACTCAAACAAATCAACAGACCCATTGCCTCAGGTACTTAGTTTTATGATTCACTATTTAAAAAGCTTTCCTTTTAGCTATTTTAAAATGAATGACAAATTATCATTTATCATAGCCATCACTATATCACTAAAGCATATTTTTCCTAATTTGTATTTTGGTACCCTCTAGTCATCATCTCTCCATTTCCTGATCCCCAGCCCCACATAGCTATCATTGCACTCTCTGGTTCCATCAAGTCACCTTTTAGATTCCACATGTAAGTGAAACCATTCGGTCATCAAGGAAGGACAATTCTGTCACATCATTCGAGCTCTTGGATTCACATGCTCAAAGCCACTGAAATCCAGACTCTTTGCTTGTCAGGGGTGTGTATGTGTGTGTGTGGGGGTAAGTACAACCCTATTTTGTTTCAGTCCAATTTACGTTTCTGTTGTTTTCAAATGAAGGAGCACTGCCTCATAATATTACAGCTTGCAGGACTAGAAAGCTCAGAACCCTGTCACACTCTGCCTGCTTCCTAGTATTAATAATGTTTCAACATAGTTGGATTGTGTTAGGATTTAACAACATTGGAAACAGAATAGAGTTATTTCTCCGAATACAAGCAATGTTACCTTGTTTCTACTTCAAGGACAATGCCTGCTGTACCCAAACTTGTAATGCTTCCCTTAAAACCAAATTGTGCCATATTAATTGTGAGTTTATTTCAACTCTCAAACAATTAACTCCCTAGGTTCTGATCAGATCTTAATGGGTATTACATAGCTTCATTTCTTTATGATTTAATTGCAACAAAACAGAAAGGCATGAATATATGTATAGTGCAGCCTATAGGTAATTTAAGAAGAGGATGACTCCATGGTAAAGAAGAGTAGACTTGAAGCACTCACTAATACTATATTCTGCTGTATCAGTTCAATTACTCAACAAACACACACACACTGCTCTTCACAAAGAGGTAAGAGCAGAAACAAACTCAACTGGCTCTTTTTACTTGGTTATGTAGTTTAAGCAAAATGGCTTTCATTCATGAATATCGATTGAATCTTGAGCTCTGTAGTCTGTTTGTCAAAAGCATCAATGTAATTGTCTTAATTTATCTGCTAATTTTTAGCCCACTGAATTTTCTAAAACATGTAAACAATTAAAAAGACATTAGTCTTCAACTAAAACATCCATGACCATCTTGTTTGGGAGAGGAAGGGGTCAATCTGCATTCTCATATCAAGCATAGTTAGGTCTATAATTCAAACACCCAAGTAAGGAGGAAGCATTTGGTGACTTGAACAGGGACTTTTGTAAATATATGACATTACATGAAAAAATAAGACAAAACTCCCTTGAGAATTGTATTCTCTATTACAAGATTCAAACCCTCTCTTCAAGGAAAACAAGTATGCAAACATTTTTACACATGCTTGAAGGTCAGGCCTACCAATGACAAGGCACACAGTGGGTTTGTTGCTTCCTTTTACAGACCTCACCTAAGTGGCAACAGTAAGAATAATGTCAATAACAAAGGCAAAGTACTTGGGCAAGAAAATAGAGAGAATGAAAAAAAGTTGTGTATAAATTCCTAATTAACAGACTGAAGAAAAAATAGGATTTTATTTTATACTTAATACACCCCTCCTTTCCTTTTGAGAGGGCTGATTCCAGAACAAGTGCAATGTATGAAAAATCCTTATGATATGCATTTTCATCTGTGACTTGTGATTGGTATTTCTGTTACTACTTGGAGTGCCTGCATGTTAACACACTATTCATGTCTTCTCAATAACTGTTCATTGTGGCTTGTTTTGCCCTACAGATTACATAGGCATTTGCAGTAATTCAGTAATGATGGATCAAGCTTCTGCAGGAGGGTCTTTCAATCCAGACCTATTCAGTATGAATGGTAGAGGTTTTGAGGACTATGCTATCAATGAAGTTGGAAAAATCCAGCAACTAATAACTCATGATCATATTTTTAACTCATTTTTTCCAGAATAAACAATACATATGTTTAAAAATAATTTACAGGTAACTTAGAGTTGCCATTCTGATGTCATTTTTGTACTATTTTCCTACCAATATTTTAATTTAAATCTACCATAAATTTAATTTAAAAAACTATAAGGCCAAACTTCAGAATATTCTCCCATGTGAAAAAAATTATTAGTTACTATAAACTGGAATAAGACATGATTCTATCAGACTGAATATTCTCTTTAGTTTTGGAGATTTTGGAGAAAAACAAGCAAACAGTAAAAAACAAACTCATGGGTTACTTTAGAGAACTTTAAAAAAGTGACCCTAAAGGGTCACCTATGAGTTAATACACTCCCATATGAGAAAAAAATGCATTAAGTTACTGAGTAAATTTGGAAAAACAAATGATGAGAATTTTTAAAATATATGGCATGTACACATAGGTATAACTAGAAAAGTAAATCACCAAAGTTAAAAAAAAACTACATCAGCCAAAACAAAACAAAACAAAACCACAAGGGAGTCCAGACACAAAGAAGCTACATGGTCTTAAATTCCTAACTTCCAGAGTATGTCCAGTCATTGAAGAAGCTAGGCTCTGCAGTGTGGTGTGGAGTGAAGCATATGCATACTACCTTTCTTGGCAAGGCTGCTGTTGGGTTCATACTTCTCAATCAACACTTGGACCTGCTCTTGCTTCAGAGGTGGGTAAAGTATCTCATTGAGCCGGGGGTCTCTCTGCTTGAGGTTGATGAAATCCATCATCTGCTCCACAGTAAGGTACGGTTTGCTTTTGGCACCACTGAAAGCAACGAAAACATAAGAAATCATATCACGTTCTTCACACTATTTGTGCACTTAGCTACAGAGAAATCATAACTGCATCATAACCAGATAGTCTAAATGGAATTCTGACCTTGCCCTAAAAACATGGGGCTTCCACCCACACTTCTCAAAGCTTGATGGGCCGACACTTTTCTACCCAACTCTAATGCCTAGAAAAGCAGCAGATGGCTAACATTGTCCTTGATTACACTTACCACTTAAATATTGCCGATTTATTAATTTAGAAAGAAAAGATCCAATGAACTTGTATATATTTTTCTTTTCTTTAAAGTTACAGGTTTATAAGAGTTTGTACCTCTCATTTGCTTGTGTTTGTTTTTAGAGATGGGGGCTCACTCTGTACCCCTAATTCTGCTGGTGCACACTATAGTCTAGGTAGGCTTCAAATTCCTAGTGGGCCTCTTGGGTCAGCTTCTTTCAGATTATGATAATGATGATTTATACTATCATTTAGATATAGAACTAAACACACAATATCATTTTATCCTTAAAATATCAGTGATATTGAACAGTGTTATTCCAATGCCCATTTCAAATTTATTGGCAACCCACAACATTTCAATGTTATTTAAATATTGTGGATACTCAATAAATGTGAGTATTTTATGGTGATGAAATCACAAAGCAATAGTGCTCAGTGAACAATGTCACACTCAACAGCAGGACTTATCTGCCTGTCACTTTACTTCCTCTACAAAATTTGGATCAACTTTTTGCCATTATGTAGACTTTGGCATATCAAGAAAGATAAATTGCTACTTCCATTTAATAGTTTCTTTTCTCTTTTCATGTCTGAGTCTCCTTAAGAAGCAATACATGGGCTGGAAAGATGGCTCAGTGGTTAAGAGCAATGACTATTCTTCCAGAGGAGCTGGGTTCAGTTCCCAGCATCTACATGGAAGCTCACACCTGTCTAATTTCAGTTCTAGGAATTCTGACACTCTCACACAGACATACATGTAGGCAAAGCACCAATGAACACAACAGAAAAAATAAATTATAAAAAACAAGTATTAAAAAAGCTAGATGGTGGTGGCACACATCTTTAATCCCAGCACTCAGGAGGCAGAGGTTGGAGGATGTCTGTGAATTTGAGGTCAGCCTGGTCTACAGAGCAAGTTCCAGGACTGCACAGAGAAAGTCTGTCTCAAAAAAATAAGTATTAAAAAAAGGAAGCAATACTCTACAGGCTGGAGAGATGGCTCAGCAGTTAAAGGCACTTATACTTGCAAAGAACTCAGATTCAGTTCATAACACTAACATAGTTGCAAGCAACTGTCTGTAGCTCAGTTTCAGGGAATCCAACCCTTTTTTTCTGGCCTCTGAGAGAACTAGTCATACACAGGGTGCACAGGTATCCATGTAAGCAAAACATTCATGCTTCTTAAATTAAAATAAATATGAAATATTTATTCATTTATTTAATTTCTAGAATTAGAGAAAGTAACATGTTGTCTGTGTGGGTTCTTAGTAATCTATATTTCTTCATACTGATGTTTCAGAGGGATACAACAAGAAGTGTTCAGTCAGGACTCTTTCTGTTACATGAGTCTTCCTTCTGTGTATCAAAACACTTCCTGCTGTATCTATAATAGTCAATCTAAATGAAGCCAACGGAGCATATGAAAATGATACCCCGCCATACATGTGTTATAGTAAATATCTGCTCATTAAAACAGCAGTTGCCTGTCAAGCTCAATAGCACATTATCACTCCCCCCATAGCATCCAGAAGCACTGCTTTTGGACAGTCTCTTTATAGTCCTAACAAAATCCTGCCCAAGCCACTCTGAGTATCATTGCAGGCCAGAAAAAGTAGATTAAAATGCATTTTCTTACAATTCAGAAAAGATGTTATCAATTTCAGGTCGGGGACAAAGGTTGTTCAGGAAAACTCTGTATACATCTGGAGTGAAATCCTCTTGAGGTATAGAATCATTCTGGGAAATAAAACAACAGGGTAAGCAAGAGGGCTCAGTCTTTAGTTTCTTTTCTGATATTTCTATGTCCCCTCCCTCCCTCCATCCCTCCCTCCTTCCCTCCTTCCCTTCTTCCCTTCTCTTTCTTTTTTCCAAACCAGAGTAAATATCAAAAACACATCTCTGAAGCCCACTGTAGCCTTTATTTAGAACCTGGCTTTGGTATGCCAACAGTATTTTCTGTTGATTTTTAATTTTATTTAAAGCTTAAGAATTTTATCTTGCTGTAGAGATTTTAAGACAATTTCCTACATATATTTACTAAAGTTACACATAGGAAGACAGAATCTGTTTAGTAGAGATGTTTAACTTGCCTGTCTGTCCCTCTCTCCATGTTGAGTATACATACATGGAGGATAGACCTTGGGTGTTGTTCCTTGGGACCCACTGATCTTGTGTGTTGAGACAAGGTCCCTCACAGGCCTGGAGTTCACCAAGTAGGTCACACTACCTAGCCTGTGAATCCTAGTGACCCCCTTGTTCGCTTCCCCAGTGTTAGGTTTACAAGCGTGAACCATCATGTCTGGATTGCTTATCTGGGCCTGGGGATCAGATTCCGGATCCTATTCCCTTTGTTGGGTGAAGCACCTTCCTAAGTCACTCTTATTCTCCCTGTTCTCCCCCCCACTCTCTCCCTCCCCCCTTCTCTACTCTGTCTTTCTGTTTTGGGTGAGTGCTTCCTCTTTAAAAGTTGTAGTAGAAGATACATGGCCTCCTTTGCTATTTTAAGCATTTGAAGTGCCGGGCAGTGGTGGCGCACACTTTTAATCCCAGCACTCGGCAGAGGCAGGCGGATCTCTGTGAGTTCGAGGCCAGGCTGCACCGACAGCCTCCAAAACAATACGGAGAAACCCTGTCTCGTAAAACCAAAAAAAAAAAAAAAAAAAAAAAAAGCATTTGAAGCATACACATGAGTGGCATGAAGAAGCATGAAGAATTTGTATACTCCTGTGCCCTTTATCAGGCTTTTGAGAGAATAGAGACAATGCTAAAATAAAAACGTAAATTCTAACTTTGTGTCATTTCCCTCTCTCTCTTTGGAAGGGAAGGGTTTATTTCATTTTCCACTTCTAGGTAACAGTCCATCAGTGAAGAAAGGCAGAGCAGGAACTCAGCCAGGGCGAATGGATGCAGAGTCCATGGAGGAACACTGTTTTACTTTATTTGACCTGCTATGTTTTTCATAGGTAGGACAGCACCAGTCATCATTTGCTACTGATTGCTTATTGTCCTATTGTTTGGGAAGCGAGTCACTGATATAAAAAGCCACTTCCATGGCTATGTTTTCTGTTTGGCTGGGCTGCCATGGAAACCGGAAGCATGTATTTGAGCCTTTGTTAACAGGAAGGACATTTTTCATGCAGCTTCCTATTTCAGGTATGCGCTTGAAGGATTATTTTTATTTTTAATCCCCTAAAACAAAGAAACACCCTTCCTTTTTAAACATATTCATATATTCTAACTATATTTTAATAGAAAACTTGAATAATCATCGTCTGAAATTGTACACTGCTTGCTAACAGTCCAGAGAACTTAGCTCACCATTTGGCAGATAGTACAGGCCCCATGTTTGTGTAATGAAGAAATTGAAGTAATCTTTCCTTGACTAAGTCCATTTGTATGAGGGAGAACATAGTATCTTGGAAAAATGATTTTTTTTCAAAACCAAGAGAAAACACAAGATTATACAAAATATCTTTATATCCACAGAATTGGATAGAGCTTTGAAATGATGAGCTCAAGGACTCAAATCTAAGAGCACTGGAACTTCTCTTGAAGGGCTTTAATGGTGTTTGGGCACTCAGAAGATGGAGATATGAGCATCCTGGTTACAGGATTCCAGAATTCCATTTTGTTAATGAAAAGAAATACCTTTGCCTAGAAGATGCCAGTTTCCGTCTGAGTTAGACACATACTTCTTTTGCTTTTTCTAGATAGGCAAAACGACTCTACTTACTCAACTATTTGAGAATTATTTGACTGCGAGAAGAATATTTAAAATCATCTGCAAAAAAATATCCAATGGTACTGTCATCCAACTCAAGGATTGAGTTGTATTTATGAGCCCCAACTGGGGTTTCCCATTCTTCTATTAAATATAGCTCTTTGTGACCTCACCTGGCAGATGCAGAAATTGATCTTATCTAAGGGTATCATTAATGGTCTTCCTTGACTTACTGACCCCTATTTTCTTGTTTCTCTCTGAACAGCCATACCTTTCACTTGGGCTGCCTTTTATCCTAACCCTGTATTCCTGTCTCCTGTTCACCTCCTGTTCAACACTCCTCTGACTGTATCCTGTCCTCAGATTCATATTTCTCTCTGCTCCTTGTGCACAGGTGAGAACTTGCACATTGTTTGTTAACTGCTTAGTTTCCAACATGTGGAATGCAGCAGCTACAGAGTAAATATTTACTAAATGAACATTATGAGAATGGTGAATTGTGATATCAAAGACTGAATATTTATTTCCTTTGGAAAAGTAGGCTTAACTACACTTGTGTGTAGATATATAATTTCAACAGACATATTTTACTAAAATCTAGCCATTGTTTACTTTTTTGCCTGTGAACTAGGATTTTCAATTAAAGTGGACAAATAATGAGACAGTCTGAATAAGTGCAATATTATTCCCATTGCATGTTGAAATTCAGCACATGTTAGAATTTTTCATGCAGCTGGTTTTCTTCTTGTTGTTGCTCTCCTGCCCAACTGATGGGTGAGAATGTCCCCTGGTCATTGAATGGGTAAAAACAGGAGAAAAAATATTTCAAAGAATTGGATTGAAATAAATTATTATTATTGTAAATAAGGTGCAAGCATCTTGGGGAGATATTTACTGCAAGCTACAGGTAATTCTCAGTCTTTTACATGTAAAATGAATCTATAATTCACAAATTTTGTTATATACCTTCTCTTTCTATGTCTGGGTTTGGTAAAGAGAAAAGCACAGAGCCATTTTACCTGTATAACTAACGAGTCAGCCCAAAGTCCAGTGTACTAAGGGTCCAGTGTGTTCCATGTCTGTTTACTACTCTGTATTACATCTTTATATTTGTTTTTGATGGCGTTTTTTCTTTTTTTTCTTTTTCACACATTTGAATATTTAAAAATCATTTTATAGTGAACTTGTGTTTAACATTCAGAGTCTTAGAATTTATTTTATTGAAGTAGAGTCTAGTAGAGCCTATAGATTTATTACCATCATTGTTGTTTTTTAATCATTTTATTCTATGTGTATGGGTGTTTTTCCTGCATGCACATCTATGTACCACATGCCTAAATAGTGCCCACAGACCAGAAGGTATCAGATACGTGGGAGTGGAATTACAAATAGTTGTAAGTCACCATGTGGGTGCTGGGAATCAAATTAGGGTCATCTGAAAGACTATCACGAGTTCTTAACTACTGAGCCACTTCTCCAGCTCTCTCTGTCTCTCTGTCTCTGTCTCTCTCTGATATAAATGTGTATGTGTGTGGTGTGTGTGTGTGTGTGTGTTGCATTATTACCCACTAAACTTTATGCATTCATCCCTCTGTAATATTTTTTGTCTTAGATCCATAAAACAAAAGTTGAATTAGCCAGGGTCCATGGAATCACTACAAATAGTTTATTATGTACTGAACTCTTGAGTAGTTTGAAATATAATTTTGATATAATGATTTTAAGAGTCACAACCATAAAATGATTATATTTCTGATTTATCTTTGAGAAGCATGGCAATGAACTAGAGTTACACAGAGATGTTCCCTTATAAACTTTATCTATAGCATTCCTAAGTGAGAAATGTGCAAGTCTTTAAATAGAAGATAACTAGTCTCCCTATGTATTTAATGCACACCCATCTACCGTATCAAAATTTATATCTAAAACAAATATATGGATTTATTTATTTTCTTCATTAAAATGCAAACCCACAGGTCAATGTCATGGTAACACTACAATGTAATTCCAAAAATTACCAAGGCCTTCCAAGTTAATAAGCCTTAAATCAAGGGAATTTAGTAATGATAAATTATTTCCAGTTTTCAGAGAACTTGTGGGTAGAATAGTAATTTTCTGAATATAGGAAGGTTTTCACAGGTCTCACTGGAAAATATGTTTGGATTATTAATAGAAGGACAGTAATTGCTTTGTCTCATTTTAGGTAGCGTATTACTTTTCCCCAATTAGGGTAACTTGAGGCTAGTGACTGTACTCTCTGAAGGAAAGACCTCTAAAGCAATGTGTTATTCCAGCAGATCATGTCAGCCAGGGGACAAGTTCAAATGCATTAATTATCCCTAACAATGTGCACAAAGACAATGTTTAAAAAATCTCAACAGGATATCCACAGCATTTCTGGTAATGTGTCTATTTACAGAACACAATTAAGTCCAGTTTGAATGACGGCTGGCTAGGAAGCAGACTCCCACCTATGCAGACTTATCAACCATTTATATAACCTCTTCCTTCTGTGGAATGTGAAAAATACCTCTAGGCAATATGCTCTGAATCTTTTAGCTAACAAGTGACTATTTTTTTATACCAACTTTTTTTGTACGTATGAAATTACCACAAGGATTTTTGAACATTCATTTGATGTGCTGTAGACAGCTCATAGAACCATTTATTTCCTGGCTATGAAATGGGTTTGAGTTTTCCTATCTTAAAAAGGCATTTGAATTCTACAAGTCCTCCAAATAAATTATAGTTTACAATGAATAATGATCCTTCAAAACTATAATGGAGGTTGATTATATCTTAAAATATCCTCTGTTTGTTTTCAGAAAATTGTCATTACATTTAATTTGCTAGAGAGAAGTATTTTTCCAATTTAAACATAACTCCTACTGTTTGAATCTCATTTTCCTTCTCAAATATCTTCAGTTGATATTGGACTGAAAATTTAAGCCTATAATAGACATAGTGAATTATAAAGATGAAATTTATGTTTATTGACTGAATTGTCAGAATCCAATTGTTCAGAAAATTGCAATTTATAGAGAACTGATTGATGGAGTTGATTTCTTTCTATTTAGCTTCATTCTGTGTTTCTTCTTTCACTTACCTAGATGTAGATGACAAAGTTAAACATTTTGATCCTTGTATTTCACAAGATTATATCAAGATAAGATAAACATAGAAGTAGTCACAGAAGGGAAAATATTTTCTCATGTCCTTTAATTCCTTCTCTCTGCTTCCTCTTTCCACTAAGTGTGTATAATGGCCATTCCTCAGCTGCTAAAACTTGTCCCTAACCCAGGTTTCTTCACTATCTTTTCTGGAACAGACTCTTCTTCTTCTCAGTGGCAACACCCACTGTTTTAACAGCAACTGTTTCCACTTGAAAATGGGTTTGCTGGCAGCATATTTATTGTCTCATTCTCTTAGAATACTCTTCTGTATTTGGAACCCAGAACTGCAGCAATCACTCGGTGCCTATGTGTGTGCAGCAGGAAACCATGGAATACTACTTGAGTCAGTGACAGGAACTGCATTGTTCTGTATTTTTCCTACTCCAAAGCTTCTAACAGAAAAGCAACAGTGAGCATGCCTGAGCATTGTTCATTACAATGAAGGGAAAGGTGTGAAGATGGAGTGCACAGTAAAGCACTCTCAAGGTATAACAGAAGTCCTGGGTTTGGTCTCCAGCACTACTCCTTCTCAAATGGAAGATAAGAAAGGAAATCAGTGCAAGGACCAGAACTGTATGCATTTTTGTAGCATCACTGTCCACTTACACTTAAAGCAAAATTGGTAATGGAACAGCACTCTGGTTTTCTTGTGACTTAGCAGAACCTTCCCCTCTTTTATTTTTAAGAACTTTTATGTGTCTGTCTGTCTGTCTGTCTATCTATCTATCTATCTATCTATCTATCTATCTATCTATCATCTATCTAATTTATCTATGTTTTTGGAGGTAGTACTTCATTCGTTATGCAGCCCTGGGCTGGCCTGGCACTTGCAGTGATCCCAGCCTGCTCCTGAATGTTGAAACTGCAGGCATTGGACACCATGCCAAGCTAGCATCCTTTCTAATTTGTTTGGTTTTCCCACCTTTTAGAACAAGAATTGGGTGACAAAAGAAGTAAGTAGTGCTCAGTCCTTTATTACAATTTCATCATAGGTTGAAGAGTAGCTTTTTAGCTTCACTCAGTGGAACTTGAACATGGCTATGTGTCTAGTTATCTCCAGTGGCTCAAAGTCCCCTATGGTAGCTAGTGATCCAGATAAGGACTGTCTTGTTGTTTAGATACTAGGTGAATGTAAGTTAGGAGAGAAAGGAACATTATCCATAAGCATGAGATACAGAGTTCATGCAACGAACTCTGTTCTCTCAGAAACAGTGGTAACACACCTTCTAGATGTGTTATATGGAAATGAATTGATAATAAGAGGAGTTCCTGTTCGTGGCTAATGTACACTGAATGTCTTCTGTATCAGGAACAAAGACAAAAGAGTGCCCTGCATGCTGGCCTTCTCCCTGTGAACATGGAGTCATCTCCAAACTGTTTAGAATCTGTAACCCTTTCAGCAGAACCTGTGGACACAGCCTTGAAAAGCATTGATACTGAATGTGTTTAACAACATATGTACTATGTACCGACTATGCCTGTAACTGATACATTTTAAAACTAGAGGTTTAAAAGGATAATTAGAAGTTTGTAATTTCAAAAGCTTCTAGGAGGGCGGGAGAGACAACTCAGTGGTTGAGAGCACTGACTGCTCTTCCAGAGGATGTGAGCTTAATTCGTAGCACCCACATAGCAGCTCATGGCTGTCTGTGGCTCTAGTTTCAGGGGACCTGACACCCTCATACAGACATATATGCAGGCAAAAAACCATTGCACATAAAAACAAAGGCCTCTAGGGCAGTGGTTCTCAAGCCTCCAAATGCTGCGACCCTTTAATACAATACCTCATATTGTGGTGACCACCAACCATCATATTATTTTGTTGCTACTTCATAACTACAGTTTGCTACTGTTATGAATCATAATGTAAATATCTGGTATGCAGGGTATCTGATATGTAAACCCTGTTAAAGGGTAATTCAACCTCCAAAGGGGTTGTGACCCACAGGTTGAGGACCACTTCTCTAAAACATAATAGTTTAACATTATTAATAGATATTATCTCAAGAGTCATCAAGAGTAAGTTTACTATAGATGATGTGTTCAAATCACATTGAGAATTGATGGTGTAAAAATATGTATCACTGAGTAGACTTTCCTTCTTCCTTACTATCTGTCCACAGCCTCCCCCTCAAGCCTACCTCTCCCTCACCCTATCTCAGCCTCTTTCAAAAAGAAAGTCTCATATAGTCCAGGGCAGCTTTGAATCCACTATATAGCTGAGGCTGCTCTTGAAATTCTATTCTTCCTGCTTCTACATCCCAACTCATTAGATACTGGGCATTTGCTAACATGCCCAGATAAAACAACTAAGGGTCATTCTAGACCGAAATACCAGAGATTTGATAAAGAATGTTCTGGTCACCCATCCAACAATGAGAGATGTACTCTCATCCTGGACTCTCGAGAGAGGGTCTAGGCCCTGTCCTGGATGAAATGACAGACTATGGACAACCCCATGGTTGGCTTCACCCCCCATGGGGAAATGAGGGGATATTGGAGGGGTGGTGGGAGGGCATGGGAGGAGGGGAGGGAAAGGGAGAGAGACCTGGAATTGACATGTGAAGCAACCTTGTTTCTAACTTAAATTTAAAAATAAAAAAGAATGGTCTGCCACATTGTAGATATTAACAAATACATTATGTTTCTTTTTATTTGTCTTATTTTTGTTGGTCTTACTTGTTTGATTTTTGAGACAGGGTTGGGATCCATAATTGTGGATGACTTGTAACTTGTTGTGTATCCTGGGCTAGGTTTCAACTTTCAGGAATTCTTCTGCCCCTGCCTCTTGATTGCTGGGGTTATAGATACTCATCTCACTTAAGGGTTTTTTAATTGCATCAAGCTAAATCTAGGAAATACTAGGCAGTATATGTTTTGTATGGACATTTAAGAACTGTTATGTGGTGGGATAGTGGCAAGGCAGCATACTCACCCTTGAAGATGGAAGACTACAAGCCTCTAGTGCAGTTTCAACTCGCTTCCGGTCTGCTGAAAACAATCGGTAGATGCTATGAAGTGAAAACATACATGAGAGTTGGTTAATAGGTGATGTGGTCTATTGTCACACACATGACCCCAACTCAAAATATTACACAGAATGAAAGTGAGGCATCTTTGAATAGTGAAAAGAAAAGAATCATTTTTCTACATGTCTGTATCTGTTCTCAAGATCTATGTATATCTTTTAAAACCTTTAGTGTTTGATATAAAATAAATACTCCATGACAGTGGAGATGACCCACTGAAAATTATTGCACTAATTTTTCATTCTAAAATAAGTGACTTGCCCAGTTTCCCCAATCTTGTCCCTTGTTGTGCCCATCCCTCCAATGGTACACTGTGCTCATTACTGGCTTCCATGGCAGTGCTTAAGGACTTGTGGAAAACATGTTTTAACCATGTACAGTGATTTGGATTTGTACACTCATTTGGTTCATTAGAAAACTCAGTCTGGTTCTCACCACTTCTGCAGGGTAAAGATGATCTGCTGTCTTGATTACACTGGCTTTTCTTTGAGACTCTCTTCTTGCTCTGTGTTGCTGCTTGAGTTCCCTGCCTGGCTACTTTATCTACTTGAAAATGAGAATCTTGGCCTTTTGTGACCAAAAGAGGTACCAAAATGATAGAATATATACTCCTAGAACAGATCGGAACTTCAGGTGAATTCTGGGATTGACACAGTATGGTTTCTACCCATTTCCTACACTCTCTCAAAAGTAACTCCACAGGAAGTGGAGTCAAGGAAGTGTCATGAGGAAGCCAGCTGCTCTTGTGTGAGACTAGCATGACGGAGGACAGGGCTACCACACCATTTCCATGTTCCCACTCAGCCTGGTGAAGAAATAAACCAGACTTATGGCATAGATTCAAGATTTTAGGACAAAGCAGATGCATGACAGGAAACATGGCTGGAGCTTACTTTTTGAGAGGAATGCGCCCTTCTGGAGTGACCTGAAGCTTGAGCTTAGTATATCTGTTGGGAGAGCAAAAAAGTTAGTCATTCGTTTTAAAAAGTACTGCAAACAGAATACAAGAAAAGCTCAAGTTCATGTGTAGTGTGTTGAATTCACCAAATTATCCAAATCTCCAAATTGGTACTTGGATGGTGAAATGGAACAATGTCTTCTTAGAAGCTTCCCAGAAGTTCCCCCCATGCCTTCTTTTGGAGTCCATCTCCACAAGTCATTGGTATGTTTACATTAAACAGCAGAGACTGTCTTTGCTTTTTGAACCCTACATAAAATGCGATCATGTCTTAGCTCTGACTTCTTTTCCTCAGGGTTAACTTCCTGAGATCTATCTGCTTCCTGCTTAATTATCATACTTTGCTCATAAGAAATTCACGAAGACTATAAGGACTGGATTTATCTCCTCATCAGACTACAGACACATAGGTGGAGAGTTATAGAAGCAGCACTCTCAACCACTGCTAGCAGAGTGTCAGTAGGGAATGCTGTTTTGGGATGCTGTCTATGCTGTGACCCAGAGACACCACACCCAGATTTGTACACAACACATTCATCAGAACTCATGTGCTACAAATCCCATAGCAGCCCTCACAACGGTCATCCATCCAGCATAGACATTTTCAGTAGATTATTACTAGTCAACAAGTTTCACCATGCTGTGTCTCAGCTTGAACATCCTATTTTTCTATCTCATTCATTAACAGTGTAGAAAAATACATGTTCTAGAAATATTTGTTGGATGAAGGATGGTAAGTAATAAGAACAGGGTAAAAAGAAGGAGGAAAGAGACATGCTTGGAGGATCCTTAAGGTAACAAAATTAGGAGAGGGAATTATTCCATGGTGAAGCATTTAAGTAAAGACCTGTGACTAAAATTAACATAAAAACAAAATAGAAAATGTCTGACATGACATCTAAAACACTGGATATGGTGCTGGAACAAGAAAGCTATTCAGTGAATTAAAGGCATGCCTATTAATATTTCTGCTTGTGGTTTTAATTTAAAGGTCCTCCAGGCTCCTGAGCCACCAGAGTCACTAAGAAGAACACACCCATCTCCCTGCTGCTCATCTGGCATGAATCACTATTTTCCTTGGTTAAAATGTTTTTAGAAAGACTGTTGCAATTCCAGGGTGATTTTCTAATCTTATTTCCTTTCTTTCTCTGTTATTTTCTTTCTGCCTGCCTTCTATTCTTTCTCTCCTCTATCGCTTGGTGCAATAGTCTCTAAGGCCTGGAATTCTGTTATTAACCCACTGAATGAAGGATGTAGGAAGTTCTTGTGGTACCCAACAAAATTCTCCAAATCTAGAATAAACAGAACATATGCTGTCTATTCTCTTCAAGAGTTACTAAAAGAGAGAAGACAAACAGAGGCAGCAGAGGATGCTCCAAAAAGAGCAACTCTGTGTTCTGAGTGCAGCTGCCAGAGTTTGGAGGTTTCTCCTCTTATGTGTCAAAAGCCCTGATGTTCAGCCACCCCAGCCTGATGTGCACTTGGGGAAAGAGCCATCTCTCCTGGAAGTCTTCCAAGCCTGAACAGTAGAGGAATCTGTCCTCTAACCAATCCCAAAGGGAAATAGATGTTTATGAATGTGAGAAGCCCAGGCAGTGTAAACAAAGGAGAAAGGAAACAGATTCAGTAGAAGCAACACCCTTAGCAATACAATTGGAGTGACTTACGCTTTCTCCAGAAATGCGTCCCTGGACATGTTCTGAGCCAGGAGGTTTGTTGCCAAGCTGAAAACCTCACTTGTCCATTCCTGAAAAATACAAGTCACACTTGAATTAGTTTCAATATTATTCAGGTGTAAAATATGCTTTTAACTTGTCTTCCAGGAAGATGGACAAATTAAATCAGGTTGGGTGTGAAGAGTTTTCTACCTACCCCCTCTTCTTTTTAAAATGTTATAACTAAGTTCAAGTCTAAGTGATTCCCTTTTAACAAGGAAATATATAAATGAAGACACAGTTTTCTGTTCTTTAAGTCCCTTGTTGATAAAATTGCTGTGCTGCAACAATTGTACAGGTTTTAATTTTTTTAGATTATAGCCACATAAATGAATAACAGAAAGGTTTAAAATGTGGTAAATCTATTTTCAACAGAATTGAATAAAACCTTCCTACTTTACCACTAACAAAGTGGAGATTTCTCAGTGTTAACTAATTCTTAGCCAGATGCAGACAGAAAACAAACATGTGGTAGCTTCAAAAGCCCATTTCCAGGATGGGTGGTGAGGAGAGCCAGGAGGAGGCTGGGCACTGCGGGATTACCTGACAACAATGAAATGGGAATCTGAGGTTGAGCATAAAAAGAGCTCAGCTTGGAGGCTGCAGCAGGACAGGTGAGGAATACTGACCTTTGTCCTTTACAGATTATATGGTGAGGGTTTAGAAAGAACAGCACATGATTGCTAGGGGAGGAAGATAGAATCATCCTCTACCAAACTTGAAGTGCACACAGAAAAGCCTCAAGACAGTTTTTAATGGCATGGGAAACCATTTTACTAAAATTAGATGATTTGAGTAAACAATAAATATTGGCACAGGCTTTAAACATTTATTTCTTTTATAGTACTTTCTGGAACAAAGATCAAAGTTCAGATTTCTCTATGGCAACTTTATGTAGCTGTGAAAGTACTTAAAATTGAAGTTATTGTTTGGTTTTGTGGGCTTGTTTAGAGCAACTGTTCTCAACTTGTAGGTGTCACGCATGTAGGTGACTCCTTTGGTGGTCACACATCAGATGTCCTGCATATCAGATTTTACCTTATGATTCATAAAAGTAGCAAAATTACAGTTATGACGTGGCAACAGAATAGTTTTAGGGTTGGAGTGTCACAGCATTGGGAAGGTTGAGAACCACTGGTTTAGAGCTAATTTCACACCAAATACAAAAGGAATTAAAAACATTTCTGAAAATTTAATTTTAGTTTGACATTTTAGGCTAAAATCTAAGTCTTTCACTATATCCAATAAAAATATAATGTGAGCCAAATGGAACTCTGAAATTTCTAGTAGCCAAATTTAACAAAAGAAAAATGTACATGAAATTATTTTAAATAAGACTTTAATTTAGGTCAGTATTTTTCTGTTTGAGTACCTCTATGGCATTACAATAAGAAAATTCACACAACTTCATGTGATTGGTCAGTATAAATGTAGATGTAAAAATAAAAATATTATATAAAAATGACCTTCACGCTATATATAGAGGATAATTGTATGAAACACAAATTAGTTTCCTGTTTAGACTAGAATGCTGTCCTCAAGATTTATCATTAGATTGGGGGAAAATGGAAAAAAATCCAGAATCAGGGGCATTTCTGGTGGCTGTGACTGTCAATTGGTCATCACAGGTCTTCTACAGCCACTGGTCTCTCTATGGCTCTTTTGAAGAAGAAAATAGCATGTCTTACTTCAGGTTGCTAGAAACAGATTCAGAGGTGAGGTTTCATAAGGACTGGGCTTAGAGTAGTAAGCAGGGATAGTCAGAGAGGAGCCAGAAGGCTGAGAACCAAGCAAGGTCCCAACAAGACTGACAATGGTTTATCCTGCTGTGCAGAGGGTAACTCAGATCTGAGTCTGCTGATAGGTGAGCAAGAATGTGGGTGTGGAAATGATTGTGCTTGTTAGTTTTGGTGACGGGTTACACGAAGAGGCAGAGAGAGCCTCTGGCACCCTGGTCTCCTTGCTATCAAAGGAGAGTATCCAGCAAAGGCACCTGCTGACAGTGAAAGTCCAATCAGAAAGAACAAGGTCAGCACTCTCTAGAATCCTTCCCAAACAGTAGCTAGTGTTTCAGGATTTCTGAGGAACAGAAGTAGCCGCCTTGTACAGGAATGGACATACAACCAAGCTCTGGGGTAGCCGGTCCACGAATGGAACAACATTTTTCAACTTTCATGTGCATTTGCATCAGGGTTTTGCTGAAGAAGCATTTGTACCTTCAGTGGGGCTGAGGAAAGGACAGAGATTCTGTATTACTCAGGAGTTTCTGGGTAAGGTCTTTGCTGCACTGCGTTATGAGTGGCCATGTCCTAGGGTGGATGTGTAGCACTCTGAAAAGTCTGTTAGTAATGTTGATTTCAGGCTCCACACTGCACCAGAGTCTATATTTACCCAGGAAATCTTTATGTGTATCAACATTTAAACATACATCTGGGCCAAAAGCAGTCTGTTGAATAGCAGGACACTGCAGGACCTGGCTTGAGAAGCTTTGGCCAAGTCTTTGTTTATTCCCTTTGCAAGCAAACAAATAGATGATTTGGGGCTGTCGAGTTTTGCACAGCCCCCAAAGACTTTGCAGCTGTGTTAGGAACAACATGGCTAAAGAGAAGGGGCCAGAATACAATGAAGAATAAGAAAGTAAGAGTCATTGCTTGGAATCATATTGCTGGTGCTTGGACTTCAAACCTGGAATATGCTTTGCTGTGGAATCAATAGATCTTACTGGAACCTTGTTTTCATAATTCTGGTGCTGACCCTTGGTTACCAAGACCTGAGAAGGGCAGCTTCTTTGTTGTAGAGGACCTGTTCTTTTCCTTTCAGAAACCAAATTTTGAAGTCACTCAACTTGGCTTGGCCCGAGCTATTTAAATCCTGACATTTCCTAGCTTTAAACTCCCCATTGGGACAAAGACCTTAACCTGAGAAGATGACTGAAGAGCAGTTGCAGTGGAATTCTGTTGAAGGTTCGGGGCTCCTGTTTCTGTTCCTTCTCCATTCCCTCGCCTCTCAGATGTCCATTTGGACAGATTCAAAGGCACTTGCTACTATGTCACAAAGGTAGTGCCCTTTTATTTCTAAAGCTATTTAAGTCCTGAAACTTGCGGCATTTGATTTCATGTGTTTGCTTAATACTATGAACATTTATTAGTCATGAGTATCAATTACACTGCTGACAACTGTTTGAATATTTACTACTTTCTTTTTTCATATATTTTTTAATTTAACTTTTTATGAATGTCACTTTCAGTTCCCTCTCCCTCTCCTCTTCCCCTATCCCCCAATCCTCCCAACCCATCACCCCCACCCTATCCCCCCTCTGCTCCCTAGGGAGGGCAAGGGCCTCCATGAGGGATTTTCAGGGTCTGTCACATCATCCCGGGAAGGACCCAGATTCTTCCTAATGTGTCCAGGCTGAGCATTCTTAAGGGAGATCATTGCATTTAGTAACTGGATCTCACAATATTTTTCTAGGAGATGGGTAGCTATTATCCCCATTTTACAGAAAGAGCTCTTGGATTCAAAGCACTCATTACTTCTCTTAGGGCTAATATAGTCACTGCTTGGGATCAGATCACTGGTTTCTTAGACTTCAAACCTGAACCTTTAGATGCTGGATTCACCTTTGTGCTATTCTAGAAAATTCAAGGATAGCTAATCTACACAATTAAACAGATAAATAAACCCACAAACTACATTCAAAAGTCAACGTTAATTTATAACTTCCTATGGCCGGGCTATGTTGTAAGCATTTTATAAATAACTAACTCATAATCCTCATAATGCCTTCAGAAATGTCTATTGTCAATAGCACATTTTTTCAGGTGCAAAAACAGATGCAGAATTGTTTAATAAACAGTATAAGGTGGGTACAGATAGTTATGGATACTTGGAATTTGAACTTGAGTTTGCCTCTGCAGTCAAGCGCTTTACCATTACTTTACAAGGATCAAGTGAACGATTTAGGGGAGAAACAAGAAATGATCTAATAGAGAGGCTATGAGGCCAGCCACAAAATGCAGAGCTGACTGATGTCTTGTAACCCTGATGGAGATGGGCACCAACTCAACTCAAATTTCCTGTAGTTCATGTACAAAGAATAAAGAGAAGGATTCAGCCCTGACATGATTCATCTTTGTTCTTCAACCAAATACCATCCATGCAGTAGTTCAATGAAATGCTCCCAGTTCTGAGAACAGAAAGGAATTCTCCAGGGCCAATTCAGCATTTGGCTAGGAAGAGTAAACATACAAAGACTGTGTCTTTGGAAGGAAATATCATTCTTGCCAATGTTTCTGTTTTCTACTCTTCTGATTCATGTTATTCTAAATGTTCTAATGTATTTATGTTACCTTTCATTTTTCAGTATTTCATTTTTTGTTACACATATAAAATACATGGACTGATGTAACTAACATGTATATCTACTAATGCAAATTTGACAAATGTTAACATTTTGTCACAGTTCCTTAATTAGATTTTTTTCTTAAAAATTTCTTAATTACTTAAAAAACACTTCAAACTGTTGTGATACAGTTTAAATTTATTCTTTCCCATGTTCTCCCATACTTTATTTCTCTTTCCAGAAGCAAGTTCTAGTTTGAAAGGTAAATATCAACACTACACCTATTTTTATATGGCAATCTAAAGAGGGTGGTATAGTTCTAGAGAACTATAGGGTATAATTCAGGGTCAGTAGATTGGGGCCTGTAAACTTAATCTAGTTTGTCATCTGTTTTTTTCTTTTGTTTTGTTTTTAGGTTTCTTTTGAGACAGGGTCTCTCTGCATAGCCCTGGCCGTCCTGGAACTTGCAGAGATCCACCTGCCTCTGCCTCCCAAGTGCTGGGATTAAAGGTGTTGTTGGCATGTCATCTGACTTATAAAGAAAGTTTTACTGAAACACAGACACACTTTTCATTTCTGCATTGTTTGTGGCTATGTTCATGCTATAATGGTAGAGGTGACTATTTGTAATGGAACATCCCCTAAATGCCAATACTATGGAGGCCCCCCAGACAATGTTTGATACCTCATAATATGATCCCCTCTTTTCTTAAGATTTAGTGCATGAGTTCCTGTTTGTAATCAATATTATTTCTTTAAAACAAAGCCATTGCTCATAGGTTTAGTACATTTTAATTCCCATATTTTCTACTGCAAGAATGAATAATTTGAGAATCTCTAGTTTTATCCATGGGTATTTATGTTTATTTCTTTTTAAATGTTTGTTTCTTGCTTCATTCTATCTCAGGACATAGCCAATTGTGGAGAGCCTAAAGAATTCTAGGATTCCAGCATTTTCATCAGCATTATTTGTTCACTGAAGTACTATTGTGCATTCTTACTGACAGAGCATAAGAACTTGTATTTCTTGCATTAAATCAAAGCCACCTGCTATTATTAGACATTCACAAAAGTTGTTCAGATCTAATTGACACAATATGAAACCCAGCAATAGTTTTCACTGATGTCCTAACATTGACATCCCGGCTTATCAATGTAGCTGAGCACTGCCTCACATATATAGGAGCTATTATGTTTTTTTTCAAATTTCATACTTATATTCTACTGTTTTGGTCCTCTGCAACACAGAACAAGTACTCTTAACTTTCTTTAGTGCCATACTTACGTTTTCAACCCACTTTTCATTGTTTTTAAAAAGGTGTAGAGTTTTGCTTGTTTGAGGACTGAACTCACACATACACTAGATTTGGTGTCACTGCTGTTTGGAGAGGCTAAATATAAACAGTGGCTGCACGTTGTAAATGGATGTCATAGCATCATGGCATGTCTATTTCCCAGGGAATGGCTTAAACTTAATATTAAACTGGTGGAATCACATGAAAAGGCAAAAGGGTATCCTCTTTCAGAAGTATATATTCATTTAAAATGTTCTTTGAGGAGGTGAAAATATTCTAGAAGGTCTCTGAGTATCTCCGAGCTAACACATATATACATATAAAATATATAAGTATATATAGAGAATTATAAGTCAATGCATACTCTTATAAAGGACTAATAAGGGTCATGTTCTAAAACCGGATACTTTCAATTTGACAGCTCTATTGTAATGATGTATTAGAAAGTCTTTTGTATGTAGTGTATATATGTTATGAGAGCTGTGCTCATCTGAGTGTATGCATGTGCACATATGGAGGGCAGAGGGCTAGAGACTGACTTGAGTATGATCACCTATCATTCTCCACCCTCTGTTTGAGACATTGTCTCTCAGTGGTTCCGGAGACTGCTGTTTGGCTAGACTGACTTCCTGGCAAGCCCCAGGGACCTGCCTGTCTCTGCTCCCTTTCCCAGCACTGGAATTACAGATGTGCACTGTCATAACTGGATTCAAAGAGCCAGCACTTCATCCACAGAGCCATCTTTTCAGTCCTTGTAATTACATTTTAAATAAACCTTTTAATGGAATTTTAGGTTCAATTTAAATTTAGTGGCAGGTATAAAGGGTTTCCATCTATCTCATGAACTCCAACATGAATAGCTTATTCCATTACTAAATACTCTTCACCAAAGTGGCAGATTTGCTACAATTATGATCCTACATTAACTCATTATTATCACCCAGAGTCCACCTTTTATAATGGAGTTTGTTTGTTGATGTTATATGTTCTATGAGCTTGGGAAAATCTGTAATGGCACATATCAGTACATACTATAAGAGTAGCTCTCCTGCTGTTAGCAACCTCTATGACCTATTTATTTACCACTCCTTTTACATAATGAGCTTCAAAAGGGTCTTAGGATTTTCCAGAATTTAATGCTAGATATTTTAATACTTGTCGCATGTTTTAAATACTTCATATTCTACTTACTGATAGTTGCTAACAGCAGTCATTTGTAACAGTAATTTTCAACTAAATCACCTCATATGTAGCAGCAATATTTCCCAGGAACACTTTGTGGCTCCCTCAGAGTGGCCTCATCTGCCTGAGCCCAGTTCACTACCCTACTAGCATGAAGCAGAATCCAAGATGCAGGATATTTTTCTTAGTGATTCTGTGAAGAATCTGTTCATGATGCAAGAAGTACTATGTACTGCACAGCTGGTATTACAATCAGAAAAGACTATAAGAGAAGTCACTGCATGTGTTCTCTGAGACAGAACACTCAGGATGTAGGGGTCACTGCATGTGTGCTCTGAGATAGAATACTCAGGATGTAGAAGTCACTGCATGTGTGCTCTGTGAACACTCAGAATGTAGAGGTCACTGCATATGTGCTATGAGATATATAATACTCAGAATGTTATATATGATTCTGGATCTGTATCCTCCTACTTCGTAATAGAGCAGGTCTTAGATCCTATTTTCATCTCATACACAAAGAGAAGTGACTGACAATCACAAAACTGCAAGACTACCACCACACCACAAGAAAGCCCAAACAAAATGTGTACTAGTGTCCAGGAATATCAGCATTAACACACAAACATGATCTTGAAAGATGCATCATTATTTTCAAATGGCTCTGGTCTACAACTGGAAAACACACAGCTCAAGTTAACTTAACAAATAGGAGAATTGATTAAGAACATTGAGTTATTATTGCGATGGGAGGAAAAACTGGATAAATCACAGAAGAAGAAATGCACTAATAAGCTAAGATCATCAAGAATCGAGTATGAAAGCAAAGTCACTTTTTTTACTGCTTTGCAATGAACTTGCAATCAATCTTTTTTTCTGGATGACATGATTCCCTTCCATACTAGTGGGTTCTTTTTTTTTTTTTTTTTTTTTTTTTTTTTGGTTTTATGGGACAGGGTTTCTCTGTATTGTTTTGGAGGCTGTCGGTCCAGCCTGGCCTCGAACTCACAGAGATCTGCCTGCCTCTGCCTCCTGAGTACTGGGATTAAAGGCATGCACCACCACCGCCCAGCCAGTGGGTTCTTTCTTATGTTCTCAACTGCACCAAGTTGTCACAGATGGTGGCTCCTGTCACCACAGAGAATCTGGGTGATTTCTTTACCTTCCATAGAACAATCCTGGTACTGGTCTAGTGGATCTACTTTTGGGGGCAATCACTTCAGGTCAGAACCTTGGAATGCATAAGAGGCCAAATCCTGAGCTAGATGAAGCAGTTCACAGAGGGACAGGTATAGAAAACCCTGCATTTTGTTCAAGAGCCCAGGAACAAGAATCTGTTACATCCCTTAACTTACATGGATCTCATCATTCAGAACTGATTGCTTTACAAAGTGGGTGATAAACTCTTAGTCACTGAGTTAGACTGTGGGATGCATGTGTAAATAAAAATACTTGTATTTCCTTGAGAATTTTTGTCTTTGCAAGTTAATCTCTATGTCTCCCCTATAGTTTTAAGTTTTGAACATCACTTTTGGCTACAGGGTTGGGACACTGGTTTTGTATGTTTTCTATTGTAATGTAAAGTATGTTGGAATGGGTTTTCAGAAAATCCGGAGTACTGGGTGTAAAATGGCTGAGGGAGTGCTCCAGTAAGCAAAGTGTGGGAAGTTTCATGTTGGGGTTTGCAACATCTGTTCTGGCAGCATTGATCTGCTCCACACCTTGCTTAATGCTTTGGGCTATATCATAAAGAACCGATGCCCAACCATCTTTCCACAGTCAAGTGAAGCAGCACTGTGCTAAATGGTACTCTGAAGATTGAGAAAGCAGTCACATGCTTAGACGTTCATTGCACTTGCAGAGCTCTACACTCAGGTCTGTTTTTGACAGGTGTTAGGTCTAGCACAATGCTAGTTAGCTTCTTAGAACTGTTATTTGTTTGTCTGGCATACAGGAAAAGTTCAATGCAGTGAAATCAGACTCAAATTAGCTTGAATAGGATAGTGTGAAAAAACACATTCTCTGTGGTTGAATATATTTTGTCCCCTCTGAAACTCAAGCTGAATTTTAATTGTCATTGTGGCATTGGGTGGTGGGGTCATCAAGATGTGAATAGGTCAGAAGATTAATGGCGTTCTCAGGGGTTATGTTCAATCTTGCAAGTGTGAGTGAGTCTTCATTCTCGTGGGACTGAATTAATAATACAGAGTGAAGTACTAAAAAGCAGGATCCTCTCATGCTCTGGCCTTTCCACATGAATCTTCTGCCTTTTATGTCACAGCCTAGGGTCCTCTCTGGATGTGAGTCCTCAGTTTTCAACTTCAAATTTCAGACATTTTTAGCTAAATAAACCTCTGTCTTTTATAATTACCAACTCAAGCAAAAAAGGAACCAAGACATTCCCCAAAGAAGAGGTAGAAACAAAAAGACAGAAACATGTGCTATTGAAGTTAGACAAGGAGAGCTCTGTGCCATCACTGTGAGCTTTGAGGGTATCTTTTGAATCAGCTGGGTGGTGGTTGTGGTGGTAGCAGCGGTGGTGGTAGTGGTGGTGGTAATGGTGGTGGTGGTAATGGTGGTGGTGGTATTTATCTCCAGGTAGTTTCCTAACTCATTCCTGGTATATAAAAACCCCCAAAGATTCACACCTATGGCTCCAGGTCAACCTAGCACGTTTATAAAAACATTTGCTATTAGTCTAATCCTGACAGTCTTGAAGTTAATTATTTTGCCTGTGGCTGACTCAATACTATGCATCATAGACAATGAATGTGTATAAGCAGGTTCTGCTATTATAGTAGTTATCCAATACTGCTTATTTTTAAAGAAATTCTATTTGAAGATATTAAAACAAAGATTTAAAAAGAACCCCCCCCCCACACACAGTTAATTTCACAGTGGGAGGAACTTCAAGAAGGAAACAGGGAGCAATCACTGTTTCTTGGGAGTTAAGTAGCCCTGCTTATTTGCTAAACTGAAACATTTGACAAAATTAAAACCTCATTCCTTGAAAATTGAGTTGTAAGTATGCACAGGTAGTTCCTTGTTAACTTATAATGACAGAATTCTACTAAAATGTAATTTTCTCATTTGGAAATCAATTTGTTTTAAATACCTTAATTATACCTCCCTACTTTATTTTAAACCCACTAACAAACTGGATTCTTTTCCTTGAAATGAAGAAGGGCTTGGCCCTTGGTAGGAATCTGGATCTTAGTGGGCACTCCTCTGCCATAAGAGCTACTCTCTGCCTTTGACTTTGAACACTTCATTTATTTTCATATTGTTGAACTTTCTTCTAGATGATTTTAAAGGTCTCTGCACTTGACTTCAGAGCTACTGTTTGCCACATCTAAGCTTTGGGATTCCCTACTAAACACGGTCCTTCTACACTCTGGCCTAATGGAAGCCCACTGTCACCTAGAACAGCAGTACATCCAACCAAAAATTAACCCAACGATTTGCTTAGTTCTGCTGACATGGATAGCCATAGGGAAGTAGCAGTTATTGGGACTTCTAGGGAAAATGGGACATCCTGACATAGGTGCTCCTGAAAACATGGATGGCTAGGGATGGGGAAACATCCTGGTCTGAGGAAAGAGCCAGGGGCATTGGCCCTGTTAGCTTGGATATATCAATTCCAGAGACCCCTTACTTTAGTGCATCCTGTTATACAGAGAAAACATGAGAACAAATTATATATATATATATATACATATATATACATATATATAGTTACCTTTCCATGTTACTGTTTGCTTTAGCACACCTCAGCTCCCTAACTCCAATATTGTGCATTGTAGTTTTTATGAAGACTTTGCTCAATTTCTTAAAAGATAAATTCTAAGATTTGTGGAAGTAACTGGCTATAAATTATTCTGTACAAGCAGGAGGAAGGAATGAAAGTGTTAGCAATTTGTCTGTTTTCCCTCAGTTATTAGTGTCATTGGATCCCCCATTTGCACACACACACACACACACACACACACACACTCTCAGCATTGAAGCAAGGCCCTCATGCATGCTACTCTGAAGTATACAGCCATCCTCTTCTGCCCTTGTTCTCACTCTATTTCCCAGTCTCACTCGATGCTCTGTTGACCAGTAGCACCCAAGTTCAAACACCCTGAGCTGTTTTTCAACATGTCTGAGCATTTCCTAATGACCTAATTCAGTGACTGGCACTTATATTCCTGCACCATCAATTTAACAATGCCTGAATCTGGGTAAGAGGCCTCAGTGCTCATAACCCATTGTTTTGAGGCTGACTTCTGATTTTCCCTTCCTAATTAGCTGTGTGTCTCAATAAAGCTAATTTTAAAAGCACTGTAAGCATCCTTAGCATCATTTTTTGTATCTTATTATACAGCAAAAGCATCAGAAAATATTTGTTCTTTGAAACATATCCAGAATCCAGTCTGTGTTTGGACTTCAGCCTAAGCACTGAGTATCAGTTTACCTTTCATGTCTGCACACTTGTAAACAGAGTGATCTGGTTAAAGTGTGGCACACCCAACTCAACCTTTGGTGATCCACAACAATGTAGATGATGCTACAGTGTCCACATGTCATTGAACTAGCATCACCTCTCATCTTATACATTGTTATTCTCTGCTGCTACAGATTGCCTGCTTTCAATTAAACTGGCCTTCTCAAGGTCTTGTCTCCCTTATCTTCATTAAGTTTTCATCTATTGGCATCCTCTCATCATGGCCCTTTCTCATCAATGTGTTCAAAAGCAAAGTGTTCTCCCACTCTACAGCACTCACTACTCCTCTCTATATTTCACTTATCCTGATGTGTTTTGCTGTCACTCTACTCCATATTCTGATGTTTTATTATTTTTCTAACCTTTGCCCTCAAAGCAGTGCATGACAAACAGTAGGTAATTAAATATTGATTAAATTGGTGGGTAATATATTTATATCCATTAAGAAAAACAAATAAGTTATTTTCAAAAACTTCTTTTATCTTTAGTGATGTATAGATTACTCATTGGGAGCCCTTAGCTGCCTCCTCAAGACAGTGACTGATATCAAGGCAGAACCACCAGTCTCTCTCAGAAGGTTCCAAGTAATTGTTATTCTCCAGTACTTTACATATGAAGGGGAAGCATGAGACAAAGTCAGATTGTCTCTGAGCTCTTCTTCCCTCCAAAACCCAACTCTTTCTTTTTTATTCTCTCCTCCCTCCTGTTCCCTCTCCGTTTTCTCCTTCTGCTCCCCCCTTTCATTATTATCATCATCATTTTAAATTCTTTTACCTTTTCCTTCTGTTCTTTCTGTATCAGCCTGTCTGCTTAAAGTTCTGGGTTCAAGATAACATATTCAAGGCATACTTAGCTGCCCAGGCCTCTGAATCCAGGGATGCTAAGGAGAGGGGAAGAAGTAGCCTGGTTCTGTACCCAGGGGTGTATGGGTGAGGATTGATGACAGCACTGAAATGGCTTTCTGTCTTGTATTTCTGGGGCTAGCAGGACTTGTGCATGTGATAGCTCACACTTGGGCAGAACAATCATTTCTTTTTCCAGGTTTATGTTTTCCCTTCACTTTTGTTCAGGGGCCTCTATGTGGAATCCTGCCTGGCTCCAAGCAACTCATGTTTAACACATTCAGAAAAGAGACTTGAAGGAAAAAAGGCAAGGGGAGGTTTTCTCCATAGACCCAGCATGACAGCTGCTGTGGCTTATCTGTGGGTAAGGAAGAGATGGAGTTCAAGTTGCCCTTTCTTCTCTTTTTATTATGATTCTCTCTCTTCTGACTTCTGAGATTTTAAACTTTTATAAGAGTATTCCAGGTGGGTGACATTTTAACAATGTAAAATTCAGGATTTATCTGACTAATACTCCTACAAAACTCAGGTACGGACTGAGGGGAAAATTGCATTTTCCAGGGACAGACCCCCATAGCTATCAGGTAAAAGAGAGCATTAGATTGAGCTCAGCCTGTGTTATGATTGGTAGGGAACAGTCAAAGATGATGTGGGCATGGATTGTTTAAATGAGAAGGTAGAAGTAATAAAGAATGAAGAAGTCATAAAATACAATAAAGCTTTATGTCATGTTTCCCAGTAGTCACTTTAGGTGCATGTATTGCCTGTAACATTTAAATTAAGGTAAAGCTTTATGAACAGTAATATATATGTACTTTTCAAAATATATGGTTTATTTTCATTTCGGGAACAATTTGTGAAAATTTTGAACTTTTTAAATGAAAAATAATAAAGGAAAAAGAAAAGTTGCCATAAATGATACCCTACAATGTGTTGAGGGATATAAGGGACACTGTGTGGGACTTTGTTACAGGCAGGAGATGCCTGGGGTCCTGATGATGCTGCATTTTATCTGTTGACTTTAAATCTGGGTGTGCTTCCTGTTCAAAAGTCTCCCAAGATTTGGTTAGGATATGAGCACTTCTTCAGCTTCTCAGTGACCATGAGAATGGCTATGCGAATGTGTTTTGCTTTGCCCTTTTGTAAATGTCTAAAAGGATTTAGTGCTAAAGACAGCCTTAAAGCAGCAGTATTTGTCAATGCCTGTGCACTTAGGCAACGTACAATTTCCCCCTCGTGGCAATTATTGAATATCTTGGTTTCAAGCCATCAGGCTCGAAAGCAGTTGACGGCACAGCTTCCCAACAGAATAGAGCTGTGCTGTCAACATTAAGGCTGAAGTCTGCAAAATAGGTGGTGATTAGCAATACACCCTCATTGGGGACTACCAACATGGCGAACAATTTAGTAATTTATATCTGTTCCTGGACTTCAAGTCCTGCTTCTCAGGTGACAGTGGACCTTACTAATTTAATGGAACAGGAAGCAGAGGGATGGCAATGAGATGAATCTCCTTTTCCACTGCCACACAGGCATCCCATTTAAGACCCATTTCTCCTTAGACCACAAGCGCCAGGCTTCCTAGAACATCGACTCTAGGGGTTTTACCAGGGATGATTAGAGAAGGAGCTCACTAGAGCCAAAGGCAAACATGCTGGAAAACATGTGGCTTTCTAAATGCAAAACAGTGAGGCGGTGCCTTTGCTTCCTTTACATATTGGGATTCCTCTGGGCTAAATTCCAGAACAGATTTCATTACTGGTTCAGCTTCTCTGGGAAATGAAGGCTCTCATAGAAGTTGTAATCCAGGTCCCTGAGACCAGAAGGTGGACACCAGCATATGGCAATGATGGGACTGGCTGCCTTTGGCTCACGGTACTTCACAGTTTGCAGCATACAGGATGCTGCTCACATTGCATGTGATCAGGACACAGTAGAGGACACACCTAGAAGTCAGTTCTCTGTCACACCCCGAGAGACAAACAGAATGTAGGATAAAGAATGGCAGTGGGCAGGCAGAAGAAAACTATATTCTCTTCAGACACACTGGCCAACCAAAAATTTGATCTGATGAGTCAGGTAGTTTACTCGAAATGACAGGAATTTTCTGGGTGGATGTAAATGACCTACCTTTTACAGTTCACAGTAACCTGACCACATAGATTTTTAGAGTAATTCACTAAGCAGTGAGGAAAAATGCTTGAAAATCAAATACTCATTGTTCTCAGAGTGACTCTGACTAAAATTCAGCTTCAGTGATAAGAAAATAGTGGTAATCAGAATTTCTTCTACACTCTGTTCTGCTGCTAGGACCACAAGTGCATTCTGGTTATTCAATTGCACAAAGTGCCCATCGCTCCCACCTAAGCTCAGCCTCTCTGAGCAGAATAGCAGCAGTACCTCTCCCACACTGTGTATGTGTGTGTGTGTGCGTGCGTGTTGTATGTGTTTTTGTGTATGTATATATGCATGTATTGTATGTGTGTGTGTATGTGTTGTATATGTGTGCATGTGTGTATGTATGTGTTGTGTATGTGTATATATGTGTGGGTGTATGTGTTGTATGTGTGTTTTATGTATGTGTGTATGCATGTATTATGTGCATTTGTATGTATATGTTGTATATGTGTTATGAATGTGTTATATATGTGATCATATGTATGTACTTGTATGTGTTTTGTATGTGTGTGTATATGCATGTATTCTATATGTGTGTGTACATGTACATGCCACAGTACATATGTGGAAGTCAGAGGATGACTTGTAGGAGTTAGTTGTCTCTTTCCACCAACAGGTTGTCGTGGTCAATGGCAAGCACCTTTACCCACTGAGCCATCCCTGAGCCATCCCTCACACCAGGCTAGGGGTGGACTGTTTGGAATTAGGAATCAAACGATATTATTATTTTTTGCTATTTTTATTGTTTATAGCATAAAAAGTCACCTTTTGTCATGTAGAAGCATCCCTGGACAATATGGAAGCACTGGGTGTTGCTGTGTTCTAATGAAACCTCACTTATAAAAGGAGAGGGTTAACTCAGTTTGGCCCCAGGCTTAACTTTCTCAGATCCTATACTAAATCTTATTTCTCTTGTCTACTCACCTACATGAGCTCTTAGGTTTCTTGTACAAGACTAGAATCACCACTATTCATATGGTATTATTTCTCATACCTTAAAGACACCCTGCCCTCACTTTCCTTCCTTTCTCAGGAGCTTTCTCATGTCCCTATTGCTCATTACATCATGACATCACAAAGGAAACTGATTGTGATTTCTTTGTCTGTCTCCTTCTGAATCCTCATCGCCATTCTGGATCAGGGATTTGAACCTAAGACTCCACTGAGGTTGCCCTGTCAAGGCTACAGTGATGCTTGTGTCATTAGATTCAGTTGTCAATTTTTGGCCTTTGTCTTACTTGGAATTGTGAGCAACAATGGCACAGTTGATCTCACACTTGAAATATTTTTTCACCTGAGTTACAATGACACACATTCATACTTGCTGCCTTGATGGCTGTTCCTTCTCAGCTTCCTTTATTTCAACTATCATCTCCATCTAAGGCCACTCTCCAGTTGATCTTTCATACAGCTTCATTAAATTCCATGATAATTTTAGATGATATTAATTATGTAAGATCTTCAAGAAGTTTATATATCACATTTGTTGCTCAACCCCAGGCCCACAGAATGAGTTCCCACTCAGCATCTCCAACAACATTTTCCATAATCTCATACTGAATGTTACCAAAACTGAAACATCCGACATAGTGATATATAACTTTTTCTTTTACTTCTTTCTTAAAAATATTTTATGTGTATGGGTGTTAGTATGTATATCTGTGCACCAATTATATGCCTGGTGCCTGAGGAGTTCAGATGAGGGTGTTGGATCCCTTGGAACTAGAGCTGCAGGTGGTTGTGAACCACCAATGTGGGTGCTGGGAACTGAATTCAGGTCGTCTGCAAGAACAGCCAGTACTCATATCCACTGAGCCATCTTTACAGTCCTATTCTCTTCCTTCTTCCTATCTTGTTTTCTTTTTGATATTGGTCAAAAAAATAAAAATAAAAACGACCCCAAACTCCTAAGCTTGTTTTCCCTGGCACTCTGGGCCTGAAGTCACAACCATACCAAGCCCTCCGTGGGGATGTTTTCTGACTCCATTACAAATGGAATGATTATCTTCCTCTTTTCCATCTCCCTCCTTCAGGATTTCAGCTTGTCTATAACGTGAAGTCTCTCTCAAAATCTATAAAACCCTCCTCAAGCCACCTCCTGAGTCAGCTTTTAATTTTCTAATTAAGAAGGTTGAGAACCTAAAAAGGAAACCCTGTTTCCTAGGTAATAGAAATGTCTGGTGGGACCAATCTACATAATGTCTACTTTCCAACACTCCCAACCCCTACTTCCTTTGTGTTGACCTCGCTTTTCACTTCCTTGTTCTTTCATGTTGTTGATTGTCTCTCCCTAGCTGGAATTCATGTTTCATATGGCAAAGGGTCTTTGTTTTGCTTACTTCTTTATCCTCAGGAACAACAACAGAGCTTGGGATACTGTGCAGAGCTTAATACAATTGTTGAATAAGTCAACGAGTGAATGAATGATCCTAACACCTTCCCTTTATGGATGAAAAACTCAGACAAATTGTCAAGGGGCTTCAAGGCTCATACCCATTTGTCAGGAGAGTGTGGCTGAGAGTTCAGGTCTCCTTAAATGCTTTTACCCCTTTGCTATGTTCCCTCCTTTATCCTTAATTTCAGGACTTATTAACATGGATTCATTCCTCTGTTTATTTCTTCCCTGTAGCAAGCAAAAATGGCCTTCATGCTGGAGAAATGCTTCATTTACAATGGTTTTGTTTTCTCTAGCAACATAGCAGCCTGCATTTGTCTCCCCTGCTACTCGTTTTGCATTTGCTCAACTAATGGGTTGAAATTTGAAAGGTGACCTTGCAGAACACTGAGCAGTGTTTGTGTTCTTCTTGGCTTTTAGATTTGCCCTACTTACATCATATTCTGTGCCCCCCTCAACCACATCTTTAATTTTCCTCACATGCTCACAAAGGGAGACTAGAGGCATCAAAATGATTTTCCTTCATGTTATTCTCTCCCACAGCTCATGGAGATACCAGATTAAGAATATGATCTGACTGGAGGTACACATACATCATTATTAAAGAAACTTTAGCAAATTTTCCACAATGGGCATGAAGGGGGCTAGATGACTCTGTTTCTTGAAAAGTGGCATGCAAAGAGGCCATTATCTTAGGTATCCCAAAGTCTCTGGGAAATGTTTTCAAGTTAGAGAATGTACACATGTGCTTAAAAATGCCAATTTGGCTCTGCTAAATAAGATGATAGGCTCTCCCCATTGTGTTCAGAGGTCAAGACCTGAGATTTAATTCAGTGCAGTGTTTTTCTTCCTTAATATGAATCTAGACTGAAAAGCTGCCAACAGAAGTCCCCAAATGACATCCAGCTCACAGTTATATTTGTTTGTCTAGCATGATATGTGAAAACAACTGGCGTCTATATTTAACATCCTATCTGGATTCTCCGGCTCCTTTTGGAACTGAACTAGGAGGTCAGACAGCACTAGAGTGCAATGCTCAGATCAGCAGGATGCAATCTTCTGGGAACTTGTTAGACATGCATATACTCAGAGTCTATCCCAGACCTCCTTGGTGGGACTGTGCACCCAGTCTTCCAGTAAGCCTCTCTGGTAGTTCTGGCCACAGTCAAGTTTTATACCTACTTGGTCACAATTGGTAGAAGCTAAAGAGCAGCTGCATTGAGGAGAATGGCCTGTGGAGATTGTCAGAAGGTTCCCCCTCCAATTTTCTCTGCCTAACTTCTGTGCGGTGTAATTATTAACACACCTAATAAGGTCCTGCACAGATGTAAGCCTACAACCTGTATTAGCCTATATGCAGTTTCTGATGATGAATGCCTGGTTTTGTGGCTGAGGCTATTAACATCAGTTAACTGATAGATGAACAGGGATGCTGAGTATTACAGCACCTCTTCATTGTAAGGAGTCCCAAGGTAGATTGAACCAAAACTTGGAGAACTAAAGGCTCTTCCAGACTACTAGAAAAAGTCAGAAGGCACCAGTGTGTGCAGAGGTGATGCTGAAAATAGAACAAGGGGGTGCGACAGTTGTGCTTGATTGACCTTCAAGTCCAAGGTCTACATTAGAATAGAAGACATTGGAGCCAAGAAGATGGTAATGATGATCACTGAATGAGGCTGGTGATTGGCACTATGGGGGCTTTCAAGGAAGGCAGTCATGGTAAGATGTCTAAAACCCGCAGTGTGCTCCAGAAAGTTATCTACTCGGATATCCAAGCTTCTACTCGGATAATGAAGCAGCCACATTTATTATAGAGTTTATTCTTTTCATCCTTCATTTTCATTGACTTGGTGGATACCCCCAACTTTGCAGTAGATTATGAATGAAGGCCCACTGGGAGTCAAATTAAGAGAGTAAACAAACATGACATTGGTCATCTCCCCTGAAGCTCTGACAAGTGGTCCAACATCTCAAGGAGGTGAGATGAGGTCCTGGAGTGCCAAGTGATAGCAAACACAATGTTGCCATTGCTGTCTGGACAGTATGGATTTGTAGAGAATAGCATGACTTACATTTCCATTTCTCAGACATACTGAACCCCAGGAGTGGATCTGATTATTGAGACACAGGAAGGCTGGTGAGGGAGACTGTGTGAGGAAGATATGATTGTTGTTTAACTGTAAGAGACACTATGTTCTTAGTCCAACCACAGAGGGAACTTGGCAGCGTTTCCTTTGCATGTCTGTCTCTCAAAGGATCCAACTTTCTTAAGGACTAAATGAAAAATTCAGTTTCAGCCGGGTCTAGTGGTGCAAAACTCTAGTTCAGCACTTCTAAGGATGGGCATGGTAGCTACAAGTTTGAGAGTAGACTGGGCTACCGAGAAAATTCAAGGTGTGAGGTCAGACTGACCTAGAGAGTGTAATCCTGTCTCAAAACCAAAAAGAAAAAAAACAAAAAGAAAACAACTAACTTCAGCAAGTCTAGAATTTTATCTATGCTAGTGTTCCAAGGGAGCAGCTTCCTTCTGAGATTGGCCTTCACTGGCTGGTTCATTAAGAGACCAGTTCCTCCTCCACCCCTTACCTTCTCAGGCTTCCTGCTTTATTCTTCTGTACTCAATTTTATCTGGCATAAGTCATGCCATGCTCACAACTTCATTGTGAGTTAGCTGGTGATTTCTTTTATAGAATATCAAAGGAATTGGCCTTGTCCATAGATGAAGCTCTAACATTGGAAGTGTGTGTGGCACAGGAAAGAGTCCCATCATGCATATGTATGTTGAATGATAGCATGAGCTGATGTCTACTTGTAAACAAAGTCTGACAGCATTCAACTTTCAGAGGAACTCAGTTCTACTGTGTATCCTACATTATGACTGTTAGGTTTCATACCTGGCAACCAAGTTCTCCCAGCATCCCACAGTCCTTACCTGTTACAAGGTATGGCCAGCATACTCCACACTCTGCCCCAACTCTCCAGCTCAGGCATTAGGCTGCCCTTCCTTATATAATCCAGACATTTTGGCTACCTTTTTACCTTTTGCCATCTTGGCTGCAACATCTGGTTACCCTCTCTCCCTTCTCTCATCCCTCTCCCCGCCTCTGCCTCTGCTCACATGGCTCAGGGTCATGTCCACTTTGGACTCTCCCAGATATCTCTGCCTTTGGGCTATGCTCTCCCTCTTATCTGCAATAAACTTTCTCTTCCACCATATCCAGAAGCAGTCATGTCCTTTTCTTTTTATTTCTTTTTTTGTTCATTCAGTGGCACACCCTTTCCTTGTGCTATGCAAGACACCTGAGATTAGACAGAAGGTGTGATGGACTCAGAAAATGTTAACATTCAGAAATGTGAAAACTATACATCAGAAGGAAAATGGTATCTGCAAATTTTAAATTTTTGGCTGTTGCAGTTTCACTGGAGGATGTAAAATATACTGTATAACTTCATTAATTATGCCAAGAGCTTCAAGAAGCTGCTGAAAAACAAAACAGCACAGCTTTTGTGGATACCATACTGATGGAGACCATGAAGGCTTATAAATTTAAATCTTTGGGAAATTGGTGTGTGGGAACCACAGAGAGGAGAAACTTGAACATTTTAAAATATAACTACACAAAGGCTTAAAGCAACAGGAGATATTGGTATGCAATATAAGTAGATCTACATTCAATCTCAATAAAGACCTTCCTGAACATAACATTTATTAATGTCTTTATTAGAAATATGAGCATCAATATTGGTCATTTTAGAAAGGGGAATGTGGGTGTATTGGGGGAGAGAAATTTTTGATATTTTGTAAATGCTTAGCATTTGTTTACCTGCAGTCATCCACTGTCCACCAACTCATTCAATACTGAGTAATGGGATTATGCAAGTAGGTGACTTAATGACAGGACTCTAAAATAGGGAGAAAAGCAGGGCAAGTATGACGCCAACAGGGGCAGAGTTCCTCGTGCTGCACTCTTTCTACATGGAAATTGTACTCTGTTGTTATATACAGAGAAAACAGATTATGTTTTACCACATTTGCAAAACATAGTTTTCAACACCCCAGAGTATTATATCTGGTTGGTATTTTACTCATTCTGTTGTAAAGACTAAAGTTGACGTTACAGAAATGATCAGAAAAAAACCCCTGCCAAAAATCATGAATAGATGACAGAGCAGGCCAACATGGTCAGTTATAACTCATACAATTATCAGAGTACTAAAGATCAGACAATTATAGACCACAAGGCTCTGACAACACACGCTGACCAGGCATGACTACGTAGCTGTGATCTATGACATGCAGGCTTGTGAGGGTACACAAATAATATACAGACCCCTAAGCATTCTTGGATTCATGTTCTTAACCCTTGAAGGAAACTGAAAGTCACTAATGTTCTGTACTACAAAATATAAACATGCATGGGGTGAGCACCCTTCTTTAGAATGTGATCATTTCAGTCCATTCCAAATGGTCATTCTAGAACAGCAGTTCTCAATCACTTTGGAGGGTTACATACAGACATCCTGAATATCAGATGCTTAGCTCACAATTCACAACAATAGCAAAAATTACAGTTTTGAAGTGGAAATGAAATAATTTTATGGTTGGGTCATCATAATATGAAAAACTGTATTGAAGGCTTGCAGCGTTAGAAAAGTTGAGAACCACTGTTCTTGAAGAAGTGTCACACTTGAGTCTAGGGAGCCTTAGAATTTATAGCTGCTTGTTTGCTAAGTATTCTTTCTGTGTACATCAGGCAGGCCCACTTTTTAAGTTGAATAGTAATTAGTTACTAAAGGAAAACCAGTTTCTAGTCTATAGATGAATACATATTTACTATTTAAATTGTTTAATTAAAAATCTATTTCTTCTTTTACATACTAATTAAATAGCTACTACACAACTGCTGGTAATCTGTGTGGTGTACAGGAGGAAACTAGTTTTAAAAAGTGATGAAGTTGAGCATCTTCACAGGGGGAAAGTAAAAATGGAAATGGAGTTAAGACAGGGGATGTAGGTTCACCAGGTGAAATGAAATGTGGTTTCATCTACAGTTTTTCACAGGAATTTTATCTAATGTTCTCTGCCTAATGAAAACAATCTGTTACTGAGTATAGATGTTATTACTGAAGAAATGTTTAAATGCATGCATAATTAGCAGCTGAATAATTTTTTAGATGGACATTTAACCCAAACAATTGCTTCCACAGGTGTTAAACAATATTACTAGAAATCACATGGGAACAAAAGCTTTCGGTATTCCCACCTACCGTACCTTGGCCACTTCCTCTTGGAAAGCCACAAGATTCAAGTGAGAGATGTTCACTAGGTCAGGCCCATACACCACCGTTATCATGCGTTGCTCCAAGTGCCCGATGTTCCCAACATCCAGAAGTTCACGTAACTTGGGGTCCTGGGTAAGAAATGTTTAAAAGAGTAGAATATAAGCCAAGATTCTAACATGGTAGCATACCTTTAAATGCACTAGAAGCAGAACTGCCTTTTCCTAAGAGGATCTTGTATGAATGAAAGTATTCCATTCTTTTTTTTTTTTTTTTTTTGGCTTTTTGGTTTTTCAAGGCAGAGTTTCTCTGTGACATTGGTGGCTCTTCTGGAACTAGCTCCTGTAGACCAGGCTAGTCTCGAACTCACAGAGATCCGCCTGCCTTCCAAGTGCTGGGATTAAAGGCGTGCGCTGCTAAAGATTTCCATTCTACAGTGCCTAGAGAGGTTGGCCCCTTGCCAAAGAGCTGCTGGGGAAGACTCTTCTGTTCAAGATCCAGTGAAGTGCCCTTTCTATCATACAGCCATCCTGCCACACATCTGTATGTGGTAGAATTCTCCTTTTATTTTCTTCAGTCATCTTATGAGTTACATGTAGAAATGAAAAATCTCATCTATCTCCTCCATTCAGGGACATGTTAAAACAAAAAAGGAAATTCGTATGGAATAAAAGTGTTTATGCCCACTACAGTCTAAACAATTAAAACACCTCTAGAAGCTATGAGTTGGTACTATTGGAAAGTGGTACACAGTTAGGGGGTGAAGATGGGATGCTTGGCTGGAGTCTTCTGGTCTTTGAGGCTATCTCTGTGAAGGTAATACTGAATTCTCTAGCTCTCTTCTTCCTGTCCTTTAGTCCTTCTGCATCATGGGATAAATGGGTTTGCTATGTGTCTGCTTCTGTGAGATGTGCTGTCCCCTATTTCACCCACTAGATACCCTGGAGCAATAGGTCTTCCCAGGCATAGAGTGAAACTCTAAAACATAAGCTGAAAATAGCCTTTGGTCCACATAAACCAATTGCCTCCAGTATTTGTTACAATGGCAGAAAGATACCTGGGGCAGAAACATGGCCAAGCCTCTTGCCATGGCCCTTCCTTAACACTGAGTACAAATGTAAAGAGACAGGTTGTGAAGCTGAGCTCTGTGTACAATAGCTTAAGTCCCTTACTCAGTGTGTTCTGGGATGTGGACACAGGGGATGCCTGCCATCTTTTTCTGAGCAAGCCTCATTCTTTGAGAACACTATGAGTAAGTATCCCTTGGAGATACAGTTTTCTGTTTTTGCCTTTTTTTCTGGGAAAGGGAAGTTTCCAAACTCACAGAACTCAAAATAAGACTGAAAATAGGACTTAGTCAACTTGGCTGAGTTTACTTTCCTCCCATAGGACAGGCCCCGTAGGACTTTTCAGTCCATGCAGAAAATTAGCATCAAATCAATCACTTAGCAAATTTGCTGCCAGCCTCTGAGCAGGACCACACTTGCATTTCTCTTTATTTAGTGAAACAGCAGGCCAACAGGGCCTGATTACCAGGGCTGCGTTATTCTGGCCTCCTTCTGGGGGTTTTCTAAGGCCTTACAAAGAAAGAATGAATAAAACAAAAAACAAAACAAAACAGGATAAAAACAAGCAAAACCTTTCCAGCTAAGTTACTCACTTGGTAACATTAGTTCTGGCTTCACTTAATAAAACTTTCTCCTGTGTGGCTGCATGAAGAGGCACACTTTTGGGTAAGCTATGGACAAAAAAAGCCTCATTTCCAAGCTTTCCAAGTAGAGCTGAAGATTTAATTCCCTGATAAGATGAGAGCCTATTAAGGCATGTGAAGCCTCCTGGAAAGATGAGCTGCTTCCCTAAATGTTATCGATTCCATAACCCACAAAAGGAGAGGTACAGACTCAAATAACTCCCAAATGAAGATGGCAAAGTGGGAGGATTTCAGCATTTCTAGAATCAGTAGAAGATTAGAAATACATGGTTAAGCAAACTAACGAGATACCACCAGCTCTTCTGGGAAATGATTAATTACATCATAGTTTTCAGACACCATAGAGGCAAGTTTAGGGAGTTAAGTGTGTTTGATCAATACTTGTATATGTGGAAGAGAGTAACAGTTCTCAGGAACCAACTAAAACTTGCATAATTCTCAAGTTGTGCAGTAAAAACATTTTTGCTTATTCACTAAGCGGCTCTTGGTAAAGGGTTTCCACTTCCTGGGATTGCAGGGAATAGGTGTGGGGGTCAGAGGTTCATATGACTTATTACTGAAACAGAGGAACTAGAGGCATGTAAAGTCTCTTGAAAGGAGGTGCTCAAATAGAAAATAATGGTGAAAATACTTCCAGAATTCTGCTATGAACAATATTTCTACTGGATATAGTCAGCAAGAATTGAGAATAAACAGATCATTTTTGTAAGTTTTACTACTAATAGCCGTTGATACATATTTTAAAAGTCCCTTGGACTTTCTGTAATTAGAGATGGTGTCTGTTCTTGGGCAGATGAAGAAATTGGAATTGATAACTGAACTTGAATATTGGTGAGTCTATCTGGAACTGTTCACATTTCTAACGATTTTTCAATGATTTTTGAAAACAAACTAGGAGAGTAATTACATTAGAGATATATTTTATCAACAAAAATTCTAATATTTTAAAATCATGTAGTTCAGGATATAAAATGAGAAATGATTTTAAATATCTAACAGAAAAGTTGTGTGCTAAATTGACTTTTTTATTTGGGAGTATGATATTTTAAACTATATTTTACTTTCTTTTAGACCATTGTTAATTATTTTTTTGGTTTTTCGAGACAGGGTTTCTCTGTATTGTTTTGGAACCTGTTCTGGAACTTGCTCTGTAGACCAGGCTGATCTTGAACTCACAGAGATCTGCCTGCCTCTGCCTCCCGAGTGCTGGGATTAAAGGCATGTGCCAACAATGGCCAGCTAGACCATTGTTCATTTTAATCCTCTGTACTAACACTATAACATGTCAATGTGGAACATGACTTATTTCTCAGCATATGTACATGTGAGGTGTATGCTGACAAAGATACCCATCTCTTCAAATAGCACAGGCTATCCCCAGCAGCCTTAGATCATCAGACTGTGAAAAGGAATAACCTGGAAACACCAATTGCATGGGCTTCACAGACAAGGACCTCACAGATGAAAAGAATTCAGTGAGCACAGAGGACTCAAGCTGTGATACTTTTGAACTGCAGTACTGTAGGTCTGGGAAAACGAGTGGTTGTGTTCTAAAAACAAACAGGCACAATCGAAATTGCACTAAAGAAAAAGTTCTGTCAATAGTTTGCCTGAACTACTTTGTCCCTTGTCTTTTCTCCCAAGCATCTTTATGTGAGTCTCAAAATCCTTGATAAGTTCCCAGAGACAATTCAACTCCCCAGGTTCCAGAGCACTTAAACATGTGAATATGTGGACTGTAGATGCTTTTAAGGAGAACAAACTATCTATCAGATATGTAAGGCTGTTTAACTTTTCCAAGAGTATTAAAGATCTAAGGAAAACTAAGAGGTTGGGTGAGCTTGGAATTTTACATATTTCAGCTATTGTTCAAGGCTTACTTTCTATGGAGAATATTCTTTCTATGTCTCTCCAGTTGGAGCTAATCAGGATAACAAAGAACCCTGACAATTTTCACTTAATCCCTAGGTTATCTCTGTTCCTGTAAGAATTACAAAACAGAAGTGGTCTGGCTACACAAGTCCACTTTTTCTCAATCGTTAGGATTTACGATGAAATGATTTCATGTTCATTCTAAAGAAAGTAGAGTTTGGCTCTTGGTGATATCTGCTAGTTTTTTCCATTCATCAGTAATTGGCTGTTGGAGAAGTAAGGACTGTTCTAAGAAAGGTGGACTTAAGTATGACACAATTATTTAATTATATAATTTAGAATGTTAGACACAGATGGAAAATTAAACATAAGGTTTTAAAAAAGAATATTAAATGTCAGTTTAGATCTTCACTACTTAATCTGACTTTTAACGAAAAGTTATTTTATTTATAAATCAGGCTTTTGCAAAAATAATGCATCTTGGATCTCTGGATACTTTGGTGTAGAACAAATCTGTCTTAATCACTTATTTATCATCTTCATGAACTATATCTTTATCAGATTTTAGGCTTATTCAACACTTTTTATATGAAGAAAATTCTGTCCTCAGCACTTAATACAATGTTCTCAATCTGAATTATGGAAATCCATCATTCATGAGAAAGGTTATGCTTATGTAGTTCATGTGCAATGGACTGATTATAATTTAAGATCATATATTTGAACTTAGTATTTCTCTTAAATCACTCTTCCATCAGAAGCAATATGTAGAGTGCTAAAGGATAAACCATTTCTAGAAATTTTCAATTTCCAGCTCCTTCATTCAACTGGTTCTTTAAATAAGGATTCCTGAAGGTCTCCTTAGTTTCCACAGGTGGTGGATCCTAACGACAATGCCTGATATGTACAACATTAGCACAATGAGTGAACTGAACCTTATAGTCTGGAGGATCCTGCATTCTCAAGAAATAGGAATTAAAGTGTGTGTGTGTACGCATACATACACACACACTCTGACGTGATTATCATGAAAAGTAGTGAAATAATGTTGGTCGCTCCTTATCTTCTTTTCTCACTGAGATTATAAATGCTTTTAGGAGCTACGAAAGCAGCCTTCCTATCGATTCACTACAAGTAATTGAAGGAGTATGGATTAAATGGGTAATTTGTCTGGGAGTGTCTGAGAAGATGCACATCCTTGCTGAATGTTCTAGATATATATTTCAAAATTAAATGTATTTGACTTTCAGGGGTTTTTCCTTTGATTTTACTTACATCGGTTTTTTAAAAATATTATTCCAGATATATATATAGGTTAACCATCACTGCTAATACATCAAGATCTATACAATGTTATTCTTTTAGAATCCTAGGGATATAAAACCATCCACAATTCAAAGTCTTGAGGAGATTTGATAGCCACTTTCACAAGGAGTAACTACCAACACCTAAATAAGTCCTGGCTTAACTATGCCTTTTTATGTGTGTGCTTCTCACTGGCAGCAAGAACCTATCTTCAAAAATCCATTATATCTATTCATCAAAGCACATTATGCATGAAGACCAGAGTTGTAATCTCTCAGACCTTCAATTTCAATGAGGAAAAAATATCTCGAGAGTTCTGTGATTGGGTCTATTCAATGAGACCTGAGGGTTAATGATATCTCTATGCTGCAAAGCCATCACCAGCATTCTCAGCACAGGGAATAGAAAAAGAATTTACTGAAACAAAGCAGTCTTCATTTTACCAAAAAGATGATCCCAAACAGTACCAATCCCAGGACCTTATTAGTCAGGTCCTTACGTTACAATTGGTGCTGTAACTGTGAGCTATTTGTTCGTTTGTTCTGCCATCCCTGCTCTGTTTCCACAGGTTTTTTTTCTTCCTACCATCTCAGCCATTTTTTTCCTCTCCCTCATCAAAAAATTTGCCATGATATTTTGCTAATCGGTTGCAAATCAGGAAGCCAAATGTTCTTATGTCTTCCTGGGAAGATGGTATTCAGGGTCTGGTATATTTTGAGATAGGACATAATGTTACCTGCTTTCATATCCAGTAAATTCTAATCACCCCATTTTTCAACAGCTGACTGAAAAATTCCTACTTCTTTATTTATTGGTGTATCCAAATATATACTATATAGTCAAACCATGACTGTACTGCCTTGGGTGGTCCAGAAATAGGTGGTCCTGAGACTGCATATGCTCCTCTTTGCTTTAACTACTCTGGTTCAATACCCTTATACAGAACATAGTTTAGGACAAATACAGTTTACAAGACTGAGAGACTGGTTCACAGTTTGACTCCAGTCTGATGATTCTGCAGTATTGCCAGCTAATTTCAACAATTAAGTACAAAAATTGCATTGACTGGGCTGGGAATAAATGATTTCCTGTGGTTTGCTAGCAATGCTTACTTAACAAAAGACTTTCAGAAACCATAATAAAGCAAAACATCAAACATTCAAAACATAAAATTCAAACAAGCCAGCAAGTTAAAACCCCACGCTCTACAGTGTAACATTGATTGATGCCTGTGAGATAAACAGTCAATCTCAAGCTACCCAGTGGCACAGCTGAACTTGGAGGTAAAAGACATTAGTAGTAGACTACTATTACATGCTATTTAACTCTAAATCTGTAAGAGGGACAAAAAACCTCAAGATCACAGATAATCATCACAGTTAATAAAAGAATTACAAAATGATACATCTTGAGGTATTTTAAATATAATTCATTTGGTTGCAAGCTTATATTATTTAATTTATAATAATGTCTGAGGTTAACAATCAGGGAGTTTTGCAAATATTTAAAAATTGCCTATCATGAACAAGTAAAAAATGGTTCTGACACTTCACTACTTGTAGCCAGAGGCAAGCTGTGAATGTTCAAGAAGAGAAACTCTATATTACTCCAAATGAGGACTGATCTCAATTTGAATACATTACCTTGAGTACCTAGGTACCCATTATACTGTGTTTGCCTGAAGAAGACTGCTTGAGATTGGTTTCTTGTCACAGATGACTATTGTATCCTCTGAACTACATAAGAGGACCCCACTGAGCACTCCCCAGAATGGTCCCACTGGGCAGATCCAGTTCTCTGGGCTCCATCCCCGTAGGGTTAAAACAGATCCAATATAATGGGGAGATAATGAGTGCATCTCACTCAAAAGCAGAATTGCTGCTTTCTCCCCATGAAAGCATGCATTTCTCTAGGGACCTTCTCCTATGGCCCAGGGCAGGACAGTCACCACTCATTCATTAAACAAATGTTTATCAAGCCCCTCCTGTTTACCTGATGTTGTGAGAGTTGATGGAGCTATATTAATGAAAAAACCATAGAGCCTCATCCTAGTGATGCTTACAAGCTAGTGAGAAAATAGGTATTAAAAACAAAACAACAATAATAAACCCATGGGATCTAAACACCTGGAAGCAAAGGCAGAAGGATTGATAGTTTGAGGCCAGTCTGGGGTACATAGTGAGACCTAGCCTTCAACAACCACAAAGTAACCAAAAAGACAAAACAAAAATCAAAGAGTCTCATAACTACATATAAGAGAGTATAGTTCAGGAATCTAACAATGCTAATTTTGAAATAGGGGCAGGAGAAGAATCTCCCTAGCAACATTGCTTACTTTTCTTTGTTTTGGAGACAGGGATGCCCTGATTAGTCTGGAATTCACTGTGTAGACCAGGATGGCCTGGAATTTACAGAGACCCCCCTGCTTCTACCTCCCGAGTTCTGGAATTAAAGACATGTGCTGCCAAGCCTTAGAATCCCTTTATTTGTTAACAAATAAAGTAGTTATAGTCAGAAGCATCTGTGGGGTCATATGCAAATGCAATTTATTCCTCCCTGTGATTGAAGGAAGGATATCAAGTCTGAAAGATTAAACGTTAGAGAACAAGGTTGGGTAAAATAAAATAGGAGAGATAAATAGGCTGCCACACTGTGAAAGGAGGTATGGTCTGTTCTTAGACATTCCAAACAAATAACCACTGAATGATTTCAAGTTGGGGAAACATTGAATAACATTCGTTAGAATGCTGAGAGAGACTGGAAGAGGGAGATTTAAAAAATATATTTAATATTTATCTTTCTATATATTTATTTTGGTGTTCTCAAACACACTGTCCCTATGTACCTCACACTGGTCTAAAATTGTTTATGTAGCCCAGACTGGCCTTGAACCCCAACCTCTGCCTCTATAGTCACACCTCTACCTCATGTAGAGAGGAACCTAATAGCTTATACCAGGAGTACAGTGGTATAGATGAACATATTTGAGTGCTAGGTGAGACAAATAAGCATGACTTGACATTGGCAGTAGTACTGGGGTTCAAGAGTTGGTGGTGCCTGCAGTATTCTGAGGTCCTGAACTGCTGAACCCCAGACACTGGTGCTGTTCAGAGTGAAGTCCAGGCTTGGGGAAGCAAAGGTTATGATGCCATGCTTCAATTCTGACACTCTCAGCCTGATGAGGTTCTGGAAGCTATACCTACATTCATAACAAGTTCAGTTGGAAAATATTTTTTTACCATTGATAGCTACAGAAAACAGAGCCCCCAATTTCAGTTTGGTAAACAGGATTCCAAACACAGTCAAAGAAGCAAACACACTAAAGAGATTTGTTACATCTTTTTCTCTTTCATGGGTTTCAGGTCATTATATTTTCCTCTCACATTTTCCTCCCTGGATTCTCAGGCTAAAACCATTTATATTTATCAGAATGTGGCTTCATAGGAAGGCCTAATGAAGAATGGCCCTGTAAAGAACAGTTTCTGTTGAATTCAAAGAGAGGTGACACATTTTGGATAAGTCTCCACAGAAGACAGATGTTAGACACTTCAGCAGCAAACAGGGACATTTCAGAAATAAGGAACTGTATTAAAAACATTGATTTCTAAGGCTACTGTGTTTTATGTAGGTGGTTTTGAATAGTGATGTGGAACCATAAAAGCACCTTCAAAATATGATTCATCAGCTGCTTCTATACGTAAAACAAAGGAAATATAAATCACTAAGATGTGAATTCAGATATTCACAAAACCAAGTGATTTACAAATTTCTTAAATACTCAAGGCAATGCACACATATGAAACAGAAAAAAATTTAAGTGCATATGATGTCATAGTAAGTTAGCTTATAAAGAATTTTAAGTTATAATATACATGGTGCAGGCAAAATTAATAAAGCTTTGCTGGGTGAGAAAGCTAGAGGTGAGGTGTGTTGGCCAGCCCGTAATTAGGGCAGACAGATCTGATAATCTTTAGAGTTAATGGATCCACAGTACCCAGTACAACTACAGAACCTGTGACATCTACTCCCTCAGGCATATATAAGTCAGTGGGTAACAGATCTTCTAGTTAGAAGCCCTGAATATCCACCAGGGACATAGGAGAGAAGAGGACTCTAAGATCTAGCAACACAGGCCAGGAGAAGGCAAGACCTTAGAGCCTTAAAGGGCTTGGGCTGAGAAGGACCTAGCTGTCATTTCTCACAACCTTGCCCATCCAGTGAAGAACCAAGCCAAGGCCTTGAGAACCACCTTCTTGCAAAATCACTTTTGTGGTTTTTATGTATTTGCTAGTGTGTGTGTGTGTGTGTGTGTGTGTGTGTGTGTGTGTGTGTGTGTAAATGAATTCCTCACTGTGCAGGTGGAAGTTGTCAGAGGGCAGCTCTGCAGAGCAGGCTCTCTTCATTCACCTGTACCTGGGTTCTAAGACTGCTCAAAGGTCAGGTTGTTCGACTTGTGCCAGCACAGCAATTTTACTTGATGAGCCATCTTGCTGGCCCATTTTTGTGTTTTCTGTCACAGAATTTCTAGAGAACTCTGAATGTTCACTGAAGTGCCCTTCAGGATAAGAACCAATTCACAAGAGAATGTTCAGGAGCTCTGTAAACACCATAGTCGTACTCCTTTCACCTGTTCCATGTGTATTTGTCTGGACTCATTCGCCAAACCATGTCCTCACTATCTGCAAGGTTTTAAGGATCTAGAAATGGAAACAAATGCACAGCTATAGCCATGTAAGTGCTTTTGGAACACACAGCAGCTTCCCAGTTGTACTGAGGAGAGTCGAAAGGCATGGAAATAAAGCTGATGGGGTTTCAGCAGAAGAAGCTTAGGAGTCTCTGAACAGTGCCAAGGGGATGACCTGAGGATAACATCACAGAGTGCCCACAGTCACTGATATTTCTGTCCATGGAGGTGATGGAATCCCATAAACTACATTTGGCCAAGACAGTCTTTTCCAGTCACCACAACTAGCTCTCCTAGTAATTCTAGGCTTCCTGAAGAATTTGTTTTTATGAGTTTAAGAAGTAAAAACAAGTGTGACTCATGTTTTGGAGTTAAGAAACTTGAATTTTTTATTGGTTTGCCAACATAACCCAAAGTTGGTGTCAAACTGAATATGTAGTCAAGGTTGGCCTTACCTCCTGAATTATTTTGTCTCCATTTCCCCAATACAAGGGTTAAAAAGCATGTACTGGCATGTTTGACTTCACACCTCCCTTTTTTCTTTTTAAATTAAAGATAGACTAGATAGAGGGTTTTAACAGTTTAAAATAGTTATCCACTCTGACCAGCCAACTCCATACATCTAAATGCACTGGCTGTATCTGTACTTGGGGTCTGGAATGTACCCCAGTGGTCTACATGACTATGGTGTGGTAGTCAGACTATGGTGTGTTTTTTTTGTTGTTGCTGCTGCTGCTGTTGTTTTTTAAGTGGTGGACTCTCTAAGAGGTAGAGACTAGGAGAAGGAAGTTAGGTAACCAGGGATGTGGCTTTGAAGAGAATCTAGGAGGTGGCCCTATCTTACTCTTCTTCCCGGGAGCAACAGATAAGCATTACCCCCACACTTCTGCCCCCAGGATTTACTGCTTTACCACAACCCCAAGCATTACAAATAATGAAGCATGTCAGCCTTACAAGCCATGAATGACAGTAACCCTGTATCTTCTTAAGCTGTGTAAACTACATACCTCGGGTATTTCTCATTGATGGAAAATTTATACAGTATTGGGACAATTTTAAGTGGTAGTTTTGCTAAAGGTACTAATTTATTTTATATTACTTTATGTATTTGGTTTGTTTTTTTTTCTGAGACAGGGTTTCTCTATGTAGCTTTGGAGCCTGTACTGGAACTGGCTCTGTAGCCTAGGCTGGCCTGGAAATCACAGAGAGCCACCTTCCTCTGCCTCCTGAGTGCTGGGATTAAAGGCATATGTCACTACCTCCCAGTCATCAATCAACTAATAATGAATAAAGCACTGCAGAGCAGCAACTCATCAAAACAAACAAAAATCAGGAGAAAGCACTTGTCCATTCTAAGAAGAGACCTGTCAAACATATTGACAGGGTGGGAAAGTCCCTGAGATGGTAAACATTGTCACCCACAAGACCTAGCAATTTCATTCCATGGCATACACCCGGAAGAAGTAGACAGTTGCAATGTGTTAACAACAACTTTACAAAAGTCAGCAGCAGGGCTCTTTCTAACAGTCAATGGTGGACCCCATGGAGGGCCTCACCCTCCCTGGGGGAATGAGGGGATAAGGGGGGGAAGGGGGGTTGATGGGAGGAGGGGAGGGAAAGGGAGAGGGACCTGGAACTGACTTGTGAAGCAACCTCGTTTCTTATCTAAATTTAAACTGGAAAATAAAATAAAATAAATGATTGAAAAAAAACAGTCAATGGTAGAAACAGTCAGACATGATGGCTTAAACTTTTCATCCTAGTGGATCACCCAGAATTTGAAGTCAATCTGAACTATACAACCTGCATATCATGAAAGATTTTGTCTCAATGTAAGTAAGAAATAAAAGTTGAAACAATTCAGTGTCCATTCATTGATAAGTAGAAAACAAAATGCAGCATAAATATGAAATGGAATATCATTTGGCAATCAAAGTAATGAAGCGCTGATACATGCTACCATGGAGAAAACCTGACAACACCACATTCTGTAAAGGAGGCCAAACATGAAAGACCATATGTGGTATGATCCCATTAGTATAAAATTTCTAGAATAGTCTAATCTTTTTTCTTTCTTCTAAGATATCTCACAGAGGCTGACCTTAAACTTACTATGCAAACAAGAATAGCCCTGAATTCCAGATCTTCCCATCTCTACCTCCTAAGTGCTTGGATCACCAGCATGTACCATCATTACTAGCCTAGGACTGTATATTTTATAGATACTGAAAGGTAAATAGTTGCTAGGGAGAAAGGAAGGTTACTCTTGTATATGGGCTTTCATTTTAGAGTAGTAGAAATATTCTAAAATTACTGATGGTTGTATAGATGTGTATACCAAAATAAAAAAAATATACAGAAGCCATTGAATCACACACTTTTCAAAGGTGAATTTTCTGGTGTTTAGGTAAATGTCCATCTTTAGGAATCTGTGCACCCCGACAAGAGTTGCTTCACAATACGTTCATGAACCACAGGATCTGGAAGTGATGGGATTTTCTTGGCCTAATAGCAGTGGTGAATTGAAGGAAAAGAAGAAGTAGTAATAGTTGGGGCTGTCAAGTGTGATGCTGTCATCCTTTGTAACAAACACAGCTGGTACGATGACTTTTAATTCTCAGTTCTCTATAGCTGTAACATACTACTCTCATTCCATCCCAGTAGCGAGGGAGTCCCCACACTTTCAATCTCATTCTGATGTCCTACCTCACGAATGAAAATTCTTGAGCCAAGTCTATGTCATCTTTGGGACACAGAGTGCTATAAAATAAATCTATCAAATCAAGCTCAAACCCAGCCAGCAACACCGGCTTTCGATGCTCGACAGCTTTCTGTGGGTATGAATGCAAGAGGGAAGAGGGCAAAAGTCGGAAAAGAACTATACTTTCAGTTCAGTAATTTTTCATTTATTTCACTGGGAAACTTTTAAAAAGGTCATTCTCCTAAGCTAAAAAAAAGTCAGTAAAGCTACTGAAGGGCTTATTTTGGAAGCAGGTTTAAAATTGAGGAATCTACAGTGATATATCTCAAAACATTACAGGACTAATAGTACCATATTACACATTTAATCACTGCTGAGCAACTGATAATTGTTACAGTCCTCTGATTATGGTAATATAATATTGAAGCCATTCAAATACTAGAAACTGCAATTAAAATAAAGCCTTGTTTGGAATCCAAATAATTACCTTTAATATTTTTATTTTTCACTCTTGAGCATTCGTTTACTTATTCAGAAAATATTTGAGCTGCTTCCCTGGGATTGTAGCTTTGAGAGTGGATTCCTATTTGGCATTTTGTTTTGTTTTACAAAATGCATTTGTGAAACTTTTAATGAAAGACATTAGTGTCATTGGGGAGATACTACTACTCTACAAATCCAACTGCAATTATTTAAAGATTTGGAAATATTTTCTTATTCCTAGTTAACAGGTGCCACATATCAATAATGTCAAATTCAGGTGAGCAGTGGAAGTTCCCATGACAAAGGGATTTTTGAGGGGGAACAAGTTCACTTTCTGGGCATTCCTTTAGGCATGAGTTGATTACTGCCTGGTTTGTAAGTACATTTCTTACCATAGGTAAAGAGAACAATTTTATCTCCCAAAATGGAGCTCAACGTCTTTGTAGAATTCCCAAAGTCTTTCTAACAAGATTGTTTTTAAGCTTATGTGTGACATTAGGTCCCAGACTAGGAGGATAGAAAACTCTGAGTTAAGCATATGATTTAAACTGCATGAAGTCTTTGCATACATTAAATATATATTTACAGTTACATATTAAAGAGCATTGAGTACATTCAATTGACACATCCCAAATCATATCAACCATGGGAGGGTACAACACATCCATTTGAGAAGTAACAGTCCAGCACATGTGTGCTGTACAATGCATTACATGTGTATGCGATGTGTAATGGCTGAACCATGGTATTTAACACATGCATCACTTCACACACTCCCAGGTTTTTGTATCATTTTTATGTACAAACATGACTTTTGACCAAAACCTCTGAAACTGTGAACCAAAAAAATAAAACTATTCCTCCTTTGAAGGTGACAATGTCCGGCTTTTTGTTTGTTGCTGCTTATTTTCTTTTGCCTTTTGTCTACCTTTGTGCCCCTTCCACTACATTTCAGTGACCAAAGGCTGACTAACACTGCTAAGACCAGGGAATCACTGTTGCAGAGACTGTTGCTGATGGAGAGCTCGCACTGAGCATCACTGAAGTTTAAATATAGACACAGCTCTGTCGTCTGCTTGGGAAGTGCAGTGGCCTGAGGAGTCAGCTGGTGATGCTAAACCTGACCAGCTGGGGATTACCTACAAAACTGTTTGAATTCTAGCCCAGAGTCTCCCTTTAGGGAGAGTGCAAATGTTAACCCGAGTCACTCTGAAAACATTAAACACCTGGCTTAGCCATAGATTTAAGAAGGATGCATACAAAAGGGAGGTGCTTGGTTCCTGAGGTATGTTTGTGATGCCTGGATCTGCTTTTGATGATCTGAAGTCAGTGAGACAAAAAGAAGAAAAGGAGGGGAAACTCCAGGGCACTACTAAGTTGAGATAGGACCCACACTGCTAGAGTCTGCTTGCCTGGAACTTGTGTGAGCCTTGTCTTTCACAGACCATGGGCTTTTCATCTTCTGTACTCCAAGAGCCCTTAACAGAGTGCACATGCTGCTGCTACAGAAACAACATAATATCTGAACACTAACTGTATACTCTTGGGACTTTCTCAAGGTGGAAGGAAAAGAGTAGCTTCCTCGGCAACAGGTCTGGGGCTCTTAGCTCGGCTAGGGAAATTCCACTGCTCCCGGAATATCTGGAACCTTCTCTGCTAAGACAGCAGCTTTGAATCACACAACAATGTCAACAGCTCCAGAAATTAAGTTAGGAAGTTAATTACATCCAGCACACGAGTTCTCTATATTACCACGAACAATAGATCAAGAAAAGAACAACTGAAAGCAAAATTTCAATACTCTTTACTGGCTCTGCTTGCCCTTTAACTGATGGAAATTTTCCTGTTAATATTCTTTGACCTGTGAACACCCCCTGTTAGCATTCTGAAGAACTGACAGGGTTTTAGCTCAAATCAGTAACCTCTGGTTAATCATCATGTATTACAAAGTTTGAGGATGAAATATATTTGGACAGGCATAGATATGTCTACTCATGATAATTCAACTCTGACATTCCAAATTAATTCAATTTTCAGAAGTGATGATCTCCATGGCATTTCAGGAAGCCCATTTTAATTAATATCTCGACACCTCTTTAAATACCATTTTGCCTTCCATACACCTGCTTTAAATTAAGGCAATTTAAGGTCTAGAGCAAGAGCCCTCTATTCTGGGAATGCCAAGAGCCAACCTTTCTTTTGTTTGATTTTTGATAAAAATAACTTGGTGAAAATACTCCCCATTATCTCTACATTTTATGGATACTAGACAATTATACCTTGCTTCCTAGCGTCAGCTTTTCAAACTTGCCTCAGAAAGAACTTCTCATTTGAGGTAGACAGGGTGTTGATCCATGTGCAGTGTGTGATGTGACATTCAGTGAACCTCAGGTATCCTGAACTATGGAAGTCACACAGGCCTACACCATGAAGTGTGGATGGCAATGGAGGTGCTGGATGGGGAAGTAATGGGACAGACTGACTTACAGAAGAGAGCTGTCAGCTAGTTTGTCTCAAGAGTAGGGATTGATCCCTTGGAAACAGCAGCAGCTTTGGAGGAATTCTAATTTCCACTAGAGTCTAGAATCTTTTCCATGAGCATTAATCCCTCCACTGGAGTTGGGTACAAAGAAAACTTGCTCAGAGGCACACTAGTTAAGGGATGCACCACTGAGGTGAGTCCTGCTTGGTTGCACAGCAACCGCAAACATGGGGTGATACACTCATGAACATGCGATCATGGTTCTGCTTTTGCTCCTGCATTTACATAAGGAGTAGACACACTCACTCTCTTCAGGCTTATGGCTTTAAACAGCCATCATTGTCTATGAGAGCATAGGCCAGGGGCTATCAGTGTTAGCCTTTTCCATTGTTAGTGTTACTGGAGAAGGATTCTGAGGTCTAGTACGTGCTAGACCAGTGCCCCTCCACTGAGATAGTCACTGGTACTTTTGTATCTGTGACACATCCTTTCATAGTGGGCACCACAGTGATAAAAATACAGACATCAGTTGCCTGTCATTTTCTTTGGTTCACTTGGTATGTTTTTAGGTTAATTTTGATCTCATCAAGTCTTTTTATTTTCTCCTTGTCTTTGGTACAGGAATTTTAATTGCCCTTAAGAAAATCTTTATCTTTAGGTTGCATCTGAGTGGTTTATATTAGCCTTGAAAGAAAATCCACAGATGAATCTTTATTCTTGAATAAAAATTCACAGATGCCCCTTTTAAAAAGTTCCTGTGTGCTATTACATGCATTATAAAATGTAAGAGCAACCTTTAAAACAATTCAAAGGTTAATACAATAATGTGTTCCTTTACAGAATGCCCTTTTAAGCACCTAATTTGGGAGAGTAACTGTCATCTAAGAATGAATCAGATACATGCTTAATGTCTGATGGAGGCAAGATGCACTTAGTGAAATGGTTTGTTTCTAAAGGCAGCGATTCATCTGCTGTGCTATTTATACATCGTATTTAGGGCCCTGAGCTCATACTGCCATCTAAAGAGTGCCATTGTTTGCTTTCCTAAAAGAGATACTGAAGGATTCCTGTGACTCACATCTGCAAAGGGTTCTATAGGACTGGACGGTCCACAGTGCTCTCAGAATTCTGCTCTTAGAAAGCTGGAACTGAGCCAGACACACAGCCCCCCAACCCCCAGAGTTTAGATGGACTCCTGTCTCACCCTAGGCTGACTTAGAGCCATGGAAATCCTCAGGGGTCTTGTGTGTCCATGCTTGTTTAGGAAGCCGTGAACTAGGTTGTGGTCTGGAGTGTGGTGGGGAACCTTAGGAAAACCAGAGACCAGGTTAGAAAGCAGATCCCTGAGTTCAGGCCAGGATGATTTTCAGGACCGTCTCCAGCATTTTCTTAAAGCAAATCACTTGCTCTTTAAAGCTGTACTTTCAGTCAGGGATTGCAAACACCAAATGGAGACAGTCTACTGGTTCTCTGAAACAGTGTCGACTGGGCTTGAATGTCTGACCTGGCTCTGAGCAGTTTCTTCAGAGAAAAAGAACTTTCCCACAGGGCGGCGGTAGTGCACACCTTTAATCACAGCCCTTGGGAGGCAGAGGCAGGTGAATCTCTGAGTTTGAGGCTGCCCTGATCAACAGAGTTACTTCTAGGACAGCCAGGACTATACAGAGAAACCCTGTCTAAAAAAAAAGGGTTGGGGAAAGAGATTTTCTTCAAGAGACTGTCAGGAAGCCACAAGAAATCTAAACATTCCTCAAAGCAAAATAATTCCATGCATTTAGTCTTCCATAACCTCTCAAAGAGGCCTCAGATCCAAACCCTAGTCACATTCACTCTACTTTATGTAGGAGCCCTATGACATGGTCACTGGATCATATTAAAACTGAACAAACTTTTCATTTAGTGACACAAACCTCTAAGGAGAAGTACGTCACTACCTGGAAGACACTGAGTAAGTAAGGAACTGGAAAGAAAGCCAGTAGAAGGTGGAGAGAGGGCTGAGGAATCCTCCTAACCCTATCAGACAAAAAGTATACACTGCACTTTTCAGGAAGCTCTTAGAGATTGGCTGCCTGATTCTACCCCAGGTTCTGCTTGGGTCACTGGCCTGAGTTCAGCCTGGGATTTGGGGGTTTCACAAGTGGCTCGAGTGCTTCAAATGCTCCAGAGTTTAAAACTGTGTAAGGATATGGGTGTGGCAGCACACACCTATAATCCGACACTCAAGAGGTTGAGGTAGGAGCTTCCTGAGATATGGCTAGTCTGAGCTACATGGTGAGTCTTAGGTCTGCCCAGGGTACAGAGTGAGACCCTATCTCTAACCATGCCATGTCAAAAATTTCCCGTGTATAACATGAAAGCTCACACTGTATTATTACACTACTGATGCTATGAATAGGATTGCGTGCCTCCCCACAGCCCCAATTCACCGTTGAAGCTCTAACTCCTAATGTGATTGTATTTGGAAATAAGATCTTTAAACAGTAAAAGCTAATGAGGTCATAAAGATCCAGCCATGGTCCAGTAAGGGTAGAATCATTATCAGGAGGGTAAAAATAGACTGGGAGCACCACAGAGAAAAAGGCCTCTTGAAACCATGGTGGAGGGCTACCACCCTCTAGCAAGAGGAGAGGCTTCAGGAAAGCAAGCATGCTGACATCTTGACTTTGCACTTCCAGCCTCTATAGCCATTAGGAAGGACATTTCATTTCCTTTAAGCACTGAACAGGGGATGTCCTTAACCTGAATGTATAAATGCAGCTGATGGGCACTATTATGTTGGCTGCCTCTTGATCTTTCTGGTGTTTATAATCCACTCTACTCCTTTCCAGTCAGGGAAATGGAAAGCCTTCTTGTATTTATGCCCCAGAAACTCCAGAAAAATTCCTTCATAGTATCTGTCAGAAGACCCACATTCAGTCTCTTATGAGTAGGGTCAGAATTCATGATGGCGAGAATGTGGCCTTAGAGAGCACCTGGGACTCACTCCAAGGAGCAGATGGCTGGGCAGGATCAGGTTTTTGCCTCTAGGCCCAACTGTTCTCAGGACAGTGAGTAAAAGTACTTGCCACCATATTCTGACATCCTAAATTCAGTCCCTGAAACACATGGAGGAGGGTAAGGACTGACTCCTGAAAAGTTGTCCTTTGGTCTCAGCATGTGTGCACCTACACACACACAGACACACATACAGACACAGACAAACACACACACACATCACACATGCACATTGCACATACAAAATATAATAAAGGTTTTTTTTGTTTTGTTTTTTCAAGACAGGGTTTCTCTGTGGCTTTGGAGGCTGTGCTGGAACTTGTTTGGTAGACCAGGCTAGCCAGGCTCTCTTGAACTCACAGAGAGCTGCCTGCTTCTGCCTTCCAAATGCTGGGATTAAAGGCGTGTGCCACCAACACCCGGCCAAGATTTTTTATTTTTTTTAAAGTAACAGGAATTAGGCTATTTTATTCATTCCTAGAGGACCCATGAAGCATAAGACAGTCACTAGGTCATCCTGACCTAGCATGTCAGATGCAGATTTCCTGATGCCCAGAAGATGCAAAACAAAACAAAATGTTAAAAAAATGTTTTATGGGAATCTGGTATCACTTAGGGATAGAACATTCCCTAAAATATACAAAGATGTGGGTTTGATACCCAGAACTACAAAAAATGAAATCACGATAAAAATCTTTTCCTGGTTATTGTACTTTAGACTCAAAAGTTATGGCACAAGGGGCCAATGATGAACCATGGTCCTCAGCTGCAAAGGGTCAACACAACTGCAAAGAGTGGATTGCTATAAACCTGTTCTTGCTTTTCCTTCCCCTTTTAACTTACAAAAGCTGCATTCTACATCATCTTGGAAGTATTAGATTCTGGACAGCTAAAATGGGTGTTTTCTCAGTAGGTGGCTAATCTTCATTTTGGTTTTAATCAACTTTCTAATCTTCAGGTCAGTGTGCCTTAACTTGCCTTTTAGGTTGACATTCCTGGGGAACACGCCACACTTCTGAGACCCTTCCCTGCTGCCCCCACAGGTCTCTCCAGACAGATCTTGACCAATGCTTGTTACCATTGTGTTTTCTGACCTCACAAGCTCAGCCTAACATGGGCAGCAGGTCCTCTATGGGCCTCAAGTCTCCCTTATCTTTTGGTCAAGGTTGGGTTTTATTCTGAGCTGTTTCTAATCCTTCTCTGTGCAGATGAGGAGCAGACTGACATCTGTATGGCATGGACACTGCTTTCTGCCTTCTTTTGTAGGGAGATGAAGGTGAGCTTTCTCTTGAGGGTTCCAGAGTTAGGACACAGTTCCTTACTGCCATAACCTTGCTTCAATTTGCAACAAACATAATTTCAGGTCGTATAAAGCATGGCTGCTTTTGCTTTGTGACTCTGATTTATCTTTGACTGGGACTGACCCTCTTGCTCTGACCTCTGGGGAAGGAAACGATGCTCTCAATAATGAATGCATTAGTGGAAGTGCTCAGACATTGGTCCATAACCTGTAGAAGTCTCATGGGGACTCCCACCAGAAGACTGTTTTAGGGAACTTTTAACTTAGCCAAGAGGAGCACAGCAAGGCATCGGGGCAGCTGACTTCCAGTAAGGTAATCAGGTTCTGAGATACATAAATGAGCTAAATGGACTCAGGAGCAAAGGTACAGAAGGGTAACCTCCCAAGCGGATGCTTGACTTCCCACACAGCCCAGACCTGGTCACTTAGCAGAGGAATCTAAATGGTGGCAAATTGCTCCTCACAGCCTGCCTGTTCCTGTCCTGGACAGAAAGCCTCCCTCACACTCCAGCTGGCTCCATGGGCCACACTTCTGATGCCTAACCTGGCTGATACCTAAAGAACAGGGTTTCATTTAAGGACACTATTAAATGCCAGTCTTTTTTGTTTTTAATTTTCAAAATGGTGTATTTCTACTCTGGGTTGGAAAAACAATTTAAAAACAGAAGAGCACACAAGAATCATTTTTAAAGATATTTGAAGCCTTCCAAACACAGCTCAGCAAAAAGTCACTTCCCTGAAAACAGTAAATAAAACCAACATCAACAGAGATGATTCTTCCTGCCTGCCTTCTCCTTCCGCTACCGTAGTTCAAGGCTGCCACCTTCACGGGTACTTTCTTGTGTGAGTAACCCTTCAAACTGCCCTTCCCTTTGTTTTCAGGTAAAACTTCAGGCTGAGCATGTTCAGAGCCACATCTGTCCATCACTTGAGTCTTTTAAACATTTGCTTCATTACTTTAAATTAAGCATGAAATGTGTTTACTACATTTTATTCATAAATTGTGACCATAAAGAGTATGCTCACAGATGAGCCCACCCCTCCATGTATACATATGTGTTTCCTGAGTAAATCCCAGTAGTTCCTTGGTTTAAAAAGACACTTTTCAAATTTTTTTAAATAACTGGCAAGCTGCTATCCTTGCTTGTTACAGATATTAAATTTATTTCTACTATGTCCTCATTATTTTATTTTGGATTTGCACTCCAAAATGAGAACCCTCTATGCTCTGTGATGGTTAGAATACAACCTTTACACTGCTGCGATCTGGGTTCAATTTCCCTACCAAACGCCATGAAACTCAGGAAACCTTCATAGAGTATTGGGGCTCCCCCAAAACAACCAACTTAACTTCCACAGGGGTTACTCTGAGATTCCCAGGAGGACTTTTGTTCTTACCAACACCTAAGGAGAAACTGAAAGATCTATAAACACAATACAGTCCTTGGCTCTGGTCCATACCAACCGGAGAGTTCTCAACTCCATCATTTTCAATTATCTCTTTCAGGCCAGGGGCTCAGATCAGTGCTACAGAATCTGTCCAATGTGTGTCAAGATGTGTGTTCAACCCCAAATACCACAATTACCATGGAATACAGAAACCATCCAAATGATGGTTTATGATATTCCCTGACTGTTCACAAGTACTGACTCATCATTTTCCCCACAAGAGCTCTTACAGCAGCTGTTCTCAACCTTCCTAAAGTTGTGAACCCTTAATACAGAGCCTCAAGTTGTAGTGACCCTCCAACCACAAAATTATTACCATTGCTACTTCATAATGGTAATTTTGCTACTGTTATCAATCATAGCATAAATATCTGTGTTTTCCTATGTTCTTAGGCAACCCCTGTGAAAGTGTCATTCTGCCCTCAAGGAGTCACAACCTACAGGTTGGTCACAACCCACAGGATGAGAATCATTGTCTCTCATTTCTTTCATCTTATCCCATCTCATATCTATAGGTATACACCACATGGCTTGGCACTATGAGGATTTCTTTAAAATTCACTTCCTTCTTTCAAAGGGGAGAATATTTTATAACGATCAAAACAACAAGGATACCCAGATTTAGCCTTCTGTAAGGATCTCTAGGCTGTAATACTTCCCATGGGACTCTCTCTCTCTCCAATGTTTGAACTTTCTAATAAATTAAAACAAAAGCTTGAGAAAGCATTGAGCAGGCCCATCCCAAATAATGTCGCCAGAAATTTCTCTCTGCCTTTTTCCTTATAGGGTTATTTCCTAAGGTCTATAGTCTAATTACAAAAATTGAAGACCAAATACATTAAAAGGATGTAAATAATCAACTAAGTTGATATGCAAAGTAAGGCTTTGATGGGGGAAGTCCTGTGTATATGTCAATAAAGCACTGTTGGCCAATAGGGAACCAAGATAGGTATGACTAGGCGTCCAGGAGGACACTGGGAAGGAGAAACACAGGAAGTCAAGATGTAAACGCCATGGGGTAGGAAGCCCGGAAAGTTCTCCGGTAAGAGAAATACTTAGATTAACAATTATGGGGTAATTACTTAAGTCAGAGCTAGTCAGTAAGAAACAAGGAAGGCCAACAGCTTCATAATTAATATAGCCTCCTGTGTGTTTATTTGGGACTGATGCGGCTCAGGAACCAGTCTGGTGGGAGGCTTCTCTTTACAAGGTTTTATGACTTTTAGTTGACTATTTTAATACTTTTTATAAATTCAATTTAAACAAAGAGGTTTTTTTCCTTCTACCTTGATTCCCCACCCCAATCCATTTTTTTTTAAACTTGAGTGCTAGGCATTGAACTCAGGTCTTCATGTTTGTATAGCAGGGACTTGGTCCACTGAGCTATCTCCCCAGCCCCTTATGCATTTGTTTTGAATATTTGATACCTAGCATGAAATACAGATTTCCTCAGGGTTAATCCCTCAACAATGTGAACAGATTTGAGTCTCTGTATTATCCACATCCTCTGCAAAAAGAGCTTTTTTTTCAACTCTGAACCCTTGAGGATGCACAAGTGGACCACCACTGTTCCCAGAGCAACACCAGTGAGATAAGGTCTTATAAAGGACCTAAAATGCCATAACAATGACAACATTTTTTAGCCCTAGGAGTACATGAGGCATGAGATCTATATAATTTGATCTACAGTGACAGACTTTTGTAATAACCTAATGTAAAGAATGTAATGAATAACTTCTTATTTAATCACAGTTCTTATCTGGATTATATAAGGAACTGATGACCAACGAAAGTTTTGCGCTACTCTTGTCAATTAATACAACTATGACAACCTCTTTGTAGTAATCTCCTTGTTTTTATCACTACAATTAAAAAAACTTTAACAATTCAGATGCCTCAGACACTTAGCTCTTATTCTGAGTAACCACAATTTGTGTTTTCACTCCATTTTGACTAAAATATAGTCTTAGTTCTCACAGTCCATGACAAAAGAGCTCAACATTTTACAGGAGTTGATCCCTATCTTAGTTCATTCAGAAACTAGTTGCCTATAAACAATGTATTTTTTGATGGCCCCGATGTTGGAAATTCCAACATCAGGTAGAGTCTGTGTCTGGCTAGGTCCTGTTTCTGGATTCAAAGACAGAGATCAGACTTTGCATGATACAACGTGTGAAGGAGGGTTCTATGATGTCCTTTATAAATTAATGTCATTATTAAGTGCTTGCATGTGAATCATTTCCCAAATGCCATTATGTGGGACTTGGGTTACAACAGATAAAATTTGAGGGGACATAAATGCTGTTCATTGTATTATCACATAAATGGATGATTTCCATACAGTAGTAAAAATATAGAAAAGGAAGCTCAAACAGGACACCTGAGAAAGACCCAGTAGGAACTGAGTTGAGGCATTTCTGAAGAATGCCATTTTTGTCCTCACAGAGTATCAAGGAATACCATGTTTATTATGAATTCTGAAACAGTATCTTTGGAACTAATTCTGCTTATAATTTATAACTCATCATTTAAATATAAAATATACAAGCATTACTAGTTGAGGTTTTGGGGGGCTCCTTTTGTCTTTATTTATACAACAAATTTAGCTCAGTAGAAGATAAAATTGATATAGACAATTTATTTGTTCTTTTTTTCCTATTTCTATTGCTCTGTGACAAGTTACTATACTTTGAGGCTTAAACAACCCATACTTAATGTTTTCCAGAGGTCTGACTTGGATGCTTTCTGGAATCCAGGGGAATGGAATCTGTGACTTTTCATTGTCCTGTTTCTAAAGACAGCCAACATTGGTTGAGTGGATGATGGTCGGTCCCCTTCCTCCCATCTTGAAATGCAGAAATACTGAGCCTAGTCCTTCTCTTTTTTATATCCCTCTGCTTCCTCATCCATCTTCTTCTTTAGTAACCCATGCCATTCCATTTGGCCTACCTGTAAAATCCAATGTGTTAAGATTTGGCTCATGTTTTGGTGTTTTCAGCCCATGGCTATTTGGTCACATTGCTTGGGTCTGGTGATGAAACACTACATTACAGGGGAGTCTATGGTAAATCAAACTGTTGACTTCATGGGAAGGAGAGGCAGGGTGTAGCAGGCTTTCTATTGGGCCACCAACCAGCTCCCAAATTATGACATGGAGAATTCTTACTAGTTATGAATGCTCAGCCTCATCTTAGCTTGTCCCACTAGCTCTTATAACTTAATTTAACCTGTTTCTCTTCATTGGCATTTTGCCTCAGGCTTTTTACCTTTCATTCTGTATGACCTACTCTGTGTCTTTCCACCTGGTGGCTGCCTGGCTGGCAGGCCAAAGGCATCTCCCTGTTTTTCTCCTTCATTCTCTCGCTTTCCTTTCTGACTAGATTCCTCCTCCTACTTATTCTCTCTGCCTGCCAGCCCCACCTATAACTCTACTGCCCAGCTACTGACCATCTAGCTTTTTTTTAGACCAATCAGGTGCCTTAGGCAGGCAAGATAAAACAGCTACACATCTTCACATAATTAAATAAATGTAGCATAAATAAAAGCAACATTCTTTTACATAGTGAAAGTCATATTCCACAACATAAACAAATGCAACACATCTTTACATGGTTAAAGTAATATTCCACAGCAGGATGGAGGGGGAGATACTAGTAATGTGACAATCGTCCATTAAGTTTCACCTCTCAAATTTTCTACCACCCCACAACTCAACCAATGGCACAAGTCTAGAAACTAAACCTTCAACATATGGACCTTTGTGGGGGACACTCTGAATCCAAACTATGTCTTCCAACTCATTAACCCAGTTTTAAAGCCATCTGATCACTATTCTTAATCTCATCTGCAACCTTCATACCCATTCACCATGAAACTTATCTCCAGGCTCCTAATGTTAAGACACAGAAACTGCTGGGGAGCTGTTTATTTACCCAGTAGCACACCAGTTTAGCTTAATGCAATGTAATACATATGAATAAATTAACAAAATAGACTGAGCCCCTACAATAAGAGAAAACAGAGAATCAAGGGCTTTAATTACCATGCTCACCATTTTGTCATTAGACTAATTTAGAACTTAAGGTAGAGGAAATAAACATGTAAAGGTACAATTAAAATTCAGCTTTCCTTTAGTAGAGAGCCATGCCATATGGCTGTGATCATTCCACAAGCATTAATGAGACATTGTCTTCTGAGTGCTTGTATAAGTATGGGTATCACAGAAACTACTTGAGAATGTTCACTGGTAGAACATTTTTTTCTTAAGCATTTGCTTGTTCACCTTCACCTTAGCATGCAAACCCTTCATGGGCAGATATCTTTACCATGTGCAGCCAATACTGTATGCTTTGAGGGAGCAATTGAAAAACAGTTAATTAGATGCAACTTTCTGGTCACTCAAAAATATGGTAACAATATCTGCTGTTTTTTTTTTACTGAATAGTTAACTAAGGGCTAAGACTCTACTATGAGCCTTGATATTTTTATCTCATTTAGATATCACAAGTTACAAAGGAACTCTATAACCACATCTGGTGCATGGCAGACCACTACAGAGAGACCATAGGATTACAGAAAGATATTTGAAACATCTTTCGGGAATCCCCCTTGCTCGTATAATCATGGTATTATTATATAAGAAAGCAAAGAGTCAAACTGCCACCCTGTCTTCTTGGGATGGTCCCTAGGCAGGCTACATTAAGAACAGTGTTGTACATGATTTGATAATTGTCTTAATTCCTACTAATTAATAATAACCCAACTCATTTAGTATAAATCCTGGGGGAATTCCCTGTTGGTACTGTTCAAAGCTGAGAAGATTCAACGTCCTCCCTTTATGAGTTCTTACTTAGCTGTTACATTTGATAGCTCAGGTATCAGTCTTAACAATAGGAAAAAGAGATCATTTTCTGATCTTAAAATTTTTGGAACAATTTTACCGATTTAATAAAAACTCTGTTAGGCAAAACACTTAATCTACAAAAGGTATTTTGAAGAAAGAAAAACATTATTGTTATATAACTTTGATCCAAGTCATATACCTTATATAGAGAAATAAAGAATACATCTGAGACTAGGAATTGGTAACTTAATTAATTCCCCCAGGTCACATTTCTATTGAGGGATGCCACGGAGGAAGCCCAAGCAGGAGCTGAAGTAGAGACCATGGAGAAACTGTGCTTTGATGCTTATTCTCCATGGCTTGCTCAGTTTACTTTCTTATTCCCCCAGGACCACCTGCCTGGGGTGGCACTGTGCACAGTGGGCTGGGACCTCCCACATCAATCAGTACTCAAGAGAATGCTCCACAGACAATCTGATGGAGGTAATTCCTCAACCAAGATTCCCTCTGTCCATGTGACTTAAATTTGTGTCAAATTGTCAGAAAACTAACCAGCACAGGGCCCAGATTTTGTGGCTTAGACTTTTTCATTAGTATATTAATTCTAGGTTTTGGAATTTGAAATTGGAAATCTAAACACAGGTCGGTGAACATACATTTATAAAATCCATTAAACGTATTTAGTATTAAATTAACGTGTATATGATGTGAGGGGCTGGACATACACTGTGGCACACATTTGAAAGTCAGAGAACAACTGCAGAAGTTGTTCTTTACTCCTACATGGGAGACAGGATGGAACATAGGTCGTCAGAATCGGTGGCAACTGCCTGTCCATTTATGAGAATCTAAATTTCCTTAATCTGATTTATCTGAAAATGAATTTTGCATAATACTGGGAAGAAACTTTGTATGCAGGCATCTGTGTTGTCAGGGGTTAAGTGGAAGACCCTGAGTATTCAAAGCAAACACTCTACTAATGAACTATATAATTTGAAATTTAAAATACAATCTCAGTTTTGTTTGTTGCATTTATAAGTGGCCACTAAAGCCCAGGGCATTTTAATTTGTCACTATGAATATCAATCCTCTATAAAGACTGACCAACTTTAGTAAGTAAGGTAATTAGAAAGGCTGTTCCTGCCCTTCTCCCAGTATCAGCTTTAAAAAAATATATTTATTAATGTTAGGGTGGAGCATGCCAATATCAACATTTGGAAGGTGGAAAAATCAGGATTTCAAGGCCAGTCTCAGCTACACTGTGGGTTTAAGGGCAGACTGGGCTTCATATAAGCCTTGTCCCAATACTACTACTACTACTACTACTACTACTACTACTACTACTACTACTACCACCACCGCTGCCGCCGCCACCACCACCACTGCAACTACTACTAAACATCATCATCTAATTAACTTACTGTTTGGTATCTTGAATCAAATCCAGGGCCTTGACTGTGCTAGGCATGTGTCTAAACACTCATCTATACCCCAATCCTACATCTCCTTTTAACTTTTACTTATTTTTCTTTTTCTAACTGATATAAAAACATATTTTAATGGATATAGAATTATATCTCTTTTCCCCTCCATTTTCTTTTTCCAACCGCTGTCATGTCCCCCTCACTCTTAAGCTGACAGTCTCTTTTTCTTTGATTATTATTGCTGTATATGTATGCACAAGTATATAAGTATTTGCTGAGTCCATTTTTGTTGTTTGTGTATATGTGTATATGGTTTCAGAGCTGATTACTCTATATTTGCCAGCCAATCAGGCAACTCATACCTGGGAAATGCTAACTCTCCTTCTCCCAGCATAAGCTGCTTTTAGTTCTTTGTCTAGAATTGAGAAGATGTAAAATTCTCCCCTTCCATATTAACAATGTCCATTGATATTGCCATTTTCCATCTTCTTGTTGTTATGTAGCCATTTATAGGAGAGACTTTTCCACAGCAGACTTCCTGGTATTCTGGTTCTTAAAATCTTTCTGTTCAGAGTAGAGTTGGGAGGAAGGATAACTAATACCATAGTTATTTGATAAAGCCTCGAAGAATAATTCTATGTTATATATCTATAAAGTGGAAGTTATACCACGTGGGCTGACATTGCTCCTACAAGAACCATAGACTAATAAAAACCCTAATACAAAGCAGGAGGATACCATTGTAGAATGGCTGGTCAGGGTAGGCCAATGGACTCCCAAAACAATCTAGACTATTGGTGTGGCCCTCAGATGCCAATCAGGTGATGAAGGTAAGTTCCTATTGCTGAAGATACTTGAACACTAAGGAGGTGGATGGTTTGAGCTGGATCTTACCTGAAAGTCTTCTTCTTGTGATATAGCTTCCATGGGACCAGAAAATACTAAGCAAGCTGCCAAGCAAATTAAGCAATTAATAGTCCTATGAAACATGACAATGGCCAGTAAGGTTAAGACATCCCCAAATGTGCAATAAGTAAGTGATATGTCAGTAACCAACAGCTATCTAGTTGGACTTGAGGCCCACTCAACAGGAGAGAAATCCTGCTTGGTACTTGAAAGCTAACAAATAATCTACTACTATCACTTTGCTAGGCCAACGTAATTCCTCATTACATTCTAAATCTTAACCCTATAACCACAGATACATGTGGCAACCACATCAAAGAAAGGTCTCTTTAGAGCAAATGGAGACAATGGCAGAGACCCACAACTGGACACAATGCAGAGATCATCTGGTGGTGGGAGCACACTCCCAATGTGTACCTCAACATCATACCTCCTGCATCCACTTTCAAATGCAAATGTATTTTTCTGATTCTTGCATTGATGTCAACTCTGCTACTGCCCTAAACAATATTGTTTCCTCATGAAAAATGTTCCTGGAAATAAGCCAAATGCTAATGTTGGTAAATTGACACACACCAGTGATGCTGAGTTAGGCAAAATAAAGACATTTCTGAAGAACTATAGCAGCAGTTCTCATCTTGTGGGTCGAGGGCCCTGTGGGGTGGTCAAATGGCCCTTTCACAGAGGTTACATATCACAGGTCCTTCATAGCAGATATTTATATTTTCATTTATAACAGTAGCAAAATTACAGTTATGAAGTACCAATAAAATACTTCTATGGTTGGTGTTGCCACATGAGGAACTGTACTAAAGGGTGGCAGCATTAGGGTGGTTGAGAGCCACTGAACCATAGAAACAGCCTCAAAGTGGGAGTGACTTCTTTCTCTGAAACATAAATCAGTCACATACCTGAAGCATAAACCTGAAATGCTAACTGGATACTAGAAATGAGGTACCTCCTTTGCCATTCAAAGGGTGTGTCAATTTCTCAAGCTACCTGCCTTTTAATTGACATGGTTCAAGAAACCTACCTTGTCCTCTGAGGACTACATGCGGTCATTCAGTGTGCTCTTAATGATTCAGGGGAATGAATTTTGAATAAGACAAAATTCCCTTCAAGGAGTTTTCACAACCCAACTGGAAAGATAGAGACATGAACATGATTTGAATCTGTCTCAACTTCATGTGGAGAGGAGGCAGTGAGTTCTCCTAGGGAGAAGACAGAAAGATTTCATGGATACAGTGCCTACATCTGAATTTAGAAGAGCTTTGGTAGTTGGCCTTCCAGTTGGCAAAGAGTAGGGAGTGTCTCAAATTTAGGAGACATGGGGAGGCACAATGAAGAGCACATTGGGGCTAAAGATGGAATTCACCAGAAAGAATGTAGCCAGTGCAAGGCCCTTGCAACAGAAACTGAACTAGTAAACCAAGGTAGGCTGAAATGAGCTAAACTACAGAACAGTGCAGCTGGGTGAATTTAGGATTCTGGAATACAACAACTTGACAGAGACTTGAGAAAAAAGAGAAGCATTCAAAGCTGGCTGTGGTAGTACAGACAGGTTAAGAGAGGTAAAATTCTGATACTTCTTTTGAGGGTAAAATGTGCGTGTATGCATGCACACATGTTTGTGCATTTTTGTGTTTCTTGCTCATATGTGTGTGGAGTCAAGATGTTAATGGGTTACAGCTGAGTACTTTCTCCTCTATTGCCCTGTACCTTACTTTTCGAGACAGGGTTTCTCACTGATCACAGAACTCACTGATTTGGCAAAAGTAGTTAGCTAATGAGCTCTGGAAATCATCCACTCTCCAGTGGTAAAATTGTAAGGTCATAGAGCTACCTCTGTTTTTTGCTTTTGTTTTTGTTTGTTTGTGAGTATAAGGGTTCTGAACCTTGTTCTTTATACCTTGGAGAGAAGTACTTTACTGATGGAGTTTTTTTTTTGCTGTCACAAATTTTAGTAGTTAAAAAAAGAGAAATGTAGGGAAACATGCCAATGAGGAACCTATTGAGTATTCTTGGAGTAAACAGAGAATAGCCTCATGTAGGAAGCATATATCATTTCAAACAACCGGGCAGGGACAGTTCTATGAGGAGAAGCCTCTACTGTGGGATCTAATGAGCTGTGAGCAGTTATGAGGCAGGCTTGTGGTGGTTAGCAGGGTACCCCAGCACTAGAATGTACATTGAGAAGGTTTTGCCTCTGGAAGATAAGAGATACCTGAAAAGTGTCTGCACCTTAGAATATGCATGTACACATGTGCCCAGAACAGCAACACTGAGCCTTGAGAGCATTTGCTTCCAGAAAATCAGCAAAGTGCCCAGAATTATGTTGAGAATTCTGCCTCATTATGAGTGAGGACCTGACAGTAACAGTGCAGGGCAAGGCCTTTTAAGTAGAAAAAGATGGATTTGTTGGGATCAGGGTGACTTTCAGAGGTCACAAAAGAAAACACTGTAATTAGATTTATCTTGCTGCTATTTAAGGAACTAGTTCTTCCAAGGCAACATGCAATATTCAGTACTGTCCATGATGGGAGGTCAGTGATGGTTACAGTGGTCCAGTAATCAAGGAAGCCTGCTGGAGGAATAGACATTTTGTTTCAATGTGGGTAGCAACTCCATGGTATGTGCACATGGGCAAATTGGTGAAGCTTCAGATATAGGGCATGCACACTGTGCTTTGTGTGAGTTATACTTTAACAGGAAGCAAAAATTCAGGAGAAAAAAACCCAAAGATGATCATTTACTGACACATCCCAGTCTGAATCCTAAGCTTGCATTGAGTTAGGCCCCCACAGTGTCCCCACAGGATGATACCCACTGTGAGATGCAATGTGCTTTCTCAGTTCTGTTCTTTTACACTTTATATTTTGCCACTTGATTATGATCCTTCCTAAATAATCCTCCCTCACTTAAGAACAAGAAGTAAGAAGGTATTCAAACTCATTGCTATTAACAATTAAGTTAACTGGACACATTCTTTCTTCAGTTAATTTACAAATGCAGATGCAAACGAATATTGTTTTCTGCTAAAGTGCTTCATTTCATTTCTCCTAGGTCCTTGTTTCTGCCCCGGAAATGCTCATTTAAATGCAGGTGTGAGGATGCATAAGCTTCTTAGCGGTGACTCAGAGTGCTGACGGGCCCCTTTTTATGATTTTCCAGACAGAGAGGGATGGTTCAGCATGTTAAGTAGCTACAACGGTATAATTCAGTCATAAATGGCTGCTCCACATGGCTGCCTACTGCTCCTAAGTGTCTGAGCATTAAATGCCATGCTAATACACTGAAATTTCATTTCTTCTTTCCTTATACTTAGCTAGATAAAGGCAGATCCAAAGTTTATAATGCAAAATGGAAAGCTCCCCTTGACAGCATTTCCAAGGCATGCAGAAGGAATGGACACAGTCACATGAAGATATTCCAGAAAGCAGAGAAATCAAGGATATAGTCTTTGTTCAAAGTAAGCAGGCAGATAACAACATTCTCGGAACAGTTATCTGTTTCATATGGGAAATCCATACTGGAGACTCTGCATTCCATAACTATTCTCCTGGGCTAGTAATATTAGGTCAGGTTGACAGAAGCCAAGCCTCAAATGACAATCCTTAAAACACTCATTTATTGAGTCAGGCTCTCAGGGGAAACATATAAGGGAATAAAGGATGAATGTGTGAAAAGATGAAGAGCTCAGGATTCAGTTTCAGCTGGAGACAACTCTTGGCCTCTTTCAAAGAAGATTCTAGAATTTGAATGTGCCAAGATACCAAGGGGTTGCATGGTTCATTGACATGGAAAAAACTTAAGAGATAATGGCTAAAACATGCTCAGCACTTTACAGATAAGAAATGCATTAATTTTTTTTCAAAAAATAATTGGAAATTACATCCTCAGAATGAAATCATGGGCATATTCAAGAACTTGCCACTCATGACCCTTGAGCTTCTGCACTAGTGATGCACAGGAAACAGTTTAAGTCTTTAGAAACCAAGGTCTATCAGCCAAGTATCAGCTCATTAATGCCATGTAATAAACTATCTTAACTCATGTTACCTGATAACAATAAACAACTGTTAGCTTACTTACACTTTTGTGGGTCGACTTCATGGTCCTGCTAGTATTAATGGAGTCTGCTCACACACAAGGCAATGAATTTGCTGTTGTCTCACTGAGAGTAGTTTGGGCTGTGGCAAATGTGCTCACTTCTGACCCACATGTCCCTTTCCCAGCAGGCTAGCCTGAACATATTATTTTTATGACATTGCCATCTAATTATAAGTATAACTGCACAAGGACTTTCATATCATTGTGGGTACCACTTCTCCAACATCTTATTTGCAGCATTAGTCACATTGCTGAATTGAGTGGAAGGCAGATATTAAGCTCCATGTTTAAGGGTGCAGACTCCAGAAGTAGAAGTGATGAAGAATTGGGGTCCATAGTGTAATCAATATTCCAATAAAGTAAATACCAATAAGTAGGCTTCAAGGAAAAGAAATACTCTGAAAACAAATAATACAAATACTCTATCATCTGGCATTGTGCTTGAGAATTGAAACACATTTATTAGGTAATTGCTGCGGACCTGTTGGGGCCTAGCCCCCACAGGGTCTCTGAGTTGTTTGTCAGCTGATAGCCACAGGTACATCCTGTTTTCTCGTCCTGGCTTACTGCCCCTGCATTGCCCCACTGATCAACATCTAACACAAGGAAAACATGCTCTCTTCCACCTGGGGTTTTTCTACTGTGTTGTAAGACTATATATAAGACTGCTCCCTCCTACAAGAGAGAGACCTCTTAGCACTTGCAAAATAAAGACTCTTCTTAGTACAAACACCTGGATATCTGGTCTTTCTTTTCCTGATAACTTGGACTTGCTTGTGGCATGGGTGCTGCAATTGGAGGTCCCACTGAGATCCAGAGAGACTTGGAAAGACTGGGAAAGATCGGCCAGAAAGAAGACTTGGGAGAGGAGAGACTCGAGAAAGAAAAGATTTGAAAACAGGTATCTCAACTTCTAATAGTAAAATTGAATGGTCAAATCCCCAGGCTTTTGCTTGAGAGATCACCTTCTAAGGAGAAGGCATATTAAATTAATCTCCAGTCTTTCGCTTGATCCATTGAGGTCAGGAAAGTAAAGGGGAACCGAGCGATCTCCCTCAAAGCCTGGCCAGCAAGTAAGGCTATGAGGGTGTATTGAAAAGGGGTACCAAATTAGGGGTGCCAGGTTAAATCTCCAGGCCTTTGCCCACAAGGTCAGGAAAGAAAGGGAACCCTGTGAAATCACCCTCAGTTGGAGGGTGGATTGAGTAAATCTTAAGGCTTTTGCCTGAGGGATCATCCTTGTTTGGAAGATGGGCTGAAAATAGGTGAATTGAAAATTGGTAACAGTTAGTAAACAAGGTACTGGTATTAAGTGAAAAGAAAGAAAAAGGTAAAAGTATATGGAATGGAAAATACACAGAGAGTCTAGATACTGTGTGCTATTGTGTTGTCTTTAAACTGTTTAATTGTTAAGAAAAAGACATTTGATTATCAATGCTGCTAAAATAATCCAACTTACATATTTTGAAAATGTCTTGACTTCTAAATTTAAATATAAGGACAGGTTACTTGGGGAAAAATTCTGCTTTTATTTCCACAGAAAATTTCCTTCCAGACTAGTATGGTTTGATAAAGCAAGACCTCTGGAAGCAGTGGTCCAAGTGACTGAACATCTAAAGCAGCTAAGATGATGCATCTTTACAGACCCTGAAAATAAGGACTTATACAGGTTTCTGAGTTTTGTCATGATCCCTGTGGTATGAACATCGCCCCTTAACAGCAGGAAGTAATTAGGAAAGAACGATGCCCACATTCCCAAATATTGTTTATAAATGTTTGTTTGCATTTATGCAGGGTTGCTTATTGCTACAAATTTAAGGTCAATTTTGTGAGTTATGGCTAAAAACGTTTTACAAGGAGTGGGTATGGCTGCAGCCCCTGAGAAAAATAGCAAAAGCCTATAACATGGCCTAAGAGCCAAAGAAATCTGTATGGAAGATTCTATAGAGTAGCAAACAGTTCAAAAAAATTTCAAAAAATAAAAAAGGGGGAGATGTTGGGGCCTAGCCCCCACAAGGTCTCTGAGTTGCTTGTCAGCTGATAGCCACAAGTACAACCTGTTTTCTAGTCCTGGCTTACTGCCCTCGCATTGCTCCACTGACATCAACATCTAACATGAGGAAAACACGCTCTCTTCCACCTGGGGTGTAGAGAGAAGCCTTTTCCTTGACAGCAGCTTTTGTTTTGCCCCACCAGTCGCCTGGGCTCTGCCGCATTGTAGTCCCCAAATAACACACAAGATGCTGTATTAATTATGAAGCTGTTGGCCTTGCTTGTTTCTTACTGGCTAGCTCTGACTTAAGTATTTACTCCATAATTGTTAATCTTAAGTATTTCTCTTACCAGAGAAAAGTTTCCGGGCTTCTTACCCCTATGGAGGTTATATCTTGACTCGCTGTGTTTCTCCTACCCAGAGTCCTCCTGGACTCCTAGTCCCACCTATCTTGCTTCCCTCTTGGCCAACAGTACTTTATTGACATATACACAGGACTTCCCCATCACTGGAGTTTTTCTACTGTGTTGTAAGACTATATATAAGACTGCTCCCTCCTACAAGAGAGAGACCTCTTAACACTTGCAAAATGAAGACATACACACACATTCTCTCTCTCTCTCTCTCTCTCTCTCTCTCTCTCTCTCTCTCTCTCTCTCTCTCTCTCTCTATCCTAGCAATAAAGACACTTCTTAGTACAAACAGCTGGACATCTGGTCTTTCTTTTCCTAATACCTCGGAGTTGCTTGTGGTGTACGTGCCGCAGGACCTAGTATGTATTTCTATAAAAATCAACTGCTATAAGAAACTTCCTCAGTCTGTGTATGAATCTCCCTCTTACTGTTCTACTAAGTTGTATTACATGGTAGGATTAAAGCAGAAACTGAATCATTTATACAAGTTATAATGGAAGTACTGGTAAACTGTGATTTCTTTGCAGTAATCCAAGGTGTTATGGATCTCTATTTTAATCACCTTGAATGGTAACAGGCAAAGAAGAAATCTACAGTGTATAAAGACCAGATAAATCACTAGGAGGAAAAGCAAGATTTTCTATGAAATAATTCAATCTAATGTTTATTCTCTGTGTAGTTCTTTAAACAGTATTGGTTGGAATTATTACATAAAACTTTTTGTCTTTAGTATATTCTTCAGCCCTCATATGAATAACTTGACTGGATTCTTTATATAACTTCTTGCTACTGCTTTGGCAGAAAACCACACTGATTCTTGGTATTCCACTCTTCTCTAGGAGAGGTTATCTCTTATTTTATTTTTATGGATCAACAGTTTTGTTTGTTTACTCACTGTTCTTCACCTGACCAGGGGTCATTCTACAGTCTTCACACACTGAAATGCCAGTGTAACTCCCTTGCAGAGGTAATTTCACAGAAGTGGCTGTCTCATGAACATCCAAAGAAAGCTAGTTCATTCAGCAAACATATTATTGGCAAATATAGCACATGATAAACACCAGGTTGGTGTTTGTGAAGTGTGTACAAGTTTCCGTGGTCCGTTCCCCAAACTGAGCCATTAATCAGTAAAAACAGAAATGAGCACACCAAAATAAATTATAAATGCTAACAAAGGTTAGGATTATAAGTTAGTAGTGCTTTAGAAGACAGATGGAGTAGGTAGGTCCCTGTGGACCTAAGGGGTCAAGTTTATTAGCTACTGGAGCGGACATTAAATATATGTTCACAATGGTGGAGATTTTGGAGCCCACATGCAGAGGAAGGTTTCTAATGAAAATCTGGTGTGTAGGTACAGACAAGCGGCTCTACAAACAACCAAGTACCAGAAGCAATAATAAGCCCTGGAATCTCAACATTGCAAACAAAATCAAACAAGAAAGACCAAGGGGAAAAAACCTAAAAAGCAACTGATAATCTAATAATTAGACAAAAGAAACCACACAGGCCTCTGCCATGCATTTACCTTTAGCCTTTTATGCTTACCATTCTTCCTTAAAAAGTGTCAGCTGCCATAAGACTGCTAAGATATGAGGCTCATGACCCAAAAGTAAGTCATGTATCACAGGAGAGTGTTGAAAGGTTTTCTTTTGTCAGTTAATATTGCTTCAGTTAAAAAGTCATTGAAGAATGTGTGAATTGAACTGATGACTCAATAGGATTGATTATGTTCAAGACTCTTTAAAACATATTTATTTTGTCTAAAAATAACAGGTAATATGATGAGTTATTTTACTAGTATTATTTATCATGAACTTTCTCTTTTTTCACCTCAGTTCCTCTGCTAGGGTTCTATTCTTTCCCACAATTTGGGAACCAAGGAATTATTGTAAATTCTCCAATTTTACTCTTGGCTGTGTGTGGGGCTTGCTCTGATTTCATAGGTAACTTGCTCTCACTGTCACAAACCATCTTGTAAAAGCTCATAGAAACATAGGCAATGTATGGATTACTGTATAACAATTATTAAATTATGGGATAAAATAAAGGTGAAAATAAAAATGGCATAAAGTGCAATACTACAGTTATTTTAGTTTAGAAAATAGTGAAAAGACAAATTAGTACAAAATACACCCTTGAATGTATTCTGCAGAAACACCAGAACGGTAACTTGCTTTATGGAGGGGATGATAAGTACCAAATTATATTCTTCTTTAGATGAACATATACATGTTACCAAATGTGTTTTAAATGACCTTGCTTTTATAGCACACATATATGAAAACCTATATGTAAGACCAACTATGTATGTTTGCATTTAAATAGAAACTGGAAATAAAATGTATTTAAATGATTATCTGTGTGAAGTGTTACCTTCAAACCTTTTGCCAACATGAAAACAGGGATTCCTAGCCTGCATGGAGAAGTAGGCATGGCAGTCAAGCAGTATTCCTTGCTTCCCCTTGGTGTCATACTCACTGCTCTATAGTTTGTTCATTACAGAGCAGAGGCACCTCATCAATAACAAGTAAGGGCTCTTCAGGCTCTTCACAGTGTGCACAGCAGGGCACAGACTGAACTCTCCAGAGCATTTCTTTATTAGAATGTGAAAACAGGCTAAGTGCTTCTGGAGGGCAGGCTACCTGACCAAGCATCAGGCAGAAGTACTCACCAGTTGCCTGAAGATTACTTTTGATTATTAATTTGGCCAACAGAGAAGTCGTTTACAAAATTAAAGAAGAAATTATAATTTAAAAAGTGCTTATTACCCTTAATTTAAACACACGAGAATGCGCGTCAACTAATTTGCCATTCATTTTAAGTGTCATGTTGCTGTTATTGTATCTTACAGCCTATGGAATTCATGACTTAAATAATATGCAAATATCTGGAAGATCAACTGCCTTTTATGGTTGTCTCTGAGGTGAATGTCTCAGCTTACTCTTGGTATGAAATAAAGAGACACAGGAAATAAAGAGACACAGCAAACAGCATTGACTACTGTCCCTGAAGAGATGTGGATATTAATTCTCATATGACATAAAATTAGTAAGTCTTCAGTTTGGAGCTTCACTTCAACATCAATCCAGCCTTACCACACAGGCAAATCACATCAAGGAGAAGACCTCTGCAGCACTCTAGAGTGAAGCCAGAAACAGGAATTTTCCTGCATACGGGGTGAATCAAACATGTCCATCAAAAGAGGATTCAACTCCAGATAACTGTTGCAAGTGGTTTCTCCTTATTCTGAACCTAGTTCAAAGGCCTTGCTATTGTTGAGTCTACGACTGAGTCAAGAAAGTAAACACTGGAGTCACATGGACTCCAGGTATACACACATACTCTGTACGAACAATTATCTTCTAAGAGAAAAGCTGTTGGGATCTCAGTAATGTTAGCCTAGTTTCTATGTAAATTTAAACTTAAAAATAAATAATAAAAAAGAAAGGCTGCACTCCAGTGTCAAGAGAGCGATTTTTCCTCTCTGTCTAAACATCTACACCATTTTACTAATGTTCTTGAAACACACATTGGCAACAAGAGATCTAATTTCCTTCTGTACCTGTGTATCCTTGAGTTGGTCATTTAATGTTACTGAGGTTCCCTGCCTTGGTGATGCAATCAATGAATTACACTAGATGGGTATCTCCAAAGGGTGGTATGAGAAGCATCTGTTTGGGTTAGCATCATATGTAAGTTCTGAAGGAGGCTATATAACCACTACCGTGCCTTCTAACCCAGTACCTGCCTCCCTCATCCCAGTATTCTACTCTCTGGCCATCTTTACCTTTCTCTTTCTCTTTGTCTTGTATATGGCATCTAACTCCCAGTATTTGTGTCTTTCTGCCTGGAATCATTTTTCTGTGGCCAGCATCTGCTTAATGCCTCTCCTGCCACAGATCTAATGTATCCGGAAGACAGTCCACAGCTGAGCTACTATGGAAAGTTGTTAGATTAAATAGCTTATTTCCCTTTCATTTCATACAGGGGCACTGACCATGCCTCTCGGTTTTTGGTGGAATTGGATCTGACTGCCCATGAAACAAGTGCCTTGACAATATTCTCTTTGTTAACTTCATGCTTACATCACCCTGCTTCCTCTTCCTCTGAAGGTGTCTTCTGCTAACTCCAAAAGTGAACAATTCTGGCTCAAGTCTTCAATTTGGGATCAACATCTGAACAACCTGAACTAAAATGACTCCCACTAGTGATGCCTGTTAGAAAAAAATGACTAAGAATCATACACCTACCATAGATGCATTTTTCCCGATCAACTTAAAAATTATATGTTATTAAGATATTGTAATCTTAAGCTTGGAATTTACAAAAGATCATTATGGTCTTGATATTTTCTCATTTTTGTAGAAACTGATTACTGGAACTTTCTGAGATCCAATTATGAGGATCAAATATGAATCAGACTTTTAAAATGAGCCTTGGAGGAAACTCTAAGTGATCTGCATTCATCTTTTTATATTCTTCTTTTGTCTGTGGGACAAGTCTGTTAGTTACTAACTGCAGAAATGTGACTGTTCAATTACCCTGAAACAACAGGTTTAGAGAGGCATGGAATTCCTGGCTTTTTGTTTTGTTCTCACTGGGTCTTAGCCTGAAAGCCAAGAAAGGAACTACTACTGTAATCACCCATTGGTACTCAGAAGCCCTGGTCTGAGAAAGACAGTAAATAAAATGGGAAAGGATTTTATGCCTTTGAAAGCTTAGAATAAAATTTGATGAGCCGAGATCAAAGTGAATCATGGCCATTTAAAACTTGGGCTTTTTGCAGAGGGGTTAGAAAGATGGGTAGGTAGAATCCTGTCTCCCACAAAACACACACACACACACACACACACACACACACACACACACAAGCACTATTGTGAATAACTAGGATTTTGTCTCTCTATGATGAGAGATAAAGTTGGCAGAATATCATGGAAGATAGATATATATCCAAAAATTGGAAAGGGTAGAAAATGAACAAAAGTTTCAGAGCCAGAATCTTGCCTACCACAGGGATTACCCAGTGCTGCACTCACCACTGTCAGTATTTGATAGCATAGCTCTCTACAAATACTGTCCTGAGGATTTGCACTTTTCTCACCAATGATTCTTTTAAATATGTCACCCTTCCTCAGTGCTCAAGAGAATGTGTGTGCCTAGTCTTTCAGAGACTGATTTCACAAAGGACACCAACAACCTTCACAGGACCAAATTCATCTCTCTTCTGATCCTCCCCATTTCTCCTTTCCCTCTTTCCCCTCCTTCCCTTCCTCCTCCTCCTTTACCTTCCTTCCTTTCTTCCAACCCCACTTGCTGAACATAAGGCCTGTCATATGCTAGCAAGTGTTCAGTCAGAGTTACATCCCCATCCTGCTGCTCCTTTTCCCACCACACTCAGCCATGTCCTATTTTATTTTATTTGTTTACCATTGTGAATCTGTATGCTAACAAGTATGACATACCTCAAGGCCTTGCAGATGTTCTGTCTTAAATATTGTCTTTGGATGTTTTCCTTTTAGGTGACTGTCCATTGCTTCTCAATATACCTCACCATTCCATCCCATTTATGTCACCAGTGTCTACTTTGCCTAGGGTTCTTTACATTATCCATCTACATAATTCCCCTGTCCCTACTTTGTCTATGGATTTAAATACTTTACCCATAAGTATTTGTAATTCTCAAGTCTGTCTCCAGCAGTGAGTGCTCTGAAATTCTCCAGACCTCATATCTGCTTCTTACATATTTTCATGGGAATGCAGGGTTAGCTTTGTGACAGGAGACTTTTACAAATGCAGAAGGAACCACACCAGGCTGAAGATTCTGTAGACTATCTAAAATTCCCAATGATTTGATATTTGAGCAAGTATTTTCTCCTCAAGTCTGGTGCTGTACCCCAAAGTGAGTGGTACTATTAGGAGGTGTGGCCTCATTGGAGTAGGTGTGGTCTTGTTGGAGGAAGTGGGTCACTGTAGAGCCAGGCTTTGAGATATCATATACGTCAAGCCACACCTAGTGAGTCACTTCATTTCCTGTTGCCTTTGGGTCAAGATGTAAGGACGCTTAGCTCCAGCACCACTTCTACTTACATGCTGCCTTGCTTCTTGCCACAATGTTAATGGACTAAAGCTCTGACCTGTAAGCATGTCACCCCGGTCAAACATCCTTCTTGGTAAGAGTTGCCATGGTCCTGGTGTCCTTTCACAGCAATAGTAACATTGACTAAGAAGGTGCCCATAACAAGACACAGGGGTAGGGCTGTGTGCACTGTGCACACCCATCATTCCTCCATGTCCAAAGGTTTGTGTGCAGATTTATGGATGAGAAGAGATTAACAGAACTGGAAGAATCTGGAAGCTGAGAGTCATGCTTTTCATTTGGATCAGAGCCTGATTCAAAAACAGAAAGAAAGCAATAGTCATCAGTCATCAATAAACCTGATCTTGTTTACTCCATCCTATGTGTCATCCAATCACTGTGCCAAAAGGGTGACAGAGAAGTGGGAAAACCAGGACACTAACAGTCCCCTTTCCTCTCACTCACTCCTAACTCATCTGAGCCATCTCTTCATGTCTCTTATTTTATTGCCTATTTTCCTCCACTAGGATGCCAGCTCCATACATGATGTAACATTGGGTCTGAAACAAGGTAGGTCCTCAACAAACGCAAGCCAATGGAGTAAATAAATGCAGCTGGTAGGCATGATGGTTAATTTTAGTTGTCAACTTGACTATACCTAAAACCCAAGCAGGTGGGAGTCTATGACAGATTTTTCTTGATTGAATCATATGAAGTAGAAATATCCATTCTATATCTGGACTAGACTGTCTCATGACTGCCCACAAAAAAAGGACATGGAAAAGGGAAGAATTTGCTTTTTGTCTGATTGCCCTCACTTTCATTGGCAAGTTCATCTATCCTTCTGCTGTGGCATTCTGTCATGGGTGTTAGAGCTTAACTCCTAAGGGATTCCAACATAGACTGAAGACTAGTTGAGAAATACAGCCTCTTGGGCTCAACAGCTATCAGATTCATAGTTTTTACATCTGGAGACAGCCACTGTTGGACTATGGAGACAGCAGTCTTTTTGTAACTCTAATGAATAGCCCTTTAATATTCACTATATCAGTTCTGCTCTTCCAGACTCTACATCAGTGGTTCTCAACCTGTGGGTCAATAAACCCTGTGGTTGAGAGACCATTTCACAGAGGTCACATATCAGATATCTTGTATATCTGATATTTACATTACAATTCATAGCAGTAGCAAAATTACAACTATGAAGTATCAACAAAAGTATTTTATGATTGGGGTCACCACAACATGAGGAACTGTATTAAAAGGATGCAGCATTAGGAAGGTTGAGAATCACTGTTCTAGAGGAACTCTAGAGGAACCCAGAGTTTCAGGTCTAGTTATACTTCCTCTCTGGGTGGGTATGTATGCCTTTGTCTACATATTTGTATATGCACATGCAAAAACACAGATAAATGTATATTTATAGACTATCCTAGATGGATCCATACCCATTTCTGTGTCTCCTTTACTGTAACAGGCATAGATAAAAATGGAATTGGCTTCACAACTATGGCAATGGATTGCTGACTGACTTACGGTCAATCTTATCTCATAGTGCAGATTTTTGCTCAGTAATCAGTAGGTAGCCTTGAGACAGAAGCATTCATTCTGATCCTTGGTATCAGAAAGAATGCTTAGAGTTCTGCTGGCATAAAACTGACAAGAAAGGGGAATGCTTGGTTTACCGTGAGGCAGAGAGGCAGAATGCTGTGGAACACTTTTTTGGTACACTGTGAATATATATGTATTATGGTTAATAAAGAGCTGACTGACTAATATCTAGGCAGGAAAAGCTTAGGCAGAGCTTTCAGACAAAAGAAGAGCATAGGGTGAAAGTCAGGAGAGATGACAGGAGACACAGAGAGAAGCAAGATGAACATGCCATGCTTAAAAAGGTATTGCTAGGTTGCAGAGTGTAGATAGAAAATATGGATTAAGTTGTAAGAGATAGTTAATAACAAGCCTAAGCTATGGACTGAGCATTTATAATTAATATTAAGTATCTGTGTGGTTATTTGGGAGCTGGCCATCTGTCCCGGTGAAAAACTCTGCCTAAAGAAGAAGGTAGAATAATAAAAAGAAAACTATGTTGGAATAATAGTCCTGACTCCACCTCCAACACATGCTGGGATTAGAGATTTGTAGTGAGTCACCAAGTCTGATCATCTGATAACTCACAGTGTATTTCCTGCCTACTTTTCACTCTGCTGTCCTCTGATTCCCAAATTTTTATGTTTAAATTTATCTTTTGAAAAAGTTTATATTTAAGATAAACTCTTTATGATCTAAATATTTTACCAGGATCTGTCTCTAGAGAATCCAACCTAGGATACCAATCAAATGAGACTTACTGAAAGTTAACACTTAAGGTTCCAAAAGCATTTGCTGAACATTTGAACTCTTCTGTACTTTATGTTTAAAAACTTCTAAACAAAGTAACTTGGTTTTCATTTTGAAACACACACACACACACACACACACACACACACACACACACACAAACACACACTCAAGTCTATATAACCACACTGGCCTTAAAAACATTTTAAAGAAAAGCAGTGCAAATAACTAATGTTTCATGATTTTTAAGCAAAAGGGAGTGTTTACTCATTATAAACAGACCTCTAGAACCTTGTTTTGTTCACTGAACCCCACCCCAGTATGGTTCTTAGAACTTCTGAAAAATACAATTTTCTCTCTGTATAGGCTTTAATCATCACACTTTAAAGAAATGTTTGAATAGAAGCAGCATATGCTGTAATAATTGGGTTCTTTCATTAAATTCCTTTTTAAGAAAAGCCTGTATTGTTAACTGTTGTTGTTGAGTTTTTTGCCCTTAGTTCAAAGAGAACATTTGCTAGTAATTCTCACAGGTAAGTACAAAGAGTAACAAGAAATTTTCACATATTAAAGTTTTCCTGAAACCACAGTATACCAGCATATACTTGGTAGGGCTATGTGGTACCAGCATATACTTGGTAGGGCTATAGGCAAGGCAGCTCACTTCACAGCAGTCAGAAAGCAATAGAGAATACCTGAAAAGGTTGGGGCCCCAGTGTCCCTCCAAGGGCATGCTTGCAATAGCCCATCTCTCAGAGGTCCTACCGCCTTCCAACAACATCACCACTCTGGAAGCATGCTTTTAACACGAAAACCTTGGGGGGACATTTCAGATTCAAACGATTACAATGCAGCCTATTATTTTAAAAATTAATAATACAAGAATAAATTCTTTTCAAAGAAAGCTTGTTGTTGACACAGTATCATAGTCATGTATGTACACACTCACACTGAACTTCTGATTTCAGACTTCCAGTGTGTGTGTGTGTGTGTGTGTGTGTGTGTGTGTGTGTGTGAGAGAGAGAGAGAGAGAGAGAGAGAGAGAGATCTAAAATTCAACTGATCATAAATTCCTTTTAAAGTATAAATTTACTTCAAAGACATAGCTTTGGTTGCTAAGTTACAGCTTCTAAATAGCATCTCTAAATTTTAACAACTTCAAATAGACATTTCAACACTGGTTGTTTTTTAAGCAGAATGGGAACATGCCACATACCATAATAATTATTATTAACTTATTTTAAAGTGCAGTGCCATTTCTAATGTAAGGCAGGGAAAGTCAGTTTTAAAGGCACTGTGTGATATTCACTAAAGCATTTGCAATCTGAAAGGAAGTTTTTTTTTCTCATAACAAGTTAGAGCTTCCATAGAGATGTGATGTTATAGGGAACTCTAAATTTGGAACATTCTGTCCTCAAAAGGGAAAAATGATGTAGGCATCTGAGGGTCTTCATAATTTGGGATGCAGGCTGGCAATAAGAGGAGTTGAAGATAGAGGAGGAAGTAGAAATGAGTCACCATTGCTGCACCACTTCACTTTTTATTTTATCTCTAATGCACTTTCCCAACTATCATACTTGTTCCCAGATTTAGTCCATCTTCCCTATTGTACCAGGTTACTTATTAAGTGGGGTTCTCTAGAGAAATAGAACCAATAGAATGAACAGGTGCGAGCACACACACACACACACACACACACACACACACACACACACGTGTGTGTGTGTGTGTTTCATTTATGTATATGTGAGAGAATATCTTAAATTGGCTTAAGCAATGCCACAGAAAATTTAAGAAAGAATGGATATCAACCAGTAGTAGTTCAGTCCATGAGGCTGGCTGTTTCCAAAGTTCTAATCTGATACTGAAGGCCTGAAGGGTTACTGGAGAGCTATGGGTCCTCAGTCCATGCTGGAAGCCCAGAAAAGCTGGTTATAATATCAGCAAAGGAATCAGCAGCAGCAACAGGATGAATGAACTCTGCATTGATGTAGGGAGAGGCAACAAGTCAAAGGAGAATCGTGGCTGCTAGCAGAAGGTGCTGCACTCATTCCTAGTGTGCCTTCTCATACCAATTAAGGCAATCTCGATAATTTCCCACAGATACGACAGGCAAACTTCTCGTGGACAATTCCTGAAGCCAAGATCCATGTTCAAGTGATTCAAGCTTGTGGCAAGTGAACATTTGAAACCAACTCTCAGAGTCAGGGACACAGAAATTAAGCCATTACCTTGGGAGTCCTGAGCATTTTAGATAGCTGGAAGTATGAGTATTTCTCTAGATTAAAGAGCCTAGGCCTTAGCTCAGTATCACATAATGAATGGTCCAAAGCACTAGCAACACACTCATGGGGAAAAGCTCATTGTGATCTGATCCAGAGCAGAGTTAGAGCTAAAAGTTCTGGGACCTTTTCTCTAGACCTCGAAATTCTGAACCATCTATTATAGACCAATCCAATGAACCCCAGGTTCAAACAGCACTAGCAAACCCAGAGTATGTAGTCTTGTGCTGCAGAATCACCGAAAATATTCTGCTTCATTGGTATTGTACTTCATGGATTCACAGGTTAAACAATCAGAAATGAATTATATTCTCGGACTAGCTATAGGTAGGTAGCTGGTGTCCAGAAAACGGAAAACAGTCATTGCCACCTAAAGGAAGTATAGACGCATGGCCCTGTGTGGCAGTCAGTTGCAAACTACATTTATGCCATATGACCAGGAACATTTCTAGGAAATTCACTAGTGTCTACTCTTGGAATTCAGTGCTGATTACAAACCTAGCAAAGTACAGCTGGAATTCAGTCTGCCAACAATCTACCTGCTTCAAAGGTACCCCCAGGAATGTTATGTTTATTTGATAACACTTATATAGTGATCATCATTTCAGTCACATTCATGTGCTCTCTAGACGCGTGTCCCACATTCCAGGGGATGTTAAGCAATGCTTCCCAGCTGTGTGTGAATGTGTAGTGTCGGCTCTTCATTAGGATCAACTTTGGGAGAAGGTGCACACCCCCATTACTGACTGAAGACAGCCAGTGTGGATGCCTCAGCCATGTGCTCACTTGGCACACAAAGCAGGTGTTCCTGGTGTTTAAAGACTGTTCTTATCCACTCAGAAGGTGCACGTGTTATCTCCAGGAAGCACTCCTGAGTGAACAGCAAGAAGATGGAAGGCAGCTAGAGCACACTAAAATCACAAATATTTGAGGCATAAAATCTATTTGGAAAAATTGAAAGTACCAGTTTTAAAATATTCATGGCATTCTGTAATTACCTAACTTGCAGCAAGCTAACAGTGAGGTAAAAGTTTTGAGTTGTTGATTTTGTTTAAATTTTTAGGATGATTTCTTTTGTGTGTGGGGTAGAGGTGAGTGTGTGTGTTTGCTCATGAAGGCAGTAAGAAGGTGTTGGATACCCGTAAAACTATAATTACAGGTGGTTATGAGCCACCCACCATGAGTAATGGGAACTGAATTTGGGTTTCCTGGAAGAGTAGCAAGCTTTCTCTACCACGGAGACATTTCTAGTTCAAATACTGATTTGTTTTTTGATGTATGAGAATTAACTCTACTACTCTACCCTGAGATTTCCCCTAGCATAGATACTTTTTAACGTGTTAGCTGTCAGCTGCATAAACTTCCATATTTTGCATCTCCTGGGTTTACACCCTTCAAGGACCAAGAAGGACCTGCTTCATGTCAGTGATGGAAGTGAAGACATGGTTGCTCACCAGATGATTCAGTATCAGATCTTCATAGATGATGGGCTGAAAGCAACCCTTGACTATGTAGTTTTGTGGCTTAAAACTTGCTGTGCTAATAGGGATAGTAAATCACCCAAATACCACCCACACTAGTAATCTGAAATTAGAAATACTTTAGAAATTCTTCAAAGGTGTACTAGTAATGATAAGACTTTGGCCCACATGAAGTCATGTTGTCAGATGACTTGAAATTCCAGTTGAAGGCGCTGAACTGGGGTTATGCCCCCATTCCTCAGAAGTGTAAAGTAAATCACTATTGTTGAAGACATCATGCACTATTATCATCAACTGAAAGGACTGATAGCTGCCTTCTGTTTGCTTCATCATAATGTTGTCTCCTAGCACAAGCCTTACAAAACTGCCTCAGTGTGTGTCTCCAGAAATCAAACATAAACATCTGATTCTCGTAGGATACTGACCCATGTTTTGGAATTCTCCACCACCTTCCCACTTAACTCACAAATAACTCTCAGTTCCACTTAAGTTTTCTGATAGGATGTTACCAAGAGTCTCAAGGGGTATCTCCTTTTAGGGGCCCACACTAATTCCTTGAACATGTATGTAGTTTCTCTCTGCAATAAGCTTCCTCAATTCTTTATGTTTTTCTTGTCTCTGAACTCTATTTGATGGTGATGGGAACCTGGAAACAATGATTAGAGGTCTTGAGCTGGTCTCTGTCACTGAGGCTTCCTTATCCTTTACCACTAGTGACATAACCACAAGAAAATAAATGATGTGTAGGAGATACCACATCAAAGTTATATGGGCAGGTACACCTTTCCTACAGGTACCATCAACATTATCTCTTAACCAAGTCAGACAACTTGTTAGCTTTGGGTCAAGTCTCATGGGCATTTCCCCACCCCTTGGAATATTATTACTTACTGCTTCTATTTCCCTCATTGGCAAGGGGATGAGCCTGGATCCTAGGCAAGCGCTCTATTTCTGAGCTACACAACCTGCTTACTCTTTCAAAACTTCGATGCATTACCACATTATCTCTGGGCTAGTTTAATTTCACCGACCAAGAAGACATTTTTCCAATTCCTTTCATTCTTTGCCCATGGTTTCCCTTACCAATGTGAGAGTTTCTGGTAATTCCCTCATCCCATAGATTAGTTCTATTTCTCTTGTTTCATTTCATGCCTCATTTCACTATTGTTGAAATTGGGACCTCTTGAACATTAGGTGGTAATTGTAGGCTCACCATCATTCCAGTCCTTGGGTTTGCTATTTCTGTCTGCTGTGGGAAGGAGTTTGTTTAGTGATTTTTAAACATTTATTATTAGCCTACATATCATAAATTTCTACTGTAGGAGTGTAGTTGAGTGACATTAAGTAAAATTACAATGTTGTATTTTCTAGGCATCACTGCCACCTAGTTATTGAACTTACTCATCCCAAATTGAAACCCTGTCCCATAAACATTAATACCTTACTCTCCTTTCTAACTGGTGCCTAATAACTGCCATTCTTTTGGTCTCTATGAATGGGCTTATTCTACATATTTCACATAACTGGAAATATACAGGTATGTCATATAATTTGTTATATAGGTATCTATCCTTCTTGTATGGATAATTTCAATGATAAAATGTTTCCAAAGTCTATCCATTTTCTAGCAAGTGTCCAATTTTCTTTACTTTTCAAAGGCTGAATAATATTCCATTTGGTGTACATATTACATTTGTTCATAAGTGATTCCATTGATAATAATTTTGGTTATTTTTACCTTTTGACTATTGTGAATACTGCTTTATAAACAAGAAAGTGAAAACATGTCTCAGCACCTGCTTTCAATTGTTTGCTGGATTAAAAACTGAGAGCCCACAATATGCTTTTCCATGGCAGCTGTACCATTTCACATTCCTGCCAGGAATGAACAAAGATTCTCATCTTTTTACATTATAAGTAAGTCTTACTACTTCTTACTGGTTTTATTATTATTTTCCAATGAGAGCTGTCCTGATCTACATGCAGTGATATTTCTACATGGATTTGATTGACATTTCTTCCATGGCAACTAATACCTGTTGCTTTTCACATGCTGTTGCTCATCTTTGAATCTTCATTCGTTATTGTCCACTATTGTTGAAAGCTATATTTTATGTTGTGTGCTCCTGAAGCTGCTATTCACTTAACAAATTAGGTAGTAACTTAACATAAACTTCCCTAACTGTGCATACATAAACACACACACACACACACACACACACACACACACACACACACACACACACCTTTGCTGCCTTTTTAGGTTGTCTCATGTTGGTCACTTTGCTGTTGCTTAGCACTGCTATCTAAAACTCTGAGTTTTCATTTCTTATCGTTATATAGTGGTGAGTTAAGATGCAAGAAAAAGTTTAGAGTTTTTAAGTATCAGTCCTACCTGGGACAAGCTGCATAACTGTAGATTCCTCATTATATATAAGTATTTCTTCAGAGCCATTATTCCTAAAGCAATCCTCTTCTAAACCTCTTCTCTCAGGATTTATGAGTGCTTATTATTTCTACCAACTGTCATCTTTTGCTCTAGTTAGCTTATTTATTTAACTGTCAAGGGTTTTCAGGAATATTTTATACATCAGTTTGTCTTGGTGGGAGTCAAGAAACTTCTGTTACTCCTTCTTGAAAGCACAAATACAAGTGCAAATGACTCCTTGATAATGAAGCCTGTTCTGTGAGGGCACCATAGTAAAGAACTCTCATCAGGAAGACATTTTCTATGTTTAATAGTGCTGCCATACTGGGGTGGTATATGGCTAGGCTAAGTAAAATACATCACTATACTTATGTTTGTCAGCTGAGTTGGAGTCAGATACCTTCAGTGTAGCTTAGAGAATCAACTAAGGGCAAAGACTTGTTCTGAATGTGTGTAGCACCATCACATGTTCTGAGGTCCCAGAACATAGAAAGGGGAAGGGGAGAAAGCCAACTGAATGATAAAATTGGGCACTCTGTCTCATGGTCCCCTGTGATGTGAGGAATCATCCACGTGCATTAAACTGAAGCGGGTCCTGCTACCAGAGCTTCCTGGTGAGGTGGGCAGTGTCCCCTGAACACTGTACCAAAACAACCTTGCTTGATAGGTATTTGGTCACAGTAATAAGGAAAGTAGTAATTACAGTCACAAAGCTCCCCCTTCACATTAAAATGGCCTTTCCTGTGTATTAACCTGTGTATTACCATGTGGCTTTGGCTTGCCAGTGATGCCCTGGTTTCCTGACTTCTTAGCGGCTGCATGGCAGATGCTTCTTATCATCCTTCTCCCTGCCTCTCTGTTTGGAATTCCCGTCTAGATAAATCCTGCCTGTCCATTGACTGAAACAGCTTTATTTCATCTACCAATAAGAGAAACATATAGTCACAGCATAAAGAAGGACATCCCCATCATGTGGCCTTATTGGAAGAGGTTATGTCACTGGGGTTGGGTTTTGAGGTTTGAAAAGCCCAGCATTCTTGGTAAGCTCTCTCTGTCTTCTGCTTGATGATCAAGGTGTAAGCTCTCAGTTGTTTCTGCCAACATGCTGTTGCTCTGCCATCATACACTTTAAACCTTCAAAATTATAAGCACAATTACATATTTCCTTTTACAAGTTGTCTTTGTCCTGGTATTTTTTTCATAGCATTAGACAAGTAGCTAATACAGCCATCCACACCATCTCCCAGACCAAAGGCATCAACACTTAAAACAAGGCTATCTACACAGACTAGAATGCTTCACATCATTCAATGTGGAACAGGGCTTGGGATTTTTATGGTTTCAGCATCACATCTCTAAAGACACATTTCCTAGCCCATACCTGACTCCTAAGTCTTTTCTGGAAAGGTCATGCTTCTCCATGTATTTCTTATAAATCTTTATTTCTCTCTAATGCCTACTAAGTGTTTCACATAAATGTGACAAATACAAAGCAAGTCAGACATTCAGCTTAATGATAAGGTGTTGCCTGTGTGTGTGTCGGGGAGAATAAGGCATGTGCTCTTATCATAAATGTTACAGCAGCAATTTGGGTGTCAGGGCTGCATCAAAAGCATCTGAAAAGGTTTGAGTTGGAGAATAGACTATAATTTCCATGTCTGCCCCAAATAATCAGTCACTGACAGGCTAGAAATTCTTATCAGTAAAGATTGAGCCAATTTTCTCTATTTCATAAAAGCACATTATTTTCACAAAGAAACTTTTAAATAGCATTAGGCATGATTGAAAGAGACACTGAGTTACAGGAGTGATTTTTAAATGAAAAAAAGTTTAATAAGTGACTGTGTCTACTGGTGGGTTAGGCAGCCTACCTCTGCAAAGATCCATTGGGTAATAATTGAAGTATGTAGGTTAGTCTCAAGATTGGAAAATTCTTTCAGAGTTAATGGATTTTGGCCCTAGTACCCTCAACTTTCCCTACATGTACTGAAGTTCACCTTGTCCACATCTTTGTTTCCTTCTACACTTTGATCAGTTTGCTTTCCCCAAGCTCTAACAAATTACTTGATACAAAACACAAGAGTTAGAGACACAGGCAAAGACAACCATGGGATATTCTGCATGGGAAAATATAGTTTTGAAAACTACTTCTCAAGCCAACAGGAAGGAATATTAAATGACAAAAATTTATCAATGCCCCATCAGGTAGTTTAGAGAAAATGGAATAGATTTTGTTTAATCTGTGGTTCTATGGATGGAACCCAGTCATGTGTATGATGGGTGACTGCCTGACCCCTTACCTAATCCACAGTAGTGTGGAGAATGTTTTTAAAGGTTTGATACTTGATTTAAGCCCCTAGAAATGTCACACAATAGGAATGTGCACAGCCAACTGTTTTCATATGCATAAGATCTTGTCAAATTTGAATTTAATTTCAGAACTAATGGAGAAAAATCAAGATAGTATTATTATTGTTAAGTAGGAAATCAGCAAGAGCTTTTCTTCATACCAATGGCACTTTACTGATATATAACTAACATAAAGACAATGCAAATGTTTTGAGGGGAGCTCAAACTTGAGCCCAGAGCTGTAGAGCATGATAGGCAAGTGCCCTGACACAAAACTCCATCCCAAAATCCTAGATAATACAGATATTAAGTGTATCCTTCCTTGCATTTCTACACTCATCTGTGACCACTTGATCAGCACCCAGCCTATGGTATAATCATTTCACCTGCCCAGAAATATTCCTGTGTGTTCTTTTTCTATCAACCCCCTTGTAGTCCACATCTAACTTCTAATCTGTTTCCCACCCCCCAGAGCATACTTTGCATTTACTTGGGCTCAATGTAAGTGGGATTACAGGTTTAATTTCATTGTTTCCCTTTCTTTAAACTAGTGGGTTTTAACCTATAGGTTTTGACTTCCTTTGGGGCCAAATGACCCTTTCACAGAGATTGCCTAAGACCATGGGAACACACAGATATTTATATTATAATTCATAACAGTAGCAAAATTACAGTTATAAAGTAGCAATGAAAATAAATTTATGAGTGAAGGTTACCACGACATGAGTTAGTGTATTAAAGGGTTGCAACATTAGCAGGGTTGAGAATCATTGATTTAAACATTATGATATTAAGAACCATGTACTGGATTGATTATCAGCAACTTATTCCTGCACACACCTGAATATGACATAACTTACTTGTTCCTTCACCAATTTTTGGAGATTTCAGTTTTTTTCTAATTTGGGGTTACTTTGAGAAAAAAGGGTATTATAGACATTCTTTTGCAATTCATTAAATGGATATATGTCATCTCTTTTAAGTAACAACTAGGAGTGGAATTGTTCAGTCATAAAAATTAAGTATACATTTAACCTTATTAGATAGTGCCACTAGGCCCAGTAGCACAGGCCTGTCATCTCTGTTACTCAAGAGGCTGAGGAAAGAGGATCAAAAGGTCAAGGACTGTCTAAGCTGAGTTCAAGATTAACTTCATACCTTGTGGAAGTAAAGAGGACTGGGGATGAAGTTCACTGAGGGGGTGTTTGCCTCATACACCTCACACATGTAGATTCAATCCCCAGTGCCATGGTATCTTAGTTACTGCTCAGTTGCAGTGAGAGACACTATAACTAAGGCAGCATAGAGAAGAAATCATGTATTTGGGGACTTGCTCACAGTTTCACAGGGTTAGTCTTCAACCATCATGGTGGAGAACATGGAAACAGACAGGCATGGTGTTGGACAGTAGCTTAGAGCTTACATCCTGGTCTCCTGGTAGTAGGAAAAGAAAATAAGACTGGACCTTGTGTGGGCTTATGAAATTCCAAAGGCCACCCCCAGTAATACACCTTCTCTAACAAAGCCACACCTATTCCCATGAGGGCACACCTCCTGATCTGTTCTCTACTTCAAATTCCACTTACTGGGACCACACATTCAAATACCTGAGCCTATGGGGGACACTCTCATTGAAATCACCACATTCCACTCCAGGGGTCACATAAGCCACTCTCATTCAAACCACCCACACACAGGAAAAGGAAAAGAGATGCTGCCTCCAAAGGCCTATCCCAGGAGGTACAACATTTCACATCACCACCACATGAGGGTCTCAACTGATGTAAAACTTGATCAGTACTTGGTGTTGTTTACTGTGCTAAGCTTTAAGAATTTCAAGAGTATTCTGTGATGAACTGCTTCTTGGAGAGTACAGATGACATTACTATGACCCCTGCTTTGGATGCATTTACCCAAATCTTTCTAGACTTCATTGTTGATTCTATTCCTATACTTCAAATGTTGTCAGTAATCATATCAGTAAGAATAAAGAGTTAAATAATTTAAACCTCCTATGTGATGTATGTGTAGAAATAGCTGAATCACAAGAAAAGCAACTCTCCTAAGATTCTGTTCTTAGAAGATAAAGGGCCTTTAAGAGTTACTAATAAGGTATTCTTAAAAAGAAATTTTGGGGTAACAAATGCTTGTGGCATCTTAGAAACTGTTCCATCCTGTGCTTGAAGCTATCCTGGCATGGTTTATTCCACTAAAAGTTCAACAGCAAATATAAACAGTAAGAAACTCTATCTAAAGCCTGCATTATAAAAGCAGAAACCAAAACACAACTGTGAAATTTCCTTTTTCATACTTGCAAGAGTGTGTCTTTTGAATTTTGTGATTATTTTGTCCTGAGAAAGTATAAAACACATGTAGATTATGAGTTACTGTGACTGAAAATGGATTTGCCTATGGAACTCAGTTTGCAACTTGTAACAAAATACAGCTGATAAAAACCCAGTTCTTCATGGAGCTATGGCCATCAAGTATACAGTTTTCAGTTATTGTCAGCTATATCAAGGACATATGCCAGCAACAGATAATATTTGGAAATGTGGTCCATGTGCGTCTCCTAAGCTTTTTCTGAGCTCCTAATAACACCTAGAGTTGATTAATATATAGTACCTATAAAATCCACTATGAAACTTACTATTGAAAACCACCTCAAGGGGAGATAAGTTTAAGATAAGCTTAAGCACAATAATTAAAGGAAGATGCATTAACTCAGTTATATAATATTATAAAACAGTAATTTAGCAAAACAAATTTATGGGTTATTTGTAGTAAAAAAACAATCACTAATATTTTATGATATCCCATTGAATTAAATTATTTTCAGTAAAAAGTTCCCACTTATTATGGGAAGTATAGATCTATGGCAATAATGTTCAACTAACTTTGGATTTTAATGGATGCAATGTCTTGGTGTTTGTTCTTTGTCTTCCCACTTCTCACACACTGTTACAAAATCTGAATTACTAAACAGATAGGTATATCTTTTAAACTGGGAGAGAGGGAAAGAGAGAGATAGGGGAAGGACGGGAAAGGAGGAAGGGTAGGTAGTAAGGGATGATCAGGGAGGTTGTTTTGGTGAATTAGTCCTTGAATAAGAAATCAAAGACAAGAATTGGGACAGAGGGGAAGTAGGTTTGATGCATAGTTCATCTTTCAGCTAGAGAAAGTCAGAAGAAGCAACAGGGTTGGAACACACAGGGTTTTGAAAGATATCTTAAGGATTTTGGTGTTTTAATAAAAATAATCAAAGCTATTCCAGGGTTTAAACCTTGGGTTTACTTGATGTGCAAGCTAATTAGGAAGCCACAGTCATTACAGGCAGAGAAAAGAGATGGGTGTTAGTGGGGTTACTGGAAAATATCCTGGGACAGACAAAATTGAATGAGTTCATGAATACAGTCAGGAAGAATAAATCCTGAAATAAAATTTCAGGACATGCACAGGATTAGATATGGAGCATGAGGAAGAGGCAGATGTAAAGTGTGACTAGCTTGCACAGCAGGAGAGATAGAGGTTACCTTCAGAATGAGAAGGCCATTTTATTTCCTAAAATGAATTTGACATAAGCCTCCATGCAGGACTAATTTCCGCAGTCTGAAACTGAAGTTATGAGGGGTCAACACTGCGCCAAATGTGTGATGGACAATTAGATCATTGCTTCGATGATACCCACACCTGGAGGTGCTATAATTGCTTATTTTAAAAAATGATGCCAAGGTTGGCTGTAGGACTTCAATGAGCATAAGAACAAGCCATGCAAAGACAGAATGAGCACACAAAGTAAATTGCTTGGTGCTCAGTAGCCCAAAAAACAATGAGTTGACTTTATTACAAGTTTGGGGAAATGAAAAAGTCATGTGAAGTGACAATTTGGCACTTTGGATTCATCAGAGAAGTATCCAAGTTATTATTCTGGAAATGCATGTGTTTTTTTAAATCACTGGGTCATTTGAACTAGGAACTGTTAATTAAAGCCAACCGTGAAGTATAATCATAAATTTCAGATACATATAGAAAATAGATGGCAGAGTAGAGATAGAGACAGGCTATGGCTAGAGACAAGATTCTGGAGGGTAGGACTGAGTTCAAAAGAAAGACAGAAGAAAACTTACTCAGAAATAGATAGGAGATTTTCTTCCAGTAAGATTCATTGTACTAACCATTTCTGACAAATTAATAACTTAAATAAGACATGGCTAATACACATAGATGCTAATTTTAGCCTCAAGTCTAAGGCTTATCAACTATATGGTAAATATACTTTTCTTTCCCTCAGCAAGACCTATTGAAGTGGTTTATGTCTTTTGCCCATAAAATACCTGTAGTTTTCAATTCTTCTCCTGATTGTAAAGGCATAGTCTGGGTTTTATTAATAGTTAACCTCAACTGTCAGATTTTTAGATTTATAATCTATCTCCTAGCAGGTTAATATATCTCTGTATGTGTCTGTGAAGGAACATGCATGGAGATGAAAGCATGAACTCTGTCCTAATGAGTGACCCGATGGACTCATACTATGATGCCATTATTGGGAAGTGGGGGAAGATGAAAGAAAGTGTTCTGTGTTCTCTCTTTCTGCTTCCTGTGTGTCATAATAGGAGCTACCATGCCTCATCTGAAGTCCCAGTCATGGATGGAACTCTCAGAAACCATAAGTAAATTAAACCTTTATTCCTTAAGTTATTTCTGCCAGATATCATTTCAGGATGATAAAAAGTCAAAAATGGTTTCCATGTAGAAACTTGGTTGTATTTTGGGAAATACAAGAAAGTTCTGAACTATGATATATTTCTGAAATATAGCGCAGGCTCTGATTAATGAATATGTCATAAGTTAGCAAATACCTACTGAAGAACTCATGCAAGGAGCTTATTGGAACATGCATTAGATAGTCTTTTGTTTACTTGACACAAACAAGAGTTATATGAGAAGGGAAAACCTCAGCTGAGAAAATGCTCTCATTAGGCTGGCCTCCAGGCAAACCATGAGTCTATTTTCTTGATTAATTATTGACATGGGAAGTCTCAGTCCAGCCCATTTAAGGAAGTGCCACCCTTACGCAGGTGGTCTTGGGTTGTGCAAGGCAGCAGGCTAACCAAGCCTTAAGGAATAAGTCAGTGAACAGTGTCTGTCCATGGCTTATGTTGCAGTTTCTGCCTCCAGACATTTTCCTGCCTTGAGTTTCTACCCCAACGTCCTTTGATGATGCAGTATGACTTAAGAGTTATAAGATGAAATAAACTCAAGTTGCTTTTAGTCTGCATTTTATCAGGACACTAGAAAAGTAATAAAGTACCCATTAGAAATGACTGAGGGAAAATTGTCTCAGTATTCTATACATGTTGCAAGATTTTGCAGAAATATGACACAGATCTATACAATGTTAATGATGGGAACAAATTCATCTTCTTTTTGATCCCAGCTAGTAAGACAGGTCTGTGGATTGTCCTTAGTTCTTTGGTTTTAAGTTTCTTTTTTCCAACTGCTTCCTAGATTTTTGCAATTTTTAGGTAATTTTTCCTTGTTATTGTTTTCAGGAAGAATCTCATTTGATAGCCCAGACTGGCATGGCACTCACTATGTAGGCCAGGCTAGACTAAGCTTGAAGTCAAGATGAGTCTTGAACTCTAAGTAACACTCTGCCCTCAGGCTCAAGTGCTGGGATTGTAGGCATGGCAACCACTCTTGGCTCAATTTCTCTTGAACGGTGGTGATTCTGCTACCTTTGCCAATAGAATTTACACTTTGAGGCACAATTTCTGCATCTACAGCACTGATAATGGTGTTATTTTTTTCCTAAAAACATCGTTCAGAAGATATACTTAGCATAAATTTGTGGAATGTTGAAATAATAGCTATCAATATTAGCTGTCTCATAGTGTCAGGACCTTTGTAAAAATAAACTAAGTTCTTCCACCCAGTGGGCTCTCCCAGGGGTTTTCATATGGGCTGGAGATCTAAGCTATATTAGATTTACTAAGAATTTTCTTCTTCTTATTCCCCAAATCTAACTACCACACGTTGACACCACTTTTGCTTATGTTTGTGTGCTCTGTCAATCACTACACATTCAACACTGCTTGAAGACTTAATTCTCTGCTTCTCAGCCATTGCATTTGTTTTTTAATGATCTCTCCTAGCCCAGCCTCTCTGAACATGATCGCATAGTCAACAGCTGCCAAACTCATCTTCCATTGAGAAGCACTGAGTCATACACACCCCTGCTTCCATCCAGAAGCCCTGAGTCATACCATACCTCTGTCTCCATTGAGAAGCCCTGAGTCATACCACATGCTTACTCACAAACTTTCAAGGGGTTCTATTTCCATCGAAGAAAGACTGCTTGGAAAGGCATCCATGGTCTTGCCCTCACATTACCTCCACCAGCTTGATCTCTCAGGCCATGCTTGAGCAAAGACATAAGGTCTCTCCAAGCCAAATGGGCCAGTGGTCAATCAAGGACTGCCTGTGTGCTCCTGTTCCATGGCTTGCTCAGCCTGTTTCTCCACCTGGGAGTCCATCCTCTTCCCAGCCTTCTCACTGCTTGGCATCTGCTATACCACTTCCCTCAGAAGTGTTTCTAAGAGGTAAGACTTTTTGTGAAAGAAAAATCATTTATAATTACATTTCCTACATTTTTTTCCACATAGGGCTCTGCATTTGACTTCCCTCTTTCCTTCCTTCCTTCCTTCCTTCCTTCCTTCCTTCCTTCCTTCCTTCTTTCCTTCCTTCCTTCCTTCCTTCCCTTCCCTTCCTTCCTGACATATACATCCTTCTAAATTGTCATATCACTGACAACCAAGACTCTGTTTGGTTCTTTCTGGAGATTTTTCCATATCAGATTTTTCCAGATCCTGAAAAAAAACATGTTATGGGGTGAGGGAGAAGGTACAGCAGATGAAGATTTACTGACAGTCAGCAGGTATGGGGACCAGTGTCCAGATAATTCCTGTAAATGCTACATGGACAGCTGGCCCATCGGTAACTCCAGTTCTCAGAATGTGGAGGTGGGCTCCCCAGAGCAAGATCCCTTGGGAGACTACCCTTCCTGGTGACCACTGAGCATCAACTGATAGAGCCTGACTCATCGAGTGAGTAAGGTGAAGAATGGCCAAGAAAAACTCTTGACATCAGCCTCATACCTACAGAAACACACACACATACATGTGCAGCTGCATCACTGAGAGCCCATCCCAGCATGTGGAAAAGCTGGAATCCTGGAGTTCTCTGCTCCGGTGCAGTGCTCAGGCATCCCCATAGGTCAGAGTCTCCTCATCATCCCTCATTGCTTGCATGACCTTGGCGAGGAAGGGCCTTGTGCATTTGGTAGCAACTTGCTGAGACAAATTGCCTCCTTTTAGAACTTCCTGAGGTTTTTTTTGTTTGTTTAGATTTGTTTTCATTCATGCTGCGTGTGCATGTGTGCTATGTGTTCCTTCCATGTTGGAAGGAAGACATAACCCTTGGTGCTGGAGTTACAGGTAGTTATGAGCTGCAACGGTGGGTGCTAGTAACTGAACTCTGTTCCTCTGGAAGGCAGGAAAGTGCTTTTAACCTCTGAGCCACCTCCGGCCCTGAGGACTTCCTAAGTCTTGTTGAGACTGCCTCCAGGATGAAATGATTCAACTCAAAGAAGATTACTATACAACACACCCATACACACATGTGCATACATACACACAGAAGCACCACAGACACACATATATATATAAACATGCATATATACACCACACACACACACACACACACACACACACGAAAAAGAAAAAGTAGAAAAAGTATTACTTGATTCACGAGTATAAATCTATATATAAGATCTATTTTGTGATTTGTAAATTAAATGCACACACTTATTTTGTCTCCTTTCATCTTATCTTTTACTGAGAAGATGACTCTACCAAGGGGACTCTATTAGACTGGAAGTGCTGAACCTGTCTCAGAAACACTTTAGCACTGGAGACAACCCAAGGTTGGCAGAAATACCAGCACCTGTGCTTATCTTGATGCTATTGTGATGCCACAAGATTAGATAAGCAGAGAATTTCCAACTCTTTGACCTGGCTGCCATGGCTGCAACTCAGAGAAGGAGACTTTGTTCAGCAGTCCTCACAGGTACACTATGACTTCTCATTTTCACACACATTACTGATTCTTAATTTATACTTGACCTTCCCTTGTAATGTGGGAGTATGTGTTACCTCTAGAAGGATGAGGGCAATGACTTGTCCAGGTACCAAAGGGAGGCAGGAGTAGAATGTGTATCCTAGGCAGTTTCACTTCACCATCAGTCTGAATTCTTCATGCTTATCTTGCAAATGCCCTGACTTTGGGGGATACTTACTAATCCATACATACCCCAAATTCTAGTTTGCAAACAGGTTTCAGTTCAGTGATTTCTTCTTGAAATGTGTGTTCTATCTCATGCTCTAAGTCTTAAGATAGGTTTTTCTGTGGTTCCTAGAGTGGACTGGAGTGCCTGCAACACAGTACTCTTGTGGTCTCCACATTCTTAGTAGCTCCAACTACTAGCACTATCTGTGGCTAAATTAAGTTTTTCTTTTAAATGATTTGAGTTCTTAATCTTTTTCCGTTTTTTGCAGGTTATTTGCACATACTAGAATGGAGCCATTGCAGACTACAGTGAAGTGACAGTATACTTTTCACTTAAAGTCTTTTGTGCCCTGTAGCCTGAGTGTTTTCAAAGCATTTTCCTTTTTTCATATATGCTCAACAATTGAAACTATGCTCTATATGTGCTTTGCATATTCCTCACACCTCCCATCTCACTCAGACTGAGAATGTACACACTTCTATAATAACATATTTCTCGTGTCATCATAGATCAAGTTCCTCTAATTCATATTCACATTCATATTTTCTTCTTTCCTCCCTCCTTCCCTTCCTCCTTCTCTCCCTCCCGCTCCCCTTCTTCCCCTCCCTCCCTCAGTCCCTCTGTCTCTGTCTCTTTCTCTCTCTCTGTCTCTTTGTCTCTGTCTCTCTGTCTGTCTCTCTCTCTCTGTCTCTCTCTGTCTCTCTCTCTGTCTCTCTCTCTGTCTCTCTCTCTGTCTCTCTCTCTGTCTCTCTCTCTCTCTCTCCCTCTCTCTCTCTCTCTCTCCTCTCTCATTTTCTCCCTCCCTGTCACTTACCTTCCTTACATCTAGTTTCACAGCACTGGGGATTTGAACGTACTCATTTCTCTTTAAAAATTATTTTCTGTATATATTGTAACATGCAATAGACATCCCATGGGATATTGTTTAAAAGTGTATTTTGATTTAGTAAATATAGGATAGGATCTAAGATTCTGCAATCCCAACCAACTGCTAGACTACATCACTGTTTTCATTGGTAAGTGACTAGATAATTTATCTGCAAATAAGAGAGCAGAACCTTCATCCTTTTTTGTTTTTTTCTTAACCAATGTGTTCTCAGTGCTTGGATTTTGTCTGATACATAGCATTTGCTCAATTAGCAGTCAAAGATAAAGGAATGAATACATTTTACTTAAATAGAGAGAAACACAAAATGGCTTGCTTGTTACATATGGTTTTCAGTGGCTGATTTGCAGAGACAATTTGGGAAAGTCAATGAACTTCTCTGAGCCCCAGTTTCCTGATTTTCACAAAGAGTTCTACATATCACCTCTCAGTTCCATTGTACCTTAAAGCATATGACTCTGTGAGTTCACAGGAATCAGAAATACAAGTGTTTTCCAACCAGCTGAAAAGCAAAAGCAATTGTGCAAACATGACTAAGACTATAGACTTTGTCTTAAAAGCTACTCCCCTTACGTTTCCAGCTTGTTGGCCTGGCTGCTATGGATACAACTCAAAGAAGGAGATTTTAGCAGTCCTCACAGCTACACTGTGACTTCTAATTTTCTTTTTTAAATTTAAGTTAGAAACAAGCTTGTTTCACATGTCAATCGCAGCTCCCTCTCCCTCCCCTCCTCCCCTGCCTTCCCCACCAGGCTCCCCAGTCCTCCACCCAATCTCCACTCCGATCTCCAGGGAGGGTGAGGCCCTCCATGGTAGATCTCCAGTGACTGTCATTTCATCCAGGGCAGGGCATAGGCCCTCCCATAAGAGTCCAGGCTGAGAGAGCATCCCTGATTGTAGGGATGGGCACCCAAAGTTCATTTGTGTGACAGAGGGTAAATGCTAAATACTATCCAAGGCCCCAAAGATTACCTAGGCCTCCTCACTGACACCCACATTCAGGGGTTCCGGGTCAGTCCCATGCTTTCCACACAGCCATCCATCTAGGGTCAAAGCACGTTCCTGGCTCTTAATTTATACTTGACCCTTCTCTTGCTATTTGGGTTCCTCCCTGTTCTCAATGATCTCTAGTTAAAAGCCATGGGCCTGTGTTTTCAAAACAGTTGGGTGCTGACAGTTAAAAAGAAAAGAAAGCAAGCTGCTAGGCCATATTCAAAGTCATGAAGGATCACAAGCAAGTTGACAGAATAGCCAGTGAGATTTCTGACATGAGTGGGCAGTTACTGGGGAGAACATGGGGGCAAGACACTGCTTAAAATGATCCGGAGTGCCTGTCCACTTTGCCCGCCAACTACGAAGCTTCCTGCTGGCCTCAGCTTTTGTATCTTGCTGGCTGGAGCTCAGCGTTCTGCCCTTTCTCCACAGGCAAAGGATACCAGGTGCCTGAGGCACTAGGAGACTGTATTGTCTCCAAGTTCAAATCTTTGAAAGAACAGGTCATGGAAACACAGGAGTCCAGAGACCTATTCATTTCTAGGCCATTTATTTGGCTATTTGGAGAGAGCACAGCTTGGCAGAGGGGGAGGAAGAACACCATTTGAAGCTGCTATATGAGTGAAGTAAATGGCCCTGCGAATTGGGGGAGCCTTCTGGGATCCTGCTCACATTGCGGGCTCAGTCTATTCACAGTTCCACCTCTGATTGGGAGGAAAATCACTCACAGCTGGGAAATGAAGTCACATCTGTGTCCTGTATGAGCTGAAGCCACCTCATTCCTCTTTGTTTGTTCCAAATTGTGCCACCATTCCAGATCATATGCAAATGAGAAGGGGGAAGTTTGAAAGGAAAGTTACAGCTCTGAGCTCTTTGTAGCATCTGGATTGGGACACTGAAGGTAACTATTGACACATTTATTATTCCCTTCCTGAGTCAGTCACTGAAGCGTGGGGTGAGTTAGCCATTTTACTTGGCAAATACTCAAAAATAAACATGCTTTTCAAAAGAAAAGTAAATTCTACACACCCTAAGGAGGCCCCATCCACCAATCCACACGTCACCATCCCATCGTCTCCTCCTTTGTTTACTGACTTCCAGGGTGAGCCATCCCATGCTCTTTCATAGGGCAAGAGATAGAATGAACACGGGGCTTTTCATGTGAACCCAATGAGAATGTGGCATGTGGTTCTTTACTACATGCATGTTATCTTGAAGCATTTCCCAGACCCTACCTGCTGCAAATAGAAGGAGCACTAGGAGACATGGCAGTGGCTGTCCTTTCTGTCCTTTAAAGGAAGGTTCTGTGTACACTACTGTTCCTGTGTTTGTGAATATGCCACACACCAATGTTGCAATAATAACAAAAATAATATGCCTCATTGGGAGTGGTGGAAATATTATTAAAATAAATAAATACAGGGCATTAGAGCTCCAAGTCATTGGCTTAGAAGAGCTCGGCAAAAGGTTATAATTTCTTGAGTCAAAACCAAGTCCTAACTTCACTAGATCAATCGTAGGAGCGACAACACTGCCTTTATTCACTGTCTGTCAGCAGTGTGGAACAGGTGGGCATGAGTCTCATCATTAATTATACCTGACACAACCTCAACCCTGCCCTGTGTCAATAGGAGTCTGTGAAGAGGTGCTCCAGCGGTTTTGAAACATTTGAAGGGAGGTTTAAGACATCAGGTAATGTGAAAGACGGGAGGGCGTGAGCTGTGGTGTGGCTGCTGCAAATAAACTGCCGGGATGATTTGTGTGAAAGGGCATGTTGAGGCGGATAGGGACAAGGGGCAGGCTTTTCAGGCAGAATGAGTCTGTGATTGCTGGCTGACAAGGTGTTTGCTTTTCTGTTTTCTAAATTACGCAGGAAGCATTCCACATCGTGATTTATGGTGGAGTGGGGTTCCAGCCACCTGTGGGCCTTGGAAAACTCTGCAGAAGCAGGATGTTTTCAGAAAGGTCTCTCCACATCAAAAGCTAGAGAGGTGGGGCATCTCTCCATCTTCCAGACAGCATGGCTATGGAGAAAATGAGGGAATGTTAAGTCACAGCTCACTCTCCAAGACCATTGCTAAGTGATGACCTGCACAAGTGAAGCTTTTCAGGACAAGCCTCCAGCCTCGTTTTCCTGACTATAAGGTGGGCCAAGTCCTGCTCATAAGCTGTGTGATCACTGTCCTGAGTTGAAAACTAAAGTGGACTTTATTTATTCTTTCAATTTACTTTTAAGCTGATACATAAAATCATAGCTCTTCTTCATCTCTTTGGGATATCGTATGCTATTTCAAGGATGCACACACTGTGGGCCACCTTTGTGGTGGTAAACACAGACGCCTCTCCAAACACGTGTCATTTCCTTTTGGGCAACTGAACCAGTTGTCGTTGTTGTTTAATCTATTAGTCACTGATTAATCTTTTTGTCAGCCATAAGGTTAATGTAGGAGATTCAAGGGAGAGAAAGATTGACTGACATAACTTCTGACCTCAGGAGTTCTGCAGTGATACAGAAAGACATTTGCCCCAAGCCCAGTGAACTAAGCTTTGAATGTTCTTACTTCTGTTGAATAACAATAGCATTTATGTTCCATTGTCACTTACATAAGAAAAATGAAAAGAACCATGGAGAGAAGAAGGGAGTGGAGAGGGAGGGAGGGAGGGAGGGACGGAAGGAGGGAGGGAGAGAGGGAGGGAGGGAGGGAAGAAAAGGGGAGGAGGAAAGATCTTTTTTTTAACAAATATTGTTCTAAGTGCTATTTAATACAACAATCTAACAGCAAACACATTTCTTATTCCTTGTCTTCTAAGGGAGGATGTTGGCTCCTTGGTCCTTTTAAATTCTAGGTCCCCTGGATCAGCACTGCATTTGAAATAGTCATTAAATACAAGAGGATGCGATGACCAAAGAATGGTAATGTCCAGCCTCGGAAATGGACTTTAAAGCTTGTTTGAACTGTTTCCAAAAATCAAAGACAAATAATTTTAAATTACTTTCTTGCCATTATCAAGAGCCATACTCTTATAAATGGTCCCACTTGCCAAATGAATCAAAGAATATGGGAATTTTGGTGATCTTAAATTACATTACTGCCGTGACTGTGATGAAAAATGGGGAGGGTATGGAGAAAATATTTAATGACTTTTTAAAGATGTGTTAACGAATTGTAAAACTGAAAACGTGAATGGAAAGTTTAGCAGAGCCTCTATTCATTATCTCATTTGCAGGTCACAAACAGGAACTATCACAGTTTGATGTCAAAAGTCGGGATTGACTGACATCATTGATATTATAGACTCATATATCAAAGGAACACAGCAGAAAGAAATTAAGCTAGTATGTCCTGGTGAAGCTATGGCCATTGTAGCAGACTCCTGGTATGCCCATGGCGAGTGGATCTTTTTGAGCAAATTCTGTTGTGCGAGTCATTACAAATCATTTGATTTTATACAGTGTACATATCTTAATTGCCCTGATTCTTCATTTATTAATCACAAGATTAACTGAATTCACAGAATGTCGACCCTGCAATGCAAACAACAGATTCAATTTAACACTTAGACTGGAATAAGAATTTAGTTAGCCAGAAAAGACCAATGTGGGTGGGGGTGGGGTGCTACTCAGAAGTCACTAGTTCATGTTGACTCAGGGGCACACCAAAGAGTTCTATTTCCCTAGCGTCCTCAGCTTCTCTATAATCACACATAAAAGGATGGCCATCTGAGCTTGGGACCCCTTGTTTCAGTAGGAAGCAGTTTACATCTTATCTTAATTTGAAACCCAATGTTAGTAATTTCCCTCCTATTGCTAATCTTACACCAAAATACTATTGCTAGCAAACTGTAGACTTCTACCTATGCTCCATTCTCTATATAGACTGATTTCCATGACAGAAAACTAAACTGATCGTCCCAACACAACAGTGGTTCATCTATAGTGCAGTATAAATGGCTAAGTGCTATCACTGAGCTCCTACTCCTACACCTTGGTTGTCATCTGTACTTGTATCTAATACAGATATTCTGGATCTGTGTGCCATAGGTAGGGATATCTTAGTACCAGTTTTCTGAGAATGTAATTTAGTCCCACATGAAGTCACTATGCATGCCCAGATCTGCAGCATTAAGTCATCAAAATTCCTTATGCTATTATATCACTAAACACTTATGGGCATGGCGATTTGTGGATAAGACTGTATATTTTTCTTTTTAAAGTCCTGAGAAACACTGAAGATTTTTTTCTAACATGAGTATATAACATAGTCTTTTGGTATTGACAGGACTGATGTGATAAATGATAAGGTAAATGGTGAGAGTGGTGGAAATAGGCATGTTTGGCAATGCTAGGCAATGGTGTTTCAGAACGAAGACTATCTAAACCTAGTGAGAAATAGGAATGGAAGTCTGATATCAGTTGAAGTGATTGCCAGTTCTGAGACATCTTAAGAATCTTCTCTTGGTCTTAAAACAAGAGAAGTTCTGAGTTTTATGCCCTCAGTGTTAATGAAGATGTGTTTGCTTCTGTACATAACTGACTATAAAGGAAGGAAAGTACATCATATATGTTTGTAGAAATGGTGCCTGCTCTAACTGGCTGACCCCTCCCTGTGTTATGGTCAACATAGAATTAAAATTTTCCTTATTGTGATGACAGCCTATGTTTAAAGAAGACTATTTTCAAATCTTCCTGTCTATACTGCATGGCACTCTGCCACCCAGAGAAGGTGTGTGTCTTTCTAAGATGACCTTTCAAGTTTACATCCTTCTACCCTTATGTGACTCATCCTCTCCTCTTTCTTTCCCAGATGTCCTTTTATCTCCCTTTTTCCCCCTTTAGTCTCATATCTTCACCTTCCTGTGTGTTTTGAACAAATTCATGAAAATTGAAGAGAAACATATTTTTATGTGCTTTTTTGTTTGTTTGTTTGTTTGTTCTTTTTGTTTTTTGAGACAGGGTTTCTCTGTGGCTTTGGAGGCTGTCCTGGAAATAGCTCTTGTAGACCAGGTTGGTCTCAAACTCAGAGATCTGCCTCCCTAGTACTTGGATGAAAGACTTGTGCCACCATTGCCCAGCTTTTGCTGTGCTTTTAATGTTAATTTTTTCACGTTCATGTTTTAAAATTCCACAACTGGCTTCATGGCTTTGATCTACATCTTTTTAATACGATGCTTTAGAGTCACTTAATATAAATTTACCACATTTAGCAATCAGAAACACCCCGATAAATGCTGGAAAAGAATGCTGCATTTAGAGCTGACATGATAAACAAAGAAGCTAACAAGAAGCCCTAGCAAGCCCCTGGGAAGACCAGAGAAATTAGCATGGCATGCAGGAGGCACATGACACAGGTCTGGAAGGTATGATATTCCCTATAACTGACTAGCAACTGGAATGTGTAGTAAACCTAACTTTTAACAGATAAGATCAGGCAGTGCCTGATACCAAGTAACTGATAAGGCCCCTGTCTAGGTGAGGATCTGATAGACATAACAGCTAAAGATAATTCAATACATCGTTTTTCCTTTAAATGTTCAATTTGCTTTATTTATTTAGGAATACTCATAAAAGCTGACAGCATGGCACTGGTTCATTAAAATAGTATTTGCAAGTAAGACAATATGATTTTAGACAATGTAGAAAATAAAATTCCAATGTCCCAAATAGTTACTAGCCTTTTTGACACTCTACCTTTGGGTATGGGGATTTCTGTATTTAACTCATTATTCTTTTAAAGTATCTTTATATATTATTTTCCATTTCTAGTTTTTATACTTTCAGGGGGATTTAGAATAAAAGTTATACAACACAATGATTTATATTTTAGAAATCTACAGATCTTGTGACCAGAGAGATGGGAGATGGATGAGTGGTTAAGTGCTCTTTCATAGGACCCAAGTTAAGTTCCCAGTGCCAACGTGAGATGATTTATGAACCACTTGTAACTCTATGTTCCTCTATCTTCCATGGAGGATCAGACACCTTGTTCTGCCTCTGCGGGCACTTGCAAACCTGTGGCTGGCATACATACATACATACAGAGAGATACATATGATAACATGATAAGAATGGATCTGTGGGACCTTAGAGAGTAGAGCAGTATTTATTCCTGGCATACAGAGGGACTGTGGAAACCCACACCACGTGGAGGGATGCTCTCTCAGCCTGGACACATGGGGAAGAACCTAGGCCCTTCTCGGGATGATGTGACAGACTCTGAAAATCCCTCATGGAAGCCCTTGCCCTCCCTGGGGAGCTGAGGGGAGATAGAGTGGGGGTGAGGGGTTGGGAGTATTATAGGGTGGGGGACAAGGGGAGGGAGAGGGAACTGAAAGTGACATGTGTAAAAAGTTAAATAAAAAACATGGAAAAAGAAAAAAAGAGAAGCTTAAGCTACTTTAAAGGACCAAAAGAAAAAATAAATCCAATTTAAGAAATGCAAAAAAACAAAACAAAACAAAACAAAAAGTCAATAAAAATCACAGATCTTGAACACTTAGATGAGTGGAAATAGTTTTGTATCTGATATACTATCAGATACTGGGTACATATCTATAAGTATAGTATGCATATATATATAATATATCCAAAAGATTCTATAAGATTTTATGAATTGCTTACCATATCATTCTTCCTCCTTTACTTTCTGAGATGGGAAGGATTAAATGCACAGCAAGGAAAGACACTGGGGTAGGACAAAAATCACTAACATTTTATAAGTGAGAATTGATTTCCGTGTTCTATCCATATTTTTCTGGAATAGACATATACAGGAAGTTGACCTACAATGGATGCTCTAAGTACCAGGAACTCCCATGCACACATACATGCACACGCTTTGCTAACATATTCTAATCAAAATCATTATATATAACAGTTTTTGTTCAAAAGAAGAAATTTCTTGAATCTAGTAGTTTAAAACTGGAGTCAAAACACAGGTCATTAAGTATATTTACCCTTTACTCTGAACCAAGTACTGCAAGACAATTTACATTGATATACGGCTTCCTCACATGTGTCTTCCTATTGTTATGAGTTATGATCATTCCTTACAGAGCTTTAAGGAGCTGCTAAAATGTGTCTTTTCCTTTGTTGACATTTGCACTAAAATTCAGTATTTGTATACTCTTCTTTGGCTAAAAGTTTATGATCCCATCTCCTTTTTATCTAATCTTTCTTCCTAGATCTTTAATTTTCTGACTTGGGTCCATGATAATTTTGTTATATCAGAACCTACTTTCAATTTTCATGCAATCAGCTAAGTCAGCTAATCAAAAGTCCCCATACTTTATAGAAATATCAATAGAGTAAGATCAATAAAAGCTACTGTGAAACTTGGATCTGGAATCACAAGAATCATCCAGGGAAGTGTCACAATCAAATGTTCAAATGTAAACACTGAGCATTTATTATCTTAATGTACAAATCAGATTTTTTTAAGATTTGATGGGTCAAAAATGAAGGATAAGATAGGTGCATGCATAATTCTGTAATTACCAATTTTACAACTTTGAATTAATGGAGAATATACATTATGTTAGAATACTTGCAGGCATTTTGGAAAACTTAGTCACATAAAATGAATAAAGCAAAGCTAGTCAAATTTGAAAATTCTGACTGCTATCATGCTGAAGACATTCTTTCATGACACTGCAATTTAAATCAATCATTAAAAAAGTTACAGGACATCATCTTCCTTTTCATAAGTACAAAGAACTTCAAAGGAAAAACAATGGAAACAAGGCTACATTTTAGAATTAGTCAATTAGAAAACACATATTACATTAAATAAAGCTTAAGATAGACTACGACTTGAGAAAGAGTGGCCAGTCAGGTTTAGTTAGGGAATGCTGACATATAGTTTCAAAGTTTGAAATATGCCACTGGGAAATATGACAACAGGTCCAAAGTAATAAAAAATAACAAATAAATAATAAAGTAAATAAAAATAAAAACCGATTAAAGATCCAGGAACAATAAAGGCAAGCACTTATAGAGATAACTCAAAGAAGTAAAAACCTGGAAGATTAAGTCTGAAGATGCTTAATTAGGAGTTAGACTATGAACATTTTAATGTGCTTAGATAGGAGTTTACATTCACTTGTTTGAAATGCTGGATGTCCTTAGTTGTTAGCCAGGTTAAACTAGCAATTCTCACACATTTTGAGTGGAAATGTAAGCTTCTACCATTTCCTGGGAAAAGAATTTCACAGCTAGGCTGGCAATAGGGTCCCAGCAGGAAATGCAGAAAATCAATTTGTGATTACTTAGCTTGATTGTCAACTTGATTGGATTAAGAAGCACCCAGGAGGTTAGTGAAGCTTCTTGAGAATGCCTGAGAGAGAGAGTTCCAGGAGATGGTTAGATTAAGAGGGTCTGACCTAAAGTTGGTTAATCCTCTGATGTATTCACAATGACATAGATTACTGGAGACAGTTAAAGACAGGAGGATGAGCACAGCTGGAGAAGGTAGGTCACTAAGGCATGATCTTCCTGGTTACATCTTACCCTGGTTTCTTCCTGTACAGCTTTTCCCCTGCTTTCTGCTGTCCCTAACTGACAGTTTTGTCTACTACTTAATCCCACTACCAGGATGGTCTGTCTCACAATGAACCCAGAAACACTGGAAAACCAGTGTTTATGGACTGGACCCTTAGAAACCATGAGAAAAATGAATATTCACTCTTAGGTGATTTCTGCCAGATATTTGTCCACTAAAGTCACTAAAGCACTACTCTATACAAAATCCAGATTGCAAGATCTCAATACAAAGAGGACTGGGGAATATTGACAGGAATGTTCATCAAAAACATTGAGATGTCAAAAGGTAATTGGACCCAAAATGTCTATAACTAGAATGGATTACAAAAAATTGCACTGTATTTTTGTGATGTACATTATACAAGTAAAATAGAAACAAGAAATAAACACTACTATTCTGAGTTCAATAAACAAATTAAAGAATTTAAATACAATGGCTTTACTTACGTATTTTCAAAAGTACTATGCAATTTAAGAATATGAATAAACATAATTTTGATGTATGTTTGTATTTGGGGGACTCACGAATGAGGGAGATCTTACAAATAAAAATTCATTACAGTATTTATGTCTTTTAGAGATGTGTAAGAGTGTTCAGGTGAGTATTTAGAGTTCAGGTAATTAATATCCTTTGTTAACTTAGAATTGCTCTAAAGAAATCTGACAGTATAAAGAAAGATTTCCAAAATACATATTTATAAAATTCTCAAGCCATATATTCTGATAAGAATGCACACCACGAAACAGTCCAAAACATGCTCAGTGATAAGAATATAAAATTATTGCATTTAGCCCTATTTGTAAATACTGAGGTCATTCTAAATAGCATCATGAATGGACAAAGACATCTGAGAGCACTATGGCCAATATGCCATAATTTGTATACAATATGATATCATATGTGTACTCAGTATGTAGGCAAGTTCAAGATAATACTCTTTGAACTGAAAAAAAAGGAGCATTGTTCAAAGGGAAGTAAACAGACCCGATGAGGGATGGATAAAGAGGAATGAATTCCTCTCCATCTGGAATCTCAAACACTTTATTTCTTACCACGACCTATGATACTTAGAAAGAAACACTCACAAACTAAAAGAAAATATTACTACAGAGTGTATTTTGGAGGTTATGAAGAAAGTGTTGTTCTTCAACCTTTCTTTAGGAAGAAGAATAAAATACATACATACATTCAAACATAAAAATACAAAAATAACAGAATAAAATTAAAATAGTTACCACCCTGAACAAATCTCAACTCCAAATGGATCAAAGACCACATATACTGAATCTCACAAAAGAGAAAGTTGGGAGCAGACTTGAATTCATTAGCACAGGAAACAACTATCTGAATAGAACATCATTAGTACAGACACTAAGATTAATAAAGTTAATTAATAAATGGGACCTCACAAATCTGTAAGGCTTTTATAAGGCAAAGGACACTGTTGTTTGAACAAAGTGGCAGGCAACAGAATGGGACAGGACTTTTACCAACTACACATCTGAGAGAGGCTTATATACAGAAACAAAAAAAAAACTAGATATCAAGAAAGTAACTAAATTTAAAAAATGGGTATAAACCTAAACAGATAATTCTTAAAGGAGGAAGCTCAAATGGCCAAGTAACACCTAAAGAAATGTTCAACATCAATAGTCACCAGGGAAATACACATCTAAATTATTCTGAGGTTTCAGAATAATTAAGATCAACAAAACAAGTGATGGCTCATGTTGGTGAGGACAATGTGGAGTAAGGGGAATATTCATTCATTGCTGGTGGGAGTACAAACTTGTACAGCCACTATGGAAATTAGTGTGGTAGTTCCTTAGGAAGATGGGAATATGTCTACCTCAAGACCCAGCTATTTCACTCTTGGGAGGTATACCAAAAGGATGTTTCATCCTATCACAGAGACACTTTCTCAACCATGTCCATGGCAGTTATATTATTAACACCAGAAACTAGAACAACCTAGATGTCCCTTGACAGATGAATGGATAAGAATATGTGGTACATTTACATAATGGAGTATTATACCCCTATGTTGAAGCTTAGGTAGGCAGAGGAAGGTTCTCTTTCCCCTATCAAAGGAGAAATGTAAACACTAACCCATCTGCAAACTCTTGATCTACGGTGTTATCATGGCTGCAAGATATGCTATCGCAATGGTGGCACAAAGCTTGTGGGAGTAACCAACCAAGATATGATTTAACTTAAAGTCCATTACAGAAGATGAAACCCATACCCAACACTTCTAGGGTGACCAAAAAATCTGAGGCGAGATAGCTCTAGAGTAAAACCAAATAGTACTGTTCTAAAAATAAGTAAAAGAATGAAAGGTAGCAATAAAAGGGCTCCAAATGACACTCTGTTATACTCACAGATCAGTGCTTGGCTCAGCCATTAGCAGAGAAGCTTCCTCTTGCAGAGGATGGGAACACCTACAGAGACCCACAGACAGACATTATGCAGAGAATGAGAGACATTGGAGCACTCATCCCTAAATGGGATGTCTTCTCTCAGGAAACCCTGCCAGAGAGTAGCAGAAAGAATGTAAAAGCCAGAGGGAATGGAGAACACCAAGAAACAAGGACCTCTAAATCAGCAAGAACTATGTGCATATGATCTCGAAGACTGAAGCAGCATGCACAGGCCTGCATGGGTCTACACCACAAGAGGTCCTTGGGATGCAAGAAGTTGATACATGTCCCTATCCCTAACCCAGAAACAATCTCCAATTGATAACCGATTGCAAACAAAAATTTAGTTTTCTCCAAGGGAGTTTCACAGGGGAAACAAACTACTCTTAAGGGTAGGCTGCTTGTCCAACAATAGTTGGCCAACAGAAAATAACCTCAATGACATCTTTGGAGGCTCCTTGTCTCATAATGCCATGTCAGGGATTTTCCTTTTTTATTTTTAAATTTAATTTAACATATATTATTTTTATTTGTTTATTTATTTGTACATTTTCCATTTCTCTGCAGGTCTCTCTCTATATATATATACATATGTATATATATATATATATATGTTAACTTCTAGTTTATCATTCTTATGGGATTCCTAGGTGTACGAAGGTATGGGTATCCTTGTCTATATGTGTTTTTTGTGCCTTTTCTTGGGCTCTTTTCTTCCAGTTTGTTTTTCTTATTCTGGTCTACTAAGTTTTGTTTTTTCTTATTATATATGTTTTACTCTTATCTCCTAGAAGCCCATTTGTTTTCTGATGAGAGGCAGAAAGGGAATGGATCTGGATGAGAGGGGATGTGGGGAGGAACTGGTAGGAGTATAGGGAAGGGAAACTGATCAGGATATATTATGTGAATAAAGAATCTAGAATCTAGTTTCAATAAAAGGATACAGTAATCTGTTTCTCACGGATAATGAAAATGCTCAGAATGCTGTAAAGAATCAGAGGAAAACCTTAGTGCATGTTTTTTAACTGTTGGGAAAATGATAAATGTATACAATTAAATGTAATCATGAATTTTTTATAATTTCATAATTTCCTTTCTGTATTTTCTTTCTTGCCTGGATGATGTTTTCCTGGGTGGCCAGGCTGTCAGTGGGCTCAAGTGATCTTCTCTGACAGGTCGGCAGTTGCATGCCACCACACCAGCTGCTATATAATTTTCTTAACACAATACAAAACATATTCTTGGTACTTTTTGACACAGAACAAGTAAGCGAAAATTTTCAGAAAAAAAGGTAAGGCATCCAGAATGCGACATTGCCAGATGCAGGCATAAGGTTTTGAAGGCGCCTGTCTGCCCACTATGAAGCTTTTATGTAGACTGCTTATATCATTGTCTGAACATCGTGGTAGCGGCTTCTCATTACAGTTTCTTTTTTCATATTTATGTCTTAGCATTAAATAGGACATAGCCTTTTTTTCATTTCTCTAGGAAGGGTGACAGCTCTTTTAGACCCTCATGTAGCTTAGAAAGAAGCAGAGCACTGTACGTGGATGATCTAGTTTCAGTTGTATCAATCCTTTGGTTGGATATGTGAACTCTCTGTACCCTATGGTGTTTTATAAGTGCTAATGATCTTCAAGGGCTGTCACCCTGGAATGCTAGGGTGAAGGTTAGAGTCTTCTGAAATCTCTGTATCTCTCTTTAGTAACCCCTCTCCTTTTAATTTTCACTAGCAGAAACTACATTCCTACATTGAATTCTTTTATGGAAAGTATCAACTATTGGAGTTGAAATAGTAGTTTCTGTTAATTTTCAAGAGAAACAGAGAAGCAGATGGGCTATGACACCTGTTGTACAATTCAACAATTTTCAGACAGACATTTTCACAGCTCTGGGTAAGTCCTCAAGATAACAAGATGGCTGCCTCAAATCCTGTCTAGTCCCCAAAGACAATTTCCATCAGCAAGTATTTCCTCACCTTATCCCTAAAGGTGACCACTAATCTATCACTACTGCCACAGACTCATTTTTGCATCAGCCTCCCTTACATGGGAGGCTGAATCTCACAAAACCCCAAAGCCCTGTCCTGATTATGCACTCTTCTTCTGGTTTCTCTCATTACACATGTTGATTTGAGTTACATGATCTAGTAGGTTTGTAGTCACATCATAGGACTACAACAGTGTTTCTTTACCCATTTTGCAGCAAACATAAAGGGCTTCCCATTTTTAGTTACTATACAGAAGATTGCTGTGAGCATTGTCATACGAGCATATGCATGGACTCATATGTAGTAGACATATTCAAAAGGAGAATCATCAGATCATAGGATCAATGGATAACCAGCCTGTTCCAGTTTACCAGGCTGTCATTTGTATTTTTGATGTTGCTCTTTCATGTGATGCAGCAGTGAATACTCTTTGAACAGTGGTTTATGCACTACTGGGATGTTTCTGTTGTCTGGACACTTCATTAAGAAACTAAAAGTGGGAGTACAGACTCTATTACAATGTCTTCAACACCCACATTTCCTTCACAAATTTGAAAATATTGTTGTTTAAGGCCCATCTTCTTTGCATTGAATTACAAAAAAAGATGATAGTATGCATTCATCTTAGGGAGATAGGTAAAAGGAAGTTTACAGGGGCTAGAGAGATGACTCAGCAGTTAAGAGCACTGGCTGCTCTTCAAGAGGACCCGGATTCTATTGCCAGCACCCACATGGCAGCTCAGAACTGACTATAACTCCAGTTCCAGGGGATTAGACACCTTCACTCCAATGCATAGAAAATAAAATAAAATTTATAAAGAGAGTCCCAACACCAGGACAGAATAGCATTAAAAAAAAGAAAATTTACTACTAAAGTGCAACAGCTATTACACAGATCAAGAAGATGAACATTTCAATACCGTAGAAACTCTATTCCTTTTCTGGATTATATTGTAACTCACAGGTAGAATTTTCACCTTGACCCTATAAAATTTTTATATTTGTACTTAAATTTAGTGTGAATTTGACCATACAGTTTTGAAAAATTGTGTAAGATATATACAGTTTGAAAAGGAAAATAAAGCTTTTATAATAAATCAAATTTCAGTAGAAGGAAGAGAAGAAGCCATAATATATTTAAGAGAAAACAATGGTCACGACAAGTACATACCAGGTGCTACCTAGGCATTTACATCCATAATATTTAACCTTGCAATAATTCAATGAGCAAAGTAATTGTACTAATTTTTATGGATAAAAAAACCTCTTAGACCAGTTCCACACTTGGGAAAGATGACCACTCCCCTCACCACTAGAGTGCACCTGATCTGGATAGACCTGGCCTGAGGGCCTGAGAGCAGTATAACTGGCCCTGCCTGTACCCTCATGGATGTGGTGGGATCTGTGAGTGAAAGATGCCCTCCACAGTCCACCCCTTGCTATGTGTGGCATGCTAGAGAGCTGGACCCTGGATCATGAGAGTGAGAGAACTAGCCCTGCCCCACAGCAGCTGCAGCACATAAGCACATAGGAGAGCCGGCCATGTACCCTAACAAGGCAGTCCAGTAGAGCTGACCCTGTTGTCATCGGTGCAAGTAACCCTGTTATGAGGCTGTGAGAGCAGGGAGCTGAGCTGCTCCCCCATAGTCTCCCTTCAGCAATCAGGATAGAGGGCCCTGCACCTTGCCTGGACAGAATAGTAGAGCTGGCCTTGATGACGTGGGTATGGGGGATGTAGATCTGAGGGCCTATGAACAGGAGAACTGACTGCTCCCTGCTGTAGGCTGCATTGGGTGAGTGAGACAAGGCAGTGCTTAAGAGCTTGCCTGGATAGTGACAATGAGGGAAAGTTAGTGGACCAATCAACCCAGCTACTACCCAGGCTCAGAACCAGGGCTATGAGTTGGCCTTCCCCAACATCCACCAAATAATCTATTATCCATTTGAGCATGTGAAGAGGATGAACCTACAGATCCAAAACAGTACAATCTCAACGACACAGGACAACAACAGTATATCTAAGAGGAGCCCGAGTGAGAGTCCATAATCGGTGGTGTAGCAGAAAGCAGAGGCCTGCAGCCTGGAGCCAGATGGGAATGAACATTTCCAAGTAAAGATGAATGGACTCAAGGATAAACTGTGTGACTCAACAGGCCACACTATGCCTTCTATAACTGGAGTCTCCTTCTTTTTGCTTGTTTTTTTGTTTTTCTTTTAAATTTGGTTTTGATTTGGAGGGGCAGGTTGCAGTAGCAGAGCGCAGATGTAAAGGGACTGGGAGATATGTGGGATTGGAATGCATGGTGTGAGATCCCCCAAAAGTGAATAAAACTTAAAAAGAAAAAAGAAAAACAAAACAAAGACTCTCAGACCAAAGAAGATGAAAATACTTGCCGTTCTTGAAAGGCTAGTACAGCTGACTAGAATGTACACCTGAGTCTGTCATCAGGCAGCTGTTCTTGACACGAAACAGCTGTGTGTGATTATCCCACTGAGCTGGACACCAGCCAGCTGTCTGAAGTTATCCTCTTGAGCCTGACATCATTTTATTGAATCTAATATCATACTGTTGGGCCTAACATCATCCAGTTGTGCCCAAAAGCACCCATCGCTGTCTGACAAAATCCATCTGGGACTGATAATATCCTCCTGTGCCTGACATCATTCTTCTGAGCCTGACATCATTTTCCTGAGCCTGATATACCACTGGGCCTGATGCAATCCAGCTGTGCCTGATATTATCCAGCTGTGTCTACCATCATCCTGCTGTGCTTGATATCATCTAGCTGTAACTGACATCATCCAACTGTTCATGACATCATCATATGTTACTGACATCACTCTGATGTGCATGACATCATCCATCTGGGACAGACTCCATTCATTTGTGCATGATACCGTCCAGCTGTTTTTGACATCATTATTCTTCAACTGGCATCAGCTAGCATATTTGATATTATTGGTTAGCTTGTATGGTATGTCCCGGAGACTAGTTCCCAAAATTGCAAATGATTAATAAACAGACAAATGTCTGAGCAAGCAAAAGTAGACACTTTCACTTGTCATCTTCCCCTCTTTAACATAAAATATGAAAATTAGCTGCTAGAGATGAGGGTCACACTCTGACCAGAAGACAAAATGTAACTGCCAGGCAATTTTGGAATCAATCTCTCCTGCCGTCTTCTGCTTTTTTCCAAAACTTAAAACAGTGAGTGGATCTTAACATTGCAGCCTACTGCTGGCCTTATTACCACTTATGGGATCCATGTTTTTCATTAAAATGCAATTAATGCCTCAAGATATAAGAATGCAAAATTGTAAGTAATACAATAAGCAAATTCACAAAACTGGAAGACCTGTATGGATTCCTGAAGTAGCTTGTCAGTATTGATGATGCTTGTACTCAACACAGCACCCTGTTTAAGGGCAATGGAGATGCTTTTTATTCAGTGAAGGAGGAGAGAAAGGAAAGCCAATACCAGGATTCTAGTCTGAAGGCAGCTGGAAGTGACACTGCCATTTAAACCAAGTGATTTTCTAATAATAAGTGGGAAGAAGAATGTTATCAAATAGTGTAAAATTAGAAAAAAATCATGATCAAGAAAGCAGAATCTTTGGCCTGGGTGGAATACTAATGTTCAGTTGGGTCAGATTATTCACTTGGCCAAGGGACCACCACTAGGAAGGTGAGCTTACCTCTATGAATGCTAAAGAGGTGGGTGGAATAATTATACCTTGTCTTTCCAGAATTTCTACTTCTACTATAGTAGCTTACCATAAGTTGGCCTACATTTCTGAACCCTTCAGAAAGACACAATTTCTCCTTTCTTCTTTCTGTTTCTTTTCTAAGCATGAATTTAAAAATCTTTGTGTTTACCCAAGATTTTAGGTTTCCTGACTCTTTTTCTGGAGCTTCCCTCCCCACCATGTGGCTACTTGTCATCTACTGATTTGATTTCCGTGCAATATTAAATGGCCTGCACCCTACCCCACTTACTCCTTTCTCCAGGCAGCTGTTAAGATTTGTATATTTCTTGTCTAGGAAGTTTTTACTTTGGAATGCTAATAAAATTGTCCTTGAGCTTCTTTTCCAGTCCATTCTTACATTATTGTATAAGTGAGATTAAGAATGCCAAGAGGGGATTCTAATACCCCCCCACATCATCAGACAACTAGAAAAGGATCCAAGATTCTTGTAACAATATGCTGGATGTTGCAAATATGTTTTACAGCACAAAAACAAAGGCCTGAAAGGAGGTGTGCTAGAATGTATTAAAGGAATACAAAATTTGATTCAATTGACAGTGGCGCATGAATCAAAGAAATGTTCTCAGGGAAATGAAATGATAAGGAAAGGGCTGGAAGAAAGTTTCAGGTCTGTGGGACACCTGTAAAGGATACAGGATATGCAACTTTGAAAAGTAAATTCCTTCCATATGCTTTAAAAAGTTAAGAGTATAACAGAATTAGATATGTATGTGTAATGAGTTATCACAGAATCATAGATCTGAGTTCATTCACCCAGATCATATCACAGAACAGCCACTGTCGCAAAGCCAACCAACTCTTCCTTGGGTATTATACACCACTGCAAAATGAAGGGTTGCTTGAATTTCTCTTTGGTTAGAGTAACATGGAGCTTCAAGTAAACACACTTTAGGAAAAAATACTGAAAAATTGGATCTAATCCCAATTTGATTTGAGCTGAACAAGTCTGACCATAAGAAGATAAAGTCACACAAAGCAATTTATGTTCCTGTGCAATATCCAAGAAAAAAAGACAAGTTACTTGTACACTGTTTTTAAAGAAATCTTCTGAGATTCACATCATTTGATTAGGTCTTATTCATGGACAGCAAGGGGCTGATCTTTTTTTTACACTTCTACTGGGCACCAACAGCAACAAAAGTGACTGTTGGGAGGGTACAGAAATGAGTTTGTTTCCCAGTATCCCAGGGAAGTGACTTCCCTGAGGTTGGATTTTCAATACCTCTCTGTGTCTGTGATGGTTTCAAAGAAAATAGTTTCCAAAGGTGGTGGTACTATTAGGAGGTGTGGCCTTGCTGGAAGAAGTGTGTTACTCTAGGGATGGACTCTGAGGTCTCTTTTGCTCAAGCTTCCCTCAGTGTGATAATCAGTCAACTCCCTGCTGTCTTCTGGTCAAGATGTAGCCAGTACCAGGTCTGCCTGCATGCTGCCATGATCCCCACTCATGTAAGTGTTTTTCTATATAAGAGTTGCAGTGGTCATGGTGTCTCTTCACAGCCACAAAAAACCTAAGACAGTGTCCAAAGAACAAATTGGTCAATAGGATTGAAAAAAGTGTGTCTCCTTGCCATAAATTTTTTAGTGTGAAACTAACCAGTGGCCCTATAAACCCCCAAATCAAAATTAACTATAACATAATTATGTAGACAAATATTTATGATATTTAATGTCAAAATAAATACAAGCCTTACTCAACACTAATTACAAAGGAATAGTAAGCCTTTCTGCCAAGGTGAAGTTTTCTTCATAAACATTCTGCAATGGATTCCTTCTCTCCTATGCATCTATGGGCTAAGAAGATGTTTTTTTTTTTATATATCATTTTTTATTTTAATTTTAAATAGCTTGTTTTACATGTCAATCCCAGTTCCCTCTCCCTCCCCTCCTCCCGCACTCCCCTTCCCCCCCAGCCTCCCACCCTATTGCCAATTCCTTCCACATAGGGGATATCTAGAGTCTGTCATTTCACTCCGGGTAGGGTCCAGGCATTCCCCTAAGAGTCCAGGCTGAGAGAGCATCCCTCTTTGTGCTATGGGCACACAATGACTGTTTGTATTCCAGGGATAGACACTGATCCACTGCTCAAGGCCCCATAGGTTGCCCAGGCCTTCTCACTGACACTCACATTTGGGGGGGTCCAGATCAGTCCCGTGTTAGCCTCCCTGCTGTCAGTCTGGGGTCCAAGAGCTCTCCCCTGTTCAGATCAGCTGTCTCTGCTAGTTTTGCCAGCCCATTCTTTGCCAATTTGCTCATCACTCCTCTCTCTCTCTGCCACTGGGTTCCTTGGGTTCAGTTCAGTGTTTAACTGTGTGTTTGCCTCTGCTTCCATCAGCCACTGGATGAAGGCTCCCAGATGGTTATAGACATCAAGTTCACTATCAGGAATGGGCATTCGAGGTGGTCTCTCCACTATTACTTAGCTTGCCAATTGTTGTCATCCCTTTAGATCACTAGAGGTCACTCTGGTGCCTGATCCGTCTTCTAACCTATGATTCCCTCTTCCCCCTATTCTACCCCCACCCACTCAACTTCCTGTTCCCCCATGACCTACTCTGTCTTTCTCTTCTCCCCCTCTCTTCTTCCCAGAGTGCTCAACATCCTTAGCCATCAGGGAAATGCAAATCAAAACAACTCTGAGATACCATCTTACTCCTGTCAGAATGGCTAAAATCAAAAACACTGAAGACAATTTATGCTGGAGAGGATGTGGAGAGAGGGGAACTCTACTCCACTGCTGGTGGGAGTGCCAACTCGTACAGCCTCTTTGGAAATCAGTGTGGAGATTCCTCAGGAAAATGGGAATTAATCTACCACAAGACCCAGCAATTGCACTCTTGGGCATATATCCAAATGAGGCAAATTCATACAACAAGGGCATCTGCTCCACTATGTTCATAGCAGCATTATTTGTAATAACCAGAACCTGGAAGCAACCTAGATGCCCCTCAACTGAAGAGTGGGTGGAGAAAATGTGGTACATTTACACAATGGAGTATTACTCAGCAGAAAAAAAAACAATGGAATCTTAAAATTCTCAGGTAAATGGATGGCACTGGAGGAAGCCATCCTGAGTGAGGTAACCCAGTCACAAAAAGACAAACATGGTATGTACTCACTCATATATGGTTTCTAGAGAGTCTGGGAAACAGGAAAGAACCTAAAAGATATGCATATATGCATAGTACCCAAGAGAAGAGGATTAAGAAGATGTTTTATAATGAATTTATTCCCCACTACATTCTCCATCCTTTGATCTGAGGTTGAAAAATTACCCCCTCACCATTTTACATCAATGTCATTGTCAACAATATCTTTCTTGGACATTAGCTTTATAAAAGCAAATGAAATGATACAGATTAATGCTCATGGCTGCTTTTAATATTGTGTTTTCTAAAAGTATGTGGTAGGTAGGACACATAAGACTTCCTACCACCTGTTTAAGTGTTGCCTTTATGTCAGTTTGGAAGCACAAACTGCTGCATTCACAGCTGGGCAATGAATATTGCACATCCCCAGCCAATCCCTGTATCACAAATGCACAGGGAATGAATTACTCAGAATGATTTTAGACAACTGGAACATAAATATTAATAGATCTTAGAAGATAACATTTACTTACCCTTATAAACAAATAAACTGTGTCTTAATAATAGTGTCAAATACAAGTTTTAAAACCCTAATACCTGCCTGTCAGGGTGCTGCAAAACTTTAATCTCAGCACTTGGGAAGCAGAGGCAGGTGATTCTCTGTGAGTTCAAGCAAGAACAGCCTGGTCCACAAAGTGAGTTCCAGGACTGCCAGGGTTATTACAGGGAGAAACCCTGTCTCAAAAAACCAGAAACCACAACAACAAGAACAAACTCACCTTCCAGCACATAATAGACCTTTTGGGTTGACACTTGGTTTTACTTCTCATGGTATCTTCTGTTCTGATAATCTTTATCCAACTGGACTTATAAATATTTAATCAGTTCATTGCTGCTTGCCTAATATAAGAAAGTAGAAACCTGACTAATGATACTCAGCCAAATTGACCTTGAAAGGACAAGACACATTTAAATGTTATTCTTGTCCTGGTTTGCATTTAAAGAGGGTGCAAATGCCAGACCAGTTTAGCTAAATGAAGTTATTAAAAGAAATATCCCAGGCATAGGTTACAAAACAAAAATATCCCATCACTCTCCACCCTAAAAACCTCAGACACATTGGTTTCCTTCCTTTGTTAATTTCTGAAATGCCAAAGCTTTTTAAACATTTACATTTTATTAACTGTATTCTTTAATCTTACTTGATAGACCATTATATTATTATTAGTAAGCCCAAATGAATAAAACGTTATTTTTACTCTTCTGATATGACATTTTTTATAATTAAATAGAAAGAAATGGAAGATTTTTCTTATGCTTTTCTTCTGTCGCTGCTACTCTTATTTATATATGTACATGTGTTTGAATGTATGCATGCAGATGTTGGTGGAGGCCAGAACAGTTATTAGGTCCCATGGAGCTAGAGTTATAGGAGGTTGTGAGCTCAATGTGGTACTGGGAACCAAACTCAGGTCTTCTGCAAGAGTAGCAAGTGCTCTTAATTTCTGAGCTATCTTTCCATACCTAATTGTTGCTGTTACTCTTTTTTTTAAATTCTTTACTAGATAATGTGCAACTATGTTGGAAATTTTTGCTATTTTAAAATCAAATTGTTAGTTAACCTATTTTATTGTATTGAAAAAGACTAAGAAGCAACTTCATGGAACAAAAATTATATTCAATGTAAATTTCTGTAAGTACAAACCTATTATCATCAAAATTTGAGGAGTGACAGAACCATGTTGCTTCAACTTGCTATACACCTCACACATGATCTCTCTGGTACCCAGTTTCAGTGGCTCCCTCTGTCTGAGACTCCACATGTCACCAAACACCTTCAGAGTACCAGCATCGCTTTCCTTTCTCTGTACACTGATGTGAAAACCATTTTGATATATCACACTCATACAAAATTCTGTGCTCTGTCATCTGATGTAGAAGTGTAGTTTATAACACAGAGGATGCTCCACTGACACAGTCTTTGCCATCAATTATTTCCTGAATCTGAACCTTTCTGTAGACTGTCAATCAAATATGCCTAATGTCTATTTGTTCATCATAAGATGTAATGTAATGTAAAATGCCTTTGTTTCCTTTCTCCTTTGGATCTGTCTCTCCATCTCTGATTCTCCCATTCCCAATAACACACACTTCTGTTTGATCAGAATCATTTATAAAACTTTACCTTGAATCTGATTTTTTTGCTCCACAAATATGCTTTTTCTTTTACATCATCACTAATGTACACACTTACTGAGTCTTCTCTCTTCTCTTTCTTGTCATATTACTACTGTCCTGATTAGTGATATGCCAATAGTAGATATCTTGGAGCCACTGAATGGAAGACAGTGAGATAGATACTTGAGCACAAGTGATAACCAACCCCCCCCAGAATCACATGAGCCTTGCAAAGCTCCTGACATTTCATCCTTAGCTGCCTGGCTCACTTTTTTTTTGGTGGAAGGACATAAGAATCTATGGGGATATTGTCTTTTAGCTATCTGCACCACTGAAAACAATGTCCATGCTCTGTGACTAGCATTCCATTTGATAACTTTGTCTGCATGCTTCAGCCATTTTGATGTAAATACCAGCATGAAGGACCTTGATTTGAGATTTCATCATCGGAGTAGTAGATGCACTCTATGTCAAGTCTCAGAAAAGAAGTCTGGAATAAAGATGATCTTTCACTTCATATCCCTACTTAGTCACCTACCTATGTTTGAAATCTCTTATGAGTAAAGGCATCTACATTTCTTGTGGTTTAGAACTCATTTATAACAAAACCATTCTGACTATATTATCATGGTTAAGAATCTTGAAGCCATGCCTTTTGACTTCTGGCATTTAAAATAGCACTATTTGCTTTTGGTCACTGAGCTCTCTTCAGTATAACAAAATCCATTTTCTTCAATTTGACTTTTATGCATCCCAAGGAAAGGGCATTGCATTCTGTTTTGACCATGTGTGTTTACTGGAGGAAGAAAAGTAGGACACAGAATTTTGAACTATGAACAGACGTTAAATTCTATTGTTCCATGTTGAGGCATTTGTCCTTCCAGGTGGTTGAATTTTTGGCAGAGGGCAGATGGTATCCAACACAGTCCAATAGGACAAGAATAGAAAAATTAATGAAACAAGTGTTTTAAGTGAGGCCCCTTGCAAAACAAAAATGGGTCCGAGACAGAGATTATTACAATGACCTATGGAGGAATTCCTCAGGAAAAATCCAGAACAGTAGAAGATAAGTGAGATGTGGACTCAGCTGTTCCATGTCCTCAACTTGATACTCAAAACTCCTCTGAACTCTTCATTACAATTCACAATCTGTGATGAAGGAAGAGGGCTAGGTTTACACATCACAGATGCAAAGAATGCTACCTGGTAACTAGGATATGTGGAGGCAATGTGGGACAGGATAAAGCGGCAGTCATTCAAGGACAATCTTCAGAACCATTTTCAGCTTCAGACCATAGTGTCAGTACCCATGGCAGCACCCATTACAGCTGGTGGGTCTAGGCAGGACACCTCATCTGCTACAATGAAGAAAAGCCATGCTAAGAAAGAAAGATGACATAAGTTGCATTCCTGGACTCTGGTTTCTGTGGTACAACATGATTTCACCTCCTTCTCATGGACTTTATGTTCATTTGTTAGTACTGGTCCAAGACTGCTAAGCCTTTAGGCAAATTTTATCCCCCAAATCTGCAAATAGCTTTGACTGACAATCTAAATCATTTGAGTCCATGTGTCTTCTCTTCCCCATAGTGATCTGTTTGCAACTACATTGCTGGTAGCCATGATTTCTGTATTTTGTTAACTTGGATACCCTTACCCATATTTTAACATCTCAGAAACTAGAATGGCATGTTCTAAAATAGCTGGCAGGATTTTTCCAAATTACTCTTGGCCACATAACAAAATTGCCTCTTATGATTGCTAGCTTTTAAATTTTAATGAAATATGATACCCTGCACATGCAACAGGTTCATATGGCTCTTCTAGAAAAGTGAACAGCCTTTGGTTCAGTATCTGTGTTCACTAATACAATAATAGAATGAGAGGTGACCTTTTAGAATGTAGCTCATGCTTGAATATCAATGCATTTGAACCAGTGATCCATTAGGTGCAGTGGGATCCACATAGGACAATTCATGAAAAGAAAAGAGCTAGTGAATGTAAGGAAACTTGCCCTGGAACCCACAGCCCACCGGATCATATCTTTCTCTCTCTTCTGTTCACCTTACTAATTTGTACAAATGAGGAGGGCCTGGCTGAATTAATGAAAATTATGGGAAAAGTGATTCTTTTTTTTTAATTCAAGAACAAGTAGCTGATACAAGGTTAATGAGACATCACCTAGAATTAGCCCTTCAGGGAGAAGCTTTAATAAATGGATAAGAATAATTTATAATTAGGCTTTTTCTTCTGTACTTGAAAAGTGCTTAAGATGAGAGTATTTATAAGAAGGTTATACATATCTTCCACTGCTTCACAATTTTATTCCTATTTTTAATTTGTCCTAGGATAGTTTTCTTAATTTTTCTGCAGCTGATTTAACACAGTCCTCTCCTGGAATAGCACCTTGTTGGCATTACAAACATTCAGGTTAGTGAGTGCAACCTTTATTTTATCAGTGTTTAGACAGAAGAAATTGTATATGCATGTAATATTTGCAGAAATCCTAGGATATACTTAGCATACAGACTTTTGAAGAAAGAAGCCAGACCCAGAAGATTGCCTACAGTATGATTCCAGGGAGAGGAAGCATGAGAAGATGTAAAACTATTTAGGTCATAGCAACTGTGTACTGATTGCCTTTGTGGGAGGGGTGTTTGGTTGGAGCACAGAGGGAGGAGGCTTGTATGACATTCCACAGCTTGCCAAGAATGAGCACTAACTAAGCTCATATTTGCCATGGTGCTTTGGAAGATACACTTTTACTCACATATATTGTATAAGGTAGACTTTACCTTAACAAAGTGCTACTTGGGAAAGATGTATATGCTGTTACTCAGATCTTGGTCCCTACTTTAGAGAAAAAGTTAGCACAGAAAAAGAGCAACAAAATCCCCCAAAACCAACAAAACTAGCTGGATAGAAGTAACTGGACTAATAGCTAACTAAATGTTTATTATGTATACTTTATATGATTTATCCAAACTTCATTTTTTCCTAACCTTTCTGAATAAACTTTAGATATTGATTCACATTGAAATCACAAATTAGAATGTTGACTTTAAAACAACAACAGGGTATCCTGAAATAAAATTCTAGAATAATCTTACCATCTGAGGCTTAGCCTCACCAAGACCTTTCATCCCTCTAGACTCAAGGGTTTTCACAGATATAGTGCTAGTGGCTCAGAAGGGGAATTTTCTTATCACTCTGTCACCTCTGTGTGATTTCTAAGTAGCTTTTCTTGTGACTCCTGGGTTCTAAGAAAAACAATCATTTCTTGTCTAAAACTCGAACTCAACAGCATTCATGACTTCAAAAGGAAACTGAACAGACCCAGTGCTGCAAACCTAACAGCCCCTAGATACTTAAATGACAGAGGCAGAAGGATTTCCAGTGTAAGATTAGTCTGGGCTATAGAGTGAGTTCAAAGTAAGACTGGACAACTTAGTAAGATCCTGTCTCAAAAATAAAATAAAATAAAGAAGGTTTGGGATAGGGCTCAGTGTTGGGACATCTGCTCATAGTTCAATTCCCAGTTCCTCGTACACATAAGTGAATATACAAATAACTAATAAACATAATAAGCCAGCCAAATGAGTTAGTCACATTTAGGCTGTCTAATGATAAGCAATGATTCTGGCCAAAAACTACATTTCTGCATATTATCTACCAGGAAACATCTGACAACGTATCTATTGCAATGTATTGAAACAAGAAATAAATGTGAAAGCTAAACATTCCTCAGAATTTAATAAATAGTGTTGCCCAATAGTGTCCTATAAATAAAACTGTTCAGCTGAATAACCATACAGATGTGCAAATTACAATCATATGTAGATCTGAAGGCAAAGGAAGAGATAAATATAGAACTATTTGCATGTTATTTTTGGTGTCTTTTTCAGGGGTGGAATGCAGAATTCTCTGTTTAGTTACTAGTGTCTCTACTGCCTTTATTTACCTTCATAAACAAAATGGAGGCAATCATGCAAAAAATATTCTGATCCCAAGGAACACTTCTGCCTACCACCTGTAGTCCTGGTGAGTGGGCTACAGGGGACAGGGTAGGATACACAAACTTACCCTGCTGTGGCCTGGGGAACCTTTCCTTCCTACTCCTTGGATCTTAACCTGTTTATCTAATTCTCTTTCACTCCTCTTTCAGGTTTGAGATCAAGGTCTCAGAAGGTTTTGTTCACTCATACACCTCTCTTCCTCCACACTAACTAGAGCCACATATTAGTTCCTTCCATTTGCAGTCTTCAAGGTTGCACTTTCTTCCTCTGGACTCACATGATAGGTACCAGAAGACAAGGGTTGTGTTTACTTTCACTTGCACACTTACAGAAGCAGGTGTGATGCATGATATATAGCAGCAGGCACCAAATGAGTTCACACATACATAAACAAATGAATGACAAACATCAGTGAAAAGGAGAGATGCAGCCTTGTGACACCCCATCTTCAAGGTCACTGTCTGTGTCCACTTGAATTTTCTTGTTAGTCCTATCTTGTAAACCCCCATGGGAGGAATCGAGAAATTTCTTTAAACATGTAATTCTGGGAGAGAGAAGCTGGCAACCTTAGTATTTCTGGTTTTACTATTTAGTGTAGACTAATAATACTAAGGAACAATTCCCAGACTTAACTGGTAAACTGAATCAGAAAAGTATGAATTGTAGAATAAAAATTAAGTGTATTCAAAATAAATTAATTAAAACTTACTGTCATCCAAAAACAAATTCCAAGGACCAAGCTTCATTCTAGGTTGAGAAGTGGGTAGTTTTCTTCACAAAGTCTCTCAAGAATCCAGACTCTGCTCTGTTCCTTGTACTTCATTCCATGTCATTGGGTCAGTGATTAGGCTGGGATTAACATGCAATGAATTCCTTCACCTCATATACAACAAACAAAGAGTTAGACACATGTTCCCTAACTGCAAATAAGGCTGGGAAATGTACTGCCCTGTAATTTGGAAGCAAAGGACAGAGTCTGGACCAGGGCAAAGCTACTGTTCCCTTTCTACTACACTGGGATTGTTGGATTCTTTTTATTTGTTTGTTTTCTTCTGTCTGGAATCAGGTTGTCATTGCTCATAGCAGACTTTCTGGTTGTCAGCCTGGCGTGGCTTTCACAGAGAGCCCTCTTGTTTCATCATTGACACAGATCCAGTTTCAAATGTACATCATGTCTTTCTGCTATTACTTTGGTTGGTATCTTTCCATGTTCCCTTCTTGTTCTCTCATTTTAAGTAGGATCCAGGATCACCCTGCAATCTCCCCAGAGTTTAGGATTCTAACTTATGTGACTGCAGATAGAAGGTGCTAGACACAAACAACACTTCATACCATTACTTATAGTTCTTTGAATACAACATGATGCCAATGCTCTATGTGTTTGATGTTTTTCTTCTCTAGCATTCCTTCAGCTGCCCAGTGGTTGAATTCACTTCCTGAGAAAGCTGACATAAATCTAGCAGAAATATAGGGTCTACCACGAAGTATTAAATGTCTTATCAACTCACCTATAAGCACTATAAGGATTACAAAGCCAGAGACAGTGTTGTATTTTTCTGTATGATCATAATAAATAGTTTGTGGAAACATTTGATGGCATTTTTGTGATTGAGTGAATATTCTCATCACCTTGACCATGACTCAACTATGTGGTGCCTAAGGATTAAATTCTAGGCATTCTGGAATTTAAAACACTTCCATAACCAAAAGAATGTAGTTTCAAAATGAAAATGAAGAAACTGTGAGCATACAGGACCATAATTTCTCATTTTCAATTGAGCTCTGTGATTATAAAGGAAACTAAACAACCCAGTACTCCCAATTTAGCTAACTGGAGCTATAGCTATCTAGAGTTCAATAAAAATATCTAACTCAGACTTTAGACATGACTTCCACCTTAACATAGTAAAAAATTTTGGTAGATATGTCTGTCTTTCTGAAGTAGTCATTAATTCCCTTTCACTGCTATGGGAGGTGACTCCACTATGTATCAGTATATTGGAATTGACCACGTGACTTATCATGAATGGAACATACATGTGTCTGTCTCAAGGCTATAACTGACTTTTGACCAATATAATGTAGCAGAGTTGATGCAGTAGAGGCTTGAAATAAGTAGACATTCCTGAATGTGCCTTTGCATGTGTGCTCAGGCTATTGCCAGGGAGAAAGCATGGCTTATAGGAGCTTCAGGAGATTATATAGGCAGCACTGCCTGAGTGACCCTGTCAAGCTAAGTACTTGTAGCTGAGCTTACCAGAGAAGATGATGTTTGTAATGCACCAAATGTTTGTGTAAACTTCTTCTATGAATTTTTCCTTGTACTGTGCCTCTCTCAAGACTACACACAACTAGACAGTACCTGGTTTCTGAACGATGACACATACTTTGAACCAATTCTGAGTATAGAGAGTGGATACCAGGAAGGAAGTAATTACAAATGAGCTATTCATGAAAGTGATTAATGGAAAAGCCACACCCCAGTGTGGATAACTGTGTAAAGAAAAGCTTTACACACAGTAACAAAAGTTCAAAGAGCCCAAGTGATAGGAGAAAAACTGCAGGAGAGGGAAGTGAGGTAAATGATTAGGGTAGAAATTTCTAATAATTGTATACAGCCTAAGTGTATTTAGTGCCATAATTATAAATGCAATTTACAGTAATGGTGTCTTCATGCTAACAGTCATTAGTTTAATAAAACTGCTGGTATAATAACATAGATGCTATTACTGAAATGGCTCCCTAATTGAAGGACTATTATTACAGTCACTTTAGAACAGAAATAGTAAATAACTGTTAGACAGTTGAAAGTACACAGAGGTTCCTTTAGGGCTGAACCTATGAAAAAGTCTTCTACTCTTTACTCTATTACTCCAGACCTTGGCTTTAACAGTTTGTCCTTTTTATTTCCTGACTTTCAAAACTCATTAACATAGAATCTAAATACCACTTTACTTTGTACCTCTTTTTGGAAGTGGAGTCTTGAAGGTGAGGTTTAAATGAGTCTACCAGACCCAAAATAAATGATAAACAGGTATTTATTAGGGAAGCACATGCACAAATAATAGTAAATAGCCACCACGGGCTTCTGGCTCCAGAGGATACAGTCTCTGCCATTCTGATGCTCTCACTGCAATCCAAGATAGCAAGCTAGCCTCTCCTCTACCTCATAGGGTCCAGTCTGGATACCTGAAGCCACACCCATAGGGTGCGGCCACCACCGCAAGTCCACTAGCAAAGCAAGACCTACTACAATGGAATCTCAATTCAGTCATGAAGGAAGTGTCAGTCTTCATAAGGTCTGAGAGTGACTTGCATCAAGGTTGTAATAGCACTGGGCTTCCATTTAGAGGAATTTGTTAACATGTGAAGTAAAGATGAGTATTTACTCTTACACAGAATATGAACTACACAATGGAATTTACAAAATATAGTTTTAAATTTTAGCTCTGTTTTTGTTAGGGTAAAATGACACCATGGGACTAGATAGTGTCCTATGTTCTGGAACACATTATTGCCTAAGAACAGAGTTTTCTGCTTTATTGTGATGTCATTTTCCTTTTTTTATAAATGGTTTCTGGTTCTTTGATGGCTAATGGTTTAATGTTTTGGCTCTTTGGCTCTGCATGCATTTGATAACTTTTATAAATCAAACACTTTCACTGAGAATATTTGGTGCAGACCTAATTTGACTGATTTTTAGGGACAGCCATCGCATTTCAGGTGGTGGCATACAACTTCACTCTGAGCCATCCAGTCTATTCCAACACAGTCGGAAGATTGAAAGTATGAAAACTATTTGCACTGTAAGAAAATGTAATTTGTACCAGTACAACTGACTAAGAAAAATTGTTCATCCTATATGTTGTTGATACTTCACAGATTACACTGTTTTGTTCTATTTTTGAGCTAGAAATTGGACCCAAGGCCACACACCTGCTGAGCAAATCTTTGCCCATGGATTTCTTTTCCTGCATATGAATGTGTACTTGTACTGCATTCTTTATTAGTAATACAGGGAAAGCCGAGTCTCTCCTGCCGAATGTAAAGCTGGTTCACTCTGTTCCTCAGATGATCTCCATCCAGATAAAACAAGCCTAATGCCATTAAGGAGCTCCTCTTGTCTTTTCTATCTCATTAATTTTGCTTGTTCGTGAATTTCATATAATTAGAATCTCACAGCAGGTTCTTATAAGGCATATATTTACAAATTGAAGATTTTAAATAAAACAATTAACAGTGACATCATTGTGCTAAGGGAAAATATTAGTTTAGTAAGGTAAATATTGTATGACTGTACTTATATATGTGGAATCTAAAACCGCAAACTCATAAAAAGAGAGGACAATGATGGATGGCTTCTGTGGGTAGCAGGAGGGGATGGAAGGTGAGAAACACAAAGGGTCAAAGGTCACCAGACTTCAAGTAGCCAGCAGGATGTATGCAGATGACCTATTGCCAAGCAAAACCACCATAATTAGTATTAATGGATTATATTTTCCCAAATTGTTGAAAAACTGGATCTGAAATATTCTTACCACAAAAGTCTATGAGATTATGATTGTTCTAATTAGTCTGATTTGTTTATTTCAAATTTTGTATATAAATAGATTCTATTTTAATCTGTCAACAAGAATAAAATGAAGCCATAGCAAATGGCTGGGGAGCTGGATGTAGCTGGCCCAGTATGCTTGTCTTGCACATACGAGGCCCAGGCATAGATCCTTAGCAACACATACACACAAAGGCTGTCCAGAGACTACTTACCATCTGCATATTTCTGAGCCAATCTACAGGGTGGAGGATAATATTTGAAAACTCCTAAATCCACAACAAACTCAAAACTCTGTAGCAGGAAAGTAATATGGCTTAAAAACAGGCAAAGAACTTGTGTAGACTTTTTTTCCCCCAGAAGACATACAAATGGTCAAAAGATCTATTAAAACCTGTGACTACACTAGTCCCCAGTTGTTTAAGAAATTCAAATTTAAATTGCAATGAGGTTATCACTTCATAGCTGTTCTAATGTCATCTGTCATTAAACAGATGGAAGATGAGAGACGGATGGCTCAGTAGAGAGGCACTGGCTGCCAGACCTGGTGATTTGGGTTCAATCCTAGGACTACACGGTATAGGGGGAGAACTAGCCTCCATAGGTTGTTATCTGACCTTTACATGCTAAGTATATGAAACACACACACACACACACACACACACACACACACACAGAGACAGAGAGAAAATAAAAATAAATAAAAGTATTATTAAAAGAGAGGATAACAAGAGCTTGGAGGGCACAGAGAAAAGAAAACTTTTGTACAGTGTTGGAGGGATCCTAAATTTGGATCTAGCTTATAGAAAACATGGAAGTGCTTTAGATGATTGAAGATGGATTATCACCTCCCATTTCTTAGAAGAGATCACTCTCTCACTGGGGAGAGAGTGCATCCTCACAAGTCCACTGCAGCACTACCCATAACAGCAAAAGACAGAATCAAACTATGTATCTATTGACAGGAAAAGTGGAGAAATAAACGGGACACAGAGGCTGCAGAAATAGTTCAGTGGTTAAGAGCACTGACTGTTCTTCCTGAGGACCAGGGTTCAATTCCCAGCACCCACATGTCAGAATAAAACTGTAATTCCAGTTCCAGGGAACCTGACACCCATGGAAAAACATCAATGCATATAAATAAAATGAAAAGAGAAATGAGACACACAATTAGTTGTCAGTTAAAAATGAAATGTTAAGTTGGAGATAATGGTGACTCTGTTGGAAGAATTTCAGGGGAATGCATGGCTAAGGTTTCTCTCATTGGGCTGAGGATTTGGTGGTGCAATGCATGACAAGCAATTCCAAGGTCCTGAGCTCTGTCTCCACTATTTAAACAAACAGGCAACCCAGAAACTACAGGAAACAAAACAGAATCACTGACCCCCTTCTCTGTAGAAGCAGTCAATCTGGAATTTAATTACTTCTATATGATATTTATAAAAATTAACTCTGAGAGAATGGGAGAGAGCAAAAACTGTCAAAAGTTAGATTTGAAAAACATCAGTGTTCTTGTCCAACAAAGCATGGACCACCAGTTTGTCATGAATCTGAAAGGCTCCATGAAGAAAGGGGAACGCAACCCATCCTAGAACTGAAATCCTTTGATAAAATAAACAGTATGTTGCTCAATTCATTCTTAAAAAAATGGCTTGGTGATCTTTTCACCATTGACACAGTAGACAATATACTGTTTTCACAGGCACAGAACACCACAGGATATGTAATGATTTGAATGAGAAATAATCTACAGGCTCATGTATTTGAACACTTGCTCCCAGCATGTGGTACTGTTCAGATTGTGGATCTATGGGACTGCCGCTTGTCTGAATGAAGTCGGTTGCTAGGGGCAGGTCTTGAAGGTGAAGTCTTCTGATTCCAGTGCGAGCTTTCCTTTTCAACCTAAGAAGCCAAATTGTAAGCTCTGGCCACCAGAGACACAGCTGCAACTCCAAACATCGCACACCTTCCCTGCCATGACTGACTGTAACTCCTAAACTGAGACCAAATAACTTCTTCTTCCTCTCTCTCTCTCTCTCTCTCTCTCTCTCTCTCTCTCTCTCTGACTCTGTCTCTTTGTCTCTTTCTGTCTCTCTCCTTTTTTTGTTTTTCAAAACAGGGTTTCTTTGTAGCTTTGAAGCCTGTCCTGGTACTCATTCTGTAGCCCAGGATGGCCTTGAACTCACAGAGTGCTGGAATAAAGACGTACACCACCACTGCCCAGCCAACTTCTTAAGTTGTGTCTACCAGATGTATGGCCATAGTGGAGAAGAGTAACTATCTATTAAATCTGTCATACTTATTCAATCAAGAAATTATACATTGGTTATAAATTGTTATTGTCAGAAATGATGGTGAGCACAATTCCTATGAGGTAGCTGGGAAGAAAGGCAAAATGGCAAAGCCACAACAGAACAGATGGCAATGTTTATTTGAACTCACCTGTCTTAAATTTCCTTGGGGTAGTACCATGTATAATCATTTGGAAAATGGACCATTATCTCCAAGTCTGTGGAAGGAGGCCCACTGTCATGTCAACAGCTCCAATATTGACCAAATAAGATTTTCATCTGGTCTCTTATTTTAATGGCTTTCCATGTGTCAGTGTCTTCAGCAGGTGTTGCTGTCTAAATACTAAGGCTGCCCTGGATTCACTCCAGCGCACACTGATGCCTTACTTTCCCTTCACTGTATTCTATACGCACCAAACAAAACATAGTTTGATGGATAACTGTAATGAGCTTTCTTTCAGAACACAACCTGAATGTCAGTCATCTCCTGCTTTTGCTTTCTGCCCCAGACTGATGGGTCTCATTCAGGGGTGTTTCATGTAAATTTGTGTATATTTTTAAAGCACATGGAAAAATGCTCAACAACCTGATGTACTTCTGCTCAGAATTTTGCCTTCATTTCCAGCTATACTGTGAAAGACGGTTGATCTAATACTCTGTCAAGTGCAGTGAATTCTGGAAGCACATGAAGCAGGTCACCGTTTGTATTGCCTAGTGAGACAGAGGCAGCGTATTTGGGGTGATTTTTCCAGGTGACACAGAAAAAACCAAACAAATAAAGAAACAAAAAATAAAAACAAAACCAGTCAAGATTCAATGCAGTACTGCCACCAATTCAAAACTAACAGGCTGTAGGATCCAAAGATGACAGATTTGAACCATAATCATCAAAGGAAGAATATTGAAAAAAATAAGCTGATTCAGGCTGATGATATGTTCCAGGTCGTCTTCCCAAGAGCAGGTGTTAAGGACATGCCATCAGAGAGAACTACCTTTAGTTAAGGATAAAGTTTGGTTATGTTTCATGATCACTTTTCCCTGATACTTCCTAATAAATCAGTAGTAACATTCCCCTCCCTACACACCAAATACTTACAGTTAATTTCTCTCTCTCTCTCTCTCTCTCTCTCTCTCTCTCTCTCTCTCTCTCTCTCTCTCTCTCACCCTTAAAGTTACATATACTTCAAATTGACACCGTATTATTTATTTATTAAAATACCCATTGCATCTACACAGACATTCTTTTTCTAAGAACTATTTACACCGTTGACCCTTGACATATAGCCATTGTATACAGCCTCAACTACATGCTTATTAATTCTGTAACTTACCAAATGGATAACTGAAAACTAGTTCAATCACTTTTACATGGTCTCGAATAACATACAATCTAGTTATGAAAAATATTTGAATAATTGCAATCATCTCCTTTTTGAAATTCAATATTAAAATAATATAGAGTGTATACAAAGAGAGAAGGTGGCAGCTGTTAGAAGCTACAAAATGTATTCTGGGTAGGAAAACCTCAAATTTATGAAAAAGAATGTCCTGGAGCATCCTAGCAGAATTACAAAGGGTGACATAAAATTACAGTACTCAGGAAAGAATATTTCATAATGCACCCTCTTAGTTTATTCTTACTGTACTATATTTAACAATGTAACTTATTAAAATATTTATTTCCAAATACTATGTCTTTAAACTGTTTTCAGATATTAAATAAACTTTATACAATTTCCTGACACCAATCTCTCCAATTTCCTCTATAAAAAAGTAATAAAGGGTTTATAACTAACTACTCCTTTTCCTCTTGGGCAATTACTGTGTCTCAGTTATCTTCAGACTCTGCCAGCCATATATTGACCTCCAAATTATTAAAAGAAATAAATTTATACCCAGTGTGACTGATGTGGTCTTGTAAATCATGTAAAAACCAGGAGACTTGTGAGGGAAAAAGTATTTGATGAAAATTTCATTTTATTGCATGAACAGATGTATACAATATGTCAGTTAAAGGTGTTTCAAATATTAAGGACCATGAAGATGCTTAGCAAGTAAAAGCATCTGTGCAAGCATGAGGATCTGAGCTTAAAGTCCCAAAACCAATTTAAAAATCTCAGGTATGTTTCTCACATAGAACCCCAGCACTATGTGGGCCATAGAAGGTGTGTGGGGTGGCATCACTGATGCGTGCCCACCCACAGCCTAGCTCAGTGTTCACTGAGAGACTGTCACAAAGGGAAGAGGACAGCGAGTGAAGGAGCAGGACACTGGCTGGTCTCCTCTGGACTCCGTACATGTGTGGGTGCATCTGTACAGCCATATCCACACGCATGACACCGATACTTAGCACATGAACTCATACACACAAGAAAATAGAATAGAAATAAAAATGCTATTCCACTGTGTGAGGAAACAGAGAGACGTTCTATCTAAAAATGAGGTGAACAGCGTCTTGATTTTGGACACCCCAGTCTCCAGAAACAACTTGTTCACCTGACTCATGCCATGAGTGCTGTGCACATGATACAAAGCAAAAGTTTGGAAACAATGAAAACTGCACAGACAAGTATCTGTATGCACTGCAGATATTTACAATGCATAATATCTTGTGCAAATCCATGTACACACTCATATCTGTGGGTTATTATTTGGCTGAGCTTTAACATAGAAACATAAATTTGAATACTGATATTCTGTTAAACACAAAAACTTGAGGAAATGATACATTGTATAATAGATGTCACCTGAAATTCTGTCAGGCAAACTGAGGAAAGGGTAAGCCTTTTCATACACATCTGGGCTTCCAGAAAGTACTTTTAGCTTAGATGTGGTAGATTAAATGGATTAATTTTTGGCAATCTACTCCACCCCATAAATAACCAGTAAACACATAGAAACCTAATTATAGTAGACCTAGTTTCTTTTAAAGCTCACTCACAACTGCAGCCTCACTAAACCTTTGAGTGTCCATAAGATGTGCTCTGGCTCATTAAAAGCTATAAAATAACTAAAATGCAAAATTATTAAATCAGCATCATATGATACACCATTAAAGAGAGTATTGCAGATGATCTCCTATTGAGAAAGAATGAATTTCTGGTGAAACCTACAATTGCAGATTGCATTATGTTAGTGGAGTTTGTAATTAGATAAGGAAGTTCAGTTGCATTGGGTTCAAGTCCACAGAGAAAATACTTGATTGGTATTACTAGCCAGGAACTGATTAAATTGTTTTTAACATTTTCTTTTAGACAGAAAGTTGATTGTTTCTAAAATATTTGTAAGCCAAGGGAAACAACCCATACCAGATTATACTGTGCTGGTTCCATTGTGCTAGACCATGTTATACATGACCAAGATCAGGAAAGAAAGAAGAAAGAGAAGCAGGTGCCACACAGAGACTCCAGGCAATGATCTCATTCCACACACCAGAGTGAAAACAAAGCCAAAAGCCCACTCTATATTCTCCAGCTATGCTGAAAGCTATTCCCCCAAGAAACATGCTTTCCCAGTTGTCCATTTTGACAAATCCCTCCAATAATAATAGCAAGTAATTTGCATGTAATCCAACCTGCCTTTAATTAAATTGTTACCCCATTTACTCTCTTAAAAGCCAACTTATTTCTCCAAACAGATGGGACATAATTACTAGCTCCAAGAGATTGCACCTCCTCTGAGCCAACTGTATTTTCCCTCATCTTCCAAATGTTGAAATTTCCAGGGGTTTCTCGAAGGAGAATTTATATTACTGAGTCACTAAGCAATTTAAAAAAAACTGTCCATGGTTTAACAAATACGATGTAGTTAATGGAATGTTTCGCTGGGAAGAGCAGAAGGAATAAAGAATTTGTTACTTCAGAGATTTCTGTTTTGAATAAATTTCAAAATGGTTAGTAGTCTGCATGTCTCTATTCCTTCTACTTTTCCCCTCCCCTGTAGGGAGGAGAACAGAAACCCTCAATTATTGTTTTATTCACCAATTGACAATTGCATTGGTTCAATGTCCCTGGCGTGGTTATGAAAACCAATATCCATTATCCACTCACTCTTTCCCATCCCATATTTCCCCATTAGTCACAGTAGGATGAGATGGAGCAAGCTCCTCTGTCTCAAGAGGGAACAGACTGAAAGAGGGAAAATGGCCTGGCTAGATCCATTGTTGGCAGCATAGGACATGTCTTAGTGTGGGCTTTCATGAGAAAATCATATGGTTTCTTGATCACAGTAAGACCTTTCCAACTTCCATGTCAGGAGGAAAACACAAGAGAACATAGCTGCCCATTTTCCAATACCTCCACACATTTTAGACAACTTAGTAGCACCATATATTTCTATGTGTTTTAGGAACCAGATATGTCAGAAAGCACATGGATATCTTCATGTTTTGTTGCTAGATCTGGTTTTCTGGTGACAGATGAAAATCTCTTCTGGGTCTGGTAAATAGAAAACAAAGAAAGAGAAATCTATGGGGTAGGGGTTGAGGCCATACCCACCCTTATTTTTAATGAAGTTAATTCACATGTAACCCAAAGATTTTGTGGGCAAGAGACTAACTTAATGAAAAGTGATCATTCTCAACTTGGATTTTTAAGAAAACACTGTTGCTGCTGTTATTGCTGCTGCTTAGTTGTGTAGGATGGGACCCAGGGCCTCATGAATGCTAAGTATTTGCTGATCTACTATTTCTTTTAGTATTTCTGGTGGCATGGGGGCACTGCATATCTCCATCTACTATGAAGTTGAGTGTGGCCATCTGTTTGAATTGACAAAGCATATTGTCACCTGAAGGGGCCTTCGACATGTCTGGGCAAAGATGTTTTTAGAGCCAGTGTATGATTTACCACCTGCTCTTTCCTTTTGTGCTAGAATTTGTAGTGCACCAGTGAGACTGTACCATGATTGGATGTCAGATGGAAGTGACACAAGAAAAGCCCCCCCCCAGCCAACCTAGGAAGACACTATAACTAGACTGAGAAATACACTTAAAATAAACTGTAAAATCATCTGACAAAAATTATATTTCAAGTAAAAACCTATATGACTCTTGACTTTCTAGGCATCCTTGCTTCAACCCTAGAGATAACACATGTGCCACACTGAGTAATTGGGGATGACAAGGAGAAGCAAGTGTCAACACCAGTCACATTTTTTTTCTCCACTACAAGCTACCAGTCAAATAATTTAGACATTATATAGTCCAATGAAAGCTTTGCATTCAACTTTCCTAGAACCACAAATCTTTATATTAAGTGCGCAAATTATTTAATACCTAAATGAGAAATATATTCTCAGGATCCAAAATTCAGAAGTGATTAGGGAGGAGGGCATACAATGAAATATGTTCCCATCCCAAGTATACACACGGACTTTGGACTCCAATAGAACAATGTGAGGTGCACTCTCACCCTGAACTCTTGGGAAAGGGTCTAGGCCCTGCCCTATATGAAATGACACACTATGGACACCCCCATGGAGGGCCTCACCCTCCCTGGAGAAATGAGGGGATAACGGGGGGGGGGGAGGGCACGGGAGGAAGGGAGGGAATGGGAGAGGGACCTGGAACTGACTTGTGAAGCAACCTTGATTCTTATCTAAATTTAAACTGGAAAAAAAAAAAAAGAAATATGTTCCTTGTACTGCTGACCCTATCTGCCCAGGTCCCAATTCACAATTCTTAAGCTCTATTGAGATGTATGTACAGTAAATACAAACACTAACCAAGTGTGATGGTGCAGGCTTTTAAGCCCAGTGCTCCAGAGTCTGGGTGTTGCGGAATATATGCTCACACTGTGAAACCTGAATCTGTGTTTGTGTTATTTAAATAGAATTAACCATGGGTCAGGAGGATAAATCAGCAACTAGTTAATGGAAAGTAGCCATGGATAGTCAGAGGGAGTCCAGAAAACAGACAGAGAGATGTACACGAAGTAGGAGGGAGTAACTCGGAATGTGGCAGTTCTTTTTGGTTTGGAGAGACTGAAGGGAGTCTCCCTTTCCTGAGATGCTGGTGAAGAGGGAAGATTATCTAGTTGCTGCTCAACCTCTCTGAGCTAGCAGGTTATCACCACAACACCTGACTCCTGAGTCTATACTGGTGAATATAAAGATAATGATTTAGTTAAAGACTGCATTTGGTGGCAGCAGCAGGAGGCAGGTCTGACTGGATGTAAAATTCCTGCTGCGCCACTGCCCAAGAAGCAAGCCAGTTACTGTGGAGCCTTAATAACCTAACCCTAACTGTGGAACCACAAACACTGAAACAGCAGTAGATTCAGGTGAAGTCACTGTGCCAGGGAATATAACATGTACACAGAGAGGTAGTGAAATGGACATCAGCCTGCTATGCTACACAGTGGTGTTATATCTCAAAACCCAAAACCAAGCAAGCAAACATATGCAATAAAACATATAATACAAATACGCATCTTTGTAAAACAATAACATAAAAGTAAAACTTTTAAATGTTCTCTGAAAACAAGACTATTTATAAATATGTGGTAATAATGGGAATCACTGGGTTTAGTAGGTAAATGGGAAAACGAATAAATAGAATTCAATTAAAAGTTTATGAGATATAAAAAATTGACTTTCAGTTTTTGACAAACTCATTAAAGATTGTGTATGCAACCACACAGGGTTTGTTCAATGGCAAAGAGAGGAAGAGACTAAGCTGACAAGTTTTTGAGGATGCCTCTGTAGAGCTGGGGTCATTCACACAGCAGGCAGAAGGTATCTTTACCACTTAAGGAAATGGCATAAGTCTAGAGTTGAAACTATGTGTAGAAAGAGAACAGGAATTCTAAAGAAAATGAAGACTATGCACAGTCTTTGTCACTAGGCAACAGAAGAACTGGCAGGCCTGAGCAGACACTAGTCATTGTAAGAGACATGAATGTTACTCTGACTAGTTTGGACATTATGCTCATAGAGTTGTGTAGGAAAAGTGATTAGCGTCGTCACTAGTGATTGTTCCTTAGCATTCTGGCCCCTCTGTGGTTCACTTCTGACTCTTGCCTTTAGTAGTCAACTTAGTCTGAGCATCAATCTCTAAAGTGGGTCTACTATTTTATTCCTTTCCAGAATATGTCACAGCACAGAGCTGCAATGAGAGGACTGCAGGCTCCTCCCTTGCCTTCATCAAGGCCATGACAGATGGGGAGACTGGCCAGACTAGAACAGCAAAGGGGCTTTGATCTGACCCAAGCTCTAGAATTTACTGTTAACTCCAAGAAACAAAAGCAGGAAACATGAATCAGAAATAAAATAATATTTAATGGTTTTGGTTTTGCAGATTTATCTCTCTCTAGAGATTATTTAAAAATTATCTGGGTTTGGACATTACACAACTATTCTACCAGCAAATTTTCTTGGAACTCTGAGAAGAGCAAGACATTTTCAGTAAATGTTAGAAAGCAGTAGTTGGGAAACCACTAAGAAACATCAGTAATTACCAATACACTAATCAATGAGAACTCAGTTGTTCAAACAGGAAACTGTTCCACAAATGGGTGCACTTCAGAGAAAGAAACCCCAGCTAACCAAATGAGTCTTATAAATAAAGTATGTATATAGATATCTTTACAAATATGGTAAATGATTTCCAAATGTAAGCCTGCCTATCTGCCTCTTCAATTGAAAGATATCAAAAGAATTAATTTTGGAGAAATGGTGTGTCTCTTACAATGCAATCTTTATCAGGAGCTGTGACAGTGTTGACAAGAGAGAGAGATTTCCAGGTTAGACTGGTTCATATCAATTATTTCCTCCCTGAAATGCTTTAGGAACTTAGATTTTAATAGCTATACTATCTTTAGAGTCAATGTACAGAAATCATTCACTTTAGATTTAACTCTATGAGCTGACATATTTAAAATTAAATATGATTTAGTTGTAATTAGTAGTTGTATACATGAAAATGGCAAATTACTTTAGCAACAAATAGGTATATTAGTTAGTAATTTTAAGTGAACCTGTAGACCACAGATTTTAGTTGATTTTTAACGTATTTCTAAGAAGTAGTAACCTACAGAAATAAGAAATGGGTATAATATAAGCAATGATAATTTATATTAAATAAATTAATTTACTTTTAAATAAATTCATAAACTACTAAAATAGCATGTTAGAAATTTGGAAATCATACTAACATGACACATGACACATGCACTAATTGAGTATTTGTGCTGCACAAATAAGATGTACAATGGTGAGGACTTAGGAATGGAATGTTTCCTTATCTCATGGAGTTTATCATAGATTGATGTTTTTCCTATCCAGCCTGAAAACTCAGAAGAACCAGGGATTGTGGTCCAGAAGTTCATGGTGTCTTGTGCATCGAATATATTAAGACTTCTCTACAGGAGCCTCAGGAGGTAAGGCATGTTCAAGAACCTTCATGAGACAACATAGTGGAGGAAGCCCAGATATAGCCCACTGTCCTGGCCCATTACTTCTAAAACAGGGGATATATCTGTATCTTATTTCTTAAATCAATAAACACTAAACTCCATTACCCAGTGCATTGGATGTTCTGCTGGGTACCTGGGGACCAGTCTACTCTGCAGGTAGCATAGCTTCCATGCCTAGCTGATACCTGAGCCTGAAGGAGTAACTAAGTACATAAGAGAATAAACGAACTTACAGTGTAAAACTGTGCTGAGAGAGATATTCACACATATACAAAGACTTCAAGGTAGTATAAATTTAAATTTTAACCAAAATGCCCTATCTACCATGTACAGAGTACACACATTCAATTCTCTCTATACATGATGTCTTCGCCTTTTTTTATGGAATTTCTGATACAAATACATATCACTGAGTATGTGTATGCTTGACAGAAACATTCTTGCTGACAAAATAAGCACATAGTTGAATGAGTGCCCTTAGTGTTAACTTCTGCATAATGTTGTTTTATTTAACATTGCATTGGTGTTCAATAATACAGGCACATATGTGAGAAAGATTCTCTTAATAAGAGAGAAAAGGAAAGAGGCAGCAAATATAAGAAAGCAATACTTTATTTTCTTTTTGAGACAGGATTTCTCTGTGTAGTCCTGGCTGTCTGGAACTTGCTCTGTAGACCAGGCTGGCCTCTAACTTACAGAGATCCTCTGCCTCACAGTTCTTGAATTTTTGAGAGAACAGTTTTCCACTCTTACTTTCAATAGCCTTTGAGTATACCAGCTTCACAGTTCATGCCCAATGGGGAGTCCATAACAAAATAGTTATTTTCCAATGACAAGCCTGAAGCAGTTCAAAGTGAGACAAACATGCATTTTGCACATGGGTAGATGCTGCAAGCTTAGCCACACCACTCCATATACGGGGTAAATTTTATTCATTCTGTAGGTTTTTCAAACATGGAAAGTGATTCAGTGAGTGGTCTGAGTGTGTGGTATGTACTCAGAAAAATATAGACAGGCTAGATCATTGGCTTTCCCGGTGACTCTGCTTTACTCTGGAACCCTACCATTGCTTCTAAGCAAAAGCCAGAATGTGAGCCAGGTGAAAATCACCTCAGTAGATTCCTGCTCAGCTAGCAACCAGCTGTTCTGGAAGATGACAGCATAGCCTGATTTCTTATCAGCACAATAGCTCCCAAATGCAGAACTCAAATTACAATGGGCCGAATAGGAACCTACATTGAAGTTTATTTTAGGTCATGAAATATTGGGCTAGTCTGTTGGTTGGCAAAGCAACCACCCCACTCCGTGCATAGGTTAGTCACTATTATATATCATGTGTCCCTGATTATTGGCCAGAAACTCTTATATATCCTCTTTATTATCATTCAATTTCTTGTAAATGGACTCTCTATGAGGGGAAGACCTCTGGCAGCTTTATTTTATCTCTGTATTCTTATCTCAAGTGTTCAATGAATTCTTGTAACTTTGAACCTATTTGACATGCCATTCAAAGTTAAACAAAATGTGAATGAATATCTCAATCCCTGGCTGTTTAGTTGATGACTGGAACAGATTGTTTTTTAACTTTATTATTGTCTAAAAGATAAGCACTGAGTGACCAAGAAATAAAAAGATATTTGCAAACTCATTATCATATACAAAAGAGGAAAGAAACCCAGGGACTTGTGAAAAATATTATCTACTAAATTAGCAAATGAATGCAGGGTTTTAAAAAATGAACACCCTTTAGTAAGCAAGACTAAATTTCTGTAGCTAATGAGCTTGCATGGCTATTTATTAACTGATTAAAGAAATAATGAGTTCAGATATTTTTCTATACTTGACTTATTTAAGGAAAACATATTTCGTACCTTTACCAACAAAAATAGTTTATAAACTTACTAGGGTTTTGTTTTATTTTCTATCATTCACATAGATGATTCTTGTAACTACTGGTTACTCAAAATGTGCTTTGATCTGCATAAAATCATCTAAAGCTTTGGTTCAGCAGCCACATCCAATTCATTTTATGGTTAAATACATGGTTAAATGTCCTATAATTATTTGGCTTGTTACTGTTGTGAACAGTCTTCATAAACTAAAAAGTATTTGTCTTTTCTTAAATAAATGACAAAGATGAGATGGGTAAACTGGATAGCAATTTTCTCCTCAAAACATATTTAATAATTGCTGGCAGAACTGCAACAAAATATTTTATCTTCTGAATTACTTTCCAAAATTAATATTAGACAGACTGTATTTAATTTCTCATATATCATATTATAGCTCAATAACAAATATCAGATGGATATTTCCAATGCTCAACAATGTATTTAATGATTTTTAAAAATTTTCAACATTTTGCTACTGGTGTGTATGGGTTGCAGTTAAATCCCAAATAAAACGCAGATTTATTTTTTACTCTGAATTTTAATGTGTTTCTATACATAAAATTCATGAGCCTAAGCAAAAATGTTGTAGATATTTTTCTTTAGTTCCTAAGTAATTAAATTCTACGATACGGTTATATTTTAGCTTCCTTAGTCACATATATACCAGATATGTGGCATTTGCTGTAATTACAGGAGCCATTTAAAACTGGTTGCCAATTAAACTTCTAAGATCATCAGTCAGTAGTTCAGGCTCAGCACACAGACTTAAGATAGACCAGCTTTTATTTGTGTGAGTCAGCATCTCTCTATGTCAGTTTTCTACTTGCAAAATGAGCACGGTGCCTCATGCCTAACCTTCAACATTATTATAAAAGTGAACATGATGTTTCACAAGTATATACAGGTAAGGTACTAGATCTACCATTGGAGAAAAGATTAGGGGTGTGTGTGTGTGTGTGTGTGTGTGTGTGTGTGTGTGTGTGTGTGTGTGTGTGTGAACAGATCATCTTGCTATGTGTATACTCTGTGCTGTAGCAGTCTCTCCCTGGACTTATTTCCAATAATGGTACTAGAAAGTGGCCTTCAAGACCCTACAAGCTGGGAGCGGAGCTCTTTGGGAGAGTGTTTGCAGAGCATGTTTGAGGCCCTGAGTTCTGTCTCTAGCACAAGTAAAGCAAAGAAGCATGCAGGAAATCACAGCAATAAGAGAACCCTCAGCAAACCTCTTGCCAAAAGTATCTTAAGGAGAAATCTGCCTCCCTAAGTAGCCTGTTGGCTATTAGTAGTATAGCTGGATGGCTGTGTCTTTCTTGAAAGTTCCAGGGAAAGAAAATGAGAACACCACTCAGCTCACTGTTATTGCTTCAGGGAAAAGAGAAATAGATCACCCCACATTTTTAGTGAATAAGTTTTCCTTGACGGTTTTAGATCAGGGATATACTTTTGCCATCCTCTGAAAAAAAAAGTATTTCACTTAGCTTTCTCCAGGTCACACTGAGCATTTATTGTGTGAAGTAACAATGGCAAAAACTGGGGGTTAAAAACAAAAGTAGTGGTATATCTACATTGTCACAGATTCTATCCTTTAGGGTAAGAAAGAAAAAAAGAGGGAAGAAAGCCTAATAAACTGGAAAGATACTATCATATTTGTGATAAGAATTTTGAGTAAAGCAAACCTGGGCAATGTAAAAGAAGCTATAGAAGAACCTACACAAGTTGGAATAGAGTGGTCCTGGATGCTGTCTGTGGAGGTGACCCTTTTTTTTTCCTGAGATAGAAGGTGTGGAAACACAAGGTGGAGAATACAGATGCAGAAGACACTGATGCAGGATTCAGGTTGAGTCATGAAGCCTTGAAGTAGGAAGGCTGGGCATGGAGGCCAGCAGAGCCCCATAGCATGATTTGGTGATAAGGGCCTAGTCTTGCAGAGACAGACCTTTTGTGTGATATTTCATTACACTGATGAAGATGTGTCACTGTGACTGGAAAAAGCTAACCAGCCAATGGCTAGGTAGGAGCTGTAGCTAGGACTTCAGGACAGAGAGAGCTCTAGGAGGAAGAAAGGCAGAGTTGCCAGTCTGAGGCAGAGAAAGAGAGTGGTGGTAGTGGGGTAAAAGCCATGAGTCATGTGGGAACATGCACTTGAATAGGAATGGATTAATTTAAATGGGACAAGCCTAAACTATAGGTTGGGATTTCATAATTAATAATAAGTCTCTGGGTTATTTTTTCGTGTGTGAGCTGGTGGCCCAAAGAAAAATCTGCCTACACAGACCTACACAGTTTGTGGACATTAGTCCTCTCCCAAACACTAGTCAGAATAGAAAACTTCCCAGAGACCCTGGGTCATACAGTGGTAGAGCTACTACACAAGGAGGATGAGGGAGACTGAAGGAATGGAGGAAGAAGTGCTGCCTCAGGGATGCGACAGATGCAGCCTCCCCTGCTTTTCATTACTCGTTTTTGTCACTAACTTGGCAATCCATAATACAGCTGATGCCACAGTGTTAGCAGTGGCTGGAGTTGCTTCCCAGGAACTTGGAACTGCTTTTGTGTCAATCAAATTGGCTGAAACCATAGATTCATTAGGTAACCTTTTAACATCAGAGAGCCTCAAGCAACTCCTTCAGAGCATGCTAAGGCTGCCACGCTGAGTGTATGTCCTATGAAGAGCCATGGTTAACTACATAGAGCAGATTTCAGAGTGCTTCCTGTCTTCCCTATCACCTCTTACCCCACACCAAAGAACACCTTGTTTGCTTATGTCAACAGCTGGTCACAATTCAGTCCTTGCAGAGGTAGATTGGAGATTTGGGGATCTTAATACATTTCCTTCCCAGTGACTGGCAACACAGTAGAAAAGGCAAAAGGAGAATCATTTGGAAGGGATGGGGGAGTAGACAAAAATAATTATGTTGGAAGGGAATTAGAAAACTTTTTGAGCCATGAAGAAATAAGAGAAACTTAGAGAGAATGCTGAAAGAGGGAACACTCTGGCACATTTTGGAAGAACACCTGGTATCATAGGCTGTATAAAGTCCATCTTCTCTCTCTCGTTAGTTCCTAGAGCTTTTCACTCACTCTGGAAGATGGCTTTTGCTCTCTGATTTTAGACAAAGCTGGCTTCTACAACAAAAAGTCTCAAATACTTAAAAAATAATTACTAATGTGAAGATTCTGCACCAGGTTCGTGGCATTTCTTCCGACTGCAATAAGAACTGTCTGTTTTCTTTTCAAAAGCAATGTGATTGCTTCTCCATTGACACCACGGAAAGCAACTTAAGGAAGAATCAGAGAAAATGAAGGGAAGTAAAAATTTTACATAGTTTGTGTAATATTATTATTAAAACCACATATTATCATAGCTAATAAAATCAATTATGTCCCAGTGTAACACAATGATAAGTTATTGTTATAAATAGTAATCTCTTCTTTACAGAAATTAAGACAGCAAATTCTCACATTTAAAACTAAGACAATATAAGAAAAATCTATCTGTGCTTAGGTTTAATTGTATCATATATTCTAAGACAGATATTTTTAGGTCCTCTGTTCTCATGTAGGTCAAGGGAAATGCATCACTTCCCCTTACTTCTTCAATCTAAAACTGTAACCCACTACATTACTCCTCATCATGGGTGTAGGAGGAAGCATAATCAACAAAAGCAAGCATTTCCTGCTTAAATTGTTTAGCATTACACTGTGTCTTATTTTTTTAAACCACATGATTCAGAAAGACAACTGTGTCAAGTATTTCCATAAAACATTTTTTACACAAACTTCCAAGTGACTTATTTGAAGAGTTTATTGTGAGAATTACATTTGGAAGATGTAGCCAGCAAGGCAAATTGCATGAAAGGCATGACTCACCCATAGTCAAACAAGTTCTGTACAAATCAGGACTATTTCAAAAGCCTAAATGCTGGAACACTAAGCAAGTCAATAGAAAGCAAATGAACGTTCTTTCTTTCCATTATCACACAGAGAAGAACTGGTTGGAAAAAAATGCGATTGACAAAAGTAATCAGTCACTAAAAATGAGAAAGTTTGCTACTAAAAGAGGAAGCCAATACACAGAAAACAATTTCAGACAGATTTTTGACCCAATGACACTTTGATTGAAGAATGTGTACTTATTTTGAAGTCAACTTAATAATTTCCATTTCCAGTCAAAATGGAACAACAGGAAACTTTCAGAAGTGACTTCCCCAATTCTTCAAGACACAAAAACAAAACAAAACTATTTAAAATATCCTATCACATTTTGTTTGTGATTATACTTATGTAGGGTCTGTGCACACCATGAATATATATATTTGGTGGTCAGAGAACATCTTGCAGAAATTGCTTCTGTCTACCATGGTGGGTCCAGGTCAAAGCACCTTCACTTTGTGGGCCATTTCACTAACCTAAAATCTCTGCTTTTATGAAACAGAAGGTAAGTCAACAAATGTTAAGAGAAGCTTTTTCTTGTGAGAAGCTTTCCCGCCAGCCTGGTTCTAGAGCCGCATCAGTCCCAAATAAACACAGAGGAGGCTATATTAATTATGAAGCTGTTGGCCTTGTTTGTTTCTTACTGGCTAGCTCTGACTTAAGTAATTACCCCATAATTGTTAATCTAAGTATTTCTCTTACCGGAGAATAGTTCCGGGCTTCTGACCCCATGGCGTTACATGTTGACTCTCTTGTGTTTCTCCGTCCCAGAGTCCTCCTGGACTCCTAGTCCCACCTATCTAGATTCCTATTGGCCAGACAGTCTTTATTGACAAATGCATAGGACTTCCCCCCAACAAACAAAGGTCAGTAACTCCTTGGTGAAGGTATATCCACAGAAAGAGTCCCAGACGAAACATGCCTTACTCTTGAGGCATTCAGCAGTCCATTGTTCAAGGACAGCCCTGAAAGATGGTAGGGTGTCCCTGTGTTGGGGAGGTGCTGCTGAGAACTCAGGAATATTGAGCCTTGGAGAGTTCACAAGAAAGAGTACTGAAGAAAAAAGTTCCAAAGAGAAAGAACTTCAGGCATGGGTAGCAAGCACTTCCACCAACACTGATGAGACCATGTATATGAGTGACTAAGTTAAGCCGAGAAAATCACAGGACAGAATAAGTCACCTTCCACTAGCCAAGTCCCATGTAAAGCTCCCATAAGTTGAGAAAGGGTACAAATATCTGAGAAATAATATTGAAAGGGTTTCAAATTTGATGAGAAGAACAAATCTTTAGATTCAAAGAGCTCAATGAGTCTCGAGTATAAGAAATATGAAGACACCTAAACTAAGGGACAATACTAACAAATCACTCAAAATGTGAGAGAATTCAAAAGAATTAATAGTCTGAAGAGCAACCAAAGAATGGAACAATTAAAAGTGAACAATTTTCTTTAGTATGACTGCCTCCCCACCAAGGTAGTTGAGAAGAAACTAAAAACCTGAACAGCTTTGTATATACTAAAGAATTTAAATTGGTAGATAAAAAACAAAATCACAAAACATGTTCTGTCTCAGACTGCCTTTCTAAAGAACCTACCCAACACTCAGAGAAGAAACAATAATAACAAATTCCTGTGATAAACATCACAGGAGGAGCTGCACCCACACAACTATATGTATCTCCAAAACTCAAACCAACCAGAAAAAGAAGCTCAAAATGCCTCAATATAGGTAATATATTGGGAAAAATTGATTAACTAAATCCAGTCATGCATGACCACAATACCACCGTGTCAGTAATAGCAGTCTTAGCTTTAGGGATGTAAAGACTATCAGATTTAAAAACTAACCAACAAAATTCACAATACCACAAATAAAAAAAAAGTTTCTCTCAATGGATGCAAAAAAAGAAATTAATCACAATAAAACATATTTACCTAACAACAGCTAAAAGGAAAATAGAAGCTTCTTCTGAAAAAGCATAAATATGACAATGTACAGCTATTCTAGTTAATGATAAAAGATTAGGGGATCATGAATCAGCCAAATGTGTCTGATATGCCATACTTCTCATCACAGCACTGGGGTATACATGTAAATTAAAGAGAGAACATCATGATCACCTTGCAGAAACACAGTCTAATCTGTAAAAAAAAAAGTCATAATATCTAACATATGGGTCCAGAAAAGTTGTTGGATTAAAAAACAAAATAAAAATACTAATTTTATTTCTATACAGTGATAAAAATAACTGGGATTGGAAATAAAAGAAACAGGGATATAAAAATGCAATACTTAGGGATAAATGTGTGTCCGTAAACAATTGTTATACTATAAACTACAAAACAATCACGACAGAAGAGTCAAAGCTTTGGTTGGGGATGAATCAATGGGGGAGCATTTGTGAAACATGCAGGAAGTCCCAATTTTCTCTCATGCACAAGAAGAGACACGAAACCAAGAAAGAAGGAAGGGAAGCAGGAGGAAGAGTGGAGAAGGGAAAGAAGAAGGAGGAAAGGGATGTAGGAAAAATGGGGGAGGGAGGGAAGGAGAAGGAAGGAGGGAGGAAGAAGAGGGAAAGGGAGATAGGTAAAAGGGGATTGGGGAGGGGAGGAGAAGCAAGGACGGAGGAAGAAGAGCTAAATAAATATGTGTAATTGCTTTCAGGCTTTAGATGATTCAATATTTTAAAGAATTATTCCCCAAGTTCATCTATATACTCAATGCAATCACAACCATAAATTTCTTGTAGCAGTTGATAACTGATTCTAAAAATTTTATGTAAATGGAAGACTCTAAATTCAATCTGACTCTGGAAAAGGACATAAATGAGCAAGACCCAAGTGATCTGATTTTAATAATTTGTATCAGATCATGATAATTAAGGCAGTGCAGTGCCGAATACAGAAAGACAAATATATCAACTGAACAGAAAAATGACAGTTCAGAAGGTGACACTTTGAGGCAACTGATTTTCAACTAAGGACCACAGACAACTCAGTAACACAAACTAGCTTAAACAAATGGCTTAGTGAGGCTTGTATAACCATATTTTATAAAGAACTTCCAATTGTTGCACACCTCACACCACACACAAACACTAACATCAATAACAGACTCCAGCATTTAATTCAAACTAAAACACAAATTATTTTCAGGAAGATAAAATCTTTGAGTTGGGTAAAGGTGGTTAATATACAACAACAAGAGCACAATGTATAAATGTGTAAATTAGTAATGAGACTGCATAAAAGTTACATATCTCTGCTCTTTGAGAGACAATGTCATAAGAATGAGAAAACACACTATGGCCTTGGAAGAAACTCTTGCAGAAAATACACCACAAAAATGACTCATTCTTGACCCATATACAAGCATCAGAAATGATTCATACCTGACTTCATATACAAGCAAAGACAGTAAGAAAGTAAAGTGACAGAGATGAAACTACTCTAAAGAGATACTTGATTTTTCTTACTCATCTGACCACTGAAAAAATGGCCCAAAAGATATGGGATATTCTTTGGAAGCTTCATGCACTAGTCAGGGGGTATGTTGTCTTCCAGAAAGAAATTTCACAATTCTAACAACTTGGCTTCATTGGAAGTCCAGACAAGGGTGGGTAAACAGTGGGTAGGACCAGACCTTGACCTTGCTGCTTAGACATGCATGTCCTTGGTGCTCTTAAACTTGGATCACTTCAGGACTCCCAAAGATGGACTTGAGGGCTTCGCTGTATACCTTTTCTTTCTTCCCAATGTGGACATATTGAATAAATTTCCCTTTCCTGCTTTCCACTCTTCATTTAGCTCTTTTAGTTGGCTTACTGCAGATTAGTTGCCAGACTGACTGGGAGCACAGATTGTAATCTTCAAGTTCACTAAAACAGACTACCATGCCAAAATTGGAGGCAGATTTGCACCTACATTTCACTAAAGAGAAATTTGGCTAGCAAATACACACTAAAAAAGACCCTGAACATCATTAGTCATTAGGTGCTTGCAAATAAGGAGCATACTGAAATGCCACTCACTCACTATCCATCAGTGTGAGTAAATCCAGTAAGATCGGAGCAAACGAAACATTGGTAAGGATGTTGCCTCTTGGTAGCATACTTCATCATATTAAAAAGTGAACATATCCTACCATTTACAGCTGAACTCCTGTTGGTACTGAAAGCATATATGTATATACCAAAACCTCCATATGCATGTTCATAGCAGGTTTTTAAGGAGTAGCTCATAATCAGGAAGTTGGTATGTTCTCAACAAAAGATGTATGCTGTAGTAACTAATACCTCCCCACTAATAGTAGCTTCTTTCTTCTTTTTTGAATGTTCTAGCAGTTAAACTCAGAATCTCACTCATGACAGGAAATACTTGACCATTCTGGTCTAACCTCAGCTCACCAACTGCTTACACAAGCCCTACTGTGAGAAGCTTTGCTCTTCACTTTAGACTCCAACTGAATAAGGTAGGAAGTTTCCTGGAACACCCCCTCTGCTTTTAGTGGGTTTTGGTAGAAATGAATTTCTGCCTTTATGATTCACTGTTCAAAGCCTGCCAGATTTGAGCCTTATAACAATGACATGGAAGGGTCTTCTGAGGGAGAGGTTAAGGATGGAAGGATGGTGGGAAGGACAGCAAATATACTGACAACAGTACTAGAGTCTTCCCTTGCCTGGTTTGAGGTATTTTAATATTGCATTTTACATGGATAATTTTCAGTCTTTGTACCCCAAAATGCAGGGATGATATCAAAGAGACCAACAGACACCAAGAATGAAAAACTTTGTCAAACACACCAATGATCTAACCCAAGGAGTCACCAGCCACAGAAATGTCTTAGAAAACTCCAGTTTGCAGAAGTAACAGAGCTCCACTTCAGATTCAACTGCATGCTGCTTCAGGGAGAAAATGACAATGTTAAAAGCCAGCTTTCAAGACAATACCTGCAAAAAGTAAAAACTTTCTAGAACAAGTGTGCTACTGTGCCTGGCAGCACTGTATAAATCCTGTGACTGAGCAATGCCCAGACAAACCCTCTGTTGCTTCCATGACTTTAGCCCACCTAATTTTTGGAGGTAGTTAGAGTTTTCATAAGCTGTTGGACCTAACACTAAAAGTTACTATCATGTAGATTTTTGAAAAAGTTACTAAATCATCTTTAAATTTCCAAAAATTAATAATTAGTAGAAGGAGGTAGGAAAATGTATGAAGCTAAGTTCTCCTTTTTATAAAATAAACAATTATACAAACACAAAAGCATTTTCGTTATTACGATAACTTCTCTAAGCCATTTTTTATTATTTTAATTTTAAATAGCTTGTTTTACATGTCAATCCCAGTTCCCTCTCCCTCCCCTCCTCCCACACCCCACCCCCTGCCATGCCTCCCAGCATCTCACCCTATTGCCATTTCCTTCCACATAGGGGATATCTAGAGTCTATCATTTCACTCAGGGCAGGGTCCAGGCACTCCCCTAAGAGTCCAGGCTGAGAGAGCATCCCTCTTTGTGTTATGGACACACGATGTCTGTTTGTATGCCAGGTATAAACACTGATCCACTGCCCAGGGCCCCATAGGTTGTCCAGGCCTCGTCACTGACTCTCACATTCAGGGGGTCTGGATCAGTCCCATGCTGGCCTGTTCCCCCATGACCTACTCTCTCTTCCTCTTCTCCCCTTTTAACTGAAATGTCCTAGGTATTTTCATTTGGTAAGAAAAACATCTCTTTGATCTGAGTTCTCTTAGTATTTTGCTTATTTGACTGCAAAAGCCATGTCTATTAATCTTGTCTTGCTGTATAAAAGTTTGTTTTGCAGACATTCCATTCATGGTCATTTGTGGATGTAAGTTCATCTTCCACTCACTGCCCATCTTCCCACAGGAACCTGTGAAAGTCTCTGTAACAGAAGTCATATCCACATTGGCTTCCCAGATACAAGCAGAGGCACACATTCTTTTACAGTAGTCAATAAATGGAAAAAGAATAACTCAATGTTGTAAACTGTGCCTTTTGGTACCACATAAAATGAAACATTTTATTTAGGAAAAATACTTCCTAATCTTCTTTTGTCTGCATAACATGCCACACTGAAAAGAAACAGGTCTACAAACCTTTGACATGCTATTGTTTTCATAATGCAAGCTATCAATTAAATGTGGATCTCTGCTCTAGTAAGGCTTGAGTGCAGGATCAGAGTGCCAAGCTCACACATGTACTCAACTTTCTCTTGACAGATCTCAAAGCTCCTTGTTGTATTTCTATTATTTGCACCAGAAATACAAACATTCAGAGAGCCTTCATGCTTTAACTTATGGAAACATATCTGCGAGACCCACAGATGGAACTCAGGGAGTCCTAAGTAGGGATTGTAGGAGTCAGGGTGGAGAGTCGAGGACATCACTAGAAAACCCACGGAAACAACTAATCTGGCTCATAGGACCTCACAACAACCAGGGAAGCCTGCATGGGACAGTTGTGTAGCTTGTGAGACTCCTAACAATGGGAGCAAGAGACTGCCCTTGGTGCTTTGGCTGGCTCTTAAGAACCTATTCCTCATATTGGGTTGCCTTGCCCAGCCTAGTCTTAGTGCAACTGCTAGGCTATGTTTTGTTGACACCTATGAGAGGCCTGCCCCTTTTCTGAACAGAAGCAGAAGAGGAGTGGTTGGTGGAGGAGGAGTGGGAGAAGAAGAGGGAGGGAGTTGTAAAATAAGCAAATAAACAAACCTGCTTGAGTCTAAAAAGGAAGTACAAACATTCTTAGAAGGCATTTTGACAGATATGACAACAAACACACTCTGGCTTTTGCATCCTGCCTGTGTTACCTTGCTCTTTGTTATCATCAAATGCCTGACAAAGAACTTAAGGAAAGAAATGTTTTATTTTGTCTCACTATTTAAGAAAGGATACAGTTTACAAGTCATCATGCTTAGGAAGGGATGGTGGAAGGAGTGAGAGGTGGCTGGTTACTTAGGGTCCATTGTCAGGAAACAGTCCTGGATGCTGGTGCTCAACAGGCTTCTTCCTTTTGTCAGTCTGGGACAAGTCTATGGGATGGCATCATTTACATTCAAGATGAACCCTTCCTTCTCAGTTAAACCTATTTGGAAATGCCCTCATCAGTAAGTGCAGAGGTATGCTTTCATGGTGATTCTAAATCTAGGCATACTAATAATGAAGATTAACCAAACACATTGCCAAAGCATCAACAACCATTTTTTAAAACGATTCTGGGATGCAAGCAATAATGAGAAGAATTAACTAATTAACTAACCAACTAACTAACTAACTAACTCAATCAATCAATCTATGTGCCAATACACGGCTGATAATTCATCATTTGTAAGTATCAGGAATATTGCCAGCTTGAAAGTCTAAAATGGGACAAGGAACTGGCATTTGACAAACATATACTTTAATGAGTTACATGCAAAAATACTGAAGAAACTCATTTGATAAAGCTTGCCTCTTTTTAATACCTAATTTCAATCGTCTTTAGCAGCCTCCAATTCTTAATACTCTTTGGGCCAAGAATATTAGTGCCCTGATCTTGCCACCATGCTCGGTGGCATTGGTTTAAATTACATGATACCACAAAAACAAAGATTCTGTGTGTTTTTATGTGTTGAACAGAACAGTAGTAATTTTTTCAAAGCAGGTTAGCATATTTGTTTAATTTCATAACAGACTTTCTGTGTTATTAGAAAACCACTGGGAGCCTCAAAATAATATTTATATAGACCACACAGCTACCTCTCTTTTGCCCTACATGGGAAACTGAAGTTTCACTTTTGTTATTCATCTAAAGAAAATTCCTACAAAATATGCCACTAAGACAAACTTTGGGACTGAAAGTCTGTTGCCCTGTTTAGATTTCAGACAGAAGGTCTTTGAATGGATTTAATAAACATAATCTGACTGCCTTTCAAGTGCCTATGGCAGGGGATTTGTTCAGCCAAGAAAGAAAAAAAAATCCCAGTCAGTCACCATTTACTTGGCAGCGAAAGGCACATTTATCCAGCAAGGATTGTTTTGCTTTGCCTGCTAAGATGGTACTTGCTTATTATATAGTAGCTGATGAACAAATGACACTATTAAACGTCTAAAGAAGTTAGATATGGACTTCTTACAGAGACGAGTAATAACCCAAGTGTGAACAACGATGCTCTTACTGCAAATGGCACCCATTCTCTTGAAGGTCACTTCCCACAGTCACCTCTTCTTTGTTTTCAATATGGCTCTGAGGAATGGATTCAGGCCTTTGTGTTTGAGAAGCAGGCACTAGTAAGATTTATCTCCAGATTTTCTTTTTATTAAACTATGATATATACCCATACATTAACAATTAATAGAAACTATGTGTGTGTGTGTGTGTGTGTGTGTGTGTGTGTGTGTGTGTGTGTGTACAGCATGGGGTCTTTAGTATATTTATATACAGTATAATAATCAAAATAATCAGTAGCACTTTTCTATGTTCACACCATTTGAAAATTTTCTGTATTAGTTTTTAATGTTCAATAAGTTTTTGTCAGCCATAATTATCTACTGTGCATTTGTATACTTCTTAAATTGCCAACATTGGCCCTTCCTCACTGAAAAATCTGCTTTGCAAAATAGCTCAATGTCATTTTAACTTGACTGGCACATATCTGGAAATAGCACTTACAACTGCCACTTCTGAGAAATAAGTAACATACACAACATTTTTCTATGGCTGTCTACAACTAATTACATTTCAAGTGGAAACAATGGTTGTTTTGGGTTTACTCTCCTTCATGTTTCCTATCTGGCTTTTAATCTCACAGCCACATGGTGAGCTGCTGCCAATTATAAAACCATTATTATTCAACATAAAGTCAAACAATGCACCACCCAAGTCACCTAAAGTTTAAGACTGCAGAGGTATGAGTCAGGCAATTAACTGGAATTCAAGAGTGCTCTGAATTACATTCTTAACAAGAATAGCCTGAACTCTCAAAAGCACAGTCAAAATTAAAACCTCCGCATTGTTTTTGACCAATCTGATAAGAGTGAGAAAGGCGGACATATTTTCAATTCCGTACAATAAAGAGGCATAAAGAAAAGCACCTTTAGCTGGATGCTTTGTTGAGTTAAAAGTATTGTGAAAATTCACCCCAGCAGGTTATTATTCAAGCTGGCACAGAGTGTGGCTGCAAAGGTACCACTGTTGACCTGAGTTGCACAGAAAACAAATGCTAGTTAAGTAGCATTCCCCTTAGCCTAGAAATGCTTCAGGTAGCTTATTTTCAACACAAGATGCTTCGGGGATTTTTATGCCCATAGTGAAATTCATTTTCTAATTCCTCTCCATTGATCTCTTCACTTAACACCTATAAACAAGGAGTATGCAGACATCTACCCTCAGTTCAGTGAAAGTTCATTTGTACATTTTTTCATAAGTGTGGTATTCAAGGGCTTTAATGACAACAAAATCTAAGCTAGCTGCTTTAGTGAACTTTCCACTTTAGCACACACTGAAACATGATTTTGCTACTTAGATTTTTCTCCCTTTCCATTAGAAATTAAAACGAAAGCAGGACAACAATGAATTAACAGGGGATTCATCTAAATATCCTTTATATTCATCCACTCCATCCCTCCAAAATGTTCTAAGGGTATTCAGAGAAAGATGGAGGTCGCTGTGTTGGAAAGGTCACGTGACTGACTACTATAGTGGTCTGAGCATCAAAAAACGAAAATAAAAACAAATATAAAGTGACCACTTCTGGTTCTTCCAAGGTCTGGGTGTTAGTGAGAAGGAAGTTCATACCAATCTTCCTCATGGAGCTGTCCACTACCATGGCAATATGGAGGTTTATTACAGGAGGTGGCTGTATCTCTCTATCCTGGTTCTGTCACATAGATTAGTTGTGCTGCTTATTTTTTTTTGTTTGTTTTTTTTTGTGTTTGTGTGTTTTTTTGTCAACATGACATAAGCTGGAGTAACCCGAGAAGAAGGATCTTCAGCCTTGAAAAATCCTTCATGAGACTGTCCTGGAAGAAAGCCTGTGAGGGAATTTTCTAGATCATGATTTGAGGTAGGAGGGTGCATCCCACTGTGGGTGGTACCACCCCATGTAGATGGTCCTAGATTGTAATGAAAGAGTGATCTGACTGAACCATAGAGTAAGATAGTAAAGAGATTTTTTCCATGATCTTGTTCAACTTTCTGTCTCCAGGTTCCTGTTTGAGTTTTGCCATGACTCTTCTTCATGATGGACTATAATCTGTAAGATTAATAACACTCTCCCAACTTCTGTTGGTCGGTGTTTTATTATAACAATAGAAAGCAAACTAGGACACTGTGCATGTCAATGTGTCCCTCTCAAATGTAAGAAGGTTTCAACTGAAATTGTTACCCTCTCTCTCTGAGTCTAGGCTGGAGTAAAGGAATCCATGTTTAACATCTTCCCTAAAGAGGTAGGTCACAGGTTCCCTTACATGTGTGTGGATCACTGGCATTAGAATAATAGGCCCAGGTTCATCTACTGATTGTCTTTATTCAAATAGGCCCAGGTTCATAGATGAAACTATGTGGCTCTGACATCTACCACCCCAGTTAATATTGTTTCTCAGAACTCCCTTATAAATGGCCAAAAGACAGTCTATTTACAGATACAATGAACTCCTTTGTAACAACTGAATTCACATGATAGCATCATTGTCATTAGTGAATATGATCCATGTATGGAAACTTCTTATACCCTAAAAATCAAAATAATATTTAAGCATACTATAGCTTCTGCCTTCATATGGGTTGAAAAATACTCAAAAAATCAAGACAATTAGCACAAGTACAGATGAAACACTAAGAAAGTTAGTTTATTGGATAAATGGCTCATTTTTTCTTCCCCCTGCCCCAGTTCTTATTTTTAAAGAAAAAGAAGAAAAGTCAGTAGAGAGGAATGAGATCTGTGGAGGACTGACTGGAATATGCACAGTCCTGCATCTTCAATGTAATTCTCTTTGGATGAATCCTAACTGACAGAACTTCCCAGATTTGAATTATAAAAGCTTGTTTATTTATACAAAGTCCTATTAGATAGGGGCACCGTTTGCTTTGTTTTTAATTAAAGAAAGAACTAGGAAACAACTGAGTATTTTCTGTTCTCAGCTTTTCTGTGATGCTATGCATCAGTCAGTTCTCAGTTGTAGAGTTCCTGGTATTAAGGGCAGGCTTTCTCCTGACCCACTAAGTCTTGAGACAGGGTCTCTCTATATAGCTCTGACTGTCCTGAAACTCACTATGTAAATGAGGCTGGCCTTAAATTCAGAGCTCTACCTGCCTCTGTCTCCTGAGTGCTGGGATTAAAGGCATGTGACACAGCCAGGGGAGTACAGGTTTTCAATTAATCTGTAAGCAAACTTGTTCCTCTCCCCTTAGATGGTTTCAGAAGAGCCTCATCAGAACACTTACTCACTTCCATCTACTTCTGAAGACTGAGCTCGCACTGGAGGATATAGCTCATTGTACAAACTATCCTGAAGCTCTTGTGCAAACTCCAAAGATGTGTAAGACTCCACGCATAAGTGAACAAGAATGAACAATCGAGACTGTGATAATGTTCTACAGACAGCAAAGGGAGGGAACAGACGGTGACCGGAAGGCCAGAATATGCTCAGAGAAGGATGTGTGAAATAAAGACCTCTTAAAAGAGGGGCAATACAAAGCAGCTATCTTTAGCTTAAATCTCTGAGAAGAGGGGAAGGTAAGTAAGAGGGCCCCTGAGACACCACCTACTTGCTGTCAGGTCTCAGTGTATATTCAGTTTGTTCTTGGTTCATTTACTTATTTCTATTATGTCCTAACTTGTGTCTGTTTCTGGGTCCCACTCTCATGTCACCATTGTTAAAATTTGTATTTCTGGTATCTTTACCTCTTAAGGAATGAAGCCAGGCAAAAATAATTACACACTTTAATTGGAAACTATTCTTTGTTTTTGGGACTATGGCATTCTATAACATTTTTGCCTAGGCAATGAAAATTATAGAAATTTATGGTTTAATACTGGCTGTAAAAAGGCATGACTATGGTATTAAAAATATGCCTATCAGTTTGGGGAAATGAATCTGAAATTGCACACTTAAATTTTAAAATTTAACTGTACATTAGCCTTTAGAAGTGACATGGTTTTATGGTATTTTAAATGATAAGAATTTTCACTATAACTGATCTGTAAGTCTCTATCTAGGCCAGGCTGGCCTAGAACTTGCTATTATCCTGCCTTCCAGATACTAGATTGCAGGCCTGCATCTCCATTCTTGGTTGGGGAACAAGTATATGCTTACCAGCCAGAAATGGAAAATGGCTGAGATCTTGCTTCTGCTGAAAAGAAGCATTCTAACAGGAAATCCAGTAGTCAACTGCTTTTATTTTTGTATATCTAATGGAATACCTCCATATTTTTCATGAGGACTCAAATGAAGGACTATATTCAATCCCTACTATTTGCAACAAAGAAGAGATAAACAGGTGAGTAACTTGTTCTAAACCTTAACTTTTGAGGGTCAACTTCTTTTCAGTAATGCTAACTGTAATATTTTGTGTAATTGTATGCATGTAGTGTATATGGGGTGCTGCATGTGGTCATATTAGCACATGTGTGTGAAGGCCAAAGGACCAACTTTGGTATTCTTAGGTACTCTCTACCTCTTAGTCCCTACTTTTAGAAGGAGACAGGGTTTCCAACTGTGCCAGATCCTGGTAAATAGAATATGATGGCTCATTGTAAGCATCAGGCTTCCATCTATTCCAGCATCTCCAGTGCTGGAATTACAGGTGCACATACATGTACAAGACTACATACTAGCACATGAGATTTTTGTATGAGTCCTGGGCGTCAAACTAAGGTCCCTGTGTTACAAGGGCAGTGTTATATTGACTATGTCATGTCCTTAGCCCTAACTGTAATAATTCAATAAAACAACTGAGAGCTAGTATGCCAGAATAAGATATAATTTCAGTATGAAAATCTATGTGCATTTGTTGAATTCATGTAATGCCACACTAAGGGTGAGGTAGGTCAGAAAATGCAACAGGGGTGTCAATACTTTTAGGATAGCATTACAGCGAAGGATGAAAGACAAAGCCCAGTTACTACCGTAGATTGCCTACACTGGACTTGGGGAAACAATCAATATGTTTTCATTTACTTAAGCTGAATATTTGTTAAACAGGAAAACAAAAGCTATTGTAGAGACTTTTGATCTCAAGTAATATGAGCCTGATTAATCAAACAACACTTTAGTCTATTCCATTCTTATTGTTTCCATAAATAATATTCCTAATAAAGGTTTCAAAATAAAGGGAGAGAAAAGTTTCCCCTATAATACCCCACACCTCTTCCCAAGGAACTATCCTTCACTGAATTAAGAAGATGTAGGTGGGTCTGCCTAATAACTCCGTAATCACTAACAGCCTTGTACTCTGTCTTTCTGACATGTTTTAAGCATGTTTGTAAAACCCACTCTATTGTAAACCATCTTACTTGGCAGGCAGTCTGAATTAAAATACTTATTTTTACAAAATGTAAAATTGTATACTTTGTAATTAAATTGCCTTTTTTTCTCAGTGAAAATAAGACACACTGCTGTGATTTCAAAAAAATGCTCCAAAGTCTTTTCCTACAATTGGGATTACACATCATTGGATGGACCGACTGCTAAGCAATTTTGGAAATATTGTTAGAATCATTTTCAATGAGGGGGGATTACTGGATGTTATACAAATATTTTTTAGCAAAACATTCTTTGTATTCATTGCTATCAGTTAATGGACATGCCAATTTGTGAAGCTGGACAAAATAAACCAATTTTATCCTGAAATTGCAGAACCACAGCACTAATATAATCTCCTTCAAACACAGAATAAATTGAGCTATAGAGAAACGAGTTTTATTAAACTAGGAACACACAGCATGGTAAAATAATTTCTGCAACTGTGGGTATTCATGAAGATTCACATCAATAGTAAATGATTTTTTAACTTAGACATAATCTTGGTATTTATTTTCTCCTTTTTCATAGGAGAATATTCAAATCAATTCCAACTTGGTTTAAAAAGACAATAATAAAAATTCTATAATCACAGAAAGTATCAGTTTTCACTTGATTTCATTACATGTGGAGTTCAGATTGAAAACATATTCAAATTATTTATTGGTTGGGTGCTAACTCCATGATGTTCCATTTGATGTAATTCAGGTGAAGTATGAAGATAAATATAAAAGACATATAGGAGGTAGTGGAAAACACTTAGCATCTAAAGAAAAGCCCTTCAGTGGTAGACAAGAGTATGTAAGGTATCCTATAATGAGTCTTGATGAGCTTAATTGAAATGAAATGCTTTTGTGGTGGGAAGATGTGTCACTGTGACTGGTTTAATAAAGATTAGAATGGCCATTAGCTAGGCAGGAAGAGATTAGGTGGAACTTCTGGAGACAGAGAGCTCGGGAAAGAAGAAAGGTAGAGTCGCCAGTCAGATGGAGAGGAAATAGGAATGGGCAATACAGAGTAAAGGTAACCAAGCCATGTAAAAGAATGTAGATTAAAAGATATGGGTGGGCTGGGCAGTGGTGGCGCACACCTTTAATCCCAGCATTTGGGAGGCAGAGGCAGGCGGATCTCTGTGAGTTCGAGGCCGGGCTGGACCGATAGCCTCCGAAGCAATACAGAGAAACGCTGTCTCGTAAAAAAACAAAAAACAACAACAAAAAAAGATATGGGTGAACTTCAGTTATAAGACCTAGTCAGGAACAAGCCTGAGATAAGGCCAAGGTTTTATAATTAATAAACAGACCTTGGTGTGATTTTTTGGTGAGCTGATGGCCCAAAGAAGTCCACAAAATACATTAAATGCACAGTCAAGAAAAAGATGTGCTTCCTAAGAATTCAGCTAATAACATTAAAAATTCATCCACTAGTAGCTACGTGGAGTCCTACAGACTTGACATAATTACAAGACATGAACATATTTAATGTTTGATAAATGAAAAGTACAGTACATATTGGACATAGATATTCCCAGAGAAAAGTATATTAAAAATAAAATATATGTATCAGAGTTGTTTAAAAGAATCAATATAGCCAGGTGTGGTGGCACATGACTTTAATCCCAGCACTCAGGAGTCAGAGGCAAGTGGATCTTTGAGTTCGAGGCCAACCTGGTCTACAGAGTGAGTGCCAGGATACACTGCCTCAAGAAAACAAACAAAAAAATCAAACAAACTTGCATTATCAAAGCAGTGCTATTTAGCACTAAATTTCCCTGTTAATAATTATACAACAAGTCAGCTAAAGATTCTTGGAAGATAAATGTATTTTGGTTTTGATGTCTGTCTTATATTACCACATTATAAGAGTTTATTACTAAATATTAATATATTGTAGTTTAATATTTAAAATTCAACACGAGTTTGAATTCTTTCTGGTTTAGATGCATAGGGGGTTTTATGCTCTCCACTTTTGTGAAAACCACCATCAGGTATGTCTCCACAGTGGTTCTCAACTGTGTATTATTATTTTCTTCTCAAGGCTCCTCCACTCAGCTTCTGTCTGATGGTCTGGGAGTGTCTAGATAGGGCTTGAAGGACCTGATAGGAAATCATTACTCCTAGGATGCTACTAAGTGATCTAGAACTCTTCCCACTGATATCATAGACCACACCCTAAATATTTAATCAGTATATACTACAAACATTCTAAAAATTGCAGCCATATTGGGGAATGCTCCAAAGATAAACATGTGTTTCTCTTTCTTGTGTTGTCTGTTGGGACATTTCCTTGTCACCCTTCTCACCCCCAGATGCAGTCCTTTTGATACACTTTGCTAATGCTTCAAACTTGTCTCCTAACCTCCCTTTTGATTTCTCATTTTCCTGTTCTCTTTGTGGTCGTACATATGAGGTAGAGCATAACTTTGATTTTATGCCCTGCCTAGGTTTGTGGATTGCCACCCACTCATGTCACGTTATTTGTTTATTTTAGTTTTCATATTTACTTTGTAGTAGTATATAGGAGCTTGAATATAACCCGGATTTTACCCTTTGTCCATCTCGATGAATTGCCACCTACTTCAGTCCTGAGTCTTTGGTGATTACTTTCCCCTGCTGGCCTTGCCATGTCTTAGCCCTGTATCTTGAATGTCTGAATGACATGGAATTTAGCATGGGAACTCCAGAGGTGAGTAAGGGTACAGGCCATCATTTCTCCATTCCTGTCCTAGAGCAAGGTTCTAGAGATCAACAGAGCATCATTATCCAGGGCCCCACCCAATCAGAAGCTGGTCTGTCTATTTCACAAGCACCATAAAATACTGAGCTCATCTCAGGGGATCTCTGTTCCTGAAAAACCTAGAACTAAGACACAACTTCATGGAGGCACTTTGGGCATACAGGCTTCTCTCTTTGGAACCAGCAATTACTATGAACACATTTTCTCTCGAGGCAAATGGCAAGTGTTAGAGAATATCTGTACCTGAAAGCACATGTAAAATTGCTGTATCATTATATTTCTATCATTTGACTAAACCAAATTGCACCATAGGGTAAGAAAATGAAATAAGACTACTAACTTCATTCACCTTTATTCATGGCCCAGACAGAAGGCAAAAACGAAATTATGAATGATTATCAGCACTAAACCCAGGTGCTACAACATAAAGCTGGTGAATAAAGCATATCACTAAAGAGCCTATCTTCTGTGTTAGCAAACAGTCAATTATTTTACAAAACTTACAGGCTAATGCATTGTAAATTCTTGTAAGCTTCAGAAATAGTATACCTTCCAAAATACATCTCAGCACTATTGTAATGTTTACAATGCATTGCACTTATATGCAGGCTACTCTATCTACAATATAAATGAAATCTTCTTTCACAACTGTACACTTTGTTGTCTTATATGTATTCTGTAATGATGTAATTTATTCCTAATTAACATTTTAAAACCAATAAGGTAAAATAAGTAAGGTTGACAATAATCTTAAAGATGTGAAACATATAAACTTGTCTGTCACAGCATTCTGTACCATCTTGAATATATGCATTTCTGGTGACTGAGCTACCACTCTAAAAGAGTGGTACTTGTTATCATTACATTCCAAATCCATTTTTCTACACTGAAGAATTAATAACAATAGACATTCCAAAATAGTAATTAGGTAATGAACTAGACATGATTGTCAAACTACAAAATTGGTTCATGGAGAAATAATTTTTACAAATATAAAAGGATGAAATTTATGAAGGACCAATATTTAACATCCAAGTAAATTTGGCCATTTTTAATTTGTTAAAAAATCTAGTCAATTTAGTAAATTTTGGATCATTAGTAGCTGAAGCATTTTTCAGAATTAACATTTCATAAAACTCATGGTTTACACTTTGAAATTAGTGAAACAACAAGGAAATATCATAGTCCATGCCCTTCTTTTCTTCCTTTTATCTAAAAATATGTTCCTAATGTTGCAAATGCAGAGATGGGGCTGTGTGTCTCGGCACAAGTGCGAAGGTCAGAGGGTAAACTGGAGAAGTTGGTTCTCTCCTTCCAACATGTAATCCCAGGGATTAAACTCAGGTCTTTAAGCTTGGAACACGTGGTCTTACCTACTAAGAAATCTCATGGTCCCCACAATCTACACTATAGGGGGAAAGTCATTGTGACTAAGGTATGTCTATATTATAACTAATCTCATCTAAAATAAGAATTAGAAAAAATTCTACAATTTTCTCCAGTATAAATAAAATTCTAAAAATTAATAATGCAAACTGAAATGGTCCTTTATGTTTAGTAGGGCTGTTTTAGTTTATTCCTGCCATCATTGTTTTTTCCTACTCAAGCTATTGCCTCTAAATTAGACAAACTTGAAGTTCCTCCATTATTTTTGTCCCTTTTTCTTTTCACCTAGATTATCTGGGGTTTTACCATAATGCTGTTATTTGATGATTTTCCCCCAGTTTGCATGTATCATTAACAAACAGGTTAAACCCACAAATCATCAACCAGTGCCAACCAACTCACCCTTTGCCTCTGACATGATGGTACACACTAAGTCGATTCTATAAATGACAGTGAGTGCTAAGGACTGCTTTGGTTGCATGAAAGCAACCACAGGAACACAGCTGTCTCTACTATCTATTCTCAACTGAAATCACAGAAGAAAACAGTGAGACATTATGGAGGTGGAAGTTGAGTAAAACTGAGACAGAGAAGAGGCAAAGATAGTTGAAACCAGTGATAACTAGTTATATAAAACTGTTAAGTTTCTGAAATCATTATTTTACACTCTCCCAGGTGTCTTGGGGTCAGTACAAAGACAAGATCCTGATATTTGGATACATCTGTTGTGTGTGAGTTTTTTAGTGTTGAAGATCCAATCCGGGGCCCCATTAAGAAGTGCTTGACTCTGCTGAACCCCAGCCTTGCCTCTTCATTTGCTTCTAATGTCAGGCTAAGCCCCACACAGCTAGGAAAGGAAGGATGTTTTAAAAACCATACAATTATATCACAGTGTCAACAATTAAGATTCGCTCCCCAGCCAGGCTTTGGTGGTGCCCGCCTTTAATCTCAGCACTTGGGAGGCAGAGGCAGGTGGATCTCTGTGAGTTTGAGGCCAGCCTGGTCTACAAAGTGAGTTCCAGGACAGCCTCCAAAGCCACAGAAAAACCCTGTCTTAAAACAAAACAAAACAAAACAAAAAGATTCGCTCCCCATTGCCCCCACATTCCCCAACTCACTACTTACAGGGATCTCTCAAAATTAATTATATTTTGTCTTGGCCTGGAGATCAGAAATAGTAGATACTTGTTCAGTCATCTAGAGGAGTCAGGAGTGATTATTCATTTGTCTCATAGGTCTGCTGAGTTTGCTAATGTTTGTGGTCTACAGACGACTCATCAGGCCATGCCCAAAGATGCTGATTTAGTCATCTGGGTTATCTTGAACATCTGTTCTCTTTAGAACCTGCTGAGTAAGCTAAAGTAGAGTCTAATTACAGAAAAACTGGAGTGCACCACCATCTTCCTGACTGAATCCTCTTTCTACAGCTGTTGTTTGAATAGCCCTTCATGATAAGGGAATAATGTGACTGCTGCATCTTTGATTGCTGACCTATATAAGTGGGTGTGTGCCTCCTTCCACAGGCTTTCTGTGGTGTGTTAATATATAATATCTTTGGACATCACACACAGTTATTGCCATGTCAATTCAAAGAGACCACTCTGAAGCGTGCTCCAAAGATTCATTGTACTGACCTCACCGAAGAACTTTTAAAGAAAATGAAGCATTTTAGTTCCTACCCCAAGACTCACTGAGTTAAAATTTATATTTTAATAAGATTCTAAGATGATTTGGGGGCTCATTAAAATCGTAAAAGCACAGCTTTAATGACATTCTCTTGTGTTTTTCCTAGGTCTCAAATTCAAGCATTCGATCTAAGAGATGTGTTAGTATTGCATTGAAAGCACTTAAGAAAATTAACATTAGCATCTGGCCAGAATGAATTAGCAGAATGCAGGGAACACTGTATCCTTTCCTGTATGGTTTTGGCAAGGTAAAGTGAGGCTACCTATAGAGCTGTATTGATTCTACAAGGTGACCAGCAGCTTTCTATGCTTTGCTGTGTTCAAATTCTCCCTTATTACATACTCCCTGCACCTTCACCACAACTACACTCACACGTCATTCTCTTTTTCATTTGTACTTGCTGATCTTTATTTTTTTAATATTTATTTTAATTTTATGTGCATATGTGTTTTGTCTGCATGTAAATCTATGCAATACACATGTTGGAGTGCAAGAGCAGGCCGGAAGAGAATGTCAGATCCTCTGAAACTGTAGTTACAGATGGCTGAGTCACTATATGAGTTCAAAGAACAAAAAATGGTCCTCTGAAAGAGAAGCAACTGCTGAACCATCTCTCTAGGCCCCTGAGCTTTATTCTTTATTAACAGTCTCAAAAATGAGCTATTTAATACAATCACGAGAGAATTTATCACTAGCTAAGAGTAGACTATTGACTTTCTTCACATGCATTCTTCACAATAGCTCCATTCTACTCCAACTCCTGTAAGGTAAACTTTTCCGTTTCCCAATTATGAATGAACCCAGCTTATTGTCCCTCTCTGCTTGTCTTCTATCCCTTAACATAACAATCTCTAATTTCATCCACAGCACAAAGGGCCACATCCTCTATATGGCTGATTACTGCTCTGTTGCATACCTACAGCAATGTACACTATAGTTGTTACCATTTCCTACCCATTGTAAACAGTGTTGTAATGAACATTGGAGAGTAGATGTCCTAGCAACATCAGATATCTTTCTTTTGGCCATACACCCTATGAGTACTAGACCACCTGGGGACTCTATTTTTAATTTTTTGAGGAAACTCCATACAATGTTCTATAATAGCTACACTGATTTGTGTTCCTGCCAGCAGTGTGTAAAACTGTTCTTCCAACTTGCCAGCACACTCTTGACCCAAGGTCTATCTTTGTATTTCTCCACATCTGCATTTATTTCCTGCCAGACAATCACAGAACTTTCTCCTCCAACACATCTAGTTATCTGCTGCTATGTGGTATTTTTGAAGCATTCTTTCCATGACAGGCACTCTCCTTGCTCTCTAGCATTTCATGCCAATATATCTTCTTCCTAGGTATCTGTGCTTGACATTAGATTTTATTTTATTTATAAGAATTCTGTTTTATTCATAACTATATCCAGCATCTAGAGCATGACTATGCATACAATAGGCAGTCATTACTTGTTAAATAAATAATGCCCATCTTCAAGTTCTACCCCTCTTTGCTATTTGGGACTGAGAATGATCTTAAGACTATCATTATGTTCAAGCCAAATCAGCCATGCTACTAAGCAGCTGAGAGTAATCAAGAACCTAGCAGACAAGGAATTAATTGCCCAGTGGAGATCTCCCAGAGGCCTTAGTAGTATTCTAGAGGTTGTGACCAATTCTTGTTCCTAAAGATAGCTTCCCATGTTTTCATTTAAGAAAATCCACATTGTACATATAGGAGTGGAGTTGGTCCCATGGTTAATACATTAGAACTGGTACCAATAATTGACTGCTGATAGCCTAGCCTATGTGAGAATTCACTTCAAGAATAATGACATCATGCCTTAATCCTCCTGAATCACATTTTCACCCACTGAGCAGTTCAGACAAAGCCAATTACATGATGTCATTTTTGGTTTCAAAAAGAGACCATGGACATTGCTGGATATTTCCTCCCCATTAGTGCCTGGAGTGACAGCAAGCAGTTCAATCTCATTCATGCTAATGGTACCTGGTGAAAAGAAAACCAGTAAGACTAGGCTGTCAAAACACATTTTTTGAAGGTATATATGAAATTCAGATACTCAATTTGACATCTGAGAAAATTTGAGAGATACAAATAGTTACTTGTTTTATATAGTGAGACTATATCTATTGCTCAATAAAATTTACCTTCCAGTAACATAAAAGCATCTGTGAACTAATTTGATGAAAACTTATTAACAAAATTGCTTAACGTGGGGATATGTTAATTATTATATTGAGACTTAAAGGCATAATTAGTATGCATATGCATGTGTAACTTTGGAGAGAACTCTCTCTACCTCTTGATTTAGATCAATTTTAAGGTGATCATAAACTTGATGAGCAAATACTCAACCATGTGTGTCAGAGATACATAATATCTCTAAAATCCACACTCTATTCCTAAGCATGTGTTAAATTTCCCGGTATGTTCACATGAAGGACTTCAGGTCAGTAAATTTGAACTAATGTGTCTGTATATTGAAAACTACCTTTAATTGGCAATCCTTTCTGCTCTTGCCTCTTCTAGTTCAATGCAATGTTGTTGGGTAAATCAAAGTCCCAAATTCAACCCTCAGCATCCCAAAACATTATAAAATATAAAATGTACACACAATTCTCTAGTGTTTTGATACTAAGATGAGGCTTATCTTTTATAGCATCTAGTACCAGGGGGAACCATAGTCTCCCTCCCGAGCCCTGTCTTACATCACAGTCTTATGATCTTATAGATATGATTCTCAAGTTCTCCAAAATGTTTGACAAGACTACAAGACCACAATGAAGAAGAGATGACTTCTTCTTCTAGAAAGGGATTCTATAATGATGGTCAGGGGTTTGGCTAGCTGAGGCAGCCTGTTTTACACATTCTCCTCTTATTAAAAAAACACAGAATCGTACCATTGGAGTTTTGATCAAAAAAATAAAGTGTGTAAAAGAGATGATAAAATATATGAAGCAAAATAAATAAGATACAAGAGCAAATAATGAAAGAAAATGACCATTCTTTTGAGTTACTTGGGCAAGCTGGTCCAAAATAGAATCCACAAAGTCTGCAAATCATGATGTCAACCATGACCTCTGTAGAATTAAACCATCTAAGCTCATTTTGCCTGAAACAAGTTACACTAATTTTCCAAGGAAAACTTAGTGTTAAACTTCCTGATGGACACATTTTTAGTATCCTTAGGGAAAAATTAAAATCACCATGAGCACAGAATGGTTTGAGAATATTTTATATCTTCATGTAAAGAGATGGAAACTGACAAAAGCGTGTGTGTGTGTGTGTGTGTGTGTGTGTGTGTGTCTGTGTGTGTGTAAAACAGCAGACTCATCAAAATCCATCAAAAATAACACCTGAAAAAATTCTAAAAGAAAATGACTGGCAAAATTATCAAGAAAAATCTCATTTCAACAAAAACACAGTTCCAAGAGAGGGCTATTTAAAAGACACACCTTGAGGAGCATCACATATTACATTTAGCACTCTTTGAAATACACAACAAAAACTGCCTATAGATTGAAGCACACCTGGCAGGGTTCATGAACTCTGATGACAAATAATGTGTCAACCAGCAGGAGGACTCACAGTCCACTGCTTCAATCTCCCTGCTTCTTCCTTCCCCCCCTTTCTTTTTAATTATTGTAGTCTTCATTTAGTGAACACCCAAACGTGTCCATGTTAATTCTGACTTTGTGTCAGGCAGCTTACTAATCACTGCTTCTTCATCTGGGCTTCGTACCCATCCTCTTGTCACAACCACAGCTTTCTCTGGCAGTAAGCTTGAATTTAGAGAAATTAACGTCTGTGAAGTGATGCTCTCCATTTGCCTTCTCTACAGTACAAGTCACAAGAAAGAGAATCCTGAAAGAAAAGGCTTCATAAATACCCTGAGTGTATATATAATATCCTTTCATAGATGAAAGCTCAAGGAGGCCCTTTCCTGCAGGCACTGCACTATATGCATCGGGCCTAAGCTCTCCCAGCTGTAGCAAGTTCCTCTTGATATTAAACCAATTAATATTCCACAGACTGACTTGAGAAATGTGTAATTAAATATGACATACAAAGTGGGAGCCAGATACTCTGCTAGAATCAAGATGTGGGTGGTAATTTGTAACTAGTAAATGAAATGTTAACCTGTTAGTAATTGGTGAGCATTAGTATAAGTGACAAGCATCCCATATTTCTTCATTCTCTCTTTCTCTGTCCTTTCCTGAAATCCTTTAGAATGATCACTTCAGTAATCACTACAAGAAATAGGTTAATCTTGGCAAATACATGGAGACTCTGTATTTATCAGCTCCTCTTGGAAGGGATGAAAACAGACTTTCAGTTTCTTAAATTTTAAAACACAGAGGTGTCATGTGACCCAGGACTTCCACTACTGAAGACATTCTGAAAACAGATGAAAATGGATTTTAACTCGAGTGTTAGGGTCTACCAGCTCCAACAGGCTAAGTTTGGTCACCTATCCCCAAACCCCAACTAAAGATCTCACTAATGCCAATATGTTGGGGGAAAATGTCTAAATGGCAAGATGTCTAAATGTTCTCTGGGAAGATGAATTGATAAAGGGGTCCAGTGACTTCAAGCTCTTTCCACATGGTATTTATATGAGCTTAGCTTAAAAAGACGAATCAATGGGGCTGGAGGCCAGAGAAATGAATAATCAAGATAGGTGTGGTCAGGCTGATCATTGTCTCTATTCTGATCTGCATGTTGGTACAAAGAAGTCCTGCTGCTTAGGAGACAGGGAGGTCACACTCCCAAGTAAGACCTTTTCATCACAGATAATAGCCCTGGGAGTTTGTCTGTCCTGTGAGGCTGTTTTTTCTGAGATAAGGTGAATAAATGTCTAGGAAAACAGCTAGAGGAATTTAAATGGGACATCTCCCTTAATATCTTTGTGTCTCGTGACTTGAAGGTAATGGATTAAATAGGCATCATGGGTCTCTAGATAGACTTTCTTGAGTGATTAACAAGCCTATGGGAAGATAGATGATTGATCCAAAGGAGCGGAGACAGATGCAGAATACACAGATCCCAGGTTCTCACCCTGCTTTCAGGAGCTTTGTGAACCAGTCAGGAAAAATGGTGTTAGCAAAAGGAGTTTTTATAAGACTGTTGTAGAGGATCTTCATAAAAATTAAACATGAATTTATTTTTACACAAAGCGTAGAAATAGCCCCAAAGTCCATCAAATAAGTAGATAAATAAAATGTGATAAACCCACACATCGACAAATTATCTGGATATAACATAGTGAACTTTACACTAGTGAGTGGAGTCATTCATTATACATCATGACAAAATTAATGAAATGATAAGAACAGACAACTCTGGAGAAGAAAGTTGAGTAGTTACCCCAGATTGTGAGGAGTGGCTTAGAGGACAGTGCCCTTTGGATTTGGCAGAATTATTTAAGTTCCATTGGAATAATTTACTCACCTCCACACACAGAAATCACTGAATTGTTCACCTTGTAACAGTGAAGGATGTTGTGTGAACGGTATCTTAATAATATTATTGCACTTCTTTTGATGTTGTTGTAAATGTGACCCCTACACCTAGCTCAACTTTGCAAATTGTTGGCTTGAGATAAAGAATGAGGTGGGGAGAGAAAAGGCTTAAAACTTTTCTCTTAATGAGAATTATAGTCCTTGTGTTGCCACTTTTCCTCATGTACTCTCAGCCAATAACAATGCTCCCAGGTACATGCATGTACTTAGAAAACAAAATGAGACATTAACCAGCATTATAGTTATACACTACTGGGGTTCAGCATAAAGACATATTTCCACACTAAAGACCTAAACAATAATGGTTAGGACACTTAAAAATCTGATTCAACACACCATGTGATCAATTTGTGGGCATAACCACTCATAATCTTGAATTTGCTTTAAAGTCCCCTGACATTTTGTGAGTAAGTCTCTGAGCTCTGCCACAACCAGCCTGCCTAAGTATACATGCCTCCTCTACACAGAATCTGAGTTCTCTCCATAAATCTCTTCTACCATTGAATTTTCTCCCTTCCAAGAATGTGCTCTCAGACTGTACATCGCTTGAGAAGCATTTGGCTTTATCAACTGTGTTTTCTGTGGTGGAAGCAACACAAATTCCATGATATAAAGCTGCTTGGCTTTACACAGGTGCTCAGACATGGGTTCCCATTACAGCAACAGAAAGATCAGCAGCAGCAGCAGCAGCACCAGCAGCAGCAGAAGCAGCAGCAGCAGCATCCCTAAAATCTTCCACCTCAGATGCCCCCTGAAATCCACCATCTTTGACATTCCGGGAGAGGGTGCTACACTAGTTCAGCAAATGGTTCTAATATATCCTTAGATTTGAAGAAGGAAGGCAAAAGGTTCTGAGATGAATTTCTCCCTGAGATTTCCTGACTATATCAGGCAAGAAAGACTCCATATGCCAGTCTGTGCCTTGATAAAATGGGAAAAACTTAGTAACACATTAAAGGACTCATTATGGATAGTTGAGTTAGGTAGTACATACAGAAAATCTAATTAAAAGAAATAACTATATAAATATTGGTGATCATTATCATTATAAAGGGATTCACCAATATATAACTAATAAAAGCATACTTGATTCAACTGTGTGCAATAACTTTGCCTCCAAGACAAGAACAGCAAAAAAATGGCTAGCTAATCATAGCAGTATAAACAAAATTGAAGCAGCATTAATTCAGTGAGAAATCAAGACTGATAAGACTAAATAGACAACCTGATTCTGTCTCAATTCACCATAAGATTCTTTCAAAAGAAATATTCTCAGATATGTAAACATTAATCAACATATTTTTGAAATAATTTGTTATGAGATAAATCCATAAAGAAAAATATGTGGAAAATAAGCAAAAATTAACAAGAATAATTATACAGATAGGGGTGGCAAGGGAGGAAAGGTCCACCCAGAGGCTTCCTAAGATAAAGGAAGTTGTAGTAGCTGTATAAATGTTTATTGTTATTAATTCTACGAATAGAAGTATCATAATAAATGCTTCACTTATTCAAGGTTAGAATGACATGGAAAGGCATTTTTTTCCAATGTTTTGCACTTTTGCCCTTGAAAAAAGATTCTTTCTTTTGGTGTTCTGACCAGTGGGCAGGCAATGATATTTAGTCTTTCATAACTGAAATGGATCAGGAAAAATAAAATATTTTGCACAGTTCTTATTTTGTAAGGAGGCAAGAGGACCATGTAGGAGGTTAGCGTAGTGGTCCCAATCCTGGTCTACTTCCTCCTACAGATACTCAGACTCAAAAAAACTCACTCTGTCTCCTGTGACTGTTAGTATATTACATTGGCTTTTGCATTTAGTCAGACTGATTTGTAACATGATAAATAAAAGACCCAGAGACAGATATTGGGTTCAAGCTTCAAGTTGAAGACAGAGTAGCAAAGCAGCCAAGCCAGTAGATCTTGTTGCTACCCAATGAAATGGCATTCTTGTCTTTACAAACCTCAGAGTCAAGAGGCTCTTAATTCCTGTCTCCTCCTCCTTATAGTCCTTTTTCTGCCCAGCCATATCCTCCTGTATCCACCTCTCTAGTGCTGGAATTAAAGGCATAGTGATCCCACATGCTGAGATCACCTTTGTGTGAGCCGTTTCTTTTAGGACTGGGTCAATTCTGTTTAGCCAATGTGGCCTTGAACTAACAGAGACCCATCTATCTCTTAATCCTGAGTCCTGGGATTAAAGGTGTGTGTCTGGCTTCTGTGGCTAACTAATATGACTGCTTTGTTATTTTGATCTCTAGTGACTTTAATAAATCAGAAACAATATATCACTATACTGATTGGCTTATTTTAAAAAGTAATCTGGAACAATTTACATATCAATAAACACCGATGAATTCAAATATCAAGTTGGGTTGGCTGCAATATCAAGGTTTAGACAAAATATTGAAATTACTTAATAAGGGTTAAGGAGCTTGTTTAAGAATATATAAAAGAGATGTTGCATCGTAAGCTATAAGCCCTATAAGAAATGTGAAAATCAATCTCTTCTCTTTCAGAAATGCCTAAATATGTCTTACTCAATCAACCTTAAATGGTGAAGTTCCCAGTGGCAGCCATACATAAATCATGACTACGCAAAGGTCACTGAATACCTGTTTCATGCCATTACAAGGAATTAGAGGACTCCCAATATTTCCAGAACCCAACACAACAGCAGAAAGTCAAAGACCTTAAAGCTTCCCTAAGCCTCAATGCTGATTCCATGGGTTTGTGCATGTGAAGTGTTTAGAATAGCTTTTCATACTCACTAAATCCTAGTTGAGGTGGTTTCCTATTTCTAGGAGGAAAGCAAAGCTTTAGATAAAAAGAATTGTGTTTGTGTGTGTGTGTGTGTGTGTGTGAGAGAGAGAGAGACAGAGACACAGAGAGAGAAACATACACATACGCATTCTTAATCCTCTCCCTCACCTCCCCTGCCCTTGAGTGTGTATGCAAACAAATGTTATGCCAAACCAAAATGATGTCCCAAAGCAAAGTTGCTCAAGTGAAAAAAAAGAAAATATTTGTATCACTACCAGAGGAATAAATATGCTTCACACCTGGAATGGGGATTTTGTATATATAATGGACTTACAGAATCCCAATCACACCAATATGACATTTAGGACAACTTTTATTTTAAAGATAAAATTAAATTTCAGAAAAAGAAAATCCCAGACTAAAATGCTTTTTTTTCACATAAACTAAAATGACAATAAAACACTGCTCCTGAACCACCAGACTGTTTTCTACACATAAGAAAGATACAAAACTTTATATAGTTGTTGTTAATTACATTATTGTTGTTGTTATTATATTAGCACTGGTGGAACCAAACCTGATGCAATACTCTTAGTATGGGCTACATTTGACACATTTTATGCTATTATTTAATCTAGCAATTAGATAGTTGTGTCTAAGCAACTTTATTATGATTTTGCTAAAAATATAACTGAAGATGGAAGAGCACATATTTACAAAACTAAGAGATTTCAGAGCAAATTCCACTGCAAAAATAATGTGCCAAATATCCTATGAGAACAACACAGCAAGTCTGTGAGCTAAGCATTACATCTCCATAATCATGATTGCTATTTTGAGATGAGGAAACTGATGCTTAGAGGATGAACATCTCTTATCAGAAATGTTACTATAATTGGTGTAGACAAATCTATCCACTATCAGGTCTCATAACTTCAAGTCAAGCCTTTTTAACATCTGATAGTCCTATATATCTTCTCCATAAACATAGAGTGGGCCTGTTACAAGAATTCCATTTACAAGATGTACAAATTGTTCTTGATCCAATGCCAGGCTCTGGAATTGCCCTAAAACAAGTCAATCTTCAAGAAGTTGAGAGTAGAATGGTTGTATTCAAAGGCTTGAATAGAAGAGAGGATGCATGGTTTGGCCAACTGGGACTCAGTAATTTGTGTTCTGTTGCATAGAGGGGTGATTCCGGATAGATTACAGAGCTCACATTCAAAAATAGGTATAGCATTGAATCTGCAGTTTTATCACAAAGAACTACCAAGTGTTAGCAGATATTTATGCTTATCCCAAGTGGAACATAGTACAATATTACAGGTATGGAAAAAACTACATGAAACCCCATAATAATGGACAATCTTTGTGTGTCAGTTAAAAAAGATTTGAAGAGTTCAGAGAAAGTCAGAGGCAGCCTTTGACTCAGTCAGATATTCCTGTCCTCAAGACTAGGAAAAGCCAAGAAGCTGTAAATGTCTTCATTAAGTCTTCCAATATTAGGAAACTACTTAAATTCAATTTCATGAGACAAAATTCATTAAATTAAATTTATGTTCCTCAGTTGCACTGGCTCGGTTTCTTTACGCAGGAGCTCCATGTGGCAAAGAGCCACTGGCTTAGAAAAAGCCAGTAATGAGTGTGTCCATGTCCACTGCAGCCGAAATCTTGCAAGAGTTGGCCTGCTTTGACTGCAGTCCCACACAATCCCGTCTAGCCAAGGGCAGCTAAAATAGCAGATTCCCTGGAGATTCATGCACTACTACTCAAGGTCTTAAATGAAGCAGTTTAGAGAAAACGTTCAAGGAGTTTTCAAAAAATTTTACAAAGAAGTGAAATTGTGGGATGGATGAAGATGATAGTGTGGGTACTAAGCAGAATGCAGGAGAAGTAAACTGCAAAGAAACACAAGAATCCATGATCATTACACAGGGATGGCTATCTGCCCTCTTCACACAGAGAGTCAGGAGACATTCAACAAGCTTCATTTCTTATTAGTGAGTGTCACTTTCACAGAATAAAGGTTTCAATCCTTTTTCTTAATGCATGAAACATACATACTATGGTTGTGCTTATTTATCTTCTCTTATTTTCCTCTTCATCTTCTCCTGGGCTCTTCCTCCTATATAATTCCATTTCATCCATTATTTTCTTCTAGATTCTATACATGAGGAAAACCATTAAATTTTTCTTTCAGAGTATAATTTATTGTACTTGACATAGCAGTCTTCAGTTTAATCCATGTTCCTGCAAAGAACATGAGTTTGTTTTTATTTATGGAAAAAATAATCTATTGTGTGTATATATTTGTATGGGTCCATGAATGTAGGCAGGTGTCTTTCCTCTCTTTCTCTGCCTCTGAATCTGTCTCTCTCTCTGTGTGCATGCACACATGTGTGTTTGTGTGTGTGTGTGTGTGTGTGTGTGTGTGTGTGTTTCTGGAGGCCAAAGGATAACATCAAGTATAAGATACCATCTATTTGACTTTGGGACAAGGTCTCATGTCATCACTGTGCTCTCAATATAGGCTAGGATGGCTATAACCTTCAGGGATCCATCTCTGCCTCCTTAGTGTTGCAATTACAAGTATGCACCACTGCGCAGAATTTGGTTTGTAATTTGGGTTCTAGGAATTGAATGTGGGCCCTTGTGCTTTAAAGCTAACACTTCATGGACTGACACATTTCCCCAATTACACATGACATTTTATTTATTCATTTGTTGATACTGATTTTGTGAATTGTCTGTTGCTGAGTAGTGCCAAAATAAACACATTTTCCCCTTGTGGTTATTTGACTGCTGCAAATATGCACAAAAGACTGCATAGAAGTTCTAGTTTTAGTCTTTTGAGGAACATTGATATTGATTTCCATCATCGCTGAACCAATTTACACAGCAATGAACAATATGGACAGGATCCTTTACCCTATGCTTCTCACCACTATCCATTATCTTGCATTCTTGATGACCACCATTTTGGACAGAGAAGGAACAGTAATTTATATTAATAATGCATATGTCTTAGGATTTAAAAATATTTATTTTTATATGTATGCATCAGAGTGTATGCATTCACAACATGTACAGTGCAGGTGTCTGTGAAGGTTAGAGAGTCTTCAGATCCCTCATAACTGGAATTCCCGATGGTTGAGAGCTAGTATGAGATTCCTGAAAACTGAACCTGCAACCCCTGTAATAAAAGCAACTGCTCTTAGACACTGAACCATCTCTCTCCCCTGCTGACTTACGTTTGATAGATATTTGGGAGGAAGGACTATTTTGAGTGGTGTTGGGATAGGCAGAGAAACCTACAAGAAGAGTTCACTCAGCTCTAGGAGGTATTCATTTGGGACAGCATGCTTCATGTCAACTGTTGACAGTCACTATTCTAGAGAATATGAATGATCTGAGGTGGCATGACGAAGTTATCCTTGCATTCTCTTAGCAAAATACTGGATGATGGCAATATGTAACTGAAGCCATGAAGTCTAACACATGCATGAATTATGAAAGATGTAAGAAAACAGATACGCCGTGTACTATATCTCTCTCCACTTCATTCCAATCTAAAGTGGAGAGGAATAATTTCTACTATCATTTGGTTAATGGAAAACAAGTTTTAAAATATGTGCAAATAATTCTCTTGCATCCACAGAAGCCAAACTGGCTCAGGAAAATAAAACATTACTTCATAATTTCTCAGCTAGACATTGGCATCATAGGAGCCCATACTGAGTGTTCTCATGTTGACATTCATCATTTGCTGGGAGAAATTACAGAGTGATTTCGTTATATTTCTTCCACAAGTTATGGGAAACCCTATTGAGAAAAATACTCTTATTTATCATCTCCAAGCAATTGATATCTAGAAATCATCTTGGTTGTGCCATGTAAATCAAACCCACTGGACAAATGGAGAATACTGTGGTCACTAAAGATGATCACTGCATGCAGGACCTCAATGACCTGAGGTCACTTGAAACTTCCTGGAACAATCCTATTAGATTTTTTAAATGACAGAGTTTTCTGTTAGTCTTACAATCCCCACAGTAGAAACTAGCTTAAATATCATATCTGCCTTCTATATCAGGGTGTTTAGTTATAATTACATATTAAATGTAGCTATACATGAATGTGTCTAATTATATTATCTAATAATGTTCATTATATTATACAAGATCATTCTTTTGTACTCAAAACTAAATTGATATATAAAATTCAAGTGACCATTATCCAGGAACAATAAGGAGAGAGAGGATTGTTAACTGGCAGCTCAAGCATGGAGATATAAAAGATCCAAACATGAAAAAATAGCATTAAGTGTCAAAAATTTAATATTTAATGATGAGCCAAGAACCACATTAATCCCTATCCAAAGAATACAGCTGAGAGAAAAAGAATGGTTTCTATATAGATGCATATTCATACCAAATACAATTACTATGCAAATGCCTAAAGATGAAATTAACTTTCTTTGCCAATACATTCTGATGAGACCACAGAGTATTGAGATATTTTCTGCACAATTAATTTACTGGTCCAAGTTGTAGCTCACTGGTTTTCTAAAAACAAAAATAAATGTCTACGAACATGTACCCCATCCTAGCCTATCCTTTAAACCAACCTGACTCATTAGAAACATTGTAAAAACCCAGCTTTTAAATTGTCTACTGGCATCAATACACCCTGCACCTCCATGTAAATGTATGACAAGCAATTCACATTTTATTCTACATTGGCTTTTAATTCTATTGAAATAAAATCTGAACATTTCAAAGAGTAGGCACCATATTATTAGAATATTTTGTGGAATGTCAAACCCTGTACAAACATTACTTCACTCATCTGCATGACTTCTTTTCTTGAGTGGGTGGTATGTTATTATTACCTTTAAGTGAGAAAAGTTTGCTTTGAAGGTCAGCTTCCCTTCCTGTAAAAGAACATTTCACGTAACAGTTTGAGGTGGCAACCTTGAATGCCTTTCATTCCATGCAGGTACTGTAAGTCAAGCAGGCAGAAGTGGATATGCAAAAGGAATAGTCTGATTCAAAAAGAGAACATGTACAAATTTAGCTCAACTGAGGGTGGCAATAATAGAGAAAGAGTTAAAGGTAAATCTTGGGAAACTTCTTGGGTCCAGAAAACCTGCATGGATTTATATGGAAGCTTGTTGTTGGATGCATTAAGTGAAAGGCAGATATCCAATAGTATATAGACAAGGAAACAGTAAGAGGGGTGACAGACAGGAAGGACACACACCCATCACAATGTGAGGTGAAAAGGAACAGAATAAGAAGTCTTAGAGATTTCTGAGTGGTTTTGTGCACCAAGAAAAAAAACCGGAAATGATAGTAAGCAATGACAACAGGCCAGAGGCTTACCCTCCAGAACTGTGGATTTCTGTGTTTATACACTATCCTGTTTATGTTAGAGCAGCCTACATAGAATAATAAGAAGAAATTTTTTTTGTCTGATACATGGTAAGCCTAATCTTGCTCACTTTATCTGAAAATTTTCTCATGAAATCTGTGCATGTTTATTAAAAGCAAAAAGATATTCCTTAAAAGATCAAACAGTTCCTTTAGTGTACTTTGAAGTTTATAAAGATGGAAAAGCATTCTTACAAAGCAAAACAAACCAACTCCACTAATGTAAACCAACAGTTATTTCACTTCTTGAGGGAGAAAAATCACCACCACAAACTCATTAGGCTCAGAATTCTTGGCAGCTGAGACAAAAGACAAAAATCCACACAATCCTATTGATACAGGAACACTAGGTTCCACTCATGTCCGCATCATTTTACTTCAAAAGAACTTTCTAGAAAGCCTGCCATTCTTTGAAGTACTCTGTTAACACAAATACTAAGAAAGGTGGGTTTTGTTTTGTTTTGGGGAACGTTTTTATACCTTAAAAGAAAAGCATGGCAAGAATACAGTAAAATTTTGTTATTAAAAAATAGATGTCAGCATGCTAAACTATGTGAAAGAAACTCCTATGTTCTCCTTTAAAACCAAATCTTTGATTTTTCTCTGACACAAGCAACTAAGAGAGATGAGTCATTGATTAAACCATAACATATATTCCTATAATTTACCACGTGCTTTTGATTATGACATAAAAAAGCTTTGATCCTGCTGTACACATTATTGTGATTACTGTCCCTGCTTGATTGCAACCTTTGAACACAGATTGGAATTTATACCCAGCACAAAGATGAGTGCCTATAAAAGAACAAGGAAACAAGCAAAAAGCATCCCTTGGGTGACACGATAAATAAACATTGCAAAGGGACACAAGTGTGTTACAATCTCAGACCTGCACAGCCACGTGACTACTTCTGGTATCAGCATGTAGGTGTGACAAGAACAGAACTAGAAAAATACTACTGGTAAGAATATTACTATAGTAAAGCAAAAAGTAGTAAGAAGACATGAAACCCCATGTTCTGTGAGCTGTACAACCCAAAATAAGACAGGGAAGTAAAATAGGTAACATTTTCAGTGGCAACAAATGCTATAGAGAGAGGGAAATGGGATGAAAGGGAAGGCTGGGGCTTGAAGGTGACATCTGAGTAATACCATGCAAGAGGGGACAGGAAGAGCCTTGCTGTTGTCTTAAAAACAGCATCTAGATGCAAGCAAGGCCATCTCCAGAAACACCATAGTTTGCTCAGCTGCACAGTCCAATAACCTATGAGTCATCCTGACTCGCTGCTTCTCATTTCACATCCAATCCATCACCAAATTCTGACAGCTACCTCCAAGACAAACCTATGCTTTTGTCTTCCTGCCTCTTTACAGAAGGCTCAAGCCCAGTACAGTCAACTGGTCCCTGCGCCATCCTTTCTGGCCCAGAGTAAATTCTCAGAAAAAAACAGAGGTTCTCTAAAAGATACATAGTAACATTTCATGCCTTGGCACAACCTCAAAACAAGCGAACCCCCTTGGCATGAAACCTCCACTCCTAGTATGGGGGTGCTGCCTGTTGACTGTCTCCCTCTCCTGTCACTAGCTCTTCCTGCTGACAGTCTCCCTCTTCTGTCACTAACTCTTCTGTGGCCATGTGCCACTGTCCGTTCAGATGAAGAGCCTGTATTCATTGGTTAGGCAGCCATTAATAAAATGCCATATATTGGGTGAGTCAAACAATAGGAACTTATTTTCTCACAACTCTAGAGGCTGGAAGATGCCTTCGGGGATGGTTTCTGGTAAGGATTTTCTTTCTGGCTTGGTGGTGGCTGTTTTGTTCCTCTGTCCTCATGTGGCCTTTCATCTGTGTAAGCAGGGAGAGTTCACTCTGCATATCTTCTTTCCTCATAAGAACATCATACATGAGTCCACCTTTAAGAACTTATTTAACCTTAATTAAGTATTTATTAAACTCCTTGCTTCCAAACACAGCTCTACTTGGGTTTGACCTTCTATGTATTGCATCACTTGGGAAGAGGACACCATCCAGTCTACAAAAGTCATTTCTGGCTGTTTCATCTGCCTGACCTAACTAGACTTCCTGGTTTTTGCATGATCTGATACTTCATTTCCTACGGGTGTCATTCCTTCTGTGGTCACCTCCACAGCACTGCTATCCCTGGTCCACTCCCTCTTTCTTTACTTTTCCATTATCCTTTCTTTTCTTCCATACTTGGGATTATATTCAGTAGTCCACAGCTTGCTTCCTGTCTGGATCCCAGAAGGCAAGCTTTTCCCCATATTGTAGCATAGTGAGCTGTCTACAGGTGCTCAGTCCACACTGTTAAATAAAATCTGGCAGCAGTCTCCCAAGGAGGAGACACTGCTAGCCCTGCCACACCTTCAAAGAAATGGAGGCTAAGAGGAGTTGGATATGACTAGCCTTTCTCTGTTGGAAGAAAGATTTAAATCCAAGTGAAGTTACATTTCATCTATTATCATCTTCATCCTTCACAAGAGTCCTATGAGGTAACTATAGAGGCTCTTGTTATGCATTAGCCCTCCTTGGAAACCAAGGGCACTGCACTCATCCAGTGAAGGCAATGCTGGGAAACAGGGTCAGCTGCTTGCCTTACAAGGGTTGGACCTAAAGGGTAGCTTTACAAAAGTCCGCCTTGGAAAGTATGCTCTCACAGTAACAGACTGACCCACAAAGTAATGTGAAAAAGTCATGATGCAAGGCCAGCAAGGTTCAAAGAAGGTGATTTTTACTTGGGTTGAAACTGAATAGAAGAGAAATTCTTGTAGCTGTCAGGTTGGTGCCCAGGAAAGCTGGTATACTCGGAGACAATTAACTAATCAGGCAGACAAGGCATGGCTATTTACGGGTATCATTATGCCAACATACTTTCCACCTTCAGTCATCCATACTTCCCTTTCCTAAGTCCTACAGTTATCTAAGTCATCACGTTCCTATCAGGATATGTTTCTCCAGGGTATTCATCTGGTAAAAATCTTATTAGTATTTTATAGTCCAAGTCAAATATCCTTCCCTCTTTGGCTTCTTTTAGACAGAAACAAATGTTTCTTTTCCAGGGTTCACTGGGCGTCATTAGCAGAACTAGCCACTGTAGAAACCAACTCTATTCTAGTAAACACATCATCGTTTGTCTCAGCTCACGCTCTCTGAAAATTCTCTTCAAAGACACCGCCTCTGTTTTATGTCTTTAGGACATCAACACATGCCTAACACTCTGAAGGAACATTATGAATGTTTGGGAAGTAAACTTTCGCATTCAAAGGAGGCCCTTGAAGTTCGCCCAAGGCCAAGATAGAATTGTATAGCTGAGAAATGAATCTAAGCCTTATCCCTCACACCCCAGTGCCTTTCCCAGTGGAACAGAGGGTATCTGCTTAAGTCATTTTATAGTGTGTTTTCCTTCTCAGAATCGACTCCATCACCTGCCTTTTGAGCTTTTGGGTTTGGCAAAAATGCTTCAGGCTTAAATAAATATTTAAATAGAAGGTAAGAGAGGTAAACAGAGGGAGCTCTTTCTCCTGGAAAAAATGTCTGTTCTGTAGTGTTTACTAGATAAGACTTAAGAATGAAACTAACTAACTAAATAAAAAATAAAAATAAAGCTTTGTAATTGAGAAGCATCTGAACTCTAGTGTTATGAGAACACTGCCTACCTGACATGATATTCACAATGAAATTTACTTTGCATTTTGTTATATTTTTATAATAGTTGCTTTCAATTTTTTTAAAGGGTAGGAATCTAGGCCTGGATTTCAGTTAACTTTTTTAGTGAATATCAAATTTAAATCCTTAAACATCTGTGAGGGTTTGTTTGGTTTTTGGTTTTATATATTTATTTGTAAGGAGAAAATGAAAAAAAGGAAAAATGGAAGAAAGGTAGGTAGGTAGCAGAAAGAGAAGAAGAAGGGAATGAAAAGAGACTCAAAGGGCATTTCTAATGAAAAGTAACTCTGTGCCTGTTTTTAAAAGGCAGTCTCAAAGGAGTCCACGACAAGAGCCAAAAATAAACTCATCAATTCAAACTTTCTGTCCAAATGCAAAAAGTCTGTTGTTTTCTTTTAAGTAAGATCTTTTGATTCTTATCCACAAAGAGAATGGAATTTCAATAGTCATTCTGCGATATGGTTATGTATAGGCGCACGTGACAATGGAATTGGTAAATGAATGCTATGCTGTTAGAGATTGGAAAGTAAGTATGTTACAGGTGATAGAAACAAGTGTACAGTTTCTTATATTGTTAAGATTTAGTGTTCATTCTGTGGCTACTACAGTGTTTGTATAAGGCAGTAATTAGTCTTCATTTAATGTTTGGTGCATACCTCCCAATGACATTACATATAGATTCACACAGTATTTTCTTGACACAAACCCCCTATTTACAACTTAGCAATGAAAAGATGTGGCCCCATGTATTAAATCACGCTGATTTGAATGGATCTAACCCTATAGCTCTTCATACTTTCTGATAACTGCCTAGATAGCTTGAACTTGTAAGAAACACTGTTTTTGTTATTTTTGTGGGACACTCCATGTTTATTGAGTCAGCTACATGTCATGAACAGGATATAGTAGAATTCATCAAGTACAATTTACAAAGTATGAGCACAGAATTGTAGTAGACCACCAATAAACACAAAACTCTTAATAAAAGAATGTGATTTTCCTTAAAGGTTGTAGGGCAAAAGTTTATATCCCTAAACATCTTTGCTACCAGTAACAAAAGCCAAACCAAGGAACAATGACCAACTTCCAGTAATCTAAATTTGTTTTGAAGAATATTCTTTAACTTTGTAGATACATTATTAAATGTCATATAACAAATCATTTCTGTGGTCATAGAATCCCAAAAGCTCAGAAGAAGAAGGAACTGCCAGCTCATCCTATACAGCACTCAGCGCCAGGGCTCTCAGTGGAGGCAATTTTCTTTCTTACCTCAAAGCTGTTTGACCGACCTTAAACAATTGAGACTGATTTGTGTGGAGTTCATTGCTTTGCTGTCTGCTGTCACTGCTCATACTAACAGCAAACACCCGGACAAGGAAGGAAAACATTTTTTGAAAAATAACAACGAAAAAGTCCCTTCACCAAGGCATTTGAGCAGAAAGGAGGCTCATTTTTCAAAAATGAAATTATCCCTGAGATAGCCCATTGACATTCTCTCCAAATGTGCTCAGAAATGGCAGGCATTGTTATTTCTGTCCCAGTAGGAGCTCTGATGTTGAAACAAGTTTTTGTAAGACTGGATTTTCACAACCTTGGGCATACAATTTGTCTTCGATGGTTCTCTAGCACAGCAATTATTCTGCCAACGCAGGCTTCTGCTGCTGCTTTTTAAACGTAACGAGTCTACAGATTTAGTTAGAAGTGGATCAGCCACTTTGCTACACAAATGCACCATTCCTATGAAAACATGGCGTCTGCTGTGTGTCTTTGAAAAGCTGCAATTATCAACCCTAACTCCTAGTGGCAGAAACAGTGAAAAGCACAAGACTAGTGTGTACTTAAGATTTCTAGAGCCTGTTCGATTAGGTTAAAATTCCTGGCAGGGTCAACAGGAAAACAGACATTGTGAGGTTTCTTTGCCTTGAAATACACTTTTACACTCACTGCTCAAGAAAAAGGAAATATGAGCTTTTCAAGGGAATTTATTCCTGGTGTTGTTTCTTAAAGACGTCTGCTAGCCGGCAACAGAGAAGTCATTATATACCACCGAATATGTCTTTGGCATGCAACGTCATCACAACAGGAAAATATATGTGGTGTTATCAATACTGAGTTGGGACAGCCTGTTTTAGGATTTCTGCCAAGAGTTGACTTCAAGGAGGACAATACTAATACAACCAGGTTTGGAGACATTTTCCTGATGCTCTGTCCAACATATACATGAGAGTCTGAAATCACAGAGCCCAGGGGAAGTAAAAGGTCATCTCGTCATTCTCTCTGTCCTTCCCCTGCCTGCTTCAGCCTTTGTTGAACACACTCCTGCTAAACTCATATTCTGCAGAGTATATGTCCAGATTCTGTTGAGTAGTTCAAAGGGACATTGCTCATTATCTTGCTTCCTTGTTTTACAGTTCTAGAACTTAGAAAAGTATTTCCTCTCACTCCACCAAGTGCTTGGTTCTGACTTCCTTAGGAAATTCCTCCTAGTTCTAAAGAAGCAAACACTGCCCCTGCACATCCTTTCCTGCAGCCGAGCCATCTCCTTTTCTAAGCTATTACTCACACTTAAATTGTGGTTTCTTCACAAGCCACAAACTAATGACAATAATCAGCATTCTGTCTATTGTTGTGACTATTTTAGAATGTACCACATATAACTTTAAGTTATTCTCTCAATGAATCATCTATGAGTCTTAGGATCTCTATTTTAGAGACACTGACCAGAAACCATACTTCTTGCCTAAGTCTCACAGCTAGTCTGGAATATACAAAATAAAACTCAAGCTTCTAATACCCAATACTTCAAACTCTGAGCTATTAAAATTTGTCCCACAGCTTTCCTGACAGTATTCTTACTTGTGGCTTTGCTCCATGTAGAGGCAGGCCCCAGACAGTGTCTCACTAGTACAGTAATGTTGGTATTTGACTTTTTAACTTATACCCAGAGGGTTATTACTATTTCTCAAAACTCAGTGTTTTATTCAGGTTTTTTATCTATCCATGCATGCCTCCTCCCACCCATACTTAAGACCTATGTGCAGCTTCAGAATTCCAATCTATTTATCTAAAACTAGAAAGCACTGAGACCTCATCAATTCCTGATGATATTATCCAATGAATTGATCATATATCTAAATTATGCCCAAACAAAAATCCAACACAAACTTTCATAATGACTTTAGAGAATTTAATAATAGAAACAACTGGTCATAAGAAGGGGTGTAGGAACATAACCTAAGCTATGACCCAACATAAACACTGACTCATGGGGACTGAGAAAACAAAGAATGGCTAATTTATTTGACCAGTCTAGTCCAGCTGGCTGGTCATGCTCACAGTGCTTTTCCTAAGTGTCCCCATTAGGGCCTTAAAGATTTACATAAATCAAAATCCTAGAAACTAAGCAAAACAAACAAAACTAAATTTAAGTCATTCAAACTAAGTGAAAAGACTTTAATGAAAAGAGAACTCTGAGATGTGAGCAGATTTTGAACATCAATAAGAAAACTTTGTGTACCCAGGATCAGCCACTGCTGGGGGCTGCTGCTATCCTAGGACTAAAAAGAAGGAAGTGTGTGAGAGAGGTATAGTTATTGTAAGTGAAAGTTGGAGACATAGATGGATCACAATTGAAAGTTGATATTAGGAAAATATGAATAGGCATTGCCAGATGTGATGCTGAAGCACAGGGGACAAGGGAAAAGCACCTTACACCTCATGCTTTGCACTCCAGTAGCCTGGTCATCCATGCCACTGGCCACACCCAAAGCCAACTCAGCTGATCATGGAACCCAAGTAATGCATGCCATCAGAGTCATCTTTTCCTAGAACAAGGAATAGGAAGATGGTAGACATATACAGTCTAGCTAAACAGTGTAGGGTTAGCAGGTGAAAGGGCAACAGAAAAAAAGTTTAGTACATACCACACCTTTGGTTTTGGATAGTGGGTCCACAGGCCACACTAAATGTACTCCTTATATTGGCTAAGGTTATTTTTAAATGGATATTCAGAATCTATATTCTTCATTTGCCTCATGAAAATACTGGTCTTCTATCTATCTGGATGGAGGACTTGATTGTTTCTACCCCAGATAATAATTTTATTACTTGTGATAACATTAGCTGCATGACACTCGTGTGTCAATTGAATGAAACCCCATGAGATGTTTATACACTGATTTTGGTTTTGTTATCATTGTTTATTTGATTTTGTTGTTGTTGATAATAGTATGACAAAGACAACTTAATCTCCTGGGCCTTATCAAGAAAATATTCAAATAGTTAAATAGACAAGTCCTGTTGCCTTCTGCTGAGTTTATGATCTGAGAAAGTCCCTCAGTGTACATTTATTCTTACATTAACAATTAAAATTGATTTAAATAATAATGTAAATATTGGTCATTTATAGCCAGATAGGGCCACCTGAGTTATATTTTTAAAAGGGTAGTTTTAATTTGTTATTTCACTTAACTTTTGGTACAGATATTCATTGAATTGGATTTTAACTGCTGAAACTTACTGTATGTCTGGAGAAGTTAAAGTGATATAAAATGGCAAGTGCTTAAAATAATATAGATTTTCTATAAAATACTAAAAATACAAATAAGAAATATTACAGGATCACCAAACCATATTTTTCAAATGGAATACATTCCATTATTTCATGTCTAGCAATATTGTCAATTCAGTTGTGTCAGTGTTCCTTCCCTTGTTTGCTTCTGTCTAAAATCAGAGCCAAAAACAAAACAGCGTGCTTAAAAACAGAGTCGTTGTTTTCTGTCCATATTTCTCTACAATGCTTCCTTATACTAATTATGTAACACTTCTATGGTAAGAGGCCCCATTGTTTCTGCTTAATCTTCCTCAGTTGATATAAATAAAAGAAGCTAAAGGAAAATTTTCAGACACAAAGAGCTTCACAGTTGAACAAGCCGAGTCAGAAAGTCCTCTGTTGATTGTGCAGCAAAAGCTTATGAGGTAACAAAAAGCTTGGTTGCCAACATGGGGCACTTTTGAAAAGTGATGGAGTTGTTAATAGGTAGTGCCCAGGAGAAGGAACTTGAGTCACAAGGACTGTCCTTGAAGGCTGTATTAGTGCTCTAGCTGCAGCCTCTTTCTTTGCTTCCACCCGAAGATAAGTAAGCAGCTTTATTCTACCACACATTTCCTACCATAGTACTCTGCCTCACTAAAGGCACAATAGCAGAAACAACCAACCATGAACTAAAACCTCTGTAATCAAGAGCTCAGATCCTTTGAGGTGGCTCTTAAAATCAGATATTGTGCCACAGTAACAGCACAAAATGACTAAAAATGTTCTATCCCAAACAGATGGATCACCATCCTCAGCATAGAAGAAAGAGTAACGTCAGAGGTAACTCCTGCTATGATCAAGGATCAGTCACTGCTCAAGTATCATATGTGTTCAGCTCATTTGTAAGCAAATAGTGTTATATTCAGTCCTGAGATTCATGCAAAGCCATCTGTGTCTGAATAAATATTATTTGTAAGCCTCCAGAATAAAGAGTATTTATTATCTGCTGTTGACATGAGTTGGCTTGCAATCATCAAATTTCTTATTTTGTGATCAGATTAGTTTGTAAATAAATTAACAATGATTAAACATCTTTCCAGGATAATGTACTCAAAGTAATTCTTTCTTGAATCATACCATTCTATGTTTTGTATATTCCATTCTGATAAGAGAAGTATGTAACTGGTGATATTTGTTATTACGCTCTTTGATATTTTTGATTGATTTTCCTTTGTTGTTGCTGCTTTGTTGTTTATTTGTTTGTTTTGTTTTTTGGTCAGACTTACACTGCTGTGTGTAGATGAGTTTCTGTTCTGCCTGGTCCCACAGCCATTTAGCCCCAACACAGCATATAGAAGGATATTCTCCCATCAGCTGTGGCAAGTGAAGAGGCTTTATTAGTCTCATAATTACAGAGGTTGCAATCAGGAGGGTAGGGCATGGCAGAGTGTAGCAGCTCACATCAAGACAGAAGAAAGTAGGGTGGAAATGCCTGTACCGACTAACCCTCCCTTTATACCCGTTTTTTCAGTCCATGCCCCAGCCTATGAGATACTGTATCTCACATTTGGGATATGTCTCCTTCCCTTTAGTCAATTGTGTCTGCAAATGCCCTTCACGACACTCACAGGGGCATGCTTTATTAATCCCCATGAACGTCTCAATTCAATTGGGTTGACATTCATAACTAATCCTTGATGGAGACTGTCCTTCTGTATATATGTTTCTCTTATTGGTTAATGAATAAAACACTGCTAGGCCAATGAGGCTGGAAGATAGATGGGACTAGGAGACAAGGAAAATTCTGGGAAAGGTAGGTAGAGATGGCCTGCCAGGATAGTCGCCATGTAGCCACCAAAGGAATTAGAGGTCTGGACCCTTCTCCCGTAAGATAAGACCACATGGAGGTCTTATCTTACAGGAGAAATGGGTTAACAATTAAGATAGAGCTAGCTGATAAGAAGCCTAAGATACAGGCCAATAGTTTTATAGTGACTGTGTGTGTATCTAGGGCTAAATGTTGACAGGACCAGCTGGCACAAAGAACCTCACTACAAATCCTCACAATATCCTATTATTTTTCCTCTTATTGAAAATCAGTTCTTAGCCAGGTGGTGGTAGCACAGGCCTTTAATCCCAGCACTTGGGAGACAGAGGCAGATGAATCTCTGTGAATTCAAGGCCAGCCCGGTCTACAGACAGAGTTCTGGGACAGACTTCAAAACTACACAAAGAAACCCTGTCTGGAAAAATCAAAAGAATAAAAATCCATTCTTTTCTCATAAAATATATCCTAATTATAGTTCTCCCTCCCTTTACTCCTCCCAGGTTCTCCCTGCCTTCCCTCCCCTCATTATAAACAAACAGGCTTCTAAGTTATAACAAACAAACATGACAAAATAAAATATAAGATGAAGCAAAACTATCATATTGAAGTAGGATACACCAACCCAGCAAGAGGAAAAGAGCCCCCAAAATCAGACAAAAGAATCTGATTTGGTTTGTCTGCTTATAAATTTATACTTTCAAAAAGATTTGAACCACCAGCCCTATAATTTTGCAAGAAATATCATTTTTCAAGAAATGTCCCAGGCAAAAGCCTCACTATAGCTAACGAAACAAGCCCAAGTCAATGAATAAAAGCCAGTATCACTTTAACTGGAATATCACCAGTTACAAGGAATAGCTTAAATGTAGTTGCATGCAACAAAAACAACTGGCCCATGATCAAGGAGGAAGGTTAGTTATTCATCGGTAAATGATGAGTTTTTGCAATGGCACCTTTTGGATAAGATTACAGGTAATAACAAAGTCTACTGAATTTTGTCTTCAAGTTTATTCACTGTGAAATGATGAGGCTGGAGTAAAGTCTTACACACTTTTTTGCCATGATAAGCAAATGCCCCAGATAAAAGGAAAAAAATGGATAAACCTGAAGCAATCAAGTTATTGGGTACAAAGACAAGCATTTTACTGTTAAAGAGACATGTGGCAGAATAAAATATAATGATCAGTTCCTATAAAAAAGTCTAGGTACCACATTAAATCACCATGATGCAGCTGATCTGAATTTTCCTTCTTCCATCAAGATTCAGATGGAAGATTTAAGCACTTTCCTTAGACACTGAAAACAAAGTCCATTTTTTAAAGAATAAATTCAGAAGAATAGACTCTACAACAGTTTCCACCAGCCATATCTTTTTCATTATGGGATTATCAAATGCGTAAATAATTTTTGTTATCATAATAGCAGCACTAAGATGATTTTATATAGCCTTAGCAATGTATTTTTCAGTCACTGATTGATTGCTGGTTTTCAAATCATTTACACATACATCTTTTAGGTTATTGTACATTAAAGTTACCTTGACCAGAGGCGACTTCCCTCTTGGAAAAAAAAACCTTCAAGCATGTGAAATTCTTTAAAGAAATGATAACAGAGACCTTATCATTCTTTCAATTTAACATTGTCTGAAGTAGCATAGTTTTATATGATCTGTTTCTGTAAACTTTACAAGTAAATCCACTATTCATCTTTAAGTAAGAAAGTGACTTGTGATAGTCTTAAATCAAACATGAGTAAAAATAGAGCCAGAATGGAGTCAAAGGAATGCATACTTACAGGAATCCTTTACCAAGTTAGAATTTTGTTGCATAGAAAGGGGCATTTCTCTCTGTGCCTTAGGAAAAAAACTAGCTAGGCAAATCAAAGGGAGTTTCTGAAAATACAGAAGAAGCATACTAGAAATGTAAAAAGTTTATAAACCTGCTATCATGTGTCATCGAAATTACTAAATACCATCTGCTCATATATCTAAATATCGTCCAACTTTTACGAGTGAAAGAATCTAATTAAGGCTGTAGCATGAATATATAGGCCATAAAGTTCTTTAAAAATAGTTGAGGTGTGCTCTAACCTCTTGGATTAAGTGTTCGATTATTGCTACACCTCAACTTTTCCTATGAAATAGTCACAGTTTATTCTACTTGTTTTTGTGGATATTAGGAAAAAACACAGCTGGTCATCCTTTGAAGTGTCTAAAAGTAGAGGTTTCTCTTTAAGGCGTTGTTTGAAAGAGCTAATAAAATACAGTCCTTAGTCTCAGTAAAGGCTACTGTGGGCTGAAGCCATCACCGTGGGCTCAACCTTACCATTTTATTTTTTCTATAAATACTTTAGCCACAGATCCTGAACTCTGCAGATGGAAAAGGTACAGCAAACCAGTGATTTGCATTCCATCAAGTGTTAAATCATTTGCTCAAGCCTGACTCCACATAAGGCCCTGGGCATACAAAGGTAGATTAATGAAAAATTAGGGTGGAGAAGGATCTAATGAAGGGCTTAAAATAGCTAGTGAGGGGACATTCTAAGAAGCTGCCCTAGTGATATATATCCCTGACTCTCCCCTCCTCCTAATTCCCTTTCTGGAGTAAGCTCCACAACAAAAGAGAAAATGGGTTCAGCATGCCAAGTGCAAGCCAGGTGTGTTCTTTAACTCCATGGGAAGGAAGGCAGAGTGATGGTTTCTCTCCCTTTGCCAGTAACCTGTTACTAAAGGGGTATGCCTCTTTGCAGCTGAGAATTTTGAGGTCACTTCACTCAGGAAGTGGGGGAATGAGGTGTTTCTACTTCACCCAGAGTCACCTCATCTAGCACAATCCAGAGTATCTTACCAGGGGCTTGCATTCGACTCCTGAAGTAACCCTGTGTGGTGTGGCTGGGTCAGGTGGCTTGCCTCTAGTGAGGCCTAAGAACCTTGAATGCTTCTTGATTTTCATGAGACACCTCTGTATTAGAGGGGCGACAGTCTCTTCATAACATTTCTTGTGAATGTTCTCTTCCAATCTACAATTATTTCCCCCACTTTCCATCATTTCGTTTGCCAATTAGAAAGTTTCAGTGTTTAGACAATCTGCCAATGTTTTCCGTTGTGGTGTCTGGGTTTTGTGTCATTTCTAAAAGTCTCTTGTCATATTGTACAGTTATAAAAAGTATTTTTTGTACATTCTAATTGTATTTCTCACAGTGTTTACATCCTTATTCCAGTTCGAATTTATTTGCATATAAAATACTTACATTATAAATGTCTATCCATTATCCCAGCACTTAAAGAATGTATTGTTTATTCTTTGTAAATGTCACTTTTTTATTTATACAGAGGGAACATGCAATATTAAATTACCTATTCATAGATAGACAAAACAGATACATAAAATATAAAAATAATGATAAAATATCTTTATTCAAGCATATAGTATGTGTCTAACACATAGTCATGCATTTTTAACTAAGAGAATGATTGCCTCATATTGTTATTCTCTGAATGGAGATGAACCGAGTATCATTGATTGGTAATTTTTTTTCTTTACTTAGCAGTCTTTTAGGCTTCAGTGATGTGTATATAGCCCATAAAGTCTACCAAAAGTTCCCCAAAGTGATTTTCTTGATCCCACTCTTAGAAGTTGTCAGAGCAACAATAAAATGGAAATTTAATATCAATCTTTTTCCTATTCTTAGGAACACTATAGTGGCTAACACTTGATAGCCAAAAACTTTCCATGCATATACAAAGTTCTGGTAAAGAACTCAAGCTGATGATAAAACGAGCCTCTGCTATACCCAATGAGTGGCTATTTGAGAAATGTATCCTAACTCCACTTTTTACTACCATAATATATTATTCTGTATTTGTGTTTGCGTAGTTTAATAAAAGCAATCCTGATGCATTAGCTCCATTATAAAATGGACTCCATGTAGCTATTCTTGATGACTTACGCCTGTTTGGACAGTTTCTAATCTCTTTCACAACAGGGTATAAGCTGTATATACTAGGACTTAAAGTTTTAGTAAATAATAGCTTTCAAATGTCCTCTCTTTTTGCCAAATCTCACTAATCTTGGGAAATTCTGTTTGTTCCCTGACCTCCACACCCCACTGTGTAAATTTCCAGTGTTGAAAAATGTCTCTGCATCTCCCTGTTTGATAGTGGAACATCAACACTTAATGCCTGGAGGTCAACTTTTCTCTTGGTTATGGAGAAATCTGCAGTCCAAGCCTGGCCCACAAGATCATCAATGTCCATGGCCAGAATGGTAACTCACAGTCTGTCCTGTGATTTGAGCAGCAATTCTCTCCCCAACCCCCCATCAAACAAAAAAACCCACCAGGAATTTCCACAGAAGCTGGGATCTTTCTTGGTTTTGGAGCTAGGGAAATAAAAGCCTAGGAAAGAGAGGAAAGAGGTAGGCAGCATTCAAATAGAAACTCAGGAAATGATGAAACAGAAAAAAGGGAAAGTGTAAGAAGAGGGTGTGAAAGGAGAGTTTTTGATAACAGATTGTAAATGAGAAATCTCTTTTATATAGATACAGCATAAGAATTAATATGAAGTCTTAATTTGCTTGTTTTTTTTCTGAACACAAATGAGAATTCCACATTTAGAGAAGCAAAATAATTATGGTGCAAAACACATCGATGTATATTGACATAAATTAAAAATTCTTAATGGTGAGACTACCACTAGAAACAGCAATACATCACTGTTTTCATTGTGTGGAGTGTGTCACTGTGGGGTCACCCAGCATGACTGTACTCTGGACAACTCACTGCAGTTCATCTTCCCTTCTAGAGTTAGTCAATCACCATGATGACTAACTGATTCAACTAAGAAAACATTCTCTGTCTCTCTCCTTTTTTTTATTAAATAAAAAGAACTTTGTGATATATGAGTGGGAGATAAGGCATTATGTTTAAAAGAATCTCAATGTTTAATCCAATGAATGGAGATTTGTCAGTAAGGCTAGCTAACCCCTGAAGATTACAACTGTGGTGTCACTTAGGTATACATAGTAGATTTTAATGACTGTGCAATAAACTGTCACAGATTTTACAGCTTACAACAACTCACATGACCTCGCTGTTTCCATGGGCCAGCTGTCCAGGCCTAGCCTCGCTAAGACTTCTGTTAGGATGTCACAAAACTGTGATTAAGGTGTCAGGCAGGTTGTGTTAACATCTCCAGGCTTCACTAAAGAACAATCTCCTTTGAAACTCAACCTGGGTGTTGGCAGAATTTGATTTCTTAAGCTCTATGATTATATGCTTTAGCTTTTTATATAGTAACCTCAGCTATTGAAAGCTCTATGCAACTCCCAACAGCTTCCTATATTATTGGAAGCTACCATGTTTCTTCACTAAGTTTTCTCTGACAAGGTCTCTGACTGAATCGCACCTTCAAAGATAACATGTCATCTCAGAAGGATCTAGTCTTTTTTATAAAGAGCTTGTTCAGTTTGAACCATCTAGCATGATCTACTTTTTGATTAACTCTAAGTGACCTGGCTTGGGACTTGAATTTTACATGTGAATTTTCTTTACTGTGTCAAATTCTGCTATTAGGAAGAAAGGCTCGAATTCTGTCTATGTATAGAGGACAATGCTTATTAACAAGATGGACAGAAGGAATAGGAATCATGGTGGGGCTCAGAAATTTGTCTATAGTGGCTCCACATAAGAATTAAGCAGGACAGGAGAGTGTTCTAAACTCCAGCCACTGAGTAGGTGTGTCAACTAGTTCCATTCCCAGCTAACTGACATTGTAGCTTAATGTTTTTAAACAGGCATTCTAATGCAGTCATATTTTGTGCTATAAACCTAAGAGCTACAGTTATGTTGCATGTCTTGATAGGATATAAACTTTTGCTAGAGCATAACTGCATGAGATAATTTTCTTTGTTCACAAACAGCTATGTTAAACAGCATGGAATTATGAGAATGTCTGGGATTACCTGACACCCACTCACCATGACCTGCTTTTAAAAATGTGTTTCATTATCTAAGAAAGTACAGAAACAACTTCCTTATTCCCATGTTACCAGGGTCTGACAGTATCATCACAGATTGGGATAATGGTAACATATATAGGCACTGAGGCTAAGCAGACCCGTTTGTGTGACCACTGGAAAGCAACAGCATCTCTTCAGACTTCTGTGCTCACATATAATACTATTATATCTTTAATAACTGTTTTTACCATCTGGAGCTGAGTAGTACAGCTCTTGACATGTATGAGTTTTAAAATTAAATATCAGTGGTAATATTTTAATATATGTAAACTGCCAAGTTCAGCATTTCACTGACTGAATATATCACTTGAACACCAAATCTTTCCCCAGCACATTTGGATACAGTAGTGAACAGGACAGGGAAATTCTCTGCCCCTCTCCCTGATCTCATTCATGGAACCTGGTACTTCCTGGTGCTATTTGTAAGTTATCTCATTAGAACATAGAACAGCACTAAGATAAAAGATCAAGTCTAACTTATTTGTGAACCTTTAGTTTCTGGCGTGTTAGATGCAGGTAAACAGATATCCAGTAAAATATTATATCAATAGGGGAATAAATGAACAGAGAAATCATAAGGTAAACATTGTGCCTCCAAAAAACTTTAAAAACCAAGGGGAATACACAGACAATTAGAATAAGTACATACATTAAGAAATTAATTAACTTCCTGCCTCATTAAAAATCTGCTATGCATAATCATGTATATTTATGATCTTTAGCTTAATAATAGAGAACTAAGTGCTAAAGAATGGGCAATGAATAAACACCACAGACATTAATAGTCGCTGTGATTGAAAATCACCTTGTAATTTTCTGGTAACAAAGGCACAAATAAAATTATGATAGGCTGAGTAATTTAAAGTTCTCAATAGAAGTGAGTACCATTCTTCTCATGAAAGAATTTTGTCCTCCACCCCATGCTACCCATGACCATTCTAGATGTCACACTGACAAAACTAATCATGATAGAGAACCTCCTCATAAACAGATTTCATTTATGCCATTCTTGTACATTATTCACAGTGGCTCATCACTAGAAGGCTAAGATCATAATGATGGTGGTGAAGACGTCCATCCTTTACACTTGGTTTGTACCAGCTGCAATTTTATGTCCTCTGTATATGCTCTAATATAATTCTTGGAACAGCAGTGTGAAGCAGTTACTTTTAGCATTCATTCACAGTTGAAGAGAGAGGCACGAGACAATAGATCTTTCTAAAGGTCAAACAGAGAACAGGATTCCAGCGATCTCATTCCAAGACACATGCTTTACTTTGTAATTCATAATTCTTCTCTTTATATAACATCTTCAAAAATCATGGGAGAAAAAAATCATCATCCACATTGCATATCAAAACAATCATACTCTCCCTAAACTTAAACTCTGTAGCAGATCATTAACAAATTCTCAAGATTTTTTTCTAGCATTTTCTTTGCTCTACCATTATTAAAAAAAAAAAAAAAGAAAATCACACTTTGCTTTTCAATCATTAGAAAGTTAAATCCCAGATGTTTGCAATTATGCCCCTGACCCTTAGGTCTGATGGTTCTCTTGCAATAGGTAGGGACCGGAAGTTATAAGTGATTTGTTTCCGTTCTCACTGTCCTCCCTAATGATAACTGTATTACTAGACCTTGCTGCGTCTAATTAGAACTTTGTTTAACCTCAGTTGATTGTGCCAATGATGGTGAGTCCATTTGCTCTGGAAAATTGGTTCCAGCCAGCACTGACGAATGGATACCACATGTGGTGGGAAGACCTACAAAGAGCAAAGTCCATGAGGTCTTGTTATAACCTGCCCCCGTGGTTGCCTCTGGGAGAAACCATGAAGGATAGGTGAGTTCAGTGATTAAGTATAACTCCATACAGAAAATGTTTTCCAAGCCAGCTAGATTTCTACAGCTCTGAGCTGTTAATTTTGAGTAACTGATACCTCTCCTCCCTGCCCAGCTGACGAAAATGCTGGATTAATCAAAAGGCTTAATGTTAACAACTTCAAACACCACTTCTGTGTTCTAGTCACTTTGATCATGAGGAGCATATTTCTCAGAAAAGATATAAAGACTTAGAAGGAAGTGGGTTAACAAAAAAAACAGCCTAAAATCTACAACATAGATCCATTTGATAAAACATTGAAATTTAGTTTACATTTAGAAAATTTAATTGTTTGAGCTGTAGCTAAAGCTTAACCTCTAATGTGAACTTAGTTGGAGGCAGGGTATTCTGTAGGTAATTAAACTTAAGTGAGGCCACAAGGGCACATCCCTAACAAAATAGGTTCTCTGTCCTTATAAGAAGAGCTACAGACAAGAAAAGGCTGAAAATGACATCTGGAGTGAAGAGTCACACATTCACTCTCATTTGCTGGGATGATTTAATTCCCTTCCTTTCCCTCCTCCTTAGTTTCTGATTCTGGACCTTTCCTCTAAAGTCCATAAGAGTGATGCTCTGTCAAGACACTACTTTGCAGTAAATCATTAACTGAAGAAGATGTCAATATGTTTATTCGTATAAATGTATAATATACTATATTAATTAAATATTGATATAAAATTATGTAATACTATAGTCAGTTCTATGCCAAATCAATAAAAAGGAACAGCATTAAAGGGTTTGGTTCGATTTGTGTATATGTATATTTTCTCTTTTTTGATGGAAAAGAACATGTGAATGATTATGTAGACATGAAATTTCCTTCATCTAGAGCATGCAGAAGACATATTGGTTCATTCATTGAAAGGTTTTGATCATAGGCAGTTTGAATGCTAATATCATCCAGCTAGATGACTTACATATGCACCTGGAGAATTATACTCATTCTGGCTGGGGCCTATCCCATTCGCAGGAGGAGCACAACTGGGACTGGCTACACTGGACCATACCTCAACCTACTGTCTCCAAATGTAACCCTTTCCTCTAGTTTCAAGACCCTCAGGCTTCATCATACAATGTGATGAATATACTTCCAGCTCTCCTCATCTTACCTTCTAGTTGGTCTCTGACTAATAGACATGTTGACTTACTATGATTAAATCTGATTCATGCTCAAATCCAAGCTGTCTGACACTAAATAAACTGCTGGGTGATTTCAAGGTAGTTTATCTTATAAACCCTCTCACAGTTAAGTTGACATTGAATGCCATAAGGGTTCATCCATAAACCTGGTGAAGCCTAATGCCTATTTCACTTGACAGCTAATGATTAAAATGCCTGGGTGGGGCTTGGGGTGCAGCTCAATGGCAGAGTGTGTGCCTATCATAGTTGAAATCAAGATTCAGTCCCCAAGCATTGCAAACAAAGCAACAGCAAAATGCCTGTGCACACTGCCTCCCCAGGTGTTTAAATGTCCTTTCTTCCATTTTCACTATATGAATCTCCACTGTAAATACTCCTGACAGATACATGCAGATGTGGATCAGTGATTTTACATTTTTTTCCCACCAGGCATGCGTTTCATATGTCAGGACACACATAAACATTCACAGAACGACCTCATTAGCTGATGAACTCTGATACTTTTGTTGTGCTGAACTTTGCTCTAGTGTACTATTGTTCACATTGTGATTCCAACCCACATAATTAAGTTTATAACTCACAGTGGGTCACAATTCAAAACCCCCCGATAGATAGCAATATCATTGTATCACATTAGCCATCAAGGGCACTGAAAAGTACTCTTATTTTAAGTCTGCCAGGCTTAATTCTCTTCCCTTCCCTTTCCATCATGAGTTATCTCACTTAATTATTAGAGAAGTTAAAATGAAAAAAGACTTCACTGTTTTTACTCACATAGGAACAATGGATGTTCAAAGAGTCCCACTGACAGTGGCAGATTAGACCAAATCCCGACCATATTGTGATAGCGGGTGTTCACCTAATCATATACGTACCCTAGGGCATTTTCTCCCTGCTCCCAAGCACGTGCCACGCCCTGTGTTTAGAATTTTCAGTCAAAGCTGCTACAGCAAAGCTGGCCTTCTTCCTCCCCAGCTTCACAGATAGATTTGCTGTTACTATAATTCTTAGCCATTTCAACATATGATTTCCACCCCCCCACTTTCCTTAGGAACTTTCACATTTACAGGAACTACTTCAGGGAACCCTGGTTGTGAAAACACGAATAAAATAAGGATCAATCATTTAACAAAAACAATGTGACTCAAGATGAGTCCATCTAATAACTGGATTAGCTATGAAGTGTTTAAAGAATGCGAGGTGTATATAGTGTGGATACATTGCACAGGACAGAAATCACAGTGTAACTTATCATCTTCTTAATCAGAATGTCATTTGATTTAAAATGTATAAATTGATATTTCTAGAATTTTCCACGTAATATTTTTGTGTCATCATTGACCACCCTTGTGATTCCTCAAGGTAGGATGCGATTGTTAATATTGTGATTCAGAGCAACTGAGATCCCTCTCACCAAACTGTCACTAGAATGAATCCATGAACTCTCTCTGATGCAAGAAGTGGGGAAGCTAACCATGCTCACCCAATCACAAGTAGACAGAAGCTGTTAACTGTTTGAACAGAAGGAGAAGATTCTTGGGTGATGCAGTTGCCTGTAAGGAGCCCATATCCTGATAAATAATTCCAATAAAGTCACTGATTCAGTGAGCTGGAATTTTTTTGGTCCTTTGTTGGCCCACCAGTCTGGGGTAAACAGAAATAAACTCCCTAGGAGAAGTAACCTAACAACCATGATAACTTAAGCCGCAATTAAGGGAACTAATAATGTATTTGTGATAGTGCAGCCACACAGCAAATCTACCTAAGGCTAGCAGAAAACTATAGCTAGTACCCAGACCACATTTTATGGAAGAAGACAATAAGAGACAATGCTGAGAAAATCCTGACTGCAAGCTTACATAGTAACCCCTCCAAGCCCAGTGGAGACAGCTAACTTGCCTTTTAATGTGCCACAGTTCCTTGCTCATAATACCTCATAAAGTTTTGCAGTTTAATGGTGGTTCCCCAGTGATAGCAAATTTAGACCAAGAGTAAAAAGTCTGCCTGTTAATAGACACAATGCATTTTCCTGCATTCTTTTCTTTTATCTAAATGACTTAAAAAGTAACCCTTCTGCTTTTCAGTTTGTTTGATTTGTTGGTTGAGATACGGTTCTGTTAGGTAACATAGTTTGATTTGTTGTTTGAGATATGGTGCTGTTAGGTAACAATGCCAGTCTTAAAATCATGATTCACCTGCCCCAGGTCCATTCCAAGTATGTCGACAAGACTTTCATCCACTCAAAGCATGAGTTTTTACTGAGGATCTTATAGACCAGAGATTCTCAACCTGTGGGTCATAATCTCTTTGACAAAGATCTAGTTGCCCCAATATTTATGCTACAATCCATAACAGTTGCAAAAATAACAGTTGTGAAGTAGCAATGAAAATACTTTTATAGTTGGGGGGTCACCACAACTTGAGGAACAAATTAAAGGATCACATCACTAGGAAGATTGAGAACCACTGCAATGGACTTTATCCTTCTTCCTTCGTTTTGTTAATATGCTCTTTTGCTCTCCTTAAGTGTCTTCTTCAAGAGACAGCTCACTGTACAGCCTCAGTCCCATTTAAACTCCATCTGATGACTTTTTTAAAAAAACCACTACAGCCATATTTGATTATATATTCAGAATTCAGGCTTTAAATCTTCAAATCTCCAGAAGTCAGCTTTTCTTTTAAACTTTCTGAATGAGAGCAAACTGAACTTTCATCTTCCTTGGCTTTGGGCAACAGATTTAAGATGCCTAGTTTCTTCTGCACTTAGAAAATAAATTTATTTATTTATTTATTCATTGTAAATCCAGGCCACAGTTTCCCCTCCCTCCGCTCCTCCCTGTCTCTCCTCTACCCTCCCTCTGTTCCTATTCCTGCTAATCCATTCCTCCTTTGTTTCTGTTTAGGAAAGGGCAGGTCTCCCATGAGTATTAATAAAACATGTTATATCAAGTTGTAGTAAGACTAAGCACCTTCCCATGTATTAAGGCTTAAAAATGAGATCCAGTATGAGAAGTAGGGTTCCAAAAGCCAATAAAAGAGTCAGAGACAGCCCCTGTTCCCACTGTTAGGAGTCCCATAAGGGGACTAAGCTACACAACTATAACATATATTCAGAGTGCCTAGGTCACTCCCATGACATTCCCTGATTCAGTCTCAGTGAGCTCCTATATAGGAGTCCAAGTTAGTTGATTCTTTGAGTTTTTTGTAGTATACTTGACACCTCTCTGGATAAATGACCACCTTCCCAAGAGCAATCTACAGATTCAATACAATCCCAATTAAAATTTCAACACAATTCTTAGCAGATACTGAAAGAACAACAAACAAACAAAAAATCCAGGATGGCTAAAACAATCAAGTACAATAAAAGAACTTCTGGAGGTATCACCGTCCCTGATTTCAAGCTTTACTTCAGAGCTATAGCAATAAAAACAACATGATATTGTCAAAGAAACAGACAGGTAGATCAATGGAATCAAATCAAAGATCCAGATGTAAATCTACACACTTGATTTTTGACAAAGAAGCCAAAATTATACAATGGGAAAAAGAAAGCATCATCAACAAATGATGCTGCTCTAACTGGATGCAGGCATGTAGAAGAATACAAACAGATACATATCTATTGCCATGCACAAAATTCAAGTCTAAGTGAATTGAATATCTCAACATAAACCTAGATACAGTCTGGAGAGATAGCCCAGAGGATAAGAGAACGGGCTGCTCTTCTAAAGTATCCGGGTTCAATTCTTGGCATCCAGGTAGCAGCTCACAACTGTCTGTATCTCCAGTTCCAGGAGATCTGACACCAACTCACATAAAAATAAACAAATAAGTGAATAAATAAAAAAGTTAAATAAATTAAAACAAATCCAGATACGTAGAGTCTTGTAGAAGAGGAAGTGGGAAATAATCTTGAATGCATTGATATAGGAGACAACTTCCTGATTAGAACACCAATATCACAGGCAGTAAGACTGACTATTAATAAATGGGATCTTACAAAACTGAAGTTTCTGTAAGGCATAGGACACCATCAACAAAACAGCAGCCTACAGAATGGGAAAAGATCTTCACCACCCCCACATCCTACAGAGTTATTTGCATATTTTACAAAGTGTAAAAGTAACTCAAAAAATTAGATATCAACAAACCAAACAATACAATTAAAAATTCTGTACAGATCTAAACAGAGAATTCTCAACAGAAGAATCTCAAAGACTAAGAAACACATAAGGAGATGTTCAACGTCCTTAAACATCAGGGAAATGCAAATAAAAATGACTCTGAGATTCCATTTTACACCTATCAGAATGACTAAAGTCAAAAACACAATTGACAACACATGCTGGAGAGGATGTGGAGCAAGGTGAACACTCTTCAACTGCCGGTGGGAGTTGGACAGTGACTTTGGAAGTCAGTGTGGTGGCTTCTCAGAAAATTGGGTATTAACCTAACACAAGATCCAGCTATATCACTCACTCTTGGGCATATGTCCAAAGAATGTTCAGTCATGCCACAAGGACATTTGCTCAACTTTAGTCATAGCAGCTTTATATATAATAGTCAGAACCTGGAGCTAACCTAAATGTCCCTCAGCTGAGTAATGGATAAAGAAAATGTAGTACATTTATACAATGGAGTATTATTCACCTGTTAAAAACAAGGACACCAGAAAATTTGAAGGCAAATGGATGGAACTAAAAAAAAATCTTCCTCAGTAAGGTAACCCAGACCGAAAGACAAATGTGATATGCACTTACTCATAAGTGGATATTATCTTAAAGGATATCCATTCCACAATCCACAGACCCAGAGAGACTAGGTAACAAGGAGTATTCATGGGGGAACAGACACACAGATCTCCCTGAGAAGGGGAAATAGAAGAGATTTTTGTGAGTAGACTGAGGGCAGGTGGGGATGGTAACAGGAATGATCAGGTTGGTGCAGGGGACAGAGGGGAAGAGTACTGAGGGGGACTGCTGGGGGGCATTTAAAATCTGGTAGAAACCTGGTACAGGGGAATCTCCCAGGAATATATGGGGAGGACCCCAGTTTAGACCCTTAGAAGTAGTGGATAACTAGCCTGAACTGGCCTCTCCTATGACAGGTTGGTGCCTGCTCCAATTTTCATCAGAGAGGTGTCATGCAGCAACTAATGGAGGAAGATGCAGACATTCACAGGCAAACATTAGGCAGAGTTCAGGAATCCTGTGAAGGATGGAGAGAAAGGTGTGTAGGAGCCAGAGGGGTCAAGGACACCATGGAAAGGCTCACACAATGAACTAACATGGTGTTGTAGGGGCTTGCACAGACTGAACCGACAACCAGGGAGCCTGTACGGGACTGTCTTAGGACTCTGCCTATATGTTATAGTTGTGTAGCTTGGGCCCCTTGTGGGACTCCTAACAGTGGGAACAGGGGCTGTCTATACTCTTTTATTGGCTTTTGGTCCCCTACTCCTCATGCTAGGTCACCTTGATGAGCCTTAATACATGGTGCTTAGTCTTACTGAAACTTGATATGCCATGTTTTGTTGATACTCATGGGAGACCGGCCCTTTCTGGAATGGAGACAGAAGAGGAAGGAATTGTGGGATGTGGGGGGCATGACTGGGAATGGAGGATGAGGGAGGCCAGGAGGTTAAACTAAAAAAAAACTATACATAGGTTATCTTAATTTGCTACAGCATTTTCCATACATGATTTACCTCTTGTTTGATATAAATTTGCTTTCAGTAAATGATGGAAAACTAGGATACCAATACTACATAATCTTGTTCATTTCAGTTCTTTATTTGTTCAGCTTTTGTACCCTCTGACCTACATCTCTATATCTGTGTATTTTTAGAAGGTTGGAGCTCATATTGTAAGGAAGAATTTGAATTCACTTTTTTCTGATCAATTCTAGCTCATGATCTCTGTGTGTACAGAGAACTTGTGAGAATAGAGGGAAAAATCAAATTGTAACAGAGCTCCATTTTCTCACAGTGCTGGAAAACATGGAACTTTTCTTTCTGTAGAATTATGATTGATTTTCAGGCTTGTCCAGGAACTACCGGGACTTAAAGTAGCACATTGCTCATGGACTTGGCCCTCCATGAAGAGCAATCACTGGACTGTTTCATTTCTCACCAATCACCCTTCCATGTCTCAGGGAAAGAAATCACAATTCATCCTGTCCCTGGCTCTTCCAGGCAGAAATGAAGCAGTGCTTCCTATGTTTCTTTCAATCTGCTACCACATATGCCAGAAAAGTGTCATGGCTTATAAAGCTGAAAGTGGAAGGAGGGTGAGCTTAGGCAGGTCTCCTTGCTGCCTCTGCCAAACACCAGAAAATGATGAGTTTGAAAAGCAGCCTAGAAGTACACTCTCACAGACATGGCTTTTGAAACTTTTCCTCCAGAAAATTGAATAGAATATGTATAGGACATTCTAGCCCATTGTAGAGGCGGGGGGGGGACCCCAAAGCTGTAGTGACCACAGGCACTGCTGCTGACAGTGTCCTTTCTTCTGCCCTTAGACCAGCTTAGCTGAGAATTTACCCTCATTGTCTTATTAGTTAGTTAATGTTCACCCATTTCAGAGGCTAAAGGGATGCAGTTATGTTTTAAGGATGAGGGCATGATTGTGTGTGTGTGTGTGTGTGTGTGTGTGTGAGAGAGAGAGAGAGAGAGAGAGAGAGAGAGACAGAGAGACAGAGAGACAGAGAGACAGAGAGAGACAGAGAGAGAGAGAGGGAGGGAGGGAGGGAGGGAGAGGGAGAGAGAGACAGAGACAGACAGAGACAGAGACAGAGAGAGATGGATGGATAGAGGGAGAGAAAGGGAGTGAAAGAGAGAAAGGGAGATGGACAGATGGAGGGAGGGACAGATGAAGAGAGAGAGACAGGGAGAGGGAGAAGGAGAGAGAGAGAGAGAGAGAGAGAGAGAGAGAGAGAGAGAGAGAAGAGAAGAGAAGAGAAGAGAAGAGAAGAGAAGAGAAGAGAAGAGAAGAGAAGAGAAGAGAAGAGAGGAGAAGAGAGAGAAATAAGAAAGTAACTCCAGCAATCAGGAAGTAGAGGTAAGAGGATCTCAAAGTCATTCTAAGCCATGAAGAGAATATGATGTCAGCATAAGCTACAGGAGACTCTGACTTAGGGGGGAAACAAAGGATGACAGAGAAGGAGGAAGAATTAGTTTGTTGAAAAGAGCTAAATGTACTTCATTTAGAGCTTCAGACCTTTGCTATTCTTGTGGTATATGGCATTACCTAGTGCTGGGTTAGGGTTTTAGAATCTTAGGCCCAATGCTGACATGTTGAATCCAGATTGGTGTGTAGAGGCATCTTACCTATGAACCTGTAGAGCTAGCCAATAAGAAACCCTAGTAATCGGCCAAAAAATTAATAATTAATATGTCTTGTGTGTTTATTTGGGGGCTGAAGAGAAGGGTGGCAGGACCTGGCAGGACAAGAAATCTCAGCAACTTTGGTGTTTTAAAAGGCTCCAGTGTTAAAAAGGCCAACCTTTGTGCAAAAATATTAAAAGAAAAATATCTTAAATAAGCACTCGTACATTTTAAATTTTATTTATTTATAAGTGATACGATGACATCACAACCTGAAAAAGGTTAATCATCCTTTCATCCAGTTAATCCATGCTTTCCACACTACTATATACTTCCCTCTGACTAAGTAACTTGATTGACAACTGTCACAGCATCACAAAGCCCATGTACTGGTAATTTTACTTAACAGTAGATTTAAGGTATCCATTCTGGTAGCTTGGAAAGGTCCAAGAGAAGCCTAAATTGCTTCCTTTGCATGACTAGGAGAAAGTCATGTGAGTGTGTGTTTGTGTGTGTGTGTGTGTGTGTGTGTGTGTGTGTATACATATTTGTGGTTCCATCCTGTATGAATCTGTCCCTAGAGAAGAGTCAATTGATGTGGAATCTTTGCTAAATACTTAATACTTCGATGGTTAAATTCTAATGCCTGAACAACATTGCCCAGCACAATTTATGAGATAATGTTAGCTAAAACAGAAAGCAGTCAAGAATGCATCTTAAAATTAGAAAAATTTTAGAAATAGAAGTTTAATCACATAGTTTTTTTCTAGTAAAAAACTTAGCAGATGTTGAAATAGGCGCCTCCATACTAAAACAGTGTTGCCTGAGAGAAATCCACAAAAGTAACCTAGCTTCAACAAGACAATAAACACTGTGTATAGTTACACAAATACTTTGTTGGCTTCAAATCCAGAAAGTTGTCATCAGAGCTTGTAAGAAACAAACATATGAATTGGTGTTGTATGACTCAAAGAGAATCTTCACCACAGCATAGTTTGTGGTGTTGCACACTCTTGCCCTCAGTCACTACGGTATCTGAAGAAAATTCAACATTCTTTATTACTGTGTAAACATTTATATATTCATGCATGTGTTGTGTGTGTGTGTGTGTGTTGTATGTTGTGAGGATAATCTTCAGGCACAGGAATTAAAGAATAAACTGAGTCCAACTTTCTGATCCCTTCATCATTCAAGCAAGCTGAACCAAGCTTTTCTTTCAGTCCTGGATTCCGTGCTCTCTGAATGTGTTCTTCACTTTCCAGTCCAATTCAGTTAGCTTGATTAAGCACTGATAGTGCATATTAAGAACACTTCCAGAGCTACTCTAGAAGCGCTGAGAGGTGCACAAATTAGTATGATCAAGCCCCTGCCTTATGGAGTATGACGGCAGGTGCAGGGGTAATAGAAACACAGTGCTTGCCAGATTTGAAGGTCAAAACTCTTCTGTTATTAATCTGGCTTATATCCCAAATAAGTATAAATTGCTTTGATCTTAGCTGATCTACTATTCCAAAGGGTAAAACAGTGACTCTAGCACAACTGACAGGTATAATAAATATTATACATGAATTATTTAAACTTTTATATTTTGATTTTTTTGCTGATCTTTTGAGACATGGTCTCTTCATAAGGCTCTGAACTTACTATGTAGCCCAGGCTGGCCTCAAACTCACTATCCCCCTGCTTCTGCACCTAAGTACTGCTATTACACTTTGCACCACCATCCTGGTTCTAAAGGATAACTTTAAATTTTTATGTAGATGGATAGGTATGTCTTTATGTGTTTAGTCTCTTTATGTGGTATTGGGAACTGAACACACAACCTTGGCGCGTCAGGCAAGTGCTCTAACACTGACCCTCTCTAAAGTTTCCCTACAGCAGATATTTTTGTGGTGCAAATGTTGATGTGTGAGTATCAGATGTTGGAACATGATCCAATCACTTCAGTCTCAGGCCTTTGCACTGACGGCTCCTTCTACACAGAAATCCAATGTTTTGGGTGTTCTAATTATTGGCTCCTTGTCCATAGTCAAATCACTTCTCTGATACTTTAAATGCAGAAACCTCAACCTCAATAAGATTTCCCTCTACCAGTCAGCACACATAATAGGCACACAGTTATCTAATCAACATTAGCAGGAAAATGCAAATAACACTATTCTGAGATTCCATCTCACCCCAGTAGACAGGGCCCTTATCAAGAAAAAAATTAATTACATCAAGTACTGGCAAGGTTGTGAGGAAAGGGGAATTCATGCATGGTTAGTGAGAGAATAAACTTGTACACTCTGGAAATCTGTGGAGTTTGCTCCAAAAGCTAAATATAGATCTGGTCATATGACCCAGCTATATTTACCCAAAGGACTCTATGTGCTGTGACCAAGATACTAGCATATATATGCTCATCACTGCTCTGTGCACTTTGAGCTATAAAATGGAAGCAGCGTAGATGCCTAACTGATGAATGGATAATGAAAATGTGATATGTTTACACAATAGAATTATACTTACTGCTAAACAAAAATGAAATTTTCAGGGAAATGAACAGGACTGGCCAAGTTATGTTGAGTGAGGTAACCCAGGTCCACATATTCCATGTTTTATGCAGATAACTGCTTCCATATTGATTTTGTTTTGAACTTGGTACATCTGTAGATACCAGGAAGCTATAAAGAAGCCACACTGGATTAGGGGAAGAGAGTGGAATGAGATAGAAGAAATCATTCAAAATTAAGACAGAGGGTGGGAATTCTGAGGTGGTACAGTTTCAACAGGAAAGGAGGTGGGAGATAGGGGAGGGAAGGAATTTGGAGGGGCTTTTACCAAAGAGAGGGTTGTAAGGAAACACTGAAACCCATTACTTTATAACCCTTTGTTTTCTAATTTTGAAAAGAGGTGCCCTACACAGTGAATAATGCCAATCTGAAAAGCCATGGATTACAAGATTAAAATCCAAATACCTCCCTATCCTTTGTTTGTTAGTAAGGAAGGCCCCCAAACAACATAGACTCTTGCCACTGTTCTTGGTTACCCACTGGAACTAAACAGTTGAGATCTTTTGCTGAAGACTCACAGCTCGTTTGCAGGACATACAGAAATCAAGCTGAAGCCAAAGAGGAAGCTCTCTCTGTGGATTAATATATACGATGCCTGGGGGTGCTCGGCAGGCTGCCAGGGAGGAGAATTCATCAATGCTTTCACCTAACTGTGAACCTTGCCTGCTACAATAACAATCTGCTAGGCAAAAGGTGCCACTGGAGTGAGGTTGGTGTGACTGTTATGGGTGTAACCAACTGATCTCCGGTAGGATTTAAGGGCTATTCCATATGAGAGAACTCATGTCTGTTACTATATACAAAGTTAGTCAAAAGTCCATGGCTAGGGATGGGGAAGTCATGGCACTGAAAGCTGGGGGAGAATACTATTATTATTTTGATAAATGTACATGACACCAAACTTCCTTCTATTTATGTTTATATTCCTTGCCAAATGATATTGTCAGCCTAAATGTGATTATCTTCTCTTCGCAGTAAAGGGCAGTGAGTGCAATAACTCATGGCTGCTTAAAATTCTGAGAATAAACGACTGTTGGCTGCTCAGCACTAAAAGGGGATTTATACTATGTCCTCTAAGATCCAGGGAGCATCACACAAGAGGAGGCAGGAAGAATGCAGGAACTTATGATGTGGAGGAGGGCTGCAAAATGTCATTTGGTCATTGCAGACCAGACACTGCAATAAAAGCTTTATACCAGTTGTTGTCTATACTGGGGCCTGAACAAAACTGGGCCTGTTAACAGTCAGTTATCGGTGGGGAGGGACTCGTCTCTCAGGAACTATTAATTATTGGTAAAAACTGAGTAAGGGGAATAATTGTCTTCAGTGTGTGTCCATGTGTAAGCTTATGGGGCTCTAATGGATAGTTCCATACCCATTGTATCATTAATGGCCCTAGTTGAACTCAGAGTGTCACAAATCAATACAAAAAGACATGAAAGTGGGAAGGGACTTGTAGGAAAGGGAGGATTGGTTGGGTTGTGAGGGAGAATTGAATGTAAGGGTAAAAGTAATTAGAATGCATTATATACTTGTAGGAAACTGTCACAGAATAATTCCTAAAAATTGAGACTATAATCATGGGCATCACTTCAAGAATATATTATATAAGTAATATTTATTCCCTTATTTTTTATTTTGTTGAATATAATTATTTTTCATACAATACAGTCTGATTTTGGTTTTCCCTCCCCTGACTCCTGCTAGATTTATCTAAGTATCACTTGTTTGTTAATCCATTCAACATGCTATTGTTCATCTACTGCATGTCAGATATTCTCCTACTGCCTCAAGAGTACAGTGATCACCAGAATAGATCCCTTCTTTTGTCCTGAGGCTTATCAATATGTTGACGGCTAACTGCCAATAACTTCAAAGAAGTAATTCAATAATTTAGTAACAGATCCACCTAGTAATAATTCATCTTAAATCATAATTCTTCATGTTGAAGAAATAAAGCTGGTTGTGTGGTTAATAATGGTACTAGTCACTTTGTCTAATAAACATGCATATAGAGTTTTACATGTTCTTCCATGCTTATTAAACCATCCAGTCTTCAAACATGCTGGAAAAGACATGTTTCATCTGTTATCCCTTTACAGGTAGGAAAACGACAGCACAAAAAGGTCATGCCTTAGACTGATGGTGGCTAAGGCCAGATTGAACCTGGCTAGTTCATATCCAGAGTTGATGCTACCACACCCTTGGTCTTACTTTCATCAGCACCGCTGAGAGCTGACATCACTAATCAGAATGCCCATGAGATCAGCATAACCAGCCTTGCTGCATACAGTAAAAGTCTCTGTGTCACCACCGTGGTGAACTTGTCAGCCCACTTTGCTGTGTCGGCTGTCAGCTGAAGCCAGATTTCATAAGACAAATGTTTCCTTTTCATTGAGATATCATTAGTATTCAGTGAGACTTTCAGATCTTAACTTAATAATTCACTTCGTTTGATGAATGCATATATTCACGGACAACCCATATCAAGACAGAGATCATTGCTAACCCTGAAAGGAAGGTCTCCCTTTTACTCATTTTTGTCAACTGTACACATTTTCATTGTTCTGATACATATTTCTGCAGCAGTTCGTATAATGAGTGATGGTTTTGATTTCCCATAAATGTCTCACTTGTCAGGGCTAACCAACAATCACATCTGAAAGTAGTATCAATCATATTTTCAACAGTAAGCTGTAATTCTGGACTTTTCTACCATCTTTTTATCTATGCAATCTGTCTCAAAGTGTCAGTCATACTCTGTTTTCACTAAATACACCTGGTTTTAAAACACCACCAGCTATCACAGTGCCCCAGCAAAGGCACCAGTTCATTTGCCTGTCTGTCTGTGATTTGTAATGTAGTGTATCACTATTCACATCTCACTAAACAAATGCAGTAGGTCTATTTGTCTAACCACCAAAAACATGGCCCATAAGCACTGACACTAAACATGTAAATAAGACTCGCTATTTCCATACTGATTTCCCCCAAGAGGTCCGTAACTTGATGGACATGAAAGCAATAAATCAGAATGCATACTAGGCCCATGATTTTCAAATTTTAATATGAATATAATCCCTCTGAGAATGTTCCTAAGATATAGATTGTGATTTCTTAGACTTCAGCTGAGTTTGACACATATTAAAGATCCTTGGAGACGCTGCTAATGCTGCTTAAAAAAGAACCAAAGTTGATGCAAGGGGAGCAGGAAAAACTCAGATTTTGATTAAATAAACATGTACAAGTACTTTTCCCATTGACATGACCAAATGTCTTACACAGAGTAACTGAAGGGAGAAAGGGATTATTTTGATGCACAGTTTTAAAGTATAATGAGAGGCTAAGGAGATGGCTCAGAGGCTAAGAGCACCACATACTGCTCTTCCAAAGGTCCTGAATTCAATTCCTAGCACCCACATCAGGCGACTCACAACCACCTGGAACCCCAACTCAAGAGGATAGCCTGCCTGTGGCCTCAAGGGTACATGTATTCATCTGCATGTGCTTACACACATTATAGCCGGGCGTTGGTGGCACATGCCTTTAATCCCAGCACTCGGGAGGCAGAGGCAGGCGGATCTCTGTGAGTTCGAGACCAGCCTGGACTACCAAACGAGTTCCAGGACAGCCTCCAAAGCCACAGAGAAACCCTGTCTCGAAAAACCAAAAAAAAAGTATAATGCATTGTGGCTAGGCACGAGAGCAGAGATGGAGTGGCAGAGGGAACACGGGGTTGCTTGCTCAAATCACTGAAGATAGAGAAACAGATAAAGAGGGGACTGCTGGCACTCATCTGGCTTTCTTTTTCCCTTTTATCCACTCCAGTGGTTAGGTCCATGGCTGGTTCCACAAATATCAATGTTCTGTGGAACCACGTTTACAGACATACCCAAAGTATGTCTCAAGGCATTTAAGAGTCGAGTTGACAACATAAATTACCCTTCACAAACCTCTCACCCTCCACAAGGAATTACACAGTAAGTCAGAAACTCTGAGTTATTGGAATAAGCAGATGACTTGATTACAGAGATCTTGGCAGAGTGCTAATATGAACTGTCATAGCCCAAGTGCACATATGAGATGGATTGGATCCTGGAAGGTTTTCAGAACATCTGATGGATGCATACGTCTCTAATAGGTGATAAGTACCGAGAAGTCAGTTTCATCCTAAACTTCTGTTACTCCTTGATCTGATTATCTTTATAAAGCAAAAAAGAAAAACAAAAACCAAGAGTGGGTATACCTCAATGATAAACACTTGTCTAGCATAAGTAGCATAAGAAAATAAAACTTCCTTTTTTTTGTATGTATTATTTATTTTTGCTTTGCTTTGCTTCTGTCTTCTTGAAATGAGTCATATTAACTTTCAAACCAAGAAGACTGAGTTTGTAAACTGTCACCAGTGTGCTGACTGAGACAAGTAGATCGGGTTGGAAAGAACTCTGCAAGGCACTAACCACATATGCATACTCATTACGAGCCTCAGAAACAATGGTTAGGTCTATGTTTTCTTTTCTATGCATAACCAGGGGCTGTCCATCCTTTCTTGTCTACCTGGGAAAGCTTTTTTGTATCTAACATCTCTCTCAATTTTACCCTTCCCCCACTTCATCTTTTGCTAGGGATACGATTTTTGACAGCTCAGAGTTAAAATTTTTCTCCAACCTGTCAAACTACTCTATTCCACCAATGTATTTAAAACAGAAACAGACTCTAAAACTTGGCACTTCGAGGAAGCCTGAGTCACTATAAACAGCAAAGATAACCAGTTTTCTTTCTGATGTGGACTGTCGTCTCTCAGGTACCTTGGATTTCTGAAGTCTGGCCTTGCATCATGTCAGGACATTGTGCCTAATCTACTCAAACACACTGTTCTCTTGAGCAGAGCAAAAGCTCTGCAAAGTTTAATTCGCTGTGAAGGATACAACAATAAGAAATCACTGTGATGGCTATTCAGTACATGCAGGTTTTGTGTAACGTTTATGGTTCTATATAATCATGAATAAGCCTTGTGGTAGTTCACTGAATATGTAAAAAATACATGCTCATATTCTGTCCCTTGTGAGAGTCAAAGGCAGGAGAAGATGCTGTGGACAGCAAGGAGGCTGCATTTCAACATACACCTCTCTTCTTAGCTGTTCACCTAGAGTTGACTAGGGCAGGAAGTGGGGCGTGCGCGTGGGGGGGGTCTTCTCTCATTTCATTCAGTCCTTTGAGCAGGAAACATCACCCATATTTCACAGGGAAGGAAATTGAGAGCTTGCTCTGTTATAAAAATGCATATGTCTTGGATGCATCATAGAGCTGGCAAGAACCAGGAATCAGATTTGTTACTGTGACCTTTTTAATAATGCAGTACTGACCAGCACATTCTTAGTATGCAAATGTCTTTACAGTAATTGCATATAAAATGGCTGCTGCTAGAGCTTTCCGTGGCCCTGCAAAACAAGGGCAATGACACTCTCACCATAACATTAAGACAACAAAGCATAAGCATTCTGACGGATTGAATCCGTACACATTTAACTAAGGAGTAAACTGGAGACCTGGTTCCACTCTATGCTATTGCCTCCATGAGAAATCATAATAATCACTAATATTATCAGGCACTGTATTAGGTCCAAGTCTCCAGACATTTCTGAACATTTAAAGTTCATTTGGTTTTACACAGCCTGCACTTAAAGGAGATATTACAGCAAAGCACCATGTATTGCACTAAAGCAGCCAAAAACTGCATTCATAGTATAATATGTTTATTTTTACACACCAAACAGCTTAACTTCAGTTTTTAAAAGACTAAGGCCATTTTAACATCTTTAATTTTCCACATGAGCAAGGATGCTTACATAATCATTAGCTGCAATAATCAAGTGGAAATCATATTAATGAATTTTGGTGGAAAATTACTAAATATTTTATATGCAGTGGGTTTAAAAAGAAATGGGTCTCCTGGAGCTCTAAGAAATGTCAGCTGTTACTCATGCCCTCACTGTAGGGAGGTAAAGAGATAGGGCCCCAGATAAACCAGAGGAGCATGAGAGGAACCTGTCCCTCTCCAAGCTGTATGAAAATACAGACATAATTAGAGAAGAAATCACAGATGAAATAGCTGTTCAGTAATGAAAACATGAAGTTTTTTTTTCATTATAACGTGACTTTTTCAAAATCCCAATGACCACCTTTGAAAACATGCAGGGCAATACAAGTGCTTTATACTAAATAAATAATTTTATAAAGAAAAAAATCCAAGGAAATTTTGAGAAAATCTGTCAGCATGTAGTTATGGTAGTTAAAACTCCAGGAAGAATTCCTATGCAATTGCTGCTCTGGCATTAATGTATACCATAAAAGTTTATGCATTAGCAATTTTGCTTCCCAACATATGTTAATATAGTGGAAGTGGAGCCTTTGAGAACTAATTAGGATTAGATGAGGTCTTAAAAGTAGAGTCTCATGATGGTGTTAGAAGAAGAGGGGAGAGACCCATAGTGCAGGCTTCTTTGTGTTGCCATATGATACCCGGTGGTATTACATTATGGAACATAAAGGTAGGCTGCCTTTTGGTGTTTGTGTCATGCCATTCAACATGACATCCTTGTTTCTACCAATTAAGCCAAAGTAAGTCAGTCAAATAAAGTCCCCACTCTTCAAATCCAACCTGAATTTTATTATACAACCAGAAACAATTTACTGTTCATTTCTGAGGTCTACTAAAAGCAGTAGAACACCTCTGAAGATGTGCAAACATAGACAGGCATTGTCCATTACTGACACTTGGAGGCAGACTGAAGATGGTGGACCTCATGCTAGGCTCTAATGCAACTGGACCATGTTTGGGAAATCAGAGTCACTCCAAGTGGCACAGAATCAGAGTTACTACATCTTACAAAATTATGGGAGCTGGTGAGAGCCTATGGTATCCACATTATACATCTACTGCTAGACATCTGGGGACTACAAGTCAGGGACCGCAGATGAAAAGGAAACTATGGGAACTGGGGAGAAGAACACAAGATTAAGCTGAGACTGACCCTCTTTATCTCCAACTGCAGTCATTCACCTGACCTGTAAAAAACAGGGTGACTTCACCAGGGACCTGTCCACAAGCCAGGCTGAAGCAGGAGATCCACTGAGAGCTGGTGGACTGTGGTTGGCTGCCATGAACCAGACAGGAAACTTTAGATCAATACCATACATTGAGTACCTTAGAGGGCCTTGTTTTCTAAGAGATGGGTCTATGAACCCATCTTGTCTGCACTAAGACACCTTACTACAGGCATTACCATTCACAAATATAAAATGGGCTTCTAAAATTTGGCATATTGATATCTTTTCCCTAAGATTTTCTGCTCAGAAATCCCGTCTCCTTGCAAAGTATAAGCTACCCCACTGAGAACAATATAAAGGAATTAAATTGAAAGCCAATTAAAGAATATAATTACAACTAGACTATCTGTGAGTTCAGGGGTATTTTTATTATGACTTATTAAATTGAACTGTATCTATTTGTTTAATTCTAAGGTGAGGTGCTTGTTAAACAGACACCATGCTATAGTTTTCACACAACCCACCATTTGGTCAAGGCACTTTCCAGTTCCAGCACTTATGTCATTTTCTTCCCTTCAAAGCTTCCAATTTTTAAAATCCTGGTCTCAAGAATCAATGGAGAGAGCCACTCCAACCCTCTTTTTCATTCGTAACAGATAAATCCAGTACAGACATGACTTCAACTGGAAATGATCCACAAACCCAGACAACAGTATCTACCATGTAAGAAGCTGGATTTGCAACTCAATGAAGAAGTCAACAGGTCAAAAAACAACAGGTGTGCCTTCATTTTAGGATAGGTGTAGAGACAGCTGTGAAAATGCTATATGACTCACTCTTGTAGCAAATACTTTTCAGCAGAAAAAAATCAGTGAATTATTAATGTTCACTCTTCCATAATAAAAACAGAATCCCCAGTGTTTCTGAATGGGTGAATAATTAGCAAATAAAAATTGCTGGAGGGCAGGGGTTCCCCAACTTTCAGATCCTTATGTGAGCAGTGACTGCTAGGCTGAACCACATAGACAAGAAGATTTATAGCAGTGTAAAAAGTTTGTCAGATAGAATAGTTTGAAATTTTGGAAAAATGGTCTCAGGTAACACTGTAACTCTCTTTTGATTGTGGTTTCTTTAGATTTTTCTCTTGTTACTTTCCTTCCATTTCTCTCACCATATTGAGTCCATGGGCCATTAAAATAGTTTGCCCTTTTTTTTCCTGTGCTGTATCATGTATACAGAGACACAGAGGCTATTTGAAGCTTCAGCAAAGTCACTGTATTTTCCCCTGCCATATATGAATTAATATGGTTCATTATCTAGTTCATGTAGCCAATCATCTTCACAATACTTGTACCTGCTACTCCCTATTCAACACTGGTTAAAGGGTAACTATCTTTCTGGACAAGAAATATATACCCTTGTAGCAAGCCTGTTACAAACTGAATATAGTTCAATGAAATTCAGTTTAGAAAATGATAGCTGGTGGGAAATGCGAATGAAAACAACTCTGAGATATCATCTCACTCATGCCAGAATGGCTAAAATCAAAAAACTCCAATGACAGTTTATGCTGGAGAGGATGTGGAGAAAGGGGAACACTCCTACACTGCTGGTGGGAGTGCTGACTTGTACAGCCACTTTGAAAATCAGTATGGAGATTTCTCAGGAAAATGGGAATCAATCTACTTCAAGACCCAGCAATTCCACTCTTAGGCACATACCCAAACGATGCAAATTCATACAACAAGGACATCTGCTCCACTATGTTCATAGCAGCATTATTTGTAATAGTGAGAACCTGGAAGCAAACTATATGCCCCTCAACTGAAGAGTGGATAGAGAAAATGTGGTACATTTACACAATGGAGTACTACTCAGCAGAAAAAAACAATGGAATCTTGACATGTGCAGGCAAATGGATGGCACTAGAAGAAACCATCCTAAGTGAGATAACCCAGTCTCAAAAAGAGAAACATAGTATGTACTCATTCATTTATGGATTTTAGACATGAATCAGGTGAGTGCCAGCATATAATCCCACTGCCAGAGAGTCTAGGAAACAGAACCTTCATCTAGCGACTGATTAAAGCAGAGGCAGATACCCACAGATAAACACTGAACTGAACTCCTGGAATCCAGTGTCAGAAAGAGAGAACTGATGGGCAAAGGAGTTAAGACTGGGTTGGTTTAACCCACAGAAACAGTTGACCTGAACAAGGGGGAGATCTTGGACTCCAGAATGATGGCTGTGTGGAAAGCATGGGACTGACCCTGAATGTGGGTGTCAGTGAGGAGGCCTAGGTAATCTATGGGGCCTTGGGTAATATTTATCCCTGGCATACAAACAGACTTTGAGTGCCCATGCCACAATATGGGAGGCTCTCTCAGCTGGGACTCTTGGGGGAGGGCCTAGGGCCTGCCCTAGATGAAATGTCAGTTACTGGAGATCCACCATGGAGGGCCTCACCCTCCCTGGGGATCAGAGTGGAGATTGGGTGAGGGACTGATGGACCTGGCGGGGAGGGCAGGGAAGGAGGGGAGAGAGAGGGACCTGGGATTGACATGTGAAACAAGATTGCTTCTAACCTAAATTAAAAAAATAATTATTATTTAAAAAAACAACAACAGCTCAGACTTCTCACTCTTTATGGTACTAAGTACAAGTTTTAACAATTAAAATAAATCTGGAAGACACTCTGTGGAATGTAGGTTTATTGTGGAAATAAGCACTATCTTTGTCTGTAAGAGGAAATAAAGTAAGATGATAATTTTGAACAATAGGGTAAGGCAAGAAAAATGGAAAGATGGATGACTTTATTGTTTTTATCATTTAAACACACACAATATAAAATTAAAATCCTTGCCAGTTATTAAAGTAAATTACAAATATGTGCTAACAATAAGAATATCTTGAACATCCTTGATATGGTCTGATTACTTCAAAGTTTGTCTTAATGTCTCCTGTAAAATAAACACAAGCTAAACTTTCTCAATTTGATCTAATTCATTTAAGAAAGTACCCTGTAAAATGTATAGTAGACATCTTTAGCTTGTATTAAAAGTTGTAGTATCCCCTGGTGGATAGGTTAATGATACTAGATGTGCCTGTTCTAGAACACAGTCCTTATTTTTTGGAGTACTTTTCATGCCAATATTGGAAGAGGTCACTTTCAGAATCTTGAGTTGATGGCACAGTACTGATCCTGGAGCTGTAGCCCTCTCCTCAGCTGCCAATCACTCAAACTTCATTCTAGCACTCAGTTCAAAAAACTTGGGGGAATGGACAAGGTGCACAGACAGCTCATGCAAGGCCAAAGCTGCTGGTCATTCTCCACTCTTAGCTTCCAACCTCATGGCTGATCCTACTCTGCTTTCTATCAATCCCATGTATCCATACTTACTGCAGTGGGAAGTACTGGATATTTGTTTTAATGACACATTATTACTGGAGAAATTTTAGAAGACAATGAATTTGTGATAAGAAAAACAAAATCCTTTATCATAACATAATCCAAATATAGGCCATGGTGACATGCTGACCTATTCCTCCATGCTGTTATAAACACACACACACACACACACACACACACACACACACACACACACACACACCAACCACATAGTTTAAAATATCTAGGTCAAGCTGCATAGTTAGATGAAATCTACACAGATAGACACAGGCAGCAGCTGTCACCTTCATGATCACAGTCTTCATGTATCACCTTTCACGTGTGCAGTCTCATGAATCTTCATGACAAAAGCAGAAAGCAGGCAATGCTATTATCTCTGCTTAGTAGCTGAGGGAGGTCAGAAGGATAAATAAGAGGACTGTGTTTGTCTTAAGTTGCAAAATTCAAGAATAGAGGGCCTGTTTGTTTAATCACCTCTCGACTTGCTGTTCTACTACTGCAGAATCTGACCACATATTAGATAGTCCAAGAATACAGACCTGTTGTTGAAATGACAGCAGATGGAATTCTTTTTCTGCTCCCTCACTGTGGAACAGCCAACTTAGAGTCAAGCAGACAGTGTAAACATACTAGCCCCACTGACATTATCAGACCACATGACTGATTTGGCCAATACAACATGGAAGCAGTAGTTGATAGGGGTGATGCAATGTCTTGGCGGGGATATCTGTACATCCTTCTGATTCCTTGGCATTACTATAGAAAGAAGAGCTTCAGATCCATGCTAGTTCAAACCCAACTTAAAACTTGAGCCCGGCTCAGGCAGCTCCCAGAATAATTCAACATTATATAGCTACTATATCAAAGCACAGTTTCTAAGAAAATAAACGCCTGTTATTATAAATTATTGACTTTGGGGGACTTTGTTTCACAGCTTTAACACAGCCATGGTTGACTCATATGCCTTAGGAAAGCTGATTCATGGTTTAACTTCTCAATTTCTTTACTAAGGAAACAGTGTTTCTGTTGACAAGGTCAGAAGAGGAAAAGAGGTCTGTCTGACAGCTGAACTATTCTGAATATTCTTTTGGTAACAGGTTCTTCTGTATAATTTTAGGTTAAAAATCTTACTTATTTTTGTTTGGCATGAATGGGTGTTTTGACTATGTTTATGTGTGTGCAATGCCTTCAGAGGCAAGAAGAAAGTCAAATGCCCTGGAACTGGAGTTACAGCTGGTTTTGAACCGCCATATTTGTGCTGAGAACTGAACCCTGGTCCTGTATAAGAGCACCAAGTGCCCATAACCACTAGAGCCATCTCCCCACCCACCCCTAATTTTAAATATTTTAACTACAAAAAGGAAAACAGCACTGTTTATACTTCAAACAGTGTCATGGGATGTGAGAAAAGACACACAAGCAGAATCTTTATTATTTACTGTGATGATACATTATTTATGATTTAATAAAGCCACTGGAGATCAAAATGCAAAGCTAAGTACAACCATAGAGCTAGGCAGTGGTGATACATAACTTTAATCCCAGGACTAGAGAGACAGAGGCAGATGGATCTCTGTTAGTTCAAGATCAGCTTGAACTACACAAAATTGATCCAGCCTAAAAGAGAAACAACTCAGACAAAGGTGACCTCAGCACTTGGCCCAACACTAGTGAGGTATTACAGGAACGATACAGCTAGGCAGGGAAAAGAATATAAGGCAGGAGGAGACAGGAACTCAGAGGATTGCACTCTCAGGCTTGGTGGAGAGCAATGCAGTCAGGATTGCCATCTGAGAATTCTTGGAGACAGGATCATTCATTTCTGTCTGAGGTAGAGGTTAAGAGCTGATGGCTGGCTGCTTTGCTTCTCTGATCTTCAGCATAAACCCCTATATCTGTCTCTGGGTTTTTCTTATTCATGTTACACTTTACTGCTCATGATGACTAGAAGAGTGGCTTTATGATGAGCCAACAAAGTCTGAATGGACAGACAGATGTGCAGCTGTCACAGTTGTTCATATAGGCATTCCATACTGGACATGTAAGCTGTGCCAAGTACATGCTTTGGGATCTTCTTTAGTGGCCATAGATTTAAATGTAGAAGGACAGAGGTAAATTAATTTTGAAAGCCTATCTTACTTATCTCAATGTTTCCAAAATATTAATTGAACCCATCATTAGCACCCAAAGCTACTAATCATATAGTCTATTTTTTCAAATGAACACTAAAAATTCAGAGTGCATTTTACGTTTATATACACTCGATATTATGTGGTCAAGTTTCAAGGTCGGCTGTGATGAGAATAATAGTTCAGTTTTAAGTTGAAACAATATGGCAAATTGTCTATTTCATGGTGTTTCTTTCCTATGACTGTTGTGCTAGAACAAAAATTGCCATTTAGGTAAAGTTCTGGAGGTCAAAAACCTAAAAGTGAAGTCTCCACAGGGTCGAGCTTTCTCTGAAGTCTTCTTCCACCTTCAGCTTCTGGCTCTTCCATTGTCTTGGGGCAACACTACTCTAACCTGTCTCCATAATACCTCTACTTCTGTTGTGTTAAGCCTGTGCCTGGTGCCCTACAAGAGACATATGGCATTGTACTTTGGTCTTCACTGGATAACACAGGATGTATTGCTTTTATCTCAATGTTAGTTATATTTGAAAAGAATTATATTTTCCAGACAAGAAATCATCCCCAGGTTCTGGGATTTAGGACATGGATATTTCATTTAGGGTGTGGTTTGTCATTACGTCTTCTACAAATGAAAATAACTTTAAGTGGAACTGGAGAGATGGACCAACTTCCATCTCTTAGCAACCAAGTTAGGTGGCTCACAACTATCTGTAACTCCAGCTCCAGGATATCTAACTCTTCTGACTTCCTTAGGCACCTGCATTTGTATGTGCAAGCATATGTGTGTGTGTACACATGCAAAAAGACATATACACACAGAAACTAAAAAATAACCATGAAAGTAGGTTACTCATAAATCAATACATAACTGGCTATACATGGCTTTACAATGCACAACAAATTTAATAAAAATTAAAGGCATTGTATATATTTTTATTATATATATAATAAAAGAACAAACAGGCTGTTCTATGTTACTATAGCACACTCACCAGAAAGGAATAAATTGCAAACTTGGGGTGAGGATGTATGCAGTAAGATTGATTTTATACTGTTGTTGAAGTATAAATTAAGGGTGTCATCTTAGAAAAATACTTGGCCCTGATGAATAGGAGATTCATTGACTCAGCAATTCCACCCCTGTATGGGTGTGCTCACCAGGAAGTATGGGGTGGGAAGCTGAAAAGCAATAGACAAGTACTTGCTTCCTGTGGCTGCTGTGAGACTGCTTAAAGGAACAGACGCTTATTTTTTGTAATTCTGGGGGTTACTTGTCATAGCACTAATGAGTGAAGATAGTTGACACAAAAACTACATGCAGTAAGAATTTATACCAAATTACTGGTTTATGAATTTTAATATCTGTAGCTATCAAGTGAACAAATCTATCATTTACCTTTGACATAAAATACAAATGCATTGTCAGATGTATCTCTCATCACCCTCTCTTCTGTTCCTTTGCGTTATTTTCATTGCTCTTATTGCTTTTAAATGACTGTGTTCATTTCTACATTTGCTCAGTGTCCACCTTATCCTCAATAGTATAGAAGATCCATATGAACAAGGTATCCCCTTCTCTGAATGACAGGTAATTTGGTTCCTAAATATAATATTCACATCTCACAGTGATTACTAATGTGTATCTAATGTATGGCTGTCTGGACTGGGACATAATTTATATAAGGCTTGAAGAATGACAAGCTCCCAGTGGTCTGTTCAGTTCTGTAAGGTTCATGCTCATGGAAAGTCCTACATATAGCCAGCTGAATGATAGAAAAAATACTTCCTAGATTGGCAAGAGCCCCAATATACCTTACCCCAAAGCTCAACCATCATGTCTTTGGGTTCTTATGGCCTCTGCTGATTGAACTGTAACCCCATGGTAAGTGGATGTGATCTCTCTCCATCCGTCTATGTCTCACTAAAATGCTACTTGATGCTGGAAAACATTCAGAATTACTTCAGTGCTCAACACTGTAGGAAAATACTGTTAATTAGGGTGTTTTTTAAAATAGCAAATCAATTACAGCTTATATCCAGAGACTTTATCAAACTAGAACATGAATCATGAAAACTAATATGAGATTAGTAATAAAAACTACAATAAATTCCACTGTTACCAGATATCTATGGCTGGCTCTTCAGTGCCTTAAAGAGGCAGCAATGTGTGTGGCACCAGCAGATAGAGTGATGAATGTGAAGTAATTTGTCTCACATGTCACAGCTGGGTAGTGGCACAGCTGAAAATAGACTCTTAACAGTTGATTTTTTAACAGTGTGATTTCAACTACTTAGACAAAAATGCTAATAAGCCCAGAGGTCTGACATTCCACAAAGCTAAGAATCATCGCTCTAGCAATGTACTGTATTCACCATCCTACAGAGTTATATACATGGTCTTCACATTAAAACAAACCATGTACTGAAACCAAGTTTCTAATTTCAAACCTTAAAAAATGGGTCAAAAGAAGCCAAGTATTTGTGTCCTTAAATTATAATTTTCAATAGGACAGAAGAACCATCTCAGATTTCAGTAAATATGCTCACTCAATCCAGGTACACACCACACCTGGTTTCCCTGTAAGTATCTCATATTATGGACCCAATGTTCCTTATCTATCTTAGAGTCCAATTTGGAAAGTTATCACATGTAGTCATCACATCTCGATAAGATCCTCTATACTGTGTTTTTTAGACAGGGATTGATGTTTCTAGGACTGACCTTGAAGTAGAACAAGTCTAATCTTCCATGGCCCACCTTGCAAGAGAGAAGGTAGCAGAAGAAAGGACAGGAGGTCAGAAAGAGAATTAGCTTTCTGAGACCTTCTAATGATTTTTCAGTTCAAAGTGCTCAGTGTGACAAGGCACCATACTCCAAGGTATTGTTTTCTCAGGTAGAGATTTGAGTAACCCATAATTATAGACAATTCCAACATTTAGATAAAATATCTGCACATAACATTGAGATCATCGATTACAATAATAATCATAATCATAATACGAAGGCAGTGACTACTAAGTTGATCTCTGTGACCCACAGGGTGCAAGAAGAGAATAGACTTCTGCAAATTGTTCTCTGATTTCCATAAAACTTTCTTGGTACATGCATGTAAGCTCATGCATGCATGTCTGAAAACACATGCACAAATAAATAAATGAAAATTATAACATTGGAGAAATAATCAGGCAGTGGTAGGTTTTATTTGTATGATTCTAAAGTATACAATTTAAAAACTGTTTTGTAGAGTTTTGTAGAGTTGCACTCGCCAGCCTGGTTCCAGAGCTGCATCAATCCCAAATGAACACACAGGAGGCTATATTAATTATGAAGCTGTTGGCCATTTGCTTGGTTTCTTACTGGCTATCTCTGAATTAAGTATTTAACCCATCTTACTGGAGAAAGGGTCCGGACCTCTTTATTCTACGGTGGCTACATGATGTCTGCCTGTGTCTCTCTTTCCCAGAATCCTCCTCAACTCCTAGTCCCACCTATCTTGCTTCCCTATTGGCCAACAGTGCTTTATTGACATATACATAGGGCTTCCCCATCACTGTTTTGAACAATTGGCTTTATGAACTGGTACTATCAATAGCAGAGATACGACTAGAAAAGTTTCTGGCTACTGATAGTCCAGTTTCCAGGTGGCTTTAATTTTGATGTCAGCGACCATCTTCTGGAAGAAAAAGATTCATTGCAAAAATGACCCAATTCTCCACTGTTCATGATGTTCAGCGATTCTTTTCATTGCAAGTATGTGATTCTTTGTATTAATGAGTGGTCTATTTTGCTACTCCAATATAGGATAAACTAGACATACCTTGGCAACGAGAATGTAGAGTACCTTGGTGGAGTACCTTTTTGGATGGAGTCTACACTTCAAGAGGCATTGGCGTTCCTTCTGCTTTCTCCATTAGAACATGACAAAAATCAGAAGAGCCACTTCATCAACCCACAACTCAGTAGACACATGTGTGAGCCTGACCTGAGGCAGAAGCACTTCTAGCTCATCAGCAGGCAAAATGCCGTGACTTTATATCCATGAGTCTCAGGATGACTGTGCAGCTTGTGTAGAACACTAAGTCCTACCTCTAGTTTGAGAACTAATCACTGCAGATTCATGATTTGAATATTCACTGGTAACTAAGAAGATCTTTTCCAGTGTCATAGAATAAATGAAGGGCTTCTAGGAATCAGAATTTGAGAAAAATTACAGCTTTTCAAAAATTTCTACTCTGACCAAAGAATCCTCAAGAAATTTGTTTTTGTATATTATTAGGAATTCAAAGGAGTCATAAACAATAGGAACTGTCATTTTAAATCATTGAATCATGTTTCCAAAATATTATTGATTCTCTACTGAACTTATTTTGAAAATAATTAAGATTTGATTTTAAAAATTATGTCCATGCCTAAGAGAGATATGCATGTTACCCTGGAGAAGGGGAATGGGACAGGATGTCCTGAGTAGATTGGGAGTATGGAGGGAGGAGAGAGGGAGCAGGGAGAAAGAAGGGGGGAGAAGAGGAGGGGAAACAAAGACATGGGGGAGCAGGAAGGTTGAGTCAGGGGAAGAATAGACACCAGGATTAGAGATACCTTAATAGAGGGAGTCATTATAAGTTTGAGGAGAGATCTGGCACTAGTGAGATTTCTAGAGATCTACAAGGATGACACCAACTGGAAATCTAAGCAGTAGTGAAGAGGTTACCTTAAATGCCCTTCCCCAATAATGAAATTGATGACTACCTGATATGCCATCCTAGAGTCTTCATCCAGTGGCTGATGGAAGCACTTGGCAGACACACATAGCTAAATACAGAACTGAACTCATGGAACCTAGTTGCAGAAAGGGAGGAGTAATGAACAAAGGAGTCAAGACCCTGTTGGTGAAACCCACAGAAACAGCTGGTCTGAACAAGGGGGAGCTCATGGACCCCATACTGATGGCTGAAAGGCCAGCATGGGACTTATCCAGGCCCCCAAAATTTGGGTGCCAGTGAGGAGGCCTCAGCAAACTATGGGGCCTTGGGTAGTAGATCAGTATTTAGGAGCCCATTCCACATGGAGGGATGCTTTCTAAGCCTGGACACATGGGGGAGGGCCTAGGCCCTGCCCTGGATGATATGACAGACTTTGGAGATCCCCTGTGGAGGGAATCAACCTCCCTAGGGAGTGGAGTGGGGATTGGGTGGGAGATTGGGGGATTGGTGGGGGCCAGGGGAGGAGGGTAGGGAGAGGGAGCTAGGATTGACATGTGAAGCAAGTAAGTAAAATTTAAGTAAAAAAAAAAACAATATAATAATTCTTCAACTCAAAAAAGAAATATATCTCCATATATCTAGAAAAACCTAACAAATATAATTTTGACTATTATAGATGAATATTTATAATCTGTATTTAATTATACATTACATTTTTTAAAAGAGCTGTATGAACACAATATCTAACCAAGAGTATATATATATACATATATATATGTATATATATGTATATATATATATATATATGAATTGGCCTTAAATTTGTACCAATAAACCAAAATCCATACCAATGGTGAAAAATTCTGTCCATGATAATATTTCTGGAAAGGCATTGTTCAAAGGACTTTAATATTTTAGTCATAGAAACTTGAAATTATAGAATACTATCCAAGACCATGTCGCTTTGAGATAATGGAAGCCTATAATTTTATACTTCAGAAGAAAACTGGTATTTCCCCACATATTAGCTGCTCAAGGAGCATGATTGATAATGTTTTTCAAGGAAATGAAGGAAGAAAAGTGAAATAAACCTGGGGATTCTTCCTTCCCCCTCCAGCTTGCTGCCTTTTAATCTCTTATTTTCACATTAGCACCAGGACATGTGGTCCCCACAGTGAAATGAAAATTATGTGACATGCAAGGAAAAATTGGGGGAGATGTCAGAATGAATGTAGTGCTGATTGTACATAGTAGAAAACTGGGGGAACTCTGTCTTTTGATATAGATATGCTAATATTTGTCAAAACTCTAAAACAAAAATGTTTCACAGAGGCCTCATTCCACTGTACTACAATGCCCATTGGTTTCAATGCAAGCTGACTGTCAATATTCCTGATGTTAACACTTGCCTAGGAAAAAAAACAAAATCAATGTCACATTTTTGCTGGCAAATATGTAAAACTGATCAGTTATGTAAACACATACACATGAGCACTGAAACAAAAAAAACCTTTAAGAAAGCTATTTTAACTTAAAATCTAGTCAGTGTTGTACTGCACAAAGGAAATTATATATAACCTATCTTTCTCATTGAGAAAGCAACAATTGTCCTGGTGTCCAGTAGAATGGGCCTTCACATTTCACACAAGGCTTGCATGAATAGTCAACAGTAAACCTCTTTTCTGGTGAACAATATCCAAAAGGTACTAGACATTAAAAGGCACAGCCATTCCTGGTATTGAATGTAATTTTGAATATAGTTAATCTTCCCTTTGTGTCTGTTAACACCTCCATGCCTCACTGGCTATCACTGAAGGTCATATCAAGGTTTGTATGAACAACAACCATCATTACATTCAAAAGCTGACTGTTGGTGAAACCTTGATCATCTTCTCCCAAATTAACCAATTCAATGCACATTTCATTGGGCAAAGTTAGTATCTTGTTACCCTAAAATACTCTATTCCGTTTATAGCATTTTGTATGCTTTGTGTTACATTAGTTTTTACATTTCCTCTTACTGTTCTGTTTTATGTACAAGGACCATTAACACCAGAGCTTCATCTTATTTCTTCTTTAATATCATTTGAAACTTAATGCAGGATTTTCTTATGGGAGATGTTCTCTATGTTTTTAACTGAATTATAAAATTCCAAATTTGGCATCTAATAACATAATATTACATAGAATGTTGATTAATTCTTAACAAAATACATATGAATGAGAATTTTACCAGGTTGTCAAAGTACATAAAATAAAGTTCCAAAATAAAGTAAATACAAAGCCTAGTCATGGTGGTTTATTTTTGTAATATCAGAACTTGGGAGGTTAAGACAGAAGGGTAAGTATAAGTTTGAGGCCAGTGTGAACCACATATTGAATTACAGGGTAGCCTGGACTAAGGAATAAGGCCCTATCTCAAGATACACAAAATCAGCAAACGAATAAAAATAGCAAAGTCTTAATTACAAATTTCATATTAAGAAATTAGCAGATACACTCTCAGAGAAGGTTTGATTAAATTCCTATTAGAAAGAAGAAAGTCCAAAATATTACAAAGATTCAGTGTACTGAAACATATATCAAAATAACTTTAATCACATGCCATATACATCAAAATAACTTTATTTAATTAAAGACCATTTGAAATATGACTAGAATACTATCTAAGTGGTATAATACTTGGGATATACTCCACATATAGGACAAATACTTTGAGGCACTTATAAGGGCTATAAAGACAATGTGGAGGAAAATAAAAAATGCTATCTATTTGGACAGACATGGTCAGTATGCTAATGACATAAGTGATAACAATTGTATGCTAAATTGAAATACCAATAAAATTTCAAGAGTCTTTACGATATAAACTGATTCTGAAATGAATATGGAAATCTTAAGGAGGATAAATATAATTTACTTTTGGTAAAGGTTGTAATGTTCAAGGCTGAGAGAACAAGATTGCAAGTGTGAGGCTCCCCTGGGCTAATGAGTTCAAGTCCAGCCTGGGAAACTTAGTGAGACTCCCTCTGAAAATCCAGAGAGCTGGAGATAGTGTTTAGCAAAGAATGCTTGCTCAATATGTAAAGTCTTCTGTCTAATCCTTAATTCCACCCAAATGACAAATATTACATGCTTCAAATGACACATCTACTCAAGGAATTTAATATATTTAAATGCATACTTCGATATTTGTGTCCCCAGTGTAATAAATAATAAGATGGATTATATTTGGTGACCACTGTCACCAAAAACTGTAGTACAAGAGATACAGACAACTGTTCCTTCAGACAATAAGGTAGTAGGACTACTACTCCATCTGGAACTTTTTCCATTTATTAGGTAAAAAGGACCATTCTCGACCAGCTCAGGTAGGAATCCAATCAAGAAATGGAAGATTTTAACCCCCATTATCCAGCTGAGGTTCATCCCTTTGCCACCACCAGCAGTTCAGAATGTAAGGAAATATCCGGGATTATGCAACATTCCATCTCCTAGAATTGACAAGCTTAAAAAGCATAGGGCAGATGCAACATTAATCTGCTCCCCCGTGCTTTACAGCTATTTAAAGAGACTGCCAACATGAATAATGCACACAAGTTACTTTTACATAAAACACACTCTAAATTATACAATGAACAGCTCAATGATGGCACAGATTTCCAGAAGTTGGATTTATAAAACAAACTTTTATTCTGTTTTTTATTTTGTGGTCTTTATGGTTAAATGTATAAGATTATGTTATATGCTTAAGTAGTAATGGTTTTCCTTTGTATTTCCTAAGAATTTGAAAACAGTAAAACTAGGAAAATTAAATTTTTGAATGTATAAAATGGAATTTTGTAGCTCTGAGGCACATATGTAATATGCACATATGTAATATGTAATAGGCACATATGTAATATGCAGCATATACATGTGACACATTATAGATATTCATGCCTTTAGGAAAATGTTTTGCTATAGGGCCAGATATTAAAAGAGAAAAACAGTATTGAGAGTAAAATTTAATAGAAATGGCCTAATATTCTTAATAATAACCCTCTTTTGCATTGAGGAACATGAATATAACTTAAGGTACTATAGTAAGCATTCAAAGACAGACTGAGCAATGAACTAGAAGAACTCAGAAAAACATTCAGGCATGGGCAATAACTGGTCACAACAAGGCAGTAGCTCCTAATTCACAGTGTAAAGGTGAGGTTTTTATAACAAGGAGTACAAAAGATAGACTACTCCACAGATGGCATTGGGATAAAAGAATAACAAATTTAAAAGTATCCAATTGTATTCCAAAATATAGAATAAAAAGACATACTGGGGCAGTCATGTCTTCGTGGGTAGAGACCCTTGCTTTGTAAGCCTGAAACCTGAGTTCAAGCCCATGTAAAGGAAGAAGGAAGGAAAAACCATTCCACAAAGTCATACCCTGATCCATTCAACACACACAGTCTCACAAACACACACACTCACACACACACACACACACACACACACACACACACACAGAGGCACAGTAATAAAATTTAAAAATATAGCTTGGACTAAAGAAACAAAAATTAAAATAAGAAATTGAAAAATTAGATTCATACCTCATAACAAACAAAAAAATCTTATACAAGGTATAATGTAAAGATTGTAAATTACTAGAAGCTAAGTGTGATGATACATCTCTGTTATTCCAAAATGCTGAAGGTAAGTAAGAAGACTTGGTGAAGAGTGCCAGGGCTGTAGAGTGAGTCTGCCTCAAAACATAAAACCAAACCAAAAAGGAATTAAACAACAACAACCGCGGGGGCAGGGGGGCATGACCTATAAAGCATGGAAAAGTAAGAAAGCACAAAGACACTGTTCTTCATAAGAAACAGAACATATGATAAATTCAAATGAAAATCAAAAGCTACATAGCTTAAAACAAAGTCAAAAGGCAAATAAAAACGCATAAAGGGAAAATGTTTGTAATCTGTAATAGAAATAGTGAAGAGGCAGAATTTCTCAGGCTGCCAACAGAGAGGGTAGTGCATGCTCCAGACCTCGGTACAAGGATGGTTCACTCAGAAAGAGGCATCTGACAGGGTGGGGTAAAAGTGGTAGGTGTCAACCTTGATGGTCTGACATTCCTGAACAGGCTTATGTAGTCTTCCAGTAAGATCTGATGGGAGCTTGAATATGGAAGTAGCTCCTGTGGAGGTCATTATCAAAAACAACTCCACCAGTTTTACTAATGAGGGATGACTAGAATTCTAGAGGATTGTGTCTAATCCTGTCCTTCTTTCTCCTTTATTTTCTTTAGTCCAAAACTTTAATTTTGTCAAAATTGTCTTCAGAGTTTCAACCTTAACTCTTGGCCACAGTACCTACTCCCCTTCACAATATTGAAGCTGAGTTTGCAAAGACTACTACGTCAGATTGATTAATCACTGGATGAAATCCAACAAATCTATAGAGCTTCCATAACTTCAAAATTTAGACTTACCTCTCTTGCCTTTAGAAAAGCTTATATCTGTGTGGTTGCACATAAAGCCTAATTTTAAAAAGTCCTTATTGCATTTGAAGATTAGGATAATCGCAATGGGTAGCTTGAACACCAGTGACTAGACCAGAGTTAAGAAAGTGTCTTTTTTCATATATCTACATCTACATCTATCTGTCTATCTACCTATCTACTTTCCTATCTATATCTACCTACATACCTACCTATACCTTTCTATCATCTATCTACCTACATACCTACCTACCTATCTATCTATCTATCTATCTATCTATCCATCTAATTATTTTTTCTTGCTTTATAAGCCACAGTGACCTTGGGCTCTCTGCTTCCTAAAGCCTGGGGTCTTGTATGCCTATGCTACATAGGCCCATATATTCCACTTGTGTTAAATGTGCTATGGAACTATACTTTGTTTCCTATGTAGCCCATTCTCCACTTCAAGTGTGACAGTATAAATATATTTTTGTCACATTTCTGGATCTCCTAGGTTTTATAAAACCAAAAGCCCATGTTGAAAATGTGCACCAAATGCCCACTGATAACCAGAAAAGCAACCTCTCTCTTTTACATGCATGGTGACATTTCAAGATTCTGGTGCTCATTCAGTAACAAAACCTCTTAAAGACAGTTTTCTCCACTCACTTTACAGGCTAAAGCACATTTGGTCTCAAGAATAGCAGTTAGCGGTTCCTTCACTACTGAACAGAGTAGATGGGGATGCCTCTGGAGTGAATGACCAGATAAATGTAGCATGCCCAGTTAAACCTGAGTTTCTAATAAACAACATATTTTTAGTGTGTCACTTCATCCTCTTAGAATGTATCATATTTGTTTATTTCCATTAGACATAAATCACTTGCTAGAACCCATTATTTCTTTTAGGATCACTGAATAAAAAGCTTTTAAAGCCATGAACTCAAACTCAAGTGAGTTTTATTGTCTTTGTGCAGATGTATGTACATAAGCTACAGAGCTCAACACAATTATATTACAGTGTCAGGGACACAGACATGAACGGAAAGACAATTCAAAAAATAAAAAGATCATACCATCATCACCACAAATAAACTATTAGCACTAATGCTGAAGACAAGATAACTAGGTTGACACTGGAAAATTCTTGGGGAAGTCTTTTGTTTTATTTTCTTTTTATTTATTTATTTTTTTTGGCTTGGGAAGCTAAAAGTATATTACAGAAAAACTTGCACTCTGGACAGGATGGAACATATGGTCATTCTGTGAAAAGGTGACATTAAAAATGGAATTAGAGTTTTAACATTTTTTAAAAAACGGAAAGAAAACAGTAAAATTCTGTGAAGGAAATGTTAGTAAAACAAACAATTCCAGGAATCTATCCTGAAGTTGGACCTCTGCCTATGTAAAGGAAGGCATCTTTTTCATTTGCAGCCTTACACATCATAAAAGATACAAGCAGAAGTCAGGTGTGGTGGTGCATACCTCTCATGCCAGCATTTGTAAGTTGCAGCAGATGGATCTCTGGTAGTTTGAGGTCAGCCTGGTCAACATTTCAAGTACCAGAAGAGCCAGGGATACACAGAGCAATTCTGCCTTGGAAATAAAAGATAGTAAAGGGGGCTGGAGAAATGACTCAGCATTCAACAACACTTCATACTGTTTCAGAGGACCTAGGTTCATGTGACAGTTTATCACCATCCATATTTCCAGCACCTGGGGAGTTAATGCCCTCTTCTGGCCTCAGTGGATCCAATATGGTACACACACACACACACACACACACACACACACACACACACACACACACACACACACAAATTGGCACGTGCACGAAAGCACAAAACATAAGACCTATAAAATAACCTTAAAAAATAAAACAGCAGAAACTGTTTAATCTTATGTGAGAATGACAAAAGATACATTATATATATTTAACAAATTTTTATTTAAATGAAAAACAATCTTATTTTACATAGCAATCCCAGTTCCTTCATCTTCCTGTCCTCCTGTTCCCCCATCAATGCCCCCATCCCACTCCCCATCCACTCCCCATAGAGGATGAGGCCTCCCATGGGGGATCATCAAAGTCTATCACATCATTTGGAGCAGGACCTAGGCCCTCTCCTGTGTATCTGGGCTGAGAGAGTGTCCCTCCATAGGGAATGGGCTCCCAAAGCCCATTCATGCACTGGGGACAAATACTGGTTCCACTGCCAGAGGCCCCATAGACTGCCCAGGCCTTCCAAATTACACCCACATTCAGGTTGCCTGGTTAGTTCTATGAGCTCCTACCTGCTCACAGACCTGATCCACCTTTTCTACCTTTTCTTTCATTTCCTTGCAAAAGTTTTTTTTTGTAACATGATAAAATGAAAGGCAGAATCCTTTCCCCGACTGTATTTAACTGCCCTTTGGATAAATTCCCACATTGAGACTGAAGCAATAACTCGGGAATGGCCACTGAAATAATTAATTTTCGTCTTTTAGTCATAAAGCTAGGAGCTGTTCAGTGCCAAGCATGCGTAATCCAGCACTGTTCCAAAATAGGGCTTGGATTAATGGTGCATGGATTGTTTGCCACATGCAACTAATAACGAGAAATGCTATTCAAGTAATTATTTTGTTAAGACCAAAAGAACTATTTTGAATTGACTTGGAACCCTCACAGGTGAGTCTCTACTTTAGAATCAATCTAAATGTAATTTAATTACTAACTGGAGCAAAGGGCCTTCAGTAGCACATCCTTGAACTTCAGGCTTCCTACTTCCTTAAGCTTTATGATAAATATGGGATTTATTGTCAAACATCCGATTGCCTAAGAAATATGCTTGGCCTACAAAGCAAGGCATGATTCAGCTCAATATGCTGTTTTCTGCTAAGGCTTCATAATTTTTCAATTTTTAATCTTGAATTGAACATGAACACTGGTAAACTAAATGGAAATAAATGAAGAGACTTGATTAAAAGAAACTATTTGAATTTCTAGATCTTGGAATATTTCTAAGAATTTATGTGAAAGAATTCAGCCCTAGTGTGGCACCTACATATCAGTACAATATTACAGAACAGAGACTAAATTTCTCATGGCTTTACATATTTTATAAACTATAATAACAATCCTCTTTAAAAATGGAAAGTGATAAGGGCTCTTGTCACATTTCCACAGTATTTCAAATGCTCTACAACATCCTTCAAATAAATTACTTGACTAAAACACAATCATCTCAAACCATGAAATTTTGCACAACTAACCTGGAAATGCAATATTACATTTAGTTTGTTGTAATATAATTTATTCTTTAACAAACTTTCTCAATACTCTATCAAACACTAATTCATGTAAAATATATACTCAAACACTTACTTTTACTTTGATATTGTATGCACAATTTTTCTTTAATAATCTCAATGAAGAGTTTATTTCAATCATCATTACTTTAAAAGTGTGTAAACATAAAATTGTGTTTTCCTTCTTCACCTATTTCACTCCTGTGTGTGTTTGTGTGAGAGAGAGACAGAGAGAGAGAGACAGAGAGAAAGACAGAGGCAGAGAGACAGAGACACAGAGAAAGTGATGAAGAATATTAAATGAACTTCATTTAGATTTTCATGTAGTATCCATATTTTCAAGTAAAGGTAGATAATGGCTTCTAAACAAGTTTTAATTTTCAAACAATATTACAAGAAAATGATTCAGATGCCCTAAAATTAATGTGCTTACTCATTAACTCCTGCTTTAAATGGTGTGACAATTCAGAAATAAACAACAGTTGTTTAATTTCCCAGGCCATTTGTATGTGTCCTAACACAGTATATATTAAAAAGCCTCATGAAATGCACATAAAGGTACTAAAGAATTAAAACAATTCAAATTATACAATATGCAGCTAAAGATAACAATATTTCAGCTAAAGATAACAAAAGTCAGTTTCAATTAAAATTTGTAAATGAAAACTAACTTTTGGCAAACACTTTTTGATCATAAATAACTAATATTGGATCATCTGTAATTTAGAATAAGTCTTATTATGAGGACAAACTCTTTCCATCACTATGGCAAACACCAATGAAAAACATTTAAGAAATATTTAACCAGGCTTAAAGCTTCAGTGTTTTCTGTCTAAGGCACACTGGATCCATTCCTTTAGGTCTGAGGTAAAGCAAATCTCATGGTTGCCAGAATGCATGTGGCCATGGTCACTTACCTCATGACCTCCTAAAATGGAATGGTGACACAGATAGTTTCAGAACAAGATATTTCCTCAAAGGAAACTTCTTCAGTGACACCTTGATAATGTTTGTATCAACTTGCAGAGTCCTCTAAATATGAATCTCTGAGTGGAGTAATCCACTGGTGAAGACAGAGACTTCATGATCCAAAGTCTAACCTCTGAACAGGGTACCTGGGTCAAGTTGTCAATGCATAGGCATTTTGGGTAAATACTTCATTAACAAAGCAAATGGAAGTAATTTTTGAATCTTCAGAAAATTTTTTCATCTACCCTCCCATTCCTGACTTTCTACCAAGGTGCCTCACAGATATTATTACTCCATCACATAACTGCAAGACAATTTTTGTTTGTATACCATTTAATTCTGAAAGTCTGTGGTGGCTAGAATATCATCCCCCTAAAGATTATCTTGTACAGTCTCCTTCATATTGCAATGTAGATTATGAGGCCCTTAAGTGATGACAGGAGTCTTATTGTCATTCCATCATTTGCACATTAGAAATTAGAACTCAGTGTCTTCAATCAGCTATGCTGTGACAACAAAACCCCTGTGTCTACGAGTTTTATGAGTAATAGACACTTGATTCTCACTATACTGGAAGGGGTTACCTGGCAGAATTTGGTGCCTCATGAAGTCTACTCTCAGCTTTAAGAGGACACTTTGAATGCTGTGCCCTCACATGATAGAAAGAGGGGAAAGGTGGAACCTTTTGTGAAGGCTATTTTTAAAAAGGCCACAAACCATTCATGAGAAAGGAACCCTCATATCTTCTTAATATCATTGTATAGGAGGCAAAGTGTCAACGTGAAACTTTGAGAAGACCCAACATCCCAATTAAAGGTAAAGCAGAACTGGGCTGTCTAACCCTGAGTTCTAATGCCAGTCAAGAAATGTAAGGACAGGTTCTGGATTTCCATGAAACACTCCCATGATAAACTGTTTCATCTCTTAAATCGTATGTCAATTAGCATTCCAGTATTTCTGTACCAGACTTTATAGCAAATTGCCTTAGAACCTAATCTCCGAAGTGGAGTTGTCTCAAGGAATACATATGTATACTTACCTATGAGTCCTACTAATAGAGAAGGATACACTGATGAGAGAGAGACCTTGTGCAGGTAGGGGGGCAAGCTACAATAAGCAAGTTCCTAAAGCCAATCATAATTGTTACTCGCCATGGTTGACCTCATCAGACATTTCCATACAGCTGCTAGTCTCATTCCAGGCAAACCAAGGAAAATTCTTAGAAACTATAGTGATATTTTGTTTATGATATAACAAATAAAGTTCGCCTGAAGATCAGAGTGCAAAGCTAGCCACAGTCATGGAGGCCAGGCAGTGGTGGTATACATCTTTAATCCTAGTACCTGGGAGACAGAGGCAGGTGGATGTGTTAGTTCAAGTTATCCTGAACTACACAAAAATCACCCCTTTGGTATGAGCATTGGTAAAGGTGAGAACTCTGCTGCTTTGCTTCTCTGATCTTCAGCTTTAATCACTATATTTGACTCTGGGTTTTTATTATTCATACTACAGGGAACTCTTTAACAATATGGGCACTGAGGCTTGAATCCGGGGCTTTCTGTCCCCAAACCTTGTTATTTCATTTCAAAACAGTGCTCTGGATTTTGCTCTAGTTGCTTCAGAATGCAGGGGGAAATGCAAACATATTCTTAACTGGAAGCAAATTGCTTTACAATTATTTTGATTTTGAGAAAAAACTTAAATTGTGGGCAAATTGGGACAGTTTTTTAAGATGTGTAAGTCTTAGTATAATAGGATTGCAACAGTGGTTCTCTAAGGGTGAGTGGCTGCCTACAGAGATTACCAGAATTCACGTTCATTTTTTATGTTATTATATTACAAATAGACTCTTTTTTTCTACTGGTGTTTGGTTCATTCCTAGGTTTCTGGTGTATCCAATATCTGGATTTGGGCCTTCAGGATTAAGATCCTTCTAGAGTATGGACTTCCAGCTGGGCCAGTCATTAGTTGGTCAATCTTAGAATTTTGGACCATCTTCACCCCAACACATCTTTCAGGAAGGACAAATTGTAGCTGGGTTGTGACTGGGTTGATGTTCCTGTCCCTCCATTGGAAGTCTTCCCTGGTGACAGGAGATGGCCAGTTTAGACTCCCATATAGACTTTTGAAGGTATCTTTAACTGTGGAAGTTACAAACATGTAAATTTCTCAGTCAGAAGGAAATTGAAGTAGGACATGAAAATTCTACAAGATACAAGATAATTTCCTAACTTTAGCATGCTTTTGCCTACGTATTTTTTGACTTAATATAAATTAACAATGATAGATAATGTATATTTTGCACACACAATGAAGTCACAGTTGCATTGAATCCTTTCCATTAATTTTTTCTAGGGTCCCTACAGTCACCAGATAAGATAAACACAGAGATTAAGCTTGAATTCAAGATAAGGAAACTGAGTCTCATCTATAGAAAATTACATGCTGAGTTATACAGCTTACAGTTGTCTTTGGCACACTGCTGTCTCCTACAAGAGTTCACACCAAAGTAGCTACTTTTGTTTATGCATTTGTAGTGCACAAATACACATGTTGGTTTCTCGAGCTACAAACATTCTTGTCAATAGTAAAACAATATGTTCTCCTAAAAAGCCACTCAGAAAAGCAATAATATGGATTTTAAAAGTGTTTTCAACTGTAAGATCTTATCTACTTTGACAATCACATAGATTATAAGGAAAAAAGTACACTGTCTTTATTAGATCAGAATTTCTCTGTATAGAAGTAAGTCATAAACTTGGTCTTAAGAATACTGAGAGGAAATACTCCTTTTAGCTGTATTATGCACCCCTCAAAATCCATGTGTTGAAGTCTTAACCCATATATCTTACAGTATAGTCAGAGGAGATGAAGCCAGAGGACATAGCTATTTTTCTTTTCCTTTTTAAATTTAAATTAGAAACAAGTTTGCTTCAAATGTCAATCCCAGCTCCCTCCCCCTTCCCTCCTCCCCCACCCTCCCACTCCCAACCCTGCACCCAATCCTCACTCAGATCCCCAGGGACGGTAAGGCCCTCCATGGGGGAATCTCCAAAGTCTGTCATATCATCCAGGGCAGGGCCTAGGCCCTCCCCCATGTGTCCAGGCTGAAAGAGCATCCTTTCATGTAGAATGAGCTCTCAAGGTCCATTCGTATGCCAGGGATAAATTCTGGTCTACTACCCAAGGTCCCATAGATTGCCAAGGCCTCCAGTTATTTTTATTAATTGAGAACAGTGGTCAAGTTTAAAGAAAACTACACTGAAAGATTCTAGAAAAATTCCCAATGAAACACGATAAATTAAATTTTGCATTTTGACACCTTCCACCCATGTTCCAGTGTACTTCTGTATCCTAATTCTAAAATCACTATCTCAAAAAGAGGAACTATCCATTTACACTGGTACATTTTACTTATAGAAATGCTTCTCTAACTTGACTGAATACTAGCTTGCCTTCAGGGAGCTTTACAGGAAATATGGTATCTGAGCCCCACACCACACATTGTAACTTAATTGATTTGGGTATGGACTAGGTAGGCATCACGATTTAAATAGGTCCCCAAATACTTCTCATATCTTTATATTAGAACACAGGATTGGAAGCCCTGCTTTAGAGTGCAGGTTAGAGGGTAGTTTTAATTTTTTTAAATTATTAACAGTGGAAACCACAAGATGGCATAATTTTTCATGTGAAAGGATTAAAATTGAGAAATGTTTTCCAAATTCTACCCTGAACCTCTGGATATAGATTGAGATCTCATAAGACAGAATCCCAATTATCAGTATTTACAGCCTTTGGTAAACACCTGGGCTTTGGCTAATTCCTGCTAACACTATGTTAATTGCTGGGAACCAGAACATTCTCTGTGGCCATGTCCTTCAATTTCTGTCATTCCTTGCATTCATTCCTCTGCAACTAAGTGTCTTGGGGACTGTTAGATATGAAGATATTTCTCATAATAAAAAGATCAGAACATTAATTCAACCATACACATTTTCAGTTAATTGTATTTTAAAGTGAATGCACACATATACTGAGTAATGTGGGCATTGCTCAAACACATAAATTTAACTTTTGATAAGGGCCATATTAACATCTCCTCAAATAAGGGAACTTAGTCTAAGATCCCAGGAAAGACAGCACATCTGGAAAAAAGCTTTAGAGAAAGTAAAAAGCTTCTAGCCATTAGAGAAGGTATGCTGTGCCTTAATGGTTGGTCACTTTCAGTGTCTTTTCTTGTTCACTATTGACTGTCTTCGAGGTAAGGAACAGGTAAAGGATGTCACGTACAAATAGGCACACTCTGCCCAACCCCAGCATCCTAATGTTTCTGCTGCCAAAGTTATATAAAGGTTCCTGTTTCCAAGGAAACTACTGACATATATGGAATTTAATGAACATAAAAAGGAACCGTGCCATATAATTTACATTTAAAGATAAATGTGGATATCTGTCAAAACCACACACAGAGAGACACACTCACACAAGTTCTGAGAAATGCTAGCTCTATTTTGCTTCCCTTTAGTCAAAAACAAGCATAAACACATTTATGGAAACAGAATGACCAAAAACAATTCCGAAAAGGCTCTGGCAACATGTGAGGTGAATTAAGTAACAGTTGAAGCCAAGAATAAGGGCCAGAGGTTGATCTCATTAACAGTCAGAAGAAAATGAGGAAACCTTTGATTTTGTTGCATGAAGCATTCTTTTCTTTCTTTCTAGCCCACAAGTATCTACATCAGATTTTATGTCTGTAGTTTCATGCAATGATAAATCTACACAAAGTCAGGAAACTCGCTGATAGTACTGAAAGGGGTAATGAATAAAGTTCTCGTTATAACTCCAGGCTTCATAGATGATTCATTGAAACCGCTGTTGTAGAACACCCAAATAACAGCTCATTATGAGATTTCTGTGTTGGCATTCAAATCCCATGATGAGCTATTTGGGATCTGACAACCTTTGAATAAACAGTCCTTTACAAATACTAGCAAGACATGTTTATGATATAGGGAAATTTTGAAAGAATGTGCAGTCATAACCTCAATAGGAAGTTTCAGTAGGAAAATAAAAGGTTAGGAAGAAATACCACTTGACCCACCCCCATGACCCCTGCCTTCTCTTTTCCAAATGCATTTTGAGGGACTTGGGTGCTCTTTTCTGTTATTTCCTTTGCCCTTACTGATTATTTCTTTTATGATTCATAAAAGTTAAGTGCCATTAATAAACACATCCTATGGTAGAGCCATCAACATTATACACCCATCACTCACGAAGCTCTTTCATCTTCTAAAACTGAGCTCTGAACTAAGTAACAATCCCTTCACTTACCCTCCTGGAATCCACCAATTTACTCATTGAATGTGTACTCTGCATATCTCATATTTGAATGGAATCATGCCTCACTTGTCCCTTCATATATTTATATATTACTTATATTTACATTATTTATCTATAAAATGTGAATATTGTTCTACTTAGAAAATATCTTCAAGTTTTACATGTGTGGTAGCGCATGTTAAAACTCAATATTGAAGTATATGCTACATTTTCATATATCCATTCATCTTAAAGAGACATTAAGCAATAAGTGTTTTTGAATTCTTTCACTCCCCATTCTCTGCTTGCTTGAGTTTCTGCTTTCAGCTCTTTGGAGAAGTACTGGTCTCAGGTTTTTTTGCTGGCTCTTCACAAAGTCATCAATGTCTACATGCCATGGACATCAGGATGCAATTGAGACTTTCTTCTATTTATCTGACCCCACTCTCTCTCTGTATCTGGGTTGTGTGTGTGTGTGTGTGTGTGTGTGTGTGTGTATACACACATTTATGTGTTTGTACTTGTGTATTGTGTGTCATATGTGGGCATAGTACATGCAAGTGTGCAGGTGCAACTGCCCATGAGTGAACATGTGGATATTGGGACAGGATCTCAGGGACTCTGCCACTGCTCCCTGCCTTATTGCCTTGAGATAAGGACTCTTAATCAACCAGCAGCTTGGCATTTTGGCTAGGGTAATTGGCAAATGGGTTTTCAGGATCCACATATCTCTGCTTCCCATTTCTGTGGTTCCAGTCATGCTCAATCATGCCTGAGACTTTTCATAGTAATATGGGCATCCAAACTAAAATTCTATGCATGGAGAACAAGCACTTGCCTAGTTAACCATCTCCCTAGCCTTGGTGTCCTTTTTTTTTTTTTTACACAAACTCACTAGGACACCTCACCCAAACTTTAAACACACTAAGTTTCATTTCCAGGGCTAACATCTCCTCTGAACTCACTTTGAATCTTATTTGGTATTACTTAAAACCAAACTCTGGATTTTTCCATTTTAAACTGTATTCCTTTCCTTTTTTGCCTGTCTCAGGACATAGCAAATCAATTATTCTAGTTTCCCAGAAAAAAAGACTTACAGTTGGTTTTTTAATTCTTTCACTCCTCATTCTTCTAATCCATCACATTAATAAATACCATGTTTCCATGTTAATGCATTTTTAGATGTTACCATGTTTTTCTCTACCTTAGCAGTTACCACCTTGCCACAAGCCACCATCATCACTCTCCAGTCTGTCTGCAGCTGCTTGGTCTCCATTGTTTGCTTTTTCCTTATGTTCTGAAGTCTGTTTTCAACACCACACTGCTTTCAGAGACTGATTCTATCCTTCTCAGAATCTCTATGTCTCTTTACTATACTAGAAAAGCATCTCAAGCCACTGGCATGGTCTCAGGCTGGAAACTCACTGTGGTTTAACTGCCCTCCTTGTTGCTCAGGGAGGGCTATATATATGGCCCACTTGGAGCCTTTGCTTTTCCCAGGGCCTTCTGTCTGGATGCTCTGCCTGGTGTCATTCACCCAATTCTGGCCCTCATTATAATCCTGGTTTTATTAAGATACTATATAACAGCTGCATATCACAGAAAGCCTCCCCAAAGCTCATGGTCTATGGTTTCCTCTCCTGGTTTATTCCTCTCAGGGGGACTTATCAGTCATCTCTTCCCACACATTATGACATGATGGAATGTGTTCCCAGGGCTAGAGGCCATGGTGTGCTTTATGCCACCACTCTCCATTCATTGACATCAGGCTGATGATATGAAACCCACCAGGGTAGAAATACTTCCTCACAGGAAGTCAGTCAACAGAGAACTCTGAGATTTCAGTTTTCCTTGAAGTCCCTACTTTTGAGCACCATTATTCCCAAACAGAAGTTACACAGGGCCAGAGCTGTCTGTCCTGTTTGTTTACTGCTATTAATTCCCAGAACCTAGGTACATGTCTGCCAGAAATCACCAACTCCTTGCCAAGCTCTACAGAATGAAGTTCAAAGAATAATAATAACAGAAGCATCATTAACTACATAGAGATCAAAAAGTAAAGGCTAATCAATTTTTAAAATTTAATTTCACTCTAATATGCCTCGTGGGATTCTTGTTATAGTATATACAATTTAGAACTTAATTATTGACCTAGATATTTACAAAGCATACATATTGAAGTCAGCATTGCAACCTGAACTAAATTGTCCTGTACTAAGCAAAGGATCTGGTTGCCAGGTGAGTGTATGAAGCAGTTCCCTTTACAGAAGGTAAAGTTTAGAAGAAAAACCATAACGATGTTTCTCACAGACACTGCCGTACGTGCCACTGGAGGCTGACTACAGAGAGAATAGAGGTCACACACAGTATAAAGTTGGGAGGTCTCTGTAAGTGTGACATTGGTTCCTGGGGAGTCTAAATTCAATTTAAAATTACTTCCAAGAAGTCATGTGTAAAGTCAAGTAAAGAAAGGTAACGTAAATATTATTTCTTTTAGTGTGCATCCTGTAACTGTCATGAGTTCAGGACTTGATTTTCCTTTCTCTTTACTTTCATCTGATAGCCATGTCCAAGGCAAGAAGCTTTAGGTTATGTCAACTTGCTAGATACCAGCTCTGGAATCTATAATATGAAGCATCTGACTGTGACTAATTACCTCATTTAAAATTGGGAACCAAAAGGCTAGCAGTAATTATACTCCTAAAACCTGGCATCCACTGCACCCCCATTGCACGGATGGGGAAAAGTGAGGTCCAGGGGAAGGAAGACACACCTACTTTAAGTTCATCAGGGGCACAGCTGGCACAAGAATTGAGCGCTGCTCTTCTCTGCTTGATCTCCTTTCAGCCACCTACTAATTTGCTACATCCTAAGGAACATGACCATGGTGATGTCATCGGTTTGCATTAGCATCCTGTAATCTTTCTCATGTGGCCTTCTAGGAAAAACATATACCCAGAGTATGTACTTAATGTACACAAAAACATTCCATGAAAGAAATGGCCCTGATATTTTAAATTCTAGTCAAGTCTGTAGAAATTAATGCTGGACACAAGCCACGGGATTAATCTGCAGGGTCAAGAACTACTAATAGATCTGACACCACGGTGACCCTGTCTGAGAACAGAGATCCTTTTGAAATCAGACCACAGAGGGGATATGAACAGCATAAACCAAATGTATATGTTGCAATGCCTCACTCGTAAGTGATCTTCATCAATGGGTGGTGAGGCAGAGGAAATGGTAAAGGGAGGAGAGAGGAATGCATTATAGAGTTAAAGATGTAAGTAAGGTGCCTTCTGGTTTATACATTTAGATTATAAAGTCTCCCAGAGTCACTCCAATGAGAAATTTCAAAACCAGTGGCTTGAACAAAAGCTCTATACACAAGAACAGATTTCACCCTATGGACTACGCTGGAAGTCGACACTTAAGTTCATTAGCAGTGCATCACAACAAATGCCATTTCAAATCACAGCAGGGACAGCAAACAGTTCATTCTCAGCCCAGTGTTGAATTTTTATGTATCAAGCAGCTGTGAAGAACAAAAGCAATACAAACACATAGATAAATGTCTGCAGGGTGCCTAGGCATTTTGATAACTACCTACTCCACAGGTGCTTTTATTCTGATCTAGAAGCTTCTATAGTCTTAAGCTGAATCCATTCCCCCCTTTACCCTGTTGTTTTTCCTGAGTAGGCAGCATTTCACATGCTATATCTGTGCGTTTTTGCTTTTATGCCCAGTCCCCCATAGGTTGTTTTTTGTTGTTATTGTTTGTTTGTTTGTTTGTTGCATACAGGGTCGTGTTGCTTTGCAGCCCAGTCTGGGCTCAGGATTGTGATCCTTCACCTCAGTCTCCCAAGTGCTAAGATTATAGAATACATCACCACTTCAATACTGTTCTGTATTTTTAAACCTTCCACTGTATTTTTTCCTACTTTTATTTTGAATTTCCTGTTTTAAGTTGGGTAAACTTTATCCCAGCATTCCTTCCTTCCTCCTCCTCCTCCTCCTCCTCCTCCTCCTCCTCCTCCTCCTCCTCCTTTTATTATTTTGAGAAAGAGTCTACCTATGCAGCCCTGTCTATCCTGGGACTCACTTTGTGAACCAGGCTGACCTGGAACTCAGAGATCCACCTGCCTCTCCTTCTGAACAGTGGAATTAAAGATATCTGCCAGCACACTTGGCAGTTGTCCCAGCATTCTTAAAGGTTTCCAACCAATAAAGCAGCCATCCACCTCAGGCCACATGTCTTGTTCAACAAGGTGTCCTACTGAACTCATTATGGAAGGCGTTAGAGGACAACTCTTCTCCATCTACACCCCCTTGCCCTGCTGTCTGCTAAAAGCTGTTGAGGATGTCACAGTGTTGGAGACCTGATGAAGGAGATGGAGATGGAAGCCAGGCTTGGCATGAGGAAAAACGGGTACCTGGTCCTTGATGCCATAAACTGAGCGGCATAATCAGACAGAATAAGACTCCACATATTTTAAATAGGTTGTATTTGTATTTATTTAGGTTGAGCTGAGATCATCTCTGTCAATTAAGGAATCTTTTCATCCACATACTTGTCTATATTGCCTGTGGATCCACCAAGCCCGTTTAACAAGACCCCTACTCTGATCACTCTTGACATTTAAACTTACACAATTTAAGAAAATGATATGAAAATTAATTTCCTGGAAATCAGATCTGAAAATTTAAAATAATACATTTTTTAAATGTTGGGAGGAAGGGTTGGGGAAATAACTCGATATAGAGCTTGAAAGGCATGTGTGAGGTCCTTGGTTCTGTCTCCAGTGCCATCATTTTTTTAAAAGATGGCAGTGTAATTGACACATTAGTGTGTGATGCCCATAATCAATACGCAGAAGCCACACATTGTCTGTAACTATTAGATTATCCAGGAACCAGACTTTGTGGAGGATGAGGCAACAATATATTTTTTTTAAGTTTTCCAGATGATTTCATGAGAAGTTAAATTTGAGATCTCCTGTGCAAACAGTATGTTAATGAACTACCATTGCCATCTCACAGCATTTCTATTAATACTTATTAACATCACCTCTGAGCCTATGAGGAGTAAGCAGGTCTCAGCAAGGACATACAGGTAAATAGAACAGAACCAGCTTTGGAAATGGTAAGGACCAGTAAGACTCAGAGAAAACGGGAATACATAAGAGTGTCCCACAGAGAAAGCAACTCTTCTCTCCAAAAACCTGTTAGCAGAAACAGACAAGCCAAGTATCCTGGGCTTCAAAAGCGCTTCCTCAAGGGAGGCACTTTGAGATCTAATCTTAGTTTATCAGCTGAACACAGTGCAGACGCCACTTCTATCATTTATCAACATTCAATAGACATTTATCAAACTGCATACATAAACCAAGTGCTCACTGATAAGCTAGTGAAAGAGACCAGTTCCTGCTTGCCACTTTTGGAGAGGCAGTGGGATGGGCTTTGCTGCCAATGCTCCAGAACCAGTGGAGGCTGATGCAAACCAGCAGGAGCTGGTGAAGAACAATGGGGGCTGGTGAGAAGCAGTCAGGTGGGGAAGGGTGTGCAGTTGTTAAAAGGCAAGTCTCACTGCTAACTTATTGATATTACACATGGAGATAACAGGCTTGCATCACAGATGACTGAAACAATGTTGGAAGAAGAGGAAACCCTTCTTTACTAATCCCAAACTGGGAATTATTGTGTGTCATTAACAAGTTATTAGTTCCAAGATGCTTGACATGAAGTACAAAGACCAAGCCACTGGTTTCACATGAAACACATTTAGAAGCATTCTTGAAAATATTTCTGATTATTTTTTTCCTTCTAGACATGATTTTGCATTTTCTTGTCAACCATTTTAACCCATTCAGCTAATCCAAGCAGTTGTTATTTGCTCCGTGCCAGACTTTCATAGCACCAACCTACAGCTGCAAGATGTCTGTGAGGAAAAACGATTGCAGCTGACTTTCTCGTTGCACCTCCAAAGTCACAGTTCATTCTGAATGCTAAAGAAACTATTTTGACTTTTAGAGGCTAAAACAACAGTTGTGGGAGACACATTCAACACACAAAAAAAGAAAATTGCTAGTTTAAGCTCCTAAATGGCAACTCCCCTTCTCTTGTTGCTTTGCTGATACACTGCCTCTACCAGAAGTAAAGTATATAATGTGTTAAATATTAAATCCAATAACAAAGAGTTTTCAATTTGATGACAAGTCAATACACTGTGGCAACCTAGGTAAGTTAAAAAAATACATCTTCATCCAGACAACATGCTGCAAAGCCAATCAATGACATCCCCCACTTAACATATCCCAAAGTGTCCTCAGTATTAAGGTGCACAATTAACTTTTGGCTTTATGGATAATTATTTTAATTGCACTGTGTTTTAGCTTCATATCACCTCTGTTTACTAGGATAAATGTGAGTTATGACAAATTTATGGGAAGAAGGATATGTTTACTAATGCTCCTGAGTTTGGTAATGTTTGGCAAATGTCCTCAAAAATATATTGGGCATTTTAAGTAACTGACAGAGGTTAAGTACACATTTCTCAAAATACTTGGGATAAAATTGTTTCAGATTTTAAAACTTATAAACATTGGTGTATATTACACAGATGCCTTCTTAATATGACTCAGGTCTAAACACAATATTCATACACACCTGATATGCATTGCCTGCAGCTAATTTTGTACAGTATTTCTAGTGGCCAAGAAATATTGATCAGTATGGAACTTTCCACTCATAATTTATAGTATTTTAAAATTTGTAATTATAAATGCTTACTCTGTAACTTTTTTGGCATTTCATATATCTAATTTTTCCTTCAGACAAAGTAAAATAACAGAGTAATAAACAGACGCCTGCATTACACCTCCCATATGCTCACCCATTGTTTCCATCTTTTAATGAAAGTCCAAGTGAGTAGGTCACCGGCTGTTGTGTTTTACAACATTTACAACACAGAAACTTTTAACTGGGGCAATTAATTGATATCTTGACACAGATAAAGAATCAAAGTAGCAGCTGGTGCGGACACAGGCTCCGGGCTTCCTACCTTGGGAGCTTTGGCATGCTTCCCACACCTGGCATCCTTGACAAGGCTGAGATCTAACAGCTCCGTCTCCTGAAAGGCAAAATGAGAAATTGTTAAAAAACCACAGAGATCATGTCTCTTTGTTTTATGCCATTGAAATCACTTTAAAGGATACTATTATTCATCTGGAGACTTGTCTGCAACAGGGTACCCATCCATATTATGTCTCATTGAATCATGAAGAAAATCAAAAGATCATCAACTGCTAACTGCTCAATGTAATACATATTCTAATATATTTGCTAAAGCATCTTAAAAAAGCCAAGTCCATAGTTTGCATCCTTAAATCTACATCCACTAAGACAGTGTTCTCAACATTTCTAATGCTGTAAGCCTGTAATACAGTTTCACATGTTGTGGTGATTCCCAACCATAAAATTATTTCCTTGCTACTACATAACTGTAATTTTGCAACTGTTATAAATCATAATGTGGATATCTGATATGCAACCCCTATGGGGAACACAACCCACAGGTTAAGAACTGCCACTCTAAGCCATTCCTAAATCAAGAGAAACCCAATCTCTTTGTTCTGTTGTTAAAAGTAACCTTGAAGTCAGTGAATATAATTGGTGTGTGAGAGAAATCAAGAGGCTAAGATTGAGAGGCCAGAAAGAAGAGTTGCTCCCATCAAGTTACTCCAGAACAAAAGAAACGTGTACATGATTGCTTTTCTGGAATGCCATAAAGCAAGGGATGGAACATAAAGAATCAAATGTGTATAAGACAAGGAAGAATATGCTAATGCTAATTTTAAAGTTAACTGCTGTGAGAAGTGGAGAAGGAGGATATTTCCCTTAATTACACATGGAGAAATCATTTAACTTGGGGAAGTGGAAAGCAGGTTCGCCACAACTTGAGAGTACAGGGAAGAAATATTCCAGATAAGAATGCCCCAGGGTTTGAGATGCAACTAAGATATTCATGTCTTCTGCTACTTAGAGACACAGTCCATGCATGGAGATCGAAGAAGGAGGGAGAAGGATCAAGAAAAATCCAGGAGCAAAGAATAGCAAGAATGTATGCATGGTGACAGTGCAACAAGAGATCTGCATGGTGACCTTCTGAGTGCCATAGAATTAAGTGTTGAGCCGGGCATTGGTGGCGCACACCTTTAATCCCAGCACTCGGGAGGCAGAGGCAGGCAGATCGCTGTGATTTCGAGACCAGCCTGGTCTACCAAGTGAGTTCCAGGACAGCCTCCAAAGCCACAGGGAAACCCTGTCTCGAAAAACCAAAAAAAAAAAAAAAGAATTAAGTGTTGAATATGGGAAGATAAATCATGGAAAACAACACCACAGGGTTGGAAACCTTCAAGGTCTACTGATGGATAGTGATCATAAGGTTTGTAGCATATGTGCATCAGCCAAAGAGCACAGTGGAATAATGAACAAAATTCCCTTAAAGGGGTTGCAAATATCCAACAAATGTTTCCTGGTCAAGAGTGAATGGGATGCAGGCATCTCTCACAGAAAAGGCACTAGATCACGATTCATCTGACAACAGACTCTCTAGATAATTTGCCCAAGATACTCAAGATACACAGGAACACTAATACTCTCAGGGAACTTTCTCTGACAGGTACCTTTCAATTCCAAATATTTGGTTCAAAACAGTTTGATCACTTTTCTAAGGACTGATACAGAGTGTATTTGGATACTGAATCCTTCCACTGCAAACAAATCCATACCAGGTCAAAGAGAACATTCTGCTTCCACCACCTCTCTGAAAGATGGAATGAAGATTGGATGGAGGAGGTTTCTTCTCATGCTCATTCCATGTTGGAAGGTTCCTTTTCTGATCTTAGTGGATTTCTTGGCCTATTCTTCACTGTGACTGATCTGTGGAGATCTCCCCATATTATATAGAATGACATGTGGGAACCAGACCAAGGGACCTTGAAAGATGATATAACATATGTTTTCTCTAAAGTCCCCTTCACTCCCAGCACTGAAAGTATCTCATGCACATTAGAAAAGTGTGCAGTCAACCTGACATTCAATATTTGGCTTATGCAACTGACCTGGAGAAATAATACACAACCAGATTTGACAAAGTGGGAGCCCAAGCCCAAGATTTTCTCATTTTCGCAGCAACAACCACTTTGCAAAAGAAAGTGGGGGTGTCCCAATAAAGCATGTAGAAGTTTAATTGAAAGTTTGGAAACCATGTGGAGATATGAGAGACAGGATACAGAGTGAAGGTTTATCATAGAAGCATTAGAACTAGACTACAACAAAAAGAAGAGGAGAGCTCAGCAGCACTGCTTGGGAGTTCTGAGATCCTCACTGGGACTCAAACCTCAGACAAAGTGCTTTCATATTTGACAGCTGTTGATTTGGGAAGTTGGTCGAAGAGTAAATGACACTCATTAATTCATCTGAACACTGTTTATTGAATGCCAGCAAAGCATAGACTATTAGTGAGAATTAAATCACAAATCCAAAGGTAGATGGTCCGTCTTAAGGCATCACAAATAAACCAATTAAAGGAGATACTTCATGACGCCTGAAGATACTGGCTATGGAAGGCTAATTCACAAGGTTAGATGGAATTCCTAGCTGTATAGAAAGGAGGAACAAGCCAGGAGAAGTGCATACTAACAGGAAGTCTTGCAAGAGATATGAAAAGGTACATATATGCCAGGCCTTATCTGATGAATGACAGTTCCTCAAAAGTAGAATTAAAACTTTCTACACACATTTTATGCTTACCAAATTTGAGAGTAACACTTTCTATTCATAGGTTTTCTTCTCAGTTGATCAAATGAACTGAAATGTTGCTTGTTTGTTTATACACAAAGAACCCAAACTGAGTTCACAAAGAACTTAGTAAGTTGTTACTTTTCTATTGACGATAATGAATATTGTTCTCTACTGCCAGCTCCAGAGGAAGCTTTCATTACCCAAGTCGTGGAGCGACAGTTAATGCCAGCTACCCTGGGGATTCATTCTGATACCACAGGGCTAAGAAGCCCCTACTGGTGTGTAAAATTGTGTGTTCAGGAAAAGCATCCAGGGTGCCATGGGGTGAGTAATGTGGCATGGGAAAACCCAGGCAGAAGTACTGTTCACAGGCTCTCTCAGCTGGAAAAGCATGATTAAAATAGCATCCCCCACTTCCATTTACATGCAAAAGCCATTCCTCTGGGGGTTTCATTGCATCTTTTTCTCTCCTCCACAGTGAAGATAATGAGGAACCTAAAGTATAGGACCACAGAAATGTTACTTCCATCATTGAAACTTTTTCTAGGTTAATTTTCCCATGTAAATAGTTTTAGCAACCCAGTCCATTATGAAGTCCTTTCATAGCTCACTTGAGAGTTAGTGCCCTCTAGCTTTTCAGAACTTGTGGGATATAAACTGTATTGCTTATTAAATGGTGACGCCAGCTCAAATACTGGTAATTCACAGAAGGGAACCTGAATCAGAGTAACTTGAAAGGCTTAAAGATCTAATCTGTAATAAACTTTTAACTTGTGCTGATGCTGCTGGTCAAAAGACCAGCATTCACAAGATTCTATTGTTGCAAAATATTTGTTTAACTATTCAAAGATATATTGCATTTGTTTAATTATGTAAAGATGTGTTGCTGTTTTACTTTGCCTGCCTATGGCAACTGGTTGGTCTAATATAAAGCTAAAACAGCAAGGGAAAGGTATAGGCAGTAGTTCCAGGCAGGGAGAATAAGTAGTAGGAAGAATTTAGGCTTGGGGAAGAAAGAAAAGGAAACACCAGGGAGACTCCAGGGGCCAGACAGACACGGAGCAAGCAGAAAAGTAGGACATACAGAATGAAAGCAAGGTTAAAAACTCCCGAGGAAAAACATAAATGAATAGAAACAGGTTAAATTACATTAAAAGAGCTAGCAGGAGAAACCTACATTAAGGCCAAGCATTTATAATATATAATAAATAATAAGTCTCCATGTCTTTATTTGGGAGCTGGTTGGTGACCCCATGAAAGAGACAACCAGAAGCTACCATAAGGCCTCTGAGTGAGCATAATAGATAAAAGCTATATAAAAGTTATAAATTGTATGAAGAGTCTCTAACTCATTTTTCTATAGGAAAGTGTAAATAATACCTACAGAATATACAAATGTGGCTATAGGCATGGATTTTATGTAACTTAGGGAAAACACCATAAACTCCTGGTTTTTAAATTTTTATATATAAAATTTTTATATTAAATTTTATCCCTTAAGTGTTCAGAATTTTAAGCAATCATTAAAATGGTTTAAAGTAGTGAAGCTGGTGCGTTTTCTTTAACTTCTAAGGCCATCTGACTTGCCTAGGTATGTAAAGGGAGAATGCAGCAATAAACATCTGTTTTAGGCCCAAAATGACACCATTAAAGACTGCACTACATCCCTAAGACCACCTCCCCAGCCAATGCACTAAAATGTTGAGGGTTGTTCCCCTTTATAAGTATGGATAAAGTGAATCCACAGCAATCAAATGTTTGGGGAAATATTGTTTAGGGTTTTTGTTTTGCATGCATGATGAGGATAGTAAGACCTGTCAGCTAAGTTAAGATTGGATGATCTCAGCTATTTATATTCACCAGAAAGATTTCAACACATCAGCCACAAACCTACTGTGAGGGAGATGAGCCATGAAATCCACTGCAAATTCAGGAAAGGCTACAATTTAAAATACAACTCTTTCCAGAATACCAATTTCTATGCATTGCTACCAAATTCCATTAGTCACCCAATGTAATAGCATGGTTCAAGTTCACACAATACATAATCAGAACAGCAATTACAGCCATAAACATTTCACAGAGAAGGTATTAATGGTTGGGTGTGTAGTGTGATTATGTGTACCTCCACATGTGGTATATTCATTAAGCTGTTCAACATTGATTTACCAAAACTAGCATGAGTAAATATATTGGCTGCCAAACATCTTTAAAATTCACAACTGGAGAATGTTTTGGGAATCCTACAAAGAGGGGTTTGAACTAAGGAGGTGCATGAGCCTCGACCTGACTCTTTGTTCTGTAACTCTGTTCTGCTTATGAGGGGGCTGCCTAGTCATGTAGTATAGCTCTCAAAAATCCCTGCACTCTCTCCCCGATCTGGGCTCTTGGATTTTTTCTTTTCATTCTGCGGGCATAATTTTTGTCTTTTTGTTTTATAAGCAGAAATGTAAGAAAGTCCAATAGGAATGAAATGCACCATTCCTGATCAAAGGTGACTGTATCATATACTTTTTTAGACACACTGGGTTGAATATAATGCAAGACTGATAAACACAGAAGGCGGAAAATGGAATTCATCTGGTGGAACTGTCACCCATTATCAAGACAAAGTTATAAACAGATAATTGCAGACGTTTATGTGAACCACATAACCCATATGGCAAATAGAAAATGCAGGCACCAGCAAAATTTTGCTTCTGGGACCCTGATAAATCAGCTGAGATATTAAACAGAGATCTCCATTAAGTAAACAAGGGTAACTACACACACACACACACACACACATTATATATTGCTTATAACATTTCCCATTTAAAACAAACAGGACAACGTTCTAGTAGAAATGTGGGAGTTGATTCATTAATTACTTTTCTGTTGCTGTGATAAAACATTATAACCAAAGGTACTTAAGGAAAAATGGGTTTATTTGGGTGTATGGTTTCAGAGAGATGAGTCCGTCATGGTGAGGGGCACAGCATCATGTGGCAGACAGTGGCAGCAGAAGGAAGCTTAGAGAGCACATCTTTAGCAACAAGCACAAGGCAGATAGGGCATTAGAAGTTGGGAAGGCTTTAAATTTTTCTAAAGCGCACTCCCAGTGAAGCACTTCACCCTTCAAAGCTGTACCTTCCTACAGCACCACTCACTGGAGACCAAGTGTTAACAAGTCTGAGCTATGGAGGGCATTCCTAATTCAAACTGTTTAGTGGGTAAAGCACATAGACAAAACACAGGGAATATATAAGAATAATAAACAAGATCTGAAGATTAAAGTTTTTCATGAAAACCTGAAACAATAAGGAAAGCTACTTTTAGAGAAAACTGATTTCACCTTCATGTGACAAATTAAATGTAAAATAAAATGAATATTTGCAGTAGAAAAAGAAAACATAAGATGACTCCTGTATTACAGGTTATATTTTAACTGTCTATTAACATGAAATTTCTGGGCCTTATGAATATATTAACAAAGAAATTGTGCTATTTCTTCTCCATACAGTGCTTAGACTAAGAGTCCAGAGCAGAGACTGTTTTCCACTTGGTTTATGGAAGGAATGATACCCTGCTTGATATAGTAAACACTATCCAACTTGGGCTCTAATAAGAACAAACTATAAAATATCATTAACCATCACTTTTACACAGAAAATCCATCTTATAGGTAGTTGTTACAAATAACCAATAGAAACAAAAAGTTGACTGGTACAGTGTATAGATTACTTATTACATTTCTATGGTTTACAGACTATGCTCGACAGTGCCTTGCAATATCACTCATTATATTCTGAAATCTGAATGTTATTCCTAGACTTACTTCCATTCTTCTTATCAATGATACAGTCAAGAATATAGAAAACACGACAGAAAAATGTGGAAATTAATGTTATTTATATCTTCTCTCTTTTTTCCCCTTGGCAATTATTTCTTCTTCAGAGAGAGATTCCACCAAGGATTGAAGCGGATATATTCTTCCAAAAGCTAAGGTATATAAAGAGAAGATAACTCCTCAACAATCCACCCAAGATCTTTAATTCAATGTTTAAAGTTAATGTGGATTCTAACCAGTACAGATTTTATAGACTTTTTGTTTCACTTGGAATGGGAGATGCTGCAAGCATAAAACAGAGGCTAATAAGCAGAGAAGGGAAGCCTAGAGAAATGGAGTGAAACTAACCATACAACATTCATGCTAAGATGAAATCTACAGGATATTTATGGGTCTGGAAAACTTACTACCTCATTCTTTGTTTAATACATTTCACTTGGTATATGCAATTAAGCAGATATTCAATACTGAAGAAGTAATTTTGAATAAAAGAAACACGATGTTAGCAGTCTTTGGACACATAGATTTCAGTCTGTATGTGTCTTCAACAAGTGTTCATTCACAATGAGAGTGAATTCACAGAGTGGAGAAAGAGGAACATGAAACATTAGCCCAGACATGGGTGTCTCCCTGAGATATTAATGACAAGGTAAATTCACAAAGGAGGCAAAGGAGCCTGTTCGTATAAACACATAGGACAATGATAGGAAAACAGGTCATGCAAGGGCACTGGAGAAGGAACATGTGACATACAGTTTAAAAGAGCCATGCACTGTAGCAGGTAACATGGTTATTTCCAGCCTCACAAGACACCATGGCAAGTATAAAGAGCTGTTTCAGTATTCTAACATCATTTAAAGCCTCTGTCCAGTTTTGAGCAAAAAATTCCAGATCATCATTGGAAGACATCACTTCTGCCTCAAAATACAGTTTCTCAATATTTGTAGCAGACTGGTACCAGGACATCCACGGACACCACTATCTACAGGTGTTCATGTCCTTTCCATAAACTATACAATATTTACATGTATCCTAAGCACACTCTCTCTGTTACTTTAAATCTTCTCTGGATTATTTATAATGCTTGGGAGAATATAAATACTAGGTAAATCATTGTTAAAGTACATTTGGTGGGGGAATAATTACAAGAAGTAAATCTACACCAATTCAGTAAATACATATATACTTTCTTCTAGGGTGTTTTTGATCCACAGTTGCTTGTGTTTTGTCCAATGATACATGACCCAGAGGCAGAAAGAGATGACTTTAGCTAGGAGTTCTAAGATGACTTGGTCGTCACAGTAGTTTAATATTTGGAGTCAGCAGAAAAGGATGAAGTGCAAGGAATCTGATCACAAACCAGAACACCCTCATAAAACCAATGCTAAAAAAAGTTCATCTGTGAGGAGGCAGTCAACCATTTGTGTTAAAAGTTGTTGAGAGCTTCAATCAATGAGACAAAAATTGAAGTTTATTGTGATGGGATTAAAGTTTCTCCCTCATTAAAGGGGGTGAAAATGAACACAAACAATGTAATTAGCACTACCAACAGCAATAGTATTAGAACTATTAAAAACAGAAAGCAAGGATATGCCCAGAAAGGTAGGAGATGATCTGCAGGTGTCACCTCATTTAGCTGTACAACAACACCAACACCTGTATCTAATTCAGTAGATGAGAGAACTAAAAAATATGTCACAACTCTTGACCAGCTGGGCAATTTCATCATAGATGCCAGCATTTTTCTTGCAGTAGGGAGAATGCTAAGTGAGTCCTGTAGCATCGTGCTTTTATATAATCGTATCTGTTCAAGCACAGACAGAAACACCCTGGCTTCTATCCAGGTGAATACAGCAGAGGTGGTAGACTATCATGCTCATAGTTGTGCTGGGGGAGATGACAAAGGTAAGATGATTTTGCAGGTACTATGAGAGCTTTCAATCCAATGACTTAACCAAAAGTGGTATCTAGGTGGCTCTTCAGAAGACCTAGAAGTGAGAGACTGGTAGGAACAGAGGCTCTAACTGGCCTGATAGCTATGTTATGTGTTATCTAAGAAATAGAATACCTCTAGGACAATGGTTCTCAACCTGTGGGTTCAATACCCACAGAGGCCACATATCAGACATTTACATTACAACTCATAATGGCAGCAAAATTAAAGTTATGAAGTAGCATGGTAGAATATTATTTTGAGATGTGTGACATTTTTTATGCTGCATTTGTTTAACTCTGTGAAGCTGTGATTCTTTGCCTGTCTAAAACACCTGCTGGTCCAATAAACAGCTGAGCGGTCAATAGTGAGGCAGGACCAAGGATGGGGGGCTGGCAGACAAGGGGGACTGACAGGCAGAGAGTATAAATAGGAGACACAAGGAGAGGGAGAAGTCAAGAGCCAGCCACCCAGCCAACAATGGAGTATGAAGGAAAGTAAGATATGCAGAAGTAAGAAAAATAAAAGCCCAGAGAGAATTGTAGATGGGTTATTTTAAGATAAGAAAAGCTGGCTAGAACCAAGCCAAACTAAGGCCAGGCATTCATAACTAAGAATAAGTCTCCATGTGTAACTTACTTGGGAGTTGGGTGGTAGCCTCCCCAAAGAGCTGAAAGAGTACAACACTGCACAACAAAGTAAGGAAAATATAACTTTATTGTTGGGGGGGGTCACCACAACATGCGGAAATGTATAAAAGGGTTGCAGCATTAGGAAGGCTGAGAAGCACTGTTCTAGAATACAGAGAACACAGCTGAAAAATGTTGAGGAAGTGCATTTTGGCAACTACCTTACCAGGCAAAAATTTAGAGCTAAATGTGCAACAGCCACCCTGAAGAATACTTCCTTGCATCCTGGCGAGTGCCCCAAACAGGTGTGATTCTGGTTGACTGACATGGTAAGAGAGATGTTTGCCACTAAATGTGTGATAATTTGTTATGAAGAAGGAAAGAACTAATACCCTACTACCAGGTAACTTTTCAAATGAGAGCAATGACTTTATTTTTACCTCATTTAGCTGACATTATAAAAAAGTGAAGAAAGGGTGTGTAATCGCCATGAGATGCCTATATCTATGTTAAAGATGACTAATTTCAGGATTTTGCAATGTCTTATGAAAAACATGCGTGAGTTTATTAGTTCCTATTACCAGGTAGCCCATAGACGGATGTGTCATGTTTGATTGGGGGAGGGTGAATAATGCCACACTTGTTAAAGACTCAAGTAATAAACAATAATCAGTGTCAATAAAGATTACAGTCATATTCCCTTCTCTTACTTCCTATGCCAAGAGAATTTACTCATTTCATGCTAATCAGATTAAGGGACAACAGCATCCATCACCTTACAAATGGTTTATTGAATGCTAAGAACTATTTCCATGAATATCTTAGGTAAGCACAGAATGCAATTTCCAGAAAATGTCTTCTGAAAGAAATATGAGATGCTATGGACTTATCATAGATACAAGCTGCTTCCACTGGTGAACTCCAGCTGATTTCAACTGTAGCCAAATTGTCCTCTTGAGTCATCTAACATGTTATCTCTGGTTTATCCCCATTTCACTATAGCTGAGTGGCCAGGAACATTTTTTTTATTCTGGCTATAACTTTCATCTACTCTTCAAGCTTACCTTAATATAATGGAACATACACTGTTTAAGTGCTTTCATGTCTGAAGATCAGGGATTCTAAGAATGTGGTCCCTCAGTCCAGAACACCAATACCACTCGAGAAGACAGGCAACACACAAAGTCTTTGTCCTTCACTACCTACTATATGAGAAGCTGTGGCGTAGAACCCAACAATCTTTTTAAATAAATCTCAGGGCAATTCAAATACAACCCAACAGCTGAGGACCTCTGCCCTAGATCTTAAATGGAGAAAGCGGCTGACCACAGAGAAGCCTAATTAAGCAGGGCTAGGTAGGACATTCAGACACTTGGATGAGCTACCTTTATCTATTTACGAAAGAATTGCACCAGAGTCTTCCCAGCAATGAGGGGACTGAGTATCAAGTAGGGAAAAGGTTGCTTTAGATGTCCCTGTGCATCAGTAGCACCTGTAGCCATGTAGATTAAAGTAACCATTTCTACGATGAGCCCCAGAGGCCAGGCAGAATCTGAGCCACACTTTAAGCATGGCTGGCTTACTTCCAGATGTTCTGATTCAACCCCTGTGCATAATACTTCTGGGTTGGAAACCAAATACACTTCCCTTTCTCTCTAGTTACAGAATCAGGGCATGTCTGGTGATCTCTGAAGCATCCATAAATGGCATCCAGTCTCACCTTACCTATGCAGCCACTTGGTGAAATCTACCTGGATAGTTTAATTTTCACCTACAGTTACTTGTTTAAAAATAGATACTAAACATTTTTCAGCACTAAAGTATTTATTTCATCCCATTGATTTTAAGTTTCAGCCATGGCAGGATTCCAAGGCATTTTTTTAATCTTATATGACATTTTAAATATGTGAGGAGCTAATCTATTTAATTTGACAAATATATGTTTATATATGCATATGTATATGTATATTGCTTCTTTTTCCTTTGCCATGACTTGCTTCTTAAGATCATTTCGAGTTTTCTGGCAAGGCAAAGGAATCAAACTGAGTCTTTTCCAAATGCTAATTTGTGCCATATGGAGTTGGGAATCTAATGGGGACTATGGGGCTTAATGAATTTTCCTGAGGAGAACATTCAGAACCAATCGATATATTGGCCCTACGGTTCTCCTGAAGTGCTGTGAATTGAAAAGTAAACTTTCTTTTTCATTCCACTGTGGATCAGCACTAATGCAAGTACAAAACAAACCAAGCTGTTCATACAAAGGACTCTGGAAAAACTCAAGTAGTCCCACGTTGTTTTTCACTTATTCAGGACATTTGCTCATGCTGTTGCTCACCTGGCTCCCTGCCTGGCCCCTTTGCTAGCTAGACACCACCTCCCACTGTCTGTTTTACTCTCTCAACAGGCAGTTGCGATCTTTGACTACCTTTGGTCTGCTAGACACACTTCACTGAAGGGTAGAGACAGGAGGAAGTGCTGGAAGGCTTTGTACCCTGGAGCAAACACTGAGCTCTTGACTGGTAGGTGCAGAAGCAGGATGCCTGGCAACCTGGCCATAGGACAGAACAACATTCCTGACACAAATTTTTATTCTGGAGCTCTCATGACAACCTAAAATAAGGCTAGAGCTCTAACAGAAAGTTCAGCCTTTCCTGGCCCCCATTCCCACCCCCTTGCCCAGCTTCAGCAGCTCTTACCTCCTGGTATTCCGTCCTTAATACATCCTTTAGATACAACTCCTTGCATGAGCTGGGAGTGATCAGTCTGGAGAAGAATTCGCTTATCATTTATAACTAGAAAATAATGTTAAGCTTGAAACCAACCAGTCAGAGTCATACATATTTTCTTTGGTCTTGTTCTATTTCTGTATGCTTTAAAACCTCATTATTATATGCCCACATAATGAACATTCCTTGAATACAAATTCTATCTCAGTGCTGTGCAGGTCACCTTGTGTCATCCTTAGATTATAAACTGTTTTGACCATTCCTGAGAGACAGACATGTGAAAACAAATTATCCACTCTGATGTGCAAATACTTTTATTGAAAGCATAGGCACATTGTTGTCTAAGAGAAGGAGCCTCATTTTAGGGGAGGAATATTTCTTACTAAGAACATCAAAGCTATAGAAAGCATTCATTTACCTAATCCCTGAGTCAGACTAAATTTTTCTTATTCAGAGCTAAAAGGAAACACATTCATATCCACTGTGTGACTCCCCACCTTCCTAAGGATGGATTTCATTTTTGCCACCCACTCTGATTCCTCTTTGAAAACAGTCAAAACATAATGGTACATATATAACTTCATTCCAAAGAGAATAAAAATGATTCATGGACAGAACCAACTGGACTTACTGGATGATCAAAAACAAAAAGGCCTGAAGAAAAGGAAGGGTGCTGGAGGGACATGGGGAAGCTGGAGGGAGAGATGGAGAGTAGACAGATATGATTGTGTACATGTCCAAATTCTCAAAATAAAGAAAAATAATTTTAAACTCCAGAAAAATAAGATTCTTTAGAAAATATACAAGTAATATATTTTCTAGTTGTTTTTAGCAACACTATTAATTTTTTATTGTCACTTATTAGAAAGGGATTGAATAATGATGGCTGACTCCAAATGGGATGAGAGAAGATGAGCAAGCCAGCTCAGGGAGAATGAAAGTAAGAAGTTTAGATTTCAAAACTGCAAACAGTACAATTGTTACCTACTACCATTATGGGGAGCTGGAATGTACAGGAAGCCAAGGCTTTATTCATTATCTTGATAAAATATGTATATATGACATAAAACCACATTATACTAAATCAGTACAGTTACTTATTTGTGAATTAGAGGTATGTGTCTAAACAATTATATACATAGATGTAATAGCAAATAGTGAAAGAAAACAGGCCATGAATTTGAAGGTGAGTGGGGAAGAATATGGAAAAGTTTGGTGGGGGGGAAGGGAAGTGAGAAATGATGTAATTATAATCTCAAAAAATGCTAGTAGGTTTTTGTTTTACAGAGCACTCTGCAGAAAAAAAAAAAAAGAAAAAGAAAAAGGACCCGGTGATCATGCAAGGCTAAAATTCAACAATTAGTGAACAAAATTCAAGTCAACACAAGTATATACATAAGAGCACTAATGACCCAGGTTTGAAAGAAAAAGAAATAAGGACCACAACTCCTTAAGAAATAAGACTGTAGTAGCCAATGGGAAATGGGGAAGGGAGGGTTCAAGACATTACAGAGTTCATTAAAAACAGATGCATTTTAAGGAATGCATAGATTTCTATCTTCAGAATCAAATGTAGACACATTCGGGAAGTGGGCAGTGGTTTAGCACCAGTGAAGAGAAAGTGAATAGTCTTCTCACAATATCCTTGAACTTTTGCATCGGGAGCCATGGAGCTGCTCCCATTTGCCCCACTGACAATGAGAAAGGAAGTAATAAGTTGTGAAAACTCTTTTACAAGACCTAATGTTTGCTCCAATTACTGCCCAGAACAGGAAGGCCAAAGAAAACAAACAAGGGCAACTAATAGAAGACATTTGTCTTCCTCAGCACACCCTTGACTTGACCTTTAGGGGAACTCTGAGAAATTCTGGCATTCATTCTCTCATATAAATAAGCTGTAAAAAGTGACAACACCAGGCACTTTATTTTAATCAGCTAGTGAGAAGCATAGAGCCATTCAAAAATTAAAGAACAGGAAGTTGGAAAAGAGTAAAAGACAGTTAAGGAGCCAGACTTAGTACAAATGGCAGAGACCAAAAGGACTCTTGAGTAAAACTGTACTCAGAAAAAAAGCACAGAAAGAAAACACCAGTTCAGTGTTAAAAAAAAAATACAACCAAAGATTTAAGAGGGTTTTTTCTTTACTACTTTCTGTGCTTTTCTATTATATGTATAAATTACTTTGGAAAGAAAGAATGACAGGAAGGGGAAGGAACTATGGACCATATGTGCTGGCTGTGCAGACTTCGTGCACAAGCCGAACATGCTGGGTCAGCCATGGGCTTGTGTCCCTGCAGAGAAGCAGGAACGATGGAAAATGTGAGTTATGTAAGCTTAGAGAAGAGGAAGCCAGCATTCAGGACGACATGCCACATCTATGCTCTTGAAGGCTGACTAATGGTGGTAGCAGTTGTTACATGGTTGCCCTGAGTATCTGCTCTACCAGAACTGATTGGTACACCTCACATTGAGTTTCGGCGCATGCTCAGACCTGAACTTCCCCTTGTCACAGCAGAGGAGCAATCTGAGAACAGAGAATTCACTGAAAGGTGCCACAAAGTAAAAAATAACAAATAAACAAAGTCCTTGGATGGCTTTTCTCATATTCTAAACCTGTGATGAACTAAGAAGCATTTGACGGTAGAACTGTTCCTTCCCAAAAAGTTGGCATAGGCACAATACCAGAGAGAATTTCTTTGGATTCTCATCTTCTTTTCAATTTAGTTATTAGCATTTTAACAACATCCTGTATAAAGATGGCTAAAGGAAAATAATCACTTAGATGGTTCTTTCACCAAAGACACAACAGTGGGAAGAAAGAGTCACTAGTATGTCAGCTGCTGTGAGATGTTTTTTGGATTCAGGTCACAACCTCTAAGCAGAACTACACTGACTAACATAAGTGATCAACTGATATAAATTCTATATGATCATTTTCTCCAGCCTCAGAATTTAAAAAGACAATCTTTTTTGATTTTGCATCTATTCATTTAACAACCTTATAATGTCATGATAAAAGTACTTTATCCTCTAGAGTTTTGAACAACTAAATATTATAACCTCTTTTGCAGCCTAAGTATTGACTGACTTCATTGTCATCCCTGTGTGTATAATTTCTCAAAAGAAATAAAAGACATAACTCATGAATTCTTAACATAGGCTTCATGTTCCCAAGAGGACAGATCACCATTTTCAATATTGAAAAAATGTATTTCTTACTGTGCAGATGAAAGTAATTCATAATAATAAATCTTCTTCAGAATTATTTCCCATGGTTTGAAAAAGTAAACACAAGGACTGGGTATGGAACTCAGGAGATGTAGCTCAGTAATGGAGTACTTGACTGGCATACATGCGGTCCTGGTTCAACCCCAGCATTGTAGGTATGAGGACAGTGAACAACAAGCCCTCCCCTAAGGCATTAAAAACATCCTATTTACCTCAAACATTGGACTACCCTTTAGTGAAAGTATTCTATCACACCTTTTCTTAAACTTCTGTAATTTTCCTTAACATATGGGCAGATGACTGCCTGCCTAGCTCTGACCTAGTCATTCTTACCTTTATATGGGTCCGCTTCCTTCATTGAAGCCTCATCGCAAAAAACAAACAAACAAAAATCTACCATTTTTCACATCCTAGGTTATTTGGCTTTTCAGTGACAAGCCAGATGAATCACACTTGCTCTTATGTGGGTCAGTCAAAATTAAGTACAGAAATCTCTTAAGTACCAAAATTGGTCCTATTCTGTCTTATGATTATGGAATTAAATTAACCTGAGTCTTAAGCACTGTATGTCTTTCGGCGTTATTATTTTTTTTACAAAAGCTAGGCCACAGCAAATAGTACAAGCTCACAGAAAGTGCACAGATTTCAGAACTTTCTCCTTCACTCCTTTGTTATGATTTGACAGTAACCCCTCAGAGTGTAGTCCTTCACCCAGTGTAGTGCATTATCTGGGAGCCTCTTAAAACCCCAAATTTCTGGGTCCTACAGAAACCCCCTAGCTTGAACTCTAGGGAGCTGCAACCAACAGTATGGGTCTTAACAAAACCCTATAAATGAGTCATGTGTATATGTCAGTTTGAGAATATCTGGGCGGGCAATTGTGATGGCTAAAAAAAAATGAGCCATACCTGGGTTTATTATTGAAAAGTAAGTAGAAAAACATGTTCTCATGATGATCAGATGCTGTTATTAAACAAAATGTATATAACTGAAAATTGATATGAGAGGAAATATCCGTGCAAATACAAAGGAAGTTAATTCCAGATACAACATAGTCTGACTCTATATTGTGTCCATCTGTTCAAGTCTATTATTTAAATAACAAGGACTCAGCTTGTTGAGGTTCACTGTCTCATTAAAACCCATTTAATTATGGGACCCCAGTGATTCCTTTAACATCATCTCCATCACATATAAGCACTCCTGTATGCTTTATAAAGATGTTCTGATGGGATTCTTACTAATCAACTTATAGGACATGGAAAACTGGGGGCTAAATTGTCACCATTCGAATGGTGACACTGCACAGGCTTCATCATAGTGGCTATGATCTTCTCCCCACACAGGGACATGGATTACCACAGTAAATTCTTGATGGACTTATGTGTATCTTAAGGCAGAGGTAACTCATTGGCCACCAATACTGGCTCTTTCTCCCTACACACTGTAGAGAACTGTGAGGAAATCCTTTCTCCACCATGAGCTGTGTTCCCAGTACCCCTGACATTTGTGGACATGTGAGCAGTGCTCACAAATGAAACAAAAAAGGAAGAGAGATGGGGGTTATAACTGGTCTTATTCTTTCCTCAGAGCCTGGAGGATGCTGAAACTGATTAGCATGTGCCTGAATTATCAGTAGAAGAAAGCTACCTTTTGTGAGCAGCACATATCCTGGACTACTTAGTACAGGGAAGATGCTTTTGTGTATATCAATCTGTTTAAACCCTGGACTTTTATTTTTCATAAGAAATATGATCCTCCAAATAATTGCAGAGCACATATACATATTTTAAATGAAAAATGTCATAATCTCGGGTCATAAGAAAAAACATACACATATAGAATACTGGGAAGTGAAAAATCACCTTCATGGAAAAGAAACAATTTTATCTCCATGTTTTAGAGATGAAATTGAGACCACTCTGTGTGAAGTTTTTTGAGACCCATGCTCAGTTACCTACATAACTTGCACTTTACTGTCTAACTATAGTCTTTAACCCCCAGAAGCCTCAATGCATCAGTTAACTTATGTCACTGACTAGATAAACGTTATAACTGATCACTGTTTATTCATAGTATTTATGCTTATGCTCACAGAGTAGCTGTCAGTTATATCAGTGCAGCCTCTATTTGATACAGGCAGTGCTTATTTAAACACTCATGACTGCTCAAAGAGCTGAGAATTAGTAAATGCTGAGTGGCCAGCTATAAAGAGGCCATCTACATCACTCGCTCCAAGGCTCAGTGAATATCACAAAAGACAGAACAGAAATAATGTTAAGGGCTCGGAGTGGTGGTGCAATGCTGAGGAACACTGTGTTTTAGGTATTTGATGGCCATTGCACTCAAACTTGTGGCTTTGGTTATCTTCAGGAAACTGGGTCTATCAATATGCTGTCATGGAGAATAAGAGACTCGTCCTATTCCTCCCTAGGACAGAGACATTTAATGGTCAGTGGAAAGAAAGATATATTTTCTTCAGTGGTATATCTACTAGTAAGGGATAAAACATCTCTCATCCAAGCTCTTATAAACAACCCTAATGAAACCTATAGGGAAGGAGAAAAGGAAGTGGGAGGATATGCAAGAGGAGGAGGAAGAATAATTAAGGAAAAGTAGACAATATGACAGTAAAAGCAGAGCTGGTTCAGAAGAGGAAGTGGAATCAGCATGACAGGGAGAGGAACAGAGCTGGCAAGAAGAATGACTATAATAAAAATAGTGTCACATACATGTATGTAAATATCATAATAAGCATCATCTTATATACTGACTGTGGTGGTTTAGAAGAAAATGGCCCCATATGGAGTCGCACTATTAGGAGGTGTGGCTTTTTTGGAGTAGGTATGGTCTTGTTAGAGGAAGTATGTCACTGTGTAAGTGAGTTTTGAGGTCTCATGATGCTCAAGCTACTTCCAGTATTCAGACCACTTCCTGTTGCCTGAGTCAAGAATTCAGCCTCTCAGCTACTTCTCCAGCACCATGTCTGCCTGTATGTCACCATGTCATACCATGATGATAATAGGCTAATCCTCTGAAACTGTAAGCCAATTAAATGTTATCCTTTATAAGAGTAGCCTAGTCACGGTGTCTCTTCACAGCAATAGTAACCCTAAGTAAGACACTGATATATGCTAATAAATCATAAGAAAGAAAAATAACAAACATTTATTAACATATATAAGACTTACTAGGTTTGCTTAAATGTTATGGTCTCCCTGAAGACTGCTGTTATATTTTTATGTAGATAGATAGACAGATAGATTAATAGATATTTTAATGCTCCTAATTAATCTGAACCAGTGACTGGAAGCAATGATCTTGAGCCAGCTCTGTAATGGAAAGTAAGAATACTGGCATCCAATCATGTTGAAATGATTAACAACAATGAATACGGTATAATACCAAGTTTCCCTCTTTCAGTAGACCCAAGTATATAGGGCCTCTATCTTTTGTTCTGTCTCTCCACTGAACACCAAATTTAATTTTCTAAAATAATTTTGCTTATTTTTTCATGGTATTTTGTGGGTTAGGTCTCTAATATTTACAAGTGAGGAAACAGAGTGTAAAACCTGAACAATACTGTGTGCTTAGCGGAAACCTGATAAAGTGGTAGGGTACAACCCACCAATCTTTTCAATCACCTGACATTTTTACCATTATTTCAAATTTCATTTTCAGTCCTTCTATAGAGTTTTTTCTTTATCTCAGGGAATGGAATTTTGAACATTTTTATTGTGCTAAAATACACTCAACTCACAAATTACCATTTTAATCATTTTAAGTGTACAGATTGGTATTAAGTGCATTCAACCACTATACATTAATCACTGTCATGTTTCTCGGACCCTTTAAACTTCTCAAACTAAAATGCTGCCCACATTAAGTAATAATTCTTTATTATCTGCTCTCTACCTCAGCTTTTGACAAATTGCATACAATGTTCAACCTTGGCCCACTAAAAGAAAAAAATTCATTTTTAATGGTTTGGAATTTATAGAATATACAGCATTATAAATAGATGTGCAAAGAACTGTATATCAAATTCAATGCCCCCTATAGTTAATATCTTATAATATTATGCTAATCAGATGTTATTAATAAAGTGACATTGGCACATTAAAGTCATCTTTTATTTGTATATCCTTAAACTGACCCATTATCTTTTTTCTATGACAAAATTCCATTCAAGATGGCATCACATTCATCTCTCCGATTTTCCTATATTGTTAGTGTTTCACAGGTTTTTCTTGTGTTTGATCACCATGACAGTTGACTTCTACCCCTACCTCTGCCTTTACCTTTCTCTGTCTCAACATCCAGAGCCAGACAGTGCTAAGCAATGCACTCACACTGACCTACATCCAAGCCCCCAAAGAGCCATTCCACTGCATCCTATCTAAGGTACTTGTGATCAATATGATTTAATAATGATGATTGGCTCTATCCTTGCCTAAGGCTGTGTTTTCCAGGCTTCTAAAGTCTAAATCTATTTATTGTTTCTTCATTTAGAATACGCTGTCTAGAAGGAAAAAGCTCTGAGAAGCCTCAGTTAAGAGCTAGGAAGTTATTCACTTGAGTGGCATTTTGTAAATCAGTTATTTGGGGTTATTCTGTTTTGGGAAGTTATCATTTTTCTAAACCATCTGCTTATCTTTTGCATTGAAAATAATAGCATGGCTACAAATACAGCTTGGTATTAGCTTATTCATTTTGTTGCTTTAAAGTGCTCCAACTCTGGGTATTAAGTCTCCTTCGTTGACTCCTGTGTCCCTTTATAATATCTGCCTTGCTGTGTTTTTGAGTATTTTCTTCCTGACATTGTTAGATACTCCAGGATCATCTTGCAAATGCCTTCTTCCAGCTTTTTATTCAATTATTTCACCTTGAAACTGGTATTTGAAACTGCATGATGAGGCTGGACGCACTCATTTCTACTTAGGTGCCATAGCTTCTAGATCTGCTCAGTGTAAAGAGGTTGAAAATGTTTTAATTATCTCCCCCCACAACCACCCTCCTGCAACTGCTTGTACATTTATCTGTCTACACAGATATAAACTAAACATGTATTCACACTATTACCTACAACTATAGTCCATGAACACATGTGTCATTCTAGGCCCCTTCCTCTTAACTGACAACTACGCATGCCAACAGTGAAATACCTTGATTCCTCAACCAGCTAACCACCTAATTACTCCACTTCAGTACACAGCACAGTTGTTTTGGAATTGCCAACTCCCATCCCAGTGGGAAACAACATTTTTGGTTGTGTTTTTGTTGTTGTTGTTGTTGTTTTGTTTTGGTCTTGGTTTTGGTTTTCTTAGTTTGCTTGTTTGTTTGGTTGGTTTTTCAGACAGTGTTTCTCTGTGTAGCCTTAGATGTCCTGGAACTAGCTCTGTAGACCAGGCTGGCCTCAAACTCAGAAAGCACCTGCCTCTGCCTCCCAAGTGCTGGGATTAATGGCATGTTCCACCACTGCCCAGCAGGAAACAACTTTATTGGCTGATTATTTTGTTCTTGGTTTACAGATTCCATTTATTTCCAAAGCTACGTAAGTCAGAAAATTTTTTCATATCTCCCTCAAGCAAGGTTGTTTCTTATTTCTGTGATATACTTAAAAACTTATTATAATCTGCATTCTCTCCTAAGATGCCTTTGGTCTCCAAAATAATGTTTAAAAATATGAATTCACTAAGGTTCCTTCTTGGGGCTAAAGAGTGCCATGGACTTTTATAAATACACAGTATATGTGCCTACAGTTTTAGTGTTACTACACATTGACTACTTCCCTAAGAGCATCCAATGTATTTCATCTTTATGATGTCCTTTACAACTTGGAGCAACTAACCATCACTTTCTCATATCTATGCCTTTGTCTATTATAGAATGACACACAAATGAACTCATCAACACAAACCTTTACAGCTATCTGACTTTACTTAAGGTTCATTTAGGTGCCTACCAGGTTTTATACTCACTTCACATTAATTATTGAGTAGTATTCTACTCTATTCCTCAGAGTTTATACATGCAGTCATGAAGAACAACTTTTCTCCCAATTTAGAGCTATAAAAATAAGGTTTCTATATGAATTTCCACAAAGATTCCTTTGTGGAAACAAATTTTCACTTTTACCTACAAACACAATTGTTATATCAGGTGCTAAGAGTGTATTTAGTTTCATAATAAATTGCCAAATTGTCTTCCAAAGAGAGTGGGCACTGTATCCTTACAGGAGTTAGCACTGTCTTCCATTGCCAGTTTGAAAGTGCAGCAATATTTCACAGGGATCTTAATTTATGTTTTTAGTGACAAGTGATGCTGAGCATTGTTCATTGTGACCATCTAGTATCATCTTCTTGTAAACCTTGAATTAGACTACTTTTGTATTGTTGGTTACATAATTTTTTGTGAATTCTGTATAGAATTCCTTTATCAGAAAAGTTTTCAATTATCTTCTCACAGCTCATGTTGTTCCCCTTCATTTTTGCAATGATAACTTTCAAGACACAAATGTTAGGTTAGTTCATCAGAATTTTCTTTCGGGAATCATACTTTTGATGTAATGGCTAAAATTACTCAAAACGTCTTTGTGTGTTTTTGGGAGAGGGGGCAGGGACCAATTATGGGAGCATTCCACATGTTTACTGAGACAGGGACCCTCATTGGCCTCGAGATCACCAAGTAGGCTTGGTTGGTTAGACAGAGAGTCCCTGGCTTCCACCTGTTACTGCCTCCACAATACTGGGTTGAAAAGCATGCACCACCACAACCAGCTTTCCTACAGGGGTTCTGGAAATCAAGCTCAGGTTTGCTTGAGGAGCAAGCACTTTTCTAACTGAGCTATTTCCCTAGCACTAATTTTGTTTTTGTTAGAAAGGTTTTATTGGTTTGCATTTTACATTCATGCCTGTCAGTCATTTTTAGCAAATTGCAACTCATATGTGTTAATAGTGTCTACAAGTTCCACATTTGAGTTTCATTTATGTTTGCATATGGACACCCATTTGTTCAAAGACTATTTTCTGTATAGACTTTACTTTCCCATTGGGTTGTTCTTGTGTCTTTTGAAACCTGCTTCCTGTATTTATTGCTTCCTAGTGATCTACATTTTCAATTATATTAGCCAAAAGTATTCTTTACTCATTGTTACAGTTCTATAGTAACTTAAAAATCAGATGCTATTCTTCAGCTTCAGTTTTCCATTTTAATAGTGGAATGAGTTGGTCAGTTCTTTGAATTAACATATATATCAACATGTAAAAAGAAAAGTATCCTGGAACTTTGATTGGGATTGCATTGAATGTATAGTTTAATTGAGAAGAAACATCTTTACAATATGGAATCTTCCTACCAATAAACATGAAATTGCTCCAAAATCCTCTAAGTCTTCTTTGACTTCTATTACCAGAGTTTTGTAGTATTCCATACACATCTGACTGAGATAGCTCACCAAATTTATTCACAAGAAATTTCTTTTTGTGTGTGCATGTTATTTCAAGTTCTAGTGGCTCATTCTTAGTATACAGCAGAACAATTGATTTTCACCAATTTGTCTCAACCCTAAAATCCCGGGGAATTCACTATCTGCTCTGGACAATTTGTTAAAAACAGACTTTTTGGATTTTCTTACACAGAAATTCCTGCCATGCCTATAAAGGCATTTTTATTCCTGCCTTCCATTTGGGTCACTTCATGCTCTGATTCCTCTGCTTTTCAACTGGATCATATTCAAGTCTTTCACCACACTCCATCTGACTCCCATATTTCTCCTTCTCAGTGTCTGGTGCTGTCCACCTAGTCCTATATAAAAAGCTTGCCACATTTCTCTGTATTACACAGCTCCTTTTAAAGTACATCCATGTTCAATCAGTATTAAGTGCCCTTACTATCCCATCATCACTAGTAATCCAACCAGCAAGTAAATAAGCTACCTGCCATTCCAATTGTCTCGTTTGAAAACAGAACTGAGAGTAGAACAAAGACTGCATAGACTCATATAAAATCCAGACACCAATTGCATGGTTTTCCTGAAAATAAATGCAGTGGAATAACAGAACTACTTTGGTACTCTGTGCATTTAATCACAACCAGATAGAGAACTGTCCATCTGCCAAAGGTCCTTGAACAGACTGTGACTATGATGAGAGCTACCTGATTTGCCTTTTATTTCAACCCACAGTCTTTTCTCTTGCTGCCACTTGTCTAATCTTTTCTTTTAATCTTCACAATTTAGTTCTCCACCTAAATTCTTGTGTCTTTCAGCTGTTCCTTTAAAATATTAAAGGTCTAATTATCTTTGCTAAATATCTTATTATCTTTGTTAATCTTTTGATTCTGTACTACTGATTTTTATTGGATTATTTCAATAGTGCTCTATACTTTGCATGCATATATCCATTTGTATATGGATGGATTAATAATGTGTATATGACTATACTTTTAGAATGTTCTATTTCTTCACATTAAAGAAAGTTGCTTAAGGACAAAAATCCCATTTCACATTTATTTGCAATTCATGCACAATCAATTACATTCAGTGATTTGTATCTGTTTTAGCATAAATTGAGGAAATACTATTAAATATGAATTGGAATAATTGGATCCAGTTTATAAAGATATTGAATGTGTTCTAGCTTGGTTTAAGATTACCACTAAGTAAATAAAAAGGACAAAATAACAGTGGCTTTTTCTGCCTGGCAGTCTCTCCCACTTTAGGAAGAGTTGGGCATTCAAATATCATTTACACTCAATCATTCTGGTCTACAGCAGATAAAGGTAAAGGAAGCACATGCCTCTTCTTTAAGGAGAGGTCCTGACATCCCCACTGGCTTCTCACAAGCATGCCTAGCTGCTTGATGAAGAAGCTGGAATAAATAGAAGAATGGATGCCATGTCCACTGTGTTCACTATTATGCCAGTAAGGACATTTGTTTCTGCATATGTTTGGAAGAGTGCAATCCACACATTTCATAGGAGTCAGAGAGAGTAGAGTCACTAAGTACAACTTCACCTCTGTAGGATCATCCTGCAGAGAAACTTGCTTCCTAGGATTCTTATCCCCAGAACAGCATCTCTTAAGCATATCTACAAATTCCTCTTCCCCTAAAGGTGAGGAAAACATCAATAATCCACATCCTCCCTTCCAGGCCTCCCAGTCATTTTTTCCTGAGAATTTATTCCCTTTCTAGGTAGTCAGCTTTGTTCTGACCTTTGACAATACAAAATGAATTCAACCCTGGGATTTATTCACAAAATTGAAGTTAATCTTAGCAATTCATCCTCCATATGCTTCACTTTGTTTTTTAAGGTTTAAGTTCTCCTATTATCAGAGTAAGAATACAATTTAATTGGGACTGTAGGTTTGGGAGTGAGAGTTGATTCAAATTCCCCATTTGCCAGCACATAAACCCCATAGATTTATGTGTTTCTGACCCAATGTTACCCAACTAATGGACATTTCCATAAATGCTAACCCAAAGGAACAGAGGAGAAAGATGCACATGACATTTACTTTGGAGACAACATTTATCCCTGATTAGATTCTCTGTTCATTCTTTCTTTTGCCTTCTGGATTGGTTTTCTCCCAGGTCATCAACTTTATGACCATGTAGTCTTTGCTAGTTAGCTACTACTATAAGAAAGCATCTTCTGTCTGACTGATTGATTTTTCTTTAGCAGGTTCTCACAATGTTCCCAGGTTGACTTTGAACCTGAGATTTTCCTACCTCAGAGTCCTGAATGTTGGGATTATAGGCAGGAGCTACCATGGCCAACTGGCAGCTAACTTTCTAAAATTCCCTTCAAAAAAGTTAGGAATTATACATTTCAAGACAAAGGACTATATTTTCCTTTTTCTAGCTACAAAATCTATAATTTTAACTATACAAAATGTTTGCTCTGACATTCTCATCATTTTTTCCATAAATAGTAAACTCTAGAGGTTAAATACATTTGTCTCTTAATTGGCATATTCTTAATCCTTTCCTGTTTATAGATTTACACAGGAACCTGTTAGAGCTGCTTTGCTGCTTCACATCAAAACTGAACCTGCCCTGGGAGCCTGAACTGTTTATTTGCATATTTCCTATATTTAGAACTTGGCTTTGTTCATGCTTCTGTCTCTTCCAGCCCATAAATGCTTTAAAACACTCCACTTTTGAACCCTCCTCTGCCTTTTGGGCCAGCCATCCTCATAGAAACTGTAGCTAAGGGTGATTCATGTCACACAGTCCAAAATGACAGAGGAACGTGTTACAGAATGCTATGTCAACACCACAGAATGCTGTCACTAAAGTTCATACTAAAGAACCCTGTGTCAGAGCAAGTGTACCACATTACAGAACTCTACATCGTGGAGGCTCAAGTCACAGAACAACTCCATGTCATAGTACTCTATGTCACAACACTTCAGGTCATAGAACTAAACTCCATATGTGTGACAGAGTTCCACATCACAGAGTCCTATGTGACAGAACTCCAAGGCCTGGAACTGTGTACTGGGTTTTCAGATACCTTTCTGGAAAGGAAGGTAATTGCAGGTGGTAGATAATGCCCTCCAGGGACAGAACTACAGCTACTTTTCTTGGGGATTCCAAAAGCAAGTGCTGAATGAAATCTGAATAAACTGATGACTTTTTCACCCCAAACTGTCAATGGATTTATTTCATAACTCATTGCAAAATAAATCTTACTTACGTTTTAAGTCAGATTGAGTGTTCCTGGAACACTTTCTACTTTGATTAATGCAACAACAAAATATGGGATTGAAGGAGTACTGTTTAAACAGTTCAAATACCAATTAATAATCATCTTAAGAAAAAATACACTATCAACTGAAAAGAAGAAAGTGCTAAGAAATGGTAAAAATGAAATCTTACTAAGCTGGTGACTTGTTCTGGCACACTTCTCCTGCACTTAATTCTCATGACAGAATAAGAACAAGGTCAACATAACATTCTCAAAATGTCAGAATCATAGTTATTAACTACTCAAGCCTTGAATAGCAGGCCTGTCTAATTATCTTTACTGTGACTAGCTCTTCCAATCAGGAGCAGACATGGAGCAGAGAGTTACACAGACAGGTAGGTAGAAAAAGAGAGAATGTGAGAAAGGGCACATGGCAGAAGGGTGACAATCATTTGGTTGGGACTGTAGTTTGGGAGTGAGAGAGTTTTACTATTTCTATCTTTATAATGTGAGGAAGGAATATTTTTAAAAAATTTTTAGACATGTAATATGAGCCAGGGATAAAAGTGCCTGACTGTTGAGAGGTAGAGGGTAATGATTTTGAGGAAAGCTTGTACTTAACTGCATAGTGAGTTCAAGGGCAGTTTGTGTTATAGATTAAGACCCTGTCTCGCAGGGCGTTGGTGGCGCACGCCTTTAATCCCAGCACTCGGGAGGCAGAGGCAGGCAGATCTCTGTGAGTTTGAGGCCTGGCTGGACCAACAGCCTCCAAAACAGAGAAACCCTGTCTCGTAAAACCCAAAAAAAAAAAAAGACCCTGTCTCAAGTCAAATGAAGATAATTAAAAAGTAATAGGGACTGGGATGTAGCTCAGAGGTAGAGTACTTGCCTCACATATATGAGGTCCGAAATTTGACCCTCAGACTTGAAAAATGATAGGGCAAGCTTTGGACATTATTAACTTTGCTTTATAATTTTGTTTCTCACCACAATAACAGATAAAACAGGAGGAGATTTATTCTACCTCTTAATTATGACAGGATGGTCCCCACCATGCTCTTCTGTTTCAAAACCATGGCATCTTCCTTCTTCAGTCATTGCAGATCACTGAAGAAGATGCCATTGAGGGGAAATGGGAGAAATGAAGCAGAGGAAAAATGGTGATGACATCTTGAAAAGAAAGTCACCTTGATTCTGCACAATAGTCTGGCAAGGGAGTGCTTCAGATACCACAGTTTCCACCCCTTCCTCCTCAGGACCTCACATTTGGCAAGCTCTGGAGACAGCTGCTGATCAGTTTAGTGGGTTCTAGGCATCCAGTTAGAGGGCAGCAGCTTCAGTAGGGTAATATTCAAGAACAACACACAATGTATTAATGAACTCCACCCCTGAACTGGATAATATCCAGTATCAGTCAGGGACATTTGTAGGTAAAATACAAAGGAAAATGAAAAGCACAAGAAACTCAATTTTCTAACTTCAATCCTTTTCAAATCCTTCAAACACTCACATTTCAACACTTAAGAAGACCCAGAGTAAGAAGGTGAGCTTTTTCATTTCCCCTAGTGAGGCACTGTACAGTGCTAATGAAGAGCACACTTTGGTAGTTTTGACAAAGGGTTTGAACTTTGTATTTTGTTTTAGAAAAGTACACAGTGTACCAAGTATACTAAAAAATAATTGTATACTAAAAATAACTGTCAATTTGATTAAGGCACTTTTCTGCTTTTAATTGCCTAAGGCCATACTTGTTCAAAAAAAGCAGAGATCATTAAGGGGTATAAATTCTTCTCAATACCAAATCTGCACCAACTATGCCTACTTTTAGTATGCACTTTGTTCCTCCATTTTCTTACTAGGTCGTGATTGTCTAAACATTTGTCTGAATCAATTACCAACCCCCTCTTCCCAAGCGCACATTTTTACAAAAACTAGCCAAAAGGAAAACAGAGACATAACGGCAATTAATTTGGGGGATAACACATGGTTTGATTTCCCCTGGACTTTACAATAGTTAGTTTAATATGTAGTCCTGAGTGTATGGTCTAAAGGCAACTGAGAACACCAGGAGAGGACACACTGTGAAGAGTCTTTTGGACTAGGTATGATGGTTAATCATCATTGTCAACATGACTGGATTAAGAGAGCTTTAAAGGCATGAATGGTAAAACACACTTATGGGTGTACTACTAAGGCATTTCCAGAAATACTGGCATTTGAGTCAATGAAGTGAATGAGGTAGGTTCCTCTGACTATGGGTGGCATCATCTAACAGGGTCCTTCATGGAACAAAAATCAAGAAGCTTACACACAGAAGTGACTTGACATTTTTTTTGAAGCAGTACATGTATTTGTTTGTTTGTTACTTCTCTTATCACTTGTAGATAGCAGATAGCAGCCACTCCAGTTTGATAACAGCCTTGAAACTATGACTCTCAAAGGACTCCCAGGATTTCAGGCTCAGACTAGGACTACGCAATTGACTGGCCTCAGTCTGAAGTTTTCCACCTCCCATGCCACCATGCTTCTTGCCATGATGATAGTGGGCTAGATCTCTGAATTATAAGCCAGCCCCAATTAAATGTTTTCCTTTATAAGAGTTGCCATGGTCATGGTGTCTCTTCACAGCAAGAGAACTCCTAACTAAGACTTATCCTATTGGTTCTGTTTCTCTGGAGACCCAAATACAAGAAGGGAACCAAAAAAGACGGGAGCTATAAGAGTTTATGGTTTCATTGGGACATGGCTCTAGTAGATTGTCAGAGTGGGAGGGAGTAAAATTGGAGACAAAGACAAAAGCTGCAAGAACCTAAGTGCCACAGAAGCCTAAAGGAACTTGGGTGTGAAACAAGATAATAAAGAATGCAGACATACACAGATAAGGCAATCTATCATCAAACACAGAAGACAAATTTTAGTTCAGATTCCATAAATAGAGTGACTGTTCCCATCTAAAGAAGCAAAATAAAAAACCCCCTTTGCACTTGTGTTCAAAGGAAAAAGGTAGACTAAGGACACGGTGCCCAGTTGTCATAGGCTGTGAAACCAAACAAGCCCACAAAATCCATCTCTTGGGTTGGTTAGTAAAGCTTTTGGCAGTTTGTTCTGGAGGGAAGTCAAGCCTTTTTATGGGCTGTACTTGCATTATTTACAGACTGAAAGAAAAAGCATTGGGATCCAGATCCCCAAACAAAACAACTAACCCTTGCACAAAGCAGCCTAGAAAAGAAATGGCATGAGGTCTCATGGAATTACAGGAAAGTAGGGCAGAGCAAAGGGTACGTCAGAGAAGCACAATGCATGTTCTCCTGTGTGTAGGTCAGAGAAGCAGAATGCAACTTCTCATATGTGGTAAAGGTCAAATTTCTCAAGATGCTAGACTATGACTTAATAGCAGCCTCCTGCTATATAGTATGATAGTTCCATAGTTTCATTGTAAACATCACTGCATGTGTACAAATTCGTAGTGCTCTTGTAGTCCACAGAAGACTCTGGCATAGGTTAATTAAGGTACTCATATTTTGTACATAGGAACTGGTGAGCTGTATCTCCCAGCTGCAGCAAGGTAGCTAGAAAATCAGCCCAGGCAAAATTCTGCCTGTGGGATACTTGTTCCTAGCTGTGTATCATTATGTGCCAAAGACTAAAGATGTATATGAAATGGTCCATAGACAAGAATTAGCAGTCTTATAAACAAGTCAAAAAAAGTATATGGAATATCCAAATACTGAGTGGAAACACTAAATGATAAGTCAGGTTTCAATCCAGTCATACAGGATGGTAGCTCTCAAAGCAGAGGACCCAGACATGCAGCAAGGAAGCTGGCAGAAATGGGCACAGACAGGAACTAGTAAATCTGAATTTCTTGCCACATGGATTGACAACTATAGGGAGTGTGTCTGTTTCTGGTGCTGGGGACTGGCCCCAGGAACTCATGCATATTAGGTTCTTGGCCCACCCTGTAGGTACATTCCAGCCTAGATGTTTTAAAAGGATTTTGGTGCATGCTGTGGATGGAGTAACACCAATCTAAGCAGTGATCTGATGGAGCAGCATGGGCACCCCTAAGAACTGCTTAGAGATACAAGATCTCTAGCTCCATCCCACACCTGCCAAGTCAGAGGTGGTATGTTATTCAGAGTCCTTCCCTAGTGTTGGTAGAAAGATTGAGTCTAAAATGCTGACCAGGAGATGAATAATAAAACCCTAAAAGAGGGTGTTTCTATAGGAGCAGAGAAGAGGGACAGACTAGAGGAAAATTTGGGACAATTGGTGAACAACTCCTCCCTCTAAGACTTGATTTATGGTCAAGTACTATAAAAGCCCAATTTGGATACTCACCTGGAATAAATGGCATGCTCTGTTGGTACTTGAGGGATTCTGAGGCCTAATATATTGGCTAATGAAATCTTTCATCCAACAAAGCCTTTCTAATTGTTCTGCTTCAAGAGATGCAGACAGTTCAGAGCTGGGCTACATACAAAGTCATGTGTATGTTATAAAGTAGAATGAGGGAGTGGGGTAATGGTATGTGGAAAGAGATCAATATGGGATGTACTTAGCTTTGCTCAGAATCAAGGTAAGGGTCTCTGGAGTTTAGTTTTTGCTCAGGTTTATGAACCAGGTCAGCAAATAGTGGAGACCCTGATGAGATGGAAAAGTGAGCTGTGGACTTGGGGAAAGGAGATAAAGGTCCACCTCAGAAAATGCATACAGGTAGGAAGCATCTGTCCTCTTCAGCCATAAATACTGTGATTTCTAAGGGTCTAATGATGCAGAGGTTCGCAAAAGGCCCGAAATAGGAACCAGCTCACCTTTCCTACTTGATTTCATTTAGAAATTGGTTGCAGTTCAGCACAGATTACATATTCGTTAATGAATGATCTTTCATATCTTATCAACTATGGGTTTTGGAATGTATATTCCCACTCCTAAGATATGTGGGAGACCCTTCATGCACTTCTGTCATCTGACACTGCCTTCCACATTCAATGCAAACGAGATGAGCATTTCCATGCTTAAGGCTAAGTCCGCCAGCCTATTAGCAATGTTCTGGAGGAGACACATCATCAGAAACTGAAGTTTCTCTGCCTACCTAAGTCTCTGTCCTTGGGACACATGAAGAAGAAGCTTTATTCAAAAGTTTTCACCTCAGTTATTTATTCACAGATCTTGGCACAAGATTGGCATGATCTGAATCTTCACTGTGCTACAGTTTTGGATTCAAAGGGAGTTATTCTTACATTTCTGTTCCTCAATTTCTACACATGTAAAATGAAGACAATAAACCCTCTTAGTTCCTGTTTCTCATGTATGTAGAATGGGTTAATGCAAAAGACTTACAACAGAAACCAGTAATCTGCAGGTGTTCAATAAATGCCAGCTATCATTATTTTCAAACATGCACTTTGACTGTTATAAACTATTATTTAGCATATGTTTAATATACATTAAACAAATAAAATCTATGATCCAAGTAGTGTTAACACAATACAATTAAAAACAAATACAAAATAAGGTCAAGGACCTAAGGCAACTGCTTTGGTCAGGATGTTCAAAGAGTTTTAGGTCAAGATTATAGGAATGTTCAGGTCTGTCATAGTTCATCATTACTGAGCCTTGCAATAGATTTCCATAGGAATTCCTTGATCAGTTCCTTTTCAGAAACTTGTAAATAACAATAATAGATTCCTCACAGGCATGGAGGCTAGAAAATTTGAGAACATGTTGCCATCAGAGTCGCTTCTTGGTGAAGGTTTTGTCCCAGCTCCCAATGTGGTGCTTTTCGTGCTGCATTCTCCAGAGGAACGTATATGGTATCCGCATATAGGAATAGAGTAAAGGGGGCCTAGTTAGTTCTCCCCAGGCCTTTTAATAAGAACTAATTCCCAGAGAGCCTTTTTTTTAGGATTATACATTAAGAGACTCAGGGTCAGGATAGAGGTCCACTCGCTTATAAGAAGAAAGGCAGAGCAGACCATTCTGGGAAGAAGAATACTCAGCATTTTAAGAGCTCATGGTATGTGTCAGACCCTGAGTGGAGCCTTGCGTAGACATTAAAACACTCGTGGCCTTGCTACAAAGACACAGATGCCTGGAGATGCCAGCACAGCACACACCACACACCTATTAAAAGAGAGCAGTTATGCCTACAAAGTTGCAGTGATGTGTAGATCCATCAAGAAAATTACCAAATGAGGAAGAGGGTTTACGATACAGCAAGAGTGTAGTGTGGACAGTCAGAGAGAGGCAAACAAGAGGTCAAGGTGCAGGTAGGCTGAAAGCCAGTCCCGGAATTAATTTTGTAACACAGCCAGTGGTAAGGGTGTAACTCTTAATGGAAGGTTGGCAGACGTTGCTGGTGGAGGAGTTTAAGAAGTAAATATGTCTATCCTGCTGTCAGTGGAAGAATCCATTACCTTTCTAGGACACTGACTGCAAAGCATCTTCACCAACAGCCCCATCCTGTTACTCCCCCATCACTGTCAGCATCTTGATAAAAGATGGTAGAAGTAGTCAACACTGTGATCACAACCATCCTTATGACACAAACACTTCAGAAAACTCATAGATTCTAGTAAAGTTAAACAGGCTTACCGTATGATCCAACAAGCCCATGTTTGTGCAATTGCCTGAGAAAGAAGAAAACGTATCCACATTGGACCAAAGTAATACTGGTGATGGCACCTTTAGTCATACTAGCTCAAAACTTGGAACAACATAGGTATACGTCACCAAGAGACAAGATAAGTAAACTAGTAAAATCATATAAGGAATGCTGGATGGTAATAAAAACTAGCAATGCAATGTGTACTAGCCAGGATGAAATTCAAGACCATTATGTTGCCTGATGAACAAATATGCTGAGTCAGATGTACAGCACCATGCTAGATGATTCAACTCAGTTGACAAGCAAGAGCACCCAAAAGTAAGTTGGATCATGGGGTCTTCACTCTTTCTAGATATTGTCTGTGTGTTCAGGGTGATAGGTACTGAATAGAAGAGGAACACAAGAATTTTCTGGAACACTGAAGATGTTCTTTGTTGAACTACATTATGGCTGCAGTTATATGCAATTGTCCACATTTGGTGAATAATACATTTGAGATTTGTATATTTTAAATTTATATAAACTACATCACAAAGAAGAACCATTAGCATATAAGACTCAATTGTCTTTTCCAACAACTGTGTACAAACAACAAAAACCCAACTCTCTTCATCAGTGACTTCTAAGTCTGTTAACCTTGTCCCAGCAGGTTACATCCTTTCTTACATCAAAAAGGTAAAATTATCCAAGGAAGCATGACCCACACAGTCTTTACTTTAGACTACTCCCAGGATCAGACTTTGGGAATGCTTTCTTCCTGGAAGATGGTATTAATAAATAAAAGACCTATACACCACTAACTTAGCAAAATAATTAGGTGTAGTACTGCTGGTAAAACATAGTCTTACAGAGAAAAGGAACAGTATTTGGCTGAGCACCAACACCATCACAGTCCTCTCCTGGAGACAGGCCACAGCCATGCACATGGTGCATAGACAATACATGTAAGCAAATTACTCCCAGACATAAAAATTAACAACTAAAAATTCTAAAACTTCCAGGCATAGTGGCATGCTCTTGTAATCCCAGTACTGGGGAGATGTGGCATGTATATCTGGGATTTGTTAGCTAGCCAGTCTAGCCTACTTACTGAGTTCTGGGCAAGTGAGAGACCTATCTTAAAAGTAAGACACAGAGAACCCGAGGAACAGCATCAGTGGTTGTGATCTGGCTTCCATGTGCATACCCATGCACAAACACACAAATGAAGCTAGGTTCAAACCTTAATTTTAACACATAGTGAGTGACTTTGGGTCAGTTACTTAGTATCATTAGTGCCTATTTCATTATAAGTCTGTATTTGCTTTATATAACAAGACCTTAGAGCAGTGCCTAGCATGTAAGCTGTGCTCAGTTATTTTAGATATTTTTTATCAAAATTTTATTGTGGTTAATCTTGTTAGAATCAGTGGAGATATCACCTACATATAATCCTTGTGTCACTATGGAAACTAACTTAGACACATAGATGTCATGCCAAAATACATATAATTTTTCCAAACAAATATATATGCAAGTAACATGGGTAATTACAATACTTTCTTTAAATGTTAAAATATAAAAGGTTATAATCACAATACTATAAGCTATACTAGGAAAATTAGAAAAAGAAAAATGACTAATGATGAGACAAATATTAAAAACAGTTGTGTATAACCAACACTTTCCCACAGATAATGTGCAGTCAAGATAAAAAAGCCTTCATCTTGTAAGTAAACTTGAAGGAGTTTCATCCCAGGCCAACGGCAGCTTTCTAAACAACTAGAGGTGCCAGTCCTTTTTCTTCGGAGAGTTTCCTGTCCTACCATTGGATCCCACACACGGAACTGAATCAGAACACACTTTTAACAGGATCTACAGTAGACGTGCATAAACGTCCAGTCTGGAGATCCACTGGTCTGTCCTATTCCAGTTATGTGAACTCAGGGCAAATCCAGGGACAGCACAGTCTACCCTACTATAAAATGTTACTAATTCTTTTATTTCATCATAAGGAAAATCAAATTTTCTTCCATTTTAAGAAAATACGCCATGATATCATTTTTATAAACACATGCATGACACAAAATATGCATGTATAGATGAGTTTACATAGAAAAAATTACAAAGTGACACACAACTATATTAGCAGTCAATTTCCAAAAGGGTTGTGAGGACTTTCTCTAGTTTTTTCTACCGATTAGTCTTAGTTCTGTACACTGAAGAATTCAAGATCGGTTTTATTAATTCTTCTTAGGGAGCTGAAAATAGCTTCTTGTCTCCCTTGGACTTCTTTTCTCTAGGCCAAAGAACCCAACTGTTCTCACTGGCTCCTGCTGTTCTGCCACATTTCCCTTGTCCCTGACAGCCCCCCTCCCATGTTATCAACAGGCCACTGAGACAGGGTGCCAGAACCCAGCTCTCCCTGACCAGCACTATTAAGAGTAATCAGCTGTTCTCCAGGAGTTCTTTCTTCTTGGTTAATAACTTCTTCCCTTGAAAATGTCATTTTAAAAGTCATAGAAGGAATTGCTTCCTAAGTCACATGAATTACTGCAATTTCCCAAACATAGTGGTGATGCCAGGAAGAGGCCTGTGTCTGCCCTATAATAGCATTAATTGCACAGAACTCAATATTCATTCCTACTGCAAAAGAAAATAATTATAACATGTGCTTGAAGGAAGACAACACAGGAGCACTGAGATAAGCAAGAAGGGGACAGATCTGTTCCTGCACAGGCATCAACACTCAAGTGCAGCCAAGGCGAGTACTCACAATTATGCAACATAAATTGAGCTCTAGAACACAAGGTAAAACTGTTATGACAAACCAGAAAATAAAAATAAAGGACAAGTTTTAGGGTCCAAGGGTCATAAAGAAATAGATATATAATTCTTTGATCTTATTTAGTACCAAAACAGTTTAGAATAAAACTTTCCAACAAGTCATGAACTATTTGGGACATGTAGACTGAGACACTGACCCTTTGGAGTGACTGAGTATCCTGGTAAGTTCCAAGATCCAAAATGGTCACACCCAGCACCAGGAGGACACCATACACATTAAATTTTTCTTACATATGATATGCTACCAAAAACTGATGAGGTTTTGAATGAAAGGTTGTCTTCAAACAACTTCTACAGTAGACACACAGAACTCCATTTAACATAGAAAACATCACCTGTACAACAGGAAAATCTATTTGCATTATCACTGAACAACTCTGCAAACTCCATTTGGTAAAAAAAAAAGAGCTACAGTTATGAGAAAGCTAATAAAGACTCTAAAATCAGTGTCTGAACCTTTGTGCCATTGTAAAGATCACTCCAAAATATTTCAGTCAAAATATGGTGCACCAGCCTTGGACAGAAAAATAAGAAGTCAGACCTGGAAAAACATGTAGTAAATATATATGCAGGATATTGACATGCCATGGGTATGAAAATGGCATGCAAATAAAACAGGACCACAGAAAACTAGAATTGTCACATAGTCAAAAACATGGGTCTATATCAACAAATAATGGTTGTCTAAACCAAATCTTAGAAAGGTGGCTTACCAGTTCATTGTCATGAAAGGGATGACTGTATGACAGACCAAACCAAGCTAGAACAGAATGGGAAATTTCCTCCATGCTGAGGAGTGCCTGGAGGTATCATGTAGGCCGGTAAGATATTAAAATTATCAATGGTCTTACCTAGTCCTGGACCTTGTATGCTATAATATCAATTGATCAGACAAAATATACTCTCTGATGCAATATGGGCATGACTGTTTTGGGAGATTTGCGTTTGTCTTCATCGGATGGAATTCACACCAGAAACTATAAATCTGGTTAAAACACATGGTCAAGGAAGTGATAAGGCCTAGAGAGCATCTTCTTACTGTCATTTTCATTTAAAAATGGTCATGATGTCAAATTACCTTCTAAATATTTGGATTTATAACCACAAACAAATGTTGTTATCAAGCTTTGATCAGAGGAGCTTCTTTATGCAGTGATTGGTGAATACTCACCCCTAAATAAGACAATGGTATCACGCCATCAAAAACTCAGGGAGCATTGCTAAAAGGAGGCAAAAAGAATAGAAAGGGGGATAAAGAGGAGGAAGACCATGACATGTTCTCTTCTGAACATGACTGTTGCACTCATGAACAACATAACTGCTAAGTTCATCTGCTTCACGCCTGCACAAGACTGTTCTATAAACAGTAAGTCATGAATGGGATGGAGCTCCCAGGATCCTACCCATCCCTGTGGAATCAGTACTTCTTGGTTCATTGTGTGAGAGAAGGAGTTGTTGTCTTCAGCGGTATAGCCAACAGAGAGACCATGTACTGGAGTCCATGTACAGCTCCATATAATGGCTCACAAAATGGTCCTAGTTAAACTCAGTGAGTCACAAAACAAAACAAAAACAAACAGAACTTAAAGATATGAACATGGGAAGAGGACCTGAGAAAGAAGTAGGAGTTGCCAAGGATGGGAGGGGAACAGTAGTAAGAGTGATCAGAATGCATTATATAAGGGTATGAAATTCTCAAACAAAAAGCTTAGTAAAAAGGAGAGAATAGAATACTGAACTATATTAAGTTACAGGTGGGTATTATTTTAGTTTTTGCAATGTGGTCCCTTTTCCTTTGGGGAAAGTAGTTATTTCTTCAAATGTACGTGAAAAACATATAAGTGTATGTGGGCCAGCACATAATGCCACTCCATAAATTATTTCCTATTTATTCAGTTGCACAGTTTCAGAACTCATTAGCAAGTTATTTTTGTCACATTTATGAAAATTCTAGGAAACAAAAGAATATTTACTGTGAGTACCTTTTTGTAAGCTGCGGCTATCATAATGTTTTATGTATATCATTCTATTTAAGGCCCATAAACCTAGGAAGTAATGATAATATTCCAATTTATGCATTAGTGAAGCTTATAGGTTTATTAACTTGTCACAAATTATACAGCTATTGACATAAATATGTAGCTTTAAAAGCCATGTTCTCTCCTGCACCATGGTGTATATGTGTATGTGTATATATGTTTACACATATGCATACATACATACATACATACATACATACATACATACATACATATTGGAGACACTAAACCTGTAGTTTGCTGATTGACTAGACTGGCTATTCTGCAAGCTCCTGGGATGCTCCGGTCTCCATCTACTAGTACTGGGGTTATAAAAGGGCAACACCACCCCTAGCTTTTTATGTACTTTTAGGAGATCTGAACTCAGGTCCTCAAACTTGCTCAGCGAGCACTTTAGCTATTAAGCAACCTCTCCAGCTCCTAAAACCAACATTTTATATGCTACATAATGTGGCCTTTATAACATATCTAATAAACAGGATAAAAAAACAGAGCAGGGGCCGAGAATGGTCTCTATGAGTTCCAGTAAGTCATTTGTCATGAGGACATAACTGTGACTCCAAACATGTTTCTAAAACAGGGTCTCTCAGCCTTACAACTGTCAACATTTTATGTCAGATGTTTTCCTTTAAGGGGGTGTCATAGTCAACTGCAGGATGCTAGTAGTACCCAGTCTTCTAGCCACAAGTTGTTGGAAGTACCTTCCTCCATGTATGGTCATCACACATCTCCAGATGTTGTCAGACATTCTCTGGGGGTGAAAAGCAAATTAAACTCATATGGAAAACAACACTCTGAGGCCATACAATAATATTATTTATTGAAAAGTAGCAATGCATGGCTAAGTTTAATTACTACTCAGTAATCCAAGGCCCAGCAGTAAGAGAATCCGTATTCCTTTGCTTTGAACCAAGATGAAAGCAACAACAGCTTTGCAAGGTGCTTTTAGCCATCCTTAGGCCAAGTAATGTTAGCTGCTCTATACCAGATAAGCCCCAAACTCTCAAGAGCCTTAGTTAGTACAAGATTATCCCTACCCATGTTATAGTCCAATCCAGGCATTCCTGGTTATATGGGCTCCATCATCTCCAACGACTATGTGAAGTTACCTCATTTAGACAGGTGGGGAAAAAATAAATGGTCATTGCTCTGGTTTCTCCAGTGTCTCTGTGTTGGAAACTCAGACCTCAGACAAGAGGGTTGAGAGCTTGTGAGGCCTTTGAGGGGTGATTAGGATTAATGGCATTATTGTGATATCATTACTAGGAGAGCAGTTTCCCAATAAGGGTGAGTCTGTGCCTACTCCTTCCCCTACCCACTTACTCATATGAAACTCCCTACCTTCTGCCACTAGATGACATAGCAAAAGGTCCTCATTGGATGTAGGCCTTTCAACTTGTATATCCTAGACTCCAGAACAACTGGAAATAAATTTCTTTATAAACTCCCAGCCTCGTATATTTTGCTATGCCAATATAAAAGGAGCTAAAAGGAGAGGGCATGTCCTTTCTAGAACTGTATGAGTCTACAAGGGATAGACTTTAATTGTATTTCTTTGAAGTGAGATGGGCATATATAATCCTTTACCAAGAAGACATGCACTAGTGATAATTCTAAGCCAATTGGGAGGCATGTGTATTTAAGTGACTTTATGCCCACCTGTTCCTCAAACTGACACTTTTCAGCGGAGTATTTCAGATGAATGATTCTGTAAACTCAGCAAATGCAATCCCAATCAGACATGTGATGGTTCCCAATTTTATACTTGATAAAGTTTGTATACAAGTTGGTTCTCTGATTTAAAGTTAGTACTGATGTCTGGTTGTGACTGCGAATTGAAGGTACCCACTTCGGGAGGCACATAAAGTATATTCAAAAGTGGAACAGAAAATCATCAGCCAAAGACAGGGTCAGCAGAATAGTTAAAAGCACTGAACAGTTCCAACCTTGGCTCTGTTAGCAGGTGGTTAGGCAAGTAATTCAGTCTGCCAGTCCTCTGCATTCTTACCTAGTGCGATGATTTAAATAAGAAATGCTGGCCGGGCGGTGGTGGAGCACACCTTTAATCCCAGCACTTGGGAGGCAGAGGCAGGCGGATCTCTGTGAGTTCAAGGCTGGGCTGGACCGACAGCCTCCAAAACAATACAGAGAAACCCTGTCTCATAAAAACCAAAAAAAAAAAAAACCCTCGTAAATAAGAAATGCTTCCTATAGTCTTGGACATTTGAACACTTGGTCCTCAATTGATTGTACAGTCTGGGAGGTTTAGGAGGTCTGGCCTTACTGGAGAAAGTTTGTCCCTAGGGCCAATTTGCTTTCTGTTTCATGCTTAAGGCTCAAGATATAAGGCCTCAGCTCACTATAGGAATAGTGCCTTCTAACTCTCTGGGACCATAAATCCAAATAAACTTTTTTCTTTAAATTGCCTTGGTCATGGTGTTTTCTCACAGCAATAGAAAAGTAGCTAATACACCTGACGATGACAATAACTACAACTCTGTAGGGCTGACATGAGCAGCACTTTAAGTACCCCTAGTAAATTTTGGTTGTTGACACTGTACCATAACAAACATCTAACATAAGACCTCTAAACAGTCAGATTTTTCTGACATATGCAGAACACTTTAGAAGGTCCTTTAGGCTTTCCCACTTTAGCCGGTTTATGAAGATCAAATAAACTCTGTCTTAAACTTTGGCAGACTTGTTCAATTCTACAGTAGAAACCAGAAAAGACAGCATCTGGGAAAGTTGGTGTCGATGAATCAGCATAAATCTATCCCTTTGGCTGGAAGGCAGCCCAGAGTGCAAGCCCCACTGACATTGAGCCAGTGGCATCATGTTCACTTAAATATCAAGGGCAGCAGCACAGTGCATGATGAAAGATGGAAGCAAGGTCAAACGTTTTGTGTGTTCCTCTGCCAGATCAGCAGCCAGAGACTCCAGGGCCAGGACCAGAAACCAAGTGTCCAGCCTCTCCTCCCATTCATGGCCCCAGGTCACCTCATTGTGCAAATGAGAAGAAAACGACTCGGGAAAGTTACTGTTCAGATGAGCGACATGAGTCCAAACCCAGATTTATTGATACTGGCACCAACTGTCTCATTAGTGCTAGTCCATGTGTGCTTATGTATGTTTCATAATTCTACAGAGAAAGTGAAATCTAAGGCACAAGAGACCAACAAAAAAAGAAAAACCCAAAAGATGTTTTTTAATAGGATGCCGGGCTTTCCCATTTACGAACACAGTTTTAAGTTTTACAGTCATTTCCCCCAAATGGATGATGAATTCCTACTGTCTAGGAGTATCAATGGCTTCACTATAGTAAAACAGAACAACCTGATGTCACTTGACTCCAACAATAAGCTTTGGTTTAGGAGCAAAAAGTCCCAAAGCTCTTCAGATAAGGTGCCTAATAACTAAAGAAGTAACAGTTTCCTGGGCCCTCACCTTATGCTTCAGCTGCTTCTGTACAAAGCATGGTGCATGAAAGACTGTTGGCATCACTGTGACATAAGTAAGGAACAAAACCTCAAAAGGTTCCATCCTTATAGGTGAAAAGGTTTCTGCCCTAGCAGGTCAGCATAAAAAAATCTCAGTATCAGCTTTGAATAATATTTTTCTCTCAGTTTTAACACAGACAAAATTTCACATGTCGAGTCTCACATTTGAGAATATGGTAGGAGGCACAGTTTTCCAAATGAGGTTTCTTCCTGGGGAACAGAATTTTCTGATGTAATCCTAAAGATGGGTCCTCGTAGCTGCCTCATAATTTTGGTTCCCTTTCACTATGCTCTGAAAGTCAAGTACAGTCCCACTTGGCATTACTAGTTTTGACTGAAGTAGCAACATAAATATCTCCATACATGAATGTACACACAAATCTATAGATGTGTGAATGTGTGCACATGGACTTCTCTGTAGCCCATGTTTTTCTGACCTACAAAAAATGGTACTTAACAGTTTATTTTTCAATGTATTAGAAACACCCATATATATTAGATATATGGTATTCACTGAAAGCCCACTGAGCAAAATGATATCATGCTCCCTGACTCTCTCCTTTACAGTTCATTGTATTTTACATCCTAGCTTTGTGCACAGCACAAGCAAGATGCTGTTAACACAGGTTTTTGTCTTCCCTGACCTCAGTTGAAGATATGGAATGAGATCTTTACTTTTATGAATTTTGCTCCAGGAAATGATTATAATTATATCATAAGACCTGCTTGCCATCTATCTATTTTCTCATTTTCAGTGGCAAAATAAGGCAGTATTTATAAGAGGCATGCCGGCCCCACAGCTCCTTTACAAATAGTTAAGTAATGATTATTTTAATACACATCTCAAGATTTTCATGAAGTTGCTAGACTATGGAAAGAGAGGCTCAACTTCAATTCAGAGTTTGCAGTGGCATAGCTCTGAATGCTGCATAATCTAAAAGCTACCTGCAGCCACAATCAACTTATTTTCATGAGAGAATGATACTGGAAAGTCTCACTCAGCAGAAATCCAGAGCTACTTCAGTCCCAGGCACAGGTGAGAATGAAACAAGAGTTGCAAATGTGCTGGAAGGACAAAGTACTGTCCACTCGAAGAGTAGACATCTTTGGTGAGAGGCTACCTACAATTTCCAAGTAAGTCTTCTGGAGACCAGATGGAAGATTTGAACAGAATCATTGGAAGAGGCTGGGGTTTATTTCTTTTGCTGAGAACCCATATTAATTCATTTTACCAAACTTCCTCCTTTATGGAATATGGATAAAAATAGGAAAATACAGAACTTGCCTTTTGCTACTTGAGACACCCAAAATCAACCACCTGAGTAATGAATGGGCTCCTCATTTGAACTTTGCGTTCTCAGTGGAACCAGGATGAGACGGCCAATAGTAAGTGTTTGTAACTGAACTGTTTGAAAGTGATTAAGTTCTCTCGGTCCTATATCCCACTCAGTGTCCTACTTATCTGGTCATAGTCTCTTCAATTCCATCATTAGTTATCTATAACATATTCAGTTCGCAGTTCATTTTCCTTTCTGAGCAATCATCTACCCCACCAAAGCTTTTAGGAACACAAGATCAGTAACAATGACTCAATACTTTGTTTTGAGACATCTTCCCCAGATTATATAAAAATTTAAAGCATTACCAAAGATGATGTGCAAAAAGCAAAATGTTACAGCATCTTTAAGTTATGGTTTTCTATGCACATATACTGATTTAATTCACAAAGTTGATATGGCATACATAATACATATAATGTATATTTGTTACTGATCCAGGAATAAATAACAATTAAAGCATACAAGTAGAAATGATGCAAGATGAGTACACCATGTAATAGTTAAGTTCAACATGCACACACGAAAAGCCCTAGTCTATACTAGAAAATTAGAACAATCCAACAGATGACAGCAAAAGCTGACCACAGACGCTACCTCACCCATATCTGCCACCTATTTCTATTTTAAACACCCTATAGAAGCAAGAGAATTCAAATTTAAGCTATGACTAAGGAGAGGGCAAAGATGAGAGGGAAAAAATGAAATTTAACAAAATACTAAAATAAAACATCACAATTCTATGTATTTGTATATGCTCTTCTATAGAGACATATATAATCATATATGCACAGATATGCACAAAGATAAAATACTATATATACACATACACACATACATGTAGGGCTGGATACATGCACCTGAAATAAACTAAAGTAAGCAGATATTCATGGTAACAAGCACAAGACAATACAATTATTCAACAACGTATAAAATGAATGCCCAGCCACAAAAGCAACAGAAATACCCGCGGGCATAAGTAAAGCACAAGTTAATTAAAAACTTGGCATATAAAGTTGCCGAGCACTAAAGCTGGAAGGATCCCGGTATCCTCTGCACTGAACTGTGACAGGCAGCCTTCCAAGCAGCAGTCATTGTTCTCCAGCAGCCAAATTCCTTTTGTCCTTTCAGTAACAGCCGCTCTGAGATGGTGGAACTTTTGACTACTAAATCACATTTCCCATCTTCCCTCGAAGATAAGCTCAGGCATTTAACTTAATTCTAGCCAACAGGCTACAAGTTTCCTTGATGTATGAAATTCTGTGTCACATTCTTGAAGAAAAAAAAAAACAGAAACAAGTTCCTTCTGTTTCTGTGTCTGTGCAATGGGAATTGGGCATGTGAGTAAGGTGACCCATCCTCAGCCACACTAATACTCTACATCTGGTTGAACAATGCACAGAAAAAAAAAAAACACATGTATACCCAGACAATTATATGGCATGGGGTTTCTTTAAATTGCCCACAGGTTCAGACCTTAACATGTAAAAGAAATAATCCTCCACTTTGTTTAGGCTTCTTTTATTTGAGTCTTGTGCAAAAGCATGTCTTTATTCTGCAAATATTAGCATTTGTTTTACTGTCCTATCTCAGGATTTCAAGTGAGAGTATGTCTGAAAACCTTTTGGAAGCTCACAGAAAGAAGCAAAAATGAAGCTGTAATCTGGACTTAATTTAAAAGAAAGGGATTTTTATATCTTTTCCCTTTAAAATAGATAAGAGGAAAAAACATTGTAGATTACCCAGTGAGAAGACATGGTCAGATAATTGTTTTGTCACTTCATATTTTATAGGTTAATAATTAAGTGAAGCCATGTGTAAAACTTTCTGAAGAAGCTGATAACTTACATCAAGAACATTTTTTAAATCATAAGAAAAAGCAAGAATTTTTTAAGTCTATGTGAATGAAGGTTAAAGGAAAGCAGTGTGTTTCATTCCTAGACAGCATAAGAGCCATTACAAACATCTGACCCATTGGCCTTCAGTGTCACTCTCCTGAGCAGCAGGTCGTGGACTGGAATGCACATTTTAGAATGCCAGGATCTTTTTCCCAGGACATGGGTGAACATTTACAGACCAGGCAAATGAACCACACCACAGAATTAAATCCACAGAAGTAACTTTATCTGACTTGGTGTGGAAGTTGGTATGCACTACATAATTTCCTAGAGAATTGAACTGAGTAGAAAAGAGTTAGAAGACTCAGTAACAGGAATCTTCTTGAAGTCAGAGAAACCCATGGGAATACAACAGCAGATATTTATACTTCCAAGGAGAAACACTTAACAGAAAGTCAAATATTTACTTAGACAATCATGAAGGGCAAGTCTCTTTTGCAAGAATAAGCATTAATGACTCTTACATAGACTGGGAAAGTGGGTGGAAACACTCATAGCGTCATATGTTTAAAGTAGGTTAGAGTACCTTATCCTCTAAGAGTAGTTTTGTTAATGGGCAGTGCCCTTTTCAGTAAGGTCAAGGATGCTATCCCCCATGGATTTCCAAATCCCCCAGGCAAAATGAAACCTTTCACTTCTTGAGGTTTCTGGCACTTCCTGAGCATTCTACCAATTCCTAACACTTACATCATTGCTTCTCCCTATTTACCAAGAATTGCTTCAGGACAGCTGGAGATGGGAGTCTTACTTATATTCAAAAACAGGGACTCTATTTCAGTGATTCTCAACCTTCCTAATGCTAAGATACTTTAACACAGTTCTTCATGTTGTGGTGATCCCAACCATAAAATTATTTTCATTACTACTTCGTAACTGTAATTTTGCTACTGTTATGAGTCATACTGTAAATATCTGTGTTTTCTGATGGTCTTAGGCGGTAGTGTGAAAGACCCTCTCAATCTCCACAGGTGTCACAATCCATAGGTTGAGAACCACTGCTCTAAAGGAACCAACTGTCCAAGTCTAAAGTCCTCTAAATCGCATATATGTGGGCTTAGGCATGGTACTTTACTTTCTCAAGTCATATTCCTAAAATTGGTAAGATCACTAAATGGATTGCATGGGTTAATTCTAAACATGTCTCAGGCTAGTATCTAGAACACAGTAACAGTAGCATTAATATAAAATCAGAGTCACTTGTGGATAATTTGACAAATGTACACATCTGCCATTTATAATTTAGAAAATTGGAAATGAAATAGGAGGGTTCTTCTACTTACTCTGAGATATATTCTGATAATTTCAATAGTTTTCTGCTTCATTTCTGCTGGTATAAATCCCTAAAACTAGCACTTAAAAATAGTTGCGTGCTATCTCTCATGTTTATTCTGTTATTGTAACTATCTTCTATCTTGGAATTCAGTGAATGACTTGTTTTATTTTGTTATTCATTTACAATCACTATTACGATTCTAGTTCTGTATACTACCAACTGGTTCTTTTCTTATTTTATACATTATTCCTTAGCTAGTAAACAAAGAACTTGACCTTATAAAGAGGGGCTTTATGAATTTGGAATTCTGTGGGGTGGACTAGGTGGAGGTTGACAGAAGAAAAACAACAATAGAAGGAAAATATAAAACAGTAACATGGATGGCCTTGGAATTTAATTCTGAGAATATATAGCATGTGACTCCTACTGGCTTCTTATTGGCATGAGGGCTGGAAGTAATGAGTTTATCTGGGAAAAGCAATCCCAAGAGAAGTTAGAGGTGAGCAGATATACTAGAAAAACATGGGAAGAAATCCAGAACAGGGCATGGAATAGATGAGTTTGAACTTTTGGGAAAACTGAGAAAAGTGTGGCTCAGATGTTCCCTAAATAAAAACTGAGAGACTTTAAGAATCTTTCTAGCAGTTCCCATCTGCAACTCATGAAGGGCTGCTCCGGGGCATTCATTCCTGACAAGTCTAGCCTGCCAGTGCCTGACTGTAGCATTCCAGAGGGGACAGCACTGTAACCAGAAGCAAAGGGCACATCCTGGATATGTGGAGAGTTCTTGAGGACAAGGCACATCTGCTGCAGGGCATAGATTCCTCCTGCACACATTCCCAGGATGGGGACATATTGAGGCAAGTCTTTAATTTGGGATTCACATTTGAATCATTTAGATTCATATTTAGAAGCATTCTGATGACTTGAGGACATGGTTTTAGACCATATACTGTTATCAAAGCCCACTTTGTTGTTGACAGTACACCAGGGTACTTTTAAGAAGAGACTTTGAAAACTACATCATCCTGATAAAATATTTAAAGAACCTCAGCTCTATTGGTGTGCCATCAGAAGATGCCTTTTCCAATCCCTTGGCTCTTATCAGCCCTCCAGTTCCTTTGATGTCTCTCCTAGTGTAGAAATAATACTTTAAAAAAGCTAATTTCCATTAACATATACCAAACATGAAGGAAGCAGAACACAAAAGTATATATGAGGGAACAGCATTGGCAAGTTTAAGTGCTTAGAACACAAAAATGAGGGATTCAGTGACTAACTAGAAGGTGTATGCAATTGGCCCCTGGATTAAAACTCATGTCAAATTAGTGTTTTTCTCACGTGTGTTTACATTTTGTTACAAAAATAGAACACATCCATTCTCTCAAATAAAAGCCTCCTCAGAGAAAAGCTCTGTGAACTGTTAGCAATGTGTACCATTGTTTTTTGAACACTACAGAAGCAGCTTGTTGCTGCACAAATTCTTTCAATTTTCTTTTCACATAGGCATGACAAGTGGACAGGCTTAACACTGAGGACAACAGAAAACACAGGAAGCCATTATACTTTTTTATTCCCTTCTCCTCCCTGTTGCCCTTCCCTCTTTCCTTCCCTTCCTTTTCTTCTTTCTAATTATTCTCCTGATCTTTTCTTTGTTTCACTGCTTTTTGCTTAATTTTAACTATAAGCTTGTATGAAAATGTAACAAGTATTTTATGCAATGAGTATATATGTAATCAAAAATATTAAGTAAATTTATTGTTAAAGTTTTGTTAAAACCGCTTTCAGAAGAAACTACTTTGCACCTTAACATGTGAGTAGACAACAAAGGAGTGTCCCCAGATACTGACTGGGTGTCCTGACAAAGCCAGAGCTAAATTACAAACAGTCACAGAATGACATACAAGGGAGAAGCCAGAGTGTTTTTAACAGCAGCCTCTGGCTCTGAGCCTGCAGCTGTCAAGTTCTGGATAAATTGTGCCATTGTCACACATTAGTGACTAACTTTGAGAGGGATAGTCAAGGTACTCTGCGAGCTAACACAGTTCTGTGTATCTATAATTGCTTCCCTACAAAAATCTTAATGCCTAGCCCCTTCTTTCAAATGGATTTCTGGTAGAAGGGAAACCCCAAATCAGTTTGCTGGGCAACAAATACCCAGAAGTCCTAACAGCTGTTAGATGTGTTCTCAGTTGTATTGTAGTCAATAGCCACAGTCATACGTACATGTGTTTCTGTTACTCTGAAAGCTACTAATGTGAGAGACACACTGGTTTTAATAATAATACAATGTGACATATAGAGAAGCATGCTTCTGCACCCTTCTTGACTTAACTGAAATGATCTCAGATTTGGGCACAATGTGAAGCCAACACCCCACTCTCCAGACCCCATGTTACCCTGCCTGATCCACAAAAAAGAAAGAAAGAAAAAGAAAAAGAAAAAAACTGGTGCCATCACTTTCCAGCCAGCTCCCACTTTATCTATATAGCAGCAAACTGGCACCCTGTGCTGGTCCATGCCCACTCTTTGAATTGAATGAAGAGAATAATAATTTACCAGACTTATGTATTCTTCATTGGGTCACAATAAGAATAAACAAAATGTGAACACTTCCATCCATATTTGAGAGTGGAAAAAACACTGCTTGGAGACAATTTAGGAAGTGCTCTGTGCACTTCAGGAATAGCAACTAACTACTCTGTCTGACAAAGCATTCTGCCTTTAAGAAGTAGACACTAACCCAGTATTAGTTATATGCCTGAGATACCAGCACTTGATGTCACGATGAGCCTAAAATTCCAATAGACTTATTTTCTTTCTCCTTCTCTCAGGTGGCCCTGCTCAGCCACCATGTGAACAAGCTGGGGATGATCTCCTAGAGGACAAGTGACACATGGCCCAGTTGCTCTGTCATTACAACCACCTGACAGCTTGGCATATGAGTAAACTGGCCCAAAAAACTGCCCAGTGAGCCCCTGAATAAATTGTCAACATGCATATGTGTGAACTAAACAAGTGTTTAGTGTCTTAAACCACTAGGATTGGGATAAGGTGCTATGCGACATTTACTTGGCAATAGAGAACTAACATAACGATGAAGGTAAAATTTCAACACAAGCTGAACTCATGACGCAGGAACTCCCAAATCCCCCTTTTTTGTAGGAGAAAAGTAATCCTCCATCTCATCCAGATATGAATCCCATGAGCTACAATGATGACTGTCCTAAACAGATAAGCTCACTGGTATAATAGCAAAATGAGTGTCATGGGAGTAAACAGCCAATTTTGACTGGATTTAAAGCCTACTTCATGAGAAAACCCATACCAGGCACTGGTAACAGTACCAATAACCCATGGCTGGATAGGTAATAGTCCCTATGGAAAAACCTAATCCTATTATTCTGATGAATGGACAGGATATTAAAGTGACTTCCAATGACTTATTGTTACATTCATTGATCAGCACATCCTTAGCCATCACCAGAGAAGCTTCTTTTTGCTGTACATGATAGTTAACACAAACACTCTCAACTGGTCAACATATTGATAATAAGAATCTTGAGTGTTTAGCCCTAAACGGAACTTATCTACTATACCTTTCCCTCAAAGGCAAAGGGACCTTCACTGAAATGGGGGTTGAAATAGCCTAAGAGCCAGAGGTGACAAATAACTTTAAAAAAATCAGTGTTTTCCAAGCAACAGGTCAGCTGTACATATGAACTCACAGTGATTGTGACAACATTCTACAAGACAAGTACAAACTCAAATGAGACAAAATCTTGGCATGAAAAGGAAGGTGGGCAGTGGACATGAAACTCTACCACCAGTTGAGGAGCTATTGATAGCTACAAGGAAAGGTAAAGTGAGTTTCCTTTAGTGATGTGACCCCTGATAGGTTGACCACACTCCAGCACAGGCCACCTCTGAAGAGTAGTTAGGTAACACATACTGGACTCATTTTTTTTGTTTTTGGAAACATAATTATCTTATATACTAGGATATACTTGCAGATAAAGCTGGAGAGAAGCAGAATATTGTTATCATTACCATCTTGTTTGTGAATTCCAAACTCACTGTTGGTCTATGTGTTCTCATATGGAAACTGGGATGCTTAATAACTTTCAAAACAAGACATAAAGAAAAGGAAGTACTCCTAACAGACTCTAAATGGAAAGAAAACATCCCTAAAAGTGCCCAAGAGGCAACAATAAGAAATTACAAGGTAAGATTTAAACCAAAAGGACCGATGAATGGGCTATTTCATAACTGTACAGCTGTGAATCTTAACAAGGAAAATGCTTACATTTTACTCTTCATTTTCATGATGAACAAAGTCAAACAGAAAACCTTATTAGATTGAAGCGAGATGAACAAATTATGATTTGGGAAAAGCACATGCCAAAACAGATCACAGGCTCACTCAAAGTGACAACATTACTGAGAAGTTAGCCTGGGTGTGGAGCTCAGCTTTCCATAGGAAGTCACCTCACAAGCAGGGAATAGGAGCCCTGGAGGATATGCTTTCATTTGCTAAGACTAAAGCTGTGCAAGTTCTTCAGTTTCATGGCTTCATGATGTCGGGGGAATAAGGCTAGTTACCCAGTATGCATTTGCCCTGCTGAACACTAACTTGAACCAAATACTTGCTAGAAGTTCACCTGTGTACGGGTGGTAAGAGACACCCAGCATCTCCTACCACAGAGCCCAATGAAACTGATTGGAAAACTAAAAACAAGAGAACCTGTAGAATCAGACACTCTGAAAGCAAGGCCCAGCAATTTGTTTAGCAAGGTCTCTAAGAGGATCCGGTTCTGCCTAGTGTGAAAATGGTGTTTTCAAAGCATTTCAGTGTACTTGGTTCTCTCTAAATCCTTGAAGTCTATCCACTCTTGACTCTCCTACTTTAGAATCATCCAGTCGCTAAGGGGCTCACATGTCATATTTACCAAGTATCTGGCTGCCCTTTCACTAACTCATTTGTTTATTTAATACTTACTAATATCTACTATATACTAAACACATTATTCCAAACAAACAAGGATCTTTTTCTTTCTTGGTTTACAATGATTTCTATGTGTGCATGGGAGAAGCAGTGGGTGTAGACAGCATACGCAAAAACACTTTCACCCACAACATACTAGCAAATCACATAACATAGAGGTTGAGACATAGAAAAGAGAGTTCATATGTCCCCAGCATAGCCTGAGGACAGAGATTCTTTCATCCTTCCAGCAAGACCACCGCAGAGAGGAAGACAGAAACTCTATCTTCCTAGTTCTAAGACTTAGTCTGTACCTTCCAACCTTGCTTTTTCTTTCCCTCAAGCTTTAATATCTTCATGTGATGACAGCTATAGTATTCATACCTAGGGGAAAACACTGTGAGGTAGAGCGCTGCATACAGGCACTGTTAGGGGACAGATCTTCATACAGGCACTGTTAGGGGACAGATGTGGCATCAGATGAAGGGAATGGAAGGAAACTAAAGGCAAGGAAAGCAGGTAAGAGAAGGACAGGAAGGAGTAGAGGAAAAGAGGGGAGTTAGGAAGGGGAAGGCAGAAAAAGGTCAGGGATCAGAGGGAGATGGGAAGGAAGAGAGAGGCTAGAGGAGGTGGTGGAGAGACAGAAGGGAAGGTAAGTGAGAGAAGGGGATGAGAAACGAGCCAAAGGAGAAGTAAGACTATAATGCAAGTGCTGAAAATGTACCTGCCAACCTCTTGGGAGCTCTGAGCTGAGATGGTCTTCCAAAAATGTCCCGAAGAAGGATGAGCTCCTAAATTTACTTACTGGAACCAAAACTCATTCTGTCAGGTTCTACAGAGGAGTATTAAGTATGAGTTGATGCACATGTACCTAGCACCTTACAAAGCCAATTAACTTAATAAGGTCATGCAAAGAAATGGGGGAAGGAACAGAAAACCCTAATTTCCTTTGTTTTCTTGGAATCTATTCTTTCACTTGAGACTATTCAGTAACAAAACCTTGCCCAAAATGTCCATCAAATATTGGTCTGCAACTCAAGTGATTTGTAGAATTAGTAGTACTGAAACTATAAGTAAGTCATTGCAGGAGAGTGCTACTTCTGCCAGATTTCAATAAAGTACACAAGTGCTTATTCAAGGTAGGTGAAACTGCCAAGATTATAATTGCTTGTAACTGGAAGAAGGCAAAGAAATTAATGTTGCTGAATAGTATTCAACTCCCTAAGAGCTGGCAAATTTACTCAAGACTGCGTATCATTAGGAAAACAGGAGGAAAAACTCCATGCAATATGGCTAGCTTTTTCCAAAACTCATGAGTGGTCACAGTTAACATGCTAAATATTTAATTCCATCTTTTGCAGGCGCCCTTTGCCCTTAGCGTTTCACTTCAACAGCTCTGAGAGTTTAGGCAAACATCCAGACTCCTATCACCTGCCTGGTATTCTTGCTGGCTTAGATGGCTGCCTTGGGCAAAAATCATGGTGGGGAAAAGGGTAAGCAAGACTAGGAGACAAGACATTTAGTGGGACAGGAAGAGGACAAAGCAAAAGCTGAAGGATCGTGACCTTCAAGGGAGAGGACTGCACACACCTGTCTTTGTTATATAAGAGATTACCCTTCGAAACAGAAAGGACGAGCTTATATTTAATGACTGTAAGAAGAAAGGGGAGTGATTTCTGTCTCTTTGGAAAATAAATCCAGTGCTCTGGCAAGTGTTCTTAACCTGACAACAGCTTGAGTTTCCTAATTAGACCTCTTGGTTTCAAGGCCATTTCTCTTCTGTTGAACCACATGTTCAGTAGAGGTGTGGGGACTGTTTAGTGCTTACACTAAATGAGCTCCAAGAGTTTCTCATTGGGATGGGTCACAAGAGACCTGCAAGAGCATTAGAAGAAATAAAGTAGCAGCTACCCTGATCTGCCCGAAGATCATGTTGGAGCACAGCACACACTGTGAGCCATCCATCCCTGAGATAGTTAAGGCAACTTGGGGCTACTGTTATTTGGCACATTTACATTTTGCATTATCTGATTTTAAAAAAATACTGTTGCTTTCTGTTTTAAAGAAAATCCACACTGTTGGAAGGCTATACACCTCCTTGAGTGCACCAAAATTATTCTTCAAAGAACAAGTGTCACTTACAACTCACTGAACACTGAATCTCGCTGAGTGAAAACACCAGCTAAGTAGAAAACTAGCAATGCAGGTGAAGATCAGGGTCTCATTTTCCTCCTGAGGACACAAAATTTAGGGTCTTCTCCATCCTTAGAAATTGAATCCCTCATCTGTAATTATGTGTTTCTGCCAAGTATGTGATAGGGATCAGCCACAGATTTAGGGCATCAACTAGGGATTATCAACTAGTTTCTCTAGGATGTGACTGCCTTGGAGATCTCCTCTTTAGCTTCCTAACCAAGTATAAGTGTCAACAGAGAAAAACCAAGGGACTGCCAAGAGTAAATGATGACTCCAGGGTTGTGGAAATACTTCCTTGCTAGCTCAAGGTCCTTTCACATCATCAAGCCTGCCACCATCTGAGAAGTGGTGCATACATTTAACAGAGATTAAACCTAGCCTCACACTGAGAGACAAGATCTATCAAATGCCACTCAATCAAACACAGTCACATATGCCTCTCCTCTCTTTTCTATGAAGGAAGATGGATAACCGTGAAGTCCAAATGATGCACTTTCCAACTCTATCAAGCTCCCACTGATCACATAAGACTATAAATGAAGGCAATGCTCTCCAGACCAGACATAGTCTCAAAGAAATCCAGAGAGTCTCACAGACACTCACTGTAATAGAATAGATAGAGCCACTCACCATCTAACACTGATGATGGAACTTCAGAAGACCAAATAAGTCCAATTCCCTTTTCTCAGTTTTTAGGGCTTTTTGTTTGTTTTTTGTTTTTAAATAATTGACTTCATAACAAAGAATTTTATACTTTTACAAGTAAAATTTATATGTGATAAAATGCTTACATTTTAGTATACATGTGTGAATTTTGGTGAAAGAACTCACATAATACAAACCCTACTAAAATATGGGTTAGCTGAATAACCTGGAGGGCCCCCTGCCCTTTCTAGTCAATCACTGTCCTAAACTCCAGGAGGCAACCAGGACTTCTTCTGATACCTTAAATTAACTGCTTGTTTCCAAGTTCATGTAAAATATAAGATATTTACTCATTTTTAGATGATTATAAATATCAGACTTCACTCTTTCATGTTGCTACATAACTCCCTGGGAAAATGTAAAACCACAAATTTCAGGCTTTTGTTCTGAGAGTTAAAGATGATGAAAATGTTAGATAATGTGGATAGTGTCTTTCAAAATAGCATTATTTTATAAAGACACTATTCCTAAGTGAAGTGAATGGGACTTTTTTCTCAACCACTGGAGAGATGTACAATAAAAAAGAAGCACAGCCTTCAAAGGCAAACTCTCAGAATCCACCTTTGCTTGTCAACAGAACTTCTGACAAAAGGTAAGTAAACAGATCTGTTTTAATAATTGGAGACTACTTAAAATATAGTAAGAAAAAAAGAAAAAGAAAGACAATGTGCTACAAACCCACTGAAAACATTTTCTCTTCAAGACCTATTGCTGACCTAAAAAAAAAGGGGAGGGGGGGGGGCATCAACCTGCTGCTGTCCGATCTTAGGCACAGCAACAGCAACACAACCTGAGGAAGAATTCCCAGGGTGCTTTATTTCTGGCAATCTCCCTTAACTGGCTAGCATGCTAATCCCTTTCTTAGAAGAACACTTAGCACTGGAAATGTGTGAGGCAAACACAAAAAAGCAAGCCCCAGTTTCGTATGCAAATCAGCACCATGGAAACCAGGGCGGCACTGCTGTGCTCAGGGCAATCGGTGGGGAACAGATGCACTATGAATCAAAAGCTGAAGAAAGCTGCTGTCAACAGGATTATGGACACAGCCTGCTACTCACCCTGTGGCTCCCTTTAATTCTGAACTAAGAGACTGCAACTTAACACTTCAATAGACTAGATCAGCATGGGGTTTCTAATTCTCATTTGTGACCCCAACTAACAAAATCCTTGCTTGTTTACAATGTAGATACTTATGGGTGACATTAGTAACTCCTTGAGTTTTATTAAATATAATTTTAGAAGTCTTAAAGGTATATACACTCCTACATAAATAACAAAATAAATGTGTTTCTGTGTCAGGGTGTAGAAATTCTTTCATCCCCAGCCAAAGCAAGGTGATATCCTACACTGAGTGATACTTGCATGGAAGCCCCTGAACCTAACCTGAGCCTTTCTCCCTCACCCCTCTCTGAAAAACTGAGGAGAATTTGCTGTGCTCCATGCCTCCATTTCCTTAGTCTACATTGTTAAAATCCTTTTGTCATTTGTTTCTTGTTTTTAATCTCAGGTACTTCAGGTTTATCCTAGAAGATAACCCAACTTGATTATTTACAGATAAGGAAACTCAGCATTGAACCTTTTAACTAACTAGTCATTAGGTGCACAATACAGACCTGGGTGGTACCTATCAACCATTCACCATTTTAAAAATACAAATAGTTTCTTTCCAAAGAAGCCAATAGTCAATGCATTCACCTTGATGTAGGGCCTATGAGCCAACTCTTAATCTTCCCAGGGAAAAGAGAAAGTCAAAAACATCCTTATGCTTACTTTACATTCTTTTTATCTCTAGGCTTTGACTTCTAAAGCTGGTTCAGGAAAAGGGTCAATTGAAGAGCCTGGATTCTTACCAGGGAGCCTGTGTTCAATGAGCACTGTCACCAGAGGGCTCTGTGACCCTGGTACAGATACATTTCTTGCCCTAACTCAGAACCTTCATCTTCATAAATAAAAGAATAAGAAAATACGGTCTTCTCCTCACAATAGTCAGTGATCTCACAGAAAACATGTATAATGATTTGTCTCAATAATACTTGGTTTCAGACGCAAATATGGTATTTATGTATATTTTACTCTATCTGGACTTTAATTTTAAAGGTGATCACTGGAAAATGGATGAGTGGCACATGTATGAAAATACCATAATTAAACACCATTATTTGGCATAATAAGTGAAAAGTTAATGAACATATTTGTTATATTATATCATTAGAAAAGGAGAATCCATTAGCTCATATCTAGCTAGTACAATGCTATTATCATTTCTAATTACTCAACAAACAAAAGTCCTGGTAGAGCTCATTTGATGTTCAGGGATCCATGTGGATTAAAATTCTACCTCTTTTACTTTTAATTATATTATATTTAGCAAACTATATAACCTCCTGCACTTTACTGATTTTTGTCTATCAAGTGGGACTATTAACAATACTTCCCTCATGGTCACAATGAGGATAAGACTTGCTAATTTTTGCAAAGAACATAAATTAATTCTGATACTAAGTATTATGTACATGTTTACTAAATGATAAATTGAAAGTAAATGTTTTGCCCCCCAAAATTTGAGGGAGACTGTCTGTTCTCTGAAATAAGTTCATTTTTATGAATCGGTATTAGGTTTTGCTTGTTTGATACAAGTACAATGTTAATGTCTCCTCTAATACATAGATCAAAACAGCCCTGGCAAAGAAACTATCAAGCATCATGCACACCTGTTATTAAATAACAAAATAATTAAAAATTAACAATGGGAAACCACTGGACTGAAAAAAATCAAAACACTCACTACACTCATTAACACTGAAATATCATCTCCACTATGAAAAGAAGCAGCTAGGCTAGGACAGAAGATTCCAGTTGATAACTTGGGGAAATCAACTAACTGATCCATTCATCGAACATTTGAACCTCTCCAGGATTAATTTGATGCTGACAGCAGAGAGAGAAGGCTATTTCTGATTTTTTTTATAGATCCAATTAACATTGAATTCAAAGACAGGGAACGGTTTTACTGACCCTCAGAATTGTCCTTCCTGAACCCACTGTGTGCCCCTAAATTCCAGTCCCACCCTTAGGTCTCAGGCATGTCTCTTTAAAGTCAACACTATTTTTAGCCATTGAAATGTGGAAGCTTTTGTTAATTCTATTTAGAGAGCATGCAGGATGCCAGCTAAATGTCCCACTTTACCTCATTCCTCACCAGCCTGACAGTTGGAAACACTTAGTTCTGCTCTGGTTCCATGGCTTCTCTGAAGCCATTTGAGTAATTTAAATAACAGATAAGTATTTGCAAATGAGCTGAAGAAATAAAGATGTGTCTGCATACTCCAAACTGCCTTGTTAAGAATGTATGTGGTTTGAGGTTCATTCTTGGGGATTTCGTTAATGCTTTACAAATTGTAACAGAGTTCTTCCCTGGTTGTATCATTTCATCGCTAGATTTGAGCTTCCAGATCAAGAATTTGTTTAATTCTGTTAGAAGATTTTTTTAAAATCTCCACCTACAGAACTCCAGAGGAAATTCTGCCCCCCAAAAGCTTTGTGTGCACTTTCCAAATAACCTCTAACCTGCTAAGAGAACAGCAGTAAGTTCAGTATTGTCATATTTAATTGAACATTTACTGTGGCTAGCTTTAGACTAATCATGGTAGAGACACCAAGATAATCTGCAAAAATTGATATTATCCCATTTTACAGGTGGTAAGACTAGGGATTACACACATCAAGGAGTTTGGCTAGAGTGAAGAACATGGCTATGACTAGTCTGAAACCTGATTAGCAAAAGTTTATGTCACAGGGTATGTACAGGAGGCTTCAAAGCCTGACATGTCCAGTGCCCTGTATGCCACATTTCTTCAGCAATGCTTCCAAATGGTACCAGTGATGGAACTGGGACCTCCAGTCACTATAAATCCATTGCCGACAGAGGGGAAAGGGTTGAAGGTTTGTGGAAACTCTCTGTACTTTGCTCTCTCTTACTCCTCCTTCTCTCACAGACCTCTAACCCCTATATCCAAACCCAGTGAAGTGATAACCAATAGAACAATATATTACATAATAGGAATGGCTCCCAGGCTTAACATCCTCTTGGGATTCCTAAACTGTGAACAAGATGGCATTAATCTAACATATTTAATTCATCAGCTAGATGCAAAAGAACAGGTCTAAGATGGGGTATGGTGGCACAAGCCTCAGTCTCAGCTATTTTGGGGGGTTGGGACACATCAGTGGAGTGTAAGAGTTGGAAATGCATGTCTAAAACTACAAAAACAAAAGTCCAAAACAGGCCTTCAGATCCTCACTGATTCCTTTGGAACTAACTATATGGAGCTCCATTCCCACTCTCCACTGTTGTTCATAATCATGAGAGTGATGATGGTCATTGACTTAATTTACTTTAACAGACTAAAAACAGACCCTCTAATCTCTACTGTTTGACTTGTATGCCTGTCTATGAAAACAAAAGCTAGATGCTGCACAGGCATGGAAATGAGCCTTTGGATTTGTGTGTGGAATTCTAACAGTTACTAAGGGCTGAGCCCACACTCCACACTACAACTGATATAGGACCTTTGCCCCAGACTTGAGGAAGATACATAAATACCAACTTGTAGATTTTTGGCCTCGGAGGACAATCAAACCATAAACCAGAAATCACTTCACTTTTCCCTCACACCACTAGAGGGTGATAGCCATAGACAATAAATAACAGGATGTTGACTTCTCATTCATTCATTCATTCATTCATTCATTCACCATAGAGAAGGCAGAAGCTTCATTATGTGTCAATCTCAAGATGAACTGAAGAACAAAAACTCTCATGGATTTTACATGGAAGCGCCTGGATTCAAGCCCTGATACAGCTGCTTACCAGAGTCTTTAGTCATTTGTATTTAACTTCTCTGCAGGGAAACAGGGTTGCTAATATTGCTGAGTGTGGAAAGTATCGATCAGTATAGCACCTTTAGAAATCCAATGCATATCCTGAGTAGAGCATGGGACAAAAATAGCTGCTTCCTGCAGGAAATCAGCAATGATTGATGTCTTCAGAAAGAATGAGGGAAGCCTTGAAGCACCACCGAACAGTGTGGAATTCAGATTTACTATCTAATGAGGGATTATTTCCTGCTTCCTTATTTGTCAAATGCCTCATCGATAGAATGAGACAAGCCAAGTACTCAGTTCATGAGACTGTTCTGAGGGTTATATGAACACTAGCAACTTTGTACACCCTGCTATAATGTAATGTAATGATTGGCTGTTTACTATTATAATAATGATCATCACCATTTATACAAGAACAAGTACAAATACACACACACACACACACACACACACACACAATGCCAAGTAAGTAATTTTGGAAGAACCTGAGATGTTCTGTCCATAAAGAAGTCTCCATAAGGAGCTTGAGACCTGCTGTCTCACTTATAAAAGAGCTATCACGCACAAGGAGAGTTTTGATTCATTGTGTTTGACCCTAGGGATAAACAAGCCTCAAAGGATCAAAACAATAGGGGACTCTCTTTGATTAATTTAAAAAGAAAAAGAAAGGAATAAAGAAAGCCAACTGATATGACAGAGACAACACAGAATGCTTCTGGAAAGAGGGAATTTGGGATGACTAGAGGAATCAAGGCAGTACCTACAACTATTTTAGAGAGGTGACCCCAAGTTACTACAAACACTGACTCAGTGGGGCACAGCTGACCTCTGAGAACCTTCTGAGGCTGAAATAATTAACCCTGATAAACAGGTAGATGCTTCAGAATTGCAACCATGTGACAAGTACATTGCCCAAGTGCCTCTGAGTCCATCAGGCTGGGTACCTTGTTTCCAAGAGGCCACCACTGTGTATGTTACTTGCAGACACAGCTCACTTTTCCCAAACAGAGAACTGGCATAGAAGCTTGCTTGCCTCTCAGTCTGATGATCTTTCAAGGAAACAGCAAGGAATGCTGTTCCTTTGAGATGAGACCCTGGCCTTTGGTAACCAGTCCATCTTCATTCATGGATTATTGGCATTCCCTCATCTTCTGCTGGGAATTAATTAAAGTCTGTGTTCAGCAGGAGCTGATATTTGCTTTGAATCCCAGACTCTAAAACCTGAAACTCTAAAATGACAAAAGCCACATCTCCAATTTGGGGCTCGATGAGGCAAATTTGAAGAGCTCCCAGGTATTCTGTTCTGAACAATGCACTATAAATATTCTCAGCAACAATACACCAGGTGGATTTCAGTCTCCTGAGAGTTCCTGCTGATTTTACCAAGTGGGGAAAATGATTACCTAGATGGGATAGAAAGGGTCGATTTGAACAGGCAAAACTAATATTTTTAGTATTAGGATATTTTACCATCATGATACTTCTCTGGTCCTTTTCTGAAAGAAATAGTTCATCATGTTTAGGAAAAATTCTAACAAGTCCCTTCAGTAGACTCAGTTATTCCAGCTAATAAGCTTTCTGCTTGACAGAGGGCATTATCACCTGTGGATTTCCCTTATTTCTCATACATACACCTTTGAAAACCTCTGTGTATCTCTGGGGCATTCTTGTAGCTTCCATCTCCTCAGAAGAGTAAGTATAGACACTTTTGAGACTGTCAAGAGTTTGAAGCAACGCTTGTCAGGAAGGCAAATGGGGAAATAAAATCACAACCTTTACTTTGAAACCCCAGGTCTCAATAAAGACTAACATAGTAAAGAGGGAACAGGAAGCTTTCTTTTGTCCCAGATTTTTTTCTTATGTTTTCAAGAGCTGCTCCTGAGAGCAGACCATCTATTTCAGGGACACACACAGGACATCTCAGATGGATTCATTCTGCCTTTACCAGGACAGGCTACTCCTCACAGCTACCATCCTCCCACTAGAGACTGCCATTCCTGGCCAAATGTGGCAAGCTTTGTAATTGATCCCTACCTCACAGCAGATCAGTGAAGGCAGCCAATATAGACTGTTGTAATCTTACCTCTCTATGTTATCTTGGATCTTCCAGTAGCCACAAAGTTCTACAGCAAAGCCCAAATAATACATCAATTATGGCACAATATTTGGTAAGTGAAATTATTTCTTAGAAGATAAGACCCAAGCTTTTACTTGAGCATTGTGTATGATTAAATAAAGACATGCTAATAAAACAAAATTAAAAACAAAAAAACTCTTATAATTTCTCCAAGCTGTCGTGGTCATAACACTCTTTAGTCAGAGGGAAAAAACTATACATGTATATTCGAACATGGGTTGAGAAGGCATTGGTGCCCTCATGTTACATTTCTAACTAAAAGCCAGAGATTTAAAAAGCCAAAACACAACACTGACAATAGACAAAGTATAATTAAAAGGCTAATTTTGATGCAATCCAGTCTACTTAAAATTGAATTGTAGTTGACTTCAATTGGCCACATCTTTGACCCTAATTTTAATAGAGTGACAGAATGTTGAATGACTATCATGTGATCTGCAGGTGCTGTCATAAAAATGGAATAGTTTCCCAAATTAGAGAATTGGCATTCGTTTCTTTATAAAAGAAATGAGTTTTAAGAATCCTCGTTCTTTTTCTTAACAATTTACCAATTATTCATTATGCATTAAATCTAGCTAGAATATTAAACAAAAGGTTTCAGAGAACATAAATGAAGGGTTTAACCATTCTGCTAGTAGCAACACAAGCAAGAAAAAGAAAGTTATAAATAATGCAATCACATTTGAAGCATGAGCAGGTGCTTATGTGAACACTGAGTTCCTATCAGGCATCAAGCACTGTGCAAAGTGCATCACCTTTACTGACATTTTTAATCTTGCTAATACCTGTAGGAGGCAGATGCTATTATTATCTCCATTTTGGTATGAAGCCACCAAGGCAAAAGTAAAAGTGATGTGCCAAGCACAGGCAGACAGGAAATCATAAAGTCATTATTGGAATCTATGTAGTCTCATACCAAGGCCACAGTCATACCAAATCCTAACTCCTGGAAATGGTACAAATTCTGCTAACCTTCTGGCTGTGCAACCCAAAATGTCAATACCATTTATTTCCTTAGGATACATCCTTCAATGCAGATTTACTGAGTCAAAATGAAGCAAGTTTTAAATTTATACCTAGTGCCTAGATGGTAAGCAGACCTGGTCTATCAGGAAAGGCAGGTGAGAGGACCCCAGATGGCTGACTCAGCATGAGCAGAAGGGCACTGGGCATTATGCTCCAGCAGCAGCAGCAGCTTCATTTGTCTAGTGACTGGAAAACAGAATGGTGCAAGAGAGAGAAGTCTCCCATCCCAGGAGTCTGGCTACTTTTTATCTCATAGAATTTATGTTTTCCTTAAATCCAGGCAATACATACACTTACACAAATGAATGTAGCATTTGTTATTCAGAAACAAAAGGAAGCATGGTGGATTCATTAGTGCTTCATCCTTCTTAATAAATTATATTAACACCCTCTTACAAATTCTTTATAATAGAAGAAAATGATCTGACTATTGAATTTGGGGCCTCAAACTCAATTCTTTGAAAAGGCCCTGCTTTCTTTGAGCTGTAAGAAAGTTTGACAAACAATATTTCTGGGTTTTTCAGGGAAAGTGATACTGAAGAACCCAACAGTAGCAGGGGATAGGTTTTCTTACTAATATTCCTAAAGGAAAGTTGGATTTCCAGAAAGGGCATAGGGTTCCTTTAGCTGGGATCTGTAATTACAAAAGTTTAACTAGCAGGAAAAGGCAGAGAAGATTCCTCTAAGAATGTGATCTAGTATAGACATTTGCACCCAATTCTGGCCAGTATACAAGAATGAAAATTATGAATGTATGTGTGTGTGTGTGTGTGTGTGTGTGTGTGTATGTATGTATGTATGTACACAACCAATGCCTAAGAAGCCAGAATGTCCCTCAAATAAAGTATATAAAGTAGATGGTAGCATTATTTACCAAAGTTTGTATGTGTACAGTAAGTATTATTATTTCCTGAGGCTACGATGAAGATTTATACTTGTGACTTTAAGTCATTCCTATAGTTCTTCCTCATAGACAGCCTACTTTAAGTGAATACTTAGAATGAGCCAAACATGTACTACACTTTGCAATAATGAAACAATGGGGACTAATTGTTTTCCAAGTGCCTATAAAAAATGCCTCCCAAACAAATAGTTGTGAAACTGTGGAGATGGAAGGTCTGTGGAGCAACGAAAATGGGAAAATGAGACTATGATTTGGGGGAGAGTACCTTTGACCTACTGTGCAAGGCTTCAATGGTCCAAATCCACCATCCTCCATATATCCAAGTCTCTTTCTATGGAATCAGCAGATTCTCTGCTCTTTGAAACTGGGTTAAGGAATGTGATATGATCCAGTCAATGGGATCTTAGCAGTGGAACGACAGAGCACTGAGAAGCACTTGGTGTCTCCACCCATGCACTCTGCCCTGCTGTGAATATATTCTGCACCAAGTGTGCTATGGGATGAGACAAGTGGGATGGAGCCAAGTCACCCTACTCTTCCTAGCTGAACTCATCTCAGATGAGTTCCTAGCTATGGATTCCCAAGCATGTAAGTGAGCTTAGCCAAGAAAGGCCACAGTGAACCCAACCTCTCAAATGTGAGAGCAGCAGATGCCTATTGTTGTGTAGGCCAGCATTACTGTGGCCAGAGAGAGATGATACAGAAGGTGGCATCCAAGCTGAGCACCGAGAAACAGTAAGCAAGGTAAATCAAGGGGAAATCCTTCAACTTCTTAAAGAAAGTAAAAATGAACATAAATCGATGAATTCTAGGGATCTCTGGGGTATAAAAGCAAATAAATATTATGATAGATCAGACAGGAGACATAGGTCTAAGAAAAACTCATAGATGACACTTAGGAATCCAGTTTGGGAAAATAAACAGATTTGCTGTAAAATTTACTGGAAAATGAGCAGTTAGGAGTTAAGATTTGAACAACCCTGTAAGAATAACATGTAAGTGGATATGACAGATAGCTTCAAAGGAGGCATATGATGGTATGAACTTGGGAGTGGAAAGCAGAGTATTTCTACCCAAGGTCTGAATAACATGCATTTCAGTAAAACAAATGATTGGCAATAGAAGGGGACCTGGGTCTAAAAGTAGCATGTCTGTGTTTTTATGTGTGAAATAAGCCACATGATAAAAATGCACTGTGACTTCACTAAAAACAAAACAAGCAAATTACACGATGGTATTTTAAGGCATAATTATTAGGGAGCCTAGCTTATAAGCTTTTATGTATAGCTTACAGTATTGGGAAGAAAGATGAGCCTAATGGCCTAAATTAAGTTCCATCTGAAAAGGTAAGATGTTCCTGGAAGAAAGGAGACACACAAACAGAGGCTCCAAGACAGAACTGGAGAGCAGTGGCTGTCATAATGGAGGATGAGGAGTTTCCAGAGTCCTCCGAGACCTCTGATGTCTCCCACTGACTCTGTTCTAGGTAATCTATTATGTCTACCATTTATCTGTCCATTTATATACTATCTACTATCTAACAATCAATCATCTGTCTAGTAGATATATATTACTGATAAATGGCACCATACATACATTTACCATGTATAACAGGCCCACACTTGTACTCAATTACATTCATCCATTGACATTCCTCTGTTCTATACCATTATCAGGCTTCTTAAAATGAAAATGTTCAACGAACACTTCTAAAACTAAAGAATAGATGGTGTTTACATGCAATTCTTTTGTTTTTAATCTGAGGAACAAGAATACAAAATATGAAAAAAACTTTCTCTCAGCACCTATACAAACAGGGAGTCTTGAAAGGATAACATAAACTCCATCGAAGACTCTTATACTTTGAAGATTTAGCAAGTTGATTCGAGTTCTTGCTTCATCTTATTAGAAAAGGCATTCAGTGAGACTGTGATCCCACAAAGTAGACAAACAGCATGAGAGCCTATAAAGTCAATGGGAACTTTGCATAGTAAAACATGTCAGCATTGAGGTTAAGACTAAAGAGGCACAGAACATACTTTAAGATGCATGGAAACTAACATGCTATGATGGCCAATCTACAAGAAACCTTTCTGTAAAATGTCTGGTTTTCATTCCTAATGGAGTGTCCGCTCCTCACCTTTAAAATACTTCACAGCTTCTGGGCATGAGTGATTCCAACATCCAGCCTTTCAAGAAAGCTTTCTTTTCTCAATCAATACTCTCACTCTCAGCCATCCCTCAGTGGATATGATTATGATTACTTGGCATTCAATTGCCGTTCCCCATTTTCTCCAGTTCCCTTTCAAGAATTTTGTCAATAAACAATTAAAGAGGCCATAGCATTTAGTGGCTTCCCCCCATACTATTTTTGTACTTTTAACATCAATGCACAGCCATTCTCTAGCTATTGAACAGTTTTACTTTGGACATGGCAAAGTACACTTTAGAATATAAGTTCATCATGACTGGTATAATCACACAAGGGGGCAATTTTACCATTCGTTTTATACATCTGTGCGACGGTACAAAGGCACACATATATGCATATAAGCATATGCTTGTATACTATGCATAATGTTGACATACATGTATATATGTGTATGCAAATGATGATAGATAGACAGACATAGGTCCATACACTTATCCTTACCCAAGTTCTTTGCAAGTAAGGCAAGAACTATGCACTAAAATAGCATAGGCTGCTATGTAGGAATTATTTTATATTGAAAAATTAGCTTTTAAGCTCCCTCACCTTCCATATCAGTGGTAATACAAACATATAATAACCTCATGTGTAAAAGTGTAAGCAAAACAACAACAGGTAACCCTCATACAGTCTCCTGAGCATACTACCTCAGTCTTCACTGTTCGTGCAGTAGGAGAGAGAGACAGAAACACAAATACAGACAGACAGACAGACACACACACACACACACACACATACACAGGGGTGGGGGACAGAGAGAGGGGAGGGAAGTGAGAGACTCATATGCTCATGGCTAGACACAATCACAGTCCACTTGATTAAAATCCAGCAGAAGGATGACAAGAAAAGCAGCCCTGGCTTGAGGGGGAAGCAGCTGCTCACAGCTCCCTTCCTTTGTTCCACAGTCCATTGCAGACCACCATTTTCACCAGCTTGGGGACAACCATTTACACCTCAACAGCAATGAGGAAAGTCACCTAAAGGGTGCTTCCCACCTCAGCTAGTAAGGCATAGGCAGCTCCCAGTTCTCAGGGGAACACTTGCCCCAATTTTCCTCATCCTGCATTGTACTTAAAGATAGGAGATATCGGGCACAATATGGAAAGAAATTTTTGGATCATCTCAGGTTCTCTAAAGCACCAATATACTGTGAGGAAGGATTCCAAAGAATTTCAGAGTACTAATGAATACATTGCAACACACACACACACACACACACACACACACACACACACACACACACTCATACTTAAGACAAAAAAAATTGGATACCCACAGGATCTCCATGATTAGGTAGGCTGTGGAATATCCCAGGGGAGTTTGGGGGGGAGGATCCAGTGATAGTAGTATACCAGAAACCAGAGGCCTTGAACAGACCAGTGACTTGCTGCAGTGAACATTTGCTGGTAAAGTTGATTGGACAAAAGTGTATATATACTATGTGACACACCAGTGCCCCTGCCATCAAGACAAATGAAGAGGCCATGGAAAGTGGAAAGATGGAGAAGTGAAGAGGTTTTGTTGGGTTGTTTTGATTTGATCTTGCTTTTGTTTGTTTGCTTGCTTGCTTCGTTTTGTTTTTAATTTTCTTTTGTGGACCTACAGGGGTGAGGGGAAAATATGGTGAGATATTAGAAGAATTAAGGTACATGATGTGAAAGTCCCAAAGAATCAATAATGAAATTATGTTTAAAAAAAGACAAAACACTTGACGTAAAAATACCAAGGAATCTACAGCAAGAGATAATGAAAGATACAATTAAGCTGAAATATTCAATGGCTAGTTACTAAAAGAACACCATATATTTACTTTTTCATGCAATATTACTATTATGCCCACAGATTTTTATCTAGATACAACTGAAGTGGCTCTCTTAACACAGATCCTCTGCACTGTTTGGTTAAGGTAAATTTGCTAAACAAATTGACTGCAAATTGCCCTAATAATATTTCTCCTATAGGGCAACTTATACAACAAAACCTCTCCACTTCTCCATCTTTCCTCTTTCCATTGCCTCTTCATGTAAGCATCATTTTACTAAACTATTTTCCCTAAATTACTAATCTACAAAACAAGAGTCCATTTGCTCATTTTGGTAAAAATTCAGTCACTAACATGCATTTGAAGCATATTATGTTCTTGATATCCTTTTAAGGCAAATATAAAATGAAATGTTTTCTTGGCCCAGTAGCTCTCATAAGTTAGGAAGAAATATGCAAGAAAAATCATATTTGCAAAACATGAGAATAACATAAACTTTATTAAGTTATTAGGTCAAGATGTGACAAGGTCTCTTTTTCTTCTATTATATTTTATTTATTTTTGTTATAAAACAGCAATTCACAAAGGGCTTTTATCAGACATGTGTGCATACCCTAAGTCTTTATAATAGAATAAGTCTAACTTTCAATTTAAAACACAGATTAGGAACAGCACTTAATTTCTCTCCTAAATTACACTGTTCTCACTGTACACCCACCAAGAGAAAACACTTCATTAAAATTCTGGGTTAACGACATTTGGGAGGCCAGCATGGGACTGATCTGGACCCCCTGAATGTGAGTGTCATTGAGGAGGCCTGGGCAACCTATGGGGCCCTGAGCAGTGGATCAGTGTTTATCCCTGGAATACAAACAGACATCGTGTGTCCATAGCACAAAGAGGGATACTCACTCATCCTGGACTCTTAGGGGAGTGCCTGGACCCTACCCTGAGTGAAATGACAGACTCTAGATATCCCCTATGTGGAAGGAATTGGCAATAGGGTGGGAGGCTGGGGGGGAATGGGGGGTGTGGGAGGAGGGGAGGGAGAGGGAACAGGGATTGACATGTAAAACAAGCTATTTAAAATTAAAATAAAAAATTCTGGGTTAATGGTACTCTTGATTTATGCTGTAGCTCTGTGTAAGAGACATGTGATGGCTCAGTGGTTAACTGTGCTTGCTGTTCTTTCTGAGGTCTTGAGTTGGGTGCCCAGCACCCATGTAGGATGGCTCACAATTGCCTGAAACTGTAATTTCAGGGCATCTGGCCTCAGAAGGCACACACATTTGTGTGGCATTTGCTTACACACACACACACACACACACACACACTTGAATAAAAATATATTTAAAGATAAAAAATACGTTTAAATTTATTTCTTGAGCTTTATAAGTAATATGTTAAATTGTTTATAGCATTTCTGCAGTTTAATCTTGTATGTTTAAATGTGTTTCTGCATGTAGCCATATTTTACTACAGTATATTATTCCAGAACAGGACTGTGCCAATGTTGACTCTATTGATACTTGTACTGTTCTTTCTTGCCTGTTTTGCTCTTATGAACATGCCATCACCAAACTTCTTACACAGTCCTCTCCATGTACTTAAGCTAATATTTTTGGTTGGAGATATCCCCAAAAATGTTTTTCTAGATATAGAGAATACAATGTTTAGTAACATAGGATAACATGGAATTCTTTCCCAAATGGTGTCACTCTGATCTCTCACTACATAGAGAATAAGGATACTCAATAACGAACATGATGCTCAGGCTTCAGAATCGACAGCTTGCCTGCCACTACCAGTCTTCTAGAGAAGAACATCCTACTGTGGTACCATATTTCCACCTTCCTAGGTTAGTGTAAGGGTAGAATGGTTGTGCTTATTAGTCTGACCAAGAAAAAAGAACAGAATAGAAACAGTATCCTTTCAGGAGAGCAGGAAGGGGGTATTCCATCATAAAAAAGTCTACATATCTTGTCTATGTTTTATATGATGCTAGAATCATATTTTCCATTGCCATGTAAACCAGGCCATTCTTTAAGCAAGTTTGCAATTTCTCTATGAAAATGGTTTCTGCTTTATGAAGTCTGAGATGAAGCAGATTTCCACCATGCTCACCTGCACTGTCTTCCTTGAACTATTGCACATGTTGTCCTACGATGAGTCACCCAGGAGAACATTATGTAGATGTTTCATGCCCTGTGATGGAATTTATCTTCCCAGCACAAACTTACCCTTGTCAGTTTCCTCCTCCTCTGTGGCAACTGTATTCACCTGTGTTCACAGACTGGGAACTCAGTCATCACAGACTTTATCTCTCTCAAACCTTCACAACAGGCAGCATCTGATTGTTTCTACACTATGAGCCATGGATGGACCTTTGGGTTGGTTTCTGTTGATATCAAAACACTAGAAGGTATTGAACTTTTTGTTGTGATGATATTTTCACTCTACAAATGCAATGAAGTGTGAAATGCCTGGTATCATCACTAAAATGAGGATGCTGCTACCAAACTTCCCAGAGATCAAGTCAATTTGCTATTCATTGTCACATAGCTAATCGGCAGAATGTAAGACAAGTCTCTATAGTACACAAAAACGCTCAAGAAGTAGACATTTGAACTGAGGTGGCCCTCTGCCTCATACAATGCCATGCCTCCTCGAAGAATGACTGACCTAGAAAACAAAGGTATAAGTCCTGATTATGCGGCTAGCTATTATTTTGAAAACGGAGTGATGACCAAAGGAATTAAGATGGGACTGGCAAAACCCACAGAGGCAGCTGACCTAAACAAGGGGGAACACATGGACCCCAGACTGATGACTAAGGGGCCAGCAGGGGACTGATCCAGACATCTCTCCCACCGAACCTGGGTGACAGAGAGGAAGCCTTGGCAATCTGTGGGACCTTGGAGAGTAGAGCAGTATTTATTCCCGGCATACAGATGGACTCTGGGAATCCATACCACGTGGAGGGATGCTCTCTTAGCCTGGACATATGGGGGAGAACCTAGGCCCTTCCCATGATGATGTGACAGACTCTGAAAATCCCTCATGGAAGCTCTTGCCCTCCCTGGGGAACAGAGCGGGGATGGAATGGGAGTGAGGGGTTGGGAGGACTAGGGTTGGGGGAGGAGGGGAGGGAGAGGGAACTGAGAGTGACATGCATAGAAAGTTAAATAAAAATATGGAAAAAAAGAAAACAGGTAATGGGTTTGTTTCTTCAAAGTAAAGAACATATAGTATTTGCTGTCGTGGAAAGTAGGAGCTTCTAAGCCTACATCAGAGTCAATGAAAACATGTATCCATCATGAAAGTCTGAAGGCTTCCCAAATACTACATATGTTTCTGGTAAGACCAGATATGAAAATGAATGTGACCACATGAGACATCATTTTTCATGGCAAGCATCATCTCCTCGGAAGAGAATCAGTCAGATAGTAAAACTTAGTATGAAAAGTTCTTTACTGTTGCAGCCACTAACAGTGTACTCATGAACTTAACAAACATTTATCAAGTACCTACTATATACTAGGTTCTGGAATAGACACATGATAATAGGCAAAAAAAAGATGCTGTGCTAGGAATGTTACATATAAACATTAATTTAATGTTATGGGAAAACCAGTATGAACTTCATTTTGCTGAATGGGGCATAGCAAGGTTGAAGGACTTCACTAGGGTCATGGAATAAGGCCTTACAATGCCCATCCTAAACTGTAGTGGTCCAAACTGCACATGACTTTAGAATAATAAGAGTATCTCAGACTCAGAGCATCCTTAGGATGTTTTTTTGTTGTTGTTGTCACAAGAACTACTGTTTATGTACCCATTTTATAGATAAAAAAGGGGAGGGCAAGTACTTTATGTACTTTATACATCATTATTCAATACCAAAGAAGAGACTCAAAATCAAACACAGACCTTCTGCTTCCTTTCTTAACCATTAGGCTACAATTCCATGAAAAAGTTCCTTGCTACACACCCTCAGGGCAATAAATAAACCTATTACCAGGAGTTAAGATCGAGGAAGTGTTATGTGAGACTGTTTAGGATTGATGGGAAGGCAAGTTAAACCTCTTCAATTCATTTGCCAGTCCTCACTGCGCCCTAAGAATGTCATGCTTATCCTCCAAGCCAGCAGCTGATTGGAAAGTTCCTTTCTTCAGTCAATCTGTTCTAGAACATTTGCATCCTTTGACTCACCATGGAAGATTATACACATGTAAACACAGAGCAGAGCTTAAGAGGTGTCTGCAGGCATTTTCAATGCTATTTTTTGCTCAGTAGCATTTTCTCCCTTTTGCAGTCACTTAATCCCCCGAGAATGCAAATCAACCCTTTACTATGTATTTTAAGCCATCCCTAAAGCCTCCTGAAATAGATACACAAACGGATCAAGGCTTAACTTAAAAGTCATATTATTTAATCTTTATCTTTCCTCCACCTTAATATTATTTTCTTAGCTACCACCTCGAAAACTTCCATTTCCACAATTTGTTAAATGGAGGTAAAAACAGAACTCATTCGTGGCAAGACAGTTACACAAGAGTGATTTACTGAGTACTGAAGAAAATGTAGGAAACATGTAAGTTCCTTGCTTTGTGAGCTAAAGGAATACCAGCAGTGAACTTCAAGGACCATAACAAGGAAAACAAGTGGGCACCATTCAGACTGTGAATGTTTACTCAAGCACTTGTGTGTCTTCCGGGAATATGTCAAGGGCAAGAGTGGGAGATGCACCTTAGGAGGTGGAGTCTGAAGAAGGAGGATGGATCACTGGGGACTTGCACCCTTGGAGAGGGCACCCAGCTACTTCTTGTCTCCATAAACACAAACCATACTTACAGTACCAGAAAAAGTGGGATACAGATCCTGAAACTGTCTTCCTGATCTGTCAAGTTGACACATGCTTATGACTTCCAAGGAAAATGTTAAGGTGACAGGGTAATAAGTAGCTGAGCCTGTATGCTGAGAACCACAAAGTGAGGACCCCAGGAGACCTCAAACCTTCCTTGAACCTTGATCCTAGGCTTTGTGAACACAATGATGCCACACCTTTGTTCCCATGAGCAGAAACAAGGTAGCAACAGCATCTGGGCCTGGAATGCCACAGAAATGCTTGGGTGGTGCCATTTGAGCAGGTAAGTGCTGACATTCTGTGGGCACTGAACTGGAATGAGCCAACTTACTGCTGGCCCAGAACACATTTTCTTATTCCTTCTTCACTCCTGACAATGACAGACACAAATATGACATTCTGGAAATGGAATGTTAAGCCCATTAGAAAATTACTGCCATACACACGCTTCTATTCAATTTTCAGTTTAGCTTGGCATATTTTACTCTCACTCTCCACCCCCCACCCAACCAAATTGTTACTAACAGGTAAATAATTGTGAAGGACACTCTGAATAAATAAATGAATAAAAGCCCCAATACTTTCTAGTCTGTGTAAATTTGCTAGTGGTTATAATTTATAATTGTAATGTATACAGTTGATACCTTTGATAAGTGCTAATACTTAAAACATTCTAAATACTGGTATAGTAAACAATTGCCTTAGTTTCTCTGAATCTGTTTCAAAGGTCTTCTGAATTTTGGAGTTCCATGGAATGTAATGAGCAGGACTGGGACTGGATGGGAAGGTAGAGGGGATCACAGGTGCACTAAAGGTCAAAGCAGCACAGTTTGCCTTCAGACACTGTAAGGGAAACTCAGATGTGCTGTACACAGTCATCATTTACCATTTCCACATGGACTCCTTCAGTACCAAGTGTAAGCACTCTTAGCTTTGTCTGTGAGGTGTGTCAGACCCCTTGGCCACTCACCAGTGACTGATGGGACTGGAGACAAAGCAGCACAGTTGACTTGTTACTTAGTTGGAATTACAACACACAGTCTATCACCTAGAAAATTCCCAAGACAATCCAGCTTGCCAGAGACAGAGCAACTCACTTGAAATACACATCCCTAGTGACTGCTTGCATTCCTTTCTCACTCCTCTAATGCACAATAGAGTTTTCTGGAACTATCTTTCCAAAAGTAACTACACTGAAATTCTTGTCTTAAAGTTTCCTCCTAGGGTGTGGTGGTTTTAAAGAAAATGCTCTAAGGAAGTGGCACTATTAGGAGGTATGAAAGAAGTATGGCACCGTTGGGGTGGGTTGTGAGGTCTCTTTTGCTCAAGCTTCCCTCACTGTGACATCAGTCAACTTCCTCTTGTCTGCAATATGTAGCACTCTCAGCTCCAGCACAGTGTCTGCCTGCACACTGCCATGATCATTATGGATTGAACCTCTGAAACTGTAAGTAAGCCACACCAATTTAATGGTTTCTTTATAAGAGTTGCTGTGATCATGGTGTCTCTTCATAGCAATAAAAACCTCACTAAGGAAGAAGTGGTACCAAGGACTGAGATATTGCTGTGATAAGCCTGAGAATGTGTTTGTTTGGAGTAATTTGTATTTTGGTACTTTGGGTTATAAAAGCAGTGGGATGTTTTAGGCACTGCCTAATGGACCATACTACTAGGATCATGGAAGACAGTGTTACTGAGTGTGTTTTGATGAGCTGTGGGGGGCTACCCCATCATTCTTGTGGTATTTTTGGTGAAGGAAGTTGTTGCCTTTTCCCTTGTCCAAAGAGTCTGCCTAAGGCTAAAGTGAAGAATTTTGGATTAATTCCATTGGCAGAAGAAACCTTAGCCTAGTATAGACTCTGTTTTGTGAATATTAATAGTAATTCTAGTGAAGATTCATAATGAAAATGAACTAGTTAAAAAAATAAAAATACAAAATGTACAAATAGAGCAAAGGGGCATGAGGAAGTGGAACAGAGTTAAATCCTGTGCTCAAGGAGGTAAATGATTGAAAATATAATAAAGGGAGTATTGGTCTCATGGCGAGCTCCCATCTTGCTAAGTTTCCAACTTGTGGAAATAAACTAAAGAAAAACTTAGAGCCAGATGTGGTAGGCCATGCTTTAATCCTATCACTGGGAAGACAGAGACTGACAGATATCTGAGTTTTAGGTCAACCTGATCTATAGAGCAAGTTTCAGGACAGCCAAGCTTAGGCAGTGAAAGAAAGCTGGTAAAGACGTAATTGAATGAGAAGACCACGTTGAAGCCTCAGCAAGCCATAGAACTTGGCAACTTCAGCTACCTGATTCTGGCATTAGGGTTAAGGATAGAAAAAAGGAGTTATGGAATAAAAACACCGCAGCTGGGCATTCTGGGGGATGTCCTTCTGTATGCTGGGAATATATGTTTCTCTTATTGGTTGATGAATAAAGCTGTTTTGGCCAATGGACAGGCAGGATGTAGCCAAGAAGGAAGTATAGGTGGGGCTATCAGACTAGGGGAATGCTTGGAAGAGGAATGCAGAAGCAAAGAGCTGCTGAGGGAGCAAGAGGGCTGGGCATCACCAGTAAGCCAAGACAAAGTGGAAATTCATAGATTAATAGAAATGGATTAATAATTAAGAGAAGGCTAGCCAAAGAGAAGCCTGAACCATAGGCCAGACAGTTTATAATTAATGTAAGCCTCTGTGTGTTTATTTGGGACTAAGGGACTATAGTACAATATGGGACAGAGTTCTCCGTCTACAACAGGCATGTGTCAGGTGTGTCACTGAATGGAGGCCTAATAGAGAGGCCATTGAGTAAAGCTGTAAAATTGAAGTCTGAATTGCCTTGGAAAACCCAAGATGTTAGAGATGTCAGAGTTGTGGGATACTTGCCAAGGAGATGTACTAATAAGAAGTAGAACAAGCCTAAGAGAAAGAAGGGTATTGTAGTCAACAAAGCTCAACAGAGTTGGAGATCTGAACAGTGTTTTGACAATGGATATGGAGCTATAGAGTTTGAAGTTTGTCCAGCTGGTTTTTGGTCTTCATTTTGTCCATCCATGTGTTTTGGAATGGTAATTTATATCCTGTGCCATTATATGTTGGATGTATGTGATTTGATCGTTGATTTTGATTTTTACAAGGGAATTAGAGTTAAGAGATTTTTGCCTTTGAAACAAGTGTTGAGACTATTATAGACAATGGGGACTTCTGAAGTTGAATTGAATGCATTTTTGGCATTGTGATATGGCTATAAACCTTTGAGGGCCAAGGAGTGAAATGTGGTGGTTTGAAAGAAAATGCTCCCCAAAGGAAGTGACACTATTAGGAGATGTGACCTTGTTAGAGGAAGTGTGTCACTATGGGGGTGGGCTTTGAGGTCTCTTTTGCTCAAATTTACTTCTGTGTGACATTCAGTTTGACTTTCTGTTTCCTGCAAGATGTAGTACCCTCAGCTCCAGCACCACATCTGCCTGCAAGCCACCATGTTCCCCATCATGATGATAAAGGACTAAACCTCTAAAACTGTAAGCAAGCCACCCCAATTAAATGTTTTCTTATAAGAGTTGTTGTGGTCATGGTACCGCTAAACAGTAATAGAAAACACTGAGATATAGGGGAACTAAAATAAAAACAGCCATCCATGGTCTTTGGTTGAATTCTGCAGCCAACTTCCCTCTTTTCTCTCTGTATCTCAACAGCAAAGTCTATCTCTATTTACCTATCAACTTTTAGATGTTCATAAACTGAAATGCAGCTGTGTGTACACAGTTTTTAGGAGCCTACTGTACCATTCTAGGGTACACAACAATAGCTAATTAGACCCAAAGAAGCCAAGAAATCAATTAGAATGAATCAAGTTATCTCCAGTGGCCTCCTATTCTACATTACATTCTGGAATATCAAAAAAGACAAACAAAATGGTGTTTGAGAAATTATATATGCTGTAATTTCATCTCTCAGAGTCTCTGACACTCACTCATTAGTTACTTTTAAGCCACTCACAAACACAGTCAAGCTGTAGCAAAATGGTTTTGGAGTCTTGCAAACCTGGAAACCAAGAGAGGAGCAGTCTAGACTCTCTGAGTCACACTTGATCAGTTGTCAGTGAGTGTCTTGGACAATGACTAGAACTCACTCACTTTGGGATTAACCACAAGGACATTGTTGTTCATTTGTTGGTTGTGACAACTTATTTAAAGCTTCACCTTTCTTTGGAGACCATCAGAACATTCCAGATGAGATGTGGAGAAGTCAGGCTAGCCAGACACAAACCCTTGTTCCACCCATTCCTAGCTCTGTAATTTAATCCAAGATGATTAGTTTTGCTCTGCCCCATGTTCCTCATCTTCACAGAATCTATTTTGAAGAACTGGGAACTCTTAACTACATGCAATGGCCTGGTAGAAGTCCATCAGTTTTCCAGGGTATCGAGTAGAAATGCTTCTATCAAACCTGAAATGAGACTACATTTAAATAAGGCTAAGGGGGAGGTTTGTACACACTACAGCCTCAAAAGCACTAGCAAAGCACATGCCAGGTGTTTAAACAGAGCTGGACCAGCTCAGCATTCCCCATCAATGTTTACTTTTATTATCTCAATTAAGGTACTTCCCAAGGACACATTTCAATAACCACCAAGAATCATCCAAATACCTGCATTGTAAACTGCTGTTCTTTCATGATGCTGGCTCTGTTGTACTTTCTCCTTTCATGAGACATCAGCCTACCTCACAGACTTTTTACATAGTATCACCAATCTGATTTTTTCAGAATTGGAATCTAAGATACAGGGTCATAACCACTTTATTAATATACAGAGCACACAGAAAAGACAGACGAGGGGAGGGGAAGTGGTGAAATGAAACAAGTCACAACCACAGGCAAATCCCCATATCCCATCCTGATTTTATAGGAAACTCAGGAGTATAAATCAAATCTCAGTGTCTCTAGTCTTGGAGGGGACAGACTTCATAGTCATGACTTCTATATAAAAAAAAACACTCTAACATCAAGAAAGAAATGTCTTATGAATGAAAGACCATGAGGAGTGAAGCATACTAAAACTGGAGAATGGGATCCCAAAGCAAGGATCCAGAATCAGAGATGATCCAATGGCATGTTAATAATGTCCACTATAGACAGGCACATTGAAGATGCCGGTGGTCCTACCTCAGCCAACCCTCCACTCATAACCACATGCATTCATTGAATTGAGTTCTAAATATTCAGTATATTTAGCTAAAGACAATGGACATGCAGCACAAATGAGCTTCTTGAATGCCACAGAGCAGAGACAAAAAAAGTCACATAAAGATAGATATATCATCTACTTCCAGATAATGATACATGCTATGACTGCAAAACAAAATAAGAGACAAAGAAAGAGAGGTAGAGATGGGAAATTATTTTAGCAAGAGCAAGAAAATAAAGTCAATAATGAGGGCAGCCACATCAACATTCCTCTTTGGTCTCTTTGCCATACCCATCCTACAGTGGATGTAAACAGCTTGTACCCACGCTCCTCTTTGGAGGACAGTTTCTTACCTAAGTGTTGCCTTGTCTAGGAATGGCTAAAAAGTTGTATTCACACTTCTTATAGAAGCTTCTTATAGACAGGGATTTGAAGTATAGTCCTCTTGTTTCTACAGGATGAATCTGAATTGCAGTTTACATACCAGAGAGACATGTAGGATGAAACTGAGGTGATCAGTTAGCTCTTCCCTAGCATATTTTGCCTTTCTCAGTCTTTCCTGAGAACATGTTTTCAGCAGTTCCCTTGCATGAGGATCCTAGTCCCACACTCTGCTCCTGGAAAATTCTAGCATAAGATATAACAGCTTTTTCTTAGTTTTCTTTCCTTCCTCCTCCTACTCCTTCTGATTCCTCCTTCTCCTCCTTCTCTTGAAATTTGCTTTTTCTATCAGCATCCCGGCAAGGGCTCCACATCTGGAGATGAACAACCACATCTCACTTCTTTGTAGCCTACCTCAAGAAGAGGAAGCTGGCACTGACATATGACTCGTTGGTAAGGCGTTTGGCTAGCATGCACAGGATTCTGGTTCAATGCCTGACACTTCAAAAAACTGAAAAAAGAAGAGTAATTTGGGTAATAAAAGACCAAAATTCAATTTGCATTTGCCAAATGATGGGAAGGAAGGAGCAGAAAGGACCACACTGAAACACAAGCTTCAAGATCTGCCAAGAATTTCACATATATTTCTTAGGAGAGACATTTTGGTGCCTAGTTTCTGCTCATTATCCTGAATCAATCAATCAGAGAAGGAAACTTCACAGCTATATTCCCAACAGAAAGGTCCCCCTATTTAGAGCATTTAAAAAGGTACTGTCAGTGACAAGCACTATGGTGGCTTATTTTTGCATGTATCCTCAAGTACTTCTCTGGCATGTAAAATCTTTCATACGGATGGGAAAAACTACCCATACCTTTAAAGCTTAAGTTCCATTGGTTATAAACTGGGTTTCTATTGCCCACTGGCCCTTAAAGGTACTACAGCAATGACTGTCACATGTAAATGCCATAATCTCCTTGAGTAATTACTAGTCTGTGGAGGTAATGTGGAGGTGATGAACAAGCCAAGAGGGTTCCTGCTGATTCTTTGTACACCCATCAGGCAGACGCTATGATTCTGTTGGCTTAATTATTACACCTTGTATAGATGAATGCAGGGAACATGCTTGCCTTGTCATCAGCTGCCCAGGGGACTAGTACAGAGTAATTGCTTTCCAACACGGCAGGAGCCATCGACTGCCAGCCACAGGCACCATCTGGTTCTCGATCCCTCCCCCACAAGCTTCAGAAAGCCTCCTGGGGACAAGATGAGATATCAGGGTTGCAGCTATCATCAATATGCTCATGACCTCTTAGTTCCTTTAGTCTAATTACATATTTTATGTTACTAAATATTCCTGAAATACTAATTCTAAATATATTTATAAACATATAAATTCATATGTTATACTATTTTATATTGCACTGTCACATAAAATGTGAAATATTCTTCTATATTATAGAATTATATATTTATACATATATGTGAGCAAACATTAAATATGTAAGTATTTATCATTACACTGTCATTTTTTGAAAAATAGGCTAAAGACAGCCATTCATGAACAGATAAGAAATGTTTGGTAGATGATATTACTAAAATTAACCTGATTTCTGAAGAAGTTATATTCATTTGAATGTCATTTATCACACAAAATTCACAATAAGTTTTTATTGAATAAAACGTGAAATTCTAAAATCATAAATTATGAAAATTATGTAACTGAATATCAGTTAAGGTTATATGGGTAAATATATATGCATATCATCCTATATGAGACTTTCCAACCTCTCTAAGTCTCTTGGTTATATACTTATAAAGAAAGCTTGAAAGGCTGCAAATAGAACAGACAGGAGAAGAAAAACTTTAGATCTTTTCCTTAATATAAACAATTGGCAAATAATGAATAACAAATTGAGTTTAGCAATCTGAGAGTTCTAACATGAAATAGACAACCCCTATGTGTTGAATTAATTAGCAGCTAATCAACAGAAAGAGAAATAGTCAAAAAGCTCACACAGTTCACATGTTAAGAACCATGAAAGAATATTACACTATGGATGTTCTGTTCCATGAACTGTTAGCTGCTCTCAATTCTGAGGAACCTACCTAAAGACCAGCCTACCCTCATCCCATTTTCCAGTGTAGGTAGAAGTGTACACAGATGTATGATGGCAGAATCATCAATGTCACTTTTGCTATTAAATCCCAAAATGTCTGAAGAGGATCAAACAGCACATGCCATCTAATTTAATGACACTGATACAAACTGGGCTTCATTCCCTACAATGGCATGCGAGAACATACTTTTCATTTTTTAATGCTTTCTGAATCCATTCTGCAAAGATTGTCCAAGTCAGCTGTTATTCTGATGGTTTCCCTTTTATACATAACTTGTGTCTGTTTACATGTTACTTTCAACATTTCTCTGTTATGTTTTAATTACTAGAGGCCATGGGGATTTTATTCTCTGGTCCTATTTGGTGTTCTCTGTGTTTCTTATATCTGTATAATCATTTGTTAATAATCTGTATAATTCCCTTGATTTGGGAGTTTTCATCTATGCTCTTGTCAATGTCAAATGGTCTATGACGAATATACAATTCATGTACATTTCTTTCACACATTTATTTAATATATTCATATTATTTGCTTGAGTGGTTCAATTCCTATGTTTTATCTTCAAATCTAATATGCTATCTTCTACTTGATCCAGTCTACTGATAAGGCTTTCCCTTGAGTTTTCTAATTGACTTATTAAGATTTTCAATTTTATCTTCAATTTACCTTGAGTTCTCTTCAATATTTCATTTCAGAAATTAGACTTATTTATTTTATTTATGCATACATTTTTGCCTGCACATATATACACCATATATGATTAGTGTTCACAGAAGTCAGAAGTGGGTATAGGATCCCCTGGAGCTGGAGTTACAGATGATTGTGAACCACTATGTAGGAGCTAGGAGTCTAACCCAGGTTCTCTGCAGGAACAACAAGTAACCTTAATAACTGAGCTATCTCCAGTTTCAAGCCCTCTTTTCTTCAATATTTGCATCCCTTTAATGAATTTGGTTTCAAATCCTGAACTGTCTTCTCTATTATAATAGGCAGCATGTTTGTGTGGTTTGGTCATCACTTGGACATCCATTGTCATTCCCTTTAAGTTCATTGATCTGATTACCTCTGTCTTTTTTAAACTCCTAATTATTTGATACATTTCATGCTACTTCTCTCTTTTTAAATTCCATGTCTGGAGTTCATCAGGACAATTCTCATTAGAGAACATTTCTAGAGGACTAGCAAATTTGAGGGAGATACACTGCCTTGGCATTTCATGTTGTTTGTTTCTGCTATGTGACCTAGACCTGCGGACTTCCTATTTTAGTTGCATGTCATATGTGATATTCTTTTTAATCTGCCTTAGGTAGGGCTGGTGCAGAAGCGGAGCCAGGGACATCAAGTGAATGAACTGCTCCACTGCTGTTAGGACTGCAACTTTGGAGATGGTGCTGGGGAGAGTGAGTTTCAGAGTAACTCAGCAGGCAAAGGTAGTAGGCAAATTGCACATATGGAGCTAGATCTATGGGACCAAAGGACCACAACACAAAAGCAAAACAATACCAACAATACGAGTTTAGCTAAATATTAATAAGGGAAGAAACAAGAAGCACCATGAAATATTTCTTGAGTCCCTCTCAGTAAATAAATGCAATATGGTTAAGGAAGCCCTTGCACCATGTAGCATCCTAAGACCCCCACAGAGGACGGGAATGGGCAGTGGGCCCTATTAGCAACATGCCTATATGGAGTGGTCCAGGTTTGTAAAATATGTACTTAAGACAAACTTCCTGGTTTGGAGTAACATTTCAATGAAGGCAAAAGTTCACACATGGTCACCTCACCCCCAACCAAGAGGCCAACCCAAACAGATTGTTAAGTTAGACAGCTATTCCCATTGCCACTGAACTAGCATTATGAACACATGGACTTACCTCTACTATTCCAGGTTAAAAACTGAGAGGGGCTTCTTAAAAAAAGAAACAAAAACATTGATTGGGATGTAAAATATTCAAATTTTTAGCTATTATTATTTTACATCTGTAGTCAAATATCAAGCCTACTTCACCAATGTTCCCTTGTTCAGGAATGGATATGTGTTATTCTAAAAGGAGTGAAAAAGTATTGTAAGGACAAAAAATCATACATTTAGGTGAAATATTTGCTATGGTAAACACAAGCAACACATCTGGTTTATAGAATCAATAAATTCCTGAAGAGAACTGTGAACAATGAGAAGATAAAAACAGAAAAAGGGAGTAGAATGTAAATAGAAACTAGACAAGGTCTGAGCAGATTAGGACAACAAAGTAGAGAAAGAACAATACCACAGCAAAACTAACACATTTACTAGAAAATGCACACATAACTATTCAAACATAAAAAGCAAAAGCAAACCAGCAAGTGTGGGAGCAAATGTTTTAGACTGACCCAGGATGAACAGGCAGAAAAGACAAGTAACCCTGATCAACAGCCCAGAGCAAGAGGCAAAAGTCTAGAGAAATAAGAGTCAAGAGCAGAGTGGAAGGGGACATAATAAGTCTGTGGGATTAATATGCTTCCCCAGATTCCAGAATTTTTTGTCAGTATCTGTTCATGATATACTGAGTCAAGCTTTTTCATATTTCAAGAAGAGAGAGGACATCCATAGCATGATAGGCAAAAAAAACCCACAACAATTTCTTATAAAGGCATATAATTCCAGTGTCATAATGTTTCATACCCAAAGCAAAAGGTAGGGGGAGAGTTTAGATGGGACATAACAGTAATAAAGAATCCTGTGTAAATATTTCATAGGAGAGTCAGAGTGCTCTCTTCATGCATGAGCTATGAAGTATAACATACATGATCACACTCACACTTATCACCGAACAACATATGCTGGTCAGTCAAGAAACAAGAAAGGCCAAAATGAAAATGACCTGCTTAAAACAAGCAAAGGCCAGCAGTGAGCAGTGGAGCAGTAATGAGTGGTAATAACCAAACTGTTCAGTTTTCAAATCTCCAATCACACAAGCAGTTATTGATTCCTTTCTAGGTACAAGTAAGTATTTGTTCTACGTATATTGACAGGTACAATTTCCAGGAATACAAATGTTTGTTGAAACAGAAGGCTCCTGCTATGTTAGGAAAGAAAATATTTTTAAAGGCAAACAATCTCCTCATCATAGAGTTTTTACAAATTCGTTACTAAAATAGATTAATGTCACATAGAAAAATTTTAAGCAAAATGTGCAAATTACCAGGAATTTGTTTTAAAGGCTCTATGGTGATCACAATTCAACAGAAAGGAAACAGTAATATAAAGTTGCTGTTAACTTTCAAATAATGGTTCATATTAAAATGTTATCAAGTCAGCTAGGAGGTGATAGCACATGCCTTTAATCCCATTATCCACGAGGCACAGGCAGATAGTCTTCTGTGAGTTCAAGGATAGCCTGGTCTATAGAGGGAGTTCCAGGATAGCCAGGAATACACAGAGGAAGTCTGCCTCAAAAAACCAACCAAACAAAAGAATGTTATCTAAATCTGTGGAGCGAGTTCATGTGTTGAGCGTCCTTAGATACAAATTTGAAGTTTTGAAGTATAACGTGGTGTATAATTTTCTTTTTTTGCCTTGGTTTTTGAGAAAGGGTTTCTTTGTGTAGCCTTAGCTGTCCTGGAGCTCGCTCTGTAGAACAGGTTTGCCTCACACTTACAGAGACCCACCTGCCTCTTTCTCCCTGGTGCTGGGATTGAAGGTGTGTACCACCAATGCCCAGTTGTTACATACTTTTCTGATGTCTCATTTTGGAATATATAATAAAAGTTTGCAATATTTTTTGTATCTCCTAGTTAAGCACCCCAGAAATTCATTAAAATATTTATAAACACCAATGTGTTTGAAACAATTTTAAAAATCTAAATAGTGAAAAGTATGAATTTTGTGAAATATGTTACATGCATATACACACACAGTATATAATATCATGCAGTCATTAAAGTAATATTGTGATAGACCCAAAATACTGACGGAAATGTTGAGGGTATCTCACTAAATCAAACATAAATAGCAATAAACACTATGCAGTGTAATTCTATTCTGCATTAAGTAATGGAAGGATGTATGCCAAAACTCAAAAGTGGCTACTTTAAGTGAACAGTTTGTAGATGCCATTTACTTTCTTCACAGTTTTATATATTATTCAGGCTATCAAAGGGCCTCCAACACCCAACCTTCCTTTTTTCCTGTACTAACTGAACATTTGTGTGACTAAGTACAGGCTAATGGAATTGCAGTGGGGGTGATATGTTTGACCTCTGGCAATGGGTAGATGCTCTTCTTTTCTATTTCTTGCAGACAAGTGACTCTGAAGCTGAAGCTGAATCAACCATCTTGGATCATGAGGTAGAAGCTAAGTTTGAGGGTATCAGCACAATACACGAGAGAGTTCAGACCACACACCATGAGCTCTTCTCACCTGAGAGCCTCAGAACAGCATGGGATACCAAGAGCCTCTAATCACTCACACGTGACCCATGTTGCAGGAACTAGAGTCGCACCTAACATATACTCTTCCCAAAAGCCCTATTTTTGACATTTTATAAACATTGTTGGAGAAAATAGCATTAAGGGAAGAGTAAGCGATCTAACAGACACTCATTGGGACAAATCACAACTATGAGGCTCACAGTAAAAACAATTATCAAAATGTTAAAACCCACAAACACAACCACCATGAACACAAACTACAAGTTTCTTAGCTGACGTTTCCCCCTTTCTGTGTGTGCTTATTTCTTTTAAACACAACATATAGTTGGACAATAAGATGTGTCTGCATTCTTCCTCTAGATGCTTCCTTCATTCTTTAGTGCTGACACAGATTAAAAAGATTACACGATTGACCAAAAATTTGACAAAAGAGTGACTAAAAACAGCTACTTTTCAAGGATCTTATGGAATAGACAAATCTGGTCTTACCCTTTCAGTGCCTCCAAACTAAAATTTAAGATACAAAAGGAAGGTAGCTATGCTCACCACCCAGAAACATGGTATGTACTCACTCATACATGGATTTTAGACATGAATCAGGGCAGTGCCAGCATACAATCCCACTGCCAGAGAGTCTGGGAAACAGAACCTTCATCCAGCGATTAATGGAAGCAGAGGCAGACAGACACCCATAGCTAAACACTGAACTAAACTTCTGGAATTCAGTGACAGAAAGGGAGAAATGATGAGCAAAGGAATTAAGACTGGGCTGGTTTAACCCACAGAAACAGTTAACCTGAACAAGGGGGAGTTCTTGGACCCAAGATTGATGGCTGTGTGGAAAGCATGGGACTGATCCAGACCCTGAATGTGGGTGTCAGTGAGGAGGCCTAGGTAATCTATGGGGCCTTGGGTAGCATTTGTGCCTGGCATACAAATAGACTTTGAGTGCATGCACTCTCAGCCTGGACTCTTGAAGGAAGACCCTACCATGGATGACATGACAGACTCAGGAGATCCACCATGGAGGGTCTCACTTTACCTGGGGATCGGAGTAGAGATTGGGTGGGGTCCTGGGAGACCTGGTGTGGAGGACGGGGGAGGAGGGGAGGGAAAGGGAGCTGGGATTGACATGTGAGGCAAGCTTGTTTCTAATTAAAATAAAAAAGGGAAAAATAAAATGCAAAAGGACAAACCTGAGAGCCAATGAGATGTCTTTCCTCAACATGGCCAGTTGACCTAACCCAAGTTTCACATTGAGGCTGTGTAACCTCGAACCCAACAGGGCAAGAAATGTCCAAATCAGGAATAAAAGAGGAAGAAGTAAGAATTATACATTGGGTTGTTTCTCTTTCATCCTTGTTTGCTCTTCTTTGTATTAGAATTAAGACCAGGGAAATCAAACCACAATACCCAACACACAACTGACCCCCAAGGTTTACTTGTTTTGTGAAAGTGCATTATACACAAATATATATAATATTCTGACAAAGCATTGCTGTCACTTTTGTTGCTAAAAATCCACTGTATATAGTAATTATATGAACAAAGGGGTGAAGACCATACTGGGGAAACCCATAGAAGCAGCTGACATGAGCAGGTGGAAGTTCATGGACCCCAGTCTCACAGCTAGGGAAAAATCTTCGGACCAAATCAGGCTCCCTGAATTTGGGTGTCAGTTGGGAGGTCTGCGCAGTCTATGGGGCCTCTGACAGAGGAACCAGTATTTATCCCTGGTGCACAAATGAACTTTAGGAGCCCATTCCCTAAGGAGGGATACTCTCTTAGCCTAGATATACTGGGAAGGGTCTGGGTCCTGCCCCAAATGATATGACAGACTTTGATGATCCTTCATGGGAGGCCTCACCCTCCCTGGGGGGTGGATGGGGAAGGGATGGGGGGTTTGGTGTGGGGAATGGGAGGAGGGGAAGGAGAGGGAACTAGGATTGGTATGTAATTAAGATTGCTTTTAATTTAAATAAAAATTATTTTTAAAATATGAAATTTGAAATGCTAAGTAAGAATTCTAATGATATATAGATATATATCTAAATATATATCTACATGCACATATTTCTTTATTTATATTACAATAATTTATAGTAATCCAAAAGACCGGATTTCAATTTTAATAATTTATTCAAAGTTTTCTTCTAATGAACAATAATAAGTAGTCGAAGAGAATCAACTCTACCCTGTATTATGGTGTAATTTTGTACAAGAATACAATGAAAAAATCAAATATCCCTAAATTATGAACTTATTAGCTTGACAACACTTAAAATATTGCTGGTTGCTACAATAAATATGCCAATAGCTCCCAGCAATAGAACTTAAGAGTGAGAGAATAAAAAGTAAATAGAAGCCTATATTTATAAGTGATAAATCTCTCTACTATCATTGTTAATTTTAAAGAAAAATTAGGGGGGAGTAAAAGAAAGTAATTCAAATACAATCACACAGAGGAAACAATACTAGGAAACATGTTCTGTAAAGTCTATCACAACTTTGAGAATATTTCAGGTTGAAATCACAAAATCTCTTTAGAAATGAGTGATCAGGCAGAGGAAGCTCTTCACTTTTCTGCAGCATCTCTGTTTCTGGTACACAATTAGTAAAAGAGCATGAAAATCTGAAGATTGTAAAACAGAAACTTATTTTCTTTGCACTTTAAGAAATCTGATCTTTACTGTTGAATTACTGGCCAAATAGAGTTCACTGTGTCCTTATTTTATTTTGTATTTATACAGCATGTTTTTATCATTTTGTTATTCTTTTCTGTCCCTAACTCCTCTTTCTTATCCTTCCCAGGACATATTCAGTCAACTTTCTAAACAAACAAACAAAAACTATTAAATAAATAGGTCTAAAAGAAAGCTACTAAATAAAAAAAGCTACTAAAAATATGGATCTAATTCCAGTTGACCAATGTTCCCTGAGCATGGAGTGTGGTTGATATGCCTGGTGATACTCCATTGAAGAAAACTGATTTTCCCTTTATCAGATGCTAACATTTCTGAATAGCTTCTTGGCTAGGGGCGAGATCTTGGGTTCTTTCCCCCACCTCCCTTTTGGAGTTTTCTCTGTCTTGAACTTGTGTAGGTCTTGTGCCTGTGGTCACAGACTCTGAGTTCATACCTGCCCTGTTGTATCTGGAAAATGCTGGTTTTTTACAGTCATCCACAACCTCTGGCTCCTACAATATTTCTGACCCCTGTTCTGCAAAGATCCCTGAACCTTGAGAAGAGGGGTGTGAGGAAGACATCCCACTTAGGCCTGAGTACTCTAAAGACTGCATTCATATTTTAAATGAGCAAGAATAAATTATTAAACAACAGTACAAATGGGAGAGAAAGTACAGGGCAACTGCTCTAAAAGCTCCTGAGGCTTACCTGCATGGCACCATCCTTTTGTACACACACTACAGGACCAAAGATCATAATAAAAAATGGCTAACCAAGACCTGCCATGAGCTCCCCAACCATTAACAAAAATCACAACCATCCGGAAGAGGAAAATCCCTAATGAGCATAGGCACAGACTCCTCAACATGACACTTCTTTGTGTGATAAGTGAAGGCTTTAAAAAACATTGTAACATTGTCTCTTCAAATTCTTACACTATTTGAAATTCTGTAATACTCCCACAATAGTTTTTGAAATAAGAGTAGAAAGACCATGAACTTCTGTCATCTTGAAGTAGACCATGAACTTCTGTCATCTTGAAGTAGGCAACCTAAACAAGGCAGGCACACCAGGAAAGAACAAACCACCCAAGGGCCAAGGCCAGGGGCACCTTCAGCAGCTACATCTTGCACACTGATTCCTGCTTTCTGATCTGTTCCCTGAGCCACATTTTTAATCTGGAAATTTAATATATGATTTGAACAAGGAAATTGACTAGTAGGAGGCTTCTCTGATGCTCTACTCTATGCTTTGGCCAAACAGATTACAGTTTGAGAAAGAATTCAATTTTTATTTTCCTAGTTTTTTTATTTGTTTGTTTCTTTGGGGTTTTTTGTTTGTTTGTTTTCTTCCAAGACAGAGTTTCTCTGTGTAGCAATCCTTGCTGTCCTAGAACTAGCTTTGTATACCAGGCTGGCTGCAGACTCACAGAGATTCCTGTCCCTGCCTCCCAAGTGCTGGAATTAAGGATATACACTATTACCGCCCAGCTTCCTTTCTATTTGTAATAATTAACATTTTATACTTAATGTTTTCAGCCAAAAGGTAGAATACCAAAGTGCAACTTAATAAAGATGATCAACTCTGAAGAAAACAAATAAGTTTGTTAACATGAATGTTTTGATATTTTTGCAAACAAACATTTGATTGCTGGAGACTAGTTTGCCAGTGTGGCATGATGGAGTAAGTAGTAAACCTGTACAAAGTATAAGGCAATTATATCACTGTAGACATCACCCTTAGAAGAGATTAACATAATATTTGTAGAGTGTGTTAGTTCCCAGTAGATTATATCAAAGTGAATCCCCCTTATACATTCAGTCCTTACTACATGTGACTGGTTCCTTTTCCATCTCTCCACCATATTTTTAAAAAATATTGTCCATCACCTTGCTATTAAGATTTTGCAATTAGCCGGGTGGTAGTGGCACATGCCTTTAATTCCAGCACTTGGGAGGCAGAGGCAGGCAGATCTCTGTGAGTTCAAGGCCATCTGGTCTTCAAAGAGAGTTCCAAAACAGTCTCCAAAGCAATACAGAGAAACGCTGCCTCAAGAAACCAAAAAAAAAATTTCCAGTTACTAGAATTGTATTGTAAATGAGCATCTTTTCTTTGAAGTGTACACTGCTTCAAGTACTTTTGTTACAGTAACAACATGAACTAATACACCTACCATTTATTATAAGTCTTCTTTGCTTTGCTTTTTACTTTAATCAGTTTCATTGCGTTCCTTACATATCTGCTTGCCTTTTGCCTTGTTGTCATTTACATAAATGAACTACCTACATTTAATTCTGTGTATTATTTTGTATATGAACTTCTTCAAGGAAACCCATATTAGAGAAATCTGTAATGAGTATATGTGGTATATTTGCTGTTGTGGCTATATAACAATACTTTGTGTGGACATACTATGTTTTTATATGAAAAAGTCACATAAAATGCTATCTTAAGCATTTAAAGTATTTGACTCAGTAGCATTACATTACATTACAATGTTTTATAACTATGACCTCTATGTTGTCATCCAAACAGGAACTCTGTAGTAATCAAACAATAGTCCCTGCTAACATACATTCTATAATTTAATTCTTTTTATTGACTTCATGTATGTAGAATCACTTTTGGTCCTTTGCCCTAATATATTCAAGTACATCTACATCCTGGAAATGGGCAGAATTACATTCTTGTTTTCATTGTTGTGGCAAATATATGAAACAACTTATAAGAGAAAAGACTTGTTTAGTTCAGAGTTTCTAATTGACTTCTGACAGGATTGGCTTCCTCACTGCCATGAGGGTCAACCATATGCAGTGCTTTGGGCTTGAAATGAGTCATACATAACATAAGGATACTGGGATGTGATGGGGAGGTTGCTTAACTTATGGCAGTGAGGAGACACACTAAGAACAAGAAGAAAGTTCTGGGAATCAGACACACACTGTGTCAGCATGCTTGCTTGACTACTTCCTCCAACTAAGTCCCACTACCTGGTTTCCATCACTTCCCAATAACTTCACCAAATTAAGAAGCCATCCATGTGCAACTCCTCTATGGAACCGACAGCTTCCCAGATTCACTCATCACTCAACATCTGAATCTATCAGCTCATGCCCAAGCATTCGGTAAATGAGTCTGTTAGAGGATGCCATATCTAAACATAAAAGTTCCTTTGTAAAGCTTAATACATCCCCATGCATATATATCCTACTTCATTTATGGATTTATCTTTGGATGGGCACTTGGAATTGTCTCCACTTTTGATCTATTTTTGAATTATGCTTTTAGGCACATGGGATGTAAGTGTCTGTTAAAGTCCAAGATTTCAACTCTTTGCAGAGATTATTCCTATCCAAATCCTAACTCCTAGGAATTCCATTATTTATTTCTTGGCCACGCACAGCAACGTCCCTTCATATTTTTACCAGCCCATTAGAGAAATAAAATAAAACAGGTATTTGGTTGTGGTTTTGAATCATCATTTTTTTAAGTTATGCTTTACTCTGCACCTCAAAATGCCTTTCAGTTCTTTTTGTAGCCCAGGTTGACTCAAAGTAGAGACTCTCCTATCTCAACATTTTCAGTGCTATAATTCCAGGCATGTACTAATCCCCCTTTCCAGCTCTGCAACATTTCAATGTGAGTTGGAAGCATCAGCTTTATTTATATCCACATTTCTCTTACAGATTATAGCTTTCTCCTTGATGAAAGTTTTACCCACATCAGCACTACAACAGCAAATATTCATGTTCATGAAAATCTGTGAAATTTTGTGAAAATGCAAGTTGTGATTCAGTAGATTTGAGTTGAGGGTCTGAGAGTCTGCATTTTTAATGAATTCTCAGGGTCAGAGATGCAGGTCATGAGTGTGATGAGTAGGATGGATGCTATAAACAGGCGCAGTAACATAAACTCAAAGCAAACATCAAGCACAATAACCTTTTCTTTAAAGCAACCTACACAGTGGAAGCTACACTCCAAATGTCTCAATTTCTGAGTACTAATGGGAAGCACACTCTTTTAGAAATACAATGTAATGAACAGTGATCTTCACAGGATATGGTCAACAATGACATCGGTAGATATTCACCCACATTCTCAGTGTGACCAGGAGTCCTTTATATGGACCCTGTGGCTCACTGAGCTCCCTTACTGCTCTGAGCCTGATGACTAAGGCTCAAAAGACTATTGGCAGAAATATGTGACGATGAACGTGGGGGACCTACAGACTCCTTAGGCTTTACTCAGATTTCTAGCCAGCAAAACCACAATACATTGTACTTTAAGTAGTATGCAAACTTTAACACACTTTTGATGTAAAAAGAAAACGTCTACTAAGGACAATTTCATACATGGATATAATAGCATCAGCAGGAAGAGAAAATATTTATCAGAGGTTCATTGTGCCCTTCCAGGCATTTTGCTCATGTCATTTTCACAACATTGGGGCAGACACTTCAAACAGCACTATATGGACAGCCAAGTACACAACAGGAGAATCCAATGTTGCGCTTTATTGTTCTTGCCCGTGAAGACTCTTCACAGAAGAAGTCATCTTGATCAATTAGTAGCATTTGGAAGTAAAGCAGAATGCTGACCAGATATTGTCCTACCTGCTTTTGGAGTTGTGGGTAGCCTCATGTGTCATAAGCTTTCTCTTTTAGTTAACTCTTTTGCTAGATTTTTGTTCTCAAAGCATTGAAGATGCTGGTGTTTTGTTTTGTTTCAGTTTTAAACAATCTAGATGACCCATCTTATCTGAATGTCTTACTTTCTCTTTGGTTTTATAAACATCCAACCAAGGGAAAAAATGAGTCAAGAGAATTAAAAGAAAGTCCGTGAGTTGTGAATGTTCCTTTTTATTATGAGTATAAATGAGGAATGTAAAAGAAAAGAGTGGTGCTTTCTGCACTAACAGGAACTGAAAGCTTATAAAAGAAGAAACAAAACAAAAACAGAAGCCAGTGGGTGTTTAGCTAACAAGCTGAGCTAAGATATGCACTCTTCTAGACAACTGAGCAGGCACAACAAACACCTTCCAGGGCAGTAGAAATAACCTCCAGGCCTTGGGTCAAAATAGTGAGAGGATTTTCAAGGTAGAAAGTAAAGGAAGACCTAAAAACTGCCTTGCAGAATACATTTAAAAATGATAAAAAGTATTATAATGAAGACAGAAGAGAAACAAAAAGAAATGGTGCTTGACCCAATATTATAACTCTGATATCTAAGAAAATAACAGATTTTTTCTGAACCTAGAGAAGCCATGAGTCACTGACTGGAGCCATATCATGTGTACACACACACCCATGCACACACAGACACTCATACAAGCACACACATGGGCATGTGTACACACACATACACACAATTATATAAATCTGTTGTTTTTGACATGTTACAAGGAAAAAAATAAACCACGGACCTCCTCCCGAATGCTGTATGGCATTGGTAGTTTAATCGGTCTCCCTGCTGAACACAAACAAAATGAAGCCTTAACACCCAACTCTCAAGTCACAGCCTGCAGGTGCAAACGCTCTGGTCTCAAAGGAAAGAAACTAAGAATAGCTGATACTTTTTTGAAAAAGACACAATGTTTGAAAAAGAACCGTCCAAGCAAGATTAAAAGGGGGCAAGGCAACTATGTAAAGTATCCTAGTTCCAAGAAAGATAAAGAAGATAGTCTTTTGTTTTGGTTTGGTTTCCATTTTTTGTATTCAAGCATAAAAAGCAAATAATTCATCACAGGAAAAGAACAAATCCTTCTCAAAGCTGTTCATGATCCTTAGCCGGAAGGCCATGAGGTAATGGCTGTAAAAGAATAGTATACCAACCCACACTACCCACCATGGGAGAGACCACATATGATCCATACATTGGGATCCTCTCCATACCCTTATAATTAACAGACTTTGAGAGTGGAGCTGAGGTGAGGTACAAAATAAGGGAGACAAAGAATTAAAGATATTAGAGGCCATGCATTTGTGGCACACACCTTTAATCTCAGCACTCAGGAAGCAGAGGCAGGCTGATCTCTGTGAGTTTGAGGCCAGCCTGGTTTTCAAGTTCTAGGACAACCTCCAAAGCCACAGAGAAACCTTGTCTTGAAAACACACACACACACACACACACACACACACACACACACACACACACACAAAGAGATTAGACATAGAACAAAGGACTGTCAGCCTACAGTCCATGCCACCAGAGAAACTAGAAAACAAGGAGGACCCCAAGAGAAAAACACATGGTCCCCCGAAGAAGGGGAAAGGAACAAGAACCCCTGAGCAAATTGGGAGCACCGGTGATGGTGGCAGGTAGGAAAAAGAAAAGAGATGAGGAGGGGGGAGAAGAACAAGAAAGGAGCTACCTTAATAGAGGGAGCCAGTATAGGTTTAGAGTCTGGCACTAGGGAAATGGTCAGGGCTCCACAGGGATGACCCCAACTAAGAATCCATGCAGTAGTGGAGAGGCTGCCTTTGATGCCCATCCCCTAAAATGAGATTGATGACTACCTTGGTTGCCATCCTAGAGCCTTCATCCAGTAGCTGATCAAAGCAGAAGCAGGCGCCCACAGCTAAACACTGAGCCATGATCCTGGAATCCAGTTGTAGAGAGGGGGAAGGGGCAGGAGCAAAGGAGAGAAGACCGTGCTGGAGAAATTCACAGAAACGTTGACCTGACCTAGTGAGAGCACAAAGACCTCAGTCTTAAAGATGGGGAACCAGAATTGCACCTAGCCAAACTCTCTGAATATGGGTGCCAGATAGGAGGCCTGGGCAGTCTATGGGACCTCTAACAGTGCAGCCAATGTTTATCCCTAGTGCACAAATGGACCTTGGGAGCCCATTCCCTATGGAGGGATACTGTTGCAGCCCAAATACATGAAAGATGGACTAGGCCCTCCTCCAAATGATATGACAAACTATGATGATCCCCCATGGAGGGCCACACTATCCTTGGGGGGGACTGGGTTGGTGGTTTGGTGAGGGGCATGGGAGGATGGGAGGGTGAGAGAATTGGGGGATTGATATATAAAATAAAACTATTTCTAAAGAATTGGGGGATTGATATATAAAATAAAACCATTTCTAAAGTAAAAACTACACAAAAAAATTTTAAAAAAGATTACAAGGCCATGGTGTGTGGTGGGAGAAGAGCACAAATTACGTTTGGATATGGTGCTGGCAAAATAGAATACCAGAGACATGATTCCAGGACAACATGGAGGCCTTAAGCATGCACAGTGCACAAAAACAAATGAAACAAGTCATAAGAGCAAGACACGGGAGCAGATGGAGTAGAAGAGATGCCATAGAGGTCTTATGTACCACAGAGGAAATCAACAGAAAAGCTAGAATTTTAAGACTTCAGTAGGAACAATCTCATTTTTATAAAACTATCAATGCTTCCTCTATATAGGCATCTGTATGTGTGCCAAAACAAAGACAGAACAATGTAAGGCAGTATTAATGAAAGCCAGAAGGTCCTAAATAGATATTGTATCAACACTAGGAGACCACGGATGCCAGCTCAGACTACTATACCCAGCAAAGTTTTCAATCACTATAGATGGAGAAAACAAGATAGTTCATGACAAAACCAGATTTAAACAATACATATCCAGTAACCCAGCCCTACAGAAAGTTCTGGAAGGAAAACTCAAATCCAAGGAAGCCAGCTACAACCAGACAAATATAGGTAATAGATAACCCCACTTTACCAACAGCCAAAAGAGTAAAGGGGTGGAAATCCACATACAATTCCACCAAGAACAACCATTCCAAAACAAACGAGATAAAACAATCATATGTCATTAATTTCCCTCAATATTAATGGTCTTAACTCGCCCATAAAAAGGCACAGGTTAACAGAATGGATTCGAAGACAGAACCCATCCTTCTGCTGCATACAAGAAACACACCTCAGCCTCAAAGATAGACATTACCTCACAGTTAAGGTTGGGAAATGATTTTCCAATCAAATGGTCCCAAGAAATAAGCAGGAGTAGCAATTCTAATATCTAACAAACTAGACTTTAAACTGAAATCAAGCAAAAGAGATGAAGGAGGTCATTTCATATTCATCACAGGAAAAATCCACCAAGATGAAGTCTCAATTCTGAACATCTATGCCTCAAATACAAAGGGATCCACATTTGTAAAAGAAACATTACTAAAACTCAAACCACACATAAAACCTAACACTCTTTTAGTGGGAGACTTCAACACCCCACTGTCACCTCTAGACAGGACTACCAGACAGAAAATTAACAAAGAAACAAAGGAACTAATAGAAGTTATGACCCAATTGGGTTTGACAAAAATCTATAAAACATTCCATCAAAACACAAAATTCTTCTCAGCACCACATGGAACCTTCTCAATAATTGACCACATACTTGGCAACATAGAAAACCTTAACAGGTACAAAAAAATTGGAATAACTCCATGTATCTTATCAGACTTCCATGCTTTAATGTTAGAGTTCAACAACAACACAAATTTCAGAAAACCTATAAACTCAAGGAAATGAATAATGAGTAATTGCAACACTCCTGGGTCAAAGAAGAAATAAAAAAGAAATTAAAGACTTCCTAGAATTCAATGAGAATGAAGACACAACATATCCAAACTTATGGGACACTTTGAAAGCAGTGCTAAGAAGAAAGTTCATAGCATTAAGTACCCACACGAAGAAACTGGAGAATAGTTATACTAGAGAATTAACAGCACAGCTGAAAACTCTAGAACACAAAGAAGCAAACTCACCCAAGAGGAGTAGATGCCAGGAAATACTCAAATTGAAGGCTGAAATCAATAAAACAGAAACTAGGAAAATAATACAAAGAATCAATGAAACAAAGATTTGGTTCTTTGAGAAAATCAACAAGATAGACAAACCTTTACCCAAACTCACCAAATGGCAGCATGTGAACATGCAAATTATCAAAATCAGAAAAGAAAAGGGGGACATAACAATGGACACTGAGGAAATCAAGATAATCATCAGGTCATACTTTGAAAACCTGTACTCCACAACATTCAGAAACTTAAATGAAATAGACAACTTCCTGGATAGATATCACCTGCCAAAATTAAATCAATAATAGATAACCAATTTAATTGACCTATAACATCTAAGGAAATAGAAGCAGTCATCAAAATCTCCCAACCAAAAAAAGCCCAGGGCCAGATGGCTTCAGTGCAGAATTTTACCAGAAATTCAAAGAACAGCTTATACCAATTCTCCTCAAAGTATTCCATGCAAAAGAAGCAGAAGGGTCTTTGCCAAACTCTTTGTACTAGGCTTCAATAACATTGATACCTAAGCCTCACAAAGACACAACTAAGAAAGAGAACTTTAGACCAATTTCCTTCATGAACATTGATGCAAAAATACTCAATAAAATACTGGCAAATTGGATCCAAGAACACATCAGAAAAATCATCCACCATGATCAAGTAGGCTTCATTCCAGAGATGTAGGTATGGTACAACATGTAAATCTATCAATGTAATCCACCATATAAACCAGCTGAGAAACAAAAATCACATTATTATCTCACTAGATGCTGGAAAAGCCTTGACAAAATCCCACACATATTCATGATAAAGGTGTTGGAGAGATCTGGGATAACAGGAACATACCTAAACATAATAAAAGCTACATACAGCAAACCAACAGCCAACATCAAACTGAATGGAGTGTAACTCAAGGCAATTCCTCTAAAATCAGGAACAAGACAAGGCTGTCCCCTCTCCACATACCTCTTCAATATTGTACTCGAAGTTCTAGCTACAGCAATAAGACAACAAAAGGAAATCAAGGGGAAACAAATTGGAAAGGAAGAGGTAACACTTTCACTATTTTCAGATGATATGATAGTTTACCTAAGTGACCCAAAGAATTCTACCAGGGAACTCTTACAGTTGTTTACACCTTCAGCAAAGTGGAAGGATACAAGATCAACTCAATAAAATCAGTAGCCCTACTATATACAGATGATAAGAGGGCTGAGAAAGAAATCAGAGAAACATCACCCTTTACAATTGCCACAAAAAACATAAAATAACATGGGGTAACCATAACCAAACAAGTTAAAAACCTGTATCACAAGAAATTTGAGTCTTTAAAGAAAGAAATTAAAGAAGACACCAGAAAATGTAAAGATTTCCCATAGGTAGGACCAATGTAGTAAAAATGGCAATCCTGCCAAAAGCAATCTACAGACTCAATGCAATCCCCATCAAAATTCCAGCACAATTATTTACAGACCTTGCAAGAAGAATTCTCAACTTTATATGGAAAAACAAGAAACCTAGGATAGCCAAGACAACCCTGCTCAACAAAGCAACATCTGGAGGCATCACCATTCCTGACTTCAAGCTCTATTGTAGAGATGTAGTCCTGAAAACAGCTTGGTATTGGCACAAAAATAGGCAGGTAGACCAATGGAATCAAATTGAACACTCTGAGATTAATCCACAAACCTATGAACAGCTGATTTTCGAAAAAGAAGCTAAAATTATACAATGGAAAGAAGATAGCATCTTCAACAAATGGTGGTGGCATAACTGGATATTGGCATGCAGGAGACTGCAGATAGGTCCATGTCTATCGCCATGTACAAAACTTAAGTCCAAATGGATCAAAGACCTCACATAAATCCAGCCACATTGAACCAGTTAGAAGAGAAAGTGGGAGGTACCATTGAACAAATTGGTACAGGAGACCACTTCCTGAACATAACACTAGCACAAACACTGAGATCGACAATTAATAAATGGGACCTCTGGAAACTGAGTAGCTTCTGTAAGGCAAAGGACACAGCAAGACAAAAAAGGCAACCACAGATTGGGAAAAGATATTCACTAACCCCACATCTGACAGAGGGCTCATCTCCAAAATTTACAAAGAACTCAAGAAGCTACTTTCCAAAACATCAAAGGACCCAACTAAAAAGTGGGGGGCTAAATTAAATAGAGAATTCTCCATAGGAGTCTAAAATGACTGAGAGACACTTAAGAAAGTGCTCAACATCCTTAGCCATTAGGGAAATGCAAATCAAAACAACCCTGAGATATCATCTTACTCCTGTCAGAATGGCTAAAATAAAAACACACCAATGACAGCTTATGCTGGAGAGGATGTGGAGAAAGGGGAACACATGTCCATTGCTGGTGGGAGTGAAAACTTGTACACCACTTTGGAAATCAGTATGGAGATTCCTCAGAAAAATGGGACTCGGTCTACCCCAAGTCCCAGCAATTCCACTCTTAGGCATATACCCAAAAGATGCCCATTCATACAACAATGATGTCTGTTCCACTATGTTCATAGCAGCATTATTTGTAATAGCTAGATCCTGGAAGCAACCTAGATGTCCAACAACTGAAGAGTAGATGGAGAAAATGTGGTACATTTACAAAATGGAGTACTACTCAGCAGAAACAAACAATGGAATCTTGAAATTTTCAGGCAAATGGATGGCACTAGAAGAAACCATCCTGAGTGAGGTAACCCAGTCACAAAAGACTAATATGGTATGTATTCACTCGTATATGGACTTTAGACATGGATCCGGGGAGTGTCAGCCTACAATCCCAGGGCCAGTGAGTCTGGGAAACAGAGAAATTTCCAAGAGGTATGCATTATACCCCAGAGAAGTGGAAAGAGGCAAGATCTCCTGAGCAGATTGGGAACATGGTGGGGAGGAGCGAGGGAACCAGGAAAAAGAGAGGGGGATAAGAGGAGGGGAGAAGAAGACATGGGGGAGCAGGACGGTTGAGTTGAAGTAAGAACAGAGGAGACCAGGATGAGATATACCATAATAGTTGGAGTCATTATAGGTTTGAGGAGAGAGCTGACACTCGTGAGATTTCCAGAGATCTACAAGGATAACACCAACCGGAAAAATAGTAACAGCGGAGAGACTACATTAATAGCCCCTACCTGGTAATAAGGTTGATGACTACCTTATATGACATCCTAGAACCTTCATCCAGTGACTGATGGAAGCAGAGACAGATACTCAAGGCTAAACCCTGAACTGTGCCCCTGGAACTCAGTGACAGAGATGGAGGAGTGATGAGCAAAGGAGTCAGGACCTTGCTGGTGAAACCCACAAAACAGCTGACTGGACAAGGGGGAGCTCTTGAACCCCAGACTAATGGCTAAGAGGCCAGCAGGGGACTGATCAAGACTCCATGAATGTAGTGTCAGTGAGGAGAACTCAGAAATCTCTGGGGCCTTGGGTAGTAGATTAGTGTTCACCATAGCATACAAATGAACTTTGGGAGCCCATTCCACATGGAGGGACGCTCTCTCAGCCTGGACACATGGGGAAGGGCCTATGTCCTGCCCTGGATGAAATGACAAACTTTGGAGATCTCCCCAAGGAGGGCCTCACCCTCCCAGGCTATGATGTGGGGATTGGGCTGTGGGTGGGGGGATAGAGGTAGGGCTGGTGGAGAAAGAAGGGGGGGAACTAGTATTGACATTTGAAGCATGCATGTTTGTAATTTATATAAAATTAAAAAGAAAGAACAAAAGAAAATTAAAAAGAAAATTACTTCTGGTGGTAAGGAAAAAGGTGATTTTTTTTAATCTGGTGTTTCTGGTGTTGTTTCATTAATTGCTTCATGTGTGTGTGTGTCCACATGCACAAGTGCATGTGTATGTGTCAATAAACACATGTTTAAAAACCATGCTTAAAAAGACAAAGACTGACATTAACAACATTTGCAAACTGTGGTTACTCACCATTTAAATAAGTTCTTGTATCCATCCACCATAGGTGCCCATTCCATTTACCCACACTTGCTAACTTGGCCATGATGCTATGTGACTTGTATCTTCCTCTTGATCACTCTCACCAGTGTTAGTAATAGACATATATTTGATGGTCAACACATTGGGGTCTTCTCTGCTGTTTCCTAAACAAACTGTTGTTGTCGTCTGAGTATGGATCACATATCATCAGCTTTGTCTGAGTCTTACACAAAGCTGGTTAGTAAAGAACCCAAATTCATCTTGGGCCACAGCCACATAATTTCTGCCATCCCATTTTTTGGAACAGTTTATTTTCTCACCTTCTCTTTAAACAGGAATTCACACAGCCTTTGAAGTCCCCCAGAAATCAACTTCTTAAAAATCTTCTTAAAAATAAATAGTCACTGTTCCTAAAACACAATGTTCTAAAAGAGTTTTGAAAAAAATTCATACTAAAGGAAGTTCAGGAGAGCCAAGTCTTCCCATCAACCAGTGAGCTTCGGTCTCTTGCCCAGGAAAACTCCCAGGGTGGATGCTTTGCAACAGTAAGGCAGGACTTTCCATGATCAAAGACCTGTCTAGATGGCCAGGGTTCTGGCCACTGCTTACAGCATAAACAGTTACCGGTGAGTATCTATTACCACAGGAGGAGTATGTAAAATCTAGGCCCTGTTTTAACAAGCAAAATTAATAATCAGAAAGATGGCCTCCGACTTTCAAATTTAAATCCAGCAGATTTCAAAGTAAGCCACCGCTATTCCTGTCAGCCAAATAAAGGCTGCCATAAAACAGGAAGTAATACTGTGAAATGACTACCCCAAAGTCTTTAAGCATGAATTCTATTAGTATACAACTCACTTTGTTAAAGTTTAATATATCTAACAATCATGGCAGGCTACTTCCCAATGTGGCATTTCCCCCTGTTCCTAGTAATCTCCCTAGTCCATTTTTAGCTATGTCACTGACTGGGATCAGCCAGTATCCAGTCACGTAGGAGTTGTTCCATGATCACTGTCCCTGATTTGCTTTGACTTGTTCTTTTTCATCTAGCCAGATTCTATTACGAGAGCAAACTTCCATGAGGAATGGGGATGTGGGCCCTGCTGTTCATCACCAGCTGTCAGGAACCCAGGCAGCACAAACGCAGAGATGGAGGAATGGCCACACACTGTCTACAGCATCAGCGATAGCATTTAATTTAGCAGGCACTTTAAATTTATTTCCTTCAGCAAAATCTGTCACCCCAACTCTGAAACAAGCCAAAGCTGCTAAGAAGTTGATATCTGGTAAATTTAATAAGAGAATGTTTCACTGGGTATCTCAACAATCTAACTTGGATAAAATCACAGGGAACAAACGAGAAAGTCGACTGGGAGTTTAACTTTCCAACTGGTGTACACTCCAATAGGTAGAAATGCACACCTTTTCACCAAAAATTATTGTTGCTTCAGATTTGATAGTAAAGAAATACAAAACAGCAAATGGAGTTTCCCAATGAAGAAACAGAATAGAAATCACCCAAGGGTGGTTTGTTCGGATGAAGTGGCTTCTTCTTATTGCCCTTCTGGCAACCACTGGTTTTGTGACAAACTTCCCAGATTCTATCCTGCCTTTGCTTTCTCTCCACTACACTGATCCATAATGTTATCCAAGCAAAACATGAGGCATTATCTGTGACTGTGACATTACTACCTCAAACCAAGCCTGCTGTGCATACATCTCAAGGCATAAACAATATACTCTTGATACACCCAATAATGCTTCCCCAATATGCAGGATTTTCCCACACAAACATATTCTTATTTAGCACTTCTTCCTGTCATCCTTGTACTACTGTTTTGCTGACTATGCTTTAAAAGTGTTCCTTCAAAATCACTGAGCTTTCTTATCTACCCCAAAGCCTTTGAAGATGCTATGGATGGTGCAAGGCAGTTTGCCAGGATGGCAACACTGCACACTTCACACTGTTCTTCATTCTTATTCCTTAGAAATCCCTCCCTCCTCCCCACTTCTTCCATCTTCCTTCAGAGCTGTGTAGGTGGAATGTGCTACTTGATAAATGCAGTCTAGTTACATAACCTGGCTGCTTCTTTACAAGATGTTATAACCAGGGTTACCTTATTTTGTCTCTGTTATGTAATTGGGTTGTAGATTCCTTTAAATCCCTTTACCTACATAAATATTAATTTTATTTCTGGCTTGTTTGATACTTGGCACTTGGCACTTGTGCACTTGTGTCTTGTACTTTATACTTTTATGGGTAACTTTATCTTACCTTATCTCTTTGCTGTATTAACCAAACATTTCATAGTCAAACTGTCTTACTTCCAAGTTATTACATGTACCATACTTCTCAGATGAGCTATGTAGCAATTTTTCTCCTTGAGAGCAAAAGGCACTCATAAAGAAATTATGGTATGAGAAAGGAAAAATAGAACTCTTAAGTAATATAAACTGCTTTCTACAAATAAATTTAATTCTAGTTTTAAAGTTTTCATTAATTTTAAATTGTAGGTCCTTAATTCAGTCAGAAGTAAAACTGAAGGAATGAAATGCAGATTATACTAGGATTGGGGTGTGGACTACATGAAAGCAGACATGGCAAGCCAACCTTAGGTGGAAGCATTATAAAGGCAACAAGGCAACAATGAGACTGGCGACAAGAAAACAGAAAGAAGTCTCAAAGTAATCTGCCCCATACCTTTCATTCTCATATTTCTCCTAGGCCCAACGAGAGAGTCCAGAAAATGCTTCCTACCACTTTCAATGAACCTTACTGTAAAGAAAAGTTTATCCCTGGCATACAAATGGACTTTGTGTGTCCATAACACAAAGAGGGATGCTCTCCCAGCCTGGACTCTTAGGGGAGTGCCTGGACCCTGCCCTGAGTGAAATGACAGACTCTAGATATCCCCTATGTGGAAGGAAGTGGCGATATTGTGGGAGGCTGGGTGGGATGGTGGGGGGGAGTGCAGAAGGAGGGGAAGGAGAGGGAACTGGGATTGACATGTGAAACAAGCTATTTAAAATTAAAATATTAAAAAAGGAAAAAAGTTTATAAACAGAAAGCAAACTCCACAGTAGTATGGCAGAGAAGGCATGGATCTGGCTTAAGAATATTTAGCATTCTTAGCCTGCACCATGTACAACAATAAGCTCTTATGAGTGAGTAGCACGGGGGTTGGAAACTGCTGTGGCTAATTTCTTCCATATTTGCGTAGGTTTGTTTGCTCTCTCAGCAAAAGGGTACAAGATGGGATTGAGGCCAGTTACGTAACAGCAGCTCTATAATTCTTTAATGTTTCCCTATGACTCAGTCGATAAAAAAATTAGATCAATTATTTCATATACGATTAACAGAAATAAACAAGAGTCTTAAACAGCTTTTACTTTGAGAAAGTAGAGGATCAGAAGTTGCATTTAGTTTTCTTTGTTTTGTTAATTTCTATTTCATGGTCCTGAGACTAAACCTAAGGACCTGGTGGTATGTGTTGAGATACAACCATATAATAAACTATTCATTTCGAGACATATTGCAAAGCTCCTGTCTTGTTGGGTTAGTATTGCTATGATGAAGCACCATGACCAAAGCAGTGTGGGGAGGAAAGATTCTATGCTACTAACAGTTCCATAAGGCAGATAACCATCAAAAGAAGTAAGGATAGGAACTAAAGCAGGGCAGGAACCTAGAGACAGGAGCTGATGCAGAGGCCATGGAAGGATACTGCTTACCAGCTTGCTAGTCATTCTTGCTCAGCCTACTTTCTTATAGAACCAAGGACCTTCAGCTCAGGGATAGTACCATATACAATGGGCTGGGCCATCCTCCATCAATCACTAATTAAGAAAATGCCTTACAGCCAGATATTATAGAGGCATTTTCTCAATTGATGTTCCCTCTTTTCAGATAACTCTGGCTTGTGATCAAGCTGACATGAAACTAGCCAGAAAAGCAGCCCAAGCTTACACTCAAGACCCTCCTGCTTCAGCCTGCCTAGTTCTGGGATTGCATGGTGCACCAACAGGACCAGCTGAAAGTTACATTTTAACCATAAGCATCAGGGTCAATAGACATTAAAGCCAATGCCAGGCAACAGAGACATGCAGTTATAGATGGTTGTGAGCCACAATGAGGGTTCTGGGAATTGACCTTAGGTGTTCTCAAAGATCAACAAGCGCTCTTAACTTCTGAGCTATGTCTCTGGCACCCAGGTTTGATTTTCACTAAACAAAAATACTCATTTTGAAAGAGATAATTGAGTAATCATTCTAGCTACAATGTTTCAAACAAGAACAACAAAACACATTATTTTCAGTTAACCTGAACTGACTGAAAATATGTGTGAACACTGTTCTGAACTAAGGTGTATCATTTCCAACTTGAATCTGTAACTTGCTGATTGGAACAGACAAAAAATGTTAAAACTCACCAGAACTAAATGAAAATAAAATTCTTTGCATTGCACAAGGCATGTTTAGGTTGTTTCCTGCTTGAAGCTTTCTCATTTTGAAAGCTGATTTTGCCATATGTCTGAGTTGACATTCAGAGGAGGAAGTCAGAGTATTGGGCTTATGTGACATGAGCACCCCTGCATCACACCATGCTGATGTGACAGAAGCCAAAATTCTGTCCTCACCACCCCCAGCCCATACAGAGATACAAAACTTATGTTTTGGTTTTGATTAAGTAATAGAAGAAATAACCAACAAAACCTTAGCTTTGGGGGAAAAGTAAGCAAGAAAAGCAGTTTGTGAAAGGTATTGGGCAAGACAGTGAAGGTGTTCTACAACTCATGGAGCCATTTCAACGCTACTGCTGGGTTATACGTCTAATATATACAAATTCTGAATTGTAAAAAGCACAATGTACAAATACAAAAATCAATCTCTGGCTAATCCTCTCAAAATACTTGCATGCATTATATCATCTAAGTTGATTTCAATATTACTTATCTTTTGCAATTGTTAATGCTCATAACTTAAGTTGAGAGATCCACAGGAACAGTTAATGGCAGGGTCAGGCAGAATAAGAGGACTTTTCTGAAACAAAGTTGATATTCTTTCTTCCAAGATGAACCAAAGGCATATGTATGCACATATCTGAAATAAGACACACACACAGACACACGTGCACACAAGTCTGTGTATGTATGTATGTATGTATGTATGAATATAAAATAAAAACCATCTTAATTTTTATTATCCAGGTCTTATATATTTTCTCAATTCAGTACAGGAAATACATAGGGAAAAAGAAAAGAAAATAACATCATATAGTGTGTTAAGTTGTGTTGCCCCAAACCATAGAGACCAAGACCGAAGACTGGATGCACATGATTAACACAGGTGACCACTGGGCATGAGAAAGCAAAGAAGCCAGTGGTACAGAGAATTGAGGTGATCCAGACAGTGGCCTCAGATGACATCTACCCTGTCCCTGCTCCTTAATGAGCCTTTCTCCACACTGGTTACTGTCCTGTGAATTATACACATGCTGAACTGTACAGGTCCCCAAACCATCATACAATATAACTGCCCCATTATCTTTGCTCTGTGGGCGTAAAAAGATTAGTGTGTGATACAGAGGTAACACAAGACAGAGCTTACACCCATGCTCAAGCAGACTTCTTTCACATCAGCTCTCCCAACAACCTCACAAATGTTTCCTCAATAATCACATCCAAATAAAATGTTCACAGAGAAGAGAACTATCCCATTTTCCTTATAAAATCCTCACTTCTGTGAATAGATACCAAGCACTTTGTTCTCTAATATCCTCTACTTTGCCTTTTAATTTGTTCAATGTGAGACAAATGACTTTGTAACACTCTAGAATTTGGTTTTTCTAAAGGTACTGAATAAAACTATTCTCAGCTGATTATGCTAATTTTATTAACAAGATTGAAATCTGAGCATTTTTGGACCAAGTTTTGAGCTAAATATAGCAATTATGTCCTGCTAATGAAAGTTGCACTAAGCGACACCTACCTAAAAACTAGGAGTTTTTTTTTTCGAGACAGGGTTTCTCTGTATTGTTTTGGAGGCTATCGGTCCAGCCCAGCCTCGAACTCACAGAGATCCGCCTGCCTCTGCCCCCCCCCCCGAGTGCTGGGATTAAAGGTGTGCGCAAAACTAGGAGTTTTACAGGCATCTATAAATGAAGGCTCAATATCCAAAACTTAGTTAGACTGACCATTGTCTTTGTCCACACACTTTGAAGAAAACATGTGATCACTAAGTAAAACATCAGTTGCTCCCTGAAAAAAATCCTTCCATTAATAACACTACACTCTTAAAACTATTTATTATAATCAAACTGAGAGAAATATTGCCAGTTTAAGGAAGTGTTCTACTTCCTAATACATGGGTTAGATTAGTTTCCACACTAATTTTATTTTCAACATGAATTTATCAAGAATCAGAAAAGAAGGTAGGTATGAGAATTTATCTACAGAGCTTCTTGGCATTGGTCCAGTGTAAATTATAAAGGAAGAAAGAGCAACTGGTAGGTTGGTTCCAAGGCCTGCCCCAGTGACCCCATCCTTGTGTATCTTCTCTTTTACTAGTGACTTTGCCATTCCCTCCTGTAGGAAGTGCATTTCTTTCTCACCTAAAATCTGGACTAGACTTACAAAAGCCACAGAATGCAGAAGTGTGATACCACAGCAGCTCCTATATAGGCCTGTCAATATGCTTCCCATTCTTCTACTATCCCTCAGCCCTGTCTCTGCCCTCTGACGAGGCCTCATTTAGTCTACTGAGATGTGATTAGAGTCAGGGGAACTAAAGTGCCCTGGCCATCAACCTAATCCTCAGAATCACAGTACCTCACCAGACCATGGCTGACCAGACTTGTAAGCAGCCAATGGAGACCTGAAGAACTTAACCATGGGGTAACAGTCTCTACCCCAACAAGTAGTTTGGCCACCCATACCTGAGAAGCCAATTCAAACAGGCAACTCTTTAGAAAAGGCAGAAAATGTATATTTATTCAACATGGCCACAATGGGGAGATAGAGAACCAGTGACCTCTCCAGTTCATATCAGGGTCCTAAAGTGGCATTAAAGTTCTAGGTACACCTCAACATTCTTCATCAAAGTGTGGTCCTGTCCATCACTGACCAATCCTTGTCTGGGCTTTTGTCTCATCCTGTGAAGTGTACTAAGAAGTTAAAAAGCTTTGTTCCAGAAGAAAAGCTCCACCTCTTACTGGAGCCTTCTCCACCTCCCAAAACAAGATTCCTGTGATGGGAGATTTTCTTGGATCCATTATTTCAATAATCTGATAGTCCTATTGAAGGATATGTGTCTCTTTAGAATATCTTCATTTATACCAGACGAGTTACAGAATACCTAAATAAAGCCTGATTTAGGCCCAAAACCCACAAAATTGACATCAAATAAGTAAGGGAAGACTATTATTGCCTTTGGCATGGTTCGTTATATAGCAATAGATAACTGCTGCAGTCTCTATGGAAGAAAACACATCCAAGGATAACTCAAATAATACAAAAAATTTCTAACAACCTTTAAAGAATCTGTTTATAAAATGTAGTTCATATAAAAATTAACATTTTTACACAGAAAACTAAGCTGTTACTTACCCTAAATTATAATACATGAATTATAATTTATCTTATTTGTTATTATTTGTGCTTGTATATTCATGCGCTTGAAAACAAGCACAACTGAAGTAGATCTCTATGAGAAGCATACGCGTGACTGAGTCTTTAGGTTCTCTATGGAATCAGAAGTGAGAGGCATATGATATGCAGCAGCCTTAAGATTTTATTCATGAAAAATAATCTGAGATTTATTTATCTTAATTTTGTATGCATGAGTCATTTGCTTGTATCCATGTAGATGCATCATTTGTCTGCCTTGTTATTGGTGTTGTCCTACACTTGTCAGTTATTACAAAATGATCATAATATTGAATAGAGATGAGGGAAAAATAATTTTAATAGGTTTGCTGATATTTTCATACTGATTCAAAGTAGAATATTTGGTATTTCCACCTATTGTCTTCATATGTATATTTGTAACTATATGTACATGTAAACCTAGCAGTTCCCTTCCTTCCTACTTCTGATAGTTTCTAGTATATTCTTTTATATTTTATTCAACTATTCTTTTTTTTAATGGTCTCTGAGAAACAAGCCTATTTCACAACTTGCTCATGGGTGAAGACCTCTGGTTTGAAAAATGCTCGCATTAGTGTTCATCTGCTATGAATCAAAGTCATTAGAAGGCTTTGATGATAAGCACTTGCCTAAGGGGTGAGCTGTGCTTTGCTCACTGTCAAGACTTTTTTCACCACTGTGGATGGCCACAGGTAGTTTTTTTTTTTCTTTTACAATAATAATGGCAACAATTAACAAGTGCCTAGTGTTTTTCAGATTACAGAGTACTTTTCAAATATATTACCTCAAACCTTCCCTGAGTTAATTGGCAAAGGCAATATAATATTGTGCAATTAAGTTCAATCCTAGGTAGTTTGGTAATTTTATTATTGAAGATAAAATGAACCTCCAGTAACTGAGATACATCACCCCACTTTCCCATGGCCTGGTAATTGAGTTAGTTTTAGATGCATGACATTCTGGATCTCCTGGGGAAAGGTGCACACTATCCAAGTCTAGCTTCTCTAGGGCAAATAAAATAAGTGAGCCATATTAGATTGAATGTTGCAAATTCCTTATAAAATATAACTTTTAGTGATGTTATAAAAGATAAAAAGGTGAACAGAAGCGTGGGGAAAACAATGACATAATCTAGTTCCTGTCAAACATCCCTCAGGATTGTAGTCTGGCTTGCCACCAAGCCATAACGAAGGTAATGGTATTGTTTTGTTTTGTTTTTAACTGTTTTAAAGTATAATGCTTGAGAGAAATATATTGACATGCAATCCAAATCCTAAATTTGGGTCTTTTAGAGGTTTATTAAAATAGAAGTAGTGGGTGAGATATATTTTTAACTAACATATATTTAATTTTTCCTAGGTGGTTGTAACCTTAGAATTGCAAGTATTGAATACAATTTTAAAAGGCTTTTAAAAGATCACTTCAAAACCAATAAAGTAATTTAGAGATCTTTTTACACATGCTTCTTAGGCTATGCTAACTTAGTCAAGCAATAATGTGGTTTGAGTTAAATTTTTCAATTTTTATTACCACATCAAAACTTTCAAATTGCTGAATTTCAAACAAAGGAAACAAAAGTTTAGAACGTTCTGGAAATTGTGTTAGGTAGCTGTCAAAATTACAGTGGTAATACATATCGTGTGCCCTGCAAGGTGAAGATTTGGGAGAACAGAAAAGTTCTCTCAAATGATTATATGGAGTTTCACAATATTCATAGCTAATATACTCTTAATGTGCTAAGCTATTAACATATGTGCACATATGAAACACAACTGGCTGACAATGCAATACTTTCACTTTTCTTTGTGTATAAAATTCCAAATTCATTTGGGCCATGGTTTGAATTATGGCTTAAACTGTAATTCTTAGCTGTAGGGAAAATTCAAGACACCCCAGGGTAATTGCATCAGCCTCATGTGGGTATAAGAGTATTTCAATTGTTCAGAAGAAAATCCAGAGAAGGATACACACACACACACACACACACACACACACACAAGCACTTAAATATGACAGGTTGCCAGAGAAGGCGAGAAGGCAATAAGGAAAACAAATTTTCTAAATGAATAGCAATTGATCATTTGGACATCCACTGGAAACAGTGAACAAAATCTCATCACCAATTGTGATTCGTCAATTGCTGGTTGAAGGATACTTTGGAGGACATAGCACTTAAGAATTGAAGGCTACTAGATGAGTAGTTCCAGAGTTCCTGTGGCATAAAAAGGTGTTCTGCATACAGTAAAAACAGGATAATGTGAACAAGAATGTCCAAGAGTGGTTAGGTCCAAAGGATGAGCACAGAACACTTACAACATTCATGGTAGTAGGTCATATAACCACATCACATGCTAATGTCATCATAGAAATTCTTTATCCCTGCTCTACCAAACTGATAATAATAAACTACACCTGTGAGAGGAGGACATGGCATAAAGTTGTTCCTCTCTTCAACATCTACCCTCAGGAATTTAGCTGCAGGGGTTAAAAGAAGAGTGGGAGACTTTAGCAAGCAAAAATTCAATGTCTTAGTGTGCTAATGAGAGAAGACAAAATCAGCTGGACAAAGAATATGGCTCAATGATACTTACTACTTAGGCATGGAACAATTATTTAATTTTAAAAATCAAAATGAACTTCACTTTCATTTTAATGTTTTATGGGATCACTAGATACAGTTAGCCATTTTGTTCATCAAATGATAAATGAAAGAATGTTATGAATCAAGATTTCACTGTGTTAGCAACTATCTGGGGCTGCAACACTGGATCTACCATCATTCTACTGGATTTCTTTTTACAAGAGCAATCAACAGTTTCACATCATTTGAAAGTCCTAGCTGGGGATACATTACAGAATCCAAGAGTCATCATTTTTGGGGGACACCAAAACCATCAGGAAAGGTTGTACACAGGCATCCATGTTTGTTAAGTTTACTGAATCTGGAATCTCCAGAAAGCCTTCGTCCAAGTTTTTCTTTTGGATATTAATATATAATCAAAACATTTCTGCCATCCTTTTCCTTCCTCCAAAGCCCCATAAACTATGTCCTGTTCTATTTCAAATTCAAGGCCTATTTTTCATTAATTTTTATTGTATGCCTATATGTATATTATAAGTATATGTTCATAAAGATAACCACTCAGTCTATATACAGTTATTGGTATTGGATAAACAGTTGTGTGCTCTTCCCTGGAGATGACTATATCCTCTGCTCTCAGCCTTCCTTAGTTGTCTTTAGTTATTTGTGTAGGGTTAAGGCCTCTTTCCTATAAACTTTACATGGATGGATCACTGAAATCTCTCTCCTTCATCACCCATATTTGTCTACTACCTATAGGTTAATTCTTTATCACCTGAAGATCTTGAATGTTTAGGAAACCCTACCATTGTGGTCATTTTCAAAGAAATTAAGAGCAGCTGCTAATATTAACACACCAATAAGAAATAATATTCCCATTCCTAAGTCCATTGTGATACTTTCTCAACCCTGGATACCCAGAATTTCTTAATTCTTCACAGTGGTCTTCACAGTAGCAAACAAATGATGTCACCAGAAACCTTAATACAATTAAAAGTTTAATCAAAGTCAAATTCAGCTGCATTTAAATTTTTATGGGATCATCGCACACCACTGGTCATTGGCAATTTACACAAACTGCTTTCTTTCTTGCCTCCCCTTCCCTCTGTTGCTCTTGACATCTCTTCCCTCTCTCTTTTATTCCTGTGAGAAATAATCTCTTTCTGAAGATCAGTCTTGACTGCAACCCCGGGTGTAGAACAAACTCACCCTGATCCTCCAGCCTTAACATCTCCATTGCTGGGAGGACAGGTACCACAAACCTGCAGTCACCACAAGCTTCATCATCACATTGAATTCCAACATTGAAAATATTGAGAAGAAGATAGAGGTAATCTAGAAAGTTCCATTTCCTGTGCTCTTAACTATAATAGATCTTTCCTTTAAGAGCAGATTTATTTCTAATAAGCAATTTAATAATAAAATACAAGAACCACTTTGAATAGTATGTGCAGACAGTTCATCCAATTATGCCTCTAGGCTGCAGCTACTCTTTGCTTATGGCAAATTTCTATGTACCAACCCTCATCTTCAAGACTTCCTTTCCTTTTCTTGATTTGAGAACCTAATTGCATCTAGTCTAACTTTTCATTTGTACTATATTCTGAGTACTGGCTTCCTCCCCAAATTCTTATCTCTGATGTGATACTATTGGAGATAGTAGTAAGTAAGAAGTAAGGGAAGTTGATGGAGACTTGAAGTCTATCCATTTAACTCTCTGCCACAAGAAAATGCAGTTCAAAGGCACAGGTATGAAGAATGGGCCCTCATCACTGGTTTGTGTTTTTGTTTTGAATGTGTATTTCCTAGCCTTCAGAACTGTGCATTACTGTTTAGAAATAACACAGGTTTGGGCAATTTTGTTCTAGCACCTTGAAGACAGAGACATATGATTTGTACTGTTTTTGTTTGGAACATTTCTGTGGATAAAAGAAACTAGGTCTTCTATCTCTAAATTCCTAACAGTTAGCAATGTTCCTGGCATATTGTTTGGATTCGGTAAATACTTATTGGCTGACAGTCTCAAAGTAAGTTAAACTGCACCATGGTTCATGTCCTCAGACATAGCTGATAGCCATGTCCCTGATATATTGTTGAACTCAAATAAATCTTTCTTGACTGTCAGATAGAAATGATGACTAAAAGTTTAAAATGGAACTTCTGTAAATATAGTTCATGAGTATTTTTCTATTTAAAGTGAATTAAGATTACACAAAAGAGAGACTTAAAAATCAATTCAAAATGGCTAAAGATGTTATGAAAAATAACTACTAGCCATTTTTTTTTGGTTTTACGAGACAGGGTTTCTCTGTATTGTTTTGGAGGCTGTCAGTCCAGCCCGGCCTCGAACTCACAGATATCCGTCTGCCTCTGCCTCCTGAGTGCTGGGATTAAAGGCGTGTGCCACCAACACCAGGCCTCTAGCACCCACTTTTACAGCTGCAAAATCATTCAAAACATAGGATCACAAAACCCCATAGATCACTAATGAAGTAAAGTGAGTGTCATATGGTAACACATAAGTCAGGTTATTACTAGCAATAAGTTAGTACATTATTATTAAGTGATCTCTTTGCTTATTACCTGAAACTTGTAAAACACAAGATGAGAGGCATGAGTCTACCTTTGATATACACTTTGGAAGCATTCTTCACAGCCCACACTTCACATCCTGTAGGTCAGATTTTCCCAGATATATATATATATCCATCAGATTTGAAGAGATAGGCTTATATTTAAATCCCAGTTTTCAGCAACTCCCTTTGTGGTTGATTCCCCAGTTGTGTTGTGAAAAACTGTATTCATTCTCAGATAATTCGCCAATAAATATACTAAGCCAGGGATTGGAGATAGATGGTCTGCCTGTTAAATATTTTGCACCTAAAACAACAACAGTAAATCTCTATCTTCAGGCTTCTAGTCCACTGTCTTTCAGGTCACAAATTCCAAAGGAGTAAGATGGAAGAATGGATAATTAAAAGAGGGCACATTTAAAGTGCTCCAACACTCACATCAGAGAAACAGCAAAGACAATATTCAGTAATCAAAAGCAATGAACTGATCTTTGGGATCTTCTGATTCTAGGACCCACTGGAGTCACAAAACAGACAGGCTGTCTTGTTTTACTGCTTTAGGCTGACATACATGAAGAAAACACTTTGATAAAGCCTCAGACTTCAGAGTAAATATGACTCAAAATCATGGGAAAGTACACAGGAAAGGAGTGTAAGCACTCTACAGATGATGGTTCTGTCCATCAAAATGGACTACATCATTTCAGGAGGTTTCACAATTAAGATTGGAATCTCACCCCATTCACCATTTAAGATTCTGGTTCCATATCTCACATAGTTTTTGGCAAAGCTTTCTTTCCAATTACTTCCACTGATGGATAGGTTCATAACTGAGATGAGAATAACATTAAGAATGATAATAAGCTCAAAAGCATAAAGTGTTTTATTAACTTGTCTCCAAAATATTCAAAATTGCTTATAAGCAATTTCTGATTTTTTAAGATATCTTAAAATTAGGTACATTAGAAATAATGACACCTCAAAATAGATCAATTTTTATCAATATAAATGCATTTTGAAATATGGTGGAGACCATTAATACCTTTTTGGAAATTTGCAGTGTCTAATAATTTTGTTTCTTTCCCTCTAAATTTTAAACTTTTCTAAAAACTTTCTTTACTCACTGATCAAGTTGTGTTTTCCTAAAATTTCTAGATAATACCCAAAGACTAAATTCCTCCAAAAGCAAATCTGATAGTTGAAATGCTTTTCAGTGGAAGAATAGTCCTACATGGGCTGGAAAAATAATCTTCATTTCCTCCTTAAAAAGAATATATGAAAGTCAGCCACCACCATCCTTATCTAGCAATGCTCTAACCAAATGATCATGGCTACATCTAGATATCATCTGGCAGATTACTCAGGGAGGCTGAAACCTGAGACAGGCATTTTGTCTTCAGCCTTGAACCATACTTCTATAAACTGGCATTGCTTTAAGAGCTGCTCGTGGATATGATGGGTATGTTGGGTATTGACCTAAGTGGTAGACTTGTCATTTTCTATGAGAAGGCTACCATTTGAACTGAGATCAGTTTATCTGGTCTGTATAATCTCTGAAAGTGTTCAGGAGTCATAGTAGTTGACAACAGGTCTGACCTCTCCATCCTTCTACTGGTTGTGTGTCCCATCTGCAGCTCCTACATGTCATGTTTGCAACTACATGCAACTGCAGTCTTCTTTAGGGGCTCTGCTAATTATAACTATCCTAACTGTGTGAGGAGCTTGAAGGGACTGGAAAGATACAGTCTACCCTGCTAGTACAGGCTTACTGTCTTTTGTGGGAGCCCTCTTCTCTCTCCCTAGCCTGTACTCACACTCCCTCAGTTCTATCTCTTAGGATCCTTCCATCTTAGGCCATCTGAGCATACCGTCCTCTAGAGGGCTGAGTTTGGGGGACCCAATGGAAGACAGAAAGCTAGTTTAAGGGCTGGCTGGTCCCTGAAGGAGGAGTGGAAGAAGAAAGCTAATATTTACAGAGCACTTACTATTTCCAGATCTGCACTAGTCACTGTACATACATTATCTCACTGGCACTCACCCAACAGGTACACATGTACCATTCTTGCACTTGAAAACCTGAAGCTTAAGAGATGAAACACAGGTTCATGCACTTAAGTGGCCCTTTGTTACACAGTGTTCCCTTCTGACCTAACTGAAGAGAGTCATTTCCTAGCCCTTTGTCTCCAAGGAAAGTAATAAACACGAATTTACCATCTGTTACTAACATTCAGATATTTGGCATGTGTATGTGATTGTGTGTGATGAAATTAATTAAACTGCCTGAGTTCATTAATCATATAAATCCATAAAGTATGGTTTAAATACTGTCTAGATAATTCCTCAACCCATGCCATTTCATTTTAGTCATATTCCAGGTGACTCAAAACAAATGGACAATGGTCACTAAACTTCTAATTTGATGTGGGTTACTACACGGGTCATCATCATTTCTATGAGAATGGGCCTCCTAGAGAACTGGAGTATACAAAACACATGTTAACAAACCCCTCAGTTTAAGATTTCTAGAGAAAGACAGTGGTGCTCCTTAGAAAATAAGGAAAAATCTGAAGGCCAAAAGAAAATTTATGTAGTTACTATTGTATGTCCTGTATCAAAAGGATGTATTCCCAGGGCTCAGTGTAGTGAGCTAAAAATTTATGAGTCCTTCTTTAACATAATGGAGCATGTACTGTAGGAACTCAGAGTAGAAAGAGAGGATGCTAGAGTGTCCTATCTAGGGAAGGAAGCGTGTCAGTCACCATGGACAACAAACAGCTTATTCATACTACACAGTATCTGAGTTAGAAGTGGCAGGATACTTTGCTGATGTAGCCACTGGGTCTGATGCTTTAAAAAGCCAAGGCATAATACCATGTCCTTTGGCTGCCTGAGAAATGGAGAGCTAAATCCTAACAGCAGGACTTCATGAGCATGAGGGCAACTCTAGAGAAATCTGCTCTAATGCAGACATTTAGAGCAAGTGAAACACTAGCTCACAAAGAAACCCCTAAGTAATGAAAGCAACTGTTTACAAACTAGCCAATAACCGCATTCTTAGAAACTAACAAATAATGCATTCATAGAAAGACTATACGAGTGCACACTCGTTCATATACAATAGTACACTGTCCAAACCATACCAGGTAAAGGAGATAACACAGTGAGGGATTATTTTGTTTTTATTTGTCATCCAGAGTAAAATGACAGCAATTGTGCCCCTTCCCTACCCTATTTCCTTTGCTTTTAGACAAGTGACTTGGCAATGGTGTCCTTTAAGTGGTTAAATCCAGAGAAACCTTGTGGCTTTCTTTTTTTTTCCTTTTTGACTTGAGAATGCGCAGAGGCCACACTAGCAGTTGTACTGGCAGCTCTCAATAACTGTTTGTCTTGACTCTTTCACTTGAAACCACTCCACAAACTCCTGCATGAGAGAACTAGGGAGACTAGAACCTGTAGATGCTCTTCCTTGGCAGCCAACACCATCAGTCTGCACATTGACGCTGACTCAGCAGCCAGTTGCAAATGCTGGACTGGTCCATGAGCAGACAGAAGAACTGACAACTGAACATGGATCAGACTGCTGATCCACAGAATCACAGCCTAAATACTGGATGGCCATTTAAAGCTACTGTGATTCATTTAAGATGATTTCTTATACATACAAAAATAGTTACCTAATACCTAACTCATTTTGTTTTCAAATTTGACTACCGTTTATGATCAACAATATAATGACTTTGTTTTCTTGAGGACTGCTGGCACTCATGTTACTCATTGAAAAAAAAACAAAAGCAGAGAGAACACCACAGTCCAGAGGTAATAGTACACAGTATATAATATGGGGCACAACCCACCCTTGGAAAAGTGAGCTAGTGTTCTGAAGTGAAGCCCTGTTGATCAGTTCGGCTTTTCTTGACCTTCATATTAGAAGTGATCTTACAGTTTGGGTCTGACTTCTTTCATTTAATATGGTACTACGGGATTTCATCCATTTGACATCATGAATGACTAGTTCTATCCGCATCACAACTGAGTGGCACATGCATTGTGAGTATATTGCTGTTCCTCCACTCTCTTTTGATGAACAGCTGGGTTGTCTTGGTGACTATTACTATGACACTAGGAAAGCATTTTGCAACTGTTTCTTCTGTTGGTCATACATGCACATTTCTATTAGGCTTATATGATATTATATGATATGATATGGTATGATGCAATATGGCATGGAATGGTATGCTATGATATAATAGGGTATGGTATGATACAATATGTTATGGTATGATACAATATACACAAGTATAGCTTTAACAGTTTTCCAAAGCACTCTCCCCAACAACCCATGGGAGTTCCAGTTATCTATATCTTTTCTCAAACCTGGTAATGTCACCTGGCATTTATTTTTAACTCTAAGAGAACAGAGAAGATCAATCACTGTTAGTCTTTAGCACTTAAACCTAAACCGGATCAATCACTGTTAGTCTTTAGCACTTAAACCTAAACCTAAACAAGCCTTGGAGAATAAATATTAATAGTTTCTACTCCATAGCTGAAATCCACATCATTCCTGTGTTCAATGCAGGTCCTAAAGGAATAAATTAGAGACATTTTCACAAATTCAAACATTTGTAAATAAGGTCTGAAATTAAATAAAGTAACTGCTCTGAAACACATGGCTTGTCTCCTTAAAGGTTCTATTTATACGCGCTGGATGACCACCATTATTAGTAGGGACATAGTTCCCTTAGTCAGAATTACAGAAGCCTAAAAATATATTTCCTGGCTTCAACCAAGAACTAGCAGGGACTCAAGAAGAAGCTCCTGGTTTGGTCAAAACACAACATCCCTTCAGATCCACACTGCCTACATTAGAGGATCTAAGTCCTTTAAGTGAGTTCAATGGATAGAACTATTCTGCCCTATGTCTGGAAATTTAACCTTTCCCTGTTTGCACTTGTCATGAAAGGCAAACTTGGGCATCACTGACCATCAGCTGAACACAGGCTTCATAGTAGTGTCTGGCATCAGTTTTTCCTTATTCACAAACATGTCTTGCTTCTAGTTTTCCTACCAGAATAGATTGACCCATTGTCACTATGTTTCACAAAGCCCAGAATTACTGTAGATCATGTCAGTTTTCATGTCTTTCATCACATCGCTTTATAACCTGCCTTAACCATCTGCCGCCACAAACCCTGAAAAAGTATTTCCCATAGTGATGCAGATTTAGATATATAACTATTGGCCACTAGATTCCATTTTCCTCTTAAGTATTCCCATCCTTGTTTTGACTTCCAGTCAATAGGTTTCATATCTTATACAATTGACTCTAACATTCCTCTTACAATTTAATAGGCAACATTTCCACTTAACAGTTGAACACTCACCAGTGGTTTCAAACCAGGTGCATCATCACTGTCTTGACCCTCCTCCTCCTCCTTCTCCTCCTCCTCTTCCTCCTCTTCCTCTTCCTCTTTCTCCTTCTATTCATGTCTTCTTCAACTCCCAAAGACAGACACACAGCTTTACCTTGTTCCTGGAGCTGACAGCTCCCTTTTCCTTATGCTCCTTCAATACACTCTGCTAATCCTCCTTTCAGACTGACCAAACTTGACCTCTTCAGGAGGCCCCACTCCCCTCCCATCTCTCTGGTACTATGCCTCAAGCCCTTACCTATGTTACTGCCATTATCTCTTAACTGACCTCTGAGTCTCATTGTACCCATCTTTTCAAATCACTTTACACCAAACTTCTTTCCCTTGCAGGCTTTCTCCATTCAATGTGAGGATACGGGCAAGTGTTTCCCGTGACCATCAACAGAGTTCATGAGAATTCTTACCACACTAATCTCTCACTTGTTCTTTGTGGCTCAAATGTCAATCAAGTCTTTCGTAAAGAAGCTGCCTGTGCCATGGTATCAATGAACTGCTCTGTGGCAACGGTAAAGAGCTCTAGAAGCCAATTTCTTCACCACTGACAAGTGGGCCTAGGATACCACACAACTGAGGAGTCTGCAGTTGAGCTCAATGAGGCTAGTGCACTTCTGCTGTGGCTGGGGTAGCCACAGACTAGACCATTCTCTCACGAGGTAAGAGGAGAAAGTGGGAAGAGCTACTGAGTTCCAGGGCTGGGGGTACATGGGAGCTATTTGAATTCCTGACTCTCAATTTTGGCTGTTATTCTTCATGATGTTCTATTGAATTTCTTGCTAAACCCTTTATCTGCTCAAATTATATCACCCAAATCCATTTCAACATGGTCAGAAATAGGGCTACATTTCTGTTCCTTATAGGTAAATGTATTAGATCATACTTAACCACCATGGCTGTTCCCATCTGAATGGCTTTACCAAGAGTCTTCCCCTCTGTAAATGCAAGTCCTTCTTCTCTCTTCATGCAAATAACATCCTTTTATGAATTGACAGCTTTTTACTTCCTCTTCCAAGGCTGGAGACAGAGGTCACAAGAAGGTAAAGAAAGGGCTATGAAGCTCTGTCTACCCTGCATGTGTTGCCTCATTCTGCTTCCATTTGCCGATACAGAAGAAAACAAGGGAAATGAAAGTTACCCCATAGATTTGTCATGAAGTTTTAAGTAACATATTAAAAGTCCTATTCCACTTCCCTGCCTTCATGGGGGTCCAGTGATATGTTTAGAACAACTTTGTTTCAATATAAAATGGGTAGCAACAACGATTTGCTACCCATCTAAAACATAGGTTTGACTGGGCCTTGTTCTCCTCAAACCAGGCAGTCTAAGTGATGGTTCTTCCAGGTCAAGAGCTTCCAATGCCCCCTGCACCAAGCTAGCAAAAGAGTTAGCTATACATTAAGCTAGATCATCAACTGGAAAGCAAACTACCCTCAGGACATAAGATTTATGGCAAGGAAACAAATGCAATTAAAACTACTTTTTCTAGAAAGCAAGGGTTTAATTTTTCGACTCCATTGCTTTTCTTGCATTAATAAATGCATTGTGCATATTTTCTTACATGTAGAAAAACATCAAATGAAGAAATAAAGATGATCCTGTTGATAAGCTCATTAAAATGAAATTTCTCAAGCAGGAGAATTTCAGTTTTATTAAAAAAACACACAACCATGAAAACTTTAGCAAATGTGGGGAAACAGGATCATACAACCCAGAAAAATAACTTAAATCAGACAAACTTGTGTTTACAATAGTTTCCTCTAACTCCCAATCTGATAATTACACTTTTGCTCTCTACAACTCATAGATATAAATGACTAAATAGAACTGATTTACAAAACTACTTTTAGAAAATGTTCTGTAGGCCTCTTAGGCATAAATGAGCTTTTATTTGTTTTCATTTGAGAAAATATTTTCTATGATTCTATTGACAATATTCTCTATGTTTTCACTATGGTGTTTGTCTACTTCTTTTCTGTCATAATCCAAAAGTAGGATCTTTTCATGGTGTCCCAGAACTCTTCCACTGTGTGTTCATACTTCTTTTTTAAATTTATCATTTGCCTTTACTGCATGGTCCAATTCCTCTATCTTGTATTTCGTTCTTGATTGAGTTTTCTACACAAACTATTCTATTGGTGAAGAATTCCCCTAGGTTTTTTTTGGCTTATTTTAGAGGGATTTATGGGGCCCCATGACCAACAACTGGATAAGAAATAAGCCATACTAGAACTGGACCTTTTTTTCCTCAATATATATTTTTATTTAAATTAGAAACATGAATGCTTCACATGTCAATCCCACCTCCCTCTCCCATCAATTCTCCCTTGTTCCTTCACCAGTCCCCATCCAGCGCCCCACCCAATTCCCATATCATTCCCCAGGAAGGGTAAGGCCCTACTTGGGGATCTCCAGAGTCATCCAGGGCAGGACTTAGGCCCTTCCCCATGTGTCCAGGCTGAGAGAGCATCCCTCCATGTGGAATGGTCTCCCAAAGTTCATTCATACACCATGGTAAACACTGATCTACTACCCAAGGTCCCAGAGATTTCTGAGGCCTCCTCACTGACACTGCATTCATGGAGTCCAGATCAGTCCCCTGTTGGCCTCTCAGCCATCATTCTGGAGTTCAAGAGCTCTCCCTTATCCGGTCAGCTGTCTTTGTGGGTTTCACCAGCATGGTCTTGACCCCTTTGCTCATCACTCCTCCATCTCTGTTATGGGTTCCAGGATTTCAGTTCAGTGTTTAGCTGTGGGTATCTGTCTCTGCTTCCATCAGTCACTGGATGAAGGTTCTAGGATGTCATATAAGGTAGTCATCAACCTTATCATCAGGTAGGGGCTATTAATGTAGTCTCTCCGCTATTACTATTTTTCCAGTTGGTATTATCCTTGTAGATCTCTGAAAATCTCACTAGTGTCAGCTCTCTCCTCAAACCTATAATGACTCCATCTATTATGGTATCACTCATTCTGCTCTCCTCTATTCTTACCCTGATTCAAACGTCCTGCTCCTCCATGTCTTCTTCTCCCCTCCTCTTCTCCCGCTCTTTTTTTTCCCTGGTTCCCTCTCCCCTCTCCCCATGTTCCCAATCTGCTCAGGAGATCTTGCCTCTTTCCACTTCTCTGGGGTGTAATGCACATATCTTGGGAACCTCCCCGTTTTCCAGACTCACTGGCCCTGGGATTGTAGGCTGACACTTCCCGGATCCATGTCTAAAGTCCATATATGAGTGAGTACATACCATGTTTGTCTTTTTGTGACTAGGTGACCTTACACAGGATGGTTTCTTTTAGTGCCATCCATTTGCCTGAAAATGTCAAGATTCCATTGTTTTTTTCCGCTGAGTAGTACTCCATTGTGTAAATGTACCACATTTTCTCTATCTACTCTTCAGTTGTGGGGCATCTAGGTTGCTTCCAGGATCTAGCTATTATGAATAATGCTACTATGAACATAGTGGAACAGACATCCTTCTTGTATGAATGGGCATCTTTTGGGTATATGCCTAAGAATGGAATTGCTGGGTCCCATTTTCCTGAGGAATCTCCATATTGATTTCCAAAGTGGCTGTACATGTTTGCACTCCCACCAGCAATGGACAAGTGTTCCCCTTTCTCCACATCCTCTCCAGAATAAGCTGTCATTGGTGTTTTTTATTTTAGCCATTCTGACAGCCATTTTAGACTCCTCTATTGAGAATTCTCCATTTAGTTCAGTCCCCCACTTTTTAAATTGGATCCTTTGGTTAGAACTAGGCTTTTAAGGACTTTTAAGGGCAGTTAACCTAATAGAAAATAGAGATAGAATTGCTGAAGAAACCCAAAGCATAAATAATGCCAGAAATGAAAAACTAAGTAAGCCAAATTTAAAAAAAGTCCAGATTTGATAGTAAAACCCTATTGCTAAAGATACCACATACCTGAGTCACAGCATATGGAGACATCAAACTGATAGCCACCTGGAAGTTTTGAGGTGGGGGAGGTCATCAACAGTCTTACCCAGCTGTGAATGTTTCAGGTTATAATAACACCTGGCATGGCAGGATATGCCCACTAGTACTATAGTGGTACAAACATTATGGGAGTAGCCACTTTTTAAAAACATATTTAAATTATAATCCACATGGTAGGATCTATCACTGGTACCATTAACTGGTCTAAACACCCAAAGATGGCTAAGTCAAGTGCTCTAAGTAGTAATCTATTATTCTGCTAACTGAACATAATAAACTGATCCCTACATTCTTACCTTCACACCCATAGATTAGTCTATCTCTCAACTCTCATCAGAGATGCTTCTTTTTGTAGTAGATGATGATAAATAAGGATATCCATAGTCAGTCAACATGCAAAGAATAAGAAACTATGGAATAAGAAACTATGGATAAGCACCCATCTCTAAATGTGTTATCTATATTATGTCTTCCCCTTCTTGACTCAGACATCATTGCCAAAGAGGGGACAGAAAGGTTGTAGGAGCTACAGGGAATAGATATCTATAGAGAAACTGTATCTGACAGATAGAGCAGCAGTTGTACACCTGAACTCATAGAAATTTAGAAAGCATGCATATGACTTGCACAAGACCAAGTCAGCAAAAATCCCAGCATGGATCAGGAAGTGGGGAATTCATGAAGTTTTATCTCATCCAAGAAGTTATTAGCAACTGGTGACAGGGATGGAGACTTAGTCTTCTTCAGGGATGTAGGCTTGGCAGGCTACTCATGCTCTAGTAGATGATTCCATGCCTAAGCACATGCAGGAACCATCACTAAATGGAATCTGTGGGTATTGTTTTTAAAAAAGAGAGAAAGGAAGCACATGAATTTGGTAGAGGAAAGTGGTAGAGAAGATAGGGGAGGGATTGGAGGGCAGAGAATAGGGGTTGGATTGGATTGATTCAAACACATTATATGAGTGTATGGTTACTAAATAAAATATTTTCTAAAACATTAAAATTACAAAGCAAGTTTATACAGTGCCCAGGACATATGCTCCATTTTCTTTTTGTAAACTTTGAATAAAAACAGAATTCTGAAATATATAAAAGAAGACAGAAACATTGAATTTCTATGATTTTTACCAAGGTACATGTCTGTTTTCACCCTCCTTATTTGTAAAGTTAAACTGAGTTGCTAGGCTAAGAGATGACTGACACAATCACACTGAAGAAAAATGGACAATTCCAGCTAAAATGTGGGGATTCTAGTATTTTTTGTAACAGTTCCTTCTTTAGGCAACACTTTGAAAAGACTTTCAACCCTTATTATTGGAAGCTTCACTTCCATTAAGAACTCTGGACCAGGAGGTACTGACCTTCTCTACAAAACTGCCTTTAAATGTGGTTCTTCTTTTATGGTACCATATGGAATCTGAGCCAGGGCAGTAAACAATAGGTTCAGCCAGCATAACAGCCCTACTCAACTTCAAAAAGCTTAGGAAGAAGAGATCTCCAATCAACATTCCAGGCCTGTGTTTGTTGTTGAAGGTAGGATGTGGGGAGCATAAAGAGAAGGGCATGACAGAGAAAAGAGAAAGACAATCGTTCCTTAACAGGGAATTCCATAATAAAGCTTCTTCCAGTAGCATTCCCCAACAATCCAAACTGCAAAACACAGAACAATCAACATTAGCCACAACCTTGTAACTTCCTGCCACAACCAACCACAGACCAACCAGTATTTGCATAATGAGAGCTGTATGAACTGAGCTACTTAGTTGCTCTCCTTAAACAAATTAGGTCTGCTGCACAATGCAGATTTCCACAGTCGCACAGTACACAGACTTTCTGTTACTGTTGATCTCAACAAAGCACAATAAATTTTCTTTTCTTTCTACTGCGGGCTAAAGGGCAAATTCTTATACTAAATGTCCTACTACCTATCACACCTGTAATCCAACTAGACTTCTCCATAGGAGAAGTTCTCTGGAGTCTTCAAACGTTTTCATTTTTTTAAAAAAGAATACAAACCTATAAGAGAATACATCAACATTTTAATACCTAACTGTGCATCTTTTAAAGTTTCTTTTTATCTTCTGCAGTCAAAGTCTTTCTTTTAGGATATCAGACAATCCTTTTGCAACATTTCAAGATTGTCTTTTCAGTTATTTTATCATTTTTATAAATAAAAATCCATTTTTCAAAAGGTATGGTGGTGGAAACTGAGATCTGATTTACATAATTGGTTAGCTAATTAATGTCATGGTTGGTGTCTGATTATATTACGGATCTATTTGTGTCTCCATCAGATCAAGGGCAGAACTTGATTATCTAATTTAGTAGCAATAAAGAAGCCACTAAACTCTGAGTTAACAAATAGACCTGATCATCCCATTTCTGTTCTTAGAGTACAGAGCATGCCTCGTTTAAAACAAGGTTAAATGTGATTTATAACGGTAAGTGATGAAAGTTATTCATTCCCAGTCTAGAAAAGCTGCAAATGTGAATAATTACAAATGAGTAAATTAAAATGTTCATAATCTCCCACCCATCTCTCACTATCATTTGGATTCCCATCCATTTTTTCCCTCAATATATGTTTTTATTTAAATTAGAAACATGAATGCTTCACATGTCAATCTCAGCTCCCTCTCCCACCCCTCCTCCCTTGTCCCTCCACCAGCCCTCCCAGCCCCCCACCCAATCCCCACATCATTCCCCAGGGAGGGTGAGGCCCTCCTTGGGGGAATCTCCAAAGTCTGCCATTTCATCCCTGGAAGGACCTAAGCCCTTTCCCACGTGTTCAGGCTGAGAGAGCATCCCTCTATTTGGAATGGGCTCCCAAAGATCACCCATATATCTTCTAGGCATTTCATTTTTTAACAAAATATCTAGTTCATTTTCCTTTCCAGTCTGAATAGTTCCCTTAACAAACAGAGTGTGCACATTTTATGTATTGTTTAATTAGGGAGCATTTACTTAATTTCAGCAAAATATCATCATAATTTAGCTGACTCAGGCATTTGTTACTATTTAATATTTTATCACATTTTATTTATTGTATGTATTTCTATGTATGTGCACACACAAGTATGCAACACAGGTCATGTTTGAAGGTCAGAGGACAACTTGCAAGACTCGGTTCTCTCCTTCTGTCATGCGCATCCCATGGATCCAGTTTAGATTATCAGACTTGGTAGCAGAAACCTTTGATCTCTGGGCCATCTATTGGTCCCCAATTTGTTATAATATTGATCAGTGTTACACTGAATTTCATTGAAATAGCAGATGAATTTCACAATAATTTTCTTAGAATAAAAATTGATATTAAAATTGTTGATTTGAAGGGTTTGAAGACTATTAAAAAACTGAACAAGTCTAAACACCCTGTAAAATAGCAAATACATAGTGGATTCACCAATGTTACATAGAGTGGAATCACCAACTACTGGTTCTTATTTTTCAAAAGAAGTAAATTTTATGAGTGAAGACTATTTTTGTATACATTTTGCTTGGATATGCATATCCTCAATTAATTTTAAGGCTCATAAAGCTAACTCTTATTTCTTTTCCTCTCTGTTAACTGCTCATTTTATTCCTTTACCCACTTTCCTATTTTTCATATATATTTACCTTATCATAAATACTTTCAGGATGAGGATTAAAACCTTTTAAATGTTGAGTTTGGTTTGCAAAAAATAAAATAAATAAAAAATAGAAATTCTACTTTCCCTTTTGAATTATGAATTATTCTTTGTGGAAGCATTTTTAAATAATGCTGCCAACTGTACCAGACTCTCTCTCTGTACATTCTGCCTCTTATTGAATAACCTATTGTTCAAGTGATTTAGCTCTATTTTGACCTCCTTGAAAATATTTCAGAACTTTATAAACATTTGGAGCTTATATAGTGGGTTTTATTTTAATGTGCATTTTTATATTAGGAGTTGAGGTTGGAATGTTTTCTAACTTTCCTCTTCAGGTTTGTACTAATTATTGCAATTGCTTTCATTGTACATTTAGGAAGATTGAGACAGGAGTACAATGTGATCAAATCACAGGAACCAAACAATAAATTTAATTTTGTCTTAATCCCCATCTCCTGAAGTCCTCATGAGAATATTTAATTGATTTGATTTCCCAAGATAGATAATTTTGCCCCCAGCAAATGTTAACATGGTCTTCTGTTTTCTAGCATTTGTGGTGTTTATGACAGTGTCCTGTTGCAGATTTGTCAGTGAAACACTCTGGTTCCTGATTCATTCACCAGGAACACCCTGAGTGCAACGACCACACGGGACCTTGTCTGCAGCTTTGAGATCATCTGTAATATTCCAAACTTTATGAGATCTTTTAAAAATCATTAATAGAACATTATCATCTTTGTCACTTTATGAGAATGATCACATGGTTTCCCTCCTTTCACCTGCAGAGATAACAGTCGTATATTTTCTAATATTAAAATACATTTAAGGATCGTCTGTGTTACACTGGACTTTTATTTAGTAGATTTTATCTGTAGTTGTCTTCTGTCTTACCCACCTAGCAGAGAAGTACTGAAGCACAGTTTAGAAATGGAACACATTATGCAAAGTGACTGTAGTAGCATATACTGCATTGCCATCTGATCGCCATATCTATTTCTATGTGGTTAGAGCCAAGTCACATTTTCAAGAAACAATCTTTCCAACGAAACCACATAAACAGTATTTAAAAAATCTTAAATGTGCTGGGTGATGGTGGTGCACACTTTAATACCAGCATTCCAGAGGCAGAGGCAGTTGGATCTCTATGAATTTGAGGCCAGCCTGGTCTACAGAGAGTTCCAAGACAGCCAGATTACACAGAGAAACCCTGTCTCAAAAGAAAAAAAAAGGTTTAAATAAACAATAGCCTAACCCAAAGAAGGAAGTATGCAAATCAGTCTGACCAGAATGTTTTACCTTTTAGGGGAAATGACAATTTTGAGTCTGAACACCCTCCCCTCAAATTAGCTTCTTCCATAGGGAAAACAGAGCCTTAGCATATGTTCTATGTGATGCTTAACATCATGGCCAAAAAACTAAAGTGCCATGGAGCAGACTTTCCCTCGCATTGTCTCTTCAGCACTGATAAGCAAGCCAGGGATCTATTTTTAGTAATATGCTGTTTTTAATCTAGTAAGCTTATACTCCAAAACAATTTATCAACTGCTGCCAGATCTACAAAGTCAAGACAAAGGAGGAAACGCGTCCAGATTCAAACAAAGAATCCCATGTACACTCGATCGTTGTGCGACAACTCTTAGGCCAGTGATTGCATCTTTCAGAATTCCATACAGCTTTCAGGACTGGTATTTAACAGACCATGGAATTTTACAGCTAACCTTTAATGTGGTGCTGTGTCCAGAAAGAAAGAGTTAAAAAAGGGTAGAGTGTTACATTCCATCAGTGCCTGGAAAGTTCAGAAAGGAATGAGCAAAGCAAATACATGACAGGCTTTCAAATCCATGCCCCACAAGAACCAGAAAACCCAATCCTGAATATCATCCAGCACACATTTCCAGAACATCTTTTTCTACTTTCTCTTCATCATCCTTATTGTGGCTATCATGAGTAGCATCATTATTATTATTTCAACCCTCTAGATAATTTTTGTGTATTTCACAAAACTCAGGCCTCGATACAACCACTTTGGAAAACTACCTCATCTTTAAAGGCTGAACACTGAACCCACACACTCCTTTACCAGAAGTGTGCTGAGCCAGCTCTCCTTGGTTTGTAAGCTGACTGTCTGGAACGCTTTCCTACTTTACAATCATATGCACAGCGCCTGCCTCTCAGCACTTCTACTCCAGCAAGAAAGTGTGTGCATGGGGTATGTGTGGCAAGGCTGTTAATAATGACCTTAATCAAGAAGCTACCCAAGCGCCCATTGTAATACCATAGATAAATAAATGTGGGTCACACGCTGCAGAATAATATATAGCAACAAGAATTACCAAAGCATGGGGGCATTGTGGATAAATCTTACAAACGCCATGGTGAGTGAGTGACAGAGAGAAAAAAAAGACACACCCAGAGAAAGCTGTGAGTTTCCACTGACTTAGAGTGCCCAACTGGCAGCTCGTCTGTGTGGTTAGAATCAAGAGATTGGCCTCGGGAGGAGTGGAAGCAACTGCAAGGAAGGAGGAGGGTGTAGATGGAGAGCTGGAAAATGCTCCATTTCTTAGTCTGTGTGTGCTGTTTACATGGCTATACTTCTATAATTTTAAAAAATCATAAGCAATATTATTTGGAATATCCCACTTTCTAACTGTATTGTATTAGTCTATAAAAAGTTTTAGAGGAAATGAAGAAAGAGCCATTTTAGCTAAGCACCAATTAGGAAAGGTTATATGCCCTTATCATGGTTATTTATCCCCCTCACCTAGGCACCGCAAGACAAAACTGCAAGCCATGTGAAATGATCCGTATTTTACTTGGCAGGAAGACCTAACAGTTATGAAATAGTAACTCTCCTCCTCTCCCCTGTGTGTGTCACCCTGTCACTGTGTGCACCCTCCTGCAATGCACTAGGGTGATGGTTCTCCTTCATCATTTCTCCTATTAAATGGTCCGGGAGAGCCAGGGCTGAACACAGAGAGCTCGTGACAAGAGACTACACAATTATATCATCCACAAGGTGCCACAATGACCTCCAAAATGCTTGCCTGGATGATCTCAGAAGATGTGTCTTTCACATCAGTGGATAAGACATTCACCGACTAGTCAGGAGTCACTTTGTAATGAGAAGGATGGACAGGACAACCCATAGTACAGGTGACAAATAAAGAAACAAGCATTAAGTTTGAAAAGCCTAAGAGATGATTTTATTGGAAACCTGTAGCATTCTGTGTTATTAGCGATGAAACTGCTTGAAATTAAGGAAAGCATAAGAAAAAAAATCATATAAGCAAGCACCCTAATGTGTCAGTCCAGCTCCACACCTTTCAAGATGCTCCCTCCAAGTTGCACAGGCAGCAGAGAGACCTGAGGATGAGAACACTGGCTTTCTCAATATAGCTCCACCTTTTCTCTGGTCTCAGTGATAGCTATGTTCAGTCAAGCTGAGCTAAGGTACCCCATTGTGCTTGTCACTTTGCACGCAAATCATACAAATCAAAGCAGCCAAGTAGCAAAATGTGGGTTTTGTAATACCACCAACAAAAAGCAAGATGAAATAAAATGGAGCAAGCTACAGGTTCATCCCTGAAGCACAGAAAGGATTTGAAGTATGCAAGATACAACATAAGAAGTAATTAAAAGCAACCTAAAAAATTATTATCTGAAGATATTATGAACCCCAATAGTAGCTGTAATTTGAAAAAATGCAAATCTATTCTCTCTATAAGTGTCATAAGGAACATGTAATCCCATCCAATGTTCATTTCATGTAAGTAGAATATAGTACCCAACTTTACAATGAGACTTTTAAAAAAGCATCCAAGCCAGGTATAGTATTGTGTGCCTGTGATCCCAGCTTTCATGAGGCTGAAGCAGGGAAATCAAGATTTCATAGCCACCTCAAAAATTCTAAGCAAGCAGGGCCACATACCAAGATCCTCCCTCAAACAACATCAGTATGCACAGTACATGCATACTTTCCTCAAACCCTGTTGTGAACAACTAAAATCCAAATGAGAAAATTAGGCCATGTCCATTCCTAGGACAATGCTGATAGGTGGCCTTTGTCATTAAGTTTGCAAGTGTGACAAAGGGACCTACCTGTTCATAGGGAGACATATACTACCATTTTTGTGGGTGTAAGACCAGTATTCTTGGAGACAATAATCCAGCGATTTGGGATTAGGAATTAGATAAGTGATCAAACAAAAAAGTACTTCGGAATTAAAGGTGGTTTTTCAGTGCATAGAAGGATCCATTCATCATTTCTGTCCTTGTGTACAACTGATGTTTCCATAATGAATTATGTTTTAACAAAGATCACAAACAGGATATAAAGCAGATATCATAATGACCTCCATCCCAGAAATGCATATATCACTTATGATTTCAAGTATATAAAGTTCAAAACCAGGCAGAACAAACACAATGCATGAAAATCAGAAGAATCTATCACGATAAGGCTGGGCAGTCACCAAAAGGTGGTATATTTCTTAATCTAAAGAAATGTGTAAGGCTTGTTTAGAATTTGAAAAATATTTTAGTTGTACAGTAAATCTTTTTAAAACTAATTTTACATATCAATCCCAGTTCACCCTCCCTCCTGTCCTCCCATTCTCCTATTTCCCCCACCAACCACCCATCCTACTCCCATCCACTCCCCCGGGAAGGTGAGGCCTCCCATGGGGGATCATCAAAGTCTGTCACATCATTTGGAGCAGGGCCTAGGCTATCCTCTGAGTATCTAGGGTGAGAAAGGATCCCTCCATAGGAAATGGGCTCCCAAAGGGATAAATACTGGTTCCACTGCCAGAGACCCCATAAACTTCCCAAGATCCCCAACTGACACTTATGCCTGGTTCGGTCTCATGCTGGATCCCCAGCTGTCAGTGTGGGGTCCGTGTGCTCCCACTTATTCAGGTCACCTGTTTCTGTGGGTTTCCCCAGCATGGTCTTGACCCCTTTGCTCAACATTCCTCCCTCTCTATAACTGGATTCCAGGAGTTTGGCTCAGTGCTTTAGCTGTGAATCTCTGCTTCTGCTTCTATCAGCTACTAGATGAAGGTTCCCCACCTGCTCAGGTCAGCTGTTTCTGTGGGTTTCTCCAGCACGGTCTTGACCCTTCTGTTCATCAGTCCAGTAGTGAATCTTTTACTTTTAAACACACACATTAAAAATAAATAACAAGACTGTATCAGAGGTATCAAGGTGTTTATCACTGTTAAATTCATTAAATAACACATTTATGGTAACAGTATAAGGGTAAGATGTATGTTTCATAACACAAACATTTCACAATAGAGTCTTGATCTCAACAGCAGCATGAAAATCATATCTTAGAAGTTATTAACAAGAACAAGCACTTCCTTTTCTTGGTTAGATCCAGTCTCAAGATCAAAGTATTTGTTGAAGTCATGGAGCAGACTGCATTCATTAACTCCCTAACTCACCCTTGAAAATAGCTCTGAGCATTTCTAACTCATATAAAATGACACTGTGGCTTAGAGGAGTTATGTCATTTACCAAATGGCACCATGCTGATCGGAAAGGATTAGATCTACACCCACGTGGCTCAAAAGCCTATGCAGCTATTTCCATTTCGCCACAATGACTTCCAAAGCAAGCATCCAACAAATGTGCAAATTAAGTTATAAGTTTATTGTACATTAAGCAGGCTGTTTTGTTTAAATTTTGGTGTTTGTATCTGATCAAAATAGCTCAAATGAAAACAATCAGAAACTGTAAGCAATGATCTACTTTTTAAAAAAATCTAATAATCTCCCATGTGTCAATCTCACTGTAATTCATCTTCTGAATCCATTCTTCTTGTGTTTTCTAGAACACAACCTCTTCCCCTAAAGCAAGGACTTCTAAGGTCATGCTGATTCCCCACCTAGAGGGGAAAGCATATGATATTATGGAAGGAGAGTTCACTGTAGCAAGTTAGGGATACCCAAAACATTGAAAAACTATTTGCACAATATACCTGCCTACGGAATAGGTTTAAGCTGCATGCATGCATCTGAACTGATTCACTGCACTTTCTGAATATCCTACAAGTATTTGGCTAGATGTTTATATACTCAGAACACAAGCTTTTCCCATGGAATTTAACCAAGATTTTGTGCCCTGGGAAATGAAGAGGCCTGGACTTCATTCAACAAAAGCAAATGTGCACATTAAAACAAGTTTAATGCTCAATTGCCAAATTTCAAAAGTTTATAGACCTCACAATCAATAACAAAGACATTCTTCTGTTTTCCAAAAGGAAAACCAGAGAAAGGAGAAAAAGGAAAGACAAAGAGGTAATTGCTGGGCCTCTACCAAGCCTTCAGGCAGGACTGCACATGGGTGTTCCTCCAGATGGAAGACTTCCAGGGAGCTTGCCCACTTGCTGGCCTTGCTAGGGACACAGAAGTCTTACAGCTTTTCCTAATGGAACTGTGAGACAATGATCTTATTGGTTGAGAAGACACCTGAGAAGCACTGTGTTATAATCTCTGCCACAGAAATGCTACCACGTCCTAAGATAGAACACAGGCAGGAAAGCAGCATGATGCCAAGGCTGAGCTGGAATTTCATTTTATTGAGGTACTGCCAGGTGCTCCAGGAAGGATGCAGTGTTTACTAATCATAGGAACTGAACAAAGCTGTTTGATTTATAATAGCCCATGTACAAATGGAGGCATGTATGTCACTCAATGTACAATGGTAATTTAACTAATCAAATACTACAGTCACAGTGTGTTTACATAAAGATCACAAACATATATTTGGTGAGCAGTACTGGTTACCTAAAGGGGACAGGGAATATAGAGAAGGACTAGAATTAGCTCAGAGACTGCTAAAGTAGAGAGTACCTACTTACAACTGACTGCATTACAGATGTGTACTGTACTGAATAAAATTAATTTTAGAAACTAAATTAAGACATACACAGCCTGGTCTACAGAGTTAGTTCCAGGATAGCTAGGGCTTTTACACAGAGAAACCCTGTCTCAAACACTCCCCTCCCAAAATTAAGAATAAAAATCATATATGTGTATAACTGCAATGTCAATAACAGACAAGAGACAGAGACAAAATGACAGAAAATACTTAAAGAAATGGCCACAATTTTGTGAAATTGTTCAACAACATCAATTTTCACACAGAAAATTAGCAAGCTTGAGAAGAATAAATTCTCTAAAATCATGTGTAGACTTATCACCGCATACATACAGAACACCAAAGACCAGAAGAAAATCTTGAAGGTTAGTTGGAGTAAGTAAGAAATTACCTATAGATGAATATCCACTAAAAAGGGGGGGCATGTAGGAGAGAAACAGCTGAAAAAGGGAATATGTAACTCAAGATTTCTAAATCCAAGAAAAGATATAACTCATACGTGAAGGCAAGAGAGAATTGGTTAATGAAAGTAAATGGATAAGGACAATGGCAGAAGTTTCAGGAAGCTGTCATAGCTCAACAAAACTGAAACTGATATTCAAGATGAGTGGTCAACACAAGGTAGTATATTCTGAAAACATGATCTTCTTACTAATTTCTTTATAATACATAATACTATCAGAAGCAATACTACAACAAATATCTTGTTGGGCTAAGATGTAATGAGCAAGAACCTGGAAAATGATTTTGATATGACTTGGTTCAGTATTGATGCTGTATGGGGAACCTAAATAAACTGAGGGGAAATTGTAAATCTAAATTTAACTTTTACAATTTTGATCTTTTTAATTTTAATTTAGCCTACGAAACTCTACAAAGACACTTGAGACATCTCACTGTAGCTGTCTGTGGACTGACATTTTCAGATCTCTTTAAGTACTGAAACTCCTGGACTTCACCTCTGACCCAGAGCTTCTCCTGTAATGCCATTTTCATGAATGCATTTAGGCTTCTGGTTGCTATTTTAATCCCAATGGAGAGCCATTCAGTGATGTGCAACAGGAGAGCCCAGCCCATGATCACAGGGCCAGTGACAGACTAGCAAGACTTACTGTCCTTTTAAATGCAAGTCAAAAACCAGGATAGAGCCTTCCCGTGATGACAGACAGGTAAAAGCTTGCCTTTATTCTGAAACACACAGGGTTATAAACCAGGATCAAAGATTTTTTTCAAACTTATCCTAACTTTCCACTCATATTTTATTCTTTCTAAGAACTAACAAGTGGCATTTAAGTGAGAGGACAAAGAAATGAAGGACAAAGAGCAGAAGGAAGAGGAAGGGATGGGGATGATCTACTATGAGAGTATCATTATGCCAAGAAAGCTTCACTCAATAGCCCTGGCTACCATCATCATGACAGGTGCAAATTCTATACTCTGACAGAGATGTTCAAGAGTTCTGAATCCAAATGGAAAATAGTACCTTTCTTTATTCTTGTAAAGCTGAACGATCTTGAATCAGACTGTGGTTCCAAGTGACTCAATTTACAATAATTATCACAGACTTTAGGAAGGTATCATCTCAAACTATTTGTGTAAGCATACTCAAGCTGTGCATATTAACTCATTTAATTTTCATAGCAATGACTAATCTACAAACAGCTTTTATCATCTTGAATTTGCAGATGGGAAGTAGAGTGTGGTCAATTGTGGAAAGAGATCCTATCTCTGACTGCCCAAAGTTGGTGGTGCTCTTAAATCTCAAGAGAGCTATTTATAGAAAGCCAAGAATGTAGCCATGATGTCAGGGCATCAGACATCATTTTTAACTCAGCTTGTCTGTTTTCACAAGACACACAAAAAAAGAATTTTGTAGTGATTCCTAGAGGTTCTATCCAAAGGGCTACAAACCAGAGGATTCAATAACAGTACTGCACTTGCTCACAATTTGGGGAGACAGAAGTCTTAAATGAAAGACACAGAAGAACCCCATTTCCCATTCTAGGATCTAAGAGGAAAACCTGGTTTGCCTCTTCCTCTTAATTCGTCATAATCTATGGCAGGTCACCACACCCCAACCTCCAAGACCATTCTAACATGCCATATTCTATACTTCCTAATATTTCCCCTTCTGTTCTTGTCAAGATATCAGCCATGAGATTTAAAGTCCAACCATTCAGTAATGCTGCATATTAGCCAACAGCATCCACAAAAATCGGTATTTCTAAACAAGGTTACCCTATAAATTCTACGCAGATAAGAGTTTGCAGGAAGGCACTGTTGCAACCACTATACCCTAATGGATGCCTAATTCTTACTTACATGTGCCCAAATATCATTTAACACTTTTCATAAAACTATTAGTCTTGTATTGAGGTAGCACTTATGGATTTTTAAATATGGATTCCTTCTTTTGAGCAATGTTTTACGTAATTTAGGCATTGATTATTAATCTCAGTTTGCAGTGATAAAAGCAAGATTTTTACTTAAATCACTTATCCAAGTTTAAATCTCAGTGCACATCTGGAGTCAGAAACCAGAGTGCATGACTTGAGCTCAGTGTACATACTGGTATCTACCACCCTTGAATACAAGGACCTCACCTTCATCAAGGGTACATTGTATTATTTTGTAGTAGGTATTATATTAGATAACAAAGGCATAAAGATAATAAAATTTGACTACCTCTAAGTAACTTGCAACTTAGAAAAAAAAACTCATGAATCCCTCATATTATTTAAATGTATGTGTAATGCAGATGCTACTTTGAGACAGGATCAAGCATGTTGATGGGAATATGAGCCACACATAGCATACACTACTTTCAAGTAACAGTATACGATATGACACATGTGTGACTTATAAGTTTCACATGTGTTATAATTATTAAATGAAAATTCAGATTCTTGTACATCCATCAAATAATGCCATTTACACGTGAGAAGGAGACAATGAACCGTCATCTCATAGCAGAGCTCAGCTTTACTCTAAGAGTTTGTGAGAACAGCAACTTGTATGGATGTAAATTTGAGCTGCTGTTTGAGGTGTAGAGAATGCTGTCCATCAGACATTAACCATATGGCTTTTAATGGTTTGAAGATATATGTCAGTATCATAAATCAATAGGCCAGAGTTTGGAAAGTTAAGATGTACCATTTAAGGACTATTTTCCTGGTAAAGATCAGCCAAAGAACAATTCAATTCTATCCAAGCTCCTCACCTCTGACTGACACATGGCCCAGGGCCTTTGCTCATGCCAATGGTTGCTCTCTGTATGAGCCACAACTTTAATAATTAACATTTATTGTAAAATAACATTTGTTGAAAAATTAACCTATCAAGGCACTCATACAATCTTAAAATCCAACAAAGCATCATTGTTGTAAAGAACCAAAAGGGAAGTAAATTGTTCTCACAACATATGTATCCCAGTATGTTTGTTTGGCCTTAATTACTATAGAAGAAATGATGTCTCGAGATGCTCATTTCCAGGAAGAAACCTCAACTGACAGAGGTAATTCAAAACCCCAGTGATTTTCAATAATATTCTGTCAGAGAAACGAGTTTTCAGTAACTTTCTCAGCAAAACTAAGTAGAAACTGCTCTTCACTAATAAAGAAACTGTACTCTTGAAAGTCCAGTGCATAATAAAATTCAAAGACACCTAATTATATGCAAGATAGAATGAGAGTAATATGTAACTTTGGATCATTTTAAATGTCTCCTTTTCTACATGGGTGTCTTATAAATTGTGACATGGATGGGATTATGATTCTCCAACTAATGAATGAATACCCCCCAGCCCTGGGAAACCTAGAAACTCTATGGCTTAGAACTAACTCCAGCTGAAACTGGCCGTTCGTCATCTCTGTTCCATGTGACAGTCTGGATTGAATCTAGGTGACTGATTGTTTCTTTTATCAATACTTAGAGACTATTCTCTCTGTGCCAAGACAGTCTACAAATATTAAACCTTAAAAATAACTCTGTGAAGTGGGTGTCATTATTTTTACTCCCAGTCCAGATAAGAGGAAACTGAAAACATAAAGAATTGTCCTAAAGCAATAGATCTAAGTTACAGGGACTGGAAAACGTAGTCTAGCTGCAGAACCAACTACGCATCTTGAATGCACACAGACAGGTCCACCCATGACATGCTCTGAAAAGATGCAGATGCTGTGCCTTCAGGCTCCAGGCTGAAGGCTTATGCTCTGATCCTTGCAAATGAAAACAGAGCTGTGGATCTGCCCGCATGTACCACTAAACACACTCTAGAGTATTTAATGGATTAAAAATGCACTTTGGTAGTGAGTGCATCCACTTCTAACTCTCCTCAAGATTCTTGACTCTGAATTGTGCTATTGACAGATCTCTTCATTTCTTTGGTAAGAAGTTTCAGGTCACAAGTACAAATCCCAGAAGTTTCTTCCTACCCTTCCCATCATCTTATTGCACCAAGCCTTTTTCTCATTACCTGGAATATCCGCAGTGGTACTCTCCCTCCATCCACGGTATAAGCAGGGTATTCATCTCACCCCCACTTCTCTCTCTTGAGCTTTCTTTCATGGTAATTAATCAAGTCATCTTTCCTTCCACTGAAATCTCCTGTGACTCTAACTGGACTTTGCACACACTTATTGGAAGATGACATCCTGCAATAATGCTAGACCCAGAATACACAGACTTCACTCAGACTTCACACTGTAGCTTATGTAGAAATATTCCAGTTGCTTGAAAAAGGAGATGTGAGAACTAGGAAAATGGTTCAGTCAGTAAAGTTCTTGCTATGCAAGCATAAGGACATGAGTTTGCAACTCCCATGCAAAAAAACAAAAAACAAAAAAACTAAGCATGTGGTACATTTCTGCAATTCTAGCCCTTTGCAAGGAGAGATGCGTGGGTATTTGGAGCTTGATGGCCAACTAGTCCTGGTGAATTGATGAATTACAGCTTCAGTGAAAGACCCTATGTCAAATAAATAAGACAGACGGGAATAAAGGAAAGGCAGCCCTTGCCAATCCTGACCTTCAGTCACAAACATGCCCATTTACCCCCCACACATGTGCACACACATGAACACATACAAACAAAGGTGTGCATATGGGATCTTTTCTATGAATGACTTGCAACAATGTCATCTTTGGCAAGGAATGATCACAATACTTGGAGGTTCTTCATTGTGCTTGTTATCAGATGTAGGGAATTAAACTTAGGGCCTTGTACATGCTAGATAAGTGCTCTACCCCCAGGCCACACCCACACTTTGGGTACTAGGGTTTCTATACAGCCACTGAAGGCAGCAAGCACTTCTTATATTCATGTGCAGTGAGGGGAGTAATCTGTAGTTTTTGTTTTTATTATATGCCCTGGTCTGTGGGGCTGTGTAATTTATCTTTAAACAGTTGTGAGGCCCTTTCTCTGACCTCCTAGAGAATGAGAATCTTTTGCTTACCAGGAAATGACCTTTTTCTGAGTGATGTTATGAATTATGATCAGGTCTCTAGAGCTACACAAATATCAACCATTTTCTAGCTTTATTCAGAATTACATGTTTAAAGACAAATTCAATACTGATGTCTCGTCTGTTATGGAAGATTCTCCCAGTGGGCATCGAAACAGAACACAACAAAGATCATTTTGGACTCCTAGAACATTCTTTTGAGCTTCAGGAGTAAACCCTAGGGCCTGGGACTCTATCCGAGACTCACAGTAACCTTTGATCCATTTTTAGCTCTCATTTTTTTCTTCAACCTAAAACTCCATATGTTCAAAGGCTTTGCTTAATTCATCTTGTAAACACAAGTCCATGTGCAAAGTATGGTGGTTGTTCATAATTCTGTTATAAAAATTCCTAGGTACAAAACATACAGTTTACATCAAACTTTGCCAAGGACTCCCAAATATGGCATTTCTTCAACTGTGAGAGCCTTCCAGTTTTCCTGAACTTATGTCCCCATGTCCTATAACCATGTAAAATGTCAAAAGGATCCTAAAATATCTAATTTTAACAAACTCCTCAAAAATCACATAAATAGACTTTCTAAGTGAAAGAAATAAAAAGAATTGGGATGTTTGCAAATGCAATCTATGTACAGTTTCTCTGTTACTTGTGGTGTGCACCCTGCTCCTTCCTGTGAATTTAATAAGCCTGTAAAGAGTGATTCACACAAAAATTCAAATATAGTGGATTGTCTAATATTGCTCCTATTTGAGCATTTTCCAAAGTTCTTCAGATAATTTTTTGAGGATGATCCTCTTATGCAGGTTTTAGATGAAAGTTCAGCTCCTGGTCTATACAACCACAGAATGCTGATAGCCATGAGCCTCTACTGAGTTCAGAGCTGTCAAATAGACCCAAAGCTCTCAGTCTGAACATCTGCCTCAAACTAGGACTGTTGATGGAGAATTCCAAATGAATTGCATAATACTGGATGTCCTATTCCAAAAGGGGCCAGGATAGTAAACTCCAAGCTTTCTCAAGGGAAAATTCCTGACCATCCTCACCTTACCCAAACTTACCATGACTCCCAGCTGGCTCCCAGTTGGCAGCTCAGTGCAACAGAAAACACTGGTGAGCTCCCTCACCCCAAGCATCTTTCTACAAGCAATTCAGATTTTATCTCAACCTTTCTTCCATGGACTTTGAAAATTCACAGACAGTTTCCAAAGAGATGATGAATTACAGTAGGAGCCTATGACTTGCCTCTTGGTTATAGAGTAGAATGAAGGAGGGAAACAGAAGATAGGAGCTTTCAGAAGGTCAACAGATCAAAGAAAGAAGTAATTTTCCAAGTGGCCTCCAATTCAGAGAGTAAACACAGCACTTAGGCACTGCCCAGCTGTGGAAAACAGCCTTGTGAAGCTGCTGTGGTGCTGAGAAGGCAAAAATATTTTTAAGCCAGCCGCATATAAAGGAATAAGATGGTAGGCAGAGTGAAAAAAGATTAAATAACACACCAGCACAAACCACCTTCCTAATCACATGATTGTTTAAAGGTCAACTCAAAGGCCAGATCAGAGGACATTATCACACACACAAAAAGGAATAAGCTAACATGAGTGTTTGGCATAAAAGACAGCAGTCCTACATGGGAATGAAGCAAAGGGGAAATGAAAGATTAACACACTGTAACTGCTTTTGTATGAATGAGAACAGCCAGAGTCAACAGATAATGAAGTCATTTTTAAAAAAACATTGTTATTTATTATTCATGTACACTAAAACTTCTCTTTGACAGCCCCCCCCCCATTGTTGACCTTTGGCTCTCCTAGCCATGTTATCAGGAATTTGAAATTTTTTATGTTCAAATAGTAAACATATTTTCAAATATGTTTATTATTGTCCATGTTTTGGCAGAGCAGCTAAGAATTCATTATGTGGAAACTGTTAGGTGTAGATGCTAAATTGGCTGTGGACTCTCTGTCCAATAGGAAAATGGCTTTACTAGTGTTTACTTGTTCAGTGCTGGAAGATGCCTTCATTATTAAAGAGAATTGTATATTCTCTATGAATAACAAGTATTAGACAAGCAAGATCAGAGCTTTCTAAAGTTAAAGGATTTTTTTCATATTTTTCTTAATGTATGCTAATAATTCATGATGGGACAGACATGCACGCACATGGCTTTCTCTACTGCTAACCTTGCTTAAAATCTCCCCTGGCTTCTACAGCATCTCGGACATAATCAGATTTGCTGGTGTTAGCTTTGTCCCACATTAATGCTGTGCTACAGATTTGGCCTCCTGGCTTTTCTTTAGCAGCTTGTTTTGCTGCCTCCTGCCATGGACCTTTGGTGTCTCTAGATTCCTCTGATTACAAAGGTTGATGTGTTACCAATGATCATGAGTTGGTTGCTCTTTCAGGAAGCCCCATCCCAATACTCTCAGGGTACTTGGTTCCTTCTCTGTAAACAGACTAGAGTCTCTTGGGTTCAGCTCAGTAAGACCCATCCTTTCTGGTCATTGTCTAATGAGCATTTTTGTCTCTGACCAACTAAACCCTAGGCTCCATAAGATATTACTTTTGTGTACCACTGGAGCCTCAGGCTTGGAACAATAGAAGCCTTCGAAGCAAGTCCTTCGTGAACTAGTAATGTATAAATGCACTTCTAAGACAATGGAACCATGAATTCCAGCAGAAAACAGGATGTGTGATCTTAAAGGTACCTGGAGAGGCTATAGTGAAGTGGCAGTTCATAACAAGCATGGAATTAGGGATTCAAGCAGATCAAGATTTTGTTTTTCAATACCAAATGTACAAAGATAAATGTGTCTACATTTTAATACATCTTTTTATATATCAAAAGTAAGAGTATGTTAAAGCTCATACATTTTGATGAAATGTTTTCAGTTATGAATCCTAAAGTGTGTTTACAGATGCTCTTTGGTAGCTCCACATGCAGGAGTAATTGATGTGAACAACCTGTCTTTCAAAGGATACACAGCCAAAGGTATACCACATGCGCAGGTGGACCTTTTGGCCACTGGTGAACTGTGAACAGGGCTTTTGGCCCTGGTTTGAAACTGTAGGTGTGAGTTTGGTTTACAAAAGAAAGTATATAGAATCATTACATATTATTTGGTTATAAATCATGAAAAATTTTATATAATTGTACTGATTAAAAAGCATATCTGCATGCTAATAGGGTATGATGACATTTTATGTAAATATTTACTTATTCATGAAGTTTTTATTAGCTTAAAAAGAATTGAATTTCATTACAGCATTTTTCAAACAACATTTGTCCTTAATTTTTCTCTCTCCTTCCCTTCTATCCTATCATCTCCCCCTACCTCACCCTAGAAGCTATCTTTCCACTTCCAAATCTCATCTGACCATTGGCCCTCCCCACCTTCTCAATATCCTTTGCTCCCCTTTCTTGGTCTTACATTGAATTTTATAGTTAGACACACTCACAACCCGCTATTTATAAGCATATAAACATCAAAAGTCAGGGTCCCACATGAAAGAGAATATCTGATTTTTGTCTTTCTGAGACTGGGTCACCTCACTCAATACAATGTTTTATAAATCATTCTTTTTCCTCCAGTCTTCACAATTCATTTTTCTCAACATCTGAGTAAAATACCTTTGCCTAAATGTTATTTTTGATTGAAATACATATTTTCAATTAATAAAATGAATCAAAAGTTCACATGCTGCTTGGAGCTTTATAAATTGGCCTGTCAATGCTCAAGAGGTCTCTACTTTCTTAAAATAATAATAATAAAACGCAAGCTTTTTTGAGTGTCTCTTTAATCTTAATGTTACTGCAATTAAAAATATAATCATAGAAAACAGATAAATCGAACCATAGACCTGAAGTAAAAAAAAGTGTAAACGTAGCTTGGTAGACACAGGTATACCAAGAATTCCCTGTGCCTACATGTGCTGGGATGAAGGCTGCTAACACTGGAATTGAAGCATCCATGCTTCAAACAAGGGAATTCACATACTTCAGCAACCTGCAGCTGCTGACAGAGGAAAGCAAACGTCCTACAGTGTGAACAGGATATTAATAGCTTAATGAAGGTTGGCCTAGAAAGCACACTTTTATTTTTACCAAGGATGGCATTATAGGTAATGAACTGCTTTGAATGGTGTATTTTAGTAAAATTGATAATTCAGGAAGTTTGGGAATTTGTTCTAACCTTAAATTACTAAAGAGTCGTTTTTAGATTTCCTTAGGAAACAGAATGAACATAGCTTCCACTCTGAAACACAAAGCTAAGGTTCAGCATATCTTAGCAATTCCACACAAAATAGAGAATCTCTCCCTGTGTTAATCCAACACTAATAACCACAGTTATCCATTTTGACCTTTATTTTAAAGACATTTAGACACTGAGCCATATCCACTATAGTTTCCCTTGAACACAGATGGCCTTGTAATGGTTCTACTTGGAATTAATTTAATGATAATAGTGAGAGAACACTATTCATTCAGTACAATCAGTGCTTCAGATGTTGATCCCTTCCTGGGCTACCAATATATGATAATACCCTTTTTTAATCTTTCTCAATTCTGGGGAGAAAAGACAGTCCAAACTGTACATTGTGCTGTGTTGCCTAGCCAGGGCATGAAGCATGGTGGGTATATTTAATACTCTACCAACTTGTGGTGAATTAAAAGTCAAGGAGTGTCCTTACTGAATGTTTTTTACACATAAGGAGCCCGACGGTTCAAATTCACCAATGGGTACACCATGTTCATCACTGGCATTTCTCCTTCCACTTAAATCGTCTAGAACAATGCTAATAGTGGAAAGAGCGTGCACACCAACATTTCCCAAGAAAGCAGAAATATAGAGAGTTTAAAGGAACATGGTTTCAGTTTTCCTATTTGATGAACATGAGTGGTGCTTCTTTTACTGCTAGCTGTGTTTCATTTCACTGTTGCCAGCCTCACCTTTACAGAGAAAAACAGCACCCCTTGTCCCAGCAGCATCTTGCGATGAGTTTTCTCAGGAAACAAAAATTGTATAAGTAAAAATTGAAGGCTATACAAAGCCTCCTTCATGCAAGACACCATGAGCTTATACGGATATACTGAGTTTCCCTGCACTATACATATGTTCTGAAGTTAGGTGAAAGCTAATAATGTTCCTTTAGCAAATGTCCTCTTTCATCTTCTACTTTCAAAAGTGAATGCATCCATCCAGAGGAACAGTCCCATGAGGTCAAATGGAATAAGCCAAAAGACATAATTGACAATAGCACAGCCGAGCACAGCTTCATAGAAACCAAATCACAGAGTGAGTCTTGTACCTCTTCGATCTATACAGGGTTTAAAACTGGGATGGGAATCATGACAACCTATATTAACCTTTTTCGAGTGGAAAAATGACATTGGACTTTTTCTGACTATGAGAACAATGCTTTGGTTTTCCAATTATATTACACCCACATCATTTCCCATAAAGTAAATGACTTAAAATCATAGTGGCAAGGTTTGGAAAGATATCAGCTATGACAAAATTATGTATCTGGCCACAGTGAGTCAGGAAAAAGAAACATCAGCTTTCATTTTGCATATTCTTTTTTCCTTCAATATATGTTTTTATTTAAATTAGAAACATGAATGCTTCACATGTCAATCCCAGCTCCCTCTCCCACCCCTCCTCCCTTGTCCCTCTACCAGGCCTTCCCAGTCCCCCACCCAATCCCCACATCATTCCCCAGGGAGGGTGAGGCCCTCCTTGTGGGGAATCTCCAAAGTCTGCCATTTTATCCAGGGCAGGACTTAGGCTCTTCCTCATGTGTCTAGGCTGAGAGAGCATCCCTGTATTTGGAACGGGCTCCCAAAGATCATTCATACACCATGGTAAACACTGATCTACTACCCAAGGTCCCAGTGATTTCTGTGGCCTCCTCACTGACACTACTTTCATGGTGTCTGGATAAGTCCCCTGTTGGCCTCTCAGCCATCAGTCTGGGATTCAAGAGCTCCCCCTTATCCGGTCAGCTGTCTTTGTGGGTTTCATCATTATGGTCTTGACCCCTTTTGCTCATCACTCCTCCATCTCTGTCACTGGGTTCCAGGAGTTCACTTCAATGTTTAGTTGTGGGTATCTGTCTCTGCTTCCATCAATCACTGCATGAAGGTTCTAGGATGGCATATAAGGTAGTCATCAACCTTATCATCAAGGAGGGACTATTAATGTAGTCTCTCCACTATTGCTTATTATGCCAGTTGGTGTTATCCTTGTAGATCTCTCTAGTGTCAGCTCTCTCCTCAAGCCTATAATGACTCGATCTATTATGGTATCTCCCATCCTGCTCTCTTCTATTCTTACCTCGACTAAACCTTCCTGCTCCCCCATGCCTTCCTCCCTTCCTCTTATCCCCCTCTCTTTTTCCTGGTTCCCTCTCCCCCTCCTCTGATGTTCCCAATCTGTTCAGACGATCTTGCCTCATTCCACTTATTCTTGTATTGTTTGGTTCTTCTTTCCCAAACAAGATGACAGCATTAAACCTGAAAATCATCAAATACTTTTAGGAGCAGGTGCCACTTTCGTAATTTAAGAACATAGCAGGGGAGGGGGGGCGGGATGTAACTGTAGTACAATGAAATAACCTTTTAAAACAACATAATATGCCACAGTAAAATTATCATAAGATTACACTCTCCTTTGCTGTTCCTTAATTACACTGTGCATGTGCCCATTGTTTGAAGACAATAGCTAACTCCGTGGAAAACGAATTCTCCGTTTGCCAAGAGAAGCTCTTTCTCACATTCACTTAAAATGAAAAAGTCACTTGAATACTGAACTGAAAACCACACACTGGTTTGTTCCCAACTGTTGACAAATCCCAAGGTTAAACACATTGTTTAACCTCAATGCTTACTTTGAAAGGGGTGAAGGAAGTACCCTTTCTCTTCCCCCTCCAAGTTTAATTAGAGGAACAGCTAGAGCTCCTGTGATCCACGAAGCTGTCCCTCACAGTCCAGAGCTTTACTTTAGTAATCTCTAGCACAATTAATCATCCTCTCCAAAGAGAACTGCCCGTGAAGCATTTCTAGAAACAAATGCATTAATGCCATCTCAACTTCCTGAACAGAGTCTCCACTGTGACAACCCAGACAGAAGCTAAGAAAAAGTTTAGTGTCACTCAGAACAAAAACAACCCCCATTCTCTATTTTATTTACCTAACTAGCCTAGAGTTTTGGATATGAAAACTAAACTCACCAGTAAATAATATATATTCTGTATAGTAGTCTTAAAGAGTTGCATCATTTTTATTAAATGACTTTTAGTAATCTTCATACAGTAAATGAAAGTATGAATTTTGTCTTGACTTAATAATATGATTCACAAAACTCTTCTCTAACTGTGTGAGAAGATCAGAAAGTGAACATAAGCTCCTTGGGGGTCAAAGTCTACTGCTACAGTTGGGAGCTTGAACCAGATGCAACGGTATTAAACAACTTATCTTTTATTAGACTTCTGTGTGGTTGGTGTGATGGTGCCTGTGAAACATTTGCAATTGACCTCCTCCTTCTGTCACCATGTAAATACCCCCATGAGATCATAAGGAGAGGTAGAACTCCATGTGTTGCTTGGAGGCATCAAGTGAAAAATGAAGACAGCCACTGAAAAAGAAAAGGAATTTGAGAATCTATAGAAATAAAATGTGTCACGATGGACTAAAATATGTTTTTGGACCAGGAGTAAATATGTAATGAAGGGCTGACTCATGGGTTTGACTCATAGGTTTTCTTCAGCTTCCTCTAAGAACCTTGTCCTGACATTGTTCTGTACAGGGGATGAACCCTTTCTTCTCAATGATGCTACAGAAGAGAGCAGACTTGGAAGAACCACACACCTTTTGAGTTTATGGGAGATAGGCCCATGAAATGAACTGCAATATCTCTAATGACAGAAGCTAGACAGAGTGCTGCAACACACCCCCTGTACTTATTAGAGTTAATGTATCACTAATCTTTCCATTTATTACTACATTTTCAATACAGTTAAAGTTTTTTCATGGAAGAATCAATTTTGTCTTTTCTGTGATTTTGAAGATGTTGTATAAATATCATTATAACAGCAGAAGAGAAGTTATAATGAAGCAGCTGGCTTCATGTCTGAATACCCCCTTCCAGTTCTATATGAACTAACAGTTACACTTCACATGTTTATGACCAGAGTGTATGTGTCCTGTTTTATTTCTCATAATTTAATACATAAATATTTACAAACTGCTTCAATTTCCAATTTTATGTCTTGTGTCAGTCCATCATTTCATGTTGTTGAGACATCAGGAGTTGCTGTCCTTTTTTTTTAAATCATCCACATCTAATTGTTTTCATCCTAAAACATGGTCGTCACTTATTTCCTAGATAGAACTCTAAAAATTAGTTTTGTTTTACCTAGAATCATGATGAATTCCCTTTCACCTTAAGGATATTTCCTTCACAAATGTTGCAACGAGGATGCTGCCAACTTCCTCAGTTTAGCTGTAGATGTCCCAGTCTGAAACTCTGACAATAAGAACATTACTGAGTGCACCAGCTGCAGTGCAGATACCTTACAAACTGTTATTCATGCATACTGAAGGTTACAATTTAAGTAAGCTAAGTACGTGAGTGAGGAATTCTGAGAGAAGACTCCTAACAACAGAAACACATGTGCACACAGACACAAGTCACAATCAGGGAAAACAAGACACACAGGTGTGTGCCTCTCACAACCTCTCCTTGGAGCAAATGTCCAAATGGGATTTGCAGTGGAGTTTGTTCTAAAATGGTTTTAATTTCTTTTCTTTTTCTTTTTGGTTTTTTGATATAGAGATTTTTTCTGTGTAACAGCCCTGGCTATCCTGGAATGCACTTTGTGGACCAGGCTGGCCTCAGACTCACAGAGATCCACCTGCCTCTGCCTTCCATGTTCTGGGATAAAAAGTATGCACCACCGTGCCCAGTTGATTTTAATTTCTTATCAACTTATTTAACATTATTTCTGTAAACGATATGGGTGCAACACAGTTTTCCTCTCTAACAAAAACTGTTAGTATAGAATGCAAACGGGCTCTGTCCTCACACCAATGCAATCTCGGATACACAAAATTTAACTTTTTTATTTTTATCATATACACAGAAATAAATAGAACTGCAAGTGCCAAGGCTGTGACCCATCCACCTCTGTCCCATCCAACCCTATATAATTCTGATTCTTCTACTACAGTTTAAATAAGTTCCAGATGCCTGAAAATGTACATCAATAATTCAGAGTGGGTCTCCAAGGGCATCTCCAAGACCTAGATAACTAACAGCAATTCCTCAACATGATTAAATGCCTAGATAATCTATGGGGCCTTGTGTAGTATTTATCCCTGGCGTACAAATAGACTTTGAGTGCCCATGCCACTATATGGGAGGCTCTCTCAGCTGGGAATCTTGAGGGAGGGCCTAGGCCCTGCCCTGGATGAAATTGCAGTTACTGGAGATCCACCATGGAGTGCCTCACCCTCCTTGAGGATCGAGTGGAGATTGGGTGAGGGAATGGGGGACCTGGTGGGAAGGGTGGGGAAGGAGGGGAGGGAGAGAGAGCTGGGATTGACATGTGAAACAAGATTGTCTCTAACAGCATCCAAACCTGTTGATAAAATGCCATGATTAACTTTTAAAATACCAATCTGCATAAAAGTAGTAGTTGTCTCGTCTCAATCCTCTTCTCTTGGGTACTATGCATATATGCATATCTTTTAGGTTCTTTCCTGTTTCCCAGACTCTCTAGAAACCATATATGAGTGAGTACATACCATGTTTGTCTTTTTGTGACTGGGTTACCTCACTCAGGATGGCTTCAGAGAAAGACAGAGTAGGTCATGGGGGAACAGGAAGTTGAGTGGGTGGGGGTAGAATAGGGGGAAGAGGGAATCATAGGTTAGAAGACGGATCAGGCACCAGAGTGACCTCCAGTGATCTAAAGGGATAACACCAGTTGGCAAGCTAAGTAATAGTGGAGAGACTACCTCGAATGCCCATTCCTGATAGTGAACTAGATGTCTATAACCATCTGGGAGCCTTCATCCAGTGGCTGATGGAAGCAGAGGCAAACACACAGTTAAACACTGAACTGAACCCAAGGAACCCAGTGGCAGAGAGAGAGGAGTGATGAGCAAATTGGCAAAGAATGGGATGGCAAAACCAGCAGAGACAGCTGATCTGAACAGGGGAGAGCTCTTGGACCCCAGACTGACAGCGGGGAGGCTAACATGGGACTGATCTGGACCCCCCCCAAATGTGAGTGTCAGTGAGAAGGCCTGGGCAACCTAAGGGGCCTTGAGCAGTAGATCAGTGTCTATACCTGGAATACAAACAGTCATTGTGTGCCCATAGCACAAAGAGGGATGCTCTCTCAGCCTGGACTCTTAGGGGAATGCCTAGACCCTACCCGGAGTGAAATGACAGACTCTAGATATCCCCTATGTGGAAGGAATTGGCAATAGGGTGGGAGGCTGGGGGGGGAAGGGGAGTGCGGGAGGAGGGGAGGGAGAGGGAACTGGGATTGACATGTAAAGCAAGCTATTTACAATTAAAATAAAAAATGATATAAAAAAGTAGTAGTTGTCCTCAGTTTATAGAAGCTGAATGTATCCTAAATTGTAATTCCCTTTTGATTGTTTTCAGTTTATTTATCAACTAAAGGAGATTTATTTCCTGAAGGCTTATGATCACATCTTCTACCACTTAGCACATGGTTCTCATCTTAGTCTTCCTAATAAATCAGTAGTAAGATCTTATATTTTGATAAATTTCAAGCTTGACTTTCCTTTCTTGGGGCAGGATTCCTTCATATGCAGAATATCAAGCTCCTTATTTAAGTTAATATATGCATGATAAATTTGGAAGTCAAAGAGCAAGATGAAAAAAATCAAAGAAAACACATCATGTTCTATTTCATCAAGTTTAAAGCACAAATTAGCCCATTAAGAATTCTGCCATATTTCACAGCAACATTATCAAAGTCACTGTTTCAAAACTGATTTTCGTTCTTACCCTCATTATTACCCTAGACAGATTTTTATCACATAGAATTTAAAGATGCTGAAAAGTAGATCTGAGTTTAATTCAAAACTTATTTCTAGTATGTCATATATTTTTCACAGATGGTAAACAAACTCAGAGTAAAATTAACAAAGTTTAATGTCATAGATGTAGATGCAACCAGTTCCAGCTGCCACCTTTGTGGCAAGGGTGGATAATGACAGAAGGGGACTGTTATTAAGGGTGAAGCGTGCACTTCATAAAGTAAGAGGACTGGACTATATACAGGTGCTTACGAAGACATGGGAACTCAGTAAACAATTCATTTTCCGCGAGAAAGGACAGAATGCTCACACTGGCAACATGCACTTGGACATCCATTCCACCCTCCCTATTCGAGCCCCTTTTGTTGTCCCCTGTATTAACCTTTTACTCAATTATTTCTCCATATCATCAATGTTAAGTTCTTTCTCCACATGTCATCTCTTCTCCAACACACTGTACATTTTAAGGAAGGAAACAAACATCCATTTTGCCTTCATGTTTTTCTTTGACTCACAGTGCTTTGGTTGTTGTTGTATTTTGTTTTGCAAGGTTTTGAGTCTGGATTGATGCTAGAAAGCACTCAGTTGGGTGTTGAGAAACAACAGAAAGGAAGATGGGTGGTGAGAAACACTAGAATAAAGAGGTTACTGCTCACTATGAGCAACTGGGACTGACGATTCCCAGGAAAATACATACAACTTCGTGAACTCGTTGTGCCAACTGAATGATGAGGATGTTAGGATTATTTATTAAACATTTCCCATCAAAGTTTCACTGTGTATTCTCCCCTGAGAATACACACTCCTCAATGTTTAAACAAATACTGTCAAAGCATTCTCGCTGCATCTCACTGATCACTCTTCTGAAAGGAGCTGAGCCTTCCCTCAAAAGCATCTCTCTTTCCATATGTGTATCTTCTCTTGGACACACTTACCCTATCTTTGCCCATCATACTGTCCTGGACGTGCCTAGTGATGTGCACCTCTCAACCTGTCATAGTGCCGAACCCAATTCTCCACATAGTCTGGCATCTCCATCTAAATAGCTCTGTGAGTTTTGCAAACATGGTATGTTCAGAACCAAATTCAGTACCATTCTCAGTACCATTTTCCCCTCCTTACTACAATGGAAATGTTTTTTATCCATGAAACAAATGATGAATCCATCCTTGCTTTCCATTCTACTTGTGAGTTCCCCTCCATCTGGTTAACCACATGATACCATTCCCCACTATTTTTGTTTCTTCTTCCTTCTTCACTGTAGAAATGTGTCACTGATTCCATTTCTTTCTTCTGTTTCTCTCATGTTCCTACTACTACTACTACTACTACTACTACTACTACTACTACTACTACTTTGTTCAGCTTCTGAACTAGACTCTCAAACTTGTAGAGATGCAAGATTAATTTGTATAAAAACAAAATATGTTAGCCTTTCTAGGCCCCCTTTTCTGCTTTGTAATCTCCCTGTGCTCACTTAGTACTCAATGTAGTCTATACCTCTCAAAAGAGCAATGGTCTCACATGGTTTGGTGCCTTTGGTTCCATCTCCCTAAAATATATTTCCCTTTAAGACAAAATTCTGTTTCTCTATCTTTTCTTACTTTTCCCACAGCTCTCTGTTTCTCTATGAACACTCAACACATTTTTATGCTATCGAACGCCAATCATCATATCATCTTATATGACTGTGGCAGACAAACCACCTTCCTCTCTCCTTTAGTTTTCTATTCCTGTGTGAGACCACAGGACACAGATGCATTACCTAACATGTATACAGCTCTCACTCTATATTAGTAAGTTGAATACAAAGTAAATTAGCATGATCCCGACATTGTCTCATCTAGTAAATACCTAAAATCTTCTGCATTTGGAGGCCAACATGTGTGTCCTAACAACCCAGTGGCAGAATCTCTATAGGAGCAGACAATATGGTAAGTGCAACGCACACACACTGCATACTACAACACATACAGTGACCGTTGATCTCAACATGAGGACATTGACATTAACAGGAATAAAACAAAGCTGAAAGAGGAGATTTCATCACAGATCTGTTCTCTTAAAAATTCCTCTTTGACTTGTAGCTGACTAGCCCCCACCTCCAACTGTCAGCTACAATAAACCCAAGATCCAGATTTAACAATGTTCTTGAATTTCTAGGTTTTGCTAATTAAATTTTATTCTCTAGTTATATTTTTGATAATGGGTTTCAAACCATTGTAAAGGTAGAATGACATTGTTGAATTAGTTAAGAATAATACATTTTAAGATAAAAACCTTCAGTAACCTTCTTGGGAACCCCAACTGGTTTCATGAAAATTATAATTGGGACCACTGCTAAAAAACAGATCAGATTCTTTTTTTCTGTTTCTAAAAATAAAAATTTCACAAACTCATCTTGATATGTCTATGGAGGAGCCAATTATAAGTTATTTACAAGAAATATAAAATTAAAATAATAAAAAGAAATGTTTAAAATACCCAAAAAAGCAGATATTTGGAAAATAATACTGAGAGTAAGCAACCTCTTGAGAAGTAAAATAATCAAGAAAGAGACTAAGAGTACATATTTGAGGATAATTGTAAGTATGAGAAATAGCAAAAATCCAATAAAGAAAAACTGAACATTTATCTAACTTATTTTAGATATCTATATTGTCTTGATATTTGACAAGGAAAGGACAAGGCAGATGAATCTCAGTTCATCTCATTTGTGAACATAGAAGCAAAATAAAATATTGTCAAGCAGATTCCAGCCATGGCAACTCTGACTTATCCTAGTATTTAAGTGGAGAACAGCTCATTTTGGTAACACACAAAGGAGTCTTTTGAAAGCCACATTACCAACATATGGCCATCTTACTGCATATAGAACATCAATGATGAAGGCAGCATTAACCTTGTCAGGAACATTTGCCAAAAGCCTAAAGCAGACATTAAAACAGAAGATGCATTTTCATTTTCTCTAAGTTCAGAAAGAAAAACCATAGTCCCATACAGCATTATGCCAGAGATTCTAGATAGCTGAAGAAGATTATTAATTTATAGTTAGAAAGGAAATGGCAAATTGTGAAACAATACACCAAAATCCAAAGTTCCCTGTGTTGCCATGCACCAAGAAAGGACATAATTTCCATGGCCTTGGCCCAAGGTGCAGGACCTTAGTTTCCTCTCAACAAAATGTCAGGTCTAGAGAGACAGCCTGTAAAACAACCAATGCTCTTCCAATGTGTCAAGTACATGACTGAAAAGGGAAGACAGGAACTGTCACAGATTCACGAGACTTAGGAAACTTGACAACTAAATTCAAGGTGGGATATTGGATTGGATTCTGGACAAAAGAGAAGTCAGCTGAAAAGACAGCATTCCTGTTATCTGGGTCAGTACTTAAGTCATATTAATTAAAGTCATACTATGATCATGTAAGATGTTAAGATTGTAGGAGCTATGCGAATACAAGGCAGGCATACACTCTTTTTACAATCATTTCAAGACAAAGGGTTAAGAAAGAAATGGCTGAGAAGAGGCACTTACATGCAATAAATATTATAAAACGGTGAAGTAAAACTAAATTGTCAAATTTTACAGGAAAACAAAAACAATTAGAAATCATTACATTAAGCCAATTGTGTTGGGCTTAGATAAATACTACTTGCTTTCTCTTACACAGGAACTAAATTTAAATATACATATAAAATACTCTTTTCTGATGACTGATACATGAAGATGCAAAATGCACTTATCCATGCCAACCACCATCCATTCCTACTGGAATGTTTTTGTCTGTTGTTTGTTTTTGCCATGCTGGGTCACACAGTCATTCAGTTCCTACTGTCTGGGTTATTTGTCTCTGGCATTCTAACTGTTAGGATTCTTGTCTCTCCCACTCTACTCACTGTTTCTCCAAAACTTTTCCAGAGCTTTCTCTTGAGTATGGGAGGAAGAAAGAAACCCTCAAGCCTCCATTGCTTTCGCAGGGCCTTCCTTTCATTCCTGGCTCACTGGTCCCTCTGTGCCACTTCCTGGGCTCCACACTGCACACCAGCTCAGAGGAAGCTCCCTGACACTGCAAACCTCACAGCTTTCACATAATTAAGATTCAGTGTGCTCCCCATCTGTACTCACACTGTCTGAAAGCTCAGATCCTACTGTCTCTGGGTTCTCTGAACCCACAGCCTAGACATGCTTCCTTTGAAATGCAGTCTCTCAGGGTAGTCAAAGTTCTCCCCATCTCAACACACCACTCTCAGAGATTCACTTATTGAAACCCCCACTTACAGAGTTCTAAGTCATTGGGGACTAACCATACCTCCAATTGCATGGTCCTAATACCAAGTAGACGATTGGCGAACAACTACTGAATAATGTGGGTTTAACATATGTTAAACAGAAAAGGTCTACCAGTGTTGAATCAAATGCTGTGCTGCTGTGGTTATATACACTGCAAGGAGGAGGAGCCTTTTCTCTCCATTTGTGCTATTGAAGCAAAAACATAGTAGACAGAATGGCTTATAAAAAGAACCCACAGCTTTATCTCTCTCAGTTCTAAAGATGGTTGGTATAAAATCAAGAAACCAGGCAGATGTGGCCATGGTTCACTTTATCTTGTTTGGCAGGGGGTGAGAATAAGGGTCCTTTGAACACCTTTCTAAAAGTGCTAGTTAGATCTTCTAGGGACCACCAGAGCACCACTCCTTATCATCTTCCAAAGACCCCAAGTCAACATGCCAAAACAGTGGGGATTAGATCCAAAGGAGTAATTTGGAGGACACAGAAAAGCTCAGCTATGGCAGAACTTTACTCTAGCAACACAATGACAAATTACTACTTTATCTGCTAAGTCTCCTTTATTTTTTTCTCCTTTGAAACACTTTTTTTCTTTATTTTCCTAAAAGATTTTCTACTAATAGCATGTGGGAAAAGACCATCTTCAGAATGTCGAATAATTATGCGAAAATTGCTGTGGAATATTACTTCTACTTAAAGCAGAGAAAAAGTGCTAAATTGGGCATGCAAATTAGAATTAGTATAGGGGGCCTGAAAGAAGTCATCCAAGGTTGCAAAGAAATTGGATGTTATGAAACATGAGTCAACTTTGTCTCCTTGCTGTTACTGCATTGTTCCTCAGACCAAAGCAAAGCTTGTCTAGGCAGACATAGACAGTAAGACAGACAACAGTATGATCACAGAATGCCCTTCACATCTAGTGCTAAAAATGTGAGTCTTTTAGCAAAGAAAAAAGAAACTCGGCTCTTTATTGCTATGCCTTTTTGAGGAAATTATTAACATTTGCTTACTATGGTCTATTATAGCTAAGCTAATAGATGTCCTAGCTAAAAATATATTAGCTATCCCCACCAGGACCAAAGAAGACCTCCTATCAATCTAAAACATAAACCCCATCAATGTCACCATCTTCTTTTCCCTAATATTCATGCACCCATTTTTTTGTCTAAATTCTAAATGTGGTAGGTAGTAGTACCGAAATGTACCCATCCTTAAATCAATGTAATCCTATAGCTTTAAATCCATGATTCAGACCAAGATCATTTATTCTGAGGCACAGATGTGGTTACTTTAATTGCTAAGGGATATTCAACATGTAGCTGTTTACTTGTAAAAGAAAAATGACATGATGCACTAATGAGAATGCTTAAAACTTTGGCACTTTGGGTGATAAAACAGCTCATGATTCTCCAGTAATACATATCACAGACTCTAATTGCTTCAACCCAAAGATTTGAAGAAGTAACTAACATAAAAATCTAAGTCCCAGCAAAGTCCACAAAAAAAAAAACCAAAAGAAAACAAAATCCAAACTGAGGACCAGTGCTAGATCAGATCCTAGTATTTAATCAATGATACATATTACATCAAAATAAGAATTCAAGATCAGAACGTTTTTCCCTTTCCTGTAAGAGAAGCAGATAATGTGGTGGCAACAGGGTTGCACTAGAGCTCAGGTTTCTATTTATCTGCTCTGTCCTCTTAGCCCATTGCTTCCTCATAGCCCACAGTATCCATATTTAGGGAGAAGAAAGCAATGCAAAAAGACACTGTGGCTGATCATATCTACAAAAAAAGTAGCAAGAGATAGCACATACCACTGAATGTCACTGGTATTGGAGCTGCACATAGCTGCAAGGGAAGCCGGAAAATATATTTTTCATGTCTAAAGAAAAATGTTCTCATTTAAATGAAGAGAAAATAGGGATAATACATTTGGGGTAGAAAAATAGCTGTCCTTGTCATTCCTATAAGAACATAATAGTCCTCTTTTCCACATTTTTCATTAACTAGTACATGAACACACTTTAAAAATATAAAGTAAAAAAGGTTTATTTAGCCAGTGAAGATTTTCACACCCACCCATCTCCATCTGCCAGTTTCCACCCACCACAAAACACTTTTACTCATATTTTTATATCTCCTTCTAGTTTCTTTAAGGCAAAAATGTACAAAAAATTATTCTTGCCTATTCCCCGTCTCCAAGGAGCTATTTCAAAAATCAGTACATGGTGCTACCATCCTTCTCTTCTTTGCTTCTTCCTTTGAATTGCCTTTTATAGCTGCATAGTACTCCATGGATGTGTCTATCAGGGCTTATCTAATTAGTTTCCCTGTCAAATATGTTATTCAAGTTCCAGTCTTCTGTTTAACCCAACTGTGTGCAGGTGAGTCTGTGGGATACACTGCAGAAGTTGCACTTCACGAGCATAGGGCATTTTTATATGTTGATAGGCATCACCAACATTCCTTCCATGTATGTGACAATGATTTAAACTGCTGTCAGCAGCACATGAATGTATCTGTTCCCACAGCCCCACCTACAAAATAAGGATCAAAGTACCAGTTGACTGCACACTGAATGTTGTCTGTCAGTTTCTAATTAAATGAAAAACATCATAAATACTACATGCAAAGGCAGAAATTCTGGGCCAGACTTGAGCATCATAAAATGCATATAGCAAATGTTTTAGCAATGCTGTAGGTATACTGGATAGTCTGTAGATAGTTATTTTCTCATTAGGGTCTGCTGGATTTAAGTGGATGTTAGACCATTTATTCAAAACATGCCCATTTTCATTGGAACTTGAAACAAACTAGTAATTTTTGACACACTCCTCCACCATCTGTCTCCCATTGTACTGACTAATGTTGGGCAACCAGCTTCTGCCCTGAATATTAGTATGCTCTTTCACTTAACATAGTTTCTTTGATCATTCTTCCTGTCTCTTCTACATTTCCAATGCCTGTGACTCTGTTCATCTTTTTTATCTGTTCCCAAAGCAATGTTTCTACCTGCTGAAGACTCTGCTACCTGTACTGCTGTCATTTGGGTGTCATTTGGTCCATGTAATTGACACAAGTGTGATACTGTCTCCACAGCTGGATTAGGAGTGAAGCACATTCAGCCTGTCTCTGACCTGAGGGTACAGGCAATGCTGCACTCATTTTCATGGACTCCTTTAGGTCAAAATGCTCAGGAGGTCTGGCTGATGGAAGGCTGCCTTCCCATACATATATCTTCCTGGGAGTGGGGAGTGATGTCACTGGCCACTGACCCTTTATATTGTTTTCTGTTATTTCAACTCCCTATTTAGCATTGTACAATTCCTTGTTTTGCTTTTACAGGTTTTTCTCTTAAGTTTGAAATTACATTAAAATAAAAAGGTTTTCCCCAAATCCACAAATATATTAGCTAAAGGTCTTTATGCATATGCCCTTACCTCACTAACTTGTTTCATCAGAAGTCCTACTACAAACTCCCATCACATCTGTTGACTTGCTTTCCTTGCCAGAACATAACTACTATGAAATGGCTAGTATGCTAGGCACTGGGCAACTACAAATAGCATTCTAGCCAGCTTCCTCGCTGGCCTGGGGCCACTCTATTAGGAAAGGACATTAAATATTTGAAACCACTGACTGACCTTTAATGAACTGCACCTTTTAAAAAACAGTGCATTTAGAAAAATACAGATCACCTCCAGGTCTCTCGTTACTTATTAAATGACTCCCAGTGACCCTAAAGAGTTAACATTCACCCATAAATAGCCAGCTTTAAGTTGGAAAGAAATTTGGGTGCTGCTAATACAAACCAATCAGGACTATTATGTACTTACTGGTTGTCTGCAGATGCCTTAGCCTATAAACCCAGCAGCTAGCCAAACTCGAGAACCAGCAATCAAGACAACCGTCTGAAATCCCCACTTTACTTCATTCTGCCATCATAAACACAAAGTTCTATGTGAGTGTCAAGGTCACTAACCAGAAAGCATAACTTGCCTTTGATGATAAAGATGAAAATATTACAAGTCTCAAAACAGCAGTGTTGGCATTTGGTGATAGACAGGATTTTTAAGTGTAGAACTGAACAGTTTCACATAATCAAGCAAAAATAACATTAATCTACGTAGTTTAAAAGCAAGTGTAAAAATTGGATATCAAAAGACTACTTATCTGAGAATTTCAGGTTTGTACACTGGTCTGCTTAATGATTAACCAGGTTTCACAGAAAAGGCATGGGGGGTATATAACTAGTAATAGAATCAGGGAGGGGGCAGAGCATGCTTCAGCAGCACAGGGGAATGGGGTTAACTGCCATCTGATTAGAAAAACTCTGATTCTAGAAGTTGATACAGAATCTTTAGTTCTGTGTTTCTGTGTCTTAATGTATCAGTCTGTAAAAAAAGGAAGCGAGTGGGGTGCTGTGTTCACTACCAATTCTGGGTACCCTAGCAACAAGACAGCTTGTCTTGTCACAGCCTTGAATTCCAAATATTCTGTTAGAATTACCCTTTCTGCTCTCCTTCTCTTAGACACTTATGCAACTTGTTTTCTGAGCAAAGCATCCCCAAAGTGTTCAGGTTCCTTAGTGACTTCGCAGGTGACAAATAACAAAGAAGTGGGAAGTTGTCAGTGCTTAAGTTCTGCCAAGTTGAAACAGATCTAACTATTGACTAAATCTTACTGTAAATAATACAGTGTACAAGATGTGGGTGGTGGAAAATCAAATACACTGCCATAACCCTGTTTCTTAAAAATAATGGATAAATCCTGACAAACTTTACAGTGTGACTGAAAATTCATTCAATTACAAGCTTGTTATGTTTCTTATAACTAGGCCAGATTATGTCTACAAGCATCCTTGTTACAAAATAGAAAGGAATTATTTCCCTTGCGTGTGTCTCTACTTACAATCAAATTAAAATTAAAATGTCTATATTTACATGTACAAGTAGAATATCTCCTAACAGGCATAAACTAAAAACAATACATTTTTCAATTAACTTTATACAAGTAAGTATGTATCTATCTATACACGATATTCAGCCATATTTTTATAATAAAGCAAATCACCATGTCCATCCCCTCATAGTACCGTATCCTATGGCCAAAGATATACTTTACTTATTTAGCAAAAAAAAATAATTAAATTAAAAATATGATGTTTTTTAAGTCTAAAACTAATTGGTTAACTAATAAACTATGGAACTCTTCATCATATCTAGTTCCAATGTGCATATTAGGCACAGGCAAACCACCATCATCACCAGCCCAACACACATTAGCCAGCAGTCATATTTGTTTACTGCTTAGTTATCTACTTTAACTCTTTCTCTGCTACTATACATACAGTAGTCATTGTTGGAGTCTGAAACTTGAACAGTATATTAAAACTGTCATTTACAGTAGCTATGTAACAAGTAAATGTGGGGAAACTGAACCACCACACTCATTCTCCTCTGTGAATTTTGATTTTTATTTCTGCAGGCATGAATGCCAAGGAACTATAGAGAAAAACAAGATATAAGACCTCTATGAAGAAAAGAGAGGCTCACCAGCCATTGCCATCAGCAAAAAAGAATGGACTAACAATGTCTTGCTCCACTATAAAATATGTGAGCACAAATAGAAATCCACGAATCAAATTAGAATTGTCATAAAAGAAATAAAAAGAGCAGGGGTGAGGGCAAAATTACAGATATACCGAAGGGACATTGTAGCTGTCTAGATACTCAAGGTGAAGCAGAGAAAGGGATAGTTATAACTCCAAGGGTTTTAACATAGGAATGAAAGGAGGATAGCATGAGGAGCTAAGACAAAGATGATCAGGGGTGGGAGAAAGAAAATATGATCATGGTGAGGTACTGAGTTGTAAGATTACAAAACACAGAGGTACACAGGCAACTAGGAACTAGGTTTGGCGTAGCAGGTAAGAGACAGGACTGCACACTGAAAGGGGTTGACAGTGTATGTCATGGGTAAGGTCATTTGAGAACACCAAGTAAGAATAGACCCAGAATGAGCTTTGGAAAAGAGAATTATTACAGGACCACGTAAAAAGACAGAATGACCAAAAGCTCGGACTGCTGAGGTCAGAATACTATCATCACATTTGTGCTTAAGTCAAGACCTACCCTGGTGCTCAGAGCCAGCGATGGATCCCAGCAAGGTAGTGCATACTGGTCTCTGCTGAGGAGACAGATTCTCTGAAAGCTAATTTTGACTCAAAAACAAAAAACAAACAAACGAAAAAAACTCTTTAGGCTTCTCTAATCAACCCATCTGTTCTTCCTCAAAATTATATCCCAGTATCTCTCTGCCCACTTTATAATTAGTGTCTTTATCACACAAGTACTTCCACTAATAAAATCTTGTCATACATAATCCTATTTTAGCTTCCACTTCCTAGAGGCTCTGGACAATCAGAGGCACATAGAAAAACTGATGGAATGCCTCACTTACTGTCAATCATTAGATTATTTCAGCATTGTGATTCAAAGCAAACTCACAGATTTTCAAAGTGTGCAAATACCTCTGGCACACAGAAAATGCTATATATAAAGCATATACCACAGTCAATGTAAAATAAAGACACTGAATAGCCTACCTCACTATTTAAAAAGAATCATAATTCAGGTAACAAAAGATGATGAAGAGCTAAGAAAATTGACACCCAGTGCATACGTAGTATATGTGACTAAAAGAAGCATAAAATGTGATATCATTCTTACATTTACTTCTTTTACTTATGCAATGTAATCATTTCCATCTTCAATCATTTTGTGGAGTAAATTTTAAATCAACTCTTTCAGGAATCAAAATATCTCTCCGGGTATATTCCATGATGAAAAGATGGGGAGATAAAGCTAACACCAGTAAAATATTGTAAAGTAAAAAGACACCTTAACAAGCAATCCAACTCTTCTATTAATATCTGCAAACAAATAACATGAAAGCATTTTAAAGATTTTTAAGTGAGACTCACATAGGAAATTATGATTTAATCATTCATGCAGAATCTTAGGAAATAGAACAGTCATAGGTTATTCAAAATGAACTAGGTGATAAAATCCAGCTAACTAAAATGTGAAAAAATTGAAATAGTCATGAGTCATAACTAAATCCATAGATGTTTTGAGTCTCCTCTTGTAAGAAATGGCCACTGATAAATGGATGGAAACAGTTTAGAGGTACAGTGACCATTTCAGCAGTACCCTTCCTTTCCTGTCCTGCCCACACAAGGTAAATGCCCTGAAGGTCATATATGTCCTTTATGCAAACACATGCCCCTATTTTTATTAATTCCTCTTATTATCCACTTTCTGGACAAGACTATAATAGTGGCTGGTGTATGAAACAGGTCTTTGTTCACTGGTACAGAGAGATCTCTTTTCATCTCTTCTTTCAGCTGTAGGCAGTCTTCAAAATCTTGCATTGTCTGAACAGCCCACAACCCAGTCAACTGGTTATCAACTGATGGGCACTTACATCATTTCTAAGATGGGATATTACAGCAGCCCTGAGGCTTGTCTGATATATGCAGCATTTTGTACATGTGCAAACACATAAAAGAGATAACATTCCAAAGAGAGGCTGCTGAGTAAACCTATATGTATTTATAGTTCTGGTATATATTACTAAATTACCCTCAGTAATAGATGGCTAATTGCACTTTCCCCAGAAATGCACACATGGTAAGACCTCTTTACTCAGCCTCACCATTGGAAGGTGTGGTCAAACTATTAGATTGCTGATACTAGTGTGTTAGAAATGGAAGCTCAGTATAGTTATAATTTGTACTTAATTGTTATGAATGGGTCCGGATTTCTTTTTTTTCATAGCTAAGAGCTTTCTGCAGTTTCCACTTTAATTGGATTGCTGGAATTCTGACAATTAATTTTAATCCACTTAAAGAATTCGTACAGAGAGCACCATGGCGTGGTAGAAGTTTTACAAATGTAAAACTATTAAAGCTAATACCTTTAGGGAAAGATAGGCTGATGTGAGTAAGAGAGAAACCTCTCTGATATAGATTCTTCATCTTTCATAGTACATGGACAGAAGCTAAATTTTAGTTACATAAATAGTGACTTAAACTCCAGGTTTTTCAGACTTATTCTAGTTATCTCTAGAGCAATGGTTCTCAATGTGTGGGTCACAGTCCTTCGGGGGTTGAATGATCTTTTCATAGGGGTCACATATCAGAGATAATGAATATCAGATATTTACATTAGGATTCATAACAGTAGCAACATTAACAGTTATGAAGTAGCAATGAAATAATTTTAAGGTTGGGGGTCATCACAACAAAAACTGACTAAAGGTTCACAGCATTAAGGTGGTTGAGATCCACTGCTCTAGAGGCATCTTTTGGAAACTACCCACCATGAAAGTGTTACCGGAAATTTAGCCACTTAGGTTAAAAACAAGCTTTTCTTACACTTAATCCAGGGTAACCAAAAGCTCACAGTGTCGGTCAGATGATATCCTGGCACATGTTCCAGCCATTCTGAAAGCATTTCTGTTTCCAGACTATCTTACCACATGCATACAAAAGAGGTGATTATCTGAAATCATAATCTGTACAACTTTAATTGTGTGCTCCTGAGGTAACAAAAATTGTCTGAAGCTTATTTTAATCACTTGTAATGTCTTTATTAAAATTTCATGATTCAACATCATTTTTATAAAAGTAGCCATTAAGTTACACTCACACCAAGAAAATTATGGTTCCTTTAAAATATCTAAGGGTCAAACTCACATTTAAGTTGCTCTAACAGTAAAAACTTGGTATCGGGAACCAAATTTCACCTCATAGCCACTAACATGGTAATCCAGAAATGCAAGTAAGATTTAATTCAAGAAACTTCTATTTCAGAACCAAATAGGTGCCAGCACACTGACATATAAAGGCATAGATACATCAGTGAGTAGAGTTGACTCATAATTCATTGCCTTCTTCCTTTAAATCCTTTCCCAATTACAGCAGGCAAGTTTTACTTCCAGAGTCCATCTGGCTAACACCCTGATAAGCCTAAACACTGACATTTACACTCAGCATTCATGAACTCATCAAATGAAACTAGCTAATTGCAAAGTAGTTCTGCTTTATTTTTAAATCCTTTCTTTTTAATGAGAATTTCATGGGTGTACGTATGTATGTTTCAATGAAGTTTAACCTCCATTCCCTCTACTCATTCTCCCTTATTCCCTCTCAGTATCATGTGGTTTTGTAACTCACAGAATGCACTTAGCTCTGACAGTATGTACAAGGTTGTAGGGTCATCTGGTGGAGCATGGGTAGCTTCTCAGAGGTCACATTATTCTTGAAGAAAACGGAACCCACTATCCCAACAGCCATCAATCACCAACAGCTCCTTGGCTCAGGGTGGGATTTCATGTCTGTCCACTCATTCCATGCTGGGACTTTGTCTGACTTGATCTTGTACAAGTCTTGTGCAGGCTATCACAAGTGATATGCATTCATATGTGCAATTGTCCTGATGTGTCCAGAAAAGAGTTTTGTTGTGGTTGTGGGCTTTTGTGGTTTTGTTTTGCTTTGCTTTGTAGCCATTCAATACCTCTGGCTCTTGCAATGTTTCTATGCCCTCTTCCACAGAGATTCCTGAGTCTTTAGAGTAGGGATATTTTATAGATGTCCCATTTAGAGCTGAACATTCTGCAGTCTTGCATGTTGACAATTTATGAATCTCTGTGTTAACTGGAAACTAGTGCAAAAAGAAACTTCTCTGGTGAAGAATGAACTGTGAATTACTCTTAGTATAATGAGAAACTATTAGGAGTCACTTTACTACTGTGTTCATTCAGCAAAGCAGTATCAGTAGGTTTCCCCTAGGACATATGACCTTCCTAAACTCAACTTCTTGCTACTATTAACAGTATCAGGCATGAGTTATATGCTGTGTAACAGGCTTTAAAGCCATTTTGAAAGTAGTTGATATTGGCCACTCCTATAATATCTGTACCACTATTGGACCAGTGGGCATTTCTGACCGGGCCAGTTGTTATTGTAGTACATAGGGATCACAGCTGCGTAAGACTGAGAGTTAATTTTCATCTCCAGTAGTGGACACAGGACCTTCCAGCACTACAAAAGCTAGCCAGTAGCAATGAAGCATCTTAGTCATACCAGTTTGATTTTCCCATGTCCTATGAATTAAGTATACGATGTCCTTAGCAATAGGGTACTGTCATCAAGTTCTGGGGGTAATAAGACAAATAGCCCCTAATTTTGGGGGTCCTAAAGTATAAATACTTCTGACAAGTAACCCAGTGACCACTGTCTTAGCAGTATGAGGGAGGTAATGAGGTGCCATAGCTGAACCCAGACTCCATGTACTATTTTGTGCTCTGTTTCATTCAATAGGTCTCTACCTCTGTTCAGAAAAATTCAGGCTTTCCAAGTAGAAGAGAGACACCATAGATAGTAGCACAAGTCATTATGTGCCTTCCAGCTCCTGTTCCAGAAGAAACAACATATTCCTAGCACTGGACTTTTAATTTGAGAGTGTATGGTATCTAGGCAAGGCCTTGCCCTCCATCCCAACCCCATTACAGGATAACTCTATTTAAAATCTGTTCCTTTTGTAGAAATAATTGTTTTATGTGCCAGAGAATTTCCATTTTGTTTTGAACAATAAAGCATTGATAACAAAAAATAAAATGCCCTTCAGGTATTTGCTTCATTTTTCATTACCTGAAAGAACAGCTGAATTGAAAAACATCATACATGGAGTTTTATGGTAAGGGGGAGGCAGTTGACATTAGTCAAATTTGCATTGTACTTAACAGCTAAGAAATATATTTGTAAATATTTCATTTCACTCAAACAATTTTATGATTTGGATAAAAGTTTCTCTTCAGCTTTGCAAATGGTGCTCTGAGAACACAAAACGAAATTCACTGAGTTAAGTGAAAAACAAGGACTTAACCTCAGAAAAACATAGCAATAACCACTTGCTCTGTAGTAAATGAAACAGAATAACTGTTTTCATGACTGCAACAGCAATGACAGAAAGTTCACAGGTTGGGTGCTAAGAGTTAAAGCCCATCTTCTCTCGTGTATACCAGTCAAAGGTACAGTCCTGTGCTCTGGAAACACAGCTGAATAATTCATCCATAAAGTAAGGTTTTAGTCCTGTGAGGTTTAGGTGAACAATTATGTCACTCAATTCCATATCCTGTGAATTGTACATGTATATGTACATGCTTGTGTGCATGTGTTTGTATGTGTATGTTCATGTCCCTCAAGGGGTTAAGTCTGTCTGTCATTTTCAAATAATGTGAGATTATTTAATCACAACAATACAACAGGGATTGCTGTGGCATGACATGGTTTCCTGTAAGTGTAATACTGTTGACACTGAGAAGGTAGTAATGCTAAGGGCACCTTTCCTTAATGATTTCAGAACACCATCCTCGCTACAGGGTCCCTTGTATTGCTGTTTCATCGCTTCATTAGCCTTGCTTGCCAAAACCTGGGCTGAATGCCTGATAGCCACAAGGAGGTTGTCCATGTCTAAAAATTTTCTTTATTTCAAAATTCTTTTCCTGTTTGTTTTGATTTTTGAGACTGGGTTTCTCTGTGTAGTTATGAAGCCTGTCCTGGAAGTAGCACTGTAGAGCAAGCTGGCCTCGAACTCATGGAGATCTGCCTGCCTCTGCCTACTGAGTTCTGGGATTAAAGGTGTGTGCCACCAACACCTGGCTTATTTTAAAACTCTTACATAAGCGGAAAAAATGTAACCTTTGGGCATGGAATAATTTATTTCACACAGAGTATCTCTGCAGGTTGTGTGTGTGTACATGCATGTATACCAATAGCCCATTACTTTTAATTGCTTAGTTGCATTTCATGCACCAACTTAGTGTTAACTATTCACTATGAAAGACATCAGTGAAGTTTTTGGGTTGAGGCTATTGAGGAAAAAAATTACTATAACAATATTGGTGTAAGAATACTTTTCATTTTTTCTGCTGTAGGCTTTCTAGTAGAACTGCTATATAATATAGCAATATGTGGCTATTTTCATAGGAAATGCGGCCAACTGTTTCTCAGAATGCTACACTGTCTCACATTCCCAGTGCACGAATACTCCAAACTCTCCACTTCCCTGTCCAGTGCCATCTCACTCGATTTCTCTGCATTTCCCTCACAGATTTCATATCTTACATGCCATCTGTTTAGCCACATAAAAAGGTGAACCATCTGTGTATACCTTTTATCAATTATCTTGCTTTCTTGGAGATTCCATCTTTTAGTATTCTGCCTGTATCTCTCTAAAGTTTTACTTTCTTTATGACATAGGGTACCACAATGAATCTCAGGATGGCCCTGAACTCATTATCCTACTGTCCCAGCCTCCTAAGTGCTGAGATTACACTATGTTTAGCTATAGGTCTTAATGTAATATGCCTTGGCATATTTTTAATATAAATAATTTTAAGCTTACTAAAACTGTTGTACAGAACTTGCAATTATAACACAACATGTAGTGGAAATTAATTAGACACAATCGTTAACATCACAATGAAGTTCCACACAGATAAAATAGCCTTTCTGAAGTTGTGGTGCTTCACGGAGGATTTTCTATATTCATTGTCAAATGTATTTTTATACACATATGCACCACCAAAAACTAAAAAGTCTACAACAGTGTTAAAACTAGAAAACTAGAAAAAATTAGCTTTATATCCTTTCCCATGATGCAATGTCCTTTACTTGCATTCAGTCCACCTTCCCCATCACCAAAAACTTACGCTTTTCTGTTCTCCTTTCTACATGTTAATCTGTGCCCACATGAACATTTGTTTACATGCATGTGCATTCGTACATAAACACACACATATTATATGGTAGAATATGCTTATGACAGAGAGTATATGGTTTTATTTAGTTGAAACTGTGTAACCACACGTAATATTCTACATTTAAATTTCATTCATTTTCCAAAAACTTTGTGATTTCATATTATTAGAGTTGGACAGTGTTTTATTTTATATATGTTCTAGAGTATTCATCCCACAGTTAATGGACAACTAGGTTGTTTCTAATTCTTTGCCAAAGAAAATTAAGTATAAATTGCTAATAACATGAGTAAAAGACCTGGATAGACAGTTTTCTTTATTACTGGAAATACAATAACAGAATGTGTGACTTACCATAGTTTATAAATATCAGTGTTTTGATACTTTACTTGAAATATGAAGATGATTTCACAGTTACTTAGGCTTTCTAACTCTCTCTTGCCAAACATAGAATTTTCCTAAATATCATATAGTATCACAATTTAGTTTTGACTAAAAGATATGACTTATAAAACTTAAAAGATTCTATTTCTCTTCTTTCCATTGCTTATTTCTTTCTCCGGGCATTTTCTTTTAGCGAGACCAGTACATTACTGCCTCTGGTCTTCCCACTTTGTCAGTCACTGGATGGTGTTTCTTTAAAGTCATTTTCATCCTCTGGGTGCCCCCAGACCCCCCATCCCCCGCCGTCACATTTGACTTAGCATACAAAATCTGAAGTATAATATACCTTGTTTGAGGTTTCTCTAAATTGAATTCTGATTGAGGTTAGCTCAGATTCTTGGATCTGTAGGTTTGCATCTTTCACAAAATTTGAGAAGTTTTTAGCAATTATTACCTGAAATACATTTGTCTCCTTCTCTTGTGACTTTTTGGGACTCTAGTGACAGAAAGCTTAGCTATTTTGTTAACTGTACCACTTAGACCTAGTTTTCAAATAATTTAATTCCTATTGTGCAGCTTGGAGGTCCCTGTTGCAGTATCCAGGGAGTATAGGATACTGAAAGACTTGGGGGGGGTGCTCTTGACTCTTCTTCTACTCAGTGGGTACATATGAGATGACTCTATGATGTTCCTCTAGCCCTGATGTTACAAACCAATGTGTTTCCTCCTTGGTATCATACAAGCATCCTCCTGCCACCTTTCTTTTCATACTTTTTAATTTTTATTCTATTTTAAATTATTTTTACTTTTATTATATAAAATTTATGTATCATTGCATATTTTCAAACCAAATTTATTTTAGTGTTCTTTTCCTCCCAACCTCCTCTTCACCCTCCCCTATAGTTTTGTAGACTTGGATCCCAGTTTCTGTTTTACATTTATGTCACCTGTGTCTGTTTGCCTAAACTCTGCCCTTGTCACCTCATTTTTTAAATTTATTTATTTTTTAATTTAAATTTAAATTAGAAACAAGGTTGCTTCACATGTCAATTCCAGGACCCTCTCCATTTCCCTCCCCTCCTCCCTTTCTTTCCCACCAACCCCCCCATATCCCCTCATTTGGCACCTCATTTTACTTTCTTTTGTTTTCCTTTCTAGATTTTACAAGTTTTATCCACATTTATACCCATTTACAAACACACATACACTCGTGCGTGCATGCGTACGCATGCACACAGGTACACGAAGTCGCAAATTTAGGATCCATACATGAGAAAGAATTATGTAGGTTTGGTCTGAGCCTTCAATTTTCATCATTTCATTTTTCTTAACAATATGGTAAAAGTCCATTCCACTGTGGAAAATACAGCATAATTTCTTTATCCAGTCCCCTACTGACAGACATCTTGGTTGGTTCCATTCCTTTGCTACTGTGAATAGAGCAGAAATAACACGGATATGCAAATATCTCTGTGGAAGGACATGGAATCCTTTGAGTATATGCCTAGGACCCACAGTCACCCCTTGTATTATCTAGATTGGTCATTGAACTCAGCACAGAACAGAGAGATTAATCTGTGTCCTCAATCTGGATGAAGCTGTTTTTAAAATACAAGTCCATTCTGCCATACCTGTGTTTAAAATTTTATAATGACCTCAAATTTTACTCAGTGAAAATCCAGTCCTTTAGTCAAGTGTGGTGGCACACAACTTTAATCCCAGCACTCTGGAGGCAGAGGGAGGAGAATCTCTATGAGTTCAAGGCCAGCCTGTCAGCGAAGTGGGTTCCAGGACAGCCTTGGCTGTTACACAGAGAAACGCTGTCTTGAAACTCATCCACGCACAGCCCCCAAAAAGAAAAGAAAAAAGAAAAGCCAGCTCTTAAACTGATTAATAATCCCAATATAATTTGCTCTCTGACATTGCCTCCTACTACAGCTTACACTCCCCATTCTCTTCCTCCCAGACAACTGGGCTCAGCTGTGCAACAAACCCTCTCATGTACTGGAGTAAGAGTGTGACAGCAGCACAATCCCTGGCTAGGACACAAAACAGACCAGGTTCTATCCGTGGTACTGGAAAACAACAGAAGGAGGAGGAGGAGGAGGAGGAGGAGGAGGAGGAGGAGGAGGAGGAGGAGGAGGAGGAGGAGGAGGAGGAGGAGGAGGAGAAGGAGAAGGAGAAGAAGAAGAAGAAGAAGAAGAAGAAGAAGAAGAAGAAGAAGAAGAAGAAGAAGAAGAAGAAGAAGAAGAAGAAGAAGAAGAAGAAGAAGAAAACACAGCTTCTCTGTGCTTGGAGCACTCTTCTAAATACCCACATGCTTCATACCCCATGTCCTCTAACCCTGTGCTCAGAGGTCAACTTATCAGAAATGCCTTCCCTGACAATACATATAATAGCCCTCTGACTCTGTTTTTAGTCCTTCTCAAACTCTCATTACACTCTATAGTAGGCTATCCCCCTCATTATGGCTGCAGGTGGCTGCATTTTATTTGTGATGGCGCTGGCACACAAGAGTACTGACAGTCAGCAAATGCTCAAAAAAGTGTGAGTGACCTACAGCCTGCAAGTCCCATCCACAGACACAGCCCTAGCTTACTGTTGTTAGAATGAGTATACCAAACTGCTTCTTGGGAAAAAAACACACCTGAAAAGAAACTGCCTCTAAGCATTAAAAGGGCAGTAACAGGTGGGATGGTTCCCAGGCAAGTAAATATTCAAGGGCAATTTGCCCTCTTTAACCAATCCTTACAAAATATATCAGGATGATGAAAAGTCTACCTTGAAATTCACTACAGCTTTCTATTGCCAACAGGACATGTCTACAGTTGAACATCTGGTAGTAAAAGAAATCAGTACAGTTTCTCTCATTTTGAAAATCAGAGTTATTCTGCAGATGACCCATGTCTTCAAGTTTCAAAACTAATGAAAATCAATCTGAAGAAACACATAGTGAATTCAGTGTGATAAACACTAATCACATATACCATGTAATTCATGCAATCTCAACCACAGGCTTTCAAAAAATTACCTTTTTGTGGACTATGAGGCAAAGAGAAACTAAGCCAGTTGCTTCAACTGACAGATCAGAAGTGACAGGTCCAGGGTTTACACCTAGACTTTAGAATCTTCACTTTCAGCTACACACTGCCTCAAACTGAGCCACACATCTAAATTAGCTTCTCTCCTAAGTGAAAAATGAACATAACTCGTGAGAAAATAAGATGGCAAAAATACAAGAAGTTTTAATTTCAAGCATCTTACCCCAAACCTTCAGGGTAAAGCTCACCTTCAGGGAAAGTCCTAGTTGCCCTCACTTAGGAGGGTACAGTTAAGAACTAGAAGCCAGTAGCAATTCTTGGAAACCACATATCCTCTGTTGTCTACAAACTCTCACAGTACACACAGATGTTTCAGAGTGCAATCACTGCCATTAAGAACAGGACATGAACTCCTGTTTCCCACGCCTGTACATACCAGAATCTCCTCAGTGAACAACATGGGACCATCAACCTAGCAAAAGTGACAATGCTGCTCTTTCAGAATACAGTATTCTGCACCCCACAAAATAGCCTGTGTTTGATCATTTGTGACCTACAAATACGGCAATTCCATATGTCTTAACCTAACAATTTCAGGACTTCTTCATTAACTTTCTAAAACCAGTCTTTTTTATTCAGTTTTTATGTTTAGATGAAGCCAGAAATTAAAGGTCATCTAGATTTTCTGCACAGTGTTCTTTTTTAATATAATAACCTCCTCCAGGTCAAAAAGCAACAAGTAAATAAAGGCTACTCCACAGCCTATTGCCTTTGGACTTTTACATTTATTTTCCTGAGAAGTTATAGGAAATGATACGATTTCTCACCCTGACCATATGTATATACAAGTTTAAATTTTATTTAAAATAAATCTTTAAATGCTACTTTCCTATTCCAGTGTACCCATCTAGACCCTGAAAGAAACTGATTTTATGCCAAATCAAACATTTGATTGTTTCCCTGTTCCTACCTGCTTTTTAAATTTTGTGTTTTATAAGATCCAAATATAACTACCATTGACCTGCAATCTTTAAAAGGCATACAACCACCAATATTGTCTATTTGTCCTGATAACACATAAGTTTCTTGATTAATCTATATATCTTATATACAATAGCAAGAATCACAAGGAAGGCACACACACACAATAAATAAAGAAACAAATAAAGCAAAAAAGCTTGGCACATAGGTGTCCCAAAGAATTTAGGTGGAACATCGACAAGTCCACTAGAGAGACTAAGTTGATGTTTCTCAAATTCTATGGCAGTTTTAGAACACACGGGTAAGCCATTAGCAACAGAGGAGTTAATTCCTGTTTGCTATGTCAACATCAGTGCAGGGGACCCACAGAACCAAGTGAAATAGTAACATGGCCAGGAGAGGGGCAAGTCAGTGTCCCTCAAAACATCATGGGATTATTTCATAGATAGCCAAAGAACCTAGGTGGAGCACTGAAGCTGGCTAGGAGAGAACAAAGTCAAGACACTCATGTCATCTTGAATAATACCCTAATGCCACTATTTCAATGTAAAATTTAAATATAATATGAAAAATTGGTGTCATATCCAAAGAGAAATCAGACATGATGCCTGTTTTTAAAAGGAAGTTGAGGGGGTGGGGGTAAAATAGGGGGAAGAGGGAATCATAGGATCGAAGACAGATCAGGCACCAGAGTGACCTCGAGTGATCTAAAGGTATAACATCAATTGGCAAGCTAAGCAATAGTGGAAGGACCACCTCGAATGCCCATTCCTGATAATGAACTTGATGTCTATAACTATCCGGGAGCCTTCATCCTGGGACTGATGGAAGCAGAGGCAAACACACAACTAAGCACTGAACTGAACCCAAGGAACCCAGTGACAGAGAGAGAGGAGTGATGAGCAAATTGGCAAGGAATGGGCTGGCAAAACCAGCAGAGACGGCTGATCTGAACAGGGGAGTGCTCTTGGACCCCAGACCGACAGTGGGGAGGCCAGAATGGGACTGATCTGGACCCCCCAAATGTGAGTGTCAGTGAGAAGGCCTGGGCAACCTATGGGGCTCTGAGCTGTGGATCAGTGTCTATCCCTGGTATACAATCTGTCTTCATGTGCCTATGGCACAAAGAGAGATGCTCTCTCAGCCTGGACTCTTAGGGGAGTGCCTTGACCCTACCAAGAGTGAAATGATAGACTCTAGACATCCCCTATGTGGAGGGATTTGGCAATAGGGTGGGAGGGAGGGTGGAAGGGGAGTGCGGGAGGAGGGGAGGGAGAGGGAACTGGGATTGACATGTGAAACAAGCTATTTAAAATTAAAATAAAAAATGATTAAAAAAAAAAAAAAGTAGACATTTAATCTCACTCTGAAGGGCCATCTTGCATAGGGACTTGATTTAGAACAAACTATGATCTCCTTCTCAGTCTTCCATTCCTGAAGCTCAGTGAGTTAAGACCAACTTCTGTCTTCATTCAGTCACATGCACTGAGTCCTCTCTCAGTCCTAGCTCCATGCCAAGTATTCTGGAGTTCCCAGAGTCTGAGCAGATACAGGCACTCCTAGCATGGAATGCATATGAGGGCTGTTAAAATGTCCACTGACATTCCTTCAAAGTTCCAATTTTTCAGTCAGAGTGGGTAGACTGTGGACCAGAAATACCTGGTCACCTGTTAGAATTCAATTTCACATTTACTAAAAAATTCTACTGACATTAGCTAGCAGCTAGCTAAAGGAGAACTTACTGTGTGTGCCATGCCAAGCATTTCACAAGAACCCTATGAAGTGCACATATTATTCCCATTTTACAGCACAGGGAACCAAAGCACAGACTGGTTAAGGGCCTTCTGCAGAGATACATACAGTGTTCAAGCCAGGGTCTGAGCCAGAGTTCAGATCTCACATGGGGCACTGCACAAAAGAACAGTTATGGAGGCCATGACCTAATTCTATACACACAAAGTGAAGAGATGGAGATAAAGTGAACTTTTCATGCTCCGCAGCTCCCTACTCAATATACATCCACTAGATAAGGGCCTTCCGTCCCTTTCACTGCATGCCCTGTTGGCTCAGTTAGATATAAACAAGCTGATGCCCGCATCTTCACAGAGCGCACTCAGCTTAAAAAAAGGATGAGCTCAGAGCAAGGACTGATCCTTTCGCACGCTTCATTGACAAAACCTACTGCCCTCGCCCTCAGTCAAATGTGTATGTTTCCCATCTCAGAAAAATGCTTGTGTGGCCCAGACTACAAGCGATTTGGAATGATTTCTACCTCTCCTGTGGAAAATTTCCCATCATCATTTTCCAGCAGTGGAGAGTCCTGAGGTTTAATTCCTATATTCCTCACATATTTTAATAATTTCAGGTTATTTCTACATTCTTAAAACAGACTCTTAAAAAAAAGAAGACTACGGGGCCCTGGGTGAAGTCACTGGAAAATTTTCAGAGGACAGGACCATGGAGGTAAAAGGCTGAACATAGTACAAGATGGGTAACAATTACAGCAGTTAGTTATGTTTGTTTCTCATCTACATTACAGCTCTGACAAAGTAGACAATGCAAGCCTCAAGCTCACACTCCTCTGGCCTCCACCTCCTGATGCTGGGATTATACTCCTGGCTGAGTTTGGTTCATAACTGTCCCAAATGCTCCTGTTTTAAGACTTAGTCCCCAGCTTGACATTAATGCGAGGTGGTGGGACCTTTAAGAGGTGTGGCCTGGTTTTTGATCCTTGTTTTAATCCTGGTTTTTAATCCTTGTGATGTGCTTTGGAGGGGGACTGTAGCACCTCTGCCCTTTGCCCTTCTCTATCCATCCATGACGTGAAGGGTTTTCCCTACTACACATACCCACAGCCATCCAGCTCTCCATCAGAGGTCGACAAGCTATGAATTTACTCCATGATGAACTGAATTTCCAAACCTAAGAGCTGTCCCAGGTCTTCACCCTCTGTAAATTGATTGTCTCAGGTATTTGTTATAGTGATGGAAAGCTGACTAAAAGAACAAGCTGGGAGTCTCATAAGTGAGGTAATGTTTCTCTGACTTATTACCAATGCCCTTGCCTACCTCATTCTGCAGAAGATCTGAATCACTTCTGGGTGTCCACAGCTGTCACCGGGAAGATGCTGGGTTCGAATGGAACTTATTTCTCTACTACATCCCACCCCCAGGGATCTTTTTGTTCCTTTCAGAGCATTAGTCGAAGGCCAGGGAACGGAGAGAGAGAGACTCTACCTCCCAGTCAGGGAGAAACTCTAAGGGGACATACACAGCTGGGCTAGGAATATGCATGGAGACTTAGCCAATTGTACAATAACCTCTCAAATCCACTTTTAGTCACAAGGTACTGTGGCATGAAATCCCCCATAACTGAAATCAACAGCAGTCAATACAGGAACTGAATGCTGTGACTCAACTTTATAATTTTATTGTAACTGAAATGCATGGCCAAACAAGATGGAGGTCATTTAAATGAGAGACAATGCATTGCCCAAGCAAAGGGAGATTATTTTAATTATGTCAAGTAAAAAATAATGTCCTCCATCCTGGTAAATGGAACAAAGCACAGTTAGTGTGGCTAAAAGTCAAAAGGCAAGGAGCCACTGACCTGAGGGAAGTGGAGAAGGATGTTAAAAAAAGGGAAGACTTCAGCCTAGGAAAGGGGTGTTGAAAATGCAGCAGGAGCAGGGCAGGCATGAAGCAAGGGAGAGTACGGTGTGAATAGGAGATGCTTGCCCTCACATATCTCAGGTGCAGGGTATTGGATGAGGAAGTAAAATGAAGAGCCACGGGTCCTGGTAGTGAATGAAGTGCAGCTGTGGAATCCCTGAAACATGACAAGAGAAGGGCTGCTATTCCTCTCCAGGAAAGTTGACTGAGATGAACATCTATGGAGGTAGGGAAACATTACAGGAAGGGAGGCAAGCTAGCTAAATATTCCCAGGAAGATGGGCTATTCAGTAGTGTAAGGACTCAAAGCACTAAGGACGGTAATTGGAGCAAGGATGTGGACAAGGCCCAGGAGAACATCAATTAAGGAGCAGATGAACTCAGAGCATCAAGGGTGTCTAGGTAAATGTTTCTACCAACAGAAGTCTAATGATGATGAAAAGACAGAAAAGTTGCAACTGTAAGGGGTCAAGGTAAGAAAAGTTTTCTTTTATTATAGAAGAAGCATGCTATGGTTAATATAGATGTACAGATCCAGTTATGGGGTAAATATTAGTTACTCAATAAAGATGGGAAATAAGCATTAGTGTAAATTCATGGAGAAGCCAGGTTTCTGGACCAAAGGGTTAGAGATCGCCTGGGAAATGAGATAGAAAAGAGGATAAGGAGATGAGGATGGGCTCGGGGGCTTCTGGAAGTGGATGGAGATGTCCTACTACATGTTCACATTTTCTGCCTTCTACAGAAGGTTGGAGGTCATATAAAATGCTGAAGGAGGCAGCTGGCAGCTGAAATATGGAGACTAATGAATGATCAACAGAAAGAACAAGCCTTGACTTTGAACACTGACAGATGGCCCTTTTACTACTCAGTAACCTTTAACCCTAGACAAGCTACTGTATAACCTTCATCTGGTATACAGGAATTGAACAATTAAAATATACTCGCAGTGTACTAGAAACAGGTTAACGGTAACTGGGTAATATCCTTGAATTTGAGGGCTTCATTATCTAGTGTCCAAGGAAAAGGGAACTAGACAAAATTAGCCCATCACCAAAAGTGCAAAGGTGAAGAAAACCATGAGGTGCTCTGTAGCACCAAAGAGAGATTCCACTCCAGACTCAAGAGTTAGAAACAGCTTTCCAAAGAAAGAACCGCTGCAACTAGCTTGCATAAATTGAGTTGATTATCACACAAGCTAATTGGTATAAATCAAGGCCACCCCTGGCCCATAGCCATGCTCTTTGAACCCACTAGCTTTCAAAAATGAGTTGTAAGCCCTTTCTTAAGTGACTGACATAATGTTTTCCACAGGACTGGCTTCCTCATTTGACTCTCAAAGGTAGAATGTGAGCTGTCCCAATTTACTCTTCCATGGGAGCTAAATAACAAGGTCTGATCCCATTATCAGCACCTATACCCTGCGATGTAGCAAAAGGAAAAAGAAAGATTTATTCTCTGTAAAATCTTAGACACATATCACTGCAAGGAAACTGTGTCCTGGCTCAGAAAAGTCATTCCAAACCCACATTCCATTCAGCAATGGAAATGTTACATAATGGCACTAGCCCATAGGTTGCTACAAAGCACTCAGCTATGGGTGCTATTATGAAGGAAATGAATTTTAATTTAAATCAACTTTAAGCCTTAATTTGAAAGCCATGTGTGCCTACAGAATAGTGAATCAGACAGCACAACCCAGTTAGTGTTCACTATGATGAGCAGGACGTGAAGTTAATCCTTGTGCTCCACCAAAGGAAGTCATTCTGCCTGGTGTCCTGAGTCTACCATTCTTAGTTCCTTTAGATTGATGGACCAATTCAGCTTGGAATCCTTTGCCAAAGAGTCATATGTATAAATCTTATGTAGCACAATGCCACATGAAAGTCACTTTGGAGTAACAGCCTTTTAAAGTAGAGCAGGACTCCAGGGCACATACAGTTCAGATCCATATTTCAGAGACAGGGTCAGGCTTAGAGAAACAACTGTTTTGTTGAAAACACGTAGGGGTAGGACTGAAATAAGCTGACCTTCAGCCATGTTTCCCACTGCAAAACTCAATCTTTATGCCACATATTCTCATGGCTCACTGAGACGAAATAAGCAGCATTCCACATGAAGCTTCACAGTCACTAACTTATATAAGATTCCAGATAGGATACTACCAGGATGGCCTGATGTTTATGTCTAATGACCTGATGAGCATACGGGTTCTTGTAAATTAAGTAGGCTGGCCTGGTAAGGACTGGCAGATTGACTATCACAAGCCCTGCTATGACAGGCATCTGCTGTCCTGCTCTGGCCAAATATGGTTGTAGGGGCCTGCTAGGCAGTATTACTTTCTGATATTTGTTGGAGAAATTTAGAATTACATATAAACTCCCCAGAGTTGGAAATGTGAGAAATTTGTGTGTCTTTGCTAAAAGTATTGTGCAGACTAAGCAAAATCTGTTTATGAATGGCTTCAACTCTCAGTTTGTAGCTTATATAATACAGATATACAAAGTCAGAGTAACTGAAAGTTAAAGCTTCACTAGCAGCCATTGATAAGTGTGCCAGTGTGTATACACCACCTGACAGCTCTCAACTGCAACTATGTCTGAGCGCTTTCTCCAAGCCTTCAATCGGATTGACTTATGGCCCCGGATCAAGGGCATACACTGGCAAAAGGGATGGGACAACCCTGGAATAGCTGGTCACTCACTCTGGGATTTGGTGGGTAATTGCCACAGCCCCGTCTCCTCTGTGTTGTCTCCAGAGTTCCCCAGAGGAATGGAATCTCTTCTCTGCTGCGCTTCCGTATTCAATCACTTGCCTCACATTAACTGCCTTCGCTTGCATGCCTCACTTCTCCACTGCGTGTCCATATTTCCAAGGGTCACCCTGAGTATAGCTTGAAGTTGACAGCTGGAACAATTCAGTTGATGTCATGGCTTGTTTTTGTGTCTCATTTCCCCCTTTGGTTGTGAACCATGTAGGGCTCAAGCCTATGAGAAATTTGTAGTATATGTAAGGTTGCATTTACTCTGGTATTCTAATATCTCAATATTCAAAACATAGTGCTGAAGCTGCTGTCCTCCTGCATAATGAAGCCATGCAAGAGGAACAAATGTTCACCTAAAAATAGAATCCATTATGTATAGCAGCATAGTCATTAGCTTCTTAGTATAGCAACTAGTTCTGCCTCATAAAACTTTTCATTGAAGCCTTCATTTCACACAGGTGCACTGCCTGTCATGGTGCAATGCCATTTCCAGACCGCAGACCCGAAGCAGAGTTCTACACGGCAGAAGGCAGAGCAAAAACAAAGCTCCATAACGAGAGAGATGTGAATTCCAATTTGCCTGTTTGCTCTATCTAAAGGTGACTAAAAGGAAGGCTTCCTATCACATATGACTATTACCTGACTTCCCATGGTTTCCCTGGTTGGGCCATATTTGGAAGTAAAGGGAAAGTTCTTATCAATTGAAAAGAAATGATACAATGTTGCAACTTAATAAGGTAGCATGCCTTTGTATTTGTAAATAAAATTTAAAATACAGGGTTTAGGTTGTCTTTTCTTTTAGCTGTTTTGGTTTGCTACATTTGTTTTGGTTTGGATTACGTGTGCTAAATACTGAACAGGGCCTTGTGCATTAACACATACTCTGTCACTGTCACTGCCTGAGCTCTTTAAGGCCATTCTTAATATCACTTTCTCATATTCAAAAGGGAAGCTAGTCTACAGCCATACCACCCTGAACGCACCTGATCTCGTCAAAAGGGCAGCTAATTTAATTATGTCCCTTTATCTAATGGAGAATTTAGCAAGTAAGCACGAAGGAACATAAGCAGACTTGGATGAGGACATTTGGTCAGCACAGGACACAGGGATAACACCTGAGCACTTGGGGGAGTTGGAAGCTAATGGATTTTAATTCATTAAAAAGATAACCCCAAAATCCTATTCTGATCCAATCTTGGATATTAAGAAAGATTCTAAAAATGCTAGTAATTTCCTGCCTTAGTACATACAATATAGGGAATATCATCCAATTATATTCAAATTATTGCGAGGCCTATGGGTGAATGTTCATGCTGAGTGTTACTGATGATAAAAACTGCTAAAGCAATATGTTGCCCAGCCTCTAAATTTGCTGAATTCAACGGTGATGCTCACCTGGGATGTGTGATGCAAACAAAGGAGGAGCTTTCGTTAAAACGTAAGTGCATACCACATACTAGCCCAGTAAATCAGAACCCTCATGGGTTTGTGGGCAAAGAGCAATGTTCTTTGTAGCTCTCCAATGATTTTTAATGTGCAGTCAAAGTTGAGACTCTTTCTTCATACTCTCTGTCTCTTCTTGGCAAATTTGCTATGCCTATTAAGGATCTTTATTCAAACAAATCTGAGGAGGAAAGTCCTGCAGATAAACAACCTAACACATTAATCAGTTTCTTTAAAATATAAAGTGTAAAATTTTAGGCCATATGGGCAGACTGCCCTGCCTTGATTCTATTTCTGACACTGGTCAACCACGTAACCAAAGGTCAGTGAATTACCTCTGTGTGTACTTAAATTGACTTGCTTATAAATGGGGATAATTATAGCATTGACCTTCACAAGCTTATGGAAATTATTAGACAGTGTATATGTCATTATAACAGTTACATAGTTTCTGGTGATATTTATGATTTATTAAAGCTTGCCTGAGGATTCAGAAAGCAAAGTCAGCCACAAACCATAGAAGTCAGGTACACACCTTTAATAGCAGCAGTCAGAAGCTAGGAGGTGGTGGTAAACAACTTTAATCCTAAGACTCAGAATTAAAAAGTAGACAGATCTCTGTGAGTTCAAGGCCACCCAGATTTACCAAGATTGAACCAGTCCTAAAGATAAACAGCTCACACAAAGATGATCTCAGTACCTGGGATCACAGTGCCTTTAATCCCAGCACTGGAGGGTATAAAAGATAGGAGAAGGGTCTTCAGCAGTCAGTATCAGGCATGTGTCCTCCAGCCAGATTGAGGTTAGGAAGACATTCAGTCTCAGGATTCTCCAGCCACGCTGAGGAGAGGTTACAGTCTGGGGTTTGATGGTGCAGGATCAGTCCATTCAGTCCAAGGTAGTGGTAAGAGCTAGTGGCCCACTATGCTACTTTTATGATCTTCATCTTGAAGCTTGAACCCCAGATCTTATATTTTTGTGATACAATAGTTTGTAGTGTTTGTATAATAGAATACACAAACATATTTTGTATGTTATATAAAATACATAATACAATATATTGCATAATAGTATGTGTATAATATAGTAATCTAGCACATATTCTACTACATGTATAATGTACAAAAATTATAATATGTAATAATATATTGAATAATAGTATATGGATATTAAAGCATATAGTATATGTATGTACATATACATAACATAAAAGTTCAATAGAGAACCAATTACACACTGTATATGCCACAAATATATACTATTAAACTACATACATATCTATTTAAAATATAACATAAAAATAAATCAACATTATATATACATATATCCCCTTCTCTCATTCTCTCTCTTATATTGCATATGGACAATATCACAGGTATGTGGGCAGTTATTGGTGCTAATGGTAACAATACACTACTGAAAATGTATGAGCAAACAAACATACTAAGAGCAAGCACTTCCCTATATTGAAATTTGAATGTGGATAATGGCTTCTCAATGAACTGTTTGTTCAAAGGTTGTATTCTTCTCCTTTTTAAGTTATTTAAATAAACAATAATCAAGCATGAAAATGCAACAAAATAGATACGTTACTTGTTTTAGTCTTTAGTGCAGTGACAAATGCTTTCAAAATGCAGACCTAAATTTAGTTTTACAAAATCCAAAGTGAGGTTCATCCTGTTGATTAACTATAGAAAGTACTTGATGGGACCCCATGAGTAGTGTCAACCAATCTTGCCTTGGCAAGAAAATGAACCACAAAAGAACCAAGAACATTGACTGTCTAACACATCTGAAGCTCAAACAAACTAACACAGTTTCATGTCAGTACCATGTATCTGTAGTTCTGTTTCTTACAAAGGCCAGTAATTGTCCTCATAAAAGGAAATAAAATTGTAAACAAAATATAAATGTATTTCCTCCACATATTTTTCCAATTCAATACCTCAAATCATGTTTCTATCAAAAAGAATTGAAGCCCCCATAATAGCATCATAGTATGGAAAATATCCCATTTAATTTCCAAGACTGAGAAGAGCTAAATATAAGCAACTCATAAAACCAAGCATAGTTTTGTAATTAAGTTGAATCAAGAATATATAAAGCCAGAATGCCACCATATTTCTAGATTCCACATATGGTTTGCATGGTGTTGTTATTGTTGTATCCACACACAGTGATAGTGACATAACAATCCTATTATACTGGAAAATGATTGTAAGGAAACTATCAAGCATCATAACTACAGTTATCTTAAAATACACTTCAAAAAACTGTCCCTTATCCAAAATTCTATCGAAATGTCATGAACCACTACCCACCAAGGATTTGTAAAAGATTCCAGTCTAATAACATGTATTCTTGAGTTGTACCTACAAACACTAAACCTGAGTAACACCTGGCTTCCCTATACTAGCCAGTGTTTCTGGCAGTGAAAATCCAGGGGAGGTCCTCACAGTGAGAAGACGGTGTTGATAGTAATAGAACTTAATGAGGAATTGAACTGATGAGTATGAAGATTGCCCGTTCCTAGCAATCTGATCTGTGGCTGTTTGCTTATGGTCAGAATCCTAATTTCTACAAATCAAGTCAGTGTGGATGAGAAAAAGTGATAATCCTAAAATGATTATCTTAGGAAAAAGACACAGGCAACCATGCAGCATTGGAGTCTCCTGGAGGATATTTTAATATTTTTCTTATATTGAAGACCTCTAAATCATCTTAAAGCTTATTCCATAAGATGCTTCAAATCCCCTATGGTCTAAAAAAACTTTCACCTATGGTGGAATAATTATTAGCAAATAGCCTCAGAGGAAGCACCCTCCTGGTAATAAATCCCTTCTTACGCCTTCCATGGCTCAGTTCCGAAAACATTATGAAATGTAAACATAAACATCGTGTTTGTCCAACCAGACCCAAGCTTCAATGCTTGAGATCAAAAGAGCACAATGAGCCTGAATAGAAAGCAGGTCACTGTTACCAGGAAGAAAAAAGGGAACAAGAATGCAAACATACATAAATGGTGACTTGGCTTTCAAAGCAGCACATTTATGACCCTAACAATGCATTGGGAACAACTATGTAGCCAGAGATTGTTTATTGCAAAATCCACCACAAAGAACTAGGTGTTTGTTCACAAAGCAGTAGGCATGATGTTATTGTTCACGGCAGACCTTTACTCCAATCCTAACACAGCAGTACTTTTCTTCTGGATGAGCAAAGTGGGAAGGCCTAGACAGTTACATTAAATACACATTAGAATCACAACCCAAAGGCGCATCCACAATGGCAATTTAAATTTTTTCTGTTTAGGAAAACCAGCTATGGATTAAAGTAATAGCTCTTAACTAAGGGATACCTTTACCACTCTCAATCAGGAGGCATCTACACTAACCTGGTAAGTATTAAATACCCATAACAAGACATCTCAGACAAGGGGTAGAGTGAAAAGAGTTTACTCTTTAGAAGTCATTCTAGGGTACTGTGAGAGTGAGACAGAAAGAGAAGAAAGCCTTATAGGGTGTTTTCAAACCAGTTAACAATGAAGTTGGTGGGCTTTATTCTACAGGAACGCTTTAGGAATTAACACTCTGTATGCGCCTCTGAGTTTTCCTAGCCAAGAGGAGGTACAGGTGTGATATGTACCCATCAAATCTCATTGGTTAGGGTGGGTGTTAGTCACCAGATCCTGAGAAGCTACAGAGAATACAAAGCGACTTCTAACAGCTGGGAGAAAAAGCAAAAGGATACAGATGTAGCTGAACATTGGAACACAGCTGGGGTCCTATGGAGGGGCAAGGACCAGGTAGTGCACTTGGCACAGTCTCTATGTATCTTCATTGACAGTGAAGATGGAGAAAGGCACTGAGCACAGGTGCTATCAGTTAGTCTGCAGCAGCTGGAGCTCTGCTTTAGGCCAGGGAATGATAGCAGTGCTCACAAACCTGCATCACATAAATTGTGCTACTTGCTAAGGTGATGTCGTTTATTGTCTCAGCCTCCAGGAAAAGTCAACAGGCAAAAGTGAGCAAACTTCATCCCTTAATGGACAATCAGATCTTTATGTTCAAGTATGCTGTCAGTTCTGAAGGACCATGTGAAAGGTCAGAAGTAATGTCCTTAGAATACAGGCACCAAGTGTCGCCCCAAGAGGAAGCCCGTGGCAAAGCAGTTCTTCCTGAAGTAGGTGCCCACCATTCTTTATGGAGACCAGACTGGATTTTCATAGGAAATCACATGATTCTTTTTGTGAGGTTCATGATTCATCATCTAAAATATTTCTTAGCTCTGGACTCCTGTTTTAAAAATATCACTGCAGCTTATGTAAATATTTAACTTTTAAACTTTTCATTTGAACTCTGTATAGAAATCTCAATTTACAAGAGAAGGGTATCTACAGCTGACATTTAGAGAAACATCGGTCATCAGCACTTTCTACAAGGGGCCCACAGACTGTTTCAAGTCCTATAAGAGGAAAGAGCTGCAGATGGAGCAGGTAGCAGAGGCATTTCCTCCAATGCTGCTTCCCAGAGATGACTGAATATGTGGGCATAGACGTATGCACAGTCTAGATCATGGGTAAACAGCAGGGGTGGTGCTTGTTCAACCAGAAAGTGCAAAAGGCAGAAGGTAACTAAGAATGAAGTAGGGAATGACAACCAAGAAGTTCATAGGCACTGACATCTCAAGCTATTCAAGTAGGTGTGACAACAGGCCATAAGTCCCGTGTACCCTTCACCCTCAAAGGCAGGAAGAAGGTCCCAAAGCAGATCATGAAGTGGGGTGCTACGCTCACTGGCTACAAACTAGAAAGTGTAGAGAGCCAACAACCCATAGGACGACCTATTTGAAGAAATCAAATTAAGAGCTCCATCTCACACCATTCATCAGCATCCATTACATGTGGATTCCAAATCTCAATTAGCAGTAACTATAGCAGTAAGGATGATGAATCAAGAAAATGATTGGTTCAAAGAAAGGTTGAAATGGGATTCCATCAAACTTTAAGACTTCAAGCTATCTTTTGTTATGCATGAATTAGATGCTGGGGAATTCAAGACAAACCACAGATAGAAGATTGCATTTGTGAAATTCACAACAGCTAGAACACAAGAAATATCAACAGAAGAGCAGAAGATGTAGCAAATTACCCAGAACAGAAATAGCCAGTAAAGACTGAAAATATGCTCCGTTTCCTGGCAAATCCAGTTAGGGCAGATTAAAACATAGATACAACAGTTGCATCAGTCAGGCAAGAGTTGAAATGTTTCCTAACAGTGTTGATTGGAGCATGAGAAAACAGTTTGTCTCACTACGATTATGTAGGTGTAAACAATGGTAAAGCCAAAGACTAAAAATTTAGGATATGTATAGCCTCAAAGCAGCAATGATACTTTTTTTTTTTTGTTTTTACGAGACAGGGTTTCTCTGTATTGTTTTGGAGGCTGTCGGTCCAGAAATCCGTCTGCCTCTGCCTCCCGAGTGCTGGGATTAAAGGCATGAGCCACCACTGCCGAGTAGCAATGATACTTTTAATTTTTCTCTTTGGGATATCCATAACTCACATACCCACAAAGACAGTGCATCAGGCTGGCCACTACTCTATGTTATAGGAGGTTTGCTGTTGCCCAAATTAGAAACAAACACCAAAAATTCATCAATGGGAACTTTCTTACCACTAAATATGTTTGCAATCCAATATTAGAACACAATAGAGCAACTGAAAAGAAGGGGATAGCCTCATAATGAACATCTCTAAGACATTCTGTGAAGTCAAAAGCAAGTTTTGAAACAGCAAAAATAATATAACAGGATAAAATGGATTTGAACAAAACAAAATACATTATTTCCACAATTATGTATGTTCACACCAGGAAAGAAAACCAGAATTAACCAGAAAGATTGCTCTCATTCCTGATTCAGAAAAACAAAACAAAACAAAAAAACCAAAACAACAACAACAAAAAAACCCCACTAGTGTTGGGATTATCAGATTATCAGAAAATGTTGAAGACATTTATAGTGCTTTACTGTATTACTTAAGAGGAAATTATTTATTTATTATCTGCATTTAAAAAATCTGTATCAAAATACAGTAGAATTTTTCCCTCTCATTCCTTTTTAAATCTTAAGTAATTGCCTCCCTTTCCCCAAAGCTCCTCTTTTATGGTAAGATGGAAAGTTAAGTGAAATTTCTTAAGCTTCTCAGATCTGAACTAAACTGGTTTTATTTTTACATCAAACTTGGCACAGAATCAGGCCATCAAATTGCAAGACAATATTCTCCTGTGTCAGAGTCTAGATAGGAGTATGTGGGTGCTTCTATCTTGACCCTTTCCTCAGATTCTCATAGTGATATGGACTTTGTGGCTAGCACTCCCTGTTATGATTACTAGTGTTCAGGTGGCAAAGTCTAGTACAGGCAACCTCTTTGGTACTTGGTGTGGGCAGGAACTTCTTCTCACCCATGACTTATAAATAAATGTATCCTTCTTACATACCCTACACTTACACCAGAAAAACCACTGTGCTTAAAATAAAATAATCATATTCAGCAACTCATTTTTGCTAATTATATTCAGTAAACTTTACAAAATCAACGGTAAGTGGAAAAATTGTCAAAGTAAGTCCAGCAATGGAACAAAGTATGAACATTCATTTCTAAAAGTGATATTCACATTCATCTGCTTGCACTAACCCAAATATCCTGTCATTGTTTCGATAAACACATTTCAGCTCTCTAAAAATTACTGCTAGCACTGGTTTTTAATTCTGAAACCTATCATTTGTGCTGTCTGTCTTCTTTGTCACCTATCATTTCTATGGTGACAAGTCAAAGAAGCAGTTGGGTAAGACAGCATGGCATTGTCTACAGGAGGAAGCCAGCTGCTTGAAAACAGTGGCTTTGTCACAAGATGCTGTGAAGTCATGAAAAGAAATGGACATATACTAGACATCATGAATGTGTGGGCTCCTTCCAGTGATATACAAGGCAAGCTCTTATAACAAGGCTCTACTGAGATGTTCTTAAGCCACCGTTCTTGCCTGTGAGCTCAGAAGGCTTCCTGTGAATGCTAATCAAGCTGCTTCCACACAAGCTTCATGGAGCCAAGGCAGTGCATGTTAGGGGATGACTCAGAAAGATGAGCATCTTATATTAAATACCAATGTAAGCTTCCCAATCACAGAAAACAAATGTGTAAACTCAAATTGTAACCTTAAATGTATTATATTGTTTTCTCTGTGATGTCTATAGCACTGCCAAAAAGGAAAAGCCCATATTTTACACAAGTATTCCTCTAAGGAGCATCATAATTGCACCACTCAGCCCAAATCCTTCAAAGGATCTTATATACAACTTCAACTAAAAGCCTGGCGTGCTGCCCTCTGTTTGTGTGCACAGTTTGTCCAGCCTGCATAGACTCTAATGCATTGTTTACACTCGTCCAAGACCAAAACGTGGATACATCACTTGATCTGGTTCCAAGACTGGGCTTAAAGCCAGAAAGAAAATGACAAACTTGAAAATGTGGTAAGTTTCTTTTATTATTATTTTCTTAAATCCTTTCATCTTTTAGAGTCTAACATATATGATCATTGACCAAAAAATAAACCTCTAAACTGATAAATGAATGAGGAATGACTTAAAGATATCAGAAGTAGAAAGTAAAATTTACCATGTCTTAACTAAGATTAATATCCATAAGAGGAAAAACAATAAAGAGACAGAAGAAATCCCTCTCCCTCCCCCCACTATTTGTTCCCATTGGCTATAAACAATGAGGACCAAGAGGGAAAGGCTGATATAAAACACATAAAGATATTTTCTACATGGAAAATATTCCTGGATGAAAATATTGTGCTCCTCGAACAATAGAGATGCATCAAAGAGCCTTTGGACTTACCCCCTTCTCTTCCTCAAGCAAAGAAATGTTTATGATTGGTCTTTTAGTGGAGCTTTACTGAGTTGCCATGAATTATTTAAAAACCCCAAAATATATTCTGTTGCTTTTATGGAAATTTGATTTACAAGTTGAAAGAATCAAACTGACAGTCTGGTCTCTTGTTCAAGCACCCAACCTTTAGAAATGCTCTAGGCATTATAAATAAATCTTTCACAAATATAGCCATGACTGTTCTAAAAATAGTCTTTAGGAGTGAAAAAAAACTCTTTCAAGTCATTGTTTTATACATAACAGCAGGAAACCAAACAGAATGTCTAAGCCAATGTGATTAACACACCCAGTAACAAACATGAGCATTAAGAATGAAATCTTACCCACCAATAATTTTTGACACTAACCTAAGTTCTATGGTTTACTCCTACATCTATGGCCATGAAAGCTTTCAGAACACACAGATAGTAGTTAGATATAACTCTGGGACTATTAGGGTAGAATTTGCTTCTTAAGATATTGGGAGCTGACTAGTTCAGAGCTGGCCTTGAGAGGATGCACACTCTCATGATAAAGTTTCCCAGGTCAGTTACCACCTGTGCTCACAAGTGTAAAAGGCTTCCCAAGGCATAGTCTAAGACCAATTATCCAAGAACTTAGAATACCTTGGATATAATGTGGTGTTTCACAAACTAATATTTGAACCCCATTGTACAACAATTGAGGAGCTACTAGCTGTTACAATATTGGATTCTAAATGTATTTAATACTCTCAAAAACAACAACAACAACAAATTACCTCTTCAGATGTCAAAACCTAGAAGACCCAAATACTCTGTCTACTGGGCCTCTTAGGTGACAGTAAATCTTGAAATAATAGCCACTTCTGATGAATATTCTTGTCTAACTGCCCACTAAACCTCAAACAAATCTTATGGTCTGAAAACAGTTTTTAATAATTCAGTATGAAATTGTAAATTTGCTTTATCAAAATTGAACTACTGAATTCTTAGTATTGTGAGCAGAAAGCTAATGTGGGAAAATTCTTGAAAACTCAAGAAAAAGGTTAAAGGAATCTTAGCTTTAATTTTAACACTGTTCTAGTATGTTCCCTGTTGCTGTGATAAACATAATGGCCAAAAACAACTTGGGGGGGTGTTTTCTTTGGCCTATGGATTAGAGTATATACCCAAGGAAAACAAAGGCAGAAACTCAAGGAAGGAACCTGGAATCAGGAACTGAAGCAGAGTTCCCAGAGGAAGACTGTTTACTGGCTTGATTCTAAGTTCATATGTTAGGCTACCTTTCTTACATAGGTAGGCCCACTTATCTATGGATGGTACTGCCAATGGTGGGCCTGACTCTACTACATCAATTATAAGTAATAGATACCCCACATCCACGTCCGCAGGACAATGAAGGAGACAATTTCTCAACTGAGCTTCCCTCTCCTGAGATGTGTCAAGTTGACAACCACAGTTAGCCATCACAAACATGAATACATTATCAAGACCAAATCAGGCTACTATTGGCAAAACTGGTAAATATAGCACAGAAGAAAGAGGGGAAAAAGGACTGACTGTTGAACCTTTGGTCATTAAGGTCAAAAGGAATTTTCTCAGCAGCTTTCTTCATTCTACATTAGTCAAGACAATAAAAGTCCAGGATCATGTTCACCAAATGTAATCCACAAACCGGAGGTCTTGTCTTAAACAGAAAACAACAATTATTCTAGGATTTAGTGAACCCAACATTTCACACTAGGTCCTAAGACTGTTAACCTGAGTTCCTGGAAGTAGAATCAATAAGTACACTGCAAACGGTCATCTGTTAAATGGGTAGACTTATATATAAGGAAAACAAATAATTTGTAAGTAACCAACAGGATAATGTAAGGAAGACATCTTATCTCTTACCTTATTTTGATCTGTCCAATAAAAGAAAAATCCCTGAGGATCCGTCCTCAAAATAATTGGAGTAACAATAGTGGAGTCCTAGGAAATGAAGGAAGAAAGCATGCATATCAATTCATGTCCCTGTGGGAAGTTACTGAAGAAGCAATCATGCAGAAGTGATTTTCCAAGGTTATTAATTATTAAAAAAATTTTCAAGCAAAGTAGACATGGTAATTTTTAACTTCGTAAAATTATTAATCAGAAGATTGATATGATGACTGTCAGGTAAAAGTGATTGTTGTACAAACATGAGGATCTGAGTTCAAATTCCTAGGACCTGCATAAAGGCAAGAATGGTAATAGCTGGCTGTTGCACCAGTGCCCCTGAGGCAATATGGGAGGTAGATATAAGAAAATCCCCAAAAGTCCCTGGGCCAGCCAACCTGATGTAAACAGCATTGAACAACAAATAGGTCTTGTTCCAAATTGGCAGAAAGTGAGGACTGACTCCCAGTACTGTCTTCAGACCTCCACACAAATATCATGGCACCTGTAAACACTTAGAAATACGCAATCACATGCACCAAAAAATTACCAGACACAGAACTGACAGTTATGCAATATTCAAAACATCTCCACACAACTGGATAAAAGAAAATAGCAATGCATGCATCGATTAAGACAAAATTTTAAAGACATTGGCATACTTTGTGTTAGAAAACTGTATTAAGATTTCCAAATAATGTTAACACTAACCATCATTATGCATTTTATATAATTAAGGTTAATTAAAATCCATGCTTGTGGATAATATTTTAAATTACATTTGCTCCACAAAATGATTTTTAATTGTACCAAAGAGACTAAGCATAGCATTTGGGCCTTGCTGTTTCCAAGGTAACAGTAAATAAGGCCATCTTTCACATACTTGGAAAGGTGCATACAAAATTGTTGCAGCTTTAAATTTCATATACTAATCTGAAGTATCATAAGCAAATAGTGCTCTGAATTCAGTGCACAATGCTAAGAAGCTAGGTTATATGCATTGAGCTATAACAACGAACACTGTTGAGATACATTCTGTTCTCCCAGCAATATTCAACAAGACTTACTTCTTGCACACACCCATGTGCACACACACAAATATGGACTTCATAGATTTTTAAAACTTAAGTAAAACTACATCATTTCCTCTTCCTTTTCCTCCCTGTACCCTCATTCTAATCTATCTCAATTTAAATTCATGGCTTCTTTTTCCTTTATTTGTTACACACATATATAATATATAATATAATACATATATATATACATACAACATATATATATGTATATATATATATATATGTAAAACCTGCTGAGTCCATTTAGTGTTACTTGTGTGTATATGGTTTCAGGGCTGACCACTTGGTATTAAATAATCAAGTAGGGGGCTCATGGCTGGGGTAAGACAAATTTTCCCTCTCTCGGAAGGCATTAGTTAGCCATGAGATTTCCCCTTCCATGTGAGCATGTTTAGTGGTGAACTCAAATACTCAGGTCTTTGCAAAAAATGCACTTTTTTGAGATCATAATTACATCATTTTCCCTTCCATTTCCTCCCATCAAAAATTCCCACATACTTCTCTCTTTCAAATGTATGGCCTCTTTTCATTAATTGTTACATGCTTGTATTTGTATGTGTGTATGTATATATGTACATTCCTAAATATAAACTTCTCAGTCTACACAATGTTACTCAAATGCATATTTTCAGGACTGATCATTTAGTATTGGATAGCCAACTGCTGTGCTCTTCCCCAAGAAAGACAACCTTTCCCATTCTCAGCATTCCTTAGTTGTCTATAGTTCTTTGTGTAGGGTTGAAAGGACATAACTGTCACTTTGTTGTTGTTATTTTATGTTTGCTTTTAAGATTGTACTATAATTACAACATTTTCCCTTTCAATTCTTTCTTCAAGCCCTCCCATATATTCCTCCTTACTTTTTCAAATTTCATGCCTCTCTTTTATCAATTGTTACTGCATGCATTCATGTGATACATATACACTACTAAATGTATCCTATTGAGTCCATATAAGATTACTTGCATATATGTTCTCATGGCTGACTGTTCTGCCCTAGACAATCGATTGGTGCAGGAGGACCACCTCTCCCACTCTGAGCTTTCCTCAGTTGCCTGTTGTCCTTTGTGCAGAGTTGAGGCTTCATGGGCTTTTCTCCATCCAGCATTAAATGTCCATAGTTGTCATCCTTCCTTGCTCAGCTCACATTTAGATGGTCTTGTGGAAACACAATTATTGGAGGAAAATCTACAAGCACTAATTTACTAAACCAGCAAAATCCCTAACACTCTAAACATTTGTCCTTATATCCACAGATAAATACAGTCTTCACTCCTCTTCAGGGAAACTTCCCTTGCCATAGACAGAGACCACTACAGAAAGCCACAACAAATGAACACACAGAGTTGTTGAGCTCCTTCCCAATGGATACATCAAGAAAACATTCCTACATGTAAGGCCCAGGGAAAATTGCAGAAGAGTGGGCAGAAAGATTGTAAAAAACAGAGGATCAGGGATTTTGGTGTGATGTTGTGTCTCCTAGGGTTGGAGAGATGGTTTGGCCATTTTAAAGCAGAGTTCACAACGAAAACATCAAGAGATTTTGTCTCACTAACCGCCATTGTTTTCCTTTTATTGAAAACTGATTTTGTTTCCTTATATAATATATCCTGATTACAAGTTACACATCCTTCTACTCCTAGTTCCCCCCACCTATCTGGATCCACTCCTTGTCTGTCTCTCATTATCAAACAAAGTAGGATTCTAAGGGATAACAGCAAAATACAATGAAATATAATATAATAAGATATAAAACATATAATAAGATAAATAAAAAAACTAACACATTGGACTTGGACAAAACATGCAATCAGAAGGAAAAGAGACAAAGTGAAGGCACAAGAAACATATCCACTTGTTCAAATACCAACTGGAATAAGATTTTTTAAAATCTATAAATCTATTCAAATATCAACAACCAACTGGAAGCCATAACATATAAACACAGGATATGGTATGGACCCATGCAGACCCTGTGCAAGGTGCCTCAGTCTTTCTGAGTGCATATGTTGATGATGTTGATTTAGAGGACCTCATTTTCTTGGTGTCTTCCATCCTACTCTTCCTTGTGGTTCACTGAGTCCCAAGGGGAGATATTTGATGGAGACATCCTATCTAGAGCTTAGTGTTTCAAAGTCTCTCACTCTCTGTTTATTGTCTGGTCATGGGTCTCTGTGTTTGTTCCCACCTGCTTCAGGAACAGCCTCTGACAATGGCTGAGCATGGCACTAATTTATGGGTCTAACAGAATGCCTTTAGGAGTCATTTTATTATTACATTTTACTTTTTTTTTAGAACAACAATATTTGGTTTTACCCTAGGTCTATGGGCTATCTAATCTCAGGTTCTTTGTCACACAGTGTCAGATCAGGTATGTGTTCCATCTTTGGAGTGGACCTTCAGTCAAATCAGATATGGGTAGGTTACACCAACAGGCTTTGTGCCAACATTGTACAATGTCATATCAATCCAAGGTTTTGTAGATGGGTTGGTATTTATGTTTATCTTTTTGTACCATACAGAATACCCTTAGGTACCAAACATGCTAGAATATGTGAAAAAAGGCTCTATGTAGGCATCAGTTTAACTTGTCTGTATTCAATGAGTTTTGCATGTGTTGTTTTCACTAATGTGCCTTGCCATCAGTTTGCAGAGAGCTGTCTTGGCAATAGCCTGAGTTGTTTGGGGATTAGCATGAGACCCCTTTGGCCAAAAACTCAGTTAGATATAACTCAATCTTGGTACAGGACGCTTCATTTGTGACAAGAGATGGCCATCTAGGGATCTGTCTCCCCATTATTTGGCAACTTCCTATATGTATATATTTTAAGAAGCCTCCACTGTATTAAGTTTCCATACTACCCCTCAGATGGCCCTTAATTTTAGCTGTCTCTCCCTGTATTCCCTCCATTTTCCCTCTCTTCCTTTCCCCTCCCCATTTGGTCATCCCATTCCAGCCCCGCCCCATCCATCCATAATTTTCTAAGTTATTTCCCTTTCCAAATGAGATCTATTTGTCCCCTCTAGACCCTTATTCTAGACCTAACCTCAGTGGTCCTATGGATTATAGGTTGGTTATCATTGACTTAAAACTTATATCCATATATAAGCAAGTAACATATTTCTCTTTCTGGTTCTGGGATACCCAACTCAGCATGAATTTTTTTCTAGTTCAATCCGTTTACCTTGTAATTTTGTGGTTTCATTTTTTAACAACTGAGTAATACTCCACTGTATAGATGGACCACATTTTTTTATCTATTCATCTGTTTAGGGACATCTAGGTTGTTTCCAATTTCTGGATATTATGAATAGAACAGCAATGAACATGGTTGGTCAAGTGCCTTGTGACAGAATGAAGGGTCAATTGGTATATGTCCAAGAGTGACATAGCTGGATCTTGAGGTAGATTGATTAGTATCTCCCTGAGGAACTGTCCCACTGATTTCCATAGAAGCTGTACAACTTTGCAGTCCCACCAGCAATAGATGAGTGTTACCCTTACTCCCCATCTTCATTTGTTTAATTGATCTAACCAATTCTGATGGTTGTAAGATGAAATCTCAAAATAGTTTTGATTTGCATTTCCCTAATGAATAAGGATGTTGAACATTTCTTTAAGTGTTCCTCAGCTATTTGAGTTTCATTTGAGAATTTTCTCCTAAATCTGTACCTCATTTCTTTTTTAATTCAACTGTTTTCTTGTCATCTACCTTCTTAGTTCTTTATGTATTTTGGGTATCAGTCCTCTAGTAGATGTGGAGTTGGTATATAACAAATCTTTTCCCATTCTGTGGACAGATGGTTTGTCTGAACAACAGTGTCCTTTGCCATACAGAAGCTTTCAGTTTCATGAGGTCCCCTTTATTAATTGTTGACCTTAGAGCCTATGCTAACAGTGTTCTCTTCAAGAAGTTGTCTCCTGTGCCAATGAACTCAGTGATATTCCCACTTTCTCATCTGTCAGGTTCAGTATATCTAGTTTATGTTAAAGTCTGATTCATTTGGAGTTGAGCTTTGTGCAAGGTGTGGATCTATTTGTATTCTTTTACGTACAACCATCCAGTTTAACCAGCACCATTTGTTGAAGGGGCAATCTTATTTCCAGTGTGTATTTCTTCCTTCTTCACCAAAAATCAGATGCCCATAGGTGTGTGGATGTGTTTCTGGGGCTTCAATTATATTCTATTATTTGATGTGTCTGTTTTGTGCCAATACAATGCTTTTTTATTTCTATAGCTCTGTAGTACAACTTGAAATTGGGCATGGTGATACTTCTGGCAGTTTGTTTATTCTAATTTAGGATTGTTTTAGCTATATGGATTTCTGTGTATGTTTCCATATGAAGCTGATAATTATTCTTTGAATATCTATGCTGAGCTGTGTTAGAATTTTGATGGGGAATGCACTGAATCTGTAGATTGCTTTTGATAGGATGGCCATTTTTAACTATAATAATCCTAACCATACATTTTCCATTTTCTGATACTTTTTTCAATGTCTTAAAGTTCTTATCATACAAGTCTTTCACTTGCTTTGTTACAGTTACCCCCAAGATATTTTGTATTATTTGAGGCTATCAAGAAAGGAGTTGTTTGCTTGATTTCTACCTCAGTTCATTTGCCATTTGTGTGACTGTGAAACTGATTTTTCTGAGTTAATTTGTTGAAAGAGTTTCTTGGGGGAATTTTTAGGGTCTTATATATATACATATATATATATTATCATATCATCTGCAAATAAAGATACTCTTGGACTTCTTCTATTTCAACCTATATCACCATGATCTCTTTCAGTTATCTTATTGCTCTAGGTAAATCTTCAAGTACTATATTGAATAGATATGGAAAGAGTGGACAACCTTGTCCTTGTTCCAGATTTAAATGGAATTGCTTTGAATTTCTCTCCATGTTGGCTATGGGCTTGCTGTAAACTGTCAATATTATGTTGTATACCTAATCTCTTCAGGATTTTTAACATGAAGGAGTGATGGGATGGACTACGTCAAAAGTGTTTTCTGCATTTAATGAGATCATCATATGGTTTGTTTCTTTCAATTTGTTTATATGATAGAATATATATATATATATATTGATTTTCATATGCTAAACCATTCCTGTATCTCTGGGATGAAGCCTACGTGATCATGGTGGACATCTTTTTCATGTGTTCTTAGATTAAGTTTGCAAGTATATTCTTTTCTTTTTTAATTTTTATTTTTAAATTTAAATTTAAATTAGAAACAAAGTTGCTTCACATGTCAATCCCAGTTCCCTCTCCCTTTGCCTCCCCTCCTCCCATGCCCTCCCACCAACTCCCCCCCAATAACCTCTCATTTTCCCAGGGATGGCGAGGCCCTCCATGGGGGTGTCCTTAGTCTGTCATTTCATCCAGGGCAGGGCCTAGACCCTCCCCCAAGAGTCCAGGGTGAGAGTGCAGCTCTCATTGTTGGATGGACACCCAAAGTCCATTTGTATGCCAGGGATAAATACTGATCTACTACCCAAGGCCCAATAGATTGCCTAGGCCTCCTCACTGACACCCACATTCAGGGGGGTCTTGATAAGTCCATTCTGGATTTCCAGCCATCAGTCTGGGATTCAAGAACTAACCCTTGTCAGCTCAGCTGTTTCTGGGGGTTAATCTAGCCCAGTCATAACCCCTTTGCTCATCAGTTCTCCCTCTCTGTAGTATTTTACTGTGAATTTTTTGCATCAATGTTCCTAAGGGAAATTGATCTGCAATTAACCTTTTTTGGGGGGCCTTTATTAGATTTGGGTATCAGCATAACTGTGGCCTCATGAAAGATATTGAGCAATATTCCTTCTCTTTCCATTTTGTGGAATAATTTGAAGAGTATTGGCATAACTCTTCTTTGAAAGTCTACAGAATTCTTTGCTAAAATCATCTGTCCTTGGGTAGTTTTTTAATTATTGTTGTTGAAATTTTTTTAATTACTGCTTCTATTTCACTAGGGGATTATAGGTTTGTTTAAATTGCTTATATGATCTTGATTTAACTTTGGTAAATGGTATATATCAAGAAAAGTATCTACTTTCTTTTATATTTTTTAATTTGGTGGGGTATAGGTCTTAAAAGTATATCCTTATGATACTCTGGATTTTTTTAGTGTCTGTTGTTATGTCTCCCTTTTCATATCTAATTTTGTTAATTTGGATATTCTCCCTGCCTTTTAGTTAATTTGGATAAGATTTTGTCAATCTTACTGTTTTTTCTCAGAAAAAAAGGTCAACAGTCTCCGTTTCTCTGTACAATCTTATTTTACATCTCAATCCCAGTTCCTTCTCCTTCCCATCCTCCCATGCCCCTCACCAATGCCCCCATTTAAACCCCATCCACTCCCCAGGGATGGTGAGGCCTTCCATGGGAGATCATCATTCTGTATTGTTTTTATTGTTTCGATTTTATTGATTTCAGACCTGAGTTTGATTATTTCTTGCCATCTACTCCATTTGGATTTGTCTGTGATTCATTCTTTTTGTTCTAGAGCTTTCAGGGGTGGTATTCAGTTACTAGTATGAGATAGCTTCCATTTTTCTATGTAGGCACTTAGTGTTATGAACTTGTCTCCTAGAGTCACTTTCATTATGTCCCATAAGTTTAGGTATGTTGTGTATTTATTTTCACTCAATTCTAGGAAGTCTTTAATTTTTTCTTCATTTCTGCCTTGACCCATTTTTCATTGAATAAAAAAACCACTTAGTTTCTATGAGTTTGTAAGCATTCTATTGTTCCTGTTGTTATTGATATCTAGCTCTAATCTATGGTGGTTAGATAACATGCAGGGCGTTATTTCAAATTCCTCGTACCTGTTGAGTATTGCTTTGTTTCCAAGTATGTGGCCAATTCTGGGGAAAGTTCCATGAGCTCCTGGGAAGAAGGGGATCTTTTGTGTTCGAGTGAAAGATTCTATAAATACCTATTAGGTTCATTTGATTTTTAACATCAATTAGCTACATCATTTCTCTGTTTAGTTTTTGTCTGAATGACCTGTCTATTGGCAAGAGTGGGTTACTGAAACCTCCCACTCCTGGTGTGTAAGGGTCATAGTGTGATTTAAGCTATAGCAGTGTTTCTCTTACGAACTTGCATGGCTTTGTGTTTGTTCCATAGATATTAAGAATTATAATGTCCTCTTAGTTAATTTTCCCTTTGAAGAGTATGTGGTGTCCTTCCCTATCTCTTCTGATTAGTTTTGGTTTGAAGTCTATTTTGAAAGATTTTTTAAATGACTACAACAGCTTGTTTCTTTGGTCCATTTGCTTGGAATATATTTTTCCACCCCTTTACCCTGGAGTGATGTCTATCTTTGATGTTAAGGTATGTTTCTGGATTGCAGTAGAAAGATATATCCTGTATTCTCATCTATTCTGTTGGTCTGTGTCTTTTTGTTGGGCAATTGAGACTATTGATGTTGAGAGATACTACTGAGCAGTTTCTTGAGTCCTGTTTTTGCTTTTGGTTTTGTTTGTATGTTTTGGTGTTCTGGTGATTGTGTGTGTGTGTGTGTGTGTGTGTGTGTGTGTGTGTGTGTGTGTGTGTGTGTTGTGTGTGTGTGTGTGTTTCCCCTTTTTTGAATTGCTGGTCTGGGATTGTTATGTGTAGTTAACCTCTTTAGGTTGGAATTTTCCTTCTAGTGCATTCAGTAGGGCTACGTTTGTAGACAGATACGGCTTAAATTTTGTTTTATCATGGAGTATCTTATTTTCTTCATTGACAGTGATTGAAAGCTTTGCTAAGTATAGCAGTCAGGTCTGACATCTGTGGTCTCTCAGAGTCTATAGAATATCTGTCCAGGACCCTGGCTTTCAAAGTCTCTATTGAAAGATATGGTGTTATTCTAATAGGTCTGCCTTTTTATGTTACTTGGTCTTTCCCCTTTGCGTCTTTTAATAGTCTCTCTTTGCTTTGTATGTTTAGTGTTTTGATTATTATGTGCCAAGGGGACTTTCTTTTCCAGTCCAGTCTATTTGATGCTTTGTAGGCTTCTTTAAGTTGGAGAAATTTTCTTCTATGATTTTATTAAAAATACTTTCTGTGTTTTTGTCTTTAGGTTTTTTTCTCCTTCCTTTATTCCTAGATTTGGTATTTTCATGGTGCAACACATTTCCTTGGATGTTTCAGGATTTTCTTTTTAATTTAACATTTTCTTTGACCAAGATAACCATTTCTTCTGTAATGTCTCCAATGCCTGAGATTCTCCCTTCCATTTCTTATACTCTGTTGGTGAGGCTGTCCTCTGAAGTTCCTGTTCTAGTTTCTAAATTTTTCATTTCCACATCTCTCAGTTTGGGTTTTCTTAATTGACTAACTCTTTTTCCACTTTAAGATCTTGAGCGATTTTATTCATTTCCTTCAACTGTTTGTGTTTTCATAGATTTCTCTGAAGAATTATTTGTTTACTCTTTAAGTACCTTTACCATAATCATAAAGGCTATTTTAAGGCATTTCTCTTGTGCTTCAGCTATATTGCAATAATCAGAGCTGCTATGGTAGGTTTGCAGGGCTCTAGTGGAGACATTGTCCTGGCTGTTATTGATTGTGTTTCTATGCTAGTGTCTAGGCATCTGGGTTTGGGTAGATTATAATTCTAGGTGCTGATATCTGTTCTAATCTTTGTTGGTGAGTGTTTTGTTCCTTGGTTTCTGTTTCCTCTATGGTTCTTAGGAGAGTGTGGTGGCTTTGTGGTGCCTGGGATCCTGTAGGTGTGGGCACTGCGGGTTCTAGGTAAAATTCATATTTTAGGTGTTGGGAGCTGACACTTAGGAAAGGAGATGGAGGATGAGGAGGCCTCACAGAAGGGAGGTAAGCAGGATGCTCCACCAGGATTTGCTTAATCCCCTGAGAACAGAAGCAGAAATTGAGGAGAAGCCCTAACAGGTGGTCTGCTATAGAGCTAGGATAAGAATGGGAGATTGGACTTGGAAGAATGGGAAGGGAGAGGTGAAGATTTGCAGTTGCCTCCTGCTTCCCTTGCTCAAATAGCCTGTGTGTTCTCAGGGAATGCCTGCTGGAGTTGGGGGCTGGAGTAAAACAATGAGTGGGGAGAGGGGAAGTTAGGAAGGGAAGATTTGTGTAACCAACTGGAGGTGGGGACAGAGGGCAAGGATAGCCTCAGCATGTGGTCTGCTGCAGAACTATGGATGAAACTAGGGGGTTGGATTTGGAGGAGAGGAGGAATAGGTGAAGATCTCGAGTTAGACTATCTACTTCCCTGGCTGAAGTCCACATTTTTTCCCAGCATTTTCATATATATCCTAACCACAGCAAATCCTATCCTCTACATAATCTAAGGTAGTTTTAATGAAAACTTACAGAGATAACTTTGGAAGCATGTATTGTTTGCTCACGATAGGCAGAATAGCAGCAATGGATTTTCAGTTCCCTGTAAGTTTAATTTTAAGAGCTCAGCACTGGAGGCTGTCCACTTGATTTCCAGTGTTTCTCTATCCTCTTTCTGAGTTCCTCACTGTGCAGGAATAGGAATGCAGGGGTAGCAGATGATACACATGTGTGAAAGTTGCAAAAATCGAAGAGGGTGATTTTAGTAAGGCACTTTTAATACATGCATGCCACATAACAGTGTTTTCTACTAATATTGATATAGTTAAAAAACAAGTGTTGTCCTAGGATATGAAGTGAAAGCACCTGCTGCTCAAGCCCAGGAAACTAAATATGACCCTGGGGAACCATGCATGCCCAGAACCTGTGTGTAAAAGTCTGGGTGCCTATGAAGAGGCTTAAGACAGAGGTAGAATTAATTGGTCAGAAGTTCACAGGCCAGCTATCATGGAGTCCTAGTCAAGAGAGACATTGAGTTTCAACATCAAAAGCTGAGAACCAACTCCTGAATGTTGTTCTCTGACTTCCACTTGTGGCAAACAAGTGTATGCTCACACACAAAAATAATTATAAATAAAAATGTACTAAAGGATTAAATGCATGCATTTAATTGAGCAAAACAGTTGTAACCAAAAATTTATCATTGCTAAGCTCACAGTTGAGTGGCATTACATTTACATACACTTATATTATACAGTGTCATGCCACCACCATCCACTGGCAGATCCAGTTCGTCTTCACAAACTGAAATGCCACAGCCATTATATATTACATGCTATTCATTCCCTTATTCTACAGACTTGGAAACTACCATTTTACTTCCTACCTCAAGAAATCTGATTACTATATGTGATGCTTATAAATGGAAGCATACAATGGCATCCTTTTCTGCCTGGCTCATTTCACTAGCCAAATGTCCTCCATGTTCATTCATGGTGTAGCATTGTCCAACAGCCTTCCTTTTTTAAGGTCTCATATTATAGCAATATCATGTTTTACTATCTATTCAACCTTCAGTGAATCTTTGAATTACTTGCTTTAGTAACTGTGAATAATGCTGCTGTGGATAAAGAGGCATGGACATCTCTTTGAGACTTTCAGTAGACACCCAGGAGTAGAACTGCTGGCTCATGTGGTAGGTCTATCCTTCATATTTTGAGGCAATCACCATCCTGTCTTATTCTAATATTCGTTATGTATTCTTTTTTACAACATTTTTAAAAAATGTATTTGCTTTATGTGTACAGGTGTTTTGTCTTCATCTATGTCCGTGAACCAGTTGCATGTCTGTTGTTCACAAATGTCAGAAAATGTTGGATTTTCTATGAGTGGTGTTGCCAACAGTTGTGAGCAGGCATGGAGGTGCTGGAAATCAAACTGGAGGAGCATCCAGTGCTCTCAACAACTAAGCCACTTCTCCAGCCCCTTTCTACATATTCATAACAGATAGCTTGAAAAATTATCTTTTAATTGGGAAGGAAGAGGTCAAACTTTCACTGTTTGCAGACGATATGACAGTTTACATCAATGACCCAAAGAACTCTACCAGGGAACTCTTACAGCTGATTAACACCTTCAGCAAAGTGGCAGGCTACAAGATCAACTCAAGAAAATCAGTAGCCCTACTATATACAGATGATAAAAGAGCTGAAAAAGAAATCAGAGAAACATCACCCTTTACAATTGCCACAAACAACATAAAATACCTTGGGGTAACGCTAACCAAACAAGTGAAAGACCTGTATTGTAAGAACTTTGAATCTTTAAAGAAAGAAATTAAAGAAGCCCTCAGAAAATGGAAAGATTTCCCATGCTCTTGGATAGGTAGGATCAACTTAGTAAATATGGCAATCCTGCCAAAAGCAATCTACAGATTCAATGCAATCCCCATTAAAATCCCAGCACAATTCTTCACAGACCTTGAAAGAACAATAATCAATTTTGTATGGAAAAACAAAAGACCCAGGATAGCCAAAACAACCCTGTTCAACAAGGCATCGTCCGGAGGCATCACCATCCCCGACCTCAAGCTCTATTATAGAGCTATAGTCCTGAAGACAGCTTGGTATTGGCACAAAAATAGACAGGTAGACCAAGGGAATCGAATTGAAAACCTGGGTATTAACCCACACACGTACGAACATCTGATCTTTGACAAAGAAGCTAAAAATATACAATGGAATAAAGAAAGCATCTTCAACAAATGGTGCTGGCATAACTGGAGACTGGCATGTAGAAGAATGCGAATCAATCCATGTTTATCGCCATGCACAAAACTTAAGTCCAAATGGATCAAAGACCTCAACATAAATCCAGCCACACTGAACCTCTTAGAAGAGAAAGTGGGTGGTACCCTTGAACGAATTGGTACAGGAGACAGCTTCCTGAACATAACACCACTAGAACAGACAGTGAGATCAACAATTAATAAATGGGACCTACTGAAACTGAGAAGCTTCTGTAAGGCAAAGGACACAGTCAGCAAGACAAAAAGGCAGCCCACAGAATGGGAAAAATATTCACTAATCCCACATCTGACAGAGGGTTGATCTCCAAAATTTACAAAGAACTCAAGAAGCAAGTCTCCAAAACATCAAAGGACCCAATTAAAAAGTGGGCTGCAGAACTAAATAGATAGTTTTCAATAGAGGAGTCTAAAATGGCTGAGAGGCACTTGAGAAAGTGCTCAACATCCTTAGCCATCCAGGAAATGCAAATCAAAACAACTCTGAGATACCATCTCACTCCTGTCAGAATGGCTAAAATCAAAAACACCAATGACAATTTATGCTGGAGAGGATGTGGAGAAAGGGGGACACTCCTCCATTGCTGGTGGGAGTGCCAACTGGTTCAGCCACTTTGGAAATCAGTCTGCAGATTCCTCAGAAAAATGGGAATAAATCTACCACAAGACCCAGCAACTCCACTCTTAGGCATATATCCAAAAGATGCCCATTCATACAACAAAGAGGTCTGTTCCACTATGTTCATAGCAGCTTTATTTGTAATAGCCAGAACTTGGAAGCAACCTAGATGTCCCTCAACCGAAGAGTGGATAGAGAAAATGTGGTACAATTACACAATGGAGTACTATTCAGCAGAAAAAAAAATAATGGAATCATGAGATTCGCAGGCAAATGGATGACACTAGAAGAAACCATCCTGAGTGAGGTAACCCAGTCACAAAAAGAGAAACATGGTATGTACTCTCTCATATATGGATTTTAGACATAGATCTGGGGAGTGCCAGCCTACAATCCTATGGCCAGAGAGTCTGGGAAACAGAAACGTCATTTAGTGGCTGATCGAAGAAGAGGCAGACTCCCTTGGTTAAGTACTGAGCTGAACTCAAGAAAGCAGTAACAGAGAGGGAGGACTGATGATCAAAGGGATTAAGACTGGGCTGGTTTAACCCCCAGAAACAGCTGACCAGACAAAGGTTAACTCTTGAATCCCAGGCATCAGCCTCGGAATCCAGCATGGGACTGATCAAGACCCCCTGAATCTGGGTGTCAGTGAGGAGGCCTAGGGAATCTATTGAGCCTTGGGCAGCAGATCAGTACCCATCCCAAGTATACACACGGACTTTGGACTCCCATAGAACAATGTGAGGTGCACTCTCACCCTGAACTCTTGGGGAAGGGTCTAGGCCCTGCCCTATATGAAATGACAGACTATGGACACCCCCATGGAGGGCCTCACCCTCCCTGAGGGAATGAGGGGATAACGGGGGGTGGGGGTGGGGGGAGGGCACGGGAGGAGGGGAGGGAAAGGGAGGGGAACCCGGAACTGACTTGTGAAACAACCTTGTTTCTTATCTAAATTTAAACTGGAAAATAAAAAAAAAAAGAATTACTGGTACACAGAACTTCAGAAGGAGTGAAAAATTTCAAAATCACTTAAAATTTAAATATCAAAAAGGAGACATTTGGAAATAAAATTGTTCTTAAAATGCAATAATAATTCAAAATTGGTTTAGGTGTCTGAGAGATTACATTCATGACAGTTCACAGAAACATTTGCAGACACGTTCCATCATCTGCTCTTCTCAAGATGAGCCAAACAAAAGGCCTGGTAAGCTGCAAAAAGCACGTTCTTTAACTTCCAGACCAATCTGTATTAACCTGCAGGTGTAGTTTGTCATTTTCAGGTCACCTCCTCTTCTTTATCAGAGCAAGGGATAAGATTCCATAAAACATCTTGGTTACAATTCACTACAAGAGTATTAAAAATCAAGTGTTAAAAACCACAATCACTTTTAGAAGCTGAGTCTCTTCTCTTTGGCCTCTTGGCTTTGTTCAGATCCTGCCAATTCTAGTTTATTTGTTCTTCTTCTTGATCCCACATGTGGGTACAGGTCCTCAGTCATCATCGTCTCAGCTTCATGCCTACTTGCTCCATAATAACTCAAGCATTCCAGAACCGACTGGAATTCAGCACTCAAGGCATGATCTGACTCAGAAATCCACAAATCTTCATTTTCAGTTCCATTTGCTACATATCTGCAGAACTCTGTGTTTTCTCCATATCAAAGCAGTCACTCACCCAAGATGCTACATACTAATTGTCAGAATATGTGCCTGGGATTCATGTCTGAAATGCACGGTCATCCTTTCACTCCCAAGGATATGATTTTTAGATCAGTTGGCTGCTCTAAAATTGAGACAAGCATCAGAAGATTTGTTTGTTACCAACCAATTTCTGTTCTACTTTGCTTTCTATGGCTATGATAAACACTATGACTAAAGTAACTTGGGGAGGAAACAGTTTATTTAGTTTACAGGTTACCATCCATCACTTAGGGAATCCAAAGCAGGAACTCAAGATAGGAACTTGGAGGTAGGAACTGAAGTAGAAAACATGGAGGATGCTTCCTATTGGCATTCTCTTCATGACTTATTCAGCTTGCTTTGTTATACAACCCAAGACAGCCTGCCATAACCCAAGATGACCTGCCAGGGGTGGTGTCACTTACAGTGGGTTATGCTTTTCTACAATAATCATTAATTTTAAAAACTGTCCTTACTATTATTACTGATCTTTCGGCTCTCCTCTCTTTCTGTGTCTCTTTACCTCTTTTCTTTTTCTTTCCCCCTCCCTCCCCTTTCTAATAAAATTTCTCACTCAGAAAATAAATAAATAAATAAAAATGTGTCACAGGTCTGCCTACATCCCAACAAAAGGAAACATTTTCTCAATTGAGTTTCCCTCTTTCCAGATGACTCTAGCATCTATCCAGTGGACTGAAATCTAACTAGCACAGGTTTTTTATTATTATTTCTCCATCAATATCAATAGCATGCATATTCCAGAAGATGACAGTTTTGAAATTCTCAGGTATACCAGATATACTAAGCTATGAAAATGGATTGCTGGGACCTTTCCACAGAGTCACTAATAAGTGGCTTTTTTTTTTACTATGTGTAGGATGTAATCTGGAAATCCACACTTCTGATAAGTTCACAGAGATATTGATGCACCTAGTCTAGAGTTCATACTTCGAAAATCACAGTGGTGGTGAGACTTTGAGACAGGAAGACAATGATACCCCAGGGTGACTTTCCTCAGGCACTGCCCACTATTTGGGGGGACAAATATTGCCTTGAACTCACAAAGCACACCATGCTGGATGGCTAGTGAGCCAATAGACATACCTGTATCTGTCGCACACATATGCACATGTCCCTCATACACATGTAACAAGTCTCATATGGCTCAAAGCATATTTCTATGAGCCACTACAGCTACCAACTCTGATTGTGACACCATGAAAACTTGTTTTTGTCATCTGACAATCCTACCTAGAGATTTTCCATGTTTGTTTTGTGTTTAAGTACTGAAAAACAAATGCACTTATTTCTTCATGTGTCAGTCTTCAACATCCAACCTAAAAACTACTTTATACCAGGCTGAGGTAGGCTACAAGCTGACCTGTTTACCGCCCCCTGTGATATTCTTTTTTTTTTTAACAAGGAGAAGGGCATTTATTTTAACAAAAGCAGAGTTTTTTTTAAAATAGCTTGTTTCACATGTCAATCCCAGTTCCTTCTCCCTCTCCTCCTCCCGCACCCCCCCACCATCTCCCCCAGCCTCCCACCCTATTGCCACTTCCTTCCACATACGGGATATCTAGAGTCTGTCATTTCACTCAGAGCAGGGTCCAGCCACTCCCCTAAGAGTCCAGGCTGAGAGAGCATCTCTCTTTGTGTTATGGACTCACGATGTCTGTTTGTATGCCAGGGATAAACACTGATCCACTGCCCAGGGCCCCATAGGTTGCCCAGGCCTCCTCACTGACTCTCACACTCAGGGGGTCCAGATCAGTCCCATGCTGGCCTCCCAGCTGTCGGTCTGGGGTCCAAGAGCTCTCCCCTGTTCAGATCAGCTGTCTCTGCTGGTTTTGCCAGCCCATTCTTTGCCAATTTGCTCATCCCTCCTCTCTCTGTCACTGGGTTTCTTGGGTTCAGTTTAGTGTTTAACTGTAGGTGTTTGCCTCTGCTTCCATCAGTCACTGGATGAAGGCTCCAGGATGGTTATAGACATCAAGTTCATTATCAGGAATGGGTATTCGAGGTGGTCTCTCCACTATTGCTTAGCTTGCCAGATCACTAGAGGTCTCACTGGTGCCAGATATGTCTTCTAATCTATGATTCCCTCTTCCCCCTATTATACCCTATGATATTCTTGAAGGCCTCAAAGAATGTACTTGGAGATAGGGTCTTTAAAGATCTGATAAAGTTAGGAAGTCTTCAGGGTGGGTGTTAATACAAGGTGATGTGATGAGTATCCTTACAAGAAGAGTAAGCCAGGGCACAAACACAAACTGAAGGAGACAGAGGGAGAAGACAGCTAATTGTAAGCCAAGAAGAGAGGCCTGGAACAAGCCCTTCCCTCTGGCTCTTAGAAGAAAGTAAGCTTGCAAAACTTCTGCACATCCAGTCTCCAGAAGCAGCAGGAAAGTCTCTGTTGAAAATCTGTGCTCCTTTGTTAGGGCAAGTCACAGAAATTGATATGAAAATCACCCTAAGCCTCATGACTAACTTCTACCACCAGTCCACCGACCCCAAAGTTCATTCCTCAGCATCTATCGGAGGTGTAATGGCCAAGGTTAGCCACAATTCTGACTTCACAGTTATTCTCATTCTTTCATACTACTGCAAGAGAATGTGTGTGACTAGACACAAGCAATTCTAAAGGTGTCAATACTGTAAAACCAACACAGAAAAAAAACTACAATGGTCCTATTGAGGTGAAAAGGCTATGCCAAGGAAGGAAAGTCCTGAGACAGAATACCAAACATAATACAATTCTGAATATGAAATAAGAACATAATAAATTTAACCTAGGGTGCTTTTCTCCTTGCTGTAACTAAATACTCAATAAGAAGCAACATAAAGAAAAAGGTTTATTTTGGATTATGGTTTGAGGTAAAACAATTTATCACAGTGTAAAGGCATGTATCTACCAGCTCTCTGGGGGTCAGAGAATATGGTACCCACAGGCTCACATGCTCACATCTCAGAGAAACAAGAACCAGAGAGAGAGATAGGGCAGTTAGACGTACAGCAGGTTATAACCCCCCAGGCCTATGCCGTAATGGTGCACTTGCTCTAGGAGGCCCCCTTCCCTAAGTTTCCATGACCTCCACAGTTAGCACCACCAGTCGAGTACCAAGTGGTCAAACACATAAGCTTGTAGGGGACATTTGACATCAAACTATAACAGATGTGAAAGTGGGATGCTGAATTAGCATAACTGAAGCAGAATTTCCAAAAAAGTGATCATTGATGGGTGTTTTCTTCCAGGACTAACAGAAGACTGGAATTCCTCCAAATAAAGGAAAGCAGATAGCCAGGAAGCTTCAGAATAGAAAAGGGAACCAGTGCAGAAAGTCCAATTAAGAAACTTACTTTTAACTGAGAGGTATAAAAATTCCTTTTGACAGAACATGTAGGAAAAGCAGAGGCATGATTCTTTAAATACCACACAGTTTGTGTCAGACACTGAACTCAGGAACAAAAGAAAAGCCTAGACCACCCTGTGATCTACCTGGATGCTCATTATGTAGCAAGTTTATCAGGCGGGAAAATTGATTCATTTCAATACGGTTCTTGATCAATATGGATCTTGCGAGTATCAAGTAACAATCCTCTTTGACTTTAATGTACAATGATTTATGACCAATGATGTTACATATCTTTTTATGTTCTTACAAACCAGCATGCTTGTGATGGGCATGGACACAGAGTGGGAGAGAGGCAGGAGAGGGACCTGATACATTTGAAACCAGTTAAGAATAGGGAATGTTATTTTAATCAGTGGTTTTCACCTGGGGTCAGTTTTGTAACTGGCAATATCTAGAAACAATTTTGAACATCACAGCTCTGGAATCTATTGGATAAAAGTCAGATATGTTACTAGGCATCATATAATACCAGCAGGCCAGAACTTCACAACAAAAATATTCCCTGGCCCCAAATGTCAGTAATTCGTACACCAGAACCATGTGCTTAATGTCTTCTTGTTGACTTCATGTGTAAAAACTTCCCAGACCAAATCACTACACAGGCAGGCTCTTACTACCACACATCCCCCCTGCACCCCCACCAATTCCATGCATGCTTCTGTCCATAAAAGTCCTGTGCTCCTTGACTCCTTGTAATGTTCCCACATCCTCTTTCATGGGTGAAACACATCCTGTCTGTCATGATAAGATGTTAAGTCCTATGTAGCACCCAGGTCTTCTCATTAATAGAATGTCTCAAAAGAAATTCTTTCCATACTTCTAACAAATACCTTTTTTTCTGTAACAACCCAATTAGAATAAAATGATACCTTTATTTGACAAGTATCTATCTTCTCCACTTGCATATAAATTCCATGAGGACAAGAACAAAAGCATTAATCATCATAAATTCATAACACTGTGAATAGCATTTAAAATGTATCAATATATTTTAAAGCATGAATATTAACTGTGTGAAAGGATTTTTTAAAAGATGCTAAGTAGATTCCAAACAATGTCATTTGGAGGTGGGACCTGCATTTGTCAAAAGCCATGAGAAGAAAAATTTCAAAGCAGTGATTAAAAATTTCAAACCAATGAAGGCAAAACAAGGCTGAGAAGGAATGAGCAGATAGTAAGAGATGGTGAATAGAGGTTACATCTTCAGAGCTGGGGATGCAACTCAGTTGGTAGACTGCTTGCTTACAAAGCGTGGCAAAACCTCAAGTGACTGTGGTGCTACCCAACTCTGCACATAGATCTCACGAGTTAGAGGCAAGAGGATCAGAAGTTCTAAGCCAAATTATGCTATATGTTCCATTCCCCAGAGTGAAACTTTTGGGAGTTGGTGGAGTCTTTAGAAGGTAGGAGCCTGCTGGGAGGTGTCCAGGACTACTGTGGGACTCTCTCTCTCTCTCTCTCTCTCTCTCTCTCTCTCTCTCTCTCTCTCTCTCTCTCTCTCTCTCACACACACACACACACACACACACACACACTCACACACACACACACGCACACACACACACACACACACACACACACACACTTCCTGGTAAGGAGAAGATCTGTTTTCTGTTTTTCTCTACCACATTTTCCTATGACATGTGAGCTGCCTTGCCCAAGGGAACAGGACAAACCTATCATATACTGAAACCTCTAAAACTATGAGGAGAAAGAAATTTCTTTCTTATGAGTAGACTATCATAGGTATTTGGAATCATAGTGAAAAGCTGACTAATACAAGCATATTGACTGGTATGTTCTTAGAAGATTTTCAACAGAAGAGAAATGAATATTGTCAAAAGACAGGTGGGGGTGATGACAATAACCAAACACAGACTCTGAGATGCCTAGGGAAGGAGCAGGACTGTTAATGAAGAAAGTGGAGGTGCTTCGAGGGGCAAGAGCTTAGAGGAACTAGGGAGAAGACCCAGGTCCACATTGAAGTAGGAGTGGGAGGAAACTTAGTTGTCTGAATACTTTATTGCTTCTGTGCTGAATAACTAAAGCTACTGGAAATTTTATTTTAAATAGAAATTGATATCTGTAGGTCTGTGTTTGTTATTTTTCCTCATTTTAGCAATGAAGGTAATATAACTCTCTTCCTGTGAATCATTCTCATGGCAGAATGCTTTCAGACAAATCAATCTTTTATGTCCTTGTAATTCCCCACATTTAAGAATTTATGCTGGAGAGGATGTGGTGAAAGGGGGACACTCCTCCATTGCTGGTGGGAGTGCCAACTGGTTCAGCCACTTTGGAAATCAGTATGGAGATTCCTCAGAAAAATGGGAATAAATCTACCACAAGACCCAGCAACTCCACTCTTAGGCATATATCCAAAAGATGCCCATTCAGACAACAAAGATGTCTGTTCCACTATGTTCATAGCAGCTTTATTTGTAATAGCCAGAACTTGGAAGCAACCTAGATGTCCCTCAACCGAAGAGTGGATAGAGAAAATGTGGTACAATTACACAATGGAGTACTATTCAGCAGAAAAAAACAATGGAATCATGAGATTCGCAGGCAAATGGATGACACTAGAAGAAACCATCCTGAGTGAGGTAACCCAGTCACAAAAAGAGAAACATGGCATGTACTCTCTCATATATGGATTTTAGACATAGATCTGGGGAGTGCCAGCCTACAATCCTATGGCCAGAGAGTCTGGGAAACAGAAACTTCATTTAGTGGCTGATCGAAGAAGAGGCAGACTCCCTTGGTTAAGTACTGAGCTGAACTCAAGAAAGCAGTAACAGAGAGGGAGGACTGATGATCAAAGGGATTAAGACTGGGCTGGTTTAACCCCCAGAAACAGCTGACCAGACAAAGGTTAACTCTTGAATCCCAGGCATCAGCCTGGGAATCCAGCATGGGACTGATCAAAATCCCCTGAATCTGGGTGTCAGTGAGGAGGCCTAGGGAATCTATTGAGCCTTGGGCAGCAGATCAGTACCCATCCCAAGTTTACACACGGACTTTGGACTCCCATAGAACAATGTGAGGTGCACTCTCACCCTGAACTCTTGGGGAAGGGTCTAGGCCCTGCCCTATATGAAATGACAGACTATGGACACCCCCATGGAGGGCCTCACCCTCCCTGGGGGAATGAGGGGATAACGGGGGGGGGGGGGGCGCGTTGGGGGGAGGGCACGGGAGGAGGGGAGGGAAAGGGAGAGGGACCTGGAACTGACTTGTGAAGCAACCTTGTTTCTTATCTAAATTTAAACTGGAAAAAACAAAAACTAAAAAAAAAATTCCTTGAAGGGTGGTTTTCATTGGTTATATGGATAAGCATCTCTTTAAAAAATCAAGAAACTCTGCTTATATTCATGACACAAGCTAGATAAGAGAGGGGAAGGCAGAAGGAGAGTGAGTTCAAGTCTAGTGTCAGCTACATAGTGAGTTCAATGCAAGCATGAACTTCAGCCAAAGACAGCAGGACTTTTTCTGTCAGAGTTTACTGGGACCTCTTTGGGATTCTGAACACAGAGGGATGAACACAATTGAGTAAACACTTGACAGAATCACTGAAAAGGCCAAAGCAGCAAGCTGCAAATGAGTCCCCATGAATGACTCTAGCACTTTTCAAAGGCAAGAAAGACCACAGAGACCCAACACACCAAGTTAGTTAAGGGCAAAAGAAGTTAAGATGATAATAGGAATGGCCTCTAAGGGTCATGATGAACTCTTACCCAATGTTCCAGCTGTTCAGTATCTCACAGAACTGGAGAAACAATACAATGTAGGAAGCTGGTCTACTTCACACCTTTGCCCTCCAAGTTTCCCTCATATCTATCAGCTTAATACGCAGCCAGAATATCAGCCCCATGACATTCTGGCACATGTAGTTTAGATGCCCAGATGTTTTGTTTCAGGAAGTCTTACAGAGAGTGTATGGGGATGGATGCAAAGACTTAACCACATTCAACAGCACAAATACACATTTTACTTCAATAACTTTTCTTCAATCTACTGGACCACTTGCTGGCTTGCTCTGTGGACTCATTGCTCCTTTTTCAGTTCATATAGCCTCTCCTATTACATGAATCAAAATTAATTTCTGACATTCATTTTGTAACTAAGTCTTAAAAGATTGATTCTTTTTTTTAAATAGCAAAATTGTCTCTTTGAATCCTCCAGGCCCCAGTGTTGTCCTGTAATACACCCTATGTCCAACCCAGGTGAAAATGATTCCTTTGCTCACTAATGTCTTTTCCTTTGGACTTGCTCATTAAACTTCAATGCAATAAAATGAAACAAAACACTGTGAACCAAAAAAGCCCTGGAAATGGAAAACAGATGTAGGATTTTTTTTAATTCTCTTTCAATAACAACTACCTATTGTTCTCATTTTATATAATAGTTTATTTCCCAACCTGTAATAATTTACTTTCTTGTATGCATTTAGTCAATAGCAATTACTACATATACTAAAACATTTTTCAAGAATACAAAATTTTTCAAACTAACATGTAAAAAGAAAAAAAAAGGAATATGACACCGTCTAAGAAATCAGAGATGACTGGGAAAATCTCCTGACGAGCTGGCATTCTCTCTGTACTATTTCAGTTTTTTGTTGTTGTTGGTGGTGTAGTTGTTTTGGGGTTTTTTTTTTTTTGTTTTGTCTTGTTTTGTTTTGTAAGAACTGAATGTTTCCTCAAGATCCTATGAGTAAATACTTGATTTCAGCAACGTGTCTCCATGTCCTTTGCTTTAGAGACATAGGCCATCAGGGACTCATATGCCATACATCTACTGTGCATGTGGAATTTGTGATATGACCTGAAAGGCTGCAAGAACTCAATGCCTGCTCAGGTAACAGGAAAACTAATGTTTTCAGCTAGCAAGCGTTTGTATTTAAGTGGAGACCCATAGCGTCAGGTCAGTCAACAACTAACTAATAATGATCCCACTCCACTTCTGCTGCAATTTACCACTCACGGTTACATGAGACGCTTTTGAAAAAGAGACATTTAACTACAGGTTACCAGGTTGGCCATGAGAAAGTAAACTGTGCCTATTTAATTTAAGTCTCACCACAGGTAAGTACAATTGGAAACAATTTATTGATAAGCTACTTTCAAGGGAAATATTCAAGATATTCTAAGAGCCAGCAAAAATTAAGGGAATACACGGTGAGTAGGCAATGCAGGGGATATGAAAGGGGAATGGACTACAGCTAGTGCAATTCCATTGGTACGCAGGGTGCCAGTGAACTATTCCCTTTAATGTGTGTTATGTGAATTCTTTCTCAACTTTTCCATGGTCTAACAAAAAATGAAATACTAAATTAAAAACAAAATGAAGGCTGGATAGTCAACTGATACAGTGTCCGAGTAGCATATATAGTGACTCCCAAATTCAGCTTCCAGTACAGAAGCAGAAATGAAGGGAGGCTAAAACGAAGGAAGAAAAATTCATCCTGACAAGAGCGCTCTATGAACCTGCTGTGCTGTGCCAGTAACTGCCTGCGTGCATTAGTCTCCCGGCTAAATTCCTAGAGCTGTGTTTCTTCCTGTGGGGCATTCTCCACACCTGCTACACTTTCCAGACTAAGACTCGGGACAGATAAGGACCTACCTAGTCATGGCTGATCTACACTAAGGATCAGCCACTTTTGTTGTTACTGTTGGAGAGAGGGTCAATTTCAACAATAATAAAAATGCTGTGAGCTGGAGAGATTTGGTTTAGTTTCCATTCAAAATAAAAATAGCTCTCATAGATTAAAAACAGGCGTAAACATCTATGGAGTTACCAGCCATAAAAAGCTACCCAGAGGGTAGGGACAGTGTTAAGAATGGATTCTGTGTCTTTTCAGGCTTTCCAGTGGTGATGTCCCTAGAGAGTATGTTGGTGACAAATGTTGGCTCTGTGAACACTGATGCGTCAGGACACAGGGCTTTTTTTTCCTTACATGCATGATGAAAACTATGGTGCAAATCTTAGTTCACCTTGAACATCTCACTTTGAGAAAAGTATATTCTTGTATTTATTTAGATTATAGTCATTAGAGGTTGTCAGCAGAAAATCACAGTTTCTTGACAGATAAGAAATGGCATATGAAGATGCTTTTAAATTTTTTATTCATTTCACATGTTTGTGTGTGTGCCTTTTCATCATATGCATGAAGAAGCCTGTGGAGGTCAGAAAAGAGTATCAGAGTCCCCCAAACTGAGTTACAAACAGCCACATAGATGTAAGAAACTGAACCCAGGTCTTCTGCAAGAGCAGCTAGTGCTCTTAACTGCTGATCCATACCCCCAGTCCCTGTGAGAAGGTTTAAGTGGCTCTGTAGAGAGGACTTCATGCCTTCCAGTCAAAACTCCTCCTCTGTGGCTGACCCAACCTGGATCCACCTGCTGCCAACTCAGGTGCTTCTTCCATTCCCCATAACCTTTCCAAAGAGAATCTGCTGACTTCCCATTTCATGACACCCTCCACTCTGCTCCCTCCATCAATCATGTCAGCATTGTCCTGTCATCATTACAGAAACCAGAACTAATTCTACAGAATACAGAATTTCTAGTTGGGGGAATGAGGGGATAACGGGGGGGGTTGGGGGAGAGCATGGGAGGAGGGAAGGGAAAGGGAGAGGGACCTGGAACTGACTTGTGAAGCAACCTTGTTTCTTATCTAAATTTAAACTGGAAAATAAAATTTAAAAAAAGCTTCTGTTTAAGAGCCGCTTTACATATGGAGTGGTTTTTGTTTTCCCCTGTTTGGACTTTTATTTAGTTTTTTTATTGGGTGAGTATGGAACAAAGGAGGATATAACTTGTTTCAAATCCAGGGGGGGGGCATGAATGTAAATCTAGACCCCTAAGCTTCCTTTGCCATTCGCAACAACTCAGCAGAGCACTCTTGGCTTCTGAATGGTAGGTTGCACTTACAAAAACAGAATGTACCATGTGAAAGTATTTGTGTGTGCATGTGTGTGTTCATGTGTGCACAAGTGTGGTGTTTCTGTATGCATGAAGAAAAAAACCTTCTGGATGGCTTGTAGACTGATTTGCTTATAGATAATGGATCCGGCTTTGAATTTTATAGACTCATTTTCTCTGGAACATCTGAAAAAAATTTAAAGGGTAAAAATAGATGTTTCTCCTCTTTAAATTACAATATACAAAACTGAAAAACATATTAAATGGAATATAAGGAAGATTTGGAAATTACACCTGTAGAATAAGAATGTATCTTACTTACCGAATATCTTCCTAAAATCGGTATCTCCTTTCTATTTCTATTTGTATAGTTTGGTTGTTTTTTAAACCTCTCTTTTATTGGGAGTTTCTATGTGCCAGACATGATACAAAGAAACACATATGAAGCTCAGTAGCTCTTCTGTGATATAAGAAAAACAATAAGAATGTTACAGTAAAGAAATATGAGGTTGAGGTAGACTAAATATCTTGCCAACAATGTGATATGAATTACAGAATCAAGGGAGAGACAGAGGCAAAGACAAAGACAGAGACAGAGAGACAGACAGAGAGAGAGAAAGAGAGAGGGAAAGAAGAAGAAGAAGAAGAAGAAGAAGAAGAAGAAGAAGAAGAAGAAGAAGAAGAAGAAGAAGAAGAAGAAGAAGAAGAAGAAGAAGAAGAAGAAGAAGAAGCCCCTCAGCACTTGGGAGATAGAGACTGGCAGATCTCTATGAATTTGAAGACAGCCTCAAAGCGAGTTCTAGGGATGTTACACGGAGAAATCCTGTCTTGAAAAACCAAAAAGGATGAAGAAAAGAAGGAGAACGAGGGGCAGGAAGGGAGGCAGGGAAGAAGAAAAACTCCCCAGCAGCAGAAGATAAAGAAATAATGTCCTAGGTTTGAAAACCCGGCAACCCAGAGGCAAGGAGCAGTTACACAGTTTTGGGTTACTCCTTTCCTATCTCATGTTCAATTGTTGAGTAGCAGTTTCCACAGAGATTGAAACATTTATCCTGGAGGGAAGCTTCTTAAGCCAAAAGATAAACTACTCAAAACAGGCTCAGGAAGTCCCTGAAACTGACCAGATTCACTGGGCCTCTTCCCCTCTAAGGGTAAACAATGAAGTTGGCTCTCAGACAAGCCAAGCTGCAAAAAGACCCTCAGACAAGTCCAACTGCCTGCGAGAAGCAGAAACCAGCTCTGTTTCCTGAAAGCGGTCTAGTCTAACTGAACTATTTGGAAAGGACACTCTCCAACATGTTGAACTACCTACAGGCTATGCAGTTTGCTCTAAGTTCACCCATGCTGAGGTGGGCTTTGGTAAATGTAGCTGTCCTGTCAGTCATTTCTGCTTCTGCAAGTAACCTTTTCACTCACATTCCTGTAAGTTACCCCAATGAAACTTAGTGTTCACCAAGTTGGGCTCTAGTGGCATCCATACTTTGGTCTATCATGAGCTTCCTATCTGGGATGAGTAGATATGTGTGTAGTGTCTTCCCAGGAAAAATTCTGCCCTACATCAATCTAGACAGAAGCCAAAACTCAAAGAAGAAAATGGTCAAATTCATAAAAATCCCCCTGGCTCCCTAGCTAAGATGAAGAAAGTAAATTACTCTCCACTGTCTACCTCCCCTCAGATCTTCCATAATAAGACAACAAGTGTCTAAGTACTGCAACAGGTCTGCAGACCCATCCAGTCCCTGCTCTTAGCCACTTGATACCTACTGTCATCTGTTAGTGCCTTTGTCAGTGACAATCATTCTTAGGATATCCACGACCTCACTGAGACTTTAGTAGAGCTACCAAGGTGTGCATGGCATAGCACTGTCTAGGTGACACCTCCCATTCCATAAGATGGCCATCAAAACATGACTAGTGATTATGATGTGTAGCACTTCACCATCCTAAATAGTCCCAACACATCATTTTCAATTCTTACTATGCACTGTGCTGTCGACTAGGAGAGTATGGGAGCTGCCCGCACTCCCTCTTTACAACAGGATTCTACTGTTTTCACAGCAAAGCAGGTGTTCAAAGGGCTCTAAGTTGTTTGAAGCATTTATTTTTCTACGAGACAAGGAAATAGGAGGTTCCCTTGGGGCAGAAAGAGGGAATGTTTCCTCCAAGACAGTGTCAAAAGTTAAAATAGAGAAACTTCCATAGCTCTGTGACACAGACTCAAACCAGAGACCTTTTCAAACCTGGAGGAGGGAGAGAGGAGGAGGGAGGGAGGAAGGAAGGGAGGGAGAGAATGAGTACAGAATTATTCACTCATTGCCTATCAACAGTTAAAAAGAAATGCAAAAATATGAGTTATTCATTTCAATCTGAGTATTGATGATGCTGCAGTCAATAACCCCCTCTAGGTTTATTTATCTAATAAAACTTCCACTATAGTGTTCCCAATTCCTGAAGAAAAGTTTCTCAAAATGTAAGCCTAGAGATAAAATTAAATTCACAAGTCAGGGAACATTTACCTAGGCTAAGAAGTCACAGTGACAGTTCATACACAAACCTCCAAACTGGTCACATACAGTGCTGTTTCTCAGACTAGTATCAGCAGCCACCACTATTACCTACTGCCCTGTGAGAAAGGAGTCCTACCCCAGAGCTGATTAGACACAGAACAGACCCAACGATCCCAGGACAACCAGGCCTTCTAGATGCTTCTGATGGGAAAAGTGGGGAGAGTGTTGATCACAGAGGCTTCCCACAAACTGTTACACCAAATATATAGGAAATGTGACAGTACAAGTTTTATACAAAAGACAACAAAGGTTCAATATGTTTATTGGTCTAATGTCACAGTGGTGACAGGTGAGAGAACACAGAGCCTGGATTCAAGATTTTGTTTTCTTTGTCTTGAAAGCACTTCATATAAATGCATTAGAAACAGCCAACCAGATCAAATTGGCTTGGTTCTAAAAGACAGAATACAACCTAGGAAGACTAGAAAGGGGGATGCTTGGGGTCTACAAATGATACTAAGGAAGTCTGGATGCCTCCTACTGCACAGATCACAGAGAGGAAGACAGCCAGAGTGCCTGCAGGGCACTTCTCTGAAGTGCAGTTAACTCATCCTCTGGGTGCAGTCTGTTTTCTCTTTAAGAAGACTCTAACTCTCCGAAGTGCCTGCCTCTTTTTGCACATGCCTTCCCAGAAACAAACTCATCGCTGTAGTGATGGGAGGATGCTTCCCACCTCTCCCTTTCCTAGGACTGACTAGTGGCTTCTCTATTACTCCCAGGGCATCATTCAATGTCTCTCGTTGATTGGTGTTTTGATGATTTTGGTTTCTTCTATTTAGTATGACCAGTCTATAACAGGGGAGCTTTTACCTGCTTTCTCCATCACCCCAAAATGTAGTTAGATAGGCACTGCTAAATGAGCATGAAATGTTTGTTACATAAATATATACAACAGAAATCACCTGCCTGGTTATCTATAGCCTTCATTATCAATGTCTAATTTCTCACAAACCAGAATTCATGGAGGGTTACTTAACATATAGTTTAAAAACAATGAGTATAAAGAATTCCAGAGGTTATGGCTGAAATTGCCCCCCTCTGAGACTGCTCTCCTCTCTCCTTCTCTCTTCTCTCTTTACCACCCCCTCTTTCTCTGACCCACCATTTTATTAGCTCTTAAGTATGTCTAGATGGGCAAGAACACTTTACTTGTTGGACTGTACTTTCCTTTTGATAAAACAATCCATCTGTGTCTGGATTTATTGTTTAGATTCTATTCCGTTTATAACAGCATCCGGCCCAATTAGACTAGGACAGAATGGAGAAGCATGCCCTTGGTAAAGAGAGAGTGTTTACATCCTTGCCTACATCATTTAATAATTGGCATGTGATTTCAAGGAGGCTGTGGCTCATCCTGCAAGTTCAGTTTGCGCTTCCAACTGGACAAAATATAGGCACAGATGCACTCAGCTAAGTAATTGGATTCACTACCTGGAATATTTAAATTGTTTTCAGACACTGAAAATTGGCTTAAGAAGATTAAAGTAAAATACCCGGGAGGATAACAGGCTGTAATTTACGAGGTGGGAAATCTTCTCAGCGAGAAGACCAGTGCGTTCTCCTATAGCCGCCCCCGATGAGAGACGTATTCATCATCAGGACTGGAATTTCTTTAGATCTTGACAGCTCAGGTTTATTCAGGTGAGTTGTTCTTACCAAACCCTTTGAATGGTACCCAGGAAGCTAAACTGATAGTATAATGTGTATCCCATTCTCGTTTTCAATAAGAATTCTCTAAGTGTCCTGATGGCAAGTAGGGTAGAGGAAAGGGAGAGGTCATGGGAAGTGCTGGGATCTGGAGTGTAGTTGAACAGAGGAGTACCAAGGCTGGACAGGATCTGTCCTATACAGTTAAAGGTGCGAGTAGATCAGAGGGTGAAGTTGGGAGTCTATATCCAAGTGAAAACTTAAGCAAGCTCCTTTCTCAAAACCCAGCCCTCTCTAAAGGCCCGTTTTGCACTCCTCCGCCCCAACAGACCCTCATTGGCTCACTAATCTGCCTCTAGTGTGCCCTCTCCAGCCCTTCCCGATGCCCCTCACTCTGGAGCCAGGCGCTAAAGTTTGGCATCAACGACCACCTGTCGGCTGTACCACTGTGTCTTCTGCCGCGTGGCCAGCATAAAAATGTTCAAGGGTGTGCGGTAATTGCAAGGTTTTGGACCTGGGAGTAGGTATTCCTTCTGGAAAGAGGGCAAAGGAGGTAAGGGAGCTCTTTAGCCAGCCGAGAGGGGTGCGCCTAGTTCTATCCAGCGCTATCCAGCTGGTCCTAACTTCAAGCTCTTTCCAAACTCTCAGGACCCGACACTGGGTAAAACCTGTCTCTCTAGCTCTACTGGCCCCAAAGTCTTAAATCCCTCTGGAGTCACTGGTCAGACCCAGCAAGGATGTCAACTCCAAATCCCCTAGGAGGAGGAGAGCGCGCGCGCGAAGCTGTCACCCTCTGCCACCCAGCCCGGCAGCTGGCAACCTGTGCGCCCTGGGCTGCCCGCGCCCGTTCCAGCGCCCCATTGCATAACGCGCCCCTCGCCCCACCCCCACGCAGCCCGCCCTCGGGTGCCCGGCCCGCGCCCCACCGCGCCGCCCCTCACTTACATCATCCCACTTGACGAATTTGGTGCCCTTCTTGAGGCTGTCGGACACGCACACGGGCTTGAGTTGCAAGGCGTGCACTCCGGGCTGAGCCCCAGCCATCTGGGCTCATCGGGGTTCCGGGCAGCCCGGGCGAGCGCGACGGGGATGGGGCGCGGAGCTCCCCGGGCACCGGCGAGCTCGGCTCTCGGCTCAGCAGGCTCTGGGCTCCGCTGCCCGCCGGCCTCCCGGCCTCTTGGCCTCCGCACCTCTGGCCCGCACTGCTCAGCAAGCGGGACACGCGAGGGCGCAGCAGCCGGCCATACCCCAAGCGGGACGTAGGGTCGAGAGCCCGCGGTGGCTGTGGCGCCTCGGAAGACGCGAAGAAACAGAGCCGGGTAGTGCGAGCCGCCCGCCGCCGGATCCTGTTTGGCCGCCGCCTCGAAGCGCACCATTCAGCACATCCTCTGTGCCCAGAGGGAGCGCGCGAGTGACACGCTCCGGTTCCCTCCTCCCTCCGCTCCTCCCGCCCCTGCTCCGCCACCCTCGCTCGCGGTCCTCCTCCCCCAGCTCCCTGCCCAACTTTGAGCGCTGGGTCAGCTGCGGGAAGCGGGGACGCAGCGGCACCTCCCGGCTCCCGGGCCCCACTGCAGCCGACGCCTGCGCCACGCGCCCTCTGAGCATGCCCCGTGCCGGTGCCAGCACTGATGTTCCCGGGGCTTTTCACCGAGCCTGGGCGCGAGCCTGGGTGGTGCCTTATCAGATCCTAACATATAACAAAAGGAAAGAAGGACGTTGGAGAGAAATGGGGAGACAGCCCTCGGCTTCCCTTCACGCTGGAGCTCTCCAGTCTTTTCGAAGAGAGGGTTATTATTTATGTAGAGGAGAAGCTGTTTAGAGGTTTAGAGCGAGAACTCCATAGAATCCTCGCCCCGCTAGAAAGTTGGCAACGTGCTAGCCTGAATTGCCCGAAAACAATGTTTTGAAAATTAAAAGTTCATCTGCAGGCAAACACAGCTTTTATTCCCCAAGGAAGATGAAAGGTGTGGGGTGCGGGGAGGGATGGGGGTCATGTAAAAACACAGGTGTCTGGATGTCTGTCTTCACTCCCAAGGTTGATAATGTCAAGTGTTTGGGAGGGTGGGGCACAACTGGAACCTTCATCCATCACAGGGGTGGAGGGTGAGGTATAAGGTGATAAACCCATTTTAGAAAGTAATTTTTATAAACATTTACTTGTCACGAAATCTAGAAATTCTGCTTCTAAGTTTTTGCTCAAGAGAACCGAAAACATACTCACACAGACTTGGCCAACAACGTTAAAGGCAACTGACTAGAGAAACAAACTTCAGTGTGTACACATTTTTCCCAAACTAGAATACTAGCCCATGATGAGAAGGGACAGACACTCAAGAACATACCCACCAGTGTACATAGTTGAAGCTTATTGAGACAAGCCAGACAAGAGTGGGCAACAAGAAGCAAAATAGGCAAGGTATCTGTGGTGACAGAAAGTAGATCAGGCAGGTGTCTGTGGCCAGGGGTGGGCAAAGATTGACATAAAAGACAAACAGGGACCTCTTGAGAATGATGGAAACATTCTGTATCTGTGTGTCTACATTTGTCAGACCTCATAGGACAAGACGCATAAAATGAACAAATTTTGTTGTAATACAGATTACCATAAAAGCCAATTTTAGAAAAGAAGAAACAATATGAAGAAGAAGCTCTGATGACATGGTTAGGAAGTCACAGCACTTGTCAGCAAGCCTGATGGCCCAAGTTTTATATTCCCAAATCCACATGGTGGAAGGAGAGAAGTGATGTCCCAAAGTTGCCCTCTGACATACACACCTTTACCATGGTGCACTAGGGTGTGTGTGTGTGTGTGTGTGTGTGTGTGTGTGTGTGTGTGTAAAGAAAAAAAGTAAAGCACCACTGTCAATCTTTTTTCTGAGTGCTTAGTTCCCACCCAGGTCTCTGTGGGCCAAAGCTTTTCAACCCAGTCAAAAGACTACCAAATACACTTGAAAGGATAAGGAAGGTGCATCCCAGTGCTAGATAGCTTGCCTGATATGCAAAGAATCCCAAGTACCACTTAAATATATGTAGACAGACAGACAGACAGATGAAAGATTGATTATGATAGATAAGAAGGATCACCATCGATGTTCTTGGAACTATCTGTTCTTGGAACTATCGTAATTAAGACTCCTAACTCCTGTCATCATTGGAGGCCTTGACTTGTTCTTGGAGCAACTTCACACACATGTGAATGCGCACGTGCGTGCTCACACACACATACACATACACACACACACACACACACACACAATGCATTACAAGACTCTCTTGTTTCATTCTGCTCCTGCATTGCCAAAGTACAACAAGAACCTGATACCCATAGGCCTTCAATGTAGTGGCCTTGACCCGCTAGTTACCTTACAGGAGGCAACACTCTCGTGTTCACATTGCTCTTTATTGTCAAAATCTGCAATAAGTCTCTGCTGTCAGGACCCCAGACTTTCTCAGTTATTCTTAGAACACCCCCTACTGGGTTGTTCTGTTCCAGGCTGGGCTTTTCCTTTCTTGTTTCTCCGTCAATTATTTCATCACCCACTGAAATAATTATTGAGCAGACAGCTTTATTCATTGGAGTGCCTTAGGAAGTCAAGACTGACCTTGACTGTTCCCTAAAATGGGCTCTAGAGGAACCTCAGGCCAACACACTGAACTGAACACTTCTTAGACACTCCATAATGGAATCCTTTCTATCTGTCAGCATCTCTACCCATTCCATCTTAAAAGCAAACCCTAAATTGTTAATCTGGCAACCACATAAGTCAATAAATTATGAAACCAATTACAATCATTGTAGTTTCCTCATTGACTTTCATATGTAACTGGTGAAGAGGATACAGAAGGGAGTCAAATTTAACCAATAAGGTGAAGATTGGGTGCTTCTGGGGGAAATTTCTCATATTTGCGTCACCTCTTCTCTTTCTTCATCTTTCTCTTCTTGCTCTTCCTCTTCCCCTCCCCCTACTTTCTCACCACTGGATAGAAAGATATAGAAAAATGCAAGAAAGGAAAAATATTATTCCTTCCTGGACTCCTTAATCCTCTAAATTGTCTCTAGACTTCCTGATATGTGTCATAATACATATATGTTTATTGGTTAATCTTTAGTGTTACTCTTAGCTGGCCTGCCATATAAAATAGTTAATCCCTTGTAATGATTAGGTATATGTATATATATGTATATATATGTATTATTTTTAAATTTAAATTAGAAATAAGGTTGCTTCACATGTCAATTCCAGGTCCCTCTCCATTTCCCTCCCCTCCTCCTGTGCCCTCCCACCAACCCCCCAATATCCTCTCATTTCCCCAGGGAGGGTGAGGCCCTCCATGGGGTGTCCATAATCTGTCATTTCATCCAGGAAAGGGCTTAGACCCTCCCCCAAGAGTTCAGGGTGAGAGTGCATCTCTCATTGTTGGATGGGAGTCCAAAGTCCATGTGTATACCCAGGATAAATACTGATCTACTACCCAAGGCTCAATAGATTACCTAGGCCTCCTCACTGACACCCACATTCAGGGGGTCTTGATCAGTCCCATGCTAGATTCCCAGGCATCAGTCTGGGATTCAAGAGCTAACCTTTGTCAGGTCAGCTGTTTCTGGGGGTTAAACCAGCCCAGTCTTAATCCCTTTGGTTGTCAGTCCTCCCTCTCTGTCACTAGATTTCTTGAGAAATGATTAGTTTTTATAGTCAGCAAACCTAGAATCACTTGGTCAGACAATCTCCACTGAGGGTAAATTTTTACAGATACTGAAATTTAAGATATACTTGAATTATTTACATCAGGTTCGCCTGTAGGCATGTCTGTAAGAGATTGCCTCCATTGTTAACAGCCCATCATAGGCAGTGCAATTCCCTAGGCTGTGTCCTCACCTGTATGAGTGGGAAAAATGTAGGTACAAGCAAGCAAATAAGCAAGGATTCATTCAACTAATCTCATTCTCAGTTGTGAATGTGATTTGATTAACTACTTGTGTTCTGCCTCAACTTCCCCCAAAATTCTGAACTATGTTTTAGGTCACAGAGCTAGGAACTGATATTGACACCAAGGAAGTCTGATGTTAGCATCTTGACTTACTACACAGATCTGGGTAGTTTTTCTCCGTTTTTAACACACACACACACACACACACACACACACGTGTGCACGCTGTATTATGGCACTGAGGATTGCTACCTAGAAAGGATAGGTGTTTGACTTGAGTAATGTTTCTTAATAACCAGTTATATCAGCAAATATGCTAATATAGTTTTGCTTGAACTAGCCAGACCCTGGAAGCAACCTAGATGTCCTTCAACCAAGGAATGGATAAAGAAATGTAGTACATTTACACAATGGAGTATTACTCAGCTGTTGAAAAGAAATGGCATCATGAAATTTGAAGGCAAATGGATGGAACTAGAAAAAATTATTCTGAGTGAGGTAAGCCAAACCCAGAAAGACAAACATGGTATGTACTCACTCATAAGTGAATATTAGCTTTAAAGTAAAGAATAAACATGCTACAATCCACAAACCCTGAGGGACTAGGTAACAAGAAGATTTCAAGGGGGACACCTAGATCTCCCTGGAAAGGGAAAATAGAAAGAAGAGAGTTCTGAGTGAACTGTTGAAAGATCATTTGGGAGAGGAGGTGTCAGAGAAGGAGAGTGCTGAAAGAGACTACTGGAAAGTGGGGGCATTTCAGGGTCAGGTAAAAACCTGGCCTAAGGGAGCCTCCCAGGAATCTACAAGAATGACCCCAGATAAGACTCTTAGCAATAGTGGATACTGAAAAGTAGCCTGAACTGGCCATCTCCTGTGACCAGGCAAGACTTCAGATGGAGGGTGTGGGAAACCAACCCAGTCACATTACCTTCAGCCTACAATCGGTCCTGCCTATGGGATATGCTGGGATTAGGATGGCCTAGAGATTGAGGTAATAGCCAACCAATGACTGGTCTAGCCTAAAATCCATGCCAGGAGAGTAGGCCCATGTTATAAGATTATTATTTTAAGGTGTGTTACATTTGTTTATACTCTGGAACATTAGTTTAACAATGTAAAGATGTGTTGCTTTGTTTATGCTGCATTTGTTTAACTCTGTGAAACTGTGATCCTTTGCATATCTAAAACACTTGATAATCTAATAAAGAGCTGAATGGTCAATAGCAAGGCAGGAGAGGAAAGGATAGGTGGGGCTGGAAGGCGGAGAGTTTAAATAGAAGGAGAAATGAGAAATCAGAGGAGCAATGATGGAACAAGGAGAGGACACTGGGGCCAGCCACACAACCAGCCATGGAATAAGAGTGAAAACAAGATATACAGAAATAGAGAAATATAAAAGCCTAGAGGCAAAATTAGATAGGTTAATTTAAGTTAAAAAAGAGTTGTCAAGAAACTAGACAAGCTAATGCTGGGCATTTATAAGTAATAATAATCCTCCATGTGTTATTTATTTGCAAGCTGGGTGACAGGCCCCCCCCAAAGAGCCAAAAAGAACAAAAGAATAAAAATCCAACAACTATAAGCCCACCCCTGACACTGCTTGGAGTACCTTACCCCCAGGCTAGATGACACAGAGACCTGGGATAAAACCAAACATAATTAGAGGAAAAAAAGAAAAAGATATCACTGTAATTATACCTAATGATTCTTTGCTATACTCATAGATCGGTGCTTAGTACAATTGTTATCAGAGAGGCTTTTTCATCCAGCAACTGATGGAAATAGATGCAGACCCATAGCCAAACACTAGGCAGAGCTAGGGAAATCAATCCTTCTGAAGAGGAGGAGAAAGGATTGTAGGAGCAAGAGGGGACCAGGACAGCACAAGAAAACTCACAGAATCAACTAACCTGGGCTCATAGAGACTGAACCAACAATCTGGGAGTCCTTGGGACTGATGTGGGCACTCTGCATATATGTTACAGTTGTGTAGCTTGGTCTTCTTGTTGGACTTCTAATGGAAACAGGACTGTCTCCAACTCCTTTACAGGACTTTGGGACACTACTCCTCACACTGGGTCACTTACCCAATCTTAATACATAGGGAGATGCTTAGTGTTATTGCAACTTGATATGCCATGTTTTCTTGATATTCATGGGAGACTGCTTTTTCCTGAATAAAAACAGAGGAGTGGATTGGGGGAGTGGGAACAGAGGACAGTTGTGGGAAAAGGAGGGAGGAGATACTGTGGCTAGAATGTAAAAGGAAGGAAAGAAGGAAAGGAGGAAGAAGAAACAAGCAATATGTAAATAATAATAATGATAAGGGCTAACCATGTTCCTGGTACTTTCTAAAAGGTCTTATACCTTCAATGGTTTAATCCTCATATTAACCCTATAAACTATGTTTCTGTTAATCTCTTTATTTTACACTTGAGGAAAATTACTCAAATAAAGAGGAAATGGTTGCCCCAAAGTTTCAACCCAGTAACTGAGAGAGCCAAAGTCCAAACCTGGGGAGTTTTGCCCCCCAATTTATAGATGTAATCACCACAATAATCTATCTTGAAAGGGTAACTATAATAACCAAATACAACCATGTATGTTAAGTCACTGCTACATACCATTAATCAACAGTAGTTAACATACTTAAAATTATTCCAAAATTATAATTAATTGCCTCTATGTGCCCTAAAATAACTGAGTCTTCAAAATAGTACCCTAATTCTGTGGTCTGTGATTCAGGCAGCTCCATTTTGGCATTGATTCTATAAACTTTAATCAGATTCATTTTCATCTCTAACCTTCTAGAATTGAAAAGCTGTCTTTCCTCATGAATAAATGAGTTCTAATTGCAACTAAGCATCAGGGTTTCTCTGACCTTGTCTTTTCTGAAAGAATGGAGAAATAGGGAGAAAACCACATGGGTCCTGCTTTGTAATGGCCACATCTGAGTCATAATGAAAGTCCCAATTTATGTTGTTCCCACCACCCTCTGTTTACATGTCTCACAGGGATGAATATGATCCTGATCCACACAGCAACTGTGGGAGTCTTCTACTGAAGAAGGTAGAGCTACTGTTAGCCAGAGTCTCTTAATAGCTCTATGGAAGGTCACTCTGATGACTTACTCATTTGTCCAGCTCAGTAAATAAGAAATATATTTATGCTAAGAATTAAATGTCATTATCATCATGGTTATAATTATACTTCATATTAATAGAAGAGATAATCCTTACATATCTTAGATGGTAAATAAGAAAATATGCTCCTGATGCCATTGCTTTTCAAGTTCTGACTTAGTGAGCACTGTTATCCAATGAAATTGGAGATAGACAGAGCCCCAAAGAAGACAACATGAAATTATCACCAGCACATGGAAAGGGTCCATATTTTTCCTTTCCTGCAGACACTTATTTGAACCCTTTCTTTAAAGTAAAATACACTTCTCTAAATTCTATCACACAAAAGATAAAAAATAATATTAGTGATGTTACAAAAGCAACAGTATTTTTTTCTTCTTGAAAAATGACCTTAAGTTTATTTAAACACTGCTTTACCCTTCACTTAAAGCAAAGGCTTTCACTGAAATTGGCTGATTGCCCTAAACACAATTCCAAAAACAGAATTTTGAAGCTCACATCCAAAAACGTTTAAGGAGAGACATTCAGCAGATTCTGGATTTCACAGAAAATATGGATGTTCAGGGAGGAATGCCTCTCGATGGAAGGGAGTGTCCCATCTCTTTCTTTCCCTGCTATCTCCGTCCCATGGATGGAGGGAAATAGGTCCAAAGCACAATATCCATGAGTCAGTTTCTCTTCCAGACATGGATCATCCATATCCATAAAAATAAACAGCACACTTGCTTATTGCTTCAAATGAAACCACCAAGTTTGGTTCTCCAGTGTTAGCAATTTCTATTTTCATACTTTGGGATGGTATGAATGGATTCAATTATTTTCCCAAAAGGTTTGCCTTATTGTTGGTTTGTATTGAATCCTCTTCTAAGTTAAGCTGAAACTAAATTCTACACTTCTGTAAGTTCTTTCCCATCATCTACACAGATTACCATTGCAATTGCTGATATAGTAGCAGCTAAAAGACACAGGAATCATTTACTAGTATTTTTCTAAGATTTCAACAAAGGTCAACATGACCATGCTCAGAATTAGGACTTCTCTCTCTAACACTGCCTTACTCAGCTACAGTTATCTCACCTTAAGAACGAAAAGCAAACTTTGCAAATACTCTTGGTTGTAAAAATTAATTGTGCTACTTAAACCTACAGAATGGTCGGAAGAGTGGCTGATCAAAGAGGTCCTACTGGAAATCTCTACCTACTGTCCAGTACCAATTCTCTTAGTGTCTATAAGTAGTAGGATACCAGTTTAATTGAGAGTCAGTTTGCCTCACTTACCTTCCCACTTATTCCTGTTGACTGGGATGTAGGCTTGATGGAGCATACATTGCTCTTGAAACACCTTGAGGAATTCAACTGGGTCTTCTAATCACTATAGGAGCCTGAATCATTTGAATTTAAATATGAAAATAGAAAGTTTCTGTCACTTTTAAATACACCCAATTTGGAAGGGTTTGTTGTTTCTGTTGCTGTTGTTGTTGGTGGTGAGCCAGAATGAATCCTTGCTGATATATTTATAAGCAAGAAGCACCAGTTATGCTGGTGCTCTGTCCACATGTGGGGATTTCAATGATAATGTTCCACAGGCTCATAAATCTGAATATTTGGTTCTCAGTTGGTGGAACTTTTGGGGAAGGATTAGGTGGGCCTTGTTGGGGAAAGAGTGTCACTGTGGTGGGATTTGAGGTTTTAAAAGACCATTCCCAATGTGCCCTCTGCCTCTTACTTTTAGATGAAGATGTGTGGTCTCGGTTGTTCCTGCCACCATGCGTTTTCAGCTGCGATGAACTCTAATGCTCTGAAACCATAAGCCCAATTAAGTGCTTGCTTTTATAAGTTGCCTTAGTCATGGTGTTTTGCTCCAACAATAGGAAAGTAATTTAGACACTACAAGTTCTCTAATTGCCTTCCAATGCTCTTGTCAGTAGATTGGGGAAAATAACTTTTGGTTTACTGCCAAGTGTTTTGCAGGGTTCTAGTTCTGATAAAAGTACTGATTTTTGAGTCATGCTGCTTTGAAATTTCTTTACCATTTTCCCCAAGATCATGACAGAAGCACTGGTTTTCATAGAGAAGAACTGTACTTAAAACATGTATGAACATGAGTCATGAGGGAGCTAGCATAGTGATGTGTTTTATTTCAAATGAATCCCAATGCTACTGTAGCAGCTACAAAATTACAGTGCATATCACCAGTTATGTCAATCTGCAATGATTTATAGAACTGAGAAGTCTCACTTTTTCTCACTTGAATATCTTTTTTAGATTAATATTGTTATCATGTATGCTAGGAAATTAACAGATAAGGTTTTGGCCAATTTCATTTTTCCCTTAAATTGTTTTCTAGTATCCCTCTGGTTTTAAAGACCAAAATAGATGAATAATTTGTCACTGTTGATCCAGTTATGTGATGTCAATCCTCATCAGAAGAATAATTTTGAACTTGGAGATTTGCAATCTCAAAAAGAGGTGCTAGGCTTAAAGTTTAAATCACTGAACTTTTGAAAGACCATGACCAGAAGCAAGTTGGGAGGAAACAGTTTTTTTTATTTTGCTCAAATTTCTGTGTAACAGTTCATTATCTAGAGCAGTGAGGGCAAGAACTCAAGCAGGGCAGGAACCTGGAGGTAGGAACTCATGCAAAAGCCATGAAGTGGTACTGCTTACTGGCTTGCTCCTTCTGCCTTGCTCAACCTTCTTTCTTATAGAACCCAGAATCACCAGCCCAGGGATGACATCACTCACAATGGACTAATTCACTAATTAAGAAAATGCCCTGCAGACTTGCCTACAACCCCATCTTACAGAAGCATTTCTTAATTAAGGTTCCCTCCTCTCAGATAGCTTTAGCTTGTGGCACGTTGATGTAAAACTATTCAGCATAAGTGAATATAATTCACTATGTCTATGTGTAGTTTGGGTAAATATAAATATTTTATGAAAGTGTATGCATTTCCCTACCACATATTATCCATAGTACAACATGTTTAGTATCAGGTAAATATGGGCCAATATGTATAAAGAGCATGAAAGGACAGCTAAAACTGGGAGCAGGTGACAGCAATTATGATACAAATAGAAAAATAACTTGGAAATGGTTTCCTTAAATTACAGTAAACAAAACAAACAAAATCCCAAACATATATATGAAGATGCACAAAATGCTTAGACCAAAGAGACTAAAAGAAAAATAATACGTGCTTTAAAAGAAATTAATTGTTTTTTGGATTTGTCATTAAAAGAAATAAGTCATAGAGAAAAACCCATCTAGTGAATTTTACTCTGCTGTTTGATATATGTGCCACAGAACCAGAGTGAAGCAAGGTGAGATTTGAAATAATCTCATAGATTATTTCTAATCTTGCCTGTGAATAGTATGATGCTAACTCCTGGTTCCTTTTCACATTAATTTATTAGACAGGGTACAACAAAGAGCTGTAATAGCAAATATTTTTGTCAAAAGTTAGAGCATAAATATTTCAGACTTTGTGACCCATATGGCAGTTTCTATCACTGATATTTCACCACTGTTGAGTGAAAACACCCCAGTGAGAGGTGTGTGTCTATGATCCAATAAGGTATCATTTTAAAAATAATTAAAACTTTCAAATAAAAAAATTACATTAGCCAGACCCAAAGTTGACACGTCTCAATGAACCTTGTACACTTAGCTATTCTGAAGCTATGGAGATTCATATTAGTCACTACCAATCTTATTTTTATGAACTTATCTACCACACACACACACACACACACACACACACACACAATGAGAAAAACTAGAAAATGTTTAGCTTTATATCCTCTTTCATGACTTTTGTGTCCATTACCTGCTTTCCAACCTTGCTTTGCACTTAATGTTAATCTTCCTATTATGCCACATCCATACATGCATACGCACACGCACACCCATACGCACACAATTGCATAGGAGGGAAAACATGCCACTTTTTTCCTTCTGAGATTGTGTGACCTCGGTTTTGTGCATTATAAGTCCATCCTGGGAATTTTGTGTTTTAATTTTAAGGTATAACTGAATAATCATTTTACATATGTACTAGATTTTCCTTGTCCATTTTCCTATGAATGGACAATTAGGAAAGTTCCCTTTCCTTGATATAGTGAACACAACAGTGATAAACATGGGGGTTTATATATCTCTATGGAGGGGTGTGGAGGTCTCTGGGTACATGTTCAAGACTGAAATAGTTGGGTTACACACACACACACACACACACACTTTTTTTATTTTTTGAAGAAATGTCTGAACTGATTTCCATAATTGCTGTATTATTTTGCACCCCCATCAATAGTTACAGAGACTTCATTGCTCCATATCACTCTAGAGTTTGCTGTTGAATTTCTTGAATATGGTCATTCTTACTGAGGTGAGGTGGTATCTTAAAGTGATTTCAATCTGCATTTCCCTGATTGCTAGGAATATTGAGCACTTTTCAAAATAGTTATTGGTGATATGTGTTTCCTTTCACAAAAACTCCCTGCTTGGTTCATCTGCCCATTTGTTGGTTGGCAATTTATTCCCTCAGTATTTAATTTCTTCAGTTCTTTGTAAATTCTGGATATTAGACCTCCGCATGAAGTGTAGTTGGTAACATTTTTCTCTCATTCTGTGGACTGTCTGCTTTTTTGGCAATTTTCCCTGTTAAGCAGAAGCTTTTCTGTTTTCATGTAATCCCATTTGTTGACTCTTGGACTGGTTCCTGTTCTGTTGGAGCTATATTTATAACATTTAGCCTACCCCAGTTCTTTGAAGAATGCCCCCCCATTTTCCTCTAGAGGTTTTAGTATTTTGGATTTACATTAAGGTCTTTGATCCATTTTGAATTGATTTTTGTGCAAAATGAAACAAATACATCTAATTTCATTCTTCTTTGGGCAGAAATCCAGGTTTGCTTGCCCCATTTGTTAAATATGCTATCTTTTTTTCAATATATACTTTTGCCTCCTTTGTCAAAATTAAGTCCTCATAACTTTGTCATTTTATTTATAGATCCTCAGTTTTAATTCATCAGTTTACCTGTTTATTTAATGCCAGTAGCAAGTTTTCTTAATCACTATAGTTCTATAGTATAATTTGCGCTCTCCTATTGTAATACTTCCAACAGTATTCTTGCACCTTACAAATACTATTGTTATTTGTGGGTGTTGTGATTCCATGTGAATACTTAAAATTTTCTAAATCTGTGGAATATAACATCAGAATTTTGAAAGGTATTATATTAAATATATAGATTAATAGCTATTTCACAATATTCCCATCCAGGGAAGTCTTTCCATCATCGAGTGCCTTCTTTAATTTCCTTGTCCAGGGTAGTGATATTTTCATTGTAGAGACCTTTCTCTTAAGTTGTGTAGGTATACTCCTAAGTATATTAGTTTTGGGTACTTATTTTGAAAAGGATATTTCTCCTAATATCTCTTTCTGAGAGCACATTGTTGGTATGTGTGAACACAATGGTTTTGTTTTCCTTTTGTTTATCTTGTATACTATAATTTTACTGTGAGTGTTTTAGTAGCATAGTAGATGCTACAGGGTCTTTTAAGTGAAGAACTAACTTTGTTCTAGGAAAATGGGAATAGTTTGAGTTCTTTACCATTTTATCCCTTTTATCTCTTTCTATCTAATTGCTATTGCTAAGACTTCAGGCGCTACAGCAAATAAGACAGTGGGCATCCTTGTCTTCTTCCTGATTTTAGAAGAAATACTTTGTTCGTCTTCATTTAGTATAGTATTGGCTACCGGTTTGTTGTATATAGCCTTTATTATTTAGATTATATTTATCTGTCCCTAATATCTCCAGAACTTTTATCATGAAGGCACACCAAACATTGTCAAATGTCTTTCAGCATCAGTTGAAGTGATTATGTGGTTTCTGATGTTAGGCTTATTGATGTGGTATATTATATTTATTGGTTTATGTATGTTGAACAAAACATCTTACTGGAATAAAGCACACTTGATAGTAATGTGAAAGCTTCTCAATGTTCCTTAAAGTAGAAAGCAAGTATTTTGTTGCGAACTTTTGCATTTGTGTTCACCGAGGAAATTGGTCTGTATTTTGTTCTTTGTTGCTGTTATTCTGTCTTCCCTGGTTTTGATGTCAGAATAATACTAGCTTCTTAGAATAAATTTGGTAGTATTCCTTTGCTTTCTATTTTGTGGAGGAAGTTAAGAATAACTGCTATAAGATCTTCCTAGAAAGTCTGATATAATCCAGCATTGAATCCATGTATTCTTGGGCTTTTTCTTTGGGTAAAGCTTTTTAGTTACAGTGTCCATCTCATTTCTTGTAATGGGTGTGCTTGGGTATGCTTAAGTTATTAGTATCTTGTGGATTTAAATTTGATAGATGGTATGCATTTAGAAACTATTCTATTCATTCATCAGTCTGTTAGCATATAGATTTTTCATAACAATCTCTATGTATTTTATTAGAGACTCTTCTAATAATATTCTCTTGGGCTCTAATTTTTAAAAAATTATTATCTGCTTTCAACATTGTCAGTTAGTCCAAGGGTTTATCAATATTACTAACTTTTTTAAAGAACCAACCCTTTGGTTGACTTTGTGTATTGCTCTTTTAATCACCATTTCATTAATTTCTTATTGCCTAGTATGTTGTGGTTTTTATTTTTGTCTAAGAGCCCTGAGGTGCATCTCAGATTTTAAATATGAGCATTTATCACTACTGGCTTAATGACTTATATGAAATCACAGACAAAGAATCCCAAAGAAAGAGTGTAAATATGTCAAAGGTCTTAAAGAGGATACAGATAAATTTGTGAATTCTAAGAAGATGTGAATAATTTCCAGAATGAACTTTAAAAGCTGAGTGAAATAAAGGTATCCTTTTAAGATATGAAAATAGAATTCAATAGAAATATTTTTAATCCAAAAGATATCATAAATGAAAAATTCAATAAACCAATAAGAACTTCAGTGGAAAATCTGGCTAATGGAACGGGTCATATGGACAGTGGAATAGCAGGGCTTGAGGATAAGGTAGAAGAACTGGATTATTCAGTTAAAGTAAGTAACAATTTCTTTTAAAACATATGATCAGAATGCAAGAGATTTGTGGGACACTTTGATAAAGATCAATTTTATAAATTATAGGAATAGAAAGAACAGAATTCTCTGCAAAGGCATAGAAAATATTTTCAGTTAAATCAGAGAGGATGATTTCTCAACTCTAAGGAAAGATTTGCTCATCCAACTACAAGAGACATATAAAACACCAAATCAACAAGACCGGGAACATCCTATTTTGTTATATATAATCATGGTGCCCTCTAGACATGTTCCCTGAGCCTTGTTTCTTGAGATGTGTGTTCTGCACAGAATGTGTGACCTACATTCTGTGTAATGGGGTATTATTCAAAGCTTGGATAGATTATTAAAGATGAATCAAAAAGCGCTATGTTGACCCACTTGAATAATATATCAATCACCTAGTTACTCGTATTAGATTATGTTTTCATATGTTATAAGGACAGGAAATAAAGATTGAGTGACAGGAAAAAGCTAAATCCTTTTTTATTTACTTGTTCATTTAGTATGTATGTATGTATGTATGTATGTATGTATGTTACATGTGTTGGGGGGGGGATGGTCTAGGTGCCGTAGCACATATGTGGAAGTCACAGGTCAACTTTGTGGAGTCCATCCTCTCCTTCCACTTTCACATAGATTTGGAGATCAAACTCAGATCACTAGGCTTGTGTGGCAAGAACCTATGTCTATTGCCATATAGCTGTCCCCTAAGTCTTAATTTCTATGATGGTTGCTTTTGACTGTTACCTTGCTTGTATTTAAATTCAACTCAGAGATGGGTAAGACATATCTTGGTATGTAGTAAGTATTTGTAAGCATATCTGAAGAGGATTAACTGAGGGCTTTGAGGCCACTCTGAATATATGTCTCGTGTGGGCCCAGACATATATATATAATGATATATATAATGGAGAGAAGGAGAAAGCCAGGCAATCACTAGTGTTCTCTAGTCACTCTTTGCATCATCAGCTCTCCATTTATTTTTGCCACTTTTATTCTGTGTCCAAGAGCAGAAGCCAAGTGACACTACGAAACTATGAGCCAAAATAAATGATGCTTCATCCAGATTATTCTCAGGTGTATGGTATAGCAGTGAGAAATGCGTATAATTTCCATATTAGTAAAACTAATTTATCCTAATGCTTTCCCTCTTTATCATATCTACAGGTTGGAAGAATTGATTATACTCAGGGAACTGTGACCAGTGATACCTTGTGCATCTCTCTATTGTCTTATAGACACCTATGACTCTATACCATGACTTTCTCTCAAGTACTTGCTAATTTGGCATGCTGACCAGATGTTGATTTTATTTAACTAACACAAATGCAAATTTGGGGTTCACAGTGTCAGCAAATATCCCACAACATTTTCCCTTTTTGTCTAAAAAAAATGAAAGGTTTTAACTCTAACAAAGTAAAACTATGCACAGTAAGATGAACATCAGATAAGAAATACATTCACAATGTCCAGTTCATTTGTATTTGGAAAATTCAAAAAAAGTAGTATGTTATCTTTCCTATCCTAGTGAGTCCAAAGTTTTATACCTAAACCACTCTCTAACTTGCATTACCATCCAAAAGTAACTTTTTAGACTTTAAAACATCTTATTAGATAAACAACTTAAGTGTTTATGTTTCTCAACCTTATAAACTTTACATGTCTTATGTAAGTTACTTATCCCATCAAACACCTGACAAGGATATAATATTCCTGAGTAAACATGATGAGTAGAGCAAGCAACTTCCAAAACTAGAGAAATGGCAGAAAGAGCTGGATATCTGGACCACCATCCAAGGTTCCTCTTAAACATTGGGGACGTCCATATTTGGCCTATAGGCCTAGAATATCTGATAGAAATTTCTGTGAATCAGGAATTGTGTGAATAAAATCTGACAGACTTTTGTGAGGTAGTTGAAGGACTGTTTTACCTTGTCTTGGCAAAGTTTGGCAGTTGCTTTCTTTTGTGTACTTCTTGTACAGTTTGAACAGCATACTGTCAGTAGTCAAGGCAAGGAAAATTTCTTGCCTAAAGGCTAACTTTGCCATAGATATAAGCATATTCCATATGGAGGATCTTCATGGCCCATATCCTTTTTTGAAGTCAATTGGTGTTGCCAGAAACAAATGTATCTCACAGTCATATAAAGCCTTAGGTTATTAAAACATGTTGATTGCCATTTTCTATAGATCTCTGAAGTGTTTGAAGAACATTTATTTATTTTAAATATATCTGTTTGACCTTGAAAACATACCTAACATGAATCCAGTTTGATTGTTATAGATGACTAACCACTAACCTATGTTTCTTAATTATCCTAAATGGTTTATAATAATAGCTTTCAAGGACTACAACTTACATTCCCCCCACACAACTTTACATTTTTAAGTGAGCTGCATAGGTATAATACCTTTAACAAGAGTAGAAACATATGTAAAGTATGTCCTAACAAAAAATAAACTTGAATTTTTATCAATATACAACAATCCATAACAATATAAAAATTTGAGATTTATTGTTGCTTTTATGTGGGCCTGTTTCTGTCCTGCCTTCTAGTGCCCTGGTCAGAGCCTTCAAACCAGGAACATGTCCTGGTGGAACAGCCCATCCAGTGTCTGCCAATGTCCTGGCACTAGTCCTGCCTCCGCCCATGGGAAGAGGAGAGTAATCGGAGTATTGAACCTGCTTGCATAAACCAGAAGGGAACTTGGACCCATATGCACCAGGAGAGGAAGAGATCTTCCTGCACCCATTGAAAGAAGACAATCTAAAAACACATTCAACAACAGAAAAACCAATATGATACCACCAGAGACTAGGGACTCTACACCAGCAAGACCTGAACAGCCAAATGAAGATGAAGCAGAAAAGAATGGCCTTAAAACAACTTTATGAAAATAACACAGGCCTCCAAAGAGGATATGAGAAAATCCCTTAAAGAAATGGAAGAAAAATCAAGCCAAAAATTACAAGAAATCAACAAAGCTCATGAAGAAAGTCAAGAAAAAATAATCAAAAAGATGAAGAGAAAAATTCAAACAGTTCAAGACATTAAAACTGAAATAGAGACAATAAAGAATACACAAACTAAGGAAATACTGGAAATAGAAAACCTGGGTAAATGATCAGGAACTACAGATGCAAGCATAACCAATGGGATACAAGAAATTGAAGAGAGAATCTCAGGCATTAAAGATACACTATTAGAAGTAGATTCACCAACCAAAGAAAATTTTAAGTCCAACAAATCTCTAACACAAAATATTCAGGAAATATGGGACACCATGAAAAGACCAAACCTAAGAGTAATAGGTATAGAAGAAGGTGAAGAAACCCATCTCAAAGATGCAGAAAACATACTCTACAAAATCACAGAAGAAAACTTTCCCAACCTAAAGAAAGCCATGCCAACGAAAGTACAAAAAGCTTACAGAATGCCAAATAGAGTGGAACATGCAAAAAAGTCACCTCACCACATAACAATCAAAATTCCAAACATACAGAATGAAGAAGAATAGCCATAATGATCTTGTTCAATAAAGCAACTTCTGGAAGCATCACCATCCCTGACTTCAAGCTCTACTATAGAGCTGTAAGTCCTGAAAGAAGCTTGGTATTGGCATAAAATTGGAAACCCTGATATGAACCCACACACCTACAAACACCTGATTTTTTAAAACAAGCTAAAATTATACAATGGAAAAAAAGTAAGCATCTTCAACAAATGGTGCTGGCATAACTGGATGCCAGCATGTAGAAGACTGCAGACAGATCAATATCTATCGCCATGCATAAAACTTTAGTTCAAATGGGTCAAAGACCTCAACATAAATCCAACCACACTGAACTTTTCTCTCTACACAGTTCCTGGGCAGATAGTCCTGAGTTATATAAAAGATGGCTGAGAAAACCATAGGGACAAGCCAGGAAGCAATGTTTCTTTATAGCCTCTGCTTCAATTCCTGCCTCAGGGTTCCTGCGTTGAGTTCCTGCCATGATTTTCCTTCATGATGGAATTTGACTGCAGTTTTTTAAAAAAATCCTTTCCTCCTCAAGTTGCTATTGGTCTGGATCTTTGTCACAGTAGTAGAAACCCAACTGAGAAGGTGAGAGCTCTCTATGAAGATGAGAGAAGACATGCATAAAAATGTCTTCTGTGTCAATAGTGATTAATTAATTGGATGAACTGAAAAATTATAATATAGAATCAGCTTCTCTCAGAATTTGGAAGGATTATAACTTTCCATTGTCTTCTTTTGTTACTGTGATTTAATAATGCATTTTTAATTGGTGTATAACCATTGCATATTATCCTGGAGTTCAAAAAAGTAGTTTTTATGTGAGTATATATTGTAGTTGGAGCACATTCACCCCCATAGTTTGAGACCATTTCTTACCCCTTCCTCTTTTTATTGGTTACTGTTGTTCCTCTAGATGGCGTTATGTATGTTTTCATTCTTTTACAAATATTTTAAGTAAAATATAATTATATCTCTTGACTCCTTTCCAGCCTCCAACAATTCGGTGTTCCCTCACTCCTTCTCAAATGGATTGCCTCTTTTATTATTATTGCACGTGTTTAAGTGCACATGTGTACATGTGCACGCGTGCGCACACACACACACACACACACACACAAACCTGGTGAATCAGGTTTTCCTTTTTGTATTCCTCACCAACACACAACCATGTGTATATGAATACAAGAATGACTACTTTGTATTGGATAACAAAGCAGGGTACCCATCCTTAGGGAAGACTAATTCTCCCTTTCTCATCAGTCATTAGATGCCTGTAATTCTTTGTCTAAAAGTGTGTCTTTGTTAGGGTTTCTATTTCTGTGACAAAATACCATGACCAAAAGCAACTTGAAAGTTAAAGGATTTATTTCAAGCACATTCTATCAAGAAAATAAGTCAGAGAAGGAGTTCAAGACAGGAACCTGGAAGTAAGAACTGAAGCAGAGACCAAAGAAGAACACTGCTTACTGACTTGCTCCTCATAGCTTAATCAGTCTGATTTCTTATTCAACTCAGGAGGACCTTCCTAAGGGTGACATTAGTTACAATAAGCTAAACCTTTGCACATCAATAATCAATTTTTTAAAAGTTCCACAGACTTGCCTACAGGCAATATGATGAAAGTGTTTTCTTAAGCTCCTTCTTCCAAGAAGACCCTAATTTATGTCAAGTTGACATAAAAACTAGCAACACAGAGTAGGATCCCATACAATTTTCCCCTTCTATATTAGGATGGCTAATTGTATTGTCATTGTTCAGGACATGTTCAGGCAGCCATATTGTTGATGTTGTAGCCTCAGGGCAAACTTCCTGGTCCTCTGTCTATTAGAGTCTCTCTGTTTCTTCTTCTTGTACATGTATCTGTTGGGGCTGGACTTTTCAAGAACCATTGATCTCTCCATTACAATACTAAGGATAGTTGATGAACATTCAAGGAATCTTCATACTATTTTATATTAACTAGAAAGTTTAAAAATATGTGTATACATATATGTATATAGTTTAAATGAAGTTATACCACTTGAACTAACAATACTCCCCCAGAAAAGCCATACACATCTAATAAAGATCTATTACCAGGAATGAAAATTTTCATTCCAGTTGTTGACCAGAATAGTCCAAGTGACTCCCAAAACAATAAAGACTATAGCTGTTGCCATTGGTTGCTAAAGGCTAGTTCCTGTTGCTGAAGACTCCACACTTAGGACACAAATATCAGATGACTTGAGCTGGATCTAATCTGAAAGCATTCTATCTATGGTCTAGTTTTCATGGCAATAGAAAGAACTATTAGAGGTACTGAGGGAGGGAAGCAAGCAATAGTCCTACCCGACTATAATATGAGTGAATGTTCTATACAAATGCCTTCAATCTGAAGACTCATACTCACAGATTCAGTAAATACAGATAACTATACTCCTAAAAGCAAGCTGTAAGTGAGATGGAAGCTATGAGAAAACAGCATATTTAAATTAAATATAGCACATAAAAATGTGTAGAGGTTAAAAATTACAATGTTAAAAGGATGCCCGAGAAAGGTGTCATACCCCAGTTACTATGCCATGTTTGATTGTTCAAGTAGCACAAATGGGATGCTTCAGATACTGGAAAGTACGTTTTAGCCAAACTTGTACATTCATAAAAATAGTTGGCATGTATCATGGATCTAAGTACAAATTTGGCTTTCCTATTGTAGTAGCATGCTGCTGTTGCATGGCCAAATTTCTGAAGCTTAGCAGATGTTTATAAGTCTTCGACTATTGTTTATAAGGAAATGTAATTAGAGTAGCATGTTAAACTGAATGTAAAATGGCACTAAGTTCCTCCCTCTTCCTATACCCAAAGCCTTTTTGCCACTTCTCTTATCCAGAGATCAGCTGGTCTTAGGGTCAAAATAATGATGCCACCCACAGTGATTGTGTTTGTTCTGAGCTTTAGCCCCAGTTGTTCTGGGCTGACCTACAGAAGACAGATATAGTCACCCAGCAGAACCAACTCTAAGAGATCAACTTAGAGCCAGCCGCTCTGAGCATGTGAAACAGTTCAGCCAAGGTCAAAAGAACTACCGTCCAATCCATGGCTAACCGATCATCTGAGTGGACAGCAGTTTTCATACTAAGGAGCAATTGTAAATGCCCATTGATTTAATAAGAAGTTTACAACACAGTATTCATATGGTAATAAATAATTTAAGTATGCATAGCCATAACTATTGAACAAATATCTGACTATACTTGTTTTTTTTATTAGTTTTTTATTAGTTTTTTGTATTCTTCTTTCTTTATACAATCCAGGATGTACTTACAGTCATTCAAAGTTTGAGTTTCATTTGTTTGTTTTAGAAATACCCCTAAATTCTGTTTCCTTAGATTAGGATTCTGACTCTAATATTAGTCAAGAGTAACAAAATACCATTTATGCAAGAAGAAAATAAATTGACGTAGGAAATTTTATGACTCATCAGCTACACTAACCTCAAGAGGAACTTTCATTTAGTAAGAGAGAATATAAATTTCTTTTTTCTTCCTTCCTTTCTTTATTCCTTCCTGCCTGCCTGCCTCCTGCCCTTCCTCTCTCTGTGTCTCTGTCTCTGTCTCTCTCTCTGTCTCTGTCTCTCTGTCTCTCTGTCTCTCTCTGTCTCTGTCTCTCTCTGTGTCTCTGTCTCTCTCTCTGTCTCTGTCTCTCTGTCTGTCTCTGTCTCTCTGTCTCTCTGTCTCTCTGTCTCTCTGTCTCTGTCTCTGTCTCTCTCTCTCTCTCTCTCTCTCTCTCTCTCTCTCTCTCTCTCTCTCTCTTGCTGGGACTCAAACACAGAAACTCATATATGTCCCTGTCAAACTGTATGCCCAGACCCAGTTACCTCTACGTTAGGTGGAACTACAATATTCTGGAGATGTAACTGAGCTCAGTGGTAGAACCATCTGTGATTCTTCTGCTTCTAGACATTAATGCCAAAAGTTTGAGTCTAGTCTTTTGCTTGAGAGAGGTTTATTTGGGTCATTTCCTTAATATTATGGGTGGACATGTCGCACATTAACAGAGCTGACATCATCATGGTCCAAGAGGGAAATCTAGGCCAACTAAATCCATGGGAATTACTGCTGAATAATGAGGGTGAGCAATGGGTAGAGTTTGCAAATGAGGACTCCCCCATGACACTCCACACAGAAAAATCTATTCATGAAGAAATAGATCCAAGTGACTCTGTGGCTTCTGTTGTGTATGCTGTTTGGTGTTTGGAGACAGAATACTCTTTGAATCAGTATTTTGTTCTCAAAAAGGAGGGGTGAGTGCACTGTCACATTCAATTAATGATGACTATGCTGTGTTACTTGCAGTGTGGATAGACTGTTCCTGTACTTACTCTGCAGAATATGCCAGTTGTTCTCTGGAAGATCTCAGTACAAATTACAGCTTGCAACCTTGTGGGCCCAGGACTATAGCCAGAACTGACAGTTGCACCCAGTGTATATGGTGAGTGAAGCTGTTGACTCCATTTGCTTGTGCTTTGAGACAAGAACAAGCTGTTTTTCCAAAGGAGACAGACAGCACGTTCAGCTAGCATACCAGCTCCATCTGAGTGCCCCAGCTTACTCAGGCTCTAGTTAAACTCAAGCTAAGTAAATACATGGATTTTCATTTCTATTACCCAAGATTTGGAGTGGCAAGCTCTCCCAGGTGGGATCCCTTTTGTTAACTCATCCAGGTCTCTCCCCATCTTTCTCTATCTAGTTATTTGTCTGCCCTTTGGGATATTGACAAGGATGGATATGTCAACTGAGGTATCATGCTGTGTGACTCCTTGTTGGCTTTAGACTCAAGCAAGGCACATGAGGATGAAATTGGAGGCCAAGGAGTATGGAACAAGGTAGAGGAGGAGATTCCATAGATTAACATTTGAAAGACAAGAAGGCCTTGGTCTAGCAGGGCTTCATTAATTCAAGAGAGCAGTCTCAGGAGGGAAGAGGAAGTTACTACACAAAGATCCACTAGGCCACAGGCCACTTCTGGCAAACCTCCAAGCTCCTTTGTATTTCCCTTTTAATAACCTCTCCTTTCCCATAACTATCCACATGTCTCTGTACAATTCGTTATCAAGACTCTCAAGAACCTGAAAATTGGTGGCTGCCTCTCCAAACTCAAATACACTCCTGTAACAGAAGGAAGGGAATGAGATAAAGACTGCTTGTTCAACTTGTTCCTGCCTGTTGGATCAGCAAGTTAGCTCATAGCATCCAATAGGGCCAGCTCCTGTTATGTAGTCCTCACAGTTCTATTTTATTCTGAGAACATTTGTCCCTAAGACTGCTGGTAGCTCCCTGCTGTTATTATTAGGCCCAGGGTCCTCCACTACCCATGTTTTCCTCCTTTGTTTTTAATACTTCCTTTACTAACCTTCCTCAATTATCTTGCCTGAGTATGTCCTCTAGTTGTTGCTGAGATTATTGGTTTAAACTTTGTTAAGTAGAATCTTGTTCACAAATTATACTTTGATCATATTCTGCCCTCCCCCAACTCCTCCAGATCCTCTCCACCTCCCTACTCTTCTACCTTTATATTCTCTGTCTTTCTCTCATTCCCTCTCTCAAAATAAATACAAAGAATCAAAACAAACAAAACCAAAAAAAGAAAAGAAAAAAAGCACACAAAAACCAGTGTTTGATTTGTGCTTTCCAGCTACTTCTGGGAATGGGATCTGTGGTAATTTGTATATAAGGTTTTCCATATATTGCCTTGATCATAATGTCTCTTCATAGCAATAGAAAAGTAACCAAGGCATGAGTTGGTATCAGGGGTAGGGTATTGCTGTGAAAGGCCTAACCATGCTTGTTTTTGAAGAGATGTAAAAAACTTTGGAACTTTGGGCTGGGAAAGCAGTTGAATGCTGTAAGTAAGGTTTAAAGGGCCATCATAGTAGGAACTTGGAAGAAAGTAATACTGACAGTAATTTGGATAATGGAGGTCCACTTCAAGACATTTCAGAGGGGAACAGCAATAGTAACTAGAATAGAGACCATTTTGATGCTATTTTGTCAAAGAATGTGACTTTTATTTTAACTTTTATCATAAAATCTACATGAGGCTAAGTTGAAGTGTTGTAACTAATTTTTTTGGCAGAGAAGATTTCAAGACAACCTAATATTGACTGTGTTACATGGTTATTGGTAATCACTATTATGTAGGTCTACAATGAAAAAGAAAAAAAGCTAAAAGAAATACAAAATGTAGAGTTTGAGGAGATAAAAAGAACGACATGAAATGTCATGTTGTAACTAAGGTTTGTGCTGAAGAGATAAGAAGAGGCCTGATGTAAAATGGTATCAAAAACTTTAAAAGTCCTGCCGGGCAGTGGTGGTGCATGTCTTTAATCCCAGCACTCGGGAGGCAGAGGCAGGAGGATCTCTGTGAGTTCGAGGCCGGGCTGGACTGACAGCCTCCAAAACAATACAGAGAAACCCTGTCTCATAAAAAAAAGTCCAGCTTTTGGAGTTCAACCTCAGGGTTAAAAAAAAAAAAAAGGAACTACAAATAACGGAAGGAACTAAAATCTGAGTGAATAAGAAATTGACTTCCAACACGATCTTTATATCCATTCTCTTTAATAGTCTTCGTCTTTCTCCATTTCTCTATTTCTCTGTTTCTTCATTTCTCCCCAGTCCTTGGGGGTACAGGTATATATACATATTTGTAACAGTAATTCTTTATAATACAATGTGAGGCTTGAGTTTCTCAGGATCAGCAAGGCATCTAAGATTTACACAGAGAGCAATAAACTAAACTGCTAGGAGAAACTTTTAGCATCAGTTGTTTAGGGCTATAGGTTAAAGAGAAGGTCTAAGTTTAATTTTCACAAGAAACAAGACCTGGCATCTTCCAGTGATCTGGTCTCAGTGGTGGCACAGGCCTTCAGTAAGGTTTACTTTTCCCTGAGGATGAGCAAATGGGCTGATTACCTTCATCTCTATCTTCTCAGGGAAAACAGGAGGGAGCAGTAAATCTCAGAGCTAAAATCTTGGGTTAATACAACAAGAAGTGTGAGAAACTTTTAGTAAGGGTTAGTTAAGATCATTGCTTCTCTCTACCACTACATGCTTTTTCCCCCTATCTACTAGGCATCTATGAATTAACAACTTTAGGCTTGTAGTAATTCTACACCCTTTGATATCTGGGAATGTCTTTGATGGAATGCTTTTGCCTGGGCCCTAAACTGTGACCTAATGCCTGTCAATAAGGATAATTGCAGGAAGGCAGATCTCTGTATTTTCAATGAAGAGGGGAACAAGGACCTGATAATGGGAAATAGACTTCACATATAGGTAAGGAATGTAATCAGTAAATTAGGACCCATTAATGGAGAACAAGTTTTACACATAGCTAGGGAGTGTAATCAGTAAACTCCAAATGGGTAGAAGAAATTTGTTCCCAGTAAATGATCAGATGGTGCTGAACTATGGGAAGTAAATCCCAAGTTTGTTACAGAAAGGACTAAGCTACAGGAAGAATCTACAGCAAGAAACAGCCAATTCATTCACAGGATTATAACGCCCAGTAAACTTTTGTATTGGTTTATCCATCAGCAGAGTCCTTAATTCACCTGAGTTATTTCATGATATTATACCTATATAATTACTGTGTGATAAAGAGAGTGGTGCCCCTGGGAAAATCCCACCCAGCCAGTCCTGCAACCTGGGGAAGGAAAAGCCCTGAGAGATTTTCTGGTCCTCAAAAGTATCAACACACCAAAACTTATCCAAATGAAGCTTCAAAAGCTTATGTAAAGCCCAGAATCTCTAGCTACTTACTCCAGCCCCTGACTGCATGCTACCCACCATGTTCCCTACCTTGAAGATATGGGATAAACCTCTGAAACTGTAAGCCAGCCCCAATTAAATGCTTTCTTTCCAAGAGTTGCCTTGGTCATGGCGTCTCTTCACAGCAATAGAACAGTGACTAAGACAAGTACTAAACAGTCAACCCTGAAAACATGCATTCAAGCAACATTATCCAGATTGAGATGTGTTTAGGAACACACGCACACATACATACATCAACAACAACTAATGTAATAAGAGGTCATGAATAAGATCATGATTTTCCAAAAGAGCCAGGGGTGTATATGGGAGGATTTAGAGGGAGGAAAAGCAAGTGGGGAAAATGTAATTATATTACAATCTCAACATATAAAAGAAATAATGAAATTGCTATTTTGTTTTATTCTCAAGGATATCCCTGAAAAATGATCTTTTATACTGTCTTGAATATTATACCTAAAGATACCTGATCAAGAAGGCAGAGCTGATCTCTCTGTTACTGGGAGGACTGAGGTTCCCTTCCTTCTGTCCTCTTGATAATCTACATCTGGACATATTCATTTTTTATTTCTAAGATCTTTTCCCCTAGACGTTGAGTTTTTGAGTCTTAGCCTTTTTGTTGTTTTTTGTTGTTGTTAAAAACCTTTCTTTTTTATTTTGCCCCGACTGATTTATGACTGACATGAGTGTAGGTCCTCCTAATCCCCACAGTCTTCCTTGTTGTGATGAAAAAAAAAAGCACCAGATTTTGGGGGCTTGTCACCAGTGCCTGAAGTTCATGGTCCTGAGGAAAATTATTCTTGCTTACAAGTGTCTGCCATTGGGATGCTCCGAAAAGAGACCACCTCTCCTTGTCCTTCCTCTGTGGGCCTACCTCTTCAGGATAGACCTGATTCTTCTACCAGTCCCAAACTAAAGCACCTCAGTCCTGAGTCTGCAGAGGGCACTGAGAAGGGAGAGGACAAAGTCCATTCGAAGAAGCAGAAAATCTGAACTGTATTCTCTGACACCCAGCTGTGTGCACTGAAGGACAGATTTCAGGGGTAAAAGTACCTCAGCCTCCAGCAGACACAAGAACTCTCTGCCATTCTGAACCTTAGCTATAATCAGGTTAAGACCTGGTTCCAAAACCAAAGAATGAAATGTAAGCAATGGCAGAAAAAACCAATGACCAAATACAAACAGCAGTGTGACTCAGAAGGGCTCTGCATGTGTGGGGTATTCCAGCTTCCATTCCAGCTATCCACAAGGCTCTCTGAACACATCCTTCCAATGTGGGGCAGCCAGACTTGGACCAACACTTGGAGCAACCAGACCTGAACCAACCCAACATGGAGCAAACAGGCTTGGAGCAATCCAACATGGAGCAACCAGGCAAGGGCCAACAAGCCCTGGTGTCCTCAAGTTTGCAATAGTGAGGCTTGGAACACTCCCTCTGGGGAGGATTCTCTGCAGCTTTACATACAGTGCCAGAAAAACCTCCTTGCCAATGATGTGGAGCCGAGTTTGGAAACTGCTGGAGAAGGCCATACGTATTTTAGCACCCCACAAGGCTTTAAATTACTCCTGAATTACTCTATGAATACACTAGGGGAAATGTGAGGAGTAGAAAACCCAGTTTAAAGTCAGGGCTGTGACTGAATTTCTTCCTTCTTTCAAAGATTTTTGGTTTTCCAAGGCAGGTTCATCTGTGTATCCTTGGCTGTCCTGGAACTTACTCTGTAGATGAGGCTGGCCTCAAACTGAGAGATCTCTCTGCCACCACACCAGGCTTCTTTCAAAGAGTTTTATATTTTTATTCTTTTGGTGCCAGACAACAAATCTAGGACCTTTCAATACTGGTTTCTCTAGGTATCTTTGTAGTCCAGGCTAACCTGGAACTCACAGAGATCAGCCTGCCTCTGCCTCCGAAGTGCTGGAGATTAACCCAAGAGCTTTGAAGACACTGAACTATACCCTCCTCTCCCATACATACTCATACACACTTACTGATACCAATTCTGGCTTGACTTTTCCTTAGAAGCTTGGGTCTTGGTGTGCATGGTGTGTCAATTTGAGGGATGGGGTTTAACTGGAGTCTGATGAAGGAGGTTTTAATAACTTGTCCTGTTACACAAATATGGTGGCAATAGCTATGGATCCAGTATGTTTGGGTGACTTTAGGATGCAGAATCTAAAGTGTGAAAAGTATAAAGTTTGGTTCATATATGGGAGTCACTCTAGAGGACGAGGGAAAAGGATCACGAGTTTGAGGCTAGCCCAGAACACTAAGTCAAGACTAACCTAGACTGTAGGTAAATAGTAAGATGATGTCTCAACAAAATAAAACTAAAGCTTTGATTGAAGGAGGACTTCCATTTTAGCAATTAGGAGACTTTACCTGTTAAGTGTGCTTTGGTTTCACCATGAATACTGCTATGTTAACATCTGTAGAAAAATGTTTATATTTGACTGTACCATGATTAGCCAATATCTATTTGACTAGTTTAAGTAAAATTAAACACCAACTTTACCTTGAAAAGAAATGATATCTGATAAAAAAAATAATTGCTTTAAAATGTACAGAGGTTCTGTCTGATTTCCTTATAGCAGAAGAAGGTCTATTTATTTATTTTAAGAAAACAACCAAGGTGGTTTTGGGGAGGTGGTTGTTCTTCTTTTACTTCCTTTGACCTTGGAAACATGAGGGCTAAGTATTAAGTCACAGACAATCATAAACATCTGACCATAAAGTTTGTTTTAATATTGGTTGCTTGGCATAAGCAAAGCCACATCAGCACTGAAATTCACTACTGCTCCTGGAGTTAGTAAACTGACAGAATGGCAACTTAGGCTATTCTATTGCCAGTCTTTGACAATTCATTAGCTTTATATTGTAATTGTTACCTGACATTTTTGGGAGAGCCATGTTAAGCATTGTATGTTACCGTGAAATCCCTTAGATTCTTAGTCTCACAAATAAATTTACAGAGCAGGTTTAACTTTGTTAGAATTTGAGTGCAAAACAACAGGGAAAGCAAGGAAACTTTGGCAGCTGCCCAGGGAAGGATACTTTAGATGAGAAAGAAAGAAAATAGTGTTAATTTATAAGTAGCTCTGAGGCAAGTATAAGGGTAGTTTCAGAAAAAGGGTGAGAAAACCCAGAACATCAAGGGAAAAAGGGGTACTCATCACTAAGCAACTCTGTGTAACTCCACAGACTATAGGATCAACTTTTAACAGTGTATCTGTCTAAACCATGGCAGGTGAGATGCATGATTCAGCCATACAGACTGAGAAACAATCAGACATTTCAGTTGTATCAGCAGGCTCCAAACAATTTTTTCTTTGCTAAAGTTAATTTGATTTAAGCATCTGGAACTGGCAATTAAGACTTGATTACTGCCTATTGCCATATAATTTAAAGGTAAAATGACTCAACAAGTTAGAAATGAGGATTTAGGAGTTCTCTGATATTATGCACCTTTAAGAACATGAAGCAATTAAGGAACCAGTCAAGAAAAAAAGTAAAAATTCAAGTACACTTGAAAAAGAAATACTGCATAAAATGCTTAACTTAGGAAATAAAACAAAAATAACCATTTGATTTTAGCACATGATTCTATCCATTTATTCAACTCATTTGATACCTTGTTAAGTGTGTGTTCCTGTTACAGTGTACTGAGTGTTTGGGTTACAATTAAGTAGACACAATTTTTCATACTTAAATAGTTGGTCTGTGAATAATATGCAACGACAGTAAATGCAAACAATAAATAATGACAATCATAGATTGCTAGGTAACAGAGACTATTATTGTTTATGGACTACAGAAAGAAAGCAGTTTTGGAATGAAATGGTATTCTCTTGTTTAGTCCCATTGGGAAGTTAAGGCCTGCGAAGGCTTGCAAGGAATGGACTCAACAGAATGAGGAGAAAGGGGAGCATCTTCAAGATCTGTGAAGTAGGACCTGGGATGAGGAGAAAAGATAGAAGCTGTATAGTCAAACAGGGAGAAAAATATCCTGAAGAATAAGCAAAGTGCTTCCAGGAGCAGTTACTGTAAGGTTAATGGCGGTTCCCAGGACATCATATTCCACAAACAGGGAGGGGGGAAGAGGTGAGAAGCATGGGGGTATGTGAAGTTGTGATCTGACATGTTAAACCCTGTTCACCCTGGCAACTGGATTGGTTGAGAGAGCAGGAAAACTGTGAAGACAGAGGAAAACTAATTTAAAGAACAATTTAAATCATCATTGGTCATTTGAGGAGGTCTAATAACCACACAACTGAAGTTCCAAAAAGAGAAAACAGAAATTTGGCATGGGGGTTGAGGGAGGGGGTAGGTAAGCTACCAGTTGCAAATAAGACATAAATATGCCCAAAAGTCTCACTGAGATCTACATAAGTGAAGAAAAATCATACCTGAAATCAGTTTTAAAAAAAATGCCTAGATGCTTTTAAAAAACAACTAATATGATGAAGAAATCAGAATGAAAATATCAAACTTTTTCCTCCCAGCAATAACAGAGCCAGAGAGTGTTATGACAAAGCCTCCTAAAATTAGAGATGAAATTGTTTTGAACTAAGAATTCCATACTCAAGTCAATTATTTAAAAGCCAGGAGAAAAATAAAGGTATTTTCTGATATGTAGAGGTTCAGCTAAATGTTCAGAAGGTTCTATTCTACTGGAATTTAAACAAATACAAAGGAACTCTGAGAACGTTGAAGACTTTGGGAGCAATTAAGAACCGATAATAAATGTATTGTCACATATCAAGAAAACCAAAATAAATAGAATAACGATAAAATCAGAAAAAATTGATGTGTTTCAACTAAATGTCAATTCCATATCCACTTACATTGTTCAAATTTAAATTTTTAAGGTAACTGTAGACTTACACCAAATTTTAAATAATCCTAAGTGATACTATGTATTTTCTATTCTATTGCAAGATGTGGCAATCAGAAGTGTAATTTCTTAAGAAACAGCCAAGGTTTTCTAGATCACTATATCATGTGTATTACATTCAGCCATATAAGAATGAGATTGCTTAGGCACTCTATTGCTTACACTTGGCATTTTCAAACTGTTCTATTTTAACTATCATTATGGACATGAAGTGGTATTTCACTGAAACCATCATGTTAAATCTCTTATGTCCTCTTCAGTGAAATAATTCTCTCTTATTTTGACCAGGTTTTGATTGTTGGGGCTTTAGGTGGGGAGAAGAAAAAGGAGGTTCAGGGGAAGGCATTGAATTGAATGTCCTTCTGGTAATAGATTAAATGCTTCAGCAAGCGGGTTGGGAGGGGCCCTAAGCCATAAACTTCAATCTCACTAGATACCGTGAGATATCTACTTAGATATTTCCAGGAGTGGGGAGGTCCTGCCCTGGAATCTGTCTCAGTTAGTATGTGATCTAGAGTAAATGTCTGCACTCTGGTTGCCTCCAATTCCAGGTGGAGGGCACTCAATGAGGTGAAGATTTGTTTGTGGGTTCTGTACCCTTCCTCATAACAGCTAGGGTTGGAACATACCATGTGGTGATATATTATTTATGATTTTAAAAAGCTTATCTGTGGGTTCAGAATGCAAAGCCATCCACAAGTCATAGAGGTCAGGCAGTAGTGATACACACCTTAATTCCAGCAGTCATACCAGTTAGCCATAGAAACCAGGCAGTGGTGATATACACCTTTAATCCCAGGACTTAGGAGACAAAGGCAGATGGATATCTGTCAGTTCAAGGCCATACTGAACTACATGAAATTGATCCAGTCTAAAAAAGAAACAGCTCACCCAAAGGTGATCTCAGCACTTGGGATCATGGACCTCTAATCCCAGCACTAGGGAGGTGATATGGCCAGGCAGGAAGAGGTACATAAGGAAAAAGTAAAATTAGTCTTAGGCAATTAGTCTCCAGCCACATTGAGGAGAGCATAGCAGTCTAATATTGCAGTCGGAGGTTCTGTGGAGAGTATTGAAATTTGGAGATGCAATCAGAGGTCGCAATCACTTCTTTGTTCTGAGCATTGGTAGAAGTGAGAAATCCCTAAGGTTTGGCTGCTTTGACTCTCTTATCTTTCAGCTTGAAGCTCAACATCTGTCTCTGGGTTTTTAATCATTCATATTACAATACCAGGCTTTTTCTTTTGGGTCACCAACCAGCTCCCAAATCGTGACACATAGACTTATTATTAGTTTTGAATGTTCAACCTAGCTTAGGTTTATTTATGGTTAGCTCTTTTAACTTAAACAGACCTATTTCTCCTTATCTACCTTTTGCCTCGGGGCTTATTACCTTTCTTACTTCTGTATGTCTTACTTCCACTGTTTGTCAATATCTGTCTGCCATTTGTCTGCCTGGCTTCTTGACTGGACATCTCCTTCCTTTTCTTCCTTCTTGATGGGGGAAGTCCTGTGTGTATGTCAATAAAGCACTGTTGGCCAATAGGGAACCAAGATAGGTGGGACTAGGAGTCCCGGAGGACTCTGGGAAGGAGAAACACAAGAAGTCGAGATGTAACCTCCATGGGGTAGGAAACCCGGAAATTTCTCCGGTAAAAGAAATACTTAGATTAACAATTATGGGGTAAATACTTAAGTCAGAGCTAGCCAGTAAGAAACAACCAAGGCCAACAGCTTCATAATTAACTCAGCATCCTGTGTGTTTATTTGGGACTGATGCGGCTCTGGAACCAGGCTGGCAGGAAGGCTTCTCTTTTACACCTTCTCTCCTTCCTTGTTCTTCTTTTTTGAGCCTAGATTCCTCCTGCTATTTATTGACTATGCCAACCAGCCCCACCTACCCTTTCTCCTGCCTAACTATTGGCCATTCAGCTCTTTATTAGACCAATCAGGTGCCATAGGCAGGTGAAGTGAAACAGATGCAACACATCTTTACATAATTAGTAAACATCCTGGCATCATTGAACAAATACAGCATAAACAAATATAACACATCTTTGTTCAGTTAAAATAATATTCTGCAACACTGGACAGTCAGGGTTTTCTACAGTTATGAAGTGAGACTGAGAGGAGTTGCACAGTAAGGCTCTTCTGAGTACCTGGAGCATCTGGGTTCTAACAACAGTGCTCCTAGGTCTTTTATTGCTGAGCTCTATGATCCAACAAGTAATTAAGTTAAAGATGTCATTAAAGCTGAAAAGTTTTGCTCTGTGAAATTTTTTCATAAAAAATAAAATGGGGCAGTGTAGAAAATAGTGTTCCATGTATCCAAAAGGGGAGCAATATCTAGAATATATTCACAAATATACCACCATGCCTTGTGCAAATTGATAGAACTTTAGTTATTCCTCCTAATCTCTGTATCTTTTGCTTTCCTTTCCTGCTTTTTGGAGTACTGAGAACTTGCAGTGTTCTGTTCAAAAAGAGTAACCGAAACAGGGTACTTGTTCTGTTCCTGTCTATGTAGAAAATCTTCCCAAAATAAGTTGCTGTATTTGGGATTGTAGATAAAACTTGACCAGTTCAAACAATTTCCCTTCTATCACCTTTCTAATAGTTATTTTGTTTTTCTTTCATGAAATGGGTCTTGAGCTTGGGGAAACTCATTTTCTTCTTTATTGACATGATGATGTGACTGTTCCTTGCCATCTTTTTAATGTAGTTGTCATTGTGTTTGAATGTTCAATGACTATTCTAGCCCAGGATTAATACCATTTTACCATGTTTACTATTTTTAAATATTGTTGAATTTCTTTAACATTATGTTAGATGCCATTGCCACTATATTTATGAGAGATATTTATATTTTTATCTTTTAAAAAACAATTTCAGGTCAGTGAGATGGCTTAGTCTGTAAAGACATTTGCTGTGCCTGGTGACATAATTTGGTCCCAAGAACCCATGTAAAGGTGGAAGGAGAGAATAAACCCCACAAAGTTTTCCTTTGACCTCCACAGGCACACTGTGGCACATGTGCCTACACACAAACCATGTGCCTACATGCATAAACATACAATAATACTAAGTAATAAGAACAACTTCTAGTTGTTCAGTCCATGAGATGTCTAGATATTTTGGCAGTTTTAATCTAATGCTGGGATCTGGGAGGATTCCTATGTAGACACTGCTATTCAGTCTATGTCGGAGTCTTAAAGAAGCAGATAATACCAGTGTAAGGATGCCTCAACATCAGGATAGATAAACTACCCTGCTGGAATGGGGACAAACAGGCAAAAAGGCAAACTTCCTTCTTCCATGTCCTTTTATGTGGGCTTCCACCAGGAGGTCTGGCCCAGATTGAGAGTGGATCTTCCTGCCTCAAATAATTTAACCAAGAAAATTCCTTACAGGCATGCCCAACTGCTTGGATTTTAGTTGATTCCATATGTGTTCAAGTAAACAGTCAAGAGCATTATCAGGGGTCATTTATGTCCTTATAGTAGAAACCTGGTTTTCTCTCTCTCTCTCTCTCTCTCTCTCTCTCTCTCTCTCTCTCTCTCTCTCTCTCTCTCTCTCTCTCTCTCTCTCTCTCTCTCTGTGTGTGTGTGTGTGTGTGTGTGTGTGTGTGTGTGTGTGAATGAATGCAGTACTCAAATTAAGTACCACATAGACTGCCCATGACTTTTGATATATTGTTTTTATTCATCACAGAGTGTTTTAAAAAAATTCTCTTGAGTATTCCTCTTTAACCTACAAGTCATATAGGGACATATTGCTTAATCTCCTCTTGCTTGGAGATTTTCCTGTCATCCTGCTTGCTAATTGAATTTAATTTGAGTCTTATGTGGCTGGCGAACATACTGTATCACAATTATTTTTAATTTGTTGAGGTTTTGTTGTAGGACAGGATATGGTCTACAATGTTCTATATTCCTTTGGTGCATGAAAAGGGTATGTACTCTGCCTATCAGGAGACTAGTATGCAAATGCTAATCATATCCTGTTGGCTCACAGTGTGGTGAGTTTTCATACGTGTTTACTAAATTGCCACCTATTTAGTCTATCAATTTTTGCAACATGGATTTGATGTTTCCAATTGACAACTATGGTTCTGCTCTCTTGTAAGTTGTATTAATTTTATTTTCATCTATTTAGCAGCTCTTTTGCATGCTCACTCAGAATTTCTAAATATTCTTTGAAGACTGATGGCTTGTCAATATGTAACAGCTTTATCTTTGGTGATCTTTATTACTTTATGATTATTATTGAACACTATACTACATACTAAATATACTTCATTATTTAATCTACTTTATTAGATATGGTATATATCATTTCCCACTTGAACGTACTCTTTTCACTATTTCTGCTCCTATTCTATTGCAAAGGTATATATAAAGTAGGTTTTTGAACATAGCATATATTTGGGGGATGATTTTACTTATCTCTGTTTTAGAGTGTAGTCCAGGCTGGGCGTGAACACATTATCCTCCTACCTCTGCCTCTTCAGCATATCCTACCATTATGTGTAACATGTACTCTTCCTGCCAGCCGCCAGGGTCCCGCAGCTGTCTCAGCCCCCAAATAACACACAAAACACTATATATTAGTTATGAAGCTGCTAGACATTTGCTTGGTTTCTCATTGGGTAGCTCCAACTTTAATTATTAACCCTTAACTGCTAGTCTGAGTATTTCCACGTGGTCTTCTCTTACCTGAGAAAAGGGTCCAGACCTCTTACTCCTCTGGTGTCTTACATCGTGATTAAGATTTCCCAGAATCTTCCTCCACTCCTAGGCCCACCTGTCTTGCTTCCCTATTGACCAAGAGTGTTTTATTTAATCAACCAATAAGATAATATGTACACAAAAGGACTTCCCCCATCAATTGTGCAGTACCACAACCACCTGAGGGCATGTTTTTGTCAATATGTTTAGACCATTATAGGTGATACAGTTATTTATGGGTTAAGATTACATTTTCCATTTTATTTTTCTTTACCTTTGTTCTATTTTGTTCATTAACTTGCTGTTTAGAATTACTTTGTAGCTTCCTTTTAGTGGTTATTATAGGAATTGTATCATATGTGCAAATGTTATTACAGTGTACTAGTGAAATGACTTTATGATTTTGAGTGATGGATCAAAACTTTACCTTTTTTGACTTTCCTTTGCTTCCCCATCCTTAAAGTTATCTTAAAATGTCCTCTTCATTTCATTTTCATTTTGAGCCAAATAGGAAAGTGTTATCATTTTATGGTTCTGCAAAATGCATGCATTTGGAGGGTGAAATAAGGTGCATTGTAACCAGGAAGCACCTTAAAAGATGGTTACTATCACTAGTCACTTGAAACAACTCACATCACAATGAGATACTACTTGGCAGCAACCTTCAAGACAGCTATATTAATTTTTTAAAGATTTAATCTACTTTATTTGTTCCTTGCCTCCTGTTTGGCAATAGTTTCTGCATTAAAAAAATGCAGGTGAGCAGATGAACAGCTTTTTTTGAAATTTGACTTAGAAATAATCTTGTTTTACATGTCAATCTCAGTTCCCTCTCTCTCCCCTGCTCCCCTGTCCCCCACCAATCCCCTATCCCATGTGCTTTCTGCTCCCCAGAAAGGGTGAGGCCTTCCATGTGGGAAGCTTCAAAGTCTGTAACATCATTTGGCCAGGGTCTAGGCCCTCCCACTATGTGTCTAGGCTGAAAGAGTATCCTTCTATGTGGAATGGGCTCCCAAGGTCCAATCATCCACTAGGGATAAATACTGATCCACTACCAGAAGCCCTATAGACTGCCCAGGCCTCCTAACAGACACCCATGTTCAGGGGGTTCTGGGTTGATCCTATGCTGGTTTCCCAGCTATCAGTCTGGGGTCCATGAGTTTCCCCTTGTTTGGGTCAGTTGTTTGTGTGAGTTTCTCCAGCCAAATGCCTGGGATCTAGTTGCAGAGAGGGAGAAGTGATAATCAAAGAGGTCAAGGCAGCAACTATATTTAAAAAGATAAAAACAGTGTAAACATTGAGGAAAAATTGAAATCATTACATATTGTTGATGAGAAGAGTACATGATGATTTTACTTTTTGGAAAATAGGAAGTTCTTCTATATTAAATATGCAGTTACCATATAATATAGTGATGCCCCAGACTATAGAAAATATGCTTATAAAATGCGTATACCAAAGTTCATAACAGAATGACTCAAAATAGCTTCCAGATAGATACACTAGAATTGTAGTGTATCTGGTAAGCATCAACTGGAAAGTAGATTAAAAACAAGTATAGCAAGTACATACAATGAAATATTCAACTGTAAAATGAATAAGGTTATCACAAGAATACACCAAGAAAACTTTGTGCTACATTTTAAAAGCCAAATATAAAAGATTGTGTATTGTATAATTCTATTTATATCAAATTTCCAGATCAAACAAATCCTTGGAGAGAGATTGTCACTTAGGGATTTCCAGTAACAGATAGGAATGAAGTGAAAAGTAACTGCTCATACATACAGAATTCTGTGGAGGATTATGAAATGTTCTGGACTAAATAGGGGCAATAGTTGTGTAATCTCAAGATGATATTCCAAAACACTGAACTGTGTGCCTTTTGTGGGCAGGTTCTATGGGATTAAATTTTATCTCTTTCGTGTAGAGGAAGTTTACATCCTAAGGGAAAGCAGAGGTTCCTGTCAGTCAAAAAATTCCTCAGTGCTGCCTCCTCAGTATTTTTAAAAAGTTATTTATTAATTAATTTATTTATAATTAGTTCTTTGAAGGTTTCATTCAATATATTTTGATTGTGTTCACCCTTTCCTCAATTTCTGAGATTGACCATCTTTCCTATCTACCCAACTTTAATCCCATGTTTTGCTTCTTGGTTTTTTGTTTTGTTTTTGGGTTTTTTTTTGTCATTGTTGTTTTGGTTTTCAATTTGTGTTGCTCATTTGTTTTTGGATTTATGGCCTTTCACTGGAGCATGACCTACTTAACAGAGACTATACCTTCAAAGAAAACTGACATTGCCTCTTCCAGCAACCATGTATTGCCAAAATTTCCTTGGCTACAGATAGGACTGTAGCCCCCCCCCCCTATCAGTGTTGGGATTTGGTCTAGCTTGAGTTTGCTAAAGTACTGTGCATATTGTCATAACCACTCTGAGTTCATATGTGCAGTTTCCCTGCTGCAGCCAAAAAAAGCCCTGTTTTCCTTGTCATCTAAATCTTTGTCATGTCTCTGATTTCTACAATCTTTCTCTTCTTTAGTAATCCCTGAACCTTGGGAGGAAGGAGTATAATACAAATTTCCCTTTTCTTATTCTTTGTACTTTGACCAATTGTTTTCTGTGTTAATCACCGTTTTCTGCAAAGAGAAGCTTCTCTGATGAGGGTTTTGTGATGCATTAATCTATGGATATAGCAGTAAGTTCTTCAGAGTTAGTTTGGCACTATGTCCATTTAGCAAAATAACAGGTGTAGGTTCTCTTCTAGGACCTATGACCTATTTAACCACAGACCTTGTTAATGGTGTCAGGTGTGGGATTTATCTTGTAGAGCATTCCTTAAATCCAATTAGGAAGTTGTTGGTTACTGCCATAATATCTATGCCAGTATGGCACCAGTGGGCATCATGTCTTGCCAGGCCAGTCATTATTTTAGCACACAGGATTCACATCTGGGTGTGATTGGAGATTACTTTTCTCCTTCCAGGACAAAGAAACCTACCCAGTAGGGATGAAGCTCAGTTTAAACCAACTGAATTTTATCACATTCTGTAACTCAACTATGTAATGTCTGCAGCATAGGGTCTTCCAGTCTAGTTCTGGATGGTAAACATTAGCATGGGTAATACCTGTAATGTTTATGGGTCTGTGAGATCTTACAGGCCAACAGCTCCAAATAAGATAACCCAGGTCTTGCAGACTTTTTATTACCCTATAATATCTAAGCAGTGACTTTGTATTATTCCACCCCCATTATAGGGTAAATCCTCACAAACTCTTTATGTATGTGTATGTGTATAAGAGTCTTCTATAGTTGTAGGTAGGTTTCCATATAACTTTTGCAAAAAGACTTTAGTATCAGTTATTCTTCATTGTAGTCTTTCCTCTATCCTGCCTTCCAATCTCCCACAACAATTTAACCCATCCTGTTTTTTTATATCATTTTAAACCTCTACACTACTGAATTCTATCTCATTTCCCTTCAGCATTCACCCTTCACCTCTTACTAACTTCCTGGCCTCTATGGTATCCCAAATAAAACAAAAGCTACTATGCACACATGAGAAAAATCATGTGAAATTTTTCTTTCTGGATTTTGCTTATCTCACTCTGAATGTTTGTTTCTAGCTCCGTCCATTTACCTGTGACTTTCATTTTCTTAATGGCTGAATAATATTCCATTGTGTTAATGTACCACATTTTCATTATTCATTCATCAGTTGATGAACATCTAGGCTATTTCCATTGCCTAGCTCTTATTAATAAGGCAGCAATAAACTTGAATTAGTAAGTACCTCTATAGTCATATATAAGTCCTTTACGTACATGCTAATAGTGGTATAGTTGGAACATGTGGTAGATCTATTTTTAACTTTATAAGAAGCTTCCACAGATTTCCATAGTGACTGTATTACTTTTCATTTCCACAATAAGTAAATTAATTCTACACTTTTTCTTTCCCCATAACCAAGCAAGCATTTGTTCATTTGTCACTAATGATGTTTTTGCTTTTGTTTTATCTTAGTCATTCTGTCTGGGGTAAGACGAAACCTCAAAATAGTTTTCATTTGCATTTCCTTGGTGGCTAAGCATGTTGAATGTTTTCTAAAATTTTTCCATCCATTTGTATTTCATCATTTGAGAACTCTATTTCCATGTAGCATTTCTAATGTATAATGTTGGTTTTCTCCTTTTTTTTTCTTTTTTTTTGGGGGGGGTGCTGTTTCATGATAGAGTTTCTCTGTAGCTTTGGAGGTTGTCCTGAAACTAGGTCTTGTAGACCAGGCTGGTTTCAACTGACAGAGATCTGCTTGCCTCTGCCTCTGCCTCCCGTGTGCTGGCATTAAAGATGTGCACCACCACTTCCTGGCCCTGGAATGTTGGTTTTCTTCATGTTCAGGTTTTTGAGTTGTTTTTTATTTTGTTTTGCTCTCGGTTCTTTGTATGTTCTGGATACTAATTCACAGTCAGATGTAGAACTGGTAAAGTTTTTGTTTTGTCTGTTAATCCTGACAATCCCTTGCTATGGAAGGATTTCCTTTTTGAGCCTTTTTCAATTCCTTTTTCCAGTGTCTTAAAGTTTCATCGTATAAATCTTTCACCTACTTGGCTAGATTAATTCCAAGATTTACATTTAAGCTATCATTAATGATACTGTTTTCCTAATGTATTTTGATGGGGGAAGTCCTGTACATTTGTTAATAAAGCACTGTTGGCCAATAGGAATCTAGATGGGTGGGACTAGGATTCCAGGAGGATTCTGGGAAGGAGAAACACAGAGAGTTCGAGATGTAACGCCATTGGGGTAGGAAGCCCGGAAACCTCTCCAGTAAGAGACATACTTAGATTAACAATTATGGGGTAATTACTTAAGTCAGAGCTAGCCAGTAAGAAACAAGCAAGGCCACAGCTTCATAATTAATACAGCGTCTTGTGTGTTATTTGGGGACTGCAATGTGGCAGAGCCCAGGCGACTGGCGGGGGATATCCCAAAGCGGCTAGCAAGATAAAGCTTCTCTTAACAGTATTTCTCTGTATGTTTCCCATTTATATACTGGGTAGCTACTATTTTTTATTGTTCTTGTTGTTTATTTTTTATTTTTATATCCTGATAATTTTCTGAATCTGTTCATCAACTACAGGGGTCTATAAAGACTTCTGTGTATAGATATTCATCTTCAGCTAAGGATACTTCTCACTGGCCTATATTGAGTGATCCAACTCCTCGACCTCATCCTTCATCCCGACTCTCTCCGTTCAGTGTGATCCATTCTGTTGGTGATACTTTCCAGAGCCTTTAATTGTCTTACCGTGTTTTTCATGTACAGCATTGTTTCAATTTGGGTTTTCTTAAAATTCTGACTGGCAAATATCGTTTAATCACAGCATTGGGTAAGCAGAGACAGGCAAATCTCTGTGAGTTGAGGCCAGTAGGTTCTTGGCTAGCCAGAGATAAAGAGTGAGGCTCTGTCTCAAAAAACTTTTTTCCTGACTGTATTTTAGTGTCTTGGCTTGCCTTTCTTATTTCAATTTTCTCTCTTTACTTCGAGTTGTTTGACCAGAATCATCAAAATAATTGTTCACAGTAGTGAGTGCTAAATAGATGGATAATCATGAAAGATGCAGACAAATCACCATGCCTTAAGATCAAGGTCATCTACAATACAGCTCTACACTGAAACATATAAAGACTTGGGGAATCTTAAGATTAGAAATCATATGATAGCAAATATCACTCCACTGTTCTATGCTATAGTGGCACACTCCTCCCCCATCTGTTCTAATGATCATTATTGATGTCTCATATTGCTCTGATGGATAGGTGGGAGAAAAAAAGAAAGCCTCTGAGGGACAGCAATAAGTAAATAGAGAATTTCATATTCGTAGAATAAGTGAAGACATCCCAGGAACTTGTGGAAATCTTAGAGAAGACATGAAAAAGTGTACCTGACTCTCTGCAGGGGGTCAAGGAAGTTTTGTAATCTCAAAGGACACATTGTAATATTTGAACACAACGTCAGAAAGCTAGGAAAAGCATTTGTTGGAACTCCACCAATAGCCCACCTCCTTCCAAGTCTGATAAAATAAAGAAAGTTGACTTGCCTGCCTGTAAAGTGAGAAGAATTTGTCACAGGACAAATATAGCCAGTTTATAGCCTTACAATGTTTATAACAACCTCCAAGAAATGATTCTACCCCATTCCATCAGCCATGTCCATATCAGTATCGACAGGAAAAGTATACTATGTTCAAGAAATAGGAAAGATAACCTAGTCTAACACTTGGAGAAAATAGAACTTCTATTTTCATTTACCTTTGCTCTGTATTTTGAAATATATAGAGTGTTTTAATGCACAGGTACTTAATTAACTTATTCATAAGTTAATTTTAATAATTATATGTGTAGATTGTTTTTGTTAATGAGGATGTGGCCTGTAAATTGTTAGATAACAAACTTACAAATAAGGTTTAGTATTCAGTCAGCATTTACCACAGTAGACTTACAAGTCAAAGAATGGGCTAAGCTTAGATAATCCATCAAGTATTCTAATTCTTCTAGCTGTCCTATGTCAGGTGGTTTCCTCTGGGGCTTCAGTGGATTGAGGGATATAAAGATTAATTATAAAATATCCTTGGAAAAATATCCTAAGAAAGGACAATTTTACTTGTAGTTGTAAATTGCTCCACAGGTCAAAAACCTAGGCAGGTAAATGTTAGTAGAAACTTAATTTCTCTGCTTTTGTTGGTTCATAAGACTCAAACTCACTGTATAGCATTTATCATGAGCAAAGAGGGTATTGGTATTTATGGTGGTTTGAATAGGAATGTCCCCCATAGGCTCATATGTTTGAATGCTTGACCATAAGGAGTGACACTCATAGAAAGTTTGACCTTGTTGGAGTATGTGTGACCTTGTTGGAGGAAGTGTATCACTATGGAGGTGAGCTTTGAGGTCTCCCATGCTCAAGCTAAGCCAGTTTCTTTCTGTTGCCTTCATATCAAGATGGAGAAATCTCAGCTTCTTCTCCAGTGTAATGTCTGTCTGTACACCACCATGTCCTGCCATGGCAAAAATAGACTAAACCTCTGAAACTGTAAGACATCCCCAATTAAATGTTTTCTTTTATAAAAATTGCCATGGTTTGATGTTGGCTGTTGGTTTACTGTATATAGCTTTTATAAATGGACAGAAACTCAATGCAATTCCTCTAAAATCAGGAACAAAACAAGGCTGTCCACTCTCTCCATACCTTTTCAACATGGTACTTGAAGTCCTAGCTATTGCCATACGACAACAAAGGGGGATCAAGGGGATACAAATTGGGAAGGAAGAGGTCAAACTTTCACTGTTTGCAGACGATATGATAGTTTACATCAATGACCCAAAGAACTCTACCAGGGAACTCTTACAGCTGATTAACACCTTCAGCAAAGTGGCAGGCTACAAGATCAACTCAAGAAAATCAGTAGCCCTACTATATACAGATGATAAAAGGGCTGAAAGAGAAATCAGAGAAACATCACCCTTTACAATTGCCACAAACAACATAAAATACCTTGGGGTAACGCTAACCAAACAAGTGAAAGACCTGTATCGTAAGAACTTTGAATCTTTAAAGAAAGAAATTAAAGAAGCCCTCAGAAAATGGAAAGATCTCCCATGCTCTTGGATAGGTAGGATCAATGTAGTAAAAATGGCAATCCTGCCAAAAGCAATCTACAGATTCAATGCAATCCCCATTAAAATCCCAGCACAGTTCTTCACAGACCTTGAAAGAACAATAATCAATTTTGTATGGAAAAACAAAAGACCCAGGATAGCCAAAACAACCCTATTCAACAAGGCAACGTCCGGAGGCATCACCATCCCCGACCTCAAGCTCTATTATAGAGCTATAGTCCTGAAAACAGCTTGGTATTGGCACAAAAATAGACAGGTAGACCAATGGAATCGAATTGAAAACCCGGGTATTAACCCACACACGTACGAACATCTGATCTTTGACAAAGAAGCTAAAAATATACAATGGAATAAAGAAAGCATCTTCAACAAATGGTGCTGGCATAATTGGAGACTGGCATGTAGAAGAATGCAGATCGATCCATGTCTAACACCATGCACAAAACTTAAGTCCAAATGGATCAAAGACCTCAACATAAATCCAGCCACACTGAACCTCTTAGAAGAGAAAGTGGGTGGTACCCTTGAACGAATTGGTACAGGAGACAGCTTCCTGAACATAACACCAGTAGCACAGGCAGTAAGATCAACAATTAATAAATGGGACCTACTGAAACTGAGAAGCTTCTGTAAGGCAAAGGACACAGTCAGCAAGACAAAAAGGCAGCCCACAGAATGGGAAAAGATATTCACTAATCCCACATCTGACAGAGGGTTGATCTCCAAAATTTACAAAGAACTCAAGAAGCAAGTCTCCAAAACACCAAAGGACCCTATTAAAAAGTGGGCTGCAGAACTAAATAGAGAGTTTTCAATAGAGGAGTCTAAAATGGCTGAGAGGCACTTGAGAAAGTGCTCAACATCCTTAGCCATCCGGGAAATGCAAATCAAAACAACTCTCAGATACCATCTCACCCCTGTCAGAATGGCTAAAATCAAAAACACCAATGACAATTTATGCTGGAGAGGATGTGGTGAAAGGGGACACTCCTCCATTGCTGGTGGGAGTGCCAACTGGTTCAGCCACTTTGGAAATCAGTGTGGAGATTCCTCAGAAAAATGGGAATAAACCTACCACAAGACCCAGCAACTCCACTCTTAGGCATATATCCAAAAGATGCCCATTCATACAACAAAGAGGTCTGTTCCACTATGTTCATAGCAGCTTTATTTGTAATTGCCAGAACGTGGAAGCAACCTAGATGTCCCTCACCTGAAGAGTGGATAGAGAAAATGTGGTACATCTACACAATGGAGTACTATTCAGCAGAAAAAAACAATGGAATCATGAGATTCGCAGGCAAATGGATGACACTAGAAGAAACCATCCTGAGTGAGGTAACCCAGTCACAAAAAGAGAAACATGGCATGTACTCTCTCATATATGGATTTTAGACATAGATCTGGGGAGTGCCAGCCTACAATCCTATGGCCAGAGAGTCTGGGAAACAGAAACTTTATTTAGTGGCTGATCGAAGAAGAGGCAGACTCCCTTGGTTAAGTACTGAGCTGAACTCAAGAAAGCCAGTAACAGAGAGGGAGGACTGATGATCAAAGGGATTAAGACTGGGCTGGTTTAACCCCAGAAACAGCTGACCAGACAAAGGTTAACTCTTGAATCCCAGGCATCAGCCTGGGAAGCCAGCATGGGACTGATCAAGACCCCCTGAATCTGGGTGTCAGTGAAGAGGCCTAGGGAATCTATTGAGCCTTGGGCAGCAGATCAGTACCCATCCCAAGTATACACACGGACTTTGGACTCCCATAGAACAATGTGAGGTGCACTCTCACCCAGAACTCTTGGGAAAGGGTCTAGGCCCTGCCCTATATGAAATGACACACTATGGACACCCCCATGGAGGGCCTCACCCTCCCTGAGGGAATGAGGAGATAACGGGGGGGGGGGGAGGGGAGGGCACGGGAGGAAGGGAGGGAATGGGAGAGGGACCTGGAACTGACTTGTGAAGCAACCTTGATTCTTATCTAAATTTAAACTGGAAAATAAAATTTAAAAAAAATTGCCATGGCCATGGTCTCTTCATAACAATAGAAACCCTAATGAAGAAGGTATTTATTACCAGTTTTTGTATATATGCTATTTATCCTCACTATAGTTCTATAATCTAGTGATCATTACTACCATTTATAGAAATAAAACAGGGACTGTGCAGTTTGCCTAATGCTTGGAACAAAAGTGTTTACATTTAATCTAGCTCTCTCTTGTCCCCTGTGCCTTGGTTTCAGGTTGCTGTGCTTCTTCTTAGCTCTATAAAGATAAAGTTCTTTCTAGTCCTCCAATTTCTAAAATATATTGTTTTCCTTGCATGTTGGAACAAAGGAAGGGCAATGACCGTGCCCTTGTATTTGGAAATGAAAAGAGTCACAATAAGAGAATATTAAAATTGTTTTTAAAAGGAGAAGGTAAGGTCATTTAGACCCCATCCCCACTGTTTGACTACTGATTCCTGAGGATTTGCGGAACTCCCTTTGACACTCAGTTACAAAATGCTGAATTTGAGAAATGATAATGGGAAAAAGCTAATTGTCATCTTCATCTCATTAAACCAATTTTGTGAGACAATTCAAGAGAGAACAGGGATGAAATGTCCATGCATTATTTATTTGCTAAGTCACTCAGACTTGGATATCATTTATTTTTCAATTCAGAGCTACATACATACATTATTTAAAAAATACAAACCTGGGTCTGGAGAAAAGATTGGTACAAGTTTGATGAAAAGGTTCAGTAGGGCATCCTTCTTAGCAGCAATATGATTGGGGAAAGAGCCTATCTCTCCTGAGGGTGGATGCACTTCAAAGCAGGCTATTAAATGATAAGGAGGGGAAAAAGTAATTTCCCCAGAATAATTTTTATGACTGCAGAAATATCTTTCAGAAGTGGACACTCAATTCTCTCCAAAATGCATGTTGCTATAGCCTATGATGAAATATTTAAAATATCCAAGGACTAGTATCTCCTGGGAGTTGCAGATAATACTTCTCACCTGAATGTTCATATTCCTATTGTCTGGAAAGGTGAATGCAGAACACAGGAGAGCAGATGCAAGTGACTCAGTGTCCGAGGCCTGGAAACAAAACTTCTAGTCAATTGCAAAAGACAAGGGAAAATGCCAGTTAAAAGTTTTCATATTGTGATTATGTGAGATATTTAAAGAGAGTTTCAAAGCGGAAAATAATAGTATGTTTATATTCACTGTTTAAAATTGTCTGATAATGTATTTGGCTATTTTATTGAATACTTGTAGCATTTTGTGCTGTTACATTTTTAGTCATTTTAAAAACTGAACATACTATTTTAATTTGAAATATGTATAAGAAAACCATAGTAGACATTCCAGTTTATGGAATTAGCAAAATTGGTAAGGATTACAGCCACAGGGGAGAAGCAAATATTTTTCAATTATCCTGAATCTCTATCTTTAAAGTAGAACTGCCTTATCTTTCTTCCTCCAGTCGTTCTCCAGTCAGTTTTTTGTTTTAATTCCTGTTATAGTAGCCTAAAAAATCCCTTGAGAATAAAGACGGTCCAAAGCATTGCTTGACATGATGCCCAATTCTGTTTTTCTTATAGTAACTGTTCTCAAATTGTGGGTCGCCACCCTTTAGGGGCTGGATAATAACCCTTTCAAAGGGGTCATCTAAGACATTGGAAAACATAGATATTTACATTACAATTCATAACAGTAGCAAAAGTTCAGTTATGGAGTAGCAACAAAAATAATTTTATGGTTGATGTCACCACAACCTTGTATTAAGGCTCACAGCATTAGGGAGGCTGAGAACAACTGACTTATAGGATATTCCTGTACTTTGAAGTCCCTTGGATATGTTAACTTTTGGCATTTTATTTTGTTTAAAATATTTTTAATTTATTCTTTGCAAATTTCATATATACAAAAAATGTTTTGCTATCTGTCCTGCACAACCTCCCTCAACTCTCCAGTCAGCCTTTCTCCTTCTCAATGTTTATTACTATTATTATTATTATTATTATTATTATTATTATTATTAGACTCTGAATCCTATTAGTGTCGACCATATACGCATAGATGTGTGACCATCCACTAGAACCTGGGCAAACTACCAGCAGCTGTACTCCGAAGAAAAGTGTCTCTCTCTCCCTCAGTTTCCATTCACTGTCAATAGCCCTCAGCTAGTGGGGCATCTCTTGGGCCTCTCTCCCATCCATGTTGAATCTTTGACTGGCTTGAATTTGATCAAACCAAAACAAAAACAAAAACTAATGAACAACAACAAAACAACTAAATCGTTTGTATTGTGTATTATTTTATCTGCATGCCTCGATTTCTGTTTCTGGGTGATGCAGTTACAGTAATTGCTGTGCTAATATGCTTCTGTTTCCTCTTTCCTTTCCTTCTCTTTCATTATCTGTCTCCCTGTGCCATTTATATCCTCCCAAAGTTTTATTCATAGAAACCTAAGATGTCAGTCATTAGGTGCCTACTCAACATTATGTCATGAGCTTTGCACAAATTAATTTTAATGTCTAGACATAAAAAAGGAGATGGAGACAAAAAAGAGAAACTGAGAATTTTTTTATTTTCCTTCGAGGTTTGCAGTAAGTACACTTTCTCAGTTACAAAATGAGGAGTACTTGGCAGCAACTGGAATCAACAAGAAATAGTGTTATTTAGACAGATCATCTTTGGGAAGGGGTTGTAAAATGTCATGGGGGTTGTCAGTGAGAGTGTAGGTACAAATTCAGTCTAATACTTAGGCTTTGTATATATTTATCAGATATAAAATGATATGCTGCCTCATTTTTAGAATAAAACAACTGAAACCAGATATGGCAGTAGATGCTAGGCATGTTTACCACCATTAGTATTCTTATTCCTAATACAGTGTTTCACATTATTACCTAAGCTTTTCATTCACAGGGCTCCAACATAAAGAATAGCAATATTCAAGTGTAGACATTACATTGATGTTTCAAATACTAAGGTTGAACAAGATAAAATGAATTTAAACCTTACCATAGTGGATTCAGATTATATTTGGGACATTCTTATTCTGAAACATTTCAGCACATTTTCCGTCACAGCTCTGGACTCCAGTTAGTTTGTGTGATTTACATACAGTTCTCTGGCTGCATAGACATTTTTTTATCTTTAAAATATTTTTGCTCACTTACCCATTTTTTATTTTCACTACTGTTTCATTAATTAATGATGTAAAACATAAGTAATACTTTCAAGCGCCAAGTGAAAACAAAACTCTATAGACTAGTGCTCAAGGATCTGGAATTTGAATATCTAAGTGACTTCATCACTTGATAGGGTATGATCCTGAATGAAATACTCCTGTGTTTCAGTTTACTCATCAAAGTGTAAGAGGCAATACATGGCATGTCTGATTCTGAGACTTCTGATTCCAGCAATGGTGAAATAATAAGGACCAAATCTGCTATATCACCCAAAACAATAAATAATTGAACAAAATATATGTACAGTACATTTTAAGACACCAAACACTGAGCACCCAGGAATGGAAATCTCTGAAATTTCTAGACCCAAGAATGTTTGCATGCCTTTGTAGTACAGGTAAGGGGAATCCCAGTCATAGGGAGAAGATTTTAGGAGTTGTAGACAGGAAAGTTTCTACAGAGCTCAGATTTGAACTGTTGTCATGAAGGATGGTTAGAAAGAAAGGGGGAATTTGGGAATATGCTGTGGCTTTTCTGTGTGCTTTCAGCAAAGTGATGCTCAGCACACAGTATGAAGGGCTTATCTGCGCCTTGGTAAAATGTCACCTAGATGGATTAGAACAAATCCGCACGGGATTGGGAGTAACCTTTGCATTAACCGACTGGACTAGAAAATATCAAAATTTATTGGACAGTAGGTGCCCAAAAGGCCCTCTATTGTCGGCTTAAATTTGGGGCTTGTCATACCTAGACCAACCATTGTATGGCTCCAGCTAATTATAAAAACAGAGTTCTAAAGGATCAAAATTTCAGGCTGGAGAGATGGCTCAGCCAATGAAGGCTAGGCTCACAATCAAAAATATAAGGATCAAAATCTCCTCCAGAGTAAAAAATAAAGGAATATGCATAGTAGTACAAAAATATTTAGCATTCAAAATGAAAATAATTCACATCCAATAACTTATATTGAACAAAACATTAGGATGCATGAGAAGAAACAGGAAAATAAGATTTATAATGAGAAGGGAAGGAATAATGGTAGTGAAGATAGGTGAGAAACTGGAGAGGATAAAATTAAGGTTTATCAAAATACATTTTGTGCAAATGTGAAATTCTCAGCCAATTAAAAAAAGTAAATAAGTAAGAAAGCTCTGTAATAAGAAAAACCAAATATGCCTAGGCATGGGCTATCCAAATTTCTGAAAATCCATTCTAAAAGAACAGAATCTTATAAATGGAACCGCATGTAGAAGCACAATGAGAAATATAATGGCAGATTCAGCAGATTTCTCATCACAAGGATGCAGGATTAAAGACAATGGAGCAGGAGCTTGAAGACAACAATCTCAGGATGATTCTCCATGTGGGGTGTGAAAGAGATACACATTCAGTCCAATGACATACAGTAAGTCCAATGCTTACAAGGAACATAAGAGTAATCACATGACTCAAACTCTCCAGGCAAAAGGCAGGGCTCTACATAGAAAAATAGCCAAGATTCTACTATATATTGCATGAAAGAAACAAAATACAAGTGTGATATGAAATAATCGAGGTAAAAGAAATGTACATATTCTACTCATCTCAAATAAAAGAAGGTAGGAGAGGATACGTTCGTGCCACACAAAGGAGACAGTACATAAGCAAATGTTAGATGTAAAAAGGACGTCCTTTCATTGTGATAAAGAGGCCAATACATCAGCATGCAAGGCCTATTTTACAATGCAAGAGAGGCCTTGAATCTGTCACCTTAAGAAACTACGAAATAGAACTAATGTGATAATAAAAATTCTAAAAATGAATGGAATAAAAGAATAGCTGACTTAAATACACAGCTGTCAAACAAGTTGTCTACAGCCAAATCTGATGCATGCATTTGAGTCCAAATAGATTACTGTGTCATCTCAAAGACACTGACAATTGTGACAAAGAAATTAGGAGTGGACAAGAGACGTAAACTGCGTAGATCTGCTAATATTCATCAAGAAGTCTACCACTTATCAAGGCTACAGTTTAGGTGTGACGCAGGTGCTCCTGGAGCCAATGTGGAGTATGTCTCAGAGTTCCCAATGGATCTATGAGAAAGATGGTGTCTCTGTCTTCCAGTTTGCAACCCAATATTTTGCTGCAGAAATTCTTATTATTTCTCTGACCATAGTAGTTCAATATTAACTCTCATAAGAAGAGAACATCACATGTTTGCAATAAGCAGCCTCAGCATGTAGGAATGAACCCCTAAAGGGACCCGATTGTGACTACAATTAGAATTCCCCAAGTTCCTTGTTAAAAGCACTTGTGTCTAAAATCCATGTATGAGTGAGTACATACCATGTTTGTCTTTTTGTGACTGGGTTATCTCACTCAGGATAGTTTCTTCTAGTACTAACCATTTACCTGCGAATTTCAAGATTCCATTGTTTTTTTTTTCTGCTGAGTAATACTCCATTGTTTAAATGTACCATATTTTCTCAAACCACTCTTCAGTTGAGGGGCATCTAGGTTGCTTCCAGGTTCTGGCTATTACAAATAATGCTGCTATGAACATAGCAGAGTAGATGCCCCTGTTGTATGAATTTGCCTCTTTTGGATATATGCCTAAGAGTGGAATTGCTGGGTCTTGTGGTAGATTGATTCCCATTTTCCTGAGGAATCTCCATATTGATTTCCAAAGTGTCTGTATGAGTTGGCACTCCCACCAGCAGTGGAGGAATGTTCCCCTCTCTCCACATCCTCTCCAGCATAAATTTTCTTCAGTGTTTTTGATTTTAGCCATTCTGACAGGAGTAAGATGGTATCTCAAAGTTGTTTTGATTTGCATTTCCCTGATGGCTAAGGATGTTGAGGACTTTCTCAAGTGTCTCTTGGCCATTTTAGCCTCCTCTATTGAGAATTCTCTATTTAGTTCTGTACCCCACCTTTTAATTGGATCCTTTGGTGTTTTGGAGACTTGTTGGAAGTGCCAGTCTGCACTTCCACTGACAGAGAGTCTGGGAAACAGGAAAGAACCGAAGAGATATGCATGGTACCCAAGAAAAGAGGAATGAGGCAAGATCCTCTGAACAGATGAGGAACACGGCGAGGGGTGGGGGGGAGTAGGAGCTGGGAAGAAGAGAGGGGGAGAAGAGGAAGAGAGAGTAGATCATGGGGGAACAGGAAGGTTGAGTGGGGGGGTAGAATAGGGGGAAGAGGGAATCATAGGTTAGAAGGCAGATCAGGCACCAGTGAGACCTCTAGTGATCTAAAGGGATGACACCAATTGGCAAGCTAAGCAATAGTGGAGAGACTACCTCGAATGCCCATTCCTGATAATGAACTTGATGTCTATAACCATCCTGGTGCCTTCATCCAGTGACTGATGGAAGCAGAGGCAAACACCCACAGTTAAAACTGAACTGAACCCAAGGAACCCAGCGACAGAGAGAGAGGAGCGATGAGCAAATTGGCAAAGAATGGGCTGGCAAAACCAGCAGAGACAGCTGATATGAACAGGGGAGAACTCTTCGACCCCAGACCGACAGCGGGGAGGCCAGCATGGGACTGATCCAGACCCCCCCTGAATGTGAGTCAGTGAGGAGGCCTGGGCAACCTATGGGGCCCTGAGCAGTGGATCAGTGTTTATCCCTGGAATACAAACAGATATCGTGTGTCCATAACACAAAGAGGGATGCTTTCTCAGCCTGGACTCTTAGGGGAGTGCCTGGACCCTACCCTGAGTGAAATGACTGACTCTAGTTATCCCCTATGTGGAAGGAATAGGCAATAGGGTGGGAGGCTGGGGGTGGGGGGGAGTGGTGGGGAGGTACGAGAGGAGGGGAGGGAGAGGGAACTGGGATTGACATGTAAAACAAGCTATTTAAAATTAAAATAATAAAGTAAAAAAAGCACCTGTGTGCATTTTTCCTGGATCATCATCACCATTTTGTGTGGATGATCTATTCCTGAATGCTGGCTATTTCTACCTAATAGACACTTTTCAAATTTGCATATTATTTGAGTCAGGGGTCTTTCTCCAGTGATTCTTGGGCCTTTTACACCCCCCAAAGAGACTAAGCATGAACTATCAATAACCTCATCTGTGTTGAAGTCACTCAAGAATGTAGCATCTTTTCAATTGTTCTTGCCAGTTATCTTTAGAGTGTCCAGTCTTTCCCAGCTGCTGTTCAATAGATTGCTTCATCGCATTTTGGTGAACAACTTCAAATGTTGATAATGTGCTTGGGAAAGGCAGTGGAATTCTAAGATGCACCGCAGCTGCCACATGCATGTAACTAACAGAAAACAGTCCCTGAAGCACCTGCGTGAACTGGATTACCATCTTGAAAGTTTCCTTCCTTAAGAAATCCAATGCTGACAAATCTGTGTAACTCATCAGATGTGTTTTGTCTTCTTCAAATAATACTTGTGGGTATTTACTACACCAATTCATTCTTCCCTCTTTGTCATGATCTCTGAGCACAGTCATGTTGACATTTCCCATATCTATTTTATGGGGAAACATTTGCCGTAGGAAATCTGAGCATGGAAAGAGTCATTAGCCCAGCAAGGATGATCTTCTCTGGCATAACATATGATTTCTTTCCCATTAGTCTTAACAACTAATATAATTCTCCTTATCCCAGCTGAGAAGCCAACATTAATGAGAGTTAGATACTGAAACGCCAAAACAATACATTCACAGGAACTACTGGTGGGAAAAAAAATCCCAGAGCTAGATGTAAATTAATTGTAAGTATATTCAGAATACAGTGGGAATTCAAATGTGGCTTGACAGTCATTAGAAGGGGTATCATGAGGGTCTTTCAATGTATAAATGTAGGGTATGAACATAGCTGATTTAACAAGGATGACCCCAACTAAGAATCTAAGCAATATTGGAAGGGGTACCTTAAATACCCTTCTCCTATAATGAGATTGATGACTACCTTATATGCCATCATAAAGCCTCCACCCGGTAGCTGATAGAAGCAGAAGCTGAGATTCATAGCTAAGTACTGAGCCGAACTCCTGGAATCCAGTTGTAGAGAGAAAGGAGTAGTGAGCAAAGGGGTCAAGACTATGCTTGGGGAACCCACAGAAACATCTGAACAAGTGGGAGTTCCTTGACTCCAGAATGACAGCCAAGGAACCAGCATAAGACCGAACCAGGCCCCCTGAACATGGGTGTCAGTTAAGGGGCGTGGGCAATCTATGCAGCCTCTGGCAGTGGAACCAGTGTTTATCCATAGTGTACAAATGGACTTTGGGAGCCCATTCCCTAGTAAGGGATACTCTCTCAGCCTAGATACTTGGAGGAGGGCCTAAGTCCTGCCCCAAATGATGTGACAGACTTTGAATATCCCTCATGGAAGGCCTCACCCTCCCTGAGGAGTGGATAGGAGGTGGGATGGAGGGTTAGTGGGGGAAATGGGAGGATGTGAGGGAGAGAGAACTGGGATTGGTATGTAAAATAAGATTGTTTTTTAATTTAAATAAAATTAATTAGAAAAATAAAAGTATGTTTTATCGAAAGAGTCCTACAATGCCCATAGCATGTCTTAGCATATAATGGCCTATTTATGTCACCCAAATTTTTTGGCTCCAAACAATGAATTATTACCTCATAGATTTCTGTGGGTTGTGAATTTGGGTGTGCTCATCTGTGTCTTCTATCAGAAGGGTTTTCCACAGGTCTGCAATAAATAGTGCTGAGGTTAGCAAACGGCTCCAAAGAGGAAGAGTTCATTCACATTGATGTAAACAGGCTTAACTTTTTCAGTGGCGGGTGGGCTGAGAACTTCTTAGGTTTCTTTTCATTTATGCTCCTGTAGTGCAGTTTACAATATGACAGTTGGCTCACATCAATTCTAATCAACACAAGGAGTTAGGAGATGAAGTAAACAGAAGCCAGTCTTTGGAAAAAATAGATCATCCGCTTTGCCATATTTCTCCTTTGACATGGTTTGAAGCCCATCCCATACTTAAGAAAAAGTGATTTACAAACAAGTGAAAACCCAGTGATGGGGATCACTAAGAACTATTTAAAGGGCTACCACAACTACCCCCCACACACACAAAAGCATGACTCCTTTTAACATGCCCTGGAGAAGAGAATCCTCACACTCTTCTGAGGAAGGGACTTTCCTGACTTCTTCAAACAAGTTAGAAGAAGTACATATGTGTTCCACAGGAGAGCTATGTTATGATGATTCAAAGTACATGGATCATCTTTAGATTTGTTGTAGCGGCAATTCAGTTTTACCCATGGGGGTTGGTTTAGAATAGTTAGCATTTGTGCAGTATTCTAGGTGACTGCTCTACTGTTGGACTTTATCCTATCCCTTGCATTATTCTAAATATCAAAGAGCAGCTTCCACACAGACAGAGTCAACTCAAAAACACTGACCACTGGGGAGATGAGAATACTACAAAAATAGAGTTGAGGTAAAGACAGACTGTTGTGCAAGGAAGTCCTGTCTTCAAGGTTCCAGAGACAAGGACTGGTTGAAACTAAACATTGAACATGTATGTCCTCCTCCTGCTGCTCTTGATTTTTCTTAAAACACATTGCATGAAATTTAACACCTTGATTATTTAAAGTGTTCTTGAAGTTTAGTCTGCATTGACGTTCCAGAGATGTGTTTTGTTTTTACTCTGTTTCAGTCAAAATGACATCATAAGGAAATGAGAATTTCTCCTAGTGGCATCCTTTCATGTTCACTTACTCACAACTCCATGGCTACATTTCCAATCCAGCTAAAGCTTCCTACATTGCAAGGAACCTCAACTTGGTTTTAATGGTTTATCTTTTTTTTTTTTTTTTTTTTTTTAGTTTTTACGAGACAGGGTTTCTCTGTATTGTTTCGGAGGCTATCGGTCCAGCCCGGCCTCGAACTCACAGAGATCCGCGATCCGCCTGCCTCTGCCTCCCAAGTGCTGGGATTAAAGGCGTGAGCCACCACCGCCCGGTTTAATGGTTTATCTTATTTGCTTAAATGACAATGCTGTACTATCTTGATGTTTCCCTTTTATAATTATCTTTGTCTAGTTATACCAAACTTTTGTGATTGCATATTTCATTTCCCCAGGTGGATTTTAAATCTTTTATCAAAAAACAATGAACCAGATACTTTCCTCATGATTTTACATTTTGCATGCTGTGATGGTCAATTTAACAGGAACTGGGAGACAAGCCTCTGGGCATACCTGTGTGGATTATCTAGATTAGTTAGCCTAGGTTATTCGTTATGGGAAGACCTTCCCTGAATATGGATAGTACCATCCAATAGACTGGGGTCCTAGATTATATTATACAGAGAAATATAGCTAGACATGAGGATGCATTCCCTGGCTGCAGATGCAATGGGACCACTGCCTCAGGCCCTTGCTACTGTGACTTCCCTCCATGACTGCATCCTCCAACTGTGAGCCAACTGAGTTCTGCCTCCTTAGTTTCTTTTGTCAGTTGCTTTAGCATAATAATGACACAGGTAACTAATTCACATGTTGATTATCTCCAATTAGGAGGTTGGAAATAAATCAGTAAAAACAAGATGAACAAAAACCAAAATACCCTACATGGACTTGGTATAGCTAAAATGGATGTGTGTTTCTCTGCACTCTGTAAAAGGATAATAGAACTGTTTATATTTAGCATCTTATTGATGATCCGTGTTGCAGCCATTGACTGTGTGGTTAGTGATCTCTGTTCTCATCCCTTACAAGACCATAAGAGCCATGGGAGCAGACCTGTCTTAGCTCTTTGACAGGACCTATGAAAGTGCACATAAAAGACACTCAGAGACATTGGCAATGAATAAGGAACATAACTGTTGCTAGAAATTGTTAAATACCTGATATTTCAGGGATGAAGAGCTGACCCAGTGATTGATGGCAGTATTGCTCTTGCAGAAGACCTGGGTTCAACAACCAGAACCCATGTGGAACAACTCAACTCCCTGTATCTCTGATTATAACTGGCCTCCATGGACACCTGCACTCATGTGCACATGCACACACACAATTAAAACTAAAATTCTGTAAACAAATCCTTGATATTTAAAAGTGGTGTACTTTTTTGATTGGAGCAAAGTTATTTATCTATTTTAAATTATCCTAATTTTTTACTTATTCTTTGATGACTTCATACATATACACTCCTTCTAGATAGCCCTACAATGCCTCCCTCCTAATTTAATGTTTTCTTTCTTATAATACTCTTCTACCATAGTTTCCCTTCCCTCCATTTTTCCCAATTCCCCCCACTTCTCCCCTTTTCCCCAGATCTACTGGTCCTCCTTTTTTTCTTTAAAAAAAAAAAAAAAGCAGGCCTCCCAGAGATATCAACCGGACACGGCATAAACCCTCATATCAAGGCTGATAAAGCAACCCAGTAGAAGGAAAGGGATCCCAAGAGCTGGAGAAAGAGTCAGAGACATCCCCACTCCCACTGTTAGGAGTTCTACAAAAACACACTAAGCTAACAACCATTACATATTTGCAGTAGACCTAGAGAATGCCCTTGCGGACTCTGTGATTACGACTCATGTGTCCGCAAGCCTGCATGAGCCCTGCTTACTTTATTCTGTAGACTCCTCTGGCTCCTGCAAACCTTTCTCCCACTCATTCATAGAGTTCCCTGTGCTCCAAAGGGAGGGATCTGACGAAGATCTCCAATTTGGCCTGAGGCTGATGTTTTTCTGTGGGTCTGTGCATCAGCTCCTATCAGGTGACAGAGGAAGAATCTCTGATGACAACTGGGCTAGGCACTGATTTATGATTGTATCAGAATATCATTAGGAATCGTTTTGTTGATTTTTTTTCTATCTGAGGTCTTTGAGCTCTCTAGCCTCTGGTTCCTGGCCATACAGGCAGTGTCCACCATAGGTACCCTCTCCATGATATGGGTATCAAATTAGAACAGTCATTGGCCACCCACCCACACGCATTCTACACCTCCATTGTCCCAGCACATTTTGCAGGCCTATAGATTATTCTCTTTCTCTCCCTCCCCCTGTAACTCACTGAATCCAGTTGCCTCTGCTACTATGTCTGTTAACATAGAGCATCTGCTAAAGCACATCTCTGAAGGAAACTGGCAATCACAAGTTAATAAGTGGTATACTTTTTCAAAGATGTCATGGGACAAATTAGGTAATCATGGTTACAGGTATACCATGGAAATCATCATAAATAAATGAGGTGGTGTCTGTTATCATTGAAGAAAGGAATCATTCAACAGATGATACTGGAAAAACAGGTATTCATCTGAAAAAAACTCAACTCCAATCTCCTCCTATCTAAATATATAAATAAAAGATTAACAAAAAAACTAAAGCATGATTGTGAGCTTGGAAAAGGTCTAGCAATGCTCTGAGGAATAATAGATACTTTTAATCATATAATACTGAAGTTTTATAAACTATAGCTTTATCAAAGTTAAAAGACAAGTCACAAAATGAAGAAAACCATTTGTAATTGATATAGATACTAGTGATGCATAAATAACTTTATCAATTAAAGAAAATGTTTTCACAAAATATAACTCAAAGATTGGTAAAGTTAAAACTGTCTGACATGCTAATTAATCATTATACTTTAAATTTGAATTTCACAGTTACAAATCTAAGGTAGCAAATTCATCTGGCCCATAGCTACATAGGAAATATGTTCAACTGCACTCATTACCCAAAAACTGAAATTTCAAAAACTTTGGCAAGAAATGTAAAACTTGATAAACTTTGGTGTTGGCAAGAGTCGAAAATGCATTCACTTTCCTGCATGACTGGTGGGAATAATTTGGCAAAACCATTCTGAAAGGGAACTTGGCAGAATTCCAGTAAAGAATTGAATATGTATCATCTCTACCAAATGTATTTGAAAACCTCCATTGCTTATTTTCCTATGTAGTTGTTCACAGTTGAAGCAGGCATTCCCAGGTAGCAAAAAAGATAGGAATGCTCATGACTGATATTCTCACTCAAATTTAAGTTCCTTGGGGTTTTGGAGTGAAACAAAGTTCATGACCATTGTCCCAGAACAGTACTTATCATCTATCCAGTAATTTACTAAAATAAAAAGAAAGTCCCTTTTCTGAAATATATTAGGAACACTGTCCTAATGCCAGAAACTTGTTTAAAACTGTGCAATACAGAACACCTCCTTCTACTTAGTGACAAAAGATCAATTTCAGTAATGACTGGGTGGCCCATATTCCCATTATTTGTCAAAATAAGCTCACATGAACAATTTTTCATAGATTCAATGAATAACTTTGTTTTTTCCTGAAAGTTTTCATACTGATATTTAGAGTTTCATGTGGCATACTTTAACCCATGTTCTAAGCCACAAGTGTAGTTCAGGGTTATCACTTAGCATCCTGAAGTCAAGTATCATAGTTGCCCATGCTTGACTGTGGTCAGCTGTTTTCAATGTTTTATCAGTTTTGGCAAGTGTACTATTAGTTATTAGGAGCAAGCTTATGCCATTGTCCAAACCCGTAAGTCTGTAAGCATCAATTGCTTAAAGATTAAAAAATGATCCTGCTATATGAGTCTCATTCCGTGACATCTTGTGATGTCAGAGAGCACTGGTGCATGTGTTTAAACACACATACTGTGACTCAGGTCTTCATTCTAACAGAGACGGTGGACTCTTTTTGTAGTCGTAGGGTGGTCACTCTTAAAGGGGAAGACAAGTTAATTTTCCCAGTATCATTAAAGAATTAAGTCCCTTCCCATCTCTGGACTCTTTCTGTCTTTTTCTTTTCTTTTCTTTGGTCTAAGTATGACACACAGGAGTTAGAATCACCCGATGCCTCAATTATTCTAACTGAAATAGTAAACTAATACTAGCTAAAGTGCCCTTGTAGTTAGCATGCTTCAGGCAAAAAACACTAACTGGATATGAAGGAGAAAAATTAATAATCCTTTTAATCCCGAATGCAGACATCAGCTGGAGAAAAATTTCATCAGATAATTGTTCTGGAGAATTTTTAAATATACAATTTAGAACGTGATTCCATCCTGCGTGTCTGTTCTGAGGACAGTAGGCAGTTTCCTCCTCCACATCTCTCACACCAAAGTGAGCGCCTCCACCTCATGGAAAACCTGATGAACATGGCCATAAGCCCTCTTCTGTCACAGAAAACTACCTGTCCAGTTGTGAACTAAAAGCTGACAAAGATTATCACTTTAAGGTGGATAATGATGAGAATGAACACCAGTTGTCACTAAGAACGGTTAGTTTAGGGGCAGGGGCAAAAGATGAATCACACGTCCTAGAGGCAGAAGCAATGAACTATGAAGGCAGTTCAATTAAAGTAACTCTGGAAACTTTGAAAATGTCTATATAACCAACAATTTCCTTTGGGGGCTTTGAAATTACACCACCTGTGGTCTTACAGCTAAGGTGTGGTTCAGGGCCTGTACACATTAGTGGACAGCACCTAGCAGCTGTAGAGGAAGATGCTGAGTCAGAAGATGAAGACGAGAAGGATGGGAAACTCTTAAGTATGTGTGGCAAGCGATCTGCTCCTGGAGGTGGTAACAAAGTTCCACAGGAAAAAGTAAAAATCGGTGAAGATAAGGGGGAAGATGATGAGGGGGAGAATGATGAGGGTGATGAGGATGATGATTTTGATGATGAAGAAACTGAAGCAAAAGTTTCAGTGAAGAAATCTGTAGGAGATACCCCAGCCAAAAAATACACAAAAATCAAACCAAAATGGAAAAGACTTAAAACCATCCACACCACAATCAAAAGGTCAAGAGTCCTTCAAAGAACAAGAAAAAAACTCCTAAAATCCTAAAAGGACCTAGTTCTGTAAAAGACATAAATAAAAAATATTAAGGCAAAAATGCAAGCAATATAGAAAAAGGTGGTTCTCTTCCCAAAGTGGATGCCAAGCTCATTAATTATGTGAAGAATTGCTTCCTGATAACTGACCAGGAGGCTATTCAAGATTTCTGGCAGTGGAGGAAGTCTCTCTAAGAAAATGGTTTAAACAGTTTGAAATATTTCATCTTACTTCATTTCTGTAACACTTGATATATCTGGCTGTCCTTTTTATAATGCAAAGTGAGAACTTTGCCTACTTTGTTTGATAAATGTTGTCCAGGTTCCTTTGCCAAGAATGTGTTGTCTAAAATGCCTGTTAAGTTTACAAGGATGGAACTCCACCCTTTACTTGGTTTTGAGTATGTATGGAATGTCATGATAGGTCATAATAATAGTGGTGATCAGATGTGGAAATGTTAGGGAGACAAAAATATATATGTGAAATAAACTCAGTATTTTAATAAAGTAAAAAAATACAAAATTTAGAAAAGGATTGAGCAATGAGTATTAAAAGAAAAAAGCATGATTCCTTCCCATTTTTTGCCTCAAAAAATGTCTGCATTTAGTCATTATTTTAAAAATTGCCTGTGTAGGAGCTATTAAACTTAATATTTCATGATAAAGAAAACATTGGGCATTTATAACTTTGGCAAAATCTCTGTCATTTGAGTTAGAGCAAAAGAAAAGGCCAGGCCTTGACTAATCTTTGTTTCTCTACCACAGTCTTATTGGCCCATGTCTGATCAAATCTCAACTGCAAGCTTCATATGAAGAGTCTCAGTCAATGGAAAAGGCTTTAGCTTTGCAAGTTGCACACCGATTATCTACTCTCCTACTCTGACCTCCAACAGTCAACAATATATATTTGTCCTTGTGCAAAATTACAAGTAAAACAAGACTGGCAAAATGCTAGTTTCCATTAACTAGCTATTCCTTCCTAAAAATAAGAAGCTCAGACTAACCTCTACTCCTTTTTCTTTTTTTTCTAGCAGTGACAGCTGGCTCTGATTCTGACTCAGGGTAGACACTTGAGAAAGGAATTTTGAATGGACTGTTGCTGAATGGGTATCATTCACGGATGTTCATAGATGTGTTGCTCTCTGCTGTATATATACATTTCAGTGAATACTGGAGGTGGTCTGAGATGTAGGTGTGTCAATGTGGGGTCAACCTGCAATGAGACTTCCTCTGATTCCTGAACCTTTTCAGTCCTCTGAAGGTGACATTTTCATCCTCAAAAAACCTGCCACTTCGTTTTCTATGACTAGAATGATAAAACCTGTTTTTTTTTCCCAGTGGAGAAGATAGAGTGTATCAGAGCATGCCAAAGGAGGAGAGCACATAATAACTAAGTGGAACCCCATAGAAAAAGTCATTCTTCGGGTCACAGTGGACAATGGTCAACCTACAGTTTTTATGTTTATTGTTAGTGTGTGTGTGTAGATGTTAAATGATTCCTTCCACATTTATGTGGGTTCTGGGAATTGAACTCAGATGTCCAGACTTGCCTGACAAGTACCGTTACTTCCTGATCACTCTTGCCAGACTGTGTACCTACCAGCCAGCATACATTTATTTTTGTTTTAGTTTTAAAAAATCCTACAATACTTGTTTTTAAATGAATTTCAAGGATTATTATTTAAAGCAAGAAAAAAAAACATTGATGACTTAACTCAGTATATACTACTTGCTTGACCATTGCCCAGGTTCAGCACCCAACACACACATAGGAAAATGTGTAATCCTCAAAGGAAGAAGAGAAAAGGTATTAGTTATCAGAGCTGGTATCGGAAAAAGAAAGTAAGGTTGTTTGTATAAGAGGAGTCTGTTCTTCAAGGAAGAAGGAATTTAAACTTTCCCTACTAATTCAAAATTAAAGATTCCTCAAGTTAAACTATGGTGGCAGCATCCAAGGTCCAGGATCAAAGGACAGCTTCCAGTGAAGTTGAGGGAAGTGAGAAGTCATGGAGAGCAATAGATTTAACAGTCATCCCTGATGTTAGAATGGAACAGAGAATAAGAGTTGAATTGTTTAAACAGAGCCACCTCTCATCCAAGTGGGAGAAGTCACCAGTCTGAACTGACAGGGCTGGGCACAGGGAGTTCCACAGCCAGAAGAGCCTCTCACTCCCTGCAGTACATCCCTTTGCAGAAGTAGATCAACAGAAGGTAGGGTGGCCCTGGAAACCCTTCCACCGCAGTCTGAATTTCCATCAAAGAGCAATGAGAGCAGACTACCTCTCTATCACTGTTGTGTCTGAATTAGAACATTAAATAACAGCAGCCCTCCTGCCATGAGGTCAGCTTAACTGTGAGGAAACCCAGCAGCAAGCATGGTGTTACAGTGCTATCAAAATGAGGTGACAGCAACTTGTATGGCAGCTGGCACCCCTACAGAGCTGCAAGGCCAAAATGACCTGGACTGTTCTCATATTTCTGAGCACCTGAGGATTCCTGTTCTCTAGTGGAGTGTTCTATAACTGGAGTTTGGCGGGGGTGGGGGTGGGGCAGGACTTAAATGCTTTTGCTATCAAGTGAGAAATAAAACTGCCATAAAGAACCTCACTGAAGAAATTACTTGTTCCGTAAATAACACAGGGATACCAATTTAATATTTATATGATGACTTCCAAAGTCAGCCAAATTAATAGGTCTTATTGCAGAAGCTGTAAGAACCATGGCTATTTTGAAGGGTATGTGGTCAACCATAATAACCGCGTTCCATGTCCTCTACTTTCAGCATCTACGTAGCTAGTTCTCCTCTGTTTCAATTTTGGTCTTACACTCAAGCAAATATTAAAACAGCACTTCTGCACGTCTAAATTTTTGTGTAGCTCTTCCCGATACCCCGAAAAGTGAGAGATGAGATGCATATAAGTAGATCCAAAGCATTTTATGCTGGATCTTATAGTCCCAATCTGATATCATCTATATGAATGTGCCTGGCCACAATGCTGATCTTCCATGAGAAACAAGTAGATGTTGGTGTTTGGAATAGATACAAAAGGTCAAAGATACAGCATACAGTCACAAGACAAAAAAGAAGTAGAATAACTGGAAGTGAGTTGAACAATTGGGAGTGAAGGCTATTTTGAATCTGTGAAGAAAACAAGCGTTTAAACGTAAAGGGAGCAAATACTCATATATCACTGTCCCAGTCTAACATGTGATATGTGGTAAAACTGTCCCATAAGATTTCCTCAGGTAATCGTTTTCCCTTAAAGTATTTCCATACATCACTTTAGAAAAATTTCTGGAGATGTCAGAGTTTTCCATGTCACCCATTATAATAAAGAAAAGATTGCTAACATGATCATTTTCAATATTTGGTTATTTTGGAAAATAATAACTCATTTTAAAAAGCCAAGGATCACTAGGAATTTCATGTTACCACCCCAAATTTATAAATCTGTAATTTATAAATTACATGGGTGATATAATACAGAAGAAGGAACAACATACTAACAGTAATAATATTAGCATAATTCTGTTTCTTTTCCTCAAGGGATGAATGTTCTAATTTGCTTCAACAGGTAATGACCATAAATAATTTGGTTGTTTTATATTTTTTAACTCTGGAGCTACAAGGAGAAGTGAACACATGCCCCCATCCCCAGCCCAGAAGCTATTTCCAATTGATATCTACTTACAAATTAAAAGTTAGTTTTCTCCAAGGTCATCCCACTGGGGAAATGAACTACTCAAGGGTAGGCTGTGTGGACAGCAAGAGATGGCCAACAGAAAAAGGAACTCAGTGGCATTGGAGGCTCTGTGTCTCATAACATTGTGTCAGATAGTTTGCTTTTTTGTTTTTATGTGTTTTAAATTTTTTAGTTCTCTCTCTCTCTCTCTCACTCTCTCATAAATTTGCAAGTCCTTTGCATATATATTATGGCTTCTGGTTTTGTGTTTTTATGGGATTTCTGAGTGTGAGAATGAGTGGCTCTCTGTATTTATGTCTGTTTCTTGTGTCTTCTCTTTGACTCCTTTCCTTCTGTTTGTTTGTTTTCTCCTAATTCCTATGTTTTTGTTTTATCTTATTACTACTTTGTTTTGGTTTATTCTTATCCCTTAGAGGCCTGTTTTCTAAAGAGAGACAGAAAATAGGTGAATGAGGATAGACGGAGAGGTGGAGAAGAACTGGGAGTTGAGGAAGGTGGAACTAATCAGGATATACTTATAAAAAACTATTTTCAATAAAATAAAAGTAAATTTTACATGACTTAGCTTGTTGGGGAAGTCTTATGCTAATAAAGCACTGTCTGGCCAATAGGAATCTAGATAGGTGGGGCTAGGAGTCCAGGAGGACTCTGGGTAGGAGTAACACGAGGGGTTTGAGATGTAACCGCCATTGGGGTAGGAAGCCTGGAACTATTCTCCGGTAAGAGACATACTTAGATTAACAATTATGGGGTAATTACTTAAGTCAGAGCTAGCCAGTTAGAAACAAGCAAGGCCAACAGCTTCATAATTAATATAGCCTCCTGTGTGTTTATTTGGGACTCATGCGGATCTAGAACCAGGCTGGCGCGGCAGAGCCCAGGCGACTGGCGGGGGATAAACCAAAGCGGCTAGCAAAAGAAAAAGCTTCTCTTAACATTAGCTGATATTATTTTGCATACTTTATTACATAAATAATAGCATGTCATCTGCCATGGACTTCCATTTGCTTCTGACCTTTATGTACATAATAGTATAGAATTAGCCATCCATTCTGTTTATTCTGTGTAACTCCCAAGAATAATCCTACCTTTCTAGTGCTGAATGACATCTGGGGTACTTCTTATTTTTAACTACTGGAAGAGTGAATGTCCTCATTTGTGTCTTCCAAAGCATATACTTCAAAAAAGCAATGTGGGGTCGTAAGTATGAATCTTTTAATTTTTACAAACCACTTATCGGCATACTTGCAATTACTGACATTACTTTTTTCTCAGCTGGGTGAGTATGTGTATATATACCCAGACCGTCCTTGGCTTTATAGAACCATTCAACATTCTGTCAAGTAGTAAGTATAAAATACGATTTGCTCTTTGAATTCTGTGCTTTGAAGTGAGAGTAAGAACAGCCGGGTTTCATTATGCTTGTTGTCAATGCGAGCTTCTGTTTTGTGAATTGCCCATTCCTTTCGTCCTTCTTTTTTAATCAAATCACCATTTTCTGTGAACTTGTAGGAATTTTTATGTAATGCTGGTAACAAACCTTTGACTGTAACATGTGTTGTAATGCCTTCTTCACCTCTGACTCATATCAGCCTGCTCATGACATCTGCACTAGTTATCTGTTGCTGGGAAGCAAATCACCACAAACACAACAGCTGAGAACACTGCATGTTTATTGTCTCACTCTTTCTGTGGGTTGAGATTTGGTCGTGGTTCAGCAAACCCTCTGCTTCAGTGCCTCTCACAAGGCTACATACAATCAGAGTGTCACCCAGAGTGCAGGCCCCTGTTAAGAATCAAATGAGTATTTATCAGTTTCTTCATTTATCTACATGGCATTTGTAGTGTTATGCTTCTCTTGTATTGATCTTCAGAGTATTTGGTTTTGGTCAGCTGATGGCATGGTAACAAGATACCTGCTTCACTAAAGCAAGGCAATATATGTACATGAGATGTGGTACTCAGAACCTTTCACTATTAACCATGGGAATGACAGGGTTTGAAGGTTGAGGCATTCTTCTGATAAGACATAAGTTACTCCAGGGAGGGTAAGTACCCAAAGCCATGAATAGCAAAAGGAAAGGATCAAAGGGAACTATATTAAGTCATATCTCTTATTTAATTATGAAATTTAATAATCTGTCTTTTACTTATGATGACAATCTGCTTGTTGAAACTTTCCTTTGTGGGTTGTTCACATATAATTCCATCCTGAGGAAGTAACCTAAATTTTTCCTATTAAGTTATCAAAGCTGTCTTCATTTAGTTTTATTTTATGATGTGAACTACAGATTGTTTTTGTATTTAGAAAATTAAATATCCAAATACCATTATGTCCTCACAAATTTGAAGTCACATTATATTCATGTCCCACTCATAATTTTGTTTCCATTCTGTTCCTTATGGTCTGTTTCTTTCCTGAGTAGCAGTAGCAGCTCATTTCAAAGAAGTCATTCTCTTAACTTTATATCAACTTGATAACTGGAAAGCATACCACTTTCTTTCCCAATTATCTTGGTAGTTATTGAACTTTTTTTCTCTATATATTTTCCTCTTAATATGTAGAAGATATCATAAAGCCCCTACTGGACTTCCTAAAACTTACATGATCCTGAATTTTAAATACTATACTCATATACTAAATTATACATACTGGATATACATATATATTTATTTTTATATACACATATCTAAGATAAAGTTTAATTTGTATATTATCATAGCAAGAGATTAACAACAGTAATTAACATTTAAGAAGAATAATTATAGCAATGTGCTGTAATAAAAATTCTTTAAAGTCTGGAGAGGAGGGTGGCTCAGTGATTAACTTGGAGGCTGTTCAATCAGGAGGATTCCCCAGCAACCACACCGAGCAACTCATAACCACCTGTGATGCCAGTCAGTTTTAAAGGATCCAGTGCCCTCTTCTGGCTTCCACAGGTATGTGTACACACACGTGCTCATATAATCAACACAGAATATACACAAGGTGTATACACACACACACACACATACACACACATACACACTACAAATAAAATGAAATTTAAAGTTTCTTTAAAACTAGATATTTTGATTTTAATAGGAAAGCCTCCTGCCCCAAAACTCATTAAGTAAAAGGTTGGCTGCAAGCTGATGGACTAAGGGGAAATTGGTTATAGAGGGTTCTGACTTACACAAAAGATTCAACACTTGATGAATTCATAATCTGATGGCATTATTGAGAGATGGGGAAAAGGAGGGAGACCATAATTCAAGAGAGCGTGTCCTCCAAACATGATGTGTCTTGTCCTTCTCTCCTTGTCACCTGGCTCTGCTTTCTGACCATGCAGTCAGAACCCCCATCCTTCACATGTGCTCACTGTCATGATATTCAGTCTTGCCCCAGGCAGAGTAATCAAAACCATACACTGAACCTGGGAACCAAAATGAACACCTCTTCCCTTAAGTTGATTTGTTAAATGTTTTGTTACAGACATGGAAATATGTCTTAACAAACTTGCAAACTTTTATTTCTGGAATTTTACAGTTGTTAGTGTTTAGCCACAGGTGGCCATGGGTAATTAAGACTGTAAAAATAAATTTATTGTGGAGCACTACTGTCAAGAAATTTTAGAATAAATTTGTCAACTTCTTTGACAAATTTCATGTGCAGCTAAAATTAAATTGGAATTTTTGCTGCACCCGCTGAGCTGCCTGTGTCCGAGAATGTGCAGAGGGTGTCGGGGATTGACAACACAGAGACTCGTTCAACGGTGTAAAGAAAAACTTTAAGCAGGTCCCAAAAAGGCTCAAGAAAACTTCCCAAGAAAGGCCTCCCTCCAGAAAGGCTTCTGCTCTCTCTCTACCCCTGGCTGGTTCTGCTCTGACACCAAAAACTGATTTTGGTGTGTCAGAAGAGGCAGTTAGTCTTTGGACAAGGTCAAGGTTAGGGCGGTTCCTGTGGGCCAGCCCTTTTCAGGAACTTATTTCCTGGGGCATTGTATTGTTTTTAGTAAACATGTTTTTAGTAAACATTGTCTTACAGCTGCCTACTCCCAGGCTGATGGGGAAGTCGGTCTCTGAACAAGGTCTGGTGTCCCCACAGAATTTATTTTAGGTTCACTAATGGAGGTCCAATGTTTTGTTGTTTCATGCTGTCCTTCCCCATCTGAGTATTCTGGCCCTTCGTTGACTTTGACAATCCATAAAAGAGGATCTCAGACTTCCAGCTGGGTAGGAGTTATGGTGACCAAAGCTCTAGTTTGGTTCTTCTCTACTCTGTGATGGAAAATACGCCAATTTTAAAGAAGTGTGTTCTCATATTAACTCTACTTAACCATGGCATGACTAGAATTCTACATGTCTACCCATGATCAGATTGAATATAGTTTTCCAAGGACTCATGGAACCCAGTCCCTTCCCCCAAAGGCCTTATAGTTGCAGAAGCCAGGAACCATATGTATCCACCTTTTGTGATATTTCTTCAATGAGGCACGGAGAAATATCATTATCCTTTTAGGAAAGAGGGATAGTCATCTGATAGTTCGTTAGAATTCCATCAGACTGCAAAGCATGAATTGATGACCCAAATCAACAATCCAAGCATCCATAGGGAAACGAAGGGTAAACTCACTCTTGGAAATCTATATAACCTTACCTCAAGCCCTCATCCCCAGAGCCACAGGTACACTGGGATCCTCTTGCTGCAGTTCTAACCCTCCTTCTCTTCTTCCCTTTTATGCTTCCTCTGCTCCCACTCCTTCCCCTTCTTTCCACAAATAAAAATTGATACATGACTGAATTTAATGCTATAGACTTTTGTTACATGTTCTCACTAAGTGATTTAAAATATTTAAGGAAGAAGTTCAAAATTGTCAAAAAAAAAAAAAGCTTGTATTGTGGAGTGTGGTCTCTGTCTGTGGTGCCTACATATTCTCTTCTGTCTTGCAGACTTTTTTGAAGTGTGTGTGAATCTTTGACATCAATGATTCGTGTTCTTGCTTGAAAACCTCAAACCACACACACAGAATCAACTAAACTGGGCTCATAGGGGCTCACAGAGACTGAATTGACAACCAGGGAGCCTGCATGGGACTGACCTAGGCTCTTTTTTTTTTTTTTTTTTTTTTTTTTTTGGTTTTTCGAGACAGGGTTTCTCTGTATTGTTTGGAGGCTATCGGTCCAGCCCAGCCTCGAACTCACAGAGATCCGCCTGCCTCTGCCTCCCGAGTGCTGGGATTAAAGGCGTGCGCCACCACCGCCCGGCTCTGACCTAGGCTCTTTGCACATATGTTACAGATATGTTATTTGGTCTTCTTGTAGGACTCATAGTGGGAGCAGGGACTGCCTCTGACTCTTGTCTGCTTTTGGGACCCTTTCCTCCTACCGGGGAAGTTGCCCTTGTCCAGCACTAACAGAAGAGGAGATTCTCACTGAAACTTGATATGCCCATGGGTACTGATATCCATGTGAGGCCTGCCCTTTTCTGAAGAGAGGTGGACCAGTGCGTGGGGGAGGGGAATAGGAGGAGAGGAGAGAGGAGAAACTGTGGTTAGGATGTAAAACCAAAACAAAAAACAAATTAATCTGGGGGGTGGGACTGGGCATCCAGTTTGGGGCTAGTTTACAAAGAGACTCCTAGTCATAGAAAGCATTTATGTTGTAAATCCATGTCTTTCTGTCCCCAAAGTCCATGCATATAAGCATTATGTCATGTCTATCCTTCCCCTCAAATATGCTGAACTATAAAGCATAAACGTATTTAAAATGGTCAGCGACATGGCTGAGCTCGTGAAGGTGCTTGCAGCCAAGCCAGAGAACTTGAGTTTGATCTTAGGGATCCATTGAGTCGAAGGAGGCTACAGATTCCTGCAAGTTGTTCTCTGGGTCACATGAATACACATGCATACAAACAACAATAAATAAATAAATGTAAAAAAGTGTATTTTTTTTACTAAGACCTTGGCTATTTAGCAAAGGATCACCCATCCTTATTTTGTGGTGTTTTTACATAGGCCCGCATTTATAGCTTGTTGTTGCTGTTATCCGTTCTGATATTTTATATAACATATACTTATAGTAAATCAAGTAAAATATAAGCTGAAATGTCTATGACAACATAAACCATGATCCCTCCTCATTTTGTCTCCTTAGGTCTCACCTGTGCTGATACAAATCAACCAGAAACCCCTGCTCATAACTTCCTTTAGTTTCTTTCTTGTGATTTAATATCTAAAATGTTCACCTACATGTTCTAAACCTTAAAAACCTTTTAAGAAAGGAGTTTAGTTAGTTTTTGTCTTTAAATCTTTTTTTATTAATTTAATTTTAAATAGCTTGCTTCACATGTCAATCCCAGTTCCCTCCCATGCTCCCCCACCATCCCACACAGCCTTCCATTCCATCCCTACTTCCTTCCACATAGGGGATATCCAGAGTCTGTCATTTCACTCATGGCAGGGTCCAGACACTCCCCTAAGAGTCCAGGCTGAGATAACATCCCTCTTTGTGTTATGGACACACAAAGTCCATTTGTATGCCAGGGATAAATACTGATCTACTGCCCAGGACCACATAGGTTGTCCAGGCAACCTCAATGACTCTCACACTAGGGGGTCTGGATCAGTCACATGCTGGCCTCCCAGCTGTTGGTCTGAGGTCCAAGAGCCCTTGTACAGATCAGCTGTCTCTGCTGGTTTCCCCAGCCCCTTCTTTGCCCATTTTCTCAATGCTCCTCTCTCTCTGTCACTGGGTTCCATGGGTTCAAGTCAGTGTTTAGCTGTGGGTGTTTGCCTCTGCTTCCATCACTGGATGAAGGTTCTAGGATGGCATATATGGTAGACATCAAGTTCAATATCAGGAATGGGCATTTAAGGTAGTCTCTCCACTATTGCTTAGCCTGCCAGTTGGTGTCATCCTTATAGATCACTAGAGGTCTCACTGGTGCCAGATCTCTCTTCAAAGCTATGACTCCCTCTATTATGGTATTACTCATCCTGTTCTCCCCCTATTTTACCCTCCACTCAACCTTCCTGTTTCCCCATGACCTACTCTCTCCTCCTCTTCTCCTCTTCCCTTCTTCCCAGTTCCCACTCCCCCCAAACCTCCCGCCCTGTTCCCAATCTGTTCAGGAGATATTGTACCATGCATATCTCTCTTAGGTACTTCTCTGTTTCCCAGACTGTCAGTGGAATTGCAGATTGGCACTCTCCTGATCCATATCTAAAATCCATATATGAGTGAGTACATACCATGTTTGTCTTTTTGTGTCTGGGTTACCTCACTCAGGATGGTTTCTTCTAGTGCCATCCATTTGCCTGCGAATTTCAAGATTCCATTGGTTTTTTTTTTTCCACTGGGTAATACTCCATTGTGTAAGTGTACCGCATTTCCTCTATCCAGTCTTCAGTTGAGGTCCATCTAGGTTGCTTCCAGGTACTGGCTATTACAAATAATGCTGCCATGAACATAGGGAACAGATGTCCTTGTTGTAAGAATTTGCATCTTTTGGATATATGCCTAGGAGTGGAATTGCTGGGTTTTGTGGTAGATTGATTCCCATTTTCCTGAGAAAACTCCATACTGATTTCCAAAGTGGCTGTACTAGTTGGCACACCCACCAGCAGTGGAGGAGTGTTCCCCTCTCTCCACATCCACTCCAGCATAAAATGCCATTGGTGTTTTGATTTTAGCCATTCTGACAGGAGTAAGACGGTATCTCAGAGTTGTTTTAATTTGCATTTCCCTGATGGCTAAGAATGTTGAGCACTTTCTCAAGTGTCTCTCAGCCATTTTAGACTTCACTATTGAGAATTCTCTATTTAATTCTATACCCCACTATTTAATTTGATCTTTTAGTGTTTTGGAGACTTGCTTTTTGAGTTCTTCTTGAGTAAATTTTGGAGATCAGACCTCTCTCAGATTTGGGGCTAGTGAATATCTTTTCCCATTCTGTGGACTGCGTTTTTGTCTTGTTGACTGTGTCCTTTGCCTTACAGAAGCTTCTCAGTTTCAAGAGGTCCCATTTGTTAATTGTTAATTTGTTAATTGTCAATCTCAATGTCTGTGCTACTGGTGTTATGTTCAGGAAGTGGTCTCCTGTACCAATTCATTGAAGAGTATCTCCCACTTTCTCTTCTAAGAGTTTCAGTGTGGTTGGATTTATTTTAGGGTCTTTGATCCATTTGGACTTAAGTTTTGTGCAAGGCAATAGACATGGATCTATCTGCAGTCTTCCGCATGCCAATATCCAGTTATGCCAGCACCATTTGTTGAAGATGCTTTATTTTTTCCATTAAATAATGTTAGCTTCTTTGTCAAAAATCAAGTGTTCATAGGTGTGTGGGTTAAAATCAGGGTTTTCAATTTGATTCCATTGGTCTACCTGTTTATTTTTGTGCCAATACCAAGCTGTTTTCAGGACTATAGCTCTGTAATAGAGCTTGAAATCAGGTATGGTGACGCCTCCTGAAGTTCCTTTATTGTATACGGTTGTTTTAGCTAACTTGGGTCTTTTGTTTTTCCATATAAAGTTGATTATTGTTCTTTCAATTGCGCCAGAATTTTGATAGGGATTGTATTGATTCTGTAGATTGCTTTTGGCAAGATTGCCATTTTAATTATGTTGACCCTACCAATCCAAAAACATGGGAGATCTTTCCATTTTCTGGTATCCTCTTTGATTTCTTTCTTTAGAGACTCAAAGTTCTTGATATACAGGTCTTTCACTTCTTTGGCTAACATTATTCCCAGATATTTGATGCTGTTTATGGCTATTGTAAATGGTGATGTTACTCTGATTTCTTTCTCAGCCACTTTATCATCTGTATATAATAGGGCTACTGATTTTTTTTTGAGTTAACCTTGTATCCTGCCACTTTGCTGAAGGTGTTTATCAGCTCTAGGAGTTCCCTTGCAGAGTTTTTCGGGTCATTTATATAAACTATCATATCATCTGCAAATAGCGAAAGTTTGACTTCCTCTTTTCTTATTTGTATCCCTGTGATCTCCTTTTGTTGTCGTATTGCTCTAGCTAGAACTTCAAGTACAATATTGAAGAGATATAGAGAGAGTGGACAGCCTTGTCTTGTTCCTGATTTTAGATGAATTGCATTGAATTTCTCTCCATTTAGTTTGATGTTAGCTATTGGTTTACTGTATATTGCTTTTATTATACTCAGGTATGTTCCTGTTATCCCTGATCTCTCTGGCACCTTTATCATGAAGGGGTGTTGGATTTTGTCAAAGGCTTTTTCAGCATCTAGTGAGATGATCATGTGATTTTTCCTTTGCAGTTTGTTTATATGGTGGATTACATTGATGGATTTTCGTATGTTGAACCATCTCTGCATTCCTGGGATAAAGCCTACTTGACCATGGTGGATGATTTTTCTGATGTGTTCTTGAATCCTATTTGCTAGTACTTTATTGAGTATTTTTGCATCGATGTTCATGAAGGAAATTGGTATATAGTTCTCTTTGTTAGTTTTGTCTTTGTGTGGCTTTGGTATCAAGGTAACTGTAGCCTCGTAAAAAGAGTTTGGCAGTGAGCCTCCGTCTTTTATTGTGTGGAACACTTTGAGGAGTATTAGAATTAGCTCTTCTTCGAACTTCTGGTAGAATTCTTCACTGAAGCCATCTAGGCCTGGACTTTTTTTGGTTGGGAGATTTTTGATGACTGCTTTTATTTCATTGCGGGTTATAGGTATGCTTAGATTGCTTATCTGTTTTTTATTTAGTTTTGGCAACTGATTGTCCATTTCCTTTAAATTTTCAAATTTTGTGAAGTACAGGTTTTCAAAGTATACCCTGATGATTCTCTGGATTTCCTCAGTGTCCGTTGTTATGTCCCCCTTTTCATTTCTGATTTTGTTAATTAGCATGCTCTATCTCTGTCTTTTGGTTAGTTTGGACAAAGGTTTGCCTATCTTGTTGATTTTCTCAAAGAACCAACTCTTTGTTTCATTGATTCTTTGCAGTATTTTCCGGGTTTCTACTTGATTGATTTCTGTCCTCAATTTGATTATTTCCTCAAGTCTACTTCTCCTGGGTGAGTTTGCTTCTTTTTGTTCTAGAACATTCAGTTGTGCTATTACTTCTGTAGTGTGACTGTTCTCCAGTTTCTACATGTGGGCACTTAGTGCTATGAACTTTCCTCCCAGCACTGCTTTCAGAGTGTCCCATAAGTTTGGGTATGTTGTGTCTTCATTCTCATTGAATTCCAGGAAGTCTTTAATTTCTTTTTATTTCTTCCTTTACCCAGGGATGATGCAATTGTACATTGTTCAATTTCCATGAGTTTGTAACATTTCTGAGATTTGTGTTATTGTTGAATTCTAATTTTAATTCATGGTGGTCTGATAAGATACAAGGTGTTATTTTAATTTTATGTATCTGTGGAGGTTTTCTATGTTTCCTATTATGTGGTCAATTTTAGTGAAGGTTCCATGTGGCACTGAGAAGAAGGTATATCCCTTTGTGTTTGGGTGGAATGTTCTATAGATGTCTGTTAAACCCAGTTGGGTCATAACTTCTATTAGTTCTTTTGTTTCTTTGTTAAATGTCTATCTGGAGGTCCTGTCTAGTGGTGAAAGTGGAGTGTTGAAGTCTCCTACTACTAGTGTGTGGATTTAATATGTGATTTGAGCTTTAGTAATGTTTCTTTCATGAATGTGGGTACCTTTGTATTTGGGGCATAGATGTTCAGAATTGAGACTTCATCTTGATGGTCTTTTCCTTTGATGAATATGAAATGTCCTTCTTCATCTCTTTTGATTGATTTTAATTTGAAGTCTAATTTGTTAGATATTAGGATTGCTACACCAGCTTGTTTCTTGGGCCCATTTGATTGGAAAATCTTTTCTCAACCCTTTACTCTGAGGTAACGTCTGTCTTTGACATTGAGATGTGTTTCTTGTATTCAGCGGAAGGATGGGTTCTGTCTTCCTATCCATTCTGCTAGTCTGTGTCTTTTTATAGGCAAGTTGAGACCATTGACATTGAGGGATACTAATGAACATTGATTGATGATTCTTGTTTGTGCTTGATTTATTGGTAATGGTGTTATTGTGTATAGGTTCTCCTCCCTTTTTATTTTAGTGTTTGGTAAAGTGGGATTATCTATTGCCTATGCCTTTGTGAGTGTAGTTATCTTCTTGGGTCTAGGTTTTCCTTCCAGTACTTTCTGTAGTGCTGGATTCATGGATACGTATTGTTTAAATCTTGCTTTGTCTTGGAATATTTTGTTTTCTCCATTTATGGTAATTAAAAGCTTTGCTGGATATAGTAGTCTGGGCTGGCATCCTTTTTCCCTTAGCATTTGTAAGACATCTGTTCCCATTGAGAGGTCAGGTGTAATTTGAATAGGTCTGCCTTTATATGTTACTTGGCCTTTTTCTTTAGCTGCTCGTAATATTTACTCTTTATTCTGTAGGTTTGATGTTTTGATTATTATGTGGCGAGGGGACTTCTTTTTCTGGTCCAGCCTATCTGGTGTTCTGTAAGAGCCTTGTATTTGGATAGGCATATCCTTCTCTAGGTTAGGGAAGTTTTCTTCTATGATTTTGTTGAATATATTTTCTGTACATTTTAGCTATATTTCTTCACCTTCTTGTGTATCTATTATTCTCAGTTTTGGCTTCTTCATGGTGTCCCATATTTCCTAGATATTTTGTGTTAGGGATTTGTTGGTTTTGAGATTTTCTTTGGTTGATGACTGTATATCCTCTAATGAGTCTTCAACACCTGAGATTCTCTCTTCCATCTCTTGTGTTATATTGGTGATACTTGCATTTGTAGTTCCTGATTGTTTCCCAGCTTTTCTATTTCCAGCATCCCCTCATTCTGTATTTTCTTTATTGTTTCTAGTTCAGCTTTCAATCCTTCAACTGTTTGAGTTGTTTCCTTCATTTGTTTGGTTGTTTTTTCTTGTTACTCTTTAGATTCTTTAAGAAATTTGTTTATTTCTTAAATATTTTGGTTCGTCTTTTCCTCCATTTCATGTATTTTTGTTTGTTTTTTCTTCTATTTCTTTAAGGGATTTCCTCATTTCCTCTTTGAGGGTCTCTATCATCTTCATAAAATAATTTTTAATTCTGTCTCCTCTGTTTCGTCTATGTAGTGCTTTTCAGGTCTTGCTGGTGTGGGGTCTCTAGATTCCGGTGGAGTCATATTGGTCTTTCTATTGCTGAATGTGTTCTTCTTCTGTCTTCTTCCCATCTTTTTTTCCAGTGGGTGCAGGTAGGGTCTTTCTGTCTCCACCGATCTCCTTTCCTGAAGCTGAAGGTGGGCACACTGGAGGGTGGGATCTGGAAGGACTGACACCTGTCCCATGAGGACTAGTCCTCTGAATGCCAGAAGCGGCCCCTGGAAGATTGAGGGAGTGGGTGATGGGCGAAGGAGGGGTCCCAGGAGGACCCAAGGTCACCTAGGGCTGGGCATGCAGGTGTAGGGAGAGCTTAAGGTTGTGTCTGTGAGGACTGATGTCTTTCCTGTTTTGGCAGGTCCTCTCAATGCCCGGAGCAGCCTCCAGAAGATTGTGAAAGTGGGTGATGGGCGTGGAAGGAGACCCTCAGAGGACCCAAGCTCACCTAAAGTTGGGCATGCTGGAGGATGGGGTCTGGAAGGATTGATGCCTTTTCTGTGTGGGTGAGTCCTCTGGATGCCAAGTTTAGTTAGTTTTAAGTATAGTGGGGACATGCAACCCAAATTAATTTTCCAAGTGACCAGTCATTTTCCGGGAATTACTCTTCCATTACAGACCAAGGTTCATTATGTGCCAAGATTTTCTCTATGACTCTAGTTCCTGTATAACAGTTCTGCTGTGTCACCACTCTCCTATCCAGCTCTACAACACATTTAAGCTCTCTGTTAAGCAAACCTTCCTTCCCTCTTGTTGCTCCAAACAGTCTTTAATGCTCCTGGTCTATTATACTTCCATGGAAATTGGAACAGTGTCTTAGAAATTCTGCAATAAAAATCTGTTGCAATATTGACTAGAATTGCTTAGATAGGGTTACCATTGTTGTGATGAAACAACATGACCAAAAGCAACTTGGGGAGGAAAGAGTTTGTTTTGCTCACACTTCCATATAACAGTCCATCATTAAAAGCAGTGAGGGCAGAAATGCAAGCAAGGGAGGGACCTGCAACAGGAGCTGATATGGAGGCAATGGAGGAGTGCTGCTTACTGACTTATTCTTCATGGCTTGCTCAGCCTTTGTTATTAAACCCATGACCACCAGCCCAGGAATGGAAACACCCACGGTCGACTGGGCCCTTTCCCATCAATTACTACCATTACTGTGGATTTATTCCTTACTTCATATTTTCTGAGAATTGCACTCATTTAGTTAATCATACTGATAACTGTAATAAATTGAATTTTAGCTAAGAATTTGACAGTCTGTATATCTGATATGTCTACACCCATCACATGGCAGCAATGTAACATGTAAATCACAATTTCAAATGCTAATGGGTCTCACTTTATTGAGTTGCTTTTTCTGGCTAAGATCTCAAACACCATTAGTTAGCCATGGAGAGATCCTTATTCTTAAGAAGGCTATTTTAAATGTTTTACAATTTACAGTTAATATTAGATCGAGGCAATGACAGACTTAGAACATCCCTTTCCTCTTTGGAGTACATGATTTTTATAATTGCTTAATCTTCAGCTATGAGCATTATTTGGTGTAGAGCACTTGTCCAGTACATGCAAGACCCTGGGTTCAATCCCAGAGTGGTAAAAACACTCCAGAAATTGCTTATCCTACAACCCCTATCATGGTTCTAGGTTTTTAAAGCTTATTTATCAGTTTATCCTTCTATATACTGAATTGCTTATGTGTTGTTTGGGATATTTTTATCCCTGAAAGTTAAAGCAATGTGTAATTTTTCAATATTAATCATTCACGGGTGAATTTTGCAAAGTATGGAACATTACACTGAAACATTTTTTCTGTACAGTAAAGGTTGACATTTCAGGATAGTTATGTAGCATCTTCCTTTGGGTTATATATAATGCACACTTAATGTGAGATATTCTATAGTATAATCACATGTATATTCCTGTTTCCCTTTCCAGTGTGACTTCAAAAAAGTTTCTCTCTTTTATGGAGTGCCCTGTTCAAAGTTCTGGAAACTTGACACCATGGCTCATACCTGTAATTTCAGCATTTTGGAGGCAGGAAGAACCTAATTTCAAGGGTAGCTATATAGCAAGACTTCCAAAAACTAACCTCTGCCCCATGTGTTGGGAAACACTGAATAAATGGGAACAGAAAACCTTGCAAAGAATTGCTCTGAACTTTTTGACCAGAGTTTCTACGTTTGATGCTACAGGCATCATTTTGGCAACGGGGTAAAATGGATGTTCATGTTCTTAGACAGAAAACCCAGAATCTCCCTGTTAACAGTGGGGCCATTGTGCAGACAGTTTTGCCATCAGTCCTGAGCAGGACCGTCCAAGCTCAGAGCAAGGACAAAACCCACACTTTCTTCAGTAAATCAGCCACAATGGGACTCTTACTTGAATGAGACAACTGGCTAATGGCTCACAAATGACCCCAGAGATGCTGCAGTAGAAAGTATCAAGTCTCCTTGCAAGTGTGGTTAGGCTATTCCTGCTTCTGTCTTCAGATTCTCTCAGATACCCTTTGTCCTCCTTGTTCTGCTTTCATGTGCAAACTTTGTAAGTCCCTCATCTAATCTAGTCACCAGTTGTAGCTAAAATCTGCCCAGAACAATAGTAAACATCCACTATCCTTCCTTGAGATAAGACCAAGTCCAAGGTGTGATCTATGTCCCAGATCTCTTCTCAGGATTGGGACAATGTCTGGACATCACTTGAACTCATGCTATTGCCCCCTTCCTTTGTCATTTCTGCCTCTTCCTTGCTGCTTTATTCTGGGAAAACCACTTGACAAATCCTCAACTTCAGGTTTTGCTTCTGAAGATACTACTCTAAGACCAATGTTATATCAAGTAATACACCACTGATGTATTTCCTGATTCTGAGCTAATTCTTACATACTCTCCTTCTCTTTGCAAATATTACTGTCATCAAGGGAAAAATATGACACTGGGCAAAAGTTCTACAAAGCTATTCCTACTTTAATTACATTGGTGTTTTACATCCTGTGATAAGTTGCTGCTGAACAAATCTAACAAAGTTCATGAAACTTAATTAGAGTTGGAACAACACACAGTTTTAGTGCTTTGTTCTTTGCAAGAAGTAAATAGCATCATCAAAGGGTTTAAGATATATTTATGGCTTACATTTGTTTTGTAGTTATTTATCCTTTGAAAAACTCATCCAATAAACAGTGAGAACAGTATAGGAAGATCTGTCATCCTTTTGACAGTTAGATATCATCATAGTCATGTCATCAGCATGGAAACCCCCATCTGGTCTGGTAATAATTTGCTTTCAGGACTGACTTTAAGTAATGAAGGACTGAACAATAACTGAAGGTAACTATGCTGAGTTTTTCCTCCTTTGTGTCCCCCTAAATGAATAAAATTTGACACAGAACAAAGATGGTACGAAAACTAAAATTTCAAAAGCAATGCTTGCTTTGGATTCTTATTCTATCGATAGATTTGAGAATGGATTTCCTTAGTTAAGGTTACTATTGCCTTGATGAAACACCACAAATAAAAACAAAATGGGGAGGAAAGGGTTTATTTGGCTTTTAGTTATGCTTCATTCATCACTGAAGGAAGTCAGGAAAGTTTCTCAAGCAGGACAGGAACCTGGAGGCAGGAGCTAGAGCAGAAGACATGGAAGGGTGCTGCTTACTGACTTGCTCCTTATGGCTTCCTCAGCCTACTTTGTTATAGAACCCAGGACCTCAGCCCAGGGGTGACTCTTCAACACCTGGAAAATATCAAGTCTCTGACAGTGATTGCTCACTCCTAAAACTAACTCCTGTAATTAGGTGATGCAGCATGACACTGCTTCCTCACAGCTTGATTTAATGTAGTAATAAAAATTTAAAACTAAGGAGAACAACAATCCAAGTTTTAGCAGGAGCACTCCTGGTGGCACAGGGCTCAGAAGGAATACATCGTCTAAGTCCTCCTCCTCCTCCTGCTATGTTTTATGTATCTATTTTGAGTGGTGGTCATTTTATCATGTGGTTCATTTCTGGACATTCTGTAGGTCTATTTTATTAGGTATTACTCTCTCATATACCTATGGGAAGAGAGATCCACAGTAACTTGGAAAATATGAGATGCCAATGAGACGATCTTTTTTAAAAAAAAATTTAAATTTAAATTAGAAACAAGGTTGCTTCACATGTCAATTCCAGATCCTTCTCCCTTTTCCTCTCCTCCTCCCACACCCTCCCATCAGCCTCTCCAATATCCCCTCATTTCCCCAGGGAGGGTGAGGCTCTCCATGGGGATGTCCATAGTCTGTCATTTCATCTATGGCAGGACCTAGACCCTCCCCTGAGAGTCCAGGGTGAGAGTGCATCTCTCATTGTTGGATGGGTGCATGAAGTCCATTTGTATACCCGGGATAAATACTGATCTACTACCCAAGGCTCAATAGATTACCTAGGCCTCCTCACTGACATCCACATTCAGGGGGTCTTGATCAGTCCCATGCTGGATTCCCAGCCATCAGTCTGGGATTCAAGAGCTAACCCTTGTCAAGTCAGCTGTTTCTAGGGATTAAACAAGCCCAGTCTTAACCCCTTTGCTCATCAATCCTCCCTCTGTGTCACTGGATTCCTTGAGTTCAGCTCAGTGTTTAGCTGTAGGACTCTGCCTCTGCTTACATCAGCCATTGAATGAAGGTTCTGTTTCCCAGATACTCTGGCCATGGGATTGTAGGCTGGCACTCCCCAGATCTATGTCTAAAATCCATATATGAGAGAGTACATGCCATGTTTCTCTTTTTGTGACTGGGTTACCTCACTCAGGATGGTTTCTTCTAGTGCCATCCATTTGCCTGCAAATTTCAGGATTTCATTGTTTTTTTTCTGCTGAATAGTACTTCATTGTGTAAATGTACCACATTTTCTCTATCCACTCTTCAGTTGAGGGTGAACATAACACCAGTAGCACAGACAGTGAGGTCAACAATTAATAAATGGGACCTCCTGAAACTGAGGAAGCTTCTGTAAGGCAAAGGACACAGTCAGCAAGACAAAAAGGCAGCCCACAGAATGGGAAAAGATATTCACTAACCCCACATCTGATAGAGGGCTGATCTCCAAACTTTACAAAGAACTCAAGAAGCAAGTCTCCAAAACACCAAAGGATCCAATTAAAAAGTGGGCTACAGAACTAAATAGAGAATTCCCAATAGAGGAGTCTAAAATGGCTGAGAGGCACTTGAAAAAGTGCTCAATATCCTTAGACATCTGGGAAATGCAAATATAAACAACTCTGAGATACCATCTTACTCCTGTCAGAATAGCTAAAATCAAAAACACCAAGGACAATTTATGCTGGAGAGGTTGTGGTGAATGGGGAATACTCCTCCACTGCTGGTGGGAGTGCCAACTCGTACAGCCACTTTGGAAATCAGTAGGGAGATTCCTTAGAAAAATGGGAATAAACCTACCACAAGACCCAGCAACTCCACTCTTAGGCGTATATCCAAAAGATTCACATTGATACAACAAGGACATCTGTTCCGCTATGTTCATAGCAGCATTATTTGTGATAGCCAGAACTTGGAAGCAACCTAGAGTCGATCTTTTAAAGGTCAAAGGGGCAAAGCAGAGGAGATTTAAACAGAAAGGTGGTGTGTAGCACACGTGTGTGCCGTTTGTGTGTGTGTGTGTGTGTGTGTGTGTGTGTGTGTGTGTAGGCATGTGAAGGTCAGAGGACAATCTCAGATTTCATTCTTTGGGCACACTGACCTGGAATTTGTCAAGTTAGCTAGGTTGCCTGTAAACAAGTTCACACCACTCATCTCTGCCTCTCCAACTCCAGCATTACAAGTGTATACCATTACATGTGGCTGTTTTTTGGTTTTGTCCATTTGTTTGTTTTTGGGTTTTTTTTTGAGACAAGGTTTCTCTGTGTAGGTTTGGCTCTTCTGGAACTCACTGTATAGACCAGGCTGGCCTAGAAATCAGAGATCCTTCTGTGTCTGCCTCCTGAGTGCCAGGATTAAAAGCATGTGCCAATAGGTTAGGGGGCTTGAATTTGAGCCCTTATGCATACAATGGAACTACTTTAAACAACTGAGCTATACCCCTCCCCCAGCTTATCCAGGTGGTCTCATCTATTTCTCCTTCCCATGGTGATCCAGGTGTCCGTCTTAGTGTCCTCCTTGTTACCTAGCTTCTCTGAAGCTGTGGATCTTGAAAGTAGGCCAACAGACACAGAAGTGCCAGGGCTAAGGGCTGCAGTCAGGTGCTAATGACATCTACTCCATAAGCCGGACAAGTCACATTCCACAGTGTCCTCACCCAAGCACAAATGACATTATAACATGATTCATCGAAAATGTAATCCCCCCCACACCTATCTTAGTAGTGATCTCAAGATTCATACACATATCTTTAAGTCATCTCAAACTCAAAATTCTTATACATATCACCACATATCATTAATAATTATCCTCTCATCAGTTCCCTCTCATTAAACTGTCTATTCCTTAAGAAAATATCTTATTTGAAAAACCCTTTGCACTTATTTAAGTTTTGCTTTCTGTTAATCAATCATGCTTTGTGTTTATAGAGCAATCTTATTTCCTACTTAAATAAAATGTTGACTTAAAACAAACAATATCTAAAATCAGACTAAACAGCATTTACTTCAGAAGTCATCTTTAGAATGATACATGCTAATTTCCACTAGTACCATTCTCTATTTCAGCTCACGTCATTAAAAGAATCTAATGTAACATGAATGTGCTAGCTCTCTGTTACTGTAACAACACACCTTAGGATATTAATGTAAAGGAAGAAAGAGTTATTATAAACCTTAGTTTCAGTCTGTTGTCATCTGGCTGTCATGTTTCTGGGCTTTGAGTGAAACAGAACATCAGGAGCACATGGTAAAGCAGACCCCTCACCTGATGGGAGCCAGTATCGGGAAAAAGAGAAGGAAGGATGAGGTAAAAATGTCCCTTCAAGGGAACACCCTTCCCCTCACTCACTTACTTCCTCCACAGAGGCCTCATTTCCTACTTTTCATGTTCTCCCAATATGCATTCATCTATGAAAACATAAGCGAATTTACACCCATGGCATTAAAACCTCATGATTCAGAAGCTCTACCTTTAAATGCAGTTGCTTTGGAGACCAAACCTCCCACTTATAAGGTTTCGGGAATATTTCAGATTCAAACCATAACAAGTAGGTTAGAAGGGCTAATAGATAATCTGGTGCACAAAGTAGCAAATCTATAGGGGAGAACACAAGATTCTCTCCAGATATGAACCATCCTAAGAAAAACCATGCCTCTGCTTGCTTGCAAACTTTAAGGTTCTTGTTGCCTATAGGAGTAAACCCAGTCTCTTTAGCTAAATGGTTCAACAATTCAGACTTCCCGCTAAGTCTTTGTTGGAGTCCTTGCTAACCAGTGCTTCCTTTCCCAATTATCACTGTTCTCAAACCTGTGTCTTCTTTGCCCTGCTTTGGCTGCTGACTCTCCTAACTCTGCCTTTGTTGAGTTAATACACTGATGCAATTCTTTCACATATAAATTATAATTCTAAAAGATCCTACTCAAACTATGGACTTCAAAATATTTCACAACTAAAGCATTACTTGAATTTATCCTGGTCTGCTCTTCATTACCAAAAGTATGTGACCCTTCTTATGCCCTCAGATTCTGTATAGTCATCACTTGGTATCCACAATGGAGTGCCAAGGACTACTCTCTTATACTCAAATCCATACCAATACACTCAATTCTCTAATATAAAATGGTACATATGCATATAACTTTACACATCCACCCATGTAGCTTAAGTCATCTTTAAGTCCCGTATAATGCCTAATAAAGTGTACATGCTATGTAAATAACAATTATACTGTATTGTTGAGAGAATAATCACCAGGAAATAAATTCTATATGTGTTCAGTACAGGAATAGCTTTTCCTTAATGTTTTCATATGCAGTTGCCTCCATGGTTTGAAAACAATTATACAGAGAATTGACTGTAATTAATTTACTCATTTTAACAAAGTGGTTGCATAGATGACTCCACATCCTGAACCTTGGGCTCTTGCTTAACTCTTCTTTTAGGTCTATGGACTTGATCACGTGACTTTTGGCCAATAGAACCATGGAGCACATAACCAGAGATCTGAAAAACTTCTGTGCAATTTGGTTTGTTCTCATACTTATTTCTCTTAGAGCCACAAGAGCATAATAGCATTAGTTAAGGCCATCAAGTACCAGATATCCAACACCATTCACAGGAGTGAGCTGACATATGTACATATCCAAAGAATGTTGTGTAGCTTCCATGTTTTTGTATACTTTGTCTTTTAATGTTTGTTTCTATTTACTTACCAGAGATGGAAAACAAGGAACCACCCAGGTTCTGAATTTCACATGTGGGGAAACACACACACACACACACACACACACACACACACACACACACACACGGTGTATTTCAGGGCTCTGCACTGATTTGCATGTGATCATGTCATGTGATATAAATAATACCGTATGATAGACAAACACTTGTCTACATTTGAATAACATTCATCTGTATTACTGGGATAAAAATAAAATTTATAAATATAAAAAAATCAAGATTAATATCAGCAGAGAAGTTTAGCAGCCATAGCTGACCCAGATCAAGGAACAAACAAAGTGGAGAAGAATTGAGCTCAACTCTGATCAACTGAAACCTCAAACTCAAGAACTAAATAACAGCTGATATCTACTCAGTTTCGATGATGATTGCGGACACATTATATGACAAAAACTGACTGATGGGCATGTAAGTTTCCAAGGTCTTCTCACTCCAGCCATTCCTGTCTTCTATTGTTCCTACAGCATTCAGTGGACTGGTTTATACACATGAGGTATTTACAAAGGTCTGCTGGGTAAATAAATGACTGTTCTCATCTCACCCCATCCTGTAACAGATTCCTTGGTACTTGACCACAAGAGCTCTTCACTTGAAATTGGCAAGTCCTTATAAATTTACCAACCATCTAAAATAACTTTACTAAATATAATTTTGATGTTTGAATCAATATTTTCATTTTAGCGAAGAGATTTAATACAGGATTCTAGAATAAAGTTCTTAGCAGTTAGTATTATGTTACTGAAAAAAGGTGATAAAAAATATAAGTGGTTCCTACAATTTATCATCAAAGAATCACAAATTTACCTATCCTCAATCTTTATAAAAAATAGTTGGAATCCTCAGAAAATACAAGATAATCAATGTAAGATAAACATCAACTAGCATTATAAATACAACGAAAAAATCACATTTTCAAAAATTCAGGATACACAAATACCTTTTGAGCTGTACATTATCTACTTAAGGCTTCAAAATAAATACATCTGCAGTTTATTGTCTGAATTGTATTATGTGTATGTCTAGTGAAAAATGGAAAATATCTCAAAAATTGAATAAGAATTCAAGGGGAAAAGTCCCAAATAAACCCCATAATAGTAGCAATGATTCAGTCTCAAGCAAGTTTCTCAAGCAGCTCCTTAGAAGAAATAAAGTCTGCATTAGCACCACAGTCTAACACCAACTCAGGAAGATCTGAGGGGAAACAGCTGATACAGAAGTAATAATATGTTTGCTTTGTAATGACCATACCAAAAATGTTTTCAAATAAATGTTATTACAGAAGAAGAGTTGAAAAATGCCTTTATGCTTGAATCTTATCATTTGCTATAAGACTTTACATCCCTTGAGAAGAAAAGTTACTCTTCTCAAGTCATTCTCACTAGTCAGCCAGTTTGGAGGACTTGGTGGCCTCACAGGAAATTGTAGCTGTGAACAACTTCACAAAAGGTTCTATTAGACAACATGATTGTGACATTATTAGGCAGATTTCGATTTACTCTCACAGTCCGAAGAAATGACCAAAACATATGTGGTGCAAAACTTTTCTGGTATTTTTGGTAATACATGCCATCAGCCTGTTAAAGACCCTGAAAATTCCAGGACTGATTGATTTTCACTAGAAGATGAGTGTTGTTTAGATCTACTGCACCCTTAGTGTGCCATTTTAAAGCGATTTGTTTATATCTTTCAGTATTCAGTAAAGTGAGGAACAAATTTAGAACTTCAGCAAAACAAGAAAAAGCTTTGAGCTATGGGAGAATGATAAGTAAACTTTGACATTTTACCATAAAGCTACCAAATACAGACATTGACTATAACCTTTAGAGTGAGTTGTCTATATGCAGGCCATCTTAATTACATATATATACATATATATTAATATATATTATATATGTATGTATGTGTTTATGTGTGTGTATAATATGTGTGTGTACATATATATTTGAAAAATAAAGGCTAGTATGAATAAAATTTTAGAGGAATCAGGTATAAAAAGATCTGAGATCTAATATGAAGGCTGCGGGATAAATACAAAATGGAACAGATTATGTAGTGAATGTATGACTAACATTATAATACAGATATAAATTCATCTGGAACTCACTGAGGAAGAAGTTTTTCACGCATAATAATTTCAGCAAGCTACCATATTTATAATTCTATTTTATGTTCTCCTCTACTGGAATCTTTTCAACAGTAAATAGCTGGTGTTGAGAAAGATTAAAATCTATTCATTCCTTTTCTTCTATTCTCTTCACACAGATAACTTTGTTTAAAGCATGCCATCTCAGGAATTCTCCAAGAATATTTTGCTTCTTTCATGCTCTCTCCAAGGAAAAATACATATTTCAAGGCATCTGTAAAGCCTGTAAAGACAAAGGAACAGAATCTTATTACACAGAAATTTTGTCCATTAAAGGTGAGAATATTTTTCTAAATTCCATATTTCTTTCAGGTGGCTATTTTGAAATATTTTTCTGTAAGTGAAATTTTACTATTTCAGTAAAATGACACATTTAGACATCTTAATATTCTGGAAGGAATTCAGAGCAGCAAAATATAAATGACAGTAATAGTAAAATTTCCTAACAAAATTTATACTATATAGGAAGTTTATATACTTTATGCATGTTTATAATATATACTTGGAAACAACACCAAGACATGTTCAAATGAGAGTTTCCTTCAAATATGCATTTACTAATGTATTAACCAACTTATTAGTGTAAATGTCTTGGATTTTAATGACCAGTTGAAAATAAGCATATATTAACACAAGAACTTTCTGTAATTAAGATAAAATGTCTGTCAGTTTTAACTACAGAAGCCAATATTATAGAAGGAATTCTGCACAACAATGAAGACCCTCAATGCCTACTACTTTATGATTTAACTGCATGAAATTCTAGAGCCAAATTCTAAGGAGAAACAATAGTTAAAAGCTCCAGTAAGATTTATATCAAATATGCCTTTTATCTTTTCAGTGCGGACCACTGAGAACAAGATCTATTCTTAAAAGATGGAAATAAAACAGGAGATATGTGCCAAAACCTATTAATACAATGAGTGCATCCAAATGTTACCAGTGACAGCAAGGCTAGTTCACTCTAAGGTTAGCTAAATAATTATTTTAAGGACTCACTGTCCTTTCTGGGAAAATGGACTGCAATGTCAAAAGTTCCAATGATGTGAAACATTTGAACAGTCATAAGTGTGGATTAAAACACAGACATCGCTAAATAAATTGTTAGATATACATTAAATATTTGTTTAAATTTTATAGTTGTATTTGTACTGAAATCATTATGCCACTTATCTCTGTTAGGCAGGTATCTCTTAGCCTGCCACAACTGTAAAGTGTAATTCAATAAAAGTGCCTATTACCATCATGGGAATGTAGCTATGATTCCCTTTGACAAGGAGTTGAGGAACCTAAGTGCACAGAGAGGTTACTATGAGATGGGGGCCTATTATTACTTTATGGACAATCATTAAAAACTGTGCTGGAGAAGTGAGATTTGAAGTCTCTATTCTTTCCTACAAACAAATTGTTTAGCATAGTTCCTAAAACACAGTAAGAAAATTTAAAGCATGTTTTTCCACGAATGATTTACAGTAACTCAAAGAATTGTCCAAGGTATGCATTCATAAGAAGATTTAGAAGATTTCTAACTGTCAATACTAAAATATGTTAGCCATTATTATTTTCTGCGTTGCTCTGACAATGGTTCTGATCCTGATTTGCATCAAGTAATGAGTAAGATGCTTTAAAGCAGATTATAAGAAAACCTACACAATGGATTGTGTTGCTCATTTATCATGAACTGTCATACAAGGTGTCAATTTGCTATTCATTTGTTTATTGCACCTTGTTTGTCTCCTACACTCACCCACTGATATGATTGTTTTCTCTTTATCAATTCTTTTAATTTATCTTTTCCTCTGCAGATGCTTTCATTCAGGCTCAGTCAAGATTGCTTCCACCATTGTTTGTTTGTTTTTTTTGTCCTAGCTTTATCTGCATTATGTTAATAAATGTGAAAGAATTAACAATCAACATAAAAATGACCCAAACTAAACTCACATTTCTTTTGTAAATTTGGTTGTGTAGTCCTGTTAAAGTATTATTAAAGTAAGAAAGTACAGATGGTAGCTGAAAATCCACACTGCTGTCTTTCACCATTCTATAATTCTTAGCCACTAGTTTGTTAGATGCTAGCAAATCTGTTTCATAATATATTTAAGATTAATAATAATTTCCTCCTTTTCTGATATCACTATTACATTATTTCTTTAGATATTAATTCCTTGTAAAACTTTTAAAGCTTTGTCACCACCAACCCTAATGTCATTTCATTTATAATGTGTCAGATTTAAGAAATATCATCAGAATAAGAACATATCATTTCTCATTTCTCAGTTCAAAATAATTTTTGTGAGTTTCTACAGATCACCAGACTAAACTCATAATGATCATCAAATCCATTATAATTTAGACTCAGATGTTTGGTGTCTACCTCTCTGCTTATTACATGTCTTTGTACTTATTACACATCTGTATTTTCATAATGTGCCACACTTGTTAGTGATTCTGTTTTTTGCTAGTTTGTTGTCTTGGTAAGTTCTCACTTTCCATACCACTAGATCCTGTTGGCCTTCAAATGCTAAGACATGATGCAAGGTTCATGTGTTGTTCTGCCACATAAAATTCTTTCTACTACCATATTCACTGGGCTCAATTACCATCACAACATTACTTAACTAATATTTAATGGTTAAAATATGCCTTTGATGAATCAGGATGACAATAACCAAGTACATTTTATGTATTTTCAAAAACATGGCTTCACAGGCAAAAATGAAGCTAAAGTACAAAGAAGCCACTAACGATGAAAATTTGTTATGATTTTGACACTCACTTGAATATTTAAGGCTGTACTTGTAATTGTAAATGAAAGCAATGCTGTCTTAGAGATTATTTTGGCTGATTGATTTCTGGTCCTTTGTCTTTTTTCTTCTATAGGGTCTACTACCTTATGTTTATTTTTTTATATTTCTACTCAGCAAAACCTCCGTGTTTCAGTTTCAAGTGGAATACTTAGTAGCAAAAGTTAATACCATATTTTAAGGGTATAATAAAATTAGGACAATAACATAATATTAATTGAACTTCTACCATCTGTTCAACATCATGTTGTGTTTTTATATGATTTTTTTCATCCAGTGGTCTCCAGTATCATGTGGGTACCACCACTACCCCCCCATTTATAACTCCCATATGTACTTTCATGGTGACTATATGTTGGTTTTCAAGTATAAATATTTAATTGCCTGCAAAAATAAGGTGTAATGTATAAGGGATTATACATTAATACTACAGCTTTTATCCCTCTACAAAGTATGGCAAAATGAAAATGGAAGGCAATGCTAGTTGTCTGAGAACAGCCAAGAGAAATTCTCAGAGACAAGTGATAAATTGCTTCAAGAAACCATTCAACAGAATCTATTAAGCCTGAAGAGATATATTTTTTTGTTTTCTCTGTATTTCTTTGGAGGCCTTTAGAGGCTTCCTAGTACTCACTCTGTAGACCAGGCTGGCCTCAAAATCACAGAGATCTGTCTGCCTCTGCCTTCCGGGTGCTGGGATTAAAGGTGTGTGCCACCACCTCCCGGCAAGATGTATATTCTTTAATCCAGCATGTCAACTCTGTCTTAAATATTCACAAAACACCCACATATATTTAGCAAAAAATATGGATAAGGGTGCATTTGAGTCATAGCCAAATTGTGTAGTCTCTGGATCAGAATAGATGAATCATATTATCCCACAAATCAGAAAGAATGAAAACAATTACAAGTTCACACATCAACAGAGGCTTCTATAAAGGAAGTTACATGCAGAATAATATACATTTACTTCCACTTATATAGAACTGAATAGAAAGTAAGTGTATTGAAGAGTTTTAGAGGTTATTGTAGTGATTGCTGTTCCCCTGAGAAGTAGAATGATGTCCTTTCTTGATTTAGATTTTAGGTGGATGGATATGTTCAGTCTGCCGGAACCCATCAAGATACACACTTGCAATTATGCTTATGTGTCTTTATTAAAGTGACTGATAATCTTCAGAAAGTCTATGTATTCCTTTTTTATGATCGATGGATATTATTGCTGGGTAAGTGTAATGTAGGGCCTATAACCCTGGGCTTTCTTCTTTGGCCTATTTGATGCTAACCAAGAGCTCAGTGCTGGGGCTGGTATGAATAGTGATAAAGATTTCAGATGTTTCTTGTCTTTACAGGCATTCACTTTCTAATTGAGGGAGTTTTGGGCTGAACACCTTCAGAGATAGACCTTGAAATAAGATATTTTGCTAAGGACTGGAAAGGAGAGAAAGGAAGGGAGGGAGAGAAGGATGGATAGAGGGTATGTGTAGGTGGATATTCACAGATGAAGATGACAGATCCAGCTAGAGACACAGGCAGCGGTGAGCCTCCTGATGTGGATGCTATGAACTGAATTCAGGTTCTCAAGAGCGTTATGTGATCTTAACCACTGAACCATCTATCCGGAACCATATATCTACAATTTTATAAGTTATATTCATACTTAACTATACATATACAAATTTATTTATATACACTCAGCTCATCAGGGAATGAAAAACAGAAAATGGAATACATTTTCATTTCCAGTCATGGTGCACAAATAAACAGTATAAACAAATGTGTATGCTGTGGTTGAGGATGAAGTGACCGTGAATAACTTTGGAAGTTTCTAGTTCATCCGCTAACCAGAAGACAGCTGGTGAGCATTGTGAGCATTGCTTAGAGAGAGGATATAAGTAGAAGAGGATTAAGGAAAATGGGACATTAATGTGCAACCTAAATTGAACATCTGGGCTGAGAGTGTAGCTCTGTGATGGAGTAGTTGTCTCACAGATGCAAGGCTTGAGATTCAATCCTCAGAATGAAAAAATTAACTAAACTAAATTTATATTTCAATTACAGTCGAAATTCCATTACGAAAAGGGCTATTAATGAGATAAAAGGGACTGGAAATAGTAAGTAAATAAAACATGTAGCAAGGCTTCAGACATGATGGAGAATTTATTTTTTTAAACCCTTTCCTATTATTAATCTTCTTTTAGGAAATATTTCCTGTCATGAAAGCAGAGACATTTATTATCAAATGACTCACATTGAGATTCATCTGATTTTTTTGTTGTTTTTCTTACTTTAAAACTGAAAAGTAGTTAGAAAGACAAATATGTTATCTGTCTTAAATTTGGTATGCATTTTGACAGCTCTCACAGAGATTTTGAGAGCCTTTTATCCAGAGTGGAAAGACTACTGTGTTGGTAGTGAGATGTGAGAACTGCACAGACACATTAGCTGAGCTGGTGATGAGATCTCTGTGACTCATTTGCTACTTGATTCAAAGGATGAGGAAATCTGTGTGAGACAGCATTTTTCTCAATTGTTTTAAAGGGGAAGGGTCATGGAGACAATGGCTCATTTTTAATGGATTTAAAATTAGTTTTAATTTATTGAGATCACATGCAGAAGATGTAGGGAGTCATTCTAAGATATTGCACAGAGAGAGAGAGAGAGAGAGAGAGAGAGAGGAAGGGAGGGAGGGAGGGAGGGAGGGAGGGAGGGAGGGAGGGATAGGAGAAGAGGGAGAGAGAGAGAGGAGATGGAAAGGGAGAGGGAGGGAGAGAGAGAGAGAGAGAGAGAGAGAGAGAGAGAGAGAGAGAGAGAGAGAGAGAGAGAGACCACTATCTGACTCACCTTTTAGCCTATTTTCTAACTTTTTTGGACAGTTCTTCAGCCATGTAATTTCTAGGAAGCTACCTGTCACTCATTGGACCACAATTCTCTTTAAACACTCCTCATAAGTACACAGATAGAGAAGCAGAAAATAGTGCATCAATTCAGAAGGAAAATCATGAATTAAAAACAGACCAATGTCATCATTTACTACCCCACCTCCTGACATGCAAAATCTCATTGGATTGTTTTGTTACTTTCATTTCTAAATCCCAAATTACATGAAATAAAGATAACTTGAAAATATTCATGTCTACTCTTTTTTGTTAAACATTTCTCTCTCTCTCTGTGTGTGTGTGTGTGCATGTGTGTGTGTGCGCGCGTTTGAGCCCTTGGCATGATGCATGTATGGAGTCACAAGACAACCTGTAGAGAGGTCAATGTTGTCTTTCCGTGATGCAGAGTCTGGATATGGAAAAGTGAACCTTCTGATTGGTCCTTTTCTGGTGTCTTATAAAGCATTTTATGTTCAAGTCAAATAAATATTGGTGGGAAAACTAATAAAACTGAGTATGGTTTGTATGTAGATGGCAATACTTCTCAGTAATGACAGAGAATGAAATGTTGACAAGTCTGACATCACAAATGAACCTCCAGTTCATCACGGGGAACAAAAGCTGTTAAACACATGGCCTTTTGGAAAACTCTAGTTTGTAGAAAAGAATGAGATCAGTAATTGCTAGAGGCTGTGGGTGGATGAAAGGATTGATTCTAAAGTTGCAGGAAGGAATCGTTGGAGTAAATGGAATTCTTTATTTTCATTTTAGCAGTGGTGGCTGTATAGCTATGGCTATTATTATATTTTATTAAAATGCACAGAGTGACACACCTAAAAGCATGAGTTTATGAGTTTGACCACATGCAAATAATCCAGTAATAATTTTTTTTTAAATTTTGTTCTCGTTTAAAAGCTAGACTTTTCCCCCAATTTTCATTAAGAATTGGTGGCTCCACAGTCTTGGTCCTCTTTCTGCAACATCCTGTGATACATAGGCTCAGATGCACTGCTCGTCAGCATTTCTGTTGCAGGCATCTGTGCTGCTTGTGTGGTGATATGACTAGACAGAATGGTTTGTTTTCTTTATGGAGGAAGGGCAATGGCTGATGAAGAACAGCCTGCTTGTTACCAACATACTTAGAAGTTCAAAATAGTTCAGTATTTTGAAAGATTTTTTTCACCGTCTTGAATCATTTAATTTTTAACTAACAAAGACTACTTATTAGAGTTTGATAAGAAAAATTGGAAAGTTAATGGGACTCTCATACAATGTAAAAAATGCCATGAAGGTTAGGAAGGAAGGAAAAAAGGAAGGAAGGAAGGAAGGAAGGAAGGAAGGAAGGAAGGAAGGAAGGAAGGAAGGAAAGGACTAATTTTATGTTAAGGTGTCTGTTAAGGTACAATGAATAATATTGACTGACTCCTGAAGGAAATATTGGAAGTAAAAGAGAGTTTTCAAAAGAAAAAGTTTTGTAAGGAAAAATTAAAATTTATAAAAAGAGGAAAGGATCATAGCTCGTCCTGGGGTCATCTGACATGGGTTCAGGTTGTTGCTCTGATAACATTAGGTAAATAAACTGCTTTACATGGAAGTTTTCTGAGTCTTTGGTCACCCTACTGACCACAATAAAGATTGAAAGAGGCAGTATATCATATATAAAGTGGTCACGACAGCTTCCAGAATACAAAAGTGTTATTGTGTGTAATTGTTTTCAATGTAAAGAAAGCAGCAAGGCCTCCACTATGTGTTCACTGTCCCCCTCCCAGCTGTGCATTTGTATTACTCTTCCTCCTTTCTCTGATGAATAGTTCCACTTCCTTCTGATCTTACAAAACCATCAATGCTCCTTCTTCCCTTTTGTTTGTGTGCTTTTCATTTAAGCCAGTATAGACTCTTTAGCGCTCTCACTTCAATGTGCTAGCAAGAAACATTATGGTGAATAGATTATGGATCATGTGGACACCTAGATATGATCATCTTTGAAACAGCTGTACAAGTTCTTGAAAGGCAAATGTGGTTGTTGAAACTCATACCTTTCTATAAAGTCAACCATCAGAGGGGGAAAATAGGATGGCCAGGTATCTACTTAATTAGAAGTTGATGTCAACATGAGCTGACTGTAGAAACAAGATGATTTTTATTTTCGAGTTACAGTAGTAACTTTACTTAAGAAAATTAGACTTGTATCTCTGATATTTAAAATCTAAAAAGATTATATAGTCCACTAATGTGCAGCCCATTGAACTTGAGAAAGTGTGACTTAAAGAAGTACCATGCCCCTCAAATTTTGTCACTTTGTAACTCTCTCTCAACAATAAAATGTTGTTAAAAGTGTAATTGTTTAGTTTCCATAAAGCAAGTTGCCCTTTTTTAAAAGAAAACAAGAGAGAGAGATAGGCTGATATTATCATCTTTTGTTGTATGAAATGATTATTGTATTTTTAAAACTAGTGTTTGGTGAAATAAGCATGAATGGGGTGAGTTTTTTGTTTCTTTGGTTTTTGAATAGGCTTTTCTAAGTAACCCAGACAGTTGGTTTGAGCTCTTTCTACCTCAGCCTCCTTAGTGCTGCTATTACAGGCATACAATTCCATGACAGTTTTTAATGACCTCTTAAAAGTATTTTAAATGTGCTATTATTTCACGAATATAATCTCATTTTGATAGTTCCAGCCAAAGGTTATAAAAGTAAACCTCTGTAAGTGTGAATGTATTTCTATGCCCTCTGGTTGTCTATCTTCAGTCATAAGTGGAAATTTTAAACCAGGACACCCAGAGGCCTAAAGAGTTCCAGAACTTACATTTTAGTTGTATAATCCAAGACTTCAAAATCTTAGCAGTCATTGCCAAATTGCAAACTCACACTTATACTACAGAGAACGAGAGTGACTGCTTTGTACACTTTTGGCACATTAGATGCTTTGACAATCACTTTGAAAGTTCAAGTGCTTATTGAGTGAAACACTTTTCTGGTGATCAGCAATTACTTTGCACATATTTACTTTGCTTAATAATGCTTTGGATTTGCTTTTTCAGATTTAATTTATATACCTACATATCTTGTTTAGTTGTTGTTTTTAAATATTCTATATGTTAATTTCATATCTGGCACATATCACAGAGAGAACTATTTCAAAAGAACACATTTTAATACAAACAAACAAGCCAGCACCACCTTTTCCTCAGGGCTGATAAGATGGATGGAAATCTACAAAAGAAGAAGTATCTCTGTATTGAGTTCCTTCCCTACTTAAGCCCTCCCTCCTCCGTTTCCCACTATGCATATGATATTTCCTTTCCTTCGTAGGTAGTGTCTGTTACTAAAGTGGCACAGGTACAAATGAATGTGAAAAGCACTCCATCTGAGAATCAACCACCCTCCCACCATCAGTGGTTCCAGGAATGTGACAGCCTTTCCTAAATGTTATCAAGGGTACCTGGGAGGCTGCAGAAACTCTCATAGAAATCTGAAGACTATCCCACAGCAAATCAACTTGAGTGGTATAAATGCTATGATGGAAGAGATGGAAGAGACCACTGGGGTCTCCAGAGACCTGACCAATTTCTTCACCTAATAATAATCTGTTCTTATCATCCACTATCTACAGACTCAAGAATTTGACTGTGGCAGACCCATCCTTAACTAAGTGGGAACTGTTAGATCTCTCTCTTCATTTCTCCTGTCTCCTTTCATCCTGCCACTAAGTGTCTGAAACTCCAGCTGCCAAGAAGTCGAACTATGAGAAAAATTAGCTAAACAAGTAGCAATGAACCACATCCTCTTCCTAAAGCCCCCATGGTATGCAGCATAGAGCTGGACAGGACGTGGAGACACTCACTATGGAAGGAAGTTCTGAGTGTTGCTTAAGATCTCCAGCTGAAATGAGTCTGTGTTTTCATTTCCTCTTTATTCTAATTTCTTTTTCTTTGAGACAAGATCTCACTATATACCTGAGGCTACGCTCTAAATCACAGTCCTCCTGCATAGACCTTCCAAATGCTTTGATTACAGGCAGGCCCCATGATGCCTGTTAGCGAAAGGGAATGACTTAGCAAGAACATGGGACAGAGCACTCAGGGGCCCATTGAAGCTTATACTTAAGAACATTTTAGGGTGTTCCTGAGAAATCAAAAAAATAATTACTTTTCGTTTCAGCTCATGTATCACACATTAGTCAAAAACAATTGTCAATTTTTTTCTTAATCTGTTCTTTGACATCTGTTACATAATAGTGTATTTATAAACTTTCTCAAGTTTTTTAAAGTTGCCAAATTTATCTATCACGTGAGATACCTTCTTAATCTGATATTATAAATATACTCTACATTTTCAAACTAATATTCTATAACTAAATTTTCTATCACTGTTTTTAGATGCATGTGCCATTTATTTCATGTTGTTGTATCTGGTGTCTGTTCTCAAGGGTAGCTCACATGCAGGGCTTAATCCTTTGTCTGATCCAGACTCACAGGCTGGGCAGTTCTAAAGGTGCACTCCATCCTCACTTAGGGCTAACTGAGATCCCAGTATATATTGCAACTCGGCTCTACTCTTTGACACTGGCTGCATTCTCTGCATGTCCCTCAGAGGGTGACCTCCAGGGTCAGTTAACAGCCAACACATCTCTGATGGGCAAGTCCTTGTATATATCAATAAAGCACTGTTGGCCAATAGGGAAGCAAGATAGATGGGACTAGGAGTCCAGGAGAATTCTGGGAAGGAGAAACACAGGGAGTCATCATGTAGCTGCCATAGGGGTAAGAAGTCGGGACCCTTTTCTCCGGTAAGAGAAATACTTAGATTAACAATTATGGGGTAAATACTTAAGTCAGAGCTAGCCAGTAAGAAACAAGCAAGGCCAACAGATACAGCGTCTTGTGTGCTATTTGGGGACTACAACTCGGCAGAGCCCAGGTGACTGGTGGGGAAAAACCAAAGCGGCTGGATAGGAAAAGGCTTCTCTCTACACATCTCTATCTCAAAAAATGCATTTTGGAGATGCGTCAAATTCAAAATGAACTTGAAGTGACTAACTAAATGTATTTTTCTTCTGTAGACTAAGTTAAAAATCTCACTACACTGTACTGAGTAATTTGGCTTTATACTTCCATTAATTTTTTTTCAAAAAGTATTATTGGGATGGGCATGTGCATGGTATACTCTTATGAAAGTCAGAGGACAGCTTTCTGGAGTTAGACTTTTCCTTCTGCTATGTGGATACGAGGAATTGAACTCAGTTCTTCAGGTTTGGCATTAGATTATCTATAATTGCTGAGTCATCACACTGCTCCCACACTTCCAGTTTTAAGTACCACCTTCATTATATAGTGAGTTTCCTTTTGGACACATGTTTGGATTTGATCTGTTTAGAATATCTGAATCTTCTGCTTATATTTTTTTGATTTGTAATACATTTTAAAGTGCATGGGTTTTTCTCTGTGTGTGTGCGCGTCTGTGTGTGTACCAGGTGCATGTAGTGCCCTCAGGGGCCAGAAGAGGTCATCATATCCTCTATGACTGGAGCTACAGAAGGCTGTTAGCCATCATATGGGTACTGTGAACCAAATCCATTCCTCTGCAAGAGCAACAAGTCCTGTTAACTACTAGATGGTGTTTCCACCACCTTGACACAATCTTTTGGTGATGGTAGACTTAAGTTAAGCTCTAACACTCCATCAGACAAGTTCCTCTACACCATTCTCTTTGTTCCTTTTGCTTTTAGTTCCTCTTACAGGAAATTTACCTTATTTCTCAAGGGCACATCAAAGCAAAGGTAGACTTTACTTGCCATTGTACTGAATGTATGATGCATGAAGATTTGAAGCAGAATTTTCCTACATGTATATGATTTTAAAACAAATTCCATAGTAATATAGAATTCATATAAACAATGTAGTCCTTGCTCTTTGTTATCTTTGTAGAATCTCATAGTCTTCTTATATATCGTAAACTTATCTCTTGATAACTTTATTTTTAGGTCTTTTGAGACAGTCATTTTTGTTATTGATTACTGAGGTTTGAAAGCTAATTTTGAATCTGACAATATTTAAAGAAAATGTTGGGGGGGCTAGAGAGATGGCTCAGTGGTTAAGAGCACTGACTGCTCTTCCAGAGGTCCTGAGTTCAATTCCCAGCAACCACATGATGGCTCACAACCATCTATAATGAGACCTGTCGCCCTCTTCTGACATGCAGGCAGAACAGTGTGTATACAATAAATAAATATTTTTTTTTATTTTTGGTTGTGAGCCTAGCCTTTAACGGCTGAGCTATCCCTCCAGCCCTAAATATTTTTTAAAAAAAAAGAAAAAATGTGTAGCTCTAACAAAACGTTGATTTATACACTTACACATTTTCTTTTTTAGCTAAAGGAAATCATTTTTAAGCAGTGGCAATTTTTTTCTTTCTAATTAAAATAACTATTTTTCTTTCTTGTCTTATTCTTTTGGCTATGCTCACCAACATAGTGACTATGAAAGAGTTTTCTTTGGCTTGTTCCTGATTTTAATAAGAATTTTTGTGACATCTCATCAGTCAATGAGCTTTTATTCCTGGGTAAAGTTTGAATATATAAAGTATCTAGTTAAGACAATGACTTGAGGATGAGCCATCCCAAAGTAGTCTGGAAAAATCATAATTGAGAAAGGGATGGTGAGTCTGTGCAGGTGGTTTCTACTAGAAACCTGCTGGTCCAGGAGACACAGAGAAACTGTTTTACTGACAGAATAAATAAACAGAAGGTGGAGGGGAATTCAATTATATGACATAAGCTCTTTTAAAAACAAAAGAAGTGATGTTAAAATTTTATAACTCAGAAGATATATTTAGCAGGACAGTAGATTTGATATGTCAGGCAGGAAGACCCTATCAAATAAATATATTTAAGTGCAAAATAAATTCCAAAGATTTGGAAGTCATAAAGTAAAGTAAAAGCAATTTGAAGTACAGCTCTAGGAAGTCTAAGGCAGAATTAATAAGAACTCAAAATAGATAGAGGAACAGATGGAGTGAGGCAATAATTAAGCAATGGAAGACATTTACCCCAAGTGGAAGAAAAGCAGATTCTTCATACAGAAAAAAGTGAAAGTTCCTGGCAAGGTTGAGAAAATAAAATTTGGCATATATTGCTAAAATTTATGAATATTAAGAAAAAAATCGAGAAGCTAGATCAATGGCTCACTGGTTAAGAGCACTTGTTGCTCTAGCAGAGGATCCAGGTTCTATTTCCAGGACATACATAATGGCTCACACCTCTGTTGCTCCAATTTCAGAGATCTAATGCCCTCTTTTGACCTTCTTGAACACCATGCACACATTCAGAATACAGAGGCACATGCAAGCAAAACATTTGTACACATATGATGAAATAATAAGTTAAAAAGAAATTTAAATAAAAATGAGATTTAGGAAAGAAAAATGTATGAATCTTCAAGAAAAAAGAAAGCATTCATATGGACACAATGGCACCAAGGATAATGCAAGGCAAATTTCAATGCTAACAGAACATTAAAGTTTAAGGTTGAGAACAGTAATAGCATTAGGCAACATTTCATAGTGAACGGCTTGGTGAAGAGTAAGATAAAACTATTATGAGCCAGTCAGGCGGTGGTGGCTCATGCCTTTAATCCCAGCACTTGGAAGGCAGGGGCAGGTCTATCTCAGTGATTTCAAGGCCAACGTGGTCTACAAAGTTGAGTTCCAGGACAATTAGGACTGTTACACAGAGAAACCCTGTCTCAAAAAAAAAAAAAAAAACAAAGAATAAACAAAAACCCCAAAACTGGAAAACTATTAGACCATGGCAATATCCTTCAAAAGTAGAGAAGTCTGGTTCCATATGCTACACCACTAACCCTTTAAAAAATTAAAACTTAAATCATTACTTGATGGGATATGTCAATAAGACTGTTGGCCAATAGGGAAGCAAGATAGGTGGAACTAGGAGTTGAGAAGGATTCTGGGAAAGAGAGACACAGACAGACACAATGTAGCCACCATACCAGTAAGAGGTCCGGACCCTTTCCCCGGTAAGAGAAATACTTAGATTAATAATTATGGGTTAAATACTTAAGTCAGAAATAGCCAGTAAGAAACCAAGCAAACAGCCAACAGCTTAATAACTAATATAGCCTCCTGTGTGTCAATTTGGGGGACTGCAAAGCGACAGGGCCCAGGCGACTGGCAAGGACAAGACTACACTCTACAATTACTGCTTCTTTTTCAAAGATATTTGTGTGAATTATTGTATAATGATGACTACCACTGTATTAATTTCTTCACATATCCATCATTAGCAAAAGCTATGTTGTCAGTCTCCTGGTGTTGTTCATCTATTATCTCTTTAGACAGAAATTAGGGGGAATGTAACTATAAACACAAGTGTAAAGAAGAGATGAATGAAGCAAAACTGAATCCTGAATTTAGAAAAATTTTAAATGCAGCACAGTAGATACATTCTAGACCTAAAAGAGATAAATGCTACCTATGGAAAGTGAAGAAAAAAATATAAAAATACTCAATAAGAATGAAAATTAGCCATGAACATTAGGAGATAAAAGAAACCAAAATAAGTAGTTCTATGTAACTATACAAAATTTGAAAAGCTAAAGAACATACATACATTCTTTGAAAATGAAAATTAGCACAATTAGCCCCAAGATTCACTTTTAAAAACTGAGGAGAGTGAGAACTAACTAAAGATTGAAAACTTTACTATTTTTTAGTAGATGTTAAAATAACATTGAAGCAAATGGATGATTACAGTGCTTGACTGATTGACCAGTCATTTCCCCCTTACCTTTGTAATAGAATGTGAGTAATGTTTCATTTCACATTTCAGGAAATCAACAGGAGCAAGCACACTGCAGGAGGGCAGGCTTCACATACAGCACCAGAAGTTATCAGCAAATTAAAGAGATAACAAAAATATCACATAGATATAGCCAAGGGAATAAAAATCTAAAATCAGAGTGAGAAAAACAATGATTTTTTATTTTATTTTCCAGTTTAAATTTAGATAAGAAACGAGGTTGCTTCACAAGTCAGTTCCAGGTCCCTCTCCCATTCCCTCCCCTCCTCCCGTGCCCTCCCCCTAACACCCCCCCCCCGTTATCCCCTCATTCCCCCAGGGAGGGTGAGGCCCTCCATGGGGGTGTCCATAGTCTGTCATTTCATATAGGGCAGGGCCTAGACCCTTCCCCAAGAGTTCAGGGTGAGAGTGCACCTCACATTGTTCTATGGGAGTCCAAAGCCCGTGTGTATACTTGGGATGGGTACTGATCTGCTGCCCAAGGCTCAATAGATTCCCTAGGCCTCCTCACTGATTTTTACCTTCAAAAAAACTAAAAGAAAGCATTAGATTAGTGAAGAGCTAAATCCTTTTCTACTAAATCTATAAGAGAAAGATCTCTTTTACGGTGACTGTCAGTCACTTTATTAGAGACACCAATGAACTCAAGGACTCAACAAATAAAATTTTATTCTTTAAAAATTACTTATGATTGTTTCTTCTCACCTACAAGGTAAAAGGGGTCATAGTAATAATAAGGAAATTCTAAAGACTTTTTAGCTAATTGGGAGGCCTATGTTCTATTACCAACAGAAATAACTAACTAGAAACAAATAACAGAAATCAAACCTTTCATATTAAGAGCAAAATCTGCAAAATAGTTGTGAATAAGCCTGAAAACATGGCAAAAGGCCTATATGAATAAAGTTATAAATCTCACTAAAAAGCATAAAATGAATTCACATTATGAAGGAGATGAGTAGAAGAATGAGTCAAAGTTTCTCAAATATTAAATCTACTCAAAAGGTACCATTGTGTGTGTGTATAATATTATACTATATTATAATATATATTATATATATACTGTGAGAGACTAGAAATCTCCCAGGTGCATCACAAGGCATAGAAAGTTGAACAACGGTAAAAACTGAAAATCCTCGGAAAGCATTAGAAAAGTGGTCTTGTAATACTGATACACACATCCAAAAGATGGCAGATTGGACTCCATCCTCATACACAGCCAAGTCAATTCTTTTTAGTCAGTGCAGAAATCAAAAGGAAAACAAGAGAACATAAGCATCACACAAAGAATTTGGGGGAATGGTTTGGAAAAAGAAAACAGCGATAGGACTTTTACAGATATGTTTTAGTTAGTTTGTTTTAGGTGTGTGAGCCAGTGTCAGACGTAGCCCATAGCCCACATTGGTCTTGACTTTGATATGTAGTCAAGGCAGTCCTTGAATGGCTGATCCTCCTGCCCTAGTTTATAGACATAAGTCTCCACACTAGATTTGGGAATATTAAGAAACCATAGAAGAAAAAATGTTGATAAACACATTTGATTTTATAAAACAGTTAAGTATATGAATAAAGTGGTGGTTTAAAGGAGAAACGTCCCCCATGGGCTCATGTATTTAAACACTCGGTCACCAATTGGTGGTGCTTTTAAGGAAGTTGTGGAACTTTTAGGTGTGGCCTTGCTGGAGAAAGCACATCACTGGAGGCAGATTTGGGCGGTAGATAGCTTTGTGCCATTTTCAGTTGACTTTTTCTGCTTTCTATGAGTGAAGATGTAATCTCTCTCAGCTTCCTGCTCCTGACACCACGACTGTGGCTTTCTGTCATGTCTCCCTGCCATGATGAGCTCTTAGCCCATGGAACTGCAAGTCAAAATCAGTTCTTTTCCTTAAGTTGCTGCTGGTCATAGCAACAGAAAAGTAATGAACATATGTATGCCACCCAATATTCAAATAGTTCTTATAAAGTAAAATTTTCAATAGGAAAAAATAGACATTGTATAAAAGGGCAATCTATGGATGTGCAGATACTAATAAATAATAAATATGAAATGGTCAAGTTCTACTGTAGTCAGAGACCAGAAATGGAAGTGAAAGCAACATCACTTTGAAAGACTCACACTATGGAGAAACCAGTGTGTGCATACCTGCTACTGGAAGGAATGGAGAAGAAAGGCCTTCTTTAATTTCGAGTGTGTGGTCATTCATTTTAAGTTCTAAGGTCTTTTAGAATGAAATATCCCAGTCAATGATTTATTGAAACTCAAAGTATAAGCCAGGTAGGGCAGTGTGTACAGACAAAGTATGTCTGTAATTGCAGCACTGGGGAGGCTAAGGCAGGAAGATTGTAAGACCCAGTTGCGTACTTGTCTTCAAAATGAAAAACAAGCCCAATAAAGAAATGAATAAACAGGTAAGTGCAAACTGGTAGTTCTTGAATCCTAACATCCAAAGCCTGTAGCACTGAGATGTAAGATGCGTAAGAATGAGTATGCAAGTTTGCTTGCTACAGTTTGGAGTGCAGAAAGATTAGGATAATTCATCAGTAGAAAAACTCACCATTTAAAATATCATTGATACCATGGCTACTCAAATAATGACCTGGATCTCTAGTAGTGGACATGGATGCAATTCCACACTTCCTTGTTAGGGAGCAGAATGACTAGAATTTTGCATATTAAAATAACGTTAGAAACAATGGTAAACTTTCTTATCTGTACATAATTACATGAGTTGAGCACTCCATTCTCCCCTTCCATAAAGCAAATGTACATGTAGATTTATGAGCTCAAGAGATGTTTCTCTGGCTGAGATTTCCAGAGATCTGCAAGGATGACACCAACTGGCAATCTAAGCAATAGTGGAGAGGCTAGTTAAATGCCTTCCCCGATAAATAGAGTGGCAACTACCTTGTATGCCATCCTAGAGCCTTTATCCAGTGGCTGATGGAAACAGAGGCAGACACCCACAGCTAAACACTGAACTGAACTCCTGGAAACCAGTTGCAGAGAGGGAGGAGTCATGAGCAAAGGGGTTAAGACCAAGTGGGTGAAACACACAGGAACAGCTGAGCTGAACAAGGGGGGAGCTCATGGACTCCAGACTGATAGCTGAGAGATCAGCATGGGACTGATCCAGACATCCTTAATGTGGATGTCAGTGAGGAGGCCTAGGCAATCTTTGAGGCCTTAGGTAATAGATCAGTATTTATCCCTGGCATTTGAATGGACTTTTGGAGCCCATTCCACATGGAGGGATGCTCTCTCAGCCTGGACACATGGGGGAGGGCCTAGGCCCTGCTGTGGATGATATGACAGACTTTGGAGATCCCCCATGAAGGGTCTCACCCTCACTAGAGAGTGAAGTGGGGATTGGGTGGGGAGTTGGGGGAGTTGAAGGGGGTGGGGAAGGGGGAAGGGAGAGGGAGCTGGGACTGACATGTGAAGCAAGCTTGTTTCTAATTTAAATTTTAAAAAAAGCTCAAGAGTACTTTCTAAAAATGGTACCTATGAAGCAAAAAGAGGAGGAAGTCCGACAGGCTAGAGCACGCCTGGAAATACAATTGTAGTGGTAACAGTCTCAGCCAACTTAACAGAAATCACCAGAACAATGATTATCCTCTGGAGCAGCCTGACTTACAGCACTAATGGCCACATAATCCTCTGGCCTGCATACACTCAGTCATTGTCTGGGTTGCACACTCCTAAGACTATAGCATCAACTCTAGGGCTAACGTGTCAATTGAAGTTCTAGGACTGGAAGCTGTCAGTCAAATTCAATTTCTGCAGCACATTGGGAACTTAATGAAGGGAGATGGAACCATGAATGGGCATGCAGGACACTTTTCTTTCAAGACAGGGTTTCACTGTGTAGCCCTGCTTCTCCTGAAACTCAACAGAGATCTCCCTGCCACTGCCTCCTGAGTGCTGGGATTGAAGGTGTGTGCAACCAGGAATGACAGTGCAAGCTTAGAGAAAGAAGCACAAACAGGCAAATATACCATGCTCGGTTATTCTCTTTCTCTTATTTAGGGATTAACCAAAATCTAAGTCAACAATAAAAAGATTTTCTAGTACTTATGCCCCAGAAATAGACAGCTACACACACGTTCATCTTTGCAAATTAATACAAATGATTTCATAAAGTGATAGTGAAAGAGTTGATATCATAAATTTTACATGAAATCACATAAGTTCGTGTGTGTGTGTGTGTGTGTGTGTGTGTGTGTGTGTGTGTGTGTACAATGAGATATTGTGAGATTTCAGGGCATTTTACTTTTCTTCCATGTAATTTGATGTGTCTCCTAAAACCTTCCTTTAAAAATCAAGTACTGTTTTATATCTGATGTGTCTCTTGAAGCCTTCCTTTAAAAAAATCAAGCATTATTTATATAATATGAATAAAAGCTAGTTAAGATAGGTTCATCCTAAGAAATGAATCCTCAGAACTCTGGTAGTCATGGTAACTTACATGCTATAATAAGAAAAGCTAGCTAGGATATCTCATTAAACAAAACAAACTGAAACTGACTTGTCTACTGAAATCCATTGTGTAGCCTGAGAAATGGTACAATTGGAAGCTACCAAAATAGACAAGTCACAATTCTTGAGTCTTAATCCTAGATAATTTAATCTTCCTCTGATGAATGTCTTTTCACTTAAACAGTAGCTGCTCTTTGAAAAGTCTAAGACACTGAACTAAGAAAGCAATGTCCAAATGGTTTCCTTCCACTCTAAGAAGGAAAAAAAAATGATGAGTTCCTGCTGATTTCATGGAAAACATAAAAGTCACAATTCTGTAGGTTACTGAAGCTTTGACCTTCTAGGTCAAAGTATCTTTCCTTTTCTGAAGGAAAAGGTGTTTTTCTGTTAAGTTGGTAACATTTGCAGAAATATGTTTTTATGGAACAACCAGGGTGTATGCAAAAATAGCTGAGATGTTTGTTTCAGCCATTTTAGGGTTTCCTATTCAGTCATTCGAAGACTCTTTTATATCCATTTGTTGTTTGTCATCTTGGATGAGAATTCTCCAAGACTTAAAGGAGAAGATTCTAGAAGTCCAACAGGGGATTATTAGTCATTATGTTTTCAGATAATAGAAGGCATGCCATGTTCTATGGACAAGAATTCTTAATATAAAAAAGTGCCCACATATCTCTGGAGAGGTAACATGTGAAAAACAATCCCTTAAGTAGGAACCACAGGAAACAACTGCCACCTAAGAACTGAGCAACAAAGGCAAGGGATTGGACTAATTAAAATAGAATAGGTAGGAAAAGGGCATTAACAGAGGGTCACTAGCCAGTTGGGCTTAGAGAAGGAGCCCTGAGGTTCTGGTAACCAGGGCTCTTGAGGGGATTAACAATTGGTGCTGGCATCCCTGAGCCTAGAGGAGGCCTCATGCGGTGTAAAGGTCTTGATGATTCTTTAAAGTTAATTCTAAGATTTAGAATGGGGTCAGAAAAAGTCTGTTCTCAGTAGGTAAAAGCAATTCAGTGCACACACAGCTACTAAGTAGACACATTCTTTGGGACCCTCCCATAATTCAGCTTCTTTAGTTGACTGGATGATGTCAGGGGATTTTTCCAAGTAACACAAAAACCAAGTGCCAAGCAGATGTGGGTTTTTCCTGTGACTTACTTAGCAATTGCATGGTCCACTTCAGCTTATTCTGATTTGGGACTCTTGAAGAATCATAGATTTTTCTATTCCTCATGTATTTGACTGCCATGAAAGGGAAACTTTGAGTACATAGATGAACAAAATATTATTTCAGAAGATGCAAAGACACCTCAATTCAGTGTAATGATGAAATTAGCTTGCCTGTTTCCACTGTTAAATTTAATAGCTACCTAATTGTGATTTTAAAGAAATAGAATAATTTAAAAATGATTCCTTTAAGAAAAATGAAGCAGAAAAGAAAGCCACCTGAATACATCCATTCTTTTGATAAGGACCGATTGAGCTATTGATGCTTATTGGACTCCATACCGGGTGGACAGACAAAAACTGCTTCTTGTACAAAGGAATTCTTTATAAGATAATGGACAGAGGTGCATATGTATCTGCCTAACATTTCCCTTTATCTTGTTTCACTGTGTTTATGTTATATAGTATATCACTCATATATGTAGTATAAATACCATTAAGTAGGCTGCACTTAATAAGTAAATGCTGCACAGAAAAATAATTTGCTTTCTAGGAATCCATAGTTATTTGAAGTTATCTCAATTATAATAATATTTGAATAATAAAGAGTAATTTTAAATAAACAAATCAAATGCATGAATAAGGGAGCTCTGATAATTACAGCCAGCCTGGTTGTGGTTGTAGTTATGAACTTCATTGCCACCTAGTGGCAGAAATATTTAGAAGTGGAACCAAAGAGCTAGGCCATCTTCTACTTAGAGAATGCAGCTGTGTATCTGAAGGGACCAGGTACCACGGAGCTCCAGTCTCTTCATTCAACATATTAGTCCCCAGCTTCTCTAATTTGTCTCTACAAAGGGTGTGGAAGGAAATCACATCAATAGAATATAGCATGGTTAACATTTGTCTCCAGCTTCTTTTGTTTGAAAAGGGGAAAAATCAAAATGTGTTCTACCTCAGAAATAAGTGCTGTCTACAAACTGGGAAAATTATAAAACTAAAAATCTATGAGTCATATAAAGGGGAATTTTGATAGTCTCAACAGATTCTGTGTCATCATAGAGCAAGTAAGTGATTGTATTATGAAGTGTCCAAGTATGTTGGAACTCAGATACAAATGACTTGTTTCAAATCATGCTAATGTTTAACTTTTCGAAGTTTTTGCTATGCAGCCCAGGGCAGTCGAAAACTTGCTAAGCGACCCAGGCTAGCCTTGAACACACTTCTTATTCAGCTTCCCGATGCTGGGATTGTCTGTTCTCACTATGACCACACCTACTTCTGGTTCTTTCTTTCCTTGGTTCCTCCCCTCAATTCTCTCTCCTTCCCTCTCCCTCCTCTTTTGTCTTTATCATTTACAATATTACAATACCATTTACACTAATTTTTAATTTTTTCTCTTCTCAAACTCACCTATTTCACCTATTATTTTCATATTCTTCAAATATTTTAAGAATATATATATATGAATATATATGTACTTGGTTTCTCAAAACAGGGTTTCTATGTAGCCCTTGATCTCTGGAACTCATTCCATAGACTAGACTGGCCTTGAACTCAGAGATCCACCTGCTTCTGCCTCTTGAATGCAAGGATTGAAGGAATGTGTCACCACGATTGGCTATTATATGTGTATATATTTAAAAAATAAAACTGTAACTTTTTATTTGGAGAATTGATAACCTTTTAAATTCTTTTTTATTCTTTTATTTAAATAAGAAACAATCTTATTTTACATATCAATCACAATTCCTTCTCCCTCCCACCCTTCCATGCCCCCCACTGGACTTCCCCCACACTGTCCTCCATCCACTCCCCAGGGCCAGTGAGGCCTTCCATGGGGGATCGTCAAAGTATGTCACATCATTTGGGGTAGGGCCTAGGCCCTCCCCAGTGTATTTAGGCTGAGAAAGTAGCCCTCTATGAGGGAATGGGCTCCCAAATTCTATTTGTGCACTAGGGGTAAATACTGGTTCCACAGCAAGAGGCCCCATAGACTGCCTAGGCCTCCTAACTGTCACCCAAGCTGAGGGGCCCTGGTTCAGTCCTATGCTGGTTCCCCAGCTGTCTGACTGGGGTCCATGAGCTCCCACTTGCTCAGGTCAGCTGTTTCTGTAAGTTCCCCTAACATGGTCTTGACCCTTTTGCTCATCACTCCTTCCTCTTTACAACTGGATTACAGGAGTTCTGCACAGTGCTTAGCTGTGGATCTCTGCTTCTGTTTCCATAAGCTATAGGATGAAGGCTCTAGAACAACATTTAAGGTAGTCATCAGTCTCATTATAGGGGAAAGTCATTTAAGCCTCTCCACTATTGCTTAGATTCTTAGATGGGGTCATCCTTGTGGTTCTCTGGACATTTCCCTAATGCCAGATTTCTCTTTAAAGCTATAATGGCTCTCTCTATTAAGGTATATATTTTCTTTCTCTCCTCTATTCATCCACTGACTCAATCTTCCTGATCACTCATGTTTTCCTCCCCTCTCTTCTTCTTTCCTCCTCTATCTTCTACCTTCCTCCTCCTTCCCCTTCCCCCGTGCTGTCAATTTCTTCAGGAGCTCTTGTCCCTGTCCCCTTCTTTGGGGGACCATGTATGTTTCTCTTAGGGTCCTCTTTGTTTCTTAGCTTCTCTGGAGGTGCGGATAGTAGGCTGGTAATTCTTTGTTCTATGTCTAATATCCATATATGAGTTAATACATACCATGCTTGTCTTTCTGTGACTGGGTTACCTCACTCAGGATGGTTTCTTCTAGTTCCATTCATTTGCCTGTGAATTTCAGGATTCTGGGGTTTTTGTTTTTGTTTTCTTTCTGCTGTACCACATTTTCTTTATCCATTCTTTGGTTGAGGGGCATCTAGGTTGCTTCCAAGTTCTGGCTATTACAAATAATGCTGCTGTTCAATGTCCTTGTTCTATGAATGTGCATTCTTTTGGTATATGCCTAAGAGTGGAATTGCTGGATCTTGAGGTAAACTGATTCTCATTTTCCTGAGAAACTGCCATACTGATTCCAAAGTGGCTGTATAAGTTTGCACACCCACCAGCAGTGGAGGAGTGTTCCCCTTTCTCCACATCCTCTTCAGCATAAACTGTCATTGGTGTTTTTTTATTTTAGCCATTCTTATTATATATTTTTAAAGATTTATTTATTGGTTGAAGTGTGTGTGTGTGTGTGTGTGTGTGTGTGTGTGTGTGTGTATGTATACACAGAGGCCAGGGGAGAATGTCAGGTCTTTGGAGCTAGCATCATAAGTATTTATCATATTTGGGACTTGCTACATGGGTGTCGCAATCTGAACTCCAGACCTTATAGTTGTGCAGCAAGCACTCCTAAGAGTCAAACATCTACCCAGCCTCCTTTTATTTAAAACAATAAATCTACCATCTCTCTTCAGAGATTAAGTTTTTCTTTTAAAACAATTACTTAGCTTTTATAAAAACTGGTCCTTTTATTAACTACATAAAAATCTTTTTATTCTACATATTAGAACAAGAAGAGATGGCATTTGAAAAATATTCAGTGGAGCCACAATGTTTTCATAGTGCCAGCCTGTGAGGAGATATGAGAAAAGGGTATAGGCAGGTCAAAAGACCCAACTACTGGCTTTAGAAGTCTTCCCTCTGCCAAAGCAGGACACTTTGGGTAATTAGATAAGTAAGAGCACTATTGGATTCTAGCCCAGAGAACTACCCATGGGCTCAGACTGAGAGAACAAAGAGTTGAAGAAATAAATCAATGAGGGAAAAGTGAAACCCACACCTGGACAGGATTGCGGTTAAGAAGCATAGAAGGAAGGACGAGGCTAGTAAGTCCGTTGGACAAGAAGCAGAGTGATCCTCTCTGAGGGCAGGATCTGCTGATAGGGGCTGAACTTGCTGATCAGAAACTTCAGAACCAGGATTTATGCATTGTCTTAAGAGAAATTTCTCAGGTCCTAGGACACAGAGCAGCTAGTGATTTAATAGTACCAAAAGCTGGCAGACAAGGGAGCAAAAGATGATAGTCATTGATCCTATGACTCATTTCAACTATAACCTTTTCTTCACACAATGCTCTAGAGATAGGCACAGCATCATCTCTGTGATGTTCAACCTGAAAGGTATCTCATCAGCCTGAATGGAGAGAGTCTTCCTGTAGAAGTCATGAAAAATAAAAAAAGACTTGAGGATTGGGAATAGAACACAAAAAAGCCCCTGTTTAAAATTCTGATGAAAAATATTGCCTACCTCTTTCAAAGAAGGGTAAATTCCATCCTTTTCCTTGATGATGGTATGCTTTACAACAGAGCTAACATTTAGGAACATATAGTAGAGAACTAGAAGGATAGGAACTCAAACTGTAGATGCAGAAAGATTAAAGGTCTCCACCAGGTAGGAAACTCTTTAGCCTGTTTTGGTTTTTGTTTGTTTTTGTTTTTGTAATTCTGCTTGGTTCTTCCCTTTACCCTTTGTGTTGTTAGATCTCATGCTGGCCATTGCTATCCTTGAAATAGTGCTCTAGTTGCCCAGTAGATAAGTATCCCCCTATTAGGATCTCTTGAATCCCAGACTGATGGCTGAGAGGCCAACAGGGGACTGATCCAGACTCCATGAATGTAGTATCAGTGAGGAGGCCACAGAAATCACTGGGGCCTTGGGTAGTAGATCAGTGTTTACCATGGTGTTTGAATGATCTTTGGGAGCCCATTCCAAATAGAGGGATGCTCTCTCAGTCTGGACACATGGGGAAGGGCCTAAGTCCTGCCCTGGATGAAATGACAGACTTTAGAGATCTCCCCAAGGAGGGTCTCACCCTCCCTGGGTAATGATGTAGAGATTGGGTGGGGGGCTGGGAGGGCTAAGAAGGAGGGGTGGAAGAGGGAGCTGGGATTGACATGTGAAGCATTCATGTTTCTAATTTAAATAAAAACATATATTGAGGGGGGGAAAAGTATCCCCCTATTAGCATCCCTGAAGAGCAATGGTCCAATCGAGTACAATGAGAACATGGTCTTTGAGTACACTTTACATCTCCTATGAAAGGGTTAACATGTAAATACCTATTTGGGAGTTTTCATCTGGGGCAGTTTTATCCCTCAGGGAATGTTTGCCAGAGTTCTCAGGTACTTTTGATTATTCATTACAATAAAACAATAAATACTATTTATTTAGAATATAAAGCTATAATTAAGATCTTCCTGAGCTTTGCCTTAGAATGCTCTCACAGTGAGGTCACCCTACTTAGAGAACATTCATCTACTCTGGAGAGTCTCAAATTCAAGAATCTGGTTATCTTATTAATAATCCTTATTTCCAGAGAGGACACCAGGGTGTATCAGCAAGGCGAGTCTCAAAGCAAACTTGAAGTAAGTAGAATGAATGAAGAAATACAGGGAGGATGTGATTGTTCTTAAGGGGTGGGGGTTTCTTATAGATATAAGAGAGAGCACAGGCAGAGACAGAGGCATTTGGAAGAACTCAGAATGACCCACAGAGTGAACCTGACCATGTGAGGAGACGGGGAGGGGAGAGGAGGGGAGCCAGAGGCCAAGGATCAAGCCAGGAGACCAGAGGACCAAGAGAGCAAAAGGACAGGTGTCCAAAATAGTTTAAGTTATATAGGAAAAAGCAGCCAGGGGGAGGGGAGCCCAGACCCTGGGTTGAAGAGGCTTGGGTAGGGGGCGGGGCACATCAGCTAGGATGACTTTGTAACAAGGACTGACAATGCTGAGAGATACTGGCAGACAGTGTCCACTCTGGTTTGTTAATAGACAGTTAGCAGTTTGTCATGGGCTTGAGACATAACATAAACAGCTTACTCTTGGCCTTGGATTACATATATTATTGTTTTGTTGTTGTTGTTGCTGCTGTTGTTGTTACAATAAACAAAAGGAAATCATTTAGCAGCTGTTGTAATTAACACAATGCCTGCTTTGGTTTTTCCATTTTGAAAATAGCCAAGAAATGATTTATGACTGTTGTTAAGGAAGAAGCTATTTTCTGACTTAACCTTTTTTCTAGAACAATGTAGTCAAAATTATTTGAATGAGGGAACTTAAATTTACCTACACTAAGCTTAATTTTAATTGTTCTGCCATTTTTTTCAGCTACCACTAGATACTGATGCTCTGCAAACCTTCACTTGTATCATGTGCAGTCACATGATCAATACCCAGCACCCATTGCAAATTCAATGTCATTAACTATCCTTATTATTGTAATGGTCTTCATCTTCAAGTGTGTTCTTTCTTGATTGTGCTGAAAGTCCCACAGTTCATGTAACCTCAGAGTGATAACTCATCTTTCCATTCATTTGCTACCTGTACTCAGTAATTATTTTGTAGTTTTGTTTTTTAAACTCGGGTCCTCACAGAAGCCAGGCAGTGCTCTCTATGTTCACTTGGTCCACAAACCTCCATTTGAAGTGTACAGTTCAGTGCCATAATTGTATCCACAGCACATGCAACCATAAGCATTATCAGATAAGGTCTGGCACGTTTAAGACATCACCATTATCTTATTCCAAATACTTTGCACCACCCCATGACAGAAACTTCCATCCAATAAATAACAGTCTTCAATTTTTCTTATGTGGTCCCAGAAGTTTCTCATCTTTAAGTTGAATAAATTTTCCTATAGTAGCTGTTTCATAATAATGTACCCCACATTAATTGCTTTTTTCACTCAGCCTAATGGTATTATGACTCACCATGGTGTATCATATATTAGAACTTTGTTCTTCAGGCTTGGATAGCTGTGAATAGTTAGCATGTGAAAACAATTCTAGTACTGAATCTAGTTCCAGAACATCCCTGACTCTTGTATGTGTCTCATGCGCATATGAAATCCTACTGTGATTAGGAAAAAGAGTCTGTCAGTTTCTTAAAACCTTAAACATGCTTTCACCATTTGATTCAGAAATCTCACTCAAATTTAATGTAAACAGAACTGCACGCAAAATCCTGCATGCAAATACACACAGTAGCTCCATTTATTATCATGTCTTCAAACTAAATATAATAATGCCTCATTGTTACAGCCCACATTCACACCAATGGAATAAACTCAGCAGCAGAAAAACAAAACTGTTCTGTTAAGAGGTCACATAGGGTGAGTTTACAAATATGACTTCTGGAAAAACTTTATGGGCTGACTATAGATCTCTACTTTCCAGGGTTAATGATGGCATTTGATTACACCATAATTATCAGAAAGTATAGATCTTCACTAAGGACTAAACCAAGTTTCTTCTAACATAGTGTATAATGCACATAGTTTACAACTTACAATGATTCACTGCATAGACTTTTTTTGGTATGGGAGTCCAATATGCATTAAATAGGAAGTTGTAGGAGGCTTGGAGGTCTTTGGGATTACAGATTAGTACTAGAGAACCAGGGATATTAAGCACACAGGACTGTCCCTTCAAAGTGAGGGATGTATATAACCTGCTTTCCACCCAAAAGGCCAGGAACTGAGGTGTTTAAGAACCTGGTGACCTTTGAGTTACTTGTGTTACTAAGACCACACCAGACCCTCCCCCAGACCTTTATTTTGAGTTTGTCAATCTATAGAACCATCTTTATGGAAGATGTTACATGTAGTCAATCTATAGAATCTATCTTTATAGAATGTCACATGACCTTTACAAAGAATTTCTATGTAGTTAGTCTTAAGCTTTCTTGTGCATAGGACTGAGTTAGTTATCACCAGGAATTTCTTACCAAATTGTGCTGTGATTAAATATGTCAAAAATAAACTACTCAGTGTCAGATGTCTGAACCCAGAATTTGAATCAACACTGGGTACTGAGTCTTGTTGAACCTCACTACTTTCTTGCCACCCATAGATTGTTACTCTGCTAGTCATGGTAGTCACAAAGACACCCGCAGGAAGTCACTTTGAAATCTGAGTTTGATCTTTGCCTGGGCTGGTGTTAGTTGTCTGATGATGAGTGTTCTTCACTTTGTCACAAGGTAAACAGCCATTATTCTAGGATGTGCTATGTTGCTAGACTGGGATGCTCAGAAAGGGCATTGGTCACTTTCATGTCACTGTGACCACAACTCAACAGAAATGGAAGAGACATTTGTTTTGGTTCACAGTTCAGAGGTATTCAGTTTCCCACAGTGGCGAACGCTTGGTGGCTCAGCTCAATTCCTGGTGGCAGGAATGTGAAATGGAGGCTGTTTACATGATGGCAGACCAGGAAGTAGGGTGAGGCAAGACCATCCCCTAGTGACCAACTTTGCTAGGAAGGCCCCATTTCCTCAATGCTGTACAACTTCCTGAAAGAGAGCTAAGAGTTGGTGAATAAATATTCACACCATGGGCCTTTGTGAAGCATTTCAGATTTTAGTCTGTGCTAGTAGATGTGACTGAAAATCTTGGTAGTCAGCCAGCCTGGACTGAGAGAAGCCTTTCGAAATAGTAAAACTCACATCTGTATGTATCACCAAAAGTATTTCTAAGCAATATGGAATCCAAGGGGAAAGGCCATACTTGGATGTAGTTTCACCATCCAGCAGACTGGGGTATGGGTAGGATTAAAATAGAAAAGAGAAAATCAGTCGAGGATGTGAGCTCCATTATTCCTGAGTGAGTCCATTGCTACTACCATCACCATAGACTCCAAGAAACTCTCTTCTTTAGCCTTCCGTTATAGCCTCATATCAGTGATTCTCTGGGAATCCCACTCTCAGTCTCAGACTTGGACTGCATTCTTGGTTTCCCTTATCCTGAGACTTTAGCTTCGTGGACTGAGACTATGTGTGCACATATGTCCTGTTTCTCTAAGGGAACCTTAAGTGACACAGATTTCACTACCAAGAATGGTGTCCTTCCTATGAATAAATGTGATCAGATATTTCTTAAGAGTTCAAAACTGGTTTATGTAAGAAATTTGAAAAAAATGGAGATGTGGGCTAGAGAAGCCATATAACACTATAGGTAAATATATCAGGCTTTCTAGGACCATCAGCCTCCAAATCATGACACAGATACCCATTATTAGTTAAGAATGCTTGGCCTTAATGTAGACTTGTCCCACTAGCTCTTATAACTTATTTTAACCTGTTTCTCTTCATGTTTGTTTTGCTTCAGGTTTTTTTTTCTGCTTCCTTCATGTCTCATTGTCTGACAACAACCTGACTGGCTGGCCCCAGGCATCTCCCTCTCCTTTTCCCTCTTTCTCTCTTGAGGCTAGATTTCTCCTCCTACTTATTCTCTCTGCCTGATAGCTACACCTATCCCTCCAGTGCCTAGCTACTGGCCATTCATCTTTTTATTAGACTACGCAGGTGCCTTAGGCAGGGAAGACGAAATAGCAATACATCTTTACATAGTTAAACAAATGCAACACATCTTTGCCTAGTTAAACAAATGTTCCATAACAGGTAGAACTTAAGGGGCAATTCTTAGATCTCAGAAAAGTAAAATGCTGGTGTACACAGTCTATGACAAGAAAACCCATGGGTAACCAGCCCAAAATGAAGACCATATGAACTACAAGCAGTGTGCTTGGAGAAGTAGGGCTATTTAAGCTCTTTGAAGATCCAATCTTGACCCCATGACACAGATGGCAGATACCTGGAGCTATATAGAGTTTAATGTTTGCCTGGCTAACTTGCATCTTATTTTATGTAATCCTTCATTTCTGTGCCCCTATTCCTCCCATTTTAGAATTGGAATTTTAATTCTGTACCATTATAGTTTGGGTGTATATAACATTATTTGGGGTTTTCTGAGGTCTGACAGCTACACATGTGTCTAAAGTCTCAGAAAACACTTTAGATTTGGACATTTGAACACTGTAGGAATCCTGAAGACTTTGAGAACTCTCAAAGATTAAATAAATTGGTTTTGAGTTATGTGATGGAATGAGTTTTTGGGGACCAAGGTGGAGTATTACAGTTTGAATATGAAATGTCCTCCATCAGCACAGGTGTTGAGTGTTTGGTTCCTGACTGATGGTGGTATTTTGGTAGGCAGTAAAATGTTTAGGAAGTGGGACTAGAGGAAACAGTCACCAGGGGTGGGCCTTTGAAGGTTAAACCTAGTCCCGAGTACCTTCTACTCTCCCTGCTTCCTGTCTGGCATGGAATGAGTATTCTCCACATCATGCTCCCATTGCCAAGATGTTCTGCCTTATTATGGACCCTAAAATCCACAGAGCCAAGAATTATGAACTGAGATTTCTGAAATTTTAATCTAAAATAAATATAACCCCTTTTAAGTTTTATGCCAGATATTGCATAACAGTAACACAAAGACTTACTAATAGGTTAGGTTCAGTAAAAATATTTTTTAATTAAAATGTCTTCAAATTAGACTTAATTTCATTGCAATTTAAAGGGCATTTATAGTTGGGATGAGGGGAATGGCCTATTGCTTTGAAGCTTTGACATGTTAGTCAAATGTAAAGTATTTCCTTTTCCCATCTGGACTTCTGGCTCCTCCAGCAACTTGAGCATGGCAATGAACATTCACACCACAGACTTGGATGTGAAATTCCATAGGGCAGCTGGAGGGCAAAAGATGTGTCTGTGCAATGCGCAGGATTAAATTGAATCAAACCCTTAAAAAAGTGGAGCTATGCAAAACTCAGATAGTATGTTCTTCCTTCTCTTTTATTAGTATGTAAGCATATTGATTAAAATGCATTTATTTAGTGTGTGTGTGCACATATGACAATTTAAAGATAAAAGGACAGTTTGTGGAAGTTGGTTCCCTCCTTCCCACTGTGAGGCTAAAATCAGGTCCTTAGGCTTGACAGCAGTTGCTGTTACCCACTAAGGTATCTGATCAGTCCCCTTTCTTTCCTTAAACAGCTGATTCCATGTCTGGGTTCCCTTTAACAATCCAGGAAATCTTTTCACAGGAGGGCCTGTCTGTGTATTTCCATTTGCCCTTTCTCCCCGTGCTCTTTTGTTCTTCTGGTGCCAAATTTCACCTCTTCATCTCCCAGATCAGTACTTTCAGTATGACCTTAGGCTTTCTTTGTTTTCTAGAGATTGTGGACTAAAATATTTCCCATTGGTTCTTCCATTTTATAGGAAAACTTCAAAGAAGCTGATTAAATCTGAAGTTGCATGGATAGTAAATGGTCAAATCCACCCCCAGGCAATAATTTTAACAGTTTTCTACCACTTAGTCCTATGTCTGATCAAAAGTGCAATGTGTCTTGTTTAAGCAGTAAAATGACACAGGATTGGTGTGGTATTGTTCTAAACTTGACCATTATTTCAGAAAGAATGTGAAAAAATAATGGTCAAACATGCAAAAACATGTAAGTTCCACTGAAATATTTTAGGAGAGGGAAAGAGAGATCTTGTATTAGGCAGGGCTCCAAAATCCAACATAAAGATTTGCACTGTTCCTAGTTAAATAGTTTAAACTTGTCACACTCTCTAACTTGGTCCCAAGCTTCCCCATGCCAAACATTCCATTATTAAAATTAAATTGGCAAAGCTTTTGCAGAGCAAAGAGGCACTTTCCATGAATATAAAATGTGACTCCAGAAATATCATGTTCTTTTGGTTTAAAATTGCATGCTTTGTCTTCACTTTTTCTAATTGTGTATTTAAATTATTTTAAATTGGTAACAGATTCACATAGAACACAAAGATACTCAATTTAAAACCCCCATCACATGCTACTCTTTCCTGTCTGCTAAGCTTCTAACATGCTGTTGCATTATCTTTCTGGAAGGAAGGGGAACCATTGGCTGCCTGAGAGCCTCTATCTGTTGGCAAGGAGTGTGTTATCATAGGAAAGGCAGAGAGAGTATCAAGCATCTGCTCAAGAGCCCACTGTCACCAGGTCCTTATAAATGGACTAACAGGTATATATTCAGAGGAAGGAATATTGTCTTTAATATTTTCATTTTCAGATGATATGATAGTATGCATAAGTGTTCCTAAAGGCTCCACTAGGGACTTCCTACACTTTCAGCAAAGTGGCCGAATACAAGATTAGCTCAAAAAAATCAGTAGCCCTCCTAGGTACAAGTGATAAACAGGATGAGACAGAAATCAGGGAAACGACACTCTTTATAACAGCTTCAAATACTTTAAAATACCTTGGGGTTACTCTAACTGAACAAAGTGAAAGACTTGTCAGGAACACCGTGTAATGGGCTGGGTCCTTGTGTGGTAGGTCCTCCGTACTGCAGTGCAGCAGGTGATGGATGGTGGGTGGGTGGGAAACAGAGACCTGTAGACAGGACTCATATTGAAACTTTCATTGAAGGGAAGGCAGGAAAATAAAGGAAGGAAAGAGGAAAGAGGTAAAGAGACACAGAGACAGAGAGAACAGAAGAGAAGGAGACAGGAAGAGTCCTGTCTGTCCTTTCAGAGGAATAGCAGGAAAGAGAGAGCAGAAGTGGGCAGAGATTTTCTTTTAAAGGGTCCTTTGCACCTGTGTGCAGACTATGTAGTGAGGTAGCAGCCACAGGACCCTGGGCTGACCAGGGTACTGTCTGAGTGTACTTTGCCAGGTGACCGGGAGCAGGCCAGCATAATGCCTGAAATACTTATACTTGTATGCTAAAAACTGAAAGTCTTTGAAGAAACTGAAAGATATCAGAAGATGGAAAGCTCTCCCATGCTCAGAGATCAGTAGCAAAAATGGCCATCCTACCAAAATCCATCTACATATTCAATACAATTCCCATGAAAACTAAAACAAAATCTTTACATCCTTTGAAAGAACAATACTCAACTTCATATGAAAAAACAAAAAGCAAAGATAACTAAAACAATCCTTAATAATAATAATAATAATAATAATAATAATAAAACTTCTGAACGTATCACTATCCCAAATTTCAAGTTGTACTACAGAGTTTTAGCACTAAAAACTGCATGTATTGGCATGAAAACAGACACATTGATCAATGGAATAGAATTGAAGTCTCATGCATAAATTTACACACATAAGGACATTTGATATTTGATAAAGAATACAGAAATAGACACTGGAAAAAAGAAACCATTTTCAACAAATGGTGCTAGTCAAACTGCATGTAGAAGAATGTAAATAAACCCATATTTATCACCCTGCACTAAACTCAAGTCCAAGTGGATCAAAGACCTCAACCTAAGACCAGATACACTGAAACTGATAGAAGAGAAAGTGGGGAATAGCTTTAAATACATTGGCACAGGAGACAACTTTCTGAACAGAACACTGATAGTGCAGGCACTAAGATCAACAAGTAATAAATAGGACCTTATGAAACTGAAAATCTTCTTGATGACAAAGGACACTATCTCATTCAGACAAAGCAGCAGCCTACAGAATGGAAAAGATTTTACCAACCCCATATCTGATAGAGGGATAATGTCCAAAATATATAAAGAACTCAATAAATTAGATATCAAAAGGTCAAATAATCCAATCAAAAATGGTGCATAGATCTCAACAGTGAATTCTCAATAGAGGAATCTCAAATGGCTGATAAGCACTTAAAGAAATGTCCAACATCCTTAGCTTTTGTAAAGAGAAAACTTTTCCTTGAGAGAAGCCTTCCCGCCAGCCTGGCTCCAGAGCCGCATCAGTCCCAAATAAACACACAGGAGGCTATATTAATTATGAAGCTGTTGGCCTTGCTTGTTTCTTACTTAAGTATTTAGCTCTGACTTAAGTATTTATCCCATAATTGTTAATCTAAGTATTTCTTTTACCGGAGAATAGTTCCGGGATTCCTACCCCATGGTGTTACATCTTGACTCTCCGTGTTTCTCCTTCCCAGAGTCCTCCTGGACTCCTAGTCCCACCTATCTAGATTCCTATTGGCCCAACAGTGCTTTATTGACATAATCACAGGACTTCCCACATCACTTAGCCATGGAAAGAGAAATGGAAGTCAAAACTACTTTGAGATTCCATCTTATACTTCTCAGATAAGATCAATAACATAACTGGCAGTTCATGCTGGCTAGGAGCAAGGGAACACCTCCATTACTAAGGGCAGTACAAACCTGTATAGCCACTATGGAAACCAATACAATCCTCAGAAAACTGGAAATCGGCCTACTTTAAAACCCAGCTGGACACTTCATCCTACCACAAAGACACTTACACACTTATGTTCATTGTGATTGTATTCTAGTCAGAAACTGGAAACAACCTAGATGTCTCTCAACTGAAGAATGGCTAAAGAAATTGTGGTACATTTGCACAATGAAGTATTAGTCAATGTTTAAAAAACAAACAAACTATAACATGGTATTATCTACATAGAATCTATACACTTATAGAACCTAACTACACACATGTTTAAAGATATATGTGTATGTAGTAATTTCATAGCGAGTACAGCAATGAGCAACACTAAAATCAAATTATATCGATCACTTTAAAAGAGTTATTAGTAACCAGATAACAAGATGACACAGTTGTGAAATCTAGGTTGTTTTATTTTTTTGTTTTATTCCATCATTTACTATCTGATAAGGACATTTCTATTCCTTATACTTAAAATCACTCCTAAGATGAGAACTTCATAAATTTTCTTGGGTACAGTCTTAGATGTTTTCAACGAAAATGTGTTTGTAAGGGAGCTAAATAGTTATCTGAGAAAGTAGGTAGCAAGACAGTGGAGTGATCTTAGAGCTGGGTGAGAGTATATGGGTTACAGTCCTTCAGCCTCTTTCCTTGTTCAGCCCCTTTACACATTATTGGAGTATGTCCTTAGAGATTTGCAGTTTGAGGATTCAGACATTTTCATGTAAAAGATGAAGAAATTTATAGCTATATTCAAATTTTAGTTCCATGCATTGATTTTGATGAAAGAATATAAAATGCAAATCTCAATAAGCATTAAAAATTGCTGTTTATATATGTAGAAACATAAGCTGGAAGATTTAAATAGTCTAATAAACTTAGATTTAAGCAAATTTAAATTCACTGATGATTCCATGTTGATTATCTGTCTATGGATTTATTTTATTTTTCAATAGAGAACAGAGAAGAAATAAAAAACCAAACAAACTTGACATCATGAAATTTGCAGGCAAATGAATGCAACCAGAAAAACTCATCCTGAATGAAGTAAACCAGCCCCAGAAAGAAAATGTAATATGTATTAACTTGATACATATTATTCACTTTAGCTTCTTAATTAAATGATAGTTAAACTACAGTTCACAGATCCAGAAAGGTTAGATAAAAAAGAGGACTTTAGGAGGGACACATAGACATCCTAGAGAAAATGGGAAATAGAATAAATTTTGTGGGTGGATTGGAGAGGATGGGGCAGGGGCAGGAAGGGCCAGGTGGTTGGGGAAGGGATGAAGGGAGAGAGTGTGAGGAGAGACAGCTGGAATTGAGGGAGCATTGCAGGAGTTAGTGTAGAAACCTAGGTCAGTGGAAACTTCCTAGAATCTATGAGGGTGATCCTAGTGGAGACTCACAATGATGGAGGATACAGAGTCTGAACTGGCCATCTTTTATAGCCAAGCAATCCCTTCATTAGTGGAACTAGGTTGCATTCAGTTGGGTTACCAGCCAAGGAATTCCAGTGGAGCTCCTTAAACAACTCAGGCTGATACCAGGATAGAAGGTCACACTCCTAGTGTGGCCCCATTGCTGAGGACAACATCCACACAGCTCATTGAACATAGAGAGGTATAGTGGTGACAGCATAGAGTCTTCCCCATATGTTCTAGTCTCTGTGGCATGAAACCTGGACACCAACACAACCACAAAGCCCTGGACCCACAATCTATCCTGTCTGCAAGATGTACTTACAGGTCCATCCAGTAGTGGTACAGAGCTTGTGGGAGTGGCCAACCCATGCTTGGTTTAATTTGAGGTTTGTTCCACAAGAGGGAGCCCCTGCCCTACGCTGCCTTGATGGCCAAAAGCCCTGAAAATCTGACAACAAAAAGAAATTGGAAGTATATTCAAAGTATCTGCAAAATGTCTGAGCAAAGTTTTGTGGGGGAAGGGTGAGAAAAAATACAAACTCTGTTGAGACGGGTGCAGAAACCGCTACCTTCATACATTGCTTCCCTGTGGAGGACCATGGCTACCGGGTACCACAGTCGTGCAAGTTGCAAACGCCCATTTCCTTCATATCCACAAATCTGCTTTGGACTCATGGATATATAATACAGCTTGCAGTCAGGATTGTTAACTGAAACATTATTTTAAGAGTATGCCTCTCTAAATAACTAAATGTCATCAGTAGAAATCTGTTTCTGTGTATCATTGTGTAGCTTTGTATGCCTGAATACAAGAAAGCTGTTAAATGGGGACATTCAGGGAGTACTAACAGAGCTTCACTTAGACACTTGTAACACTTTATTAACCACTAGGAAGTTACCTGTTTACAGCCTCTGAATGTTTTCTTTGCCATCCAGTTATGTACTTTTTTCAACACATCATTTTATCTCAGTGTATTTTATTAGTTCTCTAAGATTTCATACAATGCAATAAATAGATCACCTTAAAAATGCTATTTTGTTATGCTTTCTAATACAACTAGCCTGACATATATTACTAAACTCTACAAGATGAAATGTTGAAATGATCCAATTAAAGTAACATGCTTTCTTGAGAAAAGTGAAGAAGCCACAGTAGGAACCTCAGTGAATCATTGTGAAGTAAACAAACACACTTCTGGATACCTGAGCATCCCTGCCTGCTAGCTCTGAGTTGTTAATGAATTCATCATAGGTCATCTCTGAAACAGAATCCCAGTAATATTTTCATGTCTTAAATACCAAAATGCTTTTTTTTCCCTTCTTATAAAGGATGAGTTGTGATAAACCTGAACTTGGGTAGTGTCTATGAAATTATCTACGTGAAACTAAAGCTATCCATATAAACTCACATGTCTAAAGTCTTAGAGGCTTCTAACCAGTTAAAGCTACAATTCAGACACTTGCTACTCTTGTGGAGGATGTAGTTTCAGTTCCCAGTAGTGATACAGGGCAGTTCCCAGCCATCAGTAACTCCAGCTTCAGGGGAATCCAATGCCTCTGGCTGGTGTGGGCCCCTGCCCTGTGGTCCACATACCCACATACAAACACATATACATATATACACATACATATAATTAAAATAGATCTTAAAATAATAAAGACACAATTTTGAGTAGTTTTTACATGATTGACATTGGGACAAATACTATGCTTACATAGGTTAGTGTGATGGCCAGATTGCTCTGGCTGATGAATGAAGCCTGGGGCTGCAAGAGGTTAGGCCATTCAGATTGTGTTTGCTTGCTTCTTGCAGGCCAGCAGGAGTCTGCCTCTTCAGGAAAAAACAAGTCTCCCTTTTAAACTGTCCAAAGCCCTATCTGAACAAACTGGATTTTCATTCATCGGTTCACGTGTGTGTGTGTGTGTGTGTGTGTGTGTGTGTGTGTGTGTGTTAGGGATTGAACCCAGGGCATTGCATATGCTAGGCAATTACTCTGCCACTAATCTGCATTTCCAACTAATGATATTCCATTTTATTGAATTAAAAATCAAATCATTGGAGTCCTTTGTAATAACTGAATACCTTTTTACTTTTATCACTTATATTTACTTAATGAGAGGGAGCTACCTCATTATGCTTAGAGTCCTGCCCACACCCAAGGAATGTGCTAATATGCAGTAGAAAGTACAGGTCCATCCTAGAACTCTTCCTGCTACTGGGGCTCTGTTGTTAGAAGAAAAAAATCAATAATCATTTATCCATGTATGTGTACACAAAATTTACATTCCAAGTCATGAGTGTTTTTAAGTACTAAAAAGTGAATTAGAAGATAAAATTAAAGGAATTATTTAAAGCGGCAGTTTAAAACGAAATGATTGTTAGTAAATATGACAGAAATTATGATATCCCTGTGGAGAAAAATTAGAAAATCTGAGTAATGTTCATAATATCAGCAGGAATAGTCTAGAAATTCATAAATTCACAAGACAGCCCCAAAATCTATGACAATGTATAATAAAAGGAACTGTGTGTAATAAACCTAGGCTCAAAAATTAGAAACAACAGGATTGCCACAAATTCAAAGCCAACCTGGTCTGCAGAGTGAGTTCCAGACATGCCAGGGCTACACTAAATGTAACTAATTAAATTTATAACAGAATAGTGCTAATGCATGGAAGAAAAGCTCAGCAAAACAGTAGAAACTCAAAAGGCATATTCTTCCTTCTGCACAAATACATGAGGACAGTAAAGTAATACCTGGCCATCCAGGAGAAAGCTGAGATCATTCATTAAGTATTCCAGGGGAACTAGGCACGTATATAAAAACACATACCATATTTAAAAAAATAAAAACGCCAATTAAAAAGTGTAAAAGTAAAAATATTAAAGATATCAATTAAAAGCTTTTAGAGGATAATAGAGAAAAACGCATTTGTGACCTAACACTAGGAGAAAGAATTTTAACAGTCTGCTAATGGTGCTGATGAGAAAGAAAAATATAAGTGATCTTATTAAAAACTTTATGAATGTTTACTAATCACAATGATGGGGTGTAACTCAAAGAACTAACCTTAAGAATATATAAAGAATCCCTATAAGTCACTGAGAAAATATTTGATGTGGCAATTTGAATGAGAATGACCCCATAGATTCAATGTTAGAATGCTTGGTTCACATTTGGTAGACTGTTGGGAAGGATTAGAACATGTGGCCTTCTTAGAGGAAGTGTGTCACTTGGAGTGGGTTTTAAGTTTTCAGAAATTCATAACAGGCCCAGTGTCTCTCTTTCTCTGCTTTCTAACTGAGGGTCGGGCTGTAAAGTTCTCAGCTACTTCTCCAGCACCATGTCTACCTATGCATGGCCATACTCCCCACCATGATGACAATGGACTAAACCTCTGAAACTGTAGCAAGCCACCAATTAAATGCTTTCCTTGAGTAGCCTTGGTCATGGTGTCTCTCCTAAAAATAGAACACTAAGACAGAACTTGGTACCAGGGGTTGCATATTATTGTGAAGGGTTGTTAATCCCACCAATAGAGAATAAGACACTACTACCACAGTTCAAAGCCAAATTTGAAGCCAGCTTTAATTGAATACTGGCCAGGTGGATGGACTCTGGCCAGGTCCATACTCACACTCCTAGGAAATGGCTCAGAATCATAGTTTGTAGCAGTTTAAGAAGAAAAACCCATAATTCATTGCATTTCCCATCAGGTCCAAACCGGGGCAATCATGCATCCTGACACAACTCCATTCTGTGAACCTTCTGCCCACATGTGATCAAGTGCATTTTGTCATATGGGTCAAACAAATGTGTGTAGGGGAATGAAAAACATGTCTTGTCATCTCACATAAACCATAGCCTCCAGCATTTCATGAGCTATCTGTCCTTAGGCAAGGAACTTACAGACCCATTTTGGACCTCTTAGACATAGTAACTTTGGCTTCCACAGGGTCTGACTGTTGTTACTTTGCTGCAGTGATGAGCAATGAAACATGAATCACGAGTCAACAAAGGGAAAAGGGAAAAAGAGAAGAGGGGTGTTGGCTAACCTGGAGCAGAGAGAGAGAAGAGGAGGAGTAGAGAAGGGGGAGTGAGAAAGGAGAGAGAGAGACAGGGAGAGAGAGGGGGGGTAAGGGGGAAATAAAGGGAGAGCGAGCGAAAAGAGAGAGGGAGAGGGAAACAGAGGGAAAGAGAGAGGGAGCAGTAGAGGAGAGAGGAGGGAGACAAAGGGGGAGAGCAGGGAGACAAAGGGAGAAAGCAAAGGGAAACGGAAAGAGACCACATGGAGATGCTCGCTTAAAAGGGGAAGTTTACGCTTGTGCACTGAGTCTTTAAGCAGCCTGGTTACAGTAGCTGCGATGTGGCTATGAAACACAGGGCCCTTTGAGCTGCCTAAGTATCTGCCTGAATGCCAATACAAGTGCCCCACCCATTGTCAGGGGGCGGGGTCAGCATAATGCTGGATTCCAACACTGACCATGTTGCTTGTTGGCAGAATGTGGACTTTGGGACTTTGAACTAGAAAAGGGGCTGAAGGCTTCAAATGGAGCTTAATGAACCATAAGAGTGGACCATGGTGTTGGGGGTGATGTAAATTGTGGGAGCCTAGGTCAAGTGTTTTCAGAAGCAAAGAATAATAGTAAGTGGCCTAGAGACCATTCTTGTGGTATTTTGACAAAGAATGTGGCTGCTGGAGGCTAAATTGAAGAGGTCTGAATTAATGATGTTGGCAGAGGATTTCAAGACAGGTTAGTATTTACTGACATGCAGTTATTAGTGATCACTCTTGATGCAGATCTACATGAAAAAGAGCAAATGGGGCCAAAAGAAATACAAAATGTACAGTTTGAGGAGAAAAGGAGCAGCAGGAAATGTAATGTAGGTTTAGTCCAGTGTTCAAAGAGTTAAGAGAGACCTATTTCAAAAAAGAATAGAGGGAGTGGTAACCTCAGGGCAAGATCCCACCCAGCTAAAATTCCAATCTGTGAAAAGAAACTAAAGGAAAACTTAAGTGAAGAAAACCATCAACAACAGAAAGTTGACACAAATGTAATTGAATGGGGAGGGAGGCGGCAAGTTCCAGCCCCAAAATGAATCAGAGCATGCAACTTTGGCTGTGTGGTTCTGGACACAGCAGAATCAATGAGGTTACAGAATCTTCCTCCACAGTTAAGGAAAGCCTCTGAGCTCAGGTGTGTTAGGTCAACCATTGCATGGAGGTCAGGGGAAACCAATTCTTGAAGCTGTGAAGGTGAAACCTGGATTGCCTTGGAGATGCCAGGATGGAGTCTTATCCTTTATGATGAGATAAATAAATAAATAAATAAATAAATAAATGAAAATTAAAATGTCAATAATTTATCAGTATGGACTCATCAGATTAGTAGAACTAAAGGTCTAACAGTATGGAGTAGTGGAGATGTTATTCGGCAGGGATTTCCAAACACAGTTGCTAGAAGTATAAACTAGTACAACTATGTTGGTGAGGTTGACATTTAATCTTCCAATCCTGTGTACATAATGGAGAACCTTGGTATGCATGTGTTCTGAAGTTTGTGTACATCATTCATGTCAGCATTTGTCATTATTTGATCACCTATGTGGGGTGTGTGTTTGTGTGTGTGTGTGTGTGTGTGTACATTTAATCTTAGCCATTCTAACTGGGAGAAAATAAAACCTCAAAGTGGTTTTAATTTGCATTTCCTTGATAACTAAGGATGTTGAACATTAAAAAAAACATTTGTTAGACATTTGTATTTCATCTTTTCAGAGATCTCTATGTAGTCCAATTTTTATTAGTTCATTAGTTTCCTAGATGTTTAGTTTCTTGAGTTCATGTATGGCAGCTACAGTAAAGATTGACATGTCAACAAGATATGTGTCCTGGTTCAATAGTGGCCCAAGTATTATGGGAATAACCAACTACTTCTGATTGGATTTAATGCTCATTCCACAAGATGGAACCTATACCTGGCATGATGATTGGTGCCAAGTGTCTGTGGTTAAGACTTGGTTCTGGCATTGAGAGGGAGAGGTGGACATGAGCCCCATTCCTAACCAAGAAATGATCACCTATTGACACTTGCAAAGGAGAAATCAGTTTTCTCCATGGAATCTCCCTAGATGTACCACTTTAAGAGTAAGTCCTGATACTAGCAGTAGATAGCCAACACAAAACAAGCTCAGTGATGTTTTTGTAGATTTTTTTGTGCCTCATTGCTTTTTTGTCTAATTGATGTTTTCTTAGATTTTACAGTTTCCAATTTTGTGTTTTTATGGGCTTTGCTTTTGTGTATATGTGGATGTGTGTGTTTCTTGTGAGTTTTCATTATTCTGTTTATATGTTGATTTATTTTTACGTATATCCTGGTTTGTTAGTTTCTTTTGCTTGTTTGTTTTCAAAAGAAAGAGAAAGAAGGTGTGGAATTGGGATGGAGGGGAGATGGGGAGGTTCTGGGAGGAGAAAGGAGAGGGGAAACTATGATCAAAATATATTCTATACATTTTCAATTTTTAAAAAAGAAATCTGTGACTGACTAGCTGGTAAGATGTAGGAGAGAACCTATTACCATTGCTCTGCTAAGTGGACACACTATTAAACTGACTACTGACGACCTATTGCTATAGTCATAGATTAGTATGTCACACAAACCTCCCCAGAGATGCTTCTTTTGCAGCAGATGGCAATTAAGACACAGATCCACAACTGGTCAAGAGACACAAATTATGATGAGAAGCCCTAAATAGAACATTTAGGAATCCTTGCAAAAGACTGAATAGAAAGATTGTAAGAACCAGGGACATTGGATGACTACAGTGAATCTGTGTTTTCTGGAAAAACAGGGCAGTTGCTCATATGAACACAAAGTAACTGTGACTGCATACATAAGACCTGCGCAAACTCAAGCCAGACAAAATTCCAGTGTAGAGGAGGTGACCTGGACCAGTAGATCATTCTTCAGTGACAGGGTCCCGAGGAGGAGGGCCCACACCAGAGATAAACAAGATAGAACAAGTAGGATCAGGGGGTCTTGCACAAGCTATGTCTCATGCCAAGACAGTTTATTAAGAAGTATAGCATCTCATGTACTGTTTTCAGCAGTGGGGCTGGGGTGAGGGTGGTAATGGGACAGAGTTGGTGGAAAACAATCATACCATGTGATGAAGTCAGCAGGAGGCTAATCAAGAGATATGACACAAGGGGAACATAGAATGCAGCGACTGGAGCACACTTGAGGGGGAAAGCCAACTTCCCAGGAACTAAAACCTTAGTTCTTTAAGGACAGGGCCCCAGCGCCAGGCCTTGCCAAGTCTCTTCCTGAGCAAGGACACAGAACTAGGTTCCTTTTGTCCTTTCATAGGGACCTCTAAGAAAGCCTTGGATTCACCTCGCTCTCAGCAGCAGGGCCGGGGTTTAAAAAGTCCTGCTCCTAAATGAGTGCCCCGCCTGTGTCTGAGAACATGTGGAGGATGTCGGGGATTGACAACACAGAGACCAGTCAACCATGTAAAGAAAACTAATAGTGTCCTGTCATCTTGGGATATTCAACAGCATCTTTGGCTCCTGAACACTGGACATCAGTAACACTGCCTACTCCATTTCCAAAATGTCTCTGACATTGCCAAATACTTCCTCCACCTTGGAGAAGATAAAGTCACCTCCTTTTCAGTAGAGAACCCTTGATCCCATAGTTTTTTGATGAATGGTTGTTCCTCTTATACATTGTGAACCTATAATCATCTTACATAGGTAATAAATGGTGTGTTCCTTCTCCCTGGAGGAGATTTGCCTTTTGTCTAATTCCTGGCTATGATGTCACCTCTATTTCCTAACTCTTTTATCCACCCAGAATCTAAGAAGCCACGAGTTCACAGAAGAGAACCTTTAAATCATCTATTAAGTGATTTGATGAAAATTCTATTTTGCATGGCAGAAAATGAGATAAACTGAGAAAGTGATCATGTTTTCAAAATAAACCTCTCAAAGCTTGTCTATTGTTTCTGGCCCTTTGGGATAGGAAAACTGGCATTTTTAGGAGTTGATAGACTTATTTTCATTCTTATTGTTTGAAACAAAAGTAGACATTGACAACTTGATAAAACAGCATATTTCATATTGCAGATATTTTAAGTGCATGTTATCTTGTATTTAAGTGTATTTGAGGGAAACTAGCATCATGATTCATCAGGGTTTAGGCAGTGCTGCAAATCTGCTAGGAAACAGGGACAGTTACACTGAGCAGTGGAATATTGTCATAGTCCAACCATTTGTGTTAACTTGGATGGTTAAAAAGCTCAAGGTGTGTCTGTGTGCTCGTGCACAGATGCAAGCAGGACCTGAACACTACTGTGTAACAGGTCTTTCTTTACACCGTCTCTGCCTGAATAATGACATGGAGACTTCATATTATGAAAACTTGGCCTTGCCTTGGACTTGTTCTCAACTAGCTCTTAAATTAACCAGTTTATACTGCCACATGACTCATTAACTCTCCTCAGCACCACAACTTCCTGTATCTAGTTGGTGGATCCCCTATACTTGATTCTTCCCTGAGTGCCTGTCTCCTTCCAGAAGTCCCACCTATCCTCTCCTGCCTAGCTACTGGCCATTCATCTCTACACTGTATTTTGCCTATGTGAAATCCAGGGAGATTCCAGGAAGCCATCTGTGTAGCTGTTCTCCAAAAGGCAGCTCAGCCAATCAAACTATCCTTTACCTGTAGACTCTCAGGTCATAAATGTTCTTCTAAAGTTCCTGTAGCAGGCAAAGGGGATACTGGAGCATCCTACATATGTGGCTGAGTACTTCAATCTGACAGCAATACATTCACACTTCTAATCATAAAACTTTGTAGCTAGAACTATTCATAGTGGCTTTCCTGACTTTAAAGGGATGCAAAAGCATATGCCAAAGCATATAGCCCCTTGGACTGGTAGAAAGAGGATATATATACACGCATGCCGTCCTTACAAGGACTCATATTTTTTGTGTAGCTAGAGATGTCACCATAGCTCCATCATTACAAACTGCTCCAAGGACAAATGATATATTCCTCAGTACCAGGTTCTGTTGTTGGACTTGGGAGACACAACCTGTACTCCAAGTCATGTCTGGTCACTGTTCTCAAAAAGACAATTAAAAGAGCCAAATGAAAAGTAGAAAGCAGGACAAGTAGACTTTTTTTTGTTTTACCTATTTTTTTATTTAAATTAGAAACAAACTTGCTTCACATGTCAATCCCAGCTCTCTCTCACTCCCCTCCTCCCCCAGACCCCAACCCCCTACCAAATCCCAACTCCACACTCCAGAGAGGGTGAGGCCCTTCAAGGGAGATCTCCAAAAGTCAGTCATATCATCCAGGGGCAGGGGCTAGGCCCTCCCCCATGTGTCCAGGCTGAGAGAGCATCCCTCCATGTGTTATTGGCTCCCAAAGTCCATTTGGATGCCAGGGATAAATACTGATCTATTACCTGGGGCCCAAAGAATGCTGAGACCTCCTCACTGACATCCATGTTCAGGGGTCTGGATCAGTCCCAAACTGGCCTCTCAGCTACCAGTCTGGGGTCCATGAGCTCCCCCTTGTTCAGGTCTGCTGTTTCTGTGGGTTTTACCCACTGGGTCTTAACCCCTTTGCTTATCACTCATCCCTCTTTGCAACTGGTTTCCAGGAGTTCAGTTCAGTGTTTAGCTGTGGGTGTCTGTCTTTGCTTCCATCAATCACTGAATGGAGGCGCCAAGATAGCATGCAAGGTAGTCATCAGTCACTTTATGAGGGAAGGGCATTTAAGGTAGCCTCTCCACTATTGTTTAGATTGCCAGTTGTGTCATCCTTGTAGATCTCTGGAAATCTTACTAGTGCCAGATCTCTCCTCAAACCTATAGTGGCGCCCTCTATTATGGTATCTCTCACCCTGCTCTCCTCTGTTCTTCCCCTGACTCAACCTTCTTGCTCCTCCACATCCTTCTCTTCCCTCCTCTTCGACCCCTCTCTTTCTCCAAGCTCCCTTTCATCTCCCCTCATGCTCCCATTTCCCTCAGGAGATCCTATCCAGTCTTCCTTCTCTGGGGGTACCATGAATATCTCTTAGAGTCCTCTTTGTTTCCCAGACTCTTTGGCGGTGGGATTGTAGGCTGGTACTCCCCTGTTTCATGTCTAAAATCCATATATGAGTACATACCGTGTTTGTCTGTTAGTGACTGGGTTACCTCACTTAGGATGGTTTCTTCTAGTGTCATCCATTTGCCTGCAAATTTCAGGATTCCATTGTTTTTTTTCCACTGAATAGTACTCCATTGTGTAAATGTACCACTTTTCTCTATCCACTTGTCAATTGAGGGGCGTTGTCTAGGCTGCTTCTAGATTCTGACTATTGCAAATAATGCTGCTATGAACATAGTGGAACAGATGTCCTTGTTGTATGAATGTGCATCTTTTGGGTATATGCCTAAGAGTGGAATTGCTTGATCTTGTGGTAGACTGATTCCCGTTTTCCTGAAGAATCTCCATACTGATTTCCAAAGTGGGTGTACCACCAGTGGAGGAATGATCCTCTTTCTCCACATCCTCTCCAGCATAAACTGTCATTGGTGTTTTTGATATTAACCATTCTGATGGAGTGAGATAGTATTTCAGAGTTGTTTTGATTTGCATTTCCCTGATGGCTAAGGATGTTGAGCACTTTGACTAAGGAACTTGAGCACTTTCTCAAGTGTCTCTCAGCCATTTTAGACTCCTCTATTGATAATTCTCTATTTAGTTCTGTACTCCACTTTTTAATTGGATCCTTTGGTGTTTTGGACACTTGCTTCTTGAGTTCTTTGTAAAATGAAAATGAGGTTTTTTTAAGGTGGCCATGCTGGGCAGATGACCAAGATATCCCGTGAGCTTCTTAAGTCTGTGTTCCAAGTTTAGATAGAAGTCCCAGGATACACACTACAAAGCAGTCCTGGTCAAGGTGTTGACATCATTGTATGGGCTTCAGTAAGGTAGTTTGACAAGTTGTTAGAACTGTGAAACTTCCTGAAAGAGTTCAGGAAGACAAAAAAAGGGCCCCTCCAGCTGGTGCCATTTCCTTTTCCCATCATGAGATTCCTAGGGAAATGTCCCTTTCTTTGTGGGTCTACTGTCAGATTGAGAGACACAGAGTCTCTTTAGACTATCTTCCTTTCTACCAGGCAGGTTACAAAACCAATCTTGCCAAACAGCTCCTGCATGCTTATGTAAGAAAATGATGTGTGCTACAATTTATTCCAAATCTGGCTAGCTTAAAATTCCTTTGAATATCTCAGTTTCTTGCATAAAGGTCCAGTTGATCTTCAGCTTGAGGTTCTGGGTAACTCATCAGGCCAAGTCCTCTCACAAGGCCTGGGGAAGGAACCACATCCTGATCACTCACCTGACTGTTCCTGAGGTTTAGTTTCCATTGGGCTGTACAGAGGTCTCAGCTCCTTGTGGGATGTTGGCTTGAGGCTTCCCTCCATTGTTTCTCTTGGAGTTCCCTAAACAGGAAATCAAAATGAGAAAGCAAGAGGAACAGTGAGTGCCAGCAGGATGGGAGTCCCAGGGGTTTTGTGATCTTACTGTTGAAGATCTAACTCAATTTCCGTTGAATTTTGTTAGATGTGAGTCACTAGCCCAACCCTCATTCAAGCAGAGAGACAGACATGAGATTCTGAATATCAGGGATTGGGTGACCTTAGGAGTCATGCCAGAAACTTCCTAAGCCAGGTAATACTATAAAATTTGAGTCTAAAATGTAGGAGACACAAAGTAAGACTACATCCTTGGATGGAGTCTGAGTAGGATTTGGAGAAAACAGGGGACACGCGGGTGATAAGGAAGTGTCATTGTTGCATAGGACAGAGTTGTGGTAGAGCTAAACAGAAGACCTATTGGTTTTGAAATTAGCACCTCATTCTGCCAGGTCTGTCAGAGGTAGAATTGGAACTGAGTTAGATGGTGGAGGCAGAGTAGTGATTGTAGGAAGAATGGAAATGCAAGGAGACAAAGTACACAGTGTGATTCGGGAATGAGACATAGCTTTCTGTTACTGGAGCACTGGGGCTTATGGGAATGGTGGGCAAAAACAAAGTTGCTTTATGATGGGGGATGTTCTTCTGTATACTGCTAATACATGTTTCTTTTATTGGTTGATGAATTAATGCTGATTGGCCAGTAGCCATGGAAGGAAATATAGGTGGGGCTATCAGACCAGGAGAATTCTGGGAAGAGGAAGGCTGAGAGGAGCCTAGAGATACTGTGTAGCTACCAGGTGAGAGACCAAAAATTAAAATTAATAAAAGTGTAAAACTTGGGCCCTAAATCTAAACAGAGAAAGGGAAAATTTAACTCCTTAAATCAGGAGTGCCATGGCTGGCGCCTGAGCCCCTGCTGTCAGAGAATGGGAGGTAACTGTCCATCACTCCTGTTAACATTCCTTTGCTAACTGCTGGTCATAAAGGTCCCCTGCCAGTTGTAAAGATCCCCTAGCCCAGGGAATAGCTGACAAACCCTGTGACCCTATAACCCTGCAACCTCATGCCCTGTCTTATCTTACTCAAATGTATCTTGTTTAAAATATAGAGTTACTGCTTTACTCTGTATTTTGTATGACCTTAATTAACCATGGAAACTGAAATTTGTGGCCTTCAACCTTATGGTCTGCCCCTTTAAAAGCTTCTCTTTTTGGCTGGTGGGCATCTCATTTCCTCCACCATGGAAAGAGATCCATCTGGCCAGCTGAACAGTAAATGGAACATTTTGTTTTTGCATTAAGAGTGTTGACTCCTTGGGTTAGGCTCTGGGATTCCACAAACCTGGCTCAACACTGGAAGATAGGATGCTGAGCATTCTCCTGTAAGATAAGGCTGTGTAGAAATATATAGATTAATAGTTATGGGCTAATAATTAAGAGAGAGCTAGCTAGTAAGAAGCCTAAGCCATCAGCCAAACAGTTTATAATTAATATAAGCCTCTGTGTGTTTATTTGGGACTAAGGGCTACGGGACCAGGTTGAAGAGAAAACTCTGTCATCAGCGTTATGAAGGAGACTGCGTGTTATCTAAGTGATTTTGATTTTAGGAAAAGCAGAGAGCCCTGTAAATGTTATATGATGCTGTTGCCTACAAACATTAGCCGGTTTTCCTGAGTCATACCACGTGAACTATATCTCTATTATCTGCACAGCTACCTTTTGGAGCAGGTTTTACCATCAGCTATATTTAAACAGAAGCTAGTTTTATGTTTTATGCCTATTTTTTTTTGTGGCTAGGAAGCATTGGGCCCTAGAAGCCATCATGGGTCAAGGCAGCTGTTCCTCTTTCCTGGTCTGTGGCTCCTACAGGCAAAGCCACTCTCACATACCCTTGATGAGTTGTGTGTTACTGTCCTCCTCCTCTTCCACCTGAAATTCAAAAGATAGGATTTTTAAAAAAATCAATTTGTGGGACAATGCTCTCTGACATAGCTTCATTCTCAGCCTCCTTTTAAATATTTTGGGGCAATACCTAAGTGGCCCATGTTGTAATACTCTTACCTAAGCATCTCGTGGATCTGGGATCCCCAATCTGTACCACCAGACCCAGTTTGTCATTGCATAAATATGTTACTGCCTATAGCTAGTAATGATTTAAAAACACAGTCATAACATCTTTATTGCAGTCAACACAGTCAACAGCAATTTCTATCAGATACTATTATAAGAACTTTGAGAATCAATCATATATCCTGCATTAAAAAACACTGAAAATGATAGACTTCTGTTTATGAATCTTTTACAAGCACAGTAAAATACTTTTTACTGACATTGTAGACTTGATGTGCATACCATAGTATCTTATTCACACAACCTTTCTGTATGGAAAATTGATCTTTTCTGTATTACTGACTAGACTGACCTGTATTCTGAGTTGCATAGCTTTGCTTCATTCTAGGAATGTAAAACACATTTTTTCACGCTATATTAACTGCACTACCGAATTTTACAATTTAGAGATCTAAAGAAGTTCATGGAACCTTTAATTTCAATGAGTCTTGCATCTCCAGGGTGTGGTGGTCCCAGCATGCAGATTCGCCTAGTGTGTATCTGTAAAGATATGGAAATCGTGTACCACTGCTATGATTTGAGGCAAAATTGTAGCTGGAGAAAAATGCTGAGAAAAAAAAATTCATTGCAACTAGCAATACTCACGAACTGACTCATTTTGTTAGTACACATGTTTTAAGTGTCTATAAAAATTAAAAAAAAGGTTTTTTTAAAAGACTGCATAATCTAGTTTTATCATTAGTCTAGTTTTATCTCTTTGAGCGGTGGTGCTCCAGTGTGTGCGTGCAGAGAGCTCTTAAATTGTTCCTCCCTCCAGTGGCCACGGTCCACTCCACAGATCTTGGAAGCTTGTGTTACCATGAAAGGGGGAATGGGTTTGTTTAGCCACCGGCCACGCTTCCCGTTAGAGAAGCAGACAGCTTAAAGGGTGCAAGCCGTTGCTTAAACAGCATTGGGTCATCTGTGTATTTTCAGCCAGAGTGAGCAGGCAGCAGGAAGAGCCGGTAGTTGCCTTGGCAAACAGCAGGCGGTTGCCTTGGCAACCACCCTTCAGCAGCGCACAGGAGGCGTGGCCATGATGGCTGGGCGTGGCCTTGCGGGGCGGGCGGATAAGGGGCAGCGGGCGGCTCTGCAGGCGTGGCTGGGAGCGCGTCGCTGAGGCGGGTTGGGCTCGCCGCAGACCTCTGGGAGGGCGCTTGCTTGGGTTGAGATACCCAGTCACTGTTCCCTGCCTCAGTGAGCTGAGCTACCATGACAGGCAGCTACTATGTCCCGGTGCTCCTGGCGGCCTGGCTCGGGGCGGCAGCGGCGGAGGGCCTGGAGCAGGCCGCGCCGCCGGTGGAGGAGAGCCGGGTGCAGCCCATGACCGCCTCCAACTGGACGCTGGTGATGGAAGGCGAGTGGATGCTGAAATTGTGAGTGTGCCCACCCGCCCCGCTGTGCCAGCCGTCCTGTCCCGGCCAGACCCGGGCCGCGACGCCCCCTGCCAGCACCTACCTGCCTGTGGTGGCGGGCTGCGGCCTTCGCAGTGAGCATGCGCACATTGCCTCTTGCCATCAGGCTGCGGTTGAGGAAGCTCAGCCTGCATCCTTACTTTTCAGCATTGCTTTAGCAGAAAGTGTTTTAGAGATGGAGGAGGCAGCTTACCAAAGGGAGGGGTCTGGAAGGAAGGAAGGGAACCATATGCGCTTAGAGGTGTTTCTATACTAGAAAAGGAGCAGCCGTTCAGTGATCCACACACTTGGGTAAGGTGTGTGTTGAAATAAGTCATTGTAGCATGAGGAGGAAGATCGGTTTGTGTGAAATACCAGTTTCCCTTTTAAAAGACCTTGAGATGTCATTGTCGAGAAAAACATAAACACGGGTGGCTGGGTTTAAAAATAAAGATATTTAAACCCTGATGCCAGTGTTTTTAGAGATAGGACTTTGAGTCAGTATCATATTGGGTTGTGCCAATGGTATAAAGAGAAGGCCATCAACAGATAACCCCTTTTGAACAACAAAAGTCAGTAAGTGGTCTTGTTTGAAAGTTATGGGAAACTGTCGGGGCAAGGGAAAGGACTTACGTTGATTGGAGCTTAAAATTAATATCAGGGAAGTGATCACTTGAAAGATGATGTTGCAAGGTACAATAATCTGAATCTGAATAGGCTTCATAGACTCCATGGGCATCAAAGGAAAAGGAAAAATGTCTGGAAACATAATTTATGAGGTCACATTCCCATGGCCCATAGTCTCAGATAATACAGACTTGTCACTACCGTATGGTAATTGGTTTTACATTGAGGATATAGATACTCCTAAAATTGTATCGTTTTTATTTATCTAAGGCCATATTTTGATTCCTTCAATTTAGATTGCAAGTAGATGCATGTGGTGTGGATACCTTCCTGTGAGATCAGGGTAAAATATATAAATTAAGGAACATAGTGCATATTTATTCCCTCAAACTTTGGAGATACTTAGACCTCAAAATGAAATAAATGCTCCTGCTAGATCATCAAATCTGTGAAACCATTAAGGCTATGGAGAAGAATACCTATTTGGATGAAAGTGTGGTCATATTCTTTTTGAGAGAAAGTTTTTTTCTGTCTTAGATAGGGTCACACTATGTGTTTCTGGCGGGACAGGAACTGGCTGTATGACCAGAAGCCACAGAGGTCATCCTGCCACTGCCTCTGGAGTTAAAGGTGTGAGCCTTGCGTTAGCCATGTCAGGTGTGCAGTATTTAAGAACTTTGAGTGACTGCTTTTTTGTCAGCTGTTTCTGTAGCCATTTACTGTTATGTCAAAGGTCCTTGTCCAGTTGTGTTTCTAGATGTTAGTTTTCTGGTTAGAGCTGAGTGTGTGTTTGTATGTGAAGTGTGAAGACGTCATAGTAGAAAGGTCTCCTTATATCTAGTGCTGTTAACTCCTTAATGGTTCCTTTTTGAACCTTCTTTTTTGCTGTGCAAGGAAAAGAACTAAAGATAAAGCTGAGATGATTGGAAGTCCCCATAAGCTTCTAATTCAGTGCTGGCTAACAACTACTGTTTGGCTCTTGTGGGTGGTTTATATTCTACTGTTTATGCCCCCAGCCTAGACAGTTATGATCCATTCCTGGAACCTGCCATATGCCCAGCTGCATGATATTTTTATTTTTAATTGAGACACTATCTCAAAAAAACCTTTCAGAATAGTTGGACAGGAAGGGAGGAACTTATGTTACTACATTCATTTTTTTTTCTGGATTTCAGAAATGGGTTCTGAAGAGATACTGTGGCTCCTCATATCATTTCTAAAAAAAAATCACTTTTCTTGTGTTATTGAATCACATTCCTGATTCTTCTTTGAAAAACTCCATCCTGTAAATATAAAATATATTTGTATTTTCAGAACTAGTGTAGGACTACTATAAATACATTTTGGAGTGTTCTTTCAAACTAGCACACACACACACACACACACACACACACACACACACACATCCCCATTCATATAAGAGAGATGGCTCACAGGCATGGAACCTGAGTTCATTTCCAGACACCCATGTAAAAACTAGGTACAGCTATACATGTCTATAATCCTGGCACGAGGGAGGCGGGGGTGGGAGAATGCCTGGCGCTTGTTGGTGTGCTGTCTAGTAAACAGGTGAGCTGCAGTCTTATTGAGAGATCCTGTCTCAAAAAATAAGGTGGAGAGAAATTCAGGAAGATACCCAGTGTTGACCTTAGGCCTATATACACATTCACAACCATGCAGGTGTATGCACAACCATATGCAAACATGCATGCACATACTAATATCCATGCAGTATACATGTTCATGTGACATCCCCAGTCAGTGCTTTATCAGATGGTCTGGTCTTATAACTGGAGATTACTAGGAGTCTGCAGATAAAATGTATTGGTTTCTGTAAAGAAGTATGTCAGAAAACTTTGTGATCATAATGGTAGAATTTATCATTTTAAATGATAGTTCTTTATTTCTTCATATGCTTCCTTTGGAAATGTGCTTTTGTATCTTGATTCATACAACTACCATTCTCTCGAAACACAATTCATGCATATGCTGGTATTAATCCTATTAATCATTTGCTCTTAAACCCTAGTAGTGTTTGGTACTTTGAGACATGAAAACCTATTGCAAAATTTAATTAGTTATATTTTCTTTGCCTTTTAAGGAGCCAATATTTGTGGTCCTTGGAATTGAATTCCAGTTTTAAAAGTTATCTGTTTGAGAAATACCAGTTAAAATGAATGTATGATAATTCACCATTTTTAATTTGAAAGGTGTTGGGGAAGTCCTGTGTATATGTCAATAAAGCACTGTTGGCCAATGGGGAAGCAAGATAGGTGGAGCTAGGAGTCCAGGAGGACTCTGGGTAGGAGAAACACAGGAAGTCAAGATGTAACCGCCATAGGGCTAAGAAGCCCGGAAACTTCTCCGGTAAGAGAAAATACTTAGATTAGCAATTATGGGATAAATACTTACGTCAGATCTAGCCAGTAAGAAACAAGCAAGGCCAACAGCTTCATAATTAATACAGCATCTTGTGTGTTATTTGGGGACTACAATGCGGCAGAGCCCAGGCGACTGGTGGGTGAAAAACCAAGCTGCTGGCAAGGAAAAGGCTTCTCTTTACAGAAAGGTTTTTACAAAGCTGCAAAATGACTTCACTTCTACTTAAATTTCTTTAACACTGCATTTGTTGTGCATTCTTGCTTTCCTCTCATTTATTTTCATGTATACTTTTACAGTGTTTACTCCCCATTTCTTCTGTCTCATTACAAATGCTTGCTTCCCTTAAACACCTTCTGATGCTATTTTTTTTGTTATTTCTGTTCCTTTATATTGCTTTTACTTAATTACTTTGTAACTTGTGTTTTTTAACATTTGCTTGGCTTCTGGAATGTTACTTTTTAACAGTCTTTTTCATTATAATTTATATTTTTATTTAAGTTTTTAAAACTATTTTTCATATAGTATATCTTAACTATAGTTTTTCCTTCCTTCCATCTTGCCAGATCCTTCCCACTTCCCCATACCCTACCCATCCAACTTCATGTTCTCTCTCTCTCTCTCTCTCTCTCTCTCTCTCTCTCTCTCTCTCTCTCTCTCTCTCTCTCTCTCTCTCTCTCTCTCTTTCTCTTTAAAAAAATACACAAACAAGAAAATCAACAAAAAACAATGAAAATCAAAACAAACTAAAAAAAATCAACAACAAAAAATATCATGAAAGTGCTGAAAAGATGGTCTATTTTTTATAGGGTCTACCGTGGAATGTGGCTGATATACTCAGTGACACTTCCTTGGAGTAAACACTTTCCCTGTCCTGGCAGGTATCAATTGCAAAAAATTTCTTGGTTAGGGGTGAGACTTTGTATCCACTTCTCCATTATAAGATTTTGTCTAGTGTGAACCTGTGCAGGTCTTATGCATTCTGACACAGTGTTTGTGAGTTCATGTGTCTATCACTGATTCCTCTGGACACTCCTTCTTTAGACTCCTCTACCACCTCTGGCTCTTTCAGTCCCCCACTGGACCTCATGGATCCTAAGCCTTGAGGGGAGGGATTTGGTAAATTCATCCCATTTAGGGCTGAGATTTTCCAAGTCTCTTCATTTGTATGTTGTCCAGTTGTGGGTCTCTGTTAATTACCACCTACTGCAAGAAGAAGCTTCTGTGATGAGTTATGAGCAGTGCTCTGATGTACAGGTATAACAGTGTGTCATTAGGAGTCATTTTATTGCTGTGTTCTTTTAGCACAATAATAATGGTAGGTTTCCCATAGGGCCCATGACCTATATAGTCTGAGATTCTTGGCCACTTTAGGAATGTCAGGAATGGGTTCTATTTCATGGAGTGGGCCTTAGATCCAATTAAAAAGTGGAATTTACTTGTACAATGTCTGTTCCATTATTGCACCAGTATAGGCAGGTTGCTGTTGTAGGTCTCAGGGTTTTTGGCCAGGTATTATTGATGATGACAGTTCTCCAGTAGTATGCAAAGTACCTTCCAACACCATGAGCACTAGCCGGTGGTGGTGAAGCTTCTAATTGGACACCAGATCAATTTCTACATGTTTGATGTTATAAATAAGTGGTGTCTTTAGAAGCATGTTATGGATGGTAGCCAGTAGTCTTGACAGTAGTAGTCTTTGATGTTTGGGAGTGTCTCTGGGACCCCTTTGGCCTGTGACTCAAAAGATGTAGCCCTCTTGTGTGTGGCATTGTAGGTTTTACTTCATGGTATAAGATGTTTAGTTGGGACATTGTCTCCCCATTATATGGTGACTTCATTTAAATTCCTTTCATGTCTGTTCTACAGTAGAAGATTTCCTTGTGGCTTTTCAAAAGGTCTTCAGTATTACCTGTCTCTGTATTCCCTCCTTTACCCTGCCCTCCCACCCTCTTCCCTGACAATCCTCTTATTTTAGTTCTGGTGTCAATTTTGTTTTCAAACCTCAATATGTTCATTCTCTGGGCTATTCTGGTGTGACCTCCCCACATCTGAAGAAATGTCTAAGCTGTCTAGACATCATGTAGCATAATTTTGATCTGCTTACCTATAATGTTGCCTGGTAAAATATATTTTGAGTGAAATTGACTTCTGTAAAGGAAATTAATTTTTGTAAAGACTGACTTCTGACTTTGCTCTTGGGCTGCTTATGTTTCAAAACTGAGGTTAGATGCCTGTTTATATAGCTCTATGCCTTTTATTTCTGTAGGATCTCAAAAACTTACTGTTGTCTTTCCAGTGTTGTTCTTATACCTGTAGAAAGGATGTTGACTTATTCATGTCAAACAGCATTTCCTCTAGTGTAGCAGATTGTTGGGTTTTGTCATTTGAATGTGTAAAAGGTAGTCACTAAATGGTTGCTTCTTGCCATTTTTCAGGTTCAGGGCTGTGGATCTGGGAAAGTGAAAGTAAATGAGGTACAACTTTGGTTTCAAGGGACCTGTCAGTCTGTTGTGCTCCGGAAGAGGTAGTATGAGTAGAGTCGAGTCTTTAGTAACTACCTAACGGAATACTTCATCTTTCGTTAGATGTTTATCAGTGGTCTTAAATATGACACCATTTTGGCTGGACAGTTCTTTAGTATAAGGTAATGCTTGATCGACTAGCTCTAGTTTAGGCTTTCTGGATCATATAAGGGAAGGCCCTGTTCCTCAGGAAGCAGGGACCCATCCATGTTTTCTTCTTTAGTTTTGCAGGTGACAGACCTTGTTGCTGGCTCAATTTTGAAAGTCCTTACCACTTGAATAAATGTCCTACCTTCCCTGCAGGAAACCCCCCTTTTACAATACCTTGTGTATCTAGCATGGCTCTAATTACAACTGCTAAGTATGAATTTAGTTATTTACTTTTGCATTAGATAGTTTATTTTTCCACTGCAGTGTAAACTTTATATAAAGGAACAAAAATCTACTTCTTCCCTGATTAACTCTGGAGTCTTACTATTAAGTGGCAAGTAGTAGTGGCTTTTGACTAAATGAATGAATAAGTAATGCAACTTAATTATTTCTTTTATTGAGCCTTTTGTCTCTCATTTTTTATTGATATCTATCTATCTATCTATCTATCTATCTATCTATCTATCTATTTGTTTTGTGGCTCAGTCCTGTAGTCTCTGTCCTAGGTACAAAGGGAAAAGCAGTCATTGCCTTTAGGAAGTTCATTATGCCTGGGAACATACTGTTCCTTCACTTGAGCAGGTGTTAGGGGTTTCATACAGCTCAAGTTTTTATTCTTTACATGTATGATTAAAATGTTAGACAGTTGTCTTTGGCCTTGGTTGTATTCCACAACTTCAAGGTAAGACTAGGCTGCTGAAGGCACCAAATACTTCAGACATAGGATTGGGAAGAATAGAGTTGGAACTGACCTACAAGCTTCCTCCCTCAGCATTAGCTCTCATAGTATCTGAAGGTGCTATGCAAGCTGCCAGAAGAGAAAAGCAAATCAGTAGTCCTAACCAGCTGTAAGGCTAAGACTACCACAATGACAGCATGTCAAGATAGCCCCAAGGATAGAATAATAGCACCAATATCTTGGGAGTAACTATCAACCATCTAATTAGACTTAAGGCTCACTAGTAGGAAGGGATTTATGCCTACTGCTGTCAACCTATCCAATTACCTGTGGTTGATGGATTCTAAAGGAAAGTCTGTTACTGCCACTCTCCAAAGCGGTATAATCTCTAACTGTATTCTAAATACGAACTCTTATATCCACAGGTAAGTGTAGCACTCACCTCTTATCAAAGAAGCTTCTTTTTAACACGGTCCCTATATCTGAGGCTCAGGGATAATCACAGAATAGGTAACAGGAGGATTTTAAGAGCCAGAGGACCAGGGCATCTGCTGTGAGATGTCTTCTATACACACTTGTTTGGTGCAGTTATCATTTGTTGATACTGTAATTTAATTTATTTTGTTGTAGAAAAGTGTGCCTAGTGTATCTTATGTCTTCATTGTCACAGGTCCTGCTGAGTGTATGTTAAGGTAAATCCTAAGTAAATTACCTTTATCTGTTGTCCAGCTGATTTCTGTGACAACAAGAAAACCTCAGAAAAGAGAGTGTGCTATAAAATACTGATAAAATAAATTAGAACCAAGACAGAAAAACATTTGCCTGTTTTTAATGAATAAAAGCATTTTTAGTAAAATTTCTCCTCTGGATTTGTCCTAATGGTTAGTATTTTTCCTAAAATAAGAACTTCAAATTAGTCTTGGATAATATCCCTACCCATTTTTAAAATAATGTAAATGATCAAAATGTTTCTCAATTTCATTATTTTAATTTTTCTGTTATTCAGCAAACTCAGTTAGTGTTCTCCTTGTGTTCTAGAGTAGTAGTTAATGTTTATACAATAAGATTTTAAAAGGACTTGTAGCTGGGAATGGTACATGCCTGTAGCCCTAGTATTCTGCCAGCTTTGAGTCACCACTACATGAGGAACTATATTAAAGGAAGGGTCACAGCATTAGGAAGGTTGAGAACCACTGTTCTAATATATGTAAAGCTTATTTTTCATTGAAGTCCTTCTTTCAAATTTTATCTTCTTTTCTGTATTGGTTTCCTCAGGCTGCTGTAAGAACATTTAGGAGCATAGGAATGTAATCCTATATAGAAGGCTTGAAATAACTGAAATACGTTCTTTCGTAGTTCTGGGCATCAAAGGCCTTCAGGGTTGGTTTTCTCTGGAGACTCTGTGTGAGTGTCCCTTCTGTGCTGCTCTTCGTTGCTGGTGTGTGCCTGTGTATTTCTTATGTCAGTTTAGCTACAACCCTTGCATCCATGATTGTATGCATTCTTTCTGTTCTCTGTGTCAGAGCCCAGAGACCCTACTCCAGATAAGGTCACATTTGCAGTTACCAGAGCTAGAATTTGAACATATTACTTTGGGGAAATTATTTTGTCCACACCCTTTACAAGTAGAAAATCATTCTTCCCATTTTGATACTTTCATATTCAACACTAAGAAAAAATATCTCAGCTTTACAATCTCAGTCATTTGCAGGTGTTTTTTTCTTATAGTATTTTTTACTGTTTGCTCATTTTTGAGAACGAGTCCTGCCTACTTTATTCCCTTGAAGATACTGGGTTTCTCATTGAACCTGGAGGGGGAGTTGACCACTCTAAGCTCCAAGGATCTCCTTGTCTCTCATCCCCAGTAGCACTGGGGCCATCCTCACACACAGCCACTCTTGCTTCTTTTTCACATGGTCTAGGGATGTGAACCCCAGGTCTGCATGCTTGCACAACAGTGCTCTTACCCAATATGTTAACTCCCTAGGCCTTCCTTTTCTTTGAGGTTGTGTAAGGTGTCTTCACCCTCTTCTTACTCAGTGCCAGACTCTTCACATATACCCTTTCCCTGGTAGATTGGAACATTTATTGACCCTTTCTTGACTGTTTGTTCTCTTAGGCTTAGCACAGTTGTCCCTTTCCTATAGCCCCATATACAATGTTATTGATTGTTTCCAGCTGAAAAGTACATGTAAATGCAGAGTTATGGCTTGAAGGCACAGATATTTTTATCTTTTTCTGTTCAAAAAGTATTGGGTAGCTCTTACTTTTTTGGAAAAGTTAAGAACAATTACATACTTGGAAACATGCTAGGGGACCCAATAGTGACAGGTCTTTGGTATCTGCCTATCACATCTATAGTTCTGAGAGATTTGGAATTGGTGTAGCTGGTATTGGGGCATCCTGGAAAGTTATTTTACTTTGGGCACTCAGAACATATTTGCTTCACAGATCAAAGCTACCTGGAAAGGGATAAAACTTGATTCATTTATAAAAACCACATGGAGGAAATGTCTTATATGTTAAGATAATTCTTGAAAATATTCTCAAATTTTTTCAATAGAATTAAAGTTTGTATATAAAATCATGAGGGAAATACACTTTTGTTTTATGTCAAATGACTTTGGATAGCTTGCTTTTATTCTCCCCTTTAGTTAGGGATTCATTTTCAAATATTCAATTAATTTTGTTTATAGATTTTACTCAACATATTTTGTGTTGATTAGTTTTCTGGTCTTGCAGTTATGCCCCGTGGTGTCCATCTTGCCAGCAGACTGATTCTGAATGGGAGACTTTTGCAAAGAATGGAGAAACACTCCACATCAGTGTGGGAAAGGTAGATGTCATTCAAGAACCAGGTACTGTAAACGTGGTCTTTGTTTGTTTGTTGGTTGGTTTGTTAGGTTTGGTTTTTCGAGAGAGGTTTCTCTGTGTAGCTTTGGAGCCTGTCCTGGGACTCGCTTTATAGACCAGGCTGACCTCAAACTCACAGAAATCCACCTGCCTCTGCCTCCTGAGTGCTGGGATATAAGGCATTCACCACCACTGTATGGCTGTAAATGTGGTCTTTAGAGGGGGAAGTTTAGCAACTGCTTACTTAGAAATTTTCCTGGTGTAAAAATTTTGCCAGTAGGATGAAAAGCCTAGATATTTAAGAAGCGATGTAGAGAGGACATCTTACCTGGATCATCCTTAATACCTAGTTTTTACAAAGTCAGTGTTTGACTGAACTATTAAATAATGCCGTTTTGAGACTATTGCTGGATATTTTTGTATACATTTATATTTGGCTTAGATCTCCATTTGTATACTCCTTTATCTAGGCTGTCTAACCCTCAGATATTGATTGCTGTTGCCTTTGCTATCATAGTACAGCTCTGACATCATCTGGTCCTTCCTCTAAACTTTTAGTTATTTAAAATGAGCTTTAGATACACTTTCTGATAAATTAAAATCTTATATATTCTGAATTAATGTCCTTTTTTTCTACTTTAAACTTGTTTTAATGAATCTCAAAATTCTGTGGTAGTTTTGGTCAAGTTGTTTCTATTAGAAAGTATCTTGAAAACTAATAACTGTTTTTTGTTTTTTGTTGTTGTTTTTCCGAGACAGGGAAATTGTGAGGAAAAGGACAAAAAAAAAAAAAGGGAAATGGAAAAGAAAAAAAAACATTCAGACACCGAGTGAAGTAATGACCTCATTGTATACATTACAACAATATGTATGTTGGGCAGTACATATTCATTTCACAAAGCAAAATAGCAGCTGCTTCTCCGCTAGGGCCCATGACTTCCCTGCCTATAGGTTTTTGTCTAAGTTTCAATTATCAGATGCGAATTTCTCATTGTGGATCAGGTCTTAAGTTCATTCAGAAAGTTTGTTCTGTCCATAACTTCTTGTGTCACTGGTTTAGTGTCTGGCACATATTGCCTGATGATTCGATTACAAAGTGTGCAGGATCCACAACTGAGAAAGATTGCTTTAGTAGCACCTTCAAGCACTATAAAAGCTATTCTGTGGGAAAGTCACATTTCCAGCTTAGTCCTAGCCTTATGTCTCAGAGTCCTCAACCCAGACTATGAAGTCTTCAGCATTAGCATTTTACCATCTAGTTCTGTAATGAAACCAACAGCGGTGACAAGTCTTTATTGGTTTAGGAGCCTCTGGTACCTGTATGGCTAACAACTTCTCTGGAGATAACTCACCTCTAGTACTAAGATTCCTAATTAATACTTTTATGGCTTCTAGGAGCTTTCACCCCATGCTCTCATACCCAGCAGAACCTGTTTACCATGCAGACATGCCACACCACAAGAAGAATGCCGTCCTGGATTATCCTATCATGGATATCTCTTGCTCTGCTGGCCTCAACCTTAGTGACATATCTCTTTACCCTTAGACTGACTATGCCACTACCCCACTCCTAAAGGCACACCAACCACATGCCACATGGGAACAGAAAACTATTGTTAAATTAGCCCCTCCAAATGCTCCACCCTCTCAACACTCTAGATTCAGCTGCCCACCTTACTACCCCTAGCAGGAACGGTGGTGTTCTTCCCAAATTCAACCTTATTTGGTTATAGTCTCCTGACTACATCTGTGTGTCAGGAGAATTTTCACTTTGGTGGGACTAGGAAAATCCTACCCCTCACTGCCTTGTAAGATCCCAATGACTAATTAAAGTTTGACCTATGTAAGTTTACCTAAGGGGAACTAATATAAGACTTCCTTACAGAGCAATGGGTGAAGGGTTACAGGGGTGTAGATGACCCCAAAGTAGCCACACTCGAAGGTCTGTCCACTGCAAGGATGGTGACTCCCTCATGGCTGTGTGGTAGAGTCTATTTCCTTAGTCCTTTCCTGCCTGTATGCTCTAGCCCTTCCCTAAGGCACCACGCAAGTAGGGCAGAATTCTATACAACTGACTGAGAGAATTGCCTGGATATCCTACCCCTCGTTCTGTGAGAGAACCTGAAAAGTCAGCAAGCTCAGCAGAGATAATCATAAGTAGTGTGTAAATATAGATTCTTTTATAAAGATGATGAAAGCAGATTGTCCACGTTATTAAAAGCAAAGCTTCAATGTATCAAATTTCAAGTGACTCAAGAGATTTAAAATTTGAACCCTTTAATTTGCATAGGTATTTGATTTTGTCCATATTCAGCAAGAGAGTAGGCAGAAATATTAAGTGTTAAAAGGATGTATGTTATTTTTCCATGCTATGTTCTTTCTCTTCACTTAGTACAGGTACCCTGCCAAATATAATTGATTTGCAAACTGCATTTATTGGACAGACTACATTTATTTTATAGTCATTGTGAGTCAGGTTTGCTGCTTGCTGTTTTTTGTATGATGTCTCTCTAAGGCAATGATTGTGATTAGCAAAACTCTTTTTCTCTGTGTTCTGTGAGAACACTGCCTGCATTCTTTATCCAGTTATCTCCAGTAACTACACAGTTCCTCAAACAAAAGAAGCTTTTTAGGAACTATTTGCTGAATGAAGGACAATTTTACTTTATTTACCTTTACATATGTTCAGTAAAGATTTACTAAAACAAAAAAGTATGATTCTTGTACAATATTTAGAAATTTAGAAATATACAAAATTATATATATGTATATATAAAACATATATTGCATATATAATACAATTAGGATTTTAAGTCTTTGTGGAATGGAATAGTACAGTTGTCTTTATATTATGTATTTTACATTTTATGAGGCAGGGCTTCACTGTAGCTTTGACTGGTGTGAAGTTTGGTATATACACTTAGCATTCCTCAAACTTGCAGTGCTGGGATTATTAACAGCATGCCTTACTAGGTCTGGCTTATATTTTAAATTATTTTTACTTTTAAGAATGTGTTCTTACAGACTTCCATATATTTATATGATGAAACGTACATCCACCCTTCATCTTCCCTTGTATTCCCTCCAGATACTCAAAATATCCTGCTCTTAACTACATGTGCCTAGCTTTCTTGCATTCTTCCTCTCATTCTTTCTTTTTCTTTTTCTTTTTTTTTACTTTTATTGTTGATTCTTTTTGGGTTTCACATCATGCATCCTGATCCCCCCATCTCCCTGTCCCCCCATCCACCCTGACACTTTGCAACCTCCTCAAAACAAAACAAAATTTAAAAGAAAGACCCAAAACCAAACAAAAACAAAAACTCAAAACAACAAATACACACAGAAAAAGGCGAATCTCACCTGAAAATTATAGTGTGGCTGGTTGACTCACAAAGTTTTACCTCTTAGTCCTTTCATCTTTTCTTGTAACTGTTCCTTGTTATTGTCAGTAGTCATTGGCCTGGTTGGAGGTCTCTGACATCTACTGTACTATTATTAATGAGCCTCTACTGGGGCTCCTCTTGGATATCTTGTCATGTGTGCCCCTATGAATCCAGTTCAGTTGTTTCTGTGGATTCCTTTGTGATGTCCTTGACGCCTTTGGCTCATACAATCTTTCTTCCCTCTGTTCAGCAAGATTCTCCAAGCTCCCCCTATTGTTTGGCTGTAGGTATCTGCATGTGTTCCCATAAGTTATTAGATGAAAGCTCTCTGATGACAATTGGGATAGTCACCAATTCATTAGCATAGCAGAGTATAGTTAGGGATCATTATGTTGACATTTTTTCCCCCACTAATTGTGTTTTGTTCTATACTACGTTTCTGGGTCTTGGCACTCCAGGCATAAATTTTGATCTTACTGCTTTGTAATATATTCTTTTAACTTGCATAACCAAGTGTCTTAGTTGAGGGCTTTTGTTTTGTTTTGTTTTTTCTTTTCTTTTCTTTTTTTTTTTATGGCTTTTTGAGACAGGATTGCTCTATGTAGCTTTGGAGCCTGTCCTGGAACTTGCTTTGTAGACCAGGCTGGCCTTAAACTCACAGAGATCCACCCACCTCTGCCTCCCGAGTGGTGGAAGTAAAGGCATGCACCACCATGGCCCGGCGTATTGGATTTTTATTGCTGTGAGAAACACTGTGACCACAGCAACTCTTACAAAGAAAACACTTAGTTGAAGTGGCTTGCTTATAGTTTCAGAGGTTAATCCATTTTCGTCATGATGGGGAGCATGGCAGCATGCAGGCAGACATGGTGCTGGCTTTGAGTCCTACATCTTCACCCAGAGGCAACACTAAGTTGACTGACTGCCACATTGAGTGAAGCTTGAGAAAAGAGATCTCAAAGCCTGCCCCTACAATGACACACTTCCTCCAACAAGACCACACCTCGTAATAGTGCCACTCCCTTTGGGGACCATTTTTTTTTTCAGACTACCAAACCAAGTAATAAATAATCCAGAAAAATTCTGGGGTAATGCCTGGAACATAAGGATGTGTGTGCCAGTAATTGGAAGGTATTTGAAAGTAAAAGTGACTAAAGTTTTTTCCCTTAAGTTAGAAGATAATCAATAAATGTAATTAATGTAATTGAGTAATTCCAGTGATGTGTTCATATGATCATGACAGTAGTCTGAGCATGCTTTTTTTCACACTTGGGTACTTAAGTTACTCATATTTTAACTGTTTTTGTTTCTGCTGTTCCTAGGTTTGAGCGGCCGCTTCTTTGTTACCACTCTCCCAGCATTTTTTCAGTAAGCTTTATTCATTTTATGATCTTGTGAAGATTAGATTTCAGCACTGTGGGGGGATAGATCAAGTAGGCGGGGGTGAACTGTGCTAGTGAGAGGTGAAGGGGAAATGGTAGGAAAGTGTTTCATTGTTTCAGCACTTGGCGGTCATTCAGGACAGGCCACACAGGCTCAATGGCATCATGGGAATCAGTTCCACACAGTAGTACATTAGGAATGAAGAACAAAAGGGAATGTGTAGGCTCTTCTGTGACTCCTATCTGATCTGAGAAGTTGAGAAAAGGAAGGCTTAGAGGTGGATGTGAGGTGTGTGCTTAGAGACTCGGAGGACATCAATTTGGAAATGTGGATACATTATTTGTTAATATGATAATAGTGGCTATTTTACTAGAGGAAATAAAAAATAATTGGTTGCAAATATGCTAGTAAATGAGCTGCTGATTAAATATTGCTAGAAATTTAGCTTGTAGTTGCAGATTACATAGTGATGAAAGAGAATATTTAATGCTTTGAGTTTTAGAATTTCCCATTCATGTTAGGTTAGAGTTAATAACACTTGCCGTCTTGTTTATGTCTGGCTACAGTTTTTTTTTTCATTTGAGTTTACATGAGATCAATAGTTATTTTGATCATTATTATATAATACCTATTTTGATTTATCTAATTTCTACTTGATTTTATAACCTATAGTGCAAAAGATGGGATATTCCGCCGATACCGTGGCCCAGGTATCTATGAAGACTTACAGAATTACATCTTAGAGAAGAAATGGCAATCAGTTGAGCCTCTGACTGGCTGGAAGTCCCCAGCTTCTCTAACGTAAGTTATCAATAAAGTGCTATATGTAAAGTAATAGGTCCATGTTACTGTGTAGACCTTAGACGTTTAGACTTTTCTTCATATTCCTTTCTCTTTTCTAGACTGAATATACCTATAGTTGGTCTATGTAGTGTTTCTGGTTTTGTGACCCACATGTACTGCAAGTGGTTTCGGTGTAGTGGGAATTGAATGGCTGGATTGGAGGGATGTATTAACAGAAAACTGCTCCTCCAGCTTTTGCACATACCATGCCAACTGTTTCCTCTTTATAAATGTGGTATTGAGTGCTGGTTGCCATTAACTGGAAGGATAGATGTTTCTTTAATTATAGTTCACTCAAAGACTCTTGTATTTTACATTGAAAATATAACTGATCGTGTTTTGGGCTATTGGCACTATGTTTTGGAGAATAGCTTTTGATAATATTTAGTAAGGTAGATAAGGCTGAACTTATTGCACATTTGGCTTTAATTTTGAATGGTCATGTTAGTAAGTAGTTTTATTTTGCATATAAAGATGTAAGAAATGTCCTTAATACCATAGAAGCAACATAATGTAATATTTCATCTAACACATGCACCTGTGTTAGTGCCCGGGCAATATGGAGCTTACCCTAAAAGTAGCTCACCTCTGGCATTTCATTCTTCAAATAACTGAATACTGATTTTTATGCTAGATACTGTTCTAGGAGACAGGTATTTATGACTTTATGACTTCATTAGATAAGCTTGCTTTCTCCACTCCCTTTGGTAGGTAACTTAAAGCTAATATTACATATATATATTAGGCTGGAAAAACTTGGGTCTTGGGCCTACCTTGTGGAAGTATTAATGGAGGTTGCTTTGAAGGAAAATTGGGGTGGGATTTTCAGGATAGGAGGAACTGTGACCCAGATGAGAGAGGAACTGGCATAATCACTGTACTGACACAGAAGTCTCAATTTGGGAAAGAGTGTTAACGAGTCTTGGGGAGCACTGTGAAAGGAAGGAACAGAGCCTAAGTTGAGTAAAAGGTAGACTCAAGATAGATTGTACAGGACCTGTGACCACAGTCAGCAGGGATTGTTTTTTTTATAAGTACATGCAAAAAGAAATTGACTCTTATGAGGAGAGGTTGGAAAGGACAAGAATATGTACGGAGAGAGGTTTTCACAGTACCCAGCCTAAGAAAAGCAGCTTGTACCAGGGTATCAGTGGCTGAGATGAAAAAAAATGAGTAAATTTAAAACTGATTTTGAAGATAGAATTGGTCAACATGAGGAGGAACATTTACAAGAAAAAGATCTCTGGGATTCCTGTTGAATACTTCATGGACCTTGTTATTTCCTATATCAAGATTCTGGTAGGCAGCCAAACAAACAAACAAACAAAAAACCAAACAGACAAACAAAAAACCCACCACCACAACAAAAAACAAAACAAATGAAAAAAGAGGCCATAAGTTTCAGAGGAAGTATGGGTGGCATTTTATGGATTGGAGAGAGGAAAGGGAAGGGGGGGGAATGATATAATTATATTTTAATGAAAATATTAAAAAGAAGAGACTCTGTGAGATAGCTTAGGAATGCTTAAAATCAAGGTCATGGCTTTCAGTCAACATTCTTCTAGCATGGAGAGGAAGGGACTCATGAACTCTGCCCCAAACTGGGCTATGATGTTGCTGGATTCCTTTTCTAAAAGAGTCAGTTTCAGGACATACTACTAAAGAAATTGCAAGACAGGACTTCCCTTTAGAGAATTTGTTCTGAAGCTTGAGAGCCATGTGAGGGGCAGAGTTGCTCAGTTCAAAAGATGTAGGTGAGTGTGATGTAGGTGAGGAGGATGTATAAAATTGAAAGAAGGAAAAAGCAAATGAGCAATTATAATTATGGCAGTTACATCTCAAAAGATAGATTGGACAGTGTTGAGTGTTCACTTTAGAAGTCACTAGGACATGCTGTTTATAGTTGTGAATTTTTGTATGATGAAGGGATAAGGGGCCAAGGATATGGAATGTGTTTACACCAGAGTGGTCCAAAGTGACCTTGAAATCTAACCTTTTGGAGAATTGAAGTGAATGAGTGAGAGAGAGAGCAAGGAGTTTAGACTCAGTAAGGTGTCGCCCTGGCATGAGCTTTGCTAGGTTTTGATTGTGTGTGACTAGGATCTTCCTTTCTTTCTTAGGATGTCTGGAATGGCTGGTCTTTTTAGCATCTCTGGCAAGATTTGGGTGAGTACTTTTACACAGTTATTAAATTTGAAGATAGTTTTTTTGTAAGAATAGAAAATAGCTTTTAAATAATAGGAAAATGAAAATTTACAAGTACTTTCATAATTCTGCTTTCCTTGAGCCATAAAACTACTCCCCTCATTTTTGATTCATCATAGTAATATGTGTTTATAGAAAGGTGTAATTTGAAGAGGTACCCATAGCTACTGTCTCAGAATCATAATTTTGTTAGATTGGTGATGAGGTCCTTATAAAAGCAAAGATGGTTATGTGATATGGTTTTATTTTGTCTCATTATTCCCTTGGAAAATCTCTCTCTCTTTTTTTTTTTTTTTGTTTTGTTTTTTACGAGACAGGGTTTCTCTGTATTGTTTTGGAGGCTGTCGGTCCAGCCCAGCCTCGAACTCACAGAGATCCTCCTGCCTCTGCTTCCCGAGTGCTGGGATTAAAGGCGTGTGCCACCACTGCCCAGCTGGAAAATCTCTTTATACATCAAAGATTGTCTAGGCAGGAATGAAAATCATTCTGTGTGTCTAGAAGCAGCAAAATGTAGCTTGAGAGGGGCTTGGTTTTGTAAATAAAGCTTTCTTTAAGCAGTCATGAATAAAGTATCTACTGTTTCTTGATTAGGTTGTACTACAGTGATGGAGTTGTATAGCTGTTACAAAACAAGGAATTGTGCCCACTAGTGTAAAGCACTCCCTGTTGTATGTGCTTATACAGTGACACATAGTCACTTCAGTGTTAGAACAATTATTTAGGCCAAATGTTTAATTATTTCTTAGTTTTAATATGCCATTAGTTTTTAATATGTCCATTTCTTTCTCTGTAGAAAAAGCTTAACACCATCGTGCTATCATTCATGTAATTGTTTGAATTACTTACTTACTAGTTCTAAAAGTGCTTTAAACTTATTTGTTTTTTAACTAAGGCTAATATAACTAAAACTTAATATAAAATTCTGTAGCAGCTCCTGTGTGTGTGTGTGTGTGTGTTTGATCTCCTGTGATCTAGATGGGGATGTCTCTTCTCTCATCTTTTCTTCCATTTAGCACAATATCCAGAGATGTTCATAGCAAACTATAGTGAGATGATATACAGCCATAAGGTCCCTTTCTTGAAGCCTGCAGGAGGCTTTTAGATTAGGTCTTGTAGATATTCAGAGACAGACTGTAAAAGGAAACAAGAAGCCTTGACTACCACTGAAGAAGCTTCCATGCAAGAAAGATATTAAGGGGACTCTGGGATGTGTGTGAAAGGGATCATGGGCTTGATCTTGAATTCCTCAAGAGTATATCTCCTCCAATACAGGTGAGCTCCAAACCACTGCAGCTTTGACTGAGACCATGTTCACATGTCTAGAGTTCATTGAGTCCTTGATCTGACCACTCAGAAATGACCTTATTTCTTTTATTTAATGATTATTTCACTTTGTTCCATCATTCAAATATATATGTAGCAAATAGGAAATCTATATGTAGCAAAATAGTTCTAACTTAGTTATCTGGTAAAATAATCAATTGATATTTTAAAATATTTTTAGTAAAATAGTAATATACTTTTATGTAATGAAAATATATAACATTGAGCAAGTATCAGTATTTTGACCTGAAGTAACATGGTTAAGCAAACAGAAACATAAAGATCTGAAGCAAAACATGATCTCTTGTAATTGACTACCTATGTAGTTTCATATTCCACAACTCCAATCTTTCATAATGGTCTTTAAAGCTATTGTGAACTCAGAGTAAACAGATGGGATTCTTTGTCTGTGGTTGTAAAAACAACTGCATTAATTCTAGTCCTTAGTAATTATTTAGTCATTAGTCTTCAGTAATAATTACTTAAGAAAACCACAGTACTGTAGAATTTCTTTAGAAGTTCAAATAGACCCTTTGAAGGATAAGCTTATACAAGAAATTTGAAGTGAATCTTATTAAAAATAAGATAATGCTTTCAAATACTAAGCAGTGTTGGACCCAGAATGCAGTGATTCAGAGGCAAATAATTTTTTTGTACTTTAAAAACTCATTAGAAAGTTTCTTAAGTGTTTTAATCTTTTGTTTTGGGGAAAAGGTATATAATACAACACAGAAGTACTTAAACTTCACATTATTCACTCACAATTTATTCATTCCAGCATCATAAGTAAGGTAAAGCAGCAGGTATTCATAAAGCAAGTTCAAAAATACATCCATGAGTCAGCACAGAGACGGAGGGACCTTTACCGTCCTCTGTCATTTTGGCATACTTCAGGACTTAAACCCAGTAATGAAAATGATTCATCAAGTGAGGCATAAACTGTTCCATACACTTTTTTTATACCTAAATTCAGAGCTGAATAATACCTCTTAAAACATCAAGAGCTGGAAACTGCCTTCCAAAACAACTTTAGGAAGGAAGAATTTACTTCAGTTCACAGTTCCACTGCAGGGTAGGCTGACAGCTAGGGCTCTAGCCGTGATAATGGGCTTTCCAACCAGTGACATTGTAGAGGTGAAGAAAGAAACTGATGTAATGGGGTTGGGGATAGTAGGTCTGGGTAGAGAAGGGCCTGTGGAGAGGAATAACTAACTCTAAGGACCTTTTTGAAAAATGCCTTGTGGAAACCTACTACGGAAGCATCCTAAAATGTATGTTCATACATATGAAAAAGAGTTTAAATCGAGTTAGTTACCCTAGAAGAGGGAGACCATACCTTAATAAGAGCCATATTTGAACAAAGAAAAACCTAGTTACCTCCCTTTGAGTTGTTGGCCAGTGGGATCCCATAGACCTGCAACATGCATGCTATTGCCATTGCTCTTGGTTACTCTCCAGAATTTGATGATAAGGCCTAATGCTGAAGATACCACAGACTTGAGTCACAAAACATGGAGAATTCATTTCTGTTGGCTGGCTTTCTTAGTACTGAAAGTGATGTACATGCCACTGGAGGAGAAAATTCATTATCCGTCTTACCCAGCTGTATACTTTGTTAACTATAATAGTGACTGTCCTGGATATATATATATCCATCCATCCACTGTGGAATAGTGACACCAGTGTTGTGAGAGTAACCAACCATTTCCTGATTCAATTTAAGGCCTGTTCCTTGATATGGACCCCCTTACCTGGCAGTGTTATTGGGGGGCCAGGAACCTGCGGATAAGTAGGTCATTGGTCCTAGGAGAGAACCTGTTGTTATTGTTCTGCTAGATGGGCACAGTATTAAAATGAGTCCTAATAGTTTAGTACTATACCCAATATTAGTACATCTCTCAACCCTTATGAGAGGCTTCTTGCAGTGGATGGCAGTTAACACAAAGACCCACAACTAGTCTGTGTGCAGACAATAGAAGGTTATGGAGTACTCAGCCCTAAATGGGACATATCTAACATTTCCCTCTTGGGGATCATTGAGGAAGAGGAGGGCCAAAAGATGTGAGAGCTAACAGTGATATCTGAATACAAGGAAACAGTGTTTTCTAGACACAGTATGGAAATTGCCCGTATGGACAGTCAGTAGCTGTGATTACGTGCATAGGACTTGGGCAAGCTCAAACCAGACAAAATCTCAGTATGCAAGGTGAGAGGCTGCATACCACAGCAGGTTACTTATCCAAAATAATTTGGGTAACAAATTTTATTTTTTCCTTTTAGAATAAAAAACGGTAAAAGGAACCAGGTTGGGTGGGTAGGTAGGTGAGGGTAGCCCTAAAGAGTATTGAGGGAGAGGTGTTGAATATGCCTAAAACATATTGTATAGAATTCTCAAAGGATTAGTAAAAATACGAGAGGGGGAAGTATCAGAACTGAGGCCAGGCTCAAACTTTTAAGCCCACCCTTCTGTGACCTACTTTCACCAACCATGCCTCTTCCCTTAAAGTTCTACAGCCACCGAAAACAGTGCCATCAGCTGGGTACCAGGTATTCATATATGTGCCTCTGAGGGACATTTTTATTCAATCTCCTATCCAAGTACGTATATTTAGCATTTGGTAAGATGTTCTGTTAAGTGGAAAAATGGTGGCATGGCAAGGAGATTTGATCAAAGTGAGGCAAATTCAATAGGACACCCACCACGCCTTACTACTCTAGTTCCTGCATCTGTCACTCACATGGACATTATCTAGGCTCCCATACTGTTATCCTAGAACACACACCGTCTCTCTCTCTCTCTCTCTCTCTCTCTCTCTCTCTCTCTCTCTCTCTCTCTCTCTCTCTCTCTCTCTCTCTCTATTTATTTTTTGTTACCTTAATTTTAAATAGCTTGCTTCACATGTCAATCCCAGTTCCCTCTTCCTCCCCTCCTCCTGCACCCCCTCACTATCCCCCCCAACATCCCACCCTATCCCCACTTCCTTCCACATAGGGGATATCCAGAGTCTGTCATTTTGCTCAGGGCAGAGTCCAGGCACTTCCCTAAGAGTCCAGGCTGAGAGATCATCCCTCTTTTTGTTATGGACACACGAAGTCCATTTGTATGCTAGGGATAAATACTGATCTACTGCCCAGGGCCCCATTGGTTGCCCAGGCCTTCTCATTGACTCTCACACTCAGGAGGTCTGGATCAGTCCCATGCTGGTCTCCCAGCTCTTGGTCTGTGGTCCAAGAGCTCCCCCCTGTTCAGATCAGCTGTCTCTGCTGGTTTCGCAAGCCCATGCTTTGCTCATTTGCTCATCACTCCTCTCTCTCTGTCACTGGGTTCCATGGGTTCATTTCAATGTTTAACTGTGAGTGTTTGCCTCTGCTTCCATCAGTCACCGGATGAAGGTTTTAGAATGGCATATAAGGTAGTCAAGTTCATTATCAGGAATGGGCATATAAGGTAGTCTCTCCACTATTGCTTAGCTTGCCAGTTGGTATCATCCTTTTAGATCACCAGAGGTCTCACTGGTGGCAGATCTCTCTTCAAACCTATGACTCCCTCTATTATGGTATTTCTCATCCTGGTCTCCCCCTATTCTACCCCCCACTCAACCTTCGTTTCCCCCATAACCTACTCTCTCCTCCTTTTCTCCTCCTCTCTTCTTCCTAGCTCCCACTCCCCCACACACACCTCCCACCTTGTTCCCAATCTGTTCAGGAGATATTGCCTCATTATTCTTCTCTGGGGTACCATGCATATGTCTCTTAGGTTCTTTCCTGTTTCCCAGACTGTCAGTGAAATTGCAGACTGGCACTATCATGGTGCATGTCTAAAATCCATATATGAGTGAGTACATACCATGTTTCTCTTTTTGTGAATGGTTTACCTCACTCAGGATGGCTTCTTCTAGTGCCATCCATTTGCCTGTGAATTTCAAGATTCCACTGTTTTTTGTTTTTTGTTTTTTTTGTTTGTTTGTTTTTTGCTGAGTAGTACTCCACTGTGTAAATGTACCAAGTTTCTCTATCCACTCTTCAGTTGAGGGGCATCTAGGTTGCTTCCAGGTTCTGGCTATTACAAATAATGCTGCTATAAACATGATGGAACAGATGTCCTTGTTGTATGAATTTGCATAGGAGTGGAATTGCTGGGTCTTGTGGTAGGTTTATTCCCATTTCCCTGAGGAATCTCCATACTGATTTCCAAAGTGGCTGTATGAGTTGGCACTCCCACCAGCAGTGGAGGAGTGTTCCCCTCTCTCCACATCTTCTCCAGCATAAATTGTCATTGGTGTTTTTGATTTTAGCCATTCTGACAGGAGTAAGATGGTATCTCAGAGTTGTTTTGATTTGCATTTCCCTGATGGCTAAGGATGTTGAGCATTTTCTCAAGTGTCTCTCAGCCATTTTGGACTCCACTATTGAGAATTCTCTATTTAGTTCTGTACCCCATTTTTTAATTGGATCCTTTGATGTTTTGGAGACTTGCTTCTTGAGTTCTTTGTAAATTTTGGAGATGAGCCCTCTGTCAGATGTGGAGTTAGTGAATATCTTTTCCAGTTCTGTGGACTGCCTTTTTGTCGTGTTGCCTGCGTCCTTTGCCTTACAGAAGCTTCTTAGTTTCGGAGGTCCCATTTGTTAATTGTCGATCTCAGTGTCTGTGCTACTGGTGTTATGTTCAGGTATTGAAGAGTATCTCCCACTTTCTCTTCTAAGAGTTTCAGTATGGTAGGATTTATATTGAGGTCTTTGATCCATTTGGACTTAAGTTTTGTGCAAGGCAATAGACACGGATCTATCTACAGTCTTCTGTCTTCTGCATGCCAATATCCAGTTATGCCAGCACTATTTGTTGAAGACACTTCTTTTTTACATTGTATAATTTTAGCTTCTTTGTCAAAAATGAAGTGTTCATAGGTGTGTGGGTTAAAAATCAGGGGTTTCAATTGGATTCCATTGGTCTACCTCTCTATTTTTATGCCAAAACCAAGTAGGTTTCAGGACTATGGCTCTGTAGTAGAGCTTGAAATCAGGTATGGTGATGCCTCCTGAAGTTTCTTTATTGTATAAGGTTGTTTTGGCTATCCTCAGTCTTTTATTTTTCCATATAAAGCTTATTATTGTTCTTTCATGGTCTGTGAAGAATTGTGCCAGAATTTTGATAGGGATTATTGCATTGAATCTGTAGATTGCTTTTGGCAAGATTGCCATTTTTACTATGTTGATCCTACCAATCCAAGAACATGGAAAATCTTTCCATTTTCTGGTGTTCTCTTTGATTTATTTCTTTAGAGAATCAAAGTTCTTGATATACAGGTCTTTCACTTCTTTGGTTAATGTTATCCCCAGATATTTGATGCTGTTTATGGCTATTATAAAGGGTGATGTTTCTCTGATTTCTTTCTCAGCCACTTTATCATCTGTATATAATAGGGCTACTGATTTTTTTGAGTTAACCTTGTATCCTGCCACTTTGCTGAAGGTGTTTATCAGCTCTAGGAGTTCCCTTGCAGAGTTTTTTGGGTCACTTTTGTAAACTATCATATCATCTGCAAATAGTGAAAGCTTGACTTCTGCTTTTCCTGTTTATATCCCTGTGATCTCCTTTTGTTGTCTTATTGCTCTAGCTAGAACTTCAAGTACAATATTGAAGAGATATGGAGAGAGTGGCCAGCCTTGTCTTGTTCCTGATTAGATGAATTGCGTTGAATTTCTCTCCATTTAGTTTGATGCTATCTGTTGGTTTACTGTATATTGCTTTTATTATATTCAGGTATGGTCCTGTTATCCCTGATGTCTCTAGGACCTTTATCATGAAGGGGTACTGCATTTTGTCAAAGGCTTTTCCAGCATCTAGTGAGATGATCATGTGGTTTTTCGTTTACAGTTTGTTTATATGGTGTATTACATTGATAGATTTTCTAATGTTGTATCATCCCTGCATTCCTGGGATGAAGCCTACGTGATCATGATGGATAATTTTTCTGATGTGTTCTTGAATACTATTTGCCAGTATTTTATTGAGTATTTTTGCATCAATGTTCATGAGGGAAATTGGTCTTAGTTGTGTTTTTGTGTGGCTTGGCTACCAAGGTAATTGTAGCCTTGTAAGAAGAGTTTGGCAGTGAGCCTCCTGCTTCTATTTTGTGGAACAATTTGAGGATTATTGGAATTAGCCCTTCTTTGAATTTCTGGTAGAATTCTGCACTGAAACCATCTGGGCCTGGGCTTTTTTTGGTTGGGAGACTTTTGATGAATGCTTCTATTTCATTAAGGGTTATAGGTATGTTTAGATTGTTTATCCGTTCTTGATTTAGTTTTGGCAATTGATATCTATCCATGAAATTATCCATTTCCTTTAAATTTTCAAACTTTGTCGAATACAGATTTTCAAACTATGCCCTAATGATTCTCTGGATTTCCTCAGTGCCCGTTGTTATGTCCCCCTTTTCATTTCTGATTTTGTTAATTAGCATACTCTCTCTCTCTGCCTTTTGGTTAGTTTGGGCAAAGGTTTGTCTATCTTGCTGATTTTCTCAAAGAACCAACTCTTTGTTTCATTGATTCTTTGCAATGTGTTCCTGGTTTCTACTCAATTGATTTCAGCCCTCAATTTGATTATTTCCTGAAGTCTACTCCTCCAGGGTGAGTTTGCTTCTTTTTGTTCTAGAACATTCAGCTGTGCTATTAATTCTCTAGTGTGACTGTTCCCAGTTTCTTCATGTGGACACTTAATGCTATGAACTTTCCTCTCAGCACTGCTTTCAGAGTGTCCCACAAGTTTGGGTATGTTGTGTCTTCATTCTCATTGAATTCCAGGAAGTCTTTAATTTCTTTTTTTATTTCTTCTTTCCCCAGGGATGGTGCAATTGTGCATTGCTCAATTTCCATAGGTTTGTAACATTTCCGCGATTTGTGTTATTGTTGGTCTGATAAGATACAGGGGGCTATTCTAATTTTTTTTGTATCTGTGGAGGTTTGCTATGTTTCCTATTATGTGGTCAATTTTAGTGAAGGTTCCATGTGACGCTGAGAAGAAGGTATGTCCTTTTGTGTTTGGGTGGAATGTTCTATTGATGTATGTTAAACGCAGTTGGGTCATAACTTCTTTTAGTTCTTTTATTTCTTTGTTAAGTTTCTGTCTGGAGGTCCTGTCTAGTTGTGAAAGTGGAGTGTTGAAGTCTCCTACTACTAGTGTTTGAAATTTTATATGTGCTTTGAGTTCCAGTAATGTTTCTTTCACGAATGTGAGTGCCTTTATATTTGGGGCATAGATGTTCAGAATTGAGACTTCATCTTGATGAACTTTTGATGAATATGAAATGTCCTTCTTCATCTCTTTTGATTGATTTTAATTTGAAGTCTAATTTGTTAGATATTAGGATTGCTACACCAGATTGTTTCTTGGGTCCATTTGATTGGAAAATCTTTTCCCAACCCTTTACTCTCATGTTGAGATGTGTTTCTTGTATGTAGCAGAAGGATGGGTTCTGTATTTGTATCCATTCTACTGGTCCATGTCTTTTTATAGGCAAGTTGAGACCATTGACATTGAGGAATATTAATGACCATTGATTGATGATTCTTATTTATGCTTGATTTATTGGTAGTGGTGTTACTGTGTGTCGGTTCTCTTCCCTTTTTCTTTTGGTGTTTGATAAAGTGGGATTATCTATTGCCTATGTCTTTGTGAGTGTAGTTATCCTTGTTGGGTCTAGGTGTTCCTTCCAGCACTTTCTGTAGGGCTGGATTCATGGATACGTATTGTTTAAATCTGGCTTTGTCTTGGAATATTTTGTTTTCTCCATCTATGGTAATTGAAAGCTTTGCTGGATATAGTAGTCTGCGCTGGCATCCTTGTTCCCTTAGCGTTTGTAGGACATATGTCCAGGATTTTCTGGCTTTCATAGTTTCCATTGTGAAGTCGGGTGTAATTCAGATAGGTCTGTCTTTATATGTTACTTGGCCTTTTTCTTGAATTGTCCATTGTTCTGGTCATTAACAATTTTTTGTTTGTTTGTTTACATGTTTTTAATTTACAACACTCCAGGTTAAAATATTTAATTTATTAGAATAAACAAAAATTCTAATAGGAATGACTTAGATTTTGAGAAAACGAAATTAAAGTAGAAACTTCGACTCATATTTGTGTGCGAGCGTGCGTGTGTGTTCTGGGAAGGTCATTCAGTAATTGTTTCTGTGGGCTGTTAATGCCTAGCTTGGAGTCTTTTAATTCTTTGCCTAGTAATTGATTGGATTTTAGTTTGTGATCTAAAACAATATGTCTTATCATGAGAAAGTATGGGCCCAGCAAGTCTACTTCTAAATAGACTTTAATTTGAAATGAACAGTTCATATCTGTAATTCACATTGTTTAACATTAGGAAAAGTTAGCTGGAGACATTTTAAATGGGTCATATTCCTAGGGACACTTTGCTTTAAACAGAAACACATAAGGGCCCAAGGGTTTCACTTTTTAATAAGTCATGTTAGGATTGAATATGGAGGAATAGGGCAAAGGTCTTAGAAAACCTTCTGTGATGGAAGAAAGAACTCTTAAAGCAATTTGACCAGACCTCTATCAAGATCTTGAACTCTAAAGCATATTTCTTACTGAATATGATTTTGATAATTACTCTGTTTTTAATTCTATAAAATTTGACTTGTTCATTAGTAAACATTGAGTATAAGCTTGAGGCACATATGTGGAGAGATAACTTGTAGAGTGGAGTTACAGCTAGAGAATCCTGAACTGTAAGTAAACATTTTGTTTCCCTTTTGATTACAGCACCTTCACAACTATTTCACAGTGACTCTTGGAATTCCTGCATGGTGTTCTTACATCTTTTTCATCATTGCCACTTTGGTGTTTGGCCTATTCATGGGTCTGGTAAGATAATGCCAGCTTTTTTGTCTTTTTTTGAAACAGATGATATCATGTAAAATTAAAAGGTGGCCATGAAAGGGAAAACATAAATACTATTTTGTGTTATTTAAGTAGTTTATTTGCTTTGTGGTTGCAATGGTAATATGTAGTATAATGAAAAATTCATTAATTATCACCCTCTAGGCTTATCTCTAAAATATTCTGAAATTGTAAAAGATAACTATTTAACAAGTTTGTTAGCCTGATATTCTTGATTGAAGCCTCCTGACAGTTAAACTGTTTTATTATATGCTACTTTTCAAGTTTGAGGATCAAGTACATATTTTACAACTTTCTTATATATGGTCATACCCTGGAGTATTCTTCAACTCTACTGTATCTTTCTGAAGGCTTTGGCCAGCTGCCAAGTGTCTGTCTAAGGACATCTGGTTATGGGACACATATCTGATGTTGAGGTTAGTTGGCAATCTGTCTTGTCTACTCAGTGTGGAGTCACTTTTTTCCCTCCAGGTCCTAGTGGTGATCTCAGAATGCTTCTATGTGCCTCTTCCAAGAGTTTCATCTGAACATTCTGGTGAGTCTGAAAAGTTCCCATGGGTAGAGTTTTTCGAGTTTTGTGGTATTCTGTGGCTCTGCATTTGGCTTTAGCATCCAGTCACTGAGCATCCAGTTACTTCTGCTGAGTTCCTTAAAGATGTGTTCTCCATACAAATTTGAATGAAATTTACTTTCCTCTTCAAAGTTAGAAAATACTTCATATTGAAGATTGCATTGTCCTCTTTGGCTTATCCCTGTCATTTTTCAGTGAACAATTTTATTCTTGAATTAGAAGGAATGATTCCTAAAAGTACTCACATTCCTTGAGTCTGCAACAGCTTGTCACTATCTCAAGTCCTTTAACAACAGTTTGCCCAAATTTGCATTTATTCTCTTTACTTCTCGGTCTAACTGGCTATGAATTTGATGGCCTTTATTCTTAATGTTGATATTTCTCAGGAGTTTAAATAGGGTCATGTCTTTAGTTCTTGAAGTATGTAAGACTGTATAGATAGCTAGATAACAGGTCCAACCTTCAGCATTATGGTGTAAGAAAAGGAGCCAGTGTGTAAACTGCTGCAGTGTTCTTTGGCTTCAAGCCTAGCTCAAGTGATGTTATGTTTTTAAAGTTCCTTCAGTAACTATCACTATTCCCAACTCATATTTTATCCTCTGTGGTAAGAGGAGGCCTTTTCTTCCTGACTTTACCTCAAACTCTTGGGGAGCAGGACTCTGATTGGTTCAGCTTGTCTGAAATAGTTGCTCTGACCAGTGAGTCACTGAGTCTTTTACACTGTACATAATATATAGCACAAACAAAACTTTTCCCTCCATTCCCAAGTGCTCTGCCATCAGTTCAGTGATGCTCCTGTAAGGAGATATTAAATCTCTAGATGGAGATAAGCTGAAGCCAGAAAACCTGTTCATATGACACCAGCACTTCAGTGGAGAAACCTCATTTATCCAGTGAGATAATTACTAAATTGCCATTGTATATTCAGAGGGTTTAGTTTTTCTTTCTCTCTTCTGCCCATAGAGCAGGACCAGAGGCCAGAGGAGGTAAAAGGAGCTAAGCAGCTGCAGGATGCAGAGGAAGAAAAGGATGACTCAAATGAAGAAGAAAACAAAGACAGTCTTATGGATGATGAGGAAGAGAAAGAGGACCTTGGAGATGAGGATGAAGCAGAGGAATATGAGGAAGAGGAAAACCTGGCAGATGGCATGGATGAAGAGCGAAGTGACGCTAATGATGAAGGAGCACTGCAGGAACGCAGTGTGTCCCTGGAGGAACTTGAACCTGATGAAGCTCATTCAGCTACCACACAGGAGGCGGTAGAAGACTCACTGAGGCAGCGCAAGAGTCAGCAAGCAGACAATGGACCATAGATTTCATGATGCTATTTCTAAAACTACAGGCCAGAAAAATGCATCTGCTTCCCTCTGGTCTTCAGTTTAAACCAAATCCTTAGTTTTTATTTATTTTTTAATTTTTTTTCTGAAAGAGCAATGTTCACTCTTAGAAGATGATCTCTGGTCCTGTGGTCACATTGTTGTAAACCTCTGTGTCCTAAAGAGAGTCAGGGAGAGCATTCAGCCACTATGGAGTAAGGATCTCGTGGGGATTTAGGTGGAGAACAAGTTGATATATTTGAGGGCCAAAGAGTCAACCAGAGGACTCCTCTCCGGTCCTCCATAGCACCTTTAGAAATGAAGCTACTGTATTAAAAGGAGTGAGAGCAAAACCACATTACTCCTGAGCATCCTTGGAGTTCAGGAAGAGTCTTTATTGTTAAGCATTTGTTTTTGTCATGTAAGAAACATTGGATACCACATCCCCCCAAACACTTTCTCTTGGGGCTAGAAATTCTAGAGATCTTGCTATAGATACAACTTAAAAGGATGAGGAGGAGGAGAAGAAAAAGAAGAAGAAGAAGAAGAAGAGGAAGAGGAAGAAGAAGAAGAAGAAGAAGAAGAAGAAGAAGAAGAAGAAGAAGAAGAAGAAGAAGAAGAAGAAGAAGAAGAAGAAGAAGGAGTCATCTGAACTCTTTTGGTCTCTGTTGTCTTTTATTTCTTACCTTTAATTTCTGTGACTTCTGCACTGCTGGACTGAGGACTACCACATTTCCTAATTACTCTATAGTAAGAGCAGCAGACAGCAGGGGTCTGTCTCCATTACTCTTATTCGACTTAAAGCTGTAGGTAATCAATCATGGCTGATGAGGCTAAAACTCCCAAGGATCTCAAAGCACATGCTGTAATCTTTGGCAATTCAAAAGGTAGTAGGGGTTTAATAGGACAGGTGTAAACAAAGCACAAATGGTTTGGTCAGCCTGTAGTACTTTCAGGAGAACTTATTCAAGGGTTTCTTTAGCCATGTTCTTTGTTTTTTTTTTTTTTTTAACCCAAAGGGCTTTGTCTTGTCATTACAAGATAGTTCTGTGAAGCTGACTTTAGGTCTGTGTTGTTTAGTTTCATATCAAGGGGTTCTCTGCCTCTGGAACCACTTTAATAGTAACTGGAAAACATGTTTGCTTTTCTTTTAGTGATGTGCTTTTGGTGAAAATTGATGAAAGTCGGTATCAAGAGATGAAAGATTTGATTTTGTTTCCATCTCCCTTAATCCTCTAGAGAATTGTATTGTTATAAATTTCCCCCTACTCAATCTGGTGTCAGTTATCAAGGGAACCAGCTTCTTTAAAAACATCTCTCCACCTCCTCTCCTACCCTTTCATATCTTTAGAATAGATTCATAAAATTAGATTCTAGATGTATGAAAGATGCCTAAAGTCAGTCTTATACAAAACCCTCGGGTTGCGTCAGAATAATGAGTACAGGTTTGTGAAATTCAAGATGTTTCTGTCATTTTAAGAAGGGATATGTAGTATGTTTCTCTGACTGTTTAGATAACCTTTTCTCTGCATTAGCTGCCATCAGGAGGCTCCATGGTGGTAGAGGTTCAGAATCTGCCCACCTGTACTGCATGAGGCTGCTACAAACCTTGCACAAAGGCAGATTTCATTGGGACAATTCATTCTCTATAAATGTTTTTATTTCATCTTTGTAACTTAGTTAGCTGTCAACTCAAGGCTGAGGCCATCACAGAACTGAAGTATTGGGAGACCTTTCTGCCCTCCCTTGTTCCTGCCCTCTGACATATCTTTACTCAAAAGAGCCTGGTTCTGTGGTGGCTGTTATCTTCCTGCTGGAGCTGAGATGTAGCTTCTCTTCTGCCCGTGCCTTTCCTTCCCTTGTAATCAGATGCATGGTGTGCTCAAGGAATAAATCCAGCTCAGAGTAGTGGGCAAGGGAAGGCTCCGTGTCTCTGCTTTGTGTAGTACCCCTCCTTCCTCTAATTGAAGTACTGGGTTTTACTGGGATGCTTGACCAGAGGGAAGGCTTGAAGAATTAATCTGCCCTGGCTTTTAGGAATGTTTCAAAACCTGTTTCTAACTGGACTCCAAATAGTACCTAATTGTTCCATGAGATATTATGTTTCCTTTCTTAATAATATTTACATAAATAGGAGGGTTGGGAGAGTCATTGAGAAGAGGGTCCAGTTCAGTAAAACTTTATTCATCTATAGGAAGCATTTTTCCTAGCCTTTCCCCTTTTTAACATCCTGGCAAAAATTTGGTTTCCAGTAAATAGTCAAGTATCTACTTATCTAATATAATTTATTTCTATTTGAAGACTTTGGTTTATTTTCAATACTTAGATGATATAAAATTAAGGAGAAAAGTCAACTTAAATCAGATCAGTATTAATATACTTTATTTTTGTGTACATAATAAATTTAATGCAGAAGCTAAGTGCATGGAAACATGATTACATAAAACAAAACTAACTATGCTTCTCCTCCATGGCCATATTTGCTATTTAATTGTAGAATGCTATTTTCTGTATGTTAAAATCGGCGATAGTGGAACAAGAGTGTACAGTGTTTTGTGTATAGGTAGTTAGAGTAAGGTGCCTTGTTCTTTGTTGGAATATCTGAGAATTCCACTTACCTCTTTTTTTTTATTTCTTTTACTCTGCCTCGACTGTTCTGAACCATGCCAGATAGCTTAGAATCTCATGGAGGCAATGCACAGGCAATTTCAGTTTTTTGTTGTCATTTGTTTGTTTTGAGGATAATCATGGAACAGGTAAGGGATAGCTCATTCACTTCACAACCATTGAACTGCATGGCAATCACTACAATCTCATCTTGTACCTAGGATCTATACCTGGTATCTATAATGACTAGTGCAATAGAAGGCAAACACACTTGAGACAGATCAGCTTGAGACAGTAGAGAAAGCCACATATATTTAATTTTTAGGTCCAAACCCCTGGCTGATAATTAATATATTGTCCCATGATTTGAGTGTATGTAAGCTTGAATAAGTGTCAGTTGAAACATCGTTGGGGGAGGTGATTAAAATGCTAGTTAAGGAATCTCTGCTGTGCGGCATTTTATAAGATGAGGAACAATACAGTCCAAAGGGAAGTTTTAGAGGATTAGAAAGGGTGAATGATATTTCTGCATAAACCCTAAGTGTGAAGTGAGAGAAAGAGGGGAGATTGGTGCTTTTGCTGGTGTGTGCAGTTTTTCTGTGTTCTTTCAGTGTCCCACTGCTATTTCTGCCAGTATTGTATGTGTGTGACTGACTAACCTGTCAGACCTATCAAGTGTTTGGAAGGCATTTGTGTAAGTCTTGTGCCAACAGGGACTCTCCCAGTGTTGTGTCTCTTTACCGCATTCTTGAATTTGATCCTCTTGAGATTGTAGCTTGTCTGACAGCAGCCAAGGTGGAGTCTGATGGAATCTGCTGGGTCAGTTCTTTGAGCAGCTGCCCAAATCAGGAGGTTCAACTGAGAAACCTTGGACAGCTTCAGCCCAGCACATAGGCCTCAGAGGCATATTCTCTAAAGTGTGTAGACTGTGATTCTGTTCACATGTGACTTTGACTTGTTTCTAATGTGGTTGAATTTTATTTGTTTCAAGACAGCTTTGTAGAAATTTAATTGTTATACTAAAAAACTTCATGTGTAAGTCAATACATTATAAAATGGTTGTGTTTATTCTTTATATTAGTTTTGATTATTTATCACAGTGTATTTATTTTCTTTACCTATGTATTCTGTGTTCTCTCAAATAGATGTGTAGCAACTGAAATGAAAAATCATTGTATCATTTCAAGAACTACATTGCCTGCATTACAAATGCTCTGATCAGGGAATTGTACATAACCCTGAACCTACATACTGCCAGTTGATTGTCAAGTTCCATTTGTGTCAAAACCAATTAATGGTAGTGATGACCAAGTGAAACAGAATGTGTACTGCTTTTTTCATATAAGTATTTTCACACGAAAAGAATTTGAGGAGGCAGTTGAAAATATTACTTTGTTAAGAAAACAATTTCTTTCTGTGTTTTTTCTTTGACTTTATTCCCTCCTCTCCTACCTGAATTTGGTGAAGTCTCTGTCATGTGGGCAAGATCCATGCCAAAGATGTAAGTGTTTCTCAATACATCACAGCTCATTGTACTGTTTGTAGAAGTTCAGTGCACTTTCTGTGACCAGGGCTGGTGCATTAAGTAAATGACTCTGCTGTTCCTCCAAGATGCTGGACTTGCACAGTCTCCTAGGACCTACAGAAGACTATCTCAACTTCTCAACTTGCCTGTTCTGTGGCAAGCACAAAGGCATAAAGGCAAAGTGATGTCTTTGAACACACACACTGATGTAATGGAGATTTGATTTGTTCCTTTTGAAAGATAGCAATGAGATGTCTGATGTGGGGAGAGGGAGTTACTAAGTTTTCTCATCTCTTTACCAAAATAAAGTTTAGGATTCTGTCCCTGGGTAGATGAACCCTGGTGAAAGTTCTTCTTTAGTGGACTCCTCAGATAGATTTTGGGCCGGCTTTTCTTTTCTTATTGAGTGAATGATAGCTAAGCAGTTTCTTAACCGTCTTTCCACAAGTATTTTTTCCCATTTCAGTGACTTTCATACTCAGTAATTTATAGATTCCATAAGTACATTAAATGGGATTCTGATTAATCCAGGTGATTTAACATTAGTTGCCCTATCGGAAAGTCTTTTGCCATCAGAACAGAGAATTGGAAGATACTACAAAAACTAGCAATGTTGTCTACAATATGACTGCTATTTCAAAGGGCAGATTTCAGCTCAAGAGATAAATGGACTTAAAACATGAGACAAAGGAGCTGTTGGGTCTGTCTTGGTGGTATTGAAAGGCCCACTTCCTCTAGAAACCATTGACCACATGATTTATTGGTTTTCCAGATCATAGATACAAGACTTGACTGTCAGAGGTGGGAAAGAATGGAAATAACTGAAAATTTCATCTCTGTTCTTGGCAAAATAAAAACTCACCAGCACAAGAAGACCAAAAAAGCTTCTCTCTTGGACAGGTCTCTCTGCAGACAAAAGAATTCTCTAAAAGCATAGGCATGAGCCTGGCTTTAAATAAGTTGGTATTTAGATTCATACTAACTTTATACTTAAAACCAAAAAACTAAGCCAAACATTTCTCATATGAAGGCTAATGGGGCAGGAGGGGGAGTGTGCATTGGCAGAAGCAATTACCTGGAACTGACTTGTGAAGCAGTTTCTTATCTAAATTTAAACTGGAAAATAAAATATAAAAAAAAAATTACTCCTGAAAACATCCTCAACATGGCTTAAAAATTCATTGAACTCAGTCTGAAATTACAGTCGTATAAGAAAGCTGTTGAAACAGATAGCAGATGTGAAGTCCAGGGTCTGAAGCCAGGATCATAGGAGGGGCATTGCAGGGTGGGGGCTTAAAGAAGATGGAAGGAGATGTAAGCAGAGGAGACATACTGTAGACACATAGATTGCTGGTCGGGCAGGTGCTGGTGGGCACGAGGCACACACTTGTACACGGCAGCCTCGCATGGCATTAGCACATGTAGTCCAGCACATAGGCTGTGGGTAGTCTCATAGGCCTCCACAGACTAGCCGGAAGAGGCGAATGGTAAGGGCATTTGCCCCTGCTCTCAAGGGAATATTTCTCCAAAACACACAAAAGTGACATTCTTCCATAATATAACATTACATCATTGTTAAACTGCAGATTCTTGAATGTTCAATGTCAACCATTGTTAGGTTATTGTACCTTGAATGTCGGATGTCAGCCAAGTTTTAACTGACTCAAACCAGATACCTATTATTAGCACCATGTTGTCCAAATCCTAATTTGCTCCAGACTGCCTTCTGTTTCCTACAATAGGGTTAGATTGCCTAAATTTTTGAGATAATAAAAGTATTAAAACAACATTTGAAAAAGTTTAAAAACAAAAGGAGTGGCTATAAAACAATAGAATACTATAAGATTTGCCTGTATCAAAAGGATTGAGGTTCAGTATGGTGTTTTACTACACAAATGCAGTCCAAACAATCCATTCAACTCTTGTGGGGCAATACAGAGGGTTCAACTTAGATGGACCTTTATTTTAATTGTGAGACAGTCTCTGGATCATTTTGCAATAATATTTGGGATTATGTAACCTAGCCGCATATTAACAATGAATGTATGTTAGCAATGTATCCCTTAGGACTTTCCGAGTGCTGATTTTGAAGCACTGGAAAGCAGCATATATTACACTGGCAGACAGTAGATGCTTGAAAGTAGCCACCAAGCAGCCTCCTGCTGCTAGATCCCAGTGCCATCCCATACCAGAGATGCAAGCTTCAGCAAGTTACCCACGTTCCATGGGTCTCATCTTCACTCTGGGGTAACAAGTGAGAATTTTAACCAACCCATGAGTATAACTCAAGGAATTATTCTAAAATGAAGCATGCATGTAAATGTTTATGTCATCGGGGTTTATAAGGTAAGCACTTCAAGATCGAGGAGTGATCATGGGGAAGGATCAGGGCATATTGAGAAACAGCAACGTTTTTTAGAGCCTCTGTGGAGTCAGCTTGGCTAAGAGTGAAAGGGTTTGTGAAATCCCACCCTGTCTCAGAAACACCTTACTTTAGGAATGAGGATAAGCTTCAACTAAGCAGACACAGTGGTAGAGCTCAATCTTTGCCTTCCTCCTGAAATCTGAAATTATGCTAGAAGCAGGTTTAAATGCTGCAGGAAGTTTACTAGCTACACTTTGGATCCTAGGTTGAATGCTGGTTCTTTCTAAAATTCTGTTGTGACATAGTTTGTTATGGTTTATTTAAATCTTGAAGACCCTATTGACATAGTTTGTTATGGTTTATTTAAATCTTGAAGACCCTATAGTCATATCTGAGTGGATTACTGCTTTCAAAGGACTGGAGTCTAGCAATCATTCATTTCTACATTACTTCTATTTTCTCTTAGTCCCCAAAACTATCACTTTCATACGTCAGTGTGCACCTTCATTCGCTGTCCTTGGGAATTCTTTTCAGGTGCCTCCAAAGGACAAGCTAATTGTTTCCTTGCCCATAAACACTTTTGCTCCTCTGAGAAAGATTTTCTTCCTGCCTCTAGGGTTTCCACTGTACAACTTGGACCTTTAGGCAAGTGGAAAACTACAACCAACACAACCAGAGTTCTTGATCAGAAGAGGAGTTAGATGGGAGGCTGTGCATATCAGTATGTATGGAAATTGTGCATGCATATGAATCTGCTTTCCATTTTCTGATAGTCAACTTCTCTAGTCAAGTCCATCCACTGCTGGATTCTGCCACCATCATCAAAGCTCATTGTTCTCTTCACAAACAATGGGGGCGGAGAATGGGAAAGTTCCCAGAAGGCCAAGCTTTCATGCCTGTTTCTGCTTCCCCACAGTGCACACTCTTCCAGTCTCCAGAGTCTCCTGCCAAGCAGAAGCAGGGTTCACTAGGTGCTTGCATTCCTCCAAGTTTGGCCAGGCAGCTGGTGGTTTCCCCATGTGGACTCACCTGTGCTGAGTTCTAGGTCTGTGAGAGACTCTGTCTAAAAACAAAATAATATTTGAATGCTATGTTGTCCCCTGGTTGGTCTCAGTCTCTCTATGGTTAGTCTCAGTACCACCCCCTACACACACACACACACACATGAGCAGTATATTTTCTTCAAAACTAGGTAGTCACAGAAGCTGTCTCAAAATCAGTCTCAAAATTAATATTCAATTTGCAACTTCATGAGAGAAATTTTTCTTTTAAAAGCAATCAAATGTATTATATTCTACAAGTCTGATTTTTTTCAAATTGGAACCCATTTTACTTGAGACTTCCTCATTGTTCCACAGGTCTAGCTTTCACACTAAATATGCACCATTGACCTACGAGAAATTTTTTTGGGGAGGGGGTTGAGACAGCGTTTCTCTGTATTGTTTTGAAGGCTCTCCTGGAACTCGCTCTGTAGACCAGGATGGCCTCGAACTCACACAGATCTGCCTGTCTCTGTCTCCCGAGTGCTGGGATTAAAAGCGTGCCCCACCAACGCCCGGCCCTAGGAGAAATTTTAATATGAGCGACTGTAGGGGGAAACAGGACCCCACCATTAGGCATGGGGCGCTCTAAAGATGCATACCAATGTGGTAATGAAAGGGCAGAACTGGGCCACTAACCACACCCACTTCAGGCATGACTAGAGACAGTGCAGAGTAACTATGCCACTAGCCAGGCCCACTTTTGGGCATGGCTAGGGGCGTGTACAGAGGAAGGAATAAAAGAAGGAACAGCAAAGCGCTCTCCCCTTTTTGGCTTCCAGTTCAGTGGTAGAAAACTACTCCACTCATCTGGGTGGCTTGTTTTCCTCTTGTGAGTAATTTATACAATAAACAGTTACCTATACTCTCAATAAGTGTGGCGTTTATCGTTGCAGCATCAAGCAATTTTGGATGCCAACATACATCATCAAAAGGCAGACTTATTTACTAGACTATGACTACATCCAAATTACAAATTATGTGGTATAATCTTTCCAGCCAACCAGCTCCCGGAAATATAATTAACTTTATCTCTGAAATGAAGGCTCTAATGAAGTCTAATTTGTCATCCAGATCAACTTTAAGATCTCCATGCATTTGTTTTCTACTTTGGTACAAGGTGTTGTGCTTTCATTTCTAGCTCCTCTCTCATCCTTCATTCTCCTCTCTAATCTTGCCCTGAATCCTTTTTGCTTGAGTCTTTAATTTTATCCTCTCCTCCTTTTTCTTCCTGACATCAGCTTTTCTACCTCTACCCATCTCAATATTTTCTGCTAGGTGTCTTTCAGTTTCTCTCTTTTTTTTTCTCTGACCCCACTGCTCTAAAGATGAATAATGAGCTCTGCAGGACACAAGGGGGAAAAAAAGAAAAGGGAAGAAATGAGTATTCCACAATGGGGAGAAGACTTGTCAAATGACAAGTCATTTCTGTCACCGTGCAATGAAGGAATAACAGATTTCCACTGAAGCAGCTATTGCACTGTGCATCAGGTTTTTTCTTACCACTGCCAAACTGCCCATGTTTGTTTGTTTGTTTCTCTTTAACTTGGATGCTTCAAGTCTTCTCTCCATAATATTTATATAGAGAAAGTATTCCCCCCCCCCTCTCTCTCTGTGTGTGTGTGTGTGTGTGAGAGAGAGAGAGAAAGAGAGAGAGAGAGAGAGAGAGAGAGAGAGAGAAAGAGAGAGAGAGAGTGAGAGAGTAGGTTTGCATGAGTATATGAGGTTAATGCTGGGTATCTTCCTCAGTTCTCCACTGTATTTAGGAAATCGGGGACTTTCATTCTTTCATGATCTCTCTTTTCAGGTGCTTGGTACTAGAACTACAGATGTGTCTCCATACCTTGCCTACTGGCGTATCTAGGGTTTCTATTGCTGTGAAGAGACATCATTAGCACAGCAAGTCTCACAAAGGAAAGCATTTAATTGGGTGGCTCACAGTTTCAGAGGTTTAGTCCATTATCGTGTAGGGACATGGCGGCACGCAGGCAGACACGGTGCTGGGAAAGTTGCTGAGAGTTTACCATCTTGATCCACAGCCAACACGAAGTGAACTGTCTCTACATTGGGCAAAGCTTGAGACCTCAAAGAGACTTCAAGGCCCACCCCAGCAATGACACAGTTCCTCCAACAAGGCCACACCCACTCCAACAAAGTCGCACTACCTTTGGGGACCATTTTCTTTTAAATCACCACAGTGGCTTTTGTGTGGGTACTGGGGATCAGCCCATTTACTGATTAAGTTTCCAGCTCTGAAACATTTACACTTGACTAACATATGTTCCAAGGAAATCATGGGTGGAATTCCTAACTCCACCAGGCTTCATCATGTCTGCTCAAGAGTGATTTACCTGAAAGGTTTAGCAAGGCAAATTTTGTGTGGATTTGCCCTCCCTCCTTCTTTCCGGGCACCTTCACAAGTTCCTCAAAGAGTGTATGCAATGGCTCTTGAGGTTTCTCTTTCTGGGCAATTTACCATGCAACCTTCACCCAAGACCTGCTATCTTGAGCAACACACTAATCTCTACCCAAGGAAACCTTCTCTATCAGTAAAAGCAACAATAATTTTCTTTTAAAAGAATACATGAAGCCAGTGGGGCTTGGAAAGAAGTTAGTCTCACTGTGGAAGTTTGCAAATATGGGCTGATTTTTTTAAACTACAACTCTTTTGGCTTAGCTAAAAGCTAACAAAGATTTCTATTCCTGATATAACTCAGCAAAAACAGTGATGCATAGATTTCTCATTTTTAAAAACCTAAAGCATACATGAGGGCAACCTTTGGAAGAAGAGAATGCAGATAGACCAATCTGGTAAATATTCCAATTCACAAGCAATCACTGTGAAATAATAATACTCTAAGAAGACTTCTCAATCCTGATTCTATTATTCTGTCCCTCCCCCCTCTGTCTGCTTGTCTCTGTCTTTTTCTATCTGTTTCTCTCTCTCTTTCTCTGTGTGTGTGTACCTTTGTGTGGATATATATATGTGTGTGTGTGTGTAGATAGATAGATAGATAGATAGATAGATAGATGATAGATAGATAGATAGTGCTGATGTAAGGTGTGTCTATGGTGTTGATGTACATGTTTGTACAGCATCTTCCTCTATTGACCTTCACCTTATTTTTTGAAACAGAGTCTCACATTGTACTTGGGAGTTTGCCAGTTTCTCTATACTATCTGGCCAGCATCTCTGGCATCTTCTTGTTGCTCCCCCCCCCCACTGCTGGAATTATAGGCACCTGCCACCTTTCCTGACTTTTTTCTCAAGTCAGGTTCTCAGGCTCGTGTGGCAAGGACCTTACTGATAGAACTATTTCTTCAGCTCTCAATCTTGATTCTTTAAAAAATTATTTATTTACACTTATTTATTTATGTGCCCATGGATGGGAATGTAAACTGGTGGATATGTGAAGGTCAGAGGACAGTTTACAAGTGTTGGTTCCCTTTTTACTGCATGGGTTCCAGGGACTGAATTCATTCAGCAGTCTTGATGGCAAGCTAATTTAATTGTACAGATAGGTACTTTTAGTGAGGGAAACATTCATTAGGGATCAATGCATTCCAGTGTAGGAAATTTCTTTGGAAGTTGTTGCCTTCCTGTAACAGTGCCAATGAAAGGGAATGGGAAAAGGCAATAGAGATTATACATCTTATCATTAGAACTTCCATTGCAGGTGCTCTTCCATTTATATGTATCCAAACATTTAGGGAAACCAGATTCCTCAACAGTAATTGCTTAATATTATTAAACGTTGGGATTTTCATCCACAATGCTGACTCTTGACTAGAAAAATTATAAAAATACATTTTCTTTCTGCTTGTAAATACTGGTTAAAATAAACCTGCCCACAAGGTCATGATTTTTAACTCCATCATTTTACATTTCTTGTGCTTTTGAGTGTGTCTCTCCATTGAGAAATTGCTTCCTGCATATGGAAAATGATGCCATCTTCTTTCTGGAAAGTGTGGGTATCTATCAATACTGAAATCACATTAACAGACACTTTCCTGTTTCCAAGAGCCAAAAGACCAGGCTAATTTATATGATCCTTATCCACATGACTTCTGGAAAATCCTATTAAGATAAAAGTGCTGTGAGTTTCAAGCTGGCCAGTTTCCCGACGATGATGTCTAACTCTTGCTCTCTGGGCAGATGAATGTGGCACCTAGGAGGGTAGCAAAAGGTAGATGTGGGCCTGCTGAGGACTTGGGAGGAATAAGAGGCCATGCATTGCTACTTTGTTTACAGAAGTGACCTAGGAGCTTAAAGGGGCAATTGTCATTCATAATGACTTGAAAATCTCCTGGTGTTGATGATAATTTTTCTCCTAGTTGTTTTCCTGGAGGAAATTTATTATTTTCTCTTAACACTCCAACCTTATATTTTTTGCATTGTTTCTTTTTATGAACATGAAGAAAAACAGGATTCTCGAGGCACTATGGATCTTAATTTCAGGAGTCCTTCCTTGGTGGGGAGGTCCAGCTTAGAAAGGAATAGATTTTTATTGGAATATTTTCTTATATAAACATGGAAAGCCAACAAAAAAATCTGTTATTTGTCTTTTCACAAAAAAGGCTTGCCCATCTCAAAGCTTTAGAGGAATAAAACAACAACAACAAACCCAAAGCAAAACAATAAATAAGTGAAAACATTTCTGTTTTTGTAGCTCACTGTAAGCTGACAGATGGAATTCACTTGTGGAAATGAAGCCTAGTTTCCCCTGTTTCCCCTGATTACAACCAGACTATTGACATGAAATAACTTTATAATGACCATTAGAACCTTTGAAACATTCTGTTGCAAACAAGCAAAGTTTCCCAGAAGGGAGGGCTGAAATGGTGAGGATCTAATTTACCAGACTGAAAGATTCTTTCTTAGAACTTGACAGATATTGGATAAAATCACCTTACTCACTACCGTGTCACATGGGGGTTTAATGCCTGATGGGAAAGCTGGTGTCTGAGTCAGAGTGTCTAACTTGTACCCAGATACTTGAACAGAACAGAACTTTCTTCTGTTAGGAATTCAAAATTGCCAAGTGACCACATTAATGGTTGGCTATGCATTTTATATATTCCCAATCATAGAAACTATGTGTTATGAGGTCTTTCTAATTCATTATTTTCTTATTTTAGTTTTTTGGGTGTGTTATCCAGATTTAAACACAAGACCTCATGGATGAGCTTGATACCTTCAGCTCTTGACACGTAATTTAGAAATAGAATATTACAAGATAATTTGAGAGGAACTGGATAATCTTCTCCCATAGCTTTATTAATTTTGGTTAAGTTCTTATCTGTTCTTTTATCTGTCTTTAGTGATACTTATTTTACAAACTTTCTATTAACTGAAATCAACAAATTATCCTCAATTTTTATTTAATTTTTCTTTTAATGTTGAGTGTTACACACACACAAATACACGCACAACTTCCATACACACATGTATATACATACCCAGATATGCACACAAATACATGCACACTTATAGATACTCTCATGAACACACAGCATTACTAATCCCTATATATTAGGGACAAAAGTGTAAAACAAGAATCACCATTTTAAGGGGTTCCTAAGATTTTATTTAGTGAGACTTCCTGTTATCACCTAGGAGTCTAGATAGGGTTCATTTTCTTTGCTGATTAAGGAGTTCAAAGGCAGGAAAATGTCTCAGAGACAGCAGTTGACAACAGGAAATAAATTTTATTACAATTTATAAAGCATACATACACACGGACACAGACACACAGACACGCACGCACGCACACACACACAGTGCAAAGCACACAAAAGAAAAACTCTCTTCAGAACCAAGAAGACTGACATTCATTTTCCCCTGGAGGTCTTGAGGAACAGTAAATGCTTTTAGTGGCCTGGGATAGTTCTCCATCCCCTTATTTCTGATTGATCTGCTTAGACAAATAAAGGGGAGATGAGAGGTCCATAGACTTAGCTAAACATGTTCAGGACTACCCTTGAACATATGTAGCCAAGTTGGCCCAGTCAGTAGGAAGGGTGGCTTTGCTAGCAGGAAAAAAAAAAAAGCAAAAGCAAAAACAAGAACAAAAAACCTTAGAGATCAGAAGGCTAAAGATGAAGCCTGAAGGTTTGCATCTTTGTTATTTATCAATGTCTCTTCTCTATCTGTCAAGCTCCTGGGCTCTCACTCCTACCCCTGGTGCTATAGCTGCACTGTTATATTATTTATGCACTTGACACCTCATTATCCAGGAGTTTCAGTCCATTTACTTACAAGGTAACTACAATTTCACATAGACTTGAGCAGCTGTGACAGTATCACAGTACTGAAATGATGTTCTCATTTCCTGTTTCTGTCACATTCCATGAGGTTGGAATCCAGTGTTTTCCGTGATCACCACAGACATTGGCATTTCCAGGTAGTAACAAATGTTTTCCAATTTAGTCTTAGTCTAAGGACTGTGTAGCTTTGTTTGTTGATCTTATGCTTTTATTTTACATTTCACAGTGATACCAAGTTATATGTAATTACATGCCAAGACACACTACACTGAGTACATTAATTTATAAGGGGAAACAGCTTTATTATTGTAGTTTATGAAGCATTAGTGTGTTTATTAAACACTGGGTAATGAATACAACAGTGGGTAATATACAGATAAATTCCATTAAAATTTTTTAAAGATTTATTTATTTGTTACATATACAGTGTTCTGCCTACATACCAGAAGAGGGCACCAGATTGAATTGTAGATGGTTGTGAGCCACCATGTGGTTGCTGGGAGTTGAACTCAGGACCTCTGGAAGAGCAGTCAGTGCTCTTAACCTCTGAGCCATCTCCCCAGCCCCCCATTAAAATTTTTTATCCGATGTCAGAAAGGGAGAACTGATGGGCAAAAGAGTTAAGACTGGGCTAGTTTAACCCACAGAAACAGTTAACCTGATCAAGGGGGAACACTTGGACCCCAGATTGATGACTGTGTGGAAAGCATTAGATTGACCCAGACCCCCTGAATGTGGGTGTCAGTGAGGAAGCTTAGGTAATCTATGGGGCCTTGGTAGTATTTATCCCTGGCATACAAGTAGACTTTGAGTGCCCATCCCAAAATGAGGGATGCTCTCTCAGCCTGGACTCTTGAAGGAGGGCCTAGATCCTACCCTGGATGACATGACAGATTCAGGAGTTCCACCATGGTGGGCCTCACTCTACCTGGGGATCGGAGTGGGGATTGGGTAGGGGACTGGAGAGCCTGGTGGGGAGAGATGGGGAGGGAAGAGGGAGAGGGAGCTGGGATTGATATGTGAAACAAACTTGTTTCTAACTTAAATTAAAAACGGAAAAAAAAGAATTTTTAAAAAGTATGTAAGATTTCACACATGTAACAGTAACATGATTTTCTAGAGTCTCATCATGAATAACTCACCAGTCATCAAAAAGCAGATAGAAACCACAAATCCTACCAAAAAAATCATCAGTACTAACTGAAATAAATATTTTAGAATTTTTAAATGCCCTGCTTTGTTGATGGGCAATGATCTTGGTTATCAAAAAGATTATTTGCAGTAATAGTTACATATCAGTGTGTGACAAGCATTTTACTGTTGTTATGACATGGAATTATTGTTGTTTTGTTGTTACTGTTGTTTTGTTCTTGCCTAGACACAAAAGGAGAATGGGCGGGGTGGGTATTTATTCAGCTTGCTTCCTTTCCCAAGTCCATTTGCTTCTAATAAATTTGCCTAGATCCAAAGAACTTTTCATGTAAAAATATGCCCTTTAAAGTAAATTCCCAAGATGTTAGTCCCAACAATTTTCTAGTTTTTAAGTAAATTAAACATTTTGTTACTTTTTATTTATTCTTTGAAATTTTCATATATGTGTACTGGGTATTTTGATAATTTCCACCTCTCCCTCTCTCAAGGAACCCTCATCTAACCCCCCTCCTGACTTTCTGTTCTCCTTTTGCAGTGAATTTTTTTATTAGTTTTCTAAATCCACTATCCAATTGGTGTTGCCCATGTGTTCATGGACATGGTTCATCCATTTGGTTATGGGATGTGCCAGTGATTATTCCTAAAGAAGAGTGACTCTTCCTCTCCCAACAGCCATCAAATGTCAATGGCTCCTCAGTTATGTGTGGAAACTTTATGCATACTTTATTTTATTTAAATCTTTACCTGGGTCCTCATTTCAGCATCCCTATCACTCCACTACCTGTTTGAACCCTTCTGACACCACTATTTCCCTCTCTACTTCCATTGTATTGATATTCTACTGTCCTCTTAAAACATCCACCCCATCAATGGCCTATTCCTAGTTTCCACCTGTATGTGTACTCCATATTAAACAGAAAAAACAAGAAAGTTGAAGTTAGGACACTCATATGAGAGAACTTGTGAAATTTATCTTTGAAGGCTTGGATGACCTCACTCAGTATAACTTTTTTTTCAGTTCTATCCACTTCCCTGCAAATTCCATGTTTTCATTTTTCTTTCAGTTCAGTAACATCCTATTGTTGTATGTATATGCCTTCATTATTCACTCGTCAATTGATTGATGTCTAGTTTGATTCCATAGGTGTAAAATTTGAAGTCATTTGGGTACATTTCCAGGGTAGTATAGCTGGGTTAAATAGTATATATACTTCTAGTTTTTTTTATATAGACTTCCATGCTGATTTCCAGGGGGACTGCACTAGTTTATATTTCTAACAACAATGTATATAGATTTCTTTCCCCTATATCCAACATCTGTTGTCATTTGTAATCCTGATGATGGTCATTCTGGATGGGCTGAAATGGTTTCTTAAAGCAGTTTTGATATGAATTTCTGTGGTGACCAAGGATATTGAATACTTTTTAAAGCTCCTAGACATTTATAGTTCTTTATTTTTTATACTTTTTATTATATATTTAAATTATAAACAAGCTTGCTTCCCTTGTCAGTTCCAGCTTCCTCTCCCTCCCCTCCACACCCACTCCCCTCACCAGCCCCCCTTAGCCCCTCACCCAATTCCACTCCATTCCCCAGGGAGGGTAAGGCCCTCCATGGGGGATCTCTAGAGTCTGTCATTTCGTATCCAGATTAGAAAGCATCCCTCATTGTGGGATGGGTCCCCAAAATCCATTTGCATGCCAGGGATAAATCTACTACCCCAAAACCACAAAGATTTCCTGAGTCTCCTCACTGACACCCACATTCAGGGGATCTTGATCAGTCCCATGCTGGCCTCTCAACCATCAGTCTTGGGTCCAAGATCTCCTCCTTGTTCAGGTCAGCTGTTTTTCTGGAGTTCACCAGCCCAGTCTTGACCCCTTTGCTCATCACTCCTCCCTCTTTGTTACTGGGTTCCAGGAGTTCAGTTCAGTGTTTAGCTGCGGGTGTCTGCCTCTGCTTCCGTCTGTCACTGGATGTAGGTTCATGTTTGTCTTTTTGTGACTGGGTTACCTCATTCAGGATGGTTTCTTCTAGTGCCATCCATTTGCCTGCAAATTTCAAGATTCCATTGTTTTTTTTTTCTGCTGAATAGTATTCCATCGTGTAAATGTACCACATTTTCTCTATCTTCTCTTCAGTTGAGGGGCATCTAGGTTGCTTCCAGGTTTTGGCTATTACAAATAGTGCTGCTATAAACATAGTGGAACAGATGATCCTGTTGTATGAATGTGTGTCATTTGGTTATATGCCTAGGAGTGGAATTGCTGGGTCTTGTGGTAGACTGATTCCCATTTTCCTGAGGAATCTCTATACTGATTTCCATAGTGGCTCTATGAGTTGGCACTCCCACCAGAAGTGGAGGAGTGTTCCCCTTTCTCCACATCCTCTTATTTTGAGTATTTTCTATTCAGTTTTCTGGGTCACTTTTGAATATGGTTATCTGATTCTTTGGTGTTTAGTTTTTTGAGTTCCTTGTGCATTCTAGACATGAACCTTCAGTCAGATGTATGGCTGGCAAAGATTTTCTCTCATTTTAAGAGCTGGCTTTTGCTTTATTGCCCATTTCCTTTGCTGAACAGAAGCTTTTAGTTTCATGAGATCCCATTTGTCAATTATTGGTCTTATTTCCTGAGCTGCCAGAGTCCTGTTTAGAAAGCCTTTACCTGTGTCTGGAAGTTGAAATTGGTATCATATTCCCTCCATTTCCCTCTAATAATTTTGGGATATCTGTCATATTTGGGTTCTGGGTCCATTTAGAATTGTATTTCATGGAAGCTGAGAAGTAAGGGTTTGTATACGGTTCATTTTCCTATATTTTGAATTCTGACAGCATTTGTTGAAGATGCTCTCTTTTATCCAGTGTATATTTTTTCATTTATCCACAAGTAGTTATAAACACAGAGTTATATATGGTTCCTGTAGTCTCTTCTATTAATTTATGTGTCTTTTTGTGCCAGTACCATATTGTTTCTATTATTGAGGCTCAGTAGTATAATTTGAAATCATGCATGGTGATATGCCCCAAAATATTCTTTTTTATCCAGGGTTGCTTTGGCTATTTTTGGACTTTGTTGCTTCCATATAAATTTTGAGTTTGTTTTCTCTGTGTCTGTGAAGAAAAAAAAACCCTAGATGGTAACAGTATTATTATAGGAAATCTTAGTAAGTCTTTAAAGTGGTGATTCTTCTTTTATATTCTTTTTAACATTTAAAATTTTATTAAAAGCTTTCTGCCTTAATATATAGCATAATTTGGAGTAACCATATAAATGCAGGAGTTCCATTTTTTGTTTTAATTGAAAAAAATGATACTATATGTGGTGACATCTTGCTTATACAAATAAAGCCTGTCTGAGGGTCAGAGAATAGAGCTTGCCACTAGCTAACCATAGAGGTCTGGAGGTCTGTACAGACAGACGGGAAGTGAGGTAGCTGGGCAGAAAAGGATATAAGCAGGGAGAAGCAGGCACTCTCTCATGTGCTGAGATTCTAAATAGGTAAGGTGTGGCTGTGGCTTGCTCCTTCTTCTCTCTGATCTCTCAGCATTGTCTTCTATATCTGACTCCAGGTTTTTATTATGTAGACCAATAAAGAATTCGATTAACAACCATTTGTTCTGATCATGTTTCTACCCTCCTCCAGTTCCTGTCCACCTCCCTATCCACACAATTTTGTGTTCCATTTTTCTCTCTCATAAAAATAAATCAAAGAAACAAACAAAAAGCAAAAACAAATGAACAAACAAACAAAAAACCAGTAAACACATAAAAAATGGAAATCAAAGTATACAAGAAAAAGACCAATAAGACAAGGAAATGCTCAAACAGATCAAAATGAGACCAAATCTACAAAATTTATTGAGTTTATTTTGTGTTGATCAACTACTTCTGGACATGGGGCCTGCCCCGAGGTGTAGTTAACAAAAGTGTGACTCCGCTGGAGACAATTACTTTTTTCTTTGCTAGTGGGTGTCATTGGCAGAGAGTTTCTGGTCAGTGGCACAGACCCATGTCCACTTACCCATCTCAGTGTTGACAGGGTGTCACAATCTGTCTGACTTGAACCTGTGCAGACCTTATGCATGCTCCCACAGAGTTCATATGTGCATTATTCCTGTTGTGTCTGGAATGAGCTGCTTCCTTGGAGTCATCCATCACCTCTGGATTTTACAATCTTTTTGCCCCCTCTTCCACATAGATCCTTAAGGGGTTTTGTTGCATGATGAATAATATTGGGATTCAAGATTAAAGCTGAATATCAGAAAAACAAAGTAGCAGGCCACTAGCGCTTATCTTAGGCTGAAAGGGCTGATCTTGCTGCCTCTCCTCAGAATGGCTGGAGAATCCTGAGACTGAATGTCTTCTTATCCTCAATATATCTAGAGAATGAATGCCTGATACTGACTCTGCTCCTATCTTTTATACCACTCTAATGCTGGGATTAAAGGCGTGTGATTCCAGGTGCTAAAAATCATTTTTGTGTGAGTTGTTTCTTTTTAGGACAGGATCAATCTTGTGTAGATCTGGGTGGCCTTGGACTCATGGAGGTCTGTCTACCTTTTAATCCTGAGTTCTAGTATTAAAGGTGTACACCACCACCTCCTATCTTCTGGCTGTTGGAATTTACTTTGTAGACCAGGCTGGCCTGGAACTCCACCTGGTTCTGTCTCCAAAGTGCTGGGATTAAAGGAGTACATCACCACCGCTTGGCTAGTCTGTGTTTTTAATGTTTTAACTCTAGTATGTTGTGGGGAATTTCTTTTGTCATCTGGTCTATTTAGTATTTTCTTGGCCTCTTGTACTTTGATGTATATCTATTTTTCTATGTTTCCTAAACTTTTTTTCTATAATTTTATGGAAAATGTTTTCTTTGCCTTTGATTTGATATTCTTCTGCTTATTCTATGCTTATACTTCAAAGGTTAGGTATTTTCATTGTTTTCCAGAGCTCTCCAATTTACATTTCCATATATTCCCAATATGTTCATGTTTAAAAACTTTGTCCTTGGCCTTTATCAAGTAATCCTTGTCTTCCATCCCTGATTCTCTGTTTTCTACATCATCTATTTTATTGTTGAGGCTTTCCAATTAAGATTTTGTCCAAATTATTATTATTGTTATTATTATTATTATTATTGTTATTATTATTATTTTGGTTTTTCGAGACGGGGTTTCTCTGTTTTGTTTTGAAGGCTGTCCTGGAACTGGCTCTGTAGACCAGGCTGGTCTTAAACCCACAGAGATCCGCCTGCCTCTGCCTCCCAAGTGCTGGGATTAAAGGTGTGTGACACCAATGCCCGGTTTATTATTATTATTATTATTATTATTATTATTATTATTATTACTACTACTACTACTATTTATTTCCAGCATCATTCAGTGTATCTTTCTTCATTACCTCTATCTCTTTGTTCAAGCTGTTTTACACATTGTATTGACTTTCTTATTTCATTTAACCCTTTGCTTTTGTTTTCTTGGAGTGTAATTTTGTCTTTTCTGTGTTGTGTGAACATAGTGTAATCACTTTTAAAAACTCTTTGTCTGAAGAGTCCTCCAGGCAGTGCTCATTAGGGCTATTATGATGAAGTCAGTGATTTGTGCAGGAGACATGTCTTGATTCTGTTTGTATTCCATTTCTGTTCTGGCACTCGCACATCTTGAGTAGTTAGCTGAATCTCTCTCATTTTGTAAACTGCTTTTCTTTTTCTGGTAGTGTTGTTTATAATGTTCAGGAGAGAACTAAGTCTCAGTAGGGTTGAGATGTGATTTTCTTCAGTTGAACTGGTACAGTTGGCATACATGGGCCTAAAAGGGGAATCTGGAGTCTTCTATACGGTGCAGGAGGTTTTTTGGCCTTTTATTTTCTGTATCAAAATTCCCAGGAGATGTGTGTGGTTCTGCTATAGGAGTCCACAGTGGCCTGGTGCCAGAAGTTAGGTTCCTGGGCAGTGGGATCGGCCCTACACAAAGGAAGAAGGGATTCTGCACGTCAGGAGACATTAAAAGTTTTTCACATGATATGGGTCTTAGTATTTGGCTGCTATTTCCTCGGAATAATTTATAAGAGACGTGCTTTTAATATTCACTTCTAACGTTCAGAAGAGTATCAGTGCAAGTTAGCCCCCACTGGAGGACTGTCAGTACCCATTACCTCTCCCTGTGACAGGAGAGGCTTATTCTGTGGGGCACATTCATGAGAGGTGACTTCCTTTTAGATTCTCCTTTGGTGGAATTCTCTTTCCTGTCTAAATCCAGATGATTTACCTGAAGAAATGAAGTAATGATTGAAATGTATAGAGCCTTCCCTGCTCTCAGAAGACTATGGTTTAAACAAAACCTTCTAGCTGAAGGTCTTTGAGTTCATATGCTTAATCTCTAACATCTGTGAGAACGACATTGTCACTGTTAGTTAGTCCACTACAACTTCTATCCCAAGAACAATTCCACTCTATGAATCGTGTCCCTTAGAGGTTGCTCTTTGGTGTATGATACACTCTTTACAGGGAGCATCCCATATGCCATCTGTAGTCCATCTTACTTCATTGCCACCTGGGTAACATCTTTGTGGACAAGTAGGAAATATTGACATATAAAGTTGGGGGGGGTTATGTACTGAAATGGAAGAATCATATACATGAGATCAAATGTTCTGTATAAAATGTTGTTTAATGCAGGAAGAAAGATGAGCTGGTCAGTGAGTGATGGCAAGACAACTGGTAATTGCAATAATTGTGTGACTTGGCATTACAGCACTATAGTTGCAGCCACACTAAGTCCCAGCCCTCCATGATAGTGTTAGTAAGGTCAGGCTGGCACAACCACCACCATTAGGACAAAGCTGTGGGCTCTGCCATGAAAGAGAGAGAGAGAGAGAGAGAGAGAGAGAGAGAGAGAGAGAGAGAGAGTGTGTGTGTGTGTGTGAGAGAGAGAGAGAGAGAGAGAGAGAGAGAGAGAGAGATTGAGAGGAAAGACCTTGTCTTAGCATTTTGTGCTTCAGCCCCAGATTAACAGTCACAGACACTGACTGATCACAGCTCAGAATTGTTTGCATGGCCAAGAACCAGCTTGGTCCCAAGTACAAGAGAGTCAGAATGTATTATTTCCTTGTGCTTTGAAAGGGGGAGATGAACAGATTTGTTGTATCAAATATTTGGCCCACTTTATTTACTGAAGGCAAATCGTGACCAATGAAGTACATGGAGGTTAGTTCCAGAAGAAAGAAAACAAAGGAGAATGCCTTTAAGATTTCTGGTGGCTGTTAAAAAGTTATGTATTTATTTTATTGATATGTATATGTGTGTGAGGTGTGAGGTTGTGTGAATATATGTGTGCAGGTGCCCACAGATGCTATAAAAAGGCTTGTGATCCCTAGAACTGGAGTTACAAGGCAGTCGTGTGCAGCCCAGTTTGGGTACTAGAAACCAAACTCCTGTCTTCTGTGAGAGCAATGCTCTTCACTGCTGAGGCATCCCTCCAGTCCTGTGTCTGGAGGATTATTAAAAATAAGACTAAAATACTAAACCATTAGCAATAGCACAGATTTATTTGACAATACTAAAAATTTGAACTTCTGTAGGATAAAAGGCCAGTTCTTAAAGGCCCTTAATTAATAGTACATGGACTAGCCTGACTTTAACAAAACACCTACAGGTGTGAAATATGACATTGTTAGCATATTTTATAATGTTTTGATGAAGTACTGAGAAAATATTGGCTATTCTTAATAAGTCAAAGCAAAACAGCAAATGTAAGAGATCAAGGAAAACCCAAGGCAGACAGGTGAATGGCTGAAGATTCTCACATGTGTCTGATGAACCCCCAAGCAGCAAGCATGGTGGGGTTTGCAGCTGTACTAGTGGGGAGGCAGCATGGGAAATCCCATATGAAGACTGGAGACCAGTAGGACAATATCCTTAGTGCAAGGACAGTGTGTTTTGGGAAACTACCCATCTCACCTATGGGATGATGGACAGTGGGAAAGCAAAACAAAACTAATAAGGTCTTAAACAGGTAGGGAAACTCATCCACTGAGTCATCTAAAGAACACTGAGAGCTGGAGAAACAGTCTTCCCCAGGGAAGAGCACACCGATTGGTTATCCAATACCAAATAGTCATCCCTGAAAACACACATCCGAGTAACATTATCCAGACTGAGCAAGACACATTTATGTATGTAGCAATATATATGTATACATACATACATACCTACATACCTACATACATACATAACAGCAACCAGTGAAAACATAAGTAATGAATTTGAAAGAGAGCAAGGAGGGGCTTATGAGAGAGCTTGGAGAGAGGAAAGGGCAGGGAGAAATTATTAGGTTGTAATCTCAAAAAGTAAAATGAATACTTTAAAAACATTGAAAAGCATACTACTATCTACAACAACAACAACAAAAAATGAATACTCATAGCTATCAGCTTGATGGAAGGCAAGTTCAAGTCAACTGGACCTATATACCCTTCCTAGAAAACTCGTCTGCCAAGTTCTGTTGTTCCAAAGGACAAGAGTAAACTCTGCATAGAAACCTGTAAACATTTGCATGCCCTTTAACCTCAGCTAAGGGTTAAGACCTCAAAGGGAAGCAAAGGCTTCTTGTTAAAATTTTACCCTACCCCTTTTAGGTGCAGAAAATATGTTACATAGCTATAGGGAAATTATCTGTCTCCTACTTGTGACAGAAGATGGGGACAGAGGGGAGGGAAAACTAAAAGGAAGAGAATGGAGGAAAAAAGAATAAGAATATAAAATGAAGGGAAAGCTTAAAGCAGAAAGTGAAGGAGGCAAATATAAACAAAGGATGGAAGAAGAGAAGGGAGGAGGGGTAACTTGATAAGAGAGTACAAGAGAAAGAGAGGGAATAGAGAAAAAGGGCATCACGAAGAATGACAAAACAGGGAGACTAGTATCACAGTTCTGTATTATGAATATTTGAAGCTGATTTCAGCAAAATTAGGTTGTGAAAGCAAGTGAAGAATTTTACAAAGGGCTGGTAATTCCCATACATGATTCAATTTCAGTTACAGCATTCATGGCAAGTGGTTACTCACAACTGTAACTCCAGCCCTAGGAGATCTGACACCCTTTTCTTGCCTCTGCGAAGTCTGCACTCAGAAATACACACACACACACACACACACACACACACACACACACACAATTCTTAAGAAATAAAAAAGAAGTTAGTATACAGAAAATGTTCTGTACTCGAAGTGTGTAAAGAAATCCTGTCAATCAAGTGCAAGCATTCTATTACAAAATATGATCAAAATATTCCACAGAGATAGAGAATAAAAAGCTCAAACATGTAAAAAGCTACGCTAAAGTCATGAGTAGTCATGGAAATGGACTTTGTACCTGTAGAGGGCTCTGGCTTCTGCCATCTATGGTGCCTGAGGGTCTTTGTTTACTCTTAGAGCTAGAGATGTTGGAATACTTAGTTTCCTTTGATGCCAAAGATGGAGGAAATGATTGATTTGTCCCCCAAATCCCATCCCCCATTTTGATAAAAAGCCTCTTAAAATATTAAAAACAGGAAATTAGAGATTCTCCAAGCAAGAGTATAAATTGCATATTGTACAAAGACAACAAGAAATGTAGAGTTTTCATTGATTCCTTTGAGCTCAGGCTTAAAGTTTACTGGAGATTTAGGAGCAGGTAGGTGTTCACAAAGACCATCTTGTGGCTTCAGAACATCCAAAGGGATTGGAAGATTTTGGGGCAATATTATCAAAGGGGCACTAGGGAGGATGAGAAGTAAATTAAATTTTATTAAGCCCAGTTTCAGAAACGAAAACTCAAAGCTCCAGTGTTTTGCCCACTGAGTAAAAGGACAGGAATATTTACATTGGCACCAATCCTGATTCTCAGATATGAGATCAGGGTTGCAGTAGCTGCACACAATCATCTTCTAAGCCACTGGAGTAAAAGCTAAACTTGTCTCACCCACACTTTTCTTAAGGATCCTTTTCCATGCAGGGCTTCCAGGGAAGTTTTGCTGACGGTATTGTTTCTGAAAGAATGTGTGATATTTAGACAGTGTGACTGTTGCGAATCAGCAAAAGGATGTTTAAAAATCCAGTCCCTTCTTTTATTTCTATCCACCAAGAGATTGATGAAATTATGTGAGGGCTGTGCTTTTCACAGTCTCATTTCTAAGACAGCACTCCAAATCCACCAGTGAAGGAGAGTGGATGGTTGGTTGGTCTGTTGGTTTTAAAACTCAAGCTTCATCTTTTATCCTTGTCTTGCAAAAGCCCTGGCTCTCAAATACTGTTATGAGTCACAGTCACCAGCATAGCTTAGTACAGCTCAGTTGACTGAAGTGTCTCATGGATACACATGTACATTTAGCATCCAGTTCCAAGGATGATCAGCTCTTGGTCCAGGATCATAGTTTGAAAATCTCTGGCTCTTATTTCCCTTCTTTAGTCTCATTAGGATTTGACCTGCTTAAAACCCATTAAACAGTACTAAACTTCCTCAACATTCTAATTATGTAAGTTGCAAGACACAATTAATATTTTTTAGCAGTTGTTGTAAAGGGTGGACTGTGTAAAGAAAAGGTTGTTTAATCTGCAGATCAATTTTGAATCTGTACTGATTAGCAGCTAAGACTTTGATCAGCTTTCCTAATGATGGTGTTAACTGTCAGACGGGGGCAGTTAAGACTACTTTGATCAACTTTCATAAGGATGCTGCTCTCATACTGTGATGCTTGCTTGTCAACACAAAGAAGTTGGTACATTCTCATAGCATTTTAAATAGAATAATTTAAAGATTTTTAAAATGTTGCTGGAGACTAGCCCCCACAATTGCAGTTTTCTTGTGTTACCTACCTATTACACTGATGCCTGAACCATTGGGGAACATTGATGAACCAAACAAATCTCGTTTGACTCAATCAAAATCTTCTCCTAAAACAGTTTCAGGCTTATATTTATTACTGGTTTATTTCCATTTTCTTCAACATTCAGCACGAAGCCATTCTTTTTGCCTACTAGCTGAGGAAGTGAAACTAGAAGAGAGCCTGGTAATCTGCCAGTTAGCACGTGCTGTGGGTACCTGGGTCTGGAATACAGGACACAGACTAAGGAGTAATCCCATCTGAGAGAGGAATTATGGTGCTTTACGCTTCAAGCCATTACCTTCTTGCTGAGGTCTTTCATAGACCACAGATTCCATGACACTTAGTGTACCCATTGTATTGGAAAGTAAGGCCCCACCTTCAAGAGAGAAAGTGCTCACACATTTAGGCATTTGGAATTTAACTGTTGAACATTTGTTATAGTGTAGTTGAGGGTAACTCCATTGCTTTCCCAGCCATGCATTACTCATCCAAATATTCCCGAAGCTATTCCCCGACAGGGATGGATTTGGGTTGAGACTCCAAAGCCACTTAGAATGGCACTGCCCTCAACCACCCCCAGAGCAATAACTGAGAATAAGCCATAGTGCTTTGTGTTAAAGCCAAATATTTCTGATCTGGTCAAATTTGTATTGTGCAGAAGTTCTTCACTTGATGGATAATTAGTTTGCTCTATAGCCTACGTGTGTTCATTGCTTTCATATGCATTGTACAAGTATAGATGGAAAATGAGGAGGAAGTAGCTCATTGCAGATGCCAAAGCAACGTGTTGGAAGACCCAGCTTGAGATAGATCTAAATCAAGGGTGGTTTTCTGACAGTCCTTTAACTTCTGATTTAACCCCCTGCTCTGTCGATGTGAGAGATCCCATGCTTTTCTGCCACCTCCTGAGCTCGAACTCCATGTGGCTTAGGTACATCTGGTGATCAAATGAAATGTCAAAGTCTAGGCATACAATGTTTGCTCATTTGATGTAAGAAAGAGAGAATTAAATATGAACTTTGGCAAAACTCTATTAATAATTGACAAATAACGGAATTGTCTGGGCATAGAAAGCCGTCCATGAAAAAACCGCTAGGATATCTAAGGTTGCTGTCCCCTGCTATAATGTTGCCCCGTCTGGTCTGTATCAATGATTATGAACAGCATGCCCGATCAGTGCTTCAGAAGTCAGTATATGACTATTACAAATCTGGGGCAAATGATCAGGAGACGTTGGCTGATAATACTAGAGCATTTTCTAGGTAAGAAACTTCATTATTTAAAGTTGTGTCTTAATATTATACAAAGATATTGCATCAGAATGAGATGTAGTTTTATGTCACAGTGGTGTAAAATGGCCTGGATTCGTAATTAATAAAGAGTAGAAAATTTCTGACATGTGAGAAATCGTGATGTCTTAAAATGTCGAAGTATTATAAGCCCAGGGATCAGTGACAAAAGTGAGTCCTGCCTTTACTTGAAATGTGACAGTAATTCATTTAACTATGCATACCAATTACTATAAATGCTGATGACTCCATTTACTTTTTATTAGAGTGCAACAGGGAACACTTGTGTTGACAGACTAGGAAGAAGGCTTTAAGTGCAAGATAGCCACTCTACCCAGTTGAATCAGATAGGATTACTATTGCTTCAGATGTTCTTGTCCTGTTGCCTTCTCTGTGATCATTCATTTTGATTATGGCTGTCTGCACTTTCAAGTAGATTTCGATGTGTCTGTGTAGCGTTCATCTTTCACCTTGCTGTCTCTCACCTCCTCTAAAAAGGGCTTCATTTCTCCCTCCAAATTAATTTTCCCAAGTCTTTCATATTTCAAATGGCAGGTGTCATGGCTTGTGCTTTCTTTTTGATGGAAAGAAAAAAATAGTTTAAGTGGGTGTTCTTTTTGTTGTTGTTTTGTTTTGCTTTGTCAGTTGAGTAGATGAGGGAGTCTTTACCACACCTCAGTCTTCCCATGGCATTCCTCTTCCGCTGTCGTCCTTAATGATGACAGTGGATATTAGGGTTCCCCATTTATGATGATTCATTAAGTGGAAAGGGGAAGAAAATAAACAGAGACAGAAAATTTGCCTTCTTCCTTATTTCTTATTTGATCTGGAGTGACACCTTCATGTTTCTGAATTATGAGAAGTTAAGTCCTTTTAATGAAGGCAGTGTTTTGCTGGCAGCAGCTGTTTTACACACAGGTTGGTAGTGACAGAGTGAAGGATGGGACATCTCCCCAGGGACATCTCTGAATTTCTCTATCCAGCTTTCTCTGGAACCTTCTTGAATTCATAAATGCTGGGGAAATTGTGGGTAGAAAACTGATTAACAGTGCAGGAGCTTAAAATTCTGCCATTTTCCCAATCATTTTTTAAAAATATTTGGGGCTTCTTCAGCATTTCCTGCTCTTGTAAATGTTCCTTCTTGGGACCATGTCGCTGTACTTGCCAGGTAAATAGCTTTCCTCGGTGTTCCTTAAACAACATTTTAGCTCTACTGGGTGTATATAGCCAAAAGACATATCAGGCCTAATGTATAGGGCTGGTATCTCAGCATTGATGCTGGTGATCACCCAGTCCATCTGTAAGCAGCCTTCTCCACCCCTTTAGATACTGTATCTCATGTGGTTCAGCTCATTAACTTACATATAGTCCCACAAAATGGCTCTGTGTAATGTCAAACTGGCTATGCACACCAGGCTAGCTTAGGAATTGGACCCACCTTCCCAATTCTACTTCCTGAATGCTTCGGGAATGTGCCAACGTGCCTGGACTTATATTTTGAACTGTTGTTCACAGACAAGATTACTACAAAGCTGAGGACTTAACAATGATCTGAATAGAAAGTTCCTACCAACAGGAACTTGCATTTCAGTGGCTGCACATTGACTTAGCTTCCATATCTAGTGGGTGGAAATGATGTAGAATGGTCCCCAAACATCTTCCCAAGAGAGAGTAAAGGAGTACAGCAAAACAGACTACCTTGACAACCTGAGAAACGCTAAAAACTTTCTGTGTCATGGTGACTTCCAAGTTGTAACCAATCTCTTGGCTTCAGTGAATTCTACAGTACTCTCATTAGAAATAGCAACCTATGTGTGCACTAATTTATTCCTAGGACACAGATAATGCAACTGGATTTGCAGTGCCATGTCTTTTATGAAGTTTGATAATTCTTTTGTTTTATTAAAAAAGAAATTAAAACATATTGAGCAAATTACTTCAGAGGACAGCATGTTCTTAGGGTTTGTACTACAGCAAATGTCAGGCAAGATTACCAATATAACATGTCAGTTCCTCCTTTGTTGTGTGACTCCCTGCAATACTCATAATCCTTTGCTTTGTGCCATTGAACTGGTCATGTTGAAGTAAGAATAGAATTTCTGCTGGCTTTGATGGCATTGAGTTGATAGCAGAAAGAAAGTCACCCAAAGGTTTCTCATTCTGTTTCAAATAAAGGCTACAAAACAATCAGCCATCAGATAGCATTGTGACATAAGGGTGGGATGTTTCAAAGGCATTGGTGAAATTTACCCCCTTCCCCCCCAGCAAGTAGAGGAACCATCTCACTAGCCCTGTCCATCAATACTCACATCTGACAACCACATTTTGGATTTCTGGAAACTTGGACCACTTGTGTGACCTAGTAGCTGCTTGGAGGTATTTCTTGGTGTAACTTGGGATTGGCATTATCTTGACTAGAAAAAACAAACAACCCCCCATCCCAAAACACATTAAAGAATGAATAAAACAAACCACCCAGAAGAATGCAATTTCCTCTGGCAAATATGTGTGAACAAGGCAAATGTCAGAATGCCAGCCTACTTCAGTTTGAATAGCCTGACCAGACTGAAGCCAAATTGGAAAAGTTTGCTACGCTATTTCTTTCACATGTGAATGCGAAGGAGCTTCCTTACCCAGTCACAGGCTCTGCGGCTTTTCTTGAAGGTCTTAATGGTGGAAACGTAACTCCATAGTTTAAGTATTTAGCAGGATCATGACATCAGAAGTAGAAGCTGCCTCCTTCCTGTTGCATCCTGAATGACACTGACAAGTGGGGAGTTTCATTCGAACTATGTGGTAGATAAAAGTGCTGTCATCCTCACTTCATTCTATGAGAAACAATACAAACTCACTAGTGTTTTCAGTAGTATGTAAGTAGAAATGTCACAGCATCTCTCAGCTAACACATTACATAACTGAGGAAGGAGCTTTTCCAATCATTTGCTTTAAATTTGTAGTGTGGAAAGTTAAGATGAAGGAATTGGAAATCCATGCGATGGCATTTTAGAATTCTGGGAAAGTCAATTCTGGGTACTTAGTGGGCAAGAAGTAAGTAGAAGGCTTCAGTGTTGTGTAATTTATTAATTCTTTCAGGGATCAGTTATGATCCGAGAAGTGTGTGTATCTCTTGAGTTTTTGATTAGTTAGTATCGAGGCCTTTGCTCTGTGTGAAGTGTAGACTGAAAGTTGTGTTATGATTCCTTTGTTCAGTTCAGTCTTTGAAAGACTTCTTAGTCAGTGGTCCAGCTGCTCTCTCCATCTTCACAGCTTCTTATTAAAGTGGGTGCCATGTGAAACCAAAATAAGGTTACAGAGAAGCATTATTAGATGCATAATTGAGGTGATGGCCATTTACGTTTGGGGTAGTTTTGGGTGGAGGGGTCAAAAATCCACTGAAACTATCTGACAAAATTATTGTTTTTTGGAAAACACAAAAACCTGGAGGATACCTTAGAAGATTACACTTCTGTTCTACTGGCTTTATTTAATTTTGCTAAGAAATGTGTGGGTTGACGAGTCTCTGTAGTACCTTGAAACAGAAAAAAAAAAATGTATGGAAAAATGGGAGCAAGCTGTTACTAAGGTGACTGCGCCACCTAGTGTATGAGTTAAGGCTGCCAATTATCGACAGAATTAGCTGTGGTTTGTAAATGTGTGATATTTAAAAAGGCACCTTTTCACACAGGCGCGTGTGTGTGAGCATGAGAGCACACACACACACACAGCGTGAGAGAGATAGACAGAGTGTGTGTGTGTGTGTGTGTGTGTGTGAGTGTGTGTGTGTGTGAGAGAGAGAGAGCCAGTGTCCTTCAATTTCTTTTGTACTCATGAAGTTGTTCCTTCAGTCATAAGAAAACATTAATATTAATGCTTTGCAAAGCTGATGTGTCAGTCACCACTATTCAAATATTTTTCATTCTAGAAATACTTGGAGATGATTGGTAATAGAAACTCCTTTAGGGACTTCTGCATTCTCCCCGTTCAAAATAGAGATCCCAGCACCATGCTGGAAAGTGCCTGTGGTGAGGATGATTTCCAGGAACAGAGCCTGTGGAGTGCAGGAGAATGATGACATGTGTGATGTTCAGCACAGGAATCACACAGTAAAACTTCTGTTTTATGCGGCTCAGGGATGGCATGATTTTAGTTTGCTGTGTGAGGAAGGTTGGATTAGCGACCTCTAGCAAGTCCTCAACGCAGAACTGCCAACTGCCCAACAGCTGCCATGCTCCTAGGGAAAAAAACCTTCCTAAAATGAAGGGCTTCCCCCTCGTTTTTCCTATATGAAGTCACACCTCGCTGTATTTGCAAGAACAGCCTCCACCTCAACCTTTTTAGAAGTAGAATTAAATCCTGAAAATTAACTGGGACTGCTGGCTAGGCATGCACATGTGTCTGAACAAGACATTTGTTATAATAATTCTGTCTTTCTCTGCCAACAATGAGGAGAATAAAGAACGTAAACAAGTAGGGGATACACATTCTGCTGATAGGAGAGATACTTCATTCTCTGGGAAGATTTATGGACATTCTCATTGTTGGCTTAAAGGTAACATCTTTTTTAACTTAGAGGAATCACAGGAAAATGATTTACAATAATTTTCAGAAATTAAAACTCTAGTTTTTATTAATTACCCTGAGATAAGGGTTTAACTGACAAAATAAATAATACAAATAAAGTAAAAAGCCAGCTCTTCCCTTACCACCATTCTTCAGTGGACTCAGCATTTAGCTGAAGAACTTTGAAGGAAAAAATCATAATTTTAAAAGTAATTGCCCTGAGCTACTCATCTACGTCTTTTCAAGTTCAAATGTAACCTCTAGGACTTTGTAGATCATCTTTAAAATGGCCTAGGGAAAGTAAAATAAAAATTATACTCAACCCCAAACCTATTAGTGGATGTTCATGGTGACTTTGCTTATCACCAATACAAAATGGAACTCTTCTAAATGTCCCCTAGGAGTGGTACCCTCTGTGAGGTGAAATAGAACTCATCAGCCCAGTGGTACAAACTGGTGATAACACTCATCAGCACAGTGGATACTAAGCACTTAATGTAGAGTCAACAGCCAGTGTACCATGTGAGTCCATACATGTGCTATTCTTTAAAAGAAGAAATATGAGGATGAAAATTACAGACCAATGTTTGTCTGGGTTTAAGGTGATGAGGGGAAAGTTTCACTACAAAAGGAAACACGAGAATTTGAAGGATGACTGACTGGTCTAGATGTGACTGTCCTGGCTGTCATATGGCTGCTTGGTTTTGTCATAGCTCTCAGAACTGTGTGCTGAAACAGAAGAGTTCTGTTGTGTCACTCAGATGTTACTAAAAACGACACAGTGATCTATTTCCATCTTCATTTTTATATTTTGAAACTGTAACAAATTCACACACACATATACAAACACATAGCAAGTTGCATGTATAAGGGGACACCAAGTAATATTTAATGCATATATACACTATGTGATTATATCCTCTTCACTTTCCATAATAGAAAACATTAAAACTGTCCATTTAATGAAAAAATCATTTTCTCTTTTAAAATAATTTCAAAGTTTTAGCTACACTTTGAAATTCTAAATTATACATATTATTATTTATATTGTTTAAATTCTAGGTGGAAGCTGTATCCACGGATGCTCCGGAATGTTGCTGACATCGACCTGTCAACCAGTGTTTTAGGACAGAGAGTCAGCATGCCAATATGTGTTGGGGCTACTGCCATGCAGTGCATGGCTCATGTGGATGGCGAGCTGGCCACTGTCAGAGGTAGGAAAAGAGGGCTCAACACACAGACACAGAAAATGACCAGTAGCGCCTCACTCCTCTAACAACCTTCCCATGATGCTTTTATTAAAAAATCCTTAGACTTAAAATTAACTTTCAAATTTGTGGTCTAGGGCAAGCCATTCTCTCTGTTCTTGGCTATTGTCAGTGCAAAAGAGGGATCAAAGTAGTAGTTGTTACCTTGGGTTTTTGTTAGGGTCACAGAGTAGTGCTAAGTAGATGTTACTGTTTTATGACTAGTGCTGATTATTTATGATTTATTAAATCTTTCCTGAGCATTCAGAAAACAAAGTTAACCACAAGTCATAGAAGCCAGGCACACACCTTCAATCCCAGGACTCAGGATTAAGAGGTAGACAGATCACTGTTAGTTCAGGGTCACATTGACTACACAAAATTGATTCAGTGCTAAGAGAAACAGCTCACACAAAGATGATCTCAACACTTGGTATTACACACCTTTAATCCCAGAACTAGAGAGGTATGAAAGATAGGAGCAGAGTCTTCAGTATGCTCAGTCTCAGGATTCTCTAGCCATGTTGAGGAGAACATAGCAGTCTGGGATTATAGTCTGAGTTTTGGTGGAGCCAGAATCAACTTTCAGTCTGAGGTAGAGGTAAGAGTTAGTGACTGGTTGCTTTGCTTTGCTGATCTTCAGCTTGAATAACAATATATGTCACCAGGTCTTTTATTTATCATGCTACATAGTACTATCAAAAAGAATAAGATCTGAGAAGTAGCATGGCCAAGGTTTTCAGTCTTTATTAACAGTGGTGGGTTATTGCAAACTTAATGATTTGCATATTGAAAGAACAAACACAGAGGTGGTTCATTCTGTTTTCTTCCATGGTACTGGGACTTGATTCTACTTTATGGGTGGATTTTATTCCTAGTAGAGCGTTTCCCACTGCCTCAGGAAGGGGCGAAGAGGAAAGCAAACATGCTGAAAAGATGTCTCTCACCACGACTAATAGATTAGCTCCCTAGTTCCCTAGCAACACTGACCACGTGAAAGACTACACATAGAGCTCTGCACACACTGCTTTGGGAATGCAGAAGCAAGCGCTGGTGAAGAATTGCAGTTGACATCTTTTGATGCCTAACAGGGCAAGAGATGAAGGCCAAAGAACATGAACTCAAAGCCATTTTAAAGCATCTTAATCCTGAGAAAAAAGAATCCTGTGTATGTACCTTCTTCCTTGAAATAACTCCCACAGGATTCTGCCATGGACATCAAAATTTTGTTTTGACACAAAACGGTTGTTCTATGGAAGCATAGGTCAGAGGCTAGCAGTGTCCTTCATGCTAGAGTCACACGCAGACGAGAAACCTCAGCATGTTCCTAGGTGTTTATTTAAGGTAACCCAGAAACATACAGCCCCAGACATGAGGATTGGATAGGGAAGATTGGGACTGAACTAAAAAAAGTGTAGTAAGGTAGTTCTATTTAGAGTTGGGATAAAAAGCTTCAGGAAACAGGATAAAAGAAAAGTGAAGAGATAGGCATACTAGATAAAAATTTCAGGGCACCAAAATTTCTATGTGTGTCAACATTCCATTTGATACTGTGAATATTTTTGAGGAACTGAAAAATAGTTGAGAAAATCAGAAACTGCAAAAGGCTCATGTCCATTCGATGTAAATAATCCTTGAAGAAGAAAATGATACAAAGACAAAAGAAAATAAGATATTCATAAACAGATGAAAGAGCCAATGAGTAAAAAGATTCCATTTATTATGCAAATGCAATAAATAAAGAGTGTAAGTCATTACCCTATATTTTATTTCTGAATGTATAATTATTTTAAGATGTCTTGTGGGATTATGAAGAAATGTACAGTTTCTAACACAGATGGGGAGGATAGGAAGCAGAGTGATCTAAGAAATAATTTAGCACTTTGTGTCAAAGATTTAAGATGTGAAGTTCATAGAATGCTGTAATTCTGTTTTGAGGCAAAAGATTTTTATAAGGAGTTTTCTGATTTCAATTTTTATTTGGCAGGTGTTGGAAGAACTGACTTATAATTAGAGATGCAATGAAAAAATGTCAAGCATGCCAAAAGAAACAATATTTTGAAAATGATACAGAAAGTGATTATGATCTGTTTCTCTTTTTGTCCCTTTTTAAAATTTACCCCCCACTTTTCTCCCTCTTCATTTCTTGTAAGAATTCATTGTGTAGCTCAGCCTGATTCTACTGCCTCAGTCTACTGGGGCTGTGATTACAGGCATGCTAGCTGTTACATTTTAAACCCTTTAAAAAGCAGCTACAAATGGTAATAAGTCACACATTTCATATTTTTTGTTAGTAGCCAGACCAATGTTAAGTAGACTATATTTGAAGATGAAGATGCCTACTATAATTGACTATTATCTTTTAAGGTGGCTGTGTGGAGGCAATACTTTATATTCTCTGGCTTTTGTCCTGTCCTTATAAACCATTCTTTGGATTTTTGTTCAAGAAGGAAACAATGAAAAATAGATTTAAAAGAGGAGACAAAATCAGAAAATGACTCAGAGGACAGAAACAGAGGGAAGTAAGTAAATGAGTGGGTAGAGCTCTCCTGGTAAGTCTATGGAGTCGGAGAACTGATTTACATACATTACTCGGCATTACCGTCCCATTTGGTAGACAACCAGTTTAAGTTTCAGAGAACTGCTTCCATAGCCAGTAATGACAGTCTGTGCTCTCCACTGAGTCCCTATGGTTCCAAAGTCCATGGTTCTGCTAAGAAAGGGCTGGAATAAAATGAAAATGCTTGTTTAGAAACTGAAGCTACAACCAAAGTAGGACTATTTATTGAACTATTGTGTCCCGTGGCATTAACCAGGAGTTGGTATTAAATGCCCATTAGACTCTTTGCTGTTTTAGATTTATTTACCTTCCAGGCACTTGTCTAAGTTAGCGTAATCTCAGAAAGCCCAGAGAAGAAATGATATTATTAAGCCTATTTTACAAATGAGAAACTGAGGCACATAGAAGATGACTCACTTGCCTAAGGCCATGTTATTTAAGTGACAGGAATTGTTGTTTAAGTGATATGAAATGTATGATTTATTATCATTTGTAGCTGCTTTTTAAAGTGATTAAAGTGTTATTTAAATTGTCCTGATTCCAACAGTTTGTCTCTTGAACAGTGACTCCTAACTACTGTGTGCTGTTTTAAGATGCTCAAAAACCCTTCATTTATAGCTTTAGGTGTGTGCAAAACAGTACTCTGGGACTGTGACAAACACAGTCTACCTTTGAATTAAGTGGAAAAGGCAGAAGGAATAGATCAACACTGTCTTCTGGAATCCAGTGTCTTTGATGAAGTTTCCATCTGAGTAACACCTTTTGAGGTTATAATACAGATGTATAACCGGCAACTCCTGCAAGGACCTCAGCGAGCATCTAGGATGTGCTGTCCTGTTTAATATTTGAATTAATCCTTTAAGTGAATGGTCATCAACTCAGAGCAAAGGCTATTGATCTGTTTGTGAATGTGGGTGTGGTCTGTGGATTTTTCCGTGGTTTGTGCATTTGGGTCTGGGATAATGAGTCTTTGGCAGGAAAAGGAGAGACCCTCAAGCTGATGCTGCAGCTGACTGGGTTATTTGAATTCATTCTTTCTTTCTTTTGTAACTTGAAACTTGGTAATTTGTGTTTGCTCAGAGAAGTCCACTGTGGGGTGGGTGGCTTGGCTCCCTCAGCATAACCCATGGTCACAGCCACTGATGAACAGAAACCCGTTCTCAGTGTTCCAGAACTCACAGTATTTTCTGCTACTGTCACTCACGGAGACCGATTCACAGGTGTCCACCGAAGTTGCTACTCATGAACACTCCCTTCTTTATCTATCTTCCCCAGTCTCTCATTCCCGGCTTCCATTAACTCACTTTGGGATTCATCTGAGCTGTAAGGATTTGTGTTCCTCGGCTTCTGGAGGAATGTAGACTCGGGGAAGGGTGTAGGTAGTTAGCCATAGGAAAGATTAGCAAGAATGGAGCAGGTTTCATGTGCAGATTACTCTCTGGATTGCAGGGAATCGTCACAGAATCAAGAAGCGGTTAATTGATTTACTCCATTCTTCCCAGGAAGAATTGGAAAACCTAAATCTGATCCTTGAGGCGATTGTGAAATGTATTCAGTTTTGGAAGATTTTTTTCACCTCCCTAATTCTCTAGCCCTTAATTTTTTTATGGCATAAGATTTTATTTTTAAAGAATACAATAGCAGTTTATTTGTATTTTTTTCATTTTTAATTTTTATTTAAATTAAGAATAAGCCTGCATTTCCAGGGAAACAGCCTATCTGCAAAGAAAAGGAAGCTGGGATCAAGTTCAAAGGACAGAGGTTAATTTGTAATCTCAGGAGAAAGTGTCCCTGTCAGCCTGCCCAATGATAGTGAATGGGGGTCATTCACATCCATAGGAAATGGTCTGACCTGTGATCTCCGATGTTCTCTTGGCGGTTCTGGATATTGTCAGCATAGTCTCACATCCCTGTGTAATTTCTATGTCTCTTCACAGGATCTGACTCCCAGGCCACTTTTTGCCTTGTCCTGTCACCACTGTGGGCACAAGTTGACAGAAGCTAGACCCATGGATCACATTCTATGTTTTCCCAGTGCTTGATGGCTGTAGAATGAGCTATTTTATTTTTAATTTTGAAATGCAATGATGATATGCATACAGGGTTGCCAGGCAAAACTCAGGGGCCCTTTACATTTTAGTAAACAACTAGTCACTTGATATAAGTGAGAGCTTTATATTCCAGTTCCAGCTGTTGTAGTGTGGGTCATGAAATAAAAGGTAGAAAAGTTGACAGTACCGGGCCATGCCACTCAGTTCACTGTCTCCTCAAGAGTCCTCAATTCCCCAAATCTTCCCCTCCCTTTCTAGGAAGGCACACTCCATTTATATCTTACCATAGTGGAAACCACTTTTTTTTGCACCAAATACTTTTGTGTTACAATTTATGCAGGGATGTCAAAAATTAACTTTAAGGTCTAAGGTTAAATGTGTAACGTCCAGAGAGTAGTGGAGGTAATCAAGTAACAGTCCATGCTGTGAGAAAGGCCTTGTGATTGCCTGTTGTATCCCAAAGGGGGCAGCCACGTCCTTGCTTTAACTTACTGTTCCCGAGGGAGTGAGGAGAGGCTGCCAGATCTTCAAATATCTTAAAAGAAACAAGAAATCTCAACCTCTTTAAATGTACAATTCCTTATTTTCATACGTTGGCAAATAAATCAAAAGTCCCTAAAACACTATTTAGGACAACAGTGTGCGGGCCAAAGCAAATACTTTTGTGGGTTACAACTGTCCCCGGGCTGTTGGGCAGCGACATCTGATTTATGTGGAAATTCACCACTAACTGGTTTTGCTTCTTGTGGCAGGTCATTTTCACTCTCTAAGATTCCTGTTTCCTCACTGATAAAGCGAGCTGCTTAAGTAAGTCCCAAAGGTCTTGGGGCCCTTCTGAAGGACCTTGGAAATGTCTCCAATCACAGACATGCCCACTGCTATGGTGTGAGTTCAGCATTCCAAAAGGAAGTTCTTTAAGGAAAGATTTCTACTACTAAGCAAAACATGAAGGAAAACATGTCAATGAGAAAACTGCAAAACAAAACCAGCTTGACATGGTGGCATGTGCCTACATCTTCAGCACCCAGGAGGTTCAGGGAGGAAGGGTTGTAGAGGGTTGGTAGCCAACTGGGGTGCATGTTGAATACCAGCTAGGTCTACATCACAAAACAAAATAATAACAACCATGACCACAAGACCCAAGAAACAAAACCAGTGAAAGAAATCAATGAAAACAGAAAATAAAAATCCAGAAAATCCCCAAGAAGAGTTAAGTGATCTTTACACTTTAAAAACATTATTTTGATTATATTTAAATTTTCACCAACTACGAAAGAAAGATTAAAGTGTATAGCAACCCTTTTGCATTTTTCTTGGGTTCCATCTTTTTTATTGTGTTTTATGGCAGTGGTTGGAGAGCTTGGATGAGGCATGAGTGCTTGTGTGCATTTGCTTTCTTTTATCACTTTGCTCTCCTGCGATATAGCACGGAAGCGGAGGCATGTTTATCTTTGGATCTTGCTGAAGACACAGATAAATATTTGGTAAATATTTATGAGATTCAGAAAGTGACACTTCAAAGTCTTGTGGAAAGATAACCAACATTTATTGAGCAATTTGTGTGTTTCAGATTTTTAAATTTATTATCGCATCTAGTCTAGCACAATCCTAAAATACATTGATCCAAATCCCTAAGGAATGATCTTTAACCTTGTCAACGTGGAAACAGGCTGGGTGACATTAGATATTTTACTCAGTGTTATTATTCAATTAGTTGATGTTGGCTACAATATCCTGGTCAACCACTAGTATTTCCCAAATATCATTAATTTCAGCAAGAGACCCAAAGCAAGCCCAATATGATAGTCTAAGAATATTAACCAAAACCATACCATGTTTTATCATTTTGGTTTTGAGAAGAACTGAACCAAAGAAAATGAAAGTTGCTAGGAAGGCTTGGGAACATATACAAGGAGTCTTGAATTATACATCAACAAAAACTGTAGCTTCAAAATTCTTATGAAGTGGAGGGGTGTGACTGGGAAACATTGTGGATGTTTTTGTTTTGATGTTTTGTTTTTCTAGACAGTGTTTCTCTGTGTCGCTTTGGCTGTCCTAGAACTTGCTGATCTCGAGCTCACAGAGATCCACCCTATCTCTGGATTGCTGGGATTAAAGGCATGGACCACCACCAACCAGCTTTTCCTAGCCACCAAAGTCAGGTCATGTGCAGTGACTAAAAGATTTTCTGCCGAACATTATTTAACTAACACCTTAACAACTGAAATTATTTTAATATTTAGTGAGTTGTAAATCTCTATAAATAAGAGATTTTAAACCCCTCCACCATTTTCTAAGTTTTTGTCCTTATTCTTCTGTGACGAAAATAAACCACTTCTGTATTTCACATGTTGGAGGCATTGGCAAGCATGGTCATGAAACTTACTAGTTGATAAAACAGGTGCCACAGTTAGATTTGGTTTCTGTTTTGCAAAATGGGCAGACAGCTCTGATTTCTCTTGTCGTTGTTGTTGTTGTTTGTGAGCCTAGCTGTAAATACCTGAGTCTAAGTCTGAGTTCTCAATTGCTTGCTGCTGTGTCACAGGCACTGCCAGACCAGCTATCTCATTACATGCATAATGATCATCATAAAAATTTACCCCATTTTCTATGGAGTTGTATGAGCTTGTTTATTTATTGGCTTTAAGCAGAGGAATAATAAAGGGAAAACAATCATTTATTCCTGTATTTCTAGCTTGTTATGTGGACAAAGGCCACATGAGGGCGTGCTAGGACCTCATATATGGAGAAAGTTACTTTACTAATACGTTCCAGGAATGCTCAGCATATTAGCAAATTCTTATTAAACTGTCAAAAAAGTTTTTAAAAGAAATCCCTGATGCTGGATGCAATTAGAGGCTACCACGCAGGATTTGATGGGCCATAAAACCATTAAATCTGAACACTTTCTTTTTGAGCCTAAAACATTCCAAAGTGAAGTTTGAGGATTCAGCTGTGATTGGCCACCTATTAAGGTGCAGGTGTAAGAGAATAACACAAAGAGCTACACACTCCAAAGAAGCCATCATGGTGGAGGAGAGCAAGATCTACACACTCTAAAGCAGTCAGCATGGTGGAGAGCATTCTAGGGGCTGAATTTTCTGGATTTTCTGAGATTAGATCATCAGCCTTAACACTGACTGAAAGAACATGCAACAGGAAAACATTGTCATTTCCTTTACTTCCAACTCAAACGATGTAGTTTTGAAAGTTTTATTGATTTATATATTTATGTATTATTCTAGGTGACCAGGGAGATATATACATTTCAACATTCCTATGGAAAAAAAAGAGCCTCATTGTTCTGTTTTGTGCAACCTAGGCAAAGTAGTGGACTTATTAAAAAAGATTGACTTTTCCTGAAGTGGAGGGTATTTGCTGTATTAGGTGTAACTTTTGGGTTTTATCTCCCTGCCATTTCCTTAAAAAGGACCTGCAAAATTGTTGCTATTGTCAAGGACTAGTCATGGGTGGACAGGAAAGTTCAACACTGACTTAGTTGTAGTTTGTCACCTACCATTTTGCTCATTTTTCCCAAGAAAAAACAAAATGAGGAGCAGAAGAGCGAAGATCACCCCACACTGTGTCCAAATTATGTTAGCTAATCCTTTGGCAGGGAGTAGCTTATTTTGGTAAAAAAAAAAAAAAGATGAGCATGCCAGCAAGTAAATTAAAAATAAAAAACAACTACACCATGCTTTTTTCCAAGTAATATTAGCTTGGTTTTATGGTTTGAATCTGCATTTCCAACAATCAAAAATAGTCAATGGGACATATTACATACATATGTACACACATAACAACACACATATTACTCACATTCAAACATAAACAGTATACGAAAACCTGTGGTACTCTGTTGCATGCAGATGTTCCCAACTTAACAATGGATTGTGTCCTGATAAACCTATTTTAAGTTGAAAATTTCATTAAGAGAAAATGCATTGAATATACTGAATTTGCTGTTCACCCCATGACTTAGCATCTGAATTCACACTGATTGTTTGCTCTGTACTCCTCTGGGCAACTGGAAGATATCGTGCACAGCTACTGCCCAACATGGCAATTTGAAAGGGAGCACCATCTGGACTCTTGCTGGGCTGGAAAAATAATCAGGTTCAAAACTTGAGGTACAGTTCCTACTGAAGGCATATTGTTTTTTCTCTACCATGAATTAGAAAACCCCAAGTTGAACTGTTGTATGTTAAGGAGAATCTGCAACAAAATAAACAATTTCATATCTTAAAATTCCATTTTTGAAAGTTAGATTTAGTATCAAAGCCACTTTCCAGGAAATAAAATGTGCCCATCCTAAATGGCTATTGAAAATTAGACCCTAGCTGTATTAATGAACAACATCAAATGGCATGATAACAAGGAGTGGGCACCAAACTTTAGGTTAATTGAGTAGCTTTGTGGAGAGCATGTGCTTGTTTTTGTGACTTCCTAGTGGACATTGAGATATGACAGGGAACAATTGGTGTGTAGTGTGTCCCAACACTGAAGGGGGTTAGGCTATGGGATCTGGTTGAAGTCGCCTGTTAGAACCTTGACACTATCAAAGTCATTCATTATTAGGAAGTGTCCAAATGCAGGGTTGTCTCTTTCTCATTACCTGTGAGTTACACAAGTACTGGACCACTCAGTCAGAGCACGGGAGAAAAACAAACAGGTGAGATGATGTTTATTGTGCCCTAGAGATGGACTGAAGCAAGTTAGGGAACTCTAAGTTGTTACTGGGACCAATGGCTCTTCCCAAGCACCTCTGTATGGTAACGATTCTCAAAGTACAGTGGCAAGCTAGTGTAATCCTTGAAGATGTTCTGCTCTAATTCAGAAAGTTCCTTGTGTTAAAAGAATTGTAAAATTAAACCCATTTCCCACCCTTGGTTGAAAGTACTTAAATCTATTAAAGTCTTTAAATGGCAACTTAAGGTTTGTTTGACCACTTCTGAATAGTTTAAGTGTAATTTACACTTCAACTTAAGTTCCCCCGAACTTTCTCTTTCTAGAGAAGCCTAACAATACTTTTACATACTCTTGCAACAGCACTGGTCATGTCCTTAGTCCCTGTGTGATTAAGGGCTGACATGCGATGGACATTAAGGTGTACATTTATGCAAGTACTTCAGCATGTCAGACTTTGAGTTTAGAACACACCGTGGCTTGGTACTCTGTCACCACATATTTTCCCCATTACTCAAGGACTTCCTGTGCAGATGACAAAATTCGTTTTTCCAACAAAATTGTTTTCAGCACAGATGTTTCGGTGACTAAGTTTGGTAGGAGCATTTTAATCAAATGCATCTTAAAAGTTTAGACTTTTGAACAAATTAAACCTCTCATTTTCATTTTCTAAAAAACATAAGTTAGGAATCTCAAGTCTCTTTTCCTATAGAAAAGAGATAATGTTCAAATAAATCATTTGAAATGAAAGTATTTCAAATTACTCAGTTGTTGTGCCCCACTCCGAGTATGTGATGATCTATCACAAGTTAATGTTATCAAATACTAGTCGTAACTTCTCTGGTGTGACTGTGAATGGCTGGCCATCTTCAGGTTTGCTTTAGTTTCTTCCATGTTACACAATGCATGATGAGCTTTTGTTTCATCTGATCACTCAACATCGTATTCATAAGACTCGTTGACTTGGCATTTAACATTTGGAAGCTATTTTAAAATTGGTGAATTGTATTTCCCAACTTAGTATAACTAATCTTTCTCCTTTTCCATCTTTGGACATTTAAATTTGGATTCAGTCATTAATTCACCCTTCTAATCTGAAATTTAGGGAGCTGAGCAAACTATGGATAAGCCAGTTTCTGACACATATCTGGTGATGGGTAAGTGCACTGAGGATATTTACTGTAATGCAATTCAGCTCTTCGGTATAAAACCAGTCAGAGATGAATATGGGTGCAAATACAGTGTATGTCCTGTGCCCCTCCCAGTAGTTATCAACAGAGAACAGAAGTGCGTCACCAAGGTGATAGCAGAAACTGGCAAGCCATGTGAGAACAAATGCCCACTGTGCTATCCCTGGTCAGCTTTTTTTCTCTCATTTTCCTGGGACTTCTTTCCAAATGCATTCCATGAACTTATATGAGCATGCCAGAAAGAAAGTACATGCTACATTGCTCTCAAAAGAATGATCACCAGCCTTGAAAACACTCTTCAGATTTGAAGAAACATACATCTCAGGTATCACTCTATGTCAACTATTCAGAATCTCATCAATATTTATATAGCTCCTATTAGTCATCAAACCTTAGAAGGATAGACAAATCCTGGGATGAAAGTTCTGTATAGTTCCCAAAGGAATGGATTAAGTCTTCTAACGTGGAGCTGTTAGACACAGCATGGAAATCATTGCATTCTGAAGACCCTCAAGGTCTTCTCAGAGTCTGTTGATCTCAGGATGAACATGTAAAATGAAGCAACCACTCTATTACAGGAGAGAGATGCATCCAGTGTCCCTTTCCATTAAAGACCTGGCATGGTTGACCTTGGGATCCAAATTTTTATAATATACACCACAGGTATATTATTTTATAATGTATTATATATTATAACAAAAGGTGTACTATCTTCACTTTTCCACATCCACATTACCTGGATCAGAAGGAAACAGTTTCATTAAAGCTTGAAATAACGAAACCTGCTCCCATTGCAGGGGCACAGTGGCACTGCTCAGCTACAAGGCAGACCTTGCGAGGCATGATGGTTTTCTGAACTGCTAACTAACTTTTGCTAGTTTATGTAAGTCACTGAATGTTAAACTTTAGGATTTGTGTTAGCCCCAGGGATAGCTCAATTCTTATGTAGCCAATTACAGATGCCACAGGTTAAGGATATAGTTAAGCCTTTGCTGGATGGTGGTTTCATGGAGCAGAGTCATACTACTTACTTCATGTGTAGCCTGGCCCAAGTGTCCATGATTTAACTTTAATAAGACCCTTTATTTGGGTACATCTGAGAGGAACTTTCTGCAGAACTGAGTACTATTAGCATTTTTAAACAGCCTGTTTTGTGGGTTGTATTCTTGCTATTGAACTGAGTTTCTCATATACTTTGAATGTCATCCCCTTATCAGGTAAGTGCTTTTTCCATATTTTCTTCCAGTTCGTTGGTAGTCATTTCTCTTGTTAACTGTTTTCTTTGTTGTTCTGAGACATTGTAGGTCTTAAAAACTAAAAAATAAAATTACATTGTGATCCAATAATCCTACTTTTGAGCAAATATTCAAAGGAATTGAAATTGGTATGCTAAAATTACATTTGTATTAATGGATGACCAAATAAAGAAAATGTGGTATGAATGCACAATGGAATGTTATGAATTAGAGAGTAAAGTGATAGAAACTAGAAGCTAGAGTTAAGGGATGAGGATGGAGAAAGGAGGATGTCACTCAAAGTCTAGGATGATACAATAGAAAGGAGGAGCTAGGACTCAGGGCTGAGAATGGAGGAAAGGAAGGTGTTAAAGTCTAGTGTAGGCTAGAGGAATAGCTGCTGATAATCGCTTGTGCCGCATGAAACCACATTGAATATTGATATATTATATAGTTCAAAATTGCTAAAAGAATAGGAGGATTTTGAACTTGTTTTTAGTGTTATGGGTTGAATTCAAAGCCTTGTATATATTAGTCAACTCTCTTCTAAGCTACATACCTAGCCTTAAAAACAGATTTTTATGTTTTCTTCACAAAATGAGTTGCATTAATTAAGCATAACTGAGTATCTTTTACAATGTGCATATGAGCCAAATCATCACATTGTACCACCATCATATACCACTTGTTAATTAAAATACATAGATGTATGTATATTAGAAAACAAGAAACATTGCTGACTATGGTGCATATTAACTTACAAGATGCTAAAAATTACCTTTGACAAAGCATGAGAAGTTTAGCAGTGCTCTTGGACCTCTTTTTTATATTGTGCTAGAAATGATTGCTCCTAACCATTCTCAGTCCCATAACCTCAGTGTACACAGAAGTAATATTCACAGACCTTGTCTTAATTTAAATCAATGTTCATAGGTACTTATCTTACATTTATTATTATTACTATTATCATCAGTGTGTGTGTGTGTGTGTGTGTGTGTGTGTGTGTGTAGGTCAGAGCATAACTTTGTGAGTTGATTCTTTCCTTCTTCCTTTATTTGGACTCCGGAGATTGAACTCCAGTCATGAGGCTTTCCTGGCAAGCCTTTTACCCACTAAATCATCTCACTGGCTATGGATAAGTTATCTTTAAGATGTGCTGACTATGGTGAATCTTCAACCTTGGAACAGTATTAGAAGCTTTCACCCCTGGAAAGAGCCAGGTTGTGCTTTTATAGCAACAGCTCTTTGGCTGAGAGCTCTGTTAAATAGGCTTTCTGAAAACACAGTCATCTGAGTAGCCATGTAGTGGACAACCACAAATCTGGGAATAGAGGGGAAAGCTGAAGCCTGTACTTTGTAGACTGAAATCTTACAGTTCTTACCCTTGATAGTGGGAGGTCACAGGTTTTGACCACACAAGGAGAATCAAAACCAGTTGGGAATGAGAGGATAAGCATATCTGTGTGTGTAAATCATCAGGATTTCTCTGGCTAGAACTCTGGACCATACTCAAATACTTACACAATTTTAAAATTTGTGATCTGTATCTCCAATATTCATGGTATGCTAGAAGGACTTGTTTTTACCTCTCAGGTAAAAGTAGTATGTGCAATCCTTAGCATCTAGTACAGCAATGGGCTTTCACCCATTAAAAGTGATGCTTAGACTACTGGTCTCTTATGCAGGTGTAGATCCTGTAAGACATGCCAAACATTAGGAAAGTTATTGGTCTGTAAAAGCCCCAAGGAACCCTCAGTGAGGGGAAGAAATGATGGCATGATGAAATACTCTAGGACCTTATAAGGAAATTAAGGACAGAACAGTAATTACTTCACAGCCATGGTTACTTACCTATTAGAATGGGAGTATATTAATTTGTTTTTATTTTCGAAATTGGGGCATGCTATGTATCTGAGGCTGGCCTTAAACTACCTTTGTGGCAACAGGAAATCCAGACTAATCTTAAACTTCCCAAATGCTGAATAACAGGCCTGTTTAATGACGTTTGTCTGTAGTTTAAACTTCAGTATACTGAGGAGCATAAATATGAAGCTAGGATGAACCAGCCCATTCTCAGATTGTTCTTACTTAGATAGACACATTTTCAGTTTTGTTTCTGGAAAGGCCATGTAAAATTTCATATTCCTTTAGATTACTCTAAGATGAACCTGTTGAGAAAAATGACAGGTATAATAATGCATCAATAATTTTCCTTGGATACAGCAAGCGATCACAGGTTACTATGAATCCGAATGATCGGCAATGTTTGTTCAGGAAGCCTGGAACTTTGTAAGATTTCTCCTGGTTATAGTAGCTTAGCCTCAACAGATGATTCATCATGCCCAGATTCTGATAATCCCTTTGCTCCCAGTAAACTTTCATTAAATCACAAACATTTGTTAAATTTTTGCCACCAGAAACAATGGTGACTAAGAATTTATGGCTCTCAATTCCAAATTAAAGCCCCTATGATTTTAGTTGTTGAAAAATAAACATGGTGGTTGGGTCCATAGCTTGGTGACAACATTCATAAATAGTGTGCCAGTATTTGGTTGGATTACTAATGTTGGAGGGAAAAGTAAGTTAGAAAACATTAGAGGGGGGATGGGTAGCCCAAGAATAGGTAGAAGTAATGGAGGCATGAACTTCCCTAGTTCTCTGTGGACATCTGTGCTCAAATGATTGTGGGAAGGTATTTGAGAATGCCGACATCCTGAGCAAACCAGAAGGTTTGATGTTCGTATGATTTGTGATTAGCTGAAAATTGTCATAGTCTCTGTGGAATGCCTATAGATATGTATGTGCTAAGGAAAGTCTTGGTAGACTTCCATGTGACAACTGGCAGAGCTGTGGTTGAGTGCACTGCTAAGTTCATGAAGGGTCCAGATTATCTGAATGTCCCCTTTGCTCATTCTTTTGTGAGGGACTACTTTTATCTATGTTTGGTTACCAGAGACTCATGGATACCAGTCCTACATAAATAGACATACTGAGTTTTTGTCTTACCTTGCTGCCCAACTCTACATGGCATTAGTTAGGTCATATCTTCTTCAGAAAATCATCTCTTTGTGGTGAAGCAATGACTAGAAGATTCTGACTCAAGCACTCAATGCCCTCTGGTGTTATTTCCACATTTCTAAACTTAATGGAAATCAGACAAGGATCCAGATGTATTGTTACTTAGTACAATGTGTTTCTTATGGACAGTGATTTGCAAGCCCTGAGAACCTATTATAGAAATTCTCAAATGAGTTCCTGGGATGAACACTGTCTCAAAGGGGTGATGATCTTCAGCTCACATGTTTTGTTTGGAACGAATATACCATCAAGAATATTGGAAAAGTAATGTGTGTGTTCCATGTTTAATGATTTGACAAAATTTTTCAAAATCAAATTCCTTTAAAAAGCATTTGAACTTAGACTTTTACTATCATCTGCTGATGCTACTATTTTGGTGTCTAAGTGTGGTCCAGCATAGGAGTCGGCAGCATTATCTGGAATAGTCAAATCCTTGGGTAGCAACAAGAGACCAATGGAATAAGAAACTGGGACCATGAGGCTACTTTTATAAGCTCTCCAGGAGATTTTGTTGTTGGCTAAAGTTTGAGCATGGAAGCTGTCAGAGAAACTTCATAACCACCATCTTACTCAATTCCCATCATGATTCTGTGAGTGCCACTTGGACAAAGTACATTCATTCCTATTTGACACAAAGTGACCATTCAGCCGATATGAGTTGATATGAGTGACTTGGGATTCTGTAACCATTTGGATATTTGTGCCTTACTTCTTAGAACTTCCTGTATAGCATGCAAACATGGAATCAGCATTCTCCTCCACTGAACTCACCTGTTTTACTGCCTATTAGGGAGGAAGTCTCATCACCAATGTTCTTAAAGTCTTCCAAGACAATTTTCTTATTTATTGTTAATTTGATCAAAAGGATGACTGTGCCTTTTATATGTAGCTCACATATTTTTTAAAGGGGGCACAAATGGTAGAATGTGTCTTAGCAAATGTTTTGCAAAAGAAATTCAGAAATATAAAAAGGAAGGAAAACTTAAACTCACACATGGTTTTATTACTCATTAACATTTAGTTTGTTTAGGTGAGCTACAATTTGTAGAAATGTGGGATCATGGCATAAATGTTGTTTTTTGAACTTTTCATTTTAATATATCTATGTATCTTCATTGTATTTGTATGTCTATAAATACTATTAATTTTAACAGCCAGAGTTCTTCAGAGAGGATGCGATCAATAATATTTATCCCCCAATACCAGTATCATATCTATGTACCCATCTATGTATGTATCTATGTATCTATTATTTATCTATCTTTCTCTATATCCATATTTATGATAGAGTCTTATTTTTAGGACTTGGGTTACAAAATTATGGAGGCACCAAAACCCCGAATCTGCAGACTTAGTAGAAGGCTGTAGATATGATGAAAGGTGATATTAATGTCAAATTTAAAGGCAGTCAGCTGGGAGAATTTCCTTTTCTTTCTAAGGAATAATCAGTCATGTTTTAAGTCTTCCACAAATGAGATGCGGCCATACAACAGCAGGCAATCTGCTTTACTTAATTCTACTACTGCTTTGAATGCTAATTTTATCTAAAAGTACCATAATTGTAACATCCAGATTCCTTTGCCAAAATATCTTGGCACAATGGCCTAGACAAACTGATACAAAAATTAACCTTTGCAACAGTGCTATCCCTAATGGGTGTGCGTATTTCATTTTATATATTTATTAGATACAGTATAACCAGTACCCCAAGATGGTAATTCAGGTTGCTCTCAGTATTTCCACCTGCAGCTATAGCACATCCTTTGTTACTTACTTATTTCTTTTTACAATATACAATAATACAATGAAAATCAATACATGTGCTATTTATTTATTTTTAAAGATTTGAGTTTATGCAGGTGTCTTTTCCTCTTGAACAAAACCCCAGTCTAGGAGAAGGAGCTGTGCCAGGTCTATATTGATTATCTCCTTTCCACTCCAGCCTGTCAGACCATGGGAACTGGCATGATGCTGAGTTCTTGGGCTACCTCCTCAATAGAAGAAGTGGCAGAGGCTGGCCCTGAGGCACTTCGCTGGATGCAACTGTACATCTACAAAGACCGCGAGGTCAGCAGACAGTTAGTGAAGCGAGCTGAGAAGATGGGTTACAAGGCCATATTTGTGACCGTGGACACACCTTACCTGGGCAACCGCTTTGATGACGTTCGTAATAGGTTCAAGCTGCCACCACAACTCAGGTAAGTATGAGCTCACAGTCTCAGAGTGGTTTTTCTCTTTCCCTTTCATGGGCCGTCTCCCAAGGCTGCCTTTCTTTTTCTAGTTTGCAAGTAGATACTGTAGATAAGTAAATCTCCATAGAGACATTAACCTTAGAACATGGTTGAAAGGATCTCATTGGGAATGATAGGCTCTGTGATCTAGAGAAGGCCACTGCCATACATCTGTATAATCTCTAACAAACAATGATGCTTGGAGATGTCACATATTTGAGCTCTTACAACAGGAGGGATTAATATATATATTTGCAAAATTAAAAAATGTATTACCAGCATGCATTAAGGCTTTGGGAAATATGAAATAGCATACAGATGAGTTTTGTATAGGCTACAGTTTTTTTTTATTTGTGATCCTGGTGCCCTATTTCTTCATGGAAATCAAAGAATCACATTCATATTTCAATTTTAGTTGTATTCGGAGCAGACAGGGATAGAAAGATGTAAAGAAAGAGAAAACCATGGAGGAAAAATAAGTCATGTATTTGATCCTTCATCTACTTCATTTTATGTTCCTCCTTCATGTGGTTCATTCATGGATTGAGATTTGGTCACTCAGTCATTCATATTAGTAAAACCCATTCATCACATAATCTAAACTTGAACTATAATGATTTCATTGGGACATTTAGCCTATGATTAACTTTTAATCATCCCTCCCTTGTAGCATTTTAGGAGTAGAAGTAGCCTGAGTAAAAGCCAGGACCAGTGGAGCTCAGTGAGAAAGGACTTCAGGTTCATTCAGCTATACTCTACGTGTCTTTCCTTATTGCTTTGTCCTTCCATATTTTATACCAACAGGGCCTCTTATAGTTTTCATACCAGTTGTGACAGATATGGGACAGCTCTTGGGTTATATGCATCTGAACAGACATCAAACCCTTGTCTTAGTGGATGGCATTTGGTGTTGGGTGTCAGTGGACGCCTTCCAAGAGGTGCTTCATTCTACAAGGGCTGCTGCTCACTCTGTTTACACTTTGTTTGTGTTTGGAACAAGTAGGACTTTAAAGATTGAAGAAAGATAAAAGGATAAAAACAAAGCATTCTTAATTTGCCCTCTGAAGGAATTCAAAATTGACAGATGAAAAGCTCCCATAGGGAGAAACAGATTATTGGAATTGTGACTTCATATGTATTTTAGACAGTCTTGTGTAAGGACCAAAGAATTGCTATTTCCCATAGCCACCACTATATCTATGAGACTTTTTAATACCAAGCATAAGATTTGCTGTTGTGGGGTCTATCAACTGGTGATGTAATAAGTGGGAATGCTTGCCACTCTCAGACAGATTTGGGGATATTATTTCTGCATGTGGTTCCTCTAGTAAGCTAAAGAAAGGCTTGGCATTAGGGCTGGAGTACAGATCTGATGGGCAGGCTACCCAGATACCACATAAAGGTGAAGAGAACAAAAGCAAAACCTGCAGCTCCTGATATAACCCTAAGCCTGCCAGATTCACCAGAAAGCTAACTATTTACACCTTCTCTAAAATGCAATCTGCACTCACCTTCTTTTTTATTTTGACTGCCTATTTGTTTTTGTTTTTTAGACTTTCTAAAATAATTAGTTTCACACTGCCACAGTTTCCTACCGGAAACTCTCCTTATTTCCCTTTGGTCGTTTGTGAGGGAATGGCCCCTCCTCTCTTTCCCTAATGGCAAGGCTATTAACAACAATGATAGTAACAGAACCATGGAGTTTGCTTTGTCCTTCCTGCTATGGGTATCTAGTCCTGTGGGCAGGAGGACACCTTAATGTATCCAGGTTGGAACCCCTTGCTTCTCAGCAAGGAGGTGACTGCAGGATTAGCCACAGGCCTAACCCCTCCCCCCTCTTCCTTTGCCCCTGGACTACTGCCCAGATGATGTGGTGGTTGAAACAAAGACCCCTTTCAGTTGCTAGTGTTCACAGGAATGGCCCTGGGTTTCCAGCTTGTCACAGCTCCGTTTTGAAGACGATCAAATCACGTGCAACACATCCAGGTTATGGGGAACAGAGAACCATCCTGCAGCTAAGCACACCCCACAGTGGCCTGCACACTGGTGGGGGCTTGTCCTGCGCGTGTCAGGGAAGCACAGCGCTTCTGCCCAGCACCTCAGGGGTCCACACTGAAGACAGAACATACAAACTGGAGGTCTAGCCTTCTACTTGAGGCTTCATTCACCCCCCACCAAAAAAAAAAACCCTCATCTGTTAACAGCCCTATATGAAATCAGTTTCTTTTTGCACTGACCTGACTCATAGAAGGTGAAGCCTGCTTTTCAGAAGTGAGGTTTGGCAAGGGAGGGAGACAGGAAATCCAGGGGAGAATGAGTCGCTAAGCCTGGCTCCTTCCAGCCTTTGCTACTTCCTCTGCCCGGGGTGGAGGGGAGGGCCCTGACTCTTGGCACCCGGGAGCAGAGAGAGTTCAGAGGGTTGATAATGGCCACTTGGTCTATATGCAAAACATATGCGTGCATGCACATTACAACTGGTATGAAAGTGAGAGGCAAAAGGGAAATCCTCCACTCTGGAAGAAGCAGGGACAAAGTCAGTTAACCATGCAAATTCCGGAGGCTGAGAGGCAGGGGCATTTTGTCTTGTCCATGTTCTGCTGAGACGATTCGTCTACCTGGGTTAAGAATAGTCTCCTCCCCTTCCACTCCTGCTTTGCCCACAGTTTCAGAAAGTTTATAGAAAAGTGGCAAGAGCAAATAATTGTTAGGAATACACACCGAGGCCAAAGGTGTCCACACCCGAACCCTCAAACCTGCTACCTTCCATGAACTTGGCAGAGGAGATGGAATTAAGGATATTGAGACAGGAGATGATCAGGTTTTATCACAGCAGAAATTATAAGCAATGAAGAGTTTTCATTAGGGAAAGGAGTAATGTCAGCCAGAGGAGGAGTTGAGATGATAAAACGAGAGTTTGGAAGCATGTATCCAAGAGGCTGGGCTGTCCACTCAGAGAATAAGTGAGAACTTAGAGAACAAGTGAGGTAATCAATCTATTCTTCTCTAGACAGGCAGAGGGACTGGACACCCAAGGATACCTTGAGTTGAGCTCAGTGAGAACCATTTTGTTCTTCCAAATGTAATACATGTGTAACATGAGATGTTATTTTTTAATGTGTATGGGTGTTTTGCTTGCATGTGTATCTGTGCACCATGGTGCCCTAGTGAGGTCAGAAGAGGGCTTTGGGTCCTTTGGAACTAGACTGCTGTGAGCTGATGTGTAGGTGTCAAGAATTGAAACTGGGTCTCAGAAGAGCAGCCAGCACTCTTCTCAGCTAAGCCCTATCTCCAGCCCCAAATTTGCGACATTAGACATTGTGAGGCTGCATTTGTGGTCATGTGTTACAACAACAATGGCAAAACAAACATTACCCTATTGAGTTCATCTTTATAGTAGCTTTGCAATGAGATCTGCCCTTGTGACCACACTTCAAATATCAGTGTGAGCCTCTGCCAGTTGGCTTGCTTCCTCTTCTCTCCCCTTGACCCCCTTTATTGTACTACATTCCAACAAAGTTGACAATTTACACATTGACTATTTCTGTGATGGATGGAGATCTTTTGCTCTCTTATTCACTGGCATTTACTAAATATCTAGAAAACTGATAGACATAAGTGCTTAGCATGTATTTGTCTAATCAGCATATAAAAGTCTACTAACAGATTTGGGATTTTCCCAAAATAAAATAACTAGGAAAAAGTTGAATAGGATTAGAACTCCAAGTTTGTGGCCTCAGTCTGTCGTTAGACCACCTGGCCACACTGAGGAGGAAGTGACCAGGATATGTTCTGAACATTGCTTTCCTAACCACAGAAGAAAGGCTAGCTGCCTGTCCCCATCTCATGCAAATTGTGAATTTCTCCTTCTTTCCATACTCTGATGCTATTATGAATTTAGCTTATTTTTATTTTGTTTTACTTTATTTTTGGAATTTTCAAAACAGATATGTGGCTTCATCCTTAGTATTACATTGTCAAAATTTTGAAATCATATGTTACCATCGATGCTTATCCTTATTAGTCATACTATTGGTTATTTAAACATACTTACCTTAGTAATTATTATTTTTCCTTGACACTAATTTCTAAAATCAGAATCAATTTCTATGTTAGACTAAAAACTATATTAAGGGATACCCCAGGAATAACAATTCCCTTACAAGCAGGAAATTTGGTCCCTTTGTGGCATTTTTCAGCTCAGGATTCTGAAAATTAAGCTCTAAATAGCTATGTTAATATATCAGTGTTGTCTTTTGCATTCCTTAACAAAATGAATATCAGAAGCTACTTTAAGGGTCACACAAGCATTCGCATGCACACACACACACACACACGTCATAATCTGAATAAAAATAGCATTCATGGCAGTTTATTTCAGAACCATCAGTAAAACACTCCATCGTGGGTTCTCTGTCAAGATATCTGAAAACTTTTTCTTGGCTTCTGGCTTTGAACAAAGTTTAGAGTCACAACAAGGCTTCATTGTACCCTGAGATTTCTGTAAGGCAACATTCATTCAAGTGTTGATCTGTATTGCACGGTCCAAGAATAACAACAGTTATTTATATAATTTTATCCATGTTTCTGTTTTTTCCTATCCATTTCACCCTTTCACCCACCCCTGCTGAAGCACAGCAGTCTGTTTGGTGTGGGGGCAGGGACATATGTAGATGGTTTCCTTTTTTCTCCTAGTCTGAGGCTGGGATAGATAGATTGCACCTTTTCTTTTAACAATATTTATGTTTGAAATTTAGTATCATTGAAGTAATGGGCTGAGTTTCCCTCCCAAGGATACATTTATTGAGCAGAAAGCTTAATTCAACTCAAATTAAGAATACCACAGAAGACCAGGACTGTGACATATTGTATAACTCTAAGTGTCTTGACAAATGGAAAGTTCACATAGTTCATCAAAAACCAACAGCTAGATGGGGGTCATGTATATGGGGTACTTTATATCTTTATGTCCATAAATGTACAGGAATTTGTGCAGTCCTACTGAGAAAACTGCCACTGATACCATGACTTTAGTAGGCTCATTTGGAATTGAAATTCCATATCTATGCGATGGTCTATGCGCTCTAACTACTCCATCAGTGATTTTAGCTGAAATGCTCTAAAGTGTAAACTAAGTATCATCCCGTATGTCTAAAAACAAGGTCTGAAATAGTTAAAAAAAAAAAGAATTCCTATATACTCCCATCTGTAGGCATGCAGTTTCAGTTATGGCTCAGGATCTTTTCCATGTTCAGTGGCAGAGCTGGTGGAGGGCAAATGAGCTGGGAGTAGTTTATAGGTGACACACAGCTGTGTTGTTACCTATAGGAAGAATGACTAGTGGGTCAGTTCAAATGTGCAGGAGAGCAAGTTGCCAATGACCCATGTGGTGTGTTTAGAACTGCAAGCAGAATGAATATTGCTTTAGCTTGGGAGGCCGTCCAAATACAGCCAAGAATGGCATGACAGGGCAAGAAAAAGGATATCAAGTATAGGGTGATCCAGCAGTTGAGTCTTGGTCATGCATTAGAGAACCACTTGATCAAACTAGATCAATATGGTAGACTAGGAGAAGGCAACAGCTCAGTGTTGGCATTTCTTGACTGTGGCTCCCTGGGGAGAAAATGGAGCCACTGGCCAAGTGTAAGTTGCTCTTTCAGTAGAGGAAGACTGTTAACATATAGGGAAGTGGGTGGCGGAGAGGAAGCCAGCAAATGGGGGATTTTGCAAAGATAGATGAAACAGTGGGCGACTGAAGTGCCTAATCCTGTGGGAACATTCTGGGAACACATACACACGACGTCTCAGAGTGAGTCTACTCACAGGTGCAGGAGTTGACACTTCCAGTTTGCTGGGTGGAAATGAAAGCGCAGCAACAAGAAAGAAAAGATGGTGGTTGGTGATCATCTGAAAGCCTAGGCCCTTGTCAAGGTTCTCTGAAAGACCAGAGTTTGAGCCAGTAACAGGCAACAGCTGAATGCAGGAGGGAAAGGCAAGACTCCTGTGCTGAGAACCACTTCTTGAGTCCCACAATACAACACATCTAAGCAAAGAATATATAGTTAGCAATCAAATGACCCAGGCAAGATCTCAAATAATGACCCTAGCTGGTTTTATTCCTGGGCATCTCATTCTGCACTTGGGTTACTGTTATCTACATGAAATGGGAATCACGGTGATTCAGTGTTACCTTCTAAAAGATTTTAAGGGAAGAAATACATAAATATGAGTATAAAAAGGCCATTTTTAAACCATAAGGCACCATGCAAATGGTTTCTATTATGCTGAATTTGCATAGCTGGCTGAAAATAGAATCCAGTCTATTGTCTGTGGCTATAAACTGGCTTAAACAGGAAATGTTTGAACATGGCTACACATTGATCCTTAGGAGTAATTTGTCTGAATAAACACACAAATGTAAATTCAGCTTTAGGTGGTCCGTTGAAATCACATGGCCACAGTTAGAACACACTCCTGCATCAAACCCTAGAAAATTTGCAGACTACCAACCCATGGGTGACTGAGTAACTTATCAGAAAGGGAACAATTTTCCCCTTATTTTCACCAGGTCAGATAGAAGCAGGGGTGAGCCCCACAATACTTTCTCTAATTTCCATTCTATGTATCTATTCTAGGATGAAAAACTTTGAAACCAATGATTTGGCATTTTCTCCTAAGGGGAATTTTGGAGATAACAGTGGACTTGCTGAATATGTGGCACAAGCCATAGACCCATCTCTCAGCTGGGATGACATTAAATGGCTCAGACGATTGACATCGCTGCCTATTGTTGTAAAGGGCATTTTGAGAGGTTTGTCATTTGTCTTCTTTGCTCCATATTGATTTTATGATCATTTCTGGATATGGTCATGGTGGCTTTTTAGAGAGAGTAATTGATAGGAAAATGGTATTACAGATTGAAAGATGTTTCAGCTCCCAATTCTCTCTTTCTCTCAAAACATTTGCTGTTATTTGTATATGTACATACGCCTTCATGTCTATTTGTAGCTTGTGATCACTTTCCCTAGGGCTGTTCCCTTAATCCCCCCAGCATCACTACCTTTTTTCTTGTCCATATGGATTATCTGGCTCATTTATATTTTACATATAATAGATAAAGTGTTAATAGGTAAAATGCTCATTACTTTCAATTAGAATATCTAATGAGAAAGCTCAAAAAACAAGATCAAGAGAGTAATGTTTGAAAGGAAGTTATTCATACATGTAAAGTTTATACTGTTTAGTTTTACTCTAACTGTTTGTTTCGCTTATTTATCAAACAAAAATCATCTCTATGACAACAACTGTATCAAGTATCACATATGCTCAGCCTGGATTGTAGGAAGAATTGAAGCAGTTCTGAGAAGCCAAGTCCTCATTGACTCACAGGTTTTTACCCAAAAGTCAGATGGACAGACTGGGAACAGTTATTTTCTCTTTACCAGAAGAACAGAGATTATATTTTTAGGAATGTGAAACTATGGGTAGTTGGGAAGTTTTAGAAGAAGCATCCACCCTTACTACCATTTTAAAAATTGCTTTCTATTGAATGTAAATTGGAATGCAAGATGTAATCTGTTGCTGTGGTTAAACTCTGTCCTGGGAGAACATTAACAAAGCCCCAAGGATGTGCTTCAGACGGGATTTGGTTTTCACTAGAACTCACGCTAACAAACAAATAGCATGTATGAGCAAAGGCATAAAACTTCTTAAAGTTTCTTTTTTTTAACTGATTTTTTTACTTTCTTTATGAGTTTTTGTTTTGAAGAAACTCTTCTCAAATTAGCTCTTTTCACATATCCTAGGTTAAGAAGTTCCTAAAGAATATTTTTCTTTATCCTTGGGTTATTTTCAAAAGTGTTGACATGTATATAAAATACTTTAGTTCTTAAGCTTATGCAAATTACTGTAGCTCCAAGTATTTGAGGTTAGCTCTCGTGGATTTAAATTTGGCTTTGACAATATAGTAAGGAATGTAATATATGATCATGACACCCCTCAGTGATATTACCTGCTCACCATTGTCTTTCTTAAACACCCAACTTATTTAAGGGTCAAAGCACAAGTATGGAATGCCACATAATGTTCTCTGAGGACTAGTGAGAATGTCAAAGATTGTCAATATTTTGCCAAGCCATACAGTTTGACTCTTTAAATAGCTTTTTGGTCTTGGTTATAAAATAAATAATTAAAAAGCAAAATGCAAAACCATGGACAGATTTCACAAGTCATTGACAAATAGGAAACCTTTTATCTGGTCCTGTTTCTTCTTGTCTTACATACTCATAATCCAGTCAGAACAAACCATTTGATCATTTGCTCAATGGTCTCACATTGCCTGGAGAATGTAGAAACACACTCTGAATGATCAAGATGACAAACTTTAAATTGTCATTTGCCCAGTAACCCCACATTGCCTAGAGAATGTGGAGATGCACTCTGAATGACCAAGGTGACAAACTTTTTTAAAGTGCAATTTCTTCAAATGGAAGACCCTTTCTAATCTTATTATGTCTAGGGTATGATTCATTGCTACAAAACATTTAACAAAAGAAATGAATCTTGCCCAACTTTCACTACCTGCTCATCTCTGTAGTAGCTATTCCTTGTTATCCTATGGCAATAAAAATAGCAGTTCATATTTGCCTGAGAGTTTAACATGAGTTAGGTACTTTCTCAACATTCAAATCTTTTATTCCACAAAGTGATATAATGCGGATTACTGTCCTCACCGGGTGGTTTAGGACATTGATACACAGAAGATAAATAAGTCTCCACTAACATGGCAGGTGAGCTCTTTGAAGACAAACGGAAGACTGCACCCATGCTTAGGCTGGACTTCTAAAATATCACTTACATTTTAAAATACATTTTGGGTTGATAGCTAGATAGTCAGAAGTAGCTACAACTTGTCAAAATATATTGTTGACTACATCTAGACTTTTAACAACAAAACATAGCCTATCTCCTTATTTAGTATAAAAGAAAATGTAAGTAACTTTGTGCAGTGTTAAGTGTGGTGGCATCTGCTAGTCACAGGTGACTTTATGTTAATAAAAATAAAGTAAAATTTCCAGTTGCTCAGTTAGGAGACCACATATTATTTTATATATTTTGTTTAAATAAGAAACAATCTTATTTTACATATCAATTCCAGTTCCCTCTCCCTCCCATTTTCCCATGCTCCCCAATGACCCCCCATCCCATCCCCCATCCACTCCCCAGGGAGGGTGAGGCCTTCCATGAGGGATCATCAAAATCTGTCAAGTCATTTGGGGCTGGGCCTAGGCCCTCCCCTTTGTATCTAGGCTATGAGAGTATCCCTCATTGGAAATGGGCTCCTGAAGTCTGTTCGTACACTAGGAATACATCCTGGTTCCATATTTACTTTATAAAAGTTTTCGTTAGTATGCAAGGTATTTGGTTTCTTTATGACATTTTTTAATCTAATTTGAACCTATTTTGTTTGGGCTTCTTCTCTAATTCTCTCTCCTACCCCTATGGCCCCCTTTCTACCCTTCTGTGCCTACCACACTCATTTCTGGTTATATATGTTCTGTTTTTTTCTTTCTCTTCCTTAGCACCTGTTTGCCATACTCTCATGCCGTCCTTTCTGTTTTTGTGGTCTATACCCTCATAGATACACATATGTGAACACTGAAGCTAATATCTGCATTTGAGAGTCAACACACATGTCTATCTTTGTTATTCTATGTCACCTTGTTTAATTAATAATTATTTTAAGATCCAACCATTTTTTTCTGAAAATTTCACTCTTCTCAGCAGTTGAGTAAAATTCACATAAATATGTAGCGAGAGATCTAACTGCAAACTGTGGCGCTGACCATCTGGGCGTGGTCACAGATGCATACAGGACTGGAGGATTTAGGTTGGCTCTGGAAGGGCTTCCTTTCTGGCCTGGTCACAGAACAGCCTGACCTGGGGCAGCCACCCGTGTCTTATATAAGTGTTATCTCTCCGAATAAACCTTTTAACCTATACTGAGTCTAGTGAATCTTGATTCCCACATGGGACATTTAGATATAATATATATTATCCATCCATGAGTTGATGAACAGTTAGGCCGGTCGCATAGCTATCATGAATATAGAAGAAATCAACATGGGTGTGCAAGTATCTGTAAGCATCTGTGTGATAGGATGTAGAAAGCTTTGGGGATGGGCTTAGGAGTGACTTAACTGGGTCACTTGGTACTTTCACTTGTTGTGTTTTTAGTTTTCGAGCACTCTCCACACTTTCCCTCCATGAGTCTGCATTAGTTTTCACTCCCCCAGCAGTGAATAAGTGTTTCTGTTTCCCCACATCCTCTTCCATAGTTGTCCTTTGCTTTCTTGATGATAGTCCTCTTGACTGAATGAGATGGATTCATCAGGTAGTGTTAATTTGCATTTCCCTGTTGGCTAAAGTGTTTGAACAATTTAAAATACTTATTGGCCATTCATGTTCTTCATTTCTTCCATTCATCAGCCTATCCTGACTGGCAGTTTTTGTTTGTATTAAAAATTGCCATCTATTTTTAAGTAAAATTGTATTTTATGTACATCAGTGTTTTGCCTTCATGTTTGCTTGTGTACTACATGCATATAGTTCCTGCAGATACCAGAAGACAGGTCAAATCTCCTGGAACTAGAGATATAGACAGATGTCAGTGGGTGATGGGAATCCCACCCAGGTCCTCTGGAGGTGCAGCCAATGCTCTCAACTGCTGAGCCATCTTTCCAGCTCCTGGTACTTTAACTTTTCAGTTTTTTAAAAATATCTTCTAGATATTAACATGCTATTTGAAGTATAACTAACAGATATTTTTTCCCTTCTATGGGCTACAAAGGTAGTTTCCTTTGTCATAGTATTTTCTTGTAGTTCCTTTTGTCAATCCTTGGGCTTTTTCCTGTGCAGTTGAAGTTCTAATTTCCCAAATCATTTTCTGCATGCATCTATCTGTCTGTCTGTCTATCTGTCTATCTATCTATTTATCCGTTTTTTTCAGTTTGGGAACATTAAATATATTTAACTATAGGTAAAAACTAGATATTATAGTCACAGAATAGAGTGTAATTTTAAATTGTCCTAATGCACACAAATTAATGACATTGATTGGGAACAACAGAAGGCAATATTGAACAACATTGAAGTAATTATGTTTCTGTTATTTAGTAAGTGGGGCTTATTTTCACTACAAAAGAGTAGAAAGTGTTAAAATCATGTGTTAGTTTTGAAGAATTATTGTCACCACAAATCTGTGGCCCCTCTAGAAGCCACATAGAGTAGCAGTTCTTACCTGGAAAGTGCCACTTCAGAATGCCATTCTAAAGATGCTCTGGGTTCTCTAAAATCAAACTTCCTGTACATTTTTTCTGGCTGAATTTGGTGAATTTTTAAATATAAATAACATATATCTCAATAACCACAGTCAATGTTTCCCCAGATTACATCATTTTCATCATCTTTGCTTCAGAAATGTCTTAATTTTCATTACAGTAAATCTTGGAGCTAAGATTAAAAATAAAAACAATGATAAGGAAAGTAAATCTTCCTTAATAATTATAATAAAAACTAATTTTATTTAGAAGAGAACATTTTTTTCACATCCCAGCTACAGCCTCTCCCATTCCTCCCATTCTAGTCCCTCTCCCCCATTCCTTCCTCCTACTTCCCAATATCCTCTTCTTACATGTCTATCCAGGAAAGGGCAGGTCTCCCATGGGTATCAACAAAACATGGCATATCAAGTTGCAGTAAGACTAAGTACCTCCCCAAATATGAAGGCTGGGCAAAGCAACCCAGTATGAGAAGTAGGGTTCCAAAAGCATGTAAAAGAGGCAAAGACAGCCCCTGTTCCCCCTGTTAGGAGTCCCATTAAGAGGAACAAGCTACACAACTGTAGTATATATGCAGAGTATGAGTACCTAGGTCAGTCTCATGCAGGCTCTCTGGTTGTTGTTTCAGTCTCTGTGAGCCTCTATGAGTCCAGGTTAGTTGATTGTATAAGCCTTCTCGGTGGTGTCCTTGAACCCTCTGGCTCCTACACTCCTTTCTCTCTGTCCTCTGCAGGATTCCTGATCTCCACCTAATGTTTGGCTGTGGGTCTCTGCATCTGCCTCCATCAGTTGCTTGATGATGCCTCTCTGATAACAATTAGGCCAGGCACCAATCTGTCACAAGAGATGGCCAGTTCAGGCTATTTTTCTGCTATTGCTAGTAGTCTAAGCTGGGGTCCCCATAGACTCCTGGGCGATTCCCCTGCACCACTGTGCCTATATTTTGAAATAATTTTTTCTATCTGTTTATTGTAACAGTTTAGTGTTTCTGGTTTTAAGTTACTGTCTTTCATTCTATTTGAATTATTTTCATGGTGTGCAGCATAAAACATTTGGATTTAATTTTATTATTCTGTAGGTAGATATCCAGTATCACCAGTACCTTTTGATGGATAGGCTGTCCTTCCTGTAGAATTAAGTGGCCATATCTGTGTGAACATTTTCTTCATCACAGAAAGTTCTACTGAAATAGATGCACAGACATTTAGATTCACTTAGTCTAGGCAACTTACTGGAAAGGCCTTGTGTCTACCTCCTTCCTAGGATCAAGGGTGGGCCACCATGCCCATCTGGCATTTGCATGGGTCCTGGGGATTTGAACTCCTGTCCTCAGGCTTGCAAGTGCTTTATCTGTTGAGCTATTTGCTCAGCCTTATTCTGAATTGCTTAAGAAGAAATGTAGAAATAAAAAAGAGGTATGAAATATTAAAAGTGTGATACCTAAAAAATAAAAATGAAATGAATGAGTCATTTAACAAAAGTCAGTGATACTTCCTCAAGTATAAAATAACAATGAATAATAAGAACAAGAGAACAGAGGCAGAGGCAGGTGGATCTCTGTGAGTTCGAGACCGGGCTGGACCGACAGCCTCCAAAACAATACAGAGAAACCCTGTCTCGTAAAACCAAAAAAAAAAAAAAAAAAAAAAAAAAAAGCAAAAGCAAAACAAAAAAAAAAAGAACAAGAGAACATTATAGTCAACTAGATGAGTGGTAAACAGATTACTTTAAAATGACAAATGTCTAGTTGACATACATTTTATATTGAAAATACACAAAGAAAGGGCAGGAAGAAATTGTTAGACAAGTTCTGAATTCTGATGCTGTAATGATTAGACTAAGAAAACAAATCATATATTATCATAGATGAAGTGGCAGAAAAATAAAATGGGTACATATAGAAAGAAATCATGAAAATAATTTTTTATGAAGTACTAAAGGCCAGGCCAGTCTGTCATCTGTCTTCAGGTCAACAATGGGTTCCAGCAAACAAGGGAAAAGTCTGAACCATTTTGTGGGAAAACAATTGATCAACTTTGAGTGTGTTACAGATCATATAGTGATTAGAAAAACAAAGGGATCAGTCAAGGGATGCCAGTTTGGTTGTCACTGATCTCTTTTTGGACAGCTATGCATGGGTGCACTACAAACAAAACCATAAACCAACTGAGAGCTTACATCCATCTGTTTGTAAGAGATTTAAAGCAGAAAAAAACAAGAGAATGAAGGTAGGCATTGAGACCCAAGAGAAACCACTGCAAAACAAGAAATTGGAGGGCTTTGGGCAGCTGACCCAAGGTTGGAGACAGGATGACTTAAAGGGGTTAGCTAGAATTATGGGAAGGTTTGAGGATATACCAAAGTCTCATAATAACTGGAACAAAAGTAAGGTAATTAAATCTCTAGGAAAGTCAAATAATGTACCAAAGGCTGTATGTCCAAGTAGGAAGCAACAATAAAATGCGAAGCAGGAATGAGAGGCGATGGGATGGGAAGTGACCAATGTGTTGGAAAGCCATCTTGAAATCCTTCCCCTCCATAAGTTCAACAAATTTCTCTTAAAATGAAAACAATATAGCTAAAATGATCAAGTTATGGACAGATGCAGTGTTTTCTTTTTCTATCCAAAAGATTGACAGTTTTCGTCACTGCCAGTAATCTGCTACAGTAAATAATACTCTAGTTAATAAATTGAGATGACTCATCCAGTAATGTCAAACTGTTAAGAAGTCTTAAATTCACCAAAGGAATAAATTTAAATCAGTCACTCATTTGAAAAGAAAATACACAATTTCTGTTTTTAAAAAATCTTCGCTGCCATCAATCAGAGCTGTGCATGTTAATTTTACTTTATTATTAAAAAGACAGATTTGAAAAGCAATTTTTTCTATTTTTTGTATTGTTTCTCCCTTTACTCTCTTCCCTCCAAATACCTTGTGATCCTACTTTGAAATTCATTGCCTCTTTTTCTTTAATTAATAGTTCTGCACACACACACACACACACACGTATGCACACACAAGCTTTATATAGGGTTTTTACTGCTGTGATAAAACATCATGGCAAAAGCAACTTGGCAAGAAAAGGGTTTATTTCAGCTTATAGTTCCACATCACAGTCCATCATGAAGGGGAGAAAGCGCAGGAACCTAGAGGCAATAGCTGATGAAGAGTCATGGAGGACTGCTTCTTAGTGGCTGACTCCCCATAGCTTTCTTATCCTGTTTCTTTATATACCCTAGGACCACGTTTCTAGGGGTGTTTCACCCACAAAATGGCTGGGACCTCCCACATCATCATTGATCAAGAAAAGTGCTCTACAGACTTACCCACAGGTCTATCTGTGGAGGTATTTTCTCAATTGAGGCTTCTTATTTTCAAACAAAGCTAGTTCATACACATATCTTTTAAGGTTGACCACTTGTTATTTGTACATGCTTTCTTTTCCTTGATTTCAACCTAGGGAAAGATAGATTCTCTAGGCCATAGCAATTTTTAAGTTGGAGTCTCAAGTACCTACTCGTAGACATAACAGTTACAATAATAGTACTGTTAGGTTCCACAAAATACTCTATACAATAGAAATTTTTCTTATGCTTCTAGAGCATAGGAGTCAGGGCTCAGAGCAGATGGTTTCTGGTGAGAGCTCACCTCATCTCTTTCTGCAAAGGAGGTAGGACTTTATAATATTTCTTCTTATAAGGCAAAATATCTCTTTATTGAGTTTCACTTTCAAGAATGTAATAATCTTAATTACCTATCAGAGATTCCATCTACAAATATTATCTCTTCTGGTGCTAAGGTTTCTAAAGAATTTGGAGAGGACAGGGGTACCTAGGACATAAGATATAGGTGTAATATCAATGTATACTCATAATTTTAAAAGAATAGCATTACTATCATTATTTAACTATTTGAATTTTAGTATTCCATGGCATGTAGTGGAAAGTGGTGTAGCACACAAAAATTAAAACAGTTAGAATTACAAATTATGTGCATCTTTTATAATTAGTCTTAATAAAGATAGTCTTGTATTCCCATTGCTGAGTTGGTACATATGTGCATTTTCTGTATCTACACGTTTAACTCTCCAAAGTCTGGTTTTCAAGACAAACTCTAACAAATTGGTTTTACTTAATATTACATTTAAGAATTAATAAAATGGGAGCATCCTAGAGATAATATTCTGGAAGATAAAATTTAACAATTATGTTTACTGCTTAAGAATATTAATCAATATTAAAACTGGATTTTCAGAAATCAACACATTTGAAGCACAATTAGTAAGTTATAATTTGAACATGATATTTATGATGTATACCACTGATCAAAATTTAATTATATAACAAACAAAAGAAAATTGTTCTTGGGTTTACAACAGCTGTATATTAAACAGTTTGGAATAGTTTTGTTCTTTGGTGGCTTCTTTAAAAATGCTTATCACATATACACTGTTTTACTTCTCATATTGTAAGGTAATAGTTCTGCTAAATGGTAAAACTGCTATGATTTTATTAGTTAAAAATAGCTGATACTGGGCTGGAGAGATGGCTCAGTGCTTACTGTTCTTGCAAAGGACTTAAGTTCAGACCTGTAATCCCAGCTACCGGAGAGTCAACAACACTCTCTTTTTGTCTCACTGGGCACCAGTGTTCATGTGGTGCATATAAACCCATACAAGCACATACACATAAAACAAACAAACACACAAAAACTTAAAATATAATTAACTGAGAAAGTTTTTTTAATGATGTGATACCTGGTATGTTGACGACACTCCAGGGTAGGACTCATGCCCAGTAAATGGTCAGCCAACACAAACTGGACATGATGGAGAGAGGGAGTGGGGAGGTAGAAAGAAATAAAGTAGTTGGCAGGTGGGGAGGTGAGGGAGGATCTTGGATAAGTTAGTGGAAGGTGATTAATATAACCAAAACACATTGTATGAAATTTTCAGATAATTAGTAAAACGTTATAGAATAAATGAAGTTGACAGGAATATGTCTTTCCAGAGATAAATTCTCAAATTTACTATGTACTCATAGTTTTATCACATAGTTAAATTGTTTCAATTGTTACCTTTAGAAGAAGAAGCTACCACTAATATTCTAAATGTAATGACTGGGTGTGTTTTAATGATGAAAGTACTAAACAAGATGGGTGGGAGTGACTGAGGTCCTCCTCCCTCTACAGGGATGCTGGAGACTCAAAGTCCAAATCTTTTGTCCAGTGATTCTTTCCATTGAATGGTTTTTGTTTTTTCTAGGAGATGATGCTAGGGAAGCTGTTAAACATGGTGTGGATGGGATCTTGGTGTCCAATCACGGGGCCCGACAACTGGATGGAGTGCCAGCTACTGTGAGTTTCCACTGTGATTTCTCTACATATGTATTTTTAAAATCAGAGCATCATACATGTCTACTGTGTGTGTATGTGTGTGTGTCTGTGTGTGTGTGTGATCACTTATGATAAACTATGTGATGTAAAAGAGAGATCTCAGATTTTCAGTCGTACAGAGTTACCTAAATTAGCAAAATGCTGTTATTTTTAACTAGCCCGAATATGTATATTTATAAACTTGGGGAAAGAGGTCCTTCTAATTAGTAAGGCAGGGACTGTTCTTGTGAGCACAGGTACAGCAGTAGATGATGTATGAGCTGCAGAAGGAGAGAAATGATTCAGACATGGCAATCCAAAAGAAATGAAGGCATACACAATTGAAAGGATCACAAAAGCCTCTGGGGAGAAATAATTTAACTTAGTAGAAGTGAATTGTCTTGTTGATTTGTCTAAGTCTGCAGACAACCTGGGTTTGCTTTATGATTGAGTATAAGTCAGCAGGGAGCACTGGTATGCACACAGTGTTTCCCAAAGCACTGAAGGGTGTGGCCAACCAAGTCAGCACACAGTGGGATTAGCATCTTATCATTTGAAAGCATGAAGCTGGAGGTTGTAAAACCCCTTCTGACGTAGACTTAGCCCCACAGACACAGCACTCTGGGTGATATTAAATGTGGCCCGCAGGTGCGAAGAGGTGGAAAGTGATGCCCTCCTCACAGCAGGGTGGAGAAGTTGCTCACAGCCCAAAGTGCTTGGCCAGATTCATGCCTCACTTGTGCATGAAGACACAGACTTAGTGTGCGGCCAAATTAAGTTTGTTTTCTAAAAATAAAATATAAATCTTATGAAATCAAATCTAACTAGATTTTAAGGGTAAAATATCTAAATGGTGTGGTTTCTTTCTCTCTGGCCAAGGGCATATGGAAATTTATCTAAAAGGGCTTTTTGAGTTGCGGTCTCAGAGACTGTTTAAAAAAAAACAATGCCCCCTCGCTTTGCATGCTCTGTGTATGAGAGGGTATACTTGCCTAAGTTTTGCCTCATACTGGTAGCAAATGTAAGGCCAGTGATGATGAGAGAAATGTATGAAAACACTCAGTCTATGGAACACCGTGTTTTCTTTCCCTTGGTGTATGGGTTTTGCGGTGAGCGGTTAAAAACTTAAAAGGAGGCTATGGTATAAGCCTTTACACTAGATGCATAGAAGCTCTTACTGTCCTGCAGTGGTTGTGACATCATATGCCAGGGTGCAGGTCAAGGATGATATCATGGGAGGATTTTTGAAGTAGGAAGCTTGAGTTTGAGTTATTTTCTTGCCTCCCATAATGTGTGAGAGACAGAGGGGCAAGTCACTCAGTCTCCTATGCCTGAACCTCTCCTGGTATTGTATTGGTTCCATAAAGAATATGTCTGGACTATATGATTCTACATTTTTCTACTTCACAGCATTTCCTTGTACAGAGAAATATTTGCCGCTTGAATTTCTGGACCCGGAATTTAACTTCAGTTTATCTTGACACACTGTTGTCTAGCCTGTATGTCCTTCAAACATCATCATGTGTGTGTGTGTGTGTGTGTGTATTTCAAATTTTCATTGAATTTTGATGTCAAACAAACCCAAAGTACTTTAGACTTACAGAAATAATGTTCTTTTCCACAGTAAATTTCCCATATGCCAAACATTTTCACTGAATAAGTGTTTGTGTTAAGTAGCTGACTCTCAAATTGAGTCCTTAGGCATGTTCTGTACCATCTAAGAAGTGTTTTTTTTAAAGGGGGCACTAAATGTTAGAATGCTTGCTTAGTGTAGAAGACCCTAAGTTCAAACTTCAGCCCCAGGACCACAAAAACACAAAATGAATTGTAAAAGCATGTTAAATGAATTGTAAAAGCATGTTTTATATATGTCATCCTTGAGAGGTACTTGGTATATGAATTGGCTTTCATGGTATAACAAACACATCTGAGCTTAATGGTGAAAACAGCTTCCATTTATTTATGTCCCTGTTTTAATAAGTTGACATTTTGTGCTGAGGACTGTGAGGTGCTGGGTTCTGGTCTTGGCTGGGCTCACTCCTGATGGTATGGGGTCAGCTGTTTATGCAGGAGAGTAGCCTGGTGGAGGATAATCTCACTGTCTCACATCTCCTACTGTATCACAATGATTTATTTTCATGAAGGGGCAGGTTTTCTAAAGGGTCATGCCAGGTCTTAAAATCTAAGATCAGAAGTAACACATTGTTAGAATCTCTCCTGTTCCACTGATGAATGCTAATCACAGTTCAGCTCCCCATCCCATCTCTCTTCCCCCAAGGATAACCCCAAGGAGCATAATCCCACCAAGGAGTGTAGTGGATTGAAGTTTGTGTGTGGAGGAATCATTGGAGCCATTTGGGGGCTTGCTAAATCTCTAGGTTAGTGATTTTCTGATGATGCTGAGTAGAAGCTCTGGAGGGATGTGGGTGTGGTCTGGGGATTGAGGCAGCAACTGGAACTCAGTGACCTCTGCTTTAACTGTTTAATGTTCAGTTTCCTTGGTTGGAACATTTAAGTGTCCTTCTTGAATAACAATTGATGCAATATGGATGCATAGGAAAGGAAAAACAAAAGTGTAAATAGACTAGTGGGCTTGTCTGTTCTGTTTATTTATTCAGTCTGCCCCTCACTCTGTTTCATGTAGTGTGTGCCTAATGAAAGTGCAGCTCTGGAAAGAGAAGAAGTTAGAATTGCTCAATGTCGGATGGTACTTACCTGTCCACAGACATAGAGACACAAATGCAGGTTCTGTTTTATATTCCAGGATTCATATCTTAAGTGTCCTTATTAGTGTACTTCTAGGCCAGGTTAGGCACTGGAAATAACCTAAACAGACTTGATTTGTGTGACTTTGAAAATGTGTATTGAACCCAAGCTAGCTAATATTTTTCTTTGGTTCTGGTTTCAAATGGGGAAATATGCTTAATTATGGCTTGCATCATGGCTTGGAAATTGTAGCATTTATATGTTGATGTAACTTGCCTGAATGTAAAAGGGGACTATGTATAGGTAAGAGAATGTATGTAAATGGATCCGAAGCATGTTTGGCAAGGCATGGAAGCCAAAAGGGAAAGGGGAAAATTACACTACCTGCCAAACATTTAGGGGCCACTTGCCAAGGGTTGCCTCCACTTCCTCCAAATTGTAGCTGTGTTTGGTTTTCAGCCTTTTACATAAAACTCTATTTAAGTTTAGCCACTAAACTTCTAGGAGAGAAGTAGGAAAGCCTTTGAGTGATTTCAGCACAATTATTTCTGGAAAAAGAGCAGTTTAAGTGTGTGGTGGCTTTCACATCATACGTAAATGGAATCAGGACTTCATTTCAGATCCAAACGTTTTGGGACAAATGTGAATAATTTCCATAAATTTTCACCTACATCTAATGAGCCACTTGTATCACATACTTCTGTGGATCTAGGGGGAAGGCCAGTGATTTTAACTGACAATTGCTCCCTTGAAACATCCTGCTACTGGGGTCTTCTGCTTCAGGCTTGGGACTAGCCTGCTGTATGAGTTATAAGTTTTTGGTCCAGCTGGGTGAGGCTTGAATAACTCTGCCTCCTGAGTAGTCTCCCTGTGGCCCAAGCTCTGAGGGAACAAGACCTGCAAATACCTATCTCATGACAAATGACAAAAGTACAAACCTAAGGAGAGATACCTGACATAGCTTCAGGTCTGTGCCCTGAAATGGTTTTCTGCCTCCTCTGCTCACATGTTACTGGCCAAAGTGGATCATATAACCAAAGCCAATGCCAAGGAGTGGGTAAACATGCTCTGTCTATTTTGGTGGGAGAAACTATGTAGATGTCTTAGAAAGGAAATGCATTTAGAGAAGTATTGGGGATCATGAAGGATACTATAAGTTACCATATCATTCTTGTGAGGTTCTTCTACTCTTTGCAGTAAACTAAACCCATTGTCAATGGCCAATTTAGATGGCAATCTTCAAGGTTCACATGGCCATACTCCTGTATCTGGTGGTAAAGTGTTTTCATAGTTATCTAATGCTTATCTGATGTAAAGTGTGTTAGAAGAGAAAATCAGCGAGGAGCCATATTTGCACACTTTATACACCACTGCTTACAACATCTGCTGTGCATTTAACTATTGATCTCCAGTAAATAATATTAAGAATACTCTATGCCAGTAAGATACTTCATTTATTTTATAAAAGAGAGAGCTATGAAAGATCAAGTGATTTAGAATTATGTTTATTAAATTTTTAGACATAATATTTGAATTTACAAAGCAGGAGTAGAAAAATTAATACCCAGCTTAGAAGAAATAGAGACTAATTGATTCCAAATTCACAGTTTCTAGTTCCTAACATTTGCATTTTTTTTCTTCCTGGAGACATAATTCCAACCTTAAATCTACTGGTCTTTTTCTTTCTGTCTGAGCCTTAGTTGGATGGGTTTGAAGTCACTGGAGGTGAAATTGAGAAGTTTTTTTTACACAGTATCACACTGTCCTTCTTTTCTCCTTAGATTGATGCCCTGCCAGAAATCGTCGAGGCTGTGGAAGGGAAGGTGGAAGTCTTCCTGGATGGGGGTGTAAGGAAAGGCACTGATGTTCTCAAAGCTCTGGCCCTGGGAGCCAAGGCTGTGTTTGTGGGGAGACCCATCATCTGGGGTTTGGCTTTCCAGGTAATAGGATAAGAAAATAAACAAATAAAACAAAAACTTTTCATAGTGAAATAGTGCTGAACCAGTTTACGCACCAAACACATTAATATGTTTTACTTGCTTAGGGAGAAAAAGGTGTTCAAGATGTCCTTGAGATACTGAAGGCAGAATTCCGGCTGGCCATGGCTCTGAGCGGTAAGTCTTGGGACTTCTTCAAGTTGCGCTGCACCACTGTAACACAGTAACTGACAGAGAAGACTTACTAGAAGAAAGAATTATTTGAGCTCAGGGTTTCAGAGACTTTCAGCTCATCACCATGGGAAAAACATTGTGGGGCTCATGGCAGAAACTGAACTAGGGGCCAAGTTATAACCTTGGGAGGCACGGCCTTAGTGCCTACTTCCACAATCTAGTCTCCACCTTCAAAAGGCTCTAAGGCCCCCAACGTGCTGCCACCACTGGGAAACAAGTACTGAAAAAAAGAGGCTGTGGAGAACACTAGATACTAGATGATACTAGATGCAAATCCCAGCAGGTTCTTAGTCTCATTTATTGATTTCTTGTTTTCCATGGGCTTTATGCCAAGCTCCTTGGGCGAGAGATGATATGAGGAGGAATAAAATAGATCGTTTGCGACACTGAATTTGCAGCCTTTCTGTTGATGGCTCTAAAGCACAGCAACTTTGGACTGGGAGATTTACAGTGTGCCTAGTTACTTAGCCTTCAATTTTCACAGTACTATCAGGGATGTCTTGGTGCACAAGAGAACTTTAAAGACAGGCATAGTGTCATTCTTTTTCTTACTTCTTGACTCATGACTGCATAGATCCAGCTGGCTGGTTAGTTCTACTTTCTTGACAAGGTGGCAGGTCAAACTCTGTCTGAACCAAGCACCTTGCTCTCTATTACCTGTGCCACTTGGAGCCTCTGACTCCCAGTTCTTTCTCATGCCAAAGTTTCATTTGCGCTTGCCCAAGCTCTCAATACTTGCCTTTTCTTTCACATCTTGACATCCATGGGGGTTTCTCTTTACAGTGTAATTTGAATCTGACCCCCCCCTTCACCACATCCGCTGCCACCGCATGGCTGTCCCATTTTTCTTTCCCTCTTGCAGTGGGCATTAAGGTCTGCTTCTCTAACTTGGTCTACCTGTCTTCTCCAGTTCTTCTTTGATTACAGAAACCAGGGTAGCCATTTTAAACATTAATTTAACTCATGTTCTCCTTGGGTTGGAACCCTCCAATAACTCTTGACTTACTCATCATCTATGCTAAAGTCCTTACAATAGTATATAAGGGCCTGGTCACCCTTTCAGTCATAGGTGTTATCCCCGCTGTCCCTGTTACTGAGCCAAAGCTTCACTTGCCTCTTAAAGGTTCCCTAATTCTCAGACAAGTTCCAGTTTCATGGCCTCTGTGCTGTGTCTTCCCTTTTCCTTGATGCTCCCCAGATGCCTGCATGATGAAGTTCCTCTACCCTTCAAGTTTTCATGTGCATTTTTCATTCACAAAAGGCCTACCTTGCCTGCTCATCTGTCTCCAAGTTCCAGCTTTCTGTCCCCATTCTTGCTGTCTTTTTCTTTAGAACCCATCACTGTCCACAATACACATCATGTATTTTATGTTTCCCCTCTAAAAAATAAAATGCGCGATCAGGTACCTGTCCATCTTTTATCTCTTTGCCTGGTTTGCAATGTTTAGAGTGGTGCCTGGCATGCAAACAATAAATGTTTGTTAAAAGAATTAGTAAGTGCTGTGTTTACTGTGGATTGCTTAGAGTTTGAGTCAAAATGGACCTTTAGCTGCTGCTGCTGCTGCTGGTGGTGGTGGTGGTGGTGGTGGTGGTGGTGGTGGTGGTGGTGTGTGTGTGTGTGTGTGTGTGTGTGTGTGTGTGTGTGCGGGGGCAGGGCGGGGGAGGGAGCTTCAAGTGAATTACCAGTTTCCTCATTTGAAGTTGAAGTGCGATTCAGTTTCTGCAATCCACAAGGTCCAAATAACCTGGATAGCTACAACTCCTGAGATTGTCTCCCTGCTACTGTGCAGCCTGAGCTCGCCAGAACCTTCAGGAGAAGAATGCCATCCTGTGAATCCTCTCTACTCATTTTAATTTGCTGCAGACATATCCTAAACGAGAGCTTTCAGCCTCCGGCTGTCTATTAAATGTGGCAGAAAGAATACACTCTTTGTGTTAATAAAAATATGTGCCAGTCATTTTGTATTAAGGACTGTTTAGGTAATAAAAATGGTCTCATGCCACATAAGATTTGGCAAGCATACCTTGAATCATAAACCTTACATTTGTCAAGTTTTACATTCCTTGGGAAAACGATTACCTGCCTGATTATTATTGCATTCATTTCATATTAAATGTATGCATTATTTTTTCAGGGTGCCAGAATGTGAAAGTCATCGACAAGACATTGGTGAGGAAAAATCCTTTGGCCGTTTCCAAGATCTGACAGTGCACAATATTTTCCCATCTGTATTATTTTTTTCCAGCATGTATTACTTGACAAAGAGACACTGTGCAGAGGGTGACCACAGACTGTAACTCCCCACTTCAATACAAAGGGTGTCGTTCTTCTCCAACAAAATAGCAATCCCTTTTCGTTCATTGCTTTTGACTTTTCAATGGGTGTCCTAGGAACCTTTTAGAAAGAAATGGACTTGCATCCTGGAAATATATTAACTGTTAAAAAGAAAACATTGAAAATGTGTTTAGACAACGTCATCCCCTGGCAGGCTAATGTGCTCGGAAACAAAAGATATCCTCTGGTAAAATTGGAGGTAGTGTGCTGAAGTAAAAGATAATGACCTCACTGTTTATTAACCTGTCTTATGTTTAGATTTCCTTAAGACAGTGGCTCTTACAGTGTGCGCTGGGCTTTGAAATGCTGAAAATGCCCAAAGAAACATGAGGTTTGGATTTGCCATGTTGAGAAAATAGCACTAGGTAGACTTGAAATGGATGGTGGTAATTTGTGACTTTCTAGAGACTTGTCTTTTAGCACCCTCATTCTTTGAAGATAGATTTCCAGCCATCTATCATAGTGTCTGGATATATCTGAATGTGGTGTGATAGTTACTGCATTTGAAAAGGATGTGTCTAGCTCACTTTGGACAATATGGAATTATTTTCACTTTTGAATTCTGTTTATTCCTTCCCATTTTTGAGGTGTTGATTTTCTAGTTCCCCCCTGAACCTTTCTTGATTCTTTCATTTCTCCTTATTTATAGCCACGTTCAGAGTCAAGTACATATTTTGTGGGATTCATGGTGAATAAAGATGTGGAATTCTTATTCAGAAGGAAGCCAAAAAATGCCATTTCATTTTATCATAGTGATTTTCTTAATTGTTGATGTTGTTCTCTTTGTTTATGTTTTTCTTTTCCTATTTAATGGCATTCTTCCTCGAGCATGGGGCAGTAGGTACACTACCATGCCAAATAAAGACTATATAAAGTGACTGTGGTTTTCTCTTGTACCTTGCTTTTCTTGTACATATGTCTAGGACTTGAACAGGGTGGCAGAGGTTGACTCAGTATTCACTCTATTTGTCTTACTAAATATCACTTAATGACACAATTTTGAAGTTAAAATTATTAGTGTTTTAAAGACAATAACCAAAGAGCATCACTTCTTAAACATGAGACCTCTTCTGGTTGTGGAACCATGGACATGTGTTGTGATGATAACACCACAGAGCTGTTAGTTTTAGTTCCAAAGAGAGCTTTTCGCAAAGGGAGGCACACTTGGCTTCTGAAGCAATTTTGTTCAAACATTATGGAATGTTGAACGAAGCAACTGAGAAAGTTGCCATTTTAAAGGATGACTGTTACATTGCTTTATGATTTTGTTTATTCTCTTGTGATCTTCTCCATCTGGCTTCTGAATCCCAGATTATTGCTAAATGACAACAATGTAGACATGGATTTTACTTTTGAAATTATGTCTATGTTTGATTAAAACAAGCAATCATTTACTCTGATAAAAATAGAAACAGTTAGCTTTCATCTTTTCTTCCAGATGTGGAGGAAATGTTATCTTCATATCATATCATGCTATCATTTCTAGTTAATCAGTGAAGTATTCCCAACTGATTACTAAATACTTTTGCTGTTAGTGTGTAATGTTTATTACGGCTACATTGTTGGATAATGCCATCCTAAAATGCTGATAGTAGCTCAGGAAGCGAAGCTCCACAAGAAAGATTTATTCAAATTACAACAAGAATGGATGTAGATGTATAAAATTCCTGTAATTTTTTATGTTATGCTATGAAGATTTCTCTTTATGTCTTCAGGGTTAGACTATGTCCAAAACCCCTTGTTGGGTAATTTTTCTATAACCAGAAAGATACAGTTGTTTAGAGCCATTGAAAACAAATAAGGATACAGGAATGGTCAATGCATTAATGGAATGGATTGATTATACATTCCTTTCCAGGAGTTCTGACATTAAATTTTGTGGTTGTCTTTTCTGTTTCTGACTTTAAAAAAAAACTAAGTTAAGCTTATTATTAAACAAGTGCACAAAACATACACAATCATGATGTACTTTGGAGGTTTTGACACATATACACATATACACATATACATATATACTACTTAAAATGCATCTGTTCTCTGAGTCTTTGAAAATCATTTTAAGAGAAGGCAATAAGGAAAAGATAATTTTGTTAGACTGTGTGTTTGTCTGTTATATCATCTATGGCACAGTGCAGTAGGGAGGTGTACCTTAAACCATGGTTTGCATCAGAACTACTTAAAACAGACTGTTGGGGCTGTCTGCAATGGTTTCTTATCCAACCAGATCAATGATCCAGTCATTGAGTGTGAGTTGTAGGGAGAGTCCGTGTGCCACCTAGATGTACTAGGTACTCTTTAACAATTGATTCTTCCCATTTTATTTTATTTCTTACTGAGGAATAAAATGCCTATATGGATCATGTAAAGTGGCAAAAACCAAGTGTGTGGGCGGATACATTTTTTACATAAGTATAGGTCCATCCTCTGTAGAGCATGATGTAGAAAATTTCCAACATTCATCACAGTACCCTCTCTTTAGGAGTAAGCATCACTGGTGTCTGTGGCCACTGATTGCTGTTGGTTGCTGCTGAGCTGTACATGATGCAAGCCTTGTGGCATGTTCTTGGGTATTTGGGGTCTTCTATTCATTCCATGTGGAAGGCATTCATGCCAACTTTATCAGTAGCTAGTTTTATGTATTGGTATGTAGTGTGCAGTGATCCACTGTAGAGCTTTGCCACAGTAAAGGGATCTCTTCTCCAATTGCTAGGTGTTTGGGTTGTTTCCATGTTGTGTGTTTTTTTCTGGAAGTTGCTTCTGCTTTTCATTAGTGTAAAAGTAGTATTATTTTATGCTTTTTTTCTAGAAAAAAGCTATTCAGTTTGAACACTGAGAAAGTCATGTTCCATGTAGATATTGCCTGCATCTGGTTCAAGAGCACACTAAGTTCCCCCTCTCTGTAACATCTTGTCCTCATAGATGTTTGTTTTTCTCATGGCTGAAATAGTTCTCCCATCCTGATACAAAGTTATGCCTGTGGCCTGTATAGTTTGGGATGGCTGCCAACAGAAATCTCCAGAATTTCCTTTGCTTAAGCTTGCTTATATTCTGCTACCTGGAATAGTGTGGGTGTGAAATAAACTTCCTCCTAACTACCAGGTTTGGGTACCCAGTTCTCAGGCCTGTAAGGGTGAAAACAGTGGGACTGATGCTTCTTAGCGTGCAGTTTGCAAACTACATCTGTATCCTAGCTGTGTTATTCATTTGATTGTTTATCTGGCCCAAACCTTGATGTTTGTGAAACAGCTTGAAAGGGCTGCGGTACATTAGGATAGCATGAGAGGAAGTTGTGGCTTGTTCTCAAAGAAGAAGAAAAGATTCTTTTTTTCTTCTCTGTAGAATTCATAATTTATTTACATGCACTGTGTTGCATGTAAGTTGCATAGCAACAAAAATAAAGTCTGGGTATGAAAATCTGAAGGTTTCATATTACATAAAGATGGAGGACACACTCTGACTTTGTACTCTTTTAAAGTGTGTACCATGCCACTTGCCAATTATAAAAAGACTTCAGGGTGACAATTTATTTTAGGTATTATGTTAACCCAAGTGAAAGAAGGCCACTACTATATGTTTATATGATGGGAAACTTTTTATCCATTCCAAAGAATACAATTTCCTGTCCTTATCCAAATCTAACTTGTGCAATAGGGCTCTTCTCTTTAACTGGATTGTCCGTAGACGGCTGAGGGAAGGAAAAAGATGCTTCTACAAACAAATCATTTCCTGTTTGCTTCTCTAAGGATAATTATCCAAACCTAGATAATGACAAGTTTCAACTGAAAATTCTCCAGATTCTTCTGAATGTCAGGAATTGGGGAACCCTAGATGAAGAAATGAGAGGGCTGGGGTGTCTCTAAGCAGCATGCTTGTTTTCACTTTTTCCATTGATTCAGTGTGGCTGGGGAAAAGACTTTGGCCCATTTCCTACCTGTTTCCCTTCTTTGAATCATTTATCTTTGGGGCTGATTTGTTTTCCTTTGCAGTCAAGCTGGCCTTTGTTCCTAAGTGTGGCATCTTCTTACTGATGGAATAATTGACAGAAAGGGCTTTTCCATCATATGCCAAAATTTCCTAATCACACCCACTGCATGAAGGCCAAGGCTAGCCTCACAGGAAGCCATGGATTAAGATAGTGAAGACTTGAGTGCCTGGATCTGTGAACCATAATTCAATCTGATGTACCTTGTAATCTCATCTATGAAATGAGGACTAGTGTCTGTACAGCATATCAGGTTATTATGAGCATAACAGGGAGAAATGGAAGAAATGTATTGTGAATAATAAAATGATCTTAAAAGGGAAATATTATTAGCAATACCTAGTAATTTGGGGGGGCTAATTTAACAAGGACGAATGTACATTTTATGTTTACTTAGGAGGAAGTGACTTTGGGGTAAGAGCAATTATTTAAAAATTCAAACAATTCAACATAAAAAATAAAAATTACCAGAAATCCTAATACATGAAAATAACCTATTTATGTTAGGGCTACCATCTCAGAAACTGCTGTGTATATTTAAGAAATGAAAGCTGTATAGGTAGATGGAGAAAACTGTCTTTTTGAAACAGGGCTTCATGTTGAGTGTCATATTTAAGTAAAATTTCATTTTAATTTAGTAGAAGAGAACATGAAACGTAAGAAGATATTCTTAAAATTAGAGTGTTTCCCTTGGAAAAGAGATGCTATAGCTTACGATGCACAGCCTGTGTATTTTAAAATCATGAAAAATTAAGGGTTTGGGGAAGTTTTTGTTTATGGCACACACACATTTCTTTTACAGACATCATTTGTTGACCTACTGCGGTGAAGAAGCAATGAGACTCTCACACGTATTCCTCTGTTTTCTTCCAATTTTGTGAATAAGTTTTTTTTGTTGTCACAGTACCAAGCATGCCTTTGTATCAGTAATGCTGGTCTAAACAGCAGCTACTTCCCATCTCCCCTAGGTTCTGGTCCTTCTTTGATATTCTTGTTTCCTAGAGTCATTGACTAACTGTTAACTGTGGTTCTGTGTGTTTAAAAACCTTGCATGTTAGAGTTCTTTGTCTAGGTATCTGGCACTATCACTGACCAGTAGGATGTGAGGATAACTGTAAGAAATGATGTATGTGTGAGTTGTTATTAAAGCAGGAGCAAGAAGTATATGCATCATGTGTTGTGATAACCACTCTTGGAAGCCTCAAAGGAACGAAAAAGTATAGTAGACAGAATGAAGAATGTCTGGTCAAGAACAAAGCCCTGTATGTCAAATACCAAAGTAGGATCTGGTATGAAACCATTTTCTAAGGAATTCTGCCACATATTTGGTATCTACAAATTTCTTTATCATTTGAACAAGTACCATTACCCAAGTCAAGGATATCTTTTTGACCCTAACATTCACTTATTTGTGACTACTATGTCAACAGTCTTAGTGTAAACAAGCAAGTCTCTCAATTAAATATTAAACCACAGGGATAGATCGTAACTCTCCCCAAGACAAGATGGTAGTTTTTCTTTTACATTTCTGTTCCAATATTAGTTTATATTCTAACTCTACTGTGTAGTTAGTTACTTGTTGCTATAATAAAATACCTGAGACAATAAACTTAGAGGAGGAAACAGGTTCTTGGTTCTTGGTTTCAGAGACTGCAGTCCATCATCATCTTTTCCTTTGTGTTGCATCTTGATGAGGCAGCATGCCCTGGGAGAAACACGATGAAAAGGCTCGGATCCAAACAGCCCCATCTAAGATTTGACAACCTCAAGTAGGCCCATCTCTCAAATGCTGCATTTCCTGATGGTGCAGCATGCCCTGGGAGAAACGCGATGAAAAGGCTCGGATCCAAACAGCCCCATCTAAGATTTGACAACCTCAAGTAGGCCCATCTCGCAAATGCTGCATTTCCTGATGGTGCCACAAAATAGCAACAACGCCTTTTACCATACGTGACTTTGTCAGACATCTAGATTTAAGACTTAACACATACAATGTAGTTTAAACACTAAAGAATAGTATGTGACACTCTTGAAATTTTTTAAATATGTGTTTAAATATAATCTGGGTCATGGTGTGAATACGCCGGAAAACAATATATTTATTTATCAGAGAGAGAGAGAGAGAGAGTCGCACAGACCAGGAGTTAGAATCTTGGCTGGCTTCCAGGAGAAAAAGGGGAAGCCCCTTTTCCTTTCACTTCCTTTTATCTACCTTGACCCCGCCCTATTGGGCGGATAGCTTTGTGGGGTTCACTCCTACACTCCTGTTTTAAGTTGTATTTTTTAAAGCAGTAAAGAAGATGAAAGATTTTGAAAAAAAACCTCCTGTTTCATTTGACTCAACATTATTAAACTTCACTGTTTTCAACATTCCCAAACACATAACCATTAAAACAGCAATAACTACAATCTAGTAATACTCATGGTGTAGGCATAAGTGAAACCTCAGTCTATCAAGGAAAAAGCGATAACATGATTTATTTCACTCAACTCTTAAATAGTCACAATTAGGCAAGGACAGTCAATACAAAATCCAAAGTTTAATATATTTGAAAGGCTGCCATTGGATCAGCTGGTAGATTTGTTCACAGAACTGTAAAAACAACTGCCTGCTCCCCACTGAATATACCACATGCTTTGTTGTCAAGTAAACACAATTTAAATGAAATCCACAGATTTTTCCCCAAACCTCATTGAAGATAAATGCTTCTTGGCTGATCTTCGTCTAGGTCTGTGAACAATTTCTTCAGGATTATTCGATTGGTTTTCAACTCTTTTGCCATCCTCTGTCCATCTTGCATCAGACAGGCAAATTATGGAGAAAATGATGCGTGTGTAAACAGAGAAACAGGGGAAAAAAGGTCTCTGGGAAGCCAGACTGCCCAGGGTTCTCTGACTCTCTGACTCTTCTTAGGAAGGCTGCAGTTAAAGGGCACAGGGCATACATATCTCATGTGCCCTGCTTTGAAATGGTCTCTCCAGAAACTCAGGAAGCTCTTTCTTGCTGTGGGTAAGTGAAGGAAATAACAACACACACTTGAAAACATTTTACTAACTGTGGTATGTGATGAATCAATCTGAATTTTTACTCTCTAATGATTTCCCCATCCATACACCTTCTTGATGCTGGAGGCTTTTAGTTTTCCTGTGATTTCTATCTTGTCCAATAAAAGAAAAATTAAAGAAGTACCAGTTACAATGAAAAGTGAACAAGACTCACATCATTAAAGATTTAACCTCTTATTACTTTCAATGCATCTTACATTCTTTTGTTCCTTGAAGTTTTTGACTGTTGGTCAGAAATCAAACATAAACCAAGGATCTCCAGTAGTCTTTCCAATGTAAGACTCACTATGGTTTTCTATTCTACCTTCATTGTAGTTGTGTTTTCTTCAGTCTACCAGTAAGAAACAAAAATTGCATACATTAGAATCTGAGAAATGTTCACATTCAGACCCAGTTTGCACTACCTGCCTCTGCCTCCTGAGTGCTGGGATTAAAGGCATGCATCACCAACGCCTGGCACAACTGGAAAAATTTAAAGTAGTAATATTACAAGAAAAATTATAAGAACATTTATTTTGTATATGCATCTAAAAGTACAAAAGAGCATTTATGATCACAAACTGTTATTATGAAAGTTTCTGATTCATAAAAAATAGAAATGATAATATAGTAGTAGTAAAGAGTATGGTTTTTCTTAAATATGGATTACAACATTTAAAAGTCCTTTGATTCTTTAGTAAACATCAGATTAAGATTGATAAACATCAGAAATTTAACAGAGTGACAGAATTTTAACATTGCTTGGAGCATGGTAGTCATATATCCAAATGTCATATGCATTCTTCACACAGTTCAGATAAAGAATTCTGTAGACAGAAATAGGGCAAAGGCATGAGATGCATGATAATCATGCTGGAGTTGTCTTAAAACAAAATGTATAATTAATATTTCTCCAATGCTTCTGAAAAAATTCATTGTATTTAAGCATGTTAAGGATGCCCCGCTGAGATGCTATAACTCATGGTAACTTGTTGAAGGTAAGACACAAAGAAAGTGGAGGGAAAGGAGCTAGTAACTTAGAAAAACACAAGAATGAGGAAATCTCCAAGCCTTAGTAATAGTATGGTTGTCGGGAATATGGTTTGAAAGCAGCAATGGCTCTCGGGATTCTTCCGGTCTCGTTCCTCCAGAGTGTTGCCTTTGTGCTTTTGTGTTCCAGACTAGCAGCTTCCTCTTACAGTCAGCTGCCTGTAGTTCCCCAGGCTCATGTCTCCTGCATTTGTTGCCAAGAAAACTTCACCCTGGTTTTTCCATCTCCTATTCAAAATGAAGAAACTGAAATCACATTGGTCACTTATTCATTTCTTGACCTGCCATATGTGGTTGGGAAGAAAAGCTATTAAATGAATAGGGACACTCTAGGTCCTCTCATTGTTAAGAGGGAAGAGAAGAGTTAATGTTGCTCCCAATGTATGATGTCTTTACTGACAGTAAAACAATAGATACTCTATAGGAACAATGCAATTTGTAGTAAAATACATCCCATGTAATGCTTTTGACATGCTTCAAAATATCACTTGTTATGTGAAATTCAAGTTTAACTTGGCACTCTGTACTGGTTGGTATATGTGTGTGGGAAACCTGGCAACCCTATCTTTGTGCCGTTTAACAAAACCAACTCCTGTTTTCTGACTATATTTTCATTAAAAAAAAAGAAATTCTGGAAACATACAATCAGCCATCTGTATCTGTGGGTTCCATATCCATGAATCCAACCAACCATTGGCTAAACAAACTTATGCTTGCCTTGAGTGTGTGCAGATGTTTTTTTTCTTGCCTTAATGCACAAGCACTACAGTACAATGACTGTAAATCATTTGTATTTTGCCATCTATTTAGTTATCTAGAGATGATCTTACATATATAGTAGGGTAAGTATAGTTTACAGGCAATTCCTGTGTCTTTTTGTCAAAGAGACTTGGACATCAGTCCAATTTAGTTTCTGTAACAGTTCTAGAATGAATTCTCCTTTGAAACCAAAAGAAGATGCACTTATTCTTTGGTTTTAATCTTGTAGTGCCTTGTGAATGTAGCATCCTAGGACAACTTTGAAATGATGATGTGTAGGAGCTAGTCTGAAGTCAAAGTAGTGTTTTTCTTTGTTTGCTCAATCTTTCATTGGTGACCCTGAATGAGGTTTTCAATTTAAGCTCATGGAATGACGGAAATTAAACAAAGTGAATTTTCTCATTCTTCCAAATTTACCTTCTTGTTTGCTTTCTTCTTGGCATGCCTAAATTATTCCCATACACTTAAAGTGGAGTACTGGGCTTTGATGAGACCCACCTGCTGCTAAGCTGTTTTAAGAAGTTAATTACTTTTCCCAATCGAGGTATTTATTATGCAAGGGTTGGATACAGATGCAATATAGGGAAGGGCTGGGGTTCTGTGGGCCTGATGAGAAATCCAAAATCTTGTTCCTTCATTTGAAGTTTAAAAAAGAAAACTCACCCAGAAAGTGTATGGCTTACTCAAGATCAGTTAACTAACTGTAGCAGAACCAGCACTAACTGGTAAGCTTTACTACAACAAAAACAAGATTAAGTTATAGGAAATACAAAATCTATTAATTTGAATACCTGGCATGACTCCCCTAATCAGTCTAAATAGAACTATACATTTCAGGTAAGTAGTACTTAAAATTGGTCAGCTTTAAAATGGAATAATTGTGTGTTCCATTTTACAATGCTGAAGGCACTTTATGAAGCAAGGAAGGTACAGTAACTCTCAAGATCAACACTGAAAGGAATTCATACTGGAGCTGGATATAGCTGGTACAATGGAGCCCTCAGTTCCAAAAGTCACCCTGATACTCTGCTTGGGGTGTGCCTCTCCTGGTCTGAAGCCCTCTTACTCTGTCCAGTTTGCTGATGATGCAAAAGGCAGAGAAATTGAATCATTCATAAGCAGATCTTGTAAGTCACTGTCTATAAGGCCATATTCTTCCTTCACACCATGAAAGCAATGAGTATTTTAATGAGCTATTTTTGGTATTGTGATGTTTGTTATATTAAATGAAAAAAGTTTCAGAAGAAGATCAACAACAAATTCTTTTCTCGGTTACTCTATGTCAGAATGTTCAGTATCAGGCTAGAAGGTTAGAGGGAGAGGAATTTTTTCTTTTCTTTTTTTTTTTTTGCCTTTGCTAACTCAGTTGGCTTCGTGGCTGTCTCTGGGTATATATGACAATCCATCATTGCTGTCTCCTGTGTAGCTTTCCTACAGGTCATTGCCTGTGTCTCCCTCCAATGGCTCTTCATCAGCCTTGTTCTGGTAAAGACTGGAGCCATAGAGAATACAGTTGAATACTTGCCTCTGGCTCCCATTCTGGCCTTTGGCAACACCAGACACCAGGATGGAGACAGAGACAGGAATCTGGCTATGAGTGCCTGTTCCAATTAGGTTTCTTGCCAGCTTAAATTCTGGTCCCAATTTGAACACCTGAAACTCCATTCTCCATCCCTTTGATTCCATGGCTTAGACAAATATTTCCACTGTAAGATATGGTAAGTGGTGAAACCTAGGAAAATAAAACAACACATAGGTCCTTGACAGTGCGAAGATACTGACCAGCACATATACTTCAAAGCTCATAGCTTGTAGTGCAGAATAGTTTCAGGAAGCCTTTTCTATGTGTGCCACTTAGAGTGACACTTTGTATAAATGCCCCTCAAGGTTTAGATCTATCCAAGGAGGAACTTATATGTAACATAGACATCATTTCTCCAGAGACAAGGAAAGAGCAGACACTGAGTTTAGTAAAACACAGTAACAACAAAGTTGAGAGCAGAATGTTGAGCGTTGACAAACTTACCCATCTCCACAGAAACATGTTTGTACACTCCTGGATGATGGGTTCCCAATACTGACACTGTCTCTTGGTTCCAAAATTCATACTCAATTTTTTACTAAAATTTCTTTGAGCTAGAAACTGGAAAATTAAGAGTCCATATCCAAAAGCAGTAATTTGTGGCAAATATGTGTTAGAGAAAGACTAATTGCATCACAGGCAATCCCTTCCCCTCTCCTCCCATTTTGTCTCAGCACTGAGGACCTGTTTGAAGTGCTGTTATTCAAGAACTTTCAACATCCTCTCTGAACACCTGTCTGGATAATTAGTCAAGCAGTAGACAGAGATCAAAGCTCTGGCTATTTTCTCTTCTCTTTGAACAATAAGTGCCCCAGGTATCTGTCTGGAAATTGATATAAAAAAAGACCCTGCCACAGTGGCATTTAAAAAAAATCCTGCCACAGTGGCACCCGTTCGTAGACCTGCTGATGTTGAGCTACTGACATATGCACCCGTTATGTCAAGGCATCTAAAAGTTTTAAAGCTTGGCAAAGCAATGTTTTTCTTTTTCCTCTTCTATAAGCCCAGAGTAAACATTAAGCAGACAGTGTTTCTGCTTCGAGCATTAAAAGGAAAAGGGTCTGAATCTGTAAAGCCTTCGAGTACTGAGGGGGCAGTTGGAAAGGTGTCCTTTGGCTGGGAGCTGCTTGGAGAAGTTTGGAGAAGGTGCCATATTGTGGATGGGGACAGAACGAAATTGCGTAGTCTCATTCATAACTTCACAGTTGCTAACATCAGCTGATGAATATTTATGTTACTCCTGGCTTAGACCAGAAAGACAAATAAGGGGCGAGGTGGGGGGAGTTAGGAAAAGATTGGCTGAACTCTGTGGGATTTTTTTTAATCCAACACTTTCCATGCTCCATGCGTGAGCAGTAGCCCTGAATGAAGTCATTCTGCTCAGGGGCCCAGCCTGGGAGAGCAGCCTGTTCATTAGGGCTCTGCTGTGATTGAACCTTGTACATTCATGAGGTCTTGGAAGGGAAGCCCCTTTCCTTAAGCCAAACACATGGCATACACAGCTACCTTATTATTGTTGGTTTTTTGGGGGGGTAAATTATTGAAAATTGCTCCTTTCTGTATAATAACTTTGATAGTTCAAAGAGTGAGTGAAGGAGAGCCTTTCAAATATCTTGTACAGGAGCAATTCTAGTCTAGATTAATATTTTACTGAGTGACAGTTTCAGAAAAGAGCATTTTCACATGTATGTAAGCAATTAAATAGCTCTGGCAATTATCATAGTTAAGCAAATTATTTTCTTAAAATGTTCTGTAGTTTTTATTTGAGGAGAATTGCCTCTGATCTCTAGCCGAAGAAGTAATCACACTTGATCACTTGGACAATTCCTCTGTCCCTCTTTGGGCTGCTTCCTTTGACCATTAGTGTTGCCTTCCTGCTTCCTTTTGTCATAACTGTCACCTCGAGCTTAGCCTGTGGCTGTAGAAACAAGAAAAGGAAACTCACTAAGATGGGAAAATGCTTTCAAAGAGCTAATATATCTACTATTGTTTTGCTTGAGGAGAAGGCTAAAGCATTTAGCCACAGGGAAATTGTGATAACCATGTGCATTTCAGTGCTTTATTTTATTTTCATTTTTCTCAGTGCCACTCTCCAGCAGGTATGGAGAGGCAGGTGTCCACAGTGGGGGGTCCAGGGAAACACTTCCTCCAGATGAGGGTACAGCCCATGCAGTTTTCCAAGGAACCACTCCCAAGAGACATCAGGAAGTCAGGTAACAATGAGGAACAGAGCAAATCTAAGCAGGGTACAGCAAAGGACCCTTGGGGTACAGTTCTCCCTGAGAGTTTGTCTCATTTTGAATGAAGGTGTTGCTTAAGTTTTGGAGAGAGGGTAGTAGTTTGAATGAAACTAGCCCTCTAAAACTATAATAAGTCCCAAACTAAATGTTTTTTTTAATGAGTTGCCCTAGTCATAGTGTCTTTTCATAGTAATGGAAAAGTAACTAAGACAGAATGTTCATACCAAGAGTGCCTGACCATACTGCTGTTTGGTACTTCTGATTGGGAAAGGGGTTGAACACTGTAAGTGGAGTTTAAGGGGTCATCCTAGTAGGATCTTGGAAAACAACTATGCTGAGAACAATGTAGACTATGGAGGCCCAGGCTAAGAGGCTTTAGAGGGCAACAATGTTACCAGGTATGCTAGAGACCATTATTGTAATATTTTTGGCAAAGATTGTGGCTGCTTTCTGCCCTGCCCTAAGAATTTATTTGAGGCTAACGTGGACAGTTTTGAACTAACAGCATTGGTGAATAATATTTCAATATCGCCTTATATTAACTGTGTCACGTGGTTATTAGCAAATAGTCTTATTAAAATCTACAAATGAAAAAAGAGCAAGCAGGGCAGAAAGAAATGCAAATTGTATAGTTTGAGGGGAAAAAAGAGCATCAGGGAGTGCAGCATTGGAGCCAAAGTCTTTTGGTGCTGAGAGGGCAAAAAAGGAAGACCAACACAGGCACAAAAGAGCAGCAAGAGCAGAGCATCAAGAGTTTCTGTTTGGCGGTCAGCTGATGGCTCAGCGGGCAAAGGAGCGTGTCACCACACCTGGTGACTGGAGTTTGATCCTTAGAATTAACGTGATATCAGGAGAAAGTCAGCTTCCACAAGTTGTCATCCAAACACACACACACACACACACACACACACACACACACACACACACACACACACACACACACTCCAGGCACTCTCTTTCTGCCTCCAAAGTGCAGATCACAATGGAAGCTCTGAGCTACTGTTCCAGCACCATGACTGATCATCTAAAAACAACATTTCAGAAACTATCCTAAGAATGTAACAGACCAAAAGTATGGTCTCATTTTATTATTGTTCAAGGATCAAGGAAGCATTTATTTACCTAAGCATTTAAGCCAGAGGATGCATAGTTTTATGTGCATCTTTAGACTCCTAAGACTGATTAGAGCAATTGCACAAGTACATAATACAGATGACGATCCTGGTTCATAGCAATCATTATCTTCTATTGATAGTAAGATTTCATGGAAACGAATAACAAGGCAGATGCTTAAGGGACTTCACTGAAGACATTCCCGGAAGTAAATGATGATTACATCTAAATGACATTTATCTGAAGTCAGGACAGCCAGATCCCACCTCAAAGTGCATTGAACTTCAGAGCTAGAGAAGGTGATGGAGACTAACATACTTGGCTCTTTGTCCATTTGATAACTTTCTAGCAGAACTTAGTTGTTGGCCACTCTGATGTTGTAGCTATGATATCATTTAAGGATGGAAGCATCACGGCTTTCTCTGCTGCTTGTTCTTGGTCCCATCTGGGTTAATATTGTGAAATATTCAAAGATCATTTAATCAATTTTGGAATTCTAAAAACGTATTAACAGAATTTTGACATTTCCTACACACCAAGTAGCAAAGCTAGAATGGCAAGGAGCTGTAAAGTCAGAGAGCTTTAAGCTTCATGTTATCAGCCCTGAGATTCCCTATACCAGGCCTAGGGAGATGATTCAGTGGCTAAAGTGCTTGAATTATAAGCAAGAGGAGGGAGCTCAGATTCCCAAAGCCCTCACACATGCTGCCTGGGCATGGTGCTCAAACTGAAATTCCAGCCCTTGGAAGCAGACAGGATTCCCGAACAAACTGGCCTGCATGCCCATCATATATCTATTGCATCCTCTCCTCCTAGGTGACCTGCTCTTCTAGGTGAATCCTTGGTCTTCCTTGTCTCTGCAACATAATGAATATAATAGATTTTTTAAGCATATAGGAGACATACAAGAAATTATTGTCAAGAAGTGAAAATCTTGCTGTGTGAGAAACACATTAGTGGATCCCAGAGCAAAAACAACAATGACACTAGGGTTATGACAGATGTGAGGTAGCACACGATTCTCGATGCAGTGGAGTCTTTAGCGATTTCCTCTCCTTTTTGCCTTAGTTGACCTGCATGCTAACTCCAGAGTAACTCATGTTCTGCCTGTAGGTGGCGAGATCTGACTTCTTTTCACTGGTTCCTAGACTCAGAGCTAGGGTATGTTCCACAGGCCGGTGAGGATGTAATTTGTAGTTTGATGAGGAAGCAACAGGGGCTAAATGAGCACTCACCTATTACTATTATATTTCCTGCTGAAAACATTCCTGGAGGCACAGAACATTCACGATGAATGCGTACTCAAGGTTGATGTGGAATGTGAACTTGGTCTACTCTCTGGGACACAGTTCAGTCATTAAAATAAGGCTGAGGGAAGTTTGTATTTCAATTAAGAGTGGCTGATTAAGAGTATTGTAGTCATTAAAGAGAAAATTAATGAGCAGATGATATCAAAAGTATAAAACGATACTCTTAAATGACTACAATTTTGCTGTTTATGTAAGATTTCTTAGCCCTAACCAAGACCACCAAGACTTTTCCCCCTTGTTTCTTTTCTCTGTGAAATTTCATAGTGGTATTTTATTCAGATATAAGATATTTATTTAACTTGTATACAAGGTGTGAGGTATGAAATTAAATTATATGAGTTTTATATAATTGTCAAATGCAACATTTTGAATTCCAACATTTCTCTGTCCAAATGCCTTTGTGTTGTTGGGGGAGAGAAGCATATTCCACACGCTGGCTAGTCTCTGCCATCTTTGTTCTGTTGCATTGTCTGTCTATTCTTCGTTGTTGCAGAAGGATCCTTATTTTTTAAACTTGGACAGTGTGAAAGTGGGTTTCCCTACAAAGAGATTTGCGGGTATTTTGTTCCCTGTGTGAACTTCATTAGATGTTCAGTTTCTGCATCAGCAGAATACAGAATTTTATGGACACTAGTCTAAGTCCATCACGACTCTTTTTCCCATTACCCCATCGCCTTTTTCTCTGTTGGTCTGCTGCTCTTTCAGATTCTATTCCTGGTTCATGTCCACTCCACCTCTGGCCAATAGGTGGGGCTGTGCAGCAACACATACGCTTGTTGGTTTCTTACATCTTTTAAAATACTGGATTATGTCATTTGCCAGTTCCATGACTTCTGTCAACACTGTGAAAAATGATCACTAAATTGTTACTAGAACAACAGTCTCCAAGCCTCTTCCCCTGATCATCGAAGTCGAGGCTTGAGTTCGGATGCTTAATCTTCACACTGTCAAGAGTTAAAAGCCTTCCAGTTATGAAAGGAGAATTCAAAACAGGGAACAGGAGAGAGGAGGCACAGGGAGGTGGAAAGGAATCAGGATAAAGTGAGTATAAAAATGCCATAATGAAGTCCATTGCTTTGTATGCAAATATGAAGACTTGAGGCAAAGAAGGCAACAGGGGATAGTGGCCTTGAAACCCCACAACACAGCTTAATATGAATATGAGTTGGAGTTTGTTTATCAAAGAGTAAAAACAGAGATGGCTCTGAAGAATACAAGGGGCAAGCTAGCCTTGATGCTCAAAATAAAATTCAAGGTTAGTTTGTTTGTGAATTCCTGAGCCAGCTGGCTGTCCTGGCCCAGTATGACTTTTTGTGGTGACAGCTGTTCCTACCAGGATTTGATGGCTGGGCGTGGCGAGGACAGAGCTGGTGGTTTTGAGATGAGCTGGAAATGGGAGATGGGTTGCAAGGATGGATTCTGGTTTCCTTAAAGAGGAAATCCACAGGTTTCAGATCTTCTCGGCTGAAATCATAGTTTCTGTGGCTGCTCTTAATGCTTTCTGGGCAAAGTGAGGTAGGAATGAGCGGTCCGTTGTTACTTTTTGTCCCCTCAGGTTATGATTTAATGATGGGTGGTTCCATTTCCAAGAGTTAGCACACTCTGAGGGTTTCCAGAAAGGGCACTATACTAGTCTGCAAAGAATCTACCCTGTGCTCTCTGGCCAAGAGCCCCCAGGGTGCTATGAAATCCTATTTCCTTTCCTTAGTTCCCAAAAGCCAGAGGAAAGCTCTCCTTGGGGTTGATGGCATCATGCTGGGGTTTCTACATGTAAATGCTGACACTCACTCCACAGTGCTTCATGGTTTCAGAGTAATTTCAGACATGCAACTCTTAACTCTTTCTTCAGAAGACAGAAACTCAAAATAGGACAGCAAAAGCCAAAGATGGAGAAAGCCACAATGAAAGAAATGCATGAAAGATTACACTTTGGTGTGTCAACTAAATCCCATATAGAGTCCACCTGACAGCACTGCTTCTGCTCACTTCCCAGTCTTCCACATCTCAGCCACCTCACACCCTGTCCCAACTGGTCAGCCCCAAACTTTGGCGCTGCTCTCTTTGACTTCCCTGATCTATAAGCAAGGCCTGTTGGCTCTGACTTTCAAGTGTCACTGGAATCTAAGCGCTTTCCATCACCTTCTTTGGTTAACCCTGGCCTTTTGTGACATCATTTCAAGCCTGCTCTGTGGACAACAGTTTTCTAGGATTCCTCTGTTTCAATATTGTCCCCACTTCAGTTTAATTTCAACGTGCTAGCTACAGAGACACCATTAAAATCTAAGTGGGCACCTCTCTCTTCACTCCCCATTTCATTGGAAGGAAGAAAAAGAACTAATGGTGGGGAAAGTGCCATGCGAATGGCAAGCTCAATCCTAGGCCCTCACTTATGTCACTTACTGGTCATGCTCTGCCATCCTGGGCTCTTGCTTCTTTCTACATCTATAAAAAATCTGCCCACCATCAGATCTGCTCACCTGATCTTTCCTTCAGTCATTTTTCTGCATCTTCACTCGCTGCCACTTTCTCAACTTAGTCTTCTCTGGCTGAGCGATTTCAAATGCACCCTCTGGGAAGTCTGGCTGGCTGGTTCAATAGGCAAAGATGCTTGCTCCAAAGCCTGCTGCACCGAGTTCAGTCCTTGGACACTATATGGTCGAAAGGGAGGGCTGCCTTCTACAAGTTGTCCACTGACTTCCACATTTGAGGTGGGCATACATGTGCATGAGCACTTGTACACACACACACACACACACACACACACATGCACACAGAGAAACACACATACACACAAACATTCACATACACACTAAACAGATACATAATTGTAATAAAATAAAATCTGTCTAGCACTTTCTCATAGTTTAATTGGATATTTTTCTTTTAGCACTTATGACAAACACGTTTTGTTTTTGCTTATTTATTTATCTATTTATGTATTTATTTTTGTAAACCAAATCTCCTGCTTAACTTCCTAGAACACAAACCTCCTAGATCAGGTATTCTGAATCATTTTGTTCATTATCCCAGTCTCCAAACTTAAACCACTCTTGCTATATACAAGACCCTCAATAACCACAGACCCCAGACTGTGCTGTTCTTCACTTAACTTCTGTACTTTAGAGTCCCTGGTAGATTTGTCAAAGAAGAGGACTAATGATTCCTTTGATTCCCGAGATCGCAAAATTCTCTACTTAGCCTAGAACATAGAAGTCAGTGCCGTGCTACCATGGGTGAAAGATGCAGTTGCGTGATCTTACTCCTGGAGCATCCCCATTCTTCCTTGTTTAAGTGAGTGTAAGTCTTCAAGTCTTCACCATATTTGGGGACACACTGGCCTGGTGAACAGTTCTCTCTTAATTCTGCAAATATGTAGTGAACATAGTCTGTATTCTAGACATCATTCCAGGAAATGGTTCCAGCTTAGAACCTCTCATGGGTGAGAGAGGTGAATAAACTTAAGCTTGGACTGCAGTGTAATATGTTCCTCCTAGTCATTTATTTGCTTTCGGTGAATGCAGAAGACAAAGGAAGATGCTTCTGGAAGGGGACTGAAGAGCTCTCAGGGGAAGTGACTCACACTGCAGAGGAGGCAACTGGGCAGATGAATGATAGAGGACACTGTAGACACACAGACATCTTGGCCTGTGTCTAAGGCAGTGGCCAGGCTTTCAATTTCTCTTAAGATATTTCACTGCCATCCTCTATGCTAATGGGGAGGAGGGAGAGGTTTGGGAGCCACTGGTTTCCCAAGGAGCACCTGGCCTCCTTTGTGTAACTCTTTCCTGTATTCCTAGAACAGTGGCTTTCTGGAGAGAAGACAAATGTATTTTACATTTGTTAGTGTAGATTTCCTTTTAAAATAGTGTAAATAAACCAGGCGGTGGTAGTGCATGCCTTTAATTGCAGTGCTTGAGAGGCCGAGGCAGGTGGATCTCTGTGAGTTCAAGGTCAGCCTGGTCTACCCAATCTTTGAATATCATATTTGTATATGGTAGTATGCTTTGCCTGTTTGTGTTAGTTGTTGTGACAAATACTCCCGACATCTCAGTTCCTTAGGACAATGCAGTGATACTTTTTGTACATAGTATGTGTCTTAAGAAATTGTGAAATGGGCCTGTTGTGGGTAGATGCACCTACTTTATGTAGTCATTTAGAAATGCAAGCTCTGAGTCCTTTTAACCATATCTCCACTATTTGTCTTGTCTCTTCCAGATGGTCAATGACGATGACAGAGAGGCTTTATTTCAACCCCCTGCTATTTCACATGCACATTACTGTGTGAAACATGTAGAAGATGGCAAGATACTGTGCAGGCAGCATTGGTGGCCTGCATAGCAGTACCCCCAGGTGCTAAAAGAGTCCAACAGAAGCCTGCCTCACATGAGTACAGCTGTCCAGATGACCTGTAGATCTGTTGTGTAGCTAACTGATAGCATCAGTTCATATGATCTTAGTTGTAAGAAACACTTGATCACAATGGCTGGGAAATGAAGCCTTTCCTTGTTTTACAAGATAAGAAGGAAAAAAGTAGTTAGAGAGATGAGGTAGAATTTCAAAATGACATGTAATCTAGTAATCACTGCTCATATAACATGAGGAGTGGTGACCTTTACCTTTATTTTATTATATTTTTTTGGCTTTTAGAGACAGGGTTTCTCTGTGGCTTTGGAGGTTGTCCCGGAACTAGCTCTTGTAGACTAGGCTGGTATTGAATCTACAGAGATCCACCTGCCTCTACCTCCCAAGTGCTGGGATTAAAGGTGTGCACCACCACCACCCAGCCCTTTATCTTATCCTTAATGACTATATAGCTGAAAGAGGCCTGGTTTGTCTTAACAATTACAGTGGCTTAGAGGCACTTAGGCAAAGGGGACACCAAGAGAGTTCCTTTTAAGAGAGAAGGAAAATACTTCCTTGAATTTCCATTTCACCAAGTTTCTGCTTATGCAGCGGAAGTGCTTATGTGTGAAAGTGTTTTAGGAAAGGGCTGTTAGGCACAGGGAGTAAACATATGGTGCTGGAGCTGTAGGGCTGTGCCTCAGAGAGTAGTTTTCAGAGAAGAACTCACAAATCCACAGCCTTTAGACATGACACAGAGGTTCTTATGTAGAGGAGATGAGACAGTCAACTATAGATACTGTGGCTACTAAGGGAATGATAGGGAGGGAGCTTGCCTATTTTAGAGAATAACATTCTCCCTTGGAAAGGCATAAATGGACAGACTATTTCTTAAATGAAGCTAGGTGGCAACTGAGCAAGTATCCAGTGATTATCTGCAGAATTGTAGTCTAGGGTTTTTCTAGGCTCAGAAACTATAAAAACAGCTACTATGACATCAGTATTTCTGTATATCCTGTGGGTGGCCATTTATCACGTAGTCATCTTTCTAATAGGAATGACTCAAAGGTCCAGTTGTGAACAGTTGGGGAACTTGTACATACCACTTCACCTTTGGTTATAGTGTTCTTTAAAATACTGGTAAAAGCATCACCCAGTTACTCAGAACAACTTATGTCTTATTTACATTACTTTTGTAGATGAGATTTCTTACATCGATTAAATTTCAGAGGTCTATTCTTCTTATTTTAGTAATGGTTCATTTGTCCTACTGTGTCTTCCAGGAAAAGCTCTAGTTATGCCTCAAAAAGCAAGAACAGTGACCTATCACACTGTCTGGTGCTGCTGACATTCATCTCACCATGTGGCTCTCCTGAATGCACTCTTCATCTCAAAGCTAAGCCAGAAACTTTCATCATCTTCCTTTAGGGAGACCCCATAGTGAGGGACTGCCTGCTACAGTCCAAACCTGTGTCTTTTGGCCTTGCTCGTAGTCCAGGTTATCTTTTGTTTGTCTCCTGGCATTCTTAAAACTCAACAGTTTTTGATGGTGAATAATGTTATCCTTTTATATCATCTTACTAATTTCCTTTGTGCAGCCATTTTCATCCCCTGAAAACACTGATAGACCAGCACACAGTGGATTTTCAGTGACTCTCTCTTACAGGATTTAAGTAAAAATGAAATGTAAGGTGAAGAGAGTATTAACTAGCAGGAGTAACAGCTTTCATGTCACTGAGTGAGACAGGTATTAGCTAATGTGTTGTTTAAAACTTCTGATTATCCCAATATTTGACATTTTACCCCACTTTTATCTCATTTAGAAGAATAGGTTTCTGTTACTAACTCAAACGCATAGTGTTGATTTGCTCATTTTTTAGAGGTGATTAAGATCACAAGCTGCTAGAAGCCACCAGGGGAGTTCGGATTCCGTGTCCTGTTTGAGGGGCCTCTCAAGGCTCACTTGCCAGTTATTTGGGGGTGATCTGTTCTAGCAGGAACTCTCAGTTTCCCAGTTTCTCATTCTTAGAAAGATGAATCTTGCATACCATGTGAAAAGCATCTAACTGTAAGAGTGTCTGGGGTGTGAGTTGTTGCAGTCCCAAGGATTAGTTACTGAAAGCCTGGCTGCTATATGTGATACCTGGACTCTTTCTTAATAAGCCCTGATAATTGCCCTGACAACATTATGTATCATGGAAGACCACATATGTATCAATACCCACCCCAAAAAAACCAACGTGCATTCTTATTTCATAGTGGATTCACACACTTACCTTGATACTGTCTGTCCCAGAAGTGAATATTCCAGCTAGAGGCACAGCAGGTCCCAAGGGCCGTCCATCTCTGCAAGAAGGGTGTAATCCCATCTGCATATACACTAGAGACATTTTAACATACTCTTATGGGATACACTTGAGATATGTCCAGGAAGAATCAACTTGTATCCAATGTGGAGGTCATTGTGCATGAGGATTTCAAACTTGACAATGAATTCAGTTATTTTCATTTAAAACTGAAAATAAGATGGTTACCATTGCCTGGGATGAAGTCCTTTGTACTTCTTGCATACTCTTTTCTTTATTATTATTAATATTAAGTATTATATTTTTGGTAAGGAAAAGGACCCAGTAGAGTCTAAAATTAGACACATAGAAAATAAGACTCACCAAAGATAATAGAGGCTTTTGTAATTTTGAAAAAGTATTAAGTTGTAACATGACTTTGAAAGCTAGAGTTTCCAACCTGTATGGCTTACTCATACTTGGAAATTTCTTGTCAAATCAATAGTTTTTGAAGTTTACTATCTCAACAGTGAAAGGAAACAGAGGCACCTAGTTCTGACCCCAAGTTTTTTCTTAGTACCTAGGCACAATAGGGCGAGCTCCAGGCAAGTTAAGTTCTGAACTCCCTGCTTCCTGTCTTTTGTGAGTTCTCAATTTGACACTTAAGCATACTTCAGTGTGGACTTTTATGTGGGAATGCCTTTGATATTTTTCCACTCCTGTCTAATGCCAGCTACAAAAAAGAAAAATAGGATATGGCTCTAACCACATGTAATATATTTAAGATTTATTTATTTAATTATTATATTTCTTTATCTTGAACCTGAGTGCTACACTAGTGATTTTGGAAGACTTTTCTTTTAGAGTCACTCTGAGGGGCAGTCTTAGGAAAAAGAATCCTCCCAGTCTCTGAGAATTCCACAGGTCACAGGAAACAATCCCTGTATGTTCTAGGGTAACAACCTGTACTTGAATGGAGGCTGCAGTTGTGGAGTTTAGGCTTGAGAGACTCAAAGAGTGTCGGGTCCATTTTACAGAGTGACATGAGCAATGAGCAACCCTACCAAATGCACACCTCCTAATGGGATGAACATGTAGGGGAGCTCAATGGGATGATTTACTGCTTTAGTAAATTTTTCTCTTGAGCAATGATCATCAGTGGATCACCAGTTAACTATGAGTAATAGGCCATTGGATTTGCAGCCTTCTTGCTTAATATGGTCTGTTCAGTTGCCTTGATTGGGAAAAGTTCCTTTTTCCACTTGAATGAGTGGGGCATGTCTGGTGGGGGAATGGATACACAGGCCTCAGTTAGAATGATGGAAAAGCAAATAGCAGGCAAGAATGAGTAACAGTGATTAAAAGAGCTAAGCAACAGAGTCAACCTTGTTCCCTGTGACTACAGAGTGTGATGCATATATGAGGAAGAAACAGTTGAAATTACTGTTTGGGAAATAGATCAACAATGTATCAGTTATGTTTTAGTGATCCAATGTGTAAATAATATTTAAGCTTCCGTCTAATATATGCAATCCTACCTATAATTCCCCACAGAAACTTGACAACCCACCTGCTCTGAAGGGCTCTATTGTATTATTCTGATGGTGTTTTATTTAGATCCACGATTTTAACATGTGAACCCCACTTCCATATTACCATACAACTGTCATATTAAACTGCTCAATGGAAAACATGCTCTGTATTTTATTGGCACACATTGAGCCAATGCAGTTTGGGAGTTTATGAACAGCTTGTTAAATGAAGATGTCCTGGTACAGTGTTAAAGCACAATTTTCAAATACAGAAACATAAAACAATGCATGTGACTTTATTGTTATTATTATTATTGTTACTTAGCATAGTAAGTGAAAGAAGCACTGAAATGTAGACATTGGTGTAACTGAGATTCTGAGTTTGTGTAATTCTCTGCATGACCGCAGTTTGCGTCTCTTCATTAGTTTATCCATTCATGAATGTATTCAGTGTTTTCCTGGGTTGTTATAAGGTGCTATGAGGGAGGAGCATGTATAGGTAAATGTGAGACTGAAACTGCCTGTCTGAGCTTAGTATTTATCTGGAGAGTGGAAGGCACTGAAGTAACTTCAGGTCACTTGGAAAATGCCTACAAGGTCTGCACAAATCTCTCTATGTGGAGAGGCATGAATTGGTCCAGAAAGTTTCCTTGGCCTTTTCTTTCTGGCTAAGAAACTAATCAGGAAGCCCAAGGATGGCAATTGGGGAGTTTCTGTTCTGCCTAGAGAGTATGAAAAGGTTCAGAGAGTAGGAAGAAGCAGGCGTATTTTTGGTATCTGGAAGTGGGAATGCAACCATGGGTACCAAGAAGGGCTGAGACAATAAGATGAAGCTGGAGATAGAAGATGGAGAGTTAACTGATAACTATGAAAAGAGGAGTAAGGAGCTCTCTCTGAATTTTACATAAAACTGAGCTAATAACCATTATACTTAGGATCACTATAGAAAAATATAATCTATAATGGGAGTTTTGCTAAAATGTTGCTACAGCAGAAATCCAGGAGAGGGTCAAGCCCTTGCTGGTTTTCTGTTTTGAGTAGTCAAAAAGCTTGTTTACAGCAGATGAGGTCTTTGTCCTCCTTCAGAATTCTCCCCAACATGGTCTCCTTTCTCTCATTCCTGAATTTGTATCTTCCTTTTCCTCCATCTGTGTCTTCTGGTCTCTCCCCATTTTCTCTTTGTGACCCTATTTCTGTTAAATTGACTGGTCTGGGAAACACCTGTTGCCTGGATAAATCCAGCGATCCCTTGAGTCGAATCAGAGTGGCCCAGGCCTGTACTCTAATTCTCACAGCAGTGCTGGACAAACAGTGATACATTCTTAGTCTTTGATTCTTATTTTATGATCAACTGCCAGAGAACCATGACATCATCCTAAGTAAGATAAAATACAACTGCCCAGCTTACTGCTTTATAATTATGATACCTGAGTCTAGTTTTCTTAAACTTCTCAAGACTGGAAAGCTTTTGGTCCCAATTTTCAATGTATTTCTAGGTCACCTCCCAGGATGAATTATTTCCACAGATGGCTAATTTGGTAAGCTTATCCCAACTTGTGCTAATTTCATTCTAGGGGATGGATACTTTCTGAACATATTTTGTTTTTGTTAGTGAGTAGAGGAGTCTTCCTGTGTCACTTCTAATTGTTGGCATCTTGTCTGTGGAACTGAAAAGGCTACCTCTTCCTTCTGACTGCTGGGACTAAAGGTGTGCCCCACCACCGTCCAGCTTTTCCCTGGACAGACTGCAGAAACTGTGCAGCCAACTCGGCGACAGGACCAAAGTGCAAAAGCCACGGGCTGTACAGGCAGCCTCATTAAGGTTGCAGGGACCTACCCAAGCACACCCTTGAAGGCGAGGTTGCAATTATATCACTAGACCCAAGATAAATGATAAATGGGTGTTTATTGGGGAACAATTACACAGAAAAATACAAAGAACTACCTGAGTGTTTCTCTGCTCTTCCTACCAGATCCTAACAGAAAGAGCACAAAGGAAAGCCAGACCTCAAGCTCCTCTCTTTCTGCTTCCTTCTATCCGAAGTCACACCCATAGGGGTGTGGCCACTGTTTAAGGTCAACAGACCAGAGCCTACATCTAATAATTGTTTTTTTTCTATTTTTATGTATGTGGTGGTCAGAGGTCTGAACTAATGGTCTTCTTTAGTCACCCTCTGGCTTGATAATTCCAGACAGATTGTCTCAGGGAACCTGAAGCTCATTGGTTTGGCTAGACTGGCCAGTAAGACCAAGGGATCCTTTGTCTCCACATGCTGATGCTGGAATGGCAGGCTCACACTGTTCCTGTTAAGCTTTTCTATGATTGTACTCATGTGGTCAGCATAGTACCATCTGGCCTAGCTCCCTTCCCAGCCTCCACCTTAGTTTTCATAGCCCCATTGGAAATTCCAGTCCATTTACACAGAGTAGTTCTCTCTGTGTTCCCAAGGTGATGTGTATCCCAATGAAGACAAATTGTGTTAATGTGTGGAATGATCACTAATCAACCCATCCTAATTTAGTGTTTTATTCAAAGTGGGGGATTATTAACCAAAGTGAGTCTCAAATTGCATAAAAATGAAATGCAACGTTAAAGGAATAATAATAGACAATTTGACAGGAAGATGTTAGATCCCTTAATACCTACTGTACTTAAAACAAAATCATTATTACTTATGCTGTTAGGTGAGAATAATTTTGGGCTAGTCTAAAAGCAGTGGCCTCATGGTATCACAGTTTGGAAGTAGCTGGCCTTTCATAGCTAATCTGGACTCAGTTTGCACATCCATGAAATAAGAAAGCTAGGCCAGACTGGAATTGGGATAAAGGTGAGAATGAGAAAAAGTAAGCCCGATGTCAGTGACCTGAAATTGGTATGCAAATTGAACAATTCGCAGTATAACAATAAACACAAGTCAAACTACACCAAACTACAGAAACATAGCTTTTCAGAGTGCAGAGTGGCGTATGGTAATAAAGTTCCTTTTTTTTTTTAACCACTAGCACCCACAGTCCTCTTTATTTCTCAGAGATAATTAGGGCTCATTTCTTGTATAGCTATCAAAATGTTTTTAGGGTAGTGTGCTAGTCAAAGTTCTGCTGGTTTCAGTCTACAAGAATAAACACTGACTAAAGCCACAATAAAATATTGACTGGAACGATGTTGGGGATATTTTGCTGAACTAGATCAGGATTAAGCCCCAAAGTCTTTGGAAGGGGGACTAAAGGAAGGTCTCCAGGCATCCCAGAAGCTGCTAAAGTAATTGGGCTGCAGACTTCACACCTCTGCTATTTTGGATTTGATTCATTCTGAGTGTGAATGGCCAAGGTAGACAGGTTCAGTGGACTGTGTTGTGTCTGAGTGAGCAGGGTGTGGATGAAAAAAAGTGAAATAAAAAGAAAAGGAAAGGACATGCCTACCCCTAGGTATGGATGAGGAGAAGGTTTATTGTAGATAAAATGGAGAGCATAGCCAGAGACAGAGACACCTGGGTGAGTCCAGTGTGGACATGACCAATTGAGCTGGAGCATGTGAAGAGAAGGGGAGAGGAAGAGAGATGGGAGAGACGGAAAAGGGGTGTAGCATCCAGCAGGCCAAAAAAGAGTGGGGCAGGTAACCAAAATGTCTGGATTATATAGGTAAGAACCTCTGGGGGAAGGGCAGCCCAGACTCTGGGCTGGAGAATTCAGGGTAGAGGGTAGAGTGTACCAGCCAGGTGGACCCTGTAACAGACAGGGAGTGAGGGATGCCAGGAGAACCTGGTGGTCAGGTATGCTTTGATATGTTAACTGGGAACCTCAAACTTTTGTCTTGTGTTTGAAACTTAAAATGGTGAAGAGGTGATAAGATAGACATCTCATAGCATGGAGATCTGAGTACCTTTGTTGCACAGGATGAAGGGTCCCCTGTGGATAGTTAAGCCAAGAAGGATATGTTATGCATAAACATATCCCTGTTTATACACAGACAAACACATGCATACTCTAAGTACTTGATTTTGAGTAAAAGGTAAAAATGACTTTCAGATTGTAGTATACTTACGTGTGGGTATGTTCATGGAGGTGCAGGTGCCTGAGGAAGTCTTTGGCTTTAGATTCCCTGGAACTGGAGTAACAGGATTTGGTGGGCCACCCCAAGTGGGCGCTGAACCAAACCCAGGTCCTCTTGAAAAGTAGTGCATGTTATTCTTTTTTTCTAGGCAGGCTTTTTATGTGTAACCATGGCTCTCCTAGAACTCACTCTGTAGATCAGGCTGGCCATGGACTTGCAGAGATCTGCCTTATGAGTGCTGGCATTAAAGACATGCACCCCCACTGTCTAGCTCAGTGTTTCATATATATATATATATATATTTTTGGTAAAGATTATTTTTAAATTCATAGGTAACACTGGATGCTTGTATCATATACAACATGATGTTCTGAGGTCTATAAACAAGTTAGACTAATTTAGTTCAGCTAATGAACAAATGCATCAGCTCACACTACACTGTGGTAAAAGCGTATAAAATCTCTCTCTAAGTTTCTCAACAATATAGCACAGATGTTCCTTAATATAGAGATAGTGCTGTTTCCATAGAAACACATAAGGAGGTAGAAATGCTTTCTCTAGTTCATCCTAGCCTGTCTTAGATGTTCTCAGAGCACTTGCACTAGTCTACAGTGAGGAAAAATCCATTAGTATGAAGTCTGGTTCATATCAAGTACTGCATATTATATGTAATCCCTGTGCACTGCACTGTAAGTGGAAAGCAACCTGATTGTATTGATATTCACAATAAAAGTACAATTAATGCATATTTAAATTCAGTTTTTTACTTAGTTGGTATAGCTTTTGGTAGATTTTCATTCTTTTTGTGGGCTAAGAGTCTTTGGTTGAGCATATACACTACATTTTCTTTGTTTAATGTACCCATCGAGAGCCATGTAGGCTAGCTTGTATTTTAACTATTATGTGTAGTGATGCTATGAAAAAGGGAATTCAGATATCTCTTTGACATGCTGATTGCCTTTCCTTTGGATAGACACACATTGCTAGATCACGTAGTTATTCTACTTTCAAACTGCAGAAGCCCATACTATTTGCCATCACAAATCTTGAACTTTGTATGGGCATGAACAGTGAAGTGAGTAAGCAGCTTCTATGTTCTATGTTTTTGCCAGCTCCTATCTTATGTCTTTTTGAGTTCTAGTCAGGCAAGCTGGGGTGTGGAGGTATTTATTGTGGTATTGAGTTGTATTCCTATGGTGACTGGCAATATGGAGCACTTTCCGCATACTTGTAGGTCATTTCTATATCTCTTTTTGAGTAATGGTCATCCAAGCCCATTTTAGAACCTTCTTTCACAATGGAGTTGTTGAATTTATTACTCAGTCACACCACGTCTGTATCTTTGCTGTATCAGGGACATTGTGAGTCTAAGGCCTTGAGTCTAGAACAGTTTAATTCATTAAATCCAGCCAAAGTTTCTATTAAATCTTTAAAGTGTTGGTCTTCTAGCTTAAATAACTTGAAATAACCAACATATTGAGAAAACATGATGGAAAGAAGAGTTTTAAGACATTAACTATCACATAATACAGTGTTATAGACAGATGGGAAATGTAATCAGAAGAACTGTAATTGTCCAGCTTGCTTATGACATTGGAGAGTTTAAAGGCCATGACTAAGGGAGAGCCTAAGTGGAGCTTACTAGACACTGTGAGTAGGGGAGGCCAAGGTGGTCAAAGGACAAAGTACTGTGGAAGAGAGGCATGTGTCCTTGGCAGTCATTCACATGAATCCATGTGGTGTCTTGATTTATACTGAACTCCTCATAGTCTACTAAATACATAATTCTTTACAGTGTTTCATTAGCATTCAGGACTTTTATCTGGAAAAGCCTTTGGAATGCAATGCATTTTTTCCTTTTCATTTCTGCTTTAGTATTCGTAAGCTGTTCTCAAGATGGGTAAGAATGATTCCTTATTCTTGCTCAATTTGACAGCTGCTTCAAGGTCTACAGAACTTTGGATCTTCAGTTCTGTCGTCAGGATGGTCTGAGCACTTTGTTTAACCATTTGTGTGGAGAATCCAAGAAGTATCAGGTCAGTATCTGGAGGGTCAGAGGAAGGTGCTAAGGATAAGAAAAAGGCAGTCAATCAGTGGTCATACTGAAGTGATACTGAGTGTGAGTGGTGGAGCAAAGTCTGGACAGTATTCTCTTGCTTTCTTAAAGACATTCTTTGGGATTGGCTCCTTGTATTTTCTGATAGAAGAAAATCAAAGAGGAATGCTTAAATCTTCTATTGAAAAATATCTGTTCACTTCAATTCAAAAATAGTGATAAAGAATTCATTTCAGTTTTATTGGACACCACATCTCATTATGTAGCACAGGATAGCCTCAGAATTGTAACGATCCAACACTGTCTCTGTAGCTCTGTGGTTACAGTCATGTACTGCTACATGAGGTATTTCAAGATTCTTATTTTTGCAGGAATGCAATTCATTTGACTGCAACATTTTTCTATGGCTGAACCCAGAGAGTTATATGACATAACACACTCTTCATAAAATATAGTTTATCCATTATAGAACTATAGAAAATGCTTAATTTTGCCTTGGGTACACCTTTCATCAGAGACTGACACATGATGAGAATTCAGATACTCAAGACATTCTTTAAGATTTATTTTATTTTGTGTGTATGAGTGCTTCGTATATTACTTTACATGTGTAACTAAAGTCTGCAGAGGTCAAAAGAGGAAGTCATATTCCCTGAAGTTACTGATGTTTGAGAGCCCACATGAGGTGCTAGGAACTGAACCAAAGTCCTCTGCAAGAGACAAGTGCTCATGACTCCTCAGCTAACCTCTAGCCCCAGCTATCTCTTTCTTTGCTGAGTGACATTTCATCAAGTTTGTCTTTCTTCATTGTTTGAATTAATGACATTCTTCTTCAGGGTTTTTGGTTTCCTGAAAGGACTGGCTTTTGAGATATTTGCTTCCTGATTGGCTGCTTCATCTCCTTCATAGTTCTAAACCAAAAGTATTGGATTAGATCTGCAGTCTTCAAACATTAAGACATAGAGCCTTTAGCTTGGTTGTGTTAGTCTAAGATCATTCTGTCCCCAGAAAGTTTGGCATTCAGAAATTACACATGGGCACACATGGAGGGTGAGGGGCCCTTGGGGGAACCTCGACTGAGCCCTGAAGCCAAGCTTCTGGGGGTTACTCGGGAGCTCAGCACCCCTGAGAGGGATGAGGAGTAACCACAAGCCCTCGGCCCTCTTGTGGTGCGTTTGCTAAGGGACTGAGCAAACTCTCCAGCCCCCTTTTTCCTTGACCTACCCAGCTTGGACCAGAACCTGAACTCCAGGAAAAGAGAGCGAGACTTCCTGTGAGCTGTCTTTTATGCCTTCCCCCGTAACGCCCCTAGCCATGCCCAAAAGTGGGCTTGGCTAGTGACGTAGTTCCGCCTAAGTACGTATACGTCTTTATGTCCAGCCGTATACGTCTTTAGTCCTGCCTAAAGTGGGTGTGGTTAGCGGTGTGGTAAACCGCCCTTTTATTACCTCATCTGTATGCGCCTCTAGTAAGTCACATGTTTAATGGCGGCATAGACTTAGTAAGTCACATGTTTAATGGCGGCATAGACTTCCTCCTACACACACAGAGTGAGACTGGAGGGTATAGCCCATCTGCACCAACTGGGGAGTGAGGAATGGGTGGAACAGATGCAGCACGACAGTTGTGAAAGTGGTTTCTTCTCTGCTCTGGAGATTTGAATAAAAAATCATTTCGTACTAAGCTTGGAGTCTTTTCCAAGACCCTTTGCACACAGGTGGGGCACTATTAACACATTATTTATATTAATAATTCAATGTTACCTCTCATAACTAATATTGAGTTGGAGAGCAACTGTGTAGCTGCATATCTGAAATAAACAAAGAGCCTGTGTCTGTTAAAAGAAAGAGCTTGATTAATAACAAAGCTGCATGTATTTTAAATATGGAAATACAGCTGTTTGTAGAGTACTCTCTAATACAGTGAGATATGTTGTCTTTACACATCCAGAATTGACAAGTTTTATTTTTTTCAATAAGAACCTTTATTTTAAAAATATTTTAGAGGTTTTTTATATCATTTTTGTTATTTTATTTTTGCTTTTCTTCAAATCAGCTGGGCAAAGATTACCTTCTGTAGGTCAAGCACTTGGTTGACAGCAGACCCCTGGTCTGAGCAATCAGAAGGCACTGTGTGATGGCACAGGCAACAAAAACAGAGGAACATTGAGAAGAAACAGGCAATGGTCCTGGCTAAGAATGGTGCTACATGCTAGAAGTGAAATTGAGGAAGCCGAGGGTGAGGTGAATGAGAGCCAAGAAGAAACTGATGGTGGGAGAGTACTACAAAGACAGAACTGAGAGAAGCACTATGGAATGTTTGGATGGGTTCAGGAGAGGTGGACGTTTTCTGTTTAGTTCTATATGCAGAAAACTTGCCAAATCTCAGTCCTAAACTTGAGTACCAGGTTGGTTAAAGGAAAATCTATGAAGGAGGTCAGGATTGTTTCCAAGATTCTGCCACGATTTTCAACACTCCTCAGTCTTTTGGCAGATTTTCTCCATGCAGGTGTTCAGACCCCACATTCCCTTCCCCTGAACCACAGGGTCACCCACATTGGAGCAATCAGTGAATAACTTTTGTATGCCAAACTTTCCTCTCCAGAATCTGCTTCTTTCTTGCTGGTATGCTTGTGCCTTGCTGGAGTTAATTTGACAACTGATTGGGTGTCAACGACAGATGATTTTGTCCCCTCTCTCTGGTCACATCTTGTCCGTTCCTTACAAAGTCAAGTAGATATTCTACTGAAATTGGATCAAAGAAAATTTTTTCTGATTCATTTAGATGGAAGCTATGTGTAAGGGGAACCCCAAGAGTGTGAACTTAACTTCTAGAGTGCCTGTTTTAGGAGAAATAGAATAACAATGAGTATTGCTAGGGAGAAGGGTCGATTAGATGCTGGAAGGAGAATGGCAGCAACCTGTAGGGATACGATGAAAGTTTGACCAGAGATGGCTTAGAGGGATAATACAAACCATTTAAAGGATTTCATGCATGGTTGAGGTAATTCTATGAGCTATTTTCCCCAAACCATGGCTTCAGTTAATGCATTTCTCCAGGATGGCTTTTCTTCTACACTGTGACTGCAGCCCAGCCTCCATTCTGCTAATGTTCATTGGTTCTGTTACATGTCTGGGATGGAAAAGGTTGCTTAGGTGTCAGCCAAGACACTCCCTCTGCTTGAGGGAGAGGGAGCTGCCAGCCCGACTCTCAGTTTCCTGCCAGCTTAAGGAGGTTATGACTCAGATTCAAGCAAAACACTGAACTGAAGCAAGAGGCAAGGGAGGGAACCCAAGCTCTGATGAAGGTGGTAGAGCCAAAGAGCATCACTGAACATTTCACTTAGGGGAACCAAAACCCAACACATCAGAGGTTGTGCAGTCCTGTGCGTATTCTCTGCTTTGAAAACACCTGCCTTTGCAAGCACACAGACAGCCTTTCCTTCCTTTTTATAGATATATTCTGCCTGAGTTGGAAATTGGAGGGTTATTAGCCATCCTGCAGGAACAGCTTCTCTCAGAAGCCAACACCATTCTTGAGCATCTTTCTGGTTCTTTGACAGCAGAAAAGCCCTCACCAGATGTTGTGACTCAGCGAGGGTGTCCACTTGTTCCTTGTTTCCATTCCTCACAGAAGGAGGTGTTAGGGGAAGAGTATGGACATTTCTTGGGAATAACACTGAAACCCAGACGCTGTGTTTCAAAGTTCTCTGTGGTTTCAGTAGCTTACTGGATATTGCTTTAGTGGCTGAGCTATTGCCAATATTGACTTGCTGGTTATATGAAAGCCAACTTCATCCCTGAGGAAAGATACTGGGTGAATTGAAGAACTTGCTGCTTTCTTTACGTTACCTTTTCTTTTATTCATTAATAAGTCCCACTTCTCTGCCTCATCTCAGCTATCTTTCTTTAAGTAAACCTTTTCCTTCCTGGAGCTTTATCTCCAGGCATTGGAGATGAATACAGAATTTGTTGGACATTTGCTACAGTTTGGATCTCATGTATCCCCCAGCACCTGTGTATTAAACGCATAGCTCTCTGCTTTGGTGTTATTGGGAAATGGTAGAAACTCCGCAGTTAAGGTCCTGTGGGGGTCTTTAGGTTAATGAGAGAAAGCCCTTACAGGGCACTGTGAAATACCAGTTTCTTCTTCTTTTAATAGTTTGTTCCTTGCTGTGAGGTGTGCACTTTTATTTCATGGCTTTTTACACAAAGATAAGTGTTCTTAACATATATCCTCCCAAAAGCTATGAGATCAAATAAACTATTTCTCTTTATAAGTTGTATATCTCAGGTGTTTCTTGAAGTGATTGAAATGTAACAAGCATAGAATTCAGCCACAAATGTTTGTATTAAACATAATTTACAGTGTAACTCCTTCTTATCTGAGTACATATAGTATGGAGAATCTTTTAAAAATTCAATATGTGAAGAAATCCTAGATGTTTCATCATCATCCAGATAGGAAAAGATGCCTTGGGACCCTTTGGAAATATTCCTGGTCTGCTGCCAGTCTGAATTTCTAGTCTTCTATCACTTGATAGACTTCTCCTTATTCTAGCTGGACTAGTCTACTTAATCACCTAACTCAGTTTAATCACTTTTTTCTTTCAGACTGTTTTTCAAACATTTATCTAGTTTAAACTATAATTAAAAGTCAAGTCTGTGTCAATCAATTATCTCTATTGTAAGAAAAATAAGACAATAATTAGTAGGAAAAGAGAGACACTAGAAACAGATGCACTATACAAGAGGGAAAGAAGCTTGGTTGTGTAATGTTCCTTGGGAAAGCATGACCAGAAGCTCTCAAATGAGACCCCCTCCTCCATTCACTATTTAGAGAAGTTGAGAATATAGATTGATTTTACTGAAGAGCTGTCAATTCCAGTCAGCAAACTCTTTCTTGGGTGGGATCATATTTTCACACTTTACGTTAGCAGACACTTGGGAACTCATGTCATGATAGATGCAGTGAAAGTACAGTAACTCAGAGGAGTTAATTCTAGTCGATTCTGATTGTTCTAGATCCTCCATTCTTGCAGCCCTTTCTCAATGGTGATGGTGATCTAAAGCTGCTAGAGAGACAGGTTCTCAAGGTTAAGTCTCCAGTGATCTAAAGCTCCCTACCATTCTTGTCAGGCATGCGTGTGTATGCTTTCAAATGCTTACATTGCACTTCTGTGTTGAACAACACTTAGAAGGCAGGCTCCTCTGTCTCTTTAAGAAGACACTGTGCATCTTGAATGCATTACCTACAAGTTTGAAGGGGGACCCCCAGTATAGTGAGTTCTCTGTAAGGCACTGAACTCAATCAGTGGAATGTTTTATTTCTATCAGCTTGTTCATAAACATTGCTGGGTAACAACAAATATGTGGCATTTGAGGACTGTTAGGAAGTCCTTTGTCCAGGACCTGTAGTTTGCAGCTTCACTAGTGACTCAGACTGACTGGTGGAAATTTCCCAGAAACCTGAGGACAAGAAGAAGATTGTTGGACAAAGGCAATGGATAAGTGAGGAAGTATACAAGATTTTCATTTACTTAAAAATACAAGTCAATAATTTACATATTTTGATAAAAAGTACCTCATATATATTAATACAAAACAGGTCTTATTTCATAGATTAAACTAAGGCTTGGGAAGGTTAATTATTTTATCAAACCAAACAGTGGGCAACATAACAGGACAAGAATCCACATCTTTTAATTTCCAGACAAATGGAAACCATTCTGTTAAACCATAGTGTAATTCTAGGGTGTAATTGAAGTCATAGTTTCTGAATTTTTGTGCCTTATGATGGGTTTCCAGGATCCAAGAAAACAATGGGCACTAGAATTAGGCAATTTCATTTTTGTTGGCAAACAATTATGCCAGGAGTTCTTTATGTTCATTATAATGGTAAGCACTGAAATAGACTTTGTCATGGTTACCATGGAGTTAGACAAAAATTTCAACATAAGCTGTATGAAGCCATTGGAGTAACCACTCCAGATGTCACTTCCAAGGTAAAGACTGTGGTGATGGTAATTCCTGTGAAGGAGTCAGCATTTTGAACTTCAGGCAGCCAAGCTGCAATGTCATTCTTATGTTTATTTATTCTGGGGTAGGCATGGTTTGTAAATAGTTCATGGTTAGACTGGTTGATACCATAAAAACAAAATAAAGAATCTTATTTTACATTCTCCCTCTCCCCTACAACTCCTCCACCCTGCCATTTCCTATTCCTTCTCTTTCAGCTGAACTCAGGTCCATTGGAAAAGCAGTGAATTCGTGCTCTTAAGCAATGAGCCACGCTCTAGCTCTTCGAATCACTTTCACAACAGCTCATGAATGTATTTTCTTTGTGTTCAAATGAGAAGCAGTTAACAATTGGTTTATATATTTTGGAAAAATGCTAACAGAACACACTTTTAAAGAATAAGAATTGGGTCTGGAGAGAATTTAGTGTTTCAGAGCACTGGCTGCTCATTGGGCAGACCTGGGTTCACTTCCTAGCACCCACACTGCTGCTCGAAACATCTATAACTTCAGTTCCAGGGTACCTAAATCTATATTTTGGTCTCCTCAGGCACCAGGCACACATGTGTACACAGACATACACACAGGTAAAACATTCATACATATAAAATAGTCACATACTTTTAAAAGTAGTAGAGTTTTGATAGTCAGTCATACAAAGTTGACCAATTTTAGGTACTTCAATGAATTTTGTGATATAAATTTAATTAAGTTTTTGGAATGATCAGAAAGATGATAAGGATTATTTTGTAGCTATTTTGTGTTCTTTGAATTGTTTTCAATATTTTGCTCTTTTCCTCCAGTGGAACTTTTTCTCTATAATTATAAAAGACAAAATAAATAGCCTTACTGTCTTGTAAGTCACCTAGGAAAATTACTGTTCAAAGTACCTCAGTGGTTTTTTACCTTAAACAGGTGTGACTTCCTCATGGAACTCAGGATGAGCCTTCAGTTTGTTTAAATGGCAGGTGATAATGCCAAGTGCTCACCTTGCCAATCATACTCTGGAGAAATATAGCTTTAAGGGTACATCGGAAAAGTCTCTACAGCTAATTAGACTACAGAGAGAATTTTACACTCCACACTAAGGAACAACACATTTCAACTGAGCACATTGGATTTCCTTTGTTCCAAAGACTTGAATAACAGAGTAAATTGAAGAATCATAGCTCAGTAAGCTGCCAACTAACAAGTAAACACAGTCTCACCAGGCATGAGTCATTTAGGTATTGCAAGTATTATGTCCTGTGTGTTTTATAACAATTCTAGAAGACTGTCTATTACTTGACAATATTTGGTGTGGTTGATAAAGTAAGTTTCATTGTATTTTATGGTCTTTAGGATTTGGAATTGATATAAATTGATGTAACTCTCTCTCACACACACACACACGAGAGAGAGAGAGAGCCAGACAGACAGACAGACAGAGAGAGAGATGCTTGCTTAAATAAAAATGATAAAATGCATCTTTATAATGTTATGAATGTTTTCTCCTTTTCTCCTTTCAGGCCTTTTTTTCTCTCGCCACAAAACCAGCTTGCCGTCTAAAATAGTTTAGAGGAGGTTTTTCCATCACAAAAGCAAATGAAAAGGAAAGAATAAGAACAAGAGAATTCTCTGATTGATTATTTTAATCTATTAGCAAAAACTAATTTAGTACTGCAAATAAGCATAGGATTAAGTAGGAGAGATGAAAAGTGCTTAGCGGTCATTCTTATTTTTCTATACATGTCTGTATCCTGGATACTCAGAGAGAGCCCTGTGGACTGGCAACAGGAGCATCTACTGGGAGCCTGTTAGAAACACAGAATCTCTGTTCCCACACAAGGCTCAAAATTTGCATTTAACAAGAGCCCCAGGTAACTCCTATGTGTGTTGAGTGTTGACCACGGATGACATGCAGAGCTTTCTTTCTTTTTAATGCCCATGGAGCTATAGAATTTCTCTGATGATGTGAATAAAACAAGACCCCCCTCCCCTTCCTATAAAAACAGAAATGGAAGGATCTGAATGCATCAGTCCAGATGGCTAAGAGAGGAGTTCTTTTCTACTGCTGTAGTGGCTCCCGAACACGCGCCAAGTCTTCAAGGGGTCAGATGTGCATTGGCACCTCATGCTGAGGTTATTTATTAATTTGTGTTTTACAAGAGGCAGAAGAAGGAGATTCTTCGCTCATGTTAGATTACACTTGTTGTTTCTGGTGAAAAATAATTTTCCCTTTGGAAAAGTGTGCTTGCTTCCTAGAAAATCAAGGAGACGATGAAGGGCCTCATTTCAGTTAAGAGCACAAGATGGACGGAAATATTGTATTTTCCTTCCTGGTCTTTGGTTGGAATTGACATCTATGCTTTGGGGACTGGCTGTGTATAAGCCTGTTGCCCTTTATATTTATGGCATTGTCAACTAAATTAATTCTGCCTGTTTATTAATTTTAAATTTTGGCAACCATGTTGACTTAAGAGTGCTGTATAATTTCTGGGAATAGCAAAGAGATAACAATGGCATTTGTCTTCAGCTTTTAAGATATGGACTGAGAATGCGTAGAAATACTAAGACTTGACTCACATTTCAGGCTGAGGTGGTCACCAGGGCTGCCACAAAAAGAGAGGAGGGGGAAGCAAGATTTCTTTTATCCCAAAACACACAGTCCCAATCTCTTGGAGGCACAGATGACAAACAACAATGAAGCAAGTAATAACGCTTTAATGGGTTCACTGGCCATGGGCAGTGAGCAAGGGGTTCTCTGACTTAGAGGGAAGATGATAGACTTCTCCGGAATTGGCCAAGGAAGAGAAGTCAGAAAAGAACATGCTGCTGGATCTTCCTAAATTGGTTTTTTTAAAAACTTTTCTGCATGCTTGAAATGTCCTGAGACAATTTTATATATCATGTTTTTATGTTATCACATATTAATGGAAATTTTCAAAAATGATCACAAAGATGATAGCAAGTATATGGCAGAATGTTGATAGGGAGGGGGTAGATAATGGGTATCAAAACACAGACGGTCACTAAGTTGTTTTGTTACATAGTAATCTAGGACAGATGTGGTAGAGACAGTTAATTATACATTTCAAGATTACTATAAGAGCAGGGTTCAAAGGTTAGCAACACACAGAAATGATTTGACTTGAGGAGGCAGAGACAGTTATTATCCTTATTAGAATATTACACACTGTACACATGTGCCCAGTTACAATACTACCCACAAATAAGTAAAGATAAGGGCAACTGAAGATAAAATGGAAAAAAATCCTACCACATGCAACATCTCTTTAGAATAGCTGCAAGCCCTGGGCTCTATTGTAGGTACTGTAAGAACAGCTTCAAGAGAGGTGGACAAGTTCTACACATACAAACTAGATTAAACAGAAAATTGCACTCAAAATGACCAGTTAATGAAATCGATAGAGGGGTTTTTGATAAGAAGAAAATAAAATGGAATAATGTATATATTATTAATACTAGAGTGGCTACACTCTAATTTTTAAGAAATACCAGAAAACAAAATTTATTGTACAAATCTAAACTAAGAAAATGATGTATGGATTTTCAAGATAACTGTGAAACCTAAAAATGGGGATTGGTGTCTTTTTGAGGAGTTTTTATTATTTTTTATGCAATTAAAAAATCATATACAACAGTTATTATTTTATTGTATACATTAATAAGTATTGATTTTGTCTGAAGACACAGTGGCTGTCTATTTTTTAAATGTAACACAGTATTCTAGAGTGGGTTATTATGCATGTGACTTAAAGTCATTGGAAGATAATTGAAAGATAATTTATATATTATTCAAGGAGTTATCCTATCTGCATGCAAAACAAATTGTGAATTTATGAGCTTTCTCATTTTGTTATAAACTCTAGCACACACACCATGTTATTGATAAGTAAGTGCTTCTCAATTATTTTAATTTTATCAATGCATTTGACAACATTTTGGCACAATCTTCTTGTTTAGTGGATCAAACAGTGGGGATGTTTATATTTGGGGCCTTAAACTCTTGCTAATGTACTATGAATAGTTTTGATAGAATTTAAGAGATGAAGTGGATAGATAGGATTCACAGTTAAATCTTTAAGTGACAAAGGAAAGGAGACATAAACAACAGAAGTTTGAAAAAAGGTAAAAATTATTCTATTTTCTTAAATACTTAACATACATACACAGGCAATATACACATTTATATAGTATATACACATACACACTATATATGTGTATCTATACATATATGTGTGTGTAGTAATAATGAAAGATGTCATGGATTTAGAAGGGAGGCACTGGAGTGAAGGAGGATGGCAGAGAGTGATGAAGGATACAGTGGTTGCGTTTGAAGAACACAAAAATAAAATAACAATTTAAAACCAAACAACAAAAAATGACAAAATCAATACTAAAGATGATCTCAACTACCAGAGACACACTGGGCAGAAACCAATGAAATGACATAAAGCAGACTAAGTTTCGGGTTCTGTTTAGGTTCAGAAGGCAGCTGCCTGAGAGTGAGCTGGCTTGGCCACAGCGCAGATGGCAAAACTTTGGGATTTCCACTTGATGACAGCCATAACATTAGCCAATAGCATGATGTGGCTGTTAGAAAAGTAGCCTAGCACAGTCTTAGGTTGCATTTGTGAAATATTGCATCTAGCATAATGAAAGCAATAGAAAAGACAGATGAACTAAATCCTGTGCTAGAGAAATGACCTCAAGAATGATGCTGTAAATCTCTTGTCCTGTGTGTCAGTCCTTCTCTAACTGGAGGACACTCAGCTGAAGGAACACTGAATTCCCAATATTATCTCTTGTGGAAAACTGGGAGGCACAGGGTGAAAGCTTTCCTGAGTGAGAAAAGACCAGGGATGAATTTGCAGAGGGCCCCTCTGGTTAAAAGCCAGTCAGTGCTAGCTAGAATGTTGATTTGAAGGCAGACAGCAAGAAATTTACTCTGACATTCTGAGCATAGTAGCATATTTATCCCTGTGTGTGTGTGAGTATATGCACACGCCCGCACATGCACTTGCGCGTGAGGACGCGCACACACGCACACACACACTTGCAGGGTATCTTTTTATTTTAGTCAATCTATAAAGTTCATTTCACAGTGAAAACATGAATCTGACCTTATTTCAGTTATTTATCATGAATAACAAAATGTCCCAAATGTATAAGTTTAAAACAATATTAACAATATTAAAGCTCATGCTTTAAAGAGTCAGGAATTCAGAGGGCTTTCCTGGAATATTCCTACTTGAAGTGTCTGACACCTTTTAGTTATGAAATGCTGCCCTGTCAAGGCCTCACTAGGTTGGATGTCCAAGGTGGTTCTGTTGCCTGGCCACACTTAGCTGGATGCTCTGCTGCCAGTCACAGCAAGGACTTGTGGTCTCTTCATTATCCTCAGCTTACCATGATTGTTTCCAAGCTGTGGGACTGTTAGCTCAGGAATAGGAAAGCAAATCAGAGAAGCCATGGGAGCCCATATGATGCAGTCTCAGTAGCACATTGTCCCTTTCCCCACAAGGCTGTAATTTTGCAAGTGACTCAGATGTCTTGATAGATACATAGTTTCTAGTTTTGACTGATTGTATGTACAAAATTTCTAGACACTGAAAAGAAAATGTTTATAGGGTGATTACACACTAAAGTGCATTTCACAATGAAAACTGCAAACTTTTTTTAGAAGAAAAAATGTTGTGGTGAATAAGTTGTGTCTTAAAGAGAACCCACTAAGTTACAGAAAAGGAGGCTTTCAAATGCCAAAACTTCTAAACAATAATGCTTTAAATCTAAAACATTCACAGTTTCATTAATCATTGAAGAGCAAATCATATAACTTTAACCATTTTAGCTTTGCACATAATACTATGTAGCAGACAGTTACTTGAGAAGATGGTGCAAAATATGATCACAACATCAGGGCCATTTGCCCAGTTGCTCAAGTAGTATCTTAGCAAGTGTTCCTGGGAAGGGTCAGATATCTGGTGAACTGGACACAGTGACATGCAGTGCAACCCCAAATCCAGGATTTGGGAACTGAGGCAGGAGATTAAGCCCCCTCTCTCTCTCACACACACAGGTATAACAAGTTAGTAAAAAAAATAAAACTTTCTTTTACCTACCAAGGAAAGATTCAATAAATGTTTGAAAATGAAAACACAACAACAACAAACCTACAACTGATACTTCCTAAATAACCTCCAATGTGGACACCCTGATTTTGTAAATTGCACTGGCTGATTGTAAGATTTTTACAGGAAATACAGAATTTTAATATTTCCCTTTGCACATTTTGAACTAATGTTAGAATTTTCTTGAAATTACTCCTTGAGCTATGACATAACGACATTTTAATTTGACTGAAGCATGTGGTATACATTGTAAGAAATTAACCATTACAGTTGTGAATTCTCTGAAGATGACGGAAGTTATGAATCTGACTGCATATGTGAAGCTGTTAAACAGGCAGGGTGATAACTCAGGGGCAATCAGCTGCAGGGAGCATGTAGGGAGGCATGCATATACTCAACAAACATTTCAGGGTTTCTATGCAATTATTGAGTATAAACAGATATTGAAAATGCAAAAAAATTTCCTCACTATGCTTGGTTACATACTTGGGATGTTGTATCTTCTAGGTGTATGGAGTTTTGCAGTTTCAGACAGAGACCCAAGCAGTGTCTCAGTCCCAGCAGGCATTAGAGGACATGTGCAGCTTCACTTCAGCTATTCTATGTCCTGTACATTCGAAAAGCCTCGGTGCAGCCTTAATTATTATCCTCATTTTTTTTACTAGACTTTGGAGTACTTTTCGGGTTCTCCTGATAACTGGTTCTACATGTACCTTAGCTCAGCAATTCTCAACCTTCCTAAAACTGTGACGCTTTAACACAAATCCTCATGTTGTGGTGATCCCCAACCAAAAAAGTATTTTTGTTGCTCCATCATACCTATAATCTTACTACTCCTTTAAATCATAATATAAATGTGATATAAATACTACCCCTGTGAAAGGGTGGTTTCATCTTCAATGGGGTTGCAGCCCACAGGTTGGGAACCACTGCCTTAGCCATTTCTGTTACAAGGACTAGATTTTAACCTTTCTTTCTGCTTCATGATAGTGTCTGTCCTCTGACCCACCCTGGTATCTCCTGCTGTCACCTCAAAGATACCTCCCTTCTCCCCATGCTAATTGCATTTTTCTTGTTCCCCATTGAAACTTTAGTGAGATCTCTGGTTTCCCACAGCTTATTTTTCCAAGTTGAGGAAGAGCAGCAATGTTTTCTCGTAGTTGTTACTGAGAATTTGTTAACTTTTGGTTGGTGTGATAAAATGCCCAAGATTAGTAACTCAAATCACTCACAAGAAGAAAAATATATTTTACCTCATAATTGGAGAGTTTTGAGTACATGGACACTTGTCATTATAGAAGCAGGTGGCAGATGAAAGCTGCTAAACTCATGGTAGCTGGGAAGCAAGGGAATCAAAAGGCTTCTAGGGCACATCCTCTGTGGCCCAGCTTCCTGTCACTAGGCTTCACTGCCTTAAAAGTCTAGCAGCTCAAGTAACACCACAATGGGATGACCAGCTTTTAGCACATGGTTAAAACCATAACAACAGTTAAATGCATGTTTAGCTAATCAGATTTCAATTTTTTTCACTGTTTCCTTGACAAGTTGCCATTTCCATTATTCATTTTCATCACTGACTCTAAGTTCATCAGCGCTCTCTGGAAGTCATTGCAGAATATTGTACAGAAGAACCCCAGGCAATTGCTTTCCTGATGTGGGACTAATTAAAGGTCTGTTTATGCTCCCCAAGAGTGAAAAATCTTTTCACTGAAAATTATAATCAGTTATCTGGTGAGCAGCCTTCACATTTTTCTTGTTTCTTATTTTGCATGCATACATGTACATATCCTCATCTGTACAGAGATCAGATGAAGATGTTGGGTATACTCTTTGCCATATCCCACTCAGAGCTTTTCACTGATTCTGAAGTCTTCTATTTTCATTTTTTATTTTTATTTTCATCAAGTAATGTAGCTAGCAAGCCCCAGAGATCTCACCCTCCTTCCTATCTCAGCTCCATAGTGCTGGTTCCCAGGTATGTGTGGCTTTTTACATGGCCACTGAGAATCTGAACCCAGGACCTCATATTTGTCCAATAAGCTCCTTTACCCTCCTACATATATCCCCAGGACTGTTCTCATATTTAACTTAATTTTGTTTCAGCTACTACTTCAATTCATTAAACCCATTTTTAATTTTACATTAAAAAAGAATATTTTTATTGTAAAAATCCACATTGTCTCCTGGGTTCTAAAGTGCTGTGAAAAGTCACGAAAATAAAAATGGAAGCCAGCAAGGGTCCCAGGGGTGGGCCTTCACATATGGTAATTCTGATAAGCAGAATTCTGGCTTTTGGGTTGTCTAAGTAACTCTTCCCATTCTTTAACCATTTGGTCTTTAAAAAACAAAATCCAATCGATTTGTAGCAGAGCTGCTGAGCAAGCCTTGCGAGACACATAGGGCTTATCCTTCATTGACAGCCTTCCCAGAGAGTATTTTAACATCTTCCTGCCTTTGCACGGGAATGAAGTTCAGTTTGGGGTAATCCAATTATGTCAGCTATGTCAAGCCATTCAGGTAGAGTTCACGTCATTATTTGCCAATGTTTGCAACGTCCAGTAAAACAGATTATTGTTATTGTTTTTGGAAGCTGAAAGATGGCTCGAGTTATTGAGAAGTTAGAGAAGTTTCCAAATATCCCGCAGTGAAGAAAGTAGGCTCAGACAGCCTGTTTTCAAGGCTTCATGCAGTGTTACTCTGACATCAGTGACATTTTTGTTACATTATTCCCATCTCTCCCTGGCAATTATGACCTTTCTTTGAGCAAAGCCAGAAGAATGTCAAAAGGAGGACACACTGCAGATTCTCATGATGTCATCATTGCTTGATGAGTTTGGTGCTTGTGTGGACTCTAGAATTTCTATGTGGAGTATATTTGGTTCACTCACGCAGGGAGCTTGCTATCTCATTGCCCCTGGGTAGCATGCTGCGGATTCAGAACTTGAGCTGTGAGGCTGCTCATGGCAAGAGTCACCAAAAGATGACAACAAAGTTTAATGTGCTCTTTCTAGACAGTTGAACTGCAGCAGTGGAAACACAATGTTTATAATGCTCCAGTGATGTGAAATAAAAATTACAAGAAAAACGATGTCAGTAGTTTTTATTATTTTTGAAATGTCATCTGTGTACTTGTATTTATATCATTCCCTCCTCCCTCCAACTTTTCCAATGTTCCTCCTTGCTCCCTTTCAAACTGATAGCCTCGTTTTCTTTGTCATTGTATTCTCTCTCTCTCTCTCTCTCTCTCTCTCTCTCTCTCTCTCTCTCTCTCTCACACACACACACACACAAACACACATACACATACAAACAAATTAATAAATACAACTTGCCGAGCCCATTTAGTGTTGTTCTTATGTAGACACATTTTGGGCTGATCATTTGGCATCAGACAGCTGATTAGGGAGCTTATCCCTGGGAGAAACTGGTTCACCCTCTTATAGGTAGTCCTTAATTATCCATAGCTCTTTGTCTAGGAGTAGAGTCTTGTCAGATTTTCTTACTCATTGGTATGTCAAGTTTTGTTTTAGTAGCCATATTGTTGAGATTTCATGGCTGAGGCTTCCCTGTCTTATATTCAAGACACTATATTGTAGTAGACATCCTGGTCCTCTGATATTTCGATATTTCTGCCCCATCTTCAATACTATTCCTAGAGCCATAATTTTAGGGATTTCTTTGTAGATGAATCAGTTAGGTTGGGGCATCCCATGGGCAGTTGTTCTCTGCCTTTTGACTAGTTATGCCTTTTAATAATGGTCTCCATATGTCACAAAACAACAGCAACAATCCCAACTTCTTTAATGATGGACAAGAACTATATTTGTTAGATCAGACCCGGGTACAGAATAAGCCCCCAAATTGAGGACCTGGAGATTAGATGTCTCATAGGTGGGCTAAAGTCCACTGAGTAGGTGGGAGTACTGCACAGGATATGCTGCCAGGCCAAGCTGGGGGCTGGGAATGGTGAGTGTAGGAAGGGTTAGACTCCATTGGTTATATGTTACTTCCTTCAGCAAATAATTGTTGAGCTAGAAACTATTGTTAAATATTTATATTCTTCTATCATTTAAAAGTTAATAAACACATCTTGGGTAAACATCTTGTGGAATAAGATATATAGGGGTACATTGCTTGTGGGCTGAAGTTAGATTTCTTGTTCTAAATCAGTTTTCTCTCACTCTACTCAGCCACATTAGACATGCAAAATTTCTACCTTCCAACATCTGGACATCTTGTAGAAGAGCATACACCATGCTTCTTTTTAAGATCATATCACTAGTTTTAACCTTTCAGCTTTTGTCCCTATGCTAGTGATAATAGTCCATATAAAGACTGCTTCTGGAATGGGAATGGAAGCAGAGCTGTATACAATTGGATCAGTTTCACAGGGCTGTGCAATGAGAACCACATGTGTTCTGGTTTAAGCTAGTCTGATGCTATAGATACTTGCTCCATGGCCTCGATTCTTCTAATGTGACTGATTTACTTTGTTATACCCTGCATTCCTTTGGTTTCCTTAGGTAAGGGTAGAAACCATGATAAATGGCTGCTTGTAAATAAACATTTTCTTAATTCTCACTCCTTCACTCCATTTCTCCTTGCCTCTTTGCTTCCTTCCCTAGGATGTCCTTGACAAGATCTCATATGTACTCTATGCTGGTCTGATCCTCCTGTTTCAGCCTCCTGAGCACTGAGTTTCAGCACACACAACCATGATAAGATCACTCATTCTGTTTTTTTATGACTCACTGTAACCTAAGAAAATATGTCACTATTCTGTGTCTTCTCAGCTTACCCTCATCAAAGGCCTACCTGCCTTTCAATAACTTTTTGTTCTTCTTGTCACAGCTTAAGTGTTAAGGGAAGCTTTTTCTTGCTAGCCGCTTTGGCTAGCCTGGGCTCTGCCACATTGTAGTCCCCAAATAACACACAAGATGCTGTATTAATTATGAAGCTGTTGGCCTTGCTTGTTTCTTACTGGCTAGCTCTGACTTAAGTAATTACCTCATAATTGTTAATCTAAGTATTTCTCTTACCGGAGAATAGTTCCGGGTTTCCTACCCCATGGCGTTATATGTCGACTCTCTTGTGTTTCTCCTTCCCAGAATCCTCCTGGACTCCTAGTCCCACCCATCTAGATTCCTATTGGCCAACAGTGCTTTATTAACAAATGTACAGGACTTCTCCCATCATCTCCTCTTTTCTGTTTAAACAAAAAGAAAGGTCTTTAACATAGTCAAATTGTATATAACAGAACAGTTATCAAATAAGAACATAGTTACAATATTTTAGCAAGATTTAAAGAAAATATCATCCATCCCATTCTTGTGAGTCCAAAGTTTTATATGTATCTTTTATCATAACTAAGGAAAACTATAATTACAACTATCTATCTTCAACTCCATCAAAGACCACAGAAGGATAATATATAAACACTAGGATTGACAGAGACATCTTACTGCCTGGACAGTCACCCGAAGTTCCTCTGTAACGTTGGGGCATCCATCTTCAGCCCATAGGCCACAATGTGTCCAGAAGATTTCTCAGCAAAGCAGGAAATTTCAAACTGTCCATCTGCATTGGCAGTCTGTCAGTCATTTCTCTGTTCTGTAGAAAGTCTGGTAGACACTTCCATGAAGCAGGAACCCTGCAAGACTGAGTTTAGCAGTCACTTTTCTGTGGGTCCTGCATGTCCAGTTTATACAGCAACAGTCAGTCTAGGCAAGAGCAGTTTCTTGCCCAAATGGCTAATCTTGCCATGTTGAAAGCAAACTCCATAACGAGTTTCTTCGATGCCCATCTTCCTCTCAGACGTAATTGGTGCTGCCAGGAGCAGACATTTCTCATTTTCAAGAAAAACCCTAAACCATTTTAAATGCCATTTTCTGAAGGTCTTTGAAAGGTTTGAAGACTGTTTATGTCAAATATATTTCTGTATATCTAGAAAACCTAACTTACCTAACTATAAATTCTGACTATTATAAGTAACTATCTATAATCTATTTAATTACGCATTGCATTTTAAAAGATCAGTATAAGCACAATATGTAATCAAGAGGAGAAATATACATATCACAAAATTGACCTTGAATTTGTATCAATAAATGAAAAACCATACCCATAACATAATTCCCCTTTTTACCATTAAAAAGAGATTGGCTGTGATCATTAGCCAATTATAAACAACCCATTTAAATGAAAACAAAGATTTATAAACAAGATGGGAATTAGGACGTAGCTCATTCCAAACTGCTTCCTGCTGGAAGGGGGCGCTGATCACACCATGGGGATCATGACAAAACTCAGAAACCTGTATAAGTCCTTATTTTCAGGGTCTGTAAAGCTCCATCATCTTAGCTGTCTCAATTGTTGGAACACCTGGTCCACTGCTTCCGGGGGACTTGATTCATCAAACCACAGAAGCCTGGAAGGAATCCTCAGCTTTTCATTTTCTGTAGAAACATAAATAAAAACTCCTTTTCCAAGTAACATATCCTTATACTTAAATTTTGAAGTCAAGGTATTTTCAAAAGATATAAGTTGAATTAATTTAGCAGCATTTATAAGCAAGTGTACTTTATCAGTTGTTCCTTCCTTAGCAATGAAAAAACTGAAAAACACAATAGCATACAGTATCCAGACTTTCTGTGTATTTTCCATCTTTACGTGGCTTATTTATTTATCGATTATTATGTTATTTATTTTACGTTTATTTATTTTTCTCTAAGACAGGGTTTCTCTTTGGAAATCCGCCTGCCTCTGCCTCTGGAGTAAATCCTACTGGCGTGTGCCACCACAACGCCGGCTTTTGTATTTATTTACCACTTTGTCCTTTCATTTTCTCTCTCAATCTCACATATATTTTTAAACACACTGTAAACCTTTAGAGGTTTGGTTCATCTAAGTCTGACTTTACTGTAAATCTTTATGTTTTTCTGGCCACGTGTCTTATCTGTAAAACCGCGGCTGTTTTAAACTGCCGGGTTTTTTTCAAGATGGCGGGCGTAAGCGTGACTCCAGCTTACCTCATTAGTCCATGCTGACCTCTAGCAAAAGCTGCCACTTCCAGCTGTATGTACAACTTTTCAATTGTTAGCAGAGTCTCTTAAAACAACCTTGTTGGTTTTTTTTTTTTTAATGCCGAGTCAGGAAGACTCCAGTAAGCGAGCCACGTGAATCTCGGCTTGTAGCTAGCAAAACAGAGCACACCTGAGAAAATGCTGCTACCAAAAATCTGTGCTTCTCTCTGTTCTTCTGTTTCTAAAATTCCTTTAAATCTTTTGTTATTTTGTGTGGAAATTCAATCCCGCTCCTGACAACCATTCTGTTAAGAGAAGCTTTTTCTTGTGAGAAGCTTTCCCGCCAGCCTGGTTCCAGAGCCGCTATCCTGCCAGCCTGGTTCTAGAGCCGTATCAGTCCCAAATAAACACACAGGAGGCTATATGAATTATGAAGCTGTTGGCCTTGCTTGTTTCTTACTGGCTAGCTCTGACTTAAGTAATTACCCCATAATTGTTAATCTAAGTATTTCTCTTACTGGAGAATAGTTCCGGGCTTCCTACCCCATGGCATTACATGTCGACTCTCTTGTGTTTCTCCTTCCCAGAATCCTCCTGGACTCCTAGTCCCACCCATCTAGATTCCTATTGGCCAACAGTGCTTTATTAACAAATGTCTATGCTGGTCTGATCCTCCTGTTTCAGCCTCCTGAGCACTGAGTTTCAGCACACACAACCATGATAAGATCACTCATTCTGTTTTTTTATGACTCACTGTAACCTAAGAAAATATGTCACTATTCTGTGTCTTCTCAGCTTACCCTCATCAAAGGCCTACCTGCCTTTCAATAACTTTTTGTTCTTCTTGTCACAGCTTAAGCTTTGCTTTTTTGACTTCATTGTAACATCTTGCACATTAATAATTTAGAATATGTTGCAGATCCTACAATCCCAGTGCCAGTGAGTCTGGGAAACAAGGAGGTTCCCAAGAGAGGTGCATGATACCCCAGAGAAGTGGAATGAGGCAAAATCTCCTGAGCACATTGGGACATCAGGCGAGGGGAGAGGGGACAAAGAAAATCAGAGGGGGATAAGAGGAGGGGAGAAGAAGGCATGGGGGAGCAGGAAGGTTGAGTCAAGGTACGAATAGAGGACAGCAGGATGAGAGATACCATAATAGATGGAGTCATTATAGGCTTGAGGAGTGAGCTGACTCTAGTGAGATCTCCAGAGATCTACAAGGATAACACCAACTGGCAAACTAAACAATAGTAGGGAGACTACACTAATAGCCCCTCCTTGATGATAGGGTTGATGACTATCCTATATGCCATCCTAGAACCTTCATCCAGGGTTTAATGGAAGCTAAACACTGAACTGAACTCCTGGAACCTAGTGACAGAAATGGAGGAGTGATGAACAAAGAGGTCACGACCATGATGATGATGAAACCCACAAAGACAGCTGACCGGATAAGGGGGGAGCTCTTGAATACCAGACTGATGGCTGAGAGGCCAACAGTAGACTGATCCAGACTCCATGAATGTAGTGCCAGGGAGGAGGCCACAGAAATCACTGGGGCCTTTGGTAGTGGATCAGTGTTCACCATGGTTTATGAATGAGCTACGGGAACCCATTCCAAATAGAGGGATGCTCTCTCATCCTGGACATAAGCGAAGGACCTAGGTCCTGCCCAGGATGAAATGACAGACTTTAGAGATCCCCCCCCCTGGGGAATGATGTGGGGATTGGGTGGGGGGTTGGGGGCCTAGTGGAGGGACAAGGGAGGAGGGGTGGGAGAGGGAGCTGGGACTAACATGTGAAACATTAACATTTCTAATTTAAATAAAAACATATATTGAGGAAAGAAAAGAATTATGTTGCAGGTCACAATTGTTAAATGCAGGATATTTCACCAAATGTTTCACATATAATAGTCACTCAATAAACTATTTGTTTAGTGAATGAATACATGTGGAGACATATTTTTGCCACTTTATTAATAAACTGGTCTTTGGTTAACTCTTGGACACATAGCATGAAACTGACAGTTCCTCTAGCCTTTGTCAACAACCTTCCTACATTAGAGGCAAAGTAGTCTTGGTCCATACTTTCTTTTCTTTTGAAAGGATAAATTATGTGTTTGCTGAGCAAACCACTTACATATCCAGGGGTCTATGCATGTTCCTCTTTTTCAGTTGAGTTGAACTTCTGTAGATTATAGTTGGAACATGATGAGTGTTGTTGAATGGGTGAACACATGTTTGTTCTGCCTTCCTCTCTGCCTCTGTCTTGTCAGGCTGCCAAGATCATTGAACTTGAAATTAAAGCGACTCATTGGATAATATAAGGCAATGTTTTGATTGCCATACTACTAATTTTCCTCTTACAGAGTTTTCAAAGGGTCTTTGAGGGTCTTCAATTATCTTTTAGGAAAATATTTGGACATTATATGGTTCATGTTACGAAACCACAGTCAGCAGTCCATTAGAACCTTGGAGCAAACATCTTCTGGAGATTAATTACACTAACTGAATTCAGTCATGTGAGCACAAACCAAAGTCATTGAGACAGTAGCCTGATATCTGCTGCAATAAGACGTTTCAAGAACTTATTTTAAATGCATTGTTTATCACCCTCTGATTGTGAAGAAACACATGTAAATACAATGAATGTGTTCATATTCATAGTTCATGGTTTCTATTCCTTTCTCTAAGGGTACTTTGTGAAATTCACCAAGAACAGCTTTCAACTGAGGGTTTACATTCTCAGTCTTTATACATGCATACCGTCATCACCTATATGTATATAATAAGTAATGTACCCATAAGGATATTTGAATTGTAATGATTGTAAATTATTGGTGCATTTTATTTTCAGATGAGGATTCTATTAGTTTTCTCTCTTTGGTCACAGATTTGTGCATCTGTGTCTCTATTTTGACCTGACAATCTACCTGGAAACTTCAGTGCAGCCTTCTTCTCCAAACTCTGATACTATGGAATATTTTCTGTAATATTGGCTTTTATTTAACTCTCTATCTTGTTCCAGTTAAGTAAATTGTATTTCCAGATGTACACAGCACAGTCTGTTATAAAGGTAATGGAAGGAACTGTCAACAAACAGCTCATGCTTACTGTGTATTGTGTTGGAAGCATGTTACGTGAGGATGGGTGCTAGTATTTAGCTGATTCATTTTGCTGTTTTGGTTTGACTGAGTTCAGCAGCCTGTCACCTTCCTAATACTCTTAGCTTCAGGTCAAATTGGCCCACAATATATTACTGTTTTACATACCACACACGTGTGCCACAGATGGTCATTTTTAATTTCAGAACTCAACTGCAATAAATTCCACACATTAATATTTGGCTGAGATTAAGTGCCAGGAGGCTACCACAGAAAACCCATCAGTCAAGTTCATCTCTGACTAGACATCAGTGTTCCTGTGGCTACAAGACAAACCTTTGTATTCCTTCTCCTGGGACACAGGACCCTTGCTCTCTCTGGGAAAGATGTAAATCTAGTTCACTGGCTCACATTTGTTCACAAGCTGTGCAAAAGAAGTCAGGGTCTACCCTCCCTCCTTTCTTCCCTCCCTCCCTCCATCCCTTTTCCCTAGCTCACCCTAACTAACTCAGTTTGGCCTCACACTTACAATCCTCCTGTCTCAGTCTCTAGAGTGCTGTACAACCATTCCTGGCTTCTAGACTCCAGATGATTTATTAGTTTATAAACCATCTTGCATTGTGATTTGATGGTAGAGACAATATTCCTGACACATGATAGCAATTTGGTAAATATTTGTTAGGTGAATCTATAGTTGAATGAATGAATGAATGAATGAATAGTATCACACTTGGTTGTTAAAATATTTATGTAGGTGTGTTTTTTAGAAAGTTTAAAAATATGGTCAGAAGCATAGGTAAGGTTTTTACATCACTGAACATCAAAGAAATATCAGTAAGAGCCAGGAGCATATCTCCACACACCTTATGAGATGGTTCAAATAAAATGATTACCAGGAAGCTCTCTTGCAAGAATACAGAAAAGTTGGAGTCTTTAGACACAATTTGAGTTTTATGTGCCCAATTTTAAGCTTTTAGAAATGCTTCAGTGAATTATGGAGAATATGCTTAACTGCTTATCTCTTATTCTCACCACAGTACACATGGTACTTAACATGATCTATAAAATGCCCTAAAGCTGAGCACAGTCTAGATTTCCATACAATATGTGTTTGCTATTCAGTAGTGTCAATGGGGAACATGTTAAAATTGCTCCTTTCAAAACCTGCAGAATCCAAATTTGCAGTTAAGCAAGACCCTGAATGTATTCACAAAATCCTGAATACACCTCTCCCACGTGTCAGCAACATTGATTTCAGTCTCTTTCTTTTGGTCTCCTTTCCATCTTTCCCTCCCTTCCTTCTTTCTGTGTCTACAGAAAGAACATTTTTCAAAATAAAAATATGTGCATATATGTTGTTAAGACAATATCTCATTTTTAAAGTTCATTTTATAAATTAAAATAAAAATAGTTCCCTTCAAAATAAGAATAAAAAATGCAGTGATGGATCTTGCCTGTAATATCTGCACTTGTGAGGGTGAGACTGGAAAATTAGCCTGCATCTGAGTTTGAAGCCAGCCTGAACTGTAGAGTGAGACCCTGTCTCAAAAACAAAGTGAGATTAATTGAAAGAATCACAGGATTGTAATGACACATATAGTATTTGTCACTGGCTTTTTGTTAGACAGTTTATATTTTAAGTTCTGCTGAATAGTATCAGGAATAATTCTGTTATTTAGAATAGTATGAATAATTCACTTTGGTGACTTTTCAACAGCATTAGGACAATCTTTAGCTGAACTACCACTCTGAAATTATGAGGACACTCTCTTAAGTAAATGATAATTATTGTGTTATCTTTTACCTTCATTATAACTACTAATGGTTGAGAATTCAGACCCAAAACTTATCACATGGTAATATGGTTTAATGTAATTATTTAAAATGATGGGTAGGAATGTGTGAACTTACTACTGAAGATTTGCTACTCCCAAAGTTTCTTTTTTATGATATACCTATGCCTTAACTACTGTATGATTATAACATCAGGATTATAACTTCAGGTAGTAGGAGGAGGGGTAAGGGAGGGTAAAACAGAAGAAGAAGGAGTGATAAGCAATACTAAGGATATTTGAAAAATCCATATAGAATCATTATATATACATATATATATATAGTAACCTAAAGTACATGTAATACAAATAAATTTATATCTATATGTACATAAACACGCATACATATTTCATTTATTTCAAATGATGTTATGACAATTGAGATGATAATGCTCCCCTTCCAAGAGTCATAGACAATGTAACAAAAATTCCACTATCATATGTGAGAAACCTCCTTTTAAGTTGTTGGTCAGTAGAGTCTAAGGGACTCTCAAAACAATACAGTCTATTGTAATTGCCCTTGGTTACTTTCCAGAATTTTCAGTTACGTCCCCTTTGCTGAGGACACTACACACTTCAGAAATAGGACTCATAATGAGAGAAGGATCTAGTCGGAAAGTCTCCTCTTTGAGGACGGTTTTGTAATACTGGAAGGTGCTTTGCAAGCTGCCAAGGAAAAAGAGCAATCAATAGCCCTACCCAACCGTGATGTCCACGAACTATAACAATGACCAGGACAGCAAAATATCCCTAAAGATTCAGTCGTGAAACTGATATCCTGGTAGTAACCAACAGCAGTCTAATTGTACTTGAGTTCTGTTAGTTTTGCTCAGCAGGAAAGAAAGGACTCCTGGTACTGGGAACTAGAACAATTACCTGTGGCTAGTAAAGTCACAAATCTTAGAAAGTAGCCTACTCTTGCCACTTCTTGAACCAGCACAATTCCTGGCTGTATTCTAAATTACTGCATCCTTATCCAAGAAGCTTCTTGTTGCTGAATGTCGAGACCATTGCAGAAAAACCACAACTGGTCAAGATACAAAGAGAGCAACTGACCATGTGCTCAGTGCTTTTGAAACATCTACAACATAACTGTACACCCAAGTCTTCAGGAAATACTATGGACAATGGAGCAGAAAGTTTGTAAGACCCTGAAGACCAAAGATCTGTTGCAGGATTGTATCTTCTATATAGAACTGGGAAGGTGTACTTGTGAGATCTCAATAATATGGTTGCCTGAATAGGACCAGCATGAATACAACACAAGGTTGGTATGCCAATGTGGATAGGAGCGATCTCATAGGAGCCCACTCTTAGATGAAGATCTGTGGGTAATAGTAACTAGCTGTGTTTGATCTCCCATCTTCCAATTTTTTTCTTGATGTTGTCATCAGCATTAACCTAGGAGCTAATCAGAAACAGGCACTTTCAGTTCCTGCCTGGAGAAGACAGCAGCCGAATCACTGGGGATGGGTCAGTAGTATTCTAAATGTCTGATACTGTTCAAGTTTAGGAGGGGTTGGGCAAAAATTTCTTGCTGTTGATAGAGTACATTGTGTATTTAAACCAGAAAAATATCTAAAAGACCAATCTGGAAGTTCGAATGTAGCACAAGTCTTACTTAATGACTTTTTAAAAACATTGAAAACACTGTGGAGAGAGATTAAAATGTATTTATCTTCTGGTATGAAGGAATATATTACCTTGACTGTGAAGGGTGCCATTCTAATGCACCCTTTTTGTATTGTATAATCAGTTGCTTTGAATTTTATTCTTCTTTTTTATAGGGCTAAGCATGTTACAAACAGAAAACTGGATCCAAAATTGGAAATTCTGACAGAAAACTTGTCAACTGTTTTTAGCCAGTCACACTTTGGGAGAAGAAAGGCAAGAAATGAAGTAACTAAGCATCTTGGTCCAAAGGCTGGTTAATTGCAGTGTCAGTTTGCAGGCAAGCTCAGGGAGGATAAGGGAGAAACAGCAAGGAGTGGCAGTTCTGGGAGCCACAAAGTTTTGGTCATATGGTTGGGTTTTGTATTCTGATCACCATTTCCATTTTGATGCTTTAAAATAGTTTAATGATATTTAGTCCATACAGCCTTAGTGATATAATCTGGTTGGATTTCAGCATATTCCCAAATTAAACAACATATTAAATACTTCTACTATTCTACAAAGAAGTTCCTATATCCATTGTCACTGCACCCTTCTTTCTTACAGCAACTATCCAAGACGAATTGCACATTAATCTACTTTTTGTCTTTCTGGATTTGTTTACTGGAATTTCCATTTTATGTGGGATCTGATAATAGACATCATCTATGTCTAGTTTTTCTTGTGTTTTCCTGTTTGGATTGGATCTCATGTGATACTTTGTTGACCTGCTTTGAATCCAAAGATGACTACAATTTTATTTTTCCTGCTTTTACATCCCGAGTCTTATTATTTAATTGGTTATATTTTGGTGGCACACCTATGCTGAAATTGCTCAAATTTAAAAGGAATGTACCTAAATGTTTCTGCATAGAAAATAATTTAGGGTTCTCTTGTTAAGGAGGAAGGAGGAAAAGGGGCAGTTAATTCATGGGATTCCAGTTCCAACACCAGGATTATAGGAGCTAACAGAGACTACACTGCTAACCAAGGAGTCTACATGGGACTGACCTAGATCCTCTGTACATATGTTACAGATGTATAGCTTGGTGTTCTTGTGAGACTTCTAACAGTGGGAGCAGAGGCTGTCTCTGACTCTTTTACCTGTTTCTGGGACCATCTTCTCCTACTGGGATGTCTGGTTGAGCCTTAATAGGAGAGGAGGTGCCTAGTCTCATTGTAATGTGATATGATATGGCTGGTTGATATCCATGTGAGGCCTACCTTTTTTTAAAAAAGGGAAATGGAGGCAAAGTGGATTGGGGTGGGGTAAAGGGAGATGGGGGGTGGGATTAGAGGAGGAGGGGCAACTACAGTCAGTATGTAAAAATAAATGAATAAATAAATACAAAATATTATTGGTTTACTGGGTGAATGAAATAATGAATTGAGGAGATATTTCACAATCATTTTGAGACTCATAATTATAATTATAACATAAAGGCTAATATACCTCATAAAGTAAATTATTCTGTGCAGAATTGCTCACCAACTTGTGGGTAATTATCTTCTGGATACATAATCTTATCCATCAATCCATTCATCCATCCATCCATGAAGCATAAAGTACTTGTTAGGAGTCATTTAGAGATGCACATACATACATACATACATACACATACACATACATACATAGATAGATCTCCCCTTTCGTCCTGTTAAAAGTGACAAGTTATTCAGTTTCATATACCTGTTTTGTGAGTTCTCAAGTTAGAAATTTGATTTACCAAGACACTTTCAGAGAGTCTACTAGTGTATTCACTGATAGTTCTGTTTTGTGATCTTCTATTATTTTATCATTAATGCATCTCTAACAAATAATTGTCTTTGAAGTTCATGTCTCACAGAATTAGAGTGATGTAAGATAGATGCTCACTTTTTATTGATTATTCACTATCATTCTAAAGACATTTTATGTATTTGATAGAACAAAGCCTTGAACAAATCTGGTGAGTGGGCCATCAGGAAGTAAAATAACATAAATCATCAAATACTTAACTGGAATAGGCTTTGTGAGGAACAGTTAGGGAATATAGCTCACACACAACTCACACAGAAATAAAATTTAGGTGTACGAGTGATCCAAGGAATTGATGTTTAGTCAAAGACCAAGAGAGAGAATGAACAATCATTCAAGCAATAAATAGGAGTAGATACTTGTAGACTAGAGCATGAGGACCTCAAGGTAGATTAAGTCAGGGGACCATCATGGGCCAAGGCTCTTAAGAACATTTTGCATCTCTTGATGTAATTTCTTTGTTCATGTGCCATGCTTGATGCTCATCCATTGGAGTGGAATTCCCTAATATTTCTCTAAATGGGACCTAAATTTCCTCAGTAATTGTGTATTAAGTATGAAACGTATTGGGATAGTATCTTGTTTAGTTCAGATTTCTATAATAAGGTACCACAGGCTGTATAGCTTATAAACAACAGACATTTATTTCTATGCATTTTGTAGTACATTGATGTCTAAGATATAGTACCAGCATGGTTAAGTGCCTGCGAAGGCATTGCTTTAGACTGAAGATGGGCAATTTCTGATTATATCTTTTCATGGTAACAGCTTGGTATTGGCACAAAAATAGAATAGACAGGTAGACCAAAGGAATCAAATTGAACACCCTGATATCAACCCATACATGTATGAACATCTGATCTCCGACAAAGAAGTTAAAAATATACAATGGAAAAAAATAAAACATCTTCAACAAATGGTGCTGGCAAACTGGATGCTGGCATGTAGAAGAATGCAGATAGATCCATGTGTATTGCCATGCACAAAACTTAAGTCCAAATGAATCAAAGACCTCAACATAAATCCAGCCACAGTGAACCTCTTAGAAGAGAAAGTGGGAGGTACCCTTGAACGAATGTATACACTAGATAGCTTCCTGAACATAACACCAGTAGCACAGACACTGAGGTCAACAATTAATAATACATAGGACCTCCTGAAACTGAGAAGCTTCTGTAAGGCAAAGGACATAGTCAGCAAGACAAAAAGGCAACCCATAGAATGAGAAAATATATTCACTAATCACACATCTGACAGAGGGCTGATCTCCAAAATTTACAAAGAACTCAAGAAGCAAGTCTCAAAAACACCAAAGGATCCAATTAAAAAGTGGGCTACAGAACTAAATAGAGAATTCTCAAGAGAGGAGTCTAAAATGGCTGAGAGGCACTTAAGAAAGTGCTCAATATCCCTAGCAATCAGGAAAATGCAAATCAAAACAACTCTGAGATACCATCTTACTCCTGTCAGAATGGCTAAAATCAATAACACCAATGACAGTTTATGCTGGAGGGGATATGGACAAAGAGGAACACTTCTCCACTGCTGGTAGGAGTGCCAGCTCGTACAGCCACTTCTGGAAATCAATATGGAGACTCCTCAGGGAAATGGGAATCAGCCTACCACAAGACCCAGAAATTCCACTCTTAGGCAAATATTCAAAAACTTCACATCCATACAACTAGGACATCTCTTCCACTACATTCATAGCACCATTATTTGTAATAGCCAGAACCTAGAAGCAACGTAGATGCCCCTCAACTGAAGAGTGGATGGAGAAAATGTGGTACATTTACACAATGGAGTACTATTCAGCAGAAAAGAACAATGGAATCCTGAAATTTGCAGGCAAATGGATGGTACTAGAAGAACCATCCTGAGTGAGGTAACCCAGTCACAAAAAGACAAACATGGTATGTACTCACTCATATGTGGACTTTAGACATGGATCAGGGAGTGCCAGCCTAAAATCCCAATGCCATAGAGTCTGGGAAACAGAACCTTCAACCAATGGCTGATGGAAGAGGAAGCAGATACATACAGCTAAAAGCTGAACTGAAATCAAGGAACCCAGTGACAGAGAGGGAAGGCTGATGAGCATAGGGGCTTAGGCTGGTTTATCCCACAGAAACAGCTGACCTGAACAAGGTGGAGCTCTTGTACCCCAGACTGATGGCTGGGAATCCAGCATGGGACTGATCCAGGCCCACTGAATTTAGGGGTCAATGAGGAGGTCTAGACAATTTATGGGGCCTTGGGTAGTAGAACAGTATTTATCCCTGTCATACAAATGGACTTTGGGTGCCCATCCCATAATGAGAGATGCTCTCTCAGTCTGGATTTTACGGGAGGGCCTAGGCCCTGCCCTGGATGAAATGGCAGACCTTGGATACCCCAGATAGAGGAAAGGAGTGGGGGTTGAGCGAGGGTGTATGGGGGTTGGTGGGAGGACATGGAAGGAGGGGATGGAGAGGGAGAGGGTCCTGGGATTGACATGTGAAGCAACCTTGTTTCTAATTTAAATTTAAAAATTAAAAAGACAAAAAAAGTAAAAAGAAAGGGCTGATGAAGCTCTGTAATGTCTTTCCTACAGAGGCATCAATTCTATTGTTATGAACCAAACCTACAACCTAATCACTTCTCAATATGAATGGAGTTATATTTTTATATGTGAAATTACTATATCCTGCTTTTATGTTGTAATAGACATCATCACATACTAAATACTAGGAGCATCTTTAGCCCAGTTACCTATTTTCCCTCATGAGAATTACATATATGGGGAAGAACAAAAAGTTAAAAATAATGACAAACCGAAAGTGACAAGGAAACTTCAGCTGCCTATTAGGTAAACCATCAATTATCTTCACATCAAATATTTGGATGCTATATGTAGTCTGACTTGGTGATTGTATATAAATGTCTGTGTGTTCTTCATATTATAGCAAGAAGAGAAATAAAGATACATTCCAAGCTTTTTTTTTTTTGCTTTATCCTTTTATTACTCTTTTTTTTCTTTTTTTTATTCTTTTTTTTTTAATTTAGATAAGAAACAAGGTTGCTTCACAAGTCAGTTCCAGGTCCCTCTCCCTTTCCCTCCCCTCCTCCCGTGCCCTCCCCCCATCCCCCCCCCGTTATCCCCTCGTTCCCCCAGGGAGGGTGAGGCCCTCCATGGGGGTGTCCATAGTCTGTCATTTCATATAGGGCAGGGCCTAGACCCTTCCCCAAGAGTTCAGGGTGAGAGTGCACCTCACATTGTTCTATGGGAGTCCAAAGTCCGTGTGTATACTTGGGATGGGTACTGATTTTTTAAACATTCAAGTGTTTATATGGTGAAGTGTGGGCCTACTGTGTGTCATACCTTGGGGATTCTCCACAGATGACTTGTGAGCATATCCAGTGTTCCCATGTACATTGGAAAAATAAATAGGCATGAATTTATATTCAGTCTGGACAATACTTGGCACTTGCCACAATCTTAGCCCAAATGGGATTTCTGGGAGGTACACTAAGGAGACATCATTGATGTTTTCCATGTCTAAGGGCCAGATTTTGCTTCATTGAATCAGACTCTGGAGTGATTCAATATTGGTGAATCTATGCTCTCTACCACAAAGCAAGACCACATCTAATTGGCTAACCACAGACACATAAGAACCAAGCCCATTGTGAGATTTCTCTGGGGGATATTTCACAAGCTCAGCTATTCATTCTCGTTAAGGAGTTCTTCCTTATACTCAATCTTATAATTCTGAGGCTCAACTTACTTTCACTACTGCATTTCAGTAGAGATGAGAAAAACTTACTCTCTAATCAGAGCCATTAAAGCACCTTTTCCCCTGCAGTGCTCAGCTTACAAAATAGTTTGAACTTCTTTCCATTTTTTCACCTGATTACTTTTAGAGATCATAATGACCACAATGTCTATTCCAATTGTTATTGGGAAAGGCTTTTTTCTCCTGTTATTGACAATAGTTTCTTTTCTAATATAATATATCCTGGGAATAATTTCCCCTCCCTCTTCTCCTCTATCAGAGGTTAAAACAAATCTCATAAGAAAGTGGACTCTTTTTCTTTTATAAGCTAATGTTCTGTCTTCCTCACCTAAATGAACTTCCACTTATGTAACTAGAACAATACTTAGCTTTCCAAAAAACACATTTCAGAATGTAAAACCCCATAAAATATGGCTATTTGGAAGAATATAGTAATTGTTAAGAGGAAGGTAAATTGTTGTTATTTAAATTTTAGAGAATGAGAATAAAACTCTGCCAGACTTCCCATTCCTCTCAAGCAACCTGGTTCTACACTATCTGCGGTTCTGTTAGCAGAGCCTGAACACAGTGGGCTTGTGGTCATTCTTGGTCTTGGTTTAGAGTTTCTGGTGATGCAAACAACTAATCATCATAGCTTTGTGGGTTCCAGAAGGAAAGAGCAAGAGTCATAAATTCTACCTGCTTGAACTTGTGCTCTACCAATATATGCTACAGCTATGGCCAAAGAACACCTTTTGAGAGTAGACGCCCAATGGCAGGGCTCGAGGTCTGCAAGCTTGATTGTTGTCCCCAGGGTTTTGGCCGTACTGCCCATGCTGAGGGCAAGGTAGTCTGCAGCAGCCTGGATCTCATAAAGTTCCTGTCCTTTGATGCACATCCCAGCTGCATGATCACCCTGACTCTGGGCAACAACAGGATAACTGAGATGATTCTCAGCCATACTTCATTATTTATGGGGCTTCAGAAACATTGAATCAGATCAATGACTCATTGTAATAAGATTTTACATGTAACTGTTTGGAGAAAATAGTATGCTGTGTGACACATAGCATATTGCAACACTACTTTAATAAATGAATGTGGAATAGAGAGATGGGAAAGATGACAGAACTGAGCAGCATGTGCAGTTAGAGAAGTAACCATGGCTGAAACACCTCACAATCACTCTGAGTCTGAGTAACAACATATCTGAGATGAAGAATGGTTCATTATCTGGATCACATCTCCTCAAAAGACTGTGATCTGAGATGCTTCCTGAGGCCATATGAATGTCTAAGATTTGTGCTGCCAATGGAGACCATGTCAGTTTTGTGCTGCCACTGGCTGCTATGGTCAAGGAAGCTTTTATTGCAGACTGCAGACTCATAACTGAGAATGAGAGACATCAAAGGCTTCTGTGACACCACCCCAAAGAGATCCCTTAAAATTTGTAGTAAAGATGCTGAAATATAGTTCTTCGTAGTTGATAGATTCTGTCTGGGGTGGTTAGTGGGGGTTAATGGGGAAGAACGCAGTGTTCTTTTACGGGCTGGCCGCTGGAGTTTAACCATGTTTCAATGAATATATGGGAAACACAAATTGGAATTGGTGTTTTTCATTTTGTTTCATTTCTTTTCTTCTTTGGGGGGGCACAAGGGTGTGAGGGTGGGCTTGGGAGGAATAGGAATTGTGTGTAAGAAACTCCCAAATAAATAATAGAACTATATGTTGGGGAGGGGAAGAATACTTCACACCTCTTAAACATACTTGTTTTTTCTCTATATGTAACAATAAAAATCAAAGGAAAAGGAAGTGTCAGGTTGAGGGGAAGTAGGAGGGTTAGGAGGGACTGGAGGCAGGAAATTTAAGGGGGAAGTGATACAGTTTTATTTTAATTAAAATATATTTTAAAAAGAAAATGTAACTGAAAAAATGACAGAGGCATTGCTGACTTGGAACTTATATTATGTAGTGCCTTTCATTAAGAGTCTTACATAGATCAGGTAGTTTAGTTCTTTAGCAATATTGTCAGACTTCTGTAAATTTTATGGACCAGACAATACAAATACAGTGCCTTAGTGGTCTTCCCAAGTATTCATAGATAAAAACTCACAAAGTCAGGGTTTATTTTATTTTAATATAATTTTATGAATATGATGCTGATGATGACTTTGTGTGTGTATGCGTGTGTGTGAGAGAGAGAGAGAAAGAGAGAGAGAGAGAGAGAGAGGGAGAGAGAGAGAGAGAGAGAGAGAGAGAGAGAGAGAGAGAGAGAGAGAGAGAGAGAGAGAGAGAGAGAGAGAGAGAGAGAGAGAGAGAGAGAGAGAGAGAGAGAGAGAGAGAGAGAGAGAGAGAGAGATATCTGCCTTGGTTCATGTGTGAAGGCAAGAGGACAATTTCGAGGAGATGATTATCTCCTCTGTGGAATCTGGGGATCACACTCAGTTTTTCAGTATTGGTAGCAAGCATCTCTACCTATTGTGCCGACTCTTTGACCCACAAAGCCAAGTTCTTTGCTTCCTGAGCCACGAAAGAAAATGGTTTGCCTTCTGTCTTCTTCTGCTCATTGAGCTTCGCGATTGAGGTAGATTGGTTATGATAAATGATCCCAATGTTTGATTCACATACTCACATCTGGTGCAATATTGAATTATAACTTTTCAGTCAAATGTGAGATCCATTTCCCTACTTTCCTGACTTAGTGATTGGATTTTGGTCAATACAATGAAGCAAAAACAGCAGAGTAGCCCTAGCAAACCCAAGGAATTGAAACACCTTGAGCTGCTCCATTATTTTTCTTAGGATCCTGAAAAGCCTATGACAGAGAATCACAACCTGGTCGAAAAAATGTGATTTTTTTTTTCTAACAAGCTATTCCAGTCATGGACGAGAACCCAACCTTGACCATTAAACAAAAACTACAAAACAGGGCCTGAAGTTAGCCAAAATTTAATATATGAATCCCAAGGAAGATCAACTTAGAGCCTGTTTGAATTTTTCAAACTGTGTTGATTCTGAGTATCATAGGAATCTTATTCATATAAATTTATAGTTTTCTTTGTCATTATTCATTGAGTGTAAACTTCTGGAAGGTAAATTTTCTTATCAGCACATCCTTATATGCTAAGTCCTGAAATTATTATTGTTTTATTGTCCTGAATCTTTGATGAGTAGCTCTCTGTTTGTTAGCTATGTGCTGTGTATATTATGTATAGTATGTTTATTTAGTTATGTATTATTATAGATTCAGATAAGGCTGAATGATACCATGCTTCTAACTTGAAGATAATATTAAGTGTATCAGTCATACATGATCTTCTTGGCCATTGTGTTCAACAAAACATATACCATCTAATATTTGCTTTCAGTGAACATTTCCAGGCTTGCAGAGTGTCTCCTGATACCACTAAGAGAGAAAAAATACTGGTTTAAATTTGTTTCTGAAAAATAAAATCTATTGTGGAAATATTTTGCAAAGAACTTATTGAGGAAGAACTTTTAGGAGAAAATGAGTGAGAAAAGCATAAGAAGTCAGAAGAAGCTGGGTAAACACAGAATCTGTCTGGACCCAAGTTGGCAAAGTCCTACAGGGAACCAACCAGCCTGACCTGTTCCACAGAACTGGTGCCATTTTGATGAGCATGGCTACAGGACCCACAAAGTCACCCAGTGGATTTGTGCTTCCATGTGTGTGGCTTTCAGACATTAACAACTCTGTAGAGAAGGGGGATGCTATGAGTCATTAAATCTCAAGTATCTCGGGGACTGATCTGGTGGTTCAGTAATGAGCACTTGGCAAGAAATGTTTAGCTTCTTTTTTTATTTTACTTTTGTAGAAATCACATCACAGCCATGCCAAGTTTAGGGACTCACAAGGTGAAAAAATTCAACTGGATTCCTCTATGCTAAGATATAGGGGAAAGAAAAAGCAATTCAACTATGAGGCTCCATATGTGCTTGTCTATCAATACACATAATTTATGGATATTGTATATTGTTGGGACAAAATACCCAGCAAAACTAACTTTAGGCTTTATTTTAGTTCAGGGTTCAGGAGTTCATTCAGTACACAAATTATCACATATTTTGTCGCTAGCCAAGTTCCTGATAGAGTCCTTGATCTTCTCTGAGAACTCATAAGCTAGGCTTTCATTATCTCTACTTTCCTTGGCATGCTTGTCTTCTAAGTTTCAACCAAAATGGCTCATTAAACCCTGCTTGCAACATTTCTACATTCTTTCTGTGAAACATTTGCAAGGCCTAAGAATCACATGATCAGTTTATCACAGTAGTGGTGACATTCCTAGGTCTTAGTCTCCTGTATTAGTCACCTTACTCATGATTGAGACAAAACACCTGACAGAAGTGACTTAGATGGAAAAGGTTGATTTTGGCTCACAGTTCAAGGGTTCATCTGTCATGGTGAGGAAATCACAGCAGCAGGTGCTTGAGGTAGCTGGTTGCAGTACAACTGTAGTCAAGAAACAGAGAATAATGAATGCTGCTACTCAGCTGATTTCTCCTTTTGGTTTAGTACAGGATCATAGTCCATGGAACCATTCCCTCACATTTAATAACAAGAAGTGGATAATCCTACTTCAAATAATCTAAATAAGGAATTCCTTTACCATCATGCTCAGAGCTTAATTTAATCTAAACAATTCCTCACAGCTATGCCTGAAAGATTGTTTCCTAGGTAGTTCCAGATCTTGTCAACTTAACAATCAATATTATCCATAAAAGATACATATGTAGGAACATATGTGAATTTTTACAAGCATCTACGTGTTTCTACATCTATAAAGAAATATATTCAAAAGCAGATGGGTCCCTATGTGTGAAATTTAGGAACAAAATATCAAAATATAAAGCGTTATCAAAATTTCAAGTGATTAAAGATGTTTTTCATATTTCTTTATTTTAGAAATGATTCTTACCTGCATATGTGATTTAATAATCACAAAGCATATGAAAAATTTTGTAGAAACAATGCAGATTTTTTGAATTTTCTTTCCTCCTATCCTATATGAACATATTGTACATGTGTTATGAAATTTATCCAGATCTCAGTTTTTGAGGTTTTTGAATCAACATTAACTGAATGAGTACAGTTCTCTCACAGAGGTGACAATGATAAAAACAGGTGAAAACTTTTCCTTTAAATGCCAAGAGGCAAACCAGGAATAAAACATCCTGAGGACTTCATTTACAATAAGAAAACATCTTAGTTTTTACTGAAAACCTTCTGTAGATAGATTTTTCTTATTGCTGGCTATAGAGTTTTCCCACTGGAGTTAGAAGCACTTAAAATGAAAGGAGAATGCTTTCTGTTACCCTGGAAGGAAGAAGTGGACCTTTTAGCAGGGCACAGGTCTGTAGAAGAGGCAACTCCAAAAGCAGGTGCTGAGCAAACTGTGCTGAGTGGTCAATGATCCAAATTCACAGCATCTGAAGACTAAAAAGAAAGCTGTGTGCAGAGTTAATGTCAGGAAGTTGTGTATACTTTGAAATCCAGAGCAGAACAGAAAGCCATTTGCAGGTTTAGAGTTCAACCTTCTATCTCCAGAACACACACTTCATATTTTTAGACAGGGTTTCTTTGTGTAACAGCCGTGACTGTCACTTTGTAGACCAGTCTGGCCTTGAACTCACAGAGACTCACCTGCGTCTGCCTCCTGAGTGCTTGGATTAAAAGAGTGTGTCACCACCGCCGAGCTACTTTCCATAAATTTGAGACCCTAAATATAACTATTTATTTAGTATTTCTACTTGGATATCTCACAGATATATCTATCTTAGCATGGCCAAAACAGAATTTTTCAACTCATCCCCATGCCTGGTTCTGCTCAGCCTTTTCCATCTTTGTAAACAGTGGTGCTATTGACCCATCTACCCAAGTCAGAAGCCTGCAAATCATTCTTGACTTCTCTTTTCCATTTTCTTCCACATCTGATTCATCAGCAAGTCCTGTCAATTATCCCTCCAAAGTATACCTCATTCCCATCGATCTTTTTCTTGAGAACTCACATTCTCTTGAATCTGCCATCATTCTTTATCCAGGAACTGACAGTAGTCTGAAGACTTGTTTCTTCAATTTCCATTCTTGTGGAAATTTGGCCCTCATCACAGTGGTAGAGAGCTTTGAAAGCTAAAAACAAAACAAAACCAAAGATCCAAAACCAGCATCTTTTCCCCTAAAACCATTGTTCTTACAATGCTGCGACTTGAATAGGTGTCACTTAATGATACATTCATCAAAATTTTGACTCCAGTCCTTGCAACTACGGGGAAATAGTAGAAACTTGAAGGGATCATGCCTAGCACTAAGTCCTTGGTTGCTGGTGACAATGCCTTTGAAAAAGATGTTGGGACTCCAGTTTCTTCTTCCCTCTATTTTGGTTTCTAAGTTCCACAAAGTGAGCACCATAGTCTAACATGTACTGCCACCGTGATGTACTCTAACAAAACACTCAAAAACAAAACAACCAAGCACTCCTGGCCTGGAGCCACAGAAGTATGGGCAAAATGATTCTTCTGTCTTTGTAAGTTGATTATTTCAGTTATTTGTTGCAGCCATGGCAATGTGAATAACATGCAAAATTATAATCTATACTTTAGGATCATTTCCTTGGATCACAAATGTGTGAATGATCTGAATTATTTTTCCCATCTCCAGCTACTACTCCCTGCTTTTTATCTGAAGAAAAATTCACTGGTCTATTAAACAGAACTCTATCTATATAGAATCTTCTTTCTGCAACAGGCTCTAGATCAATGGTGACAGAAAATATTCTGCTTGTATTTGGCCCATATTAAGGAGATGGGACTTTTGGAAGATGTTTAGATCATAAAATCCACTCTGATTATGTAGCTATGAAGGGCAGCTTTGCTTGTTGTCATCATCTTGCCTTCTACTAACATGATGATGAAGCAGGAGGCTCTTGGTGAGATGCTAGGACACGAATACTATACTTGGCAGCCTTCAGAACTAGAAACCAGAGGATTCTTTTTCAGCATTAATTATCCAGTCTCAGCTATTGTGTTGTAACAACACAAAATGGAGTAAGATAGATCATGATTATAAATTGAAATTAAAATGTTATGTTTGGATATGACTCAGTTGATAAAGTACTTGTTTAGCATGCATGGGTTACTGGGTTTGACAGCCAGCATGGCATAAACTGGAATGATAACACACATGTGTGAAATCCAAGCACTCAGGAGGTAGAGGCAGGAGGATTAGGAGTTCAAAGTCATCATAAGTTAGAGGTGAGCCTGGGCTACATAAAATCTTTTCGCAAAACATAATTTTAAAATAAAGTATTAAAATTATCTGGAAAACAACCTATAATTATAATTATTCTTTGCCTTAAACCCTTTGTATAATGGACAACTACATCTTTGAAGTCATAGACTTGAGTTTCAAATACAAGTTATTTCAAATCACAACTGTTTCCAGAATTGGAACAAAGTTTATGTCTTTCTTATTATTCTGATTTATATTTTTTTGTAATAGCAAAATAATTTCCTGAACCCTCATCTCCAATTTCATCAAAAAAACCTCACAAGATAGTCTGCCAATTGGAAAAGTGTTAAACATTCACAAAATCAAAAGAATTAATTAAAAACTTTAATGTGCAGAAGCAGCAATGTGAATTTCAACTGCCCCATTGTCACATGCTATGTGAAACTCATTAAAGTTGTCAATACTGTGATTGTATTGTCATATTTAATGATAAGTGAGATGTTTGCAAATTTACACATGCAGTAGGCATATGACATCTTTCGCTGCTATGCTTCATTGTTGATTAAATAATTTTCTTTGTCTTATGATTATAATGCAAACAAATCTGACTCCCAAGGCTTTTACTACAATACAATTAAATGCCAGTTAAAGATAGGGGTATATAATAAGAAATGTGCCATTAGGCAAGTTTATTATTGTGCACACATCATAGACTAGTTAGACATAAACTAAGATGACTATGAAAACACTAGATGATATCATCTAATGTGTGTAATCCATCAATGACTACTCAACCACATAGTCATCTAGTTAACACCCTCTCTCTCCAAGGTGTTCACCTAACTTGAGGCTGAGTGAATGGACTGAAACAGACTGCAGATTCTATATAAAGCATCATTTAGCTTTCTCAGTGTATGTAAATAAATATCCTTCAATTTTCATCCAAAGTAATTCTTTACTGATCAAGTATTGTTTGTGTTTCTGGAAATTATGTAGGCTATAAGGGTACAAGAAAAGTCTTAATTCTATTTAGCATAATTTCAGACCTAGAGGAGAATTATTGCAGCAGACTTCTAGTGACTCTACAAGGTGCAAGGAATTTTCTGATGGAAGTTGTTGCTCTCAAGCTAGCAAAATAGAATTCACACCAACACATACAAAAATTACCCCTTTTCTCTTGTCCCTTTCCCATTCCTTGCAGCAAGCTGGTGTCTAATTGCCAAAATGTTGGCCCTGTTAGTATTTTCTGTCTGGTAAGTTACATTCATCAGAGTCAAAAGAATTTAAAATTACCCCTAAACGACTTCTCAGGGAAAGCAGCTCCTGGCAATTAAAACAAAAACAATAATTTATAATAATCATATATTGACTAAGTTTGGCCATAATATTTATAAATAACCATAGAAACATATGACTAACTGCATCTACACAGTTGTTTCCAAGCCTCATTCCTGGTCCAAAGAGTCACATAGCACAATCTAATTTGCCAGGTGATGGTGACTATTCCTTCCACGAAGATAGAGAAATTACACTTGCCGTAGTGATGCTTTGATGACCCATGTCCCAAGCAGACTAGCCACATCCTCACAGTGTCCTGATGACTGATGATTGATGGAAATCTCATCCAGCCATGCTGAGATGATGTCAGAATGGGAGCTTCAGAAGCAGTAGACACATTCAGAATATAATTGCTTTATACTCCATTCTCCACACCTAGAACTGAAACCAATTATCAGAATGAAAAGAAATGCAATATTGCCTCAGATTATGAGTTAAATCAAGATAATGATGAGTATTGTCACAAAGCTGTGGAATCAAAAGGGCTGCTAGACCAGCCCTCTGTGAGGACATAGTTTCTGTATAGTAAGTTCTGATCTATGAAACCACACAAGGAAAGGTGTGTATCATATTGCCACAGAGACTCCAGGAGAATGGAAACAGCTTTTGTGGCATGAGAATACCATGAACGCAAGTGGGTTTTCCAAGATCAGAAACATTTTAAGCCTCATGCCACTCTTGATGCATTGGTGAGATGTAATCTGCCCCCTACACAATTATTCCAGGCATTTAAAATAAGTTCCAGGTATTCTGGTATCTCTGTTTTTAGAATATTACAGTGAAAACAAAGGAAAACACTGGTTTGAATAGAGGATATGTATTAAATTAAGTAATTGGTTATAAAGACAACATTATAAGCTTCACTGCTGACTTCAGTCTAGTAGGTAGTTGAAAACACTCATAAATTATTCACATGAGCCTCCTCTGCTCGCTCCTTATCTTTGTCTTTCACAACAAGGTAACTCTATTTGAGACTTACAGAATTTTTAGCCTCAGCCAAACCCTCTGATTTCAGCCCATTTAGTTAAATTTGAGTCTTTAAGAGAAAGGAGTTCTGAATTTCTACACTTCCATTCCAGCATTCAGGAAGAAGAGGCAGGTGGACCTCTGTGTGCTCCAGGCCAACTAGGGCCAGTCCAAGGTTCATATTATCATATCCCTCTTTGGCAATTTATTTGTTGCCGAGGTTATTTCTAGTCTTTCATGGCAGCAACTTCCCAGGCACGCATAGAACAACCACCTCGAATTGGCTACCATTCTGGAACTCACACTCAGCACCAGGCATGCTCCTGGCAGGAGGACCACACGTGATGCCAAGTTCCTCACAAGGCATCATTTTGGGATAATGAGTTTTGAAATTAGAAACCATAAATATCAGTCAGCATGATCTTATCAAAATTCTATTAACTCAACTCTGAAAAACTTGAGTATCCGTGTTTGTAAAGAAGGGAATATGATTGTAAACTTCATACTATCACTGAAAAATTTATGTTGCTTTGTCCAATGTTGGGCACATATAATCTTCTCAGTAAACACTAGTTGCTATTTCCTGTGTCTTAAAGCTGGGTATGAATGGACTCTAAGTACCAAGTAACTGTAACTGAGTTCCCCTAGCGCCTCATCAAGAAAGTAGTGGAATCCTTGAGAATTGTTGTTAGTTTTGGCAAAATTCTTGGGAAGGGGAAGAGGTGGCTGTAATGGCTGTTACATGGGAGGGTCAGGATGAACTGAGTCATTCAGTTCAGCAAACTAATCTTGTCCACAATAACTCATGGAAAGCTAAGCTTTAAGTCCTAATCCAGCCATATAGTCCATGGAAATTCATTTGTATGCAGCACTGGCAAGCCTAGTGTGGGTCAGAGGAAAGTGACTAGACTATGACATTGAAAGGAAAGTCTACAGGGTCTTAACTGAGGGAGTAGCTCAAAAACATATGGTACCTAGTCATACTTGTTTCATCTAGTAGAAGACGAGTTTTGAAAGGTAGAATTGTATCTTGAACTAAGATTATAAATTGATCAAAATTCCTTTTTGTGAAATGGACTTTATATTTTCAAAGGGTTTTAGGTTTACAATGTTGAACAGAAAACAGAGAATTTTTTCCACCTGTCTCATCTCCATATCTGTATAACCTCTCCTACACAACCAAAATTTAGTATTACATTTGTATTTATCACAGATGAACTTTTACTGTTGTTTTATTTTCATATCATATTTATATTAGAGATCACTCTGGCTGTCTCGCATTCTTGAGGCTTTGATATATGAGTAACAGCTGTCTGTGTTCATTAGGAGTCCAAATGAGAATAATTTAATTGTCCTAAATATCCTTTGCATATTTATCCTTTCTACTCTTCAAACTCTGGCAAGTACTGCCATTTTTGTTATTCCTTAAATATTCATATTCCAGAATGTGAGCTTTTCAGTTTAGCTACTTTTGCTTAGGTTTTTTTCACCTTCCTGAATGATTTGATATGACAATTTCTTTTAGTATTCCATACTATTCCATTGCCTGCATACAGCACATTAATATTTCTATTCATTTTCTAAATAGTATAGCTTTGTTGCTTTCAAGTTTTGAAAACTAGGAATAAAGTTTCTAAATATGTTCTTGTTCAAGTATTTCTCAACTGTGGTGAATAAATACAGAGGAAAGAAACAGCTAGATCATAAGAGTAAATTATTTTTTATTTCCTAAGAAACTGCCAAATGTCCATCCAGGATTATCGGTGACATTTGAATGAGAGTTTTTCTTTTTTCTATAAAATGGTGTTTTAAATTTTGACTATTCAAATTGGTGTTCAGTAGTTTACTTTGATGTTTGATTTGCAGTTCTCTAATGAAGCATGTCACTGAACATTTTCCTACCTCTATTTATCATTTCTATATCTTCTATTTATGGTGAGTATTCTTGTCTTTCACCTTCACCTTTCTATCTTTTTCGCGGAGGGGTGGTTTGATTCATGAATGCTTTGTGAGTACTTGCCCATAGAACTACATCCACAGCCTCCTTTACCTGTTTTAAACTCAAAGTGTTACTTTTCTTACTGCTGGGTTGTAAGGGCTTCTTGTAGTGGACAACTGCTCTTGCTCTGCACTGCTAAGTTGCAAAAGTTTTTCGTGTGTGTGTTGATTCTGTTCCAATTTTTGTGACAGTGGCTTTGCAACCCAGCATTTTTCATTTTTAATGTGATAAGTTTATCTATTCTTTCATAATCCTATACTTGGTGCCCTAGCAGGACTTTAGCATCATATATAAGATGATACTTATTTTTCCCTGTGTTGTCTTCTAGAAGATTTGTTTTACTACTACCTATTTAGGTATATGATATATTTGGACTTTCATTTTCAAGGGTATAGGAGCTGTGATTAGTACTTTATTTACTTTTAGAAGGGGTTAACACTTGTGCAGAGAATTATTTTGTTTATTTGTGTATATTTCTTTTTCCTTCCTTATTATATTCTGCAAAACTGAAAAGGAGAGTTAAGAGGGCACGTCTTTGTTCATGGTTACTTTACTTCAAAAACAGCTAGTGCCTTATTATTAAGGCTAATGTTTGCTGTAGGATTTCTGTAGATGCTCTTTACCAAGTTAAAAAGGTTCCTTCCTTTCCTTGTTTGCTATTTTTTTTTTAATTTTAAGTGGCTTTTATTAGAGGTTTTACTGCATTAATTGATATAATCATGTAATTTCTCTTTTTTAGCCTGCTGATGTCAAGAATCACACTAACTTCCTAGAGCCTTGACCCAGTAGCTAGTTGAAGCAGAAACAGGCACCCACAGCTGAGCACTGAGCCATACTCCCAGAATCCAGTTGTGGAGAGGGAGAAGAGATGGCCAAGTGAACCGAGAAAGAACTGGAGATAACCACAGAAACAGTTTACCTTACCTAATGAGAGCATGCAGACCCTAGAGGTAAAGCGGGGGAACTAGCATTGGACCAAACTAACACAGTCTGTGAAACCTCTAACAGGGGAGCCAGGGTTTATTCCTAGGTCACAAATGAACTTTGTGAACCCTTTCCCTATGGAGGGATATTATTGCAGCCAAGATATGGAAAGGGGGGCCTGGGCCCTCCCCCAAATGATATGGACTTTGAGATCCCAGTGGAGGGTCTCACTATCCCTGGGGAGTAGGTGGTGCTGAGATTAAGGGCTCGGTGGGAAGCATGGGAGGATGGGAGGGTGAGGGGACGGGGGGATGGATATGTAAGTAAGAGTGTTTCGAAACATAATAAAAAATAAATCTCAAAAAAAAGAATCACACTAACTGATTTTTGAATACTGAAGTATTAATGCACACCTGGGTTAAATCCTACTTTGTTATAGTAGATAATTATTTTTATACATTTGTGAATTGGTTTGATATTATCTTCTAGGATCATTTTCTCATCTATGTCATGAGAGGTACTGGTCTATAATTTTCTTCTCATGTTCTTACTTGATGTTACCCTTAGGTTGATGCCAACCTCACAGTCACTAAGGAAGCTGTGCTTCTGATCCTATTTTTTTGAAGAAAGCTTAGAGTAGTAATCCTCTCCCCACCAAATGATTCACAGAATTGTAGTGAGTCCATCTGTGCCTAATACTTTGTATGTTAGATAGTCCTGACATGTTGAGTGAATATCTTTAATAAATAGAGTTCTACTCTGATTGTCTAATTTTGTTGTAGATATAGCTTCAGTGGATTGTATTTTTCTAGGAATTGACCCATTTCATTTAGGTCTTCACATATATGAGCACAGAGTTTTCATAAAATTCCATGACTATCTTCTTTTATGTCCATGAGTTCTGTAATGATGACCCTCGTTTTTATTAAGCAACATGTCTAGATATTATTTATTTTACTGTTCTTTAAAAAGAATCAGCTTTTTGCTTCGCTGATTGTCTGTACTAAGGTGAAAAAATCCATCAATGGATTTGACACTTTTTCATTTCATTGATTTCTTTTCTAATGAGTTTTCCCCCTTTTGGTTATATCCTCACTAATTTACTCTTATTTCCTAGTTTCCTAGGTGACAGTTTTTTCCTCTGCCAGAATGTTTCATTCTCTTCTATTTCTTTCTGGTTCTAGAATTATCTAGGATATCCACTTGTGTGCTTACACAACTTTTCTTTCACACTTCCTCAGAATATGGACCCCCAGAATCCTCAGAATATTGTCCATAGTTGCTGTAGACCTCATTTTGGTAACTTGATACTCTTGCATTGTCTGAGTCTAGTTCTGTCCTTTGTTTTGTCTCTTCAAACTGTGTTTCTACCCACTTTAGCACCATACTCTGCAAATCTGACAATTGGCTAAGAGGTAGCATGTAAAGCCGTTGTAGTTAATACTCTAGTAATGTGGTGGTGGCCAGGTCTAGGCTAGAGGCAGAAATTAATGTAGTTTTTCTACAGTTGTATGATTTTAGACCTCAGGATTTTAGTGAACGTTTCTCTGGACTGTAAACTGTGCATCAAGAGCCTCTCAGTTCTCTTTGCTCTCACAACTTAGAGGGACAGGATGGGTACAGATATCTACAGCTGCTTTTCCCTCATCATGTAGAAAATAGATTGGGAAAGGAATTATCTATTGACTTTTTAAAGGTTGGTTATAGTCTAAGGAAAAAAAATAGAAATAAAACCAAAATGAAATCATGGTTTATGCTCTGGCAAAATATCTTTTTTATTATTTTACTTCCCCCCCTCATATATGACATCTCAACTGCAGTTTTCACTCTCTCTTCTCCTCCTAGTCCCTCCTCTCCTCACATCCCCTCTTTTCTAGATCCACTTTTCCTCCTTTCTCTTCAGAAAATGGCAGGCCTCCAAGGAACATGAATCAAATAATGCATAACAAGTTATAGTAAAACTAGTCACATCCCCCATATTAAGGCTAGATGAGGCCACTCAGTAGAAGGAAAGGGGTTTTAAAAGAAGTCAAAAGAGTCGGAGATAGCCCCTGCCCTACTGTTAGTAGTATTACAGGAGCCTCAAACTACAGAACCATAAAATATGTTCAGAGGGCATAGGTCAATCCCATACAGATTCCCGGGTTGTGTGTTGAATCTCTGTGAGTCCAAGTAGTTGATTCTGTAGGGCGTTTTCTTGTGGTGTCTTGACCCTTCTGGATCACAAAATGCTTCCTCACTCTCTTCTGCAGGCTTCCAGGAGCTCTACCTAGTGATTTTCTGCTCCCATCAGTTGTTTGAAGAAGCCTCTCTGATGACAATTATGCTAGATATGAGTCTGGTTACAGAAGATGGCTGATTCATGTTATGTATCTCCCCTGGAAATGCCACTCAATTCCAATCCTCTCTCCCAGTACTCTTTCACTCCATTCCACCCCTCCTATTTTTGTCAGAACCTGTCCCCAGTTCACCCCTGAAATGTGTTCTATTTCCCCTTCCCTGGGATATCTATGTGTCCCCACCTTGAATCTTCCTTATTACTTAGCTTCTCTGGATCTGTGGATTGTGGTATGATTATCCTTTACCTTATAGCTAATATCCATTTGTAAGTGAGTACATATCATGTATGTCTTTCTGGATTGGGGTTATCTCACTCAGGAAATTTTTTCTAGTTACAGTCATTTTCCTGCAAATTTCATGATGTCATTATTTTTAACAGCTGAGAAAAACTCCATTGTGTAATTGTACAATATTTCCTTCAACTATTCTTCTAGGTTATCTTTATCATACTATCTTTTTGTTTGTTTGTTTTTTGAGGCAGGCTTTCTTTGTATAGCCTTGGCTGAACTGGACTTGCTCTATGAACTTTTTCTTTATTGGCCTTGAACTCACAGAGGTCTGTCTTTCTCTGCTTCTTCCCTAGTGCTGAGATTAAAGGTATGAAAAACCACCTCCTGGCTTACTCTTCATAGCAGTATTATTTTTAATGGTCAGAAACAGAAAAATATTGTTTTGAAAGTAATCTTTGCTTTAAAAAAGAAATAGTCTAATGCATTTCTAAATGTCTACTTCTTTTTGCTAAAACTAAATGTAAAGATTTGTCTCCAAACTTTACTGTTGAATATGCTGATAAAATTCATAAATATGGAAGGACACTCAGTTAAGATTGAATGAATGAATTTTTCCAAATATTGGATTAGAAACCATTATATTATTTACTGACAGATCTTTTGTTTTTGTTTTTGTTTCATGCAATAAACCATTGCCCTCTTTCGATGGGAGAGTAGAGTCTAAGTCTACACTAGCTTATATAGAAGATGAAAAGCAAACCAAGTGATGTTGAGCACCATAGAGCTTTTTCCTAGCTATTAGTGACCTTAAGTTGGGTGACAGTGTCACAGATAATCAACAGCCACCAAAGGAAATGAAAGCTAACAGCTTCTAGGTTACTAAAGTGACTAAGGAAACACAGACAAGGTCTAAGCATAATGAACCTAAGTCTGCTAAAGGAAAATGATAAGGAGCTCCCGAGAGTTGGCAGAGGTACAACACTGTGTTTCTCTGTTCTATGAGTTCCTATGCCTTGTGCTTGGGATTAGATGGATACTTAGGTGACTTTTACCAAAACTGGCCATTTTTGAGGTTTTGTGGTTCAGACAGTAAGTAGTTCACAGAACCCATATAGGCTTTCTGGTCCTAACCATAGACTTACTCAGCTGTTTAGAGGAGGAATCCTGTGTGTTCCTTTACTAATTCATTGTCTACCAAGAACCCTGTTGTTACTATAACTCTTTCCTGTCAGCCTTGGCCCACTGCCATGTCAGCCCCAAATGAGCTTAATTACTAACCCATTTCTATTAATCTAAGTATGTCCACGTTGTCTTATCTTACCGGAGAAATGTTCAGGGACCTGTTAACTCCTCTGGCATCCTACATGGTGACCACTCTCTGGCTACACCGCCTCCTCATCTCCTAGACCCACCTATCTTGCTACCCTATTGGCCACAGTGTTTTATTTATCAACCAATAAGATAAACATATTTGCAGAATGACATCTCCTATCACCCTATCCTTAATGTCTAAGAGGAGTTTAATCCCAACTAACTGGGATACTGGCACGCTTCTGAATGCTGTGTTTATACCTCACTATTTCTGTTAAAGGCTTACAGCTAAAAGTTCAGATGGTTATTCAAAACATCAAATAACTGGTAAGTAGAGGTATATAACTGAATGACTTTCCTACCTAAGCAATTTGTGACAAGAGAAATAATAGGAAACCATGTTTATGGGAAACCTAACAAGAATCGTTGAAAAGGGGTGGACATGAATACTTTTGTCTTTATGAGATATGTCATGCATAGTGAAATTACTGAGTTACTTCACTAAAGAACAAAAGTAGCCCTGATATGAGTGAATTCCAATAAAACTTTATTTATAAAATCAGACTTGACTTGACAGTTTGATGTCATCTGTTACTTTGTGCAGTTCACCAAATAGAGATTATGTAGTGGGCTATTAAGGAATCTGGGGAGGCCTAGAGGACTCGCTGGAATGGTAGTTTTGAGAAAGTATCTGTGGGCATTGTATTCAATACTTTCCTACATTTGTCTGATTGGAATCTATTTTTCTCAACTATTTTAGTTGATACAATTTTTCTTGTGAACTTTTGGAATTCTCATGAATACTGAAGCCTAATAGATTACTTACATCAATAATAAGAATGCCAATAAGGAAAAGACTAGACAGACAATTGCAAACACTTCAACATCAGTCCAATTGTAGTAGAAGAGGAGGCCAGTGGTTGGGGTGAGGGAAGCCTTGGCTGCAAGAAATTTCTATGTGAAGAAGATGCTCCCAAAAAAGTTAGATCTAAGAAGAGGGACATTTCCTGGTTTTCAAGGGATCTCAGGTGTAGTAGAGTCTCCTGCTAGGACTTGTGAAAGCTCTGCAATGAGAGCCTCATTGGAAATATAGGGTTAAATTTAAAGAGCCAGCACCCACAGCTCTCAGTGAGCAATATTTGCAAGTGCAAAAGCTTTTTACTGCTTGGAAATCTGAGGATGCGGAAGTGGAAAGTTGGTTCTCTGTTCTACTGCTTTCTTGCCCTGAAGTTAAGATTTGATTTTGTCAGGTTTTCAGTCATGGAAATATTCACCCAGTTCCCTCTGTGCTGCTCTCAAGACTCAAGAAAAAAGATCAACATCTGCCTAGCTTAAAAACTTTCCTCCCCATTTTTGAAAAAATTTAAGTGTGTGGGTACTTTTTTGCCCATATGTCTGAGCACCATGTGCAGGAAATGCCTATGGAGGCCAGAGGAGGGTGTTGGAGTTCCTGGAACTGGAGTTACAAGTGGCTGTGAAGTGTCATGTGGGTGCTGGGAATTGAACCCAGGTTCTCTGCAAGAGCAGCAAGTGCCCTTAATGGTTGAGCCATCTCTTTAGGTTCCCACTAATTTTTACAGGTTTTTCTCCCTCTACATGATTTCTGCTTTATTGCCAATAATGGTAGTGCATTAAGCCTGTGTTACATTCAACTGATCTTTTTGATGTGATAGCAATTTAGAAATTAACATACAGTATTTGTAGAAAAAGTGTTTAATTTTCTAGAGAGATTTAACTGTGATTTTTATCTCTGTACTATTTCAGATACCTTTTAAAATTAGTGGTTCAAGACTGTGCCAAACATACATAAAAATTAAATGACTTTATTGTTTTGCCAGGTATAATTACAGTTCTGATAGGATCATTTGATGCCAAGTGAATCAAATTTCAGCATACAAGTAACAGTTAGGTACGTTTTCTTTTCCATATAAATTAACAAACATGACTGTGATTTTTAGTGTTTGAGTAATCTGATGATCCCTAAGTTTTACTAAAATGAAACTTTATTTTCTGAAGGCATTGCTTTGTGTTACTTTAATGAGGGTAGATTATATTCTCTTATTTCTTCAGCTAAGCACAGCTCTAATCTCTGCTGACACAGAAAACAAGCAGAATGGGACTGAGAGCTGGGGAGAAAACAGGGTGTCTGTACTCATTAGAGATCAAGGAAGGATATGGCAAGGAGCTCCTTGTCTTTATCATCATCTGAGTCTTGGTGATGACTAATACAGCAACAAAGAAATGGCGGCAAGTTGTGACAGATGAAGCCCCGAGAGAAAACTTCTTTTCTGTTCAAGGTAGCCTTTTAATATAGAAGATTTTCAACAACAATTGTTTGCCTCCTTATTTGTTTATTTTTTGAGACACATTCTCAGTTTATGGCCTGAATTAGCTGGCGCTTACTATGTAGCCCAGGCTTGCCTTGACTTCATGGATGACTTCTACCAGCCTTCATTTCCTGTCTCAACAATAATCATACTATTCCAATTCAATACCTCAGAAATAAGCAATTGACTCTGGTCTTGCCCAGCTAACAAAAGAATAATTGGACACTTAAATTTCTGAACTCTTAAGGTTGGAAAGGCACTCAAAAAAAAAAACAGTAAAATGACAGAGAAAGCCAATAAAGGTGTGGAGCTTGCATCCCCACCAAATGATGGTGGGGTGCCCCTCATCATGGTGTAAGTAAGGACCATATGAATTACTTGAATGTCCAAACCAATACATTCTTACTGATTTGCCTATTTATCTCTGCATTGGAATGTTTTCAGTGGAAGTGAAATAGAGATCCAGGCTTTGCATCCTTTTTCCTTGGTTATGAGTCTTTCCTATATTGGTGTCAGCAGAGACTCTGTGGTAAGCTACAACTCCTCTGTTGAATACCTTACATTTTTCTCACAGAGTCATGACAAAAAAGAATGCTTTCTCTTCAATATCAAGAGCAATTATTACTTTTGGGGCAACAACAATGAACATCACCTACACCTTAGTTGCCAATGGAAGATGACCTCTGCCATCACTTGGTAACAGTGAGATGGAGTTCCCCTTCCTCTGCACAAATAGTATCAATGGATGCAACTAAAATGGGTTTAATCAGAACCAGCTTCTCATGAATCAGTAGAGAAATTTGATCCTTTAAAAAAAGAGAACGAAAGGACTCAGGCCAAGATTATATAGGATCATGAACTGAAATAAAAGGAAGATCTGTTGATGTCAACAACAGGAATATTGGGATTATCTCACAAAGATTAAAAATGGCTAATAAAATGTTAAATATGTCTTTAGAAGCATGGTGAAGAAAATAGAACATCTAAGCAAAGAAATAAGAAATATAAGCAAAGAAACAAGTCCCATAAAAGGAATGTAGATATAACAAAATGGAAACTGGAATTTTTTAATTAAGATTTTTAATTTAAATTAGAAGCAAGCATGCTTCAAATGTCAATCCCAGTTCCCTCCCCCTCTCCTCCTCCCCCACTCTCCTACGACTCCCCCAGCCTCCCACCCAATTCCCACTCTTTTCCCTAGGGAGGGTAACACCATCCAGGGGGATCTCCAGAGTCTATCATTTCCTTCAGGGCAAGACCTAGGCCCTCCCCCAAGAATTCAGACTGAGAGAACATCCCTCATTGTGGGATGGGGCACCCATAGTCTATTTGTATGCCAGGGATAAATACTGATCTACTACCCAAGGTCCTGTAGATTTCCTAGGCCTCCTCACTGATATCCACACTCAGGGGGTCTGGATCAGTCCCTTGCTGGCCTCCCAGCCATCAGTCTGGGGTCCAAGAGCTCCCACTTGTTCAGGTCACATGTTTCTGTGGGTTAAACCAGCCCAGTCTTGATCCCTTTGCTCATCAGTCCTCCCTCTCTGTCCCGTTGCTGGGTTCTAGGAGTTCAGTTCAGTGTTTAGCTGTGGGTGTCTGCCTCTGCTTTCATCATTCACTGGATTAAGGTTCTAGGGTGGCATATAAGGAAGTCGTCAAACTCATTATCAGGGAGGGGCTTATTTTGCCAGTTGGTGTCATCTTTGTATATCTCTGGAAATCTCACTAGTGCCAGATATCTCCTCAAACCTATAATGAATTAAAACATATTCTGAAGAAAAGCTCAATGCTTGAATATAATAGCATAAAAGATTAAACTAAAAAAAAGAATGAATAAAGTGGAAGAAAAATAATAAAATTTGGGGCTAGGGAGATGACTCAGTGGTTTAAAGCATGGGATGCTCTTCCAGAGGTCTTGAATTCAAATTCTAGCAACCACATGTTGGCTCACAACCATCTGTAATGAGATCTGGTGCCCTTTTCTAACGTGCAGGCATACAAGCATGCAGAAAACTGTATACATAATAAATAAATATCTTAGAAAAATAAAATTCACAGGAGGAAACAGAATGAAAAATATTCAGAAACTTACAGACCTATGAGACTATGGCAAAATATATAACATACATGCATGGAGATTCTAAATTGAGCAAAAAAAGGTGTCAGTGAAAAAAATTGTGAAAGATATACTAACATCTTTTCAACTGGGTGAGAGATATACATCCACACACACACACACACACACACACACATACACACACAACACATGACAAACAAAAAGTCTTAGTTTTCTACAAATTAGAAAATTGCAAATAAATCTATGAAAGAAATGCCTTAACTTATCTTCTATTAACACATGATAAAGAGAAAAATCTACAGAAACCAAATGGAAACTTTAAATCAAGAAGCCAGAAATGAAAGCTCAATCTATTGGGAGTGGGGTGGGACAATGCCAATATCAGATTCCTCAACAGAAATGGCACAGCTCAGAAGAGAGCAAGGAAACAAAGACATTCTCAGGTAAAGAAAAAAATGATCAAAAGCAACAGCAACAACAATGACAAAAAACAAACAAACAACAAAGAAATCCATGGTTTTATCCTAAAATAAAGGTAAACAAATATTTACACAAAAATATTAGAGGAACAATCTTGGAACATTAGGAGTTAATAAGGATGAAAATTAGCTGAGCAGTGTTGGCACATACCATTATTCCTTGTACTTGGCAGACAAAGTCAGGCAGATTTCTGAGTTCTAGTCTTGCCTGGCTTAAGAGAATGAGTTCCAGGATAGACATGGGTACATAGAGAAACCCTGTCTTGAAAAACATAAACAAAACAAATGATAATGAGCCAAGAGAAAGAAAGGAAGGGAGAAATGATTACAATTAGCTTTCCCTTTCTCAGTTTTTATAAATTTATGGAGGGTGGCTGAAAAACATAGTTACTGTCTATACTTTGAAATGTGTAGAGGTGACATAATTCAAAGTACTGTACAATAAATGGGAAAATAAAATACATCAAAGATGATGTTTCTGTTCTGACAAAGGAATAAAATAAAAGTTTCAGTTGACCACACTGCCAAAACAAATTTACATTCCAAGAAATCTGCAAAAAAAATCATGAAAGATCAACTAAATTGTGATTATGAAATATTATTTAATCACTCACAGGAAGAAATTAGAGAGACAGAATCAGATGAAATGTACAAAATAAATTCTAAAAATTAAAAATTTAGCTCTCAGATCAATGTTTGCATTAATTTTAGTTAAGTTAAATGTCTATTAAATTATAAAAATAACACATTATATTAAAACCAAGATCAGTTTCAAGATAAAAATTAGTTCAAAATCGATTAGAAATTCATTTCAAATAAAATGTCCTAAGAAGAATAAAGGCAAATAATGAAAAAGACACAACATGCAAAGTCAAACAAATGAAAACAGGGATAACTATATCAATATTAGTATGGCCAACTTTAGAGCAAATAGTACCTGATGTAGAGAAAAAGCACTGTGTATAGTGAATGGACTAGCTTACCAAGATGGTACAAGACATTAATGGGTGTGTAATAACCTAACAATGTTAAAATGTGAGAAGGAAGGAAAATCAATGTGTAAAGAGAGATGGTCAAGCCTAAAATTATGATTGGAGACACTAGTATGCCTCTGTCAAATTTTGATAATATCTGGAGAGAAATCAGCAAGGAAGAAGCCAGTATTACCATTAGCCATTCACCTTCTCATTGACATTTGTAGAGCATTCCATTAAATATTAAAATACCCATTATGATATTCATAGAAGATATATGCAAATTGTTCATTTCACAGAGTAAAAATAAGCCATAATATATTTAAAAGAATTAATATCATACTGATGGGGGAAGCCCTTCTGTGTATATGTTGCTCTATTGGATGATAAATGAAGCACTGTTGACCAATATGTAAGCAAGAAAGGTGGAACTAGGAGTGCTGGAGGATTCTGGGAAATTTAGTCAAGGGTAGAGAGTCACCATGTGATCCCAGGAAGAGGGGATGCATGAAGCTGCGACCTTGGTAAGATAAGACCTTATAAAAATATATATTAGTAATTATGGGTTAATAATTAAGTCAGAGCTAGCCATTAAGAAGCCATAGCAAATGGTCAATAGCTTCATAATTAATACAGTGTCTTGTGTGTTATTTGGGAACAGAGACAGCAGCAGGACCCAGATAGCTGGCAGAAAAGAGTATACCTTACATCATACTAACTGGGTTTTTTTCTCTTCAAGACAGGGTTTCTCTTTGTAGCTTTGGTTGTCTTGGAACTCACTCTGTAGACCAGGCTGGCCTTGAACCCACAGAGATCTGCCTACCTCTGTCTCCTGAGTGCTGGGATTAAAGATGTCTACTACCACTGCCTATCATACTAACTGTTCTTTACTAATAATAAATCATGCTGATGGCAGAAGATCAATATAGAAACAAAGAAGTATAGCTTTTGAAATAATCTACTAGAAGTATCATCAACGGAAATTTAAAATACATTTAGTTTCATAAATGTAATACTTTAACATAAAAAGAAATGCAACCTTGTAAACAGCATTAAATACATTAGATAATAGTAAACCACCCTTTTATTACCTCATCTGAATGTGCCTCTAATAAGTCACTTGGCTAATGGCAGAGTTCTGTTTTCCTCCTACAGGAGACTACTGAATTCATGAACTTCCATAGCCAGCCATTGTCAGATTAGCTGAATTACATCCTGCAAGTTTTTATAATAAACTTGAGAGAGGTTCAGTCTGTAAGTTCTGTTATGCAAGAGAATCCTAATACAGGGACCATATGACACTTAAAAATAATATGTACAGCAAAGGACAACATCATTTGAGTCAAGAGACACCTTACAAAATGGAAAAAGTACTTGCCAACTGTACATCTGACAGAAGATTAGTTTCTAGATTTTACAAAGAACTGAAAACATTAGACGTTAAAAAACCAGACAACGCAATTAAAACTGCTGCATAGACCTAAACAGAGTCCTCAAATCATGGAATTTAAATGGTTGAGAACATTAAATGAATTTTCAACATCTTTAGCCATCACGGAAATACAAATAAAACCACTATGAGATTTCATCCTATCTAGTCATAATGGCTAAGATATAAAAACAAAACAAAACAAAAATGTCAAACTCAAAAAAAAAGGAACCTCTCTTCTAAGCCCATCTCCATCCCCTAGAGACTCAGTCTCTTGGTGGGGACCCACAATCTCCTACTAGTTCTTTCCCAATTCCCTTTCAGCCTTTCCTTCCAGCCATCTCCATTACTTTGTGACTCCATAGACATATAGAATCACTCTCTTCCAGGGACCCATAGCTACTACATTAGGCTGGGACTCTAATTAGAACACATTTCAGCCCTCATCAGAGTCACATCTTCTTGAAACAGATGGAAATTTTCAGAGACCCAGAGTTGGACAATGTGCAGAGAGTAAAAAACTTTGAAGCATTCATTCCTAAATGGGTAGTCTTCATCAAATCTTTCTCCTCAAGACTAAGAATCTATGTTGAAAGGGAGATCAAAAGATTGTGAAAGCCTGGAGTTGTGTGAATGATTTCAGGGAAACAGCATTTTCTAGACACAATAGGAATGATACACATATAAACTCTAAGAGTCTGACATTACAAACAAGACCAGCACAGGTTCAAGCCAGACAAACTCTCAACACTGAGAATTGGATACAAAGTCCCACTCCTAATCAAGAAGCTGTTTGTAACTGATACATGATGAGACACTGAAAATTGGAGAGTCACTGGGTGTATCAAAACACACTGTAGGGTAGGATCCAATCACAGAAGTAGTTGGCCAACACAAAATCAACTCCATGTCTTTTTGTACCGTTTTTATTTGTGTCTTATTGCTTTTATTTGTTTCAATTTTTGATGAGTTTGTTAGAGAAAGAGCATAAAGTTGGGTAGGTAACAAGGTACTGAGGATCTGGTAGGTGTTAAGGAAGGGAAAATATGCTAAAATATATGAAAAAACTGCTAAAAATGATGATACGGCTTATTCACTGCTAGTGGAAATGCCAACTGACAGGGCCACTCTGACAATAACTGTGGAAATTCCTTCAACATCTAAAAATAGATCTGCCAAATCATTTGGTTATGCTACTCTTAGGAATACATATAGATGATTCTGCATGTTATTCCAGAGATATTTGCACACAGATGTTCATTATTGCTCTATTCACAGTAGCCAAGAAATAGTAACTGCCTACATGTTCATCAAGTAATTGCATAAATGGATAATGAAAATGTGGAATTGTCTTAGTTAGGGTTTCTTTTACTGTGAAGAGACACCGTGACCATAACAACTCTTATAAAGGAAAATATTTAATTTGAGTGGCTTGCTTACAGTTCAGACGTTCAGTTCATTATCATAATGACAGATCATGACTATATGCATGTAGACATGGTGCTTGAGAAGTAGCTTAGAATCCTACATCTTGCAGGGAACAGGAAGTGGTCTGACTCACTGGGGCATAGCTTGAGAATATATGAGACCTCAACATCTGCCTCCACAGTGACACACTTCCTCCAATTATACCACATCTATTCCAACAAGGCCATACTTCCTTATAGTGCCACTCCCTTTGGTTATCATTTTCTTTCTAACAACCACATTCCACTCTCTAGCTCCCAAGGCTTATAACCATATCATAATGAAAAAAATTCATTTATTCCAACTTCAAATTTCCCCATAGTCTATCATAGTCTCCACAAAGTTTTAAAGTCCAAAGGTCAAAGTCTCTTCTATGATTCATGCAATCTCTTTAAACTGTAATCCTCTATGAGATCAAAATGAAAGAAAAAATTCCAGATCATATACTTCCAACATATAATGGCACAGGATTCATTGCTATTCCAAAGCACAGGTAAGGGAGTATAGTGAGGAAATACTGGACCAAAGCAAAACCAAAACCCAGCTAGGCAAACTACAAACTCTGCGTCTCCATTTCTGATTAAAAGCACTCCAGATCTCAAATTCTTTTCAGCTGTGTTCACTGCAACACACTTTCTCTTGTGCTGGTTCCACTCCCTGTTAGCAGCTGTCCTTGGCAGGTATCCCATGGCTTTGGCATCTCCAAACCCTTGAGGTCTCCAAGGCAATTTAACAGCTTCATTCAATGACCTCTTTAGGCCTCCATTCAGGGACATCCATGACATATGCCTGACCTTAGTGGCTTTCCTTAGATACAAAGGCAAATTCCGCAGTCCCTTTCTACTGTCCTTAACTCCAGAACCATGTGGCAGAAGCTACTAAGTTCTGCTCCTTGCTGGGGCTAGAACATGGCCCCATCCTTTAATTATATCTTCACTAGATTTCTGTTTTCCTTCACTGCTTAAGCTTTGGTGTCCTTGAACTTGCTCTGTAAGACCAGACTGGACTCAAACTCAGAGATATGTTGTCCTTTGCCTTCCAAGTCCTGAGATTAAAAGTGTGTCCCACCACATCCAGCTTTAAGTTTTTCTTTAATTTCTTTTCACAAGTTGGGAATTTAGCTGAATGGGATCTTGTCCTAAATTCACCATTCTTTTCATTCTATTTCTTAATCTGCTTATCTCCTTAAACACAGGATTTAGCTCCATTCTACTTCCTGGTACCCTTTTTCTCAATATGTATATTTTGTATTTTTATTTTCTCAAACTGAGGGATACAAAGGCTGAAAAAGCCCAGCCCTGGGGACATTTCCAATCTACTTACAATTTCTGTCTACTTAGGGCATAAAATCCAAGCTACATGTCTAGTAGCAAAGAGAGGGAAAGAAAGTTGGTTGCCTGGTGACTGGTTATATTCAGGACACATAGAATCTTGAAAATAATATAGTCCTGCCAAAATAAGCAACAGCTGGAAAAGATGTCATAAAATGTGAATGAGACAGACTGGCTGTTTCACTTGTTCAGTAAGTTAAGAGAAAATTAGAAAACCAAAACCATATCTGCATGGTTGTGACATGGTTAATACTTCATGCCATGCGATAGGGTTATATTTTGAAGTCAACTAACTGGTTCAAATCTTAAATATTTCACTTTACTTTGGGTCAACCTGGGCAGGTTGTTGACTTTGTAAGGGCCTCATTATCCTTATCTGATTATACATCTATTGTGAGAACTGAATGAGGAATTTAATTGTATACAACAACAAATGATTTCTAAATATGCATACATTGTGTAGGGCAACTGACATAGATATTCAGAAATATCATAACTTCCTCTCTTCCTTCAAAGGAAGTAAATATTGTAAAGTAACTTGCAGTAATTCTAAGTTTTCCTTAAAAATTTCACAGCAGGATAGTTCTTGTTTAAGTTAAGTATTAAATGATACTTCATTTAATAATGTTACTAGAATGTTCTATGCTGTACTCACGAGGAAATGTAAGGCTAAACTTTCAATCACCAATGACTTGTGACCAAGTTGAACAGATTTGCCTAATGTCCTCTGTCTAAAATGTATGTCTCATTGACCATATCATCAAATCATAATCTGAGAAACTCTGGAAAGCTCTTTGTTGTACCTAGATTTGTGACATCGTTTGATGTACTGAATGAACCTGTCAATAACCCGATAAGCAAATGAGAGTCTCCACTGTCATCTGTATAGAATTTAAGTGCACAGTCCTTTGAGCCAAACATAATCTGGCAGTTTCTAAAACAAACAAAAAATAAAGAGGAGGAGAAAAAAATGATGGTGGATGTGTAGTGACCCCAAGAGCCCACCCCTGCATTGTCTGATGTTTTTCAGCTGACCAGAGGATTTTGGCTACTTTGCTACCAACTTCCTAATAGCTCTATGAAAGTGATTTATGTGCAGTAAAGAAATATCACAATTCCAGCCCTGTAGCCAAAAAGAAGCAAACTGTTAACCTTGGTGTGTGGAGTTTGGTTTATCGATTATGTAGAGAAGAGCTTGACAGTGTGTCTGTCCCACAGATATGAAACACCTGGCAATCTTCCACATCCTGTGGTGCTCAGACGTTGCTCTTGATTGGAAAAGCAGCATTATAGTTGGGTTTCCACTTAAGTGACTTTCAACTTGAGTGAAGGCATGTTTTACCAGGTGTTTTCCAAGCAAGGTTGCTCAGAAATCTGCCAGAGGAATTGGGAACTGATTTGTTCACATGCGTAATCATGCAGACTCTCTGATCTCTAACAACACATAATAAAAACAGAAAGGCATAGTAAATCCATAACAAACGCATTCTTTGTGTTTTTATGACTTATGACGGAAGGTTAAACCTGTGTCTGAACTCGAGAGAAGTATAGGAATATTCACTATTAAGTCATATCAAATCATGGAAGACTCAGAAGCCAGTATTTATTATTCTACAGGGAAAGTTCCTGCTCAAATAAAAGGGACAAGAAGTGCCTTCTGGCACATGAGCAGCTGGAAAACTTGAATGGAATTGTTAAGGGACTTGGTTTCTAGATCTCCTAGATTGATTTCCTTGCAGCAACCCATTAATTAGAAATGCTCATGATGAGTACTTGGGGATGAGAGAGGGAAAGGCAGGATATGGGTGAAGGAGAATGCAGTGCTGGCCAAGGGGTAGACTCCTAGGGCTAGACCAGCCTTAGTTGGACCAGGGCAGATCAGTATGTGGTACCTTTAAAATCTCTTTCAATAGACATTAGAAATGGGGTAAGATTTATAGACAACCTCACTCCATCCTCCATAAACCATCCTTTGAAGATTTCAACTTCATAATGTGCACTGGCATTTTCTTTTTGCTTTATTTTTGTGGTTGGTAATTTCTCATCCTGCCTACCATTTCCCAAATAACCACTTTAAGACTTATTAATTATAATTGTTTGGCCAATGGCTCAGGCATATTACTGACTAGCTCTCACAATGAAATTAGCTCATTTTTACTAACCTGTGCATCACCGCATAGTTGTGGCTTATTGGTAATGTTCTAGCATCTTACCTCTTCAGTGGCTACATGGGTTCTCCCTGACTCTTCCATCTTTCTCTCTAAATTTTTGTTTGAATTTCCCACCTGGTTATATTCTGCATGAACATCAGCCAAATCATTTTTATTTATCAACCAATAAAAGCAACACATATTCATAGAAGGACATCCTACATCATACTTTCTAAGGCTTTATTGTCTTATTTTTTCAATTAAATGTGTATCTGTGGTAATTTTTCACATCTGAATTTAAATACATAATGCCCCACCTTTCCTTTTGTCTGGATCTGAAGTGTCTACTTCTTATATTTTCACCATCCTCTTACTATTTGTCTCAGACTTTTTTGTTTCTTACCTCTTATTACAGGCCATTTTTTATATTGTCTTATCAAATAACATTGGTTTTTTACTTTGGTGATTCTATATTTAACACCTGATTTTTTTCTCTGTCATTTTAGAATACTGTGCAATTTCTGCCTTACAGGTACAGGGATTTTTATTTTATAGTCTTCAGTTTTGTTAGTGTTTCCTAGGTAAATTTGTTTCATATTTTTGCTTTTCTCTGGGGAACTAAAATGTACTGTCAACTTTTTATGCTGTAGTGGGGCTTTTTCTGCTGGCAGGCTTTGTATGAAAGTGATTTATTTGGACTGTTGGAGGAATACTTAGCATTGGAACTCATGCTATTAACAAATGATACTGTTTTTGTTTTTGTTTTTTGGTGCTTTTTCCTTTTGAGTACTTATGTGTGCAGAAAAGAGACATTATTCAACTTTCCTGGTTACTGCAAGTTGGATCTCCCTCATTCTATAGAGATTAATAACAGCTCTTAGTTTTTAATCTCACATGTTGTTTGTTCAGACCTCTTTTTCCTCCAGTGCAGTATGTCTGTCAGGTTCTTTAGGAGAATCCAGTGGACTTATCTTTCATACAAATTTTTTTATTTTCTAATAATTTTTTATTTAACTTTTTACACATGTTACTCTCAGTTCCCTCTCCCTCCCCTTCTTCCTTAGCCCCCCAATTCTCCCAACACCCCCACCCCACTCCATCCCCACTCTGCTCTACAGGGAGAGTAAGGGCTTCCATGCGGGATGTTCAGAGTCTGTTATATCATCCTGGGCAGGGCCTACGTCCTCCCCCATGTGTCCCAGATGAGAGAGCATCCCTCTATTTGGAACAGGCCTCCAGAGTCTATTTGTATGCCAGGGATAAATACTGATCTACTCTCCATGGTTCCATAGATTGCCGAGGCCTCTTCTCTGACACCCAGGTTCAGAGAGCAGGTGTGTCTGAATCAGTCCCATGCTGGCCTCTCAGTCATCAGTCTGGAGACCATGCGTTCCCCCTTGTTTAGGTAAGCTCCCTCTGTGGGTTTCACCAGCCTGATCTTGATTTCTTTGTTCATCATTCTTCTTTGCAACTGGATTCCAGGATTTCAGTTTGGGTGTCTGCCCATTCTTCCTTCAGCCACTGGATGAGGATGGCATATAAGGTAGTTATCAATCTCATTATCAGGGGAGGGCATTTAAGGGAGCCTTAATGCCAGTTGGTGTCATTCTTGTAGATCTGTGAAGATCTCACTAGTGCCAGATCTCTCCTCCAACTTATGATGGCTCCCTCTATTATGGTATCTCTCATCTTTCTCTCCTCTATTCTTACCCTGGATCAAACTTCCTGCTCCCCTGTGTCCTCCTCTGCTCCTTTCCTCTTTTCCCCTCTATTTCTTGCATCTCCCAATACCCCCCACCCCCGCTCCCAATCCAATTAGGAGATCTGGTCCCAGAACCCTTTTCCGGATTACCATACAATTTTATAGTGACCTGTTGCATAGTTTTTCTACCCCTGTCAACTTGGTTGCCATCCTTCAACTGATTTTTTTTTCTCATAACCTATTGACATCTTCTGGGTGTTCATGAAGTCTCTCTTCTCTCCTATTCTCTTTGTCCTTTATTTATAGCATTTTATATTGTACAATTATTTTAGCGGGGCTTTAAATGAAGAGGAAATGAATACTTCTGGATGAGACTTTTGACTTTATTTTTGTGGTACTGTTGATCCAGCTGAGTATCTTCCAGATGCTAGAAAAACCATCTTTCACTATGCTATACTCCCATCATATTTCTAACTCCATTGTCAAGACTTTGGAGCTATTTGTATATTAGACTTTTAAACAATTATCAGTCTCTAAAAGTAGTCAACTCTGAATCTAGGTTAAGGAATATTTTGCATGTTTTGTCATGTGTGTAACTTTGAGATTGAAATTGTTTACTCATAATACATGAGGAACACAAATTACTGCTTTGCACCTAGAGAAAGATGTAGCTTTTCCATCATCACATACTTTTAATGTGTGTGTGTGTGTGTATATGTGTTCATCTGTCTCTCTATCTTTCTGGCTATCTGTATCTGTGTATATGAATGTACATGTGAGTGCTTGCGCCTGAAGAAACCAAAGGTATCATATCTCCTGGATCTGCAGTTGTAGGCAGTTATGAACAACTTAGTATGGGTACTTGGATCTGAACTTAGGTACTCTGCAAGAGCAGTAAGTACTGTTGACTTTTGAGTCAGCTCTTCAGTACCCAGAATAAATTCCTTTCTTCCTTCCTTGCTTCCTTTCTTCCTTCCTTCCACCCTTCCTTCCTTTCTTCCTTCCTTCCCTCCCTTTCCTCCCTCCCTGCCCCCTCCTTCCAGCTCTCCCTCCTTTTTTCCTGTGAAATTAAATGGATTTATTTATGATTTTACCAAAATTACAGAGAAATAAACTCTCAGCTTCTCTCTCCCAGGATAAATTCTTTCAGACACTCAACAATGGACATCAAGTAGTCTCTAGCCCCCATATATTACTGTTTCTGCTTGGTTATGAGTGAGTTTTAAAGAGTAGTTTAGAAGAGCATTGGTATATTTATAGCCAGTTAGCAATATTATAATAAAAGGGAAATGTATTTCATACCAAGACATGATTGTAACATGGGAAAATTGATGTAATTTGCCAGCTGGAATCGAGACCAGAAATACTAGAGTTCTTACAAAGTAAGTAAACTTGAAATAGATAAATATTTTGAATTGTTGCTTCTTGTTAACCAAGGTGTGATTATGTCACCCTCTTTCCCTGAAACTCCAACTGTTCAGATTTCCAAGTAAACTAGATGAAACTAACCAGATACTTCATGAAGTTGATTATAATCTGTAGCATTTTACAAGAGTCACAGTTTTGCATAAGTACCATGTAAGTGGCTCGTTTAAATATCTCAGTTGTGTTTTATGAGTTGGACAGGAAGTGAAGCCATTAAGATATGCTCTTTGACACTGTCACTGCTACTTCCATTAGGCTGTCAAATTAAAGATTGTATAAGACTGTTAAAAATGGTTGGCTATATTAGACCAGTTTCTCTAAAACATAAACGTATGCAGTACTTAGGTTCTTTTGACTAAAACTGTCAGATAAATACCCAGGCTCTGACAGTATGGCCCTGGAGTACGAGCTCTTCAACTTTTCTTGAAGTTTGTTAGAAATACAAAATCTGTGCATCTGAATTGAACATCTTCTCCTTCTTCCTTCCCTATTATTCTTAGGTTCTGTCTTTTCATGGTGTCTCAGATTTCCTGGATATTTTGTGTTAAGAATTTGTTGGATTTAATATTTTCTTTCACAGATGAATCTGTTTCATCTATTATCACTTCAATGCCTGAGATTCTTTTTTTCCATAGCTTGTATTCTGTTGGGTATGGTTGTATCTGTAGTGCCTGATCATTTACCCAGATTTTCCATTTCCAGAATTCCCTCTGTGTTATCTTTATTTTCTTTATTTCAGTTTTTAATCTTTAATGACTATTTACTTCACTGGTTGATTGTTTTTTCTTGGTTTTCTTTGCTTTCTATAAGGGATTTATTGATTTTTTCCAATTTTTCGTTTGTCTTTTCCTCCATTTCATTTCCTCTTTAACGGCCTCTATCATCTTCATAAGGTTATATTTAAGGTCATTTTTCTGCTTCATCTGCGTTGGGATGGTCAGTTCTTGCTATTGTAGAACCACTAGTTTCTGGTGATGCTGTATTGTTCCTTGCATTGTTGAATGTATTCTTACACTGATGTCTACCCATCTTTTCCTCTAATCAGTGCAGGTGGGGCCTGTGCTTCAGTGGGTCCTTCCTACTCCCGTTGTTGCATTTGGGGCCTGGGGCTTATTGCTCTTCTTTTAGGTGCATTTGGAGCTTGTGGCTTTCATGATCATTGTTCTACGTGCAGGAAGGGCTGTGCCTCCAGTGAGTTCATTTGAAGAGGGGGAGGAGCGATAATATGAACAGAGGTCAAGACCATGATGGAGAAACCCACAGAAATAGCTGACCTAAGGTAGTGGGAAGTCAATTACTCCAGACTGGAACCCGCATAGGACCAAACTAGGCCCGTTGAATGTGGGTGACAGTTTTGTGGCTTAGGCAGTTTATGGGGCCACTGGCACTGGGACCACAATTTATCCCTAATGTATGAACTGACTTTTTGGAGCCCATTCCCTAGGGAGGAATATCTTCCTCAGCCTAGATACAGGGGAAGAAGGTCTTGAACCTGCCTCAATGTGATATGACAGACTTTGGTGATTCCCCATGGGAGGACTCACCCCTTCTGATGAAGAGATGAGGATGGGGTGAAGGGGAAGATGGGGGTATCAGGAGGAGGAACTGGGATTTGTATATTTAATCAAAGATTATTTAAAAAGAAAATAAAACAATGGAAGATAAAAATGTAGGAAGAAACATAGAAAGAAAGACAAATTCTGAGTCTCTACTCAAGACCTAGAATGTCAGAATTGCTGGGATAAGGCTTCAGACATCTGTTTCCTACTGCGCTCCAGCTGATGTTGAGACACATTCAGGTTTGGGAAGCAGCAGATGAAGACACTGCCATTTGAGGTTGGCTGTACATTTGAACCACCAGAGAATCAGAAAGCATAGAGATCTCACTCTGCTATAGGATTGCTACTTCAGTGTCTATGGTGGTGCAGTGATGTAACTCTGAATCCTTTAGGGTGATTCTAGTGCCCGCTCAAGACATTGGAGTGTTCTTCCAACATGATGAAATATTCCCAAGCTTTGTAGGCAAGCTGATTCCTAAGGAGTAATAAAAGCCTGAGTTTGATAAGTGGATCATTGCCTCCTTGGAGTATAAATAGCATCCTAAATTTTGGAATTTATGGTTACTGCATACACTTAAGAGCTGAATGGCATCATTTGATATCCTGACTTTTCTTCATCTGAGTCTAATTAAGGACACACAGTGCTTCTATAAATCAAACATACCAACAATTATTAGAGTAGCTCCCAAGTTCCACTTTGGCAAAACAAACAAACAAACAAACAAAAACATCACTTAAGAAAATAAGTGTGACTCATCTAAGGCACGCACAAAGAGACGCTTTCTGTTCTCTGACTTGGTTTAATGAGGCTCCAGTCAGGACACTCGATTCTGGAACATGCTAAGAGCAGTTAATTAAAAGGGAGTGCTGATTCAGTTTATATGTTTGTGTCTTGTTCTCCAAGAGGAACCAGTGATAAAGGCCTCTATTTTCTTCTTATTTCTCATTTAATTCAAGATTCAAAAAATAAGCCATAGTTCCTTTGTTTTTAGAGTATTTAGTTTCTCATAACATTATGGCTTAACATTTCTGGAGCTTAGAGAGGGAGTGAAACATTACTCATTACTTGCATAAGATGTAGGAATATTCTGAAATGTGCAGGAGGGCATATGGTTTTCTCAGAGTTGACCAAAGTGAAGTTTACCTAGTGGAGTTTACCAAGGTTTGAGGATCTCCTGATATCTAAGGCCTGAATTATGGGGGTGGGGTGATTTGCTAAAACAAATGCATGTTAATTCTTATTTTGACAGTAACTCCTGCCATGAAGCTGAAGAGAATGGGCTGTGAACTAATTTGATAGGATGTCATTTCTCCTTTACATGAGCTTTACTTATAAAGTCTACTGAGATAATCTTAGGTTAGCATTATCATTCTCAGGAAGCCATGGGTCATAAATAGCTCTTCCATTTAACAAGCAAAGGAGCCTTGCAACTATGTCACAACTGCAATACAACTACCCAAGAGTCTCTGTTTTCCTAGCTCTCTCTCTCTGGTTCCTCACTAACAAGAGCGAGAGAATCACTCTACCAGACCTCTCCTGACTGATAAAAGACACAGAATGTGATTGTTTTTTCTCTATGCAGAGTGCTCTTGGTCTCCTAGGAATACCAGAGATCTGTGACAAACACCCTGCACATCCCTCCCTTCTGAGTGTTTTAGTATTTGTTCTGTTAACCCAATGCTGGAGGGAAAAGGATAGCTGCTAGCTACAATTGTGCCACAGTTTACTAAGGGAAGGATTTTTCTCTGGCAGGAGATCCTCATGGGGATTCAACGATGCTTGACAGTTTTGCAGTCATAAAAATGGGAGAAATATGATTATTTATACAAGCAGACATTGGCTGCTTGTGATTTCGCTGGGTTTCAGAGGCATCATTCTTTATTCTTGGTTTGTTTGGTGGAGTTAATGCATTCAGATCCAGACATCACAATAATATACTGAGGTCACTTCAAATGTACGGTGATCATGAGTCAGAAACAGTTACTGTAATCCTAGTTTACTAATGCTAAATTCCTACAGATCTCCATTCATCAACACAGACTTCACCATGCCACTGGATCCTGTGGGCAAGGAGCTTGGGGTTTTACGAGAGTCTCTCACAGTAAAGATGGTCTGAACTCTGCATAGAACTTGATAGAGTTCAAATCAAGTCAGATACATTTTCTGTCAGCAGTTTTTTCCCAAAGAGACCTCAGATAGTAAATGTTTATAGGATTTTCTGGAAATGAGCAAAATTTGATGAAGGTATTTTAAGTGAATTCAGGGCTGTTTTATGATAAGCTGGGGACTGAGAAAGAGGCCTGCATTTCCTGGGAAGTCCTCACTGGAGGAGAGCTGGGCAGGGACTTATTTTGCCTTGTGTTGGTTAATATAAGTAGTAAGTGGTACTCCTGTAAACCTGAAACATCACAGAGGGAAAAACAATAACGACAAATCAACCATCTCTTTGGCTGACATCTTCAGACCTACCAACAGTAATATAAGAGTCCCACCTTTTTAAGTGGGTAAGGTCCTGATAGTTTACCATGGAGCTCTCATTCTTTTCTGACACTGTTAGGACACATCAGTCATTGTTTCTTTCTTCTTTTCATTAACTTGGTGGTCCACCCCAGACCATTTCCAAAACATTGTTGGAGGTGGCTGGGTAAGAATAAACAGAGTGGCATAAGAAGGAACAAGGCAGTAGGAACTAGTTTACAATGTGGCAGTGAAATACTTTTAAAAAGTAAATTTTGCTGATGATTCTCTGAACTGCATAAGATGCTTCTCACAGAGATGCTATAATTTATAAAATACAAGATCCTTCCCCTGGGATCATTGTATCTTGTGCTCTCAAGTTGTCATGGAGCAAGACACATGTTCCTGGATAGGATGTTTGTTCATTTTGTTTTTATTGTAAAACAGCACAACATAGGGCCTGAGATTCCTGCAGTTAGCAATACTGTGTTAACCTCTATTATGAGATGAGCTAATCTATTTCATATTCCTTGGAAATGTAATAATATAGGTAACACTCAAAGAAGTTACTTTTTTGAAGAAATATTCTATGTAATGATAAGAATTGTTAAATTTCTAGCATATTAAGCATGGAAAAATCAATAATTTATTGTACAGCCACATCTAATAGATGCTCCTTAGGTACTATTTTCTGCATTGACTGAAACGAGCCTATGGCCCACTGGTGAAAGACATCTCTGCAGTGGGCTATGCAGTCATGGTGGTAGTGAAATGTGGGATATTAGTCTTCTCAGAGTAGGATAAAGCTAACAAAGAGATCTATACCCTTCTCAAATAGCTAACTCAATGGAAACCAGTCCTATCAGAGTCTGCTTATATTGACTTGTGCTTTCTTTTCGACAGACAACATGAGTCCAGTATCTCACCAATGATCTGGCCCATGATAAGTGTTCAAGGAGGGTTTGACTAATAAAAACAAATGTAAGGTATATTTTGAAACACTTTTGACATGAGCTATCAAGTTTAGTCCCCAATGTATCCATGTCATATACCATAGACATTATATACTGCAAATACAAAGATGAGATTATTGTAGGGAACCCTGCATTTGGAGAACTGTGCCATCATGTACACTTTCATATTATCGTTATCTCACAGTTTAAGCCTGGCACTGGGGCCCTGTTATAAGGACCCCTGTCTGCAGTGTGTCTGTATTACTGGTTCTAAATGTCTACCTTAGCCCAACATCTACATCTCTTGAAAATTTGTTAGGGGTGCACATTCTTGGGTCACAGGCAGACCTACAGACTATGAAATTCTGGGGTGATGATACAAAGCAGTGTCTTATCAATACTTCTGAATAGTTCAGTGTACAGTGAATCTTGAGAAATTGCTGTCCTCCTTAGCTGTGCAGGGAGTAAAAACAGGGGAGAGTATACAGGAAACACAATCCTACTTAGGCCACATTTGAGATGTGTGGGATGAGGCTGAAAATAGCAGCATGTGCCCTGCTAATCTTGATTTCTAGACATGGGAGTGAAGCACAGATGAGACAGATAACTTACCCAAAGTACCAGTGGATATTGCTAAACCCTGAGTTTAAATCCAAACTGTAGTGGGTATCAGTGGTTCTTTTTTAGAAACAGGGTTGCTTCACATGTCAATCCCAGGTCCCTCTCCCCTTTCCTCCCCTCCTCCCATGCCCTCCGACCATCACCCCCCAAACCCTCTCATTTCCCCAGAGAGAGTGAGGCCCTCCATGGGGATGTCCACAGTCTGCCATTTCATCCAGGGCAGGGCCTAGATCCTCCCCAAAGAGTTCAGGGTGAGAGTGCATCTCTCATTGTGGGATGGGTGCCCCAAGTCCATTTGTATTCCAGGGATAAATACTGATCTATTACCCAAGGCCCCATAGATTGCCTAGACCTCCTCACTGACAACCACATTCAGGGGGTCTGGATCCCATGCTGGATTTCCAGCCAACAGTCTGGGATTCAAGTGCTACCCATTGTCAGTCAGGTCAGCTGTTTCTGGGGATTAAACCAGCCCAGTCTTAACCCATTTGCTCATCAGTCCTCCCTCTTTGTCACTAGGTTCCTTGAGTTCAGCTCAGTGTTTAGCTGTGGGAGTCTGCCTCTGCTTCCTTCAGCCACTGGATGAAGGTTCTGTTTCCCTGACTTCCTGGCCTTGTGATTGTAGGCCGGGACTCCCTTGATCTATGTCTAAAATCCATATATGAGAGAGTACACGCCGTGGTTTTCTTTTTGTGATTGGGTTACCTCACTCAGGATGGTTTTTTCTAGTGCCATCCATTTGCCTGCAAATTTCAGGATTCCATTGTTTTTTTTCTGCTGAATAGTACTCCATTGTGTAAATGTACCACATTTTCTCTATCCACTCTTCAGTTGAGGGACATCTAGGTTGCTTCCAGGTTCTGGCTGTTACAAATAATGCTGCTATTAACATAGTGGAACAGATGTCCTTGTTGTATGGATGGGCACCTTTTGGATATATGCCTAAGAGTGGAATTGCTGGGTCTTGTGGTAGACTGAGTCCCATTTTTCTGAGGAATCTCCATACTGATTTCCAATGTGGCTGTATGAGTTGGCCCTCCTACCAACAATGGTGGTCACCATAAGAAGGACTAGACAACTGTTTTGTTGTGATTCCATCATTAGACTGGGGGAAATGTGAAAGGATGCAAATGTCCAACTCAGGAATTACAATGAAAGCAACTAGACAGTTTTCTTTTGGAATAGGCATATTCCATTCTTTTCTTCCAGGTTTCTGTTACTAAATTTAAGGTGCAAATTAACAGGATTGAAAGCCCAAATTGTCTGTATTAAGTAATATACCCACAAATTTGGCAAGGGAGGCACCTTGATTTATAGCCTCAGTAAGACTGGACATAATGATGGGAAATGATTCCCCAGAAGGCTATTACCAAAAGAGAGATGCTGGGCTGCCAAAGGAAGTCCTTTCTGGGCACTCACTAAGTGCCTCAACTGGAAGGCAAGCTAAGATGTAAAAGACTTAATGTTCTAATACTCATGTGGATGACATTGTCTGTGAGTCAGTTTCACTTGCTTATAAAAGACTGAAGAGGTAAATGTTATTTCCTAAGTTTGTATAGATTATGTATGTGAGAGGTGAAGCACAGAGTCACGTATTTGGTTGACAAAGGTCACCTAAATAATGCATGTCAATGCTGGGGTACAAATGCCTAGCCGTCATGCTCTGTCATTAAATATAGTCCCACCCTCTGACTTCCAAGATGGACACAGATATTAGTACAGAGGGAAGATAGTGACAGATAATAGGTGTCAAAAGAGGGAAATTACCCTTGGAAGGAGAGGATGGAGGAGCCTTGTAAGAGTGTTAGGACCTGTGGGAACAGTAATAACAAAAAAGTCTGTAGTAAAGGGTCAGAGAGAAAAGAACAAATAATCACTCTTAAGAGTTCAAAAGAATCAGTTGGAAGTGTTGGTAGATAGGTTAGGAAGGGTTTGGGATTGGGATTTTATTTCCCCAGTAATAAGAAACACTTAACACATTTGATTAAGGGTTAGAAAAGAGGGCCAAGGAAATCTGTGTTTAAATAGTTCTTGGTTTGCCTCAATATCTATGGAGTGAGGAAGATGGATATGTTTGACACCCTTGATGAATAGGAAACTTGTGCTTAGAAGAATGATATAGCCCAGAAACACATAAGAGAAATTATCTGTACAAAGATGATGCTGGAAGGCATCATGAAAACAAGGGAGCAAGCTTCTCACATAGTTTCAGTTTTAGGATACTCTCAAAAATTAATATGATGTAATTGTGTTTAAGAGTAACTGAGGGCTCATTTTTCTATAAACTTTCAAGTTTTTAAAGCAGTCATCAAAATAACATTATCCTATGTTTCAAGCATTACAAATTTCAAAAAAATACTATACATGAGCCTTTCTTAATAGGACTCAGCATTTCTTAATTTTAGTTAACTGTCTTATGTAAAGATGGAGGAGTCCCAGAAATCATTTTGTATAAGCAAGTAGTAGCCATGGATCAGTAGAGCTGAAAAACCATCATTCAGTACTTTATATTGGCAAATCATGCCCTTATGTTGGTGAACGATGTCTTTGTTCAGATATAAAAAAAAAGATAAATATTGGTGTAGGAAAGGAGACAAGGAGAAAATAATGTCACAGGAAGTTTGTAAATTCATCTGAAAAATAAGGGGAGGGATACACTCTGCTTGACTCCCTTTCTAACCTCAAGTGTTTGTGTATTTGTTTTAGTATCATATATACAATACTGGTGTGTTTGTCCTCAATCCAGATTGCTAATGTCTAATTTTCAGAAAGATAAAAATGAAATTACTATGTAAACAGACCATTTTAGAATACAGGTAAATAAAATAAATGTGGAACACTTGTGTATTCTGTATACATCTTATAAACATGGAATGTAAAATTCAAATATAGAATAACAATAGTTCACTTTAAAGTCTCACTCAGAAAAATGGTTAATTATGGTTCAATGAATCCTGAGGATTGAAATTGCATATCAGAAAAGGCATGTGGAAACTATTTTACTTTTGAAGAACCAAAATAGTTTAAAGACCTATTGGGCAATAAGTTCATTACTTTTGGGGTTGTATATTCTACTTTAAAAGGATAATTTGCAACTCTGTAGGATCAACATGTTTCTTCTTAATAACAACATTTATTTATTTCTTGTTTGTGTTTTTGTTTTTAAAATTTAATTAAAAATATAACTATATCACTCCCTCTTCTTTTTCTTCCTTCCAATCTCCCCCATGTTTCCTTACTCCAATCCCTCCAATGTATTCTACTTCAATCCCTCTCAAATTGATGGCCTAATATTCTTTGACTATTATCACAGACACAAATACCTATATACAAATCCATAAATATATGTTATATATTTTTCATGTCAATTGACACACACACACACCATTTCATGCTGCTTGTATGTATGTGACTTCAAGGCTAACTCTTTCCTATTGGATAACAAATTAGGTAACTCATCCTTGGGAGAAACTAATTCTCCCTCTCTTAGAAGTCATTAGCATGACAATTTGAGGTATCATGGTTATAGCTTCTCTGTCATTTCTGGGAGATGCAATCTTACAGCAGACTTTCTGGTCCTCTAGCTCTTAAGATCTTTCCATCTCCTCTTCCTCTGTGTTTTCTGAAACTTTGGTGGAGAAGTCGTGTTGTATATGTATGCATTGGGACTGAATTACCACCAGATGTAGTTTTGTACAATGGTCTTTGTTTGCTACAAAGAAAAACTTAGCCAAATTTAGGTTCCTGGACAAAATGAAAAGGAGAGAGGTAAGCACCAACATTCATTAGTCTCTCTTTCCTTATTGTGGATGTAATGTAACCAGCTGCCTTACATTCTTGCAGTTATAACCTACCTGCCATGATGAACAGTACTCCCATACTTTGAGCTGAAATAAGCCCTTCTTTCTTTGAGTTGCTTTTGCCTGGCACATTGTCACATTAAGAAGAAATGTAGTGAAAACATGTCTCAAGTTCATGTGACTGTAGGTACTAGCTATTATCACCAGTAATGTCATTGTTTCCATGAAATGATTATTCACATTTATTTCTTAGAGGAATGTCAATTAATCCAAAATTTCTAATATTGATTTATATAAAGTTTTAAATTAATTTTTATATATTTTATTTATCCATAGTACATGAGGATAGTCCAAGACTGAGTCCAAGATGCCATGATCATAACACATTGCAAAGTCTACAATGAAGTTATGAACTAAATATACTATCTTTACAAAAAGAAAATAATGATGAAAATATAAATAGTGAAGGATAACAACCACTTTGGTCCTAAGAAACTGATATTCACTTTCCTTGGAATCTTATAGGAATGTTTTTGTCTGCACAAGCACATTTAAAATAATGCTATTCACATAAACATGCATGTCACATTCATTGTCTTTTAAAAACCATGGGTCTATTATTTTATAACTGAGAAACAAGAGAATGCCTTAGTTTCTAAAGTGGAGATCATACATCACTGTCAGGACACTGGAAGGAACTGTAAATGTGAACTCTAAGCAGAATGTACTAGAAACATTCATGGTAGTAATTTTATTTAAGTTTTCTAGTTAGGTTTGCACCAGGAATTGCTGAGTAAAGCAAAATGGTTGGGAAGTTGTCTCCCACCTTGTGGTTTCACTGGAAAAGTTTCGAAGATCAATGATAGAAAGAAAGAAAGAAAGAAAGAAAGAAAGATAGATAGATAGATAGATAGATGATAGATAGATAGTTAGTTGAAAGCATCACCACACTGAGTATTTTCAGTTAACTAATTCAAGTAGGCATCACTGTGATGTTCACAGAATGGGAACAGTATGCTCATCCTAGACACTTCAGGTAATATTTCATTTACTTTCAGGTTAGTAATGATAGACTCTTATTAGAAAGAATGTTCACAAAACACGTCACTAAATTGTCGAATAACATCCTTACAGACACTCAGAATTTAATCAGGTATATTATAAAAATGTATAATGGTGGCATCAATCCAAGAAAACAGCGTAAGAGGAACATTGCCTTTCCATGGTTCGGGGCTCCTTCTGACAACAGAGAATATGTGAATGAAGGAAATGACAAATGAAGTGGAAAGGCAAGCCAGTTTGTGTTGTAGTTTTACCACGCATTTTACCATGTATTCTGTACCCAGGAATGTCTTGAATTAAAGTGGTTGAATCCCCGCACAATTCTAGGTAAATTGCGTATCAACTATGTAATATTTAGGTAGCAAAGACAAGTGAGATAAAATAATGTTGAAGAATTAAAAAAGAATAATAGGTGTTAGAGTTGTAGCTCAGTTTGAAGAGAGATTGCCTTGAAGGAATAAAATCCTGGGATAAATCTCTAGCAGTCCAAGAAACAGAAGTGGAGTGGCACCCTGTGATCTCAGCACTTAGGAGATGGGGCAGAAGAATCAGAAGAAGTTCAAAACTATCTTTGGCAGCATAGAGAGACTGAGGCCTGTTTGCATCACATGTCTAAAACACAAAAAAAGCAAATTAAAGACACTTGGTTCTTGGCCTGTCTGATGCTAGAATAAATTGATTGTGCTGCATAGTTTTATGCGATTTGACAAAGTAAAAGTCATCAGAGAGGAGGCAGCTTTGATTGAGAAATGCCCCCACTTTAACTCCTGCCTCCAGATCCCTGCCCTGTTTGAGTTTCTGTCCTGATGTCCTTCAATGTTAAGCATTGATGTGGACACATAAGCTAAATAAGCCATTTCTTCCCCAAGTTTCTTTTGGTCATGGTGCTTTATCACAGCAATAGTAACCCTACTAGGACACTGATATTGCAATTCATTAAAAAATGGCACCTTAACTCAACATATGCTGGAACAAAACCATAACTGTATCAGAAGTCCTGTCCTTCTGAATAAGTTAGTCAGGTATTTGGTTGTATCTCAAGTTATCATATAACTGCAATATTCATCTTATTATGGAGTATTATTTTCTAGTGTTCCTTATCTGTATGTCTTATTTGTGTATCTCTATTTAGAAAACTTTCCCTATATTTTGTTTCATACACTCCAAATCTTAGCATGTAGACTTCCTATTGGTTTTACATTTATGCATGAGTTAGAAAGAAATAGAATTTTATCTTTCTCCAAATGTATAGTCAACTGACTTTGCCTGGTAGACTTAGCACACTACCTTTATTTATGACTTTAGTGCTATTTCTGTCAAACACCAAGCTACAGGAGGTCTACTTCAAGACTCCCCATGTGCCACTAAATCTGAAAATCAATTATTTTAAGATAATGAATTATTTTAAGTAAGAAGAAAGAAAAATAACACAAGCCCAAGCAGACAAAATCAAAACATTCTGGTATCAGAGACATTAAAATGTTGAGTATTGGAAATTTTGCTTCCTTAAAATAGAGATTTGGAGAAAGAAAATTGTATTAAAATTAATTTAACTCATACTTAATACAGTTCTTTTCAATAAGTATATTGTACTGTACCTCACAAATATGATCAAAGATTCTGTTGGCTTTGAATAAAATTGAGTTAGAATAGAGCTATCTTCCTTGGAGCTCAATATCCCTGTCATGAATTTGGAGTATTTTTGTGTCAGCATAGATTAACAATCAGATCTGTTTATTAAATTTTTAAAAATTCTAATCAGGATTTTGCATATATCTTACTGTATTGTTTCTGCCTTTTATCTTTCTTTTTTGCCATTGACATCACAGTGGAAGTTACATTTCCAACTTACCAGTTTTTGTCAGTTTCTATTTCTAGGTCTAATTTAATAACTATTTTGAGTGAAAGGGCTTGGGATATGGTTCTGAGGTAGATCACTTGCCAAGTATGTGAAAGATTCTGGGTTCTAATGCCAACACAGTAATAGTAGAAAGAAAATAATTCCTAGGAGTACAGTTAGCTGGTAGCTCAGCAGGCAATCCTGTACATGTGAATATTCGTTTTTACATTTCTTCTTGCTGTATCTATTCAGTTAACTGAGTGTGTGGACAATACATGCATGTACGTATGAAATGATGACACTAGAAGAAACCATCCTGAATGAGGTAACCCAGTCACAAAAAGAGGAACATGGCATGTACTCTCTCATATATGGATTTTAGACATAGATCTGGGGAGTGCCAGCCTACAATCCTATGGCCAGAGCGTCTGGGAAACAGAAACTTCATTTAGTGGCTGATCGAAGAAGAGGCAGACTCCCTTGGTTAAGTACTGAGCTGAACTCAAGAAAGCCAGTAACAGGGAGGGAGGACTGATGATCAAAGGGATTAAGACTGGGCTGGTTTAACCCCCAGAAACAGCTGACCAGACAAAGGTTAACTCTTGAATCCCAGGCATCAGCCTGGGAATCCAGCATGGGACTGATCAAGACCCCCCTGAATCTGGGTGTCAGTGAGGAGGCCTAGGAAATCTATTGAGCCTTGGGCAGCAGATCAGTACCCATCCCAAGTTTACACACGGACTTTGGACTCCCATAGAACAATGTGAGGTGCACTCTCACCCTGAACTCTTGGGGAAGGGTCTAGGCCCAGCCCTATATGAAGTGACAGACTATGGACACCCCCATGGAGGGCCTCACCCTCCCTGGGGGAATGAGGGGATAACGGGGGGGGGGTTGGGGGGAAGGCACAGGAGGAGGGGAGGGAAAGGGAGAAGGACCTGGAACTGACTTGTGAAGCAACCTTGTTTCTTATCTAAATTTAAACTGGAAAAAAAAAAAAGAATACTCATGGAAAAAAAAGAAAATGTGGGTATGTATCCACATGTGCAAACTTGTATATAGAGGCTAAAGGTTAAACTTGCATGATTTTCTGCAGAGTCTGTTTACCATTTTGGAAGCTCCCTGCAACCTAGGATCACTTATTAGGGTAACATCATGGACCAGTGAGGTGACAGACATCCCTCTGTCTCTCCAGGACTACAATTATAAGAACATCCCCTCATGCCCACATTTTTCATGGGTGCTGGTGATCAAATTCAACTTCTCATGGTTTCTCTGAGAAAAGTATACCAACTGAGCTATCTCCTCAGCCCTTTATTTTACTTACAACAGACATTAATCATGGATATTTGTGGAGCACAGTATGCCATTTGGTACATGTCTCCTTTTTATAACAACCAACACAGAGTAAATAGAATATTTAGCATTTCCATCACTTGGAATTCCTTTTAGAAATAACATTGAAGGTGATTATCAGCTGTAGAAGTTCTCTGGTAGAGTTTTTTGGGTTACTTATGTAAACTATTATATCATCTGCAAATAGTGAAAGTTTTACTTCTTCCTTTCCAATTTGTAACCCCTTGATCTCCTTTTGTTGTCTTATTGCTCTAGCTAGAACTTCAAGTACAATATTGAAGAGGTATGGGAAGAGGGGACATCCTTGCCTTGTTCCTGATCTTAGAGGAATTGCCTTGAGTTGCTCTCCATTCAGTTTGATGTTGGCTGTTGGTTTGCTGTATATAGCTTTTATCATGTTTAGGTATGTTCCTGTTATCCTGGATCTCTCCAAGACTTTTATAGTGAAGGAGTATTGGATTTTATCAAAGGCTTTTTCAGCATCTAGTGAGATGATCATGTGATTTTTGTTTCTCAGTTTGTTTATTTGGTGGATTACATTGATGGATTTTCATATGTTGAACCAACCCTGCAACCCTGGAATGAAGCCTACTTGATCATGGTGTATGAGTTTTCTGATGTGTTCCTGGATCTGATTTGCCAGTATTTTATTGAGTATTTTTGTATCAGTGTTCATGAGGGATACTGTTCTGAAGTTCTCTTTCTTAGTTGTGTCTTTTTGTGGGTTGGGTGTCAATGTTGTTGAAGCCTCATAAAAAGAGTTTGGGAAAGACCCTTCTGATTCTATTGCATGGAATACTTTTAGGATAATTTGTATAGCCTGTTCTTTAAATTTCTGGTAAAATTCTGCACTGAGGCCATCTGGGCTTGGGCTTTTTTTGGTTGGGAGACTTTTGATGACTGCTTCTATTTCCTTAGAGTTTATAGGACTATTTAGATTGCTTATCTGTTCTTGATTTTATTTTGGTAAATGATATTTATCCAGAAAATTGTCCATTTCCTTTTAATTTTCAAATTTTGTGGAGTACAGCTTTTCAAAATATGATCTGATGATTCTCTGGATTTCTTCACTGTCCAATGTTATGTCTCCCTTTTCATTTCTGATTTTGTTAATTTGCATGTTTATACTCTGCCATTTGGTAAGTTTGGATGAAGGTTTGTCTATCTTGTTGATTTTCTCAAAGAACCAACTCTTTGTTACATTGATTCTTTGTATGGTTTTCCTAGTTTCTACTTTATTGATTTCAGACCTCAATTTAATTATTTCTTGGTGTCTGCTCCTCTGGGGTGAGTTTGCTTCCTTTTGTTCTAGAACTTTCAGTTGTGCTGTTAATTCTCTAGTGTGACTATTCTCCAGTTTCTTCATGTGGGCACTTAGTGCTATGAACTTTCCTCTTAGCTTTCAAAGTGTCCCATAAGTTTGAGTATGTTGTGTCTTCATTTTTTTAATTTCTTTTTTTATTCCTTCTTTGACCCAGGAGTGGTGCAATTGTGCATTATTCAATTTCCATGAGTTTGCAGGGTTTCTGCAATTAAGCACCTTCAGAAAATGGCAGGATACAAGATCAACTCAAGAAAATCAGTAGCCCTACTATATAGGGACGATAAAAGGGCCCAGAAAGAAATCAGAGAAACATCACCCTTTACAATTGCCACAAACAACATAAAATACCTGGGAGTAACACTAACCAAACAAGTGAAAGACCTGTGTTACAAGAACTTTGAATCTTTAAGGAAAGAAAACAAAGAAAACACCAGTAAATGGAAAGATCTTCCGTGCTCTTGGTTAGGTAGGATCAATGTAGTAAAAATGGCAATCCTGCCAAAAGCAATCTACAGACTCAATGCAATCACCATCAAAATCCCAGCACAATTCTTCGCAGATTTTGAAAGAACAATTATCAACTTTATATGGAAAAAACAAAAATCCCAGAATAGCCAAGACAACCCTGCTCACCAAAGCAACCTCAGGAGGCATCACCATCCCTGACTTCAAGCTCTATTATAGAGCTATAGTCCTGAAAACAGCTGGGTATTGGCACAAAAATAGACAGGTAAACCAATGGAATTGAATTGAAAGCCCTGAGATTAATCCACAAACCTATGAACATCTGATTTTCAACAAAGAAGCTCAAATTATACAATGGAAAAAAGATAGCATCTTCAACAAATGGTGCTGGCATAACTGGATATTGGCATGTAGAAGACTGTTGATAGATACATGTCTATATCGCCATGCACAAAATTTAAGTCTAAATGGATCAAAGACCTCAACATAAATCCAACCACACTGAACCTGTTAGAAGAGAAACTGGGCAGTACCCTTGAATGAATTGGTACAGGAGATCGCTTCCTGAACTTAACACCAGTAGCACAAACACTGAGATCTACAATTAACAAGTGGGACCTCCTGAAACCAAGAAGCTTCTGTAAGGCAAAGGACACAGTCAGCAAGACAAAAAGACACCCACAAACTTTGAAAAGATATTCACTAACCCCACATCTGACAGAAGGCTAATCTCCAAAATTTATAAAAAAAAACTCAAGAAGCAAGTCTCCAAAACACCAAAGATCCAATTAAAACCTGGGGTACAGAACTAAAAAGAGAATTCTCAATAGAGGAGGCTAAAATGGCCAAGAGACACTTGAGAAAGTGTTCAACATCATTAACCATTAGGGAAATGCAAATCAAAGCAACTCTGAGATATCATCTTACTCCAGTCAGAATGGCTAAAATCAATAACATCAAAGACAGTTTGTGCTGGAGAGGATGTGGAGAAAGGCGAACACTCCTCCACTGCTGGTGGGAGTGCAAACTGTTACAGCCACTATGGAAATAAGTATGGAGATTCTTCAGGAAAATGGGAATCAGTCTACCACAAGACCCAGCAATTCCACTCTTAGGCATATACTCAAAAGATGCCCATTCACACAACAAGGATGTCTGTTCCACTATGTTCATAGCAGCATTATATGTAACAGCTAGATCCTGAAAGCAACCTAGATGCCCCACAACTGAAGAGTGGATAGAGAAAATGTGGTACATTTACACAATGGAATACAACTTAGTGGAAAAAAACAACGGAATCTTGAAATTTGCAGGCAAATGGATGGCACTAGAGGAAACCATCCTGAGTGAGGTAATCCAGACACAAAAAGACAAACATGGCATGTACTCACTAATATATGGATTTTAGGTATGGATCAGAGGAGTCTCAGCCTACAATCCCAGTGCCAGTGAGTCTGGGAAACAGGAAGTTTCTCAAGAGAGATGCATGATACCCCAGAGAAGTGGAATGAGGCAAGATCTCCTGATCAGATTGGGAATATCAGAGTAGGGGAGAGGGAGCCAGGAAAATGAGAAGGGGTAAGAGGAGGGGAGAAGAAGAAATGGGGGAGCAGGTAGGTTGATTTAAGGTAAGAATAGAGGAGAGCAGTATGAGAGATACCATAATAGACTGAGTCATTATAGGCTTGAGGAGAAAGCTGACACTAGTGTGATCTCCAGAGATCTACAATGATAACACCAACTGGCAAACTAAGCAATAGTGGAGAGACTACATCAAATGCCTGTCCTTGATGGTAAGGTTGATGACTACCTTATATGCCATCCTAGAACCTTCATCCATTGACTGATGGAAGCAGAGACAGATACCCACCTACAGCTAAACACTGAACTGAACTCCTGGAACCTAGTGACAGAGATGGAGGAGTGATGAGCAAAGGGGTCAAGACCATGGCGGTGAAACCTACCAGATGACTGGATAAGGGGGAGCTCTTGAATACCAGACTGATGCCTGAGAGGCCAACAGGGGACTGGTCCAGACTCCATGAATGTAATCTCAGTGAGGAGGTCACAGAAATCACTGGGGTCTTGGGTGGTAGATCAGTGTTTACCATGGTTTATGAAAGATCTTTAGGAGCCCATTCCAAATAGAGGGATGCTCTCTCAGCCTGGACACATGGGGAAGGGCCTCGACCCTGGCCTGGATGAAATGACAGACTTTAGGTATCCCCCATGGAGAGCCTCACCCTGCCTGGGGAATGATGTGGGTATTGGGTGGGGGCGCCGGAGGGCTTCTGAAGGGACAAGAGAGGAGGGGTGGAAGAGGGAGCTGGGATTGACATGTGAAACATTCATGTTTCTAATTTAAATAAAAACATTACAAAAAAAGAAAAAAAAAGAAATAACATTGAAAAGACTGTTTTGTGGTTACTTTGAAGCACACAGCATCATGAGCTGTAGTCATGCTCCTGGGTACCAGGACAGACAGGAATATAGCTTCTGTCTCAGTTAGGGTTTCTGTTGCTGTGAAGAGACAACATGACAATGGCAACTCTTATAAGGAAAACATTTAATTGAGCTGGCAGCTTATATAGTTCAGAGGTTTAGTCCATTATCACCATCGTGGGGAGCATAACATAGTACAGGCAGACATGGCTCTGGAGAAGGGCTGCTACATATTGGTATTTAGGCCACAGGAAGTAGACTGAGATACTCCATAGCATTTTTCTGTAAAATATATGTATTTGGGGCGGGCAGTGGTGGCGCACGCCTTTAATCCCAGCACTCGGGAGGCAGAGGCAGGCAGATCTCTGTGAGTTCAAGGCCAGGCTGGACCGATAGCCTCAAAACAATACAGAGAAACCCTGTCTTGTAAAAACCAAAAAAAAAAAAAGATATGTATGTGAGGTTTTTTGTTATGGTTGCACAAACAAACTGAGATAATTGATGATGACATTTTAATAAGTTTATTCTGTAAATCTTTTCAGATAACCAGAAATGTTCTTCACTAATTGGTAAATGAGATAAACAATATTATGTATGTTAAATGGTAAATATGTTAAAACTATACTTAAATTTTAAAAGTCAAGTAATTTAGTGATCATCTATTAACTGTGAACAAGAAAAATATTACACTTTATATTTTGATAATATTATATTATAATTTTATGTTTATACTCCAAAGTGAGAGTTGATTCCTATTTTTTTCTATCTTGTCCCTCAACCAAAGAATGTGGTACATTCACACAATGGAATATAGAGTATTACTTAGCTATTAAAAACATCATTCATGACATCATGAAATTTGCAGGCAAATGGATGGAACTAGAAAAAAATCATCCTAAGTGAGGTAATCCAGACCCAGAAATACAAACATGATGGGTACTCACCTATAAATAGGTATTATCTGTAAAGTAAATGATTACCGTATTACAATCCACAGACCTAGGGAAGCTACGTAACAAGAGGGGCCCAAGGAGGGATACTTGGATCTCCTTGGGAAGGGGAAATAGAATAGATTTCATGGGTGGACTGGGGCCAGGTAGGAGGGAAAACAGGAGGGATAAGGTCAGGGCATGGAGGGGATGAGTACTAAGACTACAGGAAGGGTGGGTGGCATTTCAGGGTCAGATAAAAACCTGGCACAAAGGAATCTCCCAGGAACATACAAGGATGACCCCAGCTAAGACTCCTAGCAGTAGAAAATTCATAGCCTAAAATAGTTACCTCTTATGACCAGATTGGTGCCTAGCTCAATTGCTATCAGAGAGGCTTCATCCAACAACTGATGGAAACAGATGCAGAGACCCTGAACCAAATATTAGGCAGAGTTTGGAGAATTCTGAAAAAGAGGGCGAGAAAGGATTGTAGGAGCCTTAGGGGTCAAGGTCACCCCCCCAAAAAAACCCTCAGAATCAACTAACCTGGGCTCATAGGGTCTCACAGAGACTGAACCAACAACCAGAGAGCCTACATGGGACTGACCAGGTACTCTGCATATATTGCAGTTGTGTAGCATAGTCTTCTTGAAAGCTTCTTAACAGGGGGGACAGGGGTTGTCATTGACTATTCTACTGGTTTTTGGGACCCTAATCCCCACAATGGGCTACCTTGCCCAACTTCAATACATGGGGAGGTGCTCAGTCATATTGCAACTTGATATGCCATGTCTTATTGATATTCATGGGAGACCTGCCTTTTCCTAAACAGAAACAGAGGAGTTGATTAGGGGGCTGGGAACAGAAGGAGGCTGTGGAGAGAGACTGAGAGCAGAGGAGGAAGAACAAACTGTGGTCTTGATGCAAAAATAACAAAAACAATAATAATAATAATATTTTAAAAAGAAAAATACACTTTATATTTTATTATATTATGGTTTTACATCTATACTCCTAAGATGCTTATTTTCTTTTTCTTGTATATTTATTTTCTAATTTGAATATTAGTACTACAAAAGTTTCATAAAAGAAGTGGTGTGCATTCTTTCATTTTCTGTTTTCTAAAACTGGCTAGGTCAAATTTGCTGTAAACATCCAAAGTTGGGCGTTTATTCATGTGGTTTGTTTTAAAGAACTAATTCACTTAAATGGCTGTAAATCAGTTTAGATTTTCTTTCTGAGTTAATTTTGGTTGATTCCATTTTTGCTATATTTTATACCTATAATTAAAAAATCATCAGAACAAAACGAGTTTGTGAGTAAAGCTAAAAAGGGAAATGAATATAACCAAGACACACAATTTGAAAACAAGGAAATATAAAAGTAAGTCCCAACATATCCCATAATACCTTAAACATGAATCATCCAATCAACTAAACTATAATTAGGACAGACACACTAGCATCAAATAGCTAAAAATAGAATTTTTAATGGAGATAAATGTCATAGATACTAATGATTAGTAATGTCACAAAGAAGATATGATTTTAGTACAAGCTAAACGTACCAATATGGTCAGTGCAAAAATTTACTCATCAGGAAATGTAGAAAAATCCAGAAAGTTAGAGACTTTTACCACTTCTCTTTTTGTGTGACCAAGGGGAAAAACTAATAAAGCTACATCACAAAAACTTCAACAGCATAATTAATCAAGTTTATATGACAATTAAATTATTATGGCATAGTAGTAGCTAACAGATGGGCGTATTTCTCATCCACTTGAGATTTTACCCAAACAGGCCAAACACTGGATCATAAAACAAGTCCAAATAATACAACCACATGGAAGTACATTGTTTACCATGGTAGGGTTAATCTGAGAGGTGAGCTCATGCAACCTATAACCCAGGTTCACTAAATCATCACAGCTGAGATTAGCATGTTAAATTGATTATCAGGCAAACATTATACACTGTGGTATACAGTTAAAACCACAGGTAAGGGGAAATTTGAACTCACTAGATAAAATGAATCATTTGACGTGGTTCTAAGAACCTGTAGAGAAAATATGTAGGGGAAAAACTTAATTAAATCCAATGTTAGAAAAAAACAGTACTTTAATACAAGTACACACTGGAAAGTGTACAGCCAATTTTGTGAATGGTGCTGGGAAATAGAATCTCTATATGTGAGAGACGGAAATTACCTCCCTCTATCCTCTACACAAAGCATAGCTAACAGAATAGGAGCCCATAAACATGGCTTGAAACTTTGGAACAGAAAGAAGAAACAGAAATTACTTCAAGATCTTGTAATATACAGGTAGTAAGTTTTCAGACAGAACTCCATGCTTGGGAAATAAGAGCAAAGATGGATGAATGGGACATCGTAAAATTATAAAGCTTCTACACATCAGCAGAGTGAGGAGAAGGCCTTCAAAGTAAGAAGAAATCGATTATATATTCATCTAACAGTGGATTGTTATCAAGAATATATAATGAGCTTTAAGAATAAAATAACAAAAGAACAAATAATACAAGCAGTAAATGAACAGTGGAAATAATACTTGTCACATGAAGATATCTAAGTGGCCAATAAATACATGAAAAGCTTTTTAATACCTTTTGCCATCAGGGAAATGTAAATCAAAACCATACTGAGATTCCCTACCATTCTACTCAAAATGACTATTACCAGAAACGCAAACGATAAATACTAGTGAGGATGCTGGGGGAAGACGGACACTTACTTACTCACACATGGTGGGAATTTAAAGCAGTGCATTCATCGTGGGATTCAGTAATGAAGTTCTTCAAAAGTTAAAAACAGAACCTCCATGTGGTCAAGCACACAACTTTTGGATGTATACCCAATAGAACCAAATGTGTCTTAGTGCAAAGATATCTGAACACTAGTGTTTACTGAGACATTATTCACAATAGCCAAATTATCAAATCTGCTTAGGTGCCCATCAATGAATGGATGGATAAGAAAAATGTGGTGTATATTCACAGTGGAATGGTAAAGTCTGAAACTGTGTCATGTGCAGATGAATGGATTTGAAGTTATCAATCTAAGGGAATTAAGGTAATTTCACAAAAATGTATATTATTTTCATTCATGTTCAAAGTTAGGAATATTTTAAAAATGAAACTGAAATGGGAAGTCATATGTAGGGTTGTAAACAGGTAAGTGAAGAAACCAGCAATGATGAAAGTACTAGAGAGATGATCTTGACCGAAGCAAATATATGCATGGATGGAAGTGCCACACTGAAACTCATTTTATAATAATATGTATTAGAAACAGGAAAATAGAAGCTGAAGTTAACATAATGAATTATGAGGTATCAACAGAGAAAACTGACTTCCAGTAAAGACAAATAAAATGATGCTCAACTGACAAGAATTGGAAAGATAAAGAAATCTGAAACAAATATGCAGATTCATGATGTCAGAGACTGTGAGCATTTTCATAGATGCTGCTGACATTGGAACAATAGCAAAACAGACTGATGAGTGATACTGACTTAATGGCAGAACTCTGAAAAAATCCAGAAAATAAATTCATAGTGAAATACTAAAACTTTAATCTTCCCATATGCATTCACAGCAATGAATTTATAATTCAAGTATGCTGTAGGGTGAGAGACAAAATCTACACTCAGGTGTTTTTCATAATGAACTAAAAGAATACCTGAATTATTATGGACACAGAAAATAACAAACACTGTTTTTTTCTTGTGTAAAGCTTTAGCCGAGATTTCTCAAACAATGAAGTATTACTATTAGATTTTAATAAAACATGTATTGAAAAATAATAACAGAAACTTTATATAAGTATCCAGAAATTAGAAAAATGGCATCACTTTAAAAGCCTTTATGAGGCCAGAATCTTCCCAGTGGCAAAACATGATGAAGAAAAAGCATGTAAGGTGAACTACTGGTCAGCCTCCATGACTTTAAAGTACTAAATACAACACAAAAGCAAATATCCAGTGCTGCATAGAAATGGAAACATCATAATTAGATTGGGCTCATTCCAAAAATACATTGGTTAAGGTTTTTAAAAAAATCAGGATTGCAGTCACCACATTCACAGAGAAAGGGAGATGATTCCTATCACCTTATTGTGTTTGAAATGTATCCTTCAGTTTAAATCTCTTTCATAGGAACAATTCCCAGCAACCAAGAAAACATGGGAATGTCCTCCATCTGATAAACCATATCTCTGAAATGCAACAGTAGGTATGCCTTGATGTAATACTGAATTTGTTCCCTGTGAGATCAGGGACAACAGGAGGCATTGTATTTCATGTTCTAGTAGTAGTACCCCAAGAAACAATGACTATTTTAGAGTACTTGGGCACTTTTCTCTTCAGGGAAGTTCTAAACCAATAGGCGGCATTTACATGTAGGCCTGCCAGGGACACTTCCTATGAAGAAATCTATTGTCTTTCAAAAAGGAAAGGGTTTGACCAAAGGCACAGTGACCTAACCCAGCTATTTTAAGTGGCTTAATTGTATGTGTTGGTCTATTTGGGTTGGAAGGTAACTGTGAAATTAAAGATGATGCATTCTGCTAATGTTGAAATCTGGCTGTGATTAATGAGATGTTTCATACTCCAGTCACACTGACTGCCCTAATCACTGTCTGTCTCTTTCTCATACTGTAATTACAACATAAATTTTCGTGTAATTTTCAGAACCCTGACATTTTCAACACAAAGGAATAAGGTTAACTTACACTAGTTGTTAAGCAATCAGCACCAGGGTACAGATTCTTGTCATCCATCCTCATGAATGAGATATCATCTAGGGAAAATGACTTAAATGGCTAAATTTATTTTACATCACAGTAAAGCTAGAACAAGTTTGCTTATATGAGGGAAATAATACAGATTCCCATATTTCATGTGACCATTATGGTTCTCCTTTTGCCTGTTCTTATCATAATATTGGTGTTAAGATTTTTAGCTTGGCATTTTTGTGGAACTCCTAATAGTGGAAACAGGTGTGTCTCTGAGTCTTTTAGCTGCTCCTGGGTCTCTTTTCCTCCTGTTGGGTTGCTTTTTACAACTTCAGTATGAGGACTTTCGCCTTCTCTTACTATATTTTGTTTCATTGTGTTTGGTTGTTGTTTCTTGGAGGCCTGCTCTTTTCTGAAAGGAGACAGCAGAGGAGTGGGTTTGTGAGAGGGGAGATGGAGTAGGAAAACTGGGTGGAGTGGAGGGAGGGGAAACTGTAGTCCGGATATATTGAATGAGAGAAGACTTTATTATCAATAATAAAAAAAACAGGTGAGCAGTCAACTTTTCTTCTAGTAATTTTAAATCTCTTTGGAAAAAGTACATTGTTTCAGGGAGTTTTCTGTCCTGTCCTTATGTAACTTTGAGGGTTTTTTCCCCTTTTATTACTCTAAAGACTGCAGGGCCCTTTCTTTGTGGGCAGAGGACGCTGGCAGACTGGTTGATTAAAGGTATCTTTCTTCTCATGCTGTCACTTTGTTCTATTTTCTACCATTTGTTTTCTGTGAATACTACTTTGATTCCATAAACTTTACACAATTTTCTTGTTTATATCCTTCATTTACTCTAATAACCCTCCATGCTTGTAAGAAAACAAAGTCTTTGTCATGCCCCTCACAACTCAGATAGGCACCAGTAGTAAAAGACTCACAGGTATTTAAAATATATAGCACACATCCTAATGAATACCAATTGGAAGGATCTTTTGAAGAACTTATTATTTTTTTCTGGAGAAAGATAACAGAATAGTTTGTATATCTTTTCTGTAATTTTTCATATGCAAAATGGTATGAAAAATATTTCCCTTCATTGCTTTAGGTAATAAAATCAGTAAATTCCCAATTTTACTTCTAGGATGGTAACAATTTTTGTCTGCTTCTTTAAGCAAATACAGGGTGTGTGTGTGTGTGTGTGTGTGTGTGTGTGTGTGTGTGTGTATGTGTGATCTTGATGTGTTAACACAGAATGGGTTCATTAAGTCCTTTTGTAAAACACATTATGTCAACTCCAAGGCCATTGCTCACCAGCAGTAGATGTGCCATTGACAGTGACAAGGCAAGAAATCTCATCTTCTGCCAATTTTCCTCTTCTTTTCCATTTGCTCATAAGTCTCAGCAAGATATCTTGGCTGGGTTCATGAGATGGTTCAGAAAGTAGTGCAAGAGGCTGGCTCCATAGGACCAGCTGACACTCCATCTCCTTTACTGGCTTGTGGTCAAATCTTGGTGTTTTAGTTTATTGCTCAATGCAGATGGATGAGTGGTGCAGGTCCCAGCAAATGACATGTGATATTGGTTTTTTATGTCATTGATGATTCAATTTCTTGCATCCTACTTTTGAAAACATACTACTTGTGAATAGTAAGAAAATTTATGAAAAACATTATCATCACATTAAAAACAGATTTACATTGGATCATAGATCATAATAAAAAGAAAGTAAAAAAAACTGTGTAAAGGCTAAGATTTCTTTTGTCAACTAGGTGATGAATGGAAAAACTGCATTTTTATAAGCATTTATTTAAGATTAACTATTACAATGTGTACAAGGATTTCTGCTAAGCCACAAAAATATTACTGACATTATACTTGACAATTAAATTTAAGTCTTATTCTAATTTAGAATGTAGATCTCTCTCCAGTGCCTCATAGAGTGGTCTGCACCCACATCTTGAGTATTTTCTGTACATTTGCTAAGCACTTCTCTTTCTCTTAATGGTCTGTCAACCCCTCTTCTTTCCTGTATGTATACCAGAGATCAAACTGCTATTGATCTTCAGACTCTGTTTGCTTGTTTGCTTGCTTGCTTGCTTGCTTTGTAGGGGACAATATCTCTCACTGACCCAGGACTGACCAGGTATCCTGGGCTGACTCTCTGCCATGCTGGAATTGCAACCACACCATCACATATGACATGTAGGTTCTGGGGATCGAGTTTAGGTCTTCATGCCTGCAAGGCAAAAACTGACTGAGCCATCTTCCAAACTCTAGAGCCTTTTCTTAATAAATTCTAACTCTGCTTCAGGCAAAAACCTCTAAAAGAACAATTTCTTAAAGGACAATCCTGGTTTTGGATGTTTTACATGTTCTAAAATCATTTGGATATGGTGGGCTTTAAAATGAACTTAGTTTAATGAAGTTGTATGATGGTATACTAAAATAGTTTTAACTTGTTTATATTATATAATGACTAATAAGTTAAACTTTATAAAAATATAAAAAAGACAAGAAGTATTACTATGCTTACCAAAATTACCATGTTTTCTGTTGGATACTATTTTTAGCTATTCTTTGCTCTAAGTTTCCTCAAAAGTTTGTTCCTTAGGAAACAGCCAATGCTTATACCTAGTCTATCAACATGCAACTTTATCATTTCCTTTCCAATGAAGAAAATAATAGAATCAGTAGTAGAATTGATGAGCTAGTTGAACTGGTGTTGTTTTTGGATATAGGGTGTTCTCTCAAGGGCACATATGTTCAAGGCATAGCCTCTTGCTGGTGATGCTATTGAGAGATGATTGGGCCATGAGGACTTGGCCACCGATAGATTGATATTTTGACTGCATTATTGATAAAAGACAGGTATATGAAGAAGAGTCTCACTGGGGAAATAGGTAACTGTAAAGGTATCCCATCTTTGTCTCTTCCTGTCCTCTCTGCTATCTGACTGTGATGAGATAGACAACTCTCCTCTCACATACCCTCTCACTATGCAATCCATTCATACCTTACATAGAATAACTGAACCTCTAAAATCATGAGGAAAAAGAAGTTTTTCTTCTCTTAAACTTTAATTCCAGGTGTTTATAACAGCAAGGAAAAGCCTGACTGGCACAACCAGTTTTCTGGAAATAAGATGGCTTGTGCTATGCAGTCACCTGAATTTTTTTATATCAGTCACAAGAAGTAACACATAATGAAAGACCCATCCTTTACAAAATATGAAAATATAAAACATCAAGATTTATATGTGGCATTATAAACTATTGTTGAGATAAATCACAGAAGACTAGGAAATAAAAGAATAATTTAAATTCATTTTTAGATGATCCAGTATATAAATCTCTTATTTGTTAAAAATAAGTAGGTTAACATGTTCAAGGTACTCCATATCAAAATCATAATGGTTATTAACAACCCTTGCTATAAACTGTTTAGATGACCATAAACTTCATTTGAAATTACAAAAAAATATCCTTTAAGCTACTCCTGAGCACCTGTTTACTTGATGTGGTTATTTGTTACAATGGGTCTCACTGACTATCACTAACATAAGGAGCCATGGACTTTCATAGATATAGATGGGATACTTGAACTATAAAAATTCATCATTATAAAAATGTGGCTCATATACACTATGAAATTACACTATACACTATTCAGTTATAAAGACATGGACTTTGCAATAAAATGGCTAGGTCCAGAAAGAAATCATATTGGATGAGATAACCCATACCTAGAAAACAAATTTTGCACGGTGTCTCTTAGCTTACGTCCTGAGTTCTAAACCTTCAATGAGAGTATATCCAGGAGGACTACAGAAACCAGAAACGTTAAAAGGATCCATTCTACAGGTGTAAAGGCATTAGAGTGGGCCATAGCAGGGTACAAGTCATCGGAGAGGGGAAATGGGGAAATAGATGGGTTTTAATTAGGAGAGGCATGGAGATAAATACAAAAGTAGGAGGTAAGAGGGTAAAATAACACTAATGCAATATGAATAAATCTTAAAGAATCATTCTATCAACTTCCTAAAATACCTATTATAATAATAATGTAAATCTGCATGCATGTGTACATATATAGTTCAAAAGAAATCTTCCCATCTTGGATGACAATGTTGTCCTTAAGAGACTATCTGACAAAACCCCCAACCCCTGGCATGAGAAGTAATCATTATAGTTGTTGGTCAGGAGTGTCTAAGTCATTCTCAAAACATTACAGGCTATTGGTATTGAACATGGTTGCCTCCCAGAAGTGGAAGATACCCTATTACTGAAGACACCATGCACTTTCGGCATGAGGTTTCGAGGACCCAAGATAGACCTGATTTAAATGCCTTCTTTCAGAGGAGTATCTTTCATGGTACCAAAAGTTTCCATCAAAGCTTCCAAAGGAAGGAAACAATCAGTAGTCTTACAAAACCCTGACAGCTGCAAACTATAGCAATAGTCAACATGACACAATACTGTGCATAACGCTGGCATGCATATCTTGCCAGTAGATATATAACTGAGCTCAATTCCCAATCTTCAAAATAAAATCTTGCCTGGTACTGGAAACTCAGTCAACCACACAAGGCTAGTGAAGTCACAGATCTTCGAGAAGAACCTACAACTACCACTTTTCCAAACCAGCATAATTATTAAATATATTCTAAATATTTGCCCTTTTATACCCACATATAAATGCAATGTTTATTCATCTTCAAGGTAACTCTAAAAGCCAGAGGAACAAGAGGAACAGGAGTTTTCTAAGAGATTGTTTCTTCTGGAAATGTCATAGAAGATATATTCATAATGTCTCTGCAACATTTCTATCTAAATATGACCTGAATAAGGACAATGCCGCTAGACTTGTCAGCATCAGAATGGGAAATCTCAGGAGGGCTCAACCTATCAACCTAGAAGAAGAACTATATGGAATGAAGTAATTCTGGGAGTAAGAGGAATAGTCTTTCTTGGGGAGGAAGATGCTCAATACCATTGGTCAACCCTGAAAACAAACAAATACAAGTACCATTATATGGATTGGGTAGGTTGTATTTATGTATTTAGGATGCATGTTGTGTAACAATCATTCATATGAATGTGAAAGACAGCAAGGGAAAGAACACATGGGAGGGGTTGAGGGAGCAAAAGGAAGGGAGAAAATTATGTAATTACATTATAATCTCAGAAAATAAAACAATATAATCAAGCACACACAATTTACGCTGTAGAGCAATGGCTTCAGAGAAGTATCTTTCAATGGACTGAGCCAGAAAAAATGACATGGTTCTGTAGAAAAGAGATTTAATTCACATCCATATCACACATGAAATCATTTCCATGTAGATTGTGTCCATAATTGCAAAAGTTAAGCCCATAAATTTTGGACAATAGAATATGAAGACATATTATACTCATGACTTAGGAAACATGACATTTCTTTTGGTAAAAGAGAGCTGACTATATCTGAATATGTAAAATGAATAAATATTCAAAAAGGTAACTTTTCTTGACTGTATAAGGAGCTGTCTATGAAAAAGGACCACAGTACAGTAGGTAAATGTAAAAGTCATTCTTAAAGGCCCATGTACCTGCTGAACATCACTATTACTTAAACTAATACATGGGGAAATAAATTTTTAGAAGGACAAATTTGAAATGACTCATAGTCATTTTCATTAGAGCAAGTGGCTAAAAAGTATTGTTATCCAGTGACGTGGACAGCGTCAAGTAGTACAACACTTGGACAATATATTGGTTTATTATGTTGAATTTAAGCTGTATTAAATTAAATCCACTTCAATACCATTCTCAAATTGCATGCACACAGTCAACCAGAGTTCATATTATTATTCCTAATAATTTCAATCCTGAAACAGTTCAAATACATTACTATGGTTGAGTAAACTGTCTTTGCATTTGAAACCATGCACACAACAGTGAGAATCAGTTAAAAGCTACATAATTTTCTATTAAGGTAGACAAAATAAGACAAAAGATTAAATTTATATAAATACACGGGCAAATGTGCATGCATGGACACATACACACATACAGGAACAGGGACACAAGGAAATGTAATCCATACTTTTCAGAATTCTACAGTAAAACTGTAGAAAAAACAAGGAGACTAATCCCAGAAGTAGTAGAAATCTGGAACGCTGGAGTGGGATCATGATTGAAGGAGAACATGAGGGCAGTTTTGGAGAAAATGGTAATATTTATTTAATGACTGTTTCATTGATGGGTATACATATACTGTGGTTACCTACATAGGTTTTTATACAACATCAGACGTGTTAACAGTTCCAGCACAGAGAGAGGAAGATGCACCTGGGGGCCTACCATCTACTACAGAAAGAAACTTCTCTAACAAAGCCTGGGTCTGACTGTGCACCTTTCTAAATGTTTATTAATTTAACATTTTCAATGAAACTGGCAGGTAGTAGAAAAAGTATAACTTGTACATTTCTATAATTTATGAGTGAAGAAAAAGAGTAAATGTAGCCCACAAATGATTGAATTGGTAAACAATACTTAAGAACAAAATAAATTTAAGAAACATTAAAACATACATAAAAAACTAGACAGACTTAACAGATATGGAGGCAGAGTTACCTGTCTCTATGTATGTACATCTCAGGGTCTACACCCTTTAGTGACATGTTTTTTTTGTTTTTTTGTTTTGTTTTGTTTTTTGTTTTTGTTTTTACGAGACAGGGTTTCTCTGTGTTGTTTCGGAGGCTATTGGTCCAGCCTGGCCTCGACCTCATAGAGATCCGCCTGCCTCTGCCTCCCGAGTGCTGGGATTAAAGGCGTGTGCCACCACCGCCCGGCTTAGTGACAGGTATTAAAGATAGAATATGACCATCCTTTGGTATCCAAGAGGGATTGGTTCCAGAATATATTCTCACCCTATTCCACAGATACTCAGATCCATTTTTAAAAGGTGTAGTGTTTGCTGGTGACTCTCACATGTCTTCACATATGTTTTTGTCGTGCCCACCTCGACCAGCAAGGAAGATGCAACACCCAGACTCTTCTTTAAGCAGTTTATTCAGGAACCTTGAACAATCTTCTTTTCCCGGGGAACACCAGGGAGCCCCAACCCACAGCTTAAAAGTCTTTGGGCGGCCAACCCCAGTATGCCACGTGGAACATGCAGATAAGTCCATGTACACGGAAGCAAGCCTGATATCCAACCTTAACCAAATACAGGTGTTGTTTATCATAGAGAGCACCTGCTGTTGGGCTAGCAGAAGGCGGAAGCCAGCACCATCTTAAGGGTGCGGCACTTCGCAGCTCTCTACATGTTTTATGTTCTTTCTAAGTTGTGTACAAATCTATTGCACAGTGCCCAGAAGCAGTTTTATTCTATGTTGGTTAGAGAACAAGAGGAAATGTGAGTATGGGTTCAAATCTGGTGAATTTGTCTTTCAAAGATCAGTTACGTCATTGTAAGTATATGGAAACTGGATACTGAACTTGTGAGTTTGGAGGACACCTGGCATGTGGCCTGTAGGTTCAGAGCACACCTGTCCCAACAAGAGACAAAGAAAGAGTGGACTCCATTTGCTGTTGTCATGACTCATTCTTTTATGCTCTGGTGTTGCCTCCATTTCTTGAGAAGACCAATTAATTGACATCAGATTTATGTCATTGGTAATAAGAAGTCCATATCACAGTAGTAGATAACAAAGGATGGCCATCCGTTTTGGTGATCTTCTCATGAAAATATGATGCTGTCCCCCTGAATCTCAGTAGGTGCTGTGACACCTTTGATCAATAGAACATGGCAGAAATAAAGTTGTACCACAATAAGGGACCTGCTTGCAAGGAACTGGAAATTTCCATATCCTGTCTGATGCTCACATACAACACAAGAAAGTCAAGTCCAATTCCCAAAGTCCACTCAAGATAAACAGGAGGCTATAATGAGGGAAGTAGGCATGAAGCTATATGGAGAAGAGTGTCCAGTGGTAACCAAATCTCTGAGCTACAAGTTCATGAGACATAATACAAAATGTGTACTTTACATAAGTATATTTTATGGTGGTTTGCCAAAAATTAATAAATGATGCATTCATATTACTCTCAAGTCTCCTCCTGTTTCATCAGTGAGCAACTGCAAAATACCCCAAATCTAATCATTCTTTGTCCACTGCAAAACATTATAACTGATCACCCCTACTATTTAAAAGTATGTTACAGGCCCCTTTTAATTACAAGATAAACTTACTCCTGACACCACATGTTTACAAACACTTGTCTGTTCTTTTTTGCTTTCCAAAACCCTAATTTGTGCTTATTCCCACCTGTAACTATGGAAATTGGGGAAAATACTCAGGCTGGACTAGTGGGTTTCATTACAAGTTCTATTCATGACCACCAGCTTCAAATTCTGTGCAAAGCTATCATTTATGTTTTTCTAGGTCATTTGTTCTCTTCCCCATCCTGTTCTGTACCAGGAGTTTTCATTTGCAAGCTTTGGTCTCATATGTTAATAACAGCATTTGCTTTCTATTTTCTTTCAAGAATTGAAATATCAAAAGCAAATCATGCTACTTTCACAAATAAATACCTATCAACATATATGTCTCTTACTATCTCATTCTGGTATTTTTTTGTCTGAAAATCCAATGCAAGCACTTCAACTTTTCCATAGCCCCCTTTTAACTTCTGAAAGAAAACCCCCAGACAATATCTATCTCCTTCATCAGCAGTTTTCCTCTCTATTGGATCATGTCCATAATAAACAAATAAGCTTTAATTCCCCCTATTAAGAAATCCCCTACTTGTTCCAAATGCCCTCTAGCTGGATTAACGTAACTGCTCTTCATGAGAGCACTGGCTCTGGGTAGAGTTGCCTACTGTGTCTCTTTTCTCCCTCTTCCTGCCTTGAACTATTTCCCACCAAGCTTTGAGTTTTATGTCCCATTGAACTGTCCTTGTATAGGTCCTATAACACCCACTCCATCTTACATAGAAATCAGCTGAATTTAGAGATTGACAACACCAGCATCCCTTATTGAAACACTTCTGAACTTGGCACCAAGGTTTGTGCTCTCTCTTGCACTTTGTTCTAATTCACTAACTTTTCTTTCTTGATTCCCACTGTTTGTTTTCACTCACTTTTCTTGAACTCTCTACTCTGGGTTGCTCCAAGGTTTAATGCTCAAGATTTCTTCTTTACCAATACCTGCTGCCTTGCAGCTGCCCTCTAGTCACATGACCTAAGCACCATTTATGCACTGTCTGCTCCATGGGTGTTCCCCCTTCCTTAAAAGCTGACCTCTTATATACAATTCTCAAATAGTATTTCTATCTGAATGCCTAAAATAATTCTAACTCTTAACATGTCCCAAACTGAACTCATCATAATCTCTCTAAAATATTCCCTTCTCAGAATCTCTACCACCAATGAACTGTAAACTCTATCTATTTAAATGTTCAAACCCACCCAAATCTATTTCCTCTATTCATTTATTTTCTCTCACTACATAAAATCTATCAACAATTTTTGTTGGCTCTATCTTAAAGACAGCAACAAAACATTTGCACTGTCACTACCATAAAACAGTTATATTTTCTGAATTATTCTTCATATTTTCTTCATCTACTTGTTTCTGTCCTTGACCATGGGATCTATGCTCATCATAAAATACATGGTCATCATACTAAAAAGTAAGTCAGATCATGAAAATGGCCTGCCACATGTCTGCTTTCCTTCTATCTTAGTCAAAATTGAAGTTAAAAGCTTTGTTATGCTCTTCAGGAATGTTTCTTATATACTTTAATTTTCCTTTTAGTTTTTCAGGGACTTTTACTTTTCCTTTGACTCCACATTACCTCACTTGTAGCATAAATCTGCTGATTGTAAGTTCATCAACCACACCCTTGTCTTGCTTGTGTTTGCTTGTTACTGCACCTGGTTTCTTTCCCAAGTCATGTGCACCCTGCTTCCCTTTATTTCCTTTAAGCTTTTGTTCAAGTATCAAGCATTAAATACTTTTCAGTCCTATATCTGACCAACCTTGTCAAAACAACTTTCAACACAACAGAGTGTTGTATTCATTTCTTGTCATACTCTTCTCCAAAGTATTTATCAATTAGTTTACCGTTAATCTCAACACTAGAACATGAGCTCCATTGAGGCAACTACTTTTGTTTATGTGGTTTCCAGCTTTCTGCACAATGTCTATGGTAGTTCCTAGGACAGGGTAAACTCTCAGTATATACCTGGAGAATAAAACTCCTCGAATCTATAACATACAATGTTAAGAAGCAATAACTCCAAAACATTAGAACTATAATTAAAAATGATTATTGAACCTATGAAAATGCTAAGGTTCTTTAAGAAAATTCCCATTGATATCCCATCATTTGTTTAAAAGTAAACTGCTAATATCCAGGGATAGTGGAAAAAGTCCATAATCTTTTGGGAAAGCAATTTGGCATAGTATATAATTTAGACTCCACTTCACTCAGGAATGGCTTGGCAGAGCTCTGTTATAATTACCATTTCATAAATGAGAGAATTCAGGCCTAGAGAAATTATGTAATTTGTCTTCGGGCATGCAGAATATAAACAAAGAAACACTAGCATTAGGATGATTTTATCAGAGTTGAAACATTTAACCACTGTTTATTATTTTCAGTTTTCCAGATGAAGATACTGGAGGGAATTTCTGGTGTTAAGCAATTTGTCAGTCAGGCAGCTGGAGTCTAAATATTATTTTCTAAATTGTTACGCTGCATGGCATTTGTTGGAAAAGATTTTAACAAAAGTGCTTCATCATTAAATTGACCTCTGAGTTCTACATTAAACTTACAAGTGAGGTGTAGTTGGTGTAAGCATAGCACATTAAAATGTAAAAGTAGGCCCCTTGCTACATTCTTACTCACTTGGAATAAACAAACAGGGAGTATGCCCTAGTCAGAAATCAACCGACTGTGTGACCTTTTCTAGCCAACACTGGAAGACAGCTCTTTGATATTCTACTCCTTAAATTTCACTCCTCTTTCTCCACACTCATGTAATAATTTTGATTTTGTTTTTAAAATATTAAAGTATTTCTCAAAGGGGTTTTCAGGGGTCAAAAATCTTGTTCTTTAACCTCATTAATTCAGCTAAACATAACTCAGGCAGTAAATAAGTTATAAATTCCAAGTCTATAAATAAATAAATAAATAACTTAACAGATTTTAATTGTGAAAGGCTTTCAGTTTGATTGTGAAAGGCTTTCAGTTTGATTTCAAGCTTAATCTTGGCGAGACTGCTATCATTCAGAAAGTAGCTTGCCAATTACTCTAAAAAAAATACAGCTCTTAGATGTGTGGATCCAGCTCCGTAATACTTCTGAGGAATTCCAGGACACTGGGAGTAACTGATAGTGCTTCCTTTGGCAAGTTCTTAGGCTGGGCATGGCTGGGATGAAAGAGATGGGAGTGACTAAGACTAGTGATCAGGTCAACCCACATTAGATCAGGGCTGACCACCCTTTTAGGAAAAATACACTGAGAGTCCACCCATCTATTTTTGTCAGTCAAATATGTATGATTATATCACTCCTAGGAAGTGGGGCACAATTGTGTCTGTGTAACAGAATTGACATATTCTATGGTATTTCAAACTATTTTTTGTGTTCTCAAAGCATATCTTTGAAAATTATCTCATAATAACTACAGTATCATTTTATTTCTCTTAGTTTCCATTTCCTGGGCATGCTTTGAATATTGTGCTTTGAGGTACTTCAATTGTGTTTCCAATTTTTAAGACAAAGGTTGAAAAATGTTTCATTAAAAAAGACTAATTTCCTGAGAAAACAAATGCCATGCTATCCATATAAAAATGTTGATCTTTTCCTAGGGTTGAGGTTCTTGTTATATTTAGGGGCATCATTAGGTCAATCAATGTCTGAAGGTCACAGGCATAAAAGATCTATTCAGATCAAAACTTTTCCAATTCAATATGACTCTTGCAAGTGAGGGAACACTGCTGGAAAACCATAACTGACACGTCAAAGTATTTATGTGTTTAGATTACCATTGGCTTTAGTTGCTTGAGAAGTCTCAAATGTACACTGTGCTTAAATTAAGAACAGACTTCAAGGGAGTTCCTCAAAGTAGACATCAAATCAGCAATGAACCATTTCTACCAACCCTCAAAACAGAATAATCCTAGGCACAGGTTTCAGTTGAATACTAAAAAATGTCTAATGTTTGCAGTGAAAGAATAATTATCACTGACAACAATTAGTTAAATACTTCTAAATAACTAATGGAGAAGATGTTAAGCAGTTTCTAAACAAAACAAAATTGTATAGTCTGAAAAAATAGATACACAATTCCCCTGGTCTTACAACATGTATCTTTTCGATATATTGGAGTATGTCACGTGGAACACATCTATATGTGCATTGCTTTGAATCAATTTAAAGTAAAAATGTCTTGAATTTTTTTAAATGCTATCATTCCACTTATACCTGTGATATTACTGTGAGAATGAACAAACTGTTGGGAAAGGGATTGGAAGGGAGAAAGAGAGCAAGAGAGACACAGAGACAGAGAGTCAGAAAGGGGGAGAGAGAGAGGGAGGGAGGGAGGGAGGGAGGGAGGGAGGGAGGGAGGGAGAGCATTGCCTTCACTTCTGTAAATTCAAGTGCCTTCAATGCAACAATATGTTATGAGGAGAAAGACTGCAATCCTAATAGCCACACATTGCTTTGTACTGCAGCTTTTTGAAGGGGAAAGGAACCAGTTAAAGATGGCACTGAGGGGAAGTCAGGAGGGCAAGTCCTGAGATGTTTACAAAAAATGGTGATTGGTTGCCAAGACCTAACCAGATAAGGCCACTGCATGAACAACTTGTGTTCCCTAGGTAAAGCATAGGATGCCTAGGCACTGTGATAGGCTGACCTTTAAAACCATTGGCTGACTGTTTTCCTGCTCTGTGGATATTTTCTTTAAAAGAAGCTTGCTGTGGGGCAATAAAGGAGTTCCTGCTTGACTAGATTCCCTGCTGTGTCTGATTGTCTCTGGGATACAGGGAGGTTGGGGAACAGGTGAGCAGCACACTTACCCTTCATAGACCCAGCTCAGCCTTCTGTGGTTGGCTAAGACCCTGCAGCTTTTCAATTGTCCAGTGCTCCTCTAATGAGAACTCTAAATTTTCTGTTTTCAGTGATGAGGTGGGTGTGCGTCAAGAATAAGATAGAAATTTTAAAAGAAGAAAGTTAAAGACTTGTACTAGAGAGCACTGAGTTACCTTTCAAGTCCGCTACTATGTGGATTGGAGTCTGACAAAACTTAGGCTGATGTTCATTCAATTCAAATTCCTCTTCAGGATTAAGGCTGACTTTAAAACTTCTATTTCTGGCTATATTTCATGATTTTCCTCAAGTTTTCAGGCTTTTTCATGCCTAACATTTCTTGCTATCCCTATTTTGAACTGAAAATACTACGACTGTTTGGACAAATGGCCTGAATGATGGAAACAGTCAGTCCTTATAGTTACAACATTGACCAGTATGATGGTTAATCTCACATTCTGATAAGAGGGTTGTCAGAAAGCTTTAACAGATAAGGAAAATTTACCCTGTGGCATTGTCTCACAGGCTGTGATCCTGGAGTAGATTAAAGAAGAAAGCATCGAACACTCTGGATACAATGTGATGACCCTCAAGCTCCTGCCTCTACAATGTAGGTCACAAGTGGTTTTATGCTCAGACTGTGAGACAAAAATCAACCATTCCTAAGGTTGTTTTTTTATTTTTTTTAAACAATAAGGAGTAAAGTAACTAATCCCACTCACTAAGAGCTTATGCAATTGCACACCTTCTGCCACTAAGCAGAACATCTGCAGTCCACATCTTATACTTCACCAAAACCTTTACTTCATACTCTGTGGACTGCCAGTCTTCTCAGGGAAATTTTGCAATGTCCTTCAAGGTGCTGTGAATGAACTGCTGTAACATAGCTTAGAGTGGTTGACACTTACGTGGGTTGACACTTGTTAGTATGATTAACATATTACCGTATTCAGGCCTCATGTCAAAGCAGTATTCAGATACGTTTCATTTCTCTTTCTGTCCTAAGATATTTGTTCTTCAAATATTTGTAATATTTTGTTCTCTTGGTGTATGTTATTGTATGCAGTTTGAAACAACATACGGCATACAATGACTTTGCATTATTTAAAGTTTTTAGTATATAAAGTTTGTGTTATATAAAGTTTTATACAATACAAAAATGTAAACATATACATATATTATAAATTATTAGAAGTATTCTTCCAGAAATTCTAAGAACTTTGGAAGCTGTTATTCCAGAAATTTTACTGTTTTCCTGTTATGAACATTCTGTCTTATTACTCCCACAATATTTATCTTTACTCTCATGTTTATTTTTATTTTCTGTTACTTTATTTTACTGGTAATATAAGGTTTCATTTAACTATATGTGGAAAACTGTAAGGTTTGCAGATCTAGTAAACCTTTTGTCCTTTCTGTGCAGAATAGAGCATGACATCCAGTTTTCAAACTACACTTTCATTTAGTGACAAGTTTCTTAGACTTGATAGAGTGAGAGAGCACATAAAATGATAAAATGATCATTATATTTATCCTAGATTCATGGAAAACCTTTTAAATATACAAAACCCACATCATTTTTCACATTATTTTTTATAGCTGCCAATGTTGTATTTAATGTTTCTAGTTTATTTTTATTTTGGCAAGAACATTTTATAGGAGCCTTATTCTTATCTGTCCCTGATGATTTTAAAGTGCACAGTGCAGTACTGTGTTCTTGTAGCTACAGAGCTACAAGGCAACTCACAAGGTCTTATCATTCTTTGCACAATTGAACCTATTTCTTTCCCTTTCCTATTTCCCTGGCAATTGTCCTTCCACAGTGGTTGACTACTTTAGGCTTTCTGTGTAAGGGTAATGGACTCGAGTTTGTTAGATTGTGGCTGGCTTATTTTCTTAGTAATATCCTCTAGCTTCCTTCCTTCCTTCCTTCCTTCTTTCTTCCCTTCTTCCCTCCCTCCTTCCCTTCCTTCCTTCCTTTCTTTATTTCATTTTTCCAGACAGGATTTTCTTTGGGTAGGCTTGCCTGTCCTGGAACTTGCTCTGTAGATAAGGCTGGCCTTGAACTCATACAGATCTGCCTGTCTCTGCCTCCTAAGTGCTGGGTATCAAAGGTGTGTCCCACCACCATCGAGCTCCATGTTGTTTCTTATCACAGAAATGTAAACTGGTGTGACAACCTCAAAAGTTTAATTTGAAAGAATGCAGGATCCACAAACCACACTTGCTGGTATTAGTGTAATATAGTTGAAAAAGAAGCTCAACAAAGTCTTACCTACCTAGTTTGGTACAGCCCCAACCCATTATACATATATGCATATTTTGATATCAAATCAGTTATTTTACCACCTTCACACTTTTGTAAATGGAGTATACTGACTGGTTTTGTGTGTCAAATTGACACAAGCTAGAGTCATCAGAGAGGAAAGAGCCTCAGTTGAGGAAATTCCTTCATGAAATTCTTCCTCCAGGATCCTGCCCTACTTGAGCTCTTGTCCTGACTTCCTTCAGTGATAAACAGCAATATGGAGTGTAAGTCAAATAAACCTTTTCCTCCACAACTTGCTTTTTGGTCATGGTGTTATGTTGTAGTGATGGAAACCCTGACTAAGATATGGAGCCTGCAAATTATGAACAGCCCCTGTATAGCACATGGTCTGTAACACGAGCAAGATGTTAATAATGTGTAACTGGGGGATAATAGAAATATTTAAGATGCAGTGAACGTTGTCATTTTATTTCAGATTTGCTTTTTGAACCATAAAAGTGTTTCTTTTACATTTGAAAACAGATTGTTAATTAGAAATGTGAAGAAAAAAATCCCAAGAAGTACAAATATATGTAACAGGAGTCACATCACAACATCACACAACTAATACTGTTCCTCGCTAGGAATATTATTATATTCAAAAGGCATTTTATCATTTTACTTGCATTTGTGTTTTATTATAATTTATTATTTTAATATTCAATCACTGCTGAAATATCACAAAAAATGAAAAAGAATGTTATATCCTGTAATGATTGAATTATGACAAGGCTTTTATATGTTTTACATATAGACCCAACATTAACAAGATTACTCTCTCTTCCGCTTCTCTCCCTCTCACCCTCCCAGCTCACCCTCCCCCCAACCCCTTGCCGTGTTCAGAGGATCTTGCCTCATTTCTCTTCTCTTGGGTACCATGCATATCTTTTATGTTCTTTCCTGTTTCCCAGACTCTCTGTCATTGGAAGTGCAGACTGGCACTCTCCTGATCCATGTCTAAAATCGATATATGAGTGAGTACATACCATGGTTGTCTTTTTGTGACTGGGTTACCTCACTCAGGATGGTTTCTTCCAGTGCTATCCATTTACCTGTGAATTTCAAGATTCCATTGTTTTTTTCTGCTGAGTAATGTAATACTCCATTGTGTAAGTGTACTACATTTTCTCTATCCACTGTTCCGTTGAGGTGCATCTAGTTTGCTTCCAGGTTCTGGATATTACAAATAATGCTGCTATGAACATAGGAGGGGGAGCTGGGAAATAGAGAGGGAGAGAAGAGGAAGAGAGAGTAGGTCATGGGGGAACAGGAAGGTTGACTGGGGGGGTAGAGGGAATCATAGGTTAGAAGACAGATCAGGCACCATTGTGACATCTAGTGATCTAAAGGGATGACACCAATTGGCAAGCTAAGCAATAGTGTAGAGACCATCCCGAATGCCCATTCCTGATAATGAGCTTGATGTCTATAACCATCCTGGAGCCTTCATCCAGTGACTGATGGAAGCAGAGGCAAACACCCACAGTTAATTATTGAACTGAACCCAAGGAATCCAGCGAAAGAGAGAGGAGCGATGAGCAAATTGGCAAAGAATGGGCTGGCAAAAACAGCAGAGACAGCTGATCCGAACAGGGGAGAGCTCTTGGACCCCAGACCGACAGCTGGGAGGCCAGCATGGGACTGATTCAGACCCCCTGAATGTGAGAGTCAGTGAGGAGGCCTGGGCAAACTATGGGGTCCTGAGCAGTGGATCAGTGTTTGTCCCTCGAATACTAATAGACATCGTGTGTCCATAACACAAAAAGGGATGCTCTCTCAGCCTGGACTCTTAGGGGAGTGCCTGGACCCTACCCTGAGTGAAATGACAGACTCTAGATTTCCCCTATGTGGAAGGAATTGGCAATAGGGTGGGAGGATGGGGGGTATGGTAGGGGGTGCCGGAGGAGGGGAGGGAGAGGGAACTGGGATTAACATGTGAAGCAAGCTATTTAAAATTAAAATAAAAAAATAAAAAAACCCAAAAATATAGACTAATAAAATCACAGAATCAGAATTTTTATAACTTTGAGCAGCTTATTAATTATAGCTAATTTTCAATATATAAGTGTTGCATATCTTATATATTGGTCAACAAATGTAAATTGTGTGAATTGCTGTTCCAATTCTTGACTTGCTAAAGCAAGCTTCTAAACCAATTTCAACATGGTACTTGTTCTTAGTAAAAGTCTTATTTCATTTATTCACTTATTATTTGTGAATATGTGTATGCATGTGAGTGCACACATGTGCCTGAGTGCATGTGTGTTTACAGGTAGACATGGAGGTTTCTTAGAAATAAAAGTAAGGAATCAAACAGAAATGGCCAGTGTGTACTGGGGAATTAGTATGAGATGCTATCAATTATCAGTTTCATTAACTTTTTGCATTGATCCACTGATGACTAAGTGCTCATGCACCTACTAACGTCTTCAGAGGTGGGCTTGTGCCAGCTTATTGCAGGTAACAAGATTTCGTGCATCTTTCCTATGCTCAACACCTGCACCCCAAGTCCCACCTCCCTGCCTCCCTGCATGGTGAGCTGATTTCACATTTCTCAGCACAATGCTGCCAGGTTAGAGTCTCTTGCAATTGGTTAAAAAATTAACCAAATTGTAAAATGATGGCAAAGTGGCAGATAACAATAATTAGACTATAGGAAACTGGAAATTAAGTTTGATGTTTTGTTTTGACTTTTGAGACTGGGCCTTACTGTGTAGCTCTGGCTGTCAGGCAATTGGCTATGTAGACCAGATTGGCCTTGATTATTTCTACCAAAGATGAATAAAGGTTAAAAGTCACAAGCCTATAGATTTGAGGAAAAAAAAAGCTATATGGGAAAGGTTGATTCTTTGACTGAGGATCTACAAAGGTTACTCATATTTTTAACTTATCTTTCTATTTCTATATATGTAGTTTGATAGTTTTTCAAAGTTACAATTGTATTTCTCTGCATTAAATTTTTATTTTTCACTTCTCGAATCTAATGCTTAAATATTTTAATAGCAATTATCATTTAATTATTTTTCACCTATTATAAATAGGTTTACAAAATGTTCTGAACATGTTACGCATACCCTTGCATTCCTGATAGTTGTTATTTTTACAGGCTTCAAGTTCAAGCATGCATATATATACATATATATACATACATATATATGTGTGTATGTATGTATATGCATATATATGCATGTATGACTGTGTGCATATGTGTATGTATGTATATGTGTATGTATGTATGTATATGTATGACTAAATAAAAATAATACAACTGACTGAGTTATTTGATTATATTGCTATGTGTATGGTTTCAGGGCTAACTATTCTGCATTGGACAGTAAGTTAAAAGGGTCATTCCTTTGAAAGGCTAGTTCTCATTCTCCTATCGGGCTTTAGCTGCCTTTAGTTCTTTGTCTAGGTTTGGGACTTCTTGTTAACCCCCCTTCCATGTTAACATGTCCATTAATATTGACAATGTTCCAGTCTTACTTATGCAGTTATTTCTAGGGGAGGGTGTTTCAAGGTAGACTTTCTGACTCTTACAATCTACTACCTCCTTTTTTCTGTTCCCAGAGCCATAGATGTAGGACCTGTGATGTAGATGTATCTGTTGGAGTTGGGTCCCCCACAATCTGATCTGTTGATTTCTACATAGTGTGGCTTTCTCTGTGTGTCTCCCTTTGCTAGAAAGAGAGGCTTTACTGATGTGGTTTGGTAGTTATAATTGTCTGTTGGTATAAGGACAAGGTTTAGAGTATAGTAGGGAATTATTCTGATCTAGCAAAATAGTGGTAGTAGATTATTTTTTAAGGCCCAAGGCCTTACTAGCCCCAAGAAGCTGGCTAGGTTTCCAGACCAGGCAGAATTTCTTTCCTGATGAGTGGACCAATTAGACAGCTGTTGGTTGACATCAACATGTGAGTTCCACTTACTGAAACTTCATGCATATATTACCATACTTTATTTGTCATGGTTCATAGGTGTTGCAGCTGGGTAGAAATGTTTAATTGCTTCCCTCCTGTGGCACTGGCATGGTGTTTTCTGAAACCATGGAAACTTTCTTTGATTTTCTTTTTATTTCACTAAACAATTATGTAAATTTCTTTTCAACTTTCTAAGAATTTTAATCTTAAATGTCAGTCCTTTGTTACTAGGTTCTAGTTTTGTTCAATGTGATTAAAGTGTGTGGCACAAATTCTACACTTAGAATATAATGAGAATGGTTTTCCTTATTTTACGTAGAGTTACTACTTACATATGTTCTTTTGTACTGTTTTCTCAAACCCCCTTTCTTATATTTTATTGCTGTTAGTAAAAAATACTTCATATTTTAATTCTCCTTGTAACATTTATTTAACTTTTGTTGAATTTTATCATTATTAGGAAGATTTTTTTACCTGTTCTTTTTTAAAGTTTCATTTTATTTTTATTTTAGGTGCTCAAGGTTGTCAGAAGAGAAAATCAGATACCTTGAAACTGAGTTACAGATTATTGTGAGCCACCATGAAGGTGCTGGGAACCCAACATAGGTTCTCTAGAAGAACATTCAATGCTCTTAACGACCAAACAATCACTAAATCTTCTTTTTTCTGTTCTTTGTTTTTATTTTTATTTTGTTGAGATAGGACTTCTCTTTGTGTCTTGGAGCCTTTCCTGGAACTTACTCTGTAGATTTGGTTGGCCAAGAACTCACAGAGACTCACCTGCTTCTGCTTCCCAAGTGCTGGGATTAAAGGTGAGTGCCACTACCACCCAGCTTCTTTTTCTGTTCTTAATTTTTTCTTATTTCTTACTGTTCTCTTGTCTAATTTATCTAGAGAAAAATCAATAAAATCATAAAATTTAATAACTATTTACTTATCTATTTTATTCATTTATCTATCTTACATTTTCTTTAAATTTGTTCCTTGTACTTCTTTCATTGATTTAATCTTGTTCCCCTATTTCTCTTCTTTCCTTGCCTCCTTTTTTATTAACTCATTTACTATTTCTGCCTTTATCATAAGTAATTTTTAACTTATGCACATTTTGCATTTTTTACCATTTCTGGTTTAATAGACATTGGTGCTATATTTGTGAAATTTAATTGACTTTATTATATTTCTGTCTCTTGCATTGCTTGATATGATTGATGATTCAGTTGCCTTTACTGTTTGACATATGTGATTGAGCCTTCAATAGTAATATCATTAACTAATATCAGAATATGTATCTAAATTAGCATGATATGAATCAAGTCAATGAAATACAAGAAATGGAAAAGCAAAGCAACATGATCCCTCCAAAGACCACAATACTAAAACTACTAAATCAGAAGATACTGATATATGTGAAGTGTCAGATGAGTATTTAAGCTGTTACTAGTAAAATGATCAATGATCACAAAGAAGACACAAAAAGATGGAGCAATTTGGGCGCTAGAAAGGAAGGAATTCGAGGAAAAGTTCAACAAAGCAAATGAGAAAATCATAAATCGGAATGAAAAATTAAAGCAACACAAGAGTCAATACAAAACTGAGATTTTCAGTATAAAAATACAGAAATATTGGAAAAGAAAAATCAATTAAACAAACTAACAAAACCACAGTGAAAAACATCACCATAGACCTGGTCTAGAAGAAGAAAAAAAATACCAGGAGTAGAGAAACAGATCAAGGAAAACTAAACTCAAACAAGGAAATAATAAAACACCAAATTCAAGCATCATTTGGGGTTCCAAATAAACATGAACAGAGGAAAATTTCTTCACAGCATATCATGGTCAAAAAATTACAAAACTAAAAGCAAAGAAACATCATGAAATAATGAAGAAGCACAAACTCTCTTTTAAAGACACACCTACAAGAACAGTATCAAACTCTAAAAAATCAAGAAATTATAGAACTATAAAGTATAAACTCTGAAAATAAATGATAATGATCATTCAAGATTATTATAGACAGCAACGTCATTTTTAACTAATAGAGGAATAAGGACAAGCAAAGAAACAACATACTAAAGTTCATAACCATCAAACCAACATTTCAGAAGATACATAAATGAATTATCATACATAACAACCAAAGAAAAACAATTATAAAAATACAAGGAAGAGTGAACTTCGTGAGAGGAATTCATGAATGTAAGAGATAGTATGTCAGAGACAATAATGTATCTGATCTCTAGTACTAAAAGAGGATAAAGTGGGAGATACTCTTCAACAAGTCGGTACAGGAGACCACTTCCTGAACATAACACCAGTAGCACAGACACTGAGATTGACAATTAACAAATGGGACAGCCTGAAACAAGAAGCTTCTGTATGGCAAAGGACGCAGTCAACAAGACAAAAAGGCAGTCCACAGAATGGGAAAAGATATTTACTAACCCCACATCTGACAGAGGGCTAATCTCCAAAATTTACAAAGAACTCAAGAAGCAAGTCTCCAAAACACCAGAGGATCCAATTAAAAGGTGGGGTACACAACTAAATAGAGAATTCTCAATAAAGGGGGCTAAAATGGCCAAGAGACACTTAAGAAAGTGCTCAACATCCTTAGCCATCAGGGAAATGCAAATCAAAACAACTTTGAGATACCATCTTACTCCTGTCAGAATGGCTAGAATCAAAAACACCAAAGACAATTTATGCTGGAGAGGATATGGAGAGAGGGGAACACTCCTCCACTGCTGGTGGGAGTGCCAACTCGTATAGCCACTTTGGAAAGCAGTATGGAGATTCCTCAGGAAAATGGGAATCGATCTACCACAACACCCAGCAATTCCACTCTTAGGCATATATCCAAAAGATGCCCATCCATACAACAAGGACATTTGCTTCACTATGTTCATAGCAGCATTATTTGTAATAGCCAGAACCTGGAAACAACCTAGATGCCCCTCAACTGAAGAGTGGATAGAGAAAATGTGGTACATTTACACAATGGAGTATTACTCAGCAGAAAAAACAATGGAATCTTGAAATTCCCCAAGTGAGGTAACCCAGTCACAAAAAGACAAACATGGTATGTACTCACTCATACATGGATTTTAGACATGCATTATGATAGTGCCAGTCTGCACTTCCACTGACAGAGAGTCTCGGAATCAGGAAAGAACCTAAGAGAGATATGCATGGTACCCCAGAGAAGAGGAATGAGGAAAGATCTTCTGAACAGATTGGAAACACGGCGAGGGGTGGGGGGGTGTAGAAGCTGGGAAGAAGAGACGGGGAGAAGAGGAAGAGAGAGTAGGTCATGGGGGAACAGGAAGGTTGAGTGGGGGGTGGAATAAGGGGAAGAGGGAATCATAGGTTAGAAGACAGATGAGGCACCAGTAAGGTCTCTAGTGATCTAAAAGGATGACACCAACTGGTCTATAACCATCCTGGAGCCTTCATCCAGTGACTGATGGAAGCAGAGGCAAATATCCACAGTTAAACACTGAACTGAACCCATGGAACCCAGTGATCGATAGAGAGGAGTGATGAGCAAATTGACAAAGAATGGGCTGGCAAAACCATCAGAGACAGCTGATCTGAACAGGGGAGAGCTCTTGGACCACAGACCGACAGCTGGGAGGCCAGCATAGAACTGATCCAGACCCCCTACGAGTGAGAGTCAGTGAGGAGGCCTTGGGCAACCTATGGGGCTCTGGGCAGTAGATCAGTGTTTATCCCTGGCATACAAATGGACTTCATGAGTCCATAACACAAAGAGGGATGCTCTCTCAGCCCGGACTCTTAGGGGAGTGCCTGGACCCTGCCCTGAGTGAAATGACAGACTCTAGATATCCCCTATGTGGAAGGAATTGGTAATAGTGTGGGAGGCTGGGAAGGGATGATGGGGGGGTGCGGGAGGAGGGGAGGGAGAGGAAACTAGGATTGACATGTGAAGCAAGCTATTTAAAATTAAAATAATAAAAGAAAAAAGAAAAAAGAAAGGAACATACTAGAATCAACTAAAGAAACAATCAATAAAATAATAAAAATTAAGAAATATTTATTACCATCCTGAGTGAGGTAACCCAGTCACAAAAAGACAAACATGGCATGTAATGTACTCTCTCATATATGGGTTTTAGACATAGATCTGAGGAGTGCCAGCCTACATTTCCATGGTCAGAGAGTCTGGGAAAAAGAACCTTCATTCAGTGGCTGATGGAAGCGGAGGCAGACTCCCACAGCTAAAAACTGAGCTGAAATCAAGAAATCCAGTGACAGAGAGGGAGCACTGATGATCAAAGGGATTAAGATTGGGCTGGTTTAACCCCCAGAAACAGCTGACCTGACAAGGGTTAGCTCTTGAATCTCAGACTGATGGCTGGGAATCCAACATGGGACAGATCAAGACCCCCTTAATGGGGGTGTTAGTGAGGAGGCCTAGGTAATCTAAAGAGAGAAATTTATAACAATCAGTGATCATGTTAAAAAACCAGAAAGAGGACTAATAATAAACATGCTCCTCAACAGTTTAGAAGAACAAGAACAAATAAAACACAAAACTAGTAGATAGAAAGAAATAATAAAAATCAGGGCAAAAATCAATATGATAGAAACAAAGAAGCAACACAAAGATTCAGAGCCTCTAAAGTCTGGTTCTTTGAAAAGATTGGCAAGCTGTTATTTATATAGTCATGATGAACTTCTCCCTTTATTAATATACAGTAGCCTTCTTAATCTGTCCAAGGTAATTTTACTTTGGCAGGTAATTTTTCTTTGACAGAGTAGCTGCAAATCCTTTGTTTTATCTTTCATGTACTTGACAGACTAGCTTTGTTGTTTTTGGATGTCTGTGCCAGTAAGATATATTTCTTGGAAACAACAGACAGATTGATTTAGGTAATCTATTGAGCCTTGGGCAGTAGATCAGTATTCATCCTGAGTATACATATGGACTTTGGACTCCCATCCAACAATGTGAGATGAACTCTCATCCTGAACTCTTGGGGGGAGGGTCTAGACACTGCCCTGGATGAAATGACAGTCTATGGACACCCCCATGGAGGGCCTCACCCTCCCTGGGGAAATGAGGGGATAATGGGTGAATTGGGGGGAGAGCACAGGAGGAGGGGAGGGAAAGGGAGGGGGACCTGGAACTGACTTGTGAACCAACCATGTTTCTAATCTAAATTTAAACTTAAAAATAAAAAAATTAATAAAAAATAAATTTCTCTCTTAAGACTGTTTCAATGTATCTCAGAGATTTTGGTGGTTTGTTTTCATTTTTATTTGGTTTCAGAAAATTTCAAATATTGTCCTTTATTCTTTGATGCACACATTATTCAGCGGTGTACTGCTTAATTTCCATGTGTTTGTGTAGTTTTCAGAAATTCTTTTGCTATTGATTTTGAGCTATTTTGCATTGTGGAAAGATAGACTATGTGGAGCTATATCAGTTCTTCTATATTTGCTGAGATTTACTTTGTACCAAACAGTATATTATTTATTTTAAAGAAACTTCCATGTGCTACTAAGAAGAATGTGTATTCTATGGTGTTTGGTTGGGATACTTTGTTTATCTATTAGGTCCATTTGGTATATTATGTCATTTAACTCTGATGATCTGTTCAGTTTCACATGGCTGCTGAAGAAGGTGGGATATTGCAATGACCTATATTACTTACTTTGGCTTAATCTGTAGCCTTAAGTCCATTTGTATTTTTCTTTTTGTAACCTGGTGTGCAAGAGTTTAGTTTAACTTTATAATGTCTCCTGGCTTATTGTTCCTATGATTGAAATGACATATATTTCTTTATCTCCTCTGGCTAATTTTAGTTTGAAGCCTATTTTGTCAGATATTAATATAGTTATATCTGCTCATTTCTTGGTCCCATTTGTTTAGAGAAAAAAAATTTCATCCTTTCCTTCTACAGTGGTGTTTGTCTTTAAATGTAAAACATGTTTCTTGCAGAAAACAAAAATATTTCTTGTTTCTTTCTTTTTTTTTTTTTTGGTTTTTCCAGACATGGATTTTCTGTATTGTTTTGGAGGCTGTCGGTCCAGCCTGGTCTCAAACTCACAGAGATTCACCTGCCTCTGCCTCCAGAGTGCTGGGATTAAAGGTGTGCGCCACCACTGCCCGGCCTATTTCTTGTTTCTTAATGCATTCACCTAATTTGTGAATTTTGATGGAAGAATTGAGGTCATTAATATTTAGTTATTATTGTATTGAAAGGTGTGTTGATACTTGTCACTTGTTGCTTTTTTCTGTGTTTATTCTTAGTGATATTTTGCTTCAGTTTTTATATATCTTTTGTTTTCTTTCTGGGGCCTCTTGGGTATGCTCATTCCTTCCTTCAGTTCAGAGTATTGCTTCCAACATTATCTGTAGGACTGGTCTAGTATACATGAATTCTTTAGCCTGTGTATTGTTTTGGGATATTTGAACATTGTGTGAAGATGTATTTGCTCTGATTGGTGTAATATAAAGCTGGATGACCAATAGCTTGACAAGAGGTATAGGTGGGATTTCTTGGTGAGGGGAGGGAAAGGGAGAAGAATCTAGGCACACAGGAGAAACACCATGAATGAGTGTACATGATTTGCTTTCTTTGATAAGTTGTTCATTAAGTAGCTGTGCTGTCATTGGACTGTATACACCGTGATATAAGGATTGCCACATCAACATTGATCTAGAGTTTTATACCATGAAAAATGCAGGCAAGAATTTTAAGTGACTAAATAAATTACTAAACATTACTGATAAAATGGAGTTGATTTACTATTTCTGAATGAGGAGATCTAAATACATTCAAGTTTCCCATTTTCCACAGTCCTGGCACTATGCCAGAATAAAAAAACCAAATAAACCAGAATAAAATCATTAGTGGATACATTTCTTTTTGAGGTAGATTCTCAGTGTATTGTCCAGGCTGGACCCAAACTCCTGATCTTTTCATTCAAACCTCTTGAGACCAGGGATTACAGGTGTGTGCTGCCACACCCAGAACCATTCATTTATTTTTAAGCAGTATGAGTTTTTAAATTTTTTGTATCCAAGAATGACTTTTTGATATTTGTCAGGTTTTATAGTAGTGCTTATGACAATTACTCAGATGCCATTCACACTGAGGTCATTACTCATCACCTTTCCTCCTGAACCACACATGCCCTCAAATTGAGTTAGTTTATTGGTTTTGATTCATTTATTGGTTGAATGAAGCACTTCTTTGAGTAATTTCTTTCAAGACAAGTAAATGGGTCACATATGCCCTGAGTCATTGTGTCTCAGAAGATCTTCCCACCCTCAGAGTGAGTGTGGAGCTGGATGAGGGAAGAATTTTTGCTAATAAACAGTCGGGCATTTCTTTATGCTGTGTTCAAACAGTTATATGGATGAAAACTTCTGAATATCTTCATAGATCCCACGTAAGCTTTTCTACCTAGGAGCTTTTAGAATATTATCATTGCAATCAAAGCAAACTATTGTGGTTGAATTTTCACCATTGCTTAAAGTTTATTAATCTTACTACTTATTAAAATTCACTTGGTTGTTGAATCTCTGCATTTATAATTCTACTTTCCACATAGGCAGGCTCCTTATGTCCTATAACCTTGTCATGTGTTACTGTTGTCTCTCACCTCATATTTCCTGTCTTTGCCTTTCAGACAAAGTTTTAGAATTAATTTTCCAAACCTCCTTCAGCTTTCTGTGGACTGTAGTCTGGCTAACTACTGATTGAAAAATTTCCACCCACACAAGGCATCGCTAATAGCATCTTTTTTATATATAGATGTTTGATTTTTGCAGATTAGATGGGAATAAGGAATGGAGTTTTTTTAAGGGAAAATTATTTTTAAGAGAATGCATATGTGGATACATTTGATGGGTCCCTTTGTTGAACTGGTGTATTTTGTCAATCACTGTTTTTTTTTTCATGCATAGCGGATTACATGTCAGATCTGTGTTTTGATGAAACTCAACAGTAAACTAGTTTTCTGCTCACTTACTCTGGCTATCTGTGTGTTTAGTCCATAAATTTGTTCAGGAAGATTTATGCCCTGAAGTGGATAAACTCCAACTATATTCAAATCTACCTTCTGTGCATCACTTAAAAAGTTTCCTCAGCCACAAATAACAGACATTACAAAAAGCAGTAGACTCAACGAAGTGGGTTCTATTTGTTTTTCCTTTGCTGTCAAATGAAGATATAATAAGATATTTTGAAAAATGTAGGATAAGGCACCATGTTAGAAAAGACAATGAAAATAAAGCCAGAGGCTTCAACCAAAGAATTTTAACTCAAATTAGATTTGCCAATTAATTAAGAAGGGATTTTGAGAATTAGATGATAATATTTCATTTTTATGACTTACAAATATTGAAAACATCTTGTGAATTGCGGTGACGAAGATTATACATTCAAAGTTTCAGTAGAGTTGGGCCAGATTTTGTCTTTGCTACTTTTCTGGTCATGAGTCTCTCAATCACAGCAACATCACTAGGTCCTTGTGCTCGCACCCTGAACAGGCTACATGGATTCTCTCAAGGTATTAATCACTCATGTAAAAGTACCTGTGAATTTAATCTTGCATTATAGGAATATTCCTTAAATTTAGATATTTTCATCACATTTAGCAAGAAAATAATTAAGCATGAATTTAATGTGATTCTTTAACTAAAAAGACAAGAATATGTTTCTTATGAAGCTGTGGTCCTGAGAATAGTGATTATATATGCTGAGTTCAGGATGTTAGAATTAATACCTAATGTTATATTTAATGATATAAAGAGCATTATTAACTTTCAATATTTTCACAAATAAGAGAATATGTTTATGATAAGAGCCTCTAAACTAAATGCATAAATATCTCTTAAAAATTCTGAAGCCCAGCTTAGGCTATAGAACTCATAAAAAAATTGAGGTTGGTACAGAGCCTTCAGTATTTTTAAACCCTTCAGATGATTCAGTTAATAGGTTAGTGTGGAAACACCATCCTTGCATATAAAATCTTCATTTATATTTAGTTTCTTTATTTGTAAAATAGAAGTCTGAACATACACCTTCAAAATGTGTACTTAAGATCAAGTAAGAAATATGAAAATATTTAAATATATCCTAGAAGTTGTATGGGTATACAGACTTAATTTTCTTTCAATAACTACTTTAAGTAAGTTGAAAAAATTAGACAGGAATATTTAATATTTCTTGAGATAAAATTTATTTTATATTTTCTTAATGTCTTCAATGAATCAGAATTGTTAAGTTCTAGAATAATGTTGACAATCCTGAGTTTTAAATCATTTCTATCCCAGCCTTTGTTACTAAAGAACAGAAAAGGGTTTATCAGTTCCAAGTACAGCATGAGCAACACATAGGGTACTCTTCTAGAGTAGCCTCATCTCCCAGGGCACCATACTTTACTGACGTCAGAATTTTGAAACAATTTGTTTGCTAAATGTCTCGCCAAAATCAGTGACAGTAAAAGTCTCAAGAATTCAAATGTGGTTTCTGGGCTAGGATGAAGCCACACAGTATCCACAAATGTCTAGAACTATTATTGCTTTTTAATTTAATGACCTTACCACAAAATATGTAACAGAACATTTAAAAAATGGCAGACACCATTATTTATTTTCAAAGTAGGGCCATATAGCATCTTTGTTCTCTTAACATTATGAATTTCTCCATGCCACTATCACTTTTATAACACACAGCACAGAGGAGGTTGTGAAGAAGAGAAGACAGACCCCCTCAGGCCGTTGATGAGGTTCTTTAAAAGCCTTACAGAATGTTTAGACAACTGTAGGTCAAGACGATATGATTAGATAGAACTCCTGGAGATGAACTGTTAAGTAGGTAGCTGTCATCATCCTAAGAACACATATATCTGCAACTTCATTTGTATTTAATTAGAATTAAATTAGAGTACCCTCAAAACAAATCATTGCTCATGGTGCTGTACTTTATTGATGTCAGTGTTTGAAAATAATTTGTTTGCCAAATGTCTGACCAAGATAATAGAAGTTTCAAGAATTTTAAAAAATGTGATTGATGACATTTCAAAGGAAAATTGACTCAGCCATATCTTAATCTAAAAATGATTGTACATCTATACTTATGGATCCTATATTGATAATAGTAAAGAAATATAACCATGTAAGAGATCACCAGATAAATATATAATGAAATGTGATATATAGCCAAACGGAATATTGTTCATTTGTGCAGAAAAATGAAGTCATATAGTTTATACATAAATGGGTAGATCTAGTTTGACTAAGCAAAGGGAAAAATAAAAACAAAACAAGACAATACTTCTCCCATCATGGGTTGTCATTAGCTTTTAATGTGTACCTCTATAGATGTAAACAGGTGTAAGTATGGGTAAAGTCTAAGAATCAAGAAAGGAGGATAAACGAAGGTAATATTAGGTGATGGGGAAGAATTACAGTAGGCAAAAGGACAAATGAAACACGGGACAGGAGTGGGTTTCCAAAACAGGAACAGAGGTAGAAGTTGCTGGAGTAAAAATAGGAAAGAGTACAATAGAGCACATTTTCTTCAATTATGTCTTGACAGTACCTAACACATTATATGTTGATTTTGGACAATTTAATATAAATACCTTTTCATTAAACAGTCAAAGGCATGGTAGGATATGAAATTATTGGAAAGAACTAATTTATATTTTACAAGATAAACACACCGAGGATGGCTGTAGGTTAACCATTATACAGATTCAAAAATGGAAACTCTTACTCCGTGTATGAAACACTCATATTTGATAGAGAAATTCAGATGTTATTGTCAGTTCTTTTTTTTTTTGGTTTTTCGAGACAGGGTTTCTCTGTGGCTTTGGAGGCTGTCCTGGAACTTGCTCTGTAGACCAGGCTGGCCTCGAACTCACAGAGATCCACCTGCCTCTGCCTCCCGAGTGCTGGGATTAAAGGCGTGCGCCACCAACGCCCGGCTATTGTCAGTTCTTATTTCATTATATGCATGAGTTTTCTTGAAGTCAGAGTAAACATGTTTAAGAAATAATTCAAGTGTCTAATACTGGCAGCAGCTGTCCCTGAATCTGAATCAGGCCATAGTAACCAGGTTCCCCTCCTATACTGGCATTGGCTTTAGTGTCAGATAGGAAGATATATACATTTTGTCTCAAACTTAATACAAAAGTTTAGAAAAGAACCTTCACCTAACTCCAAATAATTTAAAGAACTTGTAGCAATTCTTATGATGTCTCCTTGGAAACCAATCTTTTGTTATTCTGAGACAAATCAGTGATTTTTAAGGGGCGGACATGACAATTATCTAGAAATGGTGACCTGCTCAAAAGTGAGACAAGTGTGTGGGGAGTGAGGGATCTGGACTTCAAGGTTAGCAGAAAGGTCATAAAAGTAGGCATACAGCAAAACCTGCTTTTTTTGCTTACAGGATTTCTCCTTGCCTATATTATAATGTGCATGCATGTATACAGTACTCATTTCATAGTGCAAAGCCTGGTGGTTCGCTTTACAGACTTATGTGGTAATGTTCAAGACTCAACACATAATACACCATAAGACCAGCACTCTGGTCAGTGGAGTGGAAATATTCCCCTTGTCAAACACCTTACAGCATATTTCAGTAAATAGAGTCTCTTCTTGAATGCTGACATTTTCCATTCTTGCATATGAAGAAATGGCTTTTTTTTTTGCTATCCAAATACAGAACTGTATCTGAAACTTCTTTGTGCATGGATAAAATTTCACAAAGACATCTTTCGTTGTCACATTTTTACCTGTAAGAAGTCAAGCCTAAGTCAGGGACTGTGGAAAAGGTGCATTGGGTACAATGTTCAATGTTGTCTGTGCAACTGCAAGGAGATGAGATTCCCATTGAAAGATAGGTTTGATGGAAGCTGTCTATATTCCAAACAAAGATGATAGAGAGCTATATGCCTGGAGATCCCTGAACAGCCAATATAGATAAATCCATGAGCTTCAGGATCAAGGAAATATACTTTCTCAAAGAATAAGGTGGGAAATAATAGAGGAAGACATTGGTTGTCAACTTCTGGCCTGCCCAACACCTCCCTATATGTACACACACACATGCACACACCCTCATACCCACACAAACACATATGAACACGTATACAACATATATACAAAAATAGGAAAAGAATCCATGAAACAAACAAAAATTCTAGGTTTAAAGGGAATATAAAAATCTTTCATGGTGATACTTAAGTTCCTGCTAACAAACTTGGCTCATCTTTCCCTCTCAGATGTCTTGAAATGAGTCATGGCAGGCTCCTTTCATTTACTGTTTTCCATAATTAACCATTATCCCTCATTGCCTAGAATCTATTAAATGTTATGGAATGAAGATGAAAGATAAACCTTTTATGTTTATTGTGGTGCTGGGTTTTATTGACATTTATAATGAATTCTTTTATATTTTAGAATTAAATGGATGCATTTCACAATGGAGCATACTTTTTTCCTACTGTGGTGATACATTATTTGTGATTTTATTAAAACTTGCCTTGAAAATTCTGAAAGCAAATCCAGTCTCAAGCTATAGAGATCAGGCAGTGGTACATACCTTTAATCCCAGAACTCAGGATTAAGAGGTAGATGGATCTCTGTTACTTTAAGGCCACACTAAGCTACACGAAATTGTTCCAGTCCTAAAGAGAAACAGCTAACACAAAGATGATCTCAGCATTTGGGATCACACGCCTTTAATCTCAGGACTCATAAAAAGTGTTTAAGGCAGGAACAGGGTCTCAGCATGGCATTCATTCTCTAGACACACTGAAGATGGGAAGAAATAGATCTCTTCCAGCATAGCAGTCTGGGATTTCAGTCTGAGGTTTGGTGGGGTCACTATCACGTTTCAGTCTGAGCTTGAGGTACGAGCTAGTGGTTAGCTCCTTTGCTTTTCTGATCTTCAGCTTGAAGCTTGATCTCCAGTACTAGTCTCTGGGTCTTTTATTTATCATGTTACAGCCTACAAATCCTGAGGAAACTGAATTGTGAAGTTTTAAAATCAGATTTGTAGGTGATCCTATGGCATGTCTTTGTGTCCACATTGTATGGTGGGTATAAAGTGACGCTGCTTACTGATGCCCTTGATCCAGCTTGTGGCATTTGCTGCTTAGATTCTGACCTCAACGATTTTTCTTTCTCAGCCATTTCCAACAATGTAATGTGTGAAATTGGAATACTAACTCTCTATTGCAGAGCATATTCGGTAGGACCTGATGGATGTTGTTGAAGATTTTCATATTCTCCAAAGAAAGGTGCACCATGAGTATGGTAAGTGTGGAGGGGTGGGAAGAATAGAATAAAGGTGGAGACGAAAAGCACAATGTTCTCTGTTGTCACTACTGCTGCTCTTCATGCAGTGTGCAGGATGAGGTGGATGGAAGTGATATAATGGTAAAAGAATGAAGACCAAAGTGTATCCCACGTAAAAAAAAACTGCAAGGTATGTGAAAAGGTTCTCAACATGATTGATCACCAGTAAAATGTCAATTAAAGGCACAGTGAGAAATAATCTCAAATCTAATAGTCAGTCATGACCCCAAAGACACAAAGTAGTGTTAGCAAGAGTTTGAGAAAGAGGTACGATAGGCAATATCTCCAGATATGAGGTTTTCTCCAACAGTTAGCAATAGAAATTTCAGATGAGACAGACATCACACTTTAGGTGTATATTCAAAGAAAATGGAACCATTTAAGGCCGTAAAGCTGCACTCCCAAATTTGTTGCAGCACTATATATGAGGCTAAGGTATGGATTAATGCCCATTGACCATTAAATGGATAAGGTGACATATGTATACATCCATGCATATATTCCAGTCATGGAAAGAAGGAATGTGCTCATGCACAAATGCCTGGAAGAGTGTAGATGATATCCATTATGTTATATAACGCCAAATGACAAATCGTGATCTCACTCACATGTTAATTATGTAAAAGTTTGTCTCACAGAAATAGACAATAGAATGGTAGAGTGGTTGTTATCAAGAGCTGGAACACTGGTAGGGTAAAGAGGGGAAATGCTGCCCAAAGAATGAATACAAAGACCAGGCTGATGAGATGGCTCAGCCCATAAAATTGCTAGAGAAATCTGAGAACTTGAGATATTTCCCCAGAACCTACATGAAACCAAAGGTTGGGTGCTATGCATCTGTAACCCCCCATTACTCCCATAACAAAATGGGATGTGCCAACAGGGGAATTGTCCAGAGGCCCATGAACCAGCTGTCCAGGAGAATGCAACAACAAGGAGACTTTGTCTCCACAAGGTGAAGTATAGCATCAACTCCTGAAAGCAGCACTTCTCTGAATTCTACAAATGTGCTATGGGATATATTAGCCTACACACACACACACACACACACACACACAGAGAGAGAGAGAGAGAGAGAGAGAGAGAGAGAGAGAGAGAGAGAGAGAGAGAGCAAGAACATTAAAGCTATCCAAACTTCCTTTAGATTGGAGAAACTCAGCAGGTCTGCTGTGTTTTTCAAAGTGCAGGCAATGGACACATGTTCCTTCCAAAAAAAAAAAACAATTTTCTTAGGTGAGACACAGTTTTAAATTTAGCTTAATTATTCTGCTTGTTTAGGTTTTGAAATAGGACTCACTAATTGGCTAGGACTGACCTCAAATACTTGATTCGTTGGGATTACAAGACTGCAGCACCAGACCTGTGCCTGTACATGTTAATTATCACTAAAAAGGTACATTTTCTATAACGCAGTATACACATATTTTAATCCATTAATATTCAACAAATACATTCATTTTTTTACTACCAAAGGGGGTTAGGGAACAAAAAAAATTTTTTTTAAAGTTCTACCAAATTTTATTTTGATATCATAGGTACAGGGAGAGCATACATTCAGACTGGTCATGCTTGGGAGACCTGAAGAGTACATTCTTGCTAACTGTACATGTGGAAGGATGTAGCATGAATAATAAAAACCTAGAGACAGATATAAGGGATAAAGCTGAAGATCAGAAGAGCAAAGCAGCCAACCACTAGAGAATTCTTAACCTCTACCAAGTCTCAGACCAAAACCAGCAATCCTATCCTCAGTGTGACTGCAGACTGGCTTCTGTATCCTCCTTTATATTCCTCTCTAGTTCTGGAATTAAATTCATGCACCACCACTGCCTGGCCTCAATGGCTAACTATTGTGGTTGCTGGGATTAAAGGTATGTGCCACTACTGCCTGGCCTCTATGGCTGACTAGTGTGGTTAACTTTGCACTCTGATCTTCAGGCAAACTTTATTTGTCAGATCACCACAGGAGGAACATGCCTCTCTCTTACTATGATTTTTGCATGTTAAATCTACATGGGAAGACCATCTACACCGCTATTGGGATAACATAATCTATTCCCAAATTTTGCTCCTGAATTCTCTAGATACCTGGGACAAAATAATGAAATCGTTGCCCATTTTCCCATTTTGCATGAACAATGACCTCATTCTCAGCTGTTTGGTGTGTGCTAACACAATCCTTAGCTCTCAACAGTTGTCCATGATCAGGTGCATCAATTAAGGGAGTCCTTCTTTAGCTAGGTAGTCAGAAATGCACAGATACTCCAAATGAGCCCCTGGGGAAGGACTCACATGCACAAATGAAATCATAATAATATCGGCAAAGAGGATACCTGTTGGGCTTTTTTTCTGTTTTCTTTTTTTCCTAGAGCAAAAGAAACCTTAGGGGACATGAACACCTGGTGACATGGTTTGCTCAAATACATTTACCAGTTTGTTCTCATTCCTGTAGGGGAATTAGCAGGGCGCTAAAGGTTTTTTAAAGAATTCGCATGAAAAGCCATCTGTTCCCTGTGCTTTGTTCAATCTCAATTTAAGGATGGCTTTGGAGATTTCCTATTCCCTAATTAATTCTTCTAGATGAGCTTGTGGGGTTGGCTCAATTTATTTTTGAGAGATGGAAAAAAATACTTCCATCAATTAGTCCTTTGTTATGCCGTGACTGAGATGGAAATAGCTTTTTGCCAAATGGAGTAAAGAGCTGAGAGATGCTTGTATTTGCTGTGGCCAGGTGTCCTGTGTCATAAGGTTGGGCTTTGATGTGAGTACCATTCTCAGGATCTTTCAGATAATTGGTGAGAAAGCATGCAACTGTGCAGAAATCTGAGTAATATTTAGACTGAAGGATGGAGACAGGGAATCCAAAGCACTGAATAGGAGTCATATTTGAAAGCACAGAATTCTAACAATTTTTCTGCATTACAATGAGCAACACATATTAATTGAAGGCCCCTGCGACCAGGTTTTCTGTGCAACAGGCAGCTAGCTAGAGGCTTAAATGAAAAAGAAAGGAAGGGAAATGAAAGGAGAACAGAGAGGAAAAGGAAAGAGGAGAAGAGGTGAAAAGGAGTCCGTCAAAAGGTGGCCTGTAGGTTTGACAAAATATGTACTTTAAGAAAGAGAGCAATGTACCTGCTCCAATTATGTCTCCACCAAATCACAGCATCAAACTCTCAGCTCATGGGTGAGGCACCATCCAAGGAAAGTTGCAAGGCTGTTTAAGGCTTTCAATGCTGCCTCAGGCTGGAAGAAATCCAATCTATACCCGTTCTGAATAGCAAATAGAAATATATGGTTTTCAAGAAAAATATCTGCATATTAATGCTATGAAATTAACTAATGGATCTTCATTCTGGTATTTGCATTTCCAAGGACCCCAGAATTATGTCTTCCACTGAGGCCTTGGATTGCACTTCTAAACCAGGTAAATCTTGGGGTTCAGAGATGCAAAGAGATTGGTGAGTATGAGACTGGGAAGGTACAGCCAGGAGGATGTCGTGAGAAGACTTAACTTTTCCTCCTGGTGAACTATGGGAAGATGAAGGGAAGAGAGGCAGTGCAGTGGGGAGGTCAGAATCCTGCTTTTAAATTTCTAGCCTAAAATTCTTTACATTTATTCATTTACATTCAGAACAGTTAAAAGACAGAAAACAGATGTAATTACTTCACTTCCTGTTTGACATTTTGTGAGTACTGCCTGTCAGAATATCTCAACACAAAGAAACATGTTGATTAATTGGCAATGTACTATGTGTGTGTAATATGATGTAATGTGACTGGGGGTGCAGGCATGTATTAGATGCAGGCATCTAGAATTCCTATTTGTTCTACTGAGGCAATCATTGTTGCTTCCAGAAGGGTCTGAAGTCACAGTGTAGACTCAGAAAACCTGGTAGCTGAGAGTTTAGGAGCTGAGTGACTCGGGAATTATACAGACATCATACATAGATGTGTGAGAAACGGAGGCACGATTTTCACAGAGTGTCAAGGTGAAAAACATTAAATAGGAAGGGCTATTACTCTAAGGACAGAGATAGCAAACTATGGAGGCAGGAGCAATAAGTATCACAGTGACTAAGCAGGCAGGTGATAGGAAGCAGATTCATAACCTGGTTTCCAAAGTGGTTCAAAGACACCCAGAGACTTCTACAACATTCTTCCCATCTCCATCCACAAAACACTTACACAGGAACTCATGATGTATCACCGTAGAATAGAAGAGCCTCCTCATCACATTCCACAGATGACACAATGCTAAAAGGCTTATTAGACAGGACATGCCACATAATTAAAAGGGTAGATAATGCTAAATAAGAATGATTTGACCAATTATATGAAAAAAATCATTCAACACGCTATGTTGTTCTTACCTTCCTGCATGTGATAAAAGAAAATTTGAACTGCACACAACAGGATCATCTCAAAAACAGAAGAAATAAGAACAAGCAAGAAAGACAATCTGAGAAGGCCTTTTTGTAAACATTAGGGGAATAACTAAATTTGAAAAATTAATTTTGGTTCTAGTCAGGATAAGTACCTGGAAGTTGCATGAGAGGGCAAAGGGTTACCACAGGGAAGCCCATGTCAGGAAGGGAGAGCAAACCCAAATGAAATATGCATAAACACCCCTATGGAAACCTCTTACTTTCTGAACAAATTTAAACATTAAAAAATAATTGCTTTGGAACTTTGCTTCACCACTTAGTGTCTTAGCTTGACATTTGAGTTCCTTCTCATGGACACTGAAATTTGGATGACTGGTCCACTGCTGTCTCTCTCCTCCTGGTTCCATGAATTCTGCCTCTTCTGTTGATTCTGTCTTCAGCTTCATACACACTTTTTTTTAAGTCCTGGGACCCAACTTGTTTCCTCCTGATTGACAGGCAAGTTTTTTATCTGTAGGTTTTCTTTCTTATGAATATTCAGCCTCTGACAGATGCCAACTCCCAGAGCATCCACCCCTTTTGGTTCCAGAGACACAGTGGACAACTAGCTCTGGTGAGTATGAGGGCAGAAGAGCTGGAGGTCAAGCCATCTATTACCCAGCATAAATGGGCTTTAACTAAGCAATGGCCTTCTTAGTGTTCACAAATACTACTGCAAAAGAAAGTTTCCTTTCTGAGAGGCCAAGATAATCATTATTTCTTTATTATTAATTCATCTGTTCTTCAATCTTCTGTTTCAAGGTAGGGCTGTATTGAAACTTTATTTGGTATCCACTGAGAACAGTAAAGTAAACAAAACTTTTAAAACCCAGGGCTCATTTTTTGACAGATAAAAAATGTCAGCATTTGTTTTATTATTTTTATTACTATTGATATATGATGGTTGAAACAACGCTTCTAAGGAATTCCAGCAGTATTTAAGGTGTAAGGTTTTCTTTAGGTTACTACCATTCTTTCTAGTGAATTCCCAGTCATGTCCTGGAAGTGTCTGTACTTCTGAGTGTGCCCCTATTTCACAGTCTACCTGCTCAGACCTGGATCTCACTACACCCAGATTTTGCTTTGCCTGTTTGTCTGCATGCTAAGTTTGCCTACACCTGCAGTGTTTACTCTGAGTAACAGATTCATCTGTTAAGCAATTTCTGAGTACTTTTCATGCAAAGGCAGGATTGTTTGTATCTGCTCTCTTCTGAACAGAAGCTGTGACTCTTTAAGAGACAGTTCTGAACCCTGATTCTGCCACTTACTAACTTGATGGCCATTAGCAAATTTGTAGTCCCTTCATTTGTAGTTTGGTGTCTCCACTTCTGACTTTTATATGAACACTTATTATAGGGCATTTGTCTCTTCTCTCTAGATAAATAAGACCATGCAAAAACATCTGGCCTGAATATTTAAAAGTTATGTTTATGTTTTCTCCTTCTAACTCTTGTCCTATTAAAATTTAAAATATATTTCACCTAATGCAAAATGTGACACTACAGTCAGAAATACTCCATTTACAGGGCCGTTGTCCTACTTCATTCCCAGCTGTATTAATGTACTCAATATAGCTTAGGTTAAAAATCCTTAAATGGTTTTATGCTTTCTCTCCCTTTACCCAAATCATACTGTGTTTGTCAGAGACACATTTTAGCAAGCAAAATTGAGAGTGAAATAAAGAAAAAGGATGGGTGCACAGGAGAAAAAGGGTATGGACATTGTGACATTAGGAGGAGGTATACATTTGCTAGTGGAACTTAGGGACACATATAGTACCTACTGATTTGAGTGAGATTTATCTAGGAATACCATTAATCCCAATTTGCCCGGGATTCATGATTCTCAGGATATAGACACTTTGTATTAAGCATCCTTGGTCAATTTAGGTCGAATAAAATCTTCCAGTGCCAACTTTAACAAGGAGAAACTAAAGCAGCAGGGAAGCACCTGGATACTTTGGTGCTTGGATTCAGAAACTCAAACCACTAGTTACTAAAACATTTCTTAATAGTAAAGGAAAAATTCATGGTGAATTCTCTAATAATGGGAGCCCAAATCATTTTCCACAAAAGGAGACTGAAAGATGAAAAGGGGTTCTCTCCCCAACTGTGGTTAGATAACACCCCCTTCTTGAGTGAGAGGGGCAGGGCTCAAGTATTTATCCTGTCCATGAGTCAGCCCCAGGGACCAATGACAAGCAAGGGAGATGGGGGCAGGCAATGTTGCTGAACCTCTGACATCTGGTGCCACTTGTGGTAAACCTTAGTTATTGTTAGATCTTCCTGCCACCATTGATGTAGACTCTGTGATTTCTATACAGGGCTGTCATTATAACAGTCTTTTCTGCAAACATTAATTTCTTAATACAAAAGGGATACGTTTTCGAAGAATACGATTGGCACTTCTGATCCAAAGACAAGACAAAGAGGAAGTCCTTATGAACCTAAAGCAGAACTTAAAAATCTTCAAACCCAATGGAGAAGGATCTTTTTAGTCTTGTTTATTTTATAATGAATGTTATGGTAATTTAAAAGGATCTTCAGAGCATGTGGTGATGTCATCAAGCGAACATGCTGGAAAGCCTGACATTAAAACCCATCCAATAATCTTGGGTTATCATTAGTGATGGAGGCAGAGTAACATCTGTTTAGAATGTTCTCATTTGTTACCCTACCCAGGACATATTTCAGTTTATGTTTTCAACATCAATGAGCTGATAAAATCAGGAAATCCAGATTCTTTTCTCTAAGTAACTGGCATTAGGACAAGCAATGTTAGACATGTCCTTGTGGTAAGGAATTAAAATATTACTGGCTTTGTTTTGAAACTGTGACACAGAATGTGTTTTTGGAATCTTTCAGAGGTGGTTTGGTCCCTCTGCTTTCCTGGTAACCACAACATCTACAGTAACTCACATTGCAGTTTGGGAATTTCCAAAGTGACTATTAACAAGGGTCCATGATTTAAGGAATGTTGTCTGCTTCAGTTTGTAGCTTGTCTTGGAGCAGGTGAGCAGGCCATCTTTAATCAGAGGGTGGAAAAGTCTTCATGCTTCACTGCAAGTTCAAGGCCAGAGCTTCCACAACCTTAATGTGCTTCTAGACTTTAGAATCTTCTGGAGAACTTGATGAATAGATGAGTTTAGAGTGAGGCACCACTGAGTATGTCTACCGCTAGTCAACAGGCCATGGTCTGCATTGTGGAAATTTATAGGAAGACAGTGGGTTATGAGTAGATGGGACAGTGTTTGTGTAGGACACTCAGAATTGAATAATTTTTTGTCCTCACAGAGTAGTATAGTGAAGCCAAGCAAAGATTTCCTTTGCTGTGATAAACTTGCCTAAAGTCATATACTGTGAAAGCACATATGTAGATGATGTTCTCTGTGACATTTATGATTGCTGGTGGATTTTGGTTGCTGTTCCTCTGTTGCTCAACTGCTTGAGAAGATCTTCAACTTTTGACTCTTTCAGCTTCTTGCTGTCCTGGCTTTTTATAAAAAATAAATTTGTTCACTGATTTATTTATTTTATAGCCCTGCCACAGTTTCCCCTTCCTCCTCTCCTCTCAGTCCCTCCCCCATACCTCCTTATGTTCCTACTCCCCAATATACTCCTCCTGCCTTTCTGTTTAGGAAAGGGTTGTTCTCCCATGAGTATCAACAAAACATGGCATATCAAGTTGTGGTAAGACTAAGCACCTCCTCATGCACAAAGGCTGGGCAAGGCAACCCAGTATGGGGAGTAGGGTCCCAAAAGTCAGTAAAAGTCAGAGACAGCCCCTGTTGTCACTGTTAGAAGTCCCACAAAATGACCAAGCTACACACTGTAACACGTATACAAAATGCCAAGTCAGTCCCTTGCAGTTCCCTGGTTGTCAGTTCAGTCTCTGTGAGCTCCTATGAGACAGGTTAGTTGATTCTGTGAGTTTTATTGTGTCCTTGACCCCTCTGGCTCCTACAATCCTTTCTTCCCCTCTCTGAAGGATTCCCTAAAACTCCACCTAATGTTTGGCTGTGGGTCTGCATCTGTTTCCATCAGTTTCTGGATGAAGCCTCTCTGTTGACAATTGGGCTAGGCACCAATCTAGTCACAGGAGTCAGGGTAGTTAAAATAATCCTGTACAATAAAAGAACTTCCAGAGGTATCACAATTCCTGATTTTAGGCTCTACTACAGAGCTATAGTAATAAAAACGGCATGGTAATGGCATAAAAACAGACAGATGGATCAATGGAATTGAATCAAAAACCCAGATATAAATCCACATACCTATGCACAACTGATTTCCAATGAAGGAGTCAAAAGTATACAGTGGAAAAAAAGAAAGCATCTTTGACAAATGGTGCAAATAGGTCCATATCTGTTACCCTACACAAAACTCAAGTTCAACTGGTTTTAATTCTTAGTGGGCCATAATCTGTAATCACTGGCAAGAAGGAGTCCTTATTAGAGATCGTCTAGATTAGAGGGACCTTTGGAAATATATGTGGGAGTTGTCTCATTAAGTTAATTATGTAGGAAGACCAAATTTAAAAGTCAGTGACACCACTCCTTCTGTTTGGGTCATGGAACATGTAAGAGCAGAGAGATCAAGCTGAGAGCCAGAAAGCATGTGTGCACACTCTTTTGGACATGAGTAACTCCCTCAAGCTTCTGCTTTTGGAACTCCTCTGATATGATGAACTATGAGATAAAATAAAACCTTTGTCCCTTATACTGTTTTTGTCAGTATATCTCGTCTCAGTGACAGGAAACAAAACTAGGACACATGCCAGGATACAAGACACAGCTTTCTGATATTCTACCTTGTAATGATCAGCAAGCATAAAGTCCCATTCATCCTTGGGTTAATTTTTACAGATAACTTTTTAAAAGAAACCCATACCAAAAGGGTACAGCCATTTATTTTTCTAATTGTTCATCATCTGGAATTTTGTGAATGTTTATTAATTATACAGGAGTTTCAGTGTGCACTGTATGCGACATCCTTAATCTTATCCACTCACCATTTACCTTATCCTTCCTCCTGTTCATCCTTTTTATCATGCAATTACCAGTCTACATCTTTGTCCCATGTTTCTTTTCCCAGATAAGTTCACATATGAGGGGGAAAAATCTACACTTGCTTTGTGAGCCTGGCATGAAGTAGAAGGAACTGGAGATCATACTGCCAAGAAAAAGACACATTGAGTAAGCACAGTTGTAAGTTACAAGAGAAAATAAAATGGAGACTAACAAGGAGAGCAAAGACAATGTTAGGGGACAAAGGTGGCTTCCTTTTATTTCACTGGACCCCAACCACAGAAAGGCTTTAGAAATTTACCAGAAAAAATTTGGGCTCATAGACAAGGAACTTTGGTTGGAAAAAATGAAAATTAAAGCCAGGTGTCATTGCATATACATTCCACTAAAGACACTGAGGCAGGAGGATTACCATGAGTTCAAAACCAGCTTAAGATACCCAGTGGAGCCCTATATCTAAACAATAGTAAGAAGAAAAGAGAATGCCTTTTCTTGTTTGGGGTGCAGTTTCTGAGAACTGAAGGTTGAATGAGCATTGAGTAGCTCTTTCATAAACACAGTCATTTGGAAATGATTTCTCTTTAATTGAAAACTGAATTTACAGTTGTTTTCAGCAATGAGACCTGTCAAATGTCCCTGAGTTTAAAGGAATCTGGAAATGCCAGCCTTCACCCTCTCCAAGTTCACTGTAGCAGCTTTCTGATCTAGTTTTTCCTCAGTGTATAATTGAGTGGAAAGCTGCTTCCCTCAAAGTGTATTGCTGCATTTCTGTGTGACTGTTAATCAGAAGACAAATGGGCACTCACCAGGGCCTTCTGTTTTCACATAAAATAAAAGCCTTGTGGTCATGATTGCTTTTGTGCTAACCAAAATTGAAGCCCAGTGAGACAGAAAGCACAGGACTGATGACTGAATAGCAGTCATGATAAACTTACATGAAGGTTTGTTGATTTCACATTAATTTTCTATTTTCTTCATGCATAGGTGAGAACTCACAGTAATTATTTTTCTCTTGTTCACTCATCAGGCGCTTTTCCCTTTTCTATGACTCCAGCTTTCAGCTGAGAAACAGAAGAGTTGAATCATAAAAGAGGAGTCCAAAAAAACTTTTATTTGTTTGAAGGAAATTCTTTCCATCTGTCCCTGTTCCTTCCTTTGCTAATTTGGGTCATGTGCTTTGCTTTAGTCATCCATCCCAGGCAGAGAATGGCCAGGGTCCTCCCCCCGTGCCACAGCAAGGTCTGGAGGTCTACAAGTGGTAACTGAAGACTGCTGGACTAACCACATCCTACAGAAACAGTAATAGCTGCTTTAGGCTGAGAGCTTCCACTGGAATTTGAGGCTAAGAACACAAAGTAAGCCAAAACCTCAAAGGTCTGCAAGGCTGGGTGTAGCTTGATTGAAAGGGGAAGAAAAGAGGTGAGGAGAACAGGGAAGGACTAGTAGCCAGAAGGAAGCAGGAGAGCCCCGTTTGAATATAAGTAGTCGGCCATTGAGGACCTAGCCATATTAAGGATGGGAGTTGAGTTGTCAGTGCAGACTGCTGCTCCTGAAGATGAAGCTTTGTGGGTATTCAAAAAAGAAAGAAAGAAAAAAGAATCTTCAAGACAGAGTCACATTTCACCTGTCCATATTGAAGTTCCATGTGACCTAGTCCTTCATATTTGGGAAACATTCAAGGTTTCCCTTAAATTATCTATATTGTCATTATAGAAAATAGAAAGTGCTTTTCTGGGGAGCCATGCTTGATTCTGCTGAATGATGGTTTCTACAGATTTTAGAAACATTGCCTGTGATACCCTATTGTATGTCTCAAATACAAACCGAAGTCCATCACAGGGCTACCTCCAGTATAACTCCTTGAAACATTTTTCTTCTTTATTATCTTGCTTTTCTATGTGTCTAAGTGAACTTGTTTCAAAATAAGACATTCATTCTTCTATATTCTTATCTGGAGATGGCCTACCTATCTCATTTTATTGAATTTCTATGGGGTTATGTTTCAAATCAATAAAAAATAGCAAAAACGAGGCTGTTTTAGCTATGTTTATGAAGACTATGGAGACTCAGTTTGTGTTCTGTCAGGCTCATTCTTGGAACTCTGGACCTTTTTCCAAGTCTGACTACAGAAACCAGAGTGTTGCAGAAGCCACACATGGAACTCTAGTCCTTGAGAGTTTCATTCTCCAATAACTCCAATGCAGGCCCAGGACTCCCCTGAAAAAGTACCCTCTCCTTTTTAGGTCCATCCCAGCTGAGGACTGCACACTAGAGGATGAGACAAGACACAATTGCCACATGTCTCTGAAAGTGTGAGGCAGGCTTTGCAGTTTAGCAGCACTGAGTGCTTGAGAGTTTGGTTAATGCAAAAGTAGAATGCCAGATTCAAACTTCCCCAAACTATGTTTTCTAAATGACTTGAAGATATGTTCAGTGAAACCTTAATGGTAGGAAGGTTAAGATACAGATAAACCCAAACATTATCTTTGTCTTTTACTATGGAAGTTAAGCTGTCTGCAAGTAAACTATTAGATTAAAAAGACTGGCTGACCTTTAGGAAAGAGTCAGAATTTAATATGACTGCGGTTACTTTCTACATTCAAGTACTGTATTTGATACTTGTGTCTTTTGAGAATGTGACAGATAACCAGACAGGGTTAGAGCAACTAAATACAGATGTCTATTCCTGGGGTGTATAAACAGCCATCCTGTCTTGACATTGCCACCACGATGTTGGCTTTCTTGTTAGGAGATTCCTGCTCCCTTAAAGGATTTATTTATTTACTTGTTTATTTATTATTTGGATGTATGTGTCAGTGTGAGTGTATGTGTTTGTGTTTTTACAGATGTCTGTACTTTGCATCCAGAGGCCAGCAGCAGGCATTTGATACCTGAAAGCAGGAGTTATAGGAGTCTGAGGGATGCCTGACTTGTGGCTTGGGTGCTGGGATCTGAACTATGATTGTGTAGCAAGTTTAACTGCTGAGCCTCTGCTCCAGTTCCTGTTTTTATTATCAGTATCATGGTTGTCCTACTGCCATATGATTTACTTTCAACTCTCTTTTTTGAAAAAGTTCCCAATAGTGCTTTTATTCTGGTGAAATGCTCAGGTATGGCCCAACATTTTGTTCTCTTTTTAATGAGGAAATATTCACTACTACTAGTTGATGTATTATCAAAAATAGAATAGTCTGCATTTCAAGTCTTTAAGGAGAAATAGGTAATTCCTTTGCAGAATAGGATTGCTCTGGACACTTTGTTAAGTCTGCTGATGAACATCATGAGCTACAAGATATGTGCTTGGTTGTAATTTTGAGGGACTAAACAGGAACAGCTGATGGGAATTTTAAAGGTTTCTTTCTATTTGGAAGAAGGTTATTTGAGCCTCTGTTCTTAAATGGATTGTTCTAGTTTGATGTTGTTATTTAAAATTTGAAGTTTATTTTTGAATTTTTTTTTTTTGGTTTTTTACGAGACAAGGTTTCTCTGTATTGTTTTCGAGGCTGTCGGTCCAGCCTGGCCTCGAACTCACAGAGATCCACCTGCCTCTGCCTCCCGAGTGCTGGGATTAAAGGCGTGCGCCACCGAAGTTTGTTTTTACATTATCAAAATATATTATTTCTGACAAGAACTTGGACTCCAGGACAATACTGTGTAGTTGTAATTTCCTGACATTAATACAGATACTTTCAAAATTTACATTATTAAATATGTTTGTCAAATAATTTAATTTAGACTTCCACCCAAACCCATGGTAGAGGACAGAGGTGAGCAAGCTCGCCCTCTCTTGGATCCCCTGGCTTGGGGACTGAAGCCAGGTCGACTCCCCCCACCCCACCCCCGCCTCCCTGAAAAGATGACCAAGCAACCAGGAGCCTGCAGAGAGAGCTGGGCCACTTCTGCCCACACTCGAGGCAGAGGTCAGAGGTGAGCACCGGGTCCCCATCTTAGACCCTATTTCCTCCCACTAGCCCTCTCTCGGAGCCCCTGGCTTGGGGACTGCAGCCAGGTCGACTCCCCCTGGAAGGACTACCAAGTGACCAGGAGCCTTCAGAGAGAGCTGCTCCAATTCCACCCAAACCCAGGGCAGAGAGCAGAGAGCAGAGGCCAGAGAGTATTGGATTTGCTTGCACCCACTGAAAGAGAACCCTGGTCACCTAACCACCAGGAGAGGAAGAGACACTTTCTACACCCACTGGAAGAAGAGATGGGTAAAAGGCAATATAAGAACACACCCAGAAACAGAAAAACAAATATGATACCACCAGAGTCTAGAGATCCTACTCCAGTAAGACCTGAACAACCCAATGCAGACAAAATAGAAGGGAATGACCTTAAAAACACCTTCGTGAAAATGATAGAGGCCCTCAAAGAGGATGTGAGAAAATCCCTTAATGAAGTGGAAGAAAAAACAAACCAAAAATTCCAAAAAATTGAAGAAAGGGAGAAATACACGAAGCAAAAATTACAATTACAAGAAACAATTCAAACACTGCAAGGAAGGAAAGCTGACATGGAGACAATAACAAAAAATCACAGTCTGTAGGAATGCTGGAAATCGAAAAACTGGGGAAACAGACAGGTACTACAGATGCAAGCATAACCAACAGAATACAAGAGATGGAAGAGAGAATCTCAGGTGTTGAAGACACTCTAGGAGAAATAGGTTCATCAATCAAAGAAAATCTGAAGTCCAACAAATCCCTAACACAAAATATCCAGGAAATATGGAACACCGTGAAAAGACCAAACCTAAGAATAGTAATTATAGAAGAAGGTGAAGAAACCCAACTCATATGGACACAAAACATATTCAACAAAATCATAGAAGAAAACTTTCCCAACCTAAAGAAAGACATGCCAATGAAGGTACAAGAAGCTTACACAAAAAAATTCCCCTTGCCACATAATGATCAAGACCCCAAGCATACAAAATAAAGAAAGAATACTTAGAGCATCTAAGGAAAAAGGTCAAATAACATATAAAGGCTAACCTATAAGAATTAGACCTGACTTCTCCATGGAAACTCTGAAAGCCAGAAGGTCCTGGATAGATGTTCTATCAACACAAAAAGACAACAGATGCCAGCAAAGACTACGATACCCAGCAAAGCTTTCAATCACTATAGACAGACAAAACAAGATATTCAATGACAAAACCAGATTTAAACAATATGTATCCACTAACCAAGCCCTACAGAAAGTTCTAGAATGAAAACTCCAGTCCAAAAACATTACCTACAACCAGAAAAACATAGGAAATTAGTAATCCCATTTTACCAATAACCAAAAGAGAAAGGGGGTGGAAATCCACATACAATTCCACCAAGAACAACCATTCCAAAACAAGTGAGAACCAGCAATCAAAGGTCATTAATATCCCTCAATATTAATGGTCTTAATTTACCCATAAAAAGGCATGGGCTGAAAGAATGGATTTGAAGACAGAACCCATACTTCTGCTGCATAAAAGAAACACACCTCACCCTCAAAGAAAGGCATTACCTCAGAGTTAAAGGTTAGGAAAAGATTTTCCAATCAAATGGCCCCAAGAAACAAGCAGGGCTAGCAATCCTAATATCTAACAATGATGTGGAAGTCCTGTGTCAATAAAGCACTGTTGGGCCAATAGGAATCTAGATAGGTGGGACTTGGAGTCCAGGAGGACTCTGGGAAGGAGAAACAGAGAGAGTCAAGATGTAACACCATGGGGTAGGAAGCCAGGAACTATTCTCAGGTAAGAGAAATATTTAGATTAGCAATTATGGGATAAATACTTAAGTCATTGCTAGCGCGTAAGAAACAAACAAGGCCAACACCTTTGTAATTAATATAGCCTCCTGTGTGTTTATTTGGGACTGATGCGGCTCTAGAACCAGGCTGGTGGGAAGGCTTCTCTCAAGGAAAAGGTTTCTCTAACAAACTAGACTTTAAACTGAAATCAATCAAAAGAGATGAAGGACGTCATTTCATATTCATTTCAGGAAAAATCCACCAAGATGAAGTCTTGATTCTGAATATCTATGCCCAAATACAAAGGCATCCACATTCGTAAAAGAAACATTACAAAACTGAAACCACACATAAAACCTCACGTACTAATAGTGGGAGACTTCAACATGCTACTGTCAACACTAGAAAGGACTACAAGACAGAAACTTAACAAGGAAACAAAGGAACTAATAGAGGTTATGACCCAATTGGGTTTGACAGACATCTATAGAACATTCCATCCAAACACAAAAGAATATACATTCTTCTCAGCACCACATGGAACCTTCTCAAAAACTGACCACATAATTTGCAACATAGAAAACCTTAACAGGTACAAAAAAGTTGGAATAACTCCATGTATCTTATTAGACCACCATGCTTTAAAGTTAGAGTTCAACAACAACACAAACTGCAGGAACACTACAAACTCATGACAATTGAATAATGTGCTATTGCACCATGGCTGGGTCAAAGAAAAAATTAAAAAAAGAAATTAAAGACTTCCTAGAATTCAATGAGAATGAAGACACAACATGCCCAAACTTATGGGACACTTTGAAAGCAGTGCTAACAGGAAAGTTCATAGCACGAAGTGCCCATATGAAGAAACTGGAGAATAGTTACACTAGAGAACAAACAGCACAGCAGAAAGCTCTAGAACACAAAGAAGCAAACTCACCCAGGAGGAGTAGACACCAGGAAATAATCAAATTGAGGGCTGAAATCAATGAAGCAGAAACTAGGAAAACAATACAAAGAATAAATGTAACAAAGAGTTGGTTCTTTGAGAAAATCAACAAGATACACAAACCTTTATCCAAACTCACCAAACGGCAGAATGTGAACATGCAAATTAACAAAATCAGAAATGAAAAGGGGGACATAACAACAGACACTGAGGAAATCCAGAGAATCCTCAGGTCATACTTTGAAAACCTGTACTCCACAAAATTCGAAAATTTAAAGTAAATGGACGACTTCCTGGATAGCTATCACTTTCCAAAATTAAATCAAGAACAGATAAGCAATTTAAATAGACCTGTAAAACCTAAGGAAATAGAAGCAGTCATCAAAAGTTTCCCAAACAAAAAAAAAAAGCCCAGGGCCAGATGGCTTCAGGGCAGAACTCTACCAGAAATTCAAAGAACAACTTATACCAATTCTCCTCAAAGTATTCCATGCAATAGAAGCAGAAGGGTCTTTGCTAAACTCTTTTTACGAGGCTTTAATAACATTGATACCCAAGCCACACAAAGACACAACGAAGAAAGAGAACTTCAGACCAATATCCCTCATGAACATTGGTTAAAAAAATACCCAATAAAATAATGGCAAATCAGATCCAAGAACACATCAGAAAACTCATCCACCATGACCAAGTAGGTTTCATTCCAGGGATGCAGGGTTGGTTCAACATACGAAAATCCATCAATGTAATCCACCATATAAACAAGCTGAGGAACAAAAATCACATGATCATCTCAGTAGATGCTGAAAAGTCCTTTGACAAAATCCAACACCCCTTCATGGTAAAGGTCTTGGAGAGATCTGGGATAAGAGGAACATACCTAAACATGATAAAAGCTATATACAGCAAACCAATAGCCAACATCAAACTAAATGGACAGAAACTCAACACAATTCCTCTAAAATTAGGAACAAAACAAGCCTGTCCCCTCTCCCCATACCTCTTCAATATTGTACTTGCTGTTCGACCTAGAGCAATAAGACAACAAAAGGAAATCAAGGGGATAGAAAATGGAAAGAAATAGGTAAAACTTTCACCATTTGTAGATAATATGATAGTTTACATAAGTGACCCAAAAAACTCCACCAGGGAACTCTTACAGCTGATTAACACCTTCAACAAAGTGGCAGGATACAAGATCAACTCAAGAAAATCAGCAGCCCTACTATATACAGATAAGAGGGCTGAGAAAGAACTCAGAGAAGCATCACCCTTTAAAATCACCACACGCAAGACAAAATACCTTGGGGTAAAGCTAACCAAACAAGTGAAAGACATGTGTCGCAAGAACTTTGAGTCTTTAAAGAAAGAAATTAAAGAAGACACCAGAAAATGGAAAGATCTCCCATGCTCTTGGATTGGTAAGATCAATGTAGTAAAAATAGCAATTCTGCCAAAAGCAATCTATAGACTCAATGCATTCCCCATCACAATCCCAGCCCAATTCTTCACAGACCTTGAAAACCCTCAACAGAAATCCAACCACACTGAACCTGTTAGAAAAGAAAGTGGGAGGTGTCCTTGAACAAATTGGTACAGGAGCCCGCTTCCTGAACATAACACCAGAACTACAAACACTGATATCAACAATTAATAAATGGGACCTCCCAAAACGGAGTAGCTTCTGTAAGGCAAAGGACACAGTCAACAAGACAAAAAGGCACCACTCAGATTGGGAGAAGATATTCACTAACCCCACATCTGACAGAGGGCTGATCTCCAAAATTTACAAAGAACTCCAGAAGCTAGTCTCCAAAATACCAAAGGACCCAATTTAAAAGTTGGGGACTGAACTAAATAGAGAATTCATAATAGAGGAGACTAAAATGGCTGAGAGAAAGTGCTCAACATCCTTAGCCATTAGGGAAATGCAAATCAAAACAACCCAGAGATATCATCTTACTCCTGTCAGCTTATGCTGGAGAGGAAAGGGGAACACTTGTCCATTGCTGGTGGGAGTGCCAACTTGTTCAGCTTTTTAAATCAGTATGGAGATTCATCAGGAAAATGGGAATCAGTCTACTACACGACCCAGCAATTCCACTCTTAGGCATATACCCAAAAGATGCTCATTCATACAACAAGGATGTCTGTTCCACTATGTTCATAGCAGCATTATTTGTAATAGCTAGATCCTGAAAGCAACCTAGATGCCCCACAACTGAAGAGTGGATAGAGAAAATGTGGTACATTTACACAATGAAGTACTACTCAGCGGAAAAACACAAAGGAATCTTGCAATTTGCAGGCAAATGGATGGCACTAGAAGAAACCATCCTGAGTGCGGTAACCCAGTCACAAAAAGACAAACGTGGCATGTACTCATATATTGATTTTAGGCATGGATCAGTGGAATGTCGGCCTGCAATCCCAGGGCCAGTGAGTCTGGGTAACAGGGAGGTTCCCAAGAGATATGCATTACACCCCAGAGAAGTGGAAAGAGGCAAGATCTCCTGAGCAGATTAGGAACAAGGGGGGAGAAGAGAGGGAATCAGGAAAAAGACAGGGGGATAAGAGGAGGGTAGAAGAAGACATGGGGGAGCAGGAAGGCTTAGTCGGTGTAAGAATAGAAGAGACCAGGATGAGAGATATCATAATAGTTGGAGTCATTATAGCTTTGATGAGAGAGCTGACACTAGTGATATTCCCAGAGATGTACAAGGACAACACCACCTGGAAAACTAAGTAATATCAGAGAGACTACATTAAAAGCCCCTACCTGATGATAAGGTTGGTGACTACCTTATGTGACATCCTAGAGCCTTTATCCCAGACTGATGACTAAGAGGCCAAGAGGGGACTGATCCAGACTCCATGAATGTAGTGTCAGTGAGGAGGCCTCAGAAATCTCTGGGGCTTTGGGTAGTAGATTAGTGTTCACCATGGCATACAAATGAACTTTGGGAGCACATTCCACATGGAGGGATGCTCTCTCAGTCTGGACACATGGGGAAGGGCCTAGGTCCTGCCCTGGATGAAATAACAGACTCTGGAGATCCTCCCAAGGAGGGCATTACCCTTCCTAGGGAATGATGTGGGGATTGGGCTGGGGGTGGTGGGGTGGTGGTAGGGCTGGTGGAGGGAGAAGGGGGGAGCCGAGATAGACATTTGAAGTATGCATGTTTCTAATTTAAATAAAAACATACATAAAATAAAAAATAATTTAATTTATTGTAATTTATTACTATTGCTTTATAATTTTTCATACAATGTATTTTTTCATAAACAACTTTATTCATGGGGATTCGCCATCTCTTCCATGTAAGCTGCTCCCTGTTTTTCCTCCTCCCCATACAATATAGTTTAATTATATTCTTTCTTTATCCTCTCCCAACATCTCCCAGCTCCTCCTCCCTCTCCTATCCCCCCCAACTTTGTGTTATTTGTATCTCATTGCAAATTTTTAGATGGCAAGAAAAAAAAAACAGTATGAGTGAAATATAAAAGAAGAACTCTTAGAGCTTGTAAAATATGTAAATACCCCTAAATCATATATAATTGTGTTAATACAGATATTATGACCTTTCTGGTCACTCAGTCTTTTGCAAAGGCGGCCCACGGTCTTTGAGAAGTTTGTGGCCCACTGGTTTTTTTGGCAGAGCTGAATGGCGATCCTCCAGGGCGGCCATGGCAGAGCCACAACCCTCACCCAGCGGCCTCAAGGACGAGGCCGCCATCAGCTGCTGCTCTGACCCGGACCTCAGCATCAAGGACTTCATAACGCAGCAAACGATGCTGAGAATTAAGGATCCTAAGAAGTCCCTGGATTTTTATACTAGGGTCCTTGGACTGATGCTACTCCAAAAGTTAGATTTTCCTTCAATGAAATTTTCCCTCTACTTCTTGGCTTACGAGGATAAGAATGATATCCCTAAAGATAAGAGTGAAAGAACAGCATGGATGTTTTCCAGAAAAGCTACACTTGAGTTGACACACAACTGGGGCACTGAAGATGATGAGACCCAGAGTTACCACAACAGCAACTCAGACCCTCGGGGGTTTGGTCACATTGGGATTGCTGTCCCTGATGTCTATAGTGCCTGTAAGCAATTTGAAGAGCTGGGAGTCAAGTTTGTGAAGAAACCTGATGATGGAAAAATGAAAGGTCTGGCATCCATTCAAGATCCTGACGGCTACTGGATTGAAATTCTGAATCCTAACAAAATAGCTCTGCGAGAATGCTCTTCAGGGTGTCGGTGATGGTGGGGACAAGATGCGAGGCACCAGAGGCAACGAGAATGAGGGATATCTGCTGCGGTTCCAGGCACTTGAAATCCTTTTCATTAACCTGTTTCTAGTTTTTTTTTAAATCTCCCCTCATGTCTAGTCAACCTAATTTTCAAGTACCAGTTTATCTCATGACCTTGGCAAAGTTGTGTGACTTGACTATGTAGATAATAATTAGAACGGTTCCCTCCAGGGACCACATCTGCTACCGCCTGCCTCTTAAATACTTCTCAAGTGTGGTTTTGATTCATCATTTAAAATTTTGTTTTAAATGTTTCTTTTTCTTTTGCGGGGCTGTTACCTTCCGGGGTTTCAATTCCTCAGAAATAACTTTTCATAATGGAAAGTAAAGAAGACAGAACAGAGATGAAACCTCATATGTACTTCAAACAGGATAGTGTTTATTTTACAAAAGAGAAGACACCATCGAGAGCAGTTCTGGATCATGCTGACAAGGATACGGATAGAAATACTAATTTTTTGTTCATATAAAGTACCTTCAAAGTTCAAGGACTAACTTTACTTTTTCTGGGAAAGTGGAGGAGGGGATTAGTATTACTGGGCACTTAGACAATGGGCTAGGCTGCAGCATGCTTCACGTGAATGAACACTGCAGCTACCGTAAGAAAGCAAGTGGATAGACATACAGACAGACCTGGTGTGTCATTTTTAGCATCTGGATTATGCCTCATGGTACCTCCCTTGTTAGTCTTCTACTGTGAAACCCGCAGTGAGTGAGCGGCCTTGTGCCCTTTGCTCTCGGGCTTGACCACCATAGACGTGAAAGACATCTATGACACAGGCTGTTCTAGGTGACACTGCGTGAGTGAGGCTCACACAAGTCTTCCCAACCCCGGGGTCTTCATGTGTTCACTTAGGATAAATTATTTCCAGTGACAACTCAGCTATCAGGAGTTAGCTCAGTGGTCTACCCTGCCAGCTGACTGATGATGGATATCTAAGAGGCAATTTGAAAACTTATGTCTAGAGGACAAAACTCTATTTGAGGTCAAGCTCCATTGAAGTTTTCTGAGGGCTGTATGTTTGGGAGATGTCTGGATGGGTGATGCCAACTGTTACACCACTAGAAGCATTTTGCTTCTTTTTGGGATGAAATGGATTTATGTGAGCAGTTGAAACAAATCATTGACTGAAATAAAACTTTAACCCTGTTTAAATATGTAAAAAATACAGATATAATGTTCAATGATTGTTTTGATACAGATATAATGTTCAAGGAAAGGTGGGCTCTAAGTAATTGCAGCATATTAAGACATGAAGGTTGCCTTAAATTTGTTGGAGGCAATATATAAGTTCAAGAGCATACATCCTTATTTTCATTTTGTCTCTTGAGTGGTAATTGTAATGTAGTCCTGGTTCTAATTGATTTGACATATAACCATTGAATAATGCACGATTTGACTCGTGGAGGCCATATGTATAAAATGAAAGTATGGCTTTATCCACAAATCTTCCCAGCTTGGTTTTCTGAATAATTCTCTCAGAAAAACTCCTGATTTTTTGCTCTCTGTTGTTATCCTGTCAAGAAGGCATCATTCCCCATGCAGATGAAGGCCTGTGAACCAATGAAACAGAATGTTGAATCACACATACTTGATAACAGCTGCTGCCAAATATGATGCAATTGTGAATGATGAAGCAATCTGAGGACAATGCCATTGTGTGCCCACTCAGGTTAAATGGAAGCGCTGTGCTGGGTGTGGATCATGGCTACTGCTTCTCGTGAATTAATGAATAAATGCCACACACTAACTTTAAAGAACACATTTGAAGAACTTTTCCACTGAAATTCATTGTAATTTTTATGGCTATTATTTTTCAAAAATATCCTACACTATATTTTGATCATATTCGTTTCCACACAACTTTCCTTTGGATCTTCCTTTTACACCCTACCCACCGAACACCCAACTTTACATTCGTTTTGTCTCATTGTAATTTTTTAGAAGACAAGAATAAAAGCAGTATAAATAAAATTTGAAAGAACAATTTATTTATTTAATTTAATGTAGGAAAATGATTCATTTCTTCTATTTGCTTCCTGAGAAAGAAAAAAATTTCTCCCATTGATTATCAGGAACCCCAGGAAAATTTAGAAGCATTTTTCAGTGGTCTATCATCTCCATCTTTGTTTGCCTAAGCTGGAGGCCAGGGCTCTGAATGTGCAAAGCATTCAGAGGTTCCTTTAATAGTGGTGGCTATGTCATAACTTGTCATGGTTTCATACCTGCAGTGAGCACTCAACAACAATAATTCCTCAATGTCAATTTCAGGGTACAGTAGGTCACAGATAATCTTGCAAGGGATTTTTCAGATTTAAGAACTGTCTCTGAAACTATATTACTTTAAATTTTCCTTTCTTTACAAGATATGGAACTGATGCTATGAAATTTCTAATTACCATTTTGTTTTCCATTTTTAATTTTTTTCTTATTTATATATTGCAATAACACTATGTATATGTATGTATGTATACATATAGCAGCCAGCACAGTGCTGACTCATGAAAATAATTGATGTTTTTTGTCAATTTCTTTTATTTCCTAATACTTGGACATTAGAAGGTCTCCATTGTATTTTTTGGGGAGTGAAATACCTAGTAAGGTATATTTGCTCTAAAAATTAAAGTCATATAGAAAGGAAAAAAGAGACAACTGAATATTGCAATCAAAACCTTACCTTTATATAAAATTTATTTTGACAGTATGACTTTAGTTTACTCTAAGTTTTTAAAATTTTGCCTAAAGACACAAACTCTTATTATTCTTCCAACAAAATGGCCATGAAAATTATTTAAAAGTACTGTGGCTTTGATAATGTTTTTAATCTGAGAAAGTTCTAGTAGTTTTGTGAAATAAAAAATCTAATAGAAACCCTCTCTGTGGTATATGACAAGGTTAGTACATAAGAGCAGTGACGTGCCATTACTGTTTTCTCCTGTAAACATTGTGTGTAGATTGTATGTGCCCCTTTTCATCTCTCCACCTAAACTATCATGACACAATTCAGCTCACACTAGTATGACTTTACACTTGACCTCACTCAAAGAATTTTTTCTTCCTATTTCAAAAGTCAATTCCAAATTATCTTAAATGTTCATTTAGTAAATATATTCATGGAGAGAACTTTAGTCCTAGCTGAATGCCAGGCTCTGAGGTAAAGTTTTGTAATCCAGTTAAGGAAAACACTATACCTGGAATCAATTTTGAACACATTTTTGCATGTATAACAGAAGAACGGGATCCATGGCATCCTTTAGGCTGTGAGACTTCTCCTGTGATGCTGTAAGGGTTCTCAGGTAAGAACCCAGAGTTGTATTTTGTTTTGTTTTTAATAACACATAGTGAGTTGTGGCAGACTTGGTTTCAAACCCCACATTTTCCATGAGCAAGTGGCAGAACACTAAAGACAATTTTTCCATCCCTCAACCACAGTTTTCCAAAGGAGAAAAAGACCTATTATGTTTTCTTTATAACACAGGAGATAAAGTTATAGTTGAACTCTTCTCCCTTTATACTACACACTTCTTGTGACACAAATGACACAGATGCATTTCCATGTATGGGATGTTGACATGGTTCAGGGTCTTCTCTTGCTTTCACTCTGAGTGTGGTTGGTATGTACTTCCCCTCCACAGTGACTTAAGAGTCCTGTGACTATGGGTAGCCATCTCAACTTATAAGCGCTTGGGTGGAAATGCTTCATATTAATAGTTATATAATCATGGAGACCATGGTTCAATTTATCAGTTTAATTTGCAGTATCTGTTTCATGGTTGAGGTGTCAGACAAACTTTTCATGATTTCATACATTTTTGGAAACAAAACATTCATTTTTCCCCCAAAATATAAAAATAAACCCCTATTTTTCTTTCCTTCTTTTCTCCCTTTCCTTACCTCCACTTTTTCCTCTTCCCCCCTTCTTGGTTTACCCCCTCCCTCAATTTCTTGAAACATGGTGTCTCTGGCCCAGCACTTCAAGGATAGCTCAAGTTAACTGCAGCTCAGGATCATCTTTGTGACTACAGATAGTTTCCACCACACATGAATTGAAATTCCCCAGTTTCAAAGGCCAATTTCAAATAGTCTCTTCTCTAGCAAAATGCGGTGTAAAAATCTTTGTACACTGTAAACATATATTACTTTCATTGGTTAATAAAGAGCTGACTGTCTATAGTTGGCCAAGAGGAGATTGGTTGGGGGAATCAGACTAGGAGGACACTGGGAAGAAGAAAGGCAGAGTCTCAAGAGTAACAAACAAGATTCAGAGGAAGGAGGAGATAAACCCAGAATATTGAGACAAGATACCAAGCCACGTGGTAGATAAATGAAGTATGGGTTAATTGAAGTTTAAGTGCTTGCTAGTAGCATGTCTAAACTATGGGCTGAGCGTTTATAATTAATATTAAGTCTCTGTGTGGTTATTTCAGAGCTGGCTGGTGGGACAGGGCTAACTGGTGAAAAAGAAAGAAAAGAAGAAATTGTAGATAATTCTGTGCATTTTAAATGAAAAAATTAAAAGAATACATTTGAATGATGCTTTAAAGGAAGTTAACAAATTAAAGAGTTATTACCAACCTGATCTGTTTTAAGTATTTTGCACAGAAAGTATCATTTATTTTTACATTACATCTATTGCATTCTTGAATTTAAATCACAAGAAAAGTAAGGCACAGAAACATAATAGACTGAATAATTCAGCTACTAAACAACAGAACTGATTGGACTGATTCAGTCAGTCTTCATTTTCTACTGAAGACTGTGGTGACAAATAACAAACCTGAACATCTGTGTTGAACCATGGTTTTCTAAAGGGTGAACCATCTCCAGCTTCCAAGAGTGAGGGATATAGTAGGAAGTTAGGTTATATCTTTTATGAGATTTCTGTGTAAAGATAGGAAATGTTCAAGTTTCCCTGATTTTATGCCACTAGAATATTTCCTATAAATGAAGATCTTTATGAAAGTTGGCATACATTCTGGAGGTCAGAATGGCTCTGATCCAATTCCCATGGGCAGGAAGTTGACAAGACCCTTCATTAATTCTAACCTTGTAGGAGTTACCTATGATGCTCTCATGATGTGTTTAATTTTTGGCCTGGATCTTTTTTTCCTTAATACCTCATTGTCTTGAACTCTGGGATCCTAATACTACTCTAAATATTTCCAAAAAGCATTTCTATTCTGATGAAATGTATCTCTGTATAATTGTTCCCATATGTATCTATATGTTGTTCTTTTGAATAGCAGTCTGTTTCCCTAACTCTGCATCACTGAACTGAAGTCTGTTAAATTACTTTAGATTTGAGACAGAGTTCATTGAAAAAAATATTTGCTAAATCACTAAATATTTTATTGTCATGAAATTATATAAGTATATGCATAGGCATATAAAAAGGTTGGGAAAGCATAGATATGAGTAATATGTTGATAGTTTTCATTTGACAATAAATATAATTCCTGTTAATATAATGTGATTCACGATATTGAACTGTATTGGGACAATGTCTGTACATTGTAAAAGTAATTGAATTGCAGCTGGTGACAATAGCTTGATCTGCCTTTGGGAAAATACACGAACTGTATCACATCTGACTGAAGAACACACTGCTAACTGACAATGATCATGTTTTGTGTTACAGAAAAAATTGCCATTATGTATCTATTACTTGATTAATATAAAATGAATATTTAAATTTCAATTTATGCTATCCAGAACTCTTAAAGTTGATTATTGCCAACCAAATTGTTAAGCATTAAATGGCTAAAGGTGGTGGTATATAGTTAATTATGAAGAACTTCATCCCTAAGTTGGAAAAATCAAATAGAATGTATATTCTATAAACTTATTTTAATAGTGTCTTACAAATTACATTTGTTTTACAGGTAATCTTTCTGCCAAAAATATTCCCTTTATTATTGTGATACTTTTGACATTGTCTTTACAAGCTTGACCATGGGCTGTCTACCGAATGTCCTAGAAATTTGGAAGAACGTGCATGTTTTGTCTCTGATGGAGTGTTCTTGTAGGTATCAGGTGGGTTGCACTGGTTGTAAAACTTATACAAATGAGTCATCCCAATTCTCTGTACACTTGTTACTGAAAGTCATTAATATTTGATGATTAGTTTTATTTTCCTTTTATCATGTCAATTTCTGCTTTTTGTATTTGAAGCCTTATAATAAATATGTCAGTTTTTTATGCTATAGATGAACTAAACATTTAATGATTATGGATGTCCTATTTAATCTCTAATAATATTCCCTACCCTAAAATGTATTTTATGTTATATTAAAGGTGACTCTCCCACTTTACCTACAGGAGAATGTATTGTTACATTCTATGGGGATATGCTTGAAGTCATTGCTATTGCATGACATAAAAAGTATGTTCTCTATAGACTTTGGACATACATACTGCCCTAGAACCTTATGATTAGTCTTTGTTCAGTAATTTTGTATGTATTTACATCTTCTAAAAAAGTATTTATATTGTGTAAAGCAGTTGTGTATGTAGCTTGAAGACCATGTTTTAAGGAAGTATCAGGTCATTTGTATTCACTATAATACTTCACACTAGAGTGAAGACTGCTCTGGGAGAGAGGGACCTGGAGGCAGAACAAAGCAGCCAGATTAATCAGCCCCCATTCTGGTCTTGCCTCTCCACCCTCCGGTAGAGAGTTGAGTCCCAGGGCCTCTTGTAGCCCACTTCCCCGTCTTTGAGACCCCATGGCTGCCAGATCCTTCCTGCCACCGAACTCCACAGAGGGACCTGGAGGCAGAACAAATCATCCAGCTTCATCAGCTGCCATTCTGGCATTCTGGTCTTGCCTCTCCAACCTCTGGTAGAGAGAGAGACAGAGAGATAGACACACACACACACACACACACACACACACACACACACAGAAAGGGGGAAATAGAACCTTGAACCCATACCCACCACGATAGGGAGAGAACCTGCCTACACGTATTTGAAAAAAAAAAGATGGTAAGACTACAGTATAAGAATACATTCAACAACAGAAAGACTTATATGACACCACAAGAGTCTCTACACCATCAAGACCTGAAAATTCCAACACAGATGAAACAGAAGAGAATGACATTAAAAACAACCTCATGAAAATGATAGCATCCCTCTAAGAAGATATGAGAAAATCCCTTAAAGAAATGGAAGAAAAACAAATAAAAAATGCAAGAAATCAGCAAATTACATAAAGAAAGCAAGGAAAGCCAAGAAAAAACAATAAAACAGATGAAGAAAAAAATTCAAGCAGTTCAATACCTGGAAACTGAAATAGAGACAATAAACAAAGAAAAGTTGAGTAAACAATCTGGAACTACAGATGCAAGCAGTTTAACTAACAGAATATCAGTCACTTACGATAAACTAGACGAAATAGATTCATCAACTAAGTAAAATCGTAAATCAACAAATCCTTAACACAAAATATCCAGGAAATATGGGGCACTGTGAAAAGATGAAAACTAAGAATAACATGTATAGAAGAAGGCAAAGCAGCCAAGCTCAAAGGTGCAGAAAACATATTCATAAAAATCATAGAAGAAAACTTTCCCAACCTGAAGAAGGACATGCCTATGAAAGTACGATAAGCTTACTGAACACCAAATAGACTGGACCAAAAACAAGTCCCTTTGTGACATAATAATCAAAACACCAAACATACAGAATAAAGAGGGAACATTAAGAGCAGCAAAGGAAAAAGGCCAAGTAACATATAAAGGCAAACCTATCAGAATTATACCTGACTGACTTCTCCATGGAAACTATGAAAGCCAGAAGGTCCTGGATAAATGCTCTACAAGCACTAAGAGACCACAGATTCCAGCCCGGACTACTATACCCAGCACATGTCTCAATCGCTGTAGATGGAGAAAGCAAGATATTCCATGACAAATCCAGATTTACACAATACATATCCACAAATCCAGCCTACAGAAAGTTCTGGAAGCAAAACTGCAACCAAGAAGTTAACTATACTCAGAAAAACATAGACAATAGATAATCTTACTTTACCTAAATCCAGAAATAGGGGAAAAACTCACACATAATACCCCCAACAAAAACCAATAAAAAACAAACAAGAATCAACAATCAATGGTCATTAATGTCCCTAAGTATCAATGGTCTTAACTCACCTATACAAAGACACAGGCAAGCAGAATGAATACAAAGACAGAATTCATCTTTCTACTGCATACAAGAAACACATCTGACCTTCAAAGACAGATGTTACCTCAGAGATAAGGGTTGAGAAAAGATTTTTCAATCAAATGGACCTAAGAAGAAAGCAGGTGTAGCTGTCCTAATATCTAAAAATTAGACTTCAAACTAAAATTCAAAGAAATGAAGAAGCTCATTTCATATTTGTCACAGGAAAAATGTATCAAGATAAAGTCTCGATTCTGAACATCTATGCCCCAAATACAAAGACACCCTCATTCATAAAATAAACAATACTAAAACTGAAAGCACACATTAAAACCCACATACTTATACAGAGAGATATTAACACCCCACTCTCACCACTGGACAGGACTACCAGACAGAAATTTAACAAAGAAACAAAGGAACTAACATAAATTATGACCCAATTGGGATTAACAGATGTCTATAGAACATTCCATCCAAACACAAAAGAGTATACCTTCTTCTCAGTGCCACATGAAACCTCTAAAATTGACCACATACTTGGCAATAAAGCAAACATTAACAGATACAAAAAAATGGAATAATCCCTGTATCTTATCTGAGCACCATGGCTTAAAATTAGGATTCAATAACACCACAAATTACAGAAACTCCACAAACTCATGGAAATTCAACATTGCTCAGTTGCATTGCTCCAGAGCAAAGGAAGAAATAAAGAAAGAAATCAAAGATTTCCTAAAATTCAATGAAAATGAAGGTGCAACTTGTTCAAACCTATGGGATACACTGAAAGCAGTTCTAAGAGGAAGACTCATAGCACTAAGTGCCCACATGAAGAAACTGGAGAATAGTCACACTAGAGAATTAGCAGAACACGTGAAAGCTCTAGAATTAAAAGAAGCAAACTCACCCAGGAGGAGTAAATGCTAGGAAATAATCAAATTGAGAGCTGAAATCAATAAAGTAGAAACAAAGAGAATAATACAAAAATCAATGAAACAAAGAGTTGGTTCTTTGAGAAAATCAACAAAATAGGCAAACCTTCATCCAACCTAACCAAAAGACAGAGAGAGAACATGCAAATTAGCAAAATCAGAAATGAAAAGCAGGACATAAAAATACACACTGGGGAAATCCAGAGAAACATGTACTCCACAAAATTGGAAAATTTAGAGGAAATACACCATTTTCTGGATAGATATCACTTACAAAAATTGAATCAAGAATGGATAAACAATTTAAATAGACCCCCAACAAAATAGAAGCAGTCATCAAAAGTCTTCCATCCAAAAAAATCCAGGGCTAGATGGATTTAGCACAGAATTCTACCAGAAATTCAAAGAAGAGCTAAATCCAATACTATTCAAATTGTTCTGCACAATAGAAGCAAAAGGATCATTGCCAAATTCTTTTTATGAATCTACAATTACCTTGGTACCCAAAACACTAAGACACTACTAAGATAGAGGATTAGAGACCAATCTCCCTCATGATGAAAAAAATACTCAATAAAATAGTGGCAAATCGAATCCAAGAACACATCAGAAAAATCATACACCATGATCCAGTAGGCTTCATCCCAGGGATGCAGGGATGGTTCAACATACAAAAATCTATCAGTTTAATTCACTATATTAAAAATGCCTTTGAAAAAATCCAACACCCCTTCATGATAAACATCCTGGAGAGATCAGGGATAACAGAAACATACCTGAGAATAATAAAGCAATATACAGTAGACCAACAGCTAACATAAAACTAAATGGATGGAAACTCAATACAATTCCTCTAAAATCAGGAACAAGACAAGGCTGTCCACTCTTTCCATACCTCTTTAACATTGTACTTGAAGTTCTATCTAGAGCAATAAGGCAACAAAAGGAGATTAAGGGGATACAAATTGGAAAAAAGTCAATTTTTCCCTATTTGCACATGATATGATCATTTATATAAGTGACCAAAAAAAACTCTACCAAGGAACTCCTACAGATGATAAACACCTTCAGCAAAGTGGGAGGAAAGAAGATTAAATCAAAAAAAGTCAATAACCCTATTATATACAGAAGATAAATGGTCGAGAAAGAAATCAGAGAAACATTACCCTTTACAATAGCTACAAACAACATAAAATATCTGGGGATACCTCTAACCAAACAAGGGTAAAACTTGTATAGCAAGAACATTGAGTGTTTAAAGAAAGAAATTAAAGAAGATATCATGTAAAGAGAAGCCTTTTTATTTATGTAAAGGCAAGCCTTCCTGCCAGCCTGTGCCAGAGCCACATCAGACCCAAATAAACACACAGGAGGCCATATTAATTATGAAGCTGTTTGCCTTGCTTGTTTCTTACTGGCTAGCTCTGACTTAAGTATTTATCCCATAATTGTTAATCTAAGTATTTCTCTTACCAGAGAACTTTCCGGGCTTCTTAGCCCTATGGCAGTTACATCTTGACTCCCTGTGTTTCTCCTACCCAGAGTCCTCCTGGACTCCTAGTCCCACCTATCTTGCTTCCCTATTGGCCAACAGTACTTTATTGACATATACACAGGACTTCACTCATCAATATCAGAAAATGGAAAGATCTCTCATGCTCTTGGATTGGTAGGATAAATATAGTAAAAATGGCAATCTTGCCAAAAGCAACCTACAGATTCAATGCAATCTCTGTCAAAATACCGGCACAGTTCTTCACAGACCATGAAAGAACAATAATCAGCTTAATATGGAAAAACAAAAGGCCCAGGATAACCAAAACAACACTTTGTAATAAAGGACCCTCCAGAGGCATCATCATCCCTGACATCAAGCTCTATTATAGAGCTATAATCCTGAAAATAGCTTGGTATTGGCACAAAAATTGACAGGTAAACCAATGGAATACAATTGAACACCTTGATATTGATACACACACCTACGAACACTTGATTTTTGACAAAGAAGCTAAAATTATACAATGGAATAAAGAGAGCATCTTCAAAAAATGTTGCTGGCATAACTGGATGCTGACATGTAGAAGACTGCAGATAGATCCATATCTACTGCCATGCACAAAACTTAAGTCCAAATGGATCAAAGACCTCAACATAAATCCAGACACACTGAACCTCTTAGAAGAAAAAGTAGGAGGTACCCTTGAAATAATTGGTATAGTAGACCGCTTTCTGAACATAACATCAGTAGCACAGACACTGAGGTCAACAGTTAATAAATGGGACCTCTTGAAACTGAGAAGCTTCTGTAAGGCAAAGGACACAGTCAACAAGACAAAAAGAGCAAGTCTCCAAAACACTGAAGGATCCAATTTAAAAGTGGGGTACAGAACTAATTAGAGAATTCTCAATATAGGAGTCTAAAATGACAGGGAGACACATAAGAAAATGCTCAATATCCTAAGCCTTTAGGGAAATAAAAATTAAACAATCCTGAGATACCATCTCACTCCTGTCAGAATGGCTAAAATCAAAAACACCAACGACAGTTTGTGTTGGAGAGGATGTAGAGATAGAGGAACACTCCTCCACTGCTGGTGGGAGTGCCAACTGGTACAACCACTTTCGAAGTCAGTATGGAGATTCCTCAGGAAAATGGGAATCAGTCGACCACAATATCCAGCAATTCCACTCTTAGGTATATACCCCAAAGAGGCACATTCATCCAACAAGGATGTCTTTTCCACTATATTCATAGCAGCATTATTTGTAATAGCCAGAATCTGGAAGCAAACTAGATGCCCCTCACCTGAAGAGTGGATAGAGAAAATGTGGTATATTTACACAATGGACTACTACTCAGCTGAAAAAAGAATGGAATCTTGAAATTTGCAGGCAAATGGATCACACAAAAGAAACCATCCTGAGTGAAGTAACCCAGTTACAAAAAGCCAAACATGGTATGTACTCACTCATACATGGATTTTAGACATGGAGCAGGGGATTGCCAGCCTATAATCCCACCTCCAGATAATCTGTGAAACAGGGAGGACCCTAAGAGAGATATGCATAGTACCTTGGAGAGGGGAATGGGATAGGTCTCCTGAGCAGAGTAGGAACATGGGGTAAGGAGAGAGGGAGCTGGTAGAAAGAGATGGCATGAAGAGGAGGGGAGAGGAGGACATGGGAGAGGAGGAAATTTGAGTTGGGGGAAGAATAGAGGAGAGCAGGATGAGAGATACCATAACAGAGGGAACCATTATCGGTTTGAGGAGAGATCTGGCTCCAGTAAGTTTTCCAGAGATCTAAAATGATGACACCAACTGGCAATCTAAGCAATAGAGGAGAGCCTACCTTAAATGCCCATCCCCGATAATGAGATTAATGACTATCTTGTATGCCATCCTAGAGTCTTCATCTAGTGGCTGATACTCACAGCTAAACACTGATTTGAACTCATGGAATCCAGTTGCAGAGAGACAGGAGGTATGAGAACAACTGTCAAGAATGGGCTGGTGAAACCCACAGAGACAGTTGACCTGAACAAGGGGGAGCTCATGGACCCCAAACTGATTGCTAAGAGGCCAGCATGGGAGTGATACAGACCCCCTGAAAGTGGGTGTCAGTGAGGAGACATTGGCAAACTATGGTGCCTTGGGTATTTACCCCTCATGTAAGAATGGACTTTGGGAGCCTATTCCACATGGAGGAATGCTCTCTCAGCCTGCACACATGGATGAGGGCCTAGGCCCTGCCTGGGATGATATGACAGACTTTGGAGCCTCACACTCCCTGGGGAGTAGAGGGTGGATGGGGTTGGGATTTGGGGGATTGAAGGGGTGGGGAATGAGGGGAGGAAGAGGGAGCTGGGATTGACATGTGAAGCAAGCTTGTTTCTAATTTAAATAATAAAAAACATGGAGGAAAAGAACCCCAGTGTGAAAGAGCAGGTACAAATTTCTGATAATTAAACCCTAATTCTACAAAAAAAAATTCATGCTAGTATAGTTTAAACAAATCTCCTTTCATGTAACTCATACTGTTCATCCATGTTTTGTTTCTCTTTTATCTCCATCTACATATGTTTTAGCTTGATGGTTGTTTTGAAATATATTTTTGCTTGTTATTGGTGTATTTGCCCTAATGTCCTAGAGAGCTCAGTATGCTTCTTTGCTCACAATGCTCTCTCAAATATTGTCACTCCAACCATCTGCAATGGTAGCCTTGGAGATAATATTAACAGCATTTATCCACTGTTTCTTTCCATATGAACCATTATGCATTTTATTTATGCACTCATTATAAATAGTGTAAAGGGTTGTTACTGTTTTTTCATTTTCAGGAATCTTTTATCTACTCTCCAGGGATCAAAAGATTTTGGCCATGCAATCTCAGTTGAAACTTAATTATTAAGGAATATGTAGAACAACAATTAAAGAAAAAAGAGGCCATGAGTTTGAGAATAAGGTTGTGGTTATGGAGTGGTACATAGGAGGGAGTTAAAAGAATGGTGAAATAATTGCTCTCTTGTAAATTCATGGCCTCCTTTTTCATTAATTGTTCTTATATACATGTGTGCATATACAATTATATGTCTACATAAATGTATACAAACTGCTGAGTTTGTATAATGTTTGTTGGATGTATGTTTTCAGGACTCACTATTTGGTATTGAATATCAAATGTGTGTTCTTTTTCTTCCATTCTCATCACTCTTTTGTTGTGGTTGTTGTTCTTTGAGTAGGGTTGAAGCCCCATAGACTTTTCCCCGGGCACTTTAACACATACATTGCTTGTGCTTATGCAGTCATATTGTTAAGACTTTATGAACATTTTTAAGAGACTCAAGCTCACAGAAAACTCCCCAATCCTCTTGCTCTTACAATCTTCCTAACCCTACTTTTGGCATGTTCCCTGACTGTTAGGTGAAGGAGTTGTGTTATTGTAGATGTATACCTTAGGATTGAGCTCCCCAACTGTGCATTTTGATTGGCTATGGTTTTACATTTTAATTTACATTTTAATTTCAAAATTGTTTTTAGAAAAGACTGACATAGTCTGAAATCTGCCACTGTCTATGTATACACCACTGGATGAAGCTGTGCTCCAGTGAAACTTTATTTATACAAACAGGAAAGGGATTACATTTAGGAGATGGGCCACAGTGATCTGATCCTGCTTTAAGCAACAATTCCCTTCTGCTGTCATTTAATTATTTTAAGGCAAGGGGCTACAGATTGACTCAGTGGTTAAGGGCACTCGCTGTTGTTCCAGAGAGCTGGAGCTCAAATCCTGGCATCCATATCAAATGACTCATTTGTTACAGAAGCTTCAGGAGATATGATGCCCTCTGCTAATTAGTGCACATCCCTCTATGTGTGCTGCTCCAGTACACACATACATACAAATAAATATATACAAATTAATCTTTTTTCTTTTTTAAAATTTAAATTAGGAACAAGCTTGCTTCACATGTCAATCTCAGCTCCCTCTCCCTCCCCCTCCTCCAGGGTGAGACCTTTCATGGGGGATCTCTGGAGTCTGTCATTTCATTCAGCGCAGGGCCTAGACCTCCCGCAAGAATCCAGGTTGAGAGAGCATCCCTCATCTTGGGATGGGCACCAAAAATTCATTTGTATGCCTGGGATAAATACTGATCTACTACCCAAGGTCCCATAGATTGCCTAGGCTTCCTCACTGACACCCACAAAATTAATCTTTTTTTAAAAGCAGCTCAGAAGTACAGTAGTCATTCTGTCCCTAAAACAACTTTCATCCTGTTTTCTTATTCCATACTTGCTATTAAAATGTGTGGAGTCACAGTGATATCCCTCATCTGTACACTGATGCAGCCTCACTGTAGGTCAACAGTTCTCTGGGCTCAGCAAGACTGCCACACTCCCCTTGCATAAGACTAATGTTCTCAGCCTGGCTGAGTGTGTTCTCAGTGTGGAATTAAACCTCCTTGCTAATCATTTAGCAAGCATCAGACAAGTTCAACTCTATGTTTAGAGATAAGTGCCAAGAAACCTCCTTGCTGACTTCTAACGCTATCTATGAATCTTCTTCATACTTATTATTCTGCTCTACAACATGAGTCTGTCTTCCTAAGTAGAACCAATACCTTCACAGCTCGAGGACTTACCTGTGGGTCACAATGCATCTCATTTGCATATCTGTCTCATGTTGGGAACCCAGGCATGTTTCCATCTGTAGGGCGAATTGAGATCCACATATTTTAAGAATGAAGCTACTGGACACTGTTCTGATTTTTTCTTTCATGGTTTTTCTGGTTAACTAAGATTAACTTGCTAACTGTGCCATAATTTCTTGTGTTTCTATTTTCCAAATGTTGGTTTTGATTTATAAGAATCTTGATAATTTTCTTTTTGTCTTAGGAAAGAATTTCAAATATTTCCTCAAGAATAGTCACTAGATCTCTTCATAAATTTGCAGTTCAGACCCATGAAGAATATAAGTGCCTTACCATTTATACTATGCTGGAGCTACAGGCTCATCCTAGTCCTATCAGGGGGTGGAAAAGAGGGCATAACAAAGCTTTGCAAACCAATAGCTATTTATCAGAATGAAAAGTGTGATTTTCCCAAAGATGAATTAATCCTTGTCCAATTCTCTTATTTTCTTTTTCCTACAGAAGACTTTACCAAGGCATTTCTTGTCACTGGTCCTTATGAATAAGTCTCTTTTGAGGTCTGCATTGGCTCACCATGAGCATCACATACCTGCTTTTCCTAGTCACTGAATGCTTTGTTAGTTGATCGTGCCCCCAGTTTTCTTCATGACCAGTAAAATGGCCATTCAAAGCCTTCTGGCACAATTTCTTGCAGCTTTGATGATGTTTCCTGTGGCTGCCGTTTGCCTTGGTTAGCCCAGATCATGTGTCCTGCATTGGAAGTATACAAAGTGTGGTTTAACCATGGAGCAGACTTCCAAGACAAAATCGTAAATGGAGATGCTTTAGCTAAGAATGCTAAAAGATCTGTATAATCTGTGAATTCAGAATTTGCCAAAGAAAAATAAATGGGAATGTATGGTTTTCCTTTCAAACTTCGACATTAGAATAGGCTTAAAGTTGAGGTTATTCAGCCACAAAATCCATTTCTGAAAAGTGCTAATCATATGCTGACTTTCTGTACACTCGGAGATCGAAACATCAATATTTCTGGGTTCAGCTTTCTGTAGAGTATCACAAGGACTCTTTTAGCATCTGAGGGCAGGACCTTAACTGCTATTCCTGCTGTGACCCTTCACATGTTTTGTTATCTGTCTGGTCTTTTACTTGATGGGGAGAATATCAAGTGGCAATTGAAATAATTCTCAGTATATCTCATTAATGTTAAATAGAATTATCAAACATTGATCAACCTTTTAAAATTATCACTTGAAGAATGACACACTGCTTAGATTAAGCAAAGAAATTTTTTTTTACACCTGGGATTGCACACATCTGATCACTGCAGCATTCATATAAATGTGTTTAGCTCTTTTTTTCTTTTTTCTTTTTAAATTTAAATTAGAAACAAGGCTGCTTCACATGTCAATACCAGCTCCTTCTCCCTCTCCCTTCCTTCCTCCCATGCCCTCCCACCAAACCCCACCCCCCCCCAATCCTCACACCTTTCCCCAGGGAGGGTGAGGCCCTCCATGGAGGGGTGTCCATAGTCTGTCATTTCATCCAGGGCAGGGCCTAGGCCCTCCCTAAAACATATTTAAATTAAAATAAATATGAAATGTCTTAAAATATGACATTGAAATGTGTACTGTACTGTAGCACACACAATGGTCTATTTTCTTTTCTTTTTTACAATTGTGGTACAGTTAAACAAAATGCTGCTTAGAAAATAAAGTTTCTCCTGGTGGCTTTCATATACAAATGAAAATGGTTTAGTTTGTGCATCATATGTCCCTCATAATTTCTTTGTTTTACTAGCTGATGCAATATACTATAAAATGTACAAGGATTCTTTGTGTAGTCCTTAGTGCTGTTGCAGTAACAGTTGCATATGTTGCTATCATTCATGCAGTATGCACTGTTTCTTTGTCTCAACAATGCCATATTGAACATGTAAGCTCCCTTAGGTCCTTTGTCCCTGTGCTATCTCAGAGGTTCCACCTTTCTCTGTGTCCCTGCTCTTTCCCAGCTTTCCTCAGAGTCCAGGGCAGGCTTGTGTCATTCAGCTACCCAAATTTGTCTGGATGAATGAGGAAGGAAGGCTGAGTTCTTAGTCGTTGAAACCTGAAACTGATATAATTAGCTACTGTTACAGCATTCTTGTCCAGAACTTGCCACACAACTGGACTCTAACTGTAGAAACAGTGGGAAATATATTTCTGGATGGGAAAGTAGTGGAAGCAGGACTGATTATTTTCTTATTATTTTCTAGCAGGCACAACCTTTTCAAATTTCAGAGAAATCCCTAAAAGAAAATGCATATTTATGTGTATGTGTTCATTGTAATATTCCCTTAAAAAAGTAACACCTTAACATTCTTTCTTCTATACTTTCCCTTGTCAATAAATTATTGATATTTTAATAATTTGACCATTGTCTTCTTTGGGTAGGAAATATATACATGAATAGAAAAAACTCATATATAATTACATGCATGAATATTAATTTCTCATATTCTAATGGATACATTCTATGACACTTTATAGTCTATAGCATATTTAGTCATTTCACTGTTGATATTTAAATAGATTTAATATTAGTTACTGTTTTAAAGAAATTGCTATGTACAATTAACTAATTAATATCCACTACTGAAATGCTTCCCATTAATCATTTCTTATATGGTAAAGTAGCTCATCTTTTGTAGAAATAAAACCCAATCTGATACTAGGAATTTATGGAGCTGGAATCTAAAAGATGTAGCTATGGGTAATCTCATTTAACCTTGTTTTTTTAAACAATTAGACATTTAATATTTTAAGAATATCAGAACACTATTTTAACATTACAGAGTTTAAAAGAATTCTGTTTTGCTCTTTTTATCTTCAACAAATTTTCTCTGAAAATAAACCTTGTTTTTTAAACACATCTCAGTGGCCTCCAATAAGTGCTGCTACTGTACTGGTGAGATGCCCGACCCTTCACTTTGCTTCATGTGGTACTTAGTTTAGTTTTGCTCTTTTAGTTTCATTGACTTATTTTCTGCCTTTATGTTGCTTGATAGCCACTTACCACTTAGATCATGTATTATGCTCAGTTCTAGATGTGACCTCACGACAGTGTTTTATTTTATGTATTTGCCAAGCAATCTATCTACTCCTACCTATTCTTCTCCACACAAGAGCACCATGCATCACAAGTCCACTTTGTGTTGTTCTGAGTTCTGGGGACACAGAAGTAGAGTTCTCAGGGAGCTCATTTTCTAACAGCTGAAGAAAGACACCCCAGGAACAACCAGCATACAGAAGTACATCAGAAGGAGATCAGGTAAGGGGAGGAATCATTTACAGAAGGGGTGGGGCACACTGGTAACCTCAGAAAAGCTCCACTGGAAAAATGCGACTTGAAGAAATAGATGAGGAAGCAGAGAGAGCATGGGACTAGAGGGCTTAAGGAAGCAGAGAGAACATGCCTGTATGGGTGTTACTTATAGTCACACAGCATCACAGCTTTATTTATTGCATATTGGTTACTGGAGAATGATGGGGCTAGAGGGGTTAAGGAAGCAGAGAGAACATGCCTATGAGGTGTTACTCATAGTCACACAGCAACACAGCTTTATTTATTGAATAGCAGTTACTGAAGAACAATCATCTTAAAGAAGAGTTCTTAAAATGAAAATATCAGCATCAAAAAGGGATACAGAAGAAGGAAGGGTAAGGGTGAAATGATATAATTCTAAACTCAGAAAGTAAAAGAAATAATAAAACTAGCACCTGCTTAAGTGCTGTGCATTATTGAGAGGGGGTACTCATCAGAAGCATGTTTCAAATACAAATTCCCTTCCCCCAGACTGCAGACGCCACAGTACTTTAAAAACTTTGAAACTCATAACAAGGTTTAAGGAATGTTGATAAATCAAGTCACTGACAATCTGTTTTATAAAATGAATGAAAAACAAATCAAAATAAACAAGAAAACAAAAACAAAATAAAGCAAAGGCCCTGCTGGAATTTATGGTCTAAATGTTTCTCTTTTAACAGATTATTAAGAAGAAATTGCCTTCTTCGGCTTCATGTCCAGATGGGCTTCTGTTAATTCCCCTACTGTGCCTACATTGCTGGAGATGGTTTCCTGTCAGAGGACTGTGTAAATTAGCAGCTTGATAGCTGAAGACCGGGTTAAGTGCTGTGTTTTAGACAGAGGAGAATTTATGCTATAAAAATACCAATGTTTAAGCAATCATAAAAATATTCCCTTTTCTGAAGCCAATTTAACATTAACACTTGGCCTATCATCTAGCCCATCATGTCTTCTCTTGTAATCAGAAGGACATGTGTTCTTTATCACTGAAAAAAGCGCTGGCAGTTTGTAATCTTTTTCATGAAAAGCATCTTGTAATAAGATGGGGAAAGAGGTTAAGAAAACAATAGATGTGTAAATGTCATTTGAGGGTATACATCTGCAAACCATTCCTTCCTGAAATGCTGGAAGGATCGCAATATAAATACTACTCCATCACATGTTTTCCTTTGTCTAGCTCTTCTGTTGTCTGGAATCTCGTGAAATGAAATGTACACCCTGAAACAGCATCACTTATGAACCACAGTGGGAGGATATTACACCGTTTTCAGCCCTGTTTGCACTATTTTAGCCCCTGGTATTTTCTTTTGCAGGTGCCAGTTCTGGTTCAGGGATGAAGCTCAAAGTTAAAACCAAGGCAATTGCATACCCAGGTGGTTAGCTAAGTATGTGAAAACCAGGAGAATGCTTTGCGTTAGAAAGTGTCCAGAAAGTAGTTGGGAAATTTTCCAGGGTGCTGTGATGCCAGCACAAACAGGTGTGACTTCTTCACACACAGTTGACCTTCCACACTTCATCTCTTCTACACAAATATGTTGCCATATTTTTTATAGTTTTTTATAGATCATGAAAAAAATGGACTACCGTGAGAAAAAAAGGTAGTCTAAGCATCCATATTGAAAATGACAATGCTCAAATGAAAGTGATTATGTACACACATATACGCATGCACAACACAAAGAGGGGAAGAGGGAGACTGAGAGAGAGAGAGAGAGAGAGAGAGAGAGAGAGAGAGAGAATATCATATCATCTTGGTGTCTATTGTCTATGGGGGAAAGGGTTGTCATCTCTTGGTGTCTATGGGAAAATGGTTGTAAGACTCCCTGCAGATACCAAGAGACACAAGTGTGAATGTCATTAATTGGCATTAAAATTTGAATACAATTATTTTGATAGTCTTGAAGATGACAGTAAATATTCTTGATATTCAAAAGGGCTTAGGCATGGGGAACTTACCCGTGACTTAGTGGGCACAGGAAATCTAAGCACTATTGATAAAGGAGACTTATTACTTAAAGAGAATATCAATAGACACAGAAACAAATTCAAATGCTAGAGTTATCTACCAGAATAGGCCCAGACTATGGACTGAACAATCATTAAGGCCCAGGCCTTCATGGAGCCAAATAAAGTACTTTATGGTCTGGTACACCTTGTGGAACTGAATTCTATTTCCAGCTGCCACTATCTCAAAGAATTTGTTCATTTTCTCTATTTTGAAATCAAGTGAAGCGTGACTTCTAGGTTTTAGGTCTGCAGATCCACACCAAGCTTCACTAAGATTAATTTTAAAATTTATTTACGAGAGCTGCCATTTTGATCGAAAAATGTCTCAGAGGTTGATCTACACAAGGAGCTGGGCGTATGTTTCTCACTGAACATGCATAACTGCAAATGTCCAGTAACAGTGCAACAAAGTCTTCAGATTTAACCCTGGTATTAGGCATTACCTAGTAGGAGTTTTAATCTGTTTACAACCCAGTGAATAAAGATGAAGGCAGCCCTGTTCTAGTCTTTCTGTTTTAACACAGATTTTTTTTTCTCCTGCAGCACCTGGAAGGATCTTGGCAATTTTTTCTTCTGTGGAATGTTTCCTGACATCCATTTGGAGGTCACTAAGAATATGTATGTGAATGGAAGAAATAATTGGCACATATGGAGAATGGAAAAGATAAGTAGCAGAAATTCAAGACTATTTTCCATTTGGAAAGAACAACTTCTGCCATCAAATAGATTTGGCCACATAGTTCTGGTTGGTTCCTGCTGACTTGTCTTTGCTTATGTTTAAGGAAATATGGGATGAGTTACTCAATTATCTAGAAGACCACTGAGCACAGACCTCAGATTTCTATTGTCTATAAATATTTATCAAGCATATGCCATATTTTAAGAATTGGAGAATAAAGCTATCATTTGAGATACTACTGCTGCAGTTAGAGAAGGTTCACAGGGGTAGATGACTGCAAAGTTCACTAGAGGCTGCAGAGTTGCAGGCAGTACAAGATGCTGGATGGGACTCATGATAGGGATAAAGGCTTTGGGAACTGGCTAGGAAGGAGAAGGGAGCATTTGTGAAAGGGCAGACAAAATGAACAATGCATCCTTTTCTCTAGAGTAGCTTGTTTGGAATTCTCTTTGTTGAAGGCCTATGTGACTTACTTTGCTTCCATTTCAGCTGTAGATATTCTTTTTGTTTTCTGCTAATGTCACTTCTATTCATATTGGGAATCACCACAATTTATATTTCATATAATTGTATCTTTGCAGGAATGCACTGTGATAAACATCAAAGGAATTCTTGAAATGGTGTGCTATATGGAGCTAGGGTTTTGTTTGTGAGAGCTCTCTCTCTCTCTCTCTCTCTCTCTGTGTGTGTGTATGTTTGTGTGTGTGTGTGAGAGAGAGAAAGAGAGAGAGAGACCTAGACAGAGACACAGAGAGAGAAACAGACAGAGAGAGAGAGACCTGTGAGAGAGAGATTGTATGTGTGTGTATGTGTGTAACTGTGGGGAGCTTAGACTAGGGGGTGTTACAGAGGACTTGTTTGCCATATTTTTCTCATACAGGACTCCTTCCTCTTATATTCTCACTACTGGTATACTGGTACTACAATCACATATATATCATAACCCTGGGGAGGACATGTAAGATTGCCCAGGGTTCAAATACATTTTCCTTTGTTGCCAGGTGTGTGGTGTTTGCAATATCCTTAACCTCTGAAGGACTCATGGGAACAGAACTCAGAAAATGAATTCTCTACCTTCCAACATCTTGCAAGGAGCCAGCATTAACAGATGATTATCAGATGAATAATGGGGGAAAAGATCAAAAGGGAAAGGGTAGAGAGGGGGCATTTTAGACAATCTGGTAGTAGTAGATCTTGCTTTAACAATTTTGTTGTTATTACAGTGTTTTTCTTGCAGCTAACAAAGAGGTCAGCTGGTCTTGGACAGTACGACTTTGAGCAAACTGCCAGGATCATCAATAACTACAATTTAAACTGCTTCACTGGTGTTTTCTCAAGACACCCCTGCTACTCCTCAAAACCTTCTTGATCTTATGTCCTCCCTCCTCCCGTTCGTTTTCCCCTCTTCCCTTTTGAAAAGTGTCCTTGAGGAAAACTGCTATTTATAACCTGTGGTGTGATAGATGTATTTGTTCTTCAGCACAATTCAAGGTTTAATTCTCCTTAAGATTAGACAAGACCTTGCTTCTGCATTCATGTGGAGAAGAAACAGAGAGGCTGGTTCTCAATGCTCCTTATCTGACTAAGTTCTGACTATGCAGTGGAATGATGAGTTGATGAGTCTCCATGCAGTCTGCCTTTCTTCCTCCAGTTTTCTCTTATAGAGTGGAAAATTCTGAGTCCCAGAAGCTCATAGAAGGAACTCAATGATATAAGAAAGACTATTTAGATGCATAGTGCCATGATGGTTGGCTTCTGTTGTCAGCCTGACCTACTTAGGAAGAAGCAACATAAATTAAGGCTTTGCTTCCATTTGATTGACTTGTGGACATTGCTATGGACCACTTTCCCAATTGCTAGTTCAGGTCTGAAGGTCCAGATTCCTTTGTACAGATTCATCCTTGGGTAGGTAGTCCTGGTTTGTATAAGAGATGTAGCTAAGCAAACCAGAAAATGCAAGCAAATAAGCAGTGCTCTGTGGTCTTTGCTTTAGTTCTTGGCCCTAGGTTCCTGCCTTGGCTTGTTGGAAGTTGGAAGATAAGATCAGTATTTACTATGGTATACGAATGAACTTTGGGAGCCCATTCCACATGGGGGGATGCTCTCTCAGCCTGGACACATGGGGAAGGGGCTAGGTCCTGCCCTGGATGAAATGACAGATTATGGAGATTCCCCCCAAGGAGAGGCTCACCCTCCCTGGGGAAGGATGTGGGGATTGGGTGGGAGGCTGGGGGAGGGAGAAGGGGGAAAGGGTGGGAGAGGGAGCTGGGATTGACATGTGAAGCATGCACGCATATTTCTAATACATAATTTATTTTAATAAAAATTTTTTAAAAAGAATGTTGGAGGATATCAAGACAATGGAGATCTTGCTTCCAAAGTTTTATAGGGGAACAAAGACTCTATTAGGAGTATTTGTGTGAATCTGAAAGTTAATGATTCTGTGCTTTACTAAGAAAACCAATGTTCATTATACAGACCTGAAAATAATCCGTTGTAATTAATATACAACCAACAGCATTGAAGTTTAATCTGGGAAGTATTTCCTCAGAATCGCCACACAGAAGCTGTGGTGATCAGGGGCCAAGGCTTCACATCAAGCTTGGAACTAACTTGGTAATGTACAAGAATCACTGACATGATACTGGTTTTGGAGGCATGAAGGGGTCATGGAGAGCAGTTGAGACTTAATGGTGGTCATCAAAGTTGGAGTGAACTTGGAGAGAGGCCAAGAGAAGATGTGACCCCAGTTGCAGGTGAAAACCCACAATTAAAGAGGTCAATGAAAGAAGCTGAGAATGGGTACCATGCAGCAGGGTTGGGGCTCATAAAGAGGAGACAGGAGAGACCATTTGGGAAGGTTCAGGGTCATTTGTAACTAAGACCTCACATATCAGATATACCAAGATGTTGGAACATCTGCCAAAGTTAGTAGCAGGTGAGGAATGGAGCCTGTCTATGCCCAAGGTCAGTGTGTGTGTGTGTGTGTGTGTGTGTGTATTTACTGGATGGCAGAGATGGAGAATGGAGACAATCTAAGTCTTTTGGAGCCAAGAAGCTCAGGAATGAGTTCTAGATACTGGACATTGAACCATAGTGTTTGAACAACTGTGGTAGACTTTTGTTTTACTGAATATGCTTGATTTTATGCCTTATGCCTTTCCTCTTTGAGTAAGAAAGTACTTAACTTGTTTTTGATTTTACAGATGCCAAAAGCTAAGAGATTTGGATTTCCCAAATAAAACTAGGGTCATAAATCATCATAACTAAAAATATAATTTAAAAAAGGATCACAGGACTTTTAAATTTGTATTGTATTTTGTATTTTGATATTACTTTTGACATTATCTGGAGACAGACAAGAAGGCGTAGTTTATGGTTTGAACAGGAATGTGTGTGTAAAAGTTGACAATGAATGGAATGCCATATTTAGTTTCACTTGTCCACTTCACTTACTTGAAAAGAAGTAGACTTACTTAAAGAATTGTTTCCATCAGATTGACTTGTGGGTATGCCTGGGGGCATTTTCTTAATTGCTAATTGATGTAAAATTTGCCAGCCCATTGTAGAGAGTGCCATTTTTGAGAATGTGGCCCAGAGGTAAATGAAGAAGATAGCTGGACAAGCACAGAATCTACCTAGGTCTGCACCAGGTACTTTGCATATATGTTAGAGCATTTATATCCTCTGATTATTATGCCTGCTCTTGGGACTTATTACCTTCTTTTGGATTGGATTGTCAAATTTTAATATGATGGCTTTTGTTCTAGTTCATTATATTTTATTTTGTCATATTTATTTGTCATCTCTTAGAATCCTGTTCTTTTCTAATGAAAGACAGAAAGAGAGTGGATCTGGATCCAGTGTGGAATAGAGATGGAGAACTGAGAGGAATAGATAGAGGGGAATCTATAATTAGGATATATCATATGAGAAGAGAACATCTATTTTCAATAAAACAGGAAGAAGAAGGAAGAAGGAAGAAGAAGAAGAAGAAGAAGAAGAAGAAGAAGAAGAAGAAGAAGAAGAAGAAGAAGAAGAAGAAGAAGAAGAAGAAGTAAGCTAGTGGTATTCCCCGATGACCTCTGCTTTAGTTCCTGCCTTCAGAACTTCAGATTCTGATCTTGAATTCTCGCCTTTGTCCCCATTATGATAGACTGTAACTTATAAGCTGATAAATCCTTTCCTTCACCAATTCCATTTCTGTGAGGGTTTTACACAGCAACAAAACGTAGAAAAAGAGAACTAATAGCTATGATATATCAGATGCAAGAGTTTGTGCTTAAATTGTTATAAACTAATACTAGCTTCATTGCATGAGTTAGAAATGGTAGACTGAGAATGTTTCAATATATTTTCAGGAAACAATTGTATAAGTGTTTTTAAGTTTACCCTCCTAAGTTCTTTGATCTATCACCTACCATGTATTCTTTATTATTTTATTACAGTACCAGTGTGATCAGCACTTCAGGAAACAGTTAAGAATAATTTACTTGAAGCAACACAATCTGAATGTGTTTTGTTAACTGTTAGTTCTGAGATATCATTCTATACATGGTATTAAAGTTGCTGACACACTGATGTTTCAAGACGCTGAACGACTCCATTATCCTGTTGATTTCTTTGTCTTCTTTGTCTTCACTATGTTCTCAGTAAATGTTTAGTCTGGATTAGGTACTTTTCTGTTGCTGTGATAAAACACTATGACAAAGGCAGCTTATGGGAAGAAAAGGGTTGTTTTATTAGTTTTATGGTTTAGAAAAAGAGTCCCTAATGTTGTGGGAGAGATGATGGTAGGAGACCAGAGCAGGAAGTTGAGAGAACACATCTTCAGCCAATATACGGGAAGCAGAAAGCAAAATGGAAACAAGGTGAGCCTATGTGCTCTCAAATTCTACCTGAAATTATGTACTTCCTCTAGAAAAGCCATACCTCCCTAAACCTACAAAACAGCACCAACTAGGGACTAAGTGTTCGAATACATGTGCCTATGGAGGAACAGTTCTCATTCAAATGACTACATAAATTAATTTATGCAATTATTTCATGAGCTAAAATAACCACATTTCTCCCCCCAGTATTTAGTTATTTCAGAAATATTGCTATTTTGTGCCATTAATTGGCATGTCATTTGCTTCTTCCTAGCCCGTTTGAATCCCAAAGTTTGAGATAGTAGGAAAGCCTCAAGCTTAGCACATGGAAAATTAGCATTCTTTCAGCTCTGCTGTGTTTAATCTTGAGCAAATCATAGGAGTTTAGGTACACACGAAGTAATTGGACAAAGTGTCTCCTACACTGTTGACCTAAGGGTCATTATGAAGTTAATATATTTAAAAGAACATGATTTGGGGGAAAGTGCAAAGGAGTATGCATAACACCTCTTTTCCTTCACAGGAAGTCCTAGGCAGGCTCCCAGAGCCTTTACTCTCTCAAACCCTGTATTTATTCAGTGTGGGATGCACAGAAATGGAGACATTGATCTCCACCAGATAGCAAATTTGCTTCACTCAAAGTTGTTCAAAGTAGCACTATCTCAGATCTATAAGCAAAATCATAAGCTAAAGAGCAACATATATGAAAACACAAAGTGCATTAGAACTGGCATTGCCATCAACACATGGGAGATGTTGGAGCAACAGATCTCCAACTTGGGAGATCACTTTGTCACAAAAGTAGATATTATGTTGATTTAAGAACTTAGTAAAAGTATAGGTGGACATTAAAGATAGCAAGTTTGCTTACAAATAAATCTTACATACCTCATATTAGTTTCTGTACAAGCTGAATAAAACATTTAGGGTTTCTAAGTCTTTAGCTGTCAATGTTAGCCTTGAAGTTTTAGCATTACACATTAGGAATCTGAATGCAGATGAATTTTTCTTATAAAAGTCAGAAGAAAATAATTGGAATATGGGTTGATAATCTAATGGTAAAACATAGACTAGGCTTAGAGCAGAAGAACCTAAGCTAAAAGGAATTTGCTAACCAAAGTGATCTTGGTGAATGAGTGAGTTGTGACATGAAATTTTTGATCTTTGATAATTGAAGTTAGACACAGTGATGTGAGTTATTATATAAGCCATGCATTGAAATGCCTCTATAATTCTAAGAAATCAAGTGCATTACTAAAAATACAGCTTATGGAGTAAAGATAATATCCAAGTACAATATATTTCCATGGTTTACAAAACATAGGTTGATTTGATCAATAAAATCAATAAAATTAATATTTTAATGTCTTAGTTATGACTGGAATCATGTTAAAAATAAATGACATGATGTCTTGTCTTTATAAAATGTTTCAGATAAAAAGGGATCAGGACCCAGTGATTTGAAGGGACATTTGAAAATGTACACTACTGACCTTAAGTATCAAGAAATAAAACTGTTCTGGGTCTATGAGGGTTATAAGATAAATTTTAAGTTCTGTAGGCTAAATGAAGATTCTTATTCTCCCAAACAGACCACTCTCTCTCATACTTTGGATATCCTATAATTGCCTAAACTCTGCACGAAGAGAGAATATTTTATCTGGGCTTTCTTCCAATACCTTAATGTTCAGCATGCTGTGTGTACATTGCCAAATGTAAACAAAGATGGAAATCTAGCAATGTGTCAGGTGTTATATTCTGATGATGTAGCCATGCATTGTTATAATTCTTGCCAGGTGTAATAAAAGGAAATGTGTGGAGGTCAGATGTACTCAGTTTGGTTTCTGTAACACTTACTAGGATGTCTGTACCCTTCCCTCCCTCTCCTGGAATGTTCTTCCTTTTTCTCTGTAGTTAAAAGTAGTCAATACCATCTGTTTCCTAAAGAGGTAAAATACACCACCCAGAAAGCTACAATACCTTATTTTGTAAGAGGTGACAGAACTATGCAGACCAAGCGTGTCTAGAGACTAGATTAAAAAGACATTCCAGTGTTTCCCACTGTGATGAACAGGGTTCCAGAAAAGATAAGACCATATCAGGTAGTGGCAATATGAATAAGAGGGCATGCCTACTCGATTAATAGAATCAACAGAGTTAGAAAGAACAGATATTGTTTTACTAACATGTTCCTTAACCACATGGCTACAGTTCAAGGAATGTCTTTTGAAAGCATGTTGATGCAGAAGCATCAACGCTTTGTTAGAGGGTTGGGAATATAAACTCTACAGCTCATTTCACTTCTGTTCAGCTAGCCATTGAATTGTGATGTGACACATAAATTAGTCTTTGAGATGCACTGGTTTAGGAACACAAATAGCATCACCAGAGATGATACAAAGAATGCAAAATTATAATCAAGATGGTTCTAAGGATATTTACCTAGCTTACCACTCAGATGAAGAAAGTGGTTAGAGGTCCTGAGCTGTGGGGTCTTCTAACACAAGCACACATTCTACTGTGTTATGTTGGAGAATCATCATCATTGACATTAGAGATACGATCTTAAAATAATGAATTAGCAAGTGAGGATGAGATGAATGTTTCTGATTATGCAAGCTATAGAGAAATGATGGCAGGTAGGGAGACTAAGCTAGCTGCATAGTGGAGAAAGGATAGAAAGAGTCATAAGAGGGCATAAAAATCACTTTATGGAGTATCCAAACAAGAGTGAAAAGGAGATGAGAATCACATGGAGAGTGACATTTTGGACCAATTTCACCTATGCAAAGACCATTACCTGGCCCTTTCTGTAGTAACTCACCCCATCTCCAGTTCATCACATAAAAGGTGCCAGGATATTTCTCAGATATCAGCTCTACCACTTTCTTTCCCCTCACTCCACAGATCCTTGCATATATGGTTTCCAATGTCTGTTTTTGTGTTCAGATGTGTGTGCTTTGGCACCTGAATGTGTTTCACGTGCTTTTTCTTTAATTATTTTTCTTCTGTTTGTTTGTTTTTTGCTGTCCTCTTATGGTTTGTTTAATTTTGTTTCATGTTACTTTATTACTATTCTTTAGATGCTGCCTTTTTTTTCTAATGAGATAAGAGTGTGGATTCAGATGGGAGGAAAAGTGGGAAGGACTTGGGAAGAGAAACAGAAATCAGGATATATTGTGTGAAGAAAGTACACTTTCAATAAAAGAAAAATAGAAAAAAGTTGTAAATAGTATGTACAATAAAATTATCATATTTATTTTTAAAAGTAAGGTAGAGTACAAATGAGAAAGACACCTACTATCAGTGTTTGGCCTTTACACACACAGGTGCCCATATGAATATATGAGTGTGTGCACACATACATAAACAACCACACAAATAAATAAAATTTAAAAGATAAATTAAAACCTGTTGGTTCATTAGATCATCAAACAATCCATTTACATCTCATATGTTTAATAAATTCCATTATCTGCTATGATATGCTTGATCACAGATGAACTTAACTTTCATAGAACATACAGTTTCAGCAATAATTAAGGTTGGATGTGTGTTGGACACTCAACTGCATGTAGAAAGCAGACAAGATGCCTGACTTTTCACACACTCATGCTTTTATGTGGGGGTAGATGCTAGACCAAGTGGTTTTTTACACTGCAAATTGCCTGCCATTTGTGAATTTTGTTCCCTGCTGCTGTTTACTTATGGAAGTTATTATGCTCTTTCTGTATTCAAATCAAAAGTCTTCTTGAAAGAGGAGAATAATTGTGTGTGTGTGTTTATGCGCGTGCACGCATGTGTATATAAATAAAACCATAGTCAAAATCTATTGAAGTTTGAATAGTCTAGTGGGTAACAGATTTTAGTATAACCTCTGTAATTAGCCCAGTTTTAAAAACCATGTATTTTATTCAGCTAATACTGTTAGTAGAGCCAGAAAAATCTACCACATACTATCATCTTAAATAAAACTAACATTGTTATTATTATCATAAGGAAATCTGTGTGAGAATTAGACAAAGCTTTAGATGGACTTGATTCACGTTACTTTATTCACCTCTTTTTTTTTCTTAGTAATGGTGTCTAATCCAGAGCAAGGACTAATCTAAGCTAGGACTCTACCACTCTGATAAATTTTCAAGTCTTCAAGTTGTGGTCTCTGAACTGCAATCAATTAATCTTGTGCAGCCACATGGATACCAGGTGTCTCAGTTAGGGTTTCTATCACTGTGATAAAACACCTTGACCCAAAACAACTCTAGAAGGAAATGGTTTATTTCATACTACACTTCCAGGTCATACTCAGTCACTGAGGGAAGTTAATGCTGTAACTAAAGGCAGGAAACTGAAGACTGCAATAAAGCTGAGGCCATGGAGGGAAGCTACTTACTGGCTTTTTCCTTATGGCTTGCTTGCTCATCCTGCTTTCTTATAGCACCCAGGACCACAATTCCACAGTTGACACTGCTTCCTCCCATCGTGAATCAGGACAGTGCTCTTGTATAGGCCATGTGATGAAGGCAAGTTCTCAGTTGCGATCCCGTCTTCTCTAATGACTCCAGTTTGTGTCAAATTGCCAAAATCTTGCCAGCACATCAAACTATTAGTTTTCTACCAAGGAGCAAACCTGTTTTTAAAATTATTTAATGTCATATTAATTTGCAATTAATAGTGTTTTCTAACTTTCTCAGCTTATTCTGTGTAGCCATTTTATCTCAGGAATTGAGCAACTTCTTACTCTCAAAATGATTCTCACTTTCGAGGAAGCAGAGTACAGCTCTTTGGCCCACTGTTCTGTTTTGTTAAATACCAGGAAACTCTCAGAAGGGTTAGGCTTGGGTAGAAAGATTAATCTCATTGCAGACAATGATTTTACAGAGCAAACATTCATTTTGCTTTTTTTGTTCTGCAAAAATCTTACCAAGACTTGGCAGATTTTGAGTGACTTAAGTTACAGCATTTTAAAGTCTTTTTAAAGGACATTCTAACTCCCCTGGGCTTAATAGCAGCCCTGGATGTTGGAAGAATAAGTGATATTTTGGGATGTTTAATATGGGCAGAGCTGGATAGTTAGGCTGAGTGTCTCTTTAAGTTCAGGAGTTTCCATATTATGCACTGACCTTTTGAGATTGAGAATAATGAAGAACAGCCTACACCAGACTACACCCAGTTGTGAAAACTACTTTAGAAACAGAGAAGAATGGCTATGGGGTATGACCTTGGGCCTGACTGTGTGTGATAAGAAATGTCCCAGTGTGGTATCCTGCTGAGTACTCTGACAGGAACAAGGTGATGCTGTTTCAATGTACTGAAGAAAATGACATATATATTTAGAATTATTCTCTCATCTCCTCTTTTTATCATGAATTGTTTTCAGTGTGATAATTTTATTTATTTTCCAATGTGCTTGATTTCTCCTTGAAATTATTTTCCCAATTAAAGGTTGGATTCTGTTCCATATTGATGCATTGATTTTGTTATTTAACTCAAAATTTAAAGTAATGGATAGTCTTTCTTTCTTTCCATTTTTTGATACTTTTCCTTTCTTTCTTTGTTTATCAAGACAGTCTCTCTGTGTAGCGCTGGCTGTCCTGGATTCTTTATGTAGACCAGGTTGACCTTGAACTCAGAGATCTGCCTGATTTTGCCTCCCAAGTCCTACGACTAAATGTGTACACCACCACTGCCCAGTAGGGTAGTGTAATAGATTGACAAGCAACATTAAATGGATTCCTACCTGTCTGTCTGTCTGTCTACTATAGATGCTAAATAAATATATATAACAGTGAATGGTATTAAAATATACTAAATCAATAAGTTTTTGAATGATTGTGCAGTGAACAACAGCATTAAAAGGATTCTTTCCCACTAAATTATCGTTTCTATAGCAGAATCAATGTTGTTTATATTAGTTAGATTAAATAATGAAATAGTGACTTGCAACCATAATCTTTAATGGAAATATGAGGAGGGATTTTTCCCTCAATATGTTTTTATTTAAATTAGAAACATGAATGGTTCACATGTCAATCTCAGCTCTCTCTCCCACCCCTCCTTCCTTGTACCTCCACCAGCCCTCCCAGCAAAAGCAACCCACAGATTGGGAAAAGATATTCACTAACCCCACATCTGACAGAGGGCTGATCTCCAAAATTTACAAAGAACTCAAAAAGCAAGTCTCCAAAACACCAAAGGATCCAATAAAAAAATAGCGTACAGAACTAAATAGAGAATTCTCAGTAGAGGAGTCTAAAATGGCTGAGAGACACTTGAGAAAGTGCTCAACATCCCTAGCCATCAGGGAAATGCTAATCAAAACAACTCTGAGATACCATCTCACTCCAATCAGAATGGCTAAAATCAAAAACACTAATGACAGTTTATGCTGGAGAGGATATGGAGAAAGGGGAACCCTCCTTCACTGCTGGTGGGAGTGCTGACTTGTACAGCCACTTTGGAAATCAGTATGGAGATTCCTCAGGAAAATGGGAATCAGTCTACCACAAGATCCAGCTATTCCACTCTTAGGCATATACCCAAAAGATGCACATTCATAAACAAGGATATCTGTTCCACTGTGTTCATAGCAGCATTATTTGTAATAGCCAGAATCTGGAAGCAACCTAGATGCCCCTCAACTGAAGAGTGGATAGAGAAAATGTGATATATTTATACAATGGAGTACTATTCAGCAGAAAAAACAATGGAATCTTGAAATTTGCAGGCAAATGGATGGCACTAGAAGAAACCATCCCAAGTGAGGTAATCCATTCACAAAAAGATAAACATGGTATGTACTTACTCACTTATGGATTTTAGACATGAATCAGGGGAGTGCCAGCATATAATCCCACTGCCAGAGAGTCTGGGAAACAGAACCTTCATTCAGCGACTGATGAAAGCAGAGGCAGATACCCATAGACAAACACTGAACTGAACTCCTGCAATCCAGTGTCAGAAAGAGAGAACTGATGGGCAAAGGAGTTAAGAGTGGGCTGGTTTAACCCACAGAAACAGTTGGCCTGAACAAGAGGGAGCTCTTGGACTCCATATTGATGGCTGTGTGGAAAGCATGGGACTGACCCAGACTCCCTGAATGTGGGTGCCAGTGAGGAGGCCTATGTAATCTATGGGGCCTCGGGTAGTATTTATCCCTGGTGTACACATATAGATTTGGGTGCTCATGCCACAATATGGGAGGCTTTTTCAGCTGGGACTCATGGAGAAGGGTCTAGGCCCTGCCCTGGATAAAATGACAGTTACTGGTGATCCACCATGGAGGGCCTCACTCTCCCTGGTGATCAGAATGGAGATTGGGTGGGGGACTGGGCGACCTGAAGGGGAGGGAGAAGGAGCTGGGATTAACATGTGAAACAAGATTGTTCTAACTTAAATAAAAATAATCATGATTTTTAAAAATAAAACAGAGATGTAGCAATGTGCTTGTAGCAAGTCAAAGCATTTCTGACCAGAGCCATCGTCTCTTTGAAATAAGTGCGACAAGAGAGTCACACAGAAAAATGAAGAGCCCTCAGGACAAATCTGTGAAAGAAAAGAAAATGCTCATCTGTCACAAAGAGCCAGAGGGATCCTTGGGCCATTTCATTCTCCCCTGGGACAAGTGAGTGTAAACTTTTTAACAGTGTTCCCACTTGAGTGTTTTCCTGAAATGAGAGCTTTGAGAGTGAGGGCAAGTGTGTGGACCTGGAGGACAGGAGCGGAGGAAGTTCATCATTAGGGCATGATGAAAGCGGTTCAGATATCTTCCAAATTAATTCAGAATAAAGGAGTGGTCACTCCCCATAACTACTCTTTGTTTCAGCTGATTTTCTGCTCTTCACTAGAGGATACATGGTCTGTTCAAATGACAAGAATTGTATCACATGGGCAAATAGATAGTGAGATTGGTGGAGAGTCTATGACAACTGTGGTACAATAGCAGAGGCATAGGCAAGCTTGTTGCTGTCCACCACATATACACAGTGAAGTGGAATGTCCTTCTGTACAATGCAAATATGTGTTGCTTTTATTGGTTGATGAATAAAGCTGCTTTTTCCTATGGCAGGGCAGAATATAACTAGGTAGGAAAGTTAAACTAAATACAGAGAGAAAGGAGGCAGAGTATGGAGGGATACCAGCAGTTGCTAAAGGGTAAGACGTCAGAGCATTACTAGTAAGCCACAGGCCATGTGGTGATACACAGATTAATAGAAATAGGTTAGTTTATATGTAAGAGCTAGCTAGTAATAAGCCTCAGCCACAGGCCAAACAAGTATAATTAATATTAAGCCTCCAAGTGATTATTTTGTATTTTATATGTGGCTGTGGGACCAGGCAGGACACAGAAAAGCCTCTGGCTACAATACAGAGTTAGTATGTTCATCTGATCATGAAACTGAAGAAGGCCTTACTTTCTAAATGCTTTGTAACAGGAGTATGGCCTGTGGAAAAAATGAACAGATCTGAGCATGTACTCATAGTCTTGGATTTCAAATCATCAAAGAAACTTTGCTTATTTTCTTATGAGCTGTGTGGTGGGTCCACATTTCTAATTTATAGTGTCCTGGAAGCTTAAGATGAATATATCTGATAAATCTAATCAGAGTTCTTCCTCTATAAATGTTCTTGCTAAGTCCTTCTTCCTCCCTCATCCACACAAAAATCAACCTTACATCCTCACCAATGCCATCTTTTCTCTTGAGATAGTAAATGAACTGCTGGTCTGCTTTAAGTTTTTATTTTTATTTCTGCAGTAGAAAAAATTATTTGTATGAAGCTGAATTGTTTCTATAACCAGAAAAATAGAGTAGTGAAGATCTGACATGATGGATGTGCTAGTATGTGAATGATGTCCTCTATTGTGATATGTAGAAAATGTTCACCATGACCAAGGCATGCTATGGTCAAATCAAGCCTGCACATAACATTTATTTTCTTTCCATGTTTCTTCTTTTGCCCATGAGAAAATGAAACATACTGTTGTTTAGTATGGGATTGTAGCTCAATTTATAAAGTGTCACTGCTCAAGCATAGGGACCCTTCCACCACCACTAAACAATTCAGGGATCAAAGCCATGGTAGAATGCTATCACATCAACTAAAGTAATCAAGATAATCCCTTACATATATACTCACAGGCCAACCTGATTTAGGCAGGTTCCTTGAGATTCTTTGTAGGTAATTCTAGGTTGTGTCCAGTTGGCAACTAGAACTAACTACCACAGTGTGGTGAATATTGTGTGTCATGTGTATTTTGTGATTTATGGTTGTCAAGTTAGTTGAAAATTAATAACTATTTGTTTTTGGAATATTTAAGTCATTTCCACCAATCAATTTGAAATACTCAAATAGTTGGTGTCAACCACAGTTATCCTACTGTACTACAGACCACTGGAAGTTGCTCATAGACCACCCTCTCTATATTACTTAAGTTATTCAGAGTATTTTTATTTCAAGTGTTTGGTAGAGCTTTCCCCATCAACCAGGTTAGGCTAAGCTCATCCTTTGACACACACATTTTTCTAGATGTACTTCCTTCAATTTGTTAAGACTCAAGTTTCTCTTTTTCAAATTAGTTAAACTTCAGTTTAATTAATGATGTTTAATACATTCATTCTCTACTGGTAAGTAATCTATTGCTAGATATTTTGCTTGCTACCTTGTCAAACTTGGCCTGCATTTCACAGTTCCCTCTCTGGTGGCTTTCATATACTAACCAATGCCCCTTACCCTTGTGCTCTGAAACTGCAACACATACTATTTTTTTAAATCATGGTCAGTACTTGTTCAATTACACATGGACATAAAATAACCATTTCTACCTCATAGCCTGTGTTCTGATTTTCTTGCAATGAAATGTCCTTTTCCATCTCCTCCATAATTTCATGTTAATTATTAAGTCACAGATTAAAACCTCTGTGTTCTTTAGAATTTCTAGAATGAAAGAACACTCACTGATATGCTGTTCTACTGAGCTTTTAAAAAACAATCATCTCAGTCAAAACTAAACCCATAGATATTATTTTGCCTACAAATATTTATTGCAGTTACAGGTGGGTCTGTTGAATAAATAATAAATAAAATCTTTTGGCAAAAGCATTATTAAAATATCCCTCCATAAACATCTGACATCAACTGGTATACTATGACTTTGAAATGGATTATTATTGGTTATGAATAAGAAAATCTGGAAAAAAAGACAATACAACATTAACAAGAACATCTCGATGTAGCTTTACCCTGGTAAAATAGAACTCTGGTTTACACCTGTCATAGAATTGAGCACTACCTATAGTTTTGCACTTCAGTTTGGAGGTAAGTGAGATTCCTTTTTCCTGCTTTCTCCAAAATGATGCACTAGAAGTGAACATAATTCTTGACAAGAGGAAACTGTTTCAGACAACATTAATAGTAAAATCCAAAGTTACACAATGAGTCAAAGTTTAAATTTTATCCACATCTAAGAGGGCTGGGCCCGAAAGTTAACTCGAATTCTAGCTTTAAGCCAATGGTTCAGTCCTAATTCCTTGCGGTTCTGCTGTTCTCTCATCTCTAGTCTTGATTCCAACACTAGCTCTAACCCTCATTATAACTCTCTTAGTTCTAAAAAATATCTAATTATAGCCATAACCCTAGCCATAAACCTAATCGTCAACCCTAAAACTAATTCTAAAATGTGTAAGAACAAGAAAGTCTACAGAAAGAGCACAGAAAGGGGAAAGACCCGAATTTATTATTATGAGTCAATTGAAATACATAAAAATTAATGAACATTTTTTGAATCTATTACATATTCATGGTAACACCTCTCTATATAGTTGTCTGGGGTGTGTGTGAGTGTGAGTGGGAGAGAGAGATGGGAAATAACATTGTCTTCTCAAGAAATGTATCTTTCTTTTTATTAAGACCAAGTCTCCATATAGTATAAGCTAGATTCAAACTCATAGTCCTCCTGTTTCATCATTCTATATGTCCACACTGCAGAGACACCTTACAGCTCTTGACACATGTCAGATATTCAAAAAGAGATAAAAATATCTACTATTTTTTTCTCTAATACATTTGTTTACAAGTTCTTTCATTAATTTGTTTTTCCTTGACAAAGTAAAACCGTTGCTTCCTTGCATGTAGAGTTCTGAGGATGGGCTGTAATTAGACTGGGTGAGATGGACTTAGACTCAGTAATTCCTTCTTGCTGTTGAGAAGGTGAAGTTGATCAGAAATCTAAGATGCTCATCACATGAAGCTGAACATGGGCCATTCATATGGTTCACATAAAAACCTGGAACCTGTGCATGTTACCTTGTTTACAAAAGGAGTCTTTGAAGATGTAATTGAATTAAGGATCTTGGGATGAAATCATCCTCAACCCAAAGGCATTTTTGCTTATGAAAAACAGAAGAGGAAAGGAGAGGAAATGGGAAGGGGAAGGGGAAGAAAGGGGAGGGGAGGAGGGAAGAGAAGGGAGGGGAGCAAAGGAAAGGAGAGGGGAGGGGAGGAGAGGACAGAGGAGACTACAGGACAGGAGAGGAGAGGAGAGGAGAGGAGAGGAGAGGAGAGGAGAGGAGAGGAGAGGAGAGGAGAGGAGAGGAGAGGAGAGGAGAGGAGAGGAGAGGAGAGGAGAGGAGAGGAGAGGGCTGGGAGAAGAGGCTGCTGAGAGCAACAGGATCTTCTCCAAAGCCTCCACCAGAAGTGCTACCTCACCAACATCTTGGATTTGCTCTATACATCTTTGTTAAAATAAATTTCTGTTACTGTAAGCCACTGAGCTTCTTTTCCTGTGCTCTGGTTTCCCTGGAGATGTCCCCCTGATGTGGTCAACTGCATAAAAATCAGAGAAGTAGAGGTCTGATTGCTGGCTAAAGTCCCTGCTGGAAGCCACTAGATATAAAAAGTTTGATCAGAAAGCAAGCTTGTGTTGACAAATCTGGAACTAATGTAATTTGTCTGCAATATGAGTTTTTTTAGATGAATCTATACCAATGACAGACTATGATGACCCTATTGAAAAAACAATTCAGCAAGGTCGTTGCTCTTGAGAATTTCCTATACTAAACCCGGGGAAGAATTAAGGTATGATTTGATATATTATCCAAGAAGTGTATGGAATAATGAAAAGGGATGCAGGGGCCCTATGTTTTGGAGCCAGAAGGAGTATTGGCAGAAAGGGATAGTTCTGAAACATCAGAATTGGTGTAGGAGTTAAACGCCCTCTGGGAAGGTATAAAATTCAGTTCTAATTTTGCTTTTGATTTATTTTTAATTCAGAAAACAAATCTGCATTCTATTTATTTGTCTCTTATTGCAACTTTTTAAATCGTCAGTGTTATCTGTTTTCAAATATGGCAATGAGAGAAAATTAATACATGGGTGGTATATATTCCATGAGTGATTTTTCTACACTGAGTTTAATAGGCAGGTAAAACAAGCTGCACCACAAGTTCCCTTCTCTAATGAAGGGCAAGTCTTACACCATTGCCATGTGTTTTTTGGTTTTCAGCACCCTTCTGTGTGATCAGGAAAAGCTATTGTCACAGGAGTCCTCCCACAGCGTGGCTACAGGCAGACAGCGCACCTGCTCAGAATTTCAACAAAGCCCACTCCCTGTCACATAATTTTGGGAAAATATTCAAGGACCTCTTGTGTTCCCAGCTTTGTCCTGGCTCATTATTAAATGTGATTTCATCATCTTGCTTTTTATGGATTTCTAATTTTTTTCCATGGGATGTTTTTTGATTGAAAGAAATAACTTATGAGTTGTAACTCACCTTTCAATAATCTCTTCCATTCTGCCTTCAACATGTATATACATAGTAAATACCATGTGTCAGATATATAGAATCTCTTGGTTTTTTAACTCTTGAAAATGACTCTTGGGGGCTGGTGAGATGACTAAGTGGTTAAGAATGATTGCTGTTCTTCTAAAGGACAAGAGTTTGAGTCCCAGAACTCATATTAGAAAGTGCACAACTTTCTGGAACTCCAGCTCCAGAGAATCTCACACCCTCTTCCATTCTCTACAGGTTTCTGTACACACATAGCAGACACACACATATCAACATAAATAAAAACAAGAAATAAATCTGCTATTTCACAAAAACTCCAGATTTATGGACCCGTCTTTTTCCCACTATGAGTGCTTGTTTCTCCCACTAGAAGACTACTGAATAATCTTCCTTTATCAAAGGTAATATCCTTAACTCATTTTTGTTTCCATTCTTTTTGCTTGGCACACATTATGTATTCAGTAAATTTTAATGAGTGAATGAATGGATGTTGAGCACTACAGGTGATATTTGCATTTTGCATAGAAGGAACTGGACTGTTCTCATTGAGAAATGAACAGCATACAGGAACCCCTAGTCTATACAAGGCCTGAGAAATACTTGACAAATGTAGGCTCAAGTAAGTGTATTGGATGTTTTCTTATCTTTCTTTTGAGTGGATTACCCTTGGAAATCAGAATGTGAATCTTTGAGAGGGAAACTGACCCTGAGACACCAGAGGTGATGTCAAGTGTGGGCTTACATAGCTGTAACCACAGTTCGCAGGAGGCCTGGTTGGAAAGATAATGGTTTTGAGGTCAGCCTAGCTATATAAATTCTAGGCCACATTGATTTGTATAGTTATATCTTAGAGAGAGACAGACAGAGAGAGAGATTTGAATGGTAGTGTTGAATGTGGGTGGGGAAGAAAAACAAAGGAAGGAAGAAAATTGAGAAAGGAAGGAACTAGAAGTGGATTGTCCTACTTTTCTGGAGACTATATTTATGAATCAGAAAGTGATTATTGGTGCCAGACAATGAGAAAAAATTGAAAATAGTACCACATTCCCCATATTTTCTATCTTAACAGAAAGTAGTGCTATAGATTGGCTATATCAACAACTGTGAAGCTTATCTTAGTAATGCACTATTTATTAGGGATAATATGTAAAAGCAAAGCAAAATACCTCCCCATATGAACGTGTTCAGCTTGGTAGCCTGATATTCTGTTGGCTTCAACAAATCTCCCAAATATCTAAGTAGTTAGTTTAAAAATCCCGGAGTAGCTTATAAGGAAAAGAAATGTGAAAATAGTAGTAGTTTCAATCAGAGGAGTCTTAAGTATATACGGTAGAACACAATATCCAGTTTGTTATATTATCTGACACCTGAACCCAAGAAGTAGGAAACTAAAGATCGTAGTCTCAGAGTACCAGGAAATGAACATTCATGCTACTGGACAAAGAAAAGCATAGAAGTTAAAGACATGAATGAAACATCAAAAGCTCGAAATATACAATGGTAGACAAGAAAATATGTTGATTGTAGCAACCAGCACACACACACACACACACACACACACACACACACACACACTCATCTGTAAGCATGTAAAAGTGTTTCTCAGGTTAGATTAAAAGCTTAAACCTAGGTAACCCTTTGACAGACAGATTACTTAAACCTAGTTAAAGCATTGACAGGCAGATTAAAGATAGATATACTCAAAATGAAAGAAAATTACAAAGTAACAGTTTCCGGACTGAACCTGAGTGGCCATCAGGCATCAAGAGGGAATGTGGCATGGTTGATCATCAGGAGTGAACATAGCATGGATCAGAATGCAGATGTGACATAAGTCAAGCAATCCTAAACATTACATGGCAAGTTTCATGTAGTGGAAGGAATCTTATCTTCCCCATCCAAACCAGGACATGTCAATATGAGAAAATAACAAGACTTCCACAAATGTGGACATAAAATCGAATAACATATGTAAATTAGATAATTAGGAAATCAAGCATATAAATTTCTTTTCATGTTACCAGGAATTATTTATAAAATCATACCTTAAATTAGCTAACCCGGGCTACTTCATTTGTGCTGTATTCTGTGTGTGCAATGCAAAGAATATTAAAATCACTTATATAAAGGAGAAAATGCACTCCTTCTGGTAGCTGAAAACCTTTTCTTGTTATATTTCAGGATAATCTGGTGTCAGAAATTCAACTAACACTTTGAAAGCACAGTATCAGTTAAAAAAATAAAAAAAAAAGAAAAGAAAAATGCATTGAAATAGAGGATGGGAAAATATCCTTAACATCTCAGGGTTATTAAATAGCTATTTAGTCATTATGAATCCAGAAAGAATATAAAATTATTCAACAAAATATCCAGCCTCATGTTTTAATTAAGGAAAATATACCAAAATGAATAAATGTGGGAGCCAATGCTTTGAAAGTAAAACAACGTAAGTAAAGTACTAACTAAATGCATCAGGACTGTGTGTAAAAGTTTACAAAATTAGAAAAATAACAAGAAACAGCTATACTACGGGAAAGATATGAACTAAGGGAAAGAACTATAAACAGCTAACTTCAAAGAAATAAATATGTAGAGTTGGTGAAACCTAACCACTATTGCTGGTCTCCTGGGCATAAACACTTGACTCCTGAAGTTACTTCAGTGGGCAGGGAAGTGAGGAAGAAGGGGAAAATAAAATCAAAATTTTTTTTCAAATTAGAGGAAAAATTTCTTCCCAATTATGACTATAAAGCAAATGCAACATACACAAAGCTAAATGAAGTCACATCATTGAATATATGGAACCTATGGACAACTTGTTTATATAAGTTTCAAAGTAAAACTCAGTCATAGAGTTTAGCTCCCTGGGTAAATGATAAAAGTCCAAGAGCATTTATGCTAGAAAAGCAGATAGCTGCACCAGAGTCAGCATCCGGGATTCATTTTCAAGCATGCCAAAGCAGGCATGTTAGGCAGCGGACTATACAAGTTCTTCTGGTTTCAAGACTGCATGAATAATTACTCAAAGAGTCCAGAAGCTCACACTTGAAATGGTTGTAGTTAAAGGTAAAGAATTAGCTGTTATATTTTAATTGAATTTGGAGGTCATTTGCTATAAGAGTGATCAGTAGCATTAAAAAGAAACCTTAAATTATTATGCATCATGAAATTATCCTTTTATTTCAGAAATAATAAGTCAGTGACAATTACTAAATATTTTGTCTTAGTCCTTTGAAGTATTTGCAAATATGTGTTCTATTTATCAACAAACAGCCAAAAGATGTTTTTGCTGCTATGGCTGCAACAGTTCATCCTCAGTTCATACCTACTTTATATTTTAATTCAAAAGAGAAACCAATAGCAAGCCTTTTTAACTTCTGTTATCAAGCTTAGCTTCAAGGCCTTTAGTAGCCAGTGGTGATCACAGAAGCCTCTGGGCCTTTCAGGACTGCCCAGGCTTCCTCCTTCACATCTGGGGTCACACAGCTCAGATAGGAAAGAGACAGTCGACCAGATGAACTCAGGAGCAGGATGCTCCAAGCCCTGGAGAACCTGTAGAGTTTGCATTTTATCTCACAGGAGGAGTTAGCAGTGACTGTCATGACTGGACTTTACTTCCCACTGATGGTGAGAAGCCACTGGATTTCAGTATAGACCTTCAATTCAAAGAAGGCAAAATAGAGGTCAGAGACTAGGAATCAAATTCCCTGTCACAATGTGTGTTCAAAATATCCCTTAAACAGGACTAACCTAAAAAAGCCAAGAAGGGAATCTTCTCATTGCTTGCCGAGGGGATGTGCTCGTCATTTAAAGCGACTGACAAATTGGTGCCTCAATAGCAGTTGTGCTCCGGAGCTCTGAACCAGAAACTTTTTTTCCTCTTGTGAATCCACATTTTGGGAAAATTAAGGTAACTGAGCATTTATGCTTTGAGAGAGTTTGATTATCAAATTTTCTTTAAAATCCCTATCTTGGACCCCAGACCGACAGTGGGGAGGCCAGCATGGGACTGATCTGGACCCCCCAAATGTGAGTGTCAGCGAGAAGGCCTGGGCAACCTATGGGGCCCTGAGCTGTGGATCAGTGTCTATCCCTGGTATACAAACAGTCTTCGTGCGCCTATAGCACAAAGAGGGATGCTCTCTCAGCCTGGACTCTTAGGGGAGTGCCTGGACCCAACCCAGAGTAAAATGACAGACTCTAGATATCCCCTATGTGGAAGGATTTGGCAATAGGGTGGGAGGGTGGGGGGGAAGGGGAGTGTGGGAGGAGGGGAGGGAGAGGGAACTTGGATTGACATGTAAAACAAGCTATTTAAAATTAAAATAAAAAATGATTTAAAAAATCCCTATGAAGATACTCAGATAATGACTTCATTACTCGTTAATGAACAAAGGGCCCAGTGAAAAGAATAAGAGTGGATTGGAGCTGATACAGCTATAGGAAGAGCAGCAGGTAGGTGCTTGGACATAGAGCAGGAAATTTTCAACTTGGAGTCCCATATACTGACATATTTGCTGGGCCCTGTGCTGCTTGTTATATGAGAAATTTCCAAATATCACACATCTGAAGAACGACCTAAAGCAATTTAAAAGGGAAGATTGAGTGGATAACATAAAAATAGAAAATGGAAAAACTGTCCTGCTTAAAAAGGAAGCCGCCAGGAAGAATACTGCACACCTTTCTCCATTACGGTTTATTTAACCTTTATTGTTTGGTAAATGACACTCTGTATTCGTTTGCATGGTCTGAGTTCAGCCTGGAAGCAAGAATTGTGGGAAGGAAATAAAGTCCTTTCTTAAAAGAAAAATCCTTCCTAAACAGAAGAACTGCTCTATATTGCTAGGAAGTCAGGATCGTCATGAATTCGGGTTCTATTTTTAATTAAAAGGATTCTGGGCTGGCAAATGGGTGAAGATAAGCATCCGGATTTGAGATGGTTATCTGAAGCCTTGCTGTCATTACATTTCACAGCAATGAAAGGACATCTCCTCTTACATTCCGAATCACTGAAGATTCAACAGACACCTCAGCTTGTGTTGTTGCCCAAGTCCCTGTAATATTTCCCAGGTTTGCACTTTACCTGCCCAAGTATTGTAGGTATCGGTGTGTGATCAGCATTCGCCATCCTGTTCTGTAATACACTGCTTCCTACCTAGACAAGAGCCTCTTAAATGATCCTTAAAATTGAGGTCAGGATGGGTAAGCATCCCTCTACTTCTCACAGAAGTTATTTAATGGCCTGAGTTCCAGGCGCTGAGAAGCTGAAGTAACAGGATTATTTGGGAAGATAGGTTGGACCTTTCTTATCACGAGGCATCACTGTGAGATTGGCACACCTCTTACCTGAAGCCTAGGGATCCGGAAACGAAACAGACAGAAGACGGCAGAGACCGTGAAAATAGTCAGGATGGATGTACTGGGAAAAGGAATGCCTTTTGGATTAAATCCCAGTGTAGCTGCAGTCTGCTTATGAGAAAAAGTTTCATATGTTATACCAGTGATGGAGAAATGTGACTTCATTGTCGTTATCATTCAGGTCAAGTTTTCTTTCTCAGGCAGAAGGAGGTCACATGGCATCTTCAAAGGAAATTTAACAAGTTTATTTTATCTTAACATATAAATACTACATATTAAAAATGAAAACCCATTGTACCTATTTATTTGGCATGAGGACAAAAATGTCATCTTTAAAATTCTACAACCAATGGCCATTCCACACCTCACTAAATATCTACTCCTCAGGAGGGTCTTGTAATACTCTTTCCCTGGGAATTTGGCTTGGAAGTGTCCTCTGATTAGAACCTGTTCATATGACAAAATTTTGGAATGTGGAGAAGATAGTGAAGAGAGACAAAGGAGCCACGGGACACTGCAAGATTCACTATTGCTACATATCATAGAGCCAGGAGATGTTGATACCACCATGCCGAAGATAATATATGAAAACAGTATTCTTTGTGCTTGCATGGAGTGCTGCTTGCAGGGTTGTTAAATGCTGATATGATCTATGCTAGGAGGGTGTGAATGTCACCTTTATTTGCGGACAGGATGTGGAGAGCTCTAGAAAAACACATAGCAGGAAATGAGACTTCAACCCCCCCTTTCCTCCATTGTTCTTCAGGTCCTCCTGGCCAACATGTGTGTTACTCCAGAACTGAGTCTGCCAGACTTCACACTGTAAGCAATGTCTCCATCTCCTATCTTTGGGCTGTAGTCCCTCTGATGTTTCGGTAATACAGGTTTACATCTTGCTCCTTAGCTAAGCTTTCTTGATTCTTCTAGGCTTGCCCACTGTTCTAGTGCTGATATAAAGGCCAAATCAAGATCAACTGGTTCAGAGCAGAATTGCCAGTTCAACTGTATCACTAAAGAACCAAAGCCTTTGGAACTCTGTGCAGACAAGTACGGTTACATAAGTGTGCTTTTTCTTGATACCAAAATTTAACATTTGCCACAACTTTTCAAATCCTCATAATTGCTATAGTTTGAGGAGAAGCACAATAAATTCTCTTGGGAAGGAATTCATTTATAATGTTCTGTAAGCCTCTGTTTCCTTGCAGCTAGCATATTCTTAATAAGAGATTGGAGTTTTATGGTTCAAAGCTAGAACAAACCCCTCTTCACAGGTTTATATTCCAGCTTCATAAACTGTTGCTTATTACTACAAGAAGGTCATGCCACTGAGTGTGGGTGCCGCAGAAAATTTGACAATAGTAAAAGATTTACAAATGTACAACAAACAAAAATTAATTACAAATACAATGTGTGAAGTTATTGAAAATTTAAAAGAATGAAAACCAAACAAAAATGCAAAGCAAATCCTTCAGGGAATGAATCTGAGATGCTTCTGGCAGTACTCAGCTATGCTGCACTGCCCAAGCCATCTGACCACAGAACAATCAGGAACACTGCCTTGGACACGATGCCTTAGATTCAAGACTATTATGTGTTATAACAGCCCAAATCTAATGACCACTGGTAAGCAGCAGTGTTCTGTGATTCACTATGTCCTTCAGAGACTCCTTTGGGACCTGGTTGAGGCTGACCCCTTCTGCATAAGAATCATGTGTCTATAGGCTGATGAGAACCACTGACTTGCAATATCTTCACTTCTTCACCACATCTACTTTCTTCATCCCCCTTTGCACATGACCATATCTGCCCCAGGTCTCCTTCTGAACAGCACAACATAAAATAATGGCCATTGCTGTTAAATCCTTGAGCTCATTTATGTTGCTGTTTATCTCATACAGATAATGGTCTAATTTGGGGGTATTTTGTGGGATAATTAACTTCAAATTAGTTTTATGATTCCAACTCTAATTATAATGCTCTTAAATTATCCTTGGAATGTTTATTTTGAAATACAAGCAACATTTGAACTTACACAAGACTATTTTCATAAACTGCAAGTGATAATTTGTGTTGTGCCAGACAATCCCTAAATGAAAATAAATTTTCCCTTCCAAGTGAACTAAACATCAAAGTGTGGCTCCTGTCAGTCATTTGTGAAGCTTGGCCTTCTTATTCTCTTCCATTATTCATTTCTACAGACATTTCCGGTCATGTTTTAGGACACATATTCACCTTTCCAATTTGTAAATCTGTCTTGCTTGTGAGGAAATGTCAAGTTTTACAGGCACCAAAGCCATCTAAGCATTCACACAGCTTGTCTCATTCCTAAAATGAGGCATAACGTACATATGTGTGCCAGTCAAAATAAGCAAGAGACTGTTTTCTATTCATTTAAGATGATCCATAAATTTCCAAGATGTAGTATACTGTTCACTTTCTGCTCACATGGCACAGGTAGATCACTGTGATAACACAGCTATCATTGTATGAGTTCTTAACACATGACCAAGGCTGAGCAAGCATTGTCTCACTTAAGGATGAAGGTCTTCCTACAAAGCAGGTGAGACTCCATCCCACAGACCAGAAGCACTGGCATGCTAAGAAACTTGTTTGTTATGAAATCATACAGTTCTGAAGGCAATTATTTTTCCGAGGAGCATGGGAACGAATAACAGTTGAAATGAGATGTTTCAATACCTCTCAATGTAGATAATGCACAGACAGATGTCAGTTATCTTTGCCCAGAGTGGTAACACAGAAAGAAATCACTGAAAACAAATTGTGATCAAATCTTAAACTCCTTAGGAAAATTTAAAACATCAAGGAGAGAGAAACTTTATTTAGTATTTATTTTCAAGTCTATTTTTAAATAAACTTTGAGTGACAATTTGCCTTCGTTTTCTCTTCCAGATTTCAGATATATCCCATTGGAAGATCATGATTTAGTATGAGAGGAAATTAACAGAAAAATAATCATAAAATTAAAAATTCATGGTAGCAAAAACTGCAAATGACCTAAATACAACAATTAAAAGTCAAAATTACTGTATTAGATAAGAAAACACAATCTTACTGAATGAAGTCAGCAGGAAAGTCATATAAACTGCAAATATACAAACAAATTTAAAGGAATAGAAACATTATCCTGTGATATCATTAAAAAAGTGACTATATTATGATGAGATAAGCGGAAATTTGAAGTTTCACGTTAGTAATGTATTCATATCCCAGATAAAAGAAAAAAAGAATAAATACAAAGCAGACAAACCAAGGAAGTAAGGAGGAGAGTAGAATGCAAGGAAAATAAAAGTAAAACCACAAAAAAAATCCAAATGGTGAATTTCAGCATCACTAACACTGGGAATAAATTAAATTAGGGATAAAATCAGAGCTACACTATAGCTAAAGTAGGATTTTAGCATGGACTTCATACTTAGAATCAACAATTTTAAAATAGAAAATTTCTTCAACAGAGGCAAACACACAATTAAACACTGAACTGAACCCAAGGAACCCAGTGGCAGAGAGAGAGGAGTGATGAGCAAATTGGCAAAGAATGGGCTGGCAAAACCAGCAGAGACAGCTGATCTGAACAGGGGAGAGCTCTTGGACCCCAGACTGACAGCGGGGAGGCTAACATGGGACTGATCTGGAACCCCCCCAAATGTGAGTGTCAGTGAGAAGGCCTGGGCAACCTATGGGGCCTTGAGCAGTGGATCAGTGTCTATCCCTGGAATACAGTCATCGTGTGCCCATAGCACAAAGAGGGATGCTCTTTCAGCCTGGACTCTTAGGGGAATGCCTGGACCCTACATGAAGTGAAATGACAGACTCTAGATATCCCCTAGAGTGGAAGGAATTGGCAATAGGGTGGGAGGCTGGGGGGGGGAGTGCGGGAGGAGGGGAGGGAGAGGGAACTGGGATTGACATGTAAAACAAGCTATTTAAAATTAAAATAAAAATGATATATAAAAAAATAAAATTTCTTCAAACACTACAAACTTAAAACTCAACTCAAGTGTTCACCATGGTTTATGAATGAGCTTTGAGAGCCCATTCCAAATAGAGGGATGCTCTCTCAGCCTGAGCACAAGGGGAAGGGCCTAAGTCCTGCCCAGGATGAAATGACAGACTTTAGAGATCTCCCCCAAGGAGGGTCTCACCCTCCCTGGGGAATGATGTTGGGATTGGGTGGGGGACTGGGTGGCTGGTGGAATGACAAGGGAGGTGGGGATGGGAGAGGGAGCTTGGGCTGACATGTGAAACATTCATGTTTCTAATTTAAATAAAAGCATATATTGAGAAAAAAAGAAATGTGAATGGGTCTATTAAAATTTCTGGTTGAAAAGTTCCTGTTTAAAATATTCAGAACTAAGTAAATATGATATTATATATTTAAAGAATTAGTAAATAGTTGGTTATCTCTTTCAGACAAATGAGTGTTCCCCAGTTTATTAATGCAGTCTCAAAAAGATAGTGCTAAAGGAAAAATAGTATCAAAGGTTGAGGGAAGGAGAAAATGCAGATAAATATTGCTCATGAAAATAAGCAATATTCACAGACAAATCACTGCAAATAAAATACAAAGTATAAAACAAATATAGTATGAGCAAGTGGGATTTATTTAGGCAAATAAATAAACTGATTTAGTATTTGAAACAGACTCACTAAATTTTAAGACACATGATCATAACAATTGATTCAGAAAATAAATTGAAATACACCCAAGCATCTCATTCATATTAAAACTGCTTAGAGAACTACTGAAGGAAAATTACTTTGCATTTATACAATGCTTACATATGTTCAGACACGGTGGTAAGTATCTGTAAGCCCATGACTCCATAAACTAACAAACACAGAAACAAGCAAACAAGACAGTCTATATAGTTGAGAATTGATTAATAAAGACTGTTCATGCCTAATAATTGGATTTTTCCCTGAAGTACAGAGAGTCATTTTCTTATGCCAAAATTAAGCATAAAGTTTAGTTTTTTCTTCCCTTTTCAATTAGGCAAAAAAAGTGTGAACAAGCAATAAACAAAAAAAGAAAGATATAGCTACATCAGGTTTTACTAGAACAAACAAAAATATTTCATGGTGAGACCCTGTCTCAAATAAATCAAGTTAAATGCATAAAATAAAACAGTTTGAAATAAAATAACGCACAATCCCAACAGATATACAGAAAAGCAAACCCAACCCCTAAATATAGAATTCACAAATGTGTTCAGCAATGCTATAAGGTTCAATACAAACACAAAATATCTCAGCATTTCTGTATGTTAATTAAATGAAAAGAAAATGACCTCCAGTGTACATTATTTATGGACACTTCTCCTCTTCCTCCTTCTCCTCCTCCTCTTCCTCCTCTTCCTCTTCCTCCCCCTCCTCATTTTTCTTCCTCCTCCTCCTCTTCCACTTCTTCCTCTTCCTCATCTCCCTTCCCCTTGTTATTTTTTTCTTTTTTTCTGGTACTGATGAGCACACAGAGGACAGAGACTACACTAAACTATGGTTTTCCAGTGAGATATACCTGGAATCAAATTGTAGATTTGATGCAAGCCCTGAAAAATGCCAATGACTAGCTTCTGTTTTTATGGACATGCAGAGTTCAGTGTAAAATAACTGTGGGAAGAAAAAAAATCAAATAATAGCTAAACCACATTAAAAGAAGAATAAAGTGAGAGGAATCCCTGTGCCCGATGTTAAAGTCTACCCAAGTGTGGAAATCACATGGTGCTGTACTGGAGAAGGGAGATACATGAGGTGAGCGGAAAGAGATACCAGATATATATATATATATATATATATATATATATATATATATATATATATCCTAAATTGGTTTATACAGATATGGAAAAGGAATTCTGTGGAGAAAGATTCTTCTTGTCCAACAGATTGTATTCCATTCATCTGTAGAAAAATCCACAGAAACTAAAACAAAACCTTCACTTAACCTTACACTTTATTCAGCAATTAAAAATAAACTTTAAATATGCGCCCAAGATGTGTCAAAGACTGAACTGAAGAATGACAATATAAAATTCTTAGAGAAAACACAGGAGACTTTTCTGAGATGTAGAACTTTAGATTACTCTAAAATTTCTTAAAATTCAAAATAAAAAAAACTAATTTCCAAAAACAAAAGAAAAGAAAAAGGAAAATAAAGGTAAAAGTGTAAACAACTAAATTTAAACCATAATTTTCTTGAAAGAGCCTCTGAAAAAGATTGAAATACAATCTAGAAACCAGAAGGAAATATTTGCAATCACATATACATATTAAACACAGGACTGCTATTTAAACTATATACACTTAATACTCACTTGTAATCATCACAATTTAGAGTGAGCCTTTAAAAAAAGGAAAATGAGGACAAAAGACATTCTGCACCATTCCCACTAGGGAGAGGAAACCAAGGGCATGGTGAGACAACCTCACACATTTTTCCAGAGTGGAGAAAATACAGCATAGTGCTGGCACCAACCACTGGTGAGCACACAGGGCAATTGTATTGTTATGTGCTACCATCTATAATGCAGAACACTGTGGCTACTCTGGAAAGCAGTATGCCAGTGACTTAGGAAGCAAACATTGGCAGCAGATCTAACAATTGGATTGTGTACTAAGCTCACATAAAGTAATAATTACATTGATACAAACTTGGACATAAATATTCATAGCAACTTCATTAAAAATAATCCAAAGTGGGTATCACACATGTGTTTCAACTAATGAATGGCTGAAAAAACTGAGCAACTGTATAGCATGGAATATAAGTCAGTGACAGGCAATTTATACACACAACAACACAACATGCATTTTTGCTGCATGACCACTGTTTTGTGTTCAATGGACAAGTCAACCAGATAAGGTTATCTGTATATGATTACAATTATATAGCATTGTGCATCTCTCAAATTGTAGAACCAGTATATCCATGGGTCAGAGTTAAGGACAGGAGGCTTGAGACAGGGAAGGATGTGACTTTCTATGAGTAACAAGAAGGTGAGAAATCCTCTTTCTTTCAATGGTTTCAGATAAGCCTGATCTAAAGTGAGTTTCAGGACAGCCAGGACTGCTTAAACAGAGAAAACATGTCTTGAAAAACACAACAAAGCAAACAAACAAGCAAGGAATATGGATACCCCACGATAATTTCTCCAGGACTATTATAACACCATTAAGCTGACAATGCCAATTAAAGATTGACTTTGGACTAACTCCTTAAAACAATTTCAAGAAGGCCCACTGAAATAATCTAGTCTCACAGACACTGCTCAGAACAGTTTCAAGGAGGCTACCTGAGATGATCCAACCTCACAGACTGTTCTAGCCAGGACTTGAGACACACCCTGGACTTTCCCATTATGCAGATTGGACAAAGATGATACAACTTGGGAGTTAACCCTAAGTTTGCCTTTCAGGATCCTCTAAAGATTCTGTCACCCCCAGACAGGAAAAAGTAACTTTAAGAACATGGTACCCACATTCCCAAGAGGTGGGGTGGGTGTTTTTTCATCATTCAGTGGGTTATACATATGTGTTATATATATGCGTACATACACAAAATGCATGTATGTGCACATATACACATTTTGATATATTCACAGACATTTATATATATATATACATAAGCAATGCATATGCACGCATGCATACATATACATACATTCACATGAATACATATATACATATACATATTTGTTTACTGCTTTCTAATTTTTAATTTTTAAACACAAGCTGGCATCAAAATCACGATTCTTCTTTTTACAGTCATGTGCCACCATGTGTTGTTGACACAAATATATAGGTGGCCATGAATGGTAAGTGAACTTTCTAATATTGAAAAACTAAAAATATTCCTATTAGAAAGTAAAATGTTATGCTTTATTCAGTTCTTACTATGGGACAAAAGAATGGAAGTGAATTGCATCTCTTTTCCCCATGGACTCAACTGGTTGATGTAGGGAATCACTTCACTTTCTGCTTTTCTGCAGATTCACATTGGTCCTAGAGAGTTACAAGGTAGTTAGTTACACCTACCAAAAGTTATACTATCCTAGAGGGGAAGCTTTAAGTAATCCAAGCATCTCCACGTGTTGCTGTGTGCATGCATACATAGGACTGGGTAAAATACCAATAGTTTCTTTAGCCTATGTTCAAATTTGAGGAAGAATTGAACAGAGGCGTCAGCTGAACACTTTTGCTGTGTGAGTCACAAATGTCATATATCATTAAACAAAAGAGAGACGACCTCACTGTTACGGTTTTCTTAGTATTTCATTCTTTCTCTTTAGTTCTTAGATGTTATGGAATAAGAAAAGACCTTCTGGTAGAATTGTCAAAGAAGGATTTGAAATAAAAAGGAAGAAGTGTCTGTCACCCAGCTGCATGGTGAAATTGAAGAATGAGAACATGGCAAGAACAACCTTTTGAGAAAGGGTCTTGCTGTATAGCTGAAGGTACCCTAAAACTCAGGGCTTTTCTTTCTCCTCGAGAACTAGGGTTAAAAAAGTGCACCATGCTATTCAGTTCTCCAAGTGAGACAAACTGCTTTTCAATTACATGAAGATTGCCAAATCAGTTTAGTGGTCCAGAAGGAAGCAGAAATGTAGCCAGAGCAGTTAGGGGAAACAACAAAATCTCCCTTGCTATTTCAGGAGTTGCTTGCAGTGACTCATATCTCTTAATCCTCATGACATATGAACTGGATAGAATTCCTGATCCTGTGTGCCAATCACTGTTGGTGAATGGTGGAGTTAAATTTGTGTCTACAAGGTTGGGATCTGTAATATGTGAGCACGCTGGGCTACATTTCATGTCATTGAGAGATTATGCCTTCTGTATCTCTCCTACTCTAAGAAAGATTTTCTTTAAAAAATCACAAGGTAAATTCCTGGTTTTATTGTAAAATCACTTTTACCTGAGTATGTCCAAGTTATACTTAATAATTTTGGCATAAAATTTCAATTCAAAAGAGAATGTAGAACAGCTTAAAAATATATAGCTTTTATTGTTTATTTCTTTTAGATATTTTTATAATGTGAAAATTATTACTCTAAAATGGATTTTTAAAACCTTTGTTCCACAATGTGAAATAAATAAAATTCCACTTAAAAATTACCTGAAAATTAAATTCAACTACTTTCAACACTTAATGAGTGCTTACCAGCAAAGGTGGTGATTTCATATATTCATTCATGTCACAGATCTTATGCCTAGAATACTGGCTTGTTTCCCTCATTGTCTTTGGAATGTGGAAACTATTAGAGGTTGTTGCTTGGGAAGGAAAACATGCCACAATATTTCAGGAATTGCAGGAGTTTATGCACAATACAGATGGAGTAATCAGATGGATTGCCACAGGCTTCTTTGTAATTTTTGTTGTTCTTAGTGTGAAGTTGTAAGCTTGGCATTTTATCATCTATCAGCTTGTTTTAGGATTTAAAAATGCTTATACACCATCTGCAGGATGATGGGAGCATACCCAGCATTGATATTTCTTGCTGAAAATAAATAGCAGGGGAACTAAGTTAGTAATGTCTTCATGTGGGGACTATTTGACAGCCTTATATATAGAAATTAAGCTTTAAAAGGTTTACAGAGCATAAAACACCGATGTGAATGATTTATTTTTGATTGTGAAGTTAGGAACTTTTAAGTTCTTAATCTCAAGTCATGTCTCTAATGCCCAGTGGGAATTAATTTCTTCATAGCTGCCATGGTTTGAATGTGCCCCCAAACTTCATGTGATTTCAAACTAATGTCCAGTTGGGAGTGCCAAGAGCTGGGGCCTTTCAGAGAGTTTGGGTCATGACTACTGCACAGTTAGTGATTGAATCTATGTCATTGTCACAAGAAAGTCTTCCTTATTGTGCTACTGAATTTGCTACAAAAGAGAGTTGGGCCTTCTCTTCCTCTCTAGACACTATATCACTGTCATTGAATGATGCATCCAGAATATCCTTACCTGGCATGGTCTACTTGACTTTTAACTTTCTAGATTATAGTATTGTAAGAAATAAATTATCTTTATTAATTCCCCAAGCCTAGGTGCCCCATTCTAGCAAAAAGGAGAATGAAGAAAATACTGACTACCTGTCCCCAGGCTTCTGCACACCAGGGTCTCTCTTCACTACTCAAAGTTAAGATTTTGTCATATGTTACTGATTCAAGGCTAATGTTGAGGTTTGAGGTGGGGCATGGAGCCATTGGAAACTTAGCTGGAATGAACCAAAGAGCTAAGTTGCCACGTCTCAGAGTAAATGATAAAAGCAGCAAACTCTCATTGAAAGAAGTAGGTCTTCAATCATGTCTAGAAATAGTGTAAGTAAGGAGCTAGGAGCAGAGACCATGCCAATGCTCTCTCCTTCATTTCCATTATGGAACTGCACAGGAATGGGGCATCCATGGTGCAGTAATCATAGGATACTCTTATCATGGAAGGGACCCAGGTAATAGGCTCAAGAGAGTTGTGGCTCTGAGGTTGTAGAGAAGCAAGAAAGAAGGCTAGGCACAGACAGAAAATCCTGTCCACTGAAACAGACTAGGAAAGTCTCTTATGTTCCTCCATCCCACACTCCAGGAACAAGGAACCTGCAAGTATCCTGAAGGCCCCTGAAGGACTTACGTTCATGGAGGGAATTTTTGTTTTATTTTATTGCAAACTATTTAAAATATTAATATAAGAGACACAATCTTGTTAATGGATGAAATGACAATGATAATTTCAATAAACAATCAATAGTTATAAATTCACTCACAACTAAAACACTAAAATTGTTAGCTGTTTTTCACTCTAGATCTTGACAAATATGCTCTAAATCTAGTAGCCTGAAGTATATTTTTAAGATTTAAGAAATAAATTTGGGAATATTGTAAGTAATTTATCTTATCAAATAAATTCTAGGTCCTTCCTTATAGTGAGATACTGGTGTGGGTAGTGGATAAGCGATATTTAATGGACTGAGGATCGGATGAAGAGCAGAGTGATTGATATACGTGTTAGTGCCAGGGTTTATCACATTTTTTAAGAATCATTGTGAACAGAAACAAACAAAATGAAGCTATTTTATTACAAGAGATTCAAAGAAACAATTTCAAACAGAATTAGACTAATGGGAACAACACCATGAAGCTATTAAGAAGATCCTGCAAGAAAGTCCCTTGGTGGCTGTGAAGCAAAGTGGAATTTCACAAACAAGACAAAACATACAATTCATAAAAAGGAAATGAGTGATGAATTGACCACACTAAAATGAGTAAAGTCTGTGGAAAAAAGTGCACAATGAATACAATTTAAACCCGCAGCACAGACTGGCAGTAGATATTAACAATGAACATTGCCACAAACAATTTAGGAGCCAAAGTACATAAGGCTTTCCTCCAAAACAATGAGAAAAGAATAAATAATCCGATGGAAATTGGGCAAGAGATGAATGAGCTAGTCTAAGAAGAAGAACGCAAATGCCAATAAACATGGAAAACGCTACTTCATCCCCTGACACAGAGAGACAGTGTTCAGCCCTGCATTGCCTTTATCTTCCAGAGATTAACACAGTGAAAACACAAGCCTCATTACTGCAGACAGAGGGGGAGGTGGAAAAATGCACATTTATTAAGGGGACAAGGCACAAGCATGTATTGATAAATTTGAAAGTAAATATTAAGTTGATATATTTTTAATGATCCAAAAAATACAAAACCATGCTTGTAAATCTGTGAATTTGAAGTTTCCACTTTTCATACATAAAGTAAATATTTGTATGAATATATGTATATTCATAAAAACAAAATGAAAATCACAAATGGCAGGTTATAGTGACTCCAGTCAGTCCTAAGGATGACAATATGATGGAAAGCAAGTAGAATCTTTTTTTCTTTAGAAAAGAGAAACAGGCAAAATATTACCATGAAATATATCTGTCTTGATGCACAAGAATGCTTATTATATATCCCTGCTAGTGTGTATTTATGATGCATAAATTAGCAAAATTATTCTAAATTTTAAATTTTAATATAAACAATAGTTATCATTCATATTTTCTTTCCTGTGGCAATGAATTCATAAAACAGCTTAATTTTACTATGGTTTATGGTTTAACAAGTTCTCTTAATAACCGAGGGAAATGATGATCTACAACAAATCATAAAACTGTTAGTTATGATTACAGGAAGACAGATCCTTGTCTTAGTTCATTGAACTTCTATTCTCCTAAGATACGAAGATGAGGAGCTCACACTGTCAATAAACAAAAGTGGATGCTGAGGAGAAATGAGAAAGTCATTTCTTGATGTCCTTGGTGCTTGGATCTTGCCACAAAACTTACATCCTCTTTGGTATCTCATTTGGCTGTGTCTAGCTAATTGTTAAAACTATAGGACCTATTCTGTCTCAGTTCTAGGCAACACTGACTCAGTGGTCAGTGTTCTTTAGACTTGTAACTTCTAAGTTTTAGGTTGTTTCAGCTTCCCTGTTATATTTCTGCAAGTATTAGACAGAGCAACCATTCTTGGTGAGTTCTGATAGTTTGGCTTTGATGGAGTAAGATCTCTAACAGTCTAAATTTAAACTTTCTGCCAAAGAAAGTCAACTAAATACCAGGAAAAACCTTGCTCAATAGCTGCCCAAACCATAATGATCAACAGTACCCTAAAGGATTCTCTCTAGCTATAGGCTATCACAGCATCCTGGGAATTAGGGAAAACCTTGGAAACAAGCTACAAGCTATATTGGACAAGTTCTCTGTCATGTGTCTGTTTATTTTCAATAAAGAGATGACAGTAGGAATACAGAGTTAAGAGTAATGTGGGTGATAGTAATACCTTCTCAAGAAGGGTTTTAATTAGCACTTAGCAATTATGTGGTATTTATGAAATGTTTACAAGAATTTTTTTCCAGTGAACACAGAACAACCCAGTTTTATTCTTCAACATCATTATATGTCCCAACCAAAAAGGGGAAACTGGCAAAAGGCTTCTTTATCATGATACAAGGAATAAACTGACTTTCTTAATTCTCCAAACATTGGTAACCACAGTTTAGACTAAATCTCTCATTATCTGGCCTTGAAGGTGATGAATAACCATACCTCAGACCAAGTCTCTTGCTATTTAAATGAGACATCCACAACTAAGACCAAACATCCTACAGCAGCCACACCTTAGACCTGTAGGTCTTATGACTTTAACCTTGGAAGAGTAAGGATAGTTTTTAACTCCCTGACCTTAAGCCAAGATGAAGCGTAGCCATTTTTATGGACCATGACAATTCCCCCTTCTAAATTTAACTAATTAATGCCTGTGCTTCTGTCACAGGACAAACTACTGGGTCTTCCTTAGGCTGCCTGGAGGCAAAAGATCTCACCCACCTTTGACTACCAGCCTCTGTAGTAATAAAGGTTAGGGGATAATGGGTAGCTTGATACCACACACCTCTGAGCCAACTTTTCATCAAGAGTTCACAAGCAAGCTTGATAATGCTAAGTAATGCATGTGCTTTTATGGCTACAATATCTCCTATTAAAGGAATAAAGTATGACCAAGATAAAATGTCCTTTTAAAATTGGTCTAGGATGTCTCTAGTAGTTTTAGCTATGTCAATATCTAAATAAGCCTTAATTACATTGTCTCCAATGACTCATTAGCATCATGTCATTCCTTTCAGAATGAGCTCTGACTTTTTTCATCCATAAACACTTACATAGTATACCATATGCTGCAAACATTAATAGTTCCAGTATGATTATTAACAATAGACACATAATTGGCTAGATTACATTCCTCATATTTTCAATTCAATCAAAGGACAATGAAATATATTTTTTGTGGTGGGTGAAGTAGGAGTAACTCCACAATTCTGAACCTTTTCTTTTTCCCTCTCTTAAAGCCCAATGTATTGCTGCTATTAATTTCCAAAGATAAGCTTGTTTACAAGAATTTATGGCTTGGGGTACATACTTTTTAGAAGGGCTTGTTTATCAAGTACGTACAGTCTCACATACGTTTTACAGAGTGTAATTTCTCATGAGCCTGAATCATATTCATCATGTGATTCTGGAGCATCCCAAACCTGTTGATACAATGTCAACGACATAACATGCCATGCAAAACTGAGTAATTGATTGACAAATCACCCTAATGGGCAAACTTGTGTCTGCAATTATTCCCCAACGACAGCAAAGCAAACCTCTCATGAGCAGATGATGTAAACAACCACAAATGATGACTGGAAAAGACATTTGCATTATTACACAATGTTGGATTATTATCAAAGAACTAACCTCAAACTTTTTTTTTCCAAAACCTACCCTGTGGTCTGAAGTATACATATAATGGTGGGTTAATTTTTACCATATTTTTTTTTACTTTTATACTTGATAAACTAAAGTAATTTAGAATAGCTGTATAGTTGTAGATTCATGAAAATCTCGAGTGTTACCAAGCTCCTACAGACCCTGCACTCTGCTGCTCATTTTATCATGACTGTGGAATGCTTAATGGAGCTAATGACCCATATCCCTCACAGTCTAAAAGCTCATGTCTTGCTGGAATTTCATTTGTTATTACTTAATTTCTGTTTTCTGTGTCAAGATACTGTGTTATGCTACAATTCTAAAGTGTCCTTCTGAGGTTCTTATTCTGAATGTTTTGTCCCCCATCTTGTGGCACTATTTTAAAAGATAAGGAGCCTTTAAGTGGTGGGTCCTAGCTGGTGGAAATAGGTCACTAGGAAAGGGCTTCTGGTTTCTGACCTGTGCTCTCTGTTTCCAGTCTACTGCAACCTCATGATCCTGTTCTCAACTCCGTGGTTGCAATGTTTTTTGGTACTGTGGATTGCAATCGTTCTGAATCCATGAACGAAATAACCCACTGCTCACTTCAGCTGTTCTTGTCAGATGTCTCATCATAATGACAAGTAACCAATTCCCCATAGCACATCTGCCCACAGTATCCCTTTAGGCAATTCCAGGGATCATGGTACATGTGCCCACAGCATCTCTTTTAGGCAACTCCAGGAATCAAGGTATATCTTTTCAAATTGCCCCCTTAATTATGTTCAGCTAAAGATGGCCTCTAAGTTTTCCTTGTATTGGGTGACTTATAGCACAGAGAATCCTGTCAAGAATTTTATAAAATAGCCTTACACTGGACTTACGTTAGTGTCTCTCTATTAGATTTGTGCTATAGAGTTGGTAGAGGTGAGGAAGCTTAGTGAAGTTATCGTCAACCCATTATATTAAAGGTATGTTTGAAGAACAAAGTTTATTGTTGAAGACTGTAAGCTCCCTTGTAAGACCAAGGAAGTGTCAGGTTTCTTACATAAACCTAATCTTTCTGTCTCCTTTGCATGTTATATGCTTTGAAACTACACCTAAATATAACCTAACTCATGGACACGTAAATTCACATTTGTGAGATTTTCTGTATTAGTCTGGATTCTCTAGAAGAGCAGAAATGAACATATATATCTTATCTGTATATGATTTATTAGAGTGCCATAAACTGCAATATAGCAGCGAGTCCAACAGTGACTGTCTACCAATGATAAGTTCCAGAATCTAATAATTATTCATTTGAGTAAGTCTCAGTTGGACTTCAGGGTATGCTGGAATCCCCGCAAAAAGACACTAATGCCAGTGAAGGAATGAACTTGCCAATGATAGCCAGAATAAGCAGGCAAAAAAGCAAAGACTTCCTTCTTCCTTGTCCTTTATATAAGCTGCTACAAGAAGGTGTGACCCAGACTGAAGATAGATCATCCCACCTCAAAATCTGTGGATTAGAGGTGGATCTTTCTACTTCAAATCATTTACTTAATATCTCACAGGTGTGCCTACCATTTGTAGTACCCAACACAGCTGCCTCTCATTATTTGTCTATATTATACCTCCACACTCAAAATATTTACTTTATATTTCAGGTTATAGCTCAATATATTATTTATTCATTTATTTACTATGTATCTGTTTATAAATATGCATAAATTCTTGTTTTATAACATAAGTTATCATTCAATAGTACTGCATATATACTGTTGTTCTAGTTGTTTTGGTTCAGCAGTTGTTGCCTTTATCCCATCATGGATCTTGCTATTGTGGGTGTGAACATTCCCTCGCATTCTTCAGGGTCAGCTGATCTATTTTGTTTCTCAACATAAAGTTCAACAGTTGCTTAAGTAATTCCCACTTGTTAATAGATAACTATATTTTAGACCCAATTCTGGATTCGGGGTGTATGCATTACTGCTAGGATTTGATACCTTTTATTTTCTTAGTGGGCAGAACTAGGGAATGCATTCATGTAGACTAAACTGTAAACAAGCATATATAGTTCTGCCCTTTTACTCTATTTCAAGGTACATATGAGCTGATAGTATTTCTCTCTCTCCAAGAAACACACGGTTTAATATAACCTAGTCAGAAACCTGATTTCCATTATCCACCAATATATTATTTTATGTGTTCAGTACTGGCAAATACACACAGTGATTTCAAAATGGTTAACCAGTTGCCCAGTGAGAAACAACCTTTTGTATTTGAGCAAAAGGAATTAAAAATAGCTTTTGTCTTAATCTTAAAGATATCACTAAATTTTTAAACTATTTTTATTTATTTAAATTATTTTATTTATTTAAATTAGAAACAAGCTTGCTTCACATGTCCATCCCAGTTCCCTCTGCCTCCCCTCCCCTCCTCTCCCACCTTCTACAACCCCCCCAACCCCATCCCAATCCCCACTCTGCTCCCCAGGGAGGGTAAAGCCCTCCATGAGAGATCTCCAAAATCTGTCATATCATCCAGGGCAGGGCCTAGGCCCTCCCCATAGATTGTGAAGTTCTCCTCATTGACATCCAAATTTAGGGCATCTGAATCAGTCCCATGCTGGCATCTCAGCTATCATTCTGGGGTCCAAGAACTCCCTGTTATTCAAGTCAGCTGCTTCTGTGGGTTTCACCAGCCAGGTGTTGACCCATTTGCTCATCACTCCTCCCTCTATGTAACTGGGTTTCAGGAGATCAGTTCAGTGTTTAGCTGTGGGTGTCTGCCTCTGCTTCCATCAGCCACTGGATGAAGACTCTATGAGGGCATATAAGGTAGTCATCAATCTCATTATAGGGGAAGGGCTTAAAAGTAGCCTCTCCACTATTGTTTAGATTTCCAGTTGGTGTCATCCTTGTAGATCTCTGGAAATCTCACTAGTGCCAGATCTCTTCACAAACTTCTGACTTCCTCTATTATGATATCTCTCATCCTGCTCTCCTCTATTCGTGTCCTGACTCAACCTTCCTGCTCCCCCATGTACTTCTCTTCTCTCATAACTTTCTTACAGATCCCTCTCTAAAACTCCAGGGTCTCAAGGTCTCAATCCACTCAGAAGATCCTGTCCCATTCCCCTTCTCCAGAGTACCATGAATATTTCTACTAGTGTCCTCCCTGTTTCCCAGACTCTGGTGTGGTGGAATTGTAGGCTGGCACGCCCCTGCTCCATGTCTGAAATCCATATATGAATGAGTACATACCATGTTTGTCTTTTTGTGACTGGGATACCTCACTCAGGATGGTTTCTTCTAGTGCAAATACACACAGTGATTTCAAAATGGTTAACCAGTTGCCCAGTGAGAAACAACCTTTTGTATTTGTTGTTGTTTTTTTCTGCTCAGATGTATGCCATTGTGTAGATGTACCATATTTTCTCTATCCACTCTTCAGTTGAGGGGCATCTATGTTGCTGCCAGGTTCTGCTTATTACTAATAATACTGCTATGAATGTAGTGGAACAGATGTTCTTGTATGAATGTGCATCTTTTGGGTATATGCCTAAGAGTGGAGTTGCTGTGTCTTGTGGTAGGTTTATTCCCATTTTCTGAGGAATCTCCATACTGATTTCCAAAGTGACTGTACAGAGTTGGCACTCCCACCAGCAGTAGAGGAGTGTTCCCCTTTCTCCACATCCTCTCTAGCGTAAACTGTCATTGGTGTTTTGATTTTAGTCATTCTGACAGGAGTAAGATGGTATCTCACAGTTATTTTGATTTGCACTTCCCTGATGGCTAAGGATTTTGAGCACTTTCTTAAGTGTCTATCAGTCATTTTAGACTCCCCTATTGAGAATTCTCTATTTAGTTCTGTACCTCACTCTTTAATTGGATTATTTGGTGTTTTGGAGACTTGCTTCTTGAGTTCTTTGTAAATTTTGGAGATCATCCCTCTATCAGATGTGGGGTTAGTGTATATCTTTTCCCATTCTGTGGGCTGTCTTTTGTCTTATTGATTGTATCTTTGCTTTACAGAAGCTTCTTAGTTTCAGGAGGTCCCATTTATTAATTGTTGATCTCAGGATCTTGTACTACTGGTGTTATGTTCAGGAAATGGTCTCCTGTACCAATTTATTCAAGGGTACCCCCCACTTTATCTTTTAAGAGGTTCAGTGTGGTTGGATTTATGTTGAGGTCTTTGATCCACTTGGACTTAAATTTTGTACATGATGACAGATATGGATCTATCTGGACTCCTCCACCTGCCAGCATCTAGTTATGCCAGGACCATTTGTTGAAGATGCTTTCTTTTTTCCATTGTATAATTTTAGCTTCTTTGTCAAAAATCAAGTGTTTGTAGATGTGTGTATTAATATCAGTGTTTTCAATTCAATTTCATTCATCTACCTTTCTATTTTTGTGCCAATACCAAGGTGTTCTCAGGTCTATAGCTCTATAATAGAGATTGAGATCAGGAATGGTAATATTATTAATTTCTAAAATTACTCAGGGGCCCCTTTCTCATCAATTTCTTCAGTGAAGATATATATTTTACAACACAATCACAATGACATTAGATTATATTTATAGCCTTATTTCCATCCCAGCATTTTCAGATGCTGTAGCTGATTTTTCTAAATTTGTATGCATTATTGTTCATGTTTGAGTTGTAAAAATCTATGATGTATTTGGAGAAATGCAACATTTCCCATAGCTGCCACTACAATTAATTTCAAAATACTTCTGAAAACCTAACATTATGATCTTCAGCACATTTGCTCTTCATTATCTCCAATCCCTAGTGATTACTATTATGTTTTGTTCCACAAAACTTGATTCCAAGGTTTTGCCATCTCCAAATGCCATATAAAGGGAGGAACAACTTTTTTACTTATCATAACTTATGTAATATCTGAGTGATAGTACAATAATTTGCATTACTGTGTAGCATTCCACCATATAGATGAACAATGATTTGTATAGCTATTCACTCACTGGAGGGCTTCTTAATTTCATGTAGTTTTCAGTGGTTGTGAATGCTGTTGGCAAAAATATATATGTAGAGAATTCTGCACATGAATAAGTTTGAAAATAAGGTGTATTAAAATTGAGGTGCGAAAATGCTAGACAGCATGATAAAATTATGTTGAGCTTCTTAAGAAATTCTTCCTATCTATCAAAGGAATTTGTTTCACATTTTTTGTCTAACAATGAATGAACATTCTTATTATCTCACTTCTTCACTAGCATTTGGTATAGCTGCTTTCAATTTCCTCTTAATTTCATGCTGCCTGCCATTTACTTATATTCTATAATGACATCTGTCAAGGTCTTTGGTACATTGTCCAACAGAGTTGTATCTTTCCCTATTATTTGTATATTCTAGAATGAGCCTTTTATTAGATAAGAGTTTGGTAAATATTTCTCCATAAACTGTGGCAAGTGTTCACAGTATCTTTCAAAATGGCATAGTGTTAAATTTAACCAACTCTAAAATAATTTCTGTGTGCATACCTAGTGCCTTGTTGTACATAAAACTCACCACAATACAGTCTGAAAAGTTGCCTTGTGTGTTTTTCTTCTATAAATTTTATCAATGTGAATTTCTTATACACATTTTTATGGCTCTTCATCCTGAGATGCTCAGGTAATATAACATCTTTCCTCTTGAATGATAACTATTCACATGCATTTAAAGCTATGCTTTGAACCTGTCTTCCTCTTGGCTGGGATCGGGCTCCCCAAATTGTGACACTTGAGCATTCAGCACCATGGTCAGAGCCCCAAATCAAAACAAATCTAAGGAACTGTTCAGAGGCCACAAGCAAAGGTACGGTCTTTGCCTGCTTTCTAAAATCCAAAATGTTGTATAGGAGTTCAGTGTAAATTCTGGACTGTGACCTGATGGTTGCAATGATTCAACAAGCGTAGTCTGGTGATGTGCTCTGCTTTCTCTTTTCACACGTAATTGTCCAGATGTTTATCTGCGCAGTCGAGTAATTTAGATTATTTTTACTACTTTTTATTCATGTAGCTACTATGTATACCACATATTTTACGAAATAGAATTCCCAACTAGGTAGAGAAATTAATCTTGTCTATTTTGTATACGTCAGTGTGACATGTAAGCATATGTCACTCACATGACAGTTCTGTGTTACAAAGCTTGTCTGCATAACTTAAAGTCAAAGGTCCACGCAAATTAAGAGAAGCCTTTCAAGTGTAGTTTCAACAATTCAAGGGTTCCATGTGGTCTCTAGGTGAATTATTCTTTTCTGCACTGTTTAGATATATATGTCTTCAGGTACTGCACAGAACGCTAAATACTGAGATTAATTAAAGCTTAGTTGATGGAAGTAGTATTTCATTGTCTCTGTCTTCTATGATCAGGGCTGATCTGTTCCTTGAAGGAGTCAGTCCTATTTTGCTTTCTATTTATGCAGCTCACTTTACCACTTCTTAGATAGATTTATCACCCATGACAGCCATGGAATAAAATCCCATTTGTGCTAATCACAGCAGCTTTAGAATATGTTTTTAGAAAAGGATTCCCCCTCCCCCCAAAAATAGTATATGTGGCAATACTAGTGTTATACTGAGGATTCTAGTGCCACCTTTTCTCCTACATGGAATGAGACTCACTCATGGATGAAGATAAGGAAAGCAAGAGAAAGACTCAGTCTTCTACTTGAGGTTATGTTTAGAAACAACAGATTTATACCTTTATGATCTAGCTATTTTAAGCTAATACATTTCTAGTTAGTAATGTAAGTAAGTAAATAGTTCCTTTTTGTACAAAAGGAAGACTCTCAGCCAATAGAAATCTATTCCATTGTGTTTATGTTTCAGTAAAAGAGGACAAAACAAAGGTATTTGTCAAAAATCCTGTAAGTAATTATTTATAGTAGCTGAACTGGGATTAACAAATACTACTTTTGTTATACACTTGATAGGCAACTATTCTCATCACACAGTTTATGGACTAACGATGTTTAATGTAGTTGTATGCTATGGAGTAAGACAGATATTTCTCCACATGATGCATGCAGGTCTGATTCTGGCAATGAAAGGTTGCAGAAATTGGACATCACAGTTATGTTACAGAAAAATCATTATGCTGGCAATCAGTCATAAAGTGTTTTGCTACACTGTCCTCATGTGATATTCGCTATTGCTACATACTACTTGACAATTGCCATAGTCTGCAAACTATAGGCTTATGAAATTTGGTAAAGACTAACAGTAATGTCATGATCACCATATCATGACACTGACTACACAAATCTAAGACAATAAACAAACTTTCTTTGGGGGTGTGGTTCAAGAGAGGTTTTCTCTGTGTAACAGATCTGGTTGGCCTGGAACTCACTCTGTAGACAAGGCTGGCCTTGAACTCACTGAGATATGCCTGCCTCTGCCTCTGCCTCTGCCTCTGCCTCTGCCTCTGCCTCTGCCTCTGCCTCTGCCTCTGCCTCTGCCTCTGCCTCTGCCTCTGCCTCTGCCTCTGCCTCTGCCTCTGCCTCTGAGTGCTGAGTTCTGATATTAAAGGCATGCACTACCACTGACTAGATTGACAAGCATTCTTATAAGTATCAGCATGGAAACTTCATATGTATCTATAAATACTGTGTAACTTATAATGAGAGATCCCTAATAGATGGTATATTTTGTTTGAAGTTGATTTCAGTTGCAACTTCAGAATTCAGTTGACTTTTAACATTTTAACTTACTGAATGAATAAGTGAATAGGTTAGTTAAATATCTACCCATGGTATAAACTTTTGCACTCGAATTATTTTAGTGAAATACAATCTATCTAAAGGAAAGAGTGGAATGATTGATGTGGTCAAGGTATGTTTTAGAACCAGAGTTCAATATTACCACTCACTTTGAGTTCAGTTTTCACATTTGGAATATAAAGAAACAAATAACCAAATGTATCACTACTGTCTTGCAGGCTGCTGATAGAATGGCCTATTAACTTCTGTTTACATTATTCAGCCACTTTTCTATTATGATGTCTTCCAACTTCTTCTAAGGAACTACATGATCAGTAACTTCTATACTAATTAGCTATCTGTTAGCATGATTAAATGCAATCACCAAAGACTTATAGGGGAAGAGTTTATTTTGGCTACAGTTCCAGAGGGAGTTGATAATGGCAGAAGAAACATGGCAGCAAAAAACTGGAGAAGGAAGGTGAGAGATTACACTTCTTTTTTTCCCCTTATTTAAAATTTAAATTAGAAACAAGATTGTTTTACATGTCAATCCCATCTCCCTCTTCTGCCCCTCCTTCCCTGCCCCCCACCAATCCCTTATCCCATCCCCTTTCTGCTCCACAGGGAGGGTGAGGTCTTCCATGGGGGATTTTCTTTTTTTTATTATTTTAATTTTAAATAGCTTGTTTTACATGTCAATCCCAGTTCCCTCTCCCTCCCCTCCTCCCTCACCTCCCCACCCTCCCCCCCCCCAGCCTCCCACCCTATTGCCAATTCCTTCCACATAGGGGATATTTAGAGTCTGTCATTTCACTCGGGGCAAGGTCCAGGCACTCTCCTAAGAGTCCAGGCTGAGAGAAAGAAGTTTTACTTCTTTCTTCCCAGTTTGTATCCCTTGATCTCCTTTAGTTGTCTTATTTCTCTAGCAAGAACATCAAGTATGATATTGAAGAGATGTGGAGAGAGTGGACATCCTTGTCTTGTTCCTGATTTTAGAGATATCACCTTGAGCTTCTGTTCATTTAGTTTGATGTTGACTGTAGGCTTGCTGTATATTGCCTTTAATATGTTTAGGTATGTTCCTGTTGTCCTTGATATCTCAAAGACCTTTACCATGAATGAGTGTTAGATTTTGTCAAAGACTTTTTCAGCATCTAGTGAGATGATCATGTGATGTTTGTTTTTCAGATTGTTTATATGGTTGATTACACTAATAGATTTTTGTATTTTGAACCATCCCTGCATCCCTGTGATGAAGCCTATTTGATCATGGTGTATAATTTTTCTGATGTTTTCTTGGATTTGATATGCCAGTATTTTATTGAATATTTTTATATCAATGTTCATGAGGGTGATTGTTCTGTAGTTCCTTATCTTAGTCGTGACTTTGTGTAGTTTGGGTACTAAGGTAATTGTAGCCTCGAAAAAAGTGTTTGGCAGTGATCTCTCTGTTTCTGCTGTGTAGAACAATTTGAAGAGTATTGGTATTAGCTCTTCTTTGAATTTCTGGTAGAATTCTGCACTGAAACCATCTGACCATCGACTTTTTTTAGTTGGAAGATTTTGATGGCTGCTTCTATTTCTTTAGGAGCTATAGGTCTATTTAAATTGTTTATCTGCTCTTGATTTAATTCTGGTAAGTGTTATCTATCAAGAAAATCATCCATTTCCTTTAAATTTTACAATTTCCTAGAGTACAAGTTTTCAAAGTATGACCTGATGATTCTCAGAATTTCCCCAGTGTCTGTTGTTATGTTCTCCTTTTCATTTCTGATTATGTCAATTTGCATGTTCTCTCTCTCCCTTTTAGTTAGATTGGATAAAGGTTTGTCTATCTTGTTAATTTTCTCAAAGAGCTAACTCTTTGTTTCATTGACTCTTTGTATTGTTCTCTTTGTTTCTACTTTGTTGATTACAACTCTCAATTTGATTATTTCCTTGCTTCTACTCCTCCTGGGTGAGTTTGCTTGTTTTAGTTCTAGAGCTTTCAGGTGTTCTGCTAATTCTCTAGTGTGACTATTCTCCAGTTTCTTCATGTGGGCACTTAGTGCTATGATCTTTTCTCTTAGAACTGCTTTCAGAGTGTCCCATAGGTTTGGGAATGTTGTGTCACCATTTTCATTGAATTCTAGGAAGTCTTTGATTTCATTCTTTGTTTTTCTTTATTCAGGAGTGATGCAACTGAACATTGTTGAATATCCATGGGTTTGTGGGGTTTCTGTAATTTGTGTTGTTGTTTAATTCTAGTTTTAAGTCATGGTGGTCTGATAACATACAGGGGCTTATTCCAATTTTTTTGTATCTTTTGAGGTTTGCTTTATTGCCAAGGAAGGGGATGCTGAGAAGATGTTATGCTCTCTTATGTTTGGATGGAATGTTCTAAAGATGTCTTTTAAACCCAATTGGGTCATAATTTTTGTTAGTTCCTTTGTTTGTTTGTTACGTTTCTGCCTGGTAGTCCTTTCCAGTAGTGAGAATGGGGTGTTGAAGTCTCCCTCTATAAGTGTGTGGGGTTTAATGTGTGTTTTGAATTTTAGTAATGTTTCTTTTTTTTTTTTTTGGTTTTACGAGACAGGGTTTTTCTGTATTATTTTGGAGGCTGTCGGTCCAGCCTAGCCTCGAACTCACAGAGATCTGCCTGCCTCTGCTTCCCTAGTGCTGTGATTAAAGTTATGCACCACCACCGCTGGGCAGTAATGTTTCTTTTATGAATGTGGGTGTCTTTGTATTTGGGGTATAGATGTTCAGAATAGAGACTTCATCCTGATGGATTTTTTCCTATGATGAATATGAAATGCCCTTCTTCATCTCTTTAGATTAGTTTTAGTGTGAAATCCAATTTGTGAGACGTTAGACTAGCTATACCTGATTGCTTCTTAGGTCCATTTGATTGGAAAATATTTCCTCAACCCTTAACTCTGAGGTAACGTCTGTCTTTGAAGGTCAGATGTATTTCTTGTATACAGCAGAAGGATGGATTTTGTCTTCATATCCATTCTGTTGTCCTGTGTCTTTTTATAGTTGGGTTAAGACCATTGATATTGGGGAATATTAATGACCATTGATTGTTGATTCTTGTTTGTTTTGGATTTGCTTTTGATGATGTTATTGTGTGTGAATTTGTTCCCAATTTTGGCTTTTGGTAAAGTGAGATTATCTACTGCCTATGTTTTTGTGAATGTAATTTCATTGGGTTAAAATTTTCCTTCCAGAACTTTCTGTAGGGTTGAATTTTTAATTCCTGATCATTTACTCAGCTTGTCTATTTTCAACATTCCCTCGGTTTGTGGTTTATTTATTGTCTCTATTCAAGTTTTCAGATCTTGAACTGTTTGAATTTTGTTTCCTTCACCTGTTTGATTCGTTTTTTTTCTTTGCTTTCTTTAAGACATTTGTTGATTTCTTGCATTTTTTGTTTTTTGTTTGTTTTTTATTCTATTTCTTTAAGGGATATTCTCATATCTTCTTTGACATCCTCTGTCATTTTTATGAGGTCATTCTCTTCTGTTTCATCTGTGTTGGGATGTTCAGGTCTTGTTGGTATAGTGTCCCTTCCTAGACTCTGATGGAGTCATATTTGTTTTTCTGTTGTTGGCTCTGTTTTCATATTGTCATCTTCTCATCACCTCTTCCAATGGGATTTCATGGGGTCTCTTCCTCTCCTGTTGGGTACAGGTCTAAGGTTCTCTTCCGGAGAGTCCAAGTAGGTCCAATACTCTGATAGGTCTCATGATGGGTACAGGTGGATCTGAGACACTCTAGACAAGGGACAGACACAGAAAGTTTGAAGCAGGAGCATGTTACGAGTTAGGGCCCCGAGCAGAGGCCACACTCACCTCAAGAGAGGGCAGGGGCAGAGGGAGACCAAGACTGAGGTGTGGCTAGACTGACTATGGTCATTTCTGGCAGGGCAGGTCCACTCTAGGCATGGAACAGGCCCAGGAAGATCAAAACAGGGGGATGTTGGGAGTTGGGGCTCTGACTCACCTCAAGCACAGGGTGGGTGTGGAGGGGGGGCACAGGGTGTTGATGACTTTCACAATAGTTTGTGTCTAGGTTTTGCCTATTGTGTTTTCAGAAAATAATTATTAGCAAAGGGAGAGAAGACAACAGGGAGCATGTAGAATGCATCTTGTTTCCCTATGTGGAAAAATAGCCACCGAGTATTCCTGACTTTTTTTCCCATCATGTTTCTCACCTGAATTAAGGGTTTGATCTGTTAACACTGAACCTCCATTAACATATAATATCCATCTTAACAGCCACCTAAATGCAGCATCTTAAGTTCTTCCTGCATATGTGTAGCTAAACAGGTCATCAAAGCAAAATTCACACATTTCACTTCGCTTAGTTCCTTTAGTTCTGCGGCACTTATATTTTATATACTGTTATTTCCCCATATTGCCTTCTGTGTATTTTCTTCTGATTTATATGTCACTATTCTGCCATTTTGTAGCTAATGATCTTGTATTTATTTATTTTTTATTTGCTTGTAACCGTAAGTTCTAGACATTTATCTTAATTTGACTTTGCATTACTTAAGGTTTTAATTTCATTTTTCTGTCACTGAACATATTAATAATAACAAATATGATTTTGTCAAAGTCTGTTTGTGGTCTTACAAATCTGAAGCACCTGTTCTCCTACAGTATCTTAGCATTCTTCCTCCAGGTTGACTTAATCTCTTCATCTAAATAGTTCCTTAAAGTGTGTGTGTGTGTGTGTGTGTGTGTGTGTGTATGTGTGTGTATGCATGTGTATGCACTTGTATATTGTATGTATGTGTGTATACATGCTTGTGCAGGTGTGTTCTCCTATGCTTGCCCATGTTGAGGCCAGTAGTTAATTTCAAGATTTCTTGCTCAATTGATCTTAATCTTACTTTTTGACACAGACTTTCTTAGTAAACCTAGAATTCAATGATTCAACTAGATTGGCTAGCTAGAAAAATCCCAGTATCCACCTGTCTCTGGCGCCCTAGCACTCATGTTGTAGACATTGCAGTGAACCATCTGGCTTTTATATGGATTCTGAGGTCTAAACTCAGGTCCACACACTCAAGTGGTCAGCACTTTGCTCCTGGCATCATCTCCCCAGAGTCTTAAATTGATTTTGTTCTGCAGAGGATATTCCCTTGAAAACTGATTTGTGAAATAGCTTGAGAACTCATTTGATAGTAATTTACTTCAGATAAGATTTTTGTAGCTCATTGTTTTTGGCATTGAGAGAGCATTGATGTTTGTCTCAAAGATTACTTTAATCAAGTTTCATGAACTAAGCTTGTTTACAACCAACCTACAGTCTTTAAGGTGAAAATTTAAAATCATGTAGGTTACAAGTCTTTGTGCTTCAAATAAGTCAGCTTTCAACCTGGTTGGGCTTTGAGACAAGTATTATTAAACAAAAATCAACCTTTCATACTTGTGGAAGGAGATGAAGAACTGAAGAGAAGAGAGGAATGACAAGATTATTGAGTCAACAACCACTTCAGTGGTAAGATAACTATCACTAGACACCAAGCAGTACTGTAAAGGGTTAGCTGATGGATGAATGATGGTGAAGTCCTGTGTATATGTCAATAAAGCATTGTTGGCCAATAGGGAAGCAAGATAGATGGGACTAGGAGTCGAAGAGGACTCTGGGAAGGAGAAACACAGGGAGTCATCATGTAGCTGCCATAGGGGTAAGAAGTCTGGACCCTTTTCTCTGGTAAGAGAAATACTTAGATTAACAATTATGGAGTAAATACTTAAGTCAGAGCTAGCCAATAAGATACAAGCAAGGTCAACAGCTTCATAATTAATACAGAGTCTTGTGTGTTATTTAGGGACTACAACGTGGCAGAGCCCAGGAAACTGGTGGGGAAAAACCAAAGTGGCTGGCAAGGAAAAGGCTTCACTCAAAAGATGAATCTGCAAAGAAGTAAGAGATGGTTTTAAGATCGTCATAATGAGCTGGGAGTTGGTGGCAGATGCCTTTAGTCCCAGCACTCTGGAGGCAGAAGCAGGCAGATCTCTGTGCATTTGAGGACAACTTGGTCTACAGAGTGACTGCCAGGATAGGCTCCAAAGCTATACAGAGAAACCCTGTCTCAAAAAACAAAACAAAAAGACTGTCATCATGAGCTTTTATCTATGTACTTGCTTCTTTTTTTTAATTTTAAATAGCTTGTTTTACATGTCAATCCCAGTTCCCTCTCCCTCCCCTCCTCCCACACTCCCCTTCCCCCCCACCCTCCCACCCTATTGCCAAATCCTTCCACATAGGGGATATCAGAGTCTGTCATTTTACTCTGGGTAGGGTCCAGGCACTCCCCTAAGAGTCCAGGCTGAGAGAGCATCCCTCTTTGTGCTATAGGCACACGAAGACTGTTTGTATACCAGGGATAGACACTGATCCACAGCTCAGGGCCCCATAGGTTGCCCAGGCCTTCTTGCTGACACTCACATTTGGGGGGTCCAGATCAGTCCCATGCTGGCCTCCCTGCTGTCAGTCTGGGGTCCAAGAGCTCTCCCCTGTTCAGATCAGCTGTCTCTGCTGGTTTTGCCAGCCCATTCTTTGCCAATTTGCTCATCACTCCTCTCTCTCTGTCACTGGGTTTCTTGGGTTCAGTTCAGTGATTAATTGTGTGTTTGCTTCTGCTTCCATCAGTCACAGGATGAAGGCTCCCGGATGGTTATAGACATCAAGTTCATTATCAGGAATGGGCATTTAAGGTGGTCTCTCCACTATTGCTTAGCTTGCCAATTGGTGTTATCCCTTTAGATCACTCGAGGTCGCTCTGGTGCCTGATCTGTATTCAATCCTATGATTCCCTCTTCTTTAACTTCATACATGAGCACTGCATAGGCATCACTCCCACCCTGATCCAGTCCTATGTTCCCTCCTCAAAAATTCATCTCTTCTTCAATCATTATTTTTACATATATATGTGTGTACATAAGTACAACCTACTGAGTTAACTTAACTGTTGTGGTATATACATCTATATATGGTTGATAACTTGGGATTGAACAATTTATATGGGAGTTTGTCCCTGGAAATGGCTAACTTTTATTCTCTCTTCAGGCACTGATCACCTTTAGCTCTTCCTCCTGGGGTGGGGCCATTTGAAATTTCCCTTCCCTGTATTGGCATATCAACTAGTATTGTCATTATGCTATTCTTGGTCAGGCTTCCCTGTCTTGGTCTTCTGGCTTTTAACCTCATTCACCCTCATCATCCACAATTTTTTGGGGGGGCCTTAGGTGTAGGTGTAGGGATTGCCTTAGAGATGTATCAGTTGTGGCTGGCAAAGCTACAGTTGCTTATTCTCTGCATTTTGACCATCATGTGACTCTTTGTAGTAGTCTCTATATGTTGCAAAAAGAAAGCTTTTTAGATGATGGGTGACAGCTGTGCTTGCTAATGAGTGTAATTATACAGAATACAGGAGAAATTATATTGGCTTGAGCAAATTTGAGTGGAAAGTTCTCCTGTAGTGTCTGTAGCATCTCCAGACACAGGTGGTTGGTTAGGTTTACAGTACCAGGCATGAATTTTCTACTATTGAGCAGGCATTAAATCTAATTAGACATCTATTGGTTACCCGCAAGATAAAAGTGCCACTATTGAACCACTGTGGATAACATTATTATGGTTTGAAGGTTTTGCTACTGGTTGCTTTTCTCCCTTGGCAGCTTATATAGCTTCTTCTGATACTATGACAGCTGGGGCTTCAGAGAGGAGAGACCCTATACTCATAAATCATCCTATGCTATTTCTGTAAAATACTATAAAAGGAAAATTTTGTAATAACAGAAAAATAAATGGGAATAATGAATTAACAAACTAATCATTTTCTCCCTATGTTTCTTCTCCAATCACTTCAGCAGACATAAATGCCTGGTCCAACCAACTAGAGGAATCTCTGAACATTTAGTCTGTGTGAGCTCCACTTAATTATCAAGATGCAGCACAGTGGTGAATCTGTGTCCAGGTGGTTTCATAACTTATCTATGGTTATAGAATCAGATTTATCCCACATGCCTTTGTTTGGGTTATGCCCCTAGAAGTTCCCCTGGTAGGAATCCTGAAAGTGTATTACTTTATTTTTTTATATTTTCAGTCAGGTTTTAGTAGACCAGACAGGCAAGAAATGAGTTTTCTATAACTCTTCGTTCTTGCCAGGAAATCTCTGTGTTGGCTACCTTACTGTCTTAGTATTAATTCTGTCCATTTTTCCCCAGCTGGATGAATTCCTTCCATTTCAGGTTAGTGAGTTCAAGGACCTTCCCCAAGTCCCAGGGCATGGGTTTTCACCTTGTTCAGTGCAAAGTTTCTAACATTCTCACAAATGTGTCTCTGTGCTCCCTGAAGTAAAGTCACATTGAAGAAACCTACCATCTGCATTTCACATGTTCACGAATCCATTTTGCCCAATGTACTTTCCATTTGGCAGACTTGTTAGGAAATTCGATATTAGAGACGAAAATAGCAGGTGTTGGATCCAGAGATATTGAGTTTGAACCCTGGCTTTACCTTTTAACAGTGAAGTGACGCTGTGGAAAACATTTAATATTTTTCATGAAGCTTAATGATTCAACAGTCTGTAAGTATTCATATCTCCTATCAACAAAAGACTAGCCTTAGCGCTAGTCTCAAAGCCACCTAACCCTAACCCTATCAATTATTTCTTCAGCAAATCCTAGTCAGTGTGTTACCTATAACTTCTGAAATGTAATATTTTATACTTTCTACACCTGTAAATAGTTCTTAATTGTGGAACTGATTTTACTTCCCTTATGCAATTCTCAGGTTTCCTATTTTCATAAAATTGTGAGTATTTATAGTGAATACTTCATTATGTTATCTAGTATAGAATTTCCAAAACATTATTGTTTTAATTTTTCCTACTTATAAAGGAAAATATAGATGCTTTATTAAGTAGGCTAGGGACAGCCTAAAATATTGCTAAACTCTATGACATTTTGAAAAACATTCTTTAAGTTCCAATTATTTGCAATTGAGTTAGCCAGTGCTTTCCAAACTTTTAATTAAATAGTGCACCTTAAAAATTAAATGTAACTATAGTTTTGGAGATGACTATCTTAGCTCAATGGATTATGTCTTGAGGGAGTCTCAGATTCTTACCGATCATTTACATTTCTTAAGGTTTCAACATACATACCTATACAATTCTTTTAAAGTTAAATGCCCTTTGTTATGTCTAAAAGGCATATAGGAAATTCCTGATTCTTCTCTTTCTGGTTTGAATGTCTTTCTTCATTTTGCAGGTCTTTATTTAGTTTCTTTATTTTAAAATGCATTTATTTATTTACTCTGCATGAGTGCATGCGTGCGTGCGTGCATGCGTGTGTGTGTGTGTGTGTGTGTGTGTGTGTGTGTGTGTGTGTATGTGCTGTGGAAGTGTAAGTTAGAGGGCAACTTGTAAGAGTATCTCTCCTTGCAACATATGTGGGTGCCGGGGATAATACTGAGGTCACCATGATTGGTGGCAAGTGCTGTTACCTGTTGAGCCGCCTCGCAACCTGCCTTTCAGCTTCTTCATAATCTTTATTTCCTCACTTTGTCATTGACACTGATGCATGTCATCTGTCTTGAGGGGATGACATAAGTGAAGCAGAACCCTTATGAGTGAAATGGAACAGAAATCAAGGGGTAGATCTCAGCTCACTAGAAGAGATGGCTGCCTCTTTGTCTGTGGGTGGCCCTGGGATTGCTATAGGTTATGATTAGTGGAAACACACCTGGACAGGAGCAGGAAAGAATGAAGACAAATTATAATCAGAGGGGGTTTCAAAGCTGAGGTGTCTGTAAACCGAAGGATGCACCAGAGGCTATATGGAAAACCTGGGAATGCATGCCATGTTCAGCAGCACCTCCAGCCTTGCCCATGAAAAGGCTGTCACCGCATGCTACTGCTATGGCTTGGATATGTTGAGTGTTCTCCAAAGGCACATGGGGAAAGACACTCCAAGATGGCAATGTTGGGGATCATTAAGAGGTGGGACCTCTAAGGAAATTGCGGCATAACCCCAACTCCCACAAGACGATATTTTACAGTGGGTTTTGTGTCACATTGGACTCCTATGCCTCTGGATAACTCAAGGACTATGATACAATTTTGCATGTCTCAGGACATAAAAATATATTTCTCTAGTCATCACTTCATTTCCTTATCAAATACTACAAGTGAGTGGCCTGGAGTCTATGTTTTATTTATTAGAGATGAATTATCAACAAAGCTAAACTCCAGGCCAGACAGCCCCAATCAGGAGATTTCTGACATTTGACAATAGGAATTAGCAAATCTTTGTTTGGTAGAAGGCCAGAGAATATCTTGTTGCTTAGCCTTTTATCTCTACCCATTGGGTACCAGTATCAAAGCCTGGCTACAATTATCAAACTTCTGCAGATATTGACAAACAATTTCTTGGGGCCAGGGCTCAGAGCAGGAACAATTTATCCCTAGTAAGAATCACTAGTGGAGCAATCATTTCATTTACAGGAGCACAACCTCTCTTCTTGTCAAGCACTGTCTGTGTAGCAAGAATATTGTTTTTTATTCAAGCAACAAAAATTTCTACTATATAACTGTCACATGAGACACTTTCTATTTATATGTGGAACTATTTTCTTTTAGCTGAAAAATGAACTTATTCTACATTAGCATATACACAGCAAGCAGTGAATTCCTCCAATGACTCTTTTATTTATTTTACATTAAATTTTATGTTTAATTAATTTATTTCCAGGAAAAATTAACAGAGATTATGAAATAGACATGTCAGTGTTCAGATGTCCAAAATAATGTCCTGCCTGTTAGATGGCCTCTGTCCTATTCCACAGGTATATTGAGACACACTTTAGAAACAGTGTCCCTTCCTATGCATGAAGCCATATTGCAGGACAAGACAATTTCATTGTAGAATTGACTGATACATTCATTAGTCCTTCAACAGTCTATCTAACTATAAGACTGCAGATTTATATATTCTTGGTGTACTTCCAGTAGGAAAGAGTGTCTAGACAAAGAAAAATGGGGTTTTCTTAGGTGAAAACAGACTGGAGTTGTTTATTTATAGCCTCCTGACACACAAGGACTAAGAGGATTATCACTGAATATGTAAATTTCTCTGTAGGCTCTTAAAATCTTTCCATTCTGACAAGCCATCAGCATTTTAGTCTTGGAATCCCATCTTCTCATTTTAATACCTTGCAATGACATCATAACTCTTCTGAAGTAAGGGAATTCGCACAATGGCATAGATGTCGAAGGTTCTGCACTGTCTCACTCTTTAATGTCTCCCTTTATTCTCCCACTTGAGACCTGTATTTTGGCCAACTTAAGACCTCTGTTTCTCACAACCTGTCAACCTTTGGATCTGTTGACACCTTTGTCTGGAAAGATCTTCTTTTATCTTGAGATTAGCTCTCTCTTATCTTTAGAATTGTTGAAGATTAAAATCTCTAAGCTTCCCCTAAGAAATTGATTCACTGGTCTAAGCAAGTCACTGAATTTCACATTTACATAAGAACCTGTGACAATGTTGGTGAAGACCAGGTCCCATATGCTTTGAAAAATACTCATTTAAAATATAGGGCCTTTGGTAGTAGATCAGTATTTATTCCTGGCAAACAAATGGACTTTGGGTGCCCATCCCACAATAAGAGATGTGCTCTCAGCCTGGACTCTTGGGGAGAGGCCTAGGCCCTGCCCTGGATGAAATGACAGACTATGGATACCCCTCATGGAGAGCTTCAACCTCCCTGGTGAAAGGAGTAGGAATTGGGGGAGAGGGGATGAAGGGGTTAGTGGGAGGGCATGTGAGGAGGGGAGGGAGAGGGACAGGGAGCTGGGATTGACCAGTGAAGCAAACTTGTTTCTAATTTAAATTAAAAAAATGCAATGTGAACCCAGAGAATTACCTGCCTCTGCCTCCCAAGTGCTGGGATTTGGGATTAAAGGCATGTACCACCACCACCCAGCTGATTATTCTCATTATGGTTTCCCCTTTCTACCTCATCATCTATGCAAATTTCTCCCCCTTCCTTCCTTCCTTCCTTCCTTCCTTCCTTCCTTCCTTCCTTCCTTCTTTCTCTCTCTCTCTCTCTCTCTCTCTCTCTCTCTCTCTCTCTCTCTCTCTCTCTCTCTCTCTCTCTCTCTCCCTCCCTCTCTCTCCCCTTCTCTCTCTCTCACTCTCTCTCTCTCTCATTAGAAAGAGAGAAGGCATACAATAATAAAATAAATAATGATCATGATGATTATGATGATAGATAAAAGCAAACAAACCAAACAGAAATGAAACTTCCAGTTCCAGTACCAGTTACATCTAATTGAGTTGTTGTCCCTATGGAAAACCTCTTTTCAAATTCTTTTTTTTTTTTTTTTTTTTTTTTTTTTTTGGTTTTTCGAGACAAGGTTTCTCTGTGGCTTTGGAGGCTGTCCTGGAACTCACTCTGTAGACCAGGCTGGCCTCGAACTCACAGAGATCCACCTGCCTCTGCCTCCCGAGTGCTGGGATTAAAGGCATGTGCCACCAACGCCCGGCTCTCTTTTCAAATTCTTAATGTAGTTGTAGTAGAGAACTTTTCTGCTTCTATGGATCAAAGCCCCAAGAGACCATTACCTTTAGGGCTCTGCTGTAAGTCTAAAGGAATAGCAAACCAGTCTGAGACTAGGGCTCAAAGGTAAGCCACTTTGTTGGTCTGTTCAAGGCACAAGGCTCCATCTCCAGGCTAGGAGAGTGCAATTTCCTGCAAGAGCTACCTGATGGACATTTCATAAAAACCTTTGGTGGCATTTCCTCCTCCAATGAAAGCTGCTTCCTATTCATTCATGACGAGTTCCTCACCTTTTCCTACTTGCCTATAGCTGTCACTCTAAATCAGTGGTTCTCAACCTTCCTAATTCTGTAGCCCTGTAATATAGTTTCTCTTGTTGTGATGAACCAATACCATAAAATTATGTTCACTGATACTTTATAACTGTAATTTTGCTACTGTTATGAATCATAGTGTAAATATTGGTATTTTTCGATGGTTTTAGGTAACTCCTGTGAAAGAGACATTGCCACCCCCCAAAAGGATCTTTACCCACAGGTGAAGAACCTCTGCTCTATTATCTTAGAACATAATCTGAAATTATATTTATTTTTTGGATTAAAACAAATACTGAACTTAGACCTGTTTCTTCTCAGTTGGTTGCACTTTTACTTGTCACGTTTGATACCCTGTATCTCTTCAGTGAAGCTCTTATGAGTTTCCCAATCCAAATGAAGAACTCCTTTGTTTTCCTCGAATCTCTCATCCAAGGCTCTGTGCTGAACTCACAGCTCAGAGGACTCCAATGGAAGCTCTGCTAGACAGAGTTCTCTTGTCCCTCATCAAGGCACCTGCTGTCATTTGTATCTCCTCATAGCTCAGAATTCTACTGGGCATTAGACTGTGTTTCAGTCCTTCATTTAGTATTTCTGTCCCATGCCCATACAGCCTCCCTGGAGTGAGGAGTATTGTTGTTAATGCTCTATCCCCACAGTAATGTTTAGACCTAACCAGGTGTTCAATACATATTAGGATAGCATTTTTTGATACTTTAAACAACACCTTTATTTTAATACATCATTTATGAATTTAGAATAATTTTAGCTTTCAATCATCTTAATGCTGCAATCCTTTAATATAGTTCCTCATGTTATGGTAACCCCCAATGATAAAATTATTTTTGTCGCTACTCCATAACTGTAATTTTGTTACTGTTATGAGTCATAATATAAATATCTATGCTTTCCAATGGTCTTAAGTGACCCTGGTGAAAGAGTCATGAGACCCCCTAAAGGAATGCAGCCCACATGGTTGAAAATCACTGATATAAACTCTACTGCTTCAGTTCTCATCCTCTGCTTTCCTTAAGAAATTTGAGTGGTTTTTGTAGAAGGAATTCTAACTGGTTTTAATAATAAAAAAAACCTGGAGTCAGATATGGGGTAAATTCTGAAATATCAGAGAAGTAATAGAGCCAGGCTCTAAATTCTTACCTCTATGGAATCCTCAGACTGAAAAAGGGCTAGCTCCTGTCTTCTTCTGCCTTATATTAATCTCTCTGCCCAGTCATATCACTTTCTGTCCCCACCCTCCTAGTGCTGGAATGTAAGATCCCAAGTGGTAGGACCAAAGGTGTGAGCTCTGTTTCTCTTTTAGACTGGTTAAATCTCATTTAGTCCAGTGTGGCCTTGAACTCCTGATCTTCCTGCTTCTACCTCGAAAGTGCTGGGATTAAAGGTGTGTGCCACTACTACCTGATCCCTGTGGGTAACTAATGACTTGCTCTACTCTCTGATTTTCAGGCAAGTTTATTTGTTAGAGCACAAACAAAATGCCAACAAAGTTTGGCAATGGGAGACTTGGGAACTGTGGAAATGTGATAGATGAACTGGGTTGTTTAAACAAAAACAATACTGTGTTTAAGATATAGGAAAACAAAGTTGAGAGCAAATGTACAGTATAAAAATAATACTAACAGTATACATAATTAAAGGGCTTTACACTTGACTATGAGAGTTTACTCTGTTTTGATATATCAGTTCTATGGTGACAGGATAGGCAATTCTTATTACCTGTCAACCTTCCAATATTCAACTTCAAATAATGATCAATGTGTACTGAGCCCAGTTTTAATTCCTCACATAATTAATAACTGTTTACTGAAAGAACTAGAAAACTATATTTTTGAGTATGTTTGGGTGGCTCTTGAAAGAGCTTAGAAGCTTAACAGAATAGACAAATTAAGAAATCCTAGAATTTATTTGATATTCTTCCATTTACACTCTATAAACATATAATAATTTCTGGGTTGCCTTTAAATAATGGCAAAGGATGACAGATGGTCCTCAACATTGTAAGTGATTAATGCTTATTCCATAATTGTTTTAACTTCAGCATAGGTGACTGAACCTTAATCTATTGCTATTTCAGCCAGCGTTTGCAACTCCACAGTTACAGGCCTGCTTCTCTAGCAGCAGCCTGGCACACAGGCTGCAGCCTGGCAAGAATTCTGCTACCATAGGCACTGGCACTCTCACTACCACTAAAGGTAACTTTAAATATCTACATTCTATTTATGAATAAGATGAGATTTAATGGCTGCCCTGAAAACCTGAGAGCTTAAAGAGGCTGAGTAGCAACTAGTTAACCCTTTCTTCTTGCTGGCATCCACAGAAGACTCATGCTTCTGTTTCACCAAATCAGAAAGAGCTGTGCCACTCCAAACCCCATCTTACCACTTCATGTGTCTCTCTGTCTCTTCTGGATGTCCACCTAGTTTCTAATGCAGCCTGATGACCCACGGTTAATTTTATTTAAACCCAGGAGTCACAGTGTGATTGAATGCCCCCAACATCTCTCCTCTTCTGTCCAAATAAAAAGGAAAGGTTTTAACTAACACAGTGAAACTATGTACAAAAGGAACAATTATCAGGTATTGTCTAAATAAAAAAGAAAGGTTGTAACTTTAATACAATGAAACTACATACAATAACAACAATCATCAAATAAGGATTACCTTCACAATGTTCAGTTCATTTGTATTTGGCAAATTCAAATAAACTACTCTATCATCTATCTTATTTTGCTGAATCCAAAGTTTTGCATGTAATTCACTTTTTATCCTTACTTGTACTACCAGCCAAAAACTATATTCTTAGACCACAAAACATTTTCTTAGAAAAACAATTTAAGCTTTTATGTCTCTCAACCTTATACACTGTACCTTTTGTGAGTTTCTTTTCTGAGTTTGGTAACAAAGAAAATTATAACTATCTCATTTTCAACTGCATCCGAGACCCAAGAAGGAAACAGTATGACCTGAGTAAACAGTAAGTACAGAACAAGAGTCTTCTAAAACTATAGAAATCACAGAAGCAGCTGGCTGTCTGGACAGACACCAAAGTTTCCTTTGCAATGTTGGGGCATCCATCTTCAGCCTACAGGCCTAGAATATCTGGAAGACATTTTTTGTGAAGCAGGAATTTTGAAGGACTATCCTACCTTGTCTTGGCAAAGCTTGTAAATATCCTTCTTCTATGTCCTGCTTGTCCAGTTTGGACAGGATACTTTCAGCAGTTGAGATAAGGGCAATTTCTTGCCCAATGACTACCTTTACCAGAACAAAGCAAACTCCATATGGAGGTTCTTCAATGTCATGTTCTATAGGTCTCTGAAATAGTTGAAGATGATATTAAAAATGTAATGTACAATTAAGAAATACAGGCTAGTTGTCATCTATAATAATCAAACTTACAGTTATGTTAGGTAAGTTTCCAAGTTTAAAAGATATATTTTAAATAGGTAGATCATCTTCAAATTTCAGAGACTTATAAAACATGACATTTAAGATGTTGTAATAACCTAAGGTTTTTTATGACAGCGAAACATATCTGATCCTGGCAGCAGCAGTTCATATTTAACAAGATGATAGGCATCAAAGACCACTGTTCTAGTCACACAGGTTTGACAGTTAATCATCTTAAAGATAGGGCTTTTGTTACTGTTGAATGATCAGCAGTTGTTTTGTCCTGAGGTTTTACAACCTGAATTGTTGGTGAGTGTCCTTGATAGTACATTATAATTTCTTTCTCAGAAGCATATGTTAGTTCATGACTTATTTCTGAAATTGGAGGAATATTAATCTGTTTTCCATTCCTGCAACAAATCATGTCCCCATAAATGTATTACTATGTTAACTGTATATGATTTTAAATTTCCTATCTGTCTTTCTTGCCCTACACAATGGATTCATCTTGCACTTTTTTTTTACCTGTGATAAAGTCACATGGAACCCAGTGACAGAGAGAGAGGAGTGATGAGCAAATTGGCAAAGAATGGGCTGCCAAAACCAGCAGATCTGAACAGGGGAGAGCTCTTGGACCCCAGACTGACAGCTGGGAGGCCAGCATGTGACTGATCCAGACTCCCTGAGTGTGAGGGTCAGTGAAGAGGCCTGGGAAAACTATGGGGCCCTGGGCAGTGGATAAATGTTTATCCCTGGCATACAAATGGACTTTGTGTCTATAACACAAAGAGGGATGCTCTCTCAGTCTGGACTCTTAGGGGAGTGCCTGGCCCCTGCCCTGAGTGAAATGACAGACTATAGCTATCCCCTATGTGGAAGGAAGTGGCAATAGGGTGGGATGCTGTGTGGGGATGGTAGGGGGTGTGGGAGGAGGGGAGGGAGAGGGAACTGGGATTGACATGTGAAGCAAGCTATTTAAAATTAAAATAATAAAATAAAAATTAAAGAAAAGATAAAGTCACACTCCCTAGAAACTGAACATTTGCCTCCCAAAGAGTTCAATACAAATGCCAAGATTTTGTTGAAATTATTTGTTACATCTGTGTCTGTGTCTACCAACCTCTCCATTTCAATGTCATTTATTTGTATTTTTAGCTTTGATCTTTGATAATTTATAGAAGTTTGTCAAAATACTTGTTTTATGGTCTCTCCTGAATTTTTTGTATTATCTGCTGTTGCTGTTCTGTCATTCGGAATAGTATGGTTTTTAACAATAGGCATTAAGTACATTAATTGCCCTGGTACTGACAGGGAATGATTGGACAAAATTTGACACTGGGGCCTGCAAGAGTTTTCCTGATGGCAAAGAGATTCCTTGCCTGTCCTTTGTTGATCTGTATTCATTAGATCAATGTCAGCTTTTGCCACACCTTCTGCATGCTCCAGAAAACTGGGGCCTTCTGTTTGTATTACCCCTAGGGGGGGGGAAACTTTTTTTAGGAACATCTTGCCTACAATTCTTTTTCAGATGACCTGTTAATCACAATTAAAACATCTGACCTTTTGACTTTTCTGAAAAATTTTAGAAACTACGTCTCCCATCCAGTATGAGACCCAGTATCAGCTGCATTTCACATCCTTTCATTTATGGATACAGACCTTGCCTTTAAAGCTCTAATCACCCTTATGCATTCTGAATTAGCATTTCAAAAGTCAAAGATTCAATTAATATTTATCTAATATCTGGATCTGATATCTTTGTATTTACAGTTGAGGTCTACCTTTGTAAAAAATAAGTGAAGACTTCTTTTTGACCTTGTAGACTTTTAATAAACGACTTAGTCCTCCTTCCTGATTCTTCAACCCTGTCCCCAGCATTCAAAGCAGTTGTACTGAATACAATCAAGGTGCTACTGTCAAGACTGTCTTTGCAAATCAACATACTGGCCTTCATCAAGAACCTGGTTTAAGGAAATCTCATGACCTCTAGCCATACCTCACTTTTCTAGGACCCTAGCTTTCTCTCCACCATGTTCTCCATTGTAACTGAGTACTAACTTCCAATAGTGCTGTAACTAATTCTTTCGAGTCTTGTGGAATAATACTGATCCTAGTAGCCCATGAATTTAACATCTGCCTCACAAAGTGTGACTGCGTACCATATGAAATGCCTGCTTCCTTAAATCTCTTCAACTCTCACATTTCTACAGTATTTCAATTAAATTGGCATAGCCTTGAGGGTGCATATCCTTTGGTTGCCATTCTTGGATCATAATTGGATAAATTTAGGTTGGTGTTCTAATAACCTTAGGCCTCTCCCCTTCAGGATCATTATACAAGTATATGTAGGCTCTGCTGTAAATTCCTCTGTCTGTGTCTGAGTATTTTTCTTATTTTCATTAATATGTCTTCCTAAAACTTGTATTTTATCAGTAGTAAGTCTAAAGCTCATATTTTACCAGTCAGTTTTTTTCTTATTTTCATTCCTGAATCTCTTTAAGACTTGTACCTTATCAGTCAAATTATCATATTTGGCACAGTTATCAAACCACTATTTTAAGGATGAATTATTAGCTACCAAACTGATAGTAATTACAATTGACATTTTGTCAACCCCAGCTAAGTCACTTATCATCTTATCTAAAATTTCCACTTTTAAACATCCATAGTAGCAACATGCAGGGCTCCAGAAACCTGCATTTTGATATTTCCCATTCTTCATGTGGGAAAGATTTTTCTTTTTAATATTATTTAACTCTCTACTAAAGGACCTTCCCATGTATCTCATCAAATATGCTCACTTCTCTGTATTGGTATTGGTTGTGAACTCCAGCCCTTCCCACAGTTTCCAAGAGCAAGCAAGGGGGGTCACCGGGTGTTAGTGCTTGAACATAAAGGCCCAAGGTACCTGTAGCACAACCAACTGTTGAGAGTCTTCTGTCTGTGTTATCATGTCCTACACTGGGCACTAAATGTTGCTTCAACTTTGTCACAAAAGACCCAACTTTGGCTTCACCAGATCAGAATATCTCCCAACATTCAGTGCACATTATCCTTATTTAATGAGTCTTGAATGCTAGATTACTTGCACCAGAAATTTAAAAGTTTTATTTACATATAAATCAACAAATTATAGACTTCTCTATTTGGGAGTAAAAGGTTTACTTAAGTCATTGGAAGAAATTGAGTGGTTTGCCAAGTGTTTACAAGTGAAAAAAGTATTATTTGTGGAAAATTATTTAGTGATGATCTGGTTCATGAACTTTACTCTTCTGCTAAATTTGGACTCTTCCTGGAAATATGGGTGACCACACCTTACTCAACATTTTATTTGGCATTTTAGTCTGCTAGCACTCTGGTTGAGAGAAGATTCTACTCTGGGCTGGAATAACAGCACTGTAGATCAATGAAAGAACCCTTTCTGGTATATAGTGGCCACCTCCCCTCTGTTATGTTAAGAAGCAATGGAATCTGACACACTCTATCTCAATCCCAGGAGAGTCATATTACTGAACAGTTGAGAGGTGTAAGGAATGGTTGTGGAGAAGAAAAGAATGGAGTGGTTGTTTAGTCAAACAGCACCTCTTAGGTGACTATTCCTGTTGGGCTCCTAAATGCTGTTTCTTTCTGCTCTTGACATTGAATGGAATGTGGGTCATGGAAGTAATGCCATCTTCCATTCACACTGACTGAAGTCAAAGTCTAGCTCCTTGTTTGTCTTCCATGTAAGCAGGACAAACTGCTTTCTCCACGCAGTGTGATTTCATTGAAACTCTATATTCTACTAAAGAAGGGGTCACTATTTTTTCCTTCCTATTCATTCTCTAAGCATTTCACAATATTTCAGGCATCATTTGGCAACAGGTAGTATACAGGAAACTGAACTAAATAATAAAAATGGCTTAAAATTATTCAGAGCTTATCATGATCCAGTAATTCCATAGTTCTTTATGCGTGTTAATTCATTGATATCCATATGAAGGAGATATATTATTGTGCCTATGGCTTAGGCGAGAAGGATATGGTAAAGAGGGGTGAGCCAGTGGTGGAGCTGAGAGAAGAGCATTGATTACCTCCTTCATTGTTAACAGATGAGTGTCTGTTCAGTTTGCCACTAAAATCTCAGAGTCTGTATTCTTAAAACAGAAGTGAAAGAATTGAAATCATACAGCCCTAACCCTCTGGATGAGTAGCAGATTAAATGCAGTTTTTAAAGATTCCATGGACTGTCTAGTTACTAGTGCAAATATGACTCAGTGAATGATTCAAAACATAGATATAAGTGCAGGCACATGGCTGTGACAATGCAGAGCTAATTGCACACAGGAATGAAAGGGAAGCTGTGAAATGATAGCTACAAGAGACATAGTCAAGGATATTTGTGTGTATGTATCATTAATACTATCATTGTTGAAAGCAGTGTGCTTGGGAGTAATTTTACGAGCATACATTTCATTAATCAAATCCACAGAGAAGCAAAAAGTGAAGTAGTAGAAGAATGTTTTATATGAACTATGAAAATACACTTTTATTATTATGGGTTATTTCACCACAAGCCTCACCTAAGTTCCTACACTTTTTGTTCCATACAATCCCTTACTTAGCCCCATTGTATGGTACTTCCCACATTCAAGGTATGTTTTCTTTTTAGTCAGTTCACTGACTCACATGCCTAATAACTCTAGATACCCAGTCATAGACATACACAGAAATACAATATAGCAGTTTTCTCTCAGTATTATAAAGTGGACAATCAAAATAATCATCATAATATTCTATGTTGCTATATCAAAATTTAACATCCATTATATGATTACTTTCTGCTGGTTGTCTATTGCTTTCATGTCAATTATAAAGTCAAAACGTTTAAGTAGACCATAATGAGTCAGAGGTCATCTGTCTATATTAAGAAACTGTTCAATGATATAACTTTTTCAGAAAGGAGGCAACACTTGTCTAGTCATCCAGATGGGGAACCAACGACAGACCAAAGTGTGGATACCAACAAACTTCACCTTGGGGAAACAATCAATTTTATTGTGGCTCCTTAGAAGAATATGGGCAAGAGGGTGATTACAAGAGCACAAATGGCTCAAAGACAACTGTACCATCAAAACTCACCCTAGCAGGGGGTGACAGTTCACAACAATTGAAAAAGTGGAGCACATGCCACAGGCTTTTGCCAGCTTCATAGGCTGAAGAGTATTCTTTACGAATGATTCAGTTGATCTAACCCTCTTCTGGGAAGCTCAGCTGGTTTCTGCTTCTACCAGGCAGCTGCTCTGGTCTGTGTCTTCTTTACCCTTTGACTGGTTTGAGAGTCACTCTGAGCTGTCTGTACTCTAGGAAGGAAGAGGCCAAATGGATTGTATGCTTCAGGGACTTCCTGAGGCTATTTTGAGTTGTTTACCCTCTAGCTTAAAGCAATTCCCTGCAGGACTGGAGGAAACTGTTACATAGACGCAATTAATAATTCAAACAATGTGGTTTATTTTTCTTAATGAATGTGGATTTTTATTTCAGTTTAGATATCTCTCTTCTCTCTCTCTCTCTCTCTCTCACACACACACACACACACACTCATGTTAGATGAAATCTTAAAGTGGTTTTAGTTGCATTACCCTGATTGTTAAGGATGTTGAACACCTTATAAAATACTTTTTAGAGATTTTTATTTCTTTTTTTGAGAAATGTTTAGAGTCAAGGAAACAATTTGTAAAAAAATGCTAGAGAGGAAACTGGGAAAGAGGAACCCTTATTCTTTGGTTGCTGGAGTGCGAATTGATGCAGTCACTATGGAAATCAGTATGAAGAATTCTCAAAAAGCTAAAAATAGATCTACCACATTGCCCACATGTACTACTCCATGGCATATCCTCAAGGAATTCAATACTCTATTGCAGAAATACTTGCTTAGCCATGTTCGTTGCCATTTTCAAAGGAAATCAATGGACTTAGAAACTGTCATACTGAATAAAGTAATCCAAATCCAGAAAGACGAAGGACACATGTTCTGTCTTCTTTAAAGAAATACATTTATTTATTTTGTTTTTTAGAACCTGATTGCTGTTTTCTTGACTTCCACTCCTCTCAGTCTCCCCCCATTTCACCTCTGTCCCCCCTCCACTGCTCCTCCTCTTTTTCTATTCAGTATGAGAATCAGAATCCCAAATACTGGTAAAAGAGTCAGAGACAGTCCCTGATCCCACTGTTGGGAGTCCCACAAGAAGATCAAACTACACAACTGTAATGTATGTGCAGAGGGTCTAGGTCAGGGCCTATGTAAACTCTCTGGTTGTTGATTCAGTCTCTGTGATATGCTATGAGCCAAGAACAGTTAATTCTGGGTTTTCCTGTGGTGTTCTTCAAGCACATGATTTATTTTGTTTGTGAATCTTATTTCTAAATAATTTGATTTTTAGTATGTCACCTGGAATAATCACAGAAGCTAGAAAAGCAGAAAGACATCATGAAGGGAGGGCAGAAGAAGGATTTCTAGAAAAGGGGATATTGCGACACAGGAGCTATAAAGGTTAAAAGGGAAAAATGGGGGTAGGTGTTGTAATTTAAGAAAAGCAGTAGTACTTGAGAGAAAGATGCCACGAAACAGGGTTCAAGCAAAGGTTTTTTTTGTTTTGTTTTTTAATTAAGGAAAGAGTGCATAAAAAGGGGAAAGAAAAGGGGGGAACCAGCCTGTGGAGATAGGAACAACAGGAGAAAGGAGAAAAAAAAAGAGGGAGTGAGGGGGGGAAGAGAGGGATAAAGGGAGAGAAGGAGACAGAGAGGAAGACAGAGAGAGGAAGAGAGGGATAGAGGGGAACAGAGAGAGAGAGAGAGAGAGAGAGAGAGAGAGAGAGAGAGAGAGAGAGAAGGATGGGAGGAGGGCAGGGCCCTTTTAAAAGGGAACATAGTGAATATGCACAGGGGATGCTCTTAGTGGTTACAGCTGAGGGCATATCTTGTCAGAACCCCAAGGACTCTACTACTACCAGTTTACTTAATAGATAACATTTTTAATTTTAAACTAAATCCATATATCCAAAGACAAATTCAGCTTTTAACTTTCACAGGAAAATCTTTATTTGTGTAGTAGATGGAAGCTACTACAGTGTTACAGGACTAGTCAAAATGCAGACAACAGCACATTAGGGAGCTTAGCTACAAAGGCACATCTATGATGTCACCTCTACCACAAAACTTTTGGGAAAACTGTTGAAGAAGGGAACAGAGATTGTAAGAGCCAGAAGAACAGGGTGCCAGCTATGAGATAATGTCAAGAATACCATGCCCATGAAATCTCAACAATATGGTCTCCTAAGCAATACTTGCATAATGATCACACAATTTGACATGCCAACATGGACAGGTAAGACCCAAGAACCCAAGATTAGAATGTCCATGTAAGTTTTCAATTAGAAAGCAAATCAGTTCTGTTTAAAATAATAGAAAGAATAATGTAAGTGAGATCTCCTTGAAGAACTTTTCAATTGTTCTTCCTTGTGTTCAAGGAAGACATTACAGTGAAAATGGCTGCCACTGAATTAGAGAGCCAAAATATAAAGGGAGAAAACACATCACTTAATTGAAGGGTGCCAAAGTCAAAGTTCAGGATGGCTTCCCAACTGTAGTAGAGTCAAACCAATGAACTGTCAGGGAAGCCTGGTTCTCAGAGCCCTCTGGTATCAACTATCTAATTGCAGTGTTGTTCAATGGGAAATAACAGAGCAGCTATCAAATTCTCATTTCGTTGGTACTGACAAAAATTTTCATGTTCTAGCCAGAACTACAGTAATCAGAAGTCACAGCTCTTCAGTCAACTTCCCGACTTGATGCAATGACAGATCCAGACGTACCATTAAGTGATGTGAAGAAGAATCTATATGAAGAAAGACCTTCCTTCGGAAGTACATTCCAAAGTTTGTACTGTTAACATGTCTTCTAACATTCATAAATACAATCTATGACTTTTGGATAAGGAAACGACAAGGCAGACAATGAAGTTCTCCGTCATTCTGGTACTTAAGACACTGGTCCCAGACGAAAAGTAAGTCTAGGAGACACCAAAATTACAGTGGTTCTGACTAGGAAATTTTGAGTGTCAGGATATTATTGGAGCTTTAATTCAAATCTACCTTATAAGTGGGCCTAGTGGGTCTTTCAATTACTTCCATAGTTTCCTGTTCTGTCTTTATCAGTTTTCTACTGCACTGACAAAAATAAGAGGGAAAAGTTAATTTCTGTGGTTTCAGTCCAAAGTTGGCTGACTTCCTACTTCAGTCCTAAGGTGAGGCAATATCAGACATGGTAGGAGTTAGGAGGCTCTCCTTTTCTCATTTCATGGCACCCAGGAAGCATGACGATGGGGGGAGATGGAGAGAAAGGGATATCTTAAGTGAAATACTTCCTGTAGGCCCTGGTTCTTAATCATTTATTCAGCTATTAACTCATGAATGGATTAACCAACTTTTAGAATTAGAATTCACACAATCTTATATCCTGTCAACACTGCTATGGGACCAAGACTTTGACATACAGACTTTGAGAACCTTGAAATTTTGGTATCCAAATTTTAGCAATCTCAGTTACAGATGCATAACTGGAGTAGATTCAGAAGCTCACAGAACCTCCACATAAATCCATGACGTCAATAAAGGCAATTACAATTTAGAATCCAATTGGATGTCCCAGCACTACCTGTGCTTAGGAGAATAGCAAACTGATAGAGACACTGTATCCCTGGAAGATGCAGAGAGCAATGCTGCCATCAGGGTCTGCAGCAATGAAACAGTAGAAGGTGTCTTGTCACCTGGTCTAGTTTGTTTGGTTGCTTGAGCAATATAATGATAATGTATCTTCTGGTACTTGGTCTGCAGCTTTTAGTCTGACATGTTTTTTCTTGTCTTTGCCCAAAGAAACAACTTAAATGCTACTCCTCTCCTTCAGTCACTTATGGGTAACATTTTCTTCTTTCCTTTCTAAAAGATATATGTAATGGTTCATTTTATATTTTCACCCAGGGAGTAACTGGGTGATTGGAGAACTGAAAGCATGTTTGGGAAATTTCTGTTAAGGAAGTGTGAGGAAGAGTAAAGAATATGCCTTCCCATCCCTGAAAATACTAAAGTTGTGGATGCATTTCTGTATATGTGATTATCCCAGTGAGTGGCATCAGAAAATAAAGATTTTAATAATCACACAAATAAACTGACCTGTCCTCATCCAATAAGTTAAGCAAAAAAGTGAACATTATGACAAAGACACAGCCAATGAAATGCATGCATCTTTGAACTCTATAGGTTTGCCTGCCTAATGTTTAATTTGCTGCCAGCAAATGCAGCCTTGAGACATAATTTTTTTTTATTCTGTGGGGTGAAAAGTCATCATCCTGACAGTATTTCAACTAGAATACAACTCTGTCATGGAACTTGCTTTAGACAAAGATTTGCTTTCCCTGTATGGAATATTTTGGCCCCAAATTGACACCCAAAGGTTTACAGGGTGGAGTTTCACTGCTGTGGATCTGCACAGCAATATTCCTGATCCTTCAGCTTGAAGTTTTTACCCTAATATCAGTCTCCCGTGTCTTTTATTGATTTGTATTACATATTGGCACCCATTGTTAAAGCATGACTTCACAAAAAAGCCACTTGCTTCAAGTTGAATATCAGAAAAACAAAGCAGGTGGCCACTAGCTCTCACCCCTAGCTCAGGCTGAAGGGGCTAATCCACTCATAGTTCTTCAACAGGCCTCAAACTGCTGCCTTTTCTCAGCGTGACTGGAGAAAGAGACCTTACTTTCTGTCTTATATTTCCCTAATGTTGGCATTAAAGGTATGAGCTATAATTCCCTTTTAGACTGATCACTCTCATGAGATCTGAACACTTGTGTGGCCTTGAACTCAGAGAGATCCGTCTAGCTCTTAATCCTGAATCATAGGATTAAAGTTGTATACCACCACCTCCTAGCTTCTGCTGAAATTAAAGTGTATGCCTAGCTTCTAAGGCTTTTGACTGACTTTGCTTTTCTGAATCCTCAGTCACGCTTTAATAAATCATAAATAATATCTTATTATAGTTCTAGTATAGTGAAGTGATATTTCATTGTGGTTTACATTTATGTTTCTCTCAAAATTAAGGATGTTAAACATTTTATTGTACATATACTGGTCATTTATATGACTTCTGTTGAGACAGTTCTTTGCCTTTATAATTGTGTTTTATTATTGTCGTTATTATTCCTCCTGTTATTGCTATTGACTTCTTTATTTTCTTATATGTTCTCAGCATTAACACACTGTAGGTCAAATATCAGCTAATATTTTATTCTATTCTATTTGTATTTCTTCATGACTACTTCCTTTGAGGTGCATTTTTGTTTGAGATAATTCTACTTGTGTGTTTTTTTCTTAAAATACATTTATTTTATTACGTAGATAAAAAATTCGTTTCTAAGACCAATGTGAAAGAAGTGGGGATTTCTCTTGGTTTTTTTTCTAGTATTTTTACAGCTTCAGACTGATGCTAGGGACTTTATCCATTTTTAGCTGATTTGATTATATAGTGTAAGAAAAGGATTCGGTTTTATCCATCTGCTTTGAACATCTGGTTCTACAATCTCCTTTACTGAGAGGGCTACCCTTCCCTATTTTGTGCCCTGGAACCTTATAAATGGTTATTTTCCATATTGCATGCATTATTGTTTATGCTCTCTATTCTGTTCCATCAGTTCATATGTCTGACTATTAATTAGTTTCTATTGCTTTCATTATTATGGCTCTGAGGATATTTTGAAATTAGAGACAATGGTATCTCTGGCTTTTTCTTGTTTAAAAAATATGCACAAGTCTAGCTTTCTTTCAGTTGCATATTTTAGGAAATTATAATATGAAAAAATGATACTGAAAATCCTGATAAAGTTTCCTCGAATTTGTGGTTACTGGTGATAAGGTACACATAGTCATCAATGTTAATTTTTCCACCAAAAATATGCTTCCTTTCCATTGGTTTTCATTTTTACAATAATATTGAAGTTATTTGTATATTATTCAGTTGAATTAAACTCCAAGAGGGCTCAATTATACAACTAGGGTTTGACTCGGTGTTTGCCTATGCTGCTAACCAGAGCTCCCGAATGTGGCTTCTTCACTATGATAATCTCAGGTCAGCCAGATGTTTCTCATGGTGGCTCCTGCAGAATGAGCAGAGTGTAGCAGAGTCACAGATCTTACTCTGGCTTGGCCACAAAAGTGATTTAATATCATTTCAACATTTTTTTAACCACAAATGAATCACCAAGCCAGAGGCAGGTTAAAGGGAAGAAGAAAAAAGAACCCTCTTTATTTGAATGTCAGAGACGTTGTTTAAAAATATCAAGTAAAATAATCTGGGGTGCTGGTTATTTTGAAGTGGTATAAAACAATAATGTGGGTTTTGACATGAGATCAGGATTGAACCTTTTCCATCCCTCATTGTTTATGTGGCTTTGACTGCATTAATGAAGACCTGTTGGTCCCCTGACCTTTTTCTATTGCTGGTATCTAGCTTGTGCATGAAGGTGCTATGTGTGCACTGTCTGTCATGGTATCCAGGGCTCAATTAACAGTGCAAGGGAGTTCATACTTCCATGACTAATTCACCCACTTCCAGGATTTATTGAGTGTAATTCAAAGGCACTTAATTGTCTAATTTTAGTTTCCTTTTTTTCCTTTAGAGACAATCAATACCCTTCAAAGTTTTTGTATTAATACCTAAAGAAAAACAAACAATAGTTTTCTGTGAAGGAATGGTAATAATTACTAGTGAGCTTCTCAGTTTCTCTTTTCTGTTTTTGGTGTATAATGTCAGAAAGGTACTTATAAGATACTTAAGAAAACAGTAGAATTTCTCTGGTCAAATCAGAATTTTTGGTTGTTCTACTCTCATGAAACTTTCTCTTTTTGTCTGACTTACAGAAAGGAAAATTCAGTATCTTTAGTCAGATGTTTTATTGTACAGAACTCAAGAAAAATCTGTTATTTGTAATCTCCCACATATAAAGAGATTAACTGAATAAGCACATCTAGTTTAAGGAACAGTAACATGTAAAGGACAAAAGCCAGGGGCACACTTGATGTGACACAAAGTGGTACATGTGGAAATAATCCACACTGGAAATTTTCATGTGTCATGGATGAAAGTACTCTTCTGCAGAAATTCAGGAGGCATGCTAGGCGTCCCCTTACACTACCTCCACACCTCTGCCAACTGGAGCAGTTAACCTTGCTGTTGTTTTGATGATACAAAGATAAAAACTGAAGCCCTGGTGATTTCACAGGAGCACGAGCTGCCTGTGTCTTTGGCTATTTCTTGCACCCATTTGCTGTTGAGACATACTTGATTGAAAGCAGATGTTGTCCCCTTGGCATGGCACACTGAATACACATTTCTCAGAGACCTCTGTGGTTAGGAAGAGGTACCCAGGAATAATTTCTCTGTCCATCATAAAAGAGATAAAAGTCAGATACTTAATGATTTTTCAGGAGGCTTCCCTGGGAGTCAAGCTTAATAGATAACAGGTATCCACACGTCAACCTATGACTGGATGCGTTCCTCTGGCTCCCAGAAAGGCCCCTACAATCTTTTAAAGTGTTATATTGACTGCAGCATTGATTACTGCTTTCTACTATAGTCTTGAATTTAAGAGGTAGTTATCATAAAATTTCAATTTCCAGCTTCTGGCTATACTGTTCATATAATGACAAATAAGTGTTTTTTACAACTGCATGCTAACTGAGCCTTGGGCTATTTTCTGAGCAGATGGAACCCTGCTTTGAGGTCTGGAGAGAGAGAGCAGTTTTCTTGTTTCCTTGTGGGAAGGGAAAGTGGGGAGTTTTCAATGGAGCAATAGAGTTAAGCAGGCATGGGTTTGTTTGGAATAACAGAATTTATACAGCTTCCATTAAGAATATCTAATTATAAATAATTACACTAAACTGATTTAATTTCATCTTCTTGAACTTTATTACAGTAACCAGCTCAACCACATGCATTTTGTTAAATAGACCATTGCACTGTGAAGGGGGAAAAACACTTAACAAGATTGATCTGACTTGCATGGGAAAAGAGGGATTAACAATAATTGAGCGTGCTCTGCAGTATCATTTCCCATTCCATTAGAGCTGAAACATAAGTAGGTGTTTCAAAAAATGAGTTCACAGTAAAGAATTAGCTTGATATTAATAGACACCCCTGCCCTATTTAGGAGTCAATGCCAGAAATAAGCAAACAATTGGTTTTAGTATTGAGCTAACATTTTAAATATGTAAGAAATTAAATTATTAAGGCTAACTGCTGACAAGTGACTATAATAATAAGAATTGATGTTAATTTTTTCAGCAGCCCATAAATGCATAAAGATATAGATGCTTTCCCTCTGAAGATGAAAATGAGTTACATGGTTTAGAGTGGTTACTTTTGAAACCCATATTCAGCTCATTTTTGAAAACCTAAAGAGTTTTATTATATTTATAAAAATAATGCATTTATAGTACAAAAATCCAGATGCAACAAAACATAATAGAGTCTAGATACCACTAATAGCCCTACTGTGGAGATAGTGTAACTATTTACATACTGGCACATCGCCCTCCAGATGTACTGTTAATTTGTGAAAACTATTTTATGGAATTGTTAATAAAGCATATCATACATATAAAAATTAATAAACAATGCCTTTCTTTGAGACAACATCTGGAAACTCTAGCTAGAAGCCTTGCTGTCCCCATTTGCCTACAATGAGGCAACTTCCTTAACTTTAAAATTTTTGATACATTTTTAAATAAAATAGAATCACGTAGCTTTTCCTTTTCTTTAATCCTCCCTCCAGCAGTTCCCTGAGACTTTTCTTTTTTTTTTTTGGTTTTTCGAGACAGGGTTTCTCTGTATTGTTTTGGAGGCTGTCCTGGAACTCGCTCGGTAGACCAGGCTGGCCTCGAACTCACAGAGATCCACCTGCCTCTGCCTCCCGAGTGCTGGGATTAAAGGCGTGCGCCACCAATGCCCGGCTTCCCCTGGGACTTTTCATCCAACTATTCTCATGCTCCCTGACACTGAAATTGATAGCCCCTTTTCCTTGACTTTTATTATTACACAGAGAGAGAGAGAGGGAGAGAGAGAGAGAGACAGAGACAGAGACAGAGACAGAGACAGAGACAGAGAGAGAGAGAAGCACAGACACAGATATGGACATACACATGGACATATATGCATGCACAAATATACCGATAAACCTAATGAGTCTGTTTTGTTCTTTGTGTGTGCATGGTTTCAGGACTGAACACTCCATCTCAGATAATACGGAGGTTCACATTGGGATAGCCCAATACTCGCTCTCCCAGACATCATTAGATACCTGTAATTCTTTGTCCAGGGATGGGTGCCAATTAAGATTTCCCTCTGCTTAACTAGAATGTCTATTAATATTACCATTGTCTCTGTCTTTTTTAATGCCGCAATTTCTAGAAGAGGGTGTTTCACAGAAGAATCCCTGGTATTCAAGCTCATACAATTTTTTTGCTTCCTCTTCTGTGATGTTCTCTGAGCCATAGATTCAGGAGCTATGATATAGATGTATCTGCTGGGTCATCATGTCTAGCAGGATTTTCTGTGATGGTCTCCGTTTGCTGTAAATAAAATATTATTTGACGAGAAGTAGTTGTACATCCCCGCGGCTATAGGATAAGATTTAGAATGTAGTAAGGGATTATGCTAGTCTAGCAAAGTGCAGTAGTAGATTCTTTTGTAAGATCCATTACCTCATTAGCGAGGGAAATTAGTTAGATTTCTGCTGCCAGACTGGAATTTCTTCCTGATGATCTAGAATTAAATCCACATAGACAGCTCTTGCATTTCCACCAACATGTGAACACTTAATGCACAGTTAGGGATATCTTCCCATGCTGGTCATTGTGTTGGCTCATAGGTGTTACAGCAGAAGTCTCCTAACTGCTTCCCTCAATAGCAGCTTAGATTTTTTTCTGTTAACAAGGAAGCATGACTACAGGAAGGTGGCTTTCAGCTGAGATCCACCTTCATCTGCATCCTACATCCTAAGTGTTTAGTGTCTTTAGCAGCAGTAGCTTACTTCAATCTCTGAGAATTGTGGGAATCTATATTGTATTGGAAGTCACTTTGATTACCCTGACCAACCTTTTGAATGGAAGTTTATTGTGTCTGGTCTGTGGTTATTGTATTATAATAACCTCTCCTTCTCCCTCTCCCTCTCCCCCTCCTTTCTCTCTCCCTCTCCCTCCCTCTCTGTGTGTGCATAAATAAGCACATACATATACATTATGTATAATATTAGGCAAATATAAAACAATGATTGCTTGAGGCTTTATTAAACAACATTGGTGTTATTTGACTCCCATCTTTCCTTCTTCTTTACTGACTTCCTTCTGCCTCCCAGTCGGAACCATAACCCCAGTTTTTCCTATTTCCCACTTCATACGACCTTCTTTTTTCAATAAAGTGGCAGCCATCCTGATTTGCTCTCAGATTGTGTGAGTCTCCTTCCTCCACCTACTCCATACCTCCTCTTTGGGACTTGAACTCCTCTGGAGCTGAACACTGGCATGTGACCACAGACATGGACTCAGGAGTCAGTTCTCTTTTTCCATTAGTTTTATCCTGGATTTTAACTTAAGTCCTCAGGCTTGGTAGCAGGCCCCTTTGCCCTCTGAGCCATCTCTCTCCACCCTCAATGGCAGCTCTTTTAGAGAAAGGGTTTTTGATCAAACTGCTACACGAGATGAAAGCTTAACCAGAAACTTAACCCAATGGTTTCTTCAGAAGCAACCTTCAAGAAAGCAGAAACACCCAGTGTGAAGACATTGGGCACTGTAAAACTCTTAGGAGAGATAAGTAGTCAGTGGCTTTGGAACACATGGATAACGAAGGCCTTAATGAAACAGCAGGTCTGAGAAGATCTAGATTGTTGGGCCATCTTGGAGCAACATCACAAGGGCTTTGCCATTTACTTAATATTTGAAAAAGATAAGCAGAGAGGACAGATATATGATTAAATATATTTTTATCTGTAAAACTCCAGTAGCTTTTTTGAGAATAGTCTTTTAGGGAATCAATATCAAAGATGACTACACCTATTAGATCACTAAAAACTGTCATTTTGCAGGAGTGATATTGTACCAGTTGCATCATCACATTGTTAGCTGTGAACATCACCAAGTTGTTAGCTGTAGAGTCTGTTAACTTTAGTTTCTCTCAGAATATTTGAGGGAATGTCAATTCCCCCTAGCAAGGGCACCGGTGCCAGATCAAGAGTGATTTTATTAAGATATTGTTAAGATTCCTTACAGGACATATGTGACATGAAGGGGGTCAGACACTGGAGGGGGAAATGCTTCAGAGGGTGTGGGTGTTAAAGGATAGATGACAGGATAGGACAAGTAATCACACTGAGAATATACGAAAAAATACGTGGAAATCTACTATTTTCTGAGCTTATTTTAAAAGATAAGTTACAAAAGAAGAATTTGAATGAAGGTGCCATTCTGAATAGATGATGCTTCTCCTAGAGGTCATAGGCTATATAATGAAAAATTCTTAGTGCCAGTTGTGCAGTCACATTCCATGAACTGCTGGTTCCTGGAAACTCCCCAAACAGCAAAGGCCATAGCCACTTCTCTTGGTTGCCTCATAGAACCACAAGGTAAGACCCCACTGATGAAAGCATCACACACTCTGGTGCAAGAACATAGAGAAATCAGTCTGGGACTCAGGTAGGAGCCTCCTCCCTGCTAGCCTACTCTCATAGTACCAGAGGAATGGGAAAGTCATCAATAGTATTACTTCAGGTAGTTTTGATTAACTTTGAGTCTGGAAAGCTATAAAAATGATTGCCTAAGCAAGCTAGGCCATGGATGCCATAATGACATAATTGTTATGAAAACTTGAATCAGAAAAAAAAACCTCACTTTTTAAACTGGATTTGAGGACCATTCCATGGGAAGGAACTTATACACGGTACTGTAAGTTGCTCTAGAATGCATATATCATATCTGGGAAGTGAGGAAGGAGGATAATCTCCTATTATTGGGAGAACATGAAGGAAGGTGATGTGACTAATGACTAGAATGAGGACATATAATTAACCACTGGACACTGGAACTCAAGATCCAAAAATGACATCCTTGTCAGAGTTTTGTTTCAGCTGAAAGGCAGAAACCATAACTAGCTAAACACAGAAAGAGGAAAGAAATAGGAGGCTGAGTGTAAATTATTCTTCTGGGAAAATTTGTTGGAGACGGAATGAGTGAGTTGAGTTAAAGCCAAGCAAAGGACGGTAGTATTTTAAAAATTACAGTATTGGTCTGCAGGCTTCTCTGTAATAGGATATAAAGTCCACTGAGTACATGCCCAGGAGTGATATAACTAGGCCCTATGGCGGCTCTATGTTTAGTTGTTTGAGAAACCACCAGAATGATTAGCAGAGTGACTGTATTAGTTTGTATTCCCACCAACAGTGCATGAAGATTCCCCTTTTACCACAATCATTCCAGCATTTCTTGTCTGTATTCCCAGTGACAACATTTCTGATTGGTGTGAGATGGGTTTTAATTTTCATTTTCCTGATGATCAAGGATATTGAGTACATTTTAAAGCATTTCCTCATGATCTGTTTTCCACTTTTTGAGTATTTTCTACTAAGTTAGTTACACAGTCTGTTTTTAAGTTGTATTTATTTATTTTCCTAATGTTTACTCTCTTTAAGTTCATTGTGTATTCAAGACACTAGATTGTTCCCATTCTATGAGCTGTGTATTCATTCACTTGATAGTTTCCTTTGCTGTTAGATAAATGAGATCCCATTTGTTGGTTGTTGATCTCACTCCCTGAGCTTTCATGGTCTTATTCAGAAAGCCCTTGCATATGCCTAGTAAGTTGAAGCCTACTCCAACTTTTGCCTCCAGTAACTTTGGCTCTTATGGTGAAATCTACTTGGAGCTGAGATTTTTTCTAGTGAGAGACAAGGATCTAGTTTCATTTTCTGCATATTGGAATCCACTTTCCCAAGACTATTTGCTGATGATACTGTCTTTTATCTAAAATTCATTGATTATTTTTTATTCACAAGAGTTAGGAACCAAAATCAATTTAAACGTCCATCAACTCATTAATGACTAAGAAAAATATGGTATACATACACAATGAATACACTCAGCTATGAAGAAGAATGAAACCATGGGATTTTCAGGTAAATAGGATTAGAAAAAAATATATTGAATGAAGTAACTCATAGCTATCATGAGAAATGCAGTATCTTCTCTCTCATATTTTGATCCTAACTTCAAATATTTGTTTTGGTTGTTTAATTTGAAACACAAGTGGAAGTGGGAAACTAGAAACGGACCTTTTGTGGGGTGACACGTAAAGTGATTGGGTATGGTAGATTATGGGTAAAATGAAAGCAAAGAGATTATATTGGGACAGAAAGGCTTAAATAAGGAGAGGCCTTGGAGTATAGGGGAAATATGGAGGTGAAGGGGAAAGCTACACAAAGGACTGAGTATGAAAAGCCAGATGGAAGTCTACTGTCTCACAACACAACTTTTAAAAACAGTAATTTGAAGGCAAGAATAGATTGAATGGAAGAAAGAGGGAAAACTGGGAGTTAAAATATTAACCATGGATGAGTAAAGGAGAGATGTCGGAGAGAATAGGTAAATAAACTACGTAAAACACGGGTTAAAAAAAACTAGGTAAATAAACTAGCTTTTAAAAAAAAGCTAAGGATATATGGAAAAGTCCTACAGACACTACCAGTTAGTAATCTACTTCCAAAATACAATGTTAAATAAAAAGTAATTTGAATTGAATTACCCTGCATATGTGGACAATGTTGCTCCCAGAAGAGATGGGTTATTAAATGAAAATTGCAGGATAAAGCGTGAGATACGTCCCTAAGAATTATTGGTCAGAGAGGTCCCTGATGTCTCCAAAACAACACATGCTACTGTTAGTTTCTTTGGATGCCCACCACACCTAAATGGCAAGATTCTGTTGCTGAAGACACAACATATTTTGGCTACAGGATTTTAAAAAAGTATCAAACCAACTTGGAAATTTCCTTCCTGTTCGATAGCATCATTGTACTCGAAGGTACTGGACAGATTGTTGGGAAAGAAAAAGACTTCAAAGGTCTTACTCAGTACTGGACCCTGCATGCTGTAATAATGACCTACCAGATATGATCTGCCCACTTGTGCAGTAGTGGCATGATTGTTATGGAGTAAACTACCAGTTTCTGCTGAAATTTGAGGCCTTCTCTACAGAACAGAATTTCATGCCTGTTACTGCTTTCTGGACAAAAGTTCATGGCTAGAGATATCATAGGTTCTAAGGTGGAACCTGATATTGAAAAGTTGGAAATGTTCTCAAATTGCATTCTTTAGTTTTGTTGTTGTTGTTTGTTTGTTTGTTTTCTCTTAAGGGCCAAACACCCAGGTCCAAAGTAAATACACAGAGACATATTCTTAGCTATGAGTGTCCAGCCTCAGCTTGTATTGTTTCTAACCAGCTTTTCTAACTTAAATCATCCCATTTCTCTTTAACTATGTTTTGTCTCTGGGCTTTTTACCTTTCTTTATTCTATACATCTTTCTTGTCTTCTTATTCTGTGGTTGGTTGTGTGGCTGGTTTGTTGGCCCCTGGCATCCTACTCTCCTCTTTTTCTTGATTCTTCTCTCTTCTCCATATTTCTCCTATTTACTCTTTCTGCCAGCCAACCCCACCTGTTTCTCTCTCCTGCCTACCTATTGGCCATTCAGTTCTTTATTAGAACAATCCAATGTTTTAGGCAGGCAAAGTAACACATCTTATAGAGTTAAACAAATACAGCATAAAAGAATGCAATATATCTTTGCATCATTAAACAAATATTCCACAGTGTAAGTTAATTTAACACATCTTAAACTAATAACCCATAACAGCCTTTTAAATGTTTAGGTTTGTATCCATAGACCTAGGATGCTCTCAAGTTAGGTTAGAGAAATGTTTTGCTTTGGACAACAGGCAGTGTGGAAATACACAACTGTTCAAAGTGCTGAAAATTGTAGACTTAACCCCCGATTCTAAATTGGATAGCTATATTAAATCTCCAGCCAGTAAAGGTCCAGGAAATATCGTGGGATAGGAGCAGAAAGAATATAAGAGAAAATGGATGGGAAGAAGTCCTATGAAAAAATGTCTTTTGTACACAACATGGTTATCAAATGTATGAAATGTCAACAGCTGTGCTCACCTGTACAAGGCCTGTCCAAGATCAAGTCAACCAAAATCCTGGCATAGACGTGGTGGATGATTTCCAAGCACCAAGCCCTACTCAAAGCAGTTGACAGCTGCAGGGAAAGTTAGATACTACCTTTTTGAGGGTGTGGTCACTGGTGAGTATCCCATGCTGCATTGAATCATTCCAGTCTCATAGCCACATGCCCAGCACTAACTGGACATCATATCATACAACCACAACCCCCCACATGCACACATATATGTGTATGGATGACTGATATGCGCTGGGGGAAATATAGAAATAGTTAAAAATCATCAGAAAATAAGGGGAAATTAATATAAAATTATTATTTTAGTGATGAAATAATAGCATTTTGAATTGATAGAAATGACTCAATAAAGGAATCAATGAGGTTACACTTAGTGAAGAAGAAGGCATTAAGATAAGCAAAGGATGTAGGATCTAGTACTGTAGTAGGCTTGGCTTTTGGTGGGAAGGTGGATATTATTTGTGCAGGTGGGAAAAAGGCAGAATGCATAGGGAAGTGGTTAGCATTTGAAAGTCATTTATAATGTTCTCATTTTCTCTACTCAGTTAAGTGCAAAATGATTGTCTAGCAGAAAGACCCATAGAGACCTGGAAGAAAGAAAAAAGGAATGAGACGTCATGTGGGGAATTGCAAGAGCTGTTGAAATTGGCAGAGCACACTTTGCGGTTTCCTTACATGGACTTCCAACATTGGCTTCTGCCTCTGCAGTGGAACAGAATCATGTTCTTAACTCTCCTATCAACAGCATGCTACTTTTGTGCTTGGGGAATATTAGCTAAATCTAGATCATAACTCAAAATTGTTAATATGTCAAACAATGTCTGATGGTCTGTACAAATCCATGTACACATGTATACTTCTTTGAATATACCCAGGATCCCACACAATTCAGGTTCTTAGAGGCCTAACTTGTTCTAACACTGTGTACATGCTCGAAACTGTGCCTTGGCATAGGCACTTCTCCCTTTCTGCAGAAACTTGGAAATACCTTTTCTTCATCCTGACTTCTTAAAATGCTCTGTGCCCTGTCAGCTTGGAAAGCAGAGCTTGCTGGCTTCCTGGTGAGTTCCAGTTACACTAGAACTCAGTTCCGAGCTTTGCTCTGTCAAATTGTATTATTGTTTAGTGAGTCTGCTTGCTGTAGTTCAGATATTTGTAACCATAGAGAGGGCATGTCTCTTTCTCTCTCTCTCTCTCTCTCTCTCTCTCTCTCTCTCTCTCTCTCTCTCTCTCTCTCTCTCTCAATCTCTCTCTCTGTGTGTGTGTGTGTGTGTTTTACTCAGATTGTTAAAGCAAGCACTTACCTATCTTCTCTCATTCCACAATCAGTTATAGGAATTTTAACTTAACACTTTATAATCGCCTCTTTCTACCAGATTTATGTGTTTTTAATTTAACAATAACAGAAACCACTACACAGTGCTGGCATTTGATTTTGGCAATGATAGACACTGAGTTATAATTAAATGAAGAATATGTAATCTAAATTGGATATAATTCTGCACTTCTCTCAGATGGAAATGTTGAATGGAAAAAAATCTGTAAATAAATAAAGTAATTGTCCTGAACTTGAGGAATACTAACTGTCAAGATTTTTTTAAGTAGTAATTTGGTTCATTCCTGGTGAGGTTTCCTGTGCTTATCTTTGTGTCTTTGGTGGAGCTGACTTTTGTTTGATAATGAGCATTACATACTGATCAAGATAATGTAATAAAATATCTATTCTGAGAACTAAAGTTCTACCACAGGAACACATAGTATGTTGTCCCTTTCAGAACTGTTCTTCAGAAGTGAGTTTTGAGCCGTTAGCTGTAGGGGAAATGGTCTCCTTGTGAAATCCAGTTTTGTTGCTTTGTTATTGAAACTTTACAGAAAAGGATGATTGGAAGAAGTGAAGTCAACCACCGGTACTTGACTAAATATCAAGGTGCCAGGAGATACAGAGAGCACATTTGGTAGAAAAAGTCATATTTGATTATGACCCATGCTGGGCATTACTTTCTGGTGTCAGCATGTGGGATACGAATTTCCATGTAGAATGACAAAAGTGTAAAAGGGATTTTAGAAACAAAAAGAACAGAGAGAAGCATGGCTTCTCGGTAGCATTTATCTTGGGTGAGCTCTGTTTTGCTAGAGACAAGAAGAGACTTGCAGTCCTGAGCTGGCAGTAAACTTACACCCACCATCTTGCAAAAACAGCAGTTAAAACAGCCACAGGTTTGATTAGCAATGTTGTTTAGCAGACAACAGACACGTGGCCAGAAAAACATAAAGATTTATGGTAAAGTCAGATTCAGATGAAGAAAAATCTCTAAAGGTTTCCAGTGTGTTTAAAAATGTACATAGGTTTGGGAGAGATGAAGAAACAAAGTAAAGTAGTTAAAAAAAATAGAGTGGCTTGTCAGTGATGGCTGAAGATAGATGCCCCAATGCTACAGAGGAACTTCGGGTGACTGTCCAGTAGCAAGACGTCTCTGTAAATTCTAGTGTTTACATATAATCCTTCTGTGGTCTTTGATGGAGTTGAAGCAGATAGTTTATAGTTATAGTTTTCCTTAGTTACAATAAAAGATACCTTACATGTGAGACTTTAGACTCACACAGATAGGATAGATGATACAATACTTTCTTTAAATCTTGTTAAATGTTGATGGACTAAATATTGTATTTGTTGTTCTTGCTTAATAATTGCCTTGTTAAATATTTTGCTATGTTAAAACTTTTCTTTTTATTTAGACAGAAAAGAGGAGATGATGGGGGAAATACCGTGTATTTGTAAATAAAGCACTGTTGGTCAATAGGGAAGCAAGATAGGTAGGACTAGGAGTCTAGGAAGATTCTGGGAAATGTAGTGAAGAGAGTCATTGCCATGTATTCTCCAACAGGCGCTCAAGGAGTGCGTCCTCAAAAAATATAAGTCCTTATAGAATAGATATTAGTAATTATGGGTTAATAATCAAGTCAGAGCTAGCTGATAAGAAATCAGCAAACGTCCAACAGCTTCATAATTAATATAGTGTCTTGTGTGTTATTTGGGGGCTAAAAGCAACAACAGGACCCGGGTGGTAGGCAGGAAGAATACATGTTACAACTTTACCTAGAACAAAGCTTCTCAAGTCCTACTGCCTAAGCTAAAATAAAATTAGGCTAGTGTCTTGCAGTACCATGTGGTTAACTGGATTATGATAGGCACAAAGTCTCTCTGGTAATGCATTTGGAAGTTGGCTGGTGGTTGTGCTTCTCCATGTGCCTATAATTCTGAAAGCAATGCTTGGGTTCTTCAGAATGTATTGCAATAGCAAATATTCCAGGAGACCCAGGCAGAAGGCATAGGTTTCTTATGACCTGACCCTTGAATTTTAAGAAACCTATTTGATCAAATAGATTGCTAAGGTGAACGCAAGAGGCACATGAAGGAAGGAGAGAATATTTCTTAATGAGGAGAGCATAAGGCCACAATAAACAGCATGATATAGGGGCAATATAGTAATAGCCACCATTGAAAACTGGAAAGTGCTGCTAGGACCATGAGCAATATTTTTCAGTCATGAGAGAACAGGAAAGCCCATTCTACTGCTGTCATTATCCTCTCTCAGATTACCACCATGCTTTTCTTGTTAGCAATTCTCTTTTCTACAGTCCATTCTTATTTCTAGGATACATTTTCTTTAGCAGCCTAGAATTCTCTCCAACATGCAGAACACCTTTTACATAGTTAAATCCAAGAAATGCTTTCCCATGACTTTAGAATGAGATAGCTCCCTGGCCTCTTATCTATAGTGCTCCCTACACACCCATCCCAGGAACCCTGTTTGCTTTGAACATGTGTATTTAGAGTCTTCCGAGACAAATGTACTGAATGACTTTCCCTACTTGCCTGCCTTCATTCTTTCTTGGTTATATTTTACATTCATTTTTTAGTATATCAGACTTGAATATATCTCCACTGGATTTCCATACTAGGTGACTCTAGACAGACCATGAGCATATCCCCACTAGGTTTCTGTGATACCTCTGGCAAATTACTATTCACACAGAAATTTAGTTGCTCTGTGTATTAATACTTCTTTTAGCCTGGAATATTCATGACTATTCATTTTTACCCTAAATTCCTTTCAATAATTTGTTTATAACCATCATTCAATTACTACATATTGTAACTGACTCTATAGTTATGCTAGTGATTATCATATCATGTCATCTGTTTCCATACTCCATCTACATATATACACAAGACCAGCATAGCGTATGCCATCCAATGGTGGCATAGAGCATATTCTTATTCATTAAGGTATACCATTTTATGGCCACAAATATACCTTAATACATTATAAAAGGATAGAAATCATGTAGAGTCTGCTTTGGACAGAGAAGGGAAATAAAGTAGAAAACAGTACCACAGTGTTATCTGCAAACTCCTAGAACATTCAAGGTTAAATAATAAACTTTAACATATAAACCCAAAATGCTTTGAGAAAACGCCTAACATTTTGAATGAAGTAAAATGACAATAGGAAAGCTCTATTATATCAGTACACTGGAACCCTGTTCAGCAAAGACTATAGGGAAAGAACTGAATGCATAGCTACATTATGTGAAATACAAAATTCCACCCACAGATGATCAGTGGTTTTGGGGGAAAGGATGAGGGAGGGGTAAATAGCCTGAGCACAAACATATTTATACACTGAAACTATTTGGGGCAGATCTTTAAATTCCATTCACCAGTCTTAGGTATGGAGGAGAGAAAAGCATTTAACTGGAATAAAAACTGGGTCCAATGTTCTTGTACTTGAGATCAGAGATAAACTTGAAAACCCTCTGATAGTTTCTCATTTGTGATTCTCACATCAATTCCCTGATTCCCCAAGCTATATATACAGACACATATACACATACATACACACTCATACACACCCATTCACAAACACATATCTAGCCACATATTCACACACATGTGTATTCAAATACATATCATACACACATGTACATACACATGCAAACACATGCACATATATCTATACTCATGCACAGATACATACAAACACACATACACACATTTTTGTAGGTCTCATTACACAAACGAGTACTTATTGAGTTGTTCCAGTCTTGACCCTCAGTGTCTAGTACTATTTTCAGAGCTCTCTGAGTGATTTGAAAGTTTATAGTTGAGATGACTTTTTAAATCATTCACATAGAATGTGCCAAATCAGATCCAGCAATGGTCCTTTGTAATGTGCTTATACTTCTTGCTTTAAATATTATTACTTGGTATTTTAATCAGGATATTAGCATAATCCTTTATGTAAATATTCAGAGGCTGTCTATGTATAAATGGCTGAACAATGTTCGAATAATCTGAATAGCTGTTGCTCCCTTGAAAGAGCACCAGATCATCTTTCTCCTCTTCTTACATACAAACCACTCTCATACCTATAGTGATATGTCACATACATTTTCATCTATAGTAATATCTCTCATATATGTCAAGCTCATTTTTCTCCTCTGCTTACATACAAACCACTCTCACCTCTATAGTGATATCTCTCATACATTTCAAGCAACAGAGTTTAGGAAACTTGATGTGCAAAACTCTCCCAGAAATAAACAATGAATACCCATCAAAGATATGTAGAACACTCATTCCAGCAATAAGTGATATTTTAATTGTGAAGACAGAGGAAGTCTTAATGCAGTGTATAAATAAGATGATACTGCCAAAGGTAAGATGGGTCAGAACTGCCAGATCGGGAGGTTCCTTTGGCATGGTGTTATGATTTGACTATGGCATTCCCTCCCTCGGCTCATGTGCTGAGTTCTTGATCCATTTGTGAACTATTTGTGGTAATACTAAATGATGATTTCTTTTGAAACACACCTTTAGAGGTGGGACTAGCCATTAGAAATGAATTACTAGTGGGTCAGGTCTTTGGAGATTTAGCCTGGCAAACCTGAGAACTGAGTTTGGATCCCTAGGATCTATGTTAAAAAACTGAACATGACTACAAGAACTCTAATCCCACAACGGGAAGTAGAGGGGGGCTGTTTGGTCAGATTGATCTCTGAGCTCACTAGTCTCCCAGTGTAGCAGAGAAGGTATGCTTCTGGCTCAGTAACGGGCCCTGTCTTAACAAATAAGGTGGAGAGTAATTGAGGACCACACCTCACACAGGCTTCTAGCCTCCAGAGACACATGCATGAACAAATGCTCTAACACACACATCTGCACACTCATGAACTCACACACACTCACACGCACACACACACACACACACACACACACACACACACACCATATACATTTGTATACACATAAAGAACTACAAATAGTGCTATGTCATACTTTCTCATCTGGATGTGATAGACTTTTGACCATCATTTGATGTCATGTGCACTGATTACATTCTGGCTTCAATGTCTTCCAAGTTTACAGATACTGGGGAGAGGAATCTCCCTGGAAATGCTGCAGAGAGAATCCATGAAATTCATTCCTTTGACCCCAGCCTGCCTTTCAGATGTGTACTTCAGAAGTATTGCTTCACAGAAGTTTCAAGATTTCAAACAAAACCATCTTTAGAATTCAAAACATGAGCAGAGTATCAGTAACCTTCACAAATGTGTTTCACATTATAATAGAAATTTGGAAGACTTAAGTCAGGCTGACGGGAGTGACTAATGTACTTCAGTTTGAATTTAGAATGAGCTTCTGCTGTACCTATCATCTCATTTGATGGGCTTATTTCCTTCTTGCTCTGAAAAGACTTCTGATAACTGAACCAGAGCCTTGGGCATCTAATCCAAAATGGCAGTCCTTATTAAGCCAACCCCTATGAGAATGAAGGCTTGAGAGGCTGCTGACTAAGGAGTCACTTCACAGAGCTCAGCATGGCCAACCCTGTGGACTAGAGATTGGTTGGTTACAAAAGACAGCAACTTATGGTTCCAAGCAAAGAAGGGACTCCTCTGTTTTTGTTTTTGTTTTATTTTTTTGTGTATAAATATTTTGTGATTGATATCATAGCCTTTGAGTTTCTGAAGGATCCAGAAACAGAGTGGAATGTGTAAGGAACAGAAGGGTATTACATTGACGCATGTGTGGAACACTGTGTAATGTTTCCATACATGCATACATTGTGAAGTATTCAATCAGGGTATATTTCTCCTCAAACAATGCTAATTTTTGTAATAAAGACATTCGACATAATGCTCTTTAGCTTAAAGAATACTCAGCACATCATGTATGTTTGTTCTACTGTGAAATAGAATGTGGAAAAATGTTTTCTCCAGTATAATTACAAATTAATATGCATCAGTCAAACTCTACTTACTGTTTTCTGGCTCCTATATTCCCAGCCTCGAGCAACCACAATCCATACTACAAGATAAACATTTTTAGATTGTATATATGAGGGGATAATGTGACATTGTTTTCTATACATTACTTATTTCATATAACATAATGACCACCAGAGCTCCATCTTTTAAGGATGAGCAACCTTCCCTTGTGTATATGCACCCCTTGTTTCTTATCCCAATGGAAGCTATTGAACACACGATTTGCTTCCATTTTTTCTCAATTTGTATAGCACTGCAATCAATACACACAAGGATGCACTTACTTTCACAAACTATTTTGCTTTGAATATGCACACAGGAGTGCTGAATCACGTGTTCATTTTATTTTTAAGTTTTTGATGAATATTTGTACATTTTTTCATAAATGTTACTGCAAAATTTACACATTCATGCACAATATTCAAAACTCACTTTAATCCACATCCTCAGCATTGATTATTATTTACCTTTATTTTTTTAACCAACGTCATTCTAACTGGATTGAGAAGCTATGTCGCTGTTGGTTTGGTTAGCATTTCTATGATAATTATGCATAGTTTTCATGGATTGGAAGGCCAGAGAGATGTTTTTCTTTGAAGCATTTCTGTATAGAGCTACTCTTTATTTTGGAATTAGGTTGTTTTTCTCTTGATCACTGTTGTTTAAGCCTCTTATATGTAATGATTAAATATCCTTGCCTGATAATGTTTAAATCTGTCTTCTATTCCTTCAAGTTGGTTTCAATCTGATAATCATTTATTTGGCTGAGCAGAACCTTTTTATTTTAATGAAATGTCATTTTTTTATTTTTAGTATTGTTTCCTGGGATTTGGGGTTTGCTGAATTTGATTCAAGGTCCCAGCACACTTTTACAGGGCTTTCTTCTACTAATTTCATGGTTTTAAACCTTACATATGTATCTTTAATCCATTTAGAGTTCATTTTCAAATATACTGAGGGGGGGTCTAGTCCCATATTCTACAAGGATCTAACGTTCTTACATGATGTTCTGCAATGACTTTTGAGATAGGAGCTTAATCTTGATTCCTGAACTGTTTCATGGCTCTATGTATGTGTGTTTTACACCCACATCATGCTGCTTTTCAGAATGGGTTGAAGTTGTGTTTTCTGGTGCCTTCAGATTTGGCCCTTTAGATCAGTATTATTTTAGTTATTTGGGTTCTTTTGTGCTTCCATACACATTTAAGGAATACTTTATTTTTTCTGTTGCTATGAAAACTGTCGCTAGTATTCCAACAGTGGTTTGATATTTAGTAACCTCCTGGTTGATTTGAGTAGCATGACCATTTTTTAAATTATTTTTATTTTTATTTTAATTTTAAATAGCTTGTTTTACATGTCCATCCCCTCCCACAGTGTTTCTTCTGACACATGACCATGGGTATCCTTCCAATTCACTTACAGTGTCTCTCATCAATATTTTACAGTTATCATTGTAGAGATCTTTTACTTCTTCACCTAAGTTACTAAGTTGTATTTTAATCCTCTGCTAAGGTCATAAAATGAGGAATATGTTTCATTAACAGATTTAAAGATTTAACAGCACACTATTATTGATGTAGGCCTCACACCTTCATTAACAGGGTTCAAGAGTCTTGATTTGATAGAAATTCAAATTTTATATCCACTCTTACCCACTTTTCCTGTCTTCTGTGACTACCATAATTCTTCAAACTATGTAAGTGTTGTATTTGTCATTTATGTCCTGACAACATTAGATAAGGTAATCCAAAATTAGTACTTTGACATTATAAAATATCATCAGGAAAAGCACTCATTTCTACCACCCACTGGACTCACTTGCTAATGTGCTCATTCCTGGGTTGCTGGCATTGCCAATATTAAAAGAATTATCAAAGTTGAGTGCAACAGATTCAAATGCATATTATTCTTAAGAGTCCTTGAACCAGGTGTGTCTTCTGTGAGAGTTTCAGAAGATTTTCCAAACAGGTTTTTACAAGATAAACCCTAAGTAAGAAGTACTGTTCTAGCAATAAAATTCAGGGGATAGGGGAAATGTTTGTATTATGACCCGTGGTTCTGGAATGGAATATGTGTTCAATTATTTAGGTAAGGTTTGCCCTGCAGAACTCCTGATGGCTCCAGGCATTGCATTGCCAACAGTGTCTAGGTGGGTCTGTTACTGTGTATTCAATCTGCTTCTCTGTTTTCCTGATAATCACCATTACCAAAAGTAACTTGCAAGAGGAAAGTATTTATTTAGTTTGCGCTTCTACACCACAGTTTATCACTGAGGAAGTTGGAACAGGAACTCAAGCAGGAATTTGAAGTCAGGAACTATGAGGGAATAATACTTGCTGGCTTCCATCTATAACTCATGCAATATTTTATATATATACATGATATGTATATATATTGTGTTATGTATGCATGTGTAAAATTATAATATATATTGTGTAAGAATAATGTATAAAATGTTAAAAATGAAATTATATATTCATATATAAATGTATGAGTTGTAAGGGACAGAAAGTAAGATAGCAAGCAGCATATATATGTGTGTGTGTGTGTGGATATGTATATATATATATATATATATATATATACATGTGTGTGTGTGTGTGTATGTGTATTAACTATTTGCTGAAGGAATTGTGTATCCTACAGCAAAGTACATTGTAGTTTTTTAAAAACTCTTTTGAGGAATACCACCCAACTTCCAAATAAATATACAGATATTTATTCTTATTTATTAATGCCTGGCCTTAGCTTGACTTATTTCTAGCCAGTTTTTCTAACAAATTATCCCATTTCTCATTAACTACAGCATAAATGAATGTAACACATTGTAAACTAATGTTCCACAACACTGTATCATCCTACACAAATTAATAATCAAATACTACCTCATAGACATGGCCACAGACCAGTCTGATCCAGTCAGTTTCTTCTCTCTGATGACTTCAAACTATATCAAGCTAACAATTAACATTAACCACCAATATAAATATGATAATATCTTTCTTAAGTATTAGGAATTTTACAGCTTTCCTCTTACCAACTGCTAGAATAAACATTAACTAGCATGTGCAACAGGCCCCATTACAGATGTTACATGGAATTGGAGATCTGAGGAATTATATGGATGCTTTACTCTAATTTACTTGTGGAAATTTCCATAGTGACTTGCCTTGTTAAACTTTTCTCCAAGTGACAGTGAACCTGAAAGGCAGTTCAGTCTTATGCTGGTTTCCCAGTTGTCAGTATGGAGACCATGAGCACCCCTTGTTCAGGTCAGCTGTTTCTGTGAGTTTCCTCAGCCTGGTCTTGATCCCTTTGCTCATCACTCCTCCCTCTCTACAACTGGATTCCAGGAGTTAAGCTCAGTGCTTAGCTGTGGGTGTTTGCTTCTGCTTCCCTCGGCTACTGGATGAAGGCTCTAGGATGGCATATAAGGTAGTCATCGATCTCATTATAGGTGAAAGGCATTTAAGGTAGCCTCTCCACTATTGCTTAGATTCTTGGTTGGGGTCATCCTTGTAGCTTTTTGGACATTTCCCTAGTGCTAGATTTCTCTTTAAATCTATAATGGCTCTCTTTATTAAGGTATCCCTTTTCTTGTTCTCCTCTATTCTTCCCCTGACTCAATTGTGTCCTCCTCCCCACTCCTCTTCTCCCCTTCACTATCTCCTAACTCCCTCTCCCCTCCCTTCATGCTTCCAATTGCTCAGGAGATCTTGTCTCTTTCCCCCTTTTCCAGAGCATCCTGTATGTCACTCTTAGGGTCCTCCTTGTTTCCTAGCTTCTCTGGAGGTGTGGATTGTACTTTGCTCTATGTCTAATATCCATATATGAGTACATACCATGTTTGTCTTTTTCTGACTAGGTTACCTTACTTAGGATGATTTCTTCTAGTTCCATCCATTTGCCTGCAAATTTCAAGATTCCATTGTTTTTTTTTTCTGCTGAGTAGTACTACACTGTGTAAATGTACAATATTTTCCTTATCCACTCTTCAGTTGAGTTGCATCTGGGTTGCCTCCAGGTTCTGGCTATTACAAATAATACTGCTATGAACATAGTGGAACAGAATTCCTTCTTGTATGAATGTGCATGCTTCAGGTATATCCCTAAGAGTGAAATTGCTGGATCTTGAGGTAGACTGATTTTCCTGAGGAACCACCATACTGATTTCCAAAGAGTGAGCTAAATTCTTAAACAAAAATTACCTATGACCATCTCTAATTTTCTATCTGATGGGCATCTCAAACTAAACACATCTCTAAGGAAATTAATGGTTGTCTTCCCAAAGGTAGGTTATATTTCAATATTATCTCTTGAATAGAATTAATCCTCAGAATCTCATTTCCAGGTTAGAAATCTGGGACTTACTTTTTGCACCTCCATTAGCCTTATCCCTTTTCTTCAATATTCAGCCAAATCGTGCCAATATCTGTCAATTGCACATAGATCAAGGATTCTTTAAGTTCATGTGCTCTTTTTACTGTCACTGTACAGTTTAACTTTTTGGTATATAAATTCTGTGCTATAGCAATCCCCCACCCACAACAATGTTTATCCTGGTTGTCTTCTTTTCTTCTTCAATGTAGTAAAAGTATCTACCAGAAATACTAACTGGATGATTATAGAACACTCCCTTCTATTATACTTTCGCTCTGAGAAACACAGACCCAAATCCTTAAGCAAACTTCACACAGTGTGGATGCTATCTGTTGTACACAATAGGACACTTTGCCATATAAATTCTCAGCCTTTTCACTGAAGGCTGACATATGCTGGTTTCTTAGTATGGAAGGAAGCCCTTTCCACCTAACCCACTGCTTCATCCTCATTTGCTAGGCTATGCCTGTATAGTTACTCAGAACACACCTTTCTGAAGCTCCCATGTCAAATTGCCTCTCACAAACTTAAAACAATATGAATTTGCTTATGTTTTACTGGGCATTTTTCTTGTTTGTGTTTTAAAAATCAAAATGTCTTTACTCTAACAAAAAGCAATTTTTTACTTAAATTTTCTCTACATATTAGGAGCAAAGAGATGATACAAGACTTAAAATTTGCATTTGCTTCTCTTGGAGATGATCTGAGTTTGGTTCCCAGTATCCACATTGGGTGGCATGCAGTGGCCTAATATCTGTAGCTCTAATGCCTTCCTCTGAATTCAACTAGTACCTACCTGTACACACACGCACACACACACACACACACACACACACACACACACTTAGATACAAATAAAACCTTAAAATTCTCCATAATCATTATTTCCTTCTGTGAATCTTCCATACTAAAGAGTTGGCTGAATTTTTTACTTTCCATGTCCTCCCTCAGGAACTGGAAATGATGTTCAGTAGCTCACGCTGGTATTTGTCACATACAAATAGGAAATAAGGAAAAACAGAAAAATTATTAGCCCCCAGCGAGACTGTCTGTGTACAACATGCTTGATTCTTTTTCTTCAGGGTTCAGCGAGTTCCAGTACAATGACTGACTAAATTAAACATGCAAAGATCATCTGGATCGTGGGAGAAATGCTAGTAAACCATTCCCACTTAAATCTTGGGAAGATTTGCTCAAATTAGATTTGTTGAATGAGCCCTAATTTTTGGAACTAGTCTGACTTATATGTGATTATCAATAGAGATATAGATAATGATGATAAAACTGCTCATTACCCACAAAGCAGTAGAACTTTTGCCTTTGTTTAAACTCTTCTAATATTCTCCTCATCCATTCCTCTACTTCCTAATGAAGTTCAATCATCCTGTGTCTTGATAAGACTCATTTGGAAGGCCACTGTGTAGCCCTGCAGTTCTCTGACTCTCTCTGCTATAGAACACATTTTGTCATTAACATTTCCTATTTTTCTGCAAAATCAATTGTCTTTTTATCCCAGAGATGAGGCTACTTTTCTGGATATGGTGATGGGCAGCTTGTAAGGGGATTTAAATGCATACATTGGCGCTTGTTTGTCTAAATGGTCTGCTGAAGCTATGGACCATGTGCACAGCTGATTTTCAACTTAGGCAATGATAGGATTTTCATACACAGTTTCTATGGGAACTGAATCATACAGCCATATTAAAGGGAAAGAGTGACGCGGACTTTTTGGCCAAATCAGTAAAACTCATGAAATCCCCATGCGTTTCGAATGGGTCTATGTCCAAGCTCAGTTCAAACAGAGGGCACTGGTGAGGCTGAAATTAGCAGGACACTTAATATGGGTGAGCTGGTTGCCACATTATCCATTAGACTTGAAAAGAATACTGAGATTCTAATTCCATCAAAAAGACAAGGAACTTAGAAAAGTGGATTTGGGGAGAACAAACCATGAAAACCCAGTGTTTGATTCCCATTTCTCTTATAAGACTCTCTTTTTGTGGAGTTTTTGAGACTTTCATGATATTTCCATTAAGTTGTATCATTTAGCAAACTAAATGTGTTCCATATTTTTATATGGTGTAGTGGAGTGACTTAGAGATTAGAATGTTTTCATTTAGGACCACACAGGTCTGCGTTTATCATAAACACTTCAACGTGGATAAAATAGGTAGAAAGCCATGACAAAACAGTGTAGCTTATATTAAGTCTTTTGGGGACTAGAGTTTGTCAGGGACTTCTGGCCATGGGTTTACATAGCAAGACACCTGAATACAGGGAGAAAATGAAGGAATTTGTACCAGGCCTGTAAAGTACTTAAAGAATTGTGGGGAGGACCATGTAGAGGACACAAATCCTGTGGGAATGACACAATGCAACACAGAGCTATTCTGTGGGCTGTGCACTCTTCAAGAAACAGGGCTATGGAGAACCAGAGACAGGAGGCAGGCAGGTAAGAAGTAACCCTGGGTCTAAATCTTTCTCTGCATCCTCATGACTCTCTGCCTGCCTCCCTGCAAGGTATGGAAAGTTAAATTAGACATAAAGCTTACCTATAGAACTGAAAATTAATTATTTATTACACACTCCAGAGAGCCTGGAGAGGTAGCAAAGAAGTAATTTGAGTTGGGAAGGAATGAGATAGCGGCACCAATTTGAATGTCTGTCCCAGACACATAAGGAAATTTCCAAAGAACTAGAAATCCAAGCCAGTTATCCCAGACATATTTGTTGCTTTAGCTATAGTGAAGAAAAACATAAGTATTTCTTTTGATGTCATTTACCATTGCATTTTGAAATGAAGGACTCCACAGCATCCCTGCATCTCTGTCATGTTCCTTTGTCATTATGTGTTTTGCTAAGCATTAGTGTGCTTGAGGACTAAAAAGGATTAACTGCTGTGTTGAAAAGTCACATCATGGTGAGTGACCACGTGACACTGGTAGGATTTTGTGGCTTGGTCTCCTGAAAGAAACTGCTATCAGATAGAATGGAAGTTCACATCTTGGTTTAGATTCTATATACTTGTCACGACAATTCTGAAACCACTAAATATAAGAAAATAAAATTTTTAGATAGAATATCAAGCCAATGTCATAAATAAAGCTTTTACCTGGCCTCCCTTTGCAGGCAGATGGTTTAAGGTATGGCTATACACGACTCCAGTGAACAAAGTCCCTTTGCAGGCTGGCTGGGGCTAAAGTGTGGGTTTGGCTGCAGGGAACAAAGTGTTTCTGGCCTCCTTTTCCTGGCTGTCAAAAGTACACTACTCTTCACAACTTGGGTCAAATGCCTGTGACTCTGAGCCAGTTGTAGAGAAAACCAAATCTTTACCACCAGATATGGGCTTTTGTGTCTCTGTCTTCGACTGCATGATCCTGGAATGATCCTGCAAAGTACTTTTCCATCCTTGGTGTCAGAACCTGCTTCATCTGTTCATTTTGATTCTCTATTGGATGCTGTGGACATGCTATGAGTAATATCACTAGTATGACTTTTCCTCTTATCTCCCTGTTTGGTTGGGAGATATTCCTCCTTCATTCTCTCTAGTTAGACACTCATGCCTCTCTTAACCAATATGGCAATTCGGAACATAATGGTTTATCTGCTGACCCTACTGTTTACAATGGCAAGATGCTGGATCAAGACAGGACCAAGTTTATATGTTCTTGTGAGGTAAGAAGTGTAGACCATGTATAACTGGTTAAGGCTTTTCTCATTAGAAGCCAGGCATTAACAAAGATGTACATGTCCCTATAAGTTAACAGAAAGTTACCTTTTGCCCCTTTAGGAACTTTTTTCCTCATTTTTTAACTCCCCAGTAATCAAGAATTTATGGCTATAGAAACTCAATTCAATAATTACTAAATATACCAGTTTTCTTAGAAGAGAATATAACTAAAATTTTGTGTTTGAATAGAATTGTCAACAAGTTATGTGGTCATTACATGAAATACTGATTAGCATGCTTTGTGGATGAAGAACTCATATCTACCAGTTTTTATCCCCAGGCCCTAACTTTAGTTCTCGGGTTCTGTACTGGGAACTGGATCAAAGCATAGTAACTCTAATCAACAGTTGGTGCTAACTGAATATTAACAAGCAAAACAATTAGCTAGGACTCTTGGTTTACTCTGGATATACAACAGAATTCAAAATTAATCACAAGGCTATATAGAAAAGCTAAAATGATAAAAATATTTGGATAAAATCTGAAATTGAATTTAGTAATGAATTTTATGCATAACAAAATAAACAGAGGGAATGAAAGAGATAAATTGGACTTTATAAAACTAAAATTTTGGTGGCTCAAAGGACAATTATAAAGAAAATTAAAAGTCAGTCTAAGGAAAGAGAAAATATACTTGAATGTCAGATACCTAAAATATGTTTAGCATTAAAAAATATATATCTAACTCTTAAAACCCAATTAAAAATTCAAAACATTGCAACTAAAAAATTTCCTAGGACTATAGAAGAAGTTCAGAGGTAGACTGCATTCCTAGCATTTGTAAGGACCAGGGTTTGATCTCAAGCACTACCTGACAGTGCCAATAATTATAAAATTGTAATAAATAAGTGAACACAGCATTGAAATTCACTTTTTCCCAAAACAGTCATATAACCAATTATTAGAGAAATGAAAACCAAAAATAGGATGGGAGACCATGTAACATCCAGAGGATAGTAATAACATGACAACTAATGGTGGAGCTCACAGGCAGTGGAGAAGCAAGAAGAAATCTGAAGCCCTATACATCTGTGTTGGAAAGAAACAAGAGCAACTGATGTGGAAAATAGTTTGGATGTATCGCTGTTCATATGTGACACAGCAACTTTCTTCACAGGTGAACAAAGTAACTGAAAATAGGAACTAGAACAAATACATACATCAATATCTTATCAGTATTATAACAGCACAGATAGAGACAATCAATGTCCACCAACAGCAGAGTAGACAAAAATGTAGTGTCTATGCTAAATGAAACATAATTTAATCATCAGAATGAATGATTCTAAAGAAGTCTCCCACAAAGAATGCCAACAATGATATCACTCTAGGTGAAAAGAGCCAGACTCAAAATCACAGATATTGTCTGATTCACCTTATAGGAAACATTCTAAAGAAGGTCACAGGGGAAGAAAGTAAAATAGAGGATAACAGGGTTAGGATGAGTAAGGACCAGGGACTTATTTCTTACTAAATACATAATTTCTGTGTGGGGTGATATCTACAGAATATAGTGAAAGCAACTGAACTGAGCTGTTCATTTAAAAATGGTTAACATGCTATATTTCACATCATACATAACTGTCACAATAAAATAAACATTTCAGTTGCATATTTTAGCATAAGCTCAAAGATGTTCAGTATCATTTGCCAGTGCCACAAAAGGCAATGGCTCTCCTTTGTAGCTACATGAGTCTGAGGTTTCTGAACAACTCACTGTCATGGGCCTGCACTAACATGTGTAGTTGTTGTTAGAGTTGAGTAGTTGTGCTTTGTCAATCAGGAGAGTGGGAATCTGGACTAAAACAGATTGGAGCAAAGTTTGGCTATCCATCAGAACTGACTATGCCATCCATGAAGCAACTTTATCTTTCTTAGCTTTAGTTTCCTCATTTGTGAAGTCAGGAATTATCCCCTCATGTGTTTCTTTCAAGGTTGAATGTCCTTGAAATATAACAGCCTCCATCATGTGCCTGATAAGTGAGCTGTGATCAACTTGGGATATGCACAAATGCTTGCTTTGGTTTCATTCCCTTTACACACCCTTCATGTTTACATTTGGATATATCAATCATTTAATTTTACAGCTTTTATCAATATAATAGCAAAATCAAAGGAGCAAAAAAACTCACAAAACTGTTCTGAGGAAGAATAATAATCATTGTGTTTTTCCCTTGAGCCTTCATTCTTATCCTAACCTCTGCACCTACCCTTTGTCTTAACATCTTCAGTGGTAGCTTTCAGAGGAGAGATTGGCTGGAGCTGGGTTTTCAAGGAGCCAGCAGGGGGAATCTATTAGCTACTTTTCTTGCTGAGGTGATAAAATAACCTGACAGAAACCATTCAAATGAGGAAGGGTTTGCTTCTGATCCATAGTTTCAGGTGATTTCCACCTGTCATTGCTGGAAAGGCAAGGTGATGGAGGCAGCTTCCATCTGCGGAGGCAGGGGCATGAAGCCACTGGTGGCATTGGTAGTGCCAGGCAGGAAATAGAAATCATACTGCTGTAACTCAAGCATGCCCTTCTCAAGCCTTGCTCCCAGTAGTCTCAGCCTTCCAGATGAGCCCCACTTCCCAAAGGCTCTGTAATCTCCACAAACAATTCTACCAGGGGATAAACACATATTCAAAATATGAACATGGGCCTGAAGTGATGGATGGCTCAGCAAGTACTCACTGCTCTTGTAAATGACTTGGGTTCTATTCCCAGCATATGGTGGTTCATAGCTATGTGTTCCAGGAGATGCAACTTCTTCCGGTTTCCATGAACTTTCTGTATAGAGATATTCACAAGCACACATACATACTCATAACAGTTTAAATACACACACACACACACACACACACACACACAAATCTATGGAAGGTGTTTCAGATTCAAATGGGTAGATGCTAAACAGTGGGCATTAAAATGATCTTGAAGTCTCCTGGAATGCAGCAGTTACTTTAAGTTCTAATTGCCATTCAGCTTCAATAAGCAATATGGTAGAAATAGTGGGGGCAGGTGGAGGATTTGGAAGATTCACCTTCTGTTTCAGTGTATGAATGGGAAGCATAACAATGATGTTGAACTTTGAGCCCTGACTCATGATGGAAATTTAGTTTTCTTTATGCTTTGTTATGGTCTCCTAAGGTTGAGCTATCTCAGCATGATGTTACTGGAGGTGAATCTGAGTTACAGTGCAAATGAGGAATTAATTAATTGTAATCAGTGACTCTGCAATGGACACCATATGATATAGAGGACTTTGGCAGAAACATGGTTGTGCACATTTCTTCACAGAACTTACAGATTAGCTACTAAACAATATAGCCTGTGTTTGTGCCCTAGCATTTTCACTCATACAGTTACCAACATTTCCAAAGGGAATTAAAAGGAATTAGAACTGATAAAAGATGGACATATTGGGTTCTTTGTTTTGTCAGCCATGTCTTTATGCAGAAATCTCCCCTCAAGGGAGACAGATGACACTCAAAAAGTCTTCTACCACCTGCTCCAAACTCCAAAGATACAAGTTCCCTCCCTGAAAAGTAAGCTTTCCAAGGTTCAACTTCAGTTATTTCTGCATCCATGGATGGATGTTGAATTACTTCCTATACTTTGGTCCCTAGCTTGCATTATCCAGGGGTTCATTCGGTCATGCTAAAGATGCTAAACAAATACCAAGCAGACATGTTTGCCTAATCCCCATTACCTTTACCGTAGTTCAATGTAATTTCTCCAAATGTTTCATTTATTTTATTTCAGACCTTGTGACAGTCAGGATTTTGAAGTGCATGCCTGCATCTGTAATCTATTTACCAACTCTCTCCAGTGCAATGAGAGAGAGAGAGAGAGAGAGAGAGAGAGAGAGAGAGAGAGAGAGAGAGAGAGAGAGGGAGAGGGAGAGAGAATGAGAATTTGGGAGGTTTTTTTTGAGCACTGAAAAACAAGCAGAGAGAGTAAGAGCACATCTGTTTTCATAAGAAATCATGGAACCTGGCCCCTTTTCAGTGGGGTATTTTACTACCACATGGCTTTAATCCTACATCTGGGCCTGTTGTTTTATGAAATATTTCCCACAGATGATGTCAATTATAATTTTTGTCCCGGTCGTCAATTTACGAACTCTTGGAATAAGACAAAATGAAACAACCAGAAAAAGAACAACTTATGTGGTCTACTCTCTGACAAAATTATAGCTGTGTGATACACATCTAAAATCAATAACTCTGCTAATGATTAGCAGAACACACTGCTTGGTTTATGGGCAGGGATGGGGCCCACACTGTGCACATGTTTGGCTCTGGATTGCATTTTTTTTGTTTGCTGTGTATTTACCAGCAGATGTCCAGCCGTTTCTTTAATGCTTCTATGAGCCAGTAGTAGGCCATGTCAGCGTCTGTGCGACATTTATAAGTCATCTGCCAGCAATACAGGTGGAATGCTTTCATGAGGTCTTTTCCTTCTCTCTGTGGTGATGATCTATCAGAGAAATCAGGGATAAGTCTTTATAGAGTTATATGGCTATTAAGATGTGGAGCTCTGATCATGTGTGTAAAGAATTTTGGATTCCAGCATATGGTTTTTTAGAATTGCTTTGAAAGGAACGTTTGTGGTGTTCAACTTTAGCAGCTGGTCTGAGGGCAAAAGGTTTTCCAGAGAAACAAAAAAACACCATCAGACTTAAGCAGAGCCAAAATGTTGGCAGCAAATGCAATTTCTCTCTATTTGTAAGGATTCTTTCAGTACATGGAGATAAACCGGATTCCTTAAAACTTACTTCATGAATACAACGTTTGTAAGTTATAAGAAACCAGAAGATTGGGGGTCTTAAATTGGTTTGGGGGGCAGTGTGGTGCTGATGAGATGCTGTATCCTTCTGGTGTATCACTGCATGGGCTGGCTTCAATAAAAAGCTACCACTGAGGCTGTGGCAAACTTGGTTTCAAAAAGAAAGAGACTGGAAAAGGGCAAGATTTTTGGAATATTCTAAATCTTCATGATTCTTCTGTGTGACACAATTCTTCATATTTAACTTTGGAGACTCAATGTTTAGTTTTATAAGTCCATAGATAAACGAGCACTTAATGGGGTTTAACGTTGGTTAATGATAGCCCACAGACACGGACGATTCCATTTCTTATCATTGTGCCTCAATTTTCTCACGAATGTCACTTTGGACTAAGTTAGAGCATATCACAGTTGTCAGAACTGTGATTTGGAAAGAAGGGAAGTACAAATTTGGATTTGATAACATCCCTGTTCATTACTGCTTGGATGGGTGTGGGCTTGCACTTTAAGGACCGTTTCTTTCAAAGGATTTATATTTAATCAGTGTTTTCTCCCATCAAAAACAGGTTAAAACATTAGGGAGGACACTGTCAGTGTTCTAGTGTGACCTTGTTTAGATGTGCTGCACATTTGATATGTGGGATCTGCATTAGCTGCTCAAGGGTCCTGGCTAAGCTCCTCACTAAAACCTAGCCTGCAGCTCTCATTCTCTTTCTCTGAGGTTATCTTTCAAGATGTCACTTGTATCTGGTGCCACATTCAGACTACAGCGGTATAAACAGTAAGTAATCTTATGGTTCTTGGAAGAAAGAGATCATCAGAAAAACCTATAAGAAAATTTGTGCTCCATAGATAGTCTTATATCATGAGTGTGAGAAATATATATTTCTCCTTCATCTTTTTCTTTCAAGATACTGTGTATCCAAGACTAGCCTCAAACTCTTGCCTACACCTTGCCTAAACCTCTAGAACACTGGGACTGTAGGTAGTCTATATTGAAGGGTGTTTCAACTTTTAAAGTATCTTTGCCCCTGCTCTGACCGTGTCAAATCAAATTGCTCAAGTCTTTTCTCTTCCTACCTCCTCCTCCTCCTCCTCCTCCTCCTCCTCCTCCTCCTCCTCCTCCTCCTCCTCCTCCTCCCAGCACCACCTTCATCACTATCATCATTTAAAAGATGTCTTCACTTTTCTCCAACCTCTCTGGCCACTCTCATTTTTTTCATTTTAAAACCTTATACTTATCATTTCTTTTCATCAGACATTTATCAGGAGCTAAATTAAATGCTAAAAGCAATATAAACACGGAGAAGCAGTTTTTAAGGTGATAATTATAACAGAAAGCAACCAAGCCTCAGTCTGAGACTGGTATAGAACTCTGGAAACCATAATGAGCTCTTCTGGGACAGAGAGCCCTCACATTTGAACACTAGCTAGAAATATGGTAAGAGAATTTTGCCAGAGAAAAGAATAGGAGAGAAGTAAAAACAGCACAGACACATAAAACCATTCTACCCAGAGGCTGAAGTTCAGAAGAGATGGAAGGTGACAGGTGAACAGCTTTGCAGTCACTCACAAACACTTCCCAAAAGGAGGTCCTCTGGTTTTTGCTCCACAGGAACCAAGAAGAGCAAAAGCATGGAAGGAGATTTGTTCTCAGGTTGAGAACTCCATTGTTCTTCTAGAGTAGAGCTGGGATCAGCACACTTCTAAAGTTTGGTTGAGATGCTCCCATACCTTTCATTACCATTTGTAGGGTCTGATCTACCACCCCTAGGAAAGAATGGAATGCTTCAGCAGAGACTTCAGCTGCAACAGCCTGAACTATTTATTGTCGGCCCATAACAAAAACAGGGTCTATGTTCGAGCACTAGAGGAGGGAAAGAATGGTTGCTGAAATAACTACCAGGAGGCTGTGTAATGGCTGTGGCTGCAGAGGTAAGTTTAGGATTAATGAAAGTACAGAGACATTACTGTGGTGGAATTTTAAGTCCCTGTTGACCGATTAGATCCAGCCATTGTGAGGGGAGGATCTGTGTCTGCATTTTCCAACATATGAAGTGAATTGGGTAGTTGGTCACAACAATACATACAGACACAGAAACAAATTGGAAAAAGGAAGAAGTGAATGACAAGTATGGTTTTAAACATGCTGAACATGAAATGCTGATGAAATGTCAAGGGCTGATCTCTACGTGGTAGATTGATACGTGACTAAGAACAGAAAGATGGATTTTGGTTCTTTTAGGTCTTTGTTTGATGTGCATGCTGTGTGCCCGTTGTGTAACAAAACTTTTCCTAGAGCAACAGAACATGGATGACTGCTCACCCTAGATGGGGATCCCACGATAGACCAAAGTACTATGGGTACCATCAAAGTTCAACTTGGTGAACCAATGAGTATTATTGGGGTTACTTGTGAAAGGTTACATACAGGAACAGAAATGACCCAAAGACATCAGAGCCACTTCTTCAGGGATGGCAGCTCACAAAGCATGGATAGGTGGCACTAAACTTAATTTGTTCTCTGAGGGGTGATCCATTACAGTACCATATCCCATGCTCTTCCGTGGAGCATCTCTGCATTCCTGCATGTCTGACTAACTCAGTTGGCCTGGCTTAAACTGTTCAGACTTGCTGAGGGCTGAGGGGTGATGCAGCTCTGTTCTACCCTGTGATACCTGTTATCTCCTCAGTTTGCACAGTAGCTGTGGTCATAGCTGTTATCTCTCTATTCACCATATTCTGGCTAGGAAAACCATCTCACCCCCTAGCACAAACTTTCCTCTGGAGGAAGATGCACCCTCCCGAATATGAGTTGATAATTACCCACTCCTGGGACAAACTTCATTGTCTTTACTGTATTGTTCAATCAAGGATGTCTTCTGTGAACTGCTCCTCAGACTTTAAAGCCTTGCAATGGCTCCTTAGTACATAATCTGGTTATCATTTTTCCCCCCTCAGCAATTTCACCTTGATACAAAACATGCTACATTTTCCTTCAGGTAACACATACAGACCTTTCCTCTGTTTTACCATTTTCTTATCTTCTCTAGGTTGCATTCTGGTTTTATAAACTCTCTTTACATGCAGGTAGAAGTCACTGAGAGCTGCCAAAGGTTAAGGTCTCTGCTGAATCAATCTTTTCTTGAGCTCTTCTGTGAACATAGCTCTATCTGGTCCAGTGAACTTGGGTTTGAACACAGCTCCTCTTATTGTTCTCTCAATAGCACCCATCCCTCCTCTACTGTTTTCCATCCATGGACATTTATGGAGACATCAGAGGGAGAAAACAAAGTGTCCCCAGTCTAATAAGCCAGTCCATCATACATTGACTTCCTTCATATTGTCTCAGGTTATGCAGTTTTTGCCTTAAGAAGGGATGGGTAGATACTTTACTTCGGTTTTTTCCTGCCTCCACAGCAGTTAGACAGACATTGTCTGTTCTCATGTCCCACAGTTTCACAAGTCATGATGTGACAGGCTCTTTCAATTCTTGTTTGAATGTCTTCCCTAATCCTGGCAGGTCAAGTTCTGAGTATTAGCTGATTAACCTAGTTTCTTATAAGATACAATTGTAAAGGTCCTACCTGCACACTGGGTCACAGGTTCTCCCTGCTTTTCTACTAAAGATCTGACTTGAAGGGCATCTTCTATCACCTTTAACACATTTTCCTCCTCCTTGTTCTCTGAGTCTTTCTGAGGGTTGTAACTTCTTGGATCCCAAGAAGCGATTTGGGACATAGCTATAACTTGTACTCTATTTTCCTTCTGACCACTGAGCCATACAAAGTGTCAAGCCAACACCTTCATCTCAGCATCTTGTTTATGGAATTTGCTTGCCACATCTAAAGCTAACATCGAAGCTGTATGGTGAAGAGGGCAAAGGAAAAACACCCTGACCCTGACTTGGGAACAGGGATTGAAATCCCACCAGTCCCTGAGCATGGAATTCCACCAATTCCTGAGGCCCCTGAGGACTAAACCCCACAAGTCTCTGAGCATAAAACCCCATTAATCCCAAATCATTCTGGAAAGGCCCCTGACACAAGGAATCCTATATAAGCACTGTATTAGCTGCCCTCCTGGATTCTTCCCTCCCAATAAATCTCTTGAATGAGGTTTGGGTAATGACCTATCAGGGAAGTAACACTCCCCCCCCCTCCCCGGGGCAGGGCAAGGCAGGGCAGGGCAGAGTAGGGCAGGGCAAGGCACACTTCTGTCTGGAAACCTTCCCCTAGTGGAGCACGGTTGTTACACACCAGGGGAACTAACCAGAGATATAACACATTCACTGGGGAAACTGATGCCTGGAGCAGAGGTGTCAGCTGCTACACTTACATGGACTTTGTGGTGTTCCTTGGCTCCTGACTGCCAGGATACCTTTACAGTCAAGCTGCAACATTTACCAATGTTATCATAAGCCCCCTTTCTTAATGAAATTGCTTCTTTACACATCATCTCATCCCCAGATGCATTTCTAACTTCAAATAACTGTGTCCAGGTAACCACAGCCTATGCTTGCAGACAATCTAGTGCAGTAATCTCAAAGAGTTCAAAATTTACTCTAAACCCTGAACTTTTTTCAGGGCATCTCCAGAGTCACATGGTGGGCCCCACTTAACAAGCAAGCATGCCCCTCCACACCACAGAGACACAGAGACAAATACTGTTATCCTGGGATTCCTCCCACAGACACTCATAATCCTGATTCTCCCCCCTTACTTGCACATCTCACTACCTATAGAAAGAAACATGCAACCACTGTCATAGCACAAAGACAGATTAGCATACACCATACAGGAAAGGACAACTCTATCAGAATTTCCTCCTTGGATGCTCCCCCTTCAAACTTCTCAGCCTCAGTTTCATGCCTTGCTACCCATAACCAGTATATGCACTCACTCCTTCCCAATTTATCTTTAGTTCTATCATGTCCCTGCTCAGGTATTAATAATGTTATGTGTATGTGACTTAATGACAGCTGAATCACCAAAATGTACCCTAGCACAGATGGCAGCTCACGAAAGCTGGAAGCTTGGAGTACACTGCACAGTCCACAGGCGGTTCAGCAAGTTGGAGAGTATCCTTTCCAAGTGACTCTGATCTGAACCTCTTCCAGGCAGCTCTTCTAGTTTCTCTTTTTTTTTCCAGGTCACTGGTCCTGTCTCAGAGTCTTCATTGCCCCTTGGCTTATCTGATATTAACTTTCTGTAGCTTCTCTTGATTTCTCTGGCAGGGAGGGGTCTAGAGAATCTCATCAGTTTCAGGAACTTCCTGAAGCTATTTTGAGTTGTTTACCTTCTGATTTAAAGAGTTTTCCTGAAGGATGGAATGTTTCAATCCCACAGGAAACGGTTAACACCATCGTCCCAGCAAAGCTGTGCATTTATCTTCTGTAGTATCTTGCATGAGTCTTTACTGTAGCTTTGCTATGTTAAACAATGAAAATTTCTGGATGGTGGCCATTTCTTTCAGTTGGTTAGGAACTATTTACCCACAGCATTTAATACCTGGCATGTCAAACACTCACTGAACATGTATTCCTTCATCTCCTACAGATGAGCTCATGTGCATGTCTGATATTATTCACACTCTCAACTTTAGCTGATTCACAAGTATGTAATTACAGCCAGACTCGATCTCAAAGACAGCTGTCATTTATTAATATCCAAACCTTTTGAATGTCTTCCCCTTTTTATTATAATCATTCTTGGTTTTTAAGAGTCATGATGCAGTAGGATTACAGGCCATAATTTCTATTTCCTTGTGCTGCTGAAGATGTGTTTCCAGCAAGCACATCTTTCCTTACACTACTTGAAGATACATAGGAATATTGTGAGGCCATTCAGTTCTGATAAATAAGGTGATGGGTTTGTTTGCTTTTATAGAGTAGCGGTGGGTTTTGATGTCGTCCTTCTGACTAGGTAGATATTAAACCATTAGTAGCAGAAAATGTGGAATTTTCTTTGAAATTTCTCCTCAGTGAGTCTCTATTAATTGTATGCTATTTAAGCTTGGCTCCTCTATTTTCCAAAACTCTAGCAACTAATTAAAGACTGCTGTGTGTCCTTTAAACTAGTGCTGTGTTTTTTACTTTGCTTGTAGCTGTGATATCTACCTGACACCAGCCCCCCTACCTATCACCTCCCCACCCCTGGCAAAAAAAAAGCAGCTTAATAGAGTAAAGGTTGACTTTGGCCCAGACCATCATGGTGGAGAAATCATGGTGGCAGAAGGAAACTTGAGACAAGGTCATATTGCATCCAGTCTAGGAATAGTGATGTCACATTTAGGGTAGGTTTTCCCCACCACAATTAACAGAATTGAGAATCTCTTTAACTGATATAACTAGAGATTTATTTCCATAGTAATTCCTAATCCTATGAAGATGATAATCAAAATTAATGTTACAACTCAAGCTCCTGTCAACTAGGAATCTAAATACATCACTTTTAAGCCATTAAGTCTATAGTGTATCCATGTATGTCCATCTTATATTGAAAAATACATTCATTTCAATTTCAAAGATCCATAAAGTATTTAGAAATTCCAACACTGTTCAGATGTATAAAGGGAAAGTCTTATTTTTTTCAACCAATCTACTAACTGTAAATCTGATCAACTGAAACAAGAGCCATGCTTCCTACACACAATGTCACAGAACAAACATTCCTCTTCCAAGTGGGAGGAACATAGGGCTAGCAGTGAAAGTTTGGGTCACAGCACAACCTAAATGCAAGAGAGTAAACTCCAGATCCTGCAACTCCACACCCAGCGTCTGAGCTTACCGTGATTGTACTTGCTGCAAGGGGTTTGGCTACTCTGCCTTTCAAGTTCTGCTGCTAGCAGCACATATATTTTCTCTCTTGAGCCAGTTCTACTCCATGTATGCGGATTTCCTCAACATTGTTCTAGTATCTTTAGCATCATGGGATCCACACTGAAACTTAGTCTTCACTGCTGCAAAACATGGTATCATAGAGCCTCCTTGCAACAGCTGCAGCCCTACCAGGTATTGCCTGATCCTGGAAACTCTGGAATAGTGGTTCAAGACATCATGACCCCCACAATATTACATCTTCCAAGCCTGCAAAATTAGTACCATGTGGCTACTCAAGGGTATACACTCATGTTTAAAGATTCAAATCTAAAATCCACAAATATGAGAGGATGCAAGGCATTCATTCTGGGATACTTCACTCAGGATAATTTTTTTAGCCCCATCAATTTACTTGAATATTTCATGAGTCCACTTTCTTTATAGATGAACAGATTCCATGTGCTAAGGAATGGCATATATAGGTCATATTTTGGAACTATGTTTAGATTTTAAGTATTCTCCACACTGACTTCCATAGTAGCCACACCAGTTTGCAGTCCTTCCAACAGTTGAATGAGGGTTCACTTTCCCCACATCCTCTTCAGCATTAGTCAGTTGTTTGTCTGATCTTAGTGATTCTGAGTAGGGTAAAATGAAATCTCAAAGTAGTTTTAATTTGCATTTCCCTTATTGATAAGGATGCTGAATATTTTCTGAGATATTTCTTAGCCATTTTTATTTCTTCTGAAATCTCTGTTTGGTTTCTTAGCCCATTTTTGACGTCTGGGATTTGGTTTCCTGACTTTATTTTTTTAAATATTCTGGATATAATCCTCTATTAGCTGAATAGCTCACAAATACCCTCACCAACCCTCTGATTCCTTTTCATTCATTTAATTGCTTCCTTTGCAAAACAGAAGAATTTTAATTTTATGAGGTCACATTTGTTAATTGTTGCCCTTAGTTCGTTAAGAAAATTGAGGTCCATTTAGAAATCCCTTTCCTACACCTATATCCTGTAGGTTCTACCTATGTTTCCTTCCAGAGATTTCAGGTTTCACATTGAGGTCTTTAATTCATTTGCTACAGTCCTGGATAAAATTTCATTCTTCTCCATGTGCACATCCAGTTTTTCCAGCACTATTTTTTAATGCTGGCTTTCTTTACTTCTTTAGTTTTTGGCATTTTGTAAAAAGAAAATCAGATGGCTATAGTTTTGTAGATTCAGATTTAGGTTTTCTGTTTTGTTCCACTGACATACAAGTGTGTTTGTTGCCAGACCCATGCTGTTTTTATTACCATAACTCTGTAACATAGCTTGAGATCTTGTATGGTAATCTCTCCAGCACTGTTTTTTCTTGCTCAGAATTTCTTTGATTATCCAGAGTCCTTTTTGCTTCCATATGAATTTTAGGATTTTTTAATAACAGTTTCTGTGAGAGATCCCATGGGAATTCTGTTTTCATTATTTTAAAGATCTATTATTTTTACTTTATGTGTTTGGGTGCTTTGCCTGCAAGCATCTCTGTGTACCAAATGCATGCCTGGTGTCTATGAAATTGGCTGTAAGCCACTGTGTGGGTGCAGATACTCAAACCGGGATTCTCTGGAAGAGCAGCCAGCATTCTTAACTGCTGAGCAATTTCTCCAGCCTCTGTTATTGGGATTTTGAATAAGAAAACATTGGATCTATAAATTTTTCTTGATGAGAGAATATGTTAGTCAGGGTTAGTCAAGGAACAAAACTTACTGATATATATATATATATATATATATATATATATCAATGAGTATGGTGTTGTTAGATTTTCAAGAAGTTATGCATGTAGGTGCTCCTCGAGTGCTGTGTAGTTAGTTTTCAAGAAGTTATGCATGTATTTTATGCATATACATATGGTCCTTCTACTCCATCTATGACTCTCATGACATATAGGCTGAAAATTCATTAGTTGTTCTGTGCATAAAGCTGCATGTCTCAGCAGTCTCAATGTGGAATACTGGAGGATTGCTGAAGAGCTGTTGGTCTTTAATCTATGTTGGAATTCTGAAGAAGCTGAACCTAATACCAGCTATAGTCCCAAGGTAGACAGACTTGACTGTGAGAGTGTGGGCAAGAGGCAATAAAAGCAAGGTGAGCTTTTCTTCTTTTGTATCCTTTTATGTTGGCTGCCCCCAGAAAGTGTGGTCCAGATTTAGGGCAATTATTCCTTAAGCTGATTAAGAAAAATCTCTCATCAAGATGGGGTGGCACACACCTTTAACATCAGTGTTTGAGAGGCAAAAGCAGGCAGTTCAAGGGCAGCTTGATCTACTTAGTGAGCTCCAGGCTAGAAAGGGGTACAAAGTGGTACACAAAGAGACCCATTCCATCTCAAAAAGTAATAGAAATGAGAGAAAAGAAAAAAGAAAATTCTTCACAGTAATGTGCCATAGCTATGTCTTCTTTGATTCCAGATGTAGTCCACTTCGTAATCAAGAAGTCTTTCCATTGCCTAGAGCACTGGTTCTCAAACTTCCAAATGCTGCAACCCCTTAATATTGATATTGTGATGACCCCAGCCATAACCTTATTTCCACTGCTACTTCATAACTCTAATGTTGCTACTGTTATGAGTCATAGTATAAATATCAGATATGCGACCACTGTTAAAGAGTTTTTCCATCCTCCAAAGGGGTCTCAACCTGAAAGTTGAGAGGTGCTGCTCCAGAAACTAAAGGTTTCTTCATGGAGGTCTTGTTCCTAGATGAACTTTGAAACTTCTATAAATCAAAGTGCTTTCATCCATGATCTCCTTCTTAAAATGGGTTCTCCCTCCCTCCCTCCCTCCCTCCCTCTCTCTCTCTCTCTCTCTCTCTCTCTCTCTCTCTCTCTCTTTCTCTCTCTGTGTGTGTGTGTGTGTGTGTGTGTGTGTGGTGTGTGTGTGGTGTGTGTGTGTTTGTGTAGAAAAGCTACTGATTTTGTGAGTAGCGTTTGCACAGGAGTCATGCTAATCTTCTCTGTATCATGCCAATTTAAGTGTATGGGCTGTCAAAGGAAGCTCTAAATTGACTTTATAATCCTGCCATTTTGCTAAAAGTAATGATAATTTCTAAAAGTTTTGTTTTAGGTCTGTATTTTAGTAGGAGATCCTTTAAGTAATACTCCCTACTTAGGCTCCACTTAACTTGTTCTCAGGTACTTTTCCATTGTCCCAGTGCATGGAGACAGATTTTTGAATGGGGCAAGTCTTCTGCTCTTTTTTTGTCTAAAACTGTAAGACTCTGTCCTCACAAAATTTCATGTCTTTCAAATGTGCCCCTGTCACTGTAGACTTTCATGAAAGAAACAAGCAGTGGGCATAGCATGAATGTTGTTTTCCACCAATCAAATTAGCCCATTGCTCTTGCATTCAGCATCCCTAAGTTCTCAGGATGTAGACAGAATATAGCCAGATAAATTACCAGAATATGACGTAAAAAGGACTTCACTACAGTTCCCAAGAAGTACTTGCTCAACTCTGAAACTTCATGATCTGGATCTCTACTCTTTGATTCTCTCAACATTCATGTCATCCAAGATCTTATCCAAAGGGGTCACTAATTTTGAGTTACTACATCCCAGAGTTTTGGAACTCATAGCTGCAAATGATTCAGGTACCTCTCAGAAGCTAGAACCAAAAGCTTATGGAAGTAGGTGATCAGGCTTATTTCAGTAACAGCCACACTTCTAGGTGCCCCTTCTCTTCCCATCGCTGTGGCAAATACCTGACCAAAGCAGCACAAGGAAGGAGGGGTTATTCTAACTGATAGTTTGATGATACAGTCCCTCGCATGACAAGAGTTTGGGGTAGCTGGGCACATGGTAGTCAAGAGACAAGTGAATGCTGCCACATGACTTCTCTTATTCTTTTATATTTATTTTGGTTATCTGTATTTGTATATACATGGTGTGTGTGTGTGTGTGTGTGTGTGTGTGTGTGTGTGTGTGTGTGTGTGTACCACAGCACATATGTGGAAGTCAGTGAACAACTTTTGGGAATAAGTTCTCTCTTTCTTTCTTGTCGACACCAGGGATCAAACTCAGGTCATCAGGCTGGGAAGCACATGTTTCCCCATCTGAGTTATCTTGCTGGCCTGTTTTAGTCAGGTTATCTAGAGGAACAGAGCCAAGAAGATGAGTGTGTGTGTGTGTGTGTGTGTGTGTGTGTGTGTGTGTGTGTGTGAGTACTCAATCCTTGCAGTTGGCACAGTCCCATAATAACTGTCTCTCTTGGGCAGGGGCAATGACCTACAGTTACTCAGTCTACAATACCGAGTGCTTCAGTAGTCCCAGTCTGTAACTAGAAGACTGGGAGTTTCTGGAGAGCTGCTGATTCCTATTTCACAATGAACACTTGGAAAAGCTGGGTCTACTATCAGCAATGGAAATAGCAACAACAGCAGCAGGGTAAATCAACCCAGGGGCAACAGGCAAGAACAAACTCCTCTGACATAGCCTTTGTATCTGAGCTCTATTTGAGGGCACTGTCTGCAAGGTCAATGAGGACAGTTCTTCAGGTGATGCTCCCCTACTCAGGTGGCTTTAACTTGTGGTCAGTTGTCATTAAACCCAACCATAGGAGTTCTCTTGCTGTCTTCAAACAAAGTGCTTCCAGGGAAGATGTTTTTGCTCTGTGAACCTCTGTGGAAGAGGCCCAGGATGTTTCCGCTCTGCCAATCTGATGCCTGCTCTTCTGCTTTACTTTGTTTTACTAGGTTATCTGAAAACCATGATATCAGTAATTCTGGATGGTTAACTGTACCAGGATTGATTGCCATACTATTGAGAAGATGTTAAGTTCAATTAGACAGTTGTTAGCTACTGCCAAGATACAAATGCTGTTATTGTCCCCTTATGGTAATCTTGCCATGCTAGCTCATTGTCATAGCTCATGAGTTTCTGCCAAATGAGACTATTGGTTCCTTGCCTCCCTCTGAAGCTTGCATGACACCTGAAGTGGTCCCATATGAGACTCAATGCCTGCACCCTATGATACATTTCCTCCAAGAAGTGCAAGCTAAGCCACCCTGAATAATGGTACCAGCTTGGAAACAATTATTCAAATGACTGACAGTATGGGGGGGCATTTCTCATTCAAACCACGACAGTCATATTTATCATATCCCCACGATCCTTACAGTTCCAGAGTCCTTTACCTACAAACCCAACATCATGTACTCCTTTTTAGTTTTAAACCTGTCAAGTAGAGGTGATGTTGCTTATATATTCTTGTGTATGTGGCCTTCATTGGTGGATGGACAAGTCACCAGGGGTCACCCCCTTTGATAAAACTGATTGCTCCAGCAACTATCAATTGCCAACACTTCCACAGTTAGGGGAGAGATTTCTTGTCCACCTCCTTTCTCCATGCTGAGATTCTGCATGACTTGAGCATACAGTCTTGTGCACGTGGTCTCAATGAATGTGAATTCATATGTGCAACTGCCCTATTGTGTCTGAAAAGCATTGTTTTCTTGATATATGCCACCCCTGGCTCTTCCAATCTTACTACCTTCTCCACTACAATGATCCCTAAACCTTAGAATGAAAGGGTGTGATATAGATGCCCCATTTAGGACTGAGCACTTGGCAGTGGCTTGCTCTCTGTGCCTTTACCATTCATGAGTTTTTGTCTTAATCATCATCTACTGCCAAAACAAGTTTTTCTAATGAGGAATATATCTTTCTGATGAGAGACGCACTAATTTGTTGGTAGAACCATAAGTCAGTAAGAGTTCGATGTGGCTAAACACAGATAAGAATTATGGGTTAATTTAAGTTGTAAGAGTTTATTAGTAATAAGCCTACATAACAGACCAAAAAGTTTATAATTAATATAAGCCTCCATGTGTTTATTTGGGAACGAACAGCTGTAGGACCAGTGGGACAGAAACTTCTGTCTACAAGAGTTGATTTAAAACTGTTTACTTAGTAGAATAATAGGAGCAGTTTCTCCTCTAAGACCTGTGACCTGTCTAGCAACAGGTTCTTGTCCTTAATATTCATCCATTCCAGGTCTGATAAGACTGATGATTATTTATCTCTTCCAATAGTGTGAATATCACCTTCTCCTACTATAAAAGATATCACATAGGGATGATGTTTCTGGATTATTAACCATAGTGATTTGTCATGGTCTAAAATTGAAGTATGATGTGTCTTCAGAAACAGTGCATTCTTTTAAATTCTGGAAGAAACTCATGGGCAACAGCAAAATTCTGTGCTATTCGATATCTATGGGACCTCATTAGCCAACAACTCTAAATGAGGTAGCCCATTCCTGGCACTTTTATTTTTATTTGTTAGCCTGTAGTATTTAATGAGGGGGTGCATTGTTGCCCTGTTGGATATTAACTCTATTTAAACATCTTTTATCTGCATTGTGTATATATTTATGAAGTCTCCATAGGTTTACATGACTTTTAAAAATGTCTTTCGTGTTAGTTATCCATCTCCATATTCCTTTCTCTACTTAAAAAAATCTGTAATTTGTCTGATGATGCACACAAAGGCTATCAGAGTCAATATACAACCTTGAGTCTCTCATCTTAAATTCTTTCAACTTTCTTCTATTTAATTGATCTTAGAGGGAGAAGACAGTTTGGTGAGAAAGACATGGTGCTCAAGAGGTGACATTTAATACAAGGATTGTGATTTGGATAAGGTCTTAAGGTTTCTATTACTATGAAGACACACAATTATCACAGCAACCTTATAAAGGAAAATATTTAACTTGGGAGGCCCACTTACAGAGGTTAAGTCCATTATTGTCATGGTAGGAAGCAAGGCACCATGTAGGCAGAAAGGAGTGGAGAGTTATTACATTTTGACTCCCAGGTAACAGGAAGTGCTCTGAGGCACTGGGTGTGGCTTGGGCATATATGAGACCTCAAAGCCCACTCCCACAGTGGCACATTTCCTCTAACAAGACCATATCAATTCTAACAAAGCCACACCTCCAAATAGTGCCACTCCCTTTGGGGGTCATTTTGTTTCAAACCACCATAGATACGGAAGAGTGATCTTCAATGCCAACTTCATTGGATTTAAAGTCATGAATTGATGAAGCACAGCTACAAGTGTATCTGTGTGTGGTTTCTGGAAAGGATCAAAGGAGAAATATCCTATGAGTGTGAGAGGCACTGTTGAGTGGGATGTAGATGTAGAAAGACTAAAATCGGCAAAAAAAAGAAAGCCAGCAGAATGTTAGTATTCATTCTCCTCTCCTCAGCCTACCATAATAGAACCTACTTTAAAGACTACACTGTCCCACAGCAGTTCATTGAAACAATGAGGCAAATGGATCATGTTTTCTTTAAGGTGTTCTGGCAAGTATTTTATCAAAGTTATGGAAAGTAACATATAAATTTTGAAGTGGAAGAAATATTAATATGAACTGGTCAGAAGTTTCTTTTAGGCATTTAGAAGTATCATTTATATTATCATTGTGAAGAAAACTCAATTGTGGAGAATTTTTCTATTTTCTAAAGAACTGATCAATTGCAATAATTACTCTCTCCTTTATTTGCAGAGAATATTGTAAGGCAAAATCAAGTGGACATCTGTATCCTATTAATACACTCTTGCTTTTGTGTTTATGCATGTGTCATGTGTGTTGTGTTTGCACACACATGTGTATATGTGTATACTGTACACTGTTTTGCTAAATTGTCATGTGATGTTTGGGATCACTGCGAAGCTGACTCTGTCATCAGGGCTAAGCTGCTCCATTTCAGACACAAGCATGTTTTTCTCAAAGTATCCTCTAAGCTCCCTTGACAGGGTATGGCCTGTCCCCCTAACTCTGAGAGAGAAGACAAAATAACTCAAGAGTAAAAACACTGTGCCCTGAAAACAGCTGGAAGGTGAACCATTTCCCACAGATGCCTTTGTTGTTTATCCCTGGTATAAAACTGCCTGCAGTGTGAAAGGGAGGCTCAGCACGGGGCGAGAGGTCATGTGGAAAGTGGTTGTCTTTCTGAGTTTCCACATTGGCTTCTGTTGTTTGAGTGCCCACTGTGACAACTCTCTTTATCTGCTGTTCTTTGTTCTTTTCTTGGTAACCTCACCTGAGAGGATACTGTGGTTTTGAACTCTCTACTGGAAATAAACTGATGGCTTTAAAGGAGCTTCTCCAGTCAGTTTTGAGGTTGAGTGCCTCATTTGATGACATTGTATTATCTACAGTCAGGCTGTCTTAAGCTAATGTTTTGTTTTTGGGACGACACACCATGATCAAGGCACTTACAAGAGAAATCATTTAAAAGTGGAAACCAGACACACATGGTGCTGGAGAAGTAACTGAGAACTTAACATCCTGATCTGCAGGAAATAGGCAGAGAGAGACCCTGGGACTGATGTGGGCTGTTGAAACCCCAAATTCCCACTGACACATCTTATGCAGTAAGTCTACGCCTACTCATCAAGGCCACACCTCCTAATCCTTCCAAATGTTCATCAACTGGGAACTAAGCATGCAAATATGTTCATCTATGTGAGGCATTCTCATTCCAACTGCCACACTATCATCTCCCCATCTTCCATAGGTCTATCATTTATTCTTTAACCTTGCTTTCTGTATACTTAATTAACCCCTCATTCAAAATGAGATACAACAGTACTTTAGATCATTCTTCAGAGCGTAAGGAACAGTGTGTGGGGGGCAGAAGGGCTGCTGGGGATGAAACTCAAGGTCTTGCACATGTTACACAAGTTCTCCATCACTGAGCTAGAATTCAGTCCTTACTCTCACTCTTTATAACTCTTAAGAAAACACATCTGGTACAATGCTGTCTTAGTTTGTAGTGTCATCTCTTTACACTGTGTTACTTGTGAGAGTCATTCAGGGAACACGGAGCCCAGTGCAGATTTTATCTAGGGATCTCCAAAATCCCTGGCAGGGCAGTGTATGTTCACCAAAGACATTTGCTTTGGGGTCAGCACTCAGAGTTCCAGGGCTGCTTACCCTTAAAATGCTTGAAAGAGTTTGTTTCCCACTTAAATATAAGGAAGATGGGGAGTGTGACCCATGTGTGAAGCTGAATAGATAGATAGTCAATGTAGCCAATGTGGATTCCTATGTAAGTAGACAAAGATACTTTTTGATCACTTAGAACTGTTTCAGAAGGTGAGTCCCCTACACCACATTGCTGACCCTTCAGCCAGGAGCCTTTAATTACACCCAAGAAAGAAGATGATGCAACTGTACACAGAGGATGTGAACTGGTCTCTGTAGAACCACAATAAATCTTGGAGTAAGCTATATTTGTGCTAATTCGATTGCCATTACTTGTATTTCTGAACCATACTCAGTGCCTCCACCTAAGTCCAGGCTTAGAGGACTGTGGGGTTCTTGTGTCTAGCACAGGAGGAACTGGCAGCACAGAGCTTATAAAAGAGCCTGCACACAACCTTTTATTAAGAGACGACCAAACTGGCCATAACTGGGATTCGTCATTTGTCTTGAACTATTTACCAAACACAAAACCCAGTTTGGTTGGATTTTTTTCCTTAATTTTTAAGCCTAAGTCTTTCCTGGGAAATGTATTCCATATGCTCCTGAGCCATTTACACTTAGATCATCAAAATATTTTGCAAGAACTATTGATGTCTAAGATGTCTTTTAAAGCCACTTCTCTTGTAAGCAGGAAATCATTCTTTGTTTTGTTATTTTTTGTTTATGCTGTTTCTTAAGAATAAACAACCTAGGAACCCAGAAAGAATGAAACAAACACCAAGATTCTGAAGGGATTCAGCAGAACCTGTACATAGAGCAGAGGTTCTCACAGTAACAACTGCAGGGAATTTACTGATTTATTAGAATACCGGTAGACAGTATTCTTACTGATTAACACCAAAGGGTGTTAATGTCCTTTCCAGAAAAAATATAAAAGTTGTTATAAAACAAAAAATGAATATAGTTGTAAGAATAGAAGGAACAAAAACATAGCTAATATGGATTTCCTGACAAACTCAACATGTCTCACTGGTTTGGGTGAAGTTTTCTATTGAGTATTCAATAATAAAATAGCAAAATAAGGCTAGAGGAGAAATAAAATAGCTATTATTATAATAGAGAGCTAGTAGTATAATAGACATCTCAATAACAGAATGATTGTGTAGCATCCATGTATAAGGCCCTGTATCCAAATTCAAATTCTGTTCCCAAATAATAATAACAATTAAAAAATAAAATTGAGCAAATATGTTGAATGGATAATAGGTATGTAAAAACCCCTTCCTCTATTGGAATTCTGTCTCTTGTGTTGATGACAATTACCTGCTTACCCGGAAATCATCACTTACCACTGATGATTTTAATAAAACACTGACTAAAGGCAACTCAGAGAGAAAAGGGTTAATTTGTCTTTCATTTCCCAGGTCATAGCACATTGTGAGAAGCAAAAGCTGGAACTCAATGAAGGAAGTAGGAGGCAGGAGTTGAATAAAAACTCCTTGGAGCAGCACTGTTTACAAGTTTGCTCTCTCATGGCTGCTCAGGCTGCTTTCTTCTACAAGACTAGACTATCTACAAAGATGTGGTACCACTCAGAGTGTGCTGGGTCTTCCCATGTCAATTATTAATCAAGAAAATACCCCACAGGCCAGTCTGGTGGAGACATTTTCTCAGTTGAGTTTCCCTATTCCTAGATGACACTAGATTATGTCAAGTTGACAAAACCCCAACCAAGACATGGGCATACTAGATACCATGAGGTTATGATGTAAGGGCTCTTTAAATATGAGCATTTGTATACTGTAGCAGTTGATGTGATAGCTTAAATGGCTGCTAAATAACCAGTAGTCAGGTTCCATCTACCAAGTAGATATACTAGGTAAAGAAACTGCTTTGAATGGAAGGGAATGAGTGATGTTACATGATATTCAGAGATATACAATTAAAAACTTACCAGTTATTTCTATCTGGAAATTTCCCTTTATTTTTGGATCCCAATCAGCCATGTGTACCTAAAAAAATTAGTGGAAAGGAACCCATGAAGTGGAGGTAGCTATTAGAATTGATTGTGTATACCAGATAGCTTAACTGTGATGCTAAAATTGCCTTCCTTATTACCAGATTTTTTATTTAAATTTATTTTAATGATAGTATTTGTAGCTTACTTTAAAGTACATCCCATTCAGCCCTTGTTTCTTTCATGTTCTTTTTCTACCAGTAGTGATGCCTCTCATGAATGTAATATTTGTATCTGATCCTGCTACACAGAAAACACACCTTAGATGACCTGGTTGCCTACTTTCCTTTTGTTACCTTTCTGTGATAAAATGCTAGCTTCCTATTTGTTGATTTTATCCTCTCTTAAACATAATTTAATAATACTTACTGATATGTCAATCTTGAGTAGCAATCAGCGCTTTATATAGTCATTTGTTGATCCTAGGCAGTGTACAAAGAAATGTATTGCTTGATCTCAAAGAGGCTCAATCCATAGCTGCCTATTTACTCCCTAAGTTTTCTATCTGGTCAGGACTTATCATAAAAAAGTTATATGATACTATAAATATGATAATAAAATATATGCATTATCAGTGGGTAAATAAATATCAATCAAATATAAAAAATGAAAATGACCTCATTTACCAAGGAAGACCCTTCAACTCTGGTCATGATTTCTTCAGGGCTACTTGGGAGTTCAAAAATGAATTGAGTTCTCCTGAAGAATTTGCTAAATAAACTGAGCTTGTGTAAAAGAACGGGGTTCATCAGAGTTACTCTAAAGATATTGTTTCAATTACCTATAGCCCCGTGAGTAATAGGACAAAGAACTCAAAGCCTCAGGTGGCACTTACTATTTAGAATAAGATCAGTCCACTTAATGCTGACAACCAACAGACTATTGGGTGGTCCAGACTGCAGGGCCTAGTTCAACCCCTCAAAACTCTCCACTCCCAGACCAGAAGAGCCCCCAGGTATTCTTAGTCTGAGGATGGAGAGATTAGGGGTGCAAACCCACTTTCACAAGCACTTTTCCAACATTTTTCGTGCTTGCTGATTTCTCATTGGTCAGATCAAGTCACATGTCTGTTCTTTGGTTTACATTAGGCGGTCCCCACAAGCATTCAGGACAAAGACTATGAAGACAGAAGGGACTGGAAACTTAGGCCATTTTTAAAATCCCAACTACAGTTCCTTATCAGCATTAGAATTTGTAATTGGATTGTGTAAGTGAAAAATATTTTTCCCAAATTCAGTTTGAATTGTCACTCCCACATGCACAATACAGGAAATTAGACTAACAGCTATGGAAAAGAAAAAACTGTGCTAATACTTCAACTAATCTTAGATTGTGTGGTTTTTGGTTTTTTGTGTTGTTTTTTTGGCTTTTGGTTTAGTCCAATCATGAACATCAAAGTCACACTTTTCTAAGAAACTCACTGTTGTGTTTTTTATTTTTATATTTTAATACTTAGTATGACTGTCAAGACTTCTTAACTTGAGTTAGTAACAAGATTTTTGACTCTTTTCAAGCAGTGTCTTAATTATCTTGATGCTCATTTTTATTACTATATTGAAAAGGGGGGAATAAAAAACTAAAATAAAAAGATGGAAATTATATAAAAACTGCCAATTTTTCCCTATAAAAGGTCCAAATCCCTAATCACACAGATAGCTAGATTTAGAATCCAATAGCAAGTGTCTCTATGAAAACCTTACCCACCAGGAATCCTGTTTCAAAACCAGAGGTCTTCATCTCCTCAGCTATGTGTGGATGTAAGGATATGATGTTTCTCTGCTCAGAAAGATCCCTTCTCCTCAGTCAGCTTTTTTATGCCCCAGGCCAATCTCCTTAGCATCTTGCATAGCTCACTCTATGTGTAAATCACCCTGTCTCATGCCAAGTATGTAATCAATAAGGTGAAACTATGCTTCCCACTTGGAATTTCACAGTGCTCTCTACCAGAATAAAGTCTGAAAGTCTTATGGTAACTAATTACTTTTAGTTTGAATTCAGCTTCACAGTTCTAAAAAGTTCTATTTGATGAACACGTACTTTGTTGGTAGGGAGCAAGTAAACAAACAACTATTTCTAAGATATTATGAGGTAGTTTTTTATGGAATGCACTGTGTAAAATGCTACCCTCTAAAACCACTGAATTTTATTTATTTCCCCCCAAATATTGGAAGATATGTGATTATTAAAGCCTTACCTTTTACTTAGAACTCTGTGCTGTGGACCTTTCCCTGTGCTGAATTAGTGGGAAAAGCAGAAATTCTGCATGTTAGGCAAGATCCTATCAGTTAGAAAAATGCCCTGTGGCTGAGTTTTTAGTTGAGCCCCAAGAACTCAATAAGAATGGCCTCCCTGCCAGGAGGTTGGGGCTATATGCCGTTGAATGCTCTTGGACTTCCCGGACTTTAGATATTTTTGAGATACAGCTTATATAGCAAGAATTCTTTGCATATTGCAATTAGGAAGAAAAAGTAATAGTGGCTTTTCAAATTGCTTCATAGAATCTGAAATGCCTCAAGTAGAGTTTACATTCCTTTAACTGGAGATGTGCAATGCTATGCAATGTGATGCCAACAGAGGACTGTCAGTGATTCTCTGCTTTTTTTAAACTGTGCCCTCTCAAAGAAGATATACTTTAGGCTTTTAACTTTTATTTAATTAGCAAATAAAATTACAATTTAAAGAGCCATGGCTGGATTACAATCTGAGATTAAAACTAAAAGCCAAGCAATCCAAGAAAACAAGTTATTAATTCCATTTTCTTTCTCTGTAGAGTAAGCCACAGCCCCCACTTGTGTTTTTCTTGAAATTCTGAAGTCTGATGAGACTACACTTTTCACCATTAAAGGGCGCAGGCATGGCTCACCCTTAGTAGATCAGAAAGCTGGAAGGACCTTTAAGTATGGACAATAGAGGCTGACTCTCGTGGTTTCAAAGGGGAGTAAGGACCCTGTCTGGAACTGGACTAGAGTCATTTGTGTGATATTCTGCCAAAGAACCCGGCTACATTTTTCTCATGTCCTAAGCTTCCTTGCTTGGCAGAGGAAATTTCAAACACTGGATAGGATTTAAGCTAGGGAATGGCTTCTGTTATCTTACTATTCTAGGTCTATGATAAAAAAAAGAAAAGATAAAAAAGGGGACAAAAGTCTAACAGAAAGATTAAAAATGTGAAGTCAGTCAAGGAAAAGATCATGACACAACTAAACACTACTGACAAGACAGGTTTGAAAACAGTTATAACTGTTAGGCATATTAGACCCATCAGAGTGCAATCATAATGCTTTGCAGTGGGACAATGCGGTACCTGTCCCGAATACCAGATCTCCCCATTAAAGACTTGTGAAAATGTGAATCATTTGAAAGGAGAAAGACTAAACTTGGGAATGCTATTGAAGTGGTTCTTGCTACTTGAAAGTAACTGCATAGGAATTATTTCCACAGGGTCAGTATACATAAGCTGATGTAACTGTGATCCAATGGAAATAAGTTCAGTCATGAGCTCGTAGCACCAATTTGTCACAAGAATACATGCAACACTTATTTTACAGCTATAAATAAGGCAGAATTGAGAGTGTCATACAGTATGGACTCTAGAGAGTCACTGAAGCTGGGAAAGATGTGGTAGAGTTGGAGTACTTGCAAGAGGACACAAGAAGCAGTGTATGAAGTAGTGAAGGTGAAGCTTAAGTTTCAATAGTTCTTAGAGATGTCATGACCATGGGACATATGCTGAGAAAAGCATGGAGTCAAGTGGAGATGTACCAGTAGAAAGGTAGCAGGTAGCACAGATGGTAGAGTTGGACTACTCAAGTGCTTTGGACCCAGAAAATCTTATCTTGAGCTCCAGATACAAGACACAGATCAGAATTTAGTGTTTGCATTGCTGAAACTTGGTCTTGCTTTTTTATGTGGTATGTCATTCTGTATGCTGTGAATGTGCTACTTTTATTGGTTGGTGAGTAAAGCTGCTTTGACCTATGGCAAGGCAGAACATAGCTGGGCAGGAAAGCCAAACTGAATACAAGGAGCAAAAAGGATGGAGTTGAGAGGAGTCACCATCTGCTGCACAAGGAACAATATACCAGAGCACCACTGGTAAGCCACAGGCCATTTGGCGATACACAGATTAAAAGATAGGGGTTAATTTAAATGTAAGAACTAGCTAGTAATAAGCCTAAGCCACTGGCCAAACATTTATAATTAATACAAAATCTCTAAGTGATTATTTTATAAGCAGCTGTTGAACTAGGCAGGACACAGAAAATCTTCTGGCTACAGCTTTTGTTTGATCATTCACTGCTATGAACCCACCTTTCCCATTTGGAATGAGAATGTTTACTCTGTGACACTATTTATAGAAACCGTGAAACAAAGCTTATTTTTTATTAAATAGAATCCCACAATTAAGATATTGTTTTAATCTCAGGAGACCTGCACTTGTCATTTTGATCAGTGTTAGAACTTTAAAGACTATGGGAACTCTTACAGACAAAAGTTGTTTTCAAAACCTATATCCTGTAGGTACCACCTATGTTTTCTTTTAGCAGTTTTAAGTTTCACATTGATGTCTTTGATCTAGATGGAGCTAGTTTGGTGCAAGGTAATAGATACAGATCTGCCTTCATTCTTCTCCGTGTAGAAATCCAATTGTCCCAACATGATTTCATGAAGATGCTGTCTTTTCTCCAGTGTATTATTTTGGCATTATTATCAAATATAGATATATGTAGTAACATCAACTCATGCTTGGGTCTTCCATTTTGTTCCATTGCTCTAAATTGTTTTTGTTGTGCTGGTACCTACTTTTTTATTACTATTATTCTATACTATGTCATGAATCAAGAATGATAGTTCTTCCAGCATTGACTTTTTTGTTCATGATTGCTTTGGCTATAAAGGGTCTTTTGTGTTTATATATGAATTGCAAAATGGGCTTTTCTATTCCCATGAGGGAGTAAAGTGTGATGGAGCCTTTGAATGGGATTGTTTTGAACCTGGAAATGGCTTTTGGTAAAATGTTCAAATTCTCTATGTTAATTCTACCTATCCATGACCCTGAGGTGATTTTCTATTTTCTAGTGGGTTTTTTTCTCATCTCTTTCTTCAGAGATTTAAAGTTTTCATTGTTAAAGTCTCCCACTTCTTTAGTTGGGTTTATTCCTAGACAATCTATTTTCTCTTAAGTTTAAAAATGGAACTGTGTTCAAAACTTCCTTCTCAGAGTGCTGTTAGTGGTATAAAGAACAGCTATTGATTCTGTGGGTTTTATTGTGTTGTTCTTGACCCCTCTGGCTCTCATAGTGGCTCAGAAACTGAACAAACAACTAGAGGGCATGGATGGGACTGACCTAGGCTTTCTGCATGTATGTTACTATTGTGTAGCTGGGTCTTCTTGTAGGACTCCTACAGTGGGAGCAGGGCCTGTCTCTGATTCAGTTGCCAGATTTTTGGACCCTATTCCTCACATTTTTGCCTTATCTAGCCTTAATAAAAGGGGAGGTGCTTAGTCTTACTGAAACTTGTTATGCCATGTTTTGTTGATACCCATGGGAGGCCTGACCATTTCTGAACAGAAACCTAGGAGGAGTGGATGATGGGTGGGTCACAGGGGAGGTGGAGGAGAGGAAGAAGGAGAAACTGAGGTCAGGATGTAAGAAAAAATACAGAAAGGATTCCTCTATGTGTTAAAAAATGAAAAACTGTTGATTATTGCAAGTTAATTCTGCATCCTACCAGTTTGCTCACTTTGTTGATTATTACTAGAATTTTTCTTGTGGAATATTTTTGGATCTCTTATTTATAACATATAATCTAAAATCTACAAATATTAGTAATTTGACCTCTTTTCCTATTTTATGTCCATTTAATTTCCTTTTCTTGTCTTATTACTACAGCTAGGGTTTCTAATAATAAAATGAAACAGAATAGGGATAGTGGACAGTTCTATCTCATTGTGATTTTAAAGGGATTCTTTCACGTTTTTCTACACTTAGGAAAATATTGATGGTGGGTTTGTCATACATAGCCTTAATTATATTGAGGTATGTTCCCTCCAGTTGTATTCTCACTGGGACTTTTATCATGAAGGCCTGTTGGGTTTTGTCAAAGGCTTTTTCTGTGTCTAATGAAATGATCCTGTGACTTTTGTCTTTAAATCCATTTATGTTACTACATTGATTGACTTGTGCATATTGAACCATTTCTATATCTTCAGGATAAAGCGATATTGGCCAATAATATTTTTAATATATTGATGTGATTTCTTTTGCAAGTATTTTATTGAAAAAATTTGAACCTATTTTTATCATGACTATTGGCCTGTAGTTTTCTTTTTCTGTTGTGCCTTTACTGGGTTATATTATAGTAATGCTGGCTTTATACAAGAAGTTTGGGAGTCTACCCTTCCTTCTTCGCCCTTCTTTCTTTCTTTCCTTCTTCTTTTCTTCCTTTTTCTTTCTGTTAAATAATTTTAAGAACTGGCTGTAGGTCTCCTTTTCAGGTTTGGTAGAATTCTCCTTTGATTCCAACTGTGCCTAAATTTTTTATAGCCATAACGGTTTTATTATTGTTTCAATCTCCTCGTTTCTGTTTTTTAAGGTATTTAGCAAACTTTAGAAAACAAACAACCCTATGACTCATCTCCTTTAATCTCATATGCCTGTGGTATGGGAGAACAGAAAAAAGGAACAATCCACAAGGTAAATGACAAATCTTCACTGGCTAAATGTTAGTTAAAAACTACATGCTTCTTCATGTGCAGATGAGACACTGGGGCTGTCACCCAGCTAACCTCTGCTGAGGAAGGTGACAGTTCAGTCTCATTTGTGGTAATTCCTCAGGTGAGGGTGGTATGTGGATGACTGGCGGAAGTGACAGTTGCACAGGGAGCAGGTATAGGGCTTCTCTCCTGTGTGAATCCTCTCATGAGCCTGCAGATTGGTCCGTGGCTGAAGAACCTTCCACATGTGCTGAATGTAAAAGGCTTCTCTGGCTTGGGTATGGCCTCATGAACTCGGAGGTCTGAGCTTTGAGAGAATCTTGTCTGACCATGAGTAGAGAAAAATGATCTCCACCCTGTGTCTTTTCTGGTGTTCTGAGAGGTTACAGGGATATCTGAGTGTCCTAGGACATTCCTCATATTTGTATGGTTTAAGATCCCTGTGGAGTCTTTCCTGGTGACCCTCACATATACAATTTGCCTCATGAGTCTTCCAAAAAGGAACAGGCTCAAAGGTAGTCTGTGCTGGTGTAGAGAGGAAGCCTGGTACCTCCCTAGAGACATGTCTAGAAGAATGGGGTGTTAGAGACATTACCTGGGACCTGGATTCAATCTTCTCGTTTCTTATGAGTCTACTTTGTTTGTTGATCTCTTCGTGGTTTAATTTTGATGGTTTGGATGATTTTAGAAACTCAATCATTTCTGTCAGATTTTCCAACTTGATTAAATTTAAAATATTAATTTTAAACATTATGAATTTGTTTGGTGTCTCTTTTAATGTTTCCATTTTCATTTCTATTTCTGTTAATATGGGTCATTTCTTTCTTTCTTTTGGTTAGTTGAACCAAATGTTCCCTGACCAGTTCTTAGATTTGTTGATTCTTTGTACTGTTTTGCTTTTTGTTTCTATTTCATCAATTTCTGCTCTGACTTTTAAAATATTTCATACCACATAATGGATTTAAGTTTTGTTTGTTCTCATTTTTCCATTTTTTTTACTTGCATCATTAAGTCATTAGTTTGTGCATGGCAAAATATCTCCAAGGTGTAATGGTGGCACTCATATCTTGGTGGTAACTATCATCTGTCCAAAAGCACTTAAGGTCCCTTCAGTAGTGAAACTGAACCTTGTACTGGAAACCTAGTCAGCTACCAGGGCTAGTGAAGACACGGATTATAGAGGAGAACCTACTACTGTCAATTTACTAATTCACATTAGTCTTTAGACTTCTTTAAGTTTTTGGAAGATCATTGTTTTGGAGGGTACTCTCTTTTCTTTTTCTTTTTGTTTCATCTGCCCTCCTCCCTGTGTCTGTGTGTGTGTCTGTGTATGTGTGTGTGAAGTTATAATTACATCATTTCCTTTTCCTTTTTCTTCCTCAAAACTTTACCATATACTCCTTGCTCTTTCAAATTCATGGCCCCTTTGTTTCATTAATTGTATGTTCACATATATTCATAATATAATACTTACATAAATAAAACCTGCTTAGTCCGTATAATATTATCTGTGTGTATGTTCTCAGGGCTGACCATTTGATACTGGATAACTTCCCTGGGGAATCTATCATCTTTTTTCTCAGCACTTCTTAGTTCTTTGTCTGGGGTTGAGACCTTTTGCGCTTTTCCAGGCCACATTGGCACATCCATTGTTGCTAGAAGTTCAGTTCATTTTGGGCAGTCATATTAGTGAGACTTTATGGATGTAGCTTCTGGCATTTCTAGAATACACAACCTCACAGTAAGCTTGGTATTTCTCTGGCTCTGACACTCTTTCAGTCCTTTCGCAGATACCTCAGCAGTGTAGATCAGACCAGATCAAATCAAAATAGATCAGAAAGTGGCCCTTGTTCTCAGTATTGGGTAATTAACAACAACAACAACAACAAACCACTTGAGAACAGATCAGTGTTTGAAACAAACAACCAAACCAGATAACAATAACATCCAGCTTCCTTTGTTAGAACCCTTGAACAAAAACAAATGTGACACTAGAATCTATTTTTCATTCTTTTTGTGCTTTTCATCCCTATGTTGTCTGGAATGCAAACCATTCTTCATACAGTTCCTGTAAAAATGCTTCAACTGAAGTGCATCATGTAACCAAAAATAAAAACTAACACTATCTTCAAATACAACCCTTTGTGAAGTTGTCAACTAGCAGGTTTGTTATGAGATGTTCAAATCCATTGTAGGTCTCTACAGTCAGTCTAGATGGAATATGTCAGAGTTTGCCACTTAGTGCCTAGGCTGAGGTCTCTGACTGATGAAAACAAAAGATAGAAACTGGTCAGCTAGGGTAGAGATTGTAAAACAACAGTTCTGATATTGTCTTTCCTGAAGAACAAGAATTCCAGAACAGAGTTCTGATTCCTAATTCTTTTTTCTCAAATGCTTGCCTGGAAGCTAGCTGTAAACATGTGACTGAAGCTGAAAAGAGGCATCTGGTTAGGTCAACTGAACTGACCAACTCATTCCCTTGCATTCCACTTTCTGCATGTCCTTTTAAAAGCATCCAGACTAGCATCTCAGTGGAATCTCATCCTCAGAAATCCACTCCTCTGTAAACTCTACTGCCTCCTGTAAATCTGCTACAGTAGCTGGCTATTGGAAGTTTGGACCCTATTACCTGTTTCATCAGTAACACTACAAATGCAAAAAGCATCTTTGGCATTCCTTGAAATTTAAATTATCATATACAAAGATGAAGGCATCTGAGTATTGATGGGGGACTGACTTCTGTATGCTGTGGGCATATGTTTCTCTTATTGGTTGATGAATAAAGCTGTTTCAGCCAATGGACAGCCAGGCAGTAGTATAGGTGGGTACCAGACTAGGAGAATTCTGGAATGAGGAACACAGAGGTTAAGTTGGGTGGAGAGAAGACATGTAGCTGCTGAGAAAGCAAGAGACTCAGACATCACCAGTAAGCCAGGACCAAGTGGAGATAAGCAGATTAATAGAAATGGGCTAGTAGTTAAGAGAGAGCTTCTTACAAGCCAGTTGCTTGCAGAGCTCCCATCAGGTAGCACCATGGAGTTTGTAGTCTGAGTTCAGACTTTAAAAGGCTGAACATTTCCTTAACTCTTCTTTATCCCTCTTTTGGATACCGACCAATGGTTAAGTATACTTTTCTTGGCACTAGGCTTTTTCAACTCTTGCCTTGAAGCTACCCTCTCCTTTTGCCTCATGGCTTCTCCTCAGCCTCCATTTCAAACTGTGTGGTCCTATCTCTTCCTTTTCTGCATTTCCTTTCTGCATCTGTCAAGAATTACTGCTTGACTGGGCTACTGGTTTCTCTAATAAAATTGTCCGGGAGCTTCCTTTAGTGTCAGTTTTGAATTTATCTACAAAATCAAGAACCCCCGAATGGAACCTCAGTTTTCTGAGAAACAAATCTATAATAAACTTTTAACATTCATCCTCCATGGTCCTCCATTTCTACTTGAGATGAGAACCTGGAAGCCACTGACTCCTTAGATTTTGTGTGACTATGACTTATTGACATCCTGAGTTAAAAGATGCTTTGGTTGTCTAATCTCCGATTGAAGAAACTAAAGTGCTCGGCTTTTTCTAAGTCCTGTGAAAAGTTGTTCCGTCTACTTGGGGTTCCTGTGCACTTTGGAGAACACAGAGAAAAAACTTTACAGAGGCAGGCAAATAAGTAACTTACATGATTCTGAAATGTATTTTATTTATAACTGTACTTTCTTAATCATTTCACAGTGCACATGTTTTTAAACTAGTGATGGTGTGGAATTTGAACATCCACACAGACAAATGTAGAAATATTTTTAAGCCTATAGGAACTGTGAGTACATATTGAAGTTGTAGACAGAAACTCTTGTAAAGGTTCAGTTTGACAGACGTGTTTCATAGAGAATGTGTTCCATGACTCAAACAACACTTTACCTCAGCTAAAATTGAGTTGCTGTAGTTGTTTGATGGGGGCTGTATTTCTTTAAGAACAATCACTATTCTAAATATCTTGGATGTGCTATGACTTATCAATCTCCTAAAAAAATCAGACTAGGCTGTCCCTCATTTGTGAAACTGACATTAACCAATTGTTAATACCAAGTAGTGGGCAGAACTGTTTTCTTCATATTTCCTTGCTTTCTAAGTTTTATGAGTCACTAAATTTTAAGATGTGTGTACAGTCTTCTAAAAAAGAAGCCAATAGCATGGTTACTTTTCTCAAGTACACCAGAAGGATCTTTGACATTTGTGAAAAAACTAACAAGAAAACCACACTATACCAACTTACCCTTAAGAGAGGTGTTCTTTCTCCTGTCTGCATCAGAACCGCCCTGGGGCTTATTAAAAGTTCAAACTAGTGTTTCAAAGGGAAAACTATTAAATCACAGTCTCTGGGGTAGCATCTATGAAACCAAATGCTAATCAACTTTGGGCTTGAAGCAGTGATCGATGCCTTGGGATAATTTTGGACAGATTATGTTTGAGAATCAGTGGTATGATTTGCTGGCACTATTCTTTGAGTTCTTGGTCATGTGTAAAAAAATACTAAATATTGTAACATGAATAAATTATGACCCAGAGACTGATACTGGACTACAAGCTGAATATCAGAAAAGCTAAGCCTCTGGCCACTAGCTTCTTACCTCTACCTCAGGCTGAATGGGCTGGTCGTATCTCCACGAGCTCTGACCAAGCCTCAGACTGTAACCTTTCCTCAGCGTAGCTGGAGAATGAATGCCTCTCTGAGACTTTACTTCTGTCTTGTATACATCCCTAATGCTGGGATTAAAGGTGTGAGCTATAATTCTCTTTTAGAGTGATTCACTCTTGTGTAGATGTGGGTGGTCTTGGACTCACAGAGATCTGTCTATCTTTTAATCCTGAGTCCTAGGATTAAAGGTGTGCGTCACCTCCTAGCTTCTGCATGATGGGATTAAAGGTGTGTGTCACCTCTGTCTGATCTATACAGCTTGAGGCTGACTTTGCTTCTCTGAATCCTCAGTCAAGCTTTAATAAATCGTAAATAATAGATCACTACAAATTGTGCCTGTGAGATAGCTGCCAGGGCTATGTGGGCTCTCACCAGATTATTTCAGAACTGTTTCTTGGGCTATGTGGGCTCTCACCAGATTATTTCAGAACTGTTTCTTGGGCTATGTGGGCTCTCACCAGATTATTTCAGAACTGTTTCTTGGGCTATTAATAGTGTTGGTTAGGACACTGAGACTCTCCTTGTCTAGGAGATATTCCCTCCAACAGAGTGAGATATTCATAAAATCATTATTTACAAATGTTTACTTATATGGTGACCCCTTCCCCAAGAAGAAAATTAGGCAAATTAATTTGAAGTTTGTTCCCCATGTCATCTTGCCTTGTTCTCTAATACAGAATGTAAAGGAGGAACAAAGGTAAATCTCTGCCTCTATGAGACAGTGAAGCAAATAACTAAACCTAAATTTAAAATAGAAAAAAAAAATCCGGTACCTAGAGTCCCTGGTGTCTTCATGGTCCTGTCAAAGGAAGTGCACTTGAAAAGCCTTCTCTTGTTCTGCCTGGGTGGGGGCATTGCATCATCATCTCCAGAAACTCATTTGGGCAGAGGAGGAATCTGTACTTGGAATGGGTGTGCTTGGTGCACGAATGGTAACCACTGTGAGTATAAATAGAGCTGGAAGAATAACCTTTTTGTGAACTGCTGTGTGGTAATCATCAGGAAGCCAGGAAGCTGCTATGGCTTCAATGGACCTTTTATAACATTACATGCTACTCCCCTAGCTGCCCTTCACACACCAGCAAAGCTTACTTAAGTTACCATTTTTAATGCAAATCATCATAATGGCTTGATAATTATTTCAATTGGCATTTGTGAAGCCATTCAGTAAAAGACCAGCCAAGGCAAAACCTTCTCTAATCTTCCCATCTTTCATACCCTCTGGTTTGAGGTAGAATAACACAAGAAAGCCCCAAAGTCAGAGGGTTTTTGAAGTTTCTTCTTAATGAGCCCACGTCTCCCTCCCTGTTACTCCACAAAGTGAACTCAGCCCAAGCTAAACAAAACAGAAACAGCATAATATTTTGGGTGGCTTGAATGGAGAGTAGGCAGTGACAAGTGACCCCTTCCTCCCTGGCTTAGATTTCAGATTGGTTAGTCAGCCTTTTAACAAGTTGCTGTTATTATTGAGAAAAACATAATAACCATTTATTGAACACTGTGATATGCTAACTATTCTAAAGATGTTTTGTCTGAGAGGGTCTTTTAAAAAATTATGCGTCTACTTTTAAGAAACTCTCCTAACAGGGTTAGATTTCATTTTATACTGTGAGAATTTCATACAGTACATTTTGATAATATTCTTTTCCACCCTATGTCTACTCCCAGATCCTTCCCTATTTCCTACCCACCCAACTTCACATTCTTTCTCTCTTAAGACAAACACAAGAGAAAAAGAGCTTAGCACATGGAGTCTGATTTGTTAGCTAATCACTCCTGAGCACTGGGGTCTTTCCTGGATTTTGGCTGATATATCCAGTGTCACGCCACTTGCAAAAATGGCTAGGGGTGGGACTTTGTGTTCACTTCCCTTCCTTCTGCTGGAATCTCATCTAGCTTGAGCTTGTTCAGGTCTTATGTGTGGAAGTTCCCATGAGTTCATATGTACATCAGTCCTGTTGTGTCTGGAAAATGCTGTTTCCTTAATATAGTCTACCACCTCTACCCCCCTTTCCACCCCTTTAATTGAAAGTGGAATTTTTTTCTCACATTCTATATCCTGATTAGATTTCCCCTCCCTCTACTCCTCCCAGGTCCTTCCCACCTCCCTCCTATCTGAATCTACCTCCCTTTCATTAGAAACAAACAAACAAACACACACCCCAGGCTTCTAAGGGATAATGATAAAATTTTTAAAATTACGAAAAAGAAAAACTAGCACATTGGAAAAGGATAAAACAAACAGAAGTGAAAGAGCCCAAGGAAAGGCACAAAATCCAGATCTAGATACATAGAACCACTCGTTCACACACTCAAGAATCCAATACAAACACTAAACAGGAAGCTATAACATATACCCAAAGGACCTGTAAGGTAAAAAGAGAAAATATATTAAATAAAATTAAATTAAATGACTTTTTTTTAAAAAAGCCTGACATAACATGAGATAAGGAACCTCCAAAGATGTCACTGAGTTTGTTTTCTGTTAACCTTCTACTGCTGGGCTTGCAGCCTACCCTTAAGTTTGTTTCTCCACTGAGGCTCCCTTAGAGAAAACAATATTTTCTTGTTCAAGTGGTTATTCACTTCTGGTTCTTAACACCTCTTCAACATAGACCCCTGAGTTTTGGTATTGAGATGGTAATTACATTTCTTTTTTATTTTCTGCCTATTCTTTTTATTTTGATAAAGAACTCTTTTGTCAATGTCCCCTATTTTGATGGTGGTATAAAAATACTTTGAAAAATAAACATGGACAGTTCAATACTCACTGAATGCCCACCGAACTCTATATCTTGTCTTTAGCCTAATTACTTACCTCAATCCACACTCCTCCTCCTTCCAAGCATGGACTGGACAGACTAGCCAGAGGCACCAGACAAAAGTCCCTTGAAATTGGGTTATTACAACATTTTAGTGTGGATTGTGCATTTTATTGTGGTGCTAGGCAGCAACTGCAAATCTTTGGGCATGCTAGGTCAGGTTTTTTTTGTTTTTTGTTTGTTTGTTTGTTGTTTGTTGTTTTTGTTTTTACCACTGATCTACATCATTCATCTACATTTCAGGATTTCTGTGACTATCTGTCAGTATAATGGCTTCCTTTGTAAATCTTGTGTACTTCATCCCATGCATTAAAAACCCTTGTTCTGAACTATGATCTTTGGTTTTGCCTGGGATGTAATTCCCCAGAATTACAATTAATAATGGTAATAATTAATTGTTCTGACCTGCAGTAATATCAAAGCAAGCAAGCAAGCAAGCAAACAAAACAAGGCCCCAGGCCACGGAAATCCTAGCAAATAAGAAACATGGAAAACATAGATGAAGAGAAATCTAAACTGGCCAATTTAAGTTGTGGTTCTTTTGTTTCTGCAGCTTGTGTTGTGTAAATTCCGGTCTGTCCTGGATGTCATGGTGACAGGAACACCCAGCTACAATGAGTTTTGGAAAATAAGTAACAGCCAAATGGCTATTGTCACTTTGATGTTTAATTGTATTGCAATTATTCCGGAACAGAAAGCAATATTTGGTCATAGTGCAGCATGGTAAAAACCAGCCCCATTCTGTCACAAAATTATCTGCCTTTTGTTCATTCACTAATTTCAAGTGAAACTCTGTACTTGGAGGATTGCAGTACTACACTGAACCAAATCACTAAAGTGAAACAAATGTATAAACAACAGAAAACTCTAATAATTGAGGTGGTCCTGCCTTTTCGTAGGAGACTATTTAGATTATTGAGCAATATTGCAGTCATCTGTTTAGGTCCTCAGATAACATTAAGGAACTCTGTGCTGGAGCCCTTTGTGAATTCTGTACACATCTAAGTTTGCACTCCCAGCATATATTTGTAGTTTTGAATGTATCACACACCACAATGGAGTGGGTAAGAGAAGACAAAACAAAATGCTGACGAGAAATAGAACAGAATTTTCTGTTAAGTCCACTAGTATGGAGATGTACAAGGTACCATGAAGGAGGTTCAATGAGTCATCCTAAAATTATAGCACAACACGAACCCATCCCTAACTGGTCATCTGGAATTGCAGGAATGCTGTGGATGAGGCTGACAACATGTCATGAAAAGGCATAAATAAAGTTTTAATGGCAAGCCACTCAATGTTTAAAGTCATTCACCAATTTTCAATTCTTTTAAATATATGTAAAAATGGGAATATGCTTTAAAAGACCTCTAGGTCATATAACATACCACTATACAAATATAATTATTTTCAGCACTTCCATGGCTTCCTATACATATATTAGGATCCAAAATACTACTTTACTACTCTCATGAGTATTTTGACAGTAGAAGGAGAAGAAGGGCAGGGGACAGGAGAATAGAAAAGAGACAGAGGGGGTGGTGCTAAGCATCACTTACTTTGAGAATGTACAGCAGTGTTTCCAAGAAGACACAGCATGTTAGTTTGGAGACTTTGACATGACTGATAAAACACAGACCATTATAATATCATTTGGATAAAGAAATAACTTTCTGGAAGATTATTGACCTGACCTAGAACTTGTAAGCATGCACAGGTAAGGCTGTTTGCTGTGGAAATGATGAACTGTACAAGGTAAAAGTACAGCCACATAAACCTGGCCCTATGTTAAAATTCTAGAGTTGGATCAAATCCATTCTCTTCCAAAGTGGTTGAATCGCTTTAAGTCTTTCAGCATGCTGTCTGATATTATGCAACTTACGTGAAAGTTGAGTTCTATAATCTCTTGATTTAAGCCACAGTTTCTACTGTTGTTTCAACCCTTTTCACAATGCCAGTTGGTCTCCATATCATGGAAACACACTTGGATTGTATTGGCAAATGAAAGAAAACAAAGATTTAGATTATAATATAATCTTAACTGATTGAACTATTGTTTTTAATGCATGAAAGCACTGTTAATAGATATAGGCAGACACAGTGAAAGAAAGACATTGTTCTGTTCATTTACTGTGCATTACAAGATCTTGCCTCCAGCTGTCTTCCATTGTGGTCATGGCACTCTTTCAAATCTTCTTCCTCCACAAAGGAATCAGCCTTCCTCAGTTCCATACCTTGTATTTGTTGTTAATTCTCTTTACACTTTTTATAACCACATTTAATTCCAAATCATACTCATGATGGTGGTAGAAGACACTTTCTTCCCATGCTCAACTGTTTTCTTTGATGTACAAGCCCCTTGCCAAAGAAATGGCTCAAATTACAATTACATGTCAAAGTTCCTTTAAAGATGATGAAGTTCATTGTAATACCATTTTAAAAAGTTTTTTGTCTATGAGGGTGATTAACACATAGGCAGGGGGATGGTACTCTTTTGGGCTAACCTGGAAGGATGCATAAACTAATTCAGGAATATTTGCCCCCCTGTCTTCAACTGGGTATGGTCTTAGAGGCTACAGATCATCTCAGGTATCCTGTATTGTGGGAGTAGAGCATTAGTGAGGGTGAGTTCCATTCTTCATGGAGCAAGGGTTTTCTTGACGCCCAAATGACTCCTACTTGTCCTCAAATTTGGTTTTCTCCTACCTTTCAGATTTAAGGGATCTCAAAAATATTTTCTGTAATTTTAAATGTCTGAATGTTTCATCTTTCTACTGCTTCCCCTGATCACACTCATATACAATAAATAGTCAATTAATTACACTTTACTTCCTTATTTTAATTTGAGCATGCTGAGTATTTCTGCTTCTACCCTGATGGTAGAGTAGGGAAACTGTTAGCCCATAGTGGATGAATAATACAAGCAAGTGATTTAGATTACATTTGAATTCCAACTTCACCATCCCTATGCTATGCATTATTTTAGCTGATATAAGGTTTAGGTAAATATAAAAATCTCTATGTAAGAGAGGAAATACTGAAGGTGGTATAGCAGACTTTGCTTACTCTAAAATCCTTGATATATCTTACTTTTTAAATCACCATGTCAGTGCTGCACAATTTCTAAATTAGATTTGTTCAGACAAACTGAGGTGCAAAGAGCAGTAACAAAAACATAAAAAATTATTTCTTCATTTACATATCATACTACTCAAATGTTTGTTATACAAACAATGGAACTCTGTAGCTTACATTTGTATGTAAATATCTATAAAAAGTCATTATTGTTTAAATACATTTAAACAATGTAAAAGTAGAACACACACTGAAAATGTACAAACTGTTTCCTTAATATTAAATAAATGTAAATGTCTTTAAAAAATTAAAAAATTCATTTATTTTTTGTATGTGAATATTTTGCCTTCGTGTGTATGTGCACCACATCAGTGACTTGTGCCTATGGAGTTGAAAAGATGGCAATGGATCTTCTGGAACTAGAGTTATGGATGATTATGACCCATCATTTGGGTACAGCGCTGATAACTTAATCTTAGTCCTCTGCAAGAGCAATGAGTGCTCTCACCTACTGAGCCATCTCTCTAGCCCCATGTGTCGAATTCTATTTATGTCTGTATGAGTGTACCTATTTACATGGAACCATAATTTGTAAATTTTTAAGTACATCATGGGATGATCATAGTTTTTTTCACTTTTTTTGATTTTATTATTTTAATTTTCAATAGCTTGTTTCACATGTCAATCCCAGTTCCCTTGTGATAAACGGTTGCAAATGTCCATTAAGCACAGATAACACAGCAATCCCTTGATCTTCACCAAAATATAGTGATCACCACATCTCTGGTGTGACTTAAGAAATAGAGAGCACAGTCAGAATGCTGTTTGTTCCCTTGCTGGGTTAGTTTCTTTGAGACAGAGTCCTAGGTAGACCAGGATGAATTCAAACATAAGATGGTTTTGAACTCCTTCTGCCTCTGTCTGCTGACCACTGGAATTATAGGTATACTACCACACTTAGGTTATACAAGCAATAATGAACCCTTCAAATTCGGTTTTCCTTTATCCTTGCTGCCAAGAGCAGTGCACTTACCCAATCAGCATTTGCTCCCTCTCCTGTGTGTGTGTGTGTGTAGTGTATGAGTGTTGTACTACTTAGTTTTAATTTGTTAATTTTTCACAAGTTTTTATAGGTGTTGGGTTCTGAAACCAGGTCTCATGCTTGTGTCTCTGTCTGCTTCTATCTCTGTCTTTTACTCTCTCTCTCTCTCTCTCTCTCTCTCTCTCTCTCTCTCTCTCTCTCACTGAATCTGAATCTAGAAACCACCAACTGGGAAAAATTAATAGGCAGTGAGAAAAATCCAGGAATTTTCTCATGTCTGTCTCTCAGGAGCTAGGCTAGCTTTGCATGTCTGTATCATCACTCTTGAGTTTTTATAGGCATGATGTCCTGAATTCTGTTTGGCATGCTGGTGCAGAAAGCAGTTTACTAAAAGAGTCATTTTCCCAGCCCCCGGGGCACTTCTTTTTTAGCATGTGGTAGATGGGTGAGTTAACCTTATAGAAGAGATGTAAAGAAACAATTCCCCATGTTATACTGTGTCCTGAAAATAAAAGATGCTAACTGTATTCACAGACTATTAATGAGAAAGTCACTGATTCCCTTGGAAGATAGGAAGTGCATAGATATTAAAGAAACAATTACATTATAAACATCACTACCATTTACAATGTGAAATTGTAGTTAATAGAATAAGAAAAGCCTATGTTCCTAATGTGGAGAGGTCAATTGTTTACATTAAGACCAAAATCATTTAACACTCTAAAAATGTTGATTGTGGGTTGGGGAAATTACTTTGGAACATATCGTATTCCTTCCTGGGTACAGAATTTCTCTAACTATCATTATTTGAAATCTCCATATTACATAGGTGTTTTATCTATAGGATACTCCCTGGTACAATGAAGTTTCTGTAAGCATTCTTTACCCATGACTACATTGTTCTAGTACAGAATAATATATAGAATATTGGAATTCATTAACAGTGAGGACTCTGAGAAATCTTTCCTACTCTCTGAATTAAGATAAGAAATACTGTTTTAATCAAGGTTTTTAGAAAGGAGATTGCGTACTTCCCCACAGTAATTGACCCTGAAATTGAACAAATTGAAGCTCAGTTGGTTTCTCAGGGCAGTTTGCAGTGTTTTGCTTTGGTTTTGATCTCAGGGTAAATGAACCACAATTGTTCTCTATTCCTGTTTAGCGTAATTTTTTTCATCTTTGTTTTATTTCTTTTATTCCTAAGTATCACATTACTCAGTTGCACTTGGTGTTTTTCTTCTTCAAGATGGCTAGTCCCAGTTCTGTGAATCATTATTTATGGATTAGATCCTTAGACTTAGACATGACTGTGTTTATGATGACCATCTTGAACCTCTCCAACTCTTCCTTTTTGCCACTTCAAGGACAAGGCCCCGAGAGTGACTAACGTGTTCTTTGTCCACACAAATTTATTGAAGTTGCCATAGCTGAGCATTCTTTGGTGGTATAACGAGATGTCAAATGCACAGGAACACACTGTTTAATAGGGCTGTTAATTCTACACAACTTAATTGCAACTAGTCTTTGAAAACTTTATTAAAGGTACCACTATTTAATTTTTCATGTTCCTGTGTGTATTTTCCAGTGAGTTTAGACCTGCCATCTGTCTGACCTTGAAAAACAGAATGAAATGTTTCTGGCAAAGAGCTGAAAATGGATCTCATGGGAAAGTGAATCCTCACATGAGTGTCAGCTGGATTTTGGATGGTGATAAAATTCAGATCATTTGGATAAACCTTGGATGAACAGATACTGTTTTGCAAGAGCACTTGACCTAACACTGAACCCCCAAGCATGCATGGTTCATCTATCCCTGGGTATCCGTGAGGCGAATGCATCTATCTATCGTAATTTCATAGAATATCTTGTTGCATCAAACTCAAACAGTTGTAGTTTTACTGTAGACTTCAAAGTCCTAACCAGTCTTGTAATATGGCGAGAGCAAACTGCACTCTGGAAAGCTGTTCAGTGTGTTGTATCCTATTTCAAAGCCATCTTTTCAATTGTTGTATTGCCCATCTTAGAGTCTGCTATTTTCCTAGTCCTTAGCAAAGAGTTGAGCATATTCTGTGGGAAATATCTAAGTCATTAGTTGACTTTGAAGTCAAACTAACTGAGGAAGAATAGCATAGTTCTCATACAATTCACAGCATCTTCCTTGAGTTTTTTAGAGGAGTAGGGCAGTGGGCTTAAAACCCTAGGAAACATTTCAAATGAGGCAAAAAGCTGTAAAATATGGTTTTCAGCAGTGTCACAGTTGCTTCCTCTCTGAGGAAACAGAACAAAGCTGAAAGATCTTGTACTTACATGTTCTGCCCAACTCATGTGACTTTAATCAGGGCTCCATAAATGTTTCCTCTGTCCCATTATTTGTAGTTATATTGCAAGGACAGGTGTTTGTTTATGTCACACTGTAATGTAAAGCATACCACTATATTATTTATTTATTTATTTTGAAGAGGATTCCTTAGGCATGATATTAGAGTATATGAAATGTCTGTCAGAAAATAATTTCACACACACCAGGCACACATGAACTCATGTAATGCTAGCAGTAGAGCCACCAAACCCATGTCACCAGTGATAAATTAATAATGACAAAAGACATCTACAAAAACACTCATCTTTTCTCTTGGTGACTATCAATTTCTGTCATTACTACCATGCTATGTTATGTACATTTATAATCAGAAGAAATGCCATACTTTAGACATTAGTAAACTAGATATATTTTATGCTCAGAGCACTTTACATGGGCATTTATTCAGACAGTAAATTCATCTTCTATTTGAAAACCTGAGGGATGAAACTGTTTTCCTTCAGCGTTTGAACATGAAACAATGACCCACAGTCTGTTTGCAGGGCCAGACATGAGACGGATATACAGATCCTCATCCTGCCTGTTCATCTCACATCCCTTACTGCATTGGCTGGCCATCTTCTTCACACCCTTCTCCAGGCTCTTCCTTAATTAATTTTCTTTTTTTACTATTTGATTCTCATAATCTTTTTGTGTTGCCTTTCAGGCTCTGAAGACTTACTTCTTTTTATATATTTTTACCTCCATGCAATCATTCCACTGACTGATTTTTTTTTCTCTAATACAATACAAACATTGGTAGTACCACAAATTTTCAACAGAGTGATTAAGGAAGTGAGTTTCAGATTTTACTACTAATTAAAAAGTTACCTGTGGCAATTATTAAAATATAGGACATTCAATCTTCATGGTTTATATTTGTTTATTTTTTCAGTTTTCAAATGATGTTATAAGAAATTACCACAAACTTAGTGGCAAAAATCAACATGTCATGGTTTGATTCTGAACTGGTCCAGTAAATTTATGTTTTGAATGCTCAACTCTCAGCTTGTGACCTTGTTTTGAAGGATATGGGGGGTCTGCCTAGTGGAATTAGGTTGCTCTGGGTGGGCCTTTCACAGAGAGATCCATCTCTGCTTCTGGCCTACTTTTTTCTTACTCCTGGTCTTCTGCCATGCCTGTAGTTTTGTTCACATGTTCTCACACAGTCCTGAACCATGTCACGCCTCCCTTGCTGTGCTTCTCACTGCCAGAAAGTAAGCATTTACTCCTATATGTTTCCTCTGTCAAGTACTTAGACATAGCAAGCCAAAAAAAATGACCAGTATAAAAAAATTATACCCAAGAATTAGATTCATTGCTATACCAACCTTGATCTCTTGCTCTTGTGCCTTTAAAATTGGTTTGTTAGAAGAGTTTAAAGATAAAAGTCACCCCCTAAAATGTTGTAAGCTCTGTTGTAATGAATTACTATTGTGAGAATGTGGAAGATCAGAGTGCTGATGGAGATGAAGTCCCACGAGACTCATGAGGGATAAAGATTCTACTGAGAACTAAGCTAAATGTCTCTCATATTACACCCATGAAAAAAAATCTGACTGATTTCAACTGGAGTCCTGAAAATAGGAGTAAGGCTGAATTAAAAATTCATTGATCATGAGTGTCAGTGAGGGGGCCTGGGCAACCTATGGGGCCCTGAGCAGTGGATCAGTGTTTATCCCTGGAATACAAACAGACGTGTGTCCATAACACAAAGAGGGATGCTCTCTCAGTCTGGACTCTTAGGGGAGTGCCTGGACTGTACCCTGAGTGAAATGACAGACTCTAGATATCCCCTATGTGGAAGGAATTGGCCATAGGGTGGGAGGCTGGGGGGGGGGAGGAGGAGGGTGGAGATGTGTGGAGGAGGGGAGGGAGAGGGAACTGGGATTGCCATGTATAACAAGCTATTTAAAATTAAAATAATAATAGTAATAATAATAATAATAAATGTATACAAAAAATTCATTGATCACTATTGTCTTCGTTGGGGTTGCTATTGCTGTGATGAAACACCATGACACTTATTTTATTTTATTGGTTTTTCGAGACAGGGTTTCTCTGTATTGTTTTGGAGGCTGTCCTGGAACTAGCTCTGTAGACCAGGCTGGCCTCGAACTCACAGAGATCTGCCTGCCTCTGCCTTCCAAGTGCTGGGATTAAAGGCATGTGCCACCAACGCCCGGCTAACACCATGACACTATGACACTATGACCAAAGCACCTTGAGGAGAGGGATTATTTGGCTTATACTTCCATATCACTGATCGTCATGGAAAGAAACCTGAGCAGGAAGTCAAACAGAACAGGAACTTGGAAGCATGAGCTTATGCAGAGGCCACAGAGAGTGCTGCTTGTTGTCTTACTCCCAATGGATTGCTCAGTCAGCTTTCTTGTAAAGCCCAAGACCACCAGCTTAGGGAAGACACCACCCACAATGGGCAAGGTGCTCCTTTGTCATCACTAATTAAGAAAGTGTGTCCCATAGCTGGATCTTATGAAGGTAGTTTCTCAATTAAGAAATTAAGATTCCCTTCTTTCCAATAACCCTAACTTGTGTCAAGGTGATATGAAACTATCCAGCACAAATATATTTAGAAAAGGAAATTTTAAGGTATGATTGGACACTATTACTGGGGAGATGTGAAGAAAAGTCTATTCAGTCTCAAAAAGGGAACTAGCTACAGACAAATATAAGGATAGCACCAGAGTTAGACTTGGTGAAAAACAAAAACATTTACTGTGTTTACTTACTGGAGTATAGAATTGCTTATAGGACCGTGGGCAACTGAAAGGCAGTTTCATTAATGAAATTACAACCAAGCATGGGCGATTATCTTTTGTTTGTTTGTTTGTTTGTATTTGGTTTTTCAAGACAGGATTTCTCTGTGTAGCCCTGGATGCCCTGGAACTCCCTCTGTAGACCAGGATGGCCTTGAACTAATAGATCTGCCTGCCTCTGCTTCCCGAGTGCTGGGATTAAAGGCACGTGCCACCACTTCGTGGCTATGATTATTATTAAAAGGTGCAACACTGGAACTCTCTGCAAAACTTTCAGGCAGCTTGAAAGGTGAGAAAGTCTCCTCTCCTCAGCAGTCATGACTTCTTATACAACCTTGGTGAAATTGCCTTGTCCCTGGCAAGTTTTAGGGACTTCCTAAATGTTGTGAGTTGTTGGTTTCCAGAGTTGTGATAAGCCTCCTCTTCTTTTAGAATTTCCTCAGTCTTCTAAAATATATCATTTTTATGATTTTATTTCTAAATATTTAACCTATATATCTATATTTAAATCACACACATATATTTTATACAGAGAGACAGACAGATAGATACAGTGATGAGTTCTTAAAGTGTTACTGGTTATGTACATGTGCTTAGGCTGACCACTTGGAATAGGATCGCCTTTTAGGGAGTACTAAACATCATATGCCACCAAATAAAACCACCAGTACAAAATGGTTTATATTTTTTGGAGTCATTAGCCAAAGGGTCTCAGAGATACACCTTAAACATTAGAGGCTATTGCTGGGGCTATTAATCATCCCATAACCTGATATTATGACACTTTTGCTGAAATAATCACACATTTATGTCACAAATAGAAAGAAATCAATCTATAACTCAACTAGAAGCTTCACTCCTGACTAGCATTCACAGTGCTCAAAGTTGTTAGACATGCTATCAAAGGAGACAAGCACTCATTAATTTTACCCAACTATAAGCCCTTCCAGCTGCCTAAAAGATATGCCCACTCGTGCAAGACAGGCATGCATCTTATGGGAATTACCAATCACTTTTGATTAGACTGAAGACCTACTCTATGACAAGGAATACATACCTAGGATTGCTAAAGTGACTAAGAACCTGACACTAGATATATTATGGTTCTAGGGGAGAAACCAACTACTATCATTCTACTAAAAGAAGTAAAATGGCTTCTAATGGTGTGTTGCTATTCCCAGAGATCAGTGCATCACTCAACCATTAATGAAGAAGTTTCTTCTTGTGATAGATGGTAATTAACACAGAGGCCCACAAATGGACAATGTACAGAGTGAGAAACTTTGGAGAACTTGTTTGTAAATGAAATGTCTTTATTATACACTTCCCCTCAAAGTCCAGGGATTCCTGCAGGAAAGGAGGCAGAAAGATTATAAAAACCAGAAGTGGGAGATGATGTGAAAGAAACAGTATTTTCTAGATAAAACAGGGCTGATTCACCAGAGTCTATGAAAGAGTGCACAAGACTTATATAGATAGGGTCAAGTAAGACAACCTCCTAGAATGAGGAAGTGGAGAATTAAATAGGTCTCAGCTAGGATTTCTGTTGCCATTACAAAACACCATGACAAATAGCAACTAGAGCACAGAAGAGTTTATTTTAGCTTACAGTTCCATATCACAGTCCAGTACTGAAGGAAATCTGACTTCCTCAAGGCAGAAACCTGGAGACAGGTACTGATACAGTGGCCATGGAGGAGAGATGCTCACTAACTTGCTTTCCATGGGCATGTTGGGCCTGCTTTCTGATTCTGAAAATATTATATAGCAGCCTTGTAGATATTTGTATCTACAACACAATTACTTAAATTTTAATGTGCAAAGCACTATATTTTTTAATTATAAATCATAAATGTTAGGACTATGGGCAGGGAAAAGATGTCTGCCCGCCAATGCCTGAGGTAGGAGGGAGAGCTGGATCTGTTATGGGAACAGAAGAGCTGTCCCTGCCCTCAACCAGTTAAAACACTCAGAAAAGCAGGCCCTGTGCCTTACCTGGGCAAAACAACAGAGTCAACAGAGTCAACTCTGTGGACACAGGTGTGGCTGAGCCAGCCCCAAAGGAGTGAGCCTGGGAGACCCAGCCCCACCGTTCATCTGCCATGGACAGATGAGCTGGGGGGATGGGGGGGATGGTGGGAGCTTTGTCCCTCTCACCCATCAATGCCTAAAGGAGATGGGAGAGCTGTCCCTCTCACTTGTCATGAGAGAGGGAGAGCTGTGCCTGTCCCCTGCCAGCTGCAACACTTGGGAGATCAGGTCCTGAACCATCAGGGCAGCACAATCACAGTAGAGTCAGAGGTGTGGGTGAGCCGTCCCAAAATAGTGAGCATGGGAGAACTGTCCCCATTATTCATCTGATTTGTGTTGGGGAAGTCCTGTGTATATGTCAATAAAGCACTGTCTGGTCAATAGGAATCTAGATAGGTGGGGCTAGGAATCCAGGAAGATTCTGGGAAGGAGAAACACAGGAGAGTTGAGAAGTAAAGCCATGGGGTAGGAAGCCCGGAAACGTCTCCGGTAAGAGAAATACATAGATTAACAACTATGGGGTAATTACTTAAGTCAGAGCTAGCCAGTAAGAAACAAGCAAGGCCAACAGCTTCATAATGAATATAGCCTCCTGTGTGTTTATTTGGGACTGATGCAGCTCTAGAACCAGGCTGGCGGGAAGGCTTCTCTCAAGGAAAAAGCCTCCCTTTACAGACTTGTAGCAGTATGTACAGAGGAGAGATGCCCACCCCTTACCCGTCAATGCCTGAGAAATGTGTAGGAACTGGCACTGGAGTCATAAGAGTGGGAGAGCTGTCCCTGCCCCTCACCAGCTGCAGCACTTGGGAGAGTGATGCCTGTACCTCACCTGGGCAATGCAATAGAGCTGGCCCTGATGATGTAGGTATGACAGAGCAGACCCTAAGGTCATGCAAGCAGGAGAACTGACCCGAACACTCACTCATTGCTGTAAGAGGTAAATTTGCCAGGGCAATGTTGGAGAGCTCACCCTAGTGGTGAGGATAGGGGAAAACTGGTGGACAGAACAACCCTGCAGTTGCTCAGGCTGAGAACCAGGACTTGACCCACCCCAACATCCACCCCATCTGTGACCTGCTGGAGCATGTGAAGGGACTGGTCCGGTAGATTCAAAGTTGCAGGATCTCCACAACAAAAGGCAACAACAGAATATCCACAAAGAATCCTAGTGAGGGCCCAGCATTGATGGTGTAACTGAAATCAGAGGAAGCCTTGAGCCAAACCAATGACACTTTGCGATGAACACTTACAAGTAAAGATGTATGGACACAGGGGTTTACTGCGTGACTCACTGTGTCACACTGCAAGTTCCATGAGGAGATTTTTAATTCTACCCCATTTTTTTCTTTTTCCTCTGAAACTTTGTTCTTGGTAGATTGGGGTAAGGGTCAAAGAGCTGGTGTAAAGGGAAGGGAAAATGAATGGGATCAAGATACATGATATCAAAGACATGTAGAACAAATGAAAAGAAAGAAAAAAATGTCAGGAGTAACTAGAAGTTTCATAAAGAGTGTTAATTTTATTATTTGAGACACTTGTTGGATGTCACTATTCTGTAGTTACACTGTGGCTGTTTATCATGTGTAAATATTACCAAAGACTTAACAGCAGCACAGCACAGAGTTCCAAGTCTGTATTTTCTCTTCGTCCCTGAGGTAAGGAGCTTGATGCCACAAGGTAGTTAATATTTTCTTGTAACCTCATTCTCTGAGCTGAGTTCCAGCATGAATGGAAGCCTTTTAAATGATATATAAGCAAAGCCACATGCATGGAGATGTGGCCTGTATTCCTGAATTATAAAATACATAGTTCAAAAGTATTACCACACCTCTTTACATTGTTCCCCAACTAATTTTAAAATGTTATTTTCATTAAAATGGACATTAAAAAATGCCTAGCCCTAAGCATTGTACTTTCTTGGTATCTATTAGACAGAGTATTCTCAAAGGTTTTTTTTTCTCTATAAGACACAACAGTAACAAAATCAAATACTGGAAGATGACATTTAACATCAAAAGGAAAAGTTTCTTCTGGTTCTTACATTTGACTTTTTATTTCCATGCAAAGAAGGCTGCTAATATAGCCTCAGAAGTAAGAAAGCTTCCTGAAGTTGTCTGTGGTCTTGAGGATTCTTGGATTGCATTGCATTTCATGTTTATTCTGGGGCATTTTGGGAAGGAGACCTTTTGTTACGAAAAGTTGTTACAACAGTCACTTTTTAAAAAAAATCACTGGGGTTGGAAGAATAGCTCAGCTGTTAAAGGCTGGGCTCACAACAAATATTATTAAAAAATCACTCATGGGGAAGAGCATAAAAGCCCCACTTTACTAAACTAGAATAACTCCTTAGTAAAATACATATTTGTCCTTATATCAATAGATAAGTATAGCCTTCATTCCTAGAGAATTCTTTTTCAGCAGAGAGATGATTACAGAAAACTACAACCATTAATATGCAGAGTTGTGAAACCTTGTCTCAAAGGATACAATATATGCACAATACAAATATCACACCAAAGGTTCTGGGATCATTGTAGAAGAAGGGCCAGAATGACTGTAAGAGCCAGAGAAACATGGAGTTTGCTATCAGAAGCCATGCCCATAATCAACATGATTGCATAAATATGAACTGAACATGGGCATAGTAATATGGACGTGTGGGGATCAGAAAGTCAATAAAAAGAAATAAAGGAAATGAAGGAATGCTGAGACTAGAAGTAATAGTTTTACTCAGGGAAGAGGACACCAGTTTGTTTATTCAAAACCAAATGGTCAACCCAAAAAGAATATATGCAAGTAATATTATACAGACTGAGCAGGTTGTATTCATGTATTTAGAAATAGCTGTGTGTATGTGTGTGTGTGTGTGTGAGAGAGAGAGAGAGAGAGAGAGAGAGAGAGAGAGAGAGAGAGAGAGAGGGAGAAAGAGACACAGACAGAGAGACAGAGAGAGAGGGAGGAAGGGAGGGGGACTGGAAAGAGAGAGGGAAACACTGAAAAAAGAGGCCATGACTTTGAAAGAAAGCAAAGAAGGGAGGAGTACATGAGAGTTTTAAAGAGATGAAAGGGAAGGGGAATGATGTATCAAACTATAATCTCAAAAAGAAATAATACAAGAAAATAAATCATGGTGCTGGAAAGATGGCTCAGAGGTTAAGAGAGCTTACTGGTCTTGCAGACAACACATGTTCAGTCCCTAGCACCCATGTAGCACAGATTACAACTCCAGGGGAATACCTTTTTCTGGGCACCATGTGCACACACACACACACACACACACACACACACACACTTAAAAACAAATCTTCTAAAAATAAGAGCACTCATATGTTTACAAAACTTGAACTTAGATCATGTGTGTTACTTTTTTTCTTAACTACACACAAGTGAACATGTTGTTTCAAGAACATGCTATAAGGAATCACGGAATCAAATAGAAAAACTTTTGCTGTTTGTGCCTATATCCCTAGATAAATGAATTGCTTTTGTATGTACAGAGAGCAAAGACTGAGATATCTTCTTATGTATTAATGTATTGCTTCACTGCAATAAAAATATTAACAAAGGAACATGATATATAAAGATGATATGCTCTATTCTAATTTTGAATACTTATTATTGTTGACAATGGCCTTGTATTCAAATTATTGTGTATAGGCAGATTTTTGCATCCCACCAGTCAGGTTCCAAATAACCACACAGAAACTTCTTTCATTCCTTCCTTCCTTCCTTCTTTCCTTCCTTCCTTCCTTCCTTCCTTCCTTCCTTCCTTCCTTCCTTCCTTCCTTCCTTTCCTTCTTTCTTTCTTTTTTGTTTTGGCTTTTTGAGACATGGTTTCTCTGTATAGCTTTGAAGCCTCTCCTGGCAATCACTCTGTAGACCAGCCTGGCCTCAAACTCACAGAGATCCACTTGACCTTGCCTCCTGAATGCTGGGATTAAAGTCATGCACCACCAACACCCGGCCAAATTAACCCATTTCTATTTATTTATTTTATGCCTCATGATTTTATTACCTTTACTGTGTACTGTCCATGCTGTTTTCTGCTTCTTTCATGCTTGGCTTGCAACTCCTATATCTCTGCCCTCTCTGTCTTTCTTTTTCCTAGTGTCTTCTCTACCCTGAAAATCTTGCCTAGGTATTGGCTGTTCTGCTTTTTATTAAGCCAATCTGAGTGACAAATCGTCACAGTGTACAGAAAGATTATTCCACAACACCTGTGATCTATTCAATTGCCTACTTCCACAATGGCTATCCATATCTGACAATGTGGATAACTCATCACTAAAACATGAAAAGAACATTTGCAGGTAGTTAATGAAAGTCCAAGATGCTTCATGTTATTTTAAAGGACATAGTCCAGACAGACACTGTAAAGGTTTTAGCAGAATGTGGAAACTTGCTTTGATAGATAGATTCATGGTGTTTTTATGGAAACAAGATTGTTGGTAGAAAGCCTGCAGTCATGAATAAACTTAAAAAGTCATAAAAATCTGTATTAAAGTTTAAAGGGCTGAATGTAGGTTTCACAATTAAAGAATAAGAATTATAACACTGAAATACCCCATAAGTAGCCTAAGTCCTTTGCCAATGAAGTATGGATAAGACACATTCTCCCTATAACTGGAAGTTGTTTCTACCTGGAGGGCTTTCACAGTCCATGCTTCTATTTCTTCTTCCTTTTCAGCTGGAACTATATATGCTCTAGTTGACACAATGTAGTTGTGTAAACGCATTCTTTATGAGTCCAAAGTTCTTTGAAACGCTCAACATTTACCATTGTATTTTAATGTAGGGCAGAAATGCCTACAATCCCTTTAAGGGACTCTGAAGTCTAGATGCCATGGGTTGACAGAGTATTAAATCTGTCTTTTCCTTCTTTTCTGTTCACTGGCATTCATATTAACAGAATCAAACATACATTTATATGTTTAATAACAGTACTTTAGAATGCTTGATGCTAATAAGTGCTTTTTTTGTTGGCCTGAGCAATATACACATTTATATGCAGGGTAAAACAAACAAACAAATCACCAACAACAGAAAAATGTATAACATATATAAAGCCATATGTAGGTTGCAAGCTAGTGAACAGAACTGAAGTTATAAAAGAAACGCTAGAAGCAAGGATATGACTATAAAATAGGAAGTACAATGGACAGGTCAGCTTGGTTTCCAGGATAGCTTCAAGAGACTAGTGATGGAAAATTCCCAAGATACTGAGAAATGTTATTGGCCTTTAAATCTCTTTCACTGTCTTGGTTCCCCTTTCATACCATGAGGACCCCAACCAAAGATTGTGATTGTTGGTCAAACATAAAGTTAAATACAGGCATGCATGAATGATTTTTAAATCACACTGTGAATTATACAATAGATTGCAGCAACTTTTGTTGAGTTTTATACATGTAGTAAACTAAAGATAATCCCTAGTGACAACTGTTAATGGTCTCATCTAAGTTTTGTATCAGATTTCTTTTGAATTAATGCAATTTCCATCCATGATGAGTTCCTACCCCATGCAAAACATGTTGACATAATGATAAAAAGAACTTTAAAAAAGAAATGTGACCAACGTCAACAAAATTGACATGATTTCCTCATTTCATGCTTTTGTTTCCATGATTCAAACACCTGTTTCTGATACTCTATGTAGACTTTGTGCGTTTGTTTGACTTTTTTGGAAATGCTCTGGGGCTATTTTGTTGTTGTGTATGGGAATTTTCCATATCATCGTTTCTTCATTTTTGGTGATGGCTTCATATTTGAAAACAAGAGCAGTATACAGGATATCAACACTAACATCAAAAGGAAGATTCCATACTTGTCAATACCTCATATCTTATCACTAGAACACATCTTTAAGCAATATTTTTAAGTGATTCATGTGCAAATAAAAACTGAAAAGATTGATGAATTTGATTTAAAAACACCATCTTAACTTTCTTTTTTGAGGGAAGAACATAGGGGAAATGATGATATTTATAAGAGCTGTTATAAGAAAGGGATAAAGATTCTATTCTAACATTACCATGCTTTCTCATTTGTATATGTGTATGTACATCACAATTTCTCACTCCTAGGTTCAGGACTTGAATTTTCTGTCTCTAACAAGCTCCTAATAGTCACCTGTACTGTTTGTCCATGGTATTTTGGGTACTAAGCCTCTAGAACAGAGGATATAAAACGTGGAGTCCTCATGGTCAATGTGATTCTGATGGACTTGTGGAAGATCAACTTCTGTACTAGATTTGGAACATATTTGCATCCTCAGTCCCCTGATCTAATTGTTTACCTGTTATCCAAGCCAGAAGTCATCATCCCCAAATGCTCCTAAAATAGTTTTCTTCACTAACCAATCTTTCACTGGAGTAGTATTTTGATCATATCAATGAACATGGGTGATGGTCCTACTTTATGGTGTGTGTGTGTTGTATATGTGTGTGTCCTATTCGTATATGTGAGCTCATATGTGAAGATATGTGTAGGCATGTGTGAGAGCAGTAGGCAGGTGTATAATTTCAGACTGTTTTATCACAGTATGCCATGTTCTGTTGTGAAGACATGACAGATATTTCTGTAAGATAAACAACATTGGCGCACATGATTACAATTAAGCAAGATATACACTGCAAGTTAGAGAGTGTCAACAGTGTGAGAAAAGTCGACATGTAATGTTATTTATAAAAATAATATTCTCTATATTATATAAAACATAAAATATAATCTATGAAGTGGCTTATGTATTAAATATGCATTTTTATGAACAATCCACTGAAGGTTTCCTTTTCCTCAAAAGTCTTGGTGGAAAATTGTATATTGGCAGAGTTTTCCAAAAAAATATTCTTGAGGCAGTTTACTTAGACTGCAGTCCAAAAACAACAGAGAGATAGGTTTTTGCAGGGCCAGGATGCAGGTAGCTACATCAATTAACCCATTGTCTCATCTCCAAGGCAGCTGAAAGAGGAGAGGGCAAATCGGGAAAAGAGCCCAACTCTCTTGTGCACATGCATTTTGATAAAGTTCACAGAAAGGTGACAGCCTTTAAGTCATTAGCAGAACTGGAGAAGAGACAGAACGATGCACATGAGCCCAAAGTATCTGGGGATACCAGCTCCAAAAGTCTTGAGTGCTTTGGGGGTTTTCTGGATGCTTTATTTGGGGAGCAGCTGTCGTATTGAATCAAGATCACCGGATATAGTAGGCAACTTCGTAGGAACAGTTTCCACAGTTCTTGTCAAGCATCTACACTTATCAGAGGGTACATATTTCACAGAGCCTCTTTTCTACTTTCACAGCTGCTTTTACTATAAAATATTTTTCCTTCAGCTGTTGTCATCATGAGTCGGTGGGTTTCCATGTCTACTTTCCTTTACTATAGTGGTTTGTGACTCTAACTAAAATAAAGCCATGCGATTTCTAATGTTAACTCATAGATGACTGAGAAATTTCTATCTAGTACTTCTTTACCTATATTTAGTGCATAGTATTCATGTTGAGAGAAAGGCCAAGCATCAATAACCCTGGGAAAGGTGGATAAATCAACAGACATCAAGAAATGACAAAGCAGAAGTTCATCATCCTTTTTGAACTGTTTCCAAATGCCTGAATCACTGGATTCATTAACACCATAGTATGATTACTGCTTTATTGGATGGAGTTTCATGAGGTAAATTCATCTGGAAGAGTTCTCTGCAAAACTAAAATATACACACAAAACATACTTAAGAGTATAATAGACATTTCTCTTTTTAGACTATTTACTTCCTCCTTATAGCACTTTGCACTTTCAGAAAACAAAGATATCGCCGGGCGGTGGTGGCGCACGCCTTTAATCCCAGCACTCGGGAGGCAGAGGCAGGTGGATCTCTGTGAGTTCAAGGCCAGGCTGGACCGACAGCCTCCAAAACAATACAGAGAAACCCTGTCTCATAAAAACCAAAAAAAAAAAAAAAAAAAAGAAAACAAAGATATCAAGGAGTATACTAAAATTCATTGTTCATCTAAAGAATGGTCAGATGACATGGTAATTGCAATGTACCAACTTTACCAAATTCAAAAGTCATAAATACATTCCGAGTGTTAGCTTCATTTGTTAAATAAAATTTGTGTCACGTGGTTAATATTAAGGGTGGTGTCTGGTATTACACAATACAGATTTTTCATTGCCTATTTTGTCTTTTATTCTTAGCTTAAGACAATGGTTGCCAGAGAGACTATTAGGATTCCCTTACTACCTCTTATCCACTTGTTAAACCCAAATACAAATAGTCATGAAATCAGAAAGTGTTGTTATAAAATGTAAATTTAAAAAATGTTACATTGAAGCCCATATGGAGCATCAGGAAGACTTCCATGGCATGACTACTCTTGTATATCTGTGGCCCAGCAGTGAGTTCATTGTGTCTTCCTTGGAGATCAAGGTTGGTGAAGATGCCTGAAAAAAATTAAAAGAACATGTGTACACTGTGAAACTGAAGAATATTTAAAGTTTTTCCTGTTTGTATAAATACAAGCAGGGATGCACGTGATACACAAAGGTTAGATACGTCCTTATGGAAACAATGGTGATAGTTATTGGAATTTATTGCTGCTAAATACTTTCCACACAAAGGACATGGTGGCTCTGGATAATGTCAGAAAGAGGCAGCCTTCATAAACTCACAAAAGGATGGCAACGAAAAATATGAGCAGAGTAAATAGGAACATCACATTTGTAAATAATATGCAAAACCATAGTATCTACAACACAAAAGGAAACTTGAACTGTGTTGGGAAGAAATGTGCACATCTGGTTTCTCTTCTGTATTAGTATAAATACTTTGTCCAGCACCATGTAGATGTCTACAACCTTGAAAATAGTGGGGCCCAGAAACTGTACAGAATTTATAACAACTTCTGAATAGACAAAAACTGAGAATTTGACTGATAGGCCCCATGGCAATCTAGAAACCATCTTCTCCAATAGACTATGGAAATACATATTTGACTGACTGAGAAAGTAGCTACACATGCTCAGGTACCATTTCCATTTCTTTTCAAGGTTAGCCATTAAAAAGGGGTTAATTTATCAAATATTTCCCTGCTTCCTCACTTGTTCACTACTCAGTATCATTTGGCCATTCTCTTTGGAAGCTTTGAGTTCAGAATGGAGGTAGAAAAAAGTGAATCTTATCTTTGTTCTTTACCTTCAACTGTCTCAAGTCTTCTTTTGTCTGATTTCATCTGATTTAAAAAAGGAGCAAGACAGTAAGACTTAGGCAAAGAAAAGGAAAAATCACTCCCTAAATATGACCTAATAGGCTGATGTGTAACTTAACATTTTTTCATCTAATGTGATATATCTACTAAATAAACAAGAATCAATTATGATATACTTGGCTTTGTTTTATACTTATTATGTATAAGAGATACTTGTAGTTAAGATTTTATTCTATATTTGAAATATTTTTATGAAAAGTTATATTGTGGCATACTCATAGTCCTACTCAGTAGCCTGAACAAGGAGGATAACTTAAATTCAAGATTTTATTTTATTTTTTGACTTACAAAATTTAGTAATTGTTCTAATGCTTTCATACTTCTAGAAGGCATACAAATATGTTACTGCATTAATAAAGAATGACCTGTTGTATTAATGAAGCATTTCAGGTATTCAAATGTTCTTCAGTGTCCACTGGTTAGATTCTAAGTTAGAAAGCTCAAGCCACAAAAATTAAGTTAGCAGGAGATCTTTCCTCATTCCTCTTCTCTGGGGTACCATGCATATCTCTCTTAGGTTCTTCCCTGTTTCCCAGACTCTCTGTCAGTGGAATTGCAGACTGTAAATATCCTGATTCATGTCTAAAATCCATATATGAGTGAGTACATATCATGTTTGTCTTTTTTGACTAGGTTACCTCACTTAGGATGGTTTCTTCTAGTTTCATCCATTTGCCTACAAATTTCAAAATTCAATTTTTTTTTCTGCTGAGTAGTATGCCGTTGTGTAAATGTACCACATTTTCCTTATCTACTCTTCAGTTGAGGGACATCTAGGTTGCTTCCAGGTTCTGGCTATTACAAATGATGCTGTTATGAACATAGTGAAACTGATGTCCTTGTTGTATGAATGCTGTATGAATGTGTATCTTTTGGGTATATGCCTAAGAGTGGAATTGCTGGATCTTGTGGTAGACTGATTTGCCTTCCTGTGGAGTCTCCATACTGATTTCCAAAGTGGCTGTATGAGTTGGCACTCCCACCAGGAGTGGAGGAGTGTCCCCCTTTATCCACATCCTCTCCAGCATAAACTGTCAGTGTTTTTGATTTTAGCCAGTCTGACAGGAGTAAGATGGTATCTCAGAGTTATTTTGATTTGCATTTCCCTGATGGCTAAGGATGTTGAGAACTTTCTTAATTGTCTATCAACCATTTCAGACTCTTCTATTGAGAATTCTCTATTTAGTTCTGTACCCAACTTTTTGATTGGATCCTTTGGTGTTTTGGAGACTTGCTTCTTGAGTTCTTTGTAAATTTTGGAGACCAGCCTCTGTCAGATGTGAGGTTAGTGAATATCTTTTCCCATTCGGTGGGATGCCTTTTTGTTGAAGAGTATCTTCCACTTTCTCTTCTAAGAGTTTCAGTGAGGAGGCCTGGGCAACCTATGGGACCGTGGGCAGTGGATCAGTGTTTATCCCTGGCATACAAATTAACTTCGTGTCTCCATAACACAGATGATCTCTCAGCCTGGACTCTTAGGGGAGTGCCTGGACCCTACCCTGATATAAATGACAGACTCTGGATATCCTCTATGAGAAAGGAAGTGGGGACAGTGTGGGAGGCTGGGGGGGGATAGTGGGAGGGTGTGGGAGGAGAAGAGGGAGAGGGAACTGGGATTGACATGTGAAGCAAGCTAATTAAAATTAAAGTAATAAAATAAAACAAAAATCAAGTTAGCAGACCCTCCTGTCACAGCCTCACTTGTTGCCACTTTCTACAAGAGATGTCATCTTTTTCAAAACGTGTACAGATGCTATGACTTCAGGTTTAAGATGAGAGTTATATCTTGATCCTATGAGAAAGAGCAGGCAGTGTGTGTGTGTGTGTGTGTGTGTGTGTGTGTGTGTGTATGTATGTATGTGAGTGTATGTATGTGAGTGTATGTGGTATCCCATATAATCCTCTCTACCATTTCTTTCCTTCCAATCTTTTTAAATTAATTTTTATTTAAATTTAAAAAGTCTTATTTTCAATACCAATCCCAGTTCCCTCTCCTTCCTGTCCTCCCATTCCCCCCATGAATCCCCTATCCCAACCCCCATCCACTCAGGGTATCATTAAAGTCTGTCACATTATTCAGGGCAGGGCCTAGGCCTTCCCCTGTGTATCTTGGATGAGAGAGTATCCCTCCACAGGGATGGGCTCCCAATGTCCATTTGTGCACTAGGGATAAATACTGGTCCCACTTTCAGAGGCCCCATAGGCAGCACAGGTCCCCCAACTGACACCCACATTTAGGGGAGCTGGCATGGTCTTATGTTGATTCTCTAGCTGTCAAACTGGGGTCAGCCAGCTCTTAGTAGCTCAGGTCAGCTGTTTCTCTGGGTTTCCCCAGCATGGTGTTAATACCTTTGCTTAACACTCCTCCCTCTCTACAACTGGATTCCAGGAGTTTGGCTCAGTGCTTAGCTGTGAATCTTTGCTTCTGCTTCCATTAGCTATTGGATGAAGGCTCTATGATAGTATTTAAGGTAGTCATCAATCCCAATATAAGGGAAGGGCATTTAAGGTAACCTCTCCACTATTGCTTAGTTTCTTAGTTGGGGTTATCCTTGTGGATCCCTGGAAATTTCCCTAATGTCAGATTTCTCATTAATCCCATAATGGCTCCCTCTATTAAGGTATCTCTTTCCTTGCTCTTCTTCTCTGTTCTTCCCCCAGCTCGACCTTCCTGATTCCTCACATTCTCCTCCCCCCTTCCCTTCTCTCCTCCTCTTTCTCCTACCTTCCCCTTGACCTGTGCTCCCAATCTCCATCCAATCTTTAAACATGTTAATGCTGTCCTAATGTTATTAAACTAACATAATTTATACTCTGGTTTTTCTTCATAAAGCATAAATCTTTTTCTTTTAAAAATGAGGTCATTTGAAATATTTCTCTCCCGAAGTCTGTTTTAAGATTTTAACATTGTATCATTCTAAAAATTCTAAATTTAATTTTCAAAGCCAAAATTTGCTAATGACTCAGTTTATACACATAAAATGAACTCAAGTTTATTATATTAAATATTCTCAGTATTAGCACCTCTTAATTGAATGTTTTAAACATTTCAAACTCAATTATTTCTCAACTATATTTAACTTCATTGATAATTTTTAATGTATAATTTTGAATGTTCTGATTAGAATGAAGATACTCTAAAGAGAATTATATTTGACCTTGGTTTTCAGGCTATTGAGCCATAGTTTGTACCTCAAGAAATTTGATTGCCCCTGGAATCTCATGCTGGGAGAAAGAAAAGGCTAAAGCGGGTAAAAGCAAGAGGGATAACATTTCTCAGGGAAAGAGATTTCACATCTACTTGAACATAAAGGACAAAGCCAGAGGCCTCATACTACTTGACCTTAAATATACTACAGAGCCACAGGAACAAACACATCATCAGGGTATTAGCATAAAAACAGATATATAGGCCAATAGAATATCATTGCAGGCCCAGAGATAAACTTATACATCTACATAACCAAGTTTTGATAAATCCCAAACTCATGCGATAAATTGACTTGAAAATACTAGCTATCACTTTTAGAATAATTAAATTAGAACCATAACTTTTACCATGCATAAAATCAAAGACAAACTTGTTCAAACACCTTGATTTATAAACTTGAATTCCAAAGCCATTGAGGTAAACTACCATGGTATAAGTACATGTATATATTTCTGAATAGAATTCCAGTAGCACAAGAAATAAGAATTGTCCAAGAATTGACAAAGGGGATTCTATGACTTTTAAAAGCTTTATACAACACAAGAAAACTATTAACAGTGAGAATAGATAGTAAACAAAATTTGACAAAAATCATTCCTAGTATATGTTAGACAAGGAGTTATACTTAGAATTATATGTCAGGACTATTTTAACAGGTAATCAGTCAGTTGTGGTGCATGCTTTCAATCCCAGCACTTGGGAGTTAGAAGTAGGTGGAGTTCTGTGAGTTCAAGGCCAGCCTGGTCTACAAAGCAAGTCCCATAGAGAAACTCTGTTTTGAATAACTAAACCAAAAACAAAAACCAAAAAGAAATTATATAAAGAGCTATGAAAAATGAATTATAAAACACTATCTCTGCCTCTCTGCCAATCAGCCAGTGGGGCAATATATTGAATACACAATTCTCCAAAGTGGAAATAACAATTTCCAATAACAATGTATTTATTTGTTTTTATTTTATGTGTATGAGTCTTTGACTACATGTGTGCCATGTGTCTACAGAGGCTAGAAAAGAGTGTTGGATCCCCTGGAAGTGTAGATAGAGATGGTTTTTTTAATCTACCATGTGGGTTCTGGAAATTGAACTTTCGTCCTTGGCAAGAACAGCCAGTTCTCTTTATTGCTGAGACATTTCTATGAGCCCTTTATAATAAATGTTATTAAATGTTTTTAACATCCTTAGTCATCAGGAAAATTCAAGTTAAAAGCTCTTTGAGATTCCATAAAACTATAATTAAAATGGTCAACATCAAGAAAATGAATGATAGGAAATTGGTGAGGACATAAGAGAAAAGACACATCAATAGAGAAAGCCATTATAGGTTTAAAGAGAAATCTGGCACTAGGGAATTGTACAAAGATCCACAAGGATGACCCCCAACTAGGAATCAAGGCAGTAGTGGAGAGACTACCTTAAATGTCCCTTCCCCTATAATGAGAATGATAACTACCTTAAGTGTCATCCTAGAGCCTTCATCCAGTAGCTGATGAAGGCAGAAACAGAGATACACAGCTAAGCACTGAGCCAAACTCTTAGAATCCAGTTGTAGAGAGGAAGGAGTAATGAGCAAAGGGGTCAAGACTATGCAGGAGAAACGCACAGAAACAGCTGACTTGAGCAAGTGGAAACTCCGGGACCCAGTCTGACAGCTGGGGAACTAACATAGGATCAAACCAGGACCCCTGAATGTGGGGGTGAGCTAGGAGGCCTGGGCAGTCTATGGGGGCACTGAAAGTGGACCAGGATGTATCCCAAGTGCATCAACAGACTTTGGGAGCCCATTTCCTATGTAGAGAAACTCTCTAAGCAAAGGTACACAGGGAAGGGCCTAGGCTCTGCCCCAAATGACTTGACAGATTTTGATGATCCCTCATGGAAGGCCTCAGCCTCCCTGGGGAGTGGATGGAAAATGGGATGGGGGAATTTTGGGGGGACTTGGGAGGATGGTAGGGAGAAGGAACTGGGATTTATATGTAAAATAAGATTGTTTCAAATTTAAATAAAATTTATTTTAAAATGTCAAAAAATCATAAGACACCAAATAAAGGAATTGAAGAAGACACCAAAAGGTTGAGAGGCCTTCTATACTCATTGATTGAGAAGATTAGTATCATAAATATAAACATCCTACCTAAATCAATCTACAGTTTCAATGAAACCCCATCACAATTCCAATGTAATTCTCAACAGAAATTGAAAAAAATCTTAAATTTAATCTGGAAACAGTACATATCCAGCATAGATAAAATAATCCTGAACATTAAAAAGATGACTGGAGGTGTCACCATATCAGATTTTAAGTTATACTATAGATTTATAGTTACAATAGTATAGAAATGAGAATTTACATATAAACCCACACTCCTAAAACAATCAGAATTTAACATTAAGACCTACATTGGAGAAAAGACAGTATCTTCAACAAATGGTGCTGGTCAAACTGAGTAGCTACATGTAGCATAATGGAAACATATCCACAAAACTCAACTCTAAATGGATCTAAGACTAAAATATAAGGGCTGATATCTGAATCTGATAGAGGAGAAAGGAAAGAATATGCTTGCATCCACTGGCACAGGGAAGGATTTTTCTTAATAGAACTCTGATAGCACAGGTATTAAGAGCAGCAACTAATGATTGGGACTGACAAACTTCTGTACAACAGGGACACCATTAGAGACAGCTCACAGAATATATATCTACATATCTGACAAAGAAAATCTAGAAAATACATGTAGATAAACAAACAAATAAACAAATGAATAAACATCAAGAAAATAGTCAAATTTAAAAATAGGTAATGGAACTAAACCGAAAATTCTCAAAAGGTGAATAATAATGGCTGATAAACATTTTTAAAAATTTCTGCTTCTTTTGCTTTTGAGGAAATTTCAAGTTAAAAGTACTTGGACATTTTGTCTTATGCCATTCAAAATGGCCAGGATCAAAGAAAGAAATGGTAACAGATCTTGTAGATGTGGGGAAAGAGGAACACTAATTCACTGCTGATGCAAACTGGTACAGCTATTATGGAAATAAGTGTGGGTTTAAAAAGACCTGAAACATATCTACAACACAATTCAGATATGCAAATCTTGGGCATATGTCTAACAGTCTCTACATACTCTGATAATGATATGTCATCCATGTTTATTTTTGTTTTATTCAGAATAGTCAGAAATGAAAACAGTCTAGATGTCTACCAATGGAAGAATGAGTAATAAAAATGTGATATATAAACTGGATAATTGTCATACTAGAGAATAAGAAGCACAACTGGAAGCTCTAGGACAAAAAGAAGCAAACTCACCCTGGAGGAATAGACACCAGAAAATAATCAAATTGAAGCATGGAATCAAGTACAAACTAGGAAAACATTACAAATAATCAATGAAGCAAAGAGTAGGTTCTTTGAGAAAGTCAACAAGATAGATAAACCTTTATCAAAACTAACCAAAAGGCAGAGAGAGAGCATGCTAATTAACAAAATCAGAAATGAAAAGGGAGACATAAAAACAGACACTAAGGAAATCCAGAGAATCATCAGGTCATACTTTGAAAACCTGTACTCCACAAAATTCAAAAATGTAAAGGAACTGGACAATTTTCTGGATAGATAGCACTTACCAAAATTAAATCAAGAACAGATAGGCAATTTAAATAGACCTATAGTCCCTAATGAAATAGAAGCAGTCATCAAAAGTCTCCCAATCGAAAAAAGCTCAGGCCTGGATGCCTTCAGCGCAGAATTCTACCAGAAATTCAAAGAACAGTAAATACCAGTACTACTCAAAATTTTCCACACAATAGAAGCAACAGGGAAATTGCAAAACTCTTTTTATGAGACTACAATTACCTTGGTACCCAAACCCCACAATGACACAACTAAGAAAGAGAACTGCATACCAATATCCCTCATGAACATTGATGAAAAAATACTCAACAAAATACTGGCAAATCAAATCCAAGAACACATGAGAAAAATCGTCTACCATAATCAAGTAGGTTTAATCTCAGGGATGCTGTGATGGTTCAACATAGAAAAATCCATCAATGTAACCCACCATATAAAAAAACTGCAAAAGAAAAACCACATGATCATCTTACTAGATGCTGATAAAGCCTTTGACAAAGTCCAACACCCCTTCATGATAAAGGTCTTGGAGGGATCGGGAATAACAGGAACATACTTAACCATGATAAAAACAATATACAGCAAACCAACAGCCCACATCAAACTAAATGTAGAGAAACTCAACGTAATTCCTTTACAATCAGGAACAAGACAAAGCTGTCTCATGAAGTTCTAGCTAGAGCAATAAGACAACAAAAAGAGATCAAGGGGATACACATTGGAAAGGAAGAAGTCAAATTTTCACTGTTTGCAGATGGTATGATAGTTTACAAAACTGACCTGAAAAACTCCTACAGCTGATAAACACCTTCAGCAAAGTGGCAAGATAAAAAATAACTAAAAAAATCAACACTCTTCCATATATAGAACATAAATGCGCTGAGAAAGAAATCAGAGAAACATCACCCATTACAATAGCCACAAACAACATACATGTGGTAATGCTAACCAAACAAGTGAAAGACCTGTACAGTAAGAATTTTGAGTCTTTAAAGAAACAAATTAAAGAAGATATCAGAAAATGGAAAGATCTCCCATGCTCTTGGATAGGTAGGATTAACATAGTAAAAATGGCAATCTTGCCAAAAGCAATCTACAGATTCAATGTAATCCCCATCAAAATCCCAACACAATTCTTCACAGACTTTGAAAGAACAATAATAAACTTTATATGGTGACGGGAGATGTCATTCTGTAAATCTGTGTCTCTTATTGGTTGCTAAATAAAGTATGTTGGCCAATAGGGAACCAAGATAGGTAGGGCTAGGAGTATAGGAGAATTTGGGGAATTGTAATGAAGAGGCTGGTTGCCATGTGACTCCCGGGAGGATCAGGACAGGAGTGAGTCCCAGCAAAGATAAATTCTTTAAAAATGTATATGAGTAACTATGGGTTAATAATCAAGTCAGACCTAGCCGATAAGAAACCAAACAAATGGCCAACAGCTTCATAATTAATATTGTGTCTTGTGTGTTATTTGGGGGTTTAGACAGCTCGGCAGGGCCAAGGCTGCTGGCCAGAAGAGTATATGTTACAATATAGAAAGACAAAAAACCCAGGATAGCTAAAGCAACCCTGTACAAAATAGGAACTTCCAGAGTCATCACCATCCCTGACTTCAAGCTCTATTATGGAGCCATAGTCCTGAAAACAGCTTGGCACAGAAGTAGACAGGTAGACCAATGGAATCAAATTGAAATCCTGATATTAACATACACACCTACGAACACCCTATTTTTGACAAAGAAGCTAAAGTTATTCAACAGTAAGAAGAAAGCATCTTCAACAAATGGTGCTGGCATAATTGGATGCAGACATGTAGAAGATTGAAGATAGATCCACATTTATCACCATGCACAAAACTTAAATCAAAATGGATCAAAGACCTCAACATAAATCCAGCCACACTGACTGAACATCAGTGGGAGGTACCCTTGAAAGAACTGGTACAGGGGAACACTACCTAAACATAACACAAGTAGCACAGACATTGAGATATAAAATTAATAAATGGGACCTCCTGAAACTGAGAAGCTTCTGTAAGACAAAGGACACAGTTAACAAGAAAAACAGCAGCCCACAGAATGGGAAAAGTTCTTAACCAATCCCATATCTGACAGAGGGATGATTTCCAAAATATGCAATGAACTCAAGAAGCTAGCCACCAAAACATCAAGGAGTGCAAAACTAAATAGAGAATTCTCAATAGAGGAATCTAAAATTGCTGAAAGACACTTAAGAAAGTGCTCAACATCCTTAGCCATCAGGGAAATGCAACTCAAAACAATTCTGAGATACCATGTTACTCCTGTCAAATTGTCTAAAATCAAAGATAACTGTGACAGCCTATGCTGCAGAGAATGTGGAAAAAGAGGTACACTGCTCCATTGTTGGTGGGAGTGCAAACTTGTAGGACCATTTTGGAAATCAGTATGGTGGCTTCTCAAGAAAATGGGAATCAGTCTACTTCAAGATCCAGAAATTCCTCTCCTAGGAATATAACCAAATAATGTACATTCATACAACAAGGACCTATGTTCAACTATGTTCATAGCAGCATTGCTTGTAATATTCAGAACCTGGAAGCAACCTAGATGCCCCTCAACTGAATAATGGGTAGAGAAAATGTAGTGCATTTTACATTTTTGGTTGTGAGCCTAGCCTTTAACGGCTGAGCCATCTCTCCAGCTGTGTAGTGCATTTTACACAATGGAGTACTACTCAGCAGAAAACAACCATGGAATCTGGAAATTTTCAGGCAAATGGATAGAACTAGAGGAAACCATCCTGAGCAAGGTAACTCAGTCACAAAAAGACAAACACGGTATGTTCTCATAGATGGATTTTAGACATAGAGCAAAGGAGTACCTACAATCCACACCGCCAGAGGAGCTAGGAAACAAGGAGGACCCCAAGGGAAGAATGCATGGTCCTCCCCCAAAATTGGAAGGGGACAAGAACCCCTGAGCAAATTGGGAGCACGGGGGCAGGGGAGCAGAGGGAAGTGGGAAGGGGAGAGGGAAAGAAGGGGAGAGTGGAGGAGAAGGACGACTGAGACAGGGGAGGAAGAAAAGAGGGCAAGAAAGGAGATGCCTTGATAAAGGGAGCCAGCACAGGTTTGGAGAGAGGTTTGACACAGGGGAAATGTTAGGGGATCCTCACGGATGACACCAACTAAGTATCTAAGCAGTGATAGAGAGGCTGCCTTTGATGTCCTTCCCCTATAATGAGATTGATGATTACCTTAGTTACCATTCCTAGAACCTTCACCCAGTAGCTGATCAAAGCAGAAACAGGCATCCACAGCTAAACACTGAGCCATACTCCTGGAATCAGCTGCATAGCAAAGGAGAGATAAGCAAAGGAGCTCAGAAGGTCCTGGAGAAACTCACAGAAACATTTGGCCTGATCTAATGAAATCATGGAGACCCTAGTTGTAAAGCTGGGGAACCAACATTGAACCAAATCAATCCCTCTGAATGTGGGGGCCAGCTAGGAGGCCAGGGCAGTCTATGGGGCCTCAAACAGCAGAGCCAGTGTTTATCCTTAGATCACAAATGAACTTTGAGAGCCCATTCCAGCCCAGATAAGAGAAGGAGGGCCTGGACCCTACCCCAAATGATGTTATGGACTTTTATGATCCCCCGTGGAGGGCCTCATTTCCCTGGGGAGTGGGTAGGGTGTGGGTTGGTGGTCAGTGGGAAGCATGGTAGGATGGACGGGCAAGGGAATGGGGGGGTGGATATGTAAATAAGAGTGCTTATAAAATAAATAAGAAAAATGTCATATATATGAATATTATTCAGCTACTAAAAAAATCAAGTTATTAAATTCACAGGTAAATGAATTCTGAGTCATTCTGAGTAATGTAGTTCCTGGGTATACAGTGGTGACCTACCTAAATGATATTCTTGTGCAATAGTGGAACAAAAATTGTGGCTATAACCAACCACAGTCTGGTTGGATTTTAGGTTCACTCCATAAGATGAAACCCCTACCTAACACTGTTTATGTGGCTAAGAATCTGGGACTAGATAGGCCCCAGGTGTTGAAGAAAATCAAATACTATTTTTCTGCTAAAGAAATGTCATAATATAAACTCCTAACCAAAAATCAGTTTCCTGCTCAGGCATCATCATAAAAGCTTCCAACTGCAAATAAATGGGAACAAATACAGACTGGACAATGGGCAGAGAGAGACTTTGGAACACATAGTCCTAAATGGGATGTTTCCTTTAAAATATTTTTTAAAAGTACAAACTAACCTTTGTACCTATTGATGTAAGTCAGGCATTTCCCATTGTAAACTGCATTCCTGCAATTGGTGTATGTGTTCTCAGTCCTGAATCTAACAAGTGCATTTGTTACTGCAATCCTAAAGCTGAATTGATAATTGCCTATGCTCATGCATGAAGGGAGAGACATTGTTTCAACAAAAAAGGATCTGTGTCTTGGGAAAACCTCGTCAATGTGAGTTCATTAATGAGATAATATTAGAAGTAAAGGCAGATAAAATTGATGGGAAAACTAGGAAAATCACTTCAATATGGAGGAAATTAATACTATTTTTTAGTTATTCAATTTAGCCATCCAATTGTGAAAAGGAAATCTGATGGTTGTAGAAATTATACCATGATATATGGAGAAAATTTCAAACAGAGCTGTAACCTACAGAGAACATGACATTAGCTACAGAGTGTTTACATGCTGTAATGGAAAATAGTAATCAAAGGAGCAGACACAGCACTGAAATAGATCACTCAGTTCCCAGCTCTCCCAGAACGTTAAACTGAAAATAGTAATCAAAACACACACATGCAGCAATAGGGCTTCTTACAGGAAGTGATAGAGAATGTTACAGTGGTGTGATAATTACATGGAAACTCCTTATGTTTGTCTTTTCTACACATTCCAGATGCCTCTTAATTCCTATTAATTATTTTAACAACTATCTCTTGAATTTACTTTTGACCTATAAAAAATGAAAGGGAAGTCTATAGAAGTGAGTTGATATCCCTTTTATTGTAATTTGTTATCTACTAAATGTATTGTAGAACATTATAATAAAATGCTTACTGATGATTGTTAAATCAATGTATCTTCCTATCCTAAACTTCTCTATGAAGACATCTTTTAAATCTCACTCTTGATTCTTTCCCCTTGCTTCCTATCTACTGGATTATTCTCTTTGGAACTTTACCTCTGCCCCAACTTAACTCCTCTGTTTTTCTTGGACACCAAAAACTCTGCAAATTGTTTTCTTCTAAACCAAGAGCTTGGCATCAAACCACACAAGCAAGAAACACTTGGAAACCAATATGTTGTTCATGACATCATTTACTTTTTTTCTTTGTCTGTTTTTCTCTGTCTCCATACCTAATGTGTTCTCTATTTCAATCTAGACAATGAAGGTTGACATTTTTTTCTTTTACTTTTGTTTAGTTGCAGCAAGAAGTCAAAGAAAACTTTAAATAAAGAAGTTTTTGGTTGTTCCCCAGACACATCAAGCATGAGGGTGAGAATTTGTTTCTATTCACAATAGTCTCTAGATTCTCATTTCATAAACCAAAGTTTGCAAACATGAAGGCAATTTGACCTTCCTGAAATTCCACCCAGTTTCTAAATACTCTTAGAAAGTTCCAGGTGGAGACAGGTTGATTTACTGATAATTGTGTAGATAGGCATAACACATAAACAATATAAATACAATATTATGGACATATGCCTCTTGTGTATGAAAAACATGTCTTGTTCACATTTATGTTTCTTTTCCTACTATAAATGACCTCCTTAGTAGAATACCTAAACTGAGTATGAATTGTACTTCATGTTGCTGAAATTATTAGAAATTCTAGCCTGTGGGACTCCTCTTTCTCATTTCCGGAGCAAGCACAGTTTTATCTTGTAGAGATCAGAAAAAAAGGTTCTACACATATCATTGAAGAGATAAGCGCTAAACATATATAATTAAAACACAGTCTTGAAACAAAAAATAGTCTTTCTTAAAGCTTTTGACATGATTTCCATATTAAAAAAGAAAAACAAATCAATTTTCACGACTTCCACAAGAACACACTAAAACTTGGACTCTGTCCTTCTTTAGCTTTGAAAATAAAATTAGATAACTCAAAGTTACATATTTTCTGGAAGCTTTAAAGTATATAGTACTCTTTGGCTGGTAAACTCTAGACTTAAAACTCTCTGTCAGTGCATCCTTTCTCAAAACACTATCCTCACACTAGGCCCCTAGGGCACTATTTACATTCATGTACTAGGAAGGTGGATTTTAGTTACTACCTCTTTAATTTTAATTATAAATTAGCTTTTCCATGTTTATTTTAGTCATCATATACCCACTGTTTAACATCACTTAGCACATAAGAAATACTCAATAATATGTGTTGAATTAATGACTCAATAATAGCATTCGGTCAACAGTGTGTTTATGAAGCTTTTTGATGAAGTAAAACAGCCATAAATCAAATTGTTCTATGTCTCACTGTACTGCAGGAGCATTTCTCACAAATCTCCAACAATAATAAGTGAAAAAGCTGCCTCCAGTCCCACTGCATCAGGATGTCACTGCTTTGTAGAGTCATAGTCATTCTTCTATGATCCATTTAAACAAAGTTCAACATAGGCATAGAGCATACCTTGCCCATCATTCTTCACCGATAACAAATATTTCTAAGTAGAAAAGTTAATTTTCTTTCATCACAGATTTTCTCATCATTCTCAAACAGAATACCAGATAGATGGCTAAATACCAACATAGACACAGAAATGTATTTTATAGAATAAACATACCTATTGCAGATGGTATGGAGACAAATAAATTGTCCTCACATTTGTCTGTCAGCATTCTAACACATTTTTATTTACAACTATATTTCAAGGCTAAAGCTCTAGATTAACCATCTCTAATGGCTTCATAGTTAAAGATATAAGAAATGTGGATGATGGAGTTTAAGTTGAAATTCTATTCTTGATAGGTATGCACATTGGCTATATGTTACACATATTGCTATGTATCTCTCTAATTCTACAAGAGGCCTAGTAAGATAAGTGAATTTTCTCAGAAGGGGAAATAGCATAAAAATGCTGACCATATAATCCCTAAACCATGTTGCCCTTTCCAGAAAGGCTTCCCAACCCAGTCCTTTGCTTAAGCTTTGTATTCTGTTGTTTTTCTAGCCTGATCACATCATCTGGGTTCTCCATTTAAGTTTCTGTTGTCCTGGTGTCTCCTGCCTGAGCCTTCCAGAGTCTAGACTCATGAATACTAACTATAGCATCCACATATCATTGTGTTGTTCTGTGTGGGGGCTTTTTCTTGTGTCTGACTCAACAGAGTGAATGCAGCATTTTGTGCAGTTCAACCACATCAGGAGGACTCTAGGTCTACCCAAGATCACTGCAGGTCTCCCTTGTGATCTAGCATAAGAAAAGGAAGCGATTCAGTCTTGAAGGCCCTCCACAGCACCATCCCCTAAACCAATGTGGTAGAAATTCACAGAGCCTAAAATTATGGCTTGGGTTGTCATTATGGTCCCTCCACCCCTATAAACCCATGAGATTTTTTAAGCATGTAAAAACAAGCTGTGAAGGACTAGTCTGCACATGGTAAAATGTTCCCTATATGTTTGGTCATTTACTTTTCTGTGGTCCTAACACAATGAAATGTCTCAGAATTTTGAATCTAAATAACTTTCATGGCCATAGGATAGTTACCACTGAAGATAACAGAAACAAAATGCAGCTTGCCTTAAAGAAGAAAAATTCTACAATGTTGATTTGCTAGTATAATGCAAAGTTCCAGCATGGACTTCAGCCAGAGCTAAACAACTGTAGCATGAATTCTAATTGTTCTTAATAATAAAAACTCAGGGGCAGACATTGAGGTTAATACTCAAAATCAGAGAAGCAAAGTGATAACCTAGTAAAAACTTCTCACCTCTACCAATGCTCAGACCAAAGGGGCGATCCTGTCCTCAGACTGCATTTTCAGACTGCACCGCTTTCCACCAAACTGCAGACTTCATTGCTTCTATCTCCTCTCAACTTATATTCTTCTCTAGTGCTAAGATTTATTAAAGGCATGGAATCCCGAGTTCTGGGATCACCTTGGTGTGAGCTCTTTTTCTCTTTTAGAAATATTCAATCTCATGTAGCCCAGGGTGGCCTTGAACTAATCCCTCTCTCTGCCTCTGTCTCCTGAGTTTGAGATTAAAGGTGTGTACCACTACTCCATGGCCACTAGTGGCTTAGCTCTGCACTCTGATCTTCAGGCAAGTTTTATTTGTTAAAACACAAACAAAATATCACTAAAAATGACTATGGATCCTTATTATATAGTGTCTCCTATTGTATGCTACTGGAGTCTAGTTTTTTGTTTTGTCTTAAAACAAACATGTCAAGCTTCAGCAAGGATGAAAACAAGCTCTCATTTTGCTAAACTGTCAATCCTAGAAGAAAGGGAATGTTACTTTTCCAATGAAATCTAAAAAAGTTATGACATTTTCTTTAGTTATTCACTGTGAATTATGTATTCACTTAAGACTCAACAATGGTCAGGTGGTAGTGCATATCTTTAATCCCAGCACTCAGGAGGCAGAGGCAGGCATATCTCAGATAGTTTGGGGCCAGTTCCAGGACAACCAGGACTGTTACACAGAGAAACCCTGTTTTGAAACAACAACAACAAAAACATCAGCAAGGATGGATAAGAATATTCAATCACTGGTTAGTAATTAACAAGAAGGGGTGGGTACACAGCAAAAGTGAGCTCTGGGTCCCCATCTTAGACCCAAATCTCTCCTGCTCGCCCTCTCTTGGAAACCCTGACCTGGGGAGCACAGCCAGGTCAACTCACCCCAGAGAGACAACCAAGGACCAAACGACCAGGAGCCTTCAAAGAGAGCAGGTTCACTTCTGCTGGCACTCAGAACAGAGGACTGAGGACAGAGAGCAGAGAGAAGAGGCCAGAGAGGATTGAATTTGCTTGCACCCACCAAAAGGGAACCCTGGTCGCTTATCCACCAGGAAAGGAAGAGGCTCTTTCTACACCCACTGTAAGAAGTGATGGGAAAGAGGCAATAAAAGAACACACTCAGCAACTGAAAAACAAATATGACACCATCAGAGTCCAGAGATTCTACACCAGCAAGACCTGAACACCCCAGTGCAGATGAAGCAGAAGAGAATGACCTTAAAAACACCTTCATGAAAATGATAGAGGCACTCAAAGATGATATAAGAAAATCCCTTAAAGAAATGGAAGAAAAAACAAACCAAAAAAATCCAACAAATGCAAGAAAGGGAAGAAAACACGAAGTAAAAATTACAAGAAAAAATTCAAACAGTGAAAGGTTTGAAAGCTGACATGGAGACAATAACAAAAAAACAGTCTGAAGGAATGCTATAAGTAGAAAAACTGGGGAAATGATCAGGTACTACAGATGCAAGCATAACCAACAGGATACGAGAGATGGAAGAGAGAGAATTTCAGGTGTTGAAGGCACTCTAGGAGAAAAAGATTAATCAACCAAAGGAAATCATAAGTCCAACAAATCCCTAACACAAAACCTCCATGAAATGTGGGACACCGTGAAAAGACCAAACCTAAGAATAATAGGTATAAAAGAAGGTGAAGAAACCCAACTCAAAGAGGCAGAAAACATATTCAACAAAATCATAGAAGAAAAATTTCCCAACCTAAAGAAAGACATGGCAACGAAGGTACAAGAAGCTTACAGAACACAAAATAGAGTGGAACACAAAAAAAGTTCCCTTTGCCACATAATAATCAAGACTCCAAGCATACAGAATAAAGAAACAATACTTAGAGCAGCTAAGGAAACAGGCCAAATAACATATAAAGGCAATCATATCAGAATTACCCCTGACTTCTCCATGGAAACCCTGAAAGCCAGAAGGTCCTGGATAGATATTCTATCAACACTAAGGGACCACGGATGCCAGCCCAGACTACTATACCAGCAAAGGTTTCAATAAATATAGATGAAGAAAACAAGATATTCCATGACAAAACCAGACTTAAACAATACATATCCACTAACCTAGCCCAACAGAAAGTTCTATAAAGAAAACTCCAATCTAAGGAAGTTAGCTACAACCAGACAAACATAGGCAATAGATAATTCCACTTTAGCAACAGCCAAAAGAGAAAAGGGGTGGAAATCCACACACAATTCCACCACCATCAACCATTCCAAAACAAACAATAATAAGCAATCAGAGGTCATTTATATCCCTCAATATTAATGGTCTTAACTCACCCATAAAAAGGCACAGGCTAGCAGAATGGATTCGAAGACAGAATCCATACTTCTTCTGCATACATTAAACACATGTCACCTTCAAAGAGAGATGTTACCTCAGAGTTAAGGGTTGGGAAAATGGATTCAAGAAACAAGCAGGGGTAGCAATCCTAAAAACTAACAAACTAGACTTTAAACTGAAATCAATCAAAAGAGATGAAGAAGGTCATTTCGTATTCATCACAAGAGAAATCCACCAAGATGAAGTCTCAATTCTGAAAAATCTATGCCCCAAACACAAAGGCATCTACATTCATAAAAGAGACATTACTAAAACTCAAACCACACATAAAACCTCAAACACTTATAGTGGGATACTTCAACACCCTACTCTCACCACTGGACAGGACTACCAGACAGAAATTTAACAAAGAAACAAAGGAACTAATAGAAGTTATGAACCAATTGGGTTTGACTGACATCTATAGAACATTCCATTCAAACACAAAGAATATACCTTTTCTCTGTGCCACATGGAACCTTCTCAAAATCAACCACATACTTGGCAACATAGCAAACCTCAACTGATACAAAAAAAATTGGAATAACTCCATGTATCTTATTAGACCACCATGCTTTAAAATTAGAATTCAACAACAACACAAATTGCAGAAACCCTACAAACTCAAGGAAATTGAATAATGTACAATGTCACCACTCCTGGGTCACAGAAGAAATAAAAAAGAAATTAAAGACTTCCTAGATTTCAATGAGAATGAAGACACAACATACCCAAATTTATGGGACACTTTTAAAGCAGTACTAAGAGGGAAGTTCATAGCACTAATTGCCCACATGAAAAAACTTGAAGATAGTTACAGTAGAGAATTAACAACACAATTGAAAGCTATAGAACAAAAGAAGCAAACTCACCCAGGAGGAGTAGATGCCAGGAAATTGAGGGCTGAACTCAATGAAGCAGAAACTAGGAAAATGATACAAAGAATCAAAGTAACAAAGAATTTGTTCTTTGAGAAAATCAACAAGATAGACAAACTTTTATCCAAACTCACCAAATGGAAGAATGTGAACATGCAAATTAACAAAATAATGAAAAGAGGGACATAACAATGAACACTGAGGAAATCCAGACAATCTTCAGGTCATACTTTGAAAACCTGTACTCCACAAAATTCGAAATTTAAAGGAAATGGACAACTTTCTGGATAGATGCCACCTGCCGAAATTAAATCAAGAACAGATAAACAATTTAAATAAACCTATAACCCCTATGGAAATAGAAACAGTCATCCAAAGTCTCCCAACTAAAAAAAAAAGCCCAGGGCCAGATGGCCTCAGTGCATAACTCTCCCAGAAATTCAAATGTCAGCTTATACCAATTCTCCTCAAAGTATTCCATGCAGAAGGGTCTTTGCCAAACTCTTTCTACAAGGCTTCAGTAACCTTGACACCCAAGCCACTCAAAGACAACACTAAGAAAGAGAACTTCAGACCAAATCCCTCATGAACATTGATGCAAAAATACTCAATAAAATAATGGCGAATCGGATCAAAGAGCATATCAGAAATATCAGAAGACTCATCTACCATGACCAAGTAGGTTTTATCCCAGGGATGCAGTGATAGTTCAACATACAAAAATCCATCAATATAATCCACCATATAAACAAGTTGAGAAACAAAAATCACATGATCACCTCACTAGAAGCTGAAAAAGCCTTTAACAAAATCCAACACCCCTTCATGATAAAGGTCTTGGAGAGATCAGGGATAATAGGAACATACTTAAACATAATAAAAGCTATATACTGCAAAACAGCAGCCAACATCAAACTAAATGGAGAGAAACTCAGAGCGATTCCTCTAAAATCAGAAACAAGACAAGGCTGCCCACTCTCTCCTTACCTCTTCAATATTGTACGTGAAGTTCTAGCCAGAGCAATAAGACAACAAAAGGAAACCAAGGGAATACAAATTGGAAAGGAAAGGGTGAAACTTTTACTATTTGCAGATGATATGATAATTTACATAATTGACCCGAAAAACTTCATCAGGGAACTCCTACAGTTGATAAATACCTTCAGCAAAGAGGCAGGATACAAGATCAACTCAAGAAAATCAGTAGCCTTACTATATACAGATGATAAAAGGGCTGAGCAAGAAATCAGAGAAACATTACTCTTTACAATCATCACAAACAACATAAAATATCTTGGGGTAACGCTAACCAAACAAGTGAAAGGCCTGTATTGCAAGAACTTTGAGTCTTTAAATAAAAAAAATTAAAGAAGACACCAGAAAATGGAGAGAGCTCCCATGCTTTTGGATAGGTAGGATCAACATAGTAAAAATGGCAATCTTGCCAAAAGCAATCTACAGATTCAATGCTATCCCATTTGAAATCCCAGCACAATTCGTCAGACCTTGAAGAACAATTCTCAACTTAATATGGAAAAACAAAAGACCCAGGATAGCCAAATCCACCTTGTCCAACAAGGCAATGTCCAGAGGCATCACCATCCCTGACTCCAAGCTCTATTATAAAGCTATAGTCCTAAAAACAGATTAGTACTGGTACAAAAATAGACAGGTAGACCAATGGAATTCAATAGAAATCCCTGATATTAACCCACGCACATATGAACACTTTGTTTTTGACAAAGAAGCTAAAATTATACAATGGAAAAAAGAAAGCATCTTCAACAAATGGTGCTGGCACAACTGGATGCTGGCATGTAGAAGAATGCAGATAGACCCATGTCTTTTGCCATGCACAAAACTTGAGTCCAAATGGATTAAAGACCTCAACATACACCCAGACACACTGAACCTCTTAGAAGAGAAAGTAGGAGGTACCCTTGAAATAATTGGTATGGGAGACCGCTTTCTGAACATGACATCAGTAGAACAGACACTGAGATCAACAATTAATAAATGGGACCGGCTGAAGCTGAGAAGCTTCCTCAAGGCAAATGACACAGTCAACAAGACAAAAAGGCAGCCCACAGAATGAGAAAAGATATTCACTAACTCCATATCTGACAGAGGGCAGATCTCCAAAATCTACAAAGAGGTCAAGAACCAATATCCAAAGCACCAAAGGATCCATTAAAAATTGGGCTACAGAACTAAATAGAGAATTCTCAATAGAGGAGACTACAATGGCTGACAGGCACTTAAGAAAGTGCTCAACCCTAGCCATCTGGGAAATGCAAATCAAAATGACTCTGAAATACCATCTTACTCCTGTCATAATGGATAAGACCAAAAACATCAATGACATTTTATGCTGGAGAGGATGTGGAGAAAGGGGAACACTCCTCCACTGCTGGTGAGAATGCCAACTCATACAGCCACTTTGGAAATCAGTATGGAGATTCCCCAGGAAAATGGGAATCAGTCTAACACAAGACCCAGAAATTCCACTCTTAGGCATATACCCAAAAGATGCACATTCATACAACAAGGACATCTGTTTCACTATGTTTATAGCAGCGCTATTTGTAATAGCCAGAACCTGGAAGCAACCTCGATGCCCCTTAACTGGAGTGGATAGGGAAAATGTGGTACATTTACACAATGGAATACTATTCAGCAGAAAAAAACAGTGGAATCTTGAAATTTGCAGGCAAATGGATGGCACTAGAAGAAACCATCCTGAGTGAGGTAACCCAGTCACAAGGAGAAAAACATATTATGTACTCACTCATATATGTATTTTAGACATAAATCAGGGGAATGCCAGTCTACAATCCCACTGCCAGAGAGGCAGGGAAACGGGAAGGACCCTAAGAGAGACATGCATGGTACCCCAGAGAAGCTGGAATGAAGCAAGATCTCCTGAGCATATTGGGAACACAGGGTGGGGGAGGGGAAACAGCCAGGAAAAAGAGAGGGAGAGAAGAGGAAGGAAGAGGAGGACATGGGGGAGCAGGAAGGTTGAGTTGGGGGAAGAATAGAGGAGAGCAGGAAAGGACATACCATAATAGAGGGAGCCATTCTAGGTCTGAGGGGAGATCTGGCACTAGTCAGATCTCTAGAGATCTACAAATATGACACCAACTGGCAAACTAAGCAGTAATGGAGAGATTGCATTAAATGCCCCTCCCTAACAATGATTTTGACGACTGTTTTACATACCATCCTAGAACCGCCATCCAGTGACAGAAGGAAGCAGAAGTAGACACCAACAGCTAAACACTGAACTGAACTCCTAGAATCCAGAGACAGAAGGGAGGAGTGATGAGCAAAGGGGTCAAGACTGGGCTGATGAAACCCAGAGATACAGCTGACCTGAACAAGGTGGAGACCTTGGACCCCAGACTGACGACTGAGAATCCAGCATAGGACTGATCCAGACCCCCTGAAGGTGGTGTCCATGAGGAGACTCAGGCGATCTATGGAGTTTTTGGGTAGTAGATCAGTATTTGTCACAAATGGTCTTTGGGGACCCATTCCACAATGAGGGATTCTTTCTCAATATAGACACTTTGGGGAGGGCCTGGGCCCTCCCAGGAACAAAATAACAGACTCTAGAGATTACCCATGGAGGGCCTTACCCTCCCTGGGGAATGGAATAGGGATTGGGTGGGGGATTAGGGGGCTGGTGGAGGGGAGTGGATGTGGAGGGGAGAGAGAGAGAGAGCTGGGACTAACATGAGAAACAAGCTTGTTCCTAATTTAAATATATAATAAAAAGTGTAATAAAAAACAAAACAAAAAAGGAGAAGAAAGGGTGAAGGTAGGAAGATGTTCTCTAAAGGTTGCCTTTGTCTTTCTATGTAAAAATTGCATATTTCCCAAGGAAATGCAGTTTGTATAGTGTAAGGAGGTATTTGAAAGTCTGAATGTGTATTTAAGTTTTTCATTATCTTTTTCAAACCACTAATGTGAGTTGGCACATAAATGCCCTTCAAAGAATGGAATCATAATTAAAATGTGATTATAATCTCTGGAATACTATTCAGATGTAAAGAAAAATTAAATCTGAATTTTGTAGGTTAATGAATAGAACTACTTCAAACTTTTTAATCGGTGGTAGTGACATGGCATTTCTGTTTTGGTTACACAAGTGTTTGTCAGAACCAACTTGATTTAAAATAAGCATTAACTTGCTATACAAAATGTTAGGCTTCAGTATTTTGTTGCCAATTAAATAGTAAGATTTTCAATTCATGTATTACTTGGACAACTCATCAAAAGACTTACTGGATTGGCATCAAGATATAAAATATCTTGACCAATGATTTTAATTTTTGTACTTGATAACAAACATTGATAGCCTTAACATGTTTTTATCTATGAAAATTATATAATACAAAGTGAATAGTCATTACTAGGTTAAATGAAAACAATCACTAAATTAGTGTGTGGTTAAATAATTTATCGGTGCCTACAACACTTTCAGTCTAAAGCGAAGATAGATGTGACAACCTTTGGATGGAACTCTCTCCTATCCAATATCTGACTTGTAAATGGTTGGCCTTCAGTGACACTGAAATAACCATGTTAGTAAATCAAACTAATATGACTTTCAAACGATGGTGACTTCTTACACAAATATTTTTAACTTCCCTATAAACTCTTTGATGGGACCCTCATTCTCAATTTTGTCTAAATATTTAATACCAAACAGAGTGCTTATTTCAGAAATCCTCCCAAGATCAACTTATTTCATAGAAATCCAGAGGGAAATTGGTCAGGATGCAGGCCATCATTGGAAATGAATGGGCCTAAGAAGGTGGTCCATGAAGGCAGATAAACACCACAAGATTTGAGTACTTCTCTGAATGTTATCCAAACCTCCCTGGCCTGGAAATCACACACAATCAGCCTCCTGGAGTGTCTCTCATCCTCCTGGTCTGCACTAGCAGTAAACAACAGAGTAGTAATAGGGGTTTATCATGCCCTGGATACCTGTGCCCTGTTCCTGGCTGAAGAAACTGCTTCCAAGGAATACAATTAAACAAAAAGTGCAACTGCACAGAAGACCTTAGAAAATGCCAGATTATAGATTTGAAGTCATTTTCAGAGTGGTTATAATTTTTAGCCAAGCTGTACAGAGCCAAAACCATGAACTAGATACTTCAATCTTGAGGAAACACAGTGAAAACTAAAACAACAGTGCATCAACAAACCTTGATTGAATAAGAATACAAAGGAGTACAATCTGGGAATAATTTGGGAATTCATAGGAGATCAGCTCAGGTGCTTGTAGATGAATGATGGGTGAATGAGTTCCTGCTGTTGACCTGGAGTCATCCTATGCACATATATGACTATAGAAGAAGTTGTAATTTTTGGCTGCCTGATTTTTTTCTAAATTGTAGGACTTAGGGAAAGTGAGAATTTGTAAATGAAAAGAGCTCAATGGGTTCTTCACTGTTCAACAAATACCTCCTTGAGGTTTATTTTTCACATTCAATATGACAGAAAACGCCTTGTAAAATTAAAGGCAAATAATATATTCTCCTTTGCACACATATTCTCCCTGTATACATATCTTCTGTATACAAATATTCTCCCTAAACACGCATCTTTGTAGAATACAATATACATGTATTCTGCTTCATATGTTAAAAGATTTTGGTCCAGAAATGATTCCATTCACGATTTATTTTTAGGGATGTTTTGAAGAAGTGAAATGTATTCTCCTCATGAAGGAGACAAATTCTTGATAAATACTATTTACTATGAATTTCCTTGCTTTTGGAATCAGTATATATGTTTATATATCAGTTAGCATCCTTTCTGTTATTGTCTTTTTTAAAACATGTACACTAAAAGCCAGGTGTTAGTATGGCATAGTGATGCCACCCTGTCATGACAGCACTCAGGAAGCAAATGGAGAAGGCCTGAAGAGGTCAGAGCCATTCAAGTGCTTGCAGAGACCAGAGCAGGGCATCTGATTTGCTCTTCCTGGAACTAAAGGTGGTTGTGAGTTGCCTAGTGTAGATGCTGAGAATTGAAGATGGGTCCTCTTGGAGAGCAGTATGCTCTATTAATCACTGAGCCATGACTCTGGCCCACATTTCAACACATTTTAAAACAATATTATAAACTGTATAAAAGTCTTTTGTAGTTAAAATGTAATCATAGATTTACTTAGATAAAAAATTGTAACTTTTATAATCTATTTTTTCTTATCTTGAGATAATGTTTTCTGTCACATGCAGGTTTTTTTGTACTCATTATAAATTTTCATTTGAGGACTACCTAAGGGCCAAGTGTGTCTCCACTCTCATTTTTTTAACCACATTTTCTAAGCTGTCATTTCTGCATTATAAAGGTTCTTCCTGTTATAGGTTGTACTCCTTTTTGGTCATTTTACTGAATTAGCTATTACTGTTGCTAATTTAGATCTCATTGCATATCTAAAAAGAAACAGGTTTAAGTATATGTCTATGTATTATATACACATATGCGCAAATATGTATATATATATGCATACTCTGAAATATTTTAAACACAAAATTAATGGGAAGTATAATAAAAATAATTGCCTGCTAATGAACTTCATGACAACTTGAAACCTGAGATTTTATCCTCTTGTTTTGGGTCTTTCTATCTATTTTAATTTTTTAACCTTTATTTTTTTTATGTGTAAAAGCCTCTTGCTTGCATGCGTATCTGTGCATGAATATAGGTATATTATAATTATTTGCTATATACACAAATGATGCTATTTTTAGTATATTATATGATTTTAATTTGTTTAATTAGTGTGTATTTGTATGAACATGTGTGTGTCTACATGTGGATGTGTGTGTGTTTGTGAGTCAGTATATCATCTCATAATTATATATGAATATATAAAGTATGCATGTATGCATATGTATGTGTATATTATATCTAAAAATGGTTTCTTTGTTGTGCATATTGACAGATCCAGCAATGCTTTAAATAACACCAATGGTTATTTGTTTTGGGGATATCCCCCCTCCAGCCTCTCCCATTATTAAGCCAATACAAGTAGAACAATGTACACCACTTTGTACTTCCCCAACAATGAGCCTCTTTACCACCTGCTCAAAAACAATGGGTTAACTGACCAAGGCCTGAGACCTTCAAAATGGTGAATGAAAATAAAAGTTTCATTTTTGTAAGTTTGCTTGTCAGTCAAGTGTTACAGTATTGGAAAGTCGACTAACAATGATTAAGCTGCCTCTTTTGTCTTATCCCAATGAACATTTCTCCTATTCCCACTTATAGGTCTTACAGAGGATATAAAGTTCACACAGCTACAAATGGAGTGCGGAAAGCTTTGTTGCTAGACATGAACAGTCTGGACACTCCCTGTCGCTGTACATTAACTGCTTGCCACACTGCACATCTTCTATAGGATTATTTATTTTTTTAATGAGATCAACCAAACCAAGACTGATAGCTACAGTTTGATTCTGAAGGAGGAAAGCAATCAGTACAGAGTCTGACTTTACTCAACATCCCTGGCCTGAAGCGAAAACCAAGGTGTAGGGAGAGACCTAGGCACATGTGTTTCACTTGCCATATTTTGGAAATTTAAAATATGTGCACCATACAATAGACACATTTTCAGGGTTTTAATGGGCCACTGCTCTTAAGCTCTGAAAAGGTTGATTCTGTTTTCAAACAACTAATAGAAGTGATGAGCATTATGGGTATACCTGCATAAATAAAAACTGACAATGCTTCAGCATATGTCTCCAATAGATTGGAACAGTTTTTCAAACATTATAACATAAAGCACATATACCACACAATCCCACAGGACAAGCAGTGGTCGAGAAATCTAACTGCACCTTAAAAGAAATGCTCCATAAGCAAGTAGGGGGAACAAAGACCCCCAAACACAGATTACATAATGCTTTACTAACATTAAATTTTCTTAATGCTAATGAGAAAGGACAAACAGTTGCAGGAAGACACTGGACTATAGGAAAAACTTCTGAACTAAATCAGCTGGTTATTTCAAGGATTTAATAACCTCAGTATGGAAACCAAGTTATGTGTTACGTTCGGGAAGGGGCTTAGCCTTTGTTTCCACAGGAGAAGAAAAGCTTTGGATACCATCAAAACTGATCAATATGCGATCCAAACAGGAGAATCCTTGGGGTGAGGAAAGATGACAGGTCATCCACAAAGTCGTATCCCACAAGTTTCATGGAGACCTCACAAAGGAAAAGGAAGTATTTTGTTGTTGTCGTTAACAGGAAAACCCGTCTCCAAAAAGCAAGAAGACACTAAACATGTAGATATCTAAAGAATAGAGGATAGCTAGCCAAAAAGAATCATCAAAGAATAATCTGATATTTGGCACCAATATCTAATTCTCTTTACCTATATCTTTACAAAAAATCTATTTCCCTTTACCTCCTAGTACTCTTTTAGTCTCAATTCACTTAAACCAATGCTGGCTTTGGATTTGAATCTGGCTCTCCTCCTCTAAATCCAAGCATGGTGTTAAAATAAAATTCAGAATTTCTGTATTATATCAAGAAGCCAATTGATGTAAGACAGAAGAAATCAAGATCTAAGGACTTTTATTTGTCTATGCTCGGTTCTTCCTCTGAAAGCCCAATTTCCATCATATTTTTTATCTTACTTATTGTTGCCTTTCCCAGTATGCATACCTATAAAAGTTGAAATTTCCTTGTTGATATTAACATTTAAGTCCTCTTCAGAAAACAAAGAATTCCATAACAGCAGTCTCCAAAGTCTCCGGAAAGAAAATGGGTCCCCACTTCATGGGGTCCTGATCCAACTTGATGCATCTGAACTGACAATTACCTCCTGAAACTGGTTTGGGACTACATCACTATAAACAACTCCAGACTAACTAACTGATATAGTGCTCCTTCTTATTACACACTGGCCGGAGCCTCAGACAAGAATTTCAATCAAAATTAGAACTTCAGTTGAGCATTCTCCCACCAAACAGAGACTGAGTACAAATGTTGTAGCCAGTCCATTCGAGATTTTCACTACACTTAACATTTTCTTCCTACAGGATCCCACGAGGATATCGTGTCCCATTTCAGCAGGAAGCAATTTGAGAATATTATGCCCCATTTCCCTACTGTTGACATTAAAGGATGATTTACACTTGTTTAAGGATTAGTTTTCAATTGTTTAGGGTTGGGATTAGAAGGAGATGCTCAGACTTGCGCATCTCTTTCAGATGAGTTTAAGGTTTAGATGGGATAGATATGCTTAGAGTGGGATATAATTTGTACATCACAATTTGTCATACCATGCAAGTTCTTCTTTCTGTTCACAATGTTCTATGGATAAATATCCTTATCATCCTCTATGTATATATACTTTATATATGTTTAAGACATTTTCTATATTGACACAATTTAGTTTTGCTTCAAGTGTAAATCTTTTCTTTAGACTAAAAGGGGAATTGTAGGGAGAGACCTAAGCCCCTGTGCCACTGACCACACCTGTTTTGGGCATAGCTACAGGTGCATGCAGGCATGTGGAATAAAGGGCTAAGGAGAGAGGCACTCGCCCTCTTTTCAGGGTTCCGGTTGGGTCTCCGAGTACAGCTGAGACTGGATTTCTCGGAGTGCAAATTTGGTTATCGGTTTTCTTTAAAAAATTGACCATCAATATTTTTCCCATGCCTATCACTGATTTATTTCTCTTAATATGTTTTTCTGTCATTTTAAGTACAAAGAGAGGAGGAAGAGACATACTTGATTATGTTGTTCTAAATAAATTCCATGTTATTGGAAGTTCTTGAACTTCCTTTGAAATAGAAAACTTTCGACTCATCCTGAATTGTTTCTTCAGGCAACTGCTGCATGTACTTTGCTAAAGTGCAGGCCAGCTTTGGGTTTGTATGTTTTGAGTGCTTTACACCCCTCATGCAGTCTATATAGCACCCTGTGTATTGCATTTCTATTTATGGATATACTCTATGAATATGTAGGTCTAAAGGAGGCAGCAATAATCTTTCACATGTCAGATACATATTAGGTGGCAAACATTTTGCTAATCGTTCTATTTGTTTAATCCTTATCAATGTGAATTACTCCAATCTTCACGTTACCAAAGAGGAACTCAATGTTAGAATTTAATCCATGTCTTCGGGCTGGTAAGGGAAACCAGAATGGCATCCAGACTGAAAATGAAGGAACAAGCATTTATAAAATTCTACTTTGTTGCTGCTCGTTTGCGCTTATTTATTTACCAGGGAAATTGATTAAAATTACATTTTGTGTCTTGTTTTGGAAAATGAGGGCAAACATGAGGACAATTGGAGACTTCTAAATGGAATTGTCAAATGGTGTGAGGTAAGATAAATGTGTGTGGGAAAAACTCCAGTAGCTCAGAGTTAAGAATAAATTATAAATGGTCACATGGAAATTTATCATAGTGTCTGCTGAGTGGGATGGTTTTCTAACCATTTCTAGGAGGAGGAACAAGTTCATCACTTATACTCCTATCCCTCCAAGTCAGTCTCTGGTATCATGTTAGTGTCTAAACAAGGGGCCCTTTCTTTTCCCACACCATAAATGTACCTTGAGGTGTGTTGGTGTTTTTCCAATCTGCCATCTCCGGGGCCTTTTCCAAGCACCTCGTGGATCTGAAGTTGTGACCCCCTTCTTTCTACCCACTACCTCATGGTGCCAGTGATTCTGTGTTTATCTCTGGAATTCATCTAAACTCATTCCAGCCAATGTTCCTACAACTGTCTTAGTTTCCTCAGAGGAAACAAAGCCAGTCACAAACGAGCCCATGCCCCAGGGATAAAGGCTCCACAGAACCACATCTAGGTCTTGTAACTTTCACTCTCATCTCTTCCCACTCAGTGATTTCTCACCCTGAGATTTTCCCACCCAGTTACTAGACAGGAGTTGGCATAATGAAGATTCTAAAAAAAAGTAGGCCAAAAATGTGTGTAAGCAAGTTTTACCTCTGAATAGAACTTCTTCCCTGTAGGTAAATATGGTCTTCGGGGATATTAACTAAAATGTGATGCATGTCCTCTAAGATACTTGGAAACACCAAGCTCTGGGGGCGCTTCATGACTCATACGTTCATGAAAGCTGTGTCATTTTTATTTTCCTAAAACATTACGATTAGGAGCTCAAGAGCTGACACAGTGGCTAAGAGCACTGGCTACTCTTTCAGGTTTGATTTCCAGCACTCACATGGTGGTTCAGAACCTTCTACAACTCCTGTCAAGGGATCCAATGTCCTCTTCTGGCCTCTGCAGGCACTGCATACATGTGGTGTACAGACTTACATGCAAGAAGAAAAACACCCAGACACATAATAGTTAAAATTATTAATGCTACTCAGCTAACATAAGTCAGGTAATTAAAAGCTGACAGTATGTGGACATGAATCCACATGTGGCACTCATTGGATCTTATTATGGCTTGTTTGTTATTGCTGTTGTTTGTTAATGAGATAAGGGCTAGGACCTTATACATGCTATGCTTGTGATAGGCCACTAAGCCATATCTCTAGGCTGTTACCTTTTTCTTGTTGAAACTTTTTGTATTTCATCCACTAGCTTGCAAAATATAATAGCTCCTCAACACATATAGGTACACACAGAGAAATAATATTTTTTCCATTTACACACACACACACACACACACACAGAGGGGGGAAAGAGAGAGAGAAAGAGAGAGGCAGAGAGAGAGACAGAGAGACAGAGACAGAGACAGAGAACTATAGAAAAATGTGAAATGTGAAAAGGACAATTTCAAGTTTTTGTGGTAATTGGAAATACTTCTTTTTGGAAATCAGTGTGGCATTTCTAATAAATGTAATGTTGCTTCTAGCTAGGGAATTGACAATTTTACTTTGGATTTTATATTACTCAATATTTCTGAAGCTGTATCCAGTAAATCATACTTAAACATAGGATTCATGTTGTCTAAAAGTGGGACAGGTTGCTAATATTAATGACAACTAGGAGAGGAGCCTTGGATCTACGTGTTGGTTTCTATAATGGGACACTGAAAACTGATCATGATTGACTGAGCTGCACAGAATACCTGAGTGCTAATATGCATGCAAATGAAAACACAGGGAAAGTACCATGTCTAGAGATATACATACGAGCAGTGAGAGAGAGAGGGAGAGGGAAAGAAGAGACAGAGAGATAAAGAGGACACGTGTAGACCACCAATTTCTATGTAGAAGAAACTTCTGGAACAAAATGGAGGGTAAAAATGGCCTCAGCAATATGTGTCTGATATTTAAGATAAGAGATGTGAAAAAATGTACACAAATGTCAACATCACATGTTGAATCTACGTAATAGGATAGGGTGATGACACAATAATTAAAACATTAAAAAATAACCCTCTTAAAACCACAGATGCTATTCAGTTGCTTTAAATGTTTTATCCAGAAAGTATCAGCATCTAAGGAGCTTGTGTCTGTTTTTGCTTTACAGCCATCTCCATTACAGAAAGCATGTGATAAATCCACAAGTGTGTGGTAGTGGACAAACTCTGCACATACCCTGTATTTAGATAAGACCCCAACATTCCATCATATATATGCACAGTGTGATGGGCTTCACTGTAAATTACTTTAAATTCTTCACTAAAGGCATTGTTTCACTAATTTAGAGAAATGCTGTTTGATGTATTCATGGTGTTGCATGTCCTTGTAACAGGGTTTATGACAGATGTCTGACTTACCTTCCTTTTCGTATCATTAACATTTTGTGCAGTCTTTCTAAGGCACACCTACCATTCAGTTCTCTTCTGCTTTGCTTCAATCGTTGTCTACAAAAACTGCATGGACACTCTTTAATAACATTTGTTATTAACATATTTAATTTTAAATGTTAACTAAGATACAGGGTGTTCAGAGTGTGCTTGAGTCATAAAGAGGCCGGAAATCTGCTTCTCCATCTCCTGGAAATGTCTTATGAAATACCAAGTAAAAGACCCACCTAATTGCAATTTCCTGTAACTTAGAGTGGCTTTTAATAAAACTTACTCCTTTTATGTTTTGCTATAGCCTGCCTTCTGGATTGTGTGGTTTGACATCAGAAATTACTTAGATGAGATTATTTCCTTGAAATTTTATTCCTAGGATATGTGCAGTCATATTCTTTCTCCATAATGAAAAAATTAATAAAACATTCAAGAAACAAATGGAGCATAGTCCCATGAATTCAAAATAATTACAAAGAGACTTACCCTGACTCTAGGAACAAAGAACACATTAAAGGAGGTGTAGTGGCTCACTCTTGACTGGAGACACAAGGGAGAGCCCACTGAGGGCATTGGGGAGCCTAGCTAGAGTCCAGCTGAACCCACCACCAACAACAGAAATACTCTCTTTTGTTAATTGCAAATGGCTTGACTTTCCTTGGTCTTGGGAGCAATAGTGTATTAAGTGAAACCTCAGGATTTCTGATAACACACCCAACTTAAAGGAAGAGAATGCATTGAGAACACATTTATTTCCCAAGCACCATGAATTCTAAAGCACTAACAAGTACATAAAATCCGGAATGGAAGGTTTGAGATGTTTTCCATAAATCTAAAGGCATCAGGTTAGTATAGTTATGGGACAGAAAAAATTTACACTTAAGGCACTTTCCTACTCTGAACCTCTCCTCATACAAAACACACTATATCTGACCGCATGGGAGGCAGCCACCTGAGAACCCAGATGTCTGAAAATACCTATAGAAGTAACCTTGATGGGTGAAATGGCTTGTTTTAGATTTTAAGAAAAAATGTTTTAACATTTCCTCAGATCATTAAATATATATTTCTGAACATCAGAATTGATTTGTTAAGTATGACGTTATAAAGTCTGATTTGTATTTCTTTTGAAGAACTCAATATTTCCTTAATATTTCAGGACATTTGAATAGATTCTGCATATATTTGATGTTTTGACAATTCATGAGTCATAGCGTATTTTGTTTCTATCATTGTTTGCTTTGTTTTTCCTCGCAGGGGATATTTCGTCTCAAGGTCTTCATGCTTCTCAGTCCAGTTTATTAAGTCTCATGTAGAATTCTTGTTTTAAGTAGATAGGACCAGAGGTGTGTCCTAAAGGTCAGGCTTATAGTTTGGAAAATGCATATTTTGCTGAACTGTGTTATACCATTTAGTTCTTCAAAGTTATGTAATTGAGGCATTTTTCTCCAGAAAATTGGTTGCTTAAGCAATTTCTTTTTTAGTATTTTTCACATTCATATTTTAATCTTTTTTCTGATACTCCTTTTATTATATACATATGTATGTATATATGCGATATACTATTCTTTATCTTTGCAGTTCTGTGTGTGGGTGTTTGCATCTATCTGTTTGTCTTTCTGTCTTTCTCACACGTGCCCTAGATGTCTTGCTCAAGTTTATTCTTGTTCCTGTATTTGGAATTATTTTATTTTTCTTTAATATATCAAATTTCATTTTTAATTTCTCAGGTCAATTTATGTGTCTCTGGGTGCTTATCTGTGATAATATAAACGTTTGTTCTTTTTTTTGTAAAAGTACCTTTCTCAAACAGTCATACTTTGTAATTTTATTTCAAATATTTTCCAAGATACCCCTCATATACCAGTGTTTGGTTTTACTTGTTTTGGAGGGAGATTCCACATGTCAATCCCATAGAGTATTGATTCTGGATCTATTAAGGTATGATCTTGGTAAATTTAATAACTGATTCAGATTTACCTCTTTCAACTAGATAGAAAAATTCTTCAAGTGAAACGAAATCCATTTATATTAGTGTAACAAATATAGTTACCATTCAATAATATGCGCTTCATTTCTTAGTTATTTTCATTCATTACTTTATTTGATTACTCTTCCTTATTTTCTGCAAATTTTAAATCCCTTGTTATATTTTATGTGTTTCTCCCAACCCACTGCCAGTCACCAGCAAAGCCCATGTTCACATTTTCATTACAATGAAGAGGAGTTAATTATATAAGTCTGTGTGCACTTGTATTTAATTTGAAAGATAATAAATTAAAAATAACAGCAATGGTTCAGTATCCATTTCATACACAGAAAATGATTTGTTAAAAATAAAGAAGTTTTAACCACTATTTAACTTCTGCATGTTTTCTCTCCCATGAAATGTTAACTGACCACACCATCCTCTGTAGTTTTCTTGTTCTGGTGATAAATTTGGTGCATCCACTTTGTATTTGGTGTATTTTGCTTTGCGTGAGCTTGTCATTTAATATTTTCTATATGTTTAAAAAATGAAGCAGACCAGAAATGATTCCAGCTTTTTGCAATGCTGCATGGAAGGAATTCAGTTCATCTCTGGTGTGTGCCTCAATGTCCTGGTGTGACAGCTTCTTATCTTTTACCCAACATTGTTGCCTACCAAGCCAACCCATTAGCTTAAAACAGTGAAAATTTATCTCCACAACAACTTGAATTTCTTCTTTGTGTCCTTGCAGACAAATTTTCATGGTCTAGTATAGGTGTACGAGAATAAGATCTGTGTCAGAAGAAGAGCAGAAGAGCATATACACAGGTATGCACACATGCCTTCACACACAGAGAGACAGACAGAGAAAGAGAGAGAGAGAGAGAGAGAGAGAGAGAGAGAGAGAGAGAGAGAGAGAGAGAGAGAGAGGATGAATTTTGATCATGTCTGCTCATATTACATTGACAGAGTTCAGTGGGGTAAGGAAGGAATTACAAGCCACAGAGGAAAAATTGGGAAAGATTGCAAAGAGAGAAACACCCTTAACTGGCTCAAGTAAACTAATCTACTGAAGTATAAAATTGTAAATCTTGTATTTACTGGATACATTCAGATTGGGATTGAGAAGACCCTGGACATAATCCCTAACAACAGCCTAAAATCATGTGTCATAATACTCACAGATAGTCTTCACTCCTCATCAAGGAAATTTCTCTTTGCACCAATGGACACCATTATAGAAAAGGCCAACCAATCAAAATGCAGAGCTGAGGAGCCCAGTCCCAATGGATACATCTACAAAACACTCCCACACCTAAGGCTCAGGAAACAGTCTGGAAGAACATGCAAAAAGTTTCTCAGAATTGGAAAATCAGGGAGTTTACTGTGAAATTTGTCTCCCAGTAATAGCAGAAGACAGCATTACCACCCAAGTATTAGCTGAATAAGAATGATGCCAGGGGACATGACAAACTGGACGGAGAAAAGCCTACCAGGCTTCAGCCCTGTCCCTCCCACACACAAACACTGCAAGCAAGTGAGGAAAGCTGGGAATGAGAGAGATGTCCTTCTGCAGAGAAGAGTGCACCAACTGGTTGTTCAGTGCCAAATATTCAGTCCTGAAAAATACACACACACAATATACACATACACATGTACACACACACACACAATTTTAAGGAGAGCAGGGAGAGTTATAGGGAGGCTTTGGGAGGAGGAAATGGAAGGGTGACATAGGAAAACTTTTAATTACATTGTAATTGCCAAAACCAGAAAACCTGGAAGGAAATTATTAGTATCCAAGTATTGAATAATTAATCAGCACAATAAATCATCAGAAATGAGAGTAGTCTTGAAATCTGAATATATGCTAGATATTTTTTAATTCTATAATATACTTCAATAGATTTTATAAAGTAGTTATTATTACGGCAGGGAAATGGCTCTCTAGGTAAAATCACTTGCAGCACAAGCTTGGCAACTTCAGTTAGAGCCACAGAACCTATGTCAGAGCCAGATGTAGTAGCATCCATCTGTTATCTCAGCACTTCTACAGAGAGGCAGGAGCTGGAGACAGACAGGAGAATTCGTCAGAAACATCTTGGTTAGCAAGCCTGGTATATATGGTGCAGTGCAGGAAATAAAATAAGAACCTGTCTGAAAACATAGTGAATGGAGGTGAACAACCCTTATATACCTCACCTCTGGAAAAGTAATATGAGAAGTTCCTCTGAAGCTGACCCCGCCCCCTGGAAGTTCTTTCCCTGGTGCTAAGGATCAATAAGGGAGGACATTTTTCTAAGTTGTAAATGTAATGTTTTAATGAAGTATGTACATTGACAGAACTCAAAGAATTATAATGTTACCTATCAATGCTATACTGTAAATGGCATAGCAAAGCAAAGTAAAATGATATTTAAGGTGGTTTTCATAATCCTGTGGTCAAAGAAAACTGGTATAAATCCACAGATTAATGTCTGAATATCAAAAGGATTAGTTTTTATTGCAGTCAGTTTTGCTTGTGGTAGAGATGGATTCATCTTTTAATTAGGACGAACTAGTTGTAAAGCTTGTTTGGTCTTGTTCTGACCTTCCTTTGGCCTTTTCCCATTGACTTTTTCAGTTGCATACTACTGCAAAGATACATGAAAGGCTGAAAGAAAGGGTGCATTCTCCAACCAGCCACAATATCAGGTAAACAGCCACGAGCTGCCTACAAGGCAGTCACTTGGAGGCTCTTCCAGAGGACTGAAGGAGAGATAAAACGGCACCTCTCCATTAAACTCAGTGAAAAGAACCACATTTTCTTTCATCTTCGAACAAAGGGGAGAGAAGCTTATCCACGCACACCTGCATCTGGGGTCATTTTGGCTTTTCTCATAATTCTTGCCAAAACCAAAATGTGAACAAAGAACATGAAGAAGGCTAGTGTACTCATTTGACAATGACGACTTTTTATTCTCTTTCAGGGAAGTCTCTGGAAGAAGTGAAGAGCTGGAAGGGTCAGGAAGATGACTTAGCAGTTTAGTGCTTGCTGTTGTTCTCCACAGGGCCTGAGTTCAGTCCCCAGGACCTGACTGTAGCCCCAGCTTCAGGGAATCTGATTACCTCTCAGTCCTTCATGTACACACACACACACACACACACACACACACACACACAGAGAGAGAGAGAGAGAGAGAGAGAGAGGGAGAGAGAGAGAGAGAGAGAGAGAGAATGCTTCCTATATAGATGAAGATCAGGGAAGACATTCACCACTTGGTTTGAAAGAAATATTTCATTTATTTATTTATATATTTAATTTTGAGTCAGGGTCTCACTATGTAGCCTTAGCTGGTCTGTTACTTGGTAAGTATATTAGTATGGCCTTAGACTAACAGAGATCCACCTGTCCATGTCTCACGTGCTGGAGCTAAAGGTGTGTGCCACTGTTCCCAGCATTGCAATGTCTTCTCAGAGGAATATTAATATCTGTAGATTACATAAAACATTTTCAGGACCTAACATGCCAACATGCTTCCTGAGAGATAATTCTTTTTAAGCAACATTGAAGGCATAGACAAGAGACCAAACAATCTCAGCATTGCTTGGAATTTCTAAGTGTCTATGAAATAAACATAACTTGAAGTCTTAGGAAGACCTTAATTCTGTTTCTACGTGTGAATGTGGTTTTCTATGATAATTTATTTAAAGATGCTATGGATTCAAACTGAGTTCTATAGAGGGATCAGGTCCCTTCGTTTGCATAGATTTCATCTCTGATACTGGATGTAGAGTAGAGGGTACCTAATGTAAGTAAATGGGTTTCATCTCCTAGAACTTTTAGCTCATATAAAATGAGTGTGCTGTGAAAGTTAAATAGTACATGTACAGAGTTTTCATGGAATACGCCTCAGTAAGATATTACAGAGAAAACGAAGAATATTTTCCCATGAGGGCAAAGGGAGCAGAAGCAGAGAGCAGGATTCAGATGGCCCTGAGCATGAGGGATAGAACATCCGGGGGTGTCAGCTTCAGAGAGACTGATTATTTACTGTTCCAGGGGGAAAGTATGTAAGGATTCTTAGGGTTCCAAGCAGGAAGAGCTAATTTGTCACAACACAGCAAACTATTATCATATGAGCAGGAAGACAGAACAAGACTCAGGAAACATAAGGAAATAGAAGCATTTTTTCTTCATGAACAATTGGTAGACAAGAAAAAATCTCAACTCTGTAGCTCAGAGAACAATAAGATTATATGCTCAAGTACTCTCCTTAATTACTGTGACTTTCATTAGTCAGAACCTGTTCCTCATTAGGCATTTACTGAGCAGGTTACTCTATGGTTTTTCCTGCCTGGTCTCATTGTGCTTTGCTCACATGAACACCCTGGCATTTGTCACAGCAACAGAAATGTAACTTACACACACACAATACTACTAGAAACAATGATCTATTATCCTGATTATGCTGTATGAAAAGAGTCTATTCAAGTTGTTATAATGTGTCTATGTAGCTTCTGTTTATTTGTTTTGGGTGGTGGAGATTGAACCTAGGACCTTGCATGCTAGTGCTCTATCACTGAGCTAAATTCCCAGCCCCTTACTTTTTACTTTGAAACAGATTCTTGATAAATTTCTGAGGCTCACTTTGTCTCTGTGTAACTGTCTTCATTTCACTGTATTTAAGGAAGCCCTTGAACTCACATTTTCCTGATTCCAGCTCTCAAAATAGCTGGGATAACAAGACTGAACTCTCATACGCTACTCAACAACATTATTAAGATTTCAACATTATGTAGCTAGAGAAAACATGAATGGCTGAAAAAGAAGATGAGGAAGTATCTGCTGGTGTTATGTGGGACATCTTTACATTTACATTGCGGTGTTGGCATACCAGTCTATGGATATTATAAACTTGCCCAGAAGATTCTTGTCTTCTGTCTGCCTGTCTGTCTATCTGTCTATCTAATTATCTATCTATCTATCTATCTATCTATCTATCTATCTATCTATCTCTGCTTCTAGTCTGGTAAGATCTAGATAAAATCTTTGACCTCTATGAACTTTATCCTGCTGACTGCTATGTTACACTAGCACAATTTTTCTCTTGAGTGATATTGGGTGAAGAGTATATAGTTACCTCTATTAGTTCTGAAAACTGTGTACACATTTGTTATACATGCACGTGGCAGAATATTTATTAATGAGAGACAGCAGACACAGAATGAATACTGTTACAAGATTCTACCTCTTTGAGGTACCAACCACCTTCAGATGGAGAGATAGGGAGTAATTGAGCATGGGAATGGGAAGTATGAGCAGTAATTTCAGTTTGGGGTAGTGAAATACTCTGATGAATAGCAGTGATTATTACTAAGCTGTGTAACTACATTTAATGCTACTAAAATGTACCCTGACACAGTCAAAAGTGGATTTTGCTGTGGACCAAATTTTCCACATTACAAGTTTACTACTGCTTTAATCTAAAATATAAGCTGCTTATGCCAGGGTGAACACACTGAAGGGTTTACCATAGAGATAATTAAAGCACCAAAATCTTTATTTCTATGGAGTTTTATAAGAGAAAGAACTGTTGCTTTGAATAGTGCATCCTACTCCCCAGGCAATCTGTGGGATTGAGAAAGGCAAAGACCTCCCAATTTGAAGTGTAATCATGACTATGGACTTAAATTTACAGTTTAGCTGTCAGGTCAAAGTTGACTAGCTATGGTAGAACTTAAGCATTATTGAAGCTAATGTCCACTGTATTTTGGAAATGCTATTGACATAATACAACCCTTAGTTTGAGCCCAAAGTTGGCTTTTAGGACAGTAGTTCTCAACCTGTGGGTCAAAACCCTTCTGGAGTCACCTATCAGACAATCACATTACAACTCATAACAGTAGAAAATAAGAGTTATGAAGTAGCAACAAAATGATTTTATGGTTGTGGGTCACCATGGCATGAGGAACTGTATTAAAAAACAAGCTATTTAAAATTAAAATAATAAAAGAAAAAAGCAAAGAAAAAAAGGGTCACAGCATTAGGAAGGTTGAGAACCACAGATTTAAGATGACAGACTTCAACACTTCTTCACTTGAATGCTGCTACACAGATTCCAGTCAGATGTTTGCAGCAATGGTCGTGCCTGCTGTTTTTTCTACAAATGTGGAAGCCTGCATGCTAGGAAGCTTAGGGGCAGGCAGCAGAGGCAAGACTAAGCACAAGGTCGAGTGAGTCTCAGTGGAAATCTCTGTCACAACCTTCAGGCACTCAAGCTGGCTCAGTGGGACTTTGTGGTGAGCAGTTTCCCTGGGTTACAGCTTGACTTAAGCATTCTAGTGGCCAAGGTCACCCCAAGTCACTTCATTGAGGAAGGGGTTGTGCTAGTCTTTGATATTTTTCTTTTTATTATTATTATTTTTATTTTAAATAGCTTGTTTTGCATGTCAATCCTAGTTCCCTCTCCCTCCCCTCCTCCCGCACCCCCCCTATCATCCCCCTCCAGCCTCCCACCCTATTGCCATTTCCTTCCACAAAGGGAATATCTAGAGTCTGTCATTTCACTCAGGGCAGGGTCCAGGCACTCCCCCCTAAGAGTCCAGGCTGAGAGAGCATCCCTCTTTGTTATTTTTAAGGGCACCCTTAAAGAGTCTGTGTAGTCTGTACCCATCCTTTGTGAACTGCTTGGGGAGAGGGATGCAGAAGCTTGTCCTAAAAAAGGAATACTGTTTCTCTCCAGTGTGTCATTCTTAGCACCAAATAACTTCCCATAGCCCTTACCTATCCATTGTAAAGAGTCACAGCCTCGCCAAACAGCGCAGTTTTGCTGTAGTGAACTTAATGGCGTCATTCTGAAGCTAAAGCTTATTTCCTCGTACTGCACTAGCCAGTCAGAGCAGCTGGCAGCACTCCTACTTCTCACCAGCTTTGGACAAAACTAATAACATAGATCTACGTGTATTAGGCCGAATAAAAATATACAGAGGAAGCTGGAAAATTCTCTTTCCTAATCAACAAATTTATAAATTTGTTTAAACTCCCTTAAGTCCACCTCTTCACAGGAGAAGAACAAGTTAATTGCGTTCTCATGTTATAATGGCACAGTCAGGGAAAGCTCAATATCCTGTGGCGTGCACGCAGCAGGAGGTTGCTAAGTGAAGAGAATCTTTACCATAACAGTCAAATGGAAACCCTCTTGGAGCAGTGTCTTGGGGTTATGGAAACTTCTGTGCAGCCAGGCTACACCCAGCATACTTTGCTGCTCACTTCTTTGCGGGTTCAAAGTACAATGCAGTAACTGGAGAATTGCAGGAATGCCTTCATCAAACATGCATGCTGTCCATTCTCAGGTACATGGATCATTGAGCTCATGGTTCTTGCATCGAACTGAGTCAGATAAGCCTGTCAACTAAGATGTATCGTTCTTTAAGGAGACAATAAACCGTGCCCTTGCATTTATCTTTTCATATATTTAATATGTATTGAGATTCAATTATGTATTAGCTGCCATGAATGTTCCTGGAACTAAGCACAGCTGGCAGGGGATGAATACAGTGGAGAGAGATCTGCAGATGAGAAGCTGAAATCTTGACCCATGCAGCCAGGCTTTTCCAAAAAGCTGTGTGGAATTTCTCCTGGACTGTTATTTTTATCATAAAATTACATACATTACGAGTTCTTTCTTATAAGGAGGCTATTAGAAGAAATATCTCTAATGAAGACCTGAAATATAGGCAACATACTTATGCCATTTATTATTTCTACTACTGTTTAGTGCTACTGTTACAACCTAAATAAGATTGATTCTCTATAGAAATATCAGTGGAAGCTCTGAGTTGGTGGTATATGCCTTTAATCCCAGCACTCGGGAGGCAGAGGCATGCGGATCTCTGTGAGTTTGAGGCCAGGCTGGGCTACAGAGCCAGTGCCAGGATAGGCTCCAAAGCTACACAGAGAAATCCTGTCTTGAAACACCCAAAAAAGAAATATATATTTATATGGAAATTAATCACAGCTCTTTGATGCTTTAGTGTTGATAATGAACTTTTTCTTACTTTTAAGGGGAAAAAGAAAAATTTCCCATGGTTAAACATGTAGCCATCAGAGTGAATACAACCAACCAGGAAGCACTATTGGTAAAACTCCATTGTATTATCTACAAGTGGCTCCCATTCAAATAATTCTGACTTAAATTGCTTGAAATTAAAAAAGTGCAGTTCCATGTGGGGGCTGCAGCATTATGCTTTTTAGCCCTTTCTCTAGTAGGCTCCCTGGAGCTTCCATGACCACAATTATGCATATGGATAATGAAGGTTTATATTTTACTCAAAAGAAAATGAACAGTAAAATTTGCTCATAGATTCTGTGTCTGAGATCTCAATGTGTGTGAATGTTATATTGAGCTACAAAAAATATGAAATAGCTCACTTCTCATCCTTTAATTGAATGGCATAAGAGATGTTGTCTGATATGTGAAAGATGAGGACACAGAGGTGTGATTGTAGATAAGACAAATAGCTCTGGAGATTTTCTGGACATGAACCAGCTGTTCTACTAATTGACTATGAGCAGAGGAGCCAGGGCTTTAGTGGACTTGGATCTAACATTCCCCATCTATCAAAGGGAGTTATAGTGTGCATCTAATGGAGGTATTGTATTACTAAATTTAAGAGTTTATGTATCCCTTAAATTTATAACATTATAAATTGATAAGCAATGGGCATTAGTTTAAATAGAGGAAGTTTTATTCTAAGAATAAAAACAGTCTGAGTGAGGATTGTTGCAATAGTTAATTGTATCAGGTCCTAGTTTTCAGAGCAACATCACCAAATATTTTCAGTGAGGAATGTTTTAGGAAAGGTAAAGCAAGATGCCAGAGAATTATAATAGTCAGAATCACAAAAGGTGCTCTATGATATAGCTTGTAGCATCCTTAGAGGCACTATAGCTTTAAATCTATGTAAAAGGGTAATTGAAATAAATGTTTAGGTTTAGGTTGGTCAACAATCTCTTCTTCATCCGTATAATATAAAATTTGTAGGAATTATGTCTGCTCAGTTCAGGTTTCCAGTATCTATTCTGTCATATATTTAATGAAGCAATTTCATAGAGTAGTTTCCACTTATTTTATTTTTCCACTTAACTTCTACATGCATGAAAATCTCTATGGCAAATGTGGGTGAATTTTTATTGCCCCTACTCAAAACTAGATCTAAATGCAGAGACTATGGATATCACACACATATGAAATGAAGGATATAAAAATGTTTATTGCTTGTTTGTAAGGATCTGTGGAGGTTTGATAGTTAGCTTACCAAACACATGCAAAAATGTTGGAGAAAGCAAGTGAAGCTGATTATGAATATTCACAATCCCAATTCTAGTATTTGGGAGGCTGAGGTAGGAGGATCATTGTTCAAAGTTAGCTTGGATTACAAAGGTCAAGGCCAGCTTCAGCTATATAGTGAAATCCTGATTCAAAAAGAGGTAGAAAGAGAGAGACAGAGACAGAGAGACAGAGAGAGGAAGGAGGAAGGGAAAGAAAGAAGAAAGGAGAGAAAGGAAATGGAGAGGGCAGGAAAGATAGAAGAAAGTGAAGACAGAAGGAAGCAGGTGCAAAGTTGTGTCTTGTTTTTGTGAACATCCATCACCACACATCAAAGATCAGTTTAGAACATTTCTACTGTCCCCCCATACTTTTTCAAGTCTTCAGTCAACCATTAGCCTCAAGCAGCCATTAGTCTGTAATATATACATGTAATCACTAAACACCAAAGGCTTTCTAACAAAATCCCATGACCAGAGATTAGAGCCCTCTTTGCCCTCTTTGTTGAGTTGTTAATCAAGCATATCCATGAGACTCCCCAAACATTATAGGCCTGTTGCCTTTGGTTGCCCACCAGAGCTGGAAGGTAAGTCTTTATTGCTGAAAAAAATATCATGCAATTCAGACACAGAATCCATAGGCCGCTGAGCCGGAATTGACCTGAAAACCTACTCCTTGAGGACTAGTCATGATAACACCAGAAATTTCCATGTAACCTAGCTATGATGCCTATCAGCCACAACAATGACAAGCATGGCACAAAATCCTAAAAGAACAATAATAGGATACATTCCTTGGTGGTAACCAGCATCTCTCTAATTGGAATTGCTCAACAAGAGGGAAACCATGCCTGACACAGTAAACCAAACCAACTACCCAGGGCTAGTGAAGTCATGGTTCATAGAGAAGAACCTATAATCATAATCTACTAAATGAGCATAATCCCTAACTAAATTCTGTTTTGCTTTTGTCAACTGTACATAAAGGACAGTCTCCTATAGAGAAGAATCCTAAGATGAGGATGAACATCAGATTGACCTGTGAGGCATTTGTTTTATTAAGATTGGTTTGGGAGGAATACGCCCATTGTGGACAATGCCACCACTAGGCAAGTGGTGCTGGATTGTATAGAAAAGCACGTTGAATATGCATGTCATCCAGAACAAGCCAATAAGCTTCATTCCTCCATGGCTTCTGCTTCAGTTCTTGACTTCATGCTTCTGCTTGATTTCATGTCTTGACTTCCTTCAATGATGGACTGTGACCTGAAAATCAAGCAAACCTGTTCCTCCTCTAAGGTGCTTTGGGGTCAGTATTTTATTGTAACAGCAGAGGAGCAAACTAGAACAATATGGCCGATGGGGTCCAAGCAAAGCATCATTTGCCTAATGACTTCTTCTGTGGGCAGGTCATATTTTAATAATCAGTTATTCAAAGGATCTTTGGTTTAGTCTACTTTAGTGCTGATATGTATAATGTTCCTGTCTTAGTTAGGGTTTCCATTGTTGTATAGAGCCATCATGACCATAGCAAACTCTTTTTTTTTTCATTCAAACTTTTTTTTTGTTAATTTTTTTTAATTTTATTTTCCAGTTTAAATTTAGATAAGAAACGAGGTTGCCTCACAAGTCAGTTCCAGGTCCCTCTCCCATTCCCTCCCCTCCTCCCGTGCCTTCCCCCCAATCCCCCCCCCGTTATCCCCTCATTTCCCCAGGGAGGGTGAAGCCCTCCATGGGGGTGTGCATAGTCTGTCATTTCATATAGGGTAGGGCCTAGACCCTTCCCCAAGAGTTCAGGGTGAGAGTGCACCTCACATTGTTTTATGGGAGTCCAAAGTCCGTGTGTATACTTGGGATGGGTACTGATCTGCTGCCCAAGGCTCATAGCAAACTCTTATAAAGGAAAAACATTTAATTGGGTGGCTTATGGTTTCAGAGATTTAGTTCATTACTGAATGGACTAGTAATGGGACATGGGAGCATGCAGGCAGACATGGTGCTAGAGAAGGAGCTGAGAGTTCTACATCTTGATATACAGGTAACAGGAAGTGGTCTTTCTGACTAAGTAGGGCTTGAGCATATATGAGACTTCAAAGCCCACCTCCACAGTGACACATTTCCTCCAACAGGACCACACCTACTCCAATAAGACCACATCTATTAATAGTGTCACTTCTTGGGGGGGGGGGCATTTTCTTTCAAACCACCAAGGTTCTTCTGAGCTTTCATGGGAAAGGTTTTGTGTGAACATGTGCTTTTATATCTCTTGTGTGTATATTTTGGAGATGTGCTAGATCATACTGCAATAATATACTAAGCTGTGAACTTCCCAGAAGTAGTCTGTGAGCTTTCATTTTCCCCAACAATAGATGCTGATTCTAAAATTGTACTTTAATGAGTGACTATATCAGTATTTGTAGTTGCTATTTACTAAATATGTAGAGCATACCAATATTGTTTGACCACATGTGCATAAATTGTTTTTACTTCTTACAATTACAAATGATATTCACATTCCTATCTGAATTTTTATGAGAAATGCAAATATTTATAGTTTTTCAAATTCTTTAGCAATTTGATGTTAAACTTGGTTTTGAGATTAGATTTCTGGCATCTGTTCTCACATTCCTTTTTGATGTTTCTCTTTGGAGTGGGTCTGGGGACTAAGGAAAGTCAGGGAGGAGGGGCTAGAAGTAGTGGAAGTTGGGGAAACTGTGGTCAGAGTGTATTATAAGAGAGAAGAATAAATAAAAACAAGTAAATAACTGAGATTGTAATTTAATTATAACATTTCTCTCTTCACTTTTCTCCTTCCAAACCCTCCCATGTACTCCTTCCTGTTCTTCTTAAAATTCCTGGGCTCTGTTTTCATTAATCGCTATTGCATCCATATATATATTCCTAATGTAATCTGTTGAGACCATATGATGTTACTTCTACATGTGTTTTCAGGACTGGCCATTTGGCACCGGACAACCAAATGATGTGCCCTATACTGGGAAGGACCACCCAGGTTTAGCCAGTTGCCTGTAGTTTTGGGGTAGGGTTGAGGCACTGTAGACTTTCCCATATCCAGTTTGGCGTGTTTGTTTGTGTCATCCTTGTTCAGCTCATGTTTGAGAAGTCACATTGATGAGGCTTTATAGGTATAGGTTCAGATGATACTGAGAGACACAAATTCACAAAATGTCTGCCTCCTTTCACAAATGTTGGCATTTTTGTATATGTATCTTTTGGAATCTGAATTTTGATTTGTTGTGGTTTTCTGTTCCTCGATGAAAGTTGAAGAATATAGTTTTCTATGGTATAAGGATGAATACTTATAGATTTGCTGTTAGTATTCTGCTGGCTTAGTAAGTTAGTGATTGTGAATCCCACCATTCCAGGAAGGCAAGAGTGTTTCATATTAAGGAAACAGCTTATTAAATACAAATTATCCTTTGGCTAATAGAAATATAACATGAAATATCTATGAAATTTTAAACTTTCAAACCCTAGGCAGAGATGGGGAACTGAAGATAGTGCATACAGTGACTCTCACAGAATGAAAAGATCAAATGCATGAAAACTGAATACAATTTGGGCTCCTGGCTTCTGCCAATACCAAGCTGTTTTCAGGACTATAGCTCTATAATAGAGCTTGAAGTCAGCAAAGGTGATGCTTCCAGAAGTTCCTTTATTGTACAGGGTTGTTTTGGCTATCCTGGGTCTTTTGTTTTTCCATATAAAGTTGATTATTGTCCTTTCAAGGTCTGTGAAGAATTGTGCTGGTATTTTGATGGGAATTGCACTGAATTTGCAGATTGCTTTTGGCAAGATTGCTATTATTGCTATGTTGATCATACCTATCCAAGAGCATGGGAGGTCTTTCCATTTTCTGGTATTGTCTTTAATTTCTTTCTTTAAAGACTCAAAGTTCTTGCGATACAGGTCTTTCACTTGTTTGGTTAGTGTTATCGCCAGATATTTTATGTTGTTTAGGGCTATTGCAAAGGGTGATGTTTCTCTGATTTCTTTCTCAGCCCATTTATCATCTTATATAATAGGGCTATTGGTTTTTTGAGTTAATCTTGTATCCTGCCACTTTGCTGAAGGTGTTAATCAGCTGTAAGAGTTCCCATGTAAACTATCATATCATCTACAAGTAGTGAAAGTTTGACTTCTTCCTTTTCAGTTTGTATCCCCTTGATCTCCTTTTGGTTGTCTTATTGCTCTAGCTAGCACTTCAAGTACAATATTGAAGATGTATGGAGAGAGTGGCCAGCTTTTTCTTGTTCCTGATTGTAGAAGAATCACATTGAGTTTGTCTTCATTTAGTTTGATGTCAGCTGCTGGTTTACTGTATATTGCTTTCCTTATGCTCAGGTATGTTTCTGTTATCCTTGTTCTCTCCAGGACCTTAATCATGAATGGGTGTTTGATTTTGTCAAAGGCCTTTTCAGCATCGAGTGAAATGATCATGTGTATTTTCTTTTGCAGTTTGTGTATATGGTGAATTACATTGATAGATTTTCTAATGTTGAACCATCCCTGCATCCCTGGGATGAAGCCTACTTGATCATGGTGGATTATTTTTCTGATATGTTCTTGGATCTGATTTGCTAATATTTTATTGAATATTTTTACATCAATGTTCATGAGGGTTATTGGTCTACAGTTCTCTTTTTTAGTTGTGTCTTTGTGTGGCTTGCGTACCAAGGTAATGGTAGCCTCATTAAAAGAGTTTGGCAATGAACCTTCCGCTTCTATTGTGTGGTACACTTTGAGGAGTATTGAATTAGTTCTTCTTTGAATTTCTAGTAGAATTTTGCACTGAAGCATCTGGGCCAGGGTTTTTTTGTTTGTTTGTTTGTTTGTTTTGTTTTTTGAGATTTTTTGATGACTCCTTTTATTTTATTAGGGATTAAAGGTCTGTTTAGATTGTTTATCTGTTCTTGATTTAATTTTGGTAAGTGTTATCTATCCAGAAAATTGTCCATTTCCTTTAAATTTTTGAAATTTGTGGAGGACAGGTTTTCAAAGTATGACGTAAAGATTCTTTGAATTCCCTCAGTGTCCATTGTTATGCCCCCCCCTTTCATTCCTGATTTTGTTAATTTGCATGTTCTCTCTCTGCCTTTTGGCTAGTTTGGATAAAGGTTTGTCTATCTTGTGATTTTCTTTGTTTTGATTTTATTGATTTCAGTCCTCAATTTGATTATTTCCTGATGTCTGCTCCTCCTGGAGTGTGCTTCCTTTTGCTCTAGAGATTTCAGTTGTGCTGTTAATTCGCTAGTGTGGACTATTCTCCAGTTTCTTCATATGAGCACTCAGTGCTATGAACTTTCCTCTTAGCACTGCTTTCATAGTGTCTGTAGTAGATATTTTCATTTCAAAGTCATCATTTAACATTACTCAGGCTCAAAATAGAAAGTCTTCCTATTTTGAAATAATTATAAGCTCACCTGTCACCCACCTCTGTGGTAAGCTTTTATGCATTGCAATAATAGGTTAAAGATATTGCTATGTGTTCTCAGACTTTTAGTAGAAGAAGGACTTTTCTACACAATTAATAAAATGTTATACAAGTTGATTTTCAAGGAAAGAGTAATTCACAAGCTTTTTGTAAAAATGTTATTGTTGTTCAATACTGAGAGAACTAAAATTAAAGTCTGTCACTACCATAAACAGTATGAAGGAGGCAAATCTACCCCCTGCTTCATCCTCTATGCACACAGACTAGCAAGCCTCCAATTTGTAAACAAAATATGTGTGTGTATGTGTGTGTGTGTGTGTGTGTGTGTGCATGCCTGTGTATAAGCCAGAGATCAATGTTATTTATTTTTATCAGTTACTTTCTATTCTACATTATTCTTTATTTGTTTGTTTGCTGTTTGAGACAGGGTTTCTCTGTGCCTTTGGAGGCTACCCTGGAAATAGCTTTTGTAGACCAGGCTGGTCTTGACCTCACAGAGATCCATTTTTTGAGACAAATTCTTAATCTTGTGCACACTGGTTCAGCTACAATAGCTAGTCAGCAAGCCCTGTTTCTGCCTCCCAAATATGGTATTACAGTTACATTTCACTATTTACATGGGTGCTAGAGATCTCAACTCAGTTCCTCACACTTGTATGGCAAAGACATTGCCACTGATCCCTAGACTTCACAGTGATGATAATATTGCTCTAAGAAATGAATGTGGTGTACTGATGTCCAATCAAATGGGAGGGAAATCCTGTAATTTCTCTCCTAATAAAAGCTTTCAGGATGAAATCACAGTGCTTTGATGGCAGGAATAAATGGCTAGAAGTTAAGGGGACTTACTGCTATCAGAAGTATGCCAGAATTGCATCAGGCAATACACAATACCTATAACCCCAGCTCCAAGGGATCTGACCCTCCCTTCTTGCCTAGATAGTCATGCTCCCACAAACATATACCCTCAATACACATAAATAAAGTAAAATAAAATTTAAAAAGAAATTACAGTCTGGAACCCTACTTATTATCCCTTTTATTGCCTGATAAGATGGGAATAGAAGTGAACTTCACCAGAAGGCTGCTCAGTCTCAAAAGCTTGCCCAGTCAAGTCCACAAAGCTATGTAACTGGGCATCAGACTTAGCCAGCCTACTTCAATTTATACTGTAACCACAAAGTACCTCCTGTGAAAGGGAATATCAGCAGCTTGAACATGGAGCGTGAACTTGAGGAATACCAAGTTTCAATGATCTTTTGTTCTATTTATATTTTCCAAGTAAATGTAAATGTTCTCTTTATAGGAATCAAATTATACTCACTATTTTATGGTTTACAGAAAATGTTTATTTTAAAAAATCTTAAATGAGTCTATGGATTTACCTCTCCCTTGCAAAATAAATACCTGCTCATTTGATAGCCGTTAATGCAGAGAAGGACTCCCAGAGCATGCCAGCTGAAACACATCCTACTGTTAGGAGGCTGGCTGTGATTCACTGCTGACTCCCACTAGATTTGTCTCCACACCCTCCCTTTTTAGTGTTTGGGATATAAATGTGATGTTTCTAATTAATATTTTTCTCATCCAAATAAAAAAGTTAATTCCAAGAAAATTAGAGATGTGGAAAGTTTGGTTTCCTCCATGAGTACCACAGAAGTGATGCCTCTTCCCATGTGTGAAGACCCATACATAAACCAAAAGGTTAAAGAAATATTGAGAAATTTGGAGGTTCTTTTCGATCTAAATGACCATTTAGGATTATTTGAATGCAACTTTCTTCTTCTCGAGTATAACATCTATTTTCAATATCGTTTCCTATTCAACAGCTAGCTTGGTTTCCACTGTGGGACACAGAGAATCATCAAAATGCTGCAGGACAGGCAGATTATGGGATCCTGGGGCTTATTTACGAGGTATGAAAAAAGCTGCATTGTATGTACTTCCTTATCTGTCAAAGAGAAGGCCAAAAAATACTACATGTCCTGAGAATTAAATAATAAAGCCAAATTAAGGTAACTGATAGTTTAAATTAGTAAAGAAAACTATGGTTATTAAAATAGCATAGTTCTGTTAAATACAGAAAAGAAGAGGATAGCAAGTGTAGATGCATAAATCAACAGAAATCAAGTGTCTTTATAAATACTGCAGCTATTCAAAAACAGTGATGAAAGATACCATTCTTTAAACAATATCGGCATAGTTAGGTAAAAATCAAAACTATTACTACAGTGTACTGACTTTGTAAAAAGTAAACAGACTAGAAATAACTTCTTGAAAGAGATAAAAATATGATAAAAATGTAACATGTCTCATTATTTCTTTTTAACAATGTTGTCTGATTCCCAACCTGTACTGAATCAAATTATTAGTCTGAGTTTTTTAAAAAAATGAAATATCATGTAACAAAGCCAACCAAACCATGTTAATATTTGCTGTTCAAATAGCCTTTCTGGTGTCTGTGCTGGTGGTATAGTGGTGACCATAGCTGCCTTCCAAAACAGCCTTTCTGTACCATGAATGGAAACAAAGATATGCAGAAAGAAGATGAATAATGAATGAAAACCTAGCCACTACAGTAAAGGTTAACAACTGAACTGTTTTGTAGACCTATTGGGGAAGGGAAAACCAATTTTTTCCAATGGAGTGACACTACAGGACAGGCCTCATGTTCTAGAGTAGTTGATCAACATATAGTGTGTTCCATAGTTTTGTGTGTGTGCTTTTATTGGTAATTGTTTTGTGGGGTTTTGTTGTGTTTTCTTGAAAAAGAACTTATGATTAGCTGTGTAGCGAGTGGGACAGGATCTGGAGGGGAGAGGAAGAGTAGGATTAAAATATATTTAAATGTTAAAATTATTTAAATAATAAAAATATGTATTTAAATTTTTTACTTTATGATGAATCCTAGAAATTAAAGTTTTAAGGAGGGATTGGGGTGGCAGTGAGACAATCAAAACTAAGAATGTGTAAGGGGAGGGAAGAGACTAAAAGACTTTTTCTCTACGCACAAAACTGTAAATGCTGAAGGTAAGACATATTCTATAATCACAAGCTTCATTCATTGATTTGCCATAGGGGTTTTTAACATCATGACTCAAAGCAAGATCAAACTCACTTATTTGACACAATTTTTAGGGAATATTTTACCCAATGAAATGGAATTCAAAGTCATGTTTGGCTCCCTGTGACTTTTGCTTTGCAAATGTATACCAAGAGTAATGAAAATTTTCAGCTATGACCCAGCAGATTTGTGGGTATGCTTTGGGCCTTTTAATAGTTAGTCTTTAGTGTGATCAATTTTCTTCCATTTTATTTTAAAATTCAAAGTGAATATAAAAGAATCAAGCATCAGAAACGTTCCTGAAACAAATTAAAAATAAAACCCACAGGGTTTACCTGCCGATGACCACTGACCAATGTCTCCTCTGTATGCTTCAGAAAGCAGAATTTAATTGCATTAAATATTATTCATGCATCTGAGCTGTTGTTCAGATCTTCTATAAATCTGTATTCCTTGGTTAGTTGATATTTTTTATTTCTGACAAATCCACTCATACTTGGAGTTGGAAGAAAAGACATAACAATTTTCCCACAAAATTCTTAAAAATATTGTTTTCATTTAATGAAATTATACTTGGAGTCAAGATGTTCAGGAAGAGATAAAAGTCAATAAACAGGAGATAGGCAAGCAGAAAAAAGGAATGTAGAAGAGGAAAGGACATAATTAGTTTTTTCAAGTATATCGTACTTCCTTTAAGGACACAGCACACATCACCTACTACTCATCCATAAAGAAACAAAGAGAACTGTTCTTGAATTAGAGAAAACCTAGTGGTCAGTGCTTTTGAAGGGCCTGTTCCTGGAAGTGCATCTTTTCCATCTTTAGCAGCCATGTCTATCCCCTGTGAAATGTAGCCAGAGTTGATGAAGATGAAATGTGTGTAGAAGGTGACAGCATTGTCAATAGGTTCCTAGGCCCCACGCTGTGCTATGGTTCTAAAATTAAAGTTTTCGAGGGTGATATGATTACCAAGTTGTTCTACAAGGCTTCAGTTACTCTGTATAATTGAAACAGAGTGTCTCCCTGCAAACATTAGCATGTCATAAATCATATGGGTCTTGGAAAACTACTAGCTTTCAGCGGAGTTTTATTTAATGAAAATTAACACAATACAATGTCTTCATTGCAGGATAATCATTCTGCAGTGGGACCCATTCAAGACACATGGTTTTCATTTTTTTTCTTCTTGAAACATTAAAACATCTTGCAAAGTAAGATAGGAAAAAAAGAAGGGGATAAAGTTTGATTATTTAACATTCTTTAATTTGCAATAGATGGCACATTTGAGAATAACAGTGATGAATACCAGAATTCATTTTATGTCACCAACTCAGGATTACATTTTTGGTAGCACATTCAGTGGCATGTGGTAAAAGTAGCCTAAGTGTTTTAGAGCAATGAGAGACAGAAAAAATTCAGTTTTATCCTTTAAGAGTGATGAACTAAAAACAGCATCTTAATTAGTTCAGCTAAGACTTTCTGGTGAGTAGGAAGGTGTAAGGAGCATGATTTTTATAAGCTCTCGCCTGAAATTTCTGCCTATCTGTTTAGATACTTGACAGAGCAGGTAACACATAGTACACTTGTAGAGAAATTCTCATAAGCTAAGAGTTCCTTGAAACATGACATCTCTGCTTAGCTGATCTCCTAAGGGAGAATAACCTTTCTGCACATTTATATTAGGTCAGTTTAGGCTGAAAGCATATTAAATGAGACATTTGCAAGATGTTCAGAAAATTAATTTATGCTGAACTTGGCAGGAGCACAAGAGAGGGAATATTCTCATAGATTCTTGGCATGCTCTCATACTAGACATGACATTTGTGGAAATGTAATTAAGTGCATAAAATGTACTTTATAGCAATACAATTGACAGGAAAGAGGGAAGCCTCTAAAATGGAGAGAAACATCCAAGGTAGGACTATTTTTACAGTGGAAGCATTTTGACTTTGGTCACCTATCCAATCATATCAAATGCTGATGACTGGGCTAAAAAAATTCTTTTATAGGATGGACAATGTGAGATACAGTTTTACACTGAAGCTACATGGTACATATGCCACTTAGTTCATGATTATTCACATGACTGTAATCATAAAGCTTTTAAAAAAATAAACTAATAAGAACTGCTTTGGTGTCCATATACTACATCTATTACATGACAAAAAGAGCCTAACCTAGGTACCTATTATTATTCTTCATCTCCATAGCTTCACAGACACTTCTGTCTGTCTTTAGGACTCTCAGATTAATGTTAGCAACATGTCAGAACTGAAGCAAACAGGAAAACACGCCCCGCCATGATACTCTCTGGTTGATGAAAATATAAACCCAAATGGGGAAATTTCTCGTCTGGAGCAGTGTCCATAGATTCAGAGAAGGAAGACATTAGTCCTTTGATCCAAAAGGTTTGATATGCCTAGGGAGGAGTGCAGGAGCCCTCAGGTAAGAAATAGAATGCCTATCTTAGAGATAGACCAATCATGGAAAACTACTAGATTTCTCTGAAACTATACCTATTTCTACTTATCATTTTTTAATTTGGAGAGTTGTGTGCATCAAATGTTTGAGGTACAGTGTACATTTCTCCATCCCAAGGACTGAAAGGGCAAAAATGATTAAGTTCTACAGTTCAACCCTGGGAATCAGAATCACAGCCATGCTCTGGTTAGATGACAGCTTCACTCTCTGATATGAATTGTTGAGTTGTACCTTGTTCCTCAAAGGGTTTCATTATATTTCTGTACATTCTTTTTCATATTAACTAATAATAATTCAAAATGTAGTTATTTCACTCTTACAGCTTTTTTTTTAGATCACAAGTGTATGTCTGTTTATTTGGGGTTTATTGGTATGGAAAATGGTTTGGAAGAAAATGCCTGAAATGGGGTGGCAATATGAGAAGGTGTGACTTTATTGGAGTAGGTTCTGCCATTGTTGGAGGAAGTGTGTCACTGTGGTGTCAGGCTTTGACATCTCATATATATTCAAGCAATGCCCAAAGATACAGTCCACTTCCTGTTGTCTTTTAGATGTAGCTGCTCCATGTCTGCCTGCATGCTGCCATGCTCCCGGCCATGATGCCATGATGATAATGGACTGAACTCTGAAACTGTAAGAGAGCCACCCCAATGAAATATTTTTCTTATAAGTGTTACCATTGTTGTTGTGCCCAAGTTGCAAAGTCCCCAGAGACCACCAGGAAGACAGACCCACTAAACTGCAAAAGCAAGGTTTAATGATTGTTCATTTACCCATGACAGGGACTCCATCTAGCAAGCTGATGCAGCAAGCCCCCAAAGGGAGTGAAGTTCCCTGTCTACTGTTAGTTTTATAGGCAAAAGTTACAGGATTACATCAGTAGGTACAGGTTGGTTTCTGATTGGTTGACATTTGGGAACAATTAGGAGAATTTCTCAAAGTCATATTTTGGCATGAAATACCAGTGTACCAAATATTTTCATTGGTCAGTGCTGAGAGGGAACATTCTGAGGTTTCTATTGAATTGTCTTGTTAATTGCAGATGGCCTGTTGTACGTAGATACCAGTAGTTTTTAGAACTATATCTTGGAGACTACAGGGGAGGGTGTGGTTCCCCCCCCCCGGAGCTTCTTTTGTGGCCAAACAGTTCCCAGGAACCAAGCATCTAGAAGGCTGGGGGGCAGGTCTCGATTTCTTTTTTGTGTGTTCAGTTTGGGCCCTAGGCTTCGGGAGGCCAGAGAATCTGGAGTTTCCTTGTGTCAGAGGCCTATGTGTCTTTTCTATAGCCTGTCATGGCTGCTAAAGCAGGGGACTGAGTAAGGTTCTGATACCTTTATTTCTAACTTATTAGAAGTGAAGCCCTTGAATTTAGTTTACCCCTTTCAATGGTCATGGTGTCTCTTCAGAGCAATAGAAACCTTAACTAAGACAGAGATTGGTTCCAGAGATTGGAGGATCACTGTGATAGGCCAGATCATGTTTTTTCTTGGAGTAATGTGGACTTTGGTAATTTGGGTTAGGAAAGCAGTGGAATTCTTTAAGCAGTGCTTATTGGCCAATGCTAGTAGGAACATGGAATATAGTGGTGCAAAGAGTTAAGTGATTGGCCAAGGAGGGGGAGCTGGCCCAGCAGGTTACAGAGGAGAATGTTATGTGGCTTAGAGATAATTTTTAAAGTGTAGCTGCTTTTTGCCCTTGTCCAAAGAGTGTGCATGAGGCTGAAGTGAAGAGTTTGTATTAATTCTGGTGGCAGGCAAAATCTCAAAACAGCCTAGTGTAGACTTTGTTGTGTGGTTAATAGTGGTGGCTTCTAAGGAAGATTTATAATGAAAAGGTGCAAAGCAGAGCAAATCATATAAAATGTACAAATTGAGAAAGGGGGCACCAGAAAGTTGAATAGAGCTAAATCCTATGCTGCAGAAGATAAACAGGTTAAGAAATGGAATAAAGGGAGTGGTGACCTCAGCCCAGCTAAGTTTCCAGTTGTGAAAAGGAATTAAAGAAAAGTTTAGAGTCTGTGTACTGGTGCACACCTTTAATCCCAGCACTCAGAAGGCAGAGGTTGCTTCTGATTTTACAATTGGAACTAAAGTCTTGAATATTTAAACTATATTTCTTGTAAAATTTCAAGGCTATCAGCTCTTGCCTGTAGGTCTTTGATCCACTTGGGGGTTACTTTTGTAAGCAAACCAAAATATAGAAATGTTAAAGTTCATAAAATATATGAAACTTGTAAAGCTCAAAAAGTGAAACTAAAGTAATACACAAAGGGATGAAGACACGAATAAATCACATACCTGATTAAATTCTAGAATTTAGAAAATTTGAAAAAGGGTTAAGGCTCAACAATGAAAAGACAAATGTAGTTTCCATGTCTTCTTCTCCACCCATGGGACCAGGACTATGACCAGGAAGAGGAGAACTACCAGAGTATTGGACTTGCTTGCATCCACTGAAAGGGAACTCTGGTCCCCTAACCACCAGACCAGTAAGGGGCTCTTTCTGTACCCACTAGAAGAAGGGATGGGAAAAAGACAATATAAAAACACACTCAGCAACAGAAAAACAAATATGACACTGCCAGATTCTAGAGACTCCACACCAGCAAAACTCCAATATTCCAATGCAAATGAAGAAGAAGAGAAAGACCTTAAAACCACCTTCATGAAAATGATAGAGGCCCTAAAAGTGGATATAGGAAAATCCCTCAAAGAAATGGAAGAAAAAGGAAACCAAAAAATGCAAGACATGGAAGAAAAAGCAAACCAAAAAATGCAAGAAATGGAAGAAAACACTAATCAAAAATTCAAAAAAAGCAACAAATGGATGAAAAGACAAAGCAAAAATTGTAAGAAACAATTCAAACAGTGCAAGGGTAGAAAACTCAAATAGAGACAATAAAAAAAATCTGAAGGAAGGCTGGAAATAGAAAAGCTGGGCAAACGGTTAGGTACTACACATGTAAGCATAACCAAGAGAATACAAGAGATGGAAGAGAGAATCTCAGGTGTTGAAGATATACTAGGAGAAATTGATTCATTGAGCAAAGAAAAATTTAAGTCCAAGAAATCCCTAACACAAAGCATCCAGGAAATATAGGACACCATGAGAAGACCAAACCTAAGAATAATAGGTATAGAAGAAGGTGAAGAAAACCACCTCAAAGGGACAGAAAATGTATTCAACAAAATCATAGAAGAATACTTTCCCAACCTAAAGAAAGACATGCCAATGAAGGTACAAGAAGCTTACAGAACACCAAATACAGTGGCCCACAAAAAAAGTCCCCTGGCCACATAACAAAGAAGACCCCAAATATACAGGATAAAGAAAGAATATTAAGAGCAGCTAAGGAAAAAAAGGTCAAGTAACTTATAAAGGCAAACCTATCAGAATTACACCTGACTTCTCCATGGAAACTCTCAAAGCCTGGATAGATATTCTACCAACAATAAGAGATAATAGATGGGGATAACAGGGACATACTTAAACATAATAAAAGCTATATACAGTAAACCAACAGCCAACATCAAACTAAATGGACAAAACTCAACTCAATTCCTCTAAAATCAGGAACAAAACAAGGCTGTCCACTCTCTCCATACCTTTTCAACATGGTACTGGAAGTTCTAGCTATTGCCATATGACAACAAAGGGGGATCAAGGGGATACAAATTGGGAAGGAAGAGGTCAAACTTTCACTGTTTGCAGACGATATGATAGTTTACATCAATGACCCAAAGAACTCTACCAGGGAACTCTTACAGCTGATTAACACCTTCAGCAAAGTGGCAGGCTACAAGATCAACTCAAGAAAGTCAGTAGCCCTACTATATTCAGATGATAAAAGGGCTGAAAGAGAAATCAGAGAAACATCACCCTTTACAATTGCCACAAACAACATAAAATACCTTGGGGTAACGCTAAACAAACAAGTGAAAGACCTGTATCGTAAGAACTTTGAATCTTTAAAGAAAGAAATTAAAGAAGCCCTCAGAAAATGGAAAGATCTTCCATGCTCTTGGATAGGTAGGATCAATGTAGTAAAAGTGGCAATCCTGCCAAAAGCAATCTACAGATTCAATGCAATCCCCATTAAAATCCCAGCACAATTCTTCACAGACCTTGAAAGAACAATAATCAATTTTGTATGGAAAAACAAAAGACCCAGGATAGCCAAAACAACCCTGTTCAACAAGGCAATGTCCGGAGGCATCACCATCCCTGACCTCAAGGATAAATCAAAGGGATTTATCCTTTCCAATTTGTATCCCCTTGATCTCCTTTTGTTGTCGTATTGCTCTAACTAGAATTTCAAGTACATTATTGAAAAGGTATAGAGAGAGGGGACAGCCTTGTCTTGTTCCTGGTTTTAGCGGAATTGTGTTGAGTTACTGTCCATTCAGTTTGATGCTGGCTGTTTGTTTGCTTTTTATTATGTTTAGGTATGTTCCTGATATCCCAGATCTCTCTAAGACCTTTATCATGAAGGGGTGTTGGATTTTGCTAAATGCTTTTTCTGCATCTAGTGAGATGATCATGTGATTTTTGCTTTTCAGCTTGTTTATATGGTGGATCACATTGATGGATTTTCGTATGTCGGATCATCCCTGCATCACTGCGATGAAACCCACTTGATCGTGGTAAATGATTGTTTTGATGTGTTCTTGGATCCAATTTGCCAATATTTTATTGAGTATTTTTGCATCAATGTTCATGAGGGATATTGGTCTGAAGTTCTCTTTTTTAGTTGTGTCTTTGTGTGGTTTGGGTATCAAGGTTATTGAAGCCTCGTAGAAAGAGTTTGGCAAAGGCCCTTCTGCTTCTATTGTGTTGAATACTTTGAGAAGAATTGGTATAAGATGACATTTGAATTTTTGGTAGAATTCTGCACTGAGCCCATCTGGACCTGGGATTTTTTTTGCTTGGGAGACTTTTTATGATTGCTTCTATTTTCATAGGGGTTATAGGTCTATTTAAATTGCTTATCTGTTCATTCTTTAATGTTGGCAAGTGATAGCTATCCAGAAAATTGTCTATTTCCTTTATATTTTCAAATTTTGTGGAGTACAGTTTTTCAAAGTATGACCTGATGATTCACTGAATTTACTCACAGTCCGTTGTTATGTCCCCCTTTTTGTTTCTGACTTTGTTAATTTGCATGTTCACACTCTGCCGTTTGGTAAGTTTGGACAAAGGCTTGTCTATCTTGTTGATTTTCTCAAAGAACCAACTCTTTGTTGCATTGATTCTTTGTATTGTTTTCCTAGTCTCTACTTTATTGATTTCAGCCCTCAGTTTGATTATATCCTGGTGTCTACTCCTCCTGGGTGAGTTTGCTCCTTTGTGTTCTAGAGCTATCAGCTGTGCTGTTAATTCTCTAGTGTTATTATTCTCCAGTTTCTTTATGTGGGCACTTAGTGCTATGAACTTGCTTCGTGGTACTGCTTTCAAAGTGCCCCATAGATTTGGTATGTTGTGTCTTCATTTTCATTGAATTCTAGGAAGTCTTTAATTTCTTTTTTTCATTTCTTCTTTGACCCAGAATTGGTGCAATTGTGCATTATTCAATTTCCATGAGTTTGTAGGGTTTCTGCAACTTGTGTTATTGTTGAATTCTAATTTTAACACATGGTGGTTTGATAAGATGCATGGAGTTATTCCAATCTTTTTGTACCTCTTGAGGTTTGCTATGTTGCCAAATATGTGGTCGATTTTTGAGAAGGTTCCATGTGGTACTGAGAAGAATATTCTTTTTTATTTGGATTGAATGTTCTATAGATGTCTGATAATCCCAATTGGGTCATAACTTCTATTATGCCCTGTGCTTCATTGTTAAGTTTCTGTCTGGTATTCCTGTCTAGTGGTGAGAGTGGGGTGTTGAAGTCTCCCACTATAAGTGTGTGGGGCTTTATATGTGATTTAAGTTTTAGTATTGTTTCTTTGTTTCTTTCACAAACATGCATGCCTTTATATTTGGGGCATAGATGTTCAGAATCGAAATTTCATCTTGGTGGATTTCTCCTGTGATGAGTATGTAATTACATCCTTCATCTTTTTTGATTGATTTTTATTTTAAAGTCTAATTTGTTAGATATTAGGATTGCTACCCCTGCTTGTTTATTGTGTCCATTTGATTGGAAAATCTTTTCCTAACCTTTAACTCTGAGGTAATGTCTGTCTTTGAGGCTGAGGTGTGTTCTTTGTATGCAGTAGAAGGATGGGTTCTGTCCTCGAATCCATTCTGTTAGCCTGTGTCTTTTTATGGGTGAGTTAAAACCATTAATATTGTGGGATATTAATGACCATTGATTGCTTATTCTTCTTTGATTTGGAATGGTTGTTGTTGGTGGACTTATGTGTGGAATTCCACCCCTTTTTTCTTTTGGTTGTTGGTAAGGTGGGATTATCTATTGCCTATGTTTTTCTGGTTGCAGTTAACTTCCTTCAGTTGGAGTTTTCCTTCCAGAACTTTCTGTAGGGCTGGTTTAGTGGATATGTATTGTTTGAATTTAGTTTTGTCATGGAATATCTTGTTTTCTCCATCTATAGTGATTGAAAGCTTTGCTGGGTATAGTAGTCTGGGCTGGCATCTATGATCTCTTTTTTTTTAATTTTTTTATTTTTATTTTTTTTTATTTTCCAGTTTAAATTTAGATAAGAAACGAGGTTGCTTCACAAGTCAGTTCCAGGTCCCTCTCCCATTCCCTCCCCTCCTCCCGTGCCCTCCCCCCAACACCTCCCCCCCCGTTATCCCCTCATTCCCCCAGGGAGGGTGAGGCCCTCCATGGGGGTGTCCATAGTCTGTCATTTCATATAGGGAAGGGCCTAGACCCTTCCCCAAGAGTTCAGGGTGAGAGTGCACCTCACATTGTTCTATGGGAGTCCAAAGTCCGTGTGTATACTTGGGATGGGTACTGATCTGCTGCCCAAGGCTCAATAGGTTCCCTAGGCCTCCTCACTGACACCCAAATTCAGGGGGTATTGATCAGTCCCATGCTGGATTCCCAGGCTGATGCCTGGGATTCAAGAGTTAACCTTTGTCTGGTCAGCTGTTTCTGGGGGTTAAACCAGCCCAGTCTTAATCCCTTTTATCATCAGTCCTCCCTCTCTGTTACTGGCTTTCTTGAGTTCAGCTCAGTACTTAACCAGCCACTAAATGAAGTTTCTGTTTCCCAGACTCTCTGGCCATAGGATTGTAGGCTGGCACTCCCCAGATCTATGTCTAAAATCCATATATGAGAGAGTACATGCCATGTTTCTCTTTTTGTGACTGGGTTACCTCACCCAGGATGGTTTCTTCTAGTGTCATCCATTTGCCTGCGAATCTCATGATTCCATTATTTTTTTCTGCTGAATAGTACTCTATTGTGATAAATACTTTCAGCAAAGTGGCAGGATATAAGATCAACTAAAGAAAATCTGTAGCTCTACAATATATGGACGATAAAATGGCTGAGAAAGAAATCAGAGAAACATCACCATTAACAATTGCCACACACAACATAAAATACCTTGGGGTAATGCTAACTAAACAAGTGAAAGACCTCTATTGCAAGAACTTTGAGTCTTTAAAGAAAGAAATGAAAGAAGATATCAGAAAATGGAAAGATCTGCTATGTTCTTGGATAGGTAAGATCAATGTAGTAAAAATGGCAATCCTCCCGAAGTAGTCTACAGATTCAATGCAATCCCCATTAAATTACCAGCACTGTCCTTCACAGACCTTGAAAGAAGAATAATCAATTTTGTATGGAAAAACAAAAGACCCAGGATAGCCAAAACAACCTTATTCAACAAAGCAACATCTGCAGTCATCACTATCCCTGACTTCAAGCTCTATTATAGAGCTGTAGTCCATAAAACAGCTTAATATTGGCACAGAAATAGACAGATAGACCAATGGAATGGAATTGAATACCCTGATATTAACCCATACATGTGTGAACATCTGATCTTCAACAAAGAAGCTAAAAATATACAATGGAAAAAAGAAAGTATCTTCAAAAAATGGTGCTGGCATAACTGGATGCTGGCATGTAGAAGAATGCAGATAGATCCATGTCTAATGCCATGCACAAAACTTAAGTCCAAATGGATCAAAGACCTCAATGTAAATCCAGCCATGCCACACTGAAACACTTAGAAGACAAAGTGGGTGGTACCCTTGAACGAATTGGTACATGAGACTGCCTCCTGAACATAACACCAGTAGCACAGACAGTGAGGTCAACAATTAATACATGGGACCTCCTGAAACTGAGAAGCTTCTGTAAGGCAAAGGACACAGTCAACAAGACAAAAAGGCAGCCCACAGAATGAGAAAAGATATTCACTAACCCCACATCTGACAGAGGGCTGATCTCCAAAATTTACAAAGAACTCAAGAAGCAAGTCTCCAAAACACCAAAGGATTCAATTAAAAAGTGGGCTGCAGAACTAAATCGAGGAGTCTAAAATGGCTGAGAGGCACTTGTGAAAGTGCTCAGCATCCTTAGACATCAGGGAAATGCAAATCAAAACAACTCTGAGATACTATCTTACTCCTTTAAGAATGGCTAAAATCAAAAACACCAACAACAGTTTATGCTGGAAAGGTTGTGGAGAAAGGGGAACACTCCTCCACTGCTTGTGGGAGTGCCAACTCATACAGCCACTTTGAAATTCATTATGGAAATTCCTCAGAAAAATGGGACTCTGTCTACCACAAGAGCCAGCAATTCCACTCTTAGGCATATATCCACAAGTCGCCCATTCATATAACAAGGACATCTGTTCAATTATGTTCATAGCAGCATTATTTGTAATAACCGGAACTTGGAAGCAACCTAGATGCCCCTCAACTGAAGAGTGGATAGAGAAAATGTGGTACATTTACACAATGGAGTACTATTCAGCAGAAAAAAACAATGGAATCCTGAAATTTGCAGGCAAATGGATGGCACTAGAAGAAAGCATCCTGAGTGAGATAGCCCAGTCACAAAAAGACACATATGGTATATACTCGCTCATATATGGATTTTAGACATAGATCTGGGGAGTGCCAGCCTACAGTTGCATGGCCAGAGAGTCTGGGAAACAGAACCTTCATCCAGTGGCTGATGGAAGCAGACGCAGACTCCCACAGCTAAACACTGAGCTGAACTCAAGGAACCCAGTGACAGAGAGGGAGGACTGATGAGCAAAGGGGTTAAGGCTGGGCTGGCTTAACTTCCAGAAACAGCTGACCTGACAAGGGATAGCTCTTGAATCCTAGTCTGATGACTGGGAATCCAGCATGTGACTGATCAAGACCCCCTGAATGTGGATGTCAATGAGGAGGCCTAGGTAATCTATTGAGCCTTGGGTCAGTATTTATCCCTGCCATACAAATGGACTTTGGGTGGCCATGCAACAATGAGATATGTACTCTCAGCCTGGACTCTTGGAGAAGGGTCTAGGCCCTACTCTGGATGAAATACAGACTATGGACACCCTCATGGAGGTCCTTACTCTCCCTGGGGAAATGAGGGTTTTGGGGGGTTGGTGGGAGGGCATGGGAGGAGGGGAAGGAAAGGGAGAGGGACCTGTGATTAACATGTGAAGCTACCTTGTTTCTAATTTAAATTTAAATTTAAAAATAAAAATTTAAAAATCGTACTTTCTGTACTTCCATAAAGATTAATTAATTTAAACAAAAAGGAAAAGGCAAATGTTGCACTTTAAAACTGACAAGAGTCTACTCCAAGAATATTTACAAAGACAATAAATATAAAGACAATAGCAAGATAGTGGTATTTTAGAGATATATAAGTCAAAACTACAATGGATACCACCTTATAAATCCATTTGACTATAATAAGAAAGACATATGAGTGTCTGATTTGACTTCCTGTTGCCTGAAAGATGTAGGACTCCCAACTACTTTTTTAATACCATATCTGCCTGCATGTTGCCCTGCTCCCCACCATGCACCTTTTCATGATGACAATGGACTGAAACTCAGACTAAACCCTAAACAATACAAGTGGCTACTTGATTTCACAACCCCAGCTAATCTCTCAGAGGATAACTTCCACTGGTGTGAGCCATTTTAAGGAGTAATCTTGAATGTCTGGTTCAACTGAGGTTGCAATCATTGACATCCTGCTAGTGTGTGAACACACCCCTGGATCAGGCAGCCAGCTGAGCTATCCAAGGCCCATGAAGAAGGTGTTAAGATGGCAGAGAATTGACAAGACAGATACTGCTTGGACAGTGCAATGCCTAGTTACAGCCATCAGGACAACAGCAGCCACAGGCAAGCGTATACTAATACATACACACCAAGGAAGATTTTCTGTTCTTAAGGCCCTACACCTGGACCTCAATATCATTCCAGAGTTTTGAATCCTGAGGTGAAGTGAAGGAGACGTTGGAGTGCAACCAGAGAGCACCGTTAGGATTCCAAGCAGCCAAGGAGGAGAAAGTTAAGAATGTGATTTATACAAATTGTGGAGAGGGACAGCAAGGCATGAACTCTACTAAGTTGATGATTTTGTTTTAACTCTTTAAGCAAAAGGAGGGGAAAACTACTATTTAAACAGGGATAGGGGAGACTAGCTCAGGTGTAGGGAGATGGCGGGTATCAACTGGAAATGACCAACACCAGACTGGTACTTAACAAATGGCAGCTTCAGAAGGATCAACCTCACAGGCCACGTGCTCAAATGTCACAGAGTAACAAGAACTGCAGTTGTAGCAATCCTGTCCCCATATTCTGAAACGTAAGTTGTTAGAAACAGAGCTCTTAAGTAGAATCAAAAGTACTTACAAGGGAGGGGACAATTTCCCTCTCAGACTGATACTTCAAAAGGGAGACAGCTCCATTATGAACTGTATGTACCTTGTCAAATCAGTAGCAATGGGACATGCAGGAGGAACACCCAAGGTAGCTACAAACTGGTCACCTTCAAATTGATTGCTATGGTGTCGGTGTATATGAACTGTACATATTAGCCAGGTACACATATTAGTATTTAATATATAAAAAATAAAGTGCTTTCTAAGAGTCCTCTAGGCAGAGACATTATAAAACATTTCACAAAACTGCAAAACAAAATTGGTGCAATCAAAAAAGCACAACCAACATATGTGAAAACAGTCAAACACATAATGTACAATCTGGTGTTCTAGGACAAACATCTGTCATATACATGGTATATACATATATACTCTTTCACTCAATAAAAAAAGACATACAATAACAAGGGTTAACCAAAGCATGGAGAAATCAAGGCCTGAATATACTGCTAAGATAGAATATAATAAGGACGAGATGAACTATAATTCTTCAGTGCCTCAAGAAGTTAAACATAGAGCTTCAGCCAGATGGTGTTGGCACACACCTTTAATCTCAGCATTCAGGAGGTAGAAGCATGCAGGCCAGCCTTGTCTATAGAGCAAGTTCCAAATCAGCTAAGACTGTTACACAGAGAAAAACCAAAACAAACAAACAAACAAACAAAAAACCAAACAATCCATGTTGCTGCCACATAAACTAGCATTTTCACGCATAGAAATATACTCAAGAGAATGGAAAATGTGTTTACATACAAACTTGTCCAATAATCCTTATGGCACCATTGCTCACCATAGCCAAAAAATGTGAGGTATTCCAAAGACCAGCTGCTAAAGAATGAATAATATAGATGTTTGTATAATAGAACATCATTCAGACACACACATACAAAAATAATAATAATGAATTGGTTTGTGTTGCAGCATGAATAAGCCTAAAAACCTCTGCAATAAACCTTACCCAGAAAACACCACACCATATGTCCCCACCTATATGTACTATGCAGAAAGACACAAATATAAATTCCTACTTGCCAGAAAACCCAAAGAGAGGAATGGGGGGTGACTGTACATGGTCACAGAGTTTCTTTAGGGCAGTGGTCCTAAAAAAGTTGTCCTAAAGAACTGCTTCTCAACCTTCCTAACACTGTGACCCTTTAACATGGTTCCTCATGTTGTGATCTCTCCAACCATAAAGTTATTTTCATTACAACTTCATAACTACAATTTTGCTACTGTTATGAGTTGTAATGTAAATATCTGTGTTTTCTGATGGTCTTATGCAACCCCTGTGAAAGAGTTGTTCAATACCCCAAAGGGTTGAGACCCAAAGGTTGAGAACCACTGCTTTAAAGAATAGTTAAAATGTTTCATATTGAATTTTAATAATGATACAACAATAAAGATAAACTGACAACCACTGGACTGTATGCTTAAGAGAGTGAGCTGGGTGGTACATAATTCATATAACTATAGAATGATTTCAGGTCATAACAAATATGTTAACATAAACATGATAATTGACTTTCTAAACAATTTGAAAGAAGAGATAGTACAACATGATGTATCTGGAGTCAGTAAAAGAAGAAGAGAAAAAATTCTAAGTAGGGCAGGCAGAGATAATGCATGTGTTTAGTCCCAGCACTCCGGAGGCAAAGGCAGACAGATCTCCGTGTTTGAGGCCAGCCTGATCTACAGAGTAAGTTCCAAGACAACCAGAGTGAAAACCTGTCTCAGGAAACAGCAACAACAACAACAAAATCTTAAGTAGAAAGAACAGTAAGTAAATTGCTGAGTTGGACTAATGTATCAGCAGTGATAATAGATTAGATATTGTCAATTTGTGGCTGTGTCAGGAGCTTGTATTTGATTTTAATAGCCTGGGAATTAAGAATGGGTTTTAGAAAGGCTACTGATAAGAAACAGGAAGAGGCAGGGGGAAGTAGACATCAAAATCTTGGCCTTCAGAATTTAAAGCATACACAGCTAAGCCAAGAATAGAAAGTTTGACAATATTTGAGAATCTATGCTTGGAAGTTCAAAACAAGTTTCTAAGTTCAAAACAAACTATAATACAGCAACAAAACTAAAATGGCCATTGTCACACGTCATCTTCACACTTCAGAAAGCACTGAGAGTTACTCTCCCAAGAGTCCTTTGCACTGTCTATTTTAAATTAAGGGGTTGTTGTGAGTGAAGCTGTCAGAAGAGAAATCCATTTCTTATGGGCTTCAACCTTGTCTGGACTGTGCTTTTGGATGGCTCAGGCTTGTAGGCCAGGTACGAGTTTGCTAGACTTCAAGGAACTGGAGTTATCTCTAGAGGACTTATGGAGACTATCATGATGCTGCTTTAGCTAATATCCCAAGGGTTCTACTCTTTTCCTGTACCTCTCTTGTTTGCCACAGCTTATTCCTTCACCTCATGTCAGATGTCTGTAAAACTCTTTACATTTATGCCAGGCATTGCTGTCACTTCTACCTGTTGTATCATGTCTAGCAAGTCAAGATGTAGAAGTGGCACCACTTTCATGAAATATCTAAAAACAAGGAATGTGTTGTCCACTTTTTAAAAATCCTGATGATGCTACATCAGAGAAGGAGAAAATAATTATTCTATCTACTTCTTTCTTTAATGTATTTACATTTTCAGATAGTTCTCAAAGACCAATATACTCAAGAAATCATGTGCATATCAAGGAGTCACAATAACCTCTGATTGCAGAGTAGAGAAAGATGGAGAGTAGATCCAGAAGGGAAGTCAAAGGCAACAGCTCAGATATCAACTAGAAGAGATTCCAAAACTGTAAGTAAAGATATAAACATAAGCGTAAAAGCATTAAAGAAAAGTAAATATGCCATCAATCAGAATATACCAGTTCAGTCAATACCTGGATGAAAAAAATATATACAGTAGAGAAGAATGAGTCAAAACTCATGAATAGAAATTCACATATCAAAGAATCAGAAACTGCTAATCCAATGCATTATTACTTCATTCTCATGGGAAAAACCTAAATCAAAACAATAATTTATCAGTGTTATTACTGTCTCTACAATTTAGCAGTGATATAAAAAGGTAGCAATATTAACCTTGATCATTTGAAATACATGCAAAAAATGCAAACCAGGTGTATAAAATGACAATTGGCTTGAGTTTTCTATTGTGCCTCCACTTCAAATGGTATGTTGACAATAAAGTATATAATGTACAAGGACTAAAAAGTGAGTAGTAAGATGTAAAGATTTTAAAAGCTAATAATCTCATTATTAATATTTTTACTCAACTTTAGAGAAATTATTTAGAAATAACTTCAATGATGAAAATACATATTTTCTAAATTACAGACAAAATTTGAAACTACTGAGTTTCACTTTATCTTTAATTTCACTTATAAAGAAAAAACAAAAAATTGCTTAATTCTGTGGTTTGTCATTTATTTGTTTTCTGTTGCTGGAGAGTGAACCTGGACCTCACACAGGCTGAACAGACACTCTACTTTTGCGTTACACTCTAGTATTGTAGTTATGTCTGTAAACATTTTTTATTTTTTTTCTTTGTGGCTATCGACCAAAAAATAATGGGATACGGTACAACACTTTATAAGTATATATAACATACTTTGAATACACCAAGCCCCCATGACATTCTCTCATTCTCTCTCCACTCCTGCTGGTACCATTTCCCTTCCAAAATAGTCCATTTCCAACTGGTGTGCTTCTGTTTTTATTTCAGATTTCATATACTATAGAAAATACATAATAACATTCCAAATCAGAGTATTTATATGTGATGATTCAATTGTATGTTCTTATAATTTACATATCTCAATGAACACTATTTAAAGATAGGCAAGCATGAAAATATATGGAGAAGTGAAGAAATGAAGGAAGAAACAAGTGGGGAAGGTAGGAATTTATGGAATAATATGTAATGAATTTTGAAAAAAAATCTACATAGTAATGTTTTAATAATTTATTTATTAGTTTGTTTATTGTTTCCAATGACAATCACCTCAGGTTTTTTACACAAACAATAAAAGCATTCTAAAAGTAATGAAACATATATGTCAACAATAAAATAATTACAAAATTTACAATTTGATAAGAATATTTAAAATTTGGGTTTTTTTGCCAAAATCAAATGAATAAACATTTAAAATTGGCAAAGCTTATAAAATGAGGTACAAGGATGTCTTGCTAACAGCAATGGAAATTCTTATAATTTTATTATAAAAAATACAATCTGGTAAAAAGACTCTAGTAGCAAACAGATGTCTCAATCCTTGTTTCTATAAACCCACTTTTAACAGATTCCTCCATGGGAACATTATAGTGAAGGAAGTATCTCTCAATGATTGGCAATCATTACAGTAAAGCAGTTGGTAACTTTTGAGATTTATGATTAGGGATAGGCATGGGAAACTGTTCTCAAAGCATTTTCTCTGGGTGGGTCTGGCTATTGTTAAATGTCTTCTTACTTCTTGTGACCCCAAGATTTCAAGGAAAATAATGTACATTGTTTAGTTTGGGTATTATTGTGTCTGTTAGTCCAAGTATAATGAGATATTGCTTCCTAGAAAGTGATGCTAAGTACATAGCTAGTTTACTTAATTTACATATAAAATGATTTTAGTGTTAACTATTTCTTATTCTATTAAAATTTTTTTGTTTACATGAAAAAGTGATGGCATTTAATAAGGGACCATATTTAAATAGCTATTACTTGAATGTTCAGGACCATTGACTAAAATATTCAAAGCACAGCCATATTTAGTTGACTTCACAAAGAACAGAATGTTTTGTTTTCACTAACTCTAGATGTTCAAAGACAGAAATTTCCATGTTGATACAGTTCAATGTGCATAGCCTACTTTGTGTCCCAATTCTGTCTGGACTTGGTATTTTTCCTCCTCATCATTCCCTTGTTATAAGGGGGAAGATATATTGAAGAATATTCTTTTGCATTCTTTTAGTGGAATATGATTTTTGTCTGAATACTTATTTTCAATTGATTGACTATTTAAACTGAAAGGTCCAAAGACTGTTGGAGGCTTGTCAGTAGGAGAAGTGATCTAGGAGAGGTTCCTATTGACCCAAGCACAGAGAACGTACCTATAACTCAGATACGAATCTGAGAGAATTTTCTAACATGCATAAATATAAAAATTGAAAATTTGATGACCAATGAGGCATTTACATGAATTCAAAATAACTCTCTCAAAATATTTCTTTATTGAAAAGGTAAACCAGAATCTTCTGAGCATTAGTGTGGGATTGTTATGTAAATATATCCATTGAGGTTGGGCTCCATAACTGCATTTTTATTGGTTGTGGTTTTTTTGTAATGGTCTCTGGCTTTTGCAAAAGGAAGTTTCCTTGATGAGGGGTGAGTAGAGCTACATTTAGCAGTAGAACAAATCCCTTGCACCTAAGGCTTATGTTATATTGTAGAAGAGGAGATAGAAAGATTGTAAGAGTCAGAGAATCAAGGAATTGGTGATGACACTGTCTCCTAGTAATACCAGAAACAAGATCCATAAAGTCCTGCCAACCTGACAGACTAAACATGTGCTGAAAAAGAGAACAGCAGTAGACATGCCAAAATGGATGGGAGTGTGGGGGAAGAAACTATCAATTTTCACCCCTACAGAAAGAACTACAGGTAGCTAAGGAATACTAAGAGTGGGAGAAATAATCTTACCTAAGGAAGTACATAGCAATTGGTTATCTAATAAAAAATAGTCAGCACTGAAAATATACATACAAGTAACATTATACAGACTGAGAAAGTTATATTTAGGAATAAATGTGTATATACATGTACATATATACATGCAACAACAATTATTGGCAAAATGAAGCCTCAAGTATGGAAAAACAAACAAGAAAGGATATGGGATGTTTTGCAGAAAGAAAAGGTAGGAGTAATATAATTAAATATATTATCAATAAAAGACATTAGAAAGTGAAATAGTGAAATAATATAACTCTACAATGAATAAAGATAGCAGAATCCATATTAAACAAATGATCAAAGTTATCATCAGAACTCATGAGAAAAATGAAATCCCATGTGATGAGTTAGAAATGAGAGGAGAACACAGCATTAGCCCCTGTTGGTTTTGTTTTCTATGGTCTCTTGGTAATCACTTGAAATATCTTGGTCATTTCTCCAAAAATTTCAGAATAACTTTTGTTATTACTTATTAAATTTATTCTTTGACAATTCTATTCATGTATATAACTCATGCTGCTCATACTCCCACCCTCCTTTAAGAAATAACTTCAATTAAATTTATTCTTTGACAATTTCATACTTGTATATAATGAATTCTTAATACTTGAACCTCCCCCAGTGTTTTCTTATTTCCCTCCCATCCCTCTCAACTCCTTTCTCTGGTTAATACAGGTTTCTTTCTCTTATTCACAGTTTTAACCAGTTTAACCAGAACCATCTGTGTGACCATGGATTTGGGACTATCTCCTTCAATAGCTGCATCCCATTCCACTTATGTGAAGACTAGTCATCTTTGCTTTGGTGAACAGGTTTAACTATCCCTCAGGTTCCTTTTTTATATTTTATAACCTTTTATTTAAATGAAAAACAATCTTATTTTATATATCAATCCGAGTTCCCTCTCTTGCATCCTTCCAAGCTCCCCAACAACCCCCCCCCCATCTCTCCCCGCAACTACTCCCAGGGAGGGTGAGACCTTCCATGGGGATCATCAAAGTCTGTCACTTCGTTTGGGGCATGGCCTAGGCCCTCTCCCACATATCTATGCTGAGAGAGTATCCCTCCATAGGGAACTGTAGGGAGAAAACTATGAAACCATAGCACTGACCATCTCCGTTTGGGTGTGTTCACAGGTACAGAGAACATACAGGGGATAAAAGAGCTAGGGGAAGGAGACTCTCTCTTTGGGTTCTGGTTTCAGCTTGGAGAGCAGTGTATAGACATTTGGTTCTCAGCTTTCTTGGCTTCTCACATAAGTGATTTCTCCCTTAATACAATGTCATAGGACATCCATATTTTGTGTAGCTTAATATTTGAGCATTAGGGAATGGACTCCCAAAGTCCATTCTTACACTAGGGATAAATACTGGTTCCACTCAGAGACCCCATAGACTGCCCAGGTGTCCTAACTGACATCCACGTTCAGTAGGACTAGTTTGGTCCTATTCTGGTTCCCCAGCGGTCAGACTGGTGTCTATGAGCTCCTATTTGCCCAGATCAGATGTTTCTGTGGGTTTCCCCAGCATGGTCTTGACCCTTTTGCTTATCACTCCTTCCTCTCTACAACTGGATTCCAGGAGTTCAGAAGCTTAGCTGAGGATCTCTGCTTCTGCTTCCATCAGCTACTGGGTGAAGGCTCTATGATGGCATTTAAGGTAGTCATCTACCACATTATAGGGGAAGGGCATTTAAGCTAGCCTCTCCACTATTGCTTAGATTCTTAGTTGGGGTCATCCTAATGGATCCCTGGACATTTCCCTAGTGCCAGATTTCTCTTTACACCTATAATGGCTCCGTCCGTTAAGGTATCTCTTTTCTTGCTCTCTTTCTTCATTCTTCCCCAGATTAAATCTTCCTGATCCCTCATGTTCTCCTCCCTGCTCCTCTTCTTCCCTCCTCTTTCTCCTACCTACCTCCACCCCATGTACCCTTGTTCTTTTCCCCTTCTCTGGGGGACCAAGTATGTCTCTCTTAGGGTATTCCTTGTTTCCTAGCTTCTCTGGAGGTGGGGATTGTAGGCTGGTAATCTTTGCTGTATGTCTAATATTCATATATGAGTGAGTACATACCATGTTTATGTTTCTGTGTTTGGGTTACCTCACTCAGGATGGTTTTTTCTAGTTTCATCCATTTGCTTTGAATTTCAAGATTTCATTGTTTTGTTTTCAGGTGAGTAGTACTCTATTATGTAAATGTACCACATTTTCTTTATCCATTCTTTGGTTGAGGGGCATTCAGTTCTTAATCTCCTAGCTAGTGTATACTAGTGTATGAATATTCTGGAATAGTTTCTGCACAGGATATATCTTTTGAGTTTTAGGCTTGTTAGAACCCTTTGGAAGTCCCCATTCAAAATGATCTCTACTCACACTGGTCACTTGCTTGACAATCCCTGACAGGATTTCTTCCTTCCTGTAATCTCTTCCAACTCATTGCTTTTGGATCTCTTCCCAAATAAATTGTATATATTCATGTCTCTGTCTCAAGGTCTGATTTGGATAACTAAAGCAAAGGACAAAGATATTTAGCTTAATTAATTTGAACAGGGTAGAGAACACACTACTTCCATATGTGAATCCACATATATTTAATTTAAAAAATATTATTTTATTTTTATGTCTTACGAGGGTTTTCCCTGCATATAGTCTGTGAACCACTTGTATGTCTGATGCCCTCAGAGGCCAAGAGAGTGCACTAGAGCATCATGGATGGGTGTTATAGACAGTTGTGAGCTGTGAAGTGGATGCTGGAAACCAAACCTCAATCTGTTGAAGGAGCAACCAGTGTCTTTAAGCACTTAGCCATCTCTCTAGGACAACCATAAAAACTTGAAGCATTGTTTTAGAAAGAGTTCTCTCTGATCTTTTATTTTTAATCAGAAGATTTTTTCCTGTCTGTGCTCAGTTCTAAAAATGAATGTGATAATAATAAATTATTGGTTCTTTTAAATAAATTTGGAATGGTGTAGAAAGCATTTTGAATACCTCTGTATATTCTGTAACATTAATTACATCCATTCAATCATTTGCATGGATGAATGACCCTAGTTACTATGGGTGAAAAAGAAAAAAAGATTATTGTTCTTTCAAGGTCTGTGAAAAATTGTGCCAGAATTTTGATAGGGATTGCACTGAATCTGTAGACTGCTTTTGGCAATATTGCCATTTTTATTATGTTGATCCTACCATTTTCTGGTATCCTCTTTGATTTCTTTCTTTAAAGACTCAATGTTCTTGATATACAGGTCTTTCACTTCTTTTGGTTAACATTATCCCCAGATATTTGATGCTGTTTATGGCTATTGTAAAGGGTGATGTTTCTCTGATTTCTTTCTCAGCCACTTTATCATCTGTATATAATAGGGCCACTGATTTTTTTGAGTTAACCTTGTATCCTGCCACTTTGCTGAAGGTATTTATCAGCTCTAGGAGTTCCCTTGCGGAGTTTTTCGGGTCACTTATGTAAACTATCATTATCTTCTGCAAATAGTGAATGATTGACTTCTTTATTTCCTATTTGTATCCCCTTGATCTCCTTTTGTTTTCTTATTGTTCTAGCTAGAACTTCAAGTACAATATTACAGAGATATGGAGAGAGTGGACAGCATTGTCTTGTTCCTGATTTTAGAGGAATTGCGTTGAGTTTGATGTTAGCTGTTGGTTTACTATATATTGCTTTTACTATGTTCAGGTATGTTCCTGTTATCCCTGATCTCTCAAGGACCTTTATCATGAAGGGTGCTGGATTTTGTCAAAGGATTTTTCGGCATCTAGTGAGATGATCATGTGGTTTTTCTTTTGCAGTTGGTTTATATGGTAGATTACATTGATAGATTTTCTAATGTTGAACGATCACTGCATTCCTGGAATGAAGCCTACTTGATAATGGTGGAAGATTTTTCTGATGTGTTCTTGAATATGATTTGCTAGTATTTTATTGAGTATTTTTGCATTGATATTCATGAGGGAATTGGTCTATAGTTCTCTTTCTTAGTTGTGTCTTTGTGTGGCTTGGATACCAAGGTAATTGTAGCCTCGTAAAAAGAGTTTGGCAGTGAGCCTCCCGCTTCTATTGTGTGGAATACTTTGAGAAAGGATAGCCAAAACAACCCTATACAATAAAGGAACTTCAGGAGGCATCACCATACCTGATTTCAAGCTCTATTGTAGAGGAATAGTCCTGAAAACAGCTTGGTATTGGCACAAAAAAATAGACAGGTAGACCAATGGAACCAAATTGAAAACCCTGATTTTAACCCATACACCTATGACACTTGATTTTTGACAAAGAAGCTAAAACTATACAATGGAAAAAAGAAAGCATGTTCAACAATGGTGCTGGCATAACTGGGTATTGGTATGCAGAAGACTGCAGATAGATCCGTGTCTATCACCTTGCACAAAACTTAAGTCCAAATGAATCAAAGACCTCAACATAAATCCAACCACACTGAAACTCTTAGAAGAGAAATGAGAGATACTCTTCAATAAGTTGGTATAGGATACTGCTTCCTGAACATAACACCAGTGGCACAGACACTGAGATCGACAATTAACAAATGGGACCTCCTGAAACTAAGAAGCTTCTGTAAAGTAAAGGACACAGTCAACAAGACAAAAAGGCAGCACACAGAATGGGAAAAGATATTCATTAATCCCACATCTGACAGAGGGATGATCTCCAAAATTTACAAAGAACTCAAGAAGCAAGTCTCCAAAACACCAAAGGATCCAATTAAAAGGTGGGGTACAGAACTAAATAGAGAATTCTCAATAAAGGAGGCTAAAATGGCCAAGAGACACTTAAGAAAGTGCTCAATATCCTTAGCCATTAGGGAAATGCAAATCAAAACAACTTTGAGACACCATCTTACTCCTGTCAGAATGGCTAAAATAAAAAACACCAACGACATTTTATGCTGGAGTGGATATGGAGAGAGGGGAACACTCCTCCACTGCTGCTGGGAGTGCCAACTCATACACCCACTTTGGAAATCAGTATGGAGATTCCTCAGGAAAATGGGAATCGATCTACCACAAGACCCAGCAATTCCACTCTTAGGCTTATATCCAAAAGATGCAAATTCATACAACAAGGACATCTGCTCCACTATGTTCATAGCAGCATTACTTGTAGTAGCCAGAACCTGGAAGCAACCTAGATGCCCCTCAACTGGAGTGGATAAATAAAATGTGACACATTTACACAATGGAGTACTACTCAGCAGAAAAAAACAATGAAATCTTGAAATTCACAGGTCAATGGATGGCACTAAAAGAAACCATCCCGAGTGAGGTAACCCAGTCACAAAAAGACAGACATGGTATGTACCCACTCATATATGGATTTTAGACATGGATCAGTATAGTGCCAGTCTTCACTTCCACTGATAGAGAGTCTGGGAAACATCAAAGAACCTAAGAGAGATATGCATGGTACCCCAGAGAGAGCAATGAAGCAAGATCTTCTGAACAGATTGGGCACACAGCGAGGGGGGGTGGGAGTTGGGAAGAAGAGAGGTGAGAAGAGGAAGAGAGAGTAGGTCATGGGGGAACAGGAAGGTTGAGTGGGGGTAGAATAGGGGGAAAAGGGGGCCATAGGTTAGAAGATAGATCTGGCACCAGTGAGACCTCTAGTCTAAAGGGATGACACCAACTGGCAAGCTAAGCAATAGTGGAGAGACCACCTTAAATTCCCATTCCTGATAATGAACTTGATGTCTATAGTCATCCTAGAACCTTCATTCAGTGACTGATGGAAGCAGAGGCAAATACCCACAGTTAAACACTGAACTGAACCCATGGAACCCAGTGACAGAGAGAGAGGAATGATGAGCAAATTGGCAAAGAATAGGCTGGCAAAACCAGCAGAGACAGCTGACCTGAACAAGGGGGAGCTCTTGTACCCCAGACCGACAGCTGGGAGGCCAGCATGGGACTGATCCAGACCCCCTGAATGTGAGAGTCAGTGAGGAGGCCTGGGCAACCTATGGGACCTTGGACAGTAGATCAGTGTTTATCCCTGGCATACAAACGGACTTCATTTGTCCATAACACAAAGAGGGATGCTTTCTCAGCCTGGAACTCTTAGGGGAGTGCCTGGACCCTGCCCTGAGTGAAATGACAGACTCTAGATATCCTGTATGTGGAAGGAAATGGGGATAGGGTGGGAGGCTGGGGGGGGAGATAGTGGGGGGTGTGGGAGCCTCGAGGAGAGGGAAAGGGAACTGGGATTGACATGTGAAGCAAGCTATTTAAAATTAAAGTAACAAAAAATAGAATTCTAAATCAAAGCCAAAATTCAATGTCAAACATTCAAATAAATTGAAAACATTTTTAGGTTTAAGGACTCTTTCTCCACTGAGTTAGTCTGAAACTATGTTTTTTTTGTAAGAACACACACACACACACACACTCTAAGGAGTAAGTGACTGTCACTGAGTTTCATGCACTTTCAGTTTGGCTGAATCTCTCTCTAGGATCTCAATAAACGAAAAACATTAAAGAGAAAAGTAAACAGAGCTGAGGAGATGGGCAGGTACAAGCTGTTGTATTATGAGCTCTCAGGTGCAAGTGTGAATGGGGTTGCACTTGGAGGAAGGGAAAAAAGGGATGCATTCATTCATCATTCCTCCTGGGGGGGCAGAGAGAGTGAGGGGTCTGTCCTGTCGAGAGAATGAATCAGAATTCCTTCTCACTAAAGATTAATCATGCCAAAGGGCAGGACTGAAAAATGCCCTCCTCTCTTTATTCAAATCTCTTCCTTCTGCCCAGGTCCCACATGGCTGTATTTTCATACACTGAGATATTGGTAGGGCAGAGCCGCTGAACGCTTTGTGATATCTGGGAGATGAAACATTCCATGCAGAAACAGAACAACCAACTGCGCTTAGTCCAGCACAAAAACCTGAAGAGGTGTCTAGTTGAGTGGCCTAAAAAGGGCCAGGAAACAACATGAATTTGAGTAGAATCCCACAATTAATTTCTGCACTGACCTAATGATACATAATTTGTTAATGGTACAGCCAGAGTAGGTATTTTCCATGATGTTGTGGATTTCAAGCATTTGGCATTTCCCAGTGTTTGTGCATGCTTGGATGAGTGCTTTAAAAGCTAAGGATGCAGTCAAATGCAAGCCTTTCTTACAGCCCATTATTAAATCTGTGGCCATTTAAACAGAAAATGAGACATCGTGGTATGGTTAACAACACACATTTCCCCAGAACATTGGGTTTGGAGTTAGGCATTGGCAGTCAAAGGAGAGCATTAGGCCATGTTACAAAAATCATGTTGCCTAATTTGGACAATTTAAGGAAAAGAAAGAAGGCAAAATTATTAGCATAAAACCAAATCACAGAATCTTTTGTCTAAGAAGAAATACTTATTTCCTCATAGATGCTAAAAATGTTAAGTATACATTTTTAAACAAATGTGTTCTAGTTTCATTTACTGATAGTTCCCAAATCATTTTTACTAATTTTAGTAAAGAAGAAATTATAGCTATTTTCATAAGCTTGTAATTGAGGAATTTCAGAAGGATTAGTTATTTAGAATAATAATGATTTATCAGTGTAATTATACCTTTATTTTCATAATAGTGGATTACTCTTCAGACAAGATTTGTCTTAGATGTTATCACTAATTTTTTCACTGACTGTGATTTCCAAGCAAACACTGTGTAAACAAAGATACTTAACCACTTGGTAACCGACTTTCTTACATGAAAACGTAAGAGAGTGAAGAGAATTGATGTCAACCCTGCCTACTGATGATGTAATGCTTCTATAATACAAAAACAAAAAAAGATATAAAGGTATAAAAAGATTGAATGAATCAAACTGGATGCATGTCTCTTCTTCCTTGTCATGCCCACTAAAGATGACATGTTTTTCTAGAGCTATAGAAACCTAGTTCTTCACCATCAGACTCATTTACATATTTTGTAGGACAAGAGATAGACACAGACAGAGACAGAGAGGGGAAAGGAGCTAATTTTTCAGGGAATCATGCACTCAGTGCATGAATTAAGGGAAGAGCTGCATATTAAAGTGAGAAGTATGTGTTTTCTGTCATGGAGAAAAGGATGATAAAGCAATAGAAGTGTTAAAATGACCATGTTCACACCCATTGACCTTGTTTTACTCCTGTACCTTATGGGTCTAATAGTACATCTAAGCTGTGGTGGCATATAGGAAAATGCAAGGAAAATGATGTAGGTATCTGTATCATCACAGTCCCTTGATCCAAGTATAACTGAAGTCAAAGTGACCAAATAGAAATAACAAAAGAGTGCCAAATAGCTGGGGAGAGTTGTGTGTAAATTACCACTACAAATACGATTTGTATATATGTGTATATTCAGTTCTACCCTAACTCTCCAATAATATCAATAGGATAATTTTTCAATTAAAAAATGACACAAGGCAAGTATTTTGGTTTATGGCATTGACTTGTAAACTCACTCACTTTGAGAGCAGACTGAAAGTTCAAAAGATTATATGGAACAGGTATTGAATATAATGAGAATAGAGTATTGGAGAGTTCATTCTTTGTTTTTTAACCTGAAAAAACATGATTTTTGGTGTTAAGTAGAGAAAAATATAAATTATTAGCTTGCAGAAGAAAGTCTTGCCTATATAGCACATATTACAGTCATGAAATTAACTTTTTCCTAACAGAATGACATGAAAACTATGTTAGTATCCATGTTAGCAGCTCAGAAATCAATATTACAAACCTAAGAAAAATCTCCAAAGTACCTCTCTGGATAGGAGAATTAAGTAAAGAAATAAATATTTTAAGGTGTATTTTTTTGCTAATTGACACAGTTAATTGCATCATAGGTGTACAATGAGCAATGACTACATGATGATAATCTACACATCTATGGCATCTAAACTCACCATCTTCTATGCTGGAAGGACTGCAGAGTATTCTGTTGTGTATATAATGGCTTTTCTTCATCCACTAATCCAATGTTGTTCCCAGAGACCAATTCAGTGTTTTGCCTAGCACTATGACTGATTCAGTAAGTAAGGGAAGTGTGTAGCAATAGAATAATTCCCTTTTGGGAGTAAGTATTCAATTGTAGAATTGCTGTATTACATGGTTCTTTTGTTTCTACTTTTGAGGAACATTTTTGTTTTTCTGTTTCCATATAATAGCTGTATCCATTTATGTTCCTTGCCTTCATTATATATATATATATATGTATATATACATATATATATTAAATAACAGCAGTTCTGAATGGAATATGGAATATGGTATTTTTTCATATTAATTTCTTTGAAAATTAGTGAGATTAAGTAGTTTTTTATGTTCTTGAATTTTTAGAAACTTATATCAAAGTCCTAAAACTATGAAACCACTTTTTAAAAGTCTACAGGAGAAATGCTTTGGGATGAGCACTTGTATTCAAGTCATTTAAAAAATTAATAAAAATAAAATTGCTCATTTTCCTCTTCCCTTTCCTCCCTGCAACCTGTTACATGGTCCTTCTCTCCAATCACTTCTGTCCATACCAATCCACTCCTATTCAAGTTCATAGACTCTTTCTCTTTATTATTGTTACATATAATATAATATATATGTATACACAATATATAGATACAAAGAAGTGCATAAATACTACCCATTGAGTCAGTTTAGTGTTGTTTGTATGTATATGATTTCATGGTAGTGAATAACCAATCAGGGATCTCACCGCTGATAAAGACTGCTGCTTTTTCTTCATTCAGCAGTCTTAGCTAGCTTTTATTCTCTAGGCTTGGGACCCTGTGAGATTTCCCCTTCACATGTTAGCCTGTCTATTGGTGTTTTCATTGTTTAGAACTTGTTCAGGCAGTTGAGGTTTCGTAAGTGTAGATTCTCTGTTGTTTCCAGGAAGCACAATCTCACAGCAGCCGTATACATTCCCTCCAGCTTTTATTATCTTCTTGACCCTTCTTCCAAAATGTTCTCTGAGCCTTAGATGCACCAGTTGTGTAATAGATGCATCTATTGGGTCTGGACACCTTAAGATCATTTGATTTCTGCATTTTTGACTAGTAGTTGTGTTCTGTAATTAATTCCTACTGCGGCAAAAAGATACTTCTTTGGTGAGGTATAAGAGGTGTATTTATTTGTGGGTATAAGTTTTAAAATATAGTTAGGAATTTTGTTCATCTACCTAAGTGACAAGAGTAAGCTCTCCTTTAAGATCCATGACTTTGCCAGCACTGGGTATTTGGGTAGATTTCCAATACCAAGTCTGATTTCCCTCTTGTTAAGCAATCCTTAAGTTCAATTAGCCAGATGTTGGTTACAGGCAAGATACAGTGATACTATCGCACCTTTAAGGATATCTTCCCCACTGGTCATTATTGTGGTTCATAGTCTGAGTATAACTATTTATCACTTCTGTCCCTTAGAAGCTTGCACAGCACCTTCTGATACTGTGAAAACTAAACCTCAAGGAGAAGAGGTTAGATGCAGCTCCAATCTGAGTCCTGCCTGAAGTGGGTGATGTTTTCAGAAGGAGGGAATTGCCTTCAACCTCTGGAAGGCAACTAGGGGCAATATGAGAACCTATATTGTTCTGGGTGTCACTTGTACATCCGTAATCAACAACTCAGAAAGAGACTCCTCATTCCTGACATTGGGGTTTAGTTAGTGTGTGCTTCTTGCAGGGCGCATTGTTGGCCCATGTGACATAACTTCCTTTAAGATGTGTGTTGTGCAATTTTAGCTAAACATAAGATGATTGCTTTAAAGCTCTTTGAAACATCACTAGTGTTGTTTACCCTAATCCCCCTTGACCTCTCTCTTCCCTCCCCAATTAAAGACCTCTCTGAGTTTCCCCCATCTCTCCCTTCTTGTCACCTATATCCTGCCAACTTTTTACATGACTCCAAAAGCACAGGTAACAAAAGAGAAAGAAATACATATTTTAAGAAGTTGTTTACATTATAATGCTATAATGAAAGAAAGCCATGCTTTGTAGAAAGCTATTAGGTTTACTATACCAGTTAACTAATTGATGCCATGTGGGTAATCTTATAAGACACCCAAAATGCATTCAAACAGACATATCCTTAACAGTTTTGTGATCTTTATGTGATGGAGTAAAGTAGCTTCCAAAATTTGTTGCAGATATTACAAAGTCATCCTTATTCCCTTGGTCCTTGTTTAGCAAAGCTCCTCCCTGGAATTCTAGAGAATTGTGTAAGCTTTGAAATTCAAGCCAAATGACCATCCTTTGTGGCTTCAGGGGAAATTGGGAATGGAATGGTTCTCCTTACTATAAAACCATCTTTATGACATCTTCTTACAGTTGTTAGAGAACTGAAGACTCCCACATCCTTTTCATCAGAGGCACCTCCTGCCTTGATTCCTGATTCCCATATGTGATTCCATGGAGGTACCTATTCCTGTATAGTTTTGCTTCTGGGAACTCACATTGCTCTTGATTGGACTGAGTTTATTGTTCTTCTTCAGTATGCCCCCATTGGTTTCCAGATGTCTTTTTTATGTTATAACCTAGGTATAGTCTAGGTAGTCCCATGACACCAGAATTTTTCATTGGCCATAACAATAAAAACAAATACACTATCTGAAAATCTGATGTTTAGTTGATCTCAAGAAAGCAGCTTTTTTACTTGAAATATTAGTAAATCCAAACCACAGAGAGGGAACCGACAAGTCAATATGATGGTGATCTATTGTTTATGATTTAATAAAACTTGCCTGAAGATCAGAAAAGCAAAGCAGCCAAACCACCAGAGAGCTCTCACCTCTGCTAATGCTTAGATCATAGGGGCAATCCACCAAACCACAAATTCCATCTCCAGACTGCACTGCTCCTCACCAAATCTCAGACTCCTAGACTTCCATGCTCTCCTCAACCTGGCTGTAGACTAATTGCCACATGAGACCCTTTGCTTCTTCCTTATATGCCTCTCTAGTGCTGGGATTAAAGGTGTGAACTCTGTTACTCATTTTGACTGATTCACTCTCAAGTAGTCCTAGGTGACCTTGAACTCAGAGAGATCCATTTGCCTCTGTCTCCTGAATCATGGGATTAAAGTGCCACCACAGCCCAGCTTCTATGGCTGTCTAGTGCAGCAAGATTTGCATTCTGATCTTTCAAGCAAGCTTTATTAAATCATAAATAATGTATTACCACAGATACAACTGCTGGATAAAAGATATATTTCTAAATAATGTCCTACAAACGTGAAATGAAGTTGGTTTTTATGGTTTGTTTAGCATTATACATGGTGTTGGATTGAAAGATATATATGCCATGAAATGAAATGCATAACTCAACAGATCTTCTTATGAAATATAAAATAAATCTTACTCCAGATAAATGATTTATTAGTCATACTTTGGTGGTAATTTTTCAAGTTTGACTATAAAGATAATCTTAATTTTTGACAAAATGCTTCTCTTGTTAACCTTCCTGAATTATAACAGTGTGCTCTTTTAGTTTATCCAAAATTATTTGACTTTTAACCTAAAGTCAGCAGAGCTTTGACAATGTGGTCAATATGGAATGTTAATTGAAAAGTGAACAAAAATGATGGTGTATCTTTATGACATTTTTAAACTGAACCCAACAAAATATAGAAAAAAACATATATGCAAATGATGATTTATTTGAGTTTGAATTTTCAGGACTTCTATTTCCTCCTCAAAGATTCTGTCTCAAAGCTTTTCTACAACATCATACTCTGTTTTCAGAATCAGATTCAGACAGGTGCATGTCACTTGCCTCTTTGTATCAAGATATCCTGATTTGAGTTCCTGTTATGCATTTCTTGTTGATGGCCCAGTTATTGTAGAGTTTGGAGATTAATTCATATTCACATTTTGCATCTCTATCTCCTTTTGCTTTTCACCAAGCATCATTTTTGCATTTACCACATAACATGTACTTTTTATTTTTTATTTCATTTTACATTCCAACCACAGTGCTCCCTCCCACCCCTCCTTCCACTCCCCCTCACCTTCTCCCACTCCCCTCACCTAATGCCTAGTCCACCTCCAGTCCATTCCTCACCAGTAAGGGCTCCCATGAGGAGACAACATAGTCTGGCACAATAGGTTGGGGCAGGACTAGGCCCCCCTCTCCCATGCCTTAAGACTGTGCTTGGTTTCCCACCATGGGGAGTGGGCTCCAACAAACTAGCTCATGTAACAGGTTTGTATTGTAGTCCTACTGCCAGAGGCCCCTCAGCTAGTCCAAGCTTCACAAATGACTTCCACACAAAAAGGGCCTAGTTTGGTACCCTGGAGTCTCCACAGTTGTAGGTCTAGAGTTTGTGAATTCCCAAGAGCTTGGTTCAGCTGTCTCTGTAGATTTCTCCATGATGATCTTGAACTCCCTTGATCATATGTTCCCTCCTCCCTCTCTTCGACTGGATTACAGAAGCTTTGCCTGGTGCTTAATTTTGGAACTCTGTGTCTGCTTCCATCAATTACTGGAAGAAGGCTCTGTGATGATAGTTTGGGTATTAAATCTGATTACAAAAGTAGGCCAGTTCAGACATCCTCTCTACTTTTGCAATGAGTCTTAACTGGGGTCCTCCTCGTGGATTCTTGGGAGTTACTACAGCATCAGGTTTCTCCCTAAGCCCATAGTTGCTCTTTCTATTAAGGTATCTTTTTTATTGCTCTTCCACTGCAACCCTTCCCATCTCGGCCATCTCATTCCCTCCTGCTCTCATCCCCCTTCCCTTCCCTCTACTTACCACCCCTCCCGCCCCCAGTTTGCCCCATATATCTCATGTAACTTCCCTTCCCAGGGTGATTCATGTCAAACCCACAAAGACAAACACAGTATGTATTCATGGGAGAATAGTGACTGACTTCAGGTTTTTATTACAGTGAAAAGATACCATGACCACAGCAACTCTTATAAAATAAAACATTTAATTGGGCGTCTTACAGTTTCAGAGGATTAGTCCTTTATCAACATGGTGGGACATGCCGGCATGCACGCAGGCAAGGTACTGAAGGAACTCAGTCAGAGTTCTGTATCTTGATGGGAGACATCAGGAAGTGAACTATGTCACTGGGCATAGCTTGAGCACAGGAGACCTCAAAGCTCACCCCCACAGTAAAACAATTCCTCCAACAAGGCCATTTCTACACTAGCAAATTCATACCTCTTAAAAGTACGACTCCCTATGGAGACCATTTTCTTACAAACCACCACATTCTATTCCGTGACCCCCAAAAACTTGTAGCCATATAATAATGCAAAAATATAGTTATTCCAATTTCCAAAGTCCCCATAGAATATCATAATCTCAACAATGTTTGAAAGTCCAAAGTCTGTTCTGAGAGTCACACAATCTTTTAACTGTAATTCTCTAAAAAAAAAAAGTAAAAAAGGAGATAACATACTTTCAACATTATAATTTCACAGATATATATTACTGTTGCAAAACATAGTGAAGGGAGCATAGTAAGGAAATATTCAACCAAAGGAGACCCAAAAAAAAGTGGGCAAACTCCAAACTCTACATCATCTCCAGATTTCCAAGTCCTTTAAACTTTGTTGAATAAAACATATTTCTTTCTCTTGGGCTGGTTACACTCCCTATTACGAGCTTTCTATGACAGGCAATCCATGACTCCAGCATCTCCAATATCTTGGGATTTCCAAGGGAATCCAGGCTTCTTTTTCACAACTTCACAGAATGGTCTCTTTAGCCCTCTGTTCAGGAACACCCCTGACACATGCCTGGCCACAGTGCTTTCTTTAAATGTGGAGCAAGAGTCCATAACCCCTTTCTTTTATCATTGATTAAAACAGAACCACATGGTCAAAGCTTCCAAGTTCTGCTGCTTGCTAGGTCTGGAACATGGTTCCCTTATTCAAGTACATCTTCACCAATTTTCTGATTTCAGTGGTTTTGTTCACTGTCTAAGCTTGGTTATCTTAAAACTGGATCTGTAGATCAGACTGACCTCAAAAGTAGAGATCTGCCTGCCTCTGTCTATGGAGTGCTAGTATTAAAGGTGTGAGCCACCACACCGGCTTTAAGCTTTTCTTCAATTCCCTTTTGATAATTGGAAACTTGGTTGGGTGGGATCTTGCTCTGAGGGCAGTTATGACTCCCTTTACTCCATTTCTGAATCTGTTTATCTCCTTGAACAAAGGACTTAGCTCGATTCCACATCCTGGTGCTCTTTTACTCTTCAAACTGTAAGTTTTGTGTTTTTCCTTTTTCATCTTGCTCCTTTTATTATATCTCTTCATTAGAGTTAACACTAATAACCACAAGACTGTCTATACTAGGCTATTTTTAGATTTCCTTCCAATAGAAATAACCCAAATCTCTTCACTTTAGCCTCAGATAAACTTTTTGGACAAGGGAAAGAAAATCAGCTACATTCTTCACCAAAATATCACAAGAATGATCTCTAGACAAAATTCTAAAATATTCTCCTCTGAAATCTCTAGAGCAAGTCCTTCACAGTTCAAATCATTGTCTATACCATTGTCTTCCATGCTCCATCTAGTATGACCCATTAAACCATACTTAAAGCATCCAATATCTTCCTAACTCAAAGTAATAAGTCCAAATTTCTCCAAATAAAAACCTGGCCAGGCCTATCTCAAAAATACCCTCATCCCTGGTACCAACTTACATTTTAGTTAGAGTTCTTGTTGCTGTGAAGGGACACTGTGACCTTGGCACTTATAAAGGAAAACACTTAATTGGAGTGGCTTAAGTTTTCAGAGGTTTAGTTCATTATCATCATGATGGGACATGGTAGAATGCAGGGAGACATGCTGCTGGAGAAAGAGCTGAGAGTTCTACATCCTGATCCTCAAGAAACAGGAAATGAACTATGTCACTGAATGTACCTTGAGATTAGGAGAATTCAAATCAACTACCACAGTGACACACTTCCTCCAACAAGACCATACTTACTCCAACAAAGCCCTACCTCCTAATAGTGCCACTCAACATGAGACCCATTTTATTTCAAACCACCACAGTTACTTTCATGAGGTATTGTGATACTGCAACGATAAACAGGACACTTATTGAATGTATAAGTAAGTATTTATTGTAGAAATTACTCACAAGAGAAAAACAAGCAACCCAGATGAGCCGAGTATTTTTCCTCCGCCGAACTGGAAGCCGGAAAGAGGGCAAAACGTTCTGCTAACAGTCTTTTATACCTTCCTCTGTACACGCCCCTAGCCATGCCCAAAAGTGGGCCTGGCTAATAACGTAGTTCACCGCCTACGTCTGTATACGTCTTTAGTCATGCCTAAAGTGGGTGTGGTTAGTGGTGCGGTAAACCGCTCTTTTATTATCTCATCTGTATGCGTCTGTAATATGCCACATGGCTAACGGTGGAACACTGTTTCCTCCTACAGTATTGTAACTACCATTAACATTTAGGAAAATGAAAAAATATCCAGGTGATTTTCATGTCCAAACAAGATGAACAGAAAATACAGCTTTAGTGAAAGGGATATCTTTATAGAGAGAGTCACTATGGGGTTAGGGAGAAACCTGGTGCTAGGAAAATTCCCAAAAATCCACATGGGTGATGCCAGATAAGACTCCCACCAATAGTGGAGAGGGTGTCCAAACTGGCCTCCCCCTGTAATCAGATTGGTGAATATTCCAACTATCATCATCAAGCCTTCATCTAGTAATTAAAGGAACCAGATGCAGAGATCCACAACCAAGGACCAGGGAAAGCTCTGAGAATATGGTCGAAGAGAGGGAGGAGGGAATATAAGAGCAAGGGAGGTCAAGATCATGATGGAGAGATCTAAGAGACAACTGAACCAAGCTCATGGAAACTCATGATAGGTTGAACAGCTGTGGCATCTCCATGGGACTGAACTAGGCTCTCTATTTGTGGGACTCTTGTGAAGCTTAGACTATCTGAGGGGCCACTGGCCGTAGGACCAGGGTCTGTCCTTGGTGCATGAGCTGGTATGTGATTTTTCCAGTTGATAGCAGATGCTTTTCCACTAGAGCCTCTGACTCCCTTGGTCACAGTTTTACCTAATTTCCTTGTACTAGATATGAAGTGAGTCTTACGTCCAATCAGAAAGCTGGTTTTATCCACAACTACTTCTGCCACTTTTGCATTGTTTTACCACTATTGTACTATGATGTACTGCCATGGCATGTAATACCTGGCATTTCTATCAGAAAATATGCCAATCCATAGCTGAGTAGAACTTTTATGTTCAACTCTCTCTAGCACCCTTAGTAACTACTTCTTACAGCACAGGAGCCTGCTCACAGAGAGGAGACACTCCCTATCCAGTCTTAGCTTTGCATCTCAAGTCCAGGAATCCAAGAGGCAATCTCCTCTGCAATAGAGTCTCAACATTCAGTTCTGGAAGAGCACAAGCAACAGTAGCAATAGCCTGTATTGTTTCACTGGTCTCCAGGGCCTCTGTGGGTAACCATCTCCTAGCACTGTGAGTCCCAATTATCCATCTATGGCTTCTAGGAGCATCTGGTTTTAGCTTTTGCGTGCTCTTTAACATTTACAAGCACAGGCTATTATAAACATTTCCCAATAACTTGTATCTTACCCTACCCTAAAGTTCTCAAGAATTCCATAGCAATGTTTGGCCTTTCCACCCTTTATCAATGAATTCTCGATTCTGGCTTCTTCAGGTGCATTTACATGTCTCTTAAATCAATCTCCAATTCTGCAAAACACTCAAATGTTAGTGCTATGCTGTCCACAAGCAGCAAAACTTTATGAAGAGGATGGACCCAACAATGATGCAAAATCCAGAGCTCTCATCATGAATAGATTGGACTGTGCGATAATCTTGACAAAGCACTTTGAAAATCTTTGTTCATGTGTTCCAACCAGTGCCAGTGCCAGGTGATCAAGAAAGTTGCAATTCAGGAGATACAGAGGTCAAACATAAGACATATCTAATACCACATGAGATTTTGTTTATTACAACTGAGAAGATTCTACATGTTACTATTAATCATTTCCTCTGCCGATCCATGTTAGGTACAGTACTATGGGTGGTGGTGGGAATAACTTAGTTAGATTTCCACAGTCCACAGTCATTCTCTCTGAGCTGTTCCACTGCCATAACCCAGAAGCTCTTCCATGGAGCCTTCTGATGAACTTCTTTGGGCTGCTGACACTGCTCATTCCTGCCCAGGGTCAAGTGGAATGATGTTCCTTTCTCTTCTTCTGTACCTGCAGCTCAGGCTGGTTCCCTGGTTTGGAGGGGCTCCAGATAGGCACTGTGGCTGGCGCTGGTGCTGTGGCCTCTCCATCTACTACACCTGACTGCTGGATGATGCCTTGGAGAGGTTAATCATCTCCATCCCTGTAATACTCTTTTCAAGAGAGAAAGATGTCCTGCTTTATCTGGGGGGATTATTGCCTACTCCTTTTCTAGGCTTAATCTTCTGCACCTGTTTATTTGTTTATTTTAAATCATGGATGCTTTCCATAACCTGATACTTGGACCTCCAAACCTTCCAGAAGCCCATTAGCACCAAATCTGCCTATCTGGCAGTGTTTTCCTGAGGAACTGTGGCTCAATACAAATCTTGCCACATTTGCCTTTGAGTAACCCAGACAGACCTCTTCTACTGCCCTGTCTCTGTTCTCTTCCAGTGTGTTGGCTATCCCACTTTACAGACTCTCTTTACATGCTGGTCTAAATAACTTACATCCCCTAATGACTGCCCTACTTCATGAAGATCCAGTTCCACTAAGGGGCTCAGCAGAGCTCCTGAAGCTCCATGCCAATCTCAGGGCCTCACTGAACCTAGTTCTTCTCTCTCTGGTGAATGGGGTCCTATTAGGCTCTGTGAGTTAGGCATCAATCATTGCTTCTCTCCTACCAGTTCTCTCAGCAGCCCATCCCACTTCAACTGTCCACCAGCCCCTGACATTCATGGAAACCCTACGTATATACCTTATTGCTCTCTGCAGAGGCAGCATGAGGTCTGTCTGAGAACAGGGAACAGCCTGCAGATGTTGGGAGGAATTGCATCAAGAAATAGGAAGCTATGATTTTCATACTTACCTGGGATTTAGTGGGTAAACTAGATAAAGGGGGATGGGAAACTGGGGTATTGACCTGTTTTGCTGGTATTGTTTTGGTTTGGTTTGGTTTTTAAGCTAAGGGACCAATGGGGAAAAGGGCCCAGACTAAAACAGTGCCTCGGCAACTCCTCACTAGAACCTCTGACCCTGATGTGCTACTTCCAGGGTTTGTAAAGTCTGCTCGAGATCTTCAGCCACTCTCAAAGCATCTCCATATTCCCAAGGTAGACCCCACCCATCAATAAGGTCTCTCTGTAACCCCTGGAAGAAGAGTGCCATCCTAGGATTTCCATCCCTGACAGCTCCTGTCAAAGTGGTAATGTATTAGTTCTACTTCTCTCTCGTCTCTATGCCCTGGTTGTCAATCCCACAAGCCCCATAGGGCTACAACAAACTTCCTACAAACCCCCACTTCAAAATTTCCATTGAGAAAAGCACCCCTAACTATTGTCATTTCACAAATTTGATAGAAACAAGACTGGTGATTGAAAAGAGTCAGTGCACATAATTACTTTTAACTAGTCAGTAACTTTACTGGCTCCTTTAAGAAAAATGGCACATTGATTCATTGATATTACCTGAAAAATTATTCCTCAGCTTGAGGGATACAAATCGGGTATGCTTAAGGTAAAATTTTCACAATTGCTATAATACAATGTAGATATGACTTTTTTTTACACTTCTTATAAAACTCATTTTCATTTTAAAGTTGTGAGTGTGTGTGTGTGTGTGTGTATGTTTATGGTGTCTGTGTTTATTTATGTATGTGAGCATGGGCATGCATAGAGGTCAGAGTACCACCTCTTCTGTCAATCCTCTCCTTCCCCTTTGCTTGAGAAAGGCTCTTTTACATTTTCTGTTGTTGTTACTTTGTTTTGATGCCTTTGCACAAGCTAGGCTAGTTGAGCTGCAGGCCTCTGGGTGTTGCATCCCCACCACACCCCTATCTCTCTGTAGAAGTGTTGAGATTGCAGATGGGAGCAGCGCATCTGGTTCTTTATGGGCTCTAGAGACTTAGGTTGACAGACTAAGTTCCAAGTGCTTTTACCCACTGAGCCATCTTGCTGACCCAGTGTAACTTTTTAAAATATGAGCTTTATTAGGGATTTGGATTGGGGGATTTTCACCCCCGTGATTTTCATATTTCGGGTAGTGAATGTACACAGTTTATACTTGCAAGATTTTAGAGTTCAGGGATTCTGGTACTTCAGAATAGTGACTTTCAGGATTGTGGCATTTTGTAGTGTGCTTTGGAGGGTGTGTAGTCCTTGTTCTGTGAATTCTTGTCACTCTTTGCCCCTTCACTCCTGTCATTATTCAAGGGTTTTGGAGTAAAGTGGCCATGGACTCAGAGTTGTAGATTTTTAATGAGATCAACCATAGATTTGGGCACCAGCTTGGCCACTTCTGAGTACCCATTTACTCTCAGCAAAGACCAATTTTGGGCCCCTCACATAGTGCCATTATCTGGGATGATTAGCTAGCTGCACGGTGATGTGCTGGTGATACTGGGCTCACTGCAGCACAGAGGGAAGAGCTTTGACCTTTCTAGAATAAACACTTCTTATTAATAAAGATTGATTTTTCGTATAAATAAAGCTTTGTCACAGCTATAATGCACTGGTTCATAACCACTGCCATTATAGTCCACATAGCATTGCTTCTGAGCAGGGAAGCTTCATGGCAAAAGAAGTGTTGGAAGGCCCAGTGATTTAAGTATGTTGTACAGCAACTTGAAACACCCTACTCTTTAGAAGTGACTCATTACAATATTAATGAGATAGTGATGCCTTACCAGACATATGAAATGTTCTTCAGGAAGTTGTGCATCTTCTGACTTAGTACCTAAGACACGGTGCTTGATCTCCCATTATAGAGTTTAAGCGATCAGGGAACAAATGGTGGCTATGGTCCCACTTCTTATTGCTTCCTAGACATACACCAGAAAAAGTTTTGCTTCCTATTTCTTTAGCCTTATGCTCAGCTGCACTAGGTCCACAGGAAGGAGGAATACTTCTACTAATAAATGCAGAAATAATTCCATTCTACTGGAAAATATGAGCATTGCATGAATATTTTGAGACACTGCTGCCTGTGAGTCAACCAGCAAAGATGTAAGTTACTGTGACAATTAGTGTGGTTGATGTTGACTATCAGGGGTGTAACTAGACTGGGCTGTACATTGGCAGCAGACTAACATACCTGGTATATTGCATGTCCCTGAGGGCATCTTACTGTAACCCTGCCTTGTGATTAAAGTCAATGGAAAACTCCAACAGTTCAATCCAGACCTTTCAGGAAGGAAGAATTGAGCCATCCAATCAGGTAAAGACACACCAGCAGCTAAGGTACTTGTTAAAGGCAAGGAGATTACATAATAAGTAGTGGAGGAAGGGAGTTATAAATACCAGCTACAGTCATGTGACTATATCCTGGGGTATCTCTTCCTTATAATTGTATAGATATGTTATACAAGAAAACAGTACTGAGGCTTTCATTTACCTCTTATTTTTTTCATGCAACCTAAGGTGTCTTGACTCATGTCACTGCACTTAAGTACTATTTACTTTTATCATAGTATTTAGGGTCTGTAATATCAAAAGTAAACACTGGTAAGAGTGAATATTCTGTCAAAGACTTCATCTCTTTTTCTGAGGAAGGTGTCAGCTCATTCTCAGTTGTGTGTAGTAGAGTTGTTTCATCTTTGGTGTGATTTAGAAGATGTATATGGACACAGAAGGTGAGGAGAAGTGAATATGTGATAGTTAACTATGTACAGCAACTTCTCTGGGTCATAGGATTCCCAGGTATTAGGGTGGGTGCATTATTATGCATGGTATGTCTATTTTGCCAGATTTCAAACCTACATGAAAACAATAACTTTTAAGCTACTGATTCCAGCAACCATCGCCTCGGTCACTACACAAGTGTTACAAATCTCTTTATGCACATGCAACTCCACCTGCTGCTTGATGTATTGATATAGTTAATTGATCATACCTGAACACTGGTTATTGCATATGTTTTAGAGATCAGCTGCTTATCACATTTCAAACATCACTGAATTGAAGTTGGATAGAGGTGAATTCTTTCCTTGGGATTTTGTAGAAAAAGTAATAATGTACTTGTATTTGAGAAGTGATTTGGAATTTCCTTCTGAAATTTAAATTTTCAGTCTACACACACACACACACACATACACAAACACAAGTGTACTTGTACACATAAATGCCAGTTTTCTGCACATGGGTAAGTCCAGTCACACACACACACACACACACACACAGAGAGAGAGAGAGAGAGAGAGAGAGAGAGAGAGAGAGAGAGAGAGAGAGAGAGAGAGAGAGGAAAGAAATTCTTTTTTTTTTTTGGTTTTTTTAAAAAGGGTTTCTCTGTGGCTTTGGAGGCTGTCCTGAAACTAGCTCTTATAGACCAGGCTGGTCTCAAACTCGCAGAGATCTGCCTGCATATGCCTCCTGAGTACTGAGATTAAAGTTGTATACTGCTGCCACCACCACCCAGCTCTATAAGAAAGAAATTCTACCCCAAGAATGGTATCCCTGCATTTGTTAATCATTACAAAAGCTCAATTCCCCCTTTAGGCTAAAACTTCTATTCACCAAAGCAGGTTAGTCTGGACCCTGCTCCAGAGAGTATATGGGCTATACAAATTGGACTTGTGTTTTGGGGTTCTTTGTCTTTCTTTGTTTCTTTGTTTGTTTGTTTCTTTTATTGTTTATTTATTTATTTGGGGGGGCGCACAACTTGGGGGCAGACCTAGGAGGACTGGAAAGCGATTGTGATAGAGATGCATTATGTGAAATTCCTACGTAATCACTAAAAATATTACGTTGGGAAAATTTTCTCATATGGAAATACCTGGAATAGTTTCTGTTGCCTGATAGATTGATATTGTCAGTATATATAGTGCATAACATTTCTATCTGAGTAGCTCTATTACAGTGTAGCATGTGCACATGTATATGTATACAGCAAGTAAGAAGCAAAATCCAGATGTGATCCCAGCAGTTCATCCCCTGACTATTAAAATACCTTGTCTACTATCTAGTGGTCAAATTTATAGCTGACTGACTAAAAAGGAAATTTGACCATCAAATTGGTCTCCTGCACTGTGTTATGCTTCATACATAGTAGGTTTGGGATTATCACACACACACATATTACATGAAAAATATAGGGGTGTGATTTACTTGCATCTCAATTTTATTTTTTTATCGTAGGAAAATCAGGACTAAATAAAGCCATTTGATTAAAGCCAATTGTTTTAAAATAACTATTTAAACTTTGCTTACTAAAGTTTTTGCTGTATACCAGAAGTCGTTTTAGATATTGATCAGTTGTGTGAAAAGGAAACCCAAAGATCTTGACTCTTAATAGACACACAACAGATATATAAATGAATATATGAGACTAGATAGAAATAATGCATGTAAAGAATAAAATGCCAAGTAGCATGAGGGTGATTATAGCATGTAAAGTACATTTAGACTACTATTTTTTGCAAAAGGAAGAAAACAATTCTCACTAAATAATGGCTGACATCTAATTTTGACAATAACCATTTCATAAATTAGTATTTTCATTATGTATACTTCTTAATGTGAATGTTAGCACACAAGTGTGTGTGCATAACAACATATATAAGTTAATCAAATGGTTAAGTTCAATATATGTACACATCCTTTACAATTTTGAACTGCTTTAGCAATTCAAGTACTTGTGAACTATAAGTGGGGGGGGGCAGGGGGGACTTCTATGTATTTTTCCTGGCAATACCTGAATACACCACCAGATGGTGATGTTTCTCCTAAAAGCATTACACTTTCTGTCTTTAAAAAAATTAATTCACACTCTATGACTGAGGGAAGATCACAGAAGAGGGAGTACAAAGAATGTGAGAGCCAGAGGACAGGGAGGAGTGCTGTGAGCCACTGTCTTTGGATATGACATGGCAGCTGCACTCATGAATAGCTGCACTCACAGCATCTGTGATTACCTGCACAAGACCTGCACGAGATTGGGCCTGTCAGCACTCCCTCATGCACAGGGAAGGGCCTCACGAGGCCTCACCCCTCCTTGAGGGATTAGGGGCAATTCATGGTCGCTGAGAAGGAAGGGCCATGTCTTCTGTGATATAGCCACTGAGTTTGATCACACTTCAGGAAATAATCCTGTAACCATGCTCATGTGGACAACCATAATTACACTCAGTGGGTCACTAACAATAATATCAATAGCAATAAGTAAACTAGGGAAAAGAAGACTAAGAAGAAGACATTTAAGTATGAGGAGGGATTTCTGTGATAAAGTTTTTAGTGGGAGAGAGAGGATGAGCTAGAGCAATGGGGTGTGAAAATAGCCAAATTTCATTATATACATAGATGATATTCTCAAATAAAAAACAACTTTATAATTCACTCATTCAAAATTCAATGTTGCAGTGGTCTGCAACTTGTAATATTTATGACAATTCATGCTGCTTTAGAATGCCAGGTCTGTTTCCTTCTGATAAGCTGAATTGTTAACCTTGCACGCTTATGCTTGTCCTCACTGAGTATCAGACCTGTGGGCTGCTTCTTTGGGGTGTTTTCTAAACTTCGGTGTCTGTGTATTGTTGGAAGTTTTCTTAAAGTTATCCAAATGGAAACATCTCATTCTCCCTAAAGGCTAATTCTATGATTTGTTAGACAGGGTTTAAACATGTTCAGCCTGAGCAAATTATCCTGCTGCAGAACCAAGATCTCTCCAGGTAGCCTATACAATGCTCCATGCATAATGAAGTTCTACTGTCTGACTGGTAGGAACAGGTCTACTTTCCAGAGTCTTATGACACCAGTAAGATAGAACAGTGCCCAGTTCTTCCAGGTTGTTCTTTCTTCAAACTCAAGTGGTTTCCTAACACACACAGTTGATCAGGCCCAAATAGGAACTCTCCACTGATCTCTGTGGTATTTTTCTTTCTTTCTTTCCACTGGTCTTTACCTCTAACTACATTGTTTTCCACAAACTCTCAGGTCTGTCTCCACAAAGAAGCAGGTAGCCTCTTTCCAGGAACCCATCTACACACTGTGCTGTGCTGTGATCTAGAAATTAAGTCAATATATTCATCTGGGGTACTTAAAAGGCTATACTCATTTATTTTCCGTCACATTAGGATCACTGCCCTCTGGTGCCTCAAGTCTAAGATGTTTCAAACTGTTGCTTCATATATTTTATGTTTCAGTGGTTTCATCCATAGAACAGAGAGATAGTTCTTTAACTTCAACCAAATAGTTTTTATATATTCTTGTCTTGAATTTTTCCTGATGCTCACTCATTTAGAATTTATTTATCAATTGTCAGTAAATATAATAAAAGTATTTAGACCAGGCCTTTAATCCCAGAAATCAGGAGGTAGGGGAAGGCAGATTTCTATGAGTTCAGGCCAGCCTGGTTTACCAAGCAAGTTCTAGGACAGCCTCCAAAACAATACAGAGAAGCCCTGTCTCGAAAACAAAAACAAAAAAAAGTATTTAGGTATACAAATGTGAAGGTAGATTTCCTCCTTGTCTGTATTTGTTTTATTTTATTGATTAGTCCACATGACTATAAAAAATAAATGTGTTGATAGAAGTAATGGTCAGACTGAGATGAAGGCTTCTCTAGAAGGACCATGCTATATGAGTGGGATAGAATAACATGCAAACCATGCTTGAAGAAGCCTAATTAAAGGCCAGAGATGCTACATTTGTGTAAGCCCACAGGGATGCAGACGCTAAGTGTTATATACAGTTTAGTGAGTAGGAGTTGTCTGTGGACCCTGATGCAATGGCGAGATGTTATGTAAGTCTCAAAGGCTGCAATAATGGAGGATTGCTCCCCAAGATGGAGATGTTAATAAGTGGTGGAATCTTTAAGATGTGACACCTACAGGTGGAAAGTGGTTCAGTCATGGTGGATATTGCCCTTTGAAGGAATTAATACAGATCTTGTGAGACAGACCGTAGTTTACTCCCACAAGAGTTGTTCATAAGTATGGCCTCTGGTCTTGCAGTCTTGCTTTGTGACCTCTTCCACGTGCAGCAGTGGTCCTTTTCAGTCCTCTGGTTTATCATGGTACAGTCGAAGTAGCTCTCACCAGACATCAAACTGAAGTGGCCATGCAACGATAGATGTTCAGACTCTGTAAATGAGTTAAAATAGCCCATTTTCTATAAAAACTCACCTACACGCTTTGTTATAACAATGTAAAACAACTAACAATCCTAAATTAAAAAGTCAGAAAATTTTTGGAAAGAAATCAATTATAATGGACACTAAGCATGTTGCTACAGTTGGGAACTATGAGTCTATAGAACAGTGAGCTGTTAAATGGGGTTCATATATTACATGCCATAAGCTCTATCTATGCACTTCAGGAGCCTGGCATACAGAAAATGTTGAATAATTTCTGTTGTGATCAAATGAATAGAACATTAGCATATCAAAATCTCCCTGGAGAACTTTAAATATCTCCTGATTACTTACTTTTTGGCTAGTCTTATAAAAATCATAAAAGCATGTTCTCATTAGCACCAAATTTTTATCCAAATAAATGTATACATGACTATATGAAGAGCTTTTACGGACCATTTAGGATTTTCAAACTTTTTGGTTCTTGGTTTTTATACACTGGCACAATTAACAGAAATCTCAAGTTCTTTCACTAAATCACAGTAAGTTTGCAGTTGTTGTCTACTGAGTCAATGATTTCTTCATCTTCTACTATTCAACACTTTTTTTTACATAAAGGCTGAACTACAACTACAATAAATGAACTGACTATCGGAAGTTGTGGCACATACATGAGTACACATGTGCACCTGTGTGTGCACACACACAATTCCTCAGAGAAATTATAGGAGCAAGACTTAGGAAAAAATATACCCACCCCACATTCCCTCCTCCTCATTTCTTTGCTCTTCTCTTCCCCTCTTCTCTGCTACACAGAGATGCTTCAATTGGTCTCTTTAACATCTTTTGAAAGGTGAAGTCAACAGAGAGCCACGAAGGCTTATTTGCCTTGGAATCTATGATGTAAGTCTGTGTAACTCCCTTTGGGGATGGCTGATGTGCAACTCAGAACATCTGTTTCTAAATGCCTGTTTGAGCAGTGGATAGCACCACAAAAGGTGTCAAAGTTAACGTGACTCTTCCTTGTCATACTACAGTGGAGGGCTTACAATTTAATCCAGGTGACTTTAACACAGCGTTTCATGTTCATCAAAGAACTGGTGATTCATAGTCTCTCAAAATGAGACCTAGGAACAGAAAAGCAGTCTCTCTCCCCTCTCTTTCTCCCTCTCTCCCTCTTCCTTTTCTTCCCTGTCTCCCTTTCCCAATATCCCCTCATTCTTCCCTTATATGACTAATGATTGACTACAGGCTGTAAAAATAGAGGTGCTGACCCATAGTATTTTCAATAATGAGCTTGGAAAACACTATAACAGTGGATCTCAACCTTCCTAATATTGCAACCCTTTAACACAGTTCCTCATGTTGTGGTGAACCCCAACCATAAAATTATTTTTGGTTGCTACTTCATAATTGTAATTTTGCTACTGTTATGCAACCCCCAAAGGGGTCACAACCTCTAGGTTGATAAGCACTGCATTAGTCTATGCCACAGATGTGCTTGTGGAGATTCAGTACATTTTAATGAGTACCACCGAAGACAGATGAGTACTGAGAATAAATAGCTTGTGGTTTCTAACACTGAGGGAAACTCAGGAAAACATCTCTGTGTAGAGAAGAGAAGAATGGCTCCATAACTTTTTTCACCACACCAAAGTTTCAAAAACTATTTCTGCTACCCTCTGATGAGATTGTAAAAGACAAATGCATGCACATGAGTATACCCAATGCACCAGAGTAAGCACCCACACAAATTTTCAGAACAAATATGGAGGAAGAGACCTAGAAAAAGAAAGTTTCTCTCGCTCCTTTCTTTGTTCCTCTCTTCCCTTCTCTGCTACACAGAGACTCTTGTATTGATAATCTCTTTAACATCTTCTGAAAGGTGAGGTCTATCCTAGAACCATAAAGTCTCTCCTTGAACCACTCGTTCATCTCCCCACTTTTTTTTATTAAAATATCATTATGATTCCAGTTTGCTTACTTGAGAGATTCTCAGTTTGCCATATTGATTCACTTTTTCTTGCTAGCCATGAATCAGGTCATCAACTATCTCTTAGTATTTAACTAGAGCCATTAAAAATTAATAGGCAAGTGAGGCTAGTGTAGCTGGTTGTGACGTATTCTAAAATGGAGAGGCCACAGGCACAGCTAGTGCTCTGGGCATGTCACCATGCAGACCTGTTTTACTCAGAAATTCTTCAAGGCCACTAAGAAACAGACTTCCTAAGGTTTCAGGAGACTTTGACTAAAGAAAACCAAAAGGCATATGGCAGCATACAATTGTGTGCTCCCTGTTCAAAAGCAGAGAACAACGTGTCCTGGGGCAGCTTACCAGCTCTGCATATGTTTTCAGGGACTAAACTGAGTCTTAACAGCATGAGTCCTATCTATTTCAGTCAGAGTTGTGGAGTTTAAACTTGTCTCCAAACTCAGCTTTTTGCTGTTGAGAAGTCAAATCATGCTTGGTATTACCAGTCTCTGGAATTAGGTTATTGCCCAATTTTCATTGTGTTCTTGGTCATTCTGATCCTCTGGATTTTCTTACTCATGTAACTCAAGTAGGAAGATATCTTTTTATCTCCTGGTAAACTAGAGGTTCTTTGAAGACAATGTATTACTCATCTCCATCCTACTAAGAGCAATGATCTTCAAATCCTATCATGCAGAAGAGCAATATAAGCTTACATGAAGGGCTTGTTAGATCACAGATCACAGGAATGTCATCTCAGAGCCTGTCATTCCATTGGCCTGGGTGAAGTATGAAAATCTGTATATATCTATGCAGATCTTGGCTGAAAATTCAGAAACTATAAGGAGGTAACCATGCCCTAGGCCACTGGCCCATTGTTCTATATGATCCAAAGGCTCCCATTTAACTTGTTATTTTTACAATACAGCCTATATGATGGTATGAATAATATAAACTATCCATAGGCCTACTTTAAGTCACTTTACTGTTCTAATAAAACTGTGAAAAAGCACTGTAAAATAAATTTAAAGCAATGACTAGCAGAACAGTATTAAAATGTGTAGATGATTGAGATAATGTTCCTGGGAAATAGAAATTTTTCATCTGTGTGGTGACCTTGACTGTCACAAATGTAGCTGTGTCATAAGGCCACTCAATTGTAAATTTGGTATTCTGTTTATGCAATAATGACTGGTTCTTGACAAAGTGCCAAATAAAGCAAAAGACACATTTCCTCAAAGTGTGTAAAAGCTGCCACTAGTATAAACAGTCATTGGTGTTTTTGATTTTAGTCATTCTCATCAATGTAAGATGGAATCTCAGAGTGGTTTTGATTTGCATTTCCCTGATGACTAAGGATGCTGAGCACTTTCTTAAGTGTCTTTCAGCCATTCTAGATTCCTCTATTGAGAATTCTCTATTTAGTTCTATTTCCCACTTTTTAATTGGGTTATTTGGTGTTTTGGTGACAAGCTTCTTGAGTTCTTTGTATATTTTGGAAATCAGCCCTCTGTCAGATGTGGGGTTGGTAAAGATCTTTTCCCATTCTGTTGGCCGCCATTTTGTCTTGTTGACTGTGTCCTTTGCCTTATTAATTGTCGATCCCAGTGTCTGTGCTACTGGTTTTACGTTCAGGAAGTAGTCCCCTGTATCAATTCATTCAAAGGTACCTCCCACTTTCTCTTCTAAGAGGTTCAGTGTGGCTAGATTTATGTTGAGGTCTTTGATCCATTTGTATTTAGGTTTTGTGCATGGCAATAGATATGGATCTATGCTACAGAGGATGTGGAGGAAAAGGAATACTCCATTGCTGGTGGGAGTGCAAACTTACAGTCACTTTGAAAATCAGTATGGTGGTTTCTCATGAAAATGGAAATCAGTCTACTTCAAGATCCAGCAATTCTACTCTTAGGCATATACCCAAAGGATACACATTCATACAACAAGGACATCTGTTCAGCTATGTTCAAAGCAGCATTATTTGTAATAGCCAGAACCTGGAAGCAACCTAGATGCCCCTCAAAGGAAGAATGGATAAAGAAAATGTGATATATTTACACAATGGAGTACTAATCAGTGGAAAAAACAATGAAATTTTGAAGTAGAATGAGAAGGGGAAAGTTCTCAAGGAGGAGAACTTGAGGGATCAGGAAGATTGAATTGGAGAAGAATAGAGCAGGCAAATGGTTGGAACTCAAAGAAACCATCCTGAGTGAGGTAACCCAGTCACAGAAAGACAATAATGGTATGTACTAACTCATATATGGAATTGGACATAGAGCAAAGATTACCTGCCTACTATTCACACCTCCAGAAACTAGGAAACAAGGAGGACACTAAGAGAGACATACATGGTACCCCAGAGAAGGGGAAAGGGACAAGATCATCTGAGTAAATTGGGAGCATGGAGGGATGGGGTATGGAGGTAGGAGAAAGAGAAGGGGAGAAGAGGAGGAGGAAGGAGAAATTGAGGGATCAGGAAGATTGAGTTAGGGAAGAATAGAGGAGAGCAAGAAAAGATATACCTTTATAGAGGGAGACATCATAGGTTTAAAGAGAAATCTGGCACTAGGGAAAAGTCCAGAGATCCACAAGAAAGACCCCAACTAAGAATCTAAGCAATAGTGGAGAGGCTACTTTAAATGTCCTTCCCTTATAATGAGATTGATGACTACCTTAAATGCCTTCCTAGAGCCTTTACCCAGTAGCTGATGGCAGCAGAAGCAGAGATCCTCAGCTAAGCACTGAGCTTAACTCCTGGAATCCAGTTGTAGAGAAGGAGGAATGATGAGCAAACGAGTCAAGACCATGCTGGGGAAACCCACAGAAACAGCTGATATGAGCAAGTGAAAGCTCATGGACTCCAGTCTGATTGCTGGGGAGCCAGCATAAGAACAAACCAGGGCCCCTGAACGTGGGTGCATGTTAGGTGGCCTGGGCAGTCTATGGGGCCTCTGACAGTAGTAGAACCAGTATTTATCTCTAGTATAAGAATGGACTTTGGGAGCCCATTCCCCATGGTGGGATAGGATAAGGATACTCTTTCTGCCTAGATACATGGGGGAGGGCCTAGGTCCTGCCCCAAATGAGGTGACAGACTTTGATGTTCCCCATGGAAGGTATTCCCCTCCCTGGGGAGTAAATGGGGAAGGGAATGGTGATTGGTGGGGCGCATGGGAGGATGGGAGGGAGAGTGAACTGAGATTGATATGTAAGATTGTTTCTAATTTAAATAAAAATTATATAAAAAGCTCCCACTAGTTAGTATAAGAAATTATTTTGTGCTTGTTTGTAAAATAGAGTTAACTTTTAGGCTTAGACAGCTGGAAGGTTATTTCTTACTGTCTATTGGTTTTATGGGTAACATCTACCTTACTATGTAGCCTAAATTGGCCTTGCCTAAACTGCTGTTAATTTGAGAAGTCCCTGCCTTACCTACCCCAGTGTTAGGATTTCAACTTACATCATAATACACAACTAAGCCTTGGCATGTATAAAGAGATTTTTTTCACATATATAAATGCCCAGTGAGACCTGAGACATTTCCTCATATGAGACCAGTAAGTGCACAAGTCTAGATCCTTGCCCACTGTGTACCTAGATTAGACCCATTGCACCAATCAAAATGGTCTCCAACTTCTTCTAATCTTTTTCTATTTTTTAATTTTATAGGCATTTTTCAGAATATATGTCTGCACATCACATGTATTCCTAGTGTCCACTGAGCCAGAAGGTGTGAGGCCCCTGGAACTGGTGTTACAGATGGCTGTGAGCCACCATTCTGGTTCCGGGGACTGAACCACAGCCCTGTGAAAGAGCAACTAGTGCGTTTAATCACAGAGCCACCTAGCCAGCCCTACTTTGGCTTCTAAGGGAACTCTAGATAGAGAGTCCAACACAATGCCTTGAAGAGAATCAGGAAATTGTTTTTGTTTTGCTTTTAATTGAGGAGAAACATTCTAAGTCGACATTGGTTGACGGAGGTGTTCTTCTATATAGAAGTTTCTCTTATTGGTTGATGACTAAATACTGATTGGCCAGTAGCCAGGCAGGAAGTATAGGCGAGGTTACCAGACAAGGGGAATTCTGGGGTGAGGAAAGAGAGAAGCCACCATGCAGTAACTGAGGGAATAACATGCTGCAGCCTTCTCCGGTAAGATAAGGCCATGTAGAAATGCATAAATTAGTAGTTATAGGTTAATAATTAAGAGGAGCCTAAGCTATCAGTCAAGCAGTTTATGTTAATATGTGTCAGTGTGTTTAATTGGGGCTAGATGACTGTGGGACCAGGCCTGAGAGAAACTTGCCATTTTTTTCTTTAAGATATAGAATCGAGTTATTGTTTCTTAAAGAAGAGTGATGGGCAAAGCAATGAAAACCAGGCTGGCGAAACCCACAGAGGCAGTTGACCTAAACAAGGGAACCCCAGACTGATACCTGAGAGGCCAGCATGGGGCTGATCCATACCACCCCCCATTACACCCCCCCAAACCTGGGTGTCAAAGAAGAGACCTCAGCAATCTATGGGACCTTGGAGAGTAGATCAGTATTTATTCCTGCCTTACAAATGGACAGTGGGAGCCCATTCCACATGGAGGGATGCTATCTCAGCCTGGACACATGGGGGAGGACCTAGTCCCTGCCTGGGATGATATGACAGACTCTGAAAATCCCTCATTGAAGCCCTTACCCTCCTTGAGGAGCAGAGGGGGATGGGGTGGGGTGGGAGTTGGGAGGTTTGGGGGAGTCGGGGGAGTCGGGGAGGGAGAGGGAACTGAGAGTAACATGTAGAATGTTATTTAAAAAAATAAAAAACTCATGCATGATTATCTACCCCCTTTTCTCTGTGTTGCTTAATTTTACTTAAAATGCATTTGGCCATTTTCCTTTTTCAATTACATCATGATTTTAACTAGTCTGTAAATCACTCGAGAGTGAGGAGTGGCCTTGAGCTCATACTCAGCTGGGATAGGGAGATGGCATAAGTCCAAATGCATCCAGCTGTGGTGTACCTGGGTGACACGGTACCCTGGCTTGCCTTGAACTGCTCTGGTTTACACCTGTGGTTCTGATGTAATTATAAATGATTACATTCATTCTCAAAAGTGTCTCTATTTGGACGATAAATTATATTGTTACCATAGCTATGCCTCACTAATAAAACCAGATGCTGAACAGCCTTCTGCGTTTGTTCTTTGGATAACATATGAAACATTCCCAACTACAAACACTGTGGCAGGATTTTGTACAATAAAACAGGCCTAAGCCATCCTTGATTATCTGAGTTATTAATAAACTATATGAGACTAATCTGTGCTAAAACTGAGACTTTTCTTTGATAACTATCTTGGAGTATGAAACAAGCCCCTCTATTCTTCTTGCAGTCTTGTTACTTCTTACTCTTACTACTTTTTTCTTTCTAATTTTTATGGGAATTCTTTCTTTAATTTATTGTTTTCAGAATGTCATACATGAGTTCTATATTGACAACATTCCTATGCCTCCTTCTCCCTGCCCTAACTCCTCCCTTGTCTCATCCAACTCCTTCTCAAGTTCATGACCTCACCTTCTTTTATTATTATTTTCCCACATACACACAACCTACTGATTCCATTTAGTGTTGCTCATATGTACATGTGTTTAGGGCTTACCACTTGGTAGTAGATAACCCATCAGAGACCATATCCCATGTTCTGGAATGTCATGGCTAAGCTGAGAGTCACTGAGAGACATGGAGAGCTGTAGATTTCTTTTTGTTCGAAGCTATGAGAAGGTAGTCCAGAGACAATGCTAGATTACCAGAGTTGCATCTAATATATTGTCTCCAATGTGACTTTTGAAGGAAATTAGAATCTTTTCCTGAGCATTAGGCAATTTCAGTATCAAGCTTGCTGACTAAAACTTGTTTTTAGGCTAAGCCTGTAAACCATCGGTCTTTTCTGCATCTTACTCTATGGCTCGCAACTGAATTTGTGCTTTGTCTTCTAAACATCTTCCACTTGTCCCTGTATGTTGATATCTCAAGTACCCTTCACTTTCTTTTCTCCTTTTCTCTGAAACTTGGTCTTTACCCTTGTGTGTACATTAACTAACTGCTAGCAGAGAGACCTGTACTTTCATGCTGCATTATAATCTCAGTAATGACGGATAGTGGAAAAAATGAGCAACAGATAAAATGAAAAACAGGGAAAGCAACTACTTTATTCGAATATAGTCACTTAATGGTGATCTTGGGTCACCTGTTGCCTTCTATTAACTTCATTTATCTCAAAGTAGCCTACAATAGCTCTTACCCTCTTAGTGAAGATTAAAGTACTGCAACACGGATAAGAACCTAGCACAGAGTATATGTTCATTAGAAGTACCATCTTCTAGAATCAGTGAAGTTTTCTAGGTCCAAATATTTTGACATTCCACTTTCAGGGCTGGACCTGAAAGTTTCAGAACACAATTTTAAAAGAAATGTTTTCCCCACATAGTCACCCAGTATACTTTGCTCAGTGTTGCTTCAATAGCACAAAAAAACTAAGTTCCTGTACAACTGAACATTCTCCAGTGATTGGAATATTCCAAGTCTTTATAGTATGGTTGCCACTAACAACATGCATTTACTAATCTCTTGAAATGTGGAAAGAACCTGAATTTCTAGTTGTAAATACCTTAAATTTAATAGTCGTCTTTGACTGTGCCTCTAGTAGTGAACAATACAGCTCTGGAGAGATTATCTGGGAAAACTTAAGAACAGCATCCATGGTTTACTCCAATTTACTTAATCATCTTGCATATTGACTGTTAAAAACTGCAACCATCTCCTTGTTTTAGCACTTCAAAATGGCTGGATCATTTAAAAACAGATGTCTCTGATATAAATTTCTTGGAGTAAGTAGAGGCAGAAAATGAAACCTACTCCTGACACTTCACTGAGGCCTGAAACTGATCCTCTCTGGAGAAACAGCCCCAATAGATGACCAATTTGTTTCCATGAAGATGTTAGCAAAGAAGGATGGAAATTCTTTGTCCAGTGGCCTGCCACATGGTATTTGTGGCTTCCTTGATCCTGCAAACATACAAATGTCATGAGACGTTACCAGGACCCTTATTAAAGTAATAAGATTAAGAAATTGTCAGATGTTTTCGTAATGGAAAAATCTATGGCTCAGATATATATTTATGTTTCTTGAACCATCCAAATGACAAAGGACTAACTCAGCTTCATGAAGACACTCTTGCTAAACACTGAAAGTAAAACATTCTGTTGGAAAATATAGTGAGTAATGGATTCTAGCATCAACATTCTGAAAAATCTATCTTCTTAAAGGCCTCATGAGTGATAAGAAATACTTTTATAGACTGATAGGGAAATAAGCATTTAATGTATTTGATAAAATTGGAGAACGGTTTACTGTTTAAAAAACCACGATAGTAGTGCTGTGTTCTTGTGCCAGAAGGTATTCATTTGCTCACTAATTTAAACTAACTTCTAACAAATCTATCTAGTTATTTTCCTAGTTGTTTGTACATTGTCAAGTCTTTTACATGACTGCTGATATCACATGAATGTATGCATAATACCTATATTGGAAGAAGCTGCTGGCTCTTGAGGCTTAATTAATTTAATGGAAGATTTAGAGGAAAGAATAAAGACAGAAATTAGGTATTCTAAACAACAATAAAATTGTTTTTTATTCCTCACTAAAAATGTACAGTATGGGTAAATGCTGAATTTTTCATTGTTTCCTTCAAAGCAATCAAGAAGAATAAAATATCAAGACAATTCTTTGAAAAAGTTAGGTAACTGGGTAGGGTTTTATTACAGCATTTTACAACTATTTCAGCTCTTACATGAGTGTTAAGACAATCTGCGAATTGGTGTGCTTTATAACCTCTAGCTATTAACCCTCAGACAGCAGGTCTGGTGTTCTCAGTAAGACTGTTGCAATAGATTTCAGCCCTCATCAGCAAACTTGTGCTTCCCTCTTTAGTCAATCTCACTGGAAAGGCATACTGTCCCAATGCTAATGATTTCAAGTTCAACTAACTGTAAGCAATACAGAAAGCGAACAAACATGATGCTGTGTCTCTCTAGAGGTGAAGTGGCTACAAGCCTCAGCTGCCAGAATCAAGCTTGGCAAAGAGAACTGTACCCAGGTCACAAAATGAAACATACCAAGCTCTTGAGTGTAGGCCAGCTGTCCACATCCTACCTCCTATCCTCTGAGCAGGAGAATGTGTTCACTGCTGGATGTCATAGAAACCCTGGGGTCTTGTTCATTGTGGTAATGCACTGGGAGTGACTCACTTTCAAGTGCCTTTCTGTACTGTTTTCGTTGCTCCTAGGTCGGGACTGTTCACTTTCAGTGGACTCTTCAGAAATTGGAAAGTGGTGATTGGTGCTCTTACTGATCAGCTGAAACGACAGGCCAGAGTCTGCGGTTTCATTGTAGTGGGAGATATGTAGGAAAACAAATCCTCAGACTCACTGCAAACCACTGGGAACATGGCCTCTGCAGAGGATGCTCAGGATGGTCATGCTACCAAGGTCTATGGCTTCTTCTGTACCATAGTTCAGTGGGCACTATTTTCTAGGACTGGTGTGGTGCTGGAATGGGGGCCATTCTCTCTGGGAATGGCCTCTGAGAGTGGATCTCTCCCTGAGAAACAAGATAGCCTAGAACGTCAAGATTTCTGCCATACTAGAAGGTCAAGATTTCTGCCATACTAGAAGGTCAAGATTTCTGCCATACTGGAAGGTACTGCTCCCCCAAAGCTTGTCTCTGAAAATGTAAATTGACACTTTATGCCTTTGTTTAGGACTGGAGATGCCCCTGGCTAATTTGCAAGTCTATGCAAGGAAGATAGTAAGTTGAGCCTTCCCAGATGAAGAAAGGACCATCATGCTCACACAAAAGAAACCCAGATGTCTTAGTTTCCAATGGATTCTCTATGTCTAGAATATAAATGAAATGTGATTTGAGGTCCTCCTCTGTAGTCTTTGCCTGGGCATTGGAATGTAGAGAAGATAGGAATAAGAAAGAGTGTAAGGGAAGGGAAAGCCTTAGATGTATGTTCCTCAGACTTCATAAGTTTTCTTTTCCAGGCCTTTTCCAAAATAACTTTCCCTTTCTGTGGAAACAGAATGTGGCCCTGTGTGCCAGCTTCCTTAGGGACACAGAACACTCCCTTCTGCTCAATTCACATAGAGGTTGTAATTTCCCACATATGTTAAACTGTAGCACCTTGTGATTTCAGGGAGTTTTCTTATCAAACCCTTTAGCTTCAGTGGGTCCCATCAGATCAGACCGTAGGGTTTGTAACACCCCAAGCTATTTTGGGTAGAATCCATCTAAGAGTTTGCCCAGTGCTGTGATGCTCCGCACATGTGCAGGACCCACAGGAAGCCCAGGATCAAAGGGAAGCCTCACCAGAAGGCAGGAACATGGTGTAATTTACCCAAAGCATCTGCAAGTGACATAAATACCAGCAGCTCAGAACACCTGCAGCAGATGACTCAGCAGCTAGTGGGGAAGCCAGCATGGGGTTGAAATAAAGGAAAACAAAAACTTCAGTGACTGGAGCAAAACAAATCACATTTTGGCACCAGCTGCACTGGAAAAAAAAGTGGGGGGAGAGGGGGAAGAAAATGAGTTGGCAATTTTTAGCAAACTTCCAGTCAGAGGGATCTGGCAGCTGGGAGTATGAGTTTGTGTTGGGGAGGGCCAATCTAGAGGGATAAAACCAATCCAGACAAAACAAGAAAAACAGGTGAGAAATGAAAAGGCCAGAAACCTCTAACAATGCTCCCAGTGTCTCCAATTTATGAGATATGCAGTATCTGCTACTGAGTGTAAGGTAAAATGCGTTGATGATGACTTCCAAGGGACAGAAATGAGAGGCTCTCTTGAGAGAGAAGAGAATATGAACAAGAGTGGAGGCTGCCTCCACCACAGCAGAGTCCTGCTGGGCCACTTCCTCTCAGCTGTGAAGGTGCCTTGCCTGTGAGTGTGGATGGAACCCTTCACAATGTGACAGGAAGACAACCTGCAACCCCTGCTGCCAGCAAGATAGGGGGCCACTTACAAACTTGAACCTTACCCTCCAGCAGAGAAGGAAGCCTTGGTAGCCTGTGAGGTGTCCTGAAGCTGAAGCTAGCTTCTGGAATTCGGATTACTCTGGGATGCCTTCTGTTTATAGCAGTGGCCTTTAGCTTTTCTGAATGACAGGCAGGCATACCCCTTTCTGCATCGCCTACCAAAGGAACAGCTACAAATATTCTCTGTATGTTGATGTGGCCCAGATGGTCTCTCTGGTTGGATTCCTTGTCAAGTTTTCCTTTCTCATCTGAGAGATTTTCTATCCTGATCCCAACTAATTATATCACATTCCCTTCCCTTCCTTGAGAGTATTTACTCAGCAAAGGGTGACAAGATCTCAAACTTTTGAGATAGAAATTCTCAATTAACCTCTAACCTAGGTGTCCCTGGATTGGGTTATCCCTTACACCTAATCATGGGGCCATTAATAAGTTGTCAAAAAAGAAAACAAAATAGGAAAATTGTTTTGACCAGGCTGTAACTGCTGCTAAGTGGTGGTAACAATGGTTTTCTGATGCTGCAGTTAACTGGATCGTGTGGGCCACTCAGGTGGGTTACTAAATCCTGGTCAATAAGGTTTCTCTGTGACAATGGCCTCAGCATATCTCTTTAAGTGCCTTGCCCAGCATCTCCCTTGATCGGCTAGTAGTCACTTTTGAATTGCCTGAGCTGACAAAGTGGCACAAAGCCTGAAGGACAAGTCCCACAGAGGACTACCAACAGCCTCTCTTCCCTCCCGCTGGAGGCATAATTAGTTTATGTTGGCTGGCAAAGGTCAGAGGTTGCAGAAGGGTCGCCCAGGCTTTGTTTTTAGGCAAGATAGCGGAATAATTACTTGATGCTTAGACACACAGGTGCTGTAAGGGGCTCATTTGGGCTTGGCAGCCTGCAGGGAAAGCTATTTCCTCTGCAAAAGCACAGAACTGCTCCTGACAGGGTCTATTTGCTGTGACAGGGTGATGATCCATTCATGGCCTTTGTAAAATGCTGGCCACACTCAGTCTCAGGTTCCACCATCTTCACACTCTCCAGGTACACACATTGAGCCTCCTTCTCATTCCTTATGAGAACTAGGGAAGGGAGACATGTTCAGACAGGCCATCCCGGCTGATTTCACACAATAATGTCCAGAATGTAATGTGAAATGGAAGGAGTGAGAAAGAAGTGCATGCAATCTTTCATTCAATATGAAGGAGATACAAAACAACAGACAAAAGATACATGTTAGGTAAAAGGGTTAAATTCCTTCCTAAGCTTCAAGTGGACGAGAGAAGAATAAAAAGGGAGTCAGGTTCAAATTGAACTCCACCATTTTCTGTGCCTGTCACCTCCCTCTTATGTTTATCTATCTCAGGAGATAGTGACAGGCTACACTGAGATGCCTAATCCAACTGTCTTTCCAACACAAGGTCAATTCTCTGTTAATACTACAATGGACTCATTTTGACTGAGATAATATCCTTTTGCAGCTTGTGTGCAGGTGTTTCACATGTAGGACAAGTGATATTTACAGCTGTCTATTGAGGAAGCTAAGGAAGTGATTCTGAGGTGGATAGGTTAGACTTTTGCACTTGATAGTAGTAGAAACTTGGGAAAGACATTCTCCACTCATTTTTCCTTTGCTCTCTTTCCAATTGTACAATGAGGATACGAGTGTCTTATTGTGTTTGTTATCCAGTTGAGCTCAGGTTTAAATAGTGAGTGTTTTTCAGAGCTAGCCTTTTCAATCTGTGACCCACCCTATCTGAGATGAATCTAATGCTTTCAATAATTTTTCAAATAGCTGCTGATGGTGCTTAAGTCAAGGTTACTTTCATCGTTGAAAATCCAATTCCTTCAGGATCTTGCCAAACCCTTCACAGCAGAATGGATGGACTATATGTGATAATCAGCTTGACTTAGCCTTAAACACTTCATATAACAAAACCATTTTGCTTTCTATGCCTCTATGTTATTCCCCGGAACGTCTACACCATCCCCCAAAGTATTTTCTAGCCTGGCATGTGTTTGACCTTCTGCATAAATTACTGAGATCATGAGATCTGAATTAAGACATGCATATAAAAGCAATGAGATCAATACTGAAAGTAATACCTACCTGTCTCTTGAATAGTGTTGCAGTGCACTTGGCTGAGGTGGAACTCAGCAAAACAAGGAACACTGCTGTCTTTGATGTTTCAGGAAGCTGTGCCTTTAATATGCTTTGACACCTGATGCTAGGGGAATGCACAAGTAATGCCTGAAGAAATAATGGCTGGGGGGTAAGTCAGAAATCTAATTAACTGTGATGAAAAGGGTTTAGCCCATTTGCTCCCAACAAGTCAAATTCTTTATTTATAGAGAAAAGTTTAATGAAAGGATGAACCAAGATGGAGGTGGTGTGGGTTTATGACAAAGCACGTGCTCACCATGAGCAAAACCCTGATTTTAATATCTGTTACACAAGAAAAGAGAGGAAAGAATGGGGAGAGGGACTGTCCAAGGAAAGAAAGAAAGCAAAGCAGGAAGGAAAGGTGAATGCAGACAGAAGAACAGAAGAGGAAGACAAAGAGTCCTGATGGTGATTACGTAGCAATAACAAGAATAAGAGTGGTATACTAGACTCAATAAACTAACCATGTGAAATTTGAGTGAATGAATTGTTTTATACTGGTGAGTCAATGAACAGGGATTTAAACTGTATGTGTGAGTTCAACTTCTGCTTACTTCTGTTAGACTCTTGAGGGTCACAAAAGATGTCTCATTCCTTATCCCTCCTTGTCTGACCAAAAACTTGTGAAGCAACACAGAACAACGTAGAATTAAAAAAAAAGGAAATAATGTAACAGTCATAGGAAGGTAGAATGTAGAATCGGTGTAACAGAAAATCGTAGGGAAAGGGTGGGAAAGACCATGAGAGAGGAATGAAAGCGTGCAGTCATTGGTCATTGAGGCCCCGTTCTCCCTAATCTAGGACATGCAACAAGCATGTCCTTTGTGTACCTCCCCACTCTGGTCAGTGTTCTTGAATTATGGCTTTGGCATGATGTTCATGGGGTGAGACAATCACACCAGAAGTCAGTGAAAGTTCTCGAATGTGCTTTCTTTCTGATTTACTTTTGCTGACTTGTCATAAGACTATACATAAAGGATAAGACACAGATGACAGAGTGAGACCAGCACAGGTGAAAACATTCAAGAAGGGAAAGACAGAGACGGCAGAATGATGTCACTCAGGTTTTAGCACAGTTGCGAATATTTATAGAAGGTAGACACAGACAGCAGACTGCTTTAGTATTTGAGCACAGGTCCTCCTAGTCAAGCTGGCCACTGGCTATCCTAGCTTATACACAGCAGATCAAGGATACAGGACTGAATTTTCTCAAGGGGCAAAGAATCTCCCAGCCAACTGAAAACTAAACTGATCTTAAAGTTCTAACTTTAAAAGTAAGTAAATATGTCAATAACCTATTTTACAACGTGATTGTTAGATCGGGGTTTATCCTGGCAACATGAAAATGAGGAAGAGTGAAACTGACCTCAGCAGAAACAGCAGTTTTATTGCTATGATGGGCAAGCTTTCTACGGGAATAAAGATTTTGCCTCCTGGTTATGGGGAAACTAGGGTTTTCTAGGAGACAAGAGTTGTGATCTAGGTAAGGCACTGCTGTTTTCTTCCTGAGGATGAGTGGTAGGGTGGACACCTGGGGCTTTTCCAGAATAGAGGCTTGAGCTTGGGTGGGGCTTCTTTATCAGGATGGAGAGATGTTCTCAGATGACAGGAGATTCCATAGTCTAGAGACACACACATTCCTTCAATGATGATGCCCCAAGGTAGAACATTCGTGTGTCAAACACTGATGTGTATTTTACTTTGGACAACTCCTTCCCTGTTTATGTTGTTGATGCTTGAAAGCCTCTTTTTCAGGAATGAAGAAAATGACAATGCACAATATGCTACTTGTTAACAGTGAACAACAGTGAGAAAAATGTGCCATTAGTTCATCACAATCAGAACAGATGTGTTTGAAATGACTAGAAATTGCAACCAGATGTGGATCTCACAAATTTTCCTAAGAAAGTGCATCAAGTGTTGAATTTTATGACATTGGCAATAGTATTTCAAGGCTCTTCACTTAGTCTCAGCAGGCAGGGCTGCATGTCTTCAAGCTGAGGACTTGGTCTATCCTCACAATCCACACAGCAGAGGGAAAGAAAGAACTGACTCCTTATCATGGCATGTGTGTGCCTCCTAAAACAAATGTATAGTAGTACATAAATGAATATGTGTAAAACAATAGCATTTCAAATATTGAAACCCATTTTGTTTTCTTTTTTGTTGTGTTTTTGTTTTTGTTTTGTTTTTCGAGGCAGGGTTTCTCTATGGCTTTGGAGGCTGTCCTAGAACTAGCTCTTGTAGACCAGGTTGGTCTCGAACTCACAGAGATCTGCCTGCCTCAGCCTACCGAGTGCTGAGATTAAAGGCGTGTGCCACCAACGCCCGGTTTGAAACCTAATTTGAACCCTATATAATTTAACTTAAAAAGGATAATCTATATTTTTCTTTTAAAAATATTTTATTTGAAATATGTATCATTCACATCAACGTACATAGAAATGTATCACCCAATTATGGGAGGAAACAGGTTGTCAGTAACTTTAAAGACCACTCTCATTACCATCCTTAAAACATGATTTTGTCTTCCTATGCCTCTCCTCAGAGGTGACTACACACTGGAATTTCAATTTTTAACTTAACCTTCACTTTTTACTTATAAATGTGTGTATGTGGGCACATGGGGGCCATGGCCCACATGTGGAAGTCAGAGGACAAATCATGGGAGTTAGGGAAGTTTCACTCAGGTTATCAGGCTTAGAGACAAACACCTTCAGCCACAGAGTCTTCTGGCCACCCACTCCAAGTTGTTTTCTAAAGAACAAATCCTGAAATTAAAACTTTATCCTATTTGTGTAAGTCTGAATGCCATGACTCAAATACTTGGGACCAGCGATGATCCATTGATCACATCTACAATGCCCTGTTTCTAATCATACAGAACTTTATACATGCAAGCTTGACACTTAGTTTGCTGCTATCACCTTAGTAGTATCATTTCTAAAAACAGACAACACTGCCCATAATAGGCAGCTTCTTTTCCAGGATGTTCTAGGTCTTCCAGCATCCTGTCCTAACAGCCCAAGTGCTCATAAGGTTGGACAAGAGGAGAAACAGAGACAGTTGACATAAATCCTCCATCATTACAGAAGTACTTTGATTCAGTTATGGCCAATGGGTCAACAGCACCATGGAAGTGTAAAACTGATGTGTAAACACAAGAATTATAACTAACATCTATATTTTCATCCATTTCACTGAATAAGTTTTAAGTTTTTGCTTATTTACCTAACATTTTATAGTTTCTCTGAATGTCTGTATTCTTTACTTCAGAAGCATTATGTGGTGTGCTTACTAGTTTAGTGTCAACTTGACATAAGCTGAAGTCATTGTAGAGGAGCGAACCTCAATTGAGAAAATATCTCCAGAAAACAGGACAATAGGCAAGCCCAAAGGGTATTTTCTTAACTAGTAATGGATGTTGGAAGGTCTAGCCCATGTTGGTAGGGTCACTTCTTGGCTAGTAAATCTGGGTTCTATAAGAAAGCAGCCTGAACAAGATATAAGGAGCAAACCAGTAAACACCAATCAGCCATGGCCTCTTCATCTGCTTCTGCTTCCAGGTTCCTGCTTGGTCTGAGTTCCTGCCTTGGCTTTCCTGAATATTGTAACTCAGGACATGTAAGTCAAATAAACTTTCTACTCCCCAGATTGCTTTATCATGTGTTCCCTCACAACAATTAGTAACCTTAGCTAAGACATGTGATTTCTATGCATTTAAAACATAATAAAATTAGAAGTTATAATGTTTGCTTTATGGTAGAAAGTTCACATTTCAAAACTGTATTTAAAGGTCAGTGAGAAGTCTTGGCATATAAGGACTCTTGATGCATAAGTCTGACAACTTTAGTTCAATCCCTAGAGCTCACATAAATGTTGTAGGAAAGAACCAATTCCTCAAAGCTCCAGCCCCTATTATAATTCTCTCTCTCTCTCTCTCTCTCTCTCTCTCTCTCTCTCTCTCTCTCTCTCTCTCTCTCTCTCTCTCTCTCTCTCTCTCTCTCTCTCTCTCTCTCTCTCTCTCAGATTCTGGAGTTTAAAATGCTCCTAAGGAATGTTGACTTTTAACTATGAATCATCTCACTGTTTAGTTAACAGACAGCTGTATCTTTAATGCTTATGCAAGGCACTATGATTCAGAATTACAACTATCACCACAAGAGCCCTATAAGGGAGAGGAAAAGCTGGTGTATACAAAGTGGTGAAATATACTGAGAACAGAGTTTAGCCTGAGTGGATGACAATGAATTAAGACAGTCAGGGATACCATTTGGAAAAGTCTCATATATGTTTAATGGAAAACCTGCATCAACTTGTGGAGAGTATCAACAGTTCTTAGGGAGTGAAAGAGGATTCGATCTAAAAGTTTGCTTAGAATCACATTAGTAGTAGTATGTAGGTAATAATGCTGCCAATAGGGCACATCACAACTAAGTGATGTTCAGTGCACTTTCAACTCCTACATTCATGTGACTACTCATGTCTTCCTATTTGCTTGTCTTTTAAATATCTCAACTTTGACTGATACAAAAATTACTATAGTACTGTGCAAGTTATCACTGAACCTTTTAAATTCTCTTTTCCAGTTCTCTGTGATAAATTTAAAAGACAAAGAAATGAGACAGGGTCTTTCTACACAGTCATGGCTGTCTTGCAATGCTCTAAGTATCCCAGGCTTGCCTCTAGCTCACAGAGATCCAACTGCTGGGATTAACATGCTTGGATTAAAGCCATGTGCCACCTCATCTCTCCTCACATTTAGTATTTTAAAGTACATCATCCACTGTACTATTCTAGGTATTTAGATTCAGGCTTGTATGTGTCATAGAGTAGAGAAATTTTCATTCATGAGACTGAAAAATAAGTGATGTGACCGAGGATCTTAGCGGGCAGAGCTTATCCAGGTGCAACTTCTTCAGCGTTCACTCTCTTTTGTATCAGCTTAACTTGTGGAGGATTTTTTTTTACACAATAGTTTAAAACTTCTTCCATGATTTGACAGTTGTATGGTATAATAGTTTCAGGAGTGTCCCAGATTAGATTCAAATTATTCTACCATACCAACTAAGAAAGATCACATCTACTGAGATTTTTATGCTAATGAAAAGTAAAAAAATCATCATATTGGTATCAAATATTTAACTGTCATTTCTTTATTTGTAGTGTATTTTATGGCACTTTAAAGACAATAGCCTGAATAGAGAAGGATTATAATATAATCAATAATATAAAAATTGAAGACATTGGCTCCAAGTTTTAAGTGGGAGAAATGATATGCAAGAGAGTAACTGGAAAGTAAATTTAGGGAACATAGGTATTTTCCCAAGAGAGGGAAGAATCAGATTTCCAAATAAGTGTTTGGGCATAAACATAAGATAATACATTCAATAGTCTTCAAATTTAATTTTTGGTAAGCCTTCACAAAAATCATCATGACCCTTTGAATTTTGATCAGTGCTACAGACATAAAAAGGGATATTAATGTTTCTGTTGACGGCAAACACTAATCACAACATATGTTTAATCATCATAGATATTCCCACATTTCTAATATCTGAGAGAAGCCCAGCTGGTTAGTCACTGTTCTTGCTTCTAATATGGGCCACAACTTAATCAAGTCTTGATGAAAAGAAAAGAGTTGGATGAAACCATCAATAACTTTAAGTCTGCCTTCCCTCAATAGGTATAATAGCCTCTAGAATAAAAATGTTAGCAGTTTTGTATTGAAAATGAAATAGTCTTGGCTATGCTTGGTTTTTTGTTTTTCCATGTAAAATTGAGAATTGTTCTTTTCCTTTAAATTTTCAAATTTTGTGGAGTAAAGCTTTTCAAGATATGACCTGATGATTCTCTGGATTTCCTCACTGTCCTTTGTTATGTCACCCTTTTCATTTCTGATTTTGTTAATTTGCATGTTCATACTCTGCCATTTGGTAAGTTTTGGATAAAGGCTTGTCTATCTTGTTGATTTTCTCAAAGAACCAACTCCTTGTTACTTTGATTCTTTGTATCATTTTCCTAGTTTCTACTTTATAGATTTCAGCCCTCAAGTTAATCATTTTCAGACATCTGCTCCTCTGGGGTGAGTTTGCTTCCTGTTGTTCTAGAGCTTTCAGTTGTGTTGTTATTTCTCTAGTGTGACTATTCTCTAGTTTCTTCATGTGGGCACTTAGTGCTATGAACTTCCCCCGTAGCACTGCTTTCAAAGTGTCCCATACGTTTGGGTATGTTGTGTCTTCATTCTCATTGAATTCTAGGAAGTCTTTAATTTCTTTTTTTTTTTTATTTCTTCTTTGGCACAGGAGTGGTACAATAGTGAATTATTCAATTTCCATGAGCTTGCAGGGTTTCTGCGATGTGTGTTATTGTTGAATTCTAACTTTAAGGCATCATGGTCTGATAAGATACATGGAGTTATTCCAATTTTTTGTACCGGTTGAGGTTTGCTATATTGCCAAGTATATGGTCGATTTTTGAGAAGGTTCTGTGTGGAGCTGAGAAGAAGGTATATTCTTTTGTGTTTGGATGGATTGTTCTATAGTAGTCTGTTAAACCCAATTGGGTCATAACTTCTACTAGGTCCTTCATATCCTTGGTAAGTTTCTGTGTTGTGGTCCTGTCTAGTGGTGAGAGTGGGGTGTTGAAGTCTTCCACTACAAGTGTGTGAGATTTTATATGTGCTTTGAGTTTTAGTAATGTTTCTTTTAAGAACATTGATGGCTTTGTATTTGGGGCATAGATGTTCAGAATTGAGACTTCATCTTGATTGATTTCTCCTGTGATGAGTATGAAGTGACATCCTTCATCTCTTTTAATTGATTTTAGTTTAAAGTCTAATTTGTTAGATATTAGGATTGTTACCCACGCTTGTTTCTTTGGTCCATTTGATTGGAAAATCTTTTCCCAAACCTTACCTCTGAAATAATGTCCCCTGGCATGCACAAGACTTAAGTCTAAATGGATCAAAGACCTCAATATAAATCCAGCCATGCTGAACCTGATAGAAGAGAAAGTGAAAGGTACCCTTGAACGAATTGGTGCAGGAGACAGCTTCTTGAACATAACACCAGTAGCACAAACACTGAGATCGACAATTAATAAATGGGACCTCCTGAAACTGAGAAGCTTCTGTAAGGCAAAGGACACAGTCAACAAAACAAAAAGGCACCCCACAGATTGGGAAAAGATATTCACTAACCCACATCTGGCAGAGGGCTCAATCCCAAAATTTACAAAGAACTCAAGAAGCAAGTCTCCAAAACACCGAAGGATCCAATTAAAAAGTGGGTGACTTAACTAAACAGAGAATTCTCAATAGAGGAGTATAAAATGACTGACAGACACTTAAGAAAGTACTCAACATCCTTAGCCATTAGGGAAATGCAAATCAAAGCAACTCTGAGATACCATCTTACTCCTGATAATTCTATCTAAATTCAAAATACCAATGACAGTTCATGCTAGAGAGGATGTGAAGAAAGTTGCTGGTGGGACCGCAAACTTTTACAGAAACTTTGGAAATGAGTATGGAGATTCCGCAGGAAAATGGGACTCAATCTACCACAAGACCCAGCAATTCTACTCTTAGGCATATACCCAAAAGATGCCCATTCACACAATAAGGATATCTGTTACACTATGTTCATAGCAGCATTATATGTAATAGCTTGATCCTGGAAGCAACCTAGATGCCCCTCAACTGAAGAGTGGATAGAGAAAATGTGGTATATTTACATAATGGAGTACTACTCAGTGGTAAAAACAATGGAATCTTGAAATTTGCAGGCAAATGGATAGCACTAGAAGAAAGCATCCTGAGTGAGGTAACCCAGCCACAAAAAGACAAACATGGTATGTACTCTATCATATATGGATTTTAGATTTGGATCAGGGGAGTGTCAGCCTACAATCCCAGTGACAGTGAGTTTGGGAAACAAGGAGGTTTCCAAGAGACATGCATGATACCCCAGAGAAGTGGAATGAGGCAAGATCTCCTGATCAGATTCAGGACATCGTGGAAGGGGAGAGGGAACAAAGAAAAAGAGAGGGGGATAAGAGGAAGGGAGAAGAAGGCATGGGGGAGTAAGAAGTTTGAGTCCAGGCAAGGATAGAGGAATGGAGGATGAGAGATACCATTATAGGCCTGAGAAGAGAGCTGACACTAGTGAGATCTCCAGAGATCTACAAGGATAACACCAACTGGTAAACTAAGCAATAGTGGAGAGACTATTTTAATAGCCCCTCCTTGATGATAAGGTTAATGACTACCTTATATGCTATCCTATAACATTCATCCAGTGACTGATAGAAGTAGGGACATATACCCAGAGCTAAACACTGAACTGAACTCCTGGAACCCAGTGACAGAGATGGAGGAGTGATGAGCAAAGGGCTCAAGACCATGTTGGTGAAACCCACAAAGACAGCTGACTGGACAAGGGGGAGCTCGTGAACCCCAGACTGATGGCTGAGATGCCAACAGGGGACTGATCCAGACTCCATGAATATAGTGTCAAGGAGGAGGCCTCAGAAATCTCTGGGCCTTGGGTAGTAGATCAGTGTTTACCATGGCATACAAATGAATGTTGGGAGCCCATTCCAAATAGAGGGATGCTCTCTCAGCCTGGACACATGAGGAAGGGCCTAGGTCCTGCCCTGGATGAAATGACAGACTCTGGAGATCCCCCCAAGGAGGGCCTCACCCTCCCTGGGGAATGATATGGGGATCAAGTTGAGGGCTGGAGGGGAGGTGTTGGTGGAGGGACAAGGGAAGGAGGGTGGGAGTGGGAGCTGGGATTGACATGTGAAGCAAGCTTGTTTCTAATTTAAATAAAAACATATATTGAGGAAAAAGAATATACAATGAAATAGCATTGATGGGGAAATCCTGTGTATATGTCAATAAAACACTGTTGGCCAATAGGGAAGCAAGATAGGTGGGACTAGGAGTCCTGGAGGACTCTGGGTAGGAGAAACCCAGTGAGTCACAATGTAGCCCACCAGAGAAGTAAGATGTCCTTCCAGTAAGAGAGTCTGTCTAGTAAGAGAAATACTTAAGATTAACAATTATGGAGTAAATACTTAAGTCAGAGCTAGCCAGTAAGAAACAAGCAAGGCCAACAGCTTCATATGTAATACAGCTTCTTGTGTGTTATTTCGGGACTACAATACGGCAGAGCCCAGGTGACTGGTGGGGAAAAAAACCAAAGCAGATGGCAAGGAAAAGGCTTCACTCTACATAGTATGGACTTAAGCTTGGTTTGTCACATAGGAAAAGAAGCATCTGTCTAACATTCCCAATCCATTCCCACAGTGGGAACATGGGAATGCTGTCATTATTTTTGCCTCACAGGTGACCTGATGGGAGATGTCATTCTGAAATCTGTCTCTTATTGGCTATTGAATAAAGCACTGTTGGCCAATAGGGAAGCAAGATAGGTGGGACTAGGAGTCGAGGAGGAATCTGGGAAGGAGAAACACAGGGAGCCATGATTTAGGTGCCATAGGTGTAAGAAGTTCAGACCCTTTCTCCGGTAAGAGAAATACTTAGATTAACAATTATGTGGTAAATACTTAAGTCAGAAATAGCCAGTAAGAAACCAAGCAAACTGCCAACAGCTTCATAATTAATATAGCCTCAGTGTGTTCATTTGGGACTGATGCAGCTCTGGAACCAGGCTGGTGGGAAGACTTTAGTCTACATAATGGTATCAGCATGTGGGATTGAATTTCCACGTAGAATGACAAGAGCTTAAAAGGAATTGTAGAAACAAAAGAATGGAGAGAAGCATGGGTTCTTAGTAGCAGCATTTTTCTAAGGTGGGCTCTGTTTTGCTAGCAACAAGCAGAGACTCATGCTGCTCACTTAAGGGAGTCTTCCTGACTCAGCATAAAAAAACAAAAACAAAAAACAGCAAGGTTTTTTTTAAGAGGCTCTGATAATAATTGAAAGGTGTGTACGTACAACTGGAAGGGCAGTGACCATATCTCCAAGGCGGCAGCTTTTGCTGGATATCAGCATATGCTGAGACGATGAGCTGGAGTCAAACTTATGCCTGCCATCTTGGAAAAACTGCAGTTTAAACAACTAAGGTTTTAACAGATAAGACAAATAAAGATTTAAATTAAAGTCAGACTTGAATGAAGAAAAACCTCTAAAGGTTTACAGTGTGTTTAAAAAATTATGTAGGATTGAGAGAGAAAAAGAAACGACATAGTGGTAAATAAATAGAGAAGCCGGCTGTGTAGTGGCACACGCCGGTAGGATTTGCTCCAATGGCAGAGGTAGGCAGATTTCCAGAGAAACCCTGTCTTATTTAAATAAATAAATAAATAAATAAATAAATAAATAAATAAATAAATAATGCAAAAGAAATAGAGTAGTAATAATAGATAAATAAATAAGCCACATAAAGATGGAGAATACACAGAGAGTCTGGATACCGTATGCTATTGTGTTTTTCAATTTTTTGATTGCTAAGGAAGAAAAAACTGCTAAAGTACACTTGATTATAAATGCTGCTGAATTAATTCAACTTATATATTTTGAAAATGCCTTGACTTCAAAATTTAAGTAAAAGGATATGTTATTTTGGAAAAGATATTTTATTTGTGTTTCCACAGAAAATGGGAAGCTGTGGATTCCTTCCAGGCTTCTGTGGTTTGATGAACCAAGACCCCCAGAAGCAGTGGCCCAAGTGATTCAACATGAAAAACAGCTAAGATGATGCAGCCTTACAGACCCTGAAAATAAGGACTTATACAGGTTTCTGAGTTTTGTCATGATCACCATGGTATAAACAGTGCCCCCATTCAGCATGAAGCAGTTTGGAATGAGCGACATCCAAATTCCCATATTATTTATAAATATTTGTTTTCATTTGAATGGAGTTGTTTATAATTGGTTAATGATCACAACCAATCTCTTTTTAAAGGTAAAAGGGGAATTATGGTATGGAAATGAATACTTTGTATTGGTATGGTTTTTCATTTATTGATGCAAATTCAAGGTCAATTTTGTGATGTGTATATTTCTCCTCTTGTTTAAGTATTGTGATTATACTGATCTTTTAAAACGTAATGCATAATTGAATACAGACTATAGATAGTTACTTATAATAGTCAGAACTTATAGTTAGGTAAGTTAGATTTTCTAGATATACAGAAATATATTTGAGATAGATAGCCAGTCTTCAAACCTATCAAAGACCTTCAGAAAATGGCATTTAAAATGGTTTAGCATTTTTCTTGAAAATGAGAAATATCTGCTCCTGGCAGCATCAATTACGTCTGAGAGGAAGATGGGCATCAAAGAAACTCATTATGGAGTTTTCTTTCAACATGGCAAGATTAGACATTTGGGCAAGAAACTGCTCTTGCCTAGACTGCTTGACAATTGCTATATAAAATGGACATACAGGACCCACAGGAAAGTGACTGCTGAACTCAAACCGTCCTTCAGGGTTCCTGATTCATGGAAGAGTCTACGAGACTTTCTGCAGGACACAGAAAAATGACTGACAGACTGCCAGTGCAGATGGACAGTTTGAAATTTTCTGCTTTGCTGAGAAGTTTTCCAGACACACTGTGGCCTATGGGCTGAAGATGAATGCCCCAACGTTACAGAGGAACTTCAGGTAACTGTCTCTGTCAATTCCAGTATTTATATATTATCTTTCTGTGGTCATTGATGGAGTTGAAGACAGATAGATATAATCATAGTTTTCCTTAGTTATGATAAAAGATAAGTTACATATAAGACTTTAGACTCATAAAGATAGGATAGATTATACTTTCTTTAAATCTTGCTAAATGTTAATGGACAAATATTTTCACTATGTTCTTGGTAACTGTTCTGTTATATATAATTTCACTATGTTAAAGTTAAAACCTTTCTCTTATTTTATTCAGAAAAGAGGAGATGATGGGAGATGTCATTCTGAAATTTGTCTCTTATTGGTTATTGAATAAAGCACTGTTGGGCAGTAGGGAAGCAAGATAGGTGGGACTAGGAGTCGAGGAGAACTCTGGGAAGGAGAAACACCGGGAGCCATGATTTAGCCGCCATAGGGGTAAGAAATCTGGACTCTTTCTCTGGTAAGAGCAATACTTAGATTAACAATTATGGGGTAAATACTTAAGTCACAGATAGCCAGTAAGAAACCAAGCAAACTGCCAACAGCTTCATAATTAATATAGCCTCCTGTGTGTTCATTTGGGACTGATGTGGCTCTGGAACCAGGCTGGCAAGAAGGCTTTATTCTACAGTTACTAACTAAATCAATACAATATCTAAAGATTTTATTAGCAGAAGCTAAGCTACAACTAGAATTCCAGTACACTGACCTATATTTTTATATAGTTTCACAAATAAGATACATAATGAAATTGTACAAAAAAACAAAAACAAAGTATATAATGGCAAGGAAAAGTTTTGAATAACAATGAGTTAAGAAACCAGTGAGGTTCTGGCTATTACAAAAAAATGCGGCAAATGAACATAGTTGAACATGTGTTCTTGTAGTATGAATGTGCACTTTTTGGGTATATGCATTAGAGTGGAATTACTAGATCTTGAGGTAGACTGATTCCCATTTTCCTGAGGAACAGCCATAGTGATTTCCAAATTGCCTGTACAAGTTTGCATTCCCACCAGCAGTGGAGGAGTGTTCCCCTTTCTCCACATCCTCTCCAGCATAAACTGTAATTGGTGTTTTTGATTTTATCCATTCTGACAGGTGCAAGATAGTATCTCAGAGTTGTTTTGATTTTCATTTCCTGATGGTTAAGGATGCTGAGTACTTTCTTAAGTGTCTCTCAGTCATTTTATACTCCTCTATTGAGAATTCTGTTTAGTTCTGTACTTCACTTTTCATTTGGATTACTGGGTGTTTTAGTTACAAGCTTCTTGAGTTCTTTGTATATTTTGGAAATCATTGCTCTGTCAGATGTGGGGTTGGTGAAGATCTTTTCCCATTCTGTGGGCTGCTGTTTTGTCTCGTTGACTGTGTCCTTTGCCTTACAGAAGCTTCTCAGTTTCAGGAGGTCCCATTTATTAATTTTTATTAATTGTCAATCTCAGTGTCTGTGCTACTGGTGTTATGTTCAGGAAGCAGTCTCCTGTACCAATTCATTCCAGATTACTTCCCACTTTCTCTTCTATGCAGTTCAGTGTGGCTGGATTTATGTTGAGATCCATTTGGACTTAAGTTTTGTGCACGGTGATAGATATGGATCAATCTGCAGTACTCTACATGCCAGCCTCCAGTTATTAGAGCACAATTTGTTGAAGATGCTTTCTTTATTCCATTGTATAATTTTAGCTTCTTTGTCAAAATCAGGTGTTCGTAGGTGTGTGAATTAATGTCAGGATTTTCAATGTGATTCCGTTGGTCTATCTGTCTATTTTTGTGCCAGTACCAAGCTTTTTTCAGGTCTATGGCTCTATAATGCAGCTTGAAGTCAGGGATGGTGATGCCTCCAGAAGTTCCTTAATTGTACAGGGTTGTTGTTCCTCAACTGAAGAATGGATAAAGAAACTGTGGTACATTTACACAATGGAGTATCATCTAGCAAAAAAAAAAAAAAGCACACACAATGTAATCTTGAAATTTGCAGGCAAATGGTTGGGACTAGAAGAAACCATCCTGACTGAGGTAACCCAGTCACAAAAAGACAAACATGGTATGTACTCACTCATATATGGATATTAGACATAGAGCAAAGGATTATCAGCCTACAATCCACACCTCCAGAGAAGCTAGGAAACAAGGAGGACTATAAGAGAGATATACGTTGTCCCCTGGAGAAGGAGAAAGTGACAAGATCTCCTGAGTAAATTGGGAGCATGGTGTGTGGTGGGGATTAGGAGAAAGAGAAGGGGAGAAGAGGAGGGGAGAGGAAGACATAAGGGACCAGGAAGATTAAGTAGGAAGAGCTCATGGACCCCAGACTGACAGCTCGGAAAATAGCATAGGATGGAACCAGGAACTCTGAACGTGGGTGTCATTTAAGAGACCTGTGCAGTCTATGGGGTGTCTGGTATTGAAACAGTATTCATCCCTAATGTATGAATGAACATTTGAAGCCCATTCCTCATAGAGGGATACTGTCTGAGGCTAAATACATGGTAGAGGGCCTAGGCCTTTTCCCAAATGATGTGACAGACTTTGATGATCCCCCATAGAAGGCCTCACCCTTTCTATGAAGCTGAAGAGGGATGGGATGGCGTCAGTGGTGGGCATGGGAGAATGGGAGGGAGAGGGAACTGGGATTGATATATAAAATAAACTTGTTTCTAATTTAAAGAAAAAAGAAAAAATATAAAGGTACCAGTAAACATTGATAAGGACTAAAATGCCTAGTCTATGAAAAAAAAAATAAAGAAAGAAACCAGCAAGGGTTAATTTTAGGTTTCTTAACCTGTATGTAACTGACAGTGTAAGGAGGTAAATGAATAAATGGGATATTAGGGTCAGTGACATTGGACTTTTGGTTAAGCATACAACAGTTCGAAGTGAATGTTTATGTCAGTACAATAGCTTCCCCATCTGCTAAAAGAGATAATAGTAATATAATCTTCAGAGGGGTGTTATGGGGAGCTGGAGAGTTGATGTAAGTCAGGCATCGATGAGAAAATAGCCTGAAACAAAGGAAGAATTCTAAAGCCATGTAGTCACAAAGGTCAGTGTACAATTTCCATTCACTGATTGAGAATGAAAATTCTTCAAGAGTGTTGTTTTGGTATTCACTAAATGCAATGTGGATGCCAAAGAAGCTGTCCAACAGGTACATATCCTTCCCTGGAGCTACAGTTCTAAGACATCTAAGTCTTCCACTGACCACAATTGAGGCAGTGCCTTCAGGTACTTCATTGGAGTCAGTTAAAAATTTCAAAGTTCTTCAAAAAATTACCTGAATGACTATTTAATCTAGGGTATACAACAAAAGGAATAAAATCAGTGTCATAGGACCTCTGCCCCCATTAGTGATTTTTTCAGCATTACTCACAATAGCCATGGCATGGAGTCACCTTACATGCCCACCAACAGATGATGGATGTGGTAAAGACAGTACGTAAACACCATGAAACAATTCAGCTGAAAAAGAGACAAAATCATGTTATTTGTGGCTACATGAGCACATTATCTTGAATGAAATAAGGTAAGTATGGAGCTAAAAAATATACAATTTCACTCACTTGTGAAATTTTATATAGTGACTCTTATCACTGTGCATAGTAGAAAGCAGCCACCATAGTCTGTAGAAGAGAGTGGATGCTGGCTTTCGTTGACACAGAGTGTAGGAGTAAGTTTCGGTGTCTAACTGTACTGTAAAAGTGATTTTGGCTAACAACATTATGTTTGACAACAACTAGAAAGGAGGAACTATACTTCCCAACGTGTTTTAAAATGTGTTGAGGTGGTAGATACACTTCCTGACTAGATCAGTTCACATTACAGTGTAGTAGTACTGAGACATCACACTGTGCTGCATAAAGATGTATAATTATCCTACATCAAAGACAAAATAAACTATTTGATTTGATGAATGAGAAAATAAATATGGAAGTAGTCAAAAGATGAGAACCCCGATTGCTATAAGTGGTCTCAAGCACACATACCTACAAAGAAGTACTTCTCTTCTCAGTAATGAATTTCATTCTTTCTGTCTCATTTAAGAACTTAGCCACCATTTTCAAAGATTTTGTGTATTACTTATTATTTTGAAAGAAATGTCAGGCACATGTGGGAGACCTCTCTTATAATAAAAATTGGGTTTGGAAAAAGCAAAACTACGAATGTTTAGCAAAAACAAACTTTGAAAGGAAGCTCAACTCCTAAAAAAAAAGTTTCCTTAGGCATTTTTCTAAAATCAGCCTTGTTTCTGCATAATATTTTTCTTGGTTGGGCAGAGGCTGGTTAAAATATTCATTATTTTTTTAATGTACCATGCTGCTATTTGCAGCTTCAGGTAGTTAATATTTGTGTTTAAGCTTTGCAGTTCAAATGGGAAAATCCACCCTAAGGAGTATTGCTGAACAGCATGAAGGAATCCTTCGAAACAGGAGGTCCCTTTCCTGAATACCAATCAGTGTGGCTTTCCTCTGTGGTTGTGAAAGGAAGCGCTAACCAATGTTTGCACTCCACCATGCCCTGCATGTCAGAAGCTTAATTCCAAACACTGGCTGCCTTGTCGGCAGGCTTTCCGGATGGCAGAATAAATTGAACCTCTGAAGGCTGATGGCGCTACTGTGTCTCCAGATGACGTCAACGTCTTCTGGGACAACAGTGTGAAAAAGTGTAATATAATCAGAAAGTGCTTGGCTAAAGATTACCTCAGAGAGTGTATATATATGTAAATACGATAGGCCAGCTCTGTGAGCAAAGGCATGGGTGTTTATTCATACATAAAAGCCTGGATTAAAATGCAAGGAGGAGTGGAACACAAGAGACCTTTGAGAAAAGTCTACACTCTGCATGAACATATTAACCCTCCAGTTACATACAGGCAAATTAGACCCTAGGGAACACTTCCCCGCAACCACTGTCCACCGAATTTGTAGATTCTACTACAGTTGATACCTACAACAGTTTAAATACAGATCATTTAGATAGAAATGTGCAATTACTTGTCTGAAGAACCTAAGAATATTCACAGGAGGCTCAATGCTTTATGTATGTTTTTTTAATGCATTAACAGAGTATTTCCTATGTAAGAGAGTCGATAGCCTTGCTAGAATGGGAACATGTACAAGAGACAGGTATAGGACTTGATATCAAGTTGTGTAGTGCTTAATCCTTTGCATTGTTGCTTCCTTCTGTGATCTCAGATAAACCAGTGTATTAGTATAGAGTCCCTACCACTCAACATTTAAAAAAGTCATACACGTGGTATACTTATTTGTTTTTTCTTCCTTTTTTCTATTTTCTTTCTCAAAGCAGAAGTAGTATATAACAATGCTGTCCTCCACAACTTTATATTAATGCCATCATCTCCACAGTGTTCTTTGGGACCACTAGCTGTCTGAGTAGACTGTTCTTCCTAGGACAGAAGAGATTTTTCCAGATGTGCTGTTTTCCTGTCAAGGCTGAACTCACATGTATGTTAGAGGAGGTGAGCTCTGCTGTTTCTTACTTTGTGCTTAAGGTGTTGCCCTTCCCTTCTTCATTGCTTTCTCTCCTGTCCTGAAGTATCCACACCCATCTTGATTGGTACTCAACCATACAGTTATATCTAATATGAAATGACAGTTAATTCTGAAACTGTATGTGTCTTATATAAAGAAGGTATGCAGGTCTTGATTGTGTCTGGTGTACAACATAGGTTATGTCAGTGGTTGATTTTTTAAAATCACCTTCCACATTTCAAAGTTGAGAGAAAATCTTTTCCTGCAAATAATGTTTTCTAAAAAGCCAGCTACCTAATACCTGACCACCAACCTGAACATAGTCTGCCATCTGGCTATAGTTTTCCCTTTCCTCACACACTCTTCTCCTGACATCCTTGGCGTGCCACACATGCATTCTGCATGATGACACCAGATTGTATTTTTGTTATATTTTCACTGTGTATAACAATAGCCCCATATACCTCTATATTATTTTTTATTGAAAATGGATTTTTTCTCACATAATATATCCTAATTATGGTTCCCCTCCCTCTTCTCCTCTTAGTTCCTTCCTACCTCTCTCCCATCTAAATCTACCCTGTTTCTGTTACCCATTAGAAAACAAACAGGCTTCTAAGGAATAATAATAAAATAAAATAAAAACAAACACATCAGAATAGAACAAAGCAAATAGAAGGAAAAGAGCCCACTAAAAGGCACAAGAAACAGATTTAGACACAGAGACCAACTCATTCACACGCTCAGAGATCTCATACTAAACTGAAAGCAATAATATATATATGTAAAGGAGATGTAGGGTAAAAGGAGGAAAGAGAAAATGCATATTAATAAAAATAAACTAAAAAAAGATAAAATTAAAAGAAGAGGAGCCCTGACATGGCATTATGAGTCAAGGAACCTCTAAAGATGACATTGCATTCATTTCTGTTGGCCATTGACTTCTGGGATGCAGCCCATCCTCAAGAGCAGTTTGTTTCCCCAGGGAAAGTCTCTTGGAAAAACCAAATCTTCATTTGCAAGTGGTTATCAATTGTAGATAGATTCTTGGTTAGGGAGGAGGATGTGTGTCCACTTCTTTCAGCTCTAGGAACCCATCTAGTACAGATCCATGCAGGCCCTGAATGTGATGCCTCAGTCTCTGTGAGTTCATATGCGCAGCATCCTGTTGATTTAGAGCACCTTGTTTTTCTGGTTTCCTCCAACCACTCTGGTTCTTACACTCCTTCTGTCTTCTCTTACATGAAGTTCCCCAAGATCTGAGGCGAGGGATTTGATGGATACATTCCATTTAGACATCGGTGTTCTGAGGCCTCTCACACTCTGCATAATGTCTGGCTGTGGGTCTCTGTATTTGTTCCTATCTGATTCAGGAGAAAGATTCTCTGATGATGGCAGAACAAAGAACCAATATAAGATTATGTAGAATGTCATTAGGAGTCATTTTATTGCTATTGTTTTTAAAAGAACAGTAGTGTTTGTTTTTTTGATAGGTCCCTGGGCTATGTAGGCTCTAGTTCTTGGTCACCCAAATAGTGTCATGTACAGGTTCTATCTCATGATTTAGTCATCTTATTAAGTCAAAATCAGATATTAGTTGGATATTCCCACCATTGCATTAGCATTTCTTGCAGGCAGGACACCATTATAGATCAAAGGGTTTGTAGCTGGGTTGGAGTTTATGTTACTGCTTTGGTAGCATGTAAAATACCTTCCTGTATCAAAGACACTAGCAAATAAGGGTGGTGATTAACTTTTTCTCTTTAGCCTTTCCCTCAGCTCCTCATACATATTACCGTTCCTTGGACCTTGTTATCTCATTCAATTGCTCTATATCAAAAAAATTAAGCAATTCTACTGACTTTAACAATCTCCTTTTCAAAATTAGAGTTTTAATGGTTTTTAGTTTAATTCTGTTGACTTGACACCACTTACTATTATACCAGTCCTCATTACCCAGGTAATACTTTAATATATTAATAGTTACATCAATTATTATGGTTCATTATGGTTCAGATGCAAAATGTCCCTACCAGCTCTTTTGCTTGAACTCTTGATCCTCAGCTAGTGGCTCTGGCTTTGAAATTTATAGAAATTTCAGAACAGGTGGCCATGTTGGCAAATGTAGGCTACCAGGGGCAGGGTTTGAAGATGTCATTCACTATTTGTTCCAAGTCTGAACTATCTTTCTGCTTCCTACCGAGCTAAGCTATAAACAAATGATACCACACACACACTCTGCCAGTGGTCAAAGTACTCCAGTCAACATGCTGTCCTGACCATAATGGACTGTACCCTCTGACCCGTGAACCACAATAAACCTTTCCAGTCTTAAGTTGTTTCATTTGCGCATTTTCACAGTGACCACAAAAGCAATTAGCACTCTGCCCAACTTACCTCTTAAGCTGCCTTGGTTCCCCATCTTTCATGTAGTTTCACCTTATTCTGTAGCAATTTGTTTCTTGCTTTCTCTTTTCTACATAAACAACCAGCTGGCACTGCAGAAATTGACTCAAACCAGGATGCAGGATTATAAGATGGAATGATGGTAATTATTAATGGATCCTCAACACAGTTGACACGCAGACTGACTGCACTAGGAACCCAATGCTTTATAGTTTCTGTGTTCACATCCTCTTACTATGCAAATTTTATACTTTTTCCCCACTAAAGTATAATAACTGGTTTTCTAAACGTTGGTCCTAAATTCAGGCCTATGGCTTGATTTGACTGGTGGAAAACTAGCAGAGGGAATTCATGCAGAGATGCCTTTGTTTCTCAGATATTCTATAGAGCTGACCCCTTGCATCCCAGGAGCCTGAAATTTGACTTCCACTCCTTTCCAAGCCTCTCTCTGGAATCTCACGTGTGTTTTTGTATCGAACATTATATATTCATTATATGGTTTGTTTTGCTTTGGTCTTTAACCTGATCTTCCCATGTAAAAATGAAATGTTGACCCTAGACCAAACACTTTTCAGTTTTCACTTTAGCTGTATTTTCAGAATTACTTGGCATGTATACTACTTATTAACTTTAATAATATTCCTTTCTTATTTTTGTGGCAATAAAACTCTCTTGGTTGCTTATTGCATCCTTCTTTAACTTTCCTCCACTTACAACTCAGATTTGCCTCCTTTACCTGGCCAAAAAAAATGCCATTTTCAATATTTGTTTCTAGGCTCTCATACCCTACATTAAAAGAGAACTTATCTCACCTAGTGGCTTCAATTATTGACTCATTCTAAGTAACTAAAAAATCAGTGTCTCTGTCATGAACCTTGTTTCTGAGTCTCAAAGTTATTCATCTATCTGCATTTCTGATACCTTATTTTGGATATTAACAAGGCATTGCAAAGGCAGGAGTTCTAAAATAAATCCCAAGATCCTGTTGTTCAACAAGTTTACTTTCCATTCAATATTACACTAGCATAGGAAATGACACAGTTATCCACATGATTCAGCAAACTGGAAGCCTGAGAACTATCCTTGAAGTGTCATATCAAATACAGCCAGCATCACATCCTGAGACTCTTACTTTTCTTCGCCTCATGCAATGATGTCAATTCTGAACTGATTCCATGGTACTTCCCTCCTTTGTTTGCTGTTGCACTGTAATATTATTTCTGCCAAAATCCCTTTGGAATCTCTCTGTCTCTCTCTCTCTCTCTCTCTCTCTCTCTCTCTCTCTCTCTCTCTCTCTCTCTCTCTCTCTGTCTCTCTCTCTCTCTCACACACACACACACACACACATATACAAACACACACAGGTACATGCTCATGCATTGGGATGTTTGAAATGATTCAGCTTACATTTAGTTTGGAATAAAGGGCAAAAATCTTATACTGACCTGCAAGGCCATGATTTGGTCTCCCTCTGTTTTTTCAGCATCATTTCCCATCATTACCCATGTGCCCCATGCTCTGCCTACCAGTCACCCTAACCTTGTCATAGGTGATTTGAGCTATCCATTGGGCCTTTCAACTATATGCTAAACCTCCTTCTTGGTACAATAGATTTTCCTGGCATGTCCTCTGTCTAAATGTAGCATTGTCTCTCATGTGTCCAGCACCTTGCAGAAACAAAATCTTCCTATCTCAGCCATTGCATAATTCTTGAAATTTCTTCCCACCACATGCTTTGCCAATTTGGTCACCTTAGTTTCTATGAGACATCTAGTTTCAGTTTTCCAGTAATGTGGCTTTATTTTTGGAATACATTATTGCTTAGAATATTTCTTAACTTCTCTGTTTATAAACCCTGGATCATTCCTATATGCATAAACTACAGAATAATCATAGAAGTCCTTCACACAATCTTTCTTTCACTGCAGATACATTCTTCAGTGTCAGAAGCTCTGTCAGTCTTTTCACTGATTTCTGTGCAGCTCTTGGAAGATCTGCAGCAGCATATGCAATAAAAGTGAAGGAAGGAGGAAAAGTGGGGATGATAAGTAAACTCTATGGAATAAATGTATTGCCATTTGGGGTTCCAGAAACTTTTGACAAAATAAAAGAATTAATAATACTGCATCCTGGCTTTTAAACTACAAAAGTGTTCTTTTTGACCCCATTTTTAAAGGGTGTAAAATCAATCCAGTTCTTAATATTCTTTATATAATATTATCTGTTCTTTTGTTTAAGAAAGCTAGAGATTCATGTTTTAGATGCATCCCTCGTAAAACAGAATGAGAAACGGCCTCCTAAATCCTTAGAACCTAAGAGTGGGTACCCCCTTCAAAGGCTCTTCCAGGCTATGTGACCTGTTTCCACAAGCTCTGTATGCAGCCACAACCCCTTTGGAATGCAGTTGATCTCCTGGAACAGCAGAGCACCTCCATGCTGAGAGTCTCACCTTTAACCTACATTTTCCCTGTCTTTTGATCACTTATGTCACCCTTATATTCTGACACATGTTACAGATTCCTCGCTGTCTCTCTGCCTGACTCAGCACATATCTAATCTGTTGCCATGGTCCTGTTTTGATTGTTGCTCATAGTTCTATGATGAGAGATGAGGTCTGAAATCCAAACACGTTCTTATAGTTTATCTTTGTTGAGGGATATTTTTTCTCATTCCCTACATAGTGAGGATATCTAATGAATGCTTCTAGAATATTCTCAGTTCCAAAATTTCAAATAAGATGTATGGCAATGGGAAAAGGAAGCACAGAAGAACCCCGCAGGCTACTACAGGCAGTACAGGAAGAGGGAAGATGCAGGCAGAGAGAGAAACAAAAAAACAGCAAAGAGGTTTAGAACTGCATATTCTGAGTGGAGAGAGGCAGACCATGCTATCTGTTCTAGGCTTGGATAACCCAGTACACAGACCAAAAGGAAGCCAGTTTTCCTTTTACACCTTTCAACACTTTATTCCCCATTTTACTACATGAATATATGCTGTAGATCTGTCTACTTATATAAATGCAGAGATATTTGATGAATTTGATTCTGTCATCTGGCTTCTGAAGACAGGGCTTCTACGTCTGCATCCATAAACTGGCTCTGGGTTCCTGACTCAGAAAAGGTTGTCTGAATGAAGAGGCAACTTTGGTACCCTCCATTCTACCGACTAGAGGCTGTTGGCTCCAGTGAAATGGGCTTTGTTTTTTAACTTGCAGCTTTGTTGGTGAATAGCTCTAGGATCCTGGGCAGGGCAGGTTCTATAATATCCCTAAGTCTCTGTTTTCTCATCACTTATAATGAGAGCTAATACCAACCTCTCAGTGCTAATACCAACCTCTCAGAGCCTTTGTGAAAACTAAGGCTACAAGAACCCAGACAATAGCAGGTTCTTACCTATGCCAACTTCCTTTCCACCTTTCAGGTGTAAGGTAAAGTCTCATCGCATCATAGGAAGTGCCATGACTCTTATTTAATTTACAGAGATATACCCTTCTAAATAGAGAATTTTGGCCTTCCAGAATAGTCATGAACTAAATCTTCCAAAAAGACATTCTTTTTGAATTGAAAAGGCGTTTATTTCATTTGTGAAAATACAGTCTTAAGAAAATACACTGAGCCGGGCGTTGGTGGCGCACACCTTTAATCCCAGCACTCGGGAGGCAGAGGCAGGCGGATCTCTGTGAGTTCGAGGCCAGCCTGGTCTACAAGAGTTAGTTCTAGGACAGCCTCCAAAGCCACAGAGAAACCCTGTCTCGAAAAACCAAAAAAAAAAAAAAAAGAAAATACACTGAAATCTACATAAAATTACTGTCTTTCAACTTATAAGATTTGTCCTTAACATTTACACACCAAAGGCACTGGGGTAGGTTTTGTCTACATGTCAGTGAACAAAACACAACAAAGCTCTTGCTTTTATGACCCAATAGACTACAGAAACAAATATATTAATTAAAAATTACATCAATAAATCACTATTAAGAAGCTGTATACTGCCCTGGGTTCAATCCTTAGAATTGTCCATGGTACAAAATGCATCAAATTTTTGCTGAACTAATGGATGCATGGATGAATGGATGCATGGATGAAGAAATAAATGAATAAAATGAATGTTGCCTGAGGTGAAGAGATCTGTTCCAGTAGATGGGAGGGAATACTTACACTGATGCCCATGGACTCATGTGTTGGACAATTACCTTGTAAAACTGAGGCAAGAAAACTTAAGAAAGGTTAAGCTTACAAATAAAGGGGTTTTGCTTCTTTGCTGTGTGTGTGTGTGTGTGTGTGTGTGTGTGTGTGTGTGTGTGTGTGTAAAAGGCATATAGGTTGCAGACATAGACAGAACCTGGAGGTTTTCCCTACATCACCTTCGTCAGCACATCAGTGTGTTCACCAACAAAGACACTTTTCAATCTCATTGTTTAAAAGTTATCACTGACATTATATCACTTAACTATGCATGATCAAGCCATTAGCTATTGGTGAGTAAACTGTGCTTTCACCCCTTCCTTACCTGACACAGAAGCTGGAGGGTAATCTTTCTGGTTTTTAGCCTATCTTATGAATATATCAGGGGTTCTTTAGCACAAAATCAGGCATGGTGGAAAGTGACAGCTAACATCATGCCTAACAAGGAACACTGCTGTCAGGAGTTCTAAAACTTTCAGGAATTCTATGTCAGAAACCATAAGTGAAGACTACAGGTAGACAGATAAAAAAGACCAGACAGATAGACACACTTATCTGGTACTAAGTCATGAAGATTTGTTCTCTCTGACATTGCTCAAAATCATCCTGGCTGCACATTCCTCCACTGTCAATTTTTCCCATCACACTTTTTGTCCATCTAAGGATTGTTTCAACAAGATATGGATACCAGGGTTAGGATTTTTCTCTGACACTGTACTCATCCTTCAGTTTCATCAGAGAGTAAAAGACAAATCCAGATGGGATTCTGAGAGAATACTAATCTATTAGCCATGGGGAATGAGTGGTGAGGTACTTACCCACCCTGAACAGTAGAAATCCAAAACTGCACCAGGACTTAAGAGCAGCAGAGACTGAAAACTAGTCAGAGTTGGGAGAGGGTCATAGTCGAAAGCTTCTGCTCATGGGGAATGCCAGCACCATCAGGGAACCAGGAAAGGGGACGAATGGAGAAAGAGAGAACTCAGGTTATCCTCTTCAACCAATTCTTTCCCAAGAGTTAAGTGAGTGAGACATGTATGATCATTAACCAGATCACAACATTACACATAGTAAGGAAGAGAATTGTGAAACATTTATGTATGAGAATAACTTAAGGAAGACAATTATGTTTTCTAATACTTCTGATACCACAGCTTACAGGCTTAGTTTAACATTAACAGTCAGTTACCAGCTATAACCCTGGAATACCCCTAAGTGTTATTTTTAATTAATGAGACTATCTATGGGTTATATAGGTCTCAGTTGTGCATGTATAATTGCAAATTAATATGTTTACTTATTGTGCTTTGAATGGGAATGCTTGAAAAATCTATTTTACAACAGATGCCTGATATATATTTTCACTTTGTGTCTTCCCAATATTAATTTTGTTTACATTTGGTGCTGGATTTCTACTTTTTAAAAAGAGATATCCTATGCCTTGTAGCATATTTAATACCAAATCTAGTATCTACCCAATAGACGCCAATAGAGACTCCTATGTGTGTAACTATCAAAGCTCTTTGCAAATATTGCTAAATATCCCTTGGAAAACATAACCACTGGTTGGCAACCTTTATTCTCTGAGTGTGATTCTATGGATTGGAAACTATAGGTATTGCATAGTTAATAAGTTGTTCTGCTGTTTTGATAAAAAATTATGTTAGACAGCCTTCACTCTGTCTTCAAGTGATTCTTGTTTCTTAACATTCATAACATCTTTTATCAGGGTTATGGTGAATAATCAAAGGGACATAGAAGAAATGGCACATACCATCAAAATTTGACTATTGAATATTGCAGCCTAGGCTTATAATTAATTCATTTTGTATAGCTTGCTTTGGGCAATGCCAAGAGCTGTGTCATAAGGACATTCCAGATGAAAAATAAATCAAGAAATGCGGTCTGTAGCCAAAACCTAGAGAGAAAGAAACACTTCAATGACCACATCAATAAAAGAAGAAGCAGTTTGTCCAATTCCAGCTGAACTCAAATGGCTTCAATCACAGTAAATAGCATGCCTGTGATTGCACGATAAGCAAGAACATCCCAGTAATAAAGCTATCTTTAAATTACGAATAATCAGAAACAGCAAGATGGTAAAATTCTAAAATCATAATAGAAAGATATCATAAATATAAAGATAAATTATATGTTGGGGAAATGGCTATGACTCCTTAATTTATAATTACCAACTTAAAGGCAAAATGGTGCTTAAAGTTAATAACTGAAAAGTGGTTTATGTCATAAGCAGGCAGTTCACAGTAGAGAAAACAATATTGGTGGTGAATAAAGGATGAACTCCAGTAATCAGAGAAATAACAAATCAATGGTTTCTTCTCAGAATTCTGACCAAGCTTACAAAGACCAACAAAGATATGACAAATATTTAAATTGACTGCATTCTAGAACTATCTTGTAAAAGATTTCATGCCTCGTGATGTAAAAAAATACTTTGGTTTAAGGCATATATCATGTTTGTAAAAATATGATCTTGCTGTATGTGCATGGGGAGATATGTACAAGGATTATTAAGAGCTGTTACTTAGTTGAGCAAATGTTGAGTGAATTCCTACTATAAAACAGACACAATTCTAGGCCCTGATTTATCAACAATAGCTAGATGCAACAGTTTCTTTGTGGAATTGATATGTTTTTTTCTTCGTTTGGTTGTTTTTTGTTTTTTGTTTTTGTTTTTCAAGACAGGGTTTCTCTGTGGCTTAAGAGGCTGTCCTGGAACTAGTTCTTATAGACTAGGCTATTTTCGAACTCACAGAGCTCCGCCTGTCTCTGCCTCCTGAGTGCTGGCATTAAAGACATGTGCCACCACTGCCTGGCTCGAAATTGATATGTTTTATGTATTGCAACATGCTATAAAAATAATGGTCAAGCTGGTGTTATTGTAGAAAAAAGGCATGAAATATTACATATGTTATGGACATTGTTGACTATGAACTTTCAGGAAATGGAAGAAAGAGATACTTGTGAGAACAAGTTAAGGCTTGGAAGTATTTCTCTATAAGTATATGAGGGGATAGTAAGGAATGGTTAGAGAGGATGTGATGGTATCACAGTAGAAATGCTAGTGGTAAAGTGGAATGAGGGCTAACAGATGTCCAAGGGGGTAAAGTGTTTGCTGCACAAGCATGGAAACTTGAGTTGGAAATCTCCAGAACACATATAAAAGCCAGACACCTCAGAAGGTGTCTGTAATGCCAATGCATGCCTGGGGGTAGGGGAAAGGTAGATCTCTTCATGCTTGTTTGTCTACTTGAAATGGTAAAGGCTAGGTTCAGTGAGAGACTCTGTCTCAAAAATAAAAGAGTGATAGAGGAAGACACTCTACCTCAGTATTGTAACACTGACCTCTGGCCTCCACACGTGTACACAAATGCAGGTATATCTGCTGATTATGTGTGCGCACGCGCACACACACACACACACACACACACACACACCAAACAAAATCTCACAGAGTAGTATGATGTATACCCTGTGTCTTCTGCTTCAGATCTGAGTTCTTTACCTATCCCATTTGCTAGCTGATGGTTATATAGCAGATGGTTATATCTGCCATGGTTCTTGATACTCTTTGGGGATGATGAGTGTGTTTTACATGTGAGAGGAATATAAATAACTATGATAACATAAGACTGTGATACAATGTGAAACGGTCATCAGTTATTTTTACTCCTAAGTTGACACATGGAATCTATTTTCTTGTTCTTTCAACTAATAACTTGTTTGTAGAAAAGAATATGATAGGAAGTTTTTCAGCTCCTGCCATAACAAAAGTTTTTAAATATTAACTTGTGATTGTGTTTGTGTCTGAGCACACACAGACATCCATGTGCCATGGCATGTGTATGGAAGTCAGGGGACAAGTTGTTGGAGTCTGTTCTCTTTTTCCTCCATGGGATCTGGGGACAAAACTCAGGTCATCAAGCTCTTACAAATGTTTTTCCCTGCTAATCCATTTTTTTTCTGGATGTCATGGAAGCAAGCTCAAATTTGCCAACTGGAAACTGAGACAGTGAGTGAGGATCAGGGTACCCATCCAGCTTAGGCCCCTTAGAAAGATTTCCTACCAGTAATTGCCCAGCCGATCCTAGCTATATGAATGATGCCAGACGGGGTCATATGGAAAAACAATCAGTCAGTCCCAGACAACAACAACACGGACACAGTATTTTACAAAGCTTCATTATGAATTATGACAGGTTTCTAAAAAAGATACATCATTAGCATTTTACATAAACCAAAGTATAGCCCTGACTTTTACATCTGTAGTACTGAAATCTCAAATTTACAAACATATTCTGTCTATATTCAATAAAACAATGTTAACTCTGGATTCCTATTAGTCACCTGGAGAAATTGATTTCCTGACTGATATCTGTTCATCATCAATAGACAACACTAAGTTATAGTTACCCATGGATTTCTAACCAATAAAGTGACTGACCAGGTTTTTGTAAGTAGTCGTTTAGAGTACCTCATTTTTTCTTCTTTTATATTTAAACATGAATAATACATAGAACCATATAACAGCATTTTTAAACGTAGTTTTTGTAATTAGTTTGCCTTCCTTGTTGCTTCAGAAAGCTTTCAGTGAATAACTTTGAAGCTGTGCAACTGGAAAATGATTTGAAGACTGTGCTGTCATGATTCATTCATTCATTCATTCATTCATGTGCTCAATCCTTATAATAGCTGGAGGAAAAAAAACCAGACACATCTTAAAACCTAACTTGGCTGCCTTGACAGAGCCTGACAAAGTAATGCTAAGAGGCTTGCTTAAGTCTACAACATCTAAGGCTTAGAGGTCTTCCCAGAGGTGAGGTCAGACCTGCTACTTCTGTTCAGCAGAAGAGAGAGCCAAGAAAATAATGTGAGTTTTGAGCCTTACAATTAACCCTTTGCACTGAAGTGAAGTGATTTAAATATCTGGCTCTGAATGTAAAACTCACCTGAAAGCAGACTTTACCTATTTTACAGAATTAAATAGAAAGTGCCCATGTCCAGTATGAGTGTGAATGTCTATTTTTCAGAGCACCCTCTTCAATGCCAATCAGTATTTCTGAATGAGCCATTTTTAGCTATTTTATTTTTCATTGCTTTGTTGTTCTAATTTAAAGTTATGTTGATGTCAGACTTAAGGAAAACGAAAATTTCCTTGTTTCTAGCCTCTTACCATAGCATACTCTCTTTTTCTCTTCTCTGAGATTTATTAGAAACAGGTGACATATAGAGAGAAATACAAATTAAATTTGATTTTGTTGGTTTTATTGAGCTGTTGTTTTGTTATTTCACAGTAGCAGTCGCTGTACAGAAGTGATGCAGAATATTCATGTGCCAGCATTCACATAATTTGCACACACACACACAGACACACACACAATGTATATATATATATATGTGTGTGTATATATATATATTGCTTAATATATATGTATATATATATGTATATTGCTTAAATGTCAATTTTATAGATTATGAACTTTGGCATATGTGTGTAACCATATAGTCATCTTTAAAAGAAAATGGTGAGCATTGTTATAATTCTTGAAAAGTGCCTTGCATAGCATCCCAATCAGTATGTCAGAACAAACTCTAATTCAACTTCCTCCACCACAATGTGATTTTATTCTTTTGTAGATTTTGTGAGCATGATACTATATGTATTTAGGTATTGTGCATGTACTTATTTCTTTGATCCTGGATGATTTTTTTCAATCCATTTTTTATGAGAGTCTTATACATCCCAAGCTTCCCTCAGACTTATTATTTAGCTGAGGATGGCTTTGGGTTTCTGATCCTCCTGACTCCACTTCCCGGGTGCTGGGATCACAAGCTGAGTCACCACACCCAGTTTATATGGTTCTAGGGAGCAAATCCAGGATCCTGCATGTGTTGGGTAAGCACACTATCAATAGAACTCATTACTAGTTCTCAATATAACTTTTGGATATTCAGTTATGTTTATCAGTAATTGTTTTGATTTTGTGGTTTCACTGCAATAGGTTACAATAGTGCCCTCTTATTTGAGAGATGCATTCTAAGACCATCAAAAGATTCTGGAACTAAGGGTAGTACCAAGTCTAACATCTACTTTATTTTCCAATGTATATAGCTAATTTGAATTCATTAATTAAGCACAATAAGAAAACACCAAGAACAAGTAATCAAATAGAACAGCTCTAGTAATATACTACAATAAGAATTATAGGTATATGATCTGTGTCTCAAATATTTTATCCTGTACTCATGCTTTTGTTATGTGATGATACAAGATGACACTGTACATAAACTAAACCCTTGACAGCTCCCGTTTCCATCTCTGAAATGCAAGCATCACTACTTTTGCACTTAGGCAATTAATGGTTAACAAAAGAGTTACTAGAATACAAACACTGTGGTACTGTGACATCAGTCTGATGGCTGAGACAGGTAACTATCAGGAGGGTAGCAGCTGCTATGTAAAAGGACAACTCATCGCCAAAGAATGAGAGTCTGAGATTCTATCCTGATATTAAGAATGCTAAATAATTTTAAACTACATAATTGTTTATCTCCAGAACTTTCTATTTAAATCTTAAAGACACTGTTGATTTCCAATAATTAAAACAGCAAAAACCAAAAATGCAGGTAAAGCAGGAATTACTGTGGATTTCAGTGTCAGTTATAGCTGCTCCCCAACCAGAGAAGAAAGATTGGAACCCTGTAAAGAAACAGAACCTGAAGAGGAGGCATATATTCTGTCTCAATATAAATACACACTGATAAATCACTGCTCCCCTCTTGTTCCTCTAAGACCCTCTTATGCAAGGAGCATCTTATCTGTCAGGCCATGTAATTTAATACCCATGTCTACAGGTTTCTGTTCTCCTTGGTTTTCCCTGTTAAACACTTAGCCTGTTCTCTGTTGCATGCTTCAGATTTTTGTATGGAGTAATATAATCGATGTATTATTGATCTCTGCCACTAAGCTTAACTAATAAGCCATGATAACTGTAAGATTGACACATCCTTCGATCTAAACCACAATTTGAAAGAAAAAAATTATTGTTTTAAAAATAGCATCCTTGGGAAGATAGTTCAGTTCAAAGAGTGCTTACACACAAAGCGTGAAAATGTGAGTCCATTTCTCATTATTTGCATTTAAAAAAACCTGCTGGGCATGGTGATGCATTCCTATTATTCCAGTGGTGGGAAGGTAGAAGCAACAGACAACAGACTGTCTTGGGTATGTTGTCCAGACAGTCTAGTCAAATAGGTGAGCTCCAGGTGCAACAAGAGACCCTGTCAACAAAATAAGGTCAAGTGAAATCAAGGAAGGCATCTGTCACTGACTTCTGGTCTTCATACACACATGTACACAGGTGTGCCTGCATACACATGGTCACATATAGGAACATGCTTACAAAAACACATAAAATAAAACAGTAGCCTTAGCAGAGAGTATCTAATTAGTAGTTTCCAAGAAGCAGCAAAGAGCAATGACACTCACAATCTCTGTCCTCTTAAAGAGGTAGAGATAGTACAGTAGCAATAAGTCCACAAATACAGAGCTCACAGAAGATATGAATAAACAATGGATACACTCTTGCTTATAAACAAGTAATGCACGATCACAAACCCAATATGCATATGACTTATGACTTAGAAATATTTCACTCATATGACCAGTTTATACCATTTAAATTATAACCTTCAGGGTCACTGTAATACAGCCTTAGTCACTGAAGTTAATAACATGTAAGCATAAGGCCTCTTCTCTCCCAACACCTGTCTATAGACACTTTTTATAAATGTACTATTTGAAGACACGGAGAAATACAAAAGTTTTTGAGTAAAAATAAAAATGAACTTATTCTTAAAGTTTTGTTTACACTTTCAGTATTTTTAAATATCCCTCCATCCATCCTTCTGTCCCTTGGTATTTCCCTCCCTTACTGCTTCCTTTCGTCCTTCCCTCCCTCTTTCCTTTCCTCCCTCTTCTTTTTTCATTTCACAGTCTGATTATGGGCGCCCTGACAGCCTAAGGGTGTGTTTGCTGCTTGGAACTTTGCCCCTGGGATGCCCCCGCCCCAGGAGCAAGGCTGCACAAAGTCCTCATTCTCATACTCAGCACATCTGAACTACCAACACCAAACCTGGTGGACCATGGCCCACCAACTTTTCTCTCTTCCCTTTCTTTTTCCTAGTCTGGCCTCTTTTCTTCACATAGGAGGTTTCAGGACTGTGATTTTAATCTGTTCTTGGTCCCCATCTCCATTTCTGTGTCTTTCTTATTACTGGAAAAGCTCAAAGAAACTCGCTCTCCTGCTATGAGAGAAGGATTTTTAATTCATTAGTTTAGATCAAAATTCTGGGTTCCAAACACATACATTCAAAGTCTATTCTATATGTTTTACTTATATGATCTTACTCACTGAGTCTCATTCAGTGGTGGCACTACTCCAGTATACAGATGAAGCTCTTTGCTCTTGCAAGGGTTACATTGTGTGTGTGGGGGGGGGGGTCAGTTCTTGTATAAGACATAGGAAATGTAGATATTTTGCTGGAAGATATGCAAACACTTGTCTTTGGTTATGGTGTGCACAAAGTCAGCTGAGAAACAGGAGAGACTGCATGGGGGAGGAGGGAAGATCCTGGAGCTTGTGACTTAGAAAGCAAATAGTCATTAGAGGAGTGGTGCACATCACACCCTGAAGGTCCATATGGACTGGTGTGGTGAAGGCTGGCTTTCACCTTAAGGAGCAGAAGAATGATCTCAGATTTCTGTGTAAAGAAAGGGCAAATTTGCTACTGTGCCTTTTACCATTAACCTCCCCCAAAACTTAATAGTTTCAATTGGTAAGTGATTTATAAGCAATAAAAACATGCTTTTTATAGGTGTGGAGATCAGAAAGTCCAAGATCAAGGCACTGATAGATTTGGTGTTTATTGAGGTAAGCTCTTTGGTTCAAAGATATCTATGAAGAAGAAGCTATGACAGGTGTCTCTTGGGCCTGTGTAATCAGAGCACCAGTAATGAAGCATAAGGCCTCTTCTCTCCCAACACCTGTCTGATGGTGCCTGGACTGCATCTGTGAAGGAACTGCTTCCAGAAACTACTATCTACACACATAACCTTTGGTAGATACAAACCATCTGATTAATATTAGATTTCTGGGGGGTAAAGAATTCAGATGTTATTTAAACAGCATGACCCCTGAAGGTCAAAAGAGAATGTCTCTTCTCGTTTTACCCTCTCATCCATCTGAAAAATATTTGAAATTCTGCAGGTGTGTAACACATGAACGCTCATGGTGGAATTTCCTCTACTTAGTTCAGCCTGCCAACAGCATTTTGCAATTAATTTAATATCAGAAGGACATGAAGAAATACTTCTTATCTCTGTAGGAGATGAGATAATTGGGGACAGATTGTCTTTCTATTCTGAGAGGGTGATAGTTTTCATGTCTTACATCAGGATTTTTCTTGTAATGTACTATAAGGGAGACAAATGTGTGTACATGTGTGTTCATTATCTGACCTTGACAAAAACCCAGAAATGCTCCAAAGTCTGTCTATCAGTGTCCCAACTCAGTAAGTGCTGACTTGACTCAAAGTGATAAAATTTGTTTTAAGTCACTAGTAAACTTTATAAATTAAATAGATTTACAATGCAACCATATCTTATGATAGGATTCAACAACATCACAAGCCAGCACCTATGTTTACTTAGTATAAACTGATTAACTGTCCTCATTTTGCTTTTCTGAGTTTAATTTCAATCGAATATATTCGTTAAAACAAGAAAAACTATTAACAAAGCAGTAAGAGAGAGAGAGAGGAGAAAGCAGGGCTGACCATCTGGTCATGGATACCCAGTTGGGTGCTCATTCCTGGAAAAAGTTAATGCTCCCTTTCTTGGCAGTCATTAATTATCTATAGTTGGAAAGGAAGAAAAATAACTTGGGAATCATGCTTGCAACTCTGATATAGATTTTAAAATCCAAGGAATTTGTCCTTAAATAATTCTGGTTTCTAAAGACAGTATAAGTAAATAAGTGCAACTAACTTTGATACTCAAAGACACTTCATAAAATAGATTTTTGTACACTAAAATAGTAATGAAAATTTAGCTACAGTTTAAGTCAAACTATTAATTTTTAAATGTGGATTTATGTACTGTAAAAGCTAAGATGAACTTCAGTTTTGAATCTTAATGGATCTTCAAGATGTCCCTCTACAAAGCTTGTTCATTTCTCAAGAAGCTGCTAATAGTTCAGAAAGTGATAAATATTTGCTGCTATCTTTTAGCTTCTACATACAGGAAAGAATATATGCTTCTCCTTTACATGTGGCTTATTTAACTTAACATAATACCCCCCTTCCATCATTTTGCTGTCAATCGCAGGACTCTCTTCTTTATGATAAATAATGTGTTGACATGTGTCTTTGATGTACTGAATCCATTCATCCTACAGTGACCACCTAGGCAGATTCACTATCTGAACTATTTTAAATAATACCACAGATATGTATGTATCTTTTTAGAATGCTAATTTCATTTTATGTGGCTGCCTACCCAAAGTGAGATACATGGTCATGTAGAAGATTCGTTTTCAAGTAAAAAATTAGAATTCATTAGTTATATTTTTTTTAGCCCAAGTTGACCTGAAACTCAAAATCTCCCTCCCTCAGGCTCCTAGTTACTGTGGTTGTAGTCAAGAGTTACTTTATCCAGAACATAGAACTTTGATCTAAAACATCCATGCGGTTCAAGCTAGTGGATGTACCAGTTAAATTTCTACTAAGCCTGTGTAAGAATTCACTTCTCACATATCTTTGGCAACTTTCATTGTTTTGCCTTTGTTGTATGTTTTCTTTTTTGTTTTATAAACAGCTAGAATGAGACCATATCTCCCTGCGGTTTTATATTGAAGTCTCCCACTTCTAGGAGTACACCAAGCTAAGCTCACAAGAGGAAAGATTTAAGGGTGCGATCCACATATGAAAGAGAACATGCAGTATTTATACTTTGGGGTCTTTGTGACCTTGCTTAGTATAATTTTTCAAGCTCCATCCATTTACATTCAAATTTCAAAATCTTATTTTCTTTATGACTGAATAAAACTCTATCATTAATTTGTACCATATTTTAATTATTTACTCTTCAGTAGATGGATATCCCCTAGCTATTGTGAGTAGAGATTCAGTGAACTTTGGTAAACAGGTGTCTCAGCAATAGGATATTGACTCCTTAAGGTGTTTGCCCAAGTGTGTTACAGATGGGTCAAATGGGAGTTTTATTTCTGGCTTGTGGGGAAACCTCTACACTGATCTCCACAGAGGCTGCAACAGTTCGCACTCTCACTGAAAATGTGTATTGGTTTCTTTTCACCACATCCTCACCAGTATCGGCTGATATTTAATTTCCTAATGATAGACCTTTTTACTTTTTACTGAAGTGAGATAGAATCTCAAAGTAATTGTAAATTACATTTCTTTGTGGCTAATGCGGTTATACACTTTACAAATTATTTACTTGCCGTGTGTGTGTGTGTATGTGCGTGTGTGTGTGTTCATGCATGCATGTGTGTTATTTTGAGGGATTTCTGTTTGATCCATGCTTTTAATTTTGTTTTCTTGATGTTTAGAGGATTTTCCTCTTTTTCTTTTCTGGTAAAACCTTTTTTTCATTTTGTGGTTTGCTTCTTCACTCAATGCAGCACTCACTTTATGCTGCACAGAGGTGTTAAGCTTTGTGAGGTCCCATTTGTCAATTGTTGGTCTGACTTACTGATCAACCAGAGTCTATTTAGAAATTCCTTATCTGTGCCTAGAAGCTGAAATGTACTCTCTACTTTTAGCTTTTGCAGTTTCAGGGTATGGGTTGCTATGTTGAAGTTCTTCATTCATTTGTATCTTTCTCTTCAGTCCAAACCTTTTAGTATCTCTTTAAGATTAGCTTTGTGCCCGAAAATCTTTAGCCAGCTTTTATTGTGTTAAGTTTTCTTTCTCTTTCAATAATGACAGTTTTCCTGAGTATGTGTTCTAGGACATCCTCTTAGATCGTTCAGAAGTCAGAGTACACTGTTCTTAGCCATTTTACATGGACTTTAAAGTTTTGTTTAACAATGGGCTGTTATTCAGTTGTATGTGACTTTGTCTTCCTGGTAGCTTTCTTCATTCGGCACATGATCTGTTTTGACTACTTTAAGATGTGGACAGTTTCTAGTTATTTGTGCATGGTGTTTTGTAATCCTCTTGCACCTTCTCATAAAACCTTCACTTTTATTTGAGTTGAACATCTCACTTAATTTTTATACTTGTGTAAAGTGGACAACATAAGCTGTGCAGTTATTTTACTCTCAAGTCTCTTTCACTAACAGTTCTCTGAGTATGACACAAGGACCATGTCATGCTCCAATAGATCCCTTTGTCATGGCTTCCTCTACTCTCTCTTTGAACTTTAGCTAGACTTATATTTATTTATTACTGCATGAGACTTCAGCTTGTCCCCTGGCTTGCCCTATTTGGTTTTTTTAAATTAAAAATTGGCACCTGACATTCCAACCATTCTTTATTTTAGAATATCACCCATGTGTCTATCTAAAGATATCCTTTTACCTTCACATTTACAAAGAACATCCAAAATATGGAAAGAAGCAGGTTCAGGAACCAAATAAAATTACAAGGAGACAAGATTTCTTAACAATCATAAAAACTTGGAAACAAGTTAATTTTGAAACCACCTTACATTTTCTGCTAGGTAACTTCCTCATATCTCACACACACACACACACACACACACACACACACACACACACACTAACATGTTTGATATATATGTATGTGTATATGTATGTATAAAACTATCTGAGAAATATACTTGCATATATTTTCACAGATGAACAGAAAATGTGCAAATTGTCAAAAGTTAATCACTTGAAACAAAGTTTTAGAATACAAGCACAAAATAGCCTTAGCTAAATGCCAAAATTTTATCTGTGTTCTGACTCTAACATTTTCTCTTAACCATTTCAGGGGACAAATAAAAGCTGTGTGAAAAAAACATAACATGTTTGTTTGTATAGCATGGGTGTAACACATTGCACACACTAACTACATAGAGTATGTACTGATGATATACACATATTCTCTTTATTCCAACATGTCCTATATGTGCTGCATAACTCATGCCTGTCACTTTTCATTTTTGCCCCTTGAGGTTAAAAATAGAAATTTTCCTAATGAATATTCATGATATTCACAAAGTTAATAGATAAGTAAGATAAACAAATAACTGGGAAATCTTCCATAATACAATAAACCCAAATAATGAATTTCTGAGCAAATATAATCAACTTTAATAAACTTCTGATTATACCAGATCCATTAACAAAGGCAAGCTAAATATACATATTTTTAAAAACTTTACATTTGTTTTTCTCTTATTTTGACACTGTTCTCTGTGACACAACTGAAGAAAAAAATTCCAGAGCTTCACGACAGCATAATGAGGAGGAGACAGCTAACATCATATTCTCTTTGCTATATAGTATGGACTTCTTTCTCTCTATTAAAGAACTAATCTGGAATAAGGCTGATATAGACTGATTCCAATGAAGAGGTTCTGCAGATGTTACTGTTGTATCCATAGGTAGAAGTGCAAACTGATTTTTAGAAAGTTTATATCTCATTACAATAATTTGGGTCAAATCTTTGAAAGAGAGATATTTCTCATCTGATCCCACCAACATAACTTAGTGCTATAGGTATTGTATAATGAAAGTCCCGAGACCAGTCCATGACACAGGTGAAACAGTGGTGAGCCATGATTTCTCTATGGCCATCTAGATTGCTCAACAATCTTTTTTCATGTCAAGCAATAGAATACGAAAGAAGTAGTGGACAACAGCAGGTGTGCTTGTAAGAATTGTGAGCAGATATCTGTACTAAGTATCAAGACAACCAATGAGCTAATCATTTTGAAATATTTACAGTTGTGATGGAATCTGTTATTTCTATTTCAAGACCTCCCACTTCTAACACTGATATAATTCAAAATACAGTGATAATTACATATACATTTAAATTTTTGTTTTAGTGCTTCTGTGTACTTAGGAACCTTCATTAGTTTCCTTGATATTTATTGTGATATCTTATGTTCCCACAAAACTCTAAAGAGATAATCCTTCCTATCACCCGTGATGAGGTAATCACTATGACTGGTGTCACCTTTGGTGTAAACACACCTATGCCATTGTCATTGCTACAGTACAGCATATGTGGTGAGTGGTACACAGTATGAGAGTACATGTTCATTGCTGGCTATGTATCCCCTATAAATACACATTTACCATAATTTTAGAGTATACCACTTATTTTTTAGAGTTTACTATGTGGATACAGAGATGGCTCAGCCTACAGTAAAGTGCTTATGGTACAAACATGAAGTCCTGAGTTTTGATTCCCAAAACCCATATAAATAGCTGGATGCAGCAGCATACACCAGCAACCTTTGCATTGGGAGAGAAACGGAGGAGATAGATGGGTCTCAGGGATTCACTAGGCAGCTAGTGTTGCCAGTTAGTGAGCTCCAGATTCAATGAGAAAGCCTGTCTCAAAAAGCAAAATGGAGAGCAATTGTGGAAAACACTTGACTGTGACCTCTGATCTTCACATGTGTGTGAATGTACACCCACCCATATACATACACACACATGAACATCCACAAATACAAGCACGAAGTTTACTATACAACAGTATGCTATGTTACACAGGAACAGCCTCGTAGGTCTTGTGCTCTCTCTGATGTTCTTAAGAAAGTCAAATCAGAGGAGAGAGGGGGAACTGGGATTGGAATGTGAAAAGTAAATTAATAAAAAAATAACAAGAAATAAATGTAAGGATGTAAAGAAAAAATAAATTCTAATAAATAAGAAAAGTTAAATCACCTTAGGAGGTCTTTCTGAGAATGGCTCCCTGATCTTAACAATCTAAGAATCCATGGACCTGTTTAGAAATGTACACAGAAAGAACTAGCTAGGAAAGCATTGTTAATGTGTTAACGACTAAACTAGAACATATTCTGAATTACGCTATTTTCGAGGACACATTCCCCATGTATACAGAATCAGAAGGCTTCTTTTGACTCCAGCAGTTGTAAATTATACACTTCACTCCACTCTGCCTTCTCTTATTTGCCTATGGCACGAGACACATCTTACAATTGATTAATACCTGTAGTATCAAAAACTGCAGCAAACTGCTCTTATTGCCACCTCTCCATTTCAAGTTATCTTTCTAAAAACATGTCTGGAAGTCATAGATTCTGGCATCATTAGAAGATGAGGCATAGAAAGGATGTGTAATTCATGGCCGGAGGTTCTGTCCACTGCAGAGACAGTACATGTTTGTTAATAATTCCCCAAAACCCAGACATTTTCCTGTTTCGTCCTGTTTTGAATTTTTCAAAAGTGATTTTCCAGACTGTGCCCATCCATTACCTTTAATAATGACTTTATTGGGATACCAATTATTTTCTTTGGGCTAGTGGAGACGTGTTAAGCCATATTTCTCCCATAATTTCCTACGTCCTTTTATGGATTTTAAGTATGTTATTCTGTGTGGAGAATGGAATCCAAAAGCCTGGAGAGCTGCAAGACTAAATTCTGTGACCAGCCAAGAGATTCTTCACCATTCATTTCCTATAAAGCAGTCAAATAGTCAGAGAGTTGTAATGTTAATTTGATGTTGAGAGATTTCTGCCTTATGGTGTTACATTAATATGGTAAGAAATGCTTTGGAGAAGACGTGACAGGGGCCTAAGATATGATGTGTGCTGACAAGCTGTGCTCAAACTTCAGATTTTAGCTTGATTATATCCCAGTAGCTCACAAATCAATATTACTTCTATAGTGGCATGGTCATAGCCTTCTACCTCACTGACTCAACTATTTTAAACATACCAAAACTACTCCAGCAGTTATGAAGACTTTTAACCTTAGCTAGCTGCAGCAGGACCTTTGAATAGAGGCACTTCATATTTGCCTAGTAAAATGAATTTGAAGATGTAGAAGGTCTCCAGGCAACCCCAAAACTCTATCTATCTTAGTGAGTCTGTCTGGGAGTGATTTATCAAACCAATATGTCATTTAACTGTGTGTTGAATTCAAGAAAACACACCATGGAGTATTTTATATTGGAGAATGTTTGTTCTAGTGTAAAAAGAAGCAGGAAAAATGGGGCTTTGGGGAGGGGGCAGGCAGAGGACTTTTAAGAAATTGTTTGGAGAAGAGTTTTTTCAAGAAGAGAGAGAATATAGGAAAAAAAATAAGACCCAGGAGAGGAAGGGGAAGAAAATATTGAATGGGGAGAGGATATGAGAAAGATTGGAAAAGGAGGGAGGAGGAAGAGATAGGCAACTACATAAAGAACTAAGTGCTCACACATGCAGCCTACAGGAAGATAAAGAGTTACCTGCTCCACACATGCAGCCTGCAGGTAAATAGCTAGTGCTCACACATGCAGCCTGCAGCTAGGTAAAGAGCTGAGTGCCCCACACATGCAGCCTGCAGATGTTATTGCTAAAGAAATTCTTCAGATCAGAAACTGGATGTGGTAATTCAGGCCTGTCATCTCAGCACTCGGGAGGCACAGGCAGGGGGCCCTCCCCAAGGATAAAACAGCCTGAGCTACATGGCACATTCTAGGCAATCCAGAGCTCCACTGCAGAGACTTACTCAAAAACACACAAGACCAAGGGGCAGTGGGGATAGTTCTGTGCAGAATGAAGGCCATTGTCATCATAGACATTTTGAACAAGGAGCAAGACAGAGTTAGAACTGGAGGCCCTCTGTAGGAATTAGAACGTCCACAGATGTACCCAAGGTTTCCCTTTTATTACTTCTTCCACACAGATATACCCAAGGTTTCCCTTTTATTACTTCTTCCACGCAGTTGGTCTAAAGAGACTAGGAGGGGGCTTGGGGAGTAGGAAGGTTATAGTAGCTTCCTGGAAACCAGACCAAAACACAGACTTCACATAAATGTATTTATTTCCTCACGTGTCTGGAGGCAGGGGTTCTAGGAGCAAGGTGCTAGCTGGGCTGGCTTTCTCTGAGGACATTTCAAGGGCTTTCTTCTCTGCCTGCAGATCCTGCCCTGTTGCTGCTTCTTTATCTCGGTGGTCCTTCCATATATGCCTATGACCCAGCAGTCTATTACTAATCTCATCAAGATGCCAGTCTTGGGGAATTAGAACTTCATAGTAACAGCCCCCTGCTAACTTACTCCTTCCTTTAAGGGGCTGATAAGCACTGTTACCATCTGAGGGCTACAGGTGTCACCTTTAACACCATCTTCAGACAACCCAGTTTAGCTCCTAACTGAGGTATTGGGAGGGTCAAAGGCACAGAAACCCATCTGGGTATACTTACTCAGCCCACAGAGACCAGAAGAGACTCTTGGATTCCCTGGAACAGGGCTTACAGATGGTGGTGAGCTGCCTAAGGTGGGTACTTGGAGCCCAATCCAGGTTCTCAATAATAGCAGCAAATCTCTGAACTGCAGAGCCCTGTCTCCAACTTTTACTGTAATACTCCTTGTTGCACTGAGGAAATATAACGACCCTCTATTATGCAGCAACACATGTTTACTCAAATTATAATTGCAATGAAATTGTTGATGATAAGCTTACTTATGCTTATGATGCTTAATAGACTGAGGTATTAGCATTGATAGCAGTGACTGTGGAGTAGTAACAATTAGCAATGCTTAAAATATTACATATATGATATTAATGCCATATACAAATTTTATATGAACATGTTACGTATTGGTATTTCAAATTTGAACAATCTATATTTTAACAATACTGTGACTGATACCTGTGACATTTTTATATATCTTATATTTGCCTTGAATTTAGATATTTAGAACTTTTTAAATGGCTTTTTGAATATCACTATGAATACAAGGAATATATTTTAAGAGTTTGGTAATCATATACTATAGATTAAATAGCTTGATGGTATTTGATATTAAATAGCTACATGCTATATATTGTTAAAATATGTATTTAGTAACATATTTTGTTTAAATATTGAAGTAGTGAAAATAACTCATGCCTTACAATATAGCTCCTTTGCTTTGAAAATTATGTGACTAATTATACCAATGTAATACAGTAAACACAGTCACCACAAATTAGTAATAAAGCAAACAGTCATCATAATGCAGTAATAAATATGAGAAACATTTTAGAATCAAAGGACCCTTTATTATACTCTAAATGATGCTGTTTATATAATATCCCCAAGATCCTGGGTACATTTTTTTTGCTAATTTTGCTTGCACCACTAACTTGTGGCTTTCAACTTAAGCAAGGAGAGGTCAGGTGCTTGCCCGGGGCCACATACATAAGCATGGACAAGGCTAGCATTTCATTTGCAGCAGTTTTATTCCAGATTACAGCTCTAATATGTTAATAAAGTGTATTTTGGGGGGAGACAACCTCTTTTTTGTACCAATTTGGGCAGACTAGAGTCACTTGACTTTGAAGTGACCAGCCCTCCGTTTTAGCAGCCATGACAGGCTAACATGTGCTTGCGTGACCTTGTGGCTCCTGTCATGGTCACTAGGAGATCAGATGCCCTCCTCCTGGCAAGGAACCAATCAGAAGTTAGCTGGCAGGGCTGCACTTTGGCTCTGGGCGTGCTTTACAGACACTGCACAATAGCGATGTGCAAAGCATAGCAACCACCCTGGGAGGGCCTATGGGCCATAACAACCAGTTGACCAATCAGCACAGGGCACTGAGACTGTTGTTTCATACCCCTAGACACTCCCCTTACGCTGCCCTTTACGATCCTTGCCACCAGGTTTCTCCGGGTCTTTCTCCGGCTATCTGCCATGGTGAATGGATGAAAGGCCCACGATAATAAAAGACTCTTTGCTTTTGCTCCGAAATGGGCTTCTTGGTGATTTTGGGGTTCAGAATTTGGGCACCACAACTTCTTTTTGTTTGTCCCTTAATATGACAAATTCTGGGACTGAGTGAGGAGTGGCAGTCTGATTGATCATGGGCACTCAGAGGAGGAGCAGATGGAAATGAGCTCTAAATGTAGAGAGGCCTAGAGCAATCTGCATGGGAACGTTCGGTTTCTGCACAGCAGAGAGATGGCTAACAAGTGCAGTCCCTAAGCCTGCAGCGTCTATCACCTGGAAACTTGCAGTAAGTTATAAAGGGTCAAAGACCCCAAAATCAGATCCAGCAATCTAGAGAAGGCTGTTAGGTAGTCCTCATTCACTCTGGAGTTTGGGAATCATTGAATTCTAGAAACTACAGTGTCACAGGATGGGGACTTTTTTTGAATTGTTCTGGTGAGTATGACATGCTTGTTTCCATGTGCTACCCACTGAGTCAGGACTAACCGGACAGGTGTGTTGATGTCACCCAGTTGACTGGTGGCCCTGAGACATTCCTGTTTCTGTAAAATCTCAAGCACAGTCCACTTCCCGCCGTCTACTGCCTTGAAAAGTATTGTGTCCACAGAGGGGAAACATAATATTTTCAGGAATTAAGGCGAAGCTGAAGATTATCTCAGTAAAGTCATTGTGTTCTGCCTGCTTCCTGCTGACTGACTTTCTCTTGAGAATAGGAACCAGGAAATCTTTGTGGCAGGTGTACTTCTACCAGATGTTGCGAAGCCGGGGGACAGCTCACTGCTTCCCTTATTTGTTGTGAATTCAATAGCTTTTGAATTCATGCAGATATCACTTGGGTTGCTCACAGAGAAAATTTTCTGCTTTCTTAGTAAAAGGGTTTGACCCCCCAACCCCCAGGATTTATCAGTTGTTCAAAGGATTACATTGCTAACTTGTCAAAAATTATTGGAATACTGATAAGTATTAAACACATTACAACTCGGTATTATATTGATATTATTATTATAAATCTAATACACCGAGAAATTCTATCAAAAGAATGATCCAATGACATTCACCATTTTATGTCTACTGGGAGGAGAAATAATCTGGTGTAGAAAGTAGAAAGCAAACGTTTTACAGCTGTCCTTTGGAGCTAGGAAATACCTTCCCTTGCTGCCTCATAAACTCTCCTGCTGATTAACTTTTCACTACATTTGCCTTAACTCCACACCTGAATTCACTGAGCCTTGGGAGCAGGTGCTCTGCCCTGGTCCTAGCTGTGTAAAACAGAGCAGTGCACAAGCAACTTTCATATTACAGCAGATTTAACTTTCAGAAAGACGTGTTCCAGTGAACCAGAAAGCATAATTATGTCTAAATCCTCATTCATCCTGGCACATCGAGGCTTTACCTTTGTTTGGCTGTTTCTCAGGGCACACCCATGGTGCTGCATAACACACTCGCTGTCCACAATGCTTAGGTCTTGCTGGTGATCTTTAAAGCAACTTTCAGATCAAACGACTAGGTGACTTCAGACATGGGGGCCACATCTTGATTAAGGAAGCAGTGCAGGAAATTCTAAATACCACCCCCAACTTTCCGGACTACCAGACTCAAACATGAAAAGGCTTCTTGGAAGGGTAAAGTATCTAGGCGGCAGGAAAGGAGCATTGCAGATGTCTTGAGAAAGGGAACTCAGAGCAGGTGGACATTGCAAAGAGAAATTACATGAAAAAACTCAGGGTACTGAGTTGGATATTACACATCAAGTAAACTCCAGATGTCTCCTGCTTGAGGAACAAGGTTGCATCATGTGGCACCTTTTAGCCTTGGAATGGTGATAATGGTCACCTTCTGTGGCAATGACTCAGAGAAATGTACCCTGCAATACTAACTAGTTCTTAATTAAATGAGGAGAAGTAATAACTAATACTTCTTTGACTCCCCTAAAGAGGAAAACCGCAAAGAAAAAGTGGTCTATTAAGACAAGTGTAGTTAAGTCCCCATGAAAAATTCCAGAAGGATGAGGAGTTCCAACTCCAAGTATGCAGTACAAGAGCATCACTTGAACTCCTTGAAAAATTCAGTGCCATGGTGAACAAGTGTGTGAGCAGATGCTGAGAAGACAGATCTTGGAAACACTACACATTCCAGCACAAATCCCTACATCCAGGTACCATGGGAACAACTGATCATCTACAAACACAAGTCGATATGTGATGCCGAGATAGGCCCTGACATGCCGTCGGGATATTATGAGCAACGTGAAGGGTAACCAAGGGGATCAGGCCAACAGCAGGAGCTGCCGAAATTCCAGCTGTGAATTCAACAGAGATCCCTAGGGTTGAATATTCCATCTGCCCTCATCTAATATGTGTACTGACCTCTGCCTAAAGGGCTTAGAAATGTTTTTAAGTAATTTGGTTCCCATAAATAGTGTCTTTTTGGGTGTGATATGAGGAAGAGAACCAAAAATAATGACTGAAAATGATACTCGGGATGCTAACACCTGAAAGTGAAGGGGTGGGGAGTGGTGTTAATAAAATACAGAGCGTTATACAGTTTTATCATTGATGCTTATTTAAAGAAAAATGTTAAGTATTAGTAATTAGAAGAAGCTGGTTAAATCATACATAGAACTATTTCTGATAAATTGGATTATTCATAAGCATTTTTCTTTTCAAATTTAAATTAGAAAGAAGCATGTTTTACATGTCAATCCCAGTTTCTTCTCCCTCCCTTCTTCCCCTGGCCCCCATCAACCCCTATCCTATCCCCTTTATGCTCTCCAGAGAGGGTGAGGCCTTCCATGGGGGATCTTTGAAGTCTGTCATATCATTTGGAGCAGGGCCTAGGCCTTCCTTATGTGTCTAGGCTAAGAGAGTATCTCTCTATGTGGAATGGGCTCCCAAAGTCCATTTGTATACTAGGGATAAATACTGATCTGCTACCAGAGGTCCCATAGATTGCCCAGGCCTCCTAACTGACACCCACGTACAGGGTGTCTGGGGCAGCTCTATGCTGATTTCCCAGATATCAGTCTGGGGCCCATGAGCTCCCCCTTGTTCAGGTCTCCTGTTTCTGTGGGTTTCTCCAGCCTGGTTTTGACCCCTTTGCTCATCACTCCTCCCTCTCTTCAACTGGATTCCAGGAGTTCAGTTAAGTGTTTACCTGTGGGTGTCTGCTTCTGTTTCCCTCAGTTACTGGATAAAAGCTCTAGGATGGTATATAAGGTAGTCATCAATCTCTTATTGTTCATTAAAATGGGAAGTATAATAAGCAGGCTTCCTTGGTGTGATGTCTAAGTGGTTGCAGAGGGATTATGTTACAATTTTGTTTGTATGCCTGACTTTCGATATTATATTGAAAATAAAATACATCCTGTAACATTTAAAACACATTTCTTGATCCTTTTGGCTGTCTGGAGTCTTATGATGTTCAATTTTATTTAAAGTGGGCAAAACTAGCTTTAGGTAAGGTAAAAGTTACACTTCTTCAAGTTTACACAAATAACAGAACCAGATTTTCTGGAATGAGCTATGAAATATAATTGGAAATATTATGGGTAGTCAGTAGGAAATTTACTGAAGTCCTTTTTATTTCAAAACTCACTAAAAATCTGTAGCAATCAAATGATGTGAGTATAGATATGTCCTTTGCCACGGATATGAGTAATTGGAACAATTCTGCATTTTGGAGACTCTAATTTGGTATAGATATTGTAGAAAATAGTAAGAATTAATAAAAATCATAGAGTTTGACTCAGCAGCTCTACTTATGTGTATATACCGAAAAAGTTACAATTACAGACCTAAGAAAATGTGTTAATCACGTTTCTGTAACTGCGATAAGCCAATCAAGCTAATTGACTTAAAGGAGAGAACTGTTCATCTCGGTGCACAGTTTCAGAGCTTCCTCTCAATGCTTGCTTGACACTGTCACTCAGGGTATGCTGTGAGGCAGGGAATTGCTGTGGAGATCACCCAGTGTAACAAATCTGCTGATTATCACAAAAGACAGGGAGCTGAGTAATGGTAAAGATGAGAATACCAATGTTCTCTTCCAGAACATATTGCCAGTGACCTACTTTCCTTCTACTGTGCTCTACCTTATGAAGATTCTTTCATCTCCAAATAGTGCTAGCAACTGGGCACTAACCTTCTACACACAAGGCTTGTGTGACATTTAACATCCAAACTATAATATACAGCGATGCTCATAGGAATATTATTCTAATAGCCCTACAGCAGAAAATAATTATACCTCACTAGATGAATATATGAACAGTTTTTGTATGCACAATCACAGAGTATTATTCAATCTGAAAAGTAAAATAAATTGTAATGTGTGCTACAACATGAATTAACATTAAGGAATTATGCTAAGTGAAATGTCAAATATTATATCATTTGATACATAATGAGAAACCTTGAGTAGTCAAATTCATAGCTTGAAAGCAGTCAATGTTATTAGTGCCTGAGGTAAGTGAGATGATGGGAGTTAATGTTTGATTAATAGCTGCAAATATTTGGTAAGATAACGAAAAGACATTATAAACAGATGATAGAAAACATTTGGAGCAAACTCAGTCTCACTAAACTGCATGCCAAAAATTGAATAAGATGTAAAGTTTATGCCATGAATGCTTGTCTACAATTTAAAACAAAACCCAACAAAGTAAGTGAGTGGATAAATCATCACCATATAAAGAGCGAGCAGGGACTGGCGAGATGGTTCAGTGGTTAAGAATACTTGCTACTTGTCCAGAGGACCCAGCCTTCAATAATTCCCGGAACCCACCTGGTGGGTCACAAACCTCTAGCTCCAGGTCCAGGGGAATTCAACGTCCTCTTCTGGCCTTTTCAGGCACCAGGCACTCACATGGTGCACAGACATATATGTAAAATAAATACCGTACACATTCTTTTAAAAATGGGAATCAGGGAAACAAAAGAGTGGGCTGGTTAGAAGAGGTCTTCTGATAGAGAATCCTGGAAGAATACACAAGTATATAGCTAAATGTAGATGCAGAACAACAAAGAGCACTATAAAAAACGACTGAAAAATGTTAGGGTGGAGATGAAACTGGAAAGTTGGGGGCCAGCTTTTGAAGAGCCTGGAATGCCAATCTAAGGCTTTGGACTTTATCCTTTAAGCAGGAAGTATGTCTATTAATAGAATTTCCTGAGCACACAACTATCAGGAGAAAACTCTTATGGAAATATAAAACATGGAGGTAAATTGTATTTAGGAAGCCAATTATGGAGTGAGGGAAAGGGAAGTATAAGTTTATAATTTTGCAATGAAAAAGTATTTATGGAAACTGGTTTTCTCAAAATAACTACAGTGAGTTAAGTCTTTCCTTTTTAGTTTGTTTTAAACATAAAGAAGAATGTACCCATAGGTCTGAGGTTTATGCTTTAAGCATAAACTCCATTTTTCTAGCTGTTCACTGGGGTGTGGCTCTTCTAAATACTAAGATATTATTTAAAAAGCTATGATTTTACTCAATAGAAACCACTCCAATGTAAACAAAGATTTTCAAAGGCTAAAACACAACTCTTACATAAAATTAAAGGTACAATTTTATGACTGACTTTGACTTTATATGACCAAATTTCAAGAGGAAGGAAAACGTGTAAACAACTCTACCTACTTGACATGTAAAATACACTCCTAACTACTTCTGCACAAGCAGCATTCCATGTATGGTAATTGGACTCATTGATAAGCAATGCTGAGAAAAAAATTGATCTTTAGGTTTCAAGACATGACCACATGTGTGCCTTGGATAGCTGAGTGGTTTCTTAGTACATAATTTCTTTTATTCAAACTGGAAGTACTTTTGTGGATATGACAGGTCACAAAATAATAGGAGGCTTGGTGTTAGAACAGCATGAGGACATTATTGATTTATGATACTAGAAGTACTGTCTTAAATCAAATAATACTATGGATCATGTTCTATCCTAAAAGTCCTTCCCTGACACAAGTCAATTTTAGGAGTCAGAAGTGGCTCCTTGCCTTATCTCAATATGCAGCCTCAGGGGCTGGAACCACGCACATCACCTACACACAGACTTAAGCAGAACCAAGTGACTTCATGTCTGGCTTTGAGAGGATGTGTGCTGCTGTTGCTGCTGGGGTCATGAGGAAACCCCAAAGCTTCAAGCTTTGGTGACAAAGCACCTACTCACAGTTTAGCACCTATGCTCTTTATTTTGCATTGATTTTCCCATTTCATCTGTATATGTGATAAACAGGAGGAGAACCTAGTGCGAATGATTCAGTGATCCAGAATGAAGACCAGCTATAGTGGCTTCTCTCCCTTAGCTTGCATAGCACCTTGCAGCACTAGGAAAGCTAGTCCTCAGGGGGGAAGCTTTCAGGTCAGAAACAGCTAGACACCTTCAAGTGCTCTGTCTGAAGTATGTGGTGTCTTCAGTAAAGAGGATTTATCTTCAGCTTCTAGGAGACAGCCAACGGCAGCATCAATAGCCTTTACTGTCTTGGGAGTCTTTTGGACTACCCTAACCAACAGTTAGAAAGTTTCCTAGGCTGGGCACCGAGGTTTTTGTTAGCCTATGGTTCTTTGGGGGACCACTGTCAACCCAAGAATCATATCATTTTATATTATATACATTTATATTGTATACACACATGTATATTGTATACATACACTTACCTGTTTTATGTGTAATTTAAGGTAATATGAAATAAAAGGATTCCTTGTGGGTGTTCAAACATTCTTAGTGTTTTTTCTCCCTCTCCCACTTCTTCAGTATTGACCCTCACTCACACCTACCCAGTTAAAGTGCTTCTCGTTTCCCCCATGTTTCTCATCATGTCACCTCTATCCAGGCTCTCCTGCCTCTTATCCCCACACACTTTGTCCTATTTTACTTTCATTATTTCTGTGGTTACCCTAGGTTATATATTCATATGTGAATATTTAGTGCAAGGAACAACAGGTGAAAAAGCTGTGATGCCTATGAACTACAACGAAGACCAGCAGGGCAAGATATCCCTAAAGATGGAATAGTGGCACCTGCACCTTGGCACTTAAGGTCTGCTTAATAAGGAAAACATTCCTGACATTGGAAACATAGCCAACTACGCATGGATAGTGAGGTCATGGACCTTACTAGCACAGCCACTTTCCTAAACCATTATAATTCCTAACTGCATCCTAAATGCTTATGTATACATGCACATGTAATTGTAGCTCTGACCCTTCATCATAGAAGCTTCCTTTTACAGCAGATAGAGACCATGACAGAGAGCCACGACTGGTTACAATGCAGAGAACAACTAATTGTGGGGTACCTAGCCACAATTCATGTCACCATGCACTCCCATATATAATACTCAAAGGACATTTTCAAAGGGGGCAAACATTTTAAGAGCCAGAGGACCAGAAAGTCTGCTGCAGATTGTGTCTCCTTGAAATGAAACATAAATTACATCCATAAAATTTCAATAATATTTATGCCTATACTAGTGACACCTACACAAACACATATATGCGAATGTGGAAGGGAAAATGCTCAAAGGGTTCTACCCCAGATCAAAAGTTACAAATGATTAAAGGATGCTAAGAGAGGGAGTATTAGTCTCCCCCTGGAATAAGCCCTCTATTTGGTCATTCAATACGAAGAGGTCTAAAAACATATGCATACAAGCAAAAATAAACGTATTATCACGTTGAATTTTTATATTTTTGCATTTATATATTAAAATAATATTTTAAAAATGGAGGCCATGACTGTGAGAAGAAGCAAGTGGTAAGACATGGGGTGGGGAGGGATGAAATAACATTGTATTTTAATTTAAAAATTGCAAATTTAAAAACATTTAAAAACTAATTCACACTAGTGGGTGTGCCTAGTGATACTGTAAAGACATGTAGGATTTTCCAGCAAGAGGTGCCTGGATGTTTAGAATTGAAAAAAATCAAACTTTATTGGCAAACAAAATAATAAAATAAATTGTAGAACAACCAGAAAGCTAAGAACAAGGAGAATTTAGGGGAAATTCTTCTATCTCATTTGGGACTATAGAATACCAAGAAAGAACAAAATTTTGTGCCAACTTTAGGATGGCTTTATTCGATGCTGCCTGAATCCCCAAAACTATAAATTGAGTGATAAAGTTCCAATTACACACAACATGTCAAGGAAAATAATAACACTGATGCGCGTTAGGGTTAGCTCCTCAGAATGGTGATACTGTTGTCTATCTTGTGTACCTATTTAGATTAAGTAGAATACTCAATTCAAGTACATACAAACATGTCATGAAAGATGCTCTGAAGTGAAGGAAGTGCTATGCTTGTTAAAGTATGGAGGGGAAAGCATTCTGATGCCAACAACTTACTTTGAAACACACAAAATTAATATGGCTTAAATTTGAAGACAGGCACATGGGTTGATTTGTGAGAATATAACATGTGCATATAGGAAGAGTGTATCCTGGATGATTAGCGTACTGGAAAATTCAATCATTTTGTCTGTGTCTTAAATTGAAATCTGTGGTGCTATATTGTTTATGATCTAATGATTGCCTGGAGATAAGAATGCAAAGCTACCCACAGCCATAGAAATTGGGCAGTGGGCCGGGTGGTGGTGGTGCACGCCTTTAATCCCAGCACTTGGGAGGCAGAGGCAGGCGGATCTCTGTGAGTTCGAGGCCGGGCTGTACCGATAGCCTCTGAAACAATACAGAGAAACCCTGTCTCGTAAAAAAAAAAAAAAAAAAAAAAAAGAAATTGGGCAGTGGTAGCACACACATTTAATTCCAGGACTCAGGAAACAGAGGCAGATCTATCTTTGTGAGTTCAAGACCACCCAGAGCTACATGAGAGTGAATCTGTCTAACACAGAAACAAAGCTCATGGCTTTAATCCCAGCACTAGAAAAGTATATAAGATAGGAGCAGGGTCTCAGATTCTGTCATTCATTCTCCAGCCCTGTTGAGGATGGGAAGACGATTAGTTTCCAGCCATGTTGAGGGCAGGATTTCCCCAGCCCTGGTAGAGGTAAAATATCTCTGGTAGCTTGGCTGCTTTCCTTCTCTGATCTTCAGCTTGAACCCTGATATTTGTCTCTAGGTTTTCATTCTTCATGCTACAAGGAACTACAAAGGTGTCAGATAATATGTAATGCTATTTTTCATATATTCAAACAATGAGACCCATTTACATTCTTCCATATATTAGAGAGTATAAGCTTCTGGGGAAGTTAAGGCCGTCAAAGCCACTGGGAGATATTTTAGTCTGTTCAGGGTGCTGTATTAATGTGTGTTCTTTTATTTCTGGAAGCTGACAAGTCCAAGATCAAGGAACCAACAGCTTCAGTGTTGTGGTAATTTGAATGTAATTGGCCTCCATAGGTTCATAGGGTGTGGCACTATTAGAAGGTGTGGCCTCATTGGAGTAGGTGTGGCATTGTTGGAGGAAGTGTGTCTCAGTTCATTTCCTGCTGCCTGTGGATCCAGATGCAGAACTCTCAGCTAATTCTCCAACACCATGTCTACCTGCACACTGCCATGTTTCCCACATGACAATAATGGAATAAACTTCTGAAACTCTAAGCCAGAACCAATTAAATGTTTTCCTTTATAACGGTTGCCGTGGTTATGGTGTCTCTTCACAGCAATAGAAATTATAACTAAGACAAATGTCTAGAGAGAAAAGTCAGTTTATGGATTCCTAGATGACAGTTCCTCTCTGTATCCTCAGATAGATACAATAGAAGAGGCAAGGGAACTCCATGCATTTACTTTTGTAAGTGAATTCTATTCACAAAGATTCCAGACCCACAGTCTAATCACTGCCAGAACTCCCCACTCCTATACCATCCACTGGTGATGTTTCCACCTATTAATTTGAGGGGAAACACATACAGTCACATCGGAGTCATTCTCCTCTTTTATTTTTGTTTACAATTTGTCTCCTAATATCAAGTCAGGTTGAGAAAAATATAAACAGACTAAGAGATTTTAATTGTTTTTCAAAAAAGTGGTTTTGGGGAAAATGGTGGCAGCACTATTCATGGTGATCTTGAAAATGTATTTAGATTTTAGGGGAATGTCAAAAAAGAGTAAATTAGGTTTAGTGATATAGTTCAGAGTAGAGGCTTCTTAGAAAGCAGAAGACACAGACTTGTTCCAATTATTTTTAAGTATAAATCAACACTAGAAAGCAGAACATGGAGGCCCTAGATTGTGATTGCAAAGTGTTTCAATTCAGTTTTGCCCATTTTGAATTTGCATTAATTTAGTATAACCATGGAAAACATGAGATCCAGGAAGAATGGGAAACAGAGAGAAACAAAGGCAGACACATTGAAAATGAGACAAAGGCAGGAAAGAATAGTAAATGGAAGACTTGTTTTATTTGCTACAAATTTAAGAGTAATTTGGTAGTAACTCCTTAAACATTGATTGTTGAAGACTCAGTAGATGATTAACAAATGTAATGTGTACTCTTTCCTGCCAACTTTCTAGGTCTGCCACTGTTTCTGCCCCCCAAATAACACGTGAGACACTATATTAATTATGGAACTGTTTTAGTTTGTTATGGTTTCTTAATGGCTAGCTCTGACTTAATTATAAGCCCATGATTATTAATATATATTTTTATAAGGTCTTATCTTACCAAGAATGCCAGACTTGCATCCTCTCTTCTTGGGATCACATGGTAAGCCTCCATTCCTGACTACACTTCCCAGAATCCTCCTAGACTCCTAGACCCACTTATCTTGCTTCCCTATTGGCCAACAGTCTTTGTTTATTAACCAATAGGACAAACATATATACAGAAGGTATTCCCCCATCATCTCTTTTCTGTCTAAATAAAAAGAAAGGTTTTAACTTTAACATAGTTAAATTATATATAATAGAACAGTTATCAAGTATGAACTATAGTTACAATATTTAGACCATTAACATTTAGTAAGATTTAAAGAAAGTATTTAATCATCTATCCTATCTGTGTGAGTCTAAAGTCCTGTATGTAGCTTATTTTTTATCATAACTACGGAAAACTGTAACTATAACTATCTGTCTTCAACTCCCTCAAAGACCACAGAAGGATAATATATAAACACTAGAAGTGACATAGACATCTCGCTACCTGAAATGTCACCTGGAGTTCCTCTGTAACATTGTGGCATCCATCTTTAGTCCATAGGCCACAGTGTGTCTGGCAGACTTCTCAGCAAAGCATGTAATTTTAAATTGTCCATCTGCATTGGCAGTTTGTCAGTCGCTTTTGTGTGTCCTGTAGGCTGTCTAGCAGATTCTTCCATGAAGCAGAACCCTTCAGGACTGTCCATCTTGTTTTGCAAGTTAGGTAGTCACTTTCCTGTGGGTCCTGCATGTCCAGTTTATCAAACAGTCCAGGCAAGAGCAGTTTCTTGCCCAAATGGCTAATCTTGCCATCTTGAAAGCAAACTCCATAATGAGTTTCTTCAATGACCATCTTCCTCTCAGACATAATTGGTATGCCACTATCATGAAAAACCAAAACCATTTAAATGCCATATATTCTTTAGGTCTTTGAAAGGTTTAGAGAATATCTATCCATCTCAAATAAATATCTGTATATCTAAAAAATCTAACTAACCTAACTATAAGTTTTGACTATTATAGGTATCTATGGTCTGTATTTAATTATACATTACATTTTTAAGGAGTTATGCAAACCCAATACCTAAACAAGAGGAGAAATATATGTATCACTAAATTGATCTTAAATTTGTTTCAATAAATGAAAATTCATACCAGTACAAAAGTATTAATTTCTATATCATATTTCCTTTTTCCCTTTAGAAAGAGATTGACTGTGATCATTAACATTTACAAGCAAGCCCATTTAAATGAAAACAAAAATTTATAAACAATATTTGGGAATTTAGGCTCTGTTCATTACAAACTGTTTCCTGTTGATTGGGGTACTGTCCATAACATGGGATTCATGACAAAAACACAGAAACTTGGCTAAGTTCTTGTTTGGTGTAGTCTGCATTGTCCCAGCTGTTTCAGATGTTGGACTGCGTGGGACACTGCTTCAGGGGGTCTTGCTTTATCAATCCATAGAAGCCTGGAAGGAATCTCTTTTACACAAGTAAAAACTCTTTTTTTCGAGTAACCTATCCTTATGTTTAAATTTAGAAGTCAAAACATTTTTTAATATATAAGTTGGATTAATTAAGCAGCATTGATAATCAAATGTCTTTTAGCAGTTGTTGCTCCTTCCATAGCAATTAAAAAATTCAAAGACAACACAATAGCATATAGTATCCATACTCTCTGTGTGTTTTTTTATCTTTATTTTCTTTGTATTTTTCTTCATTATGTGACTTTTTATTACTCTATTCTTTAACATTTATTTATTTTTTTATTTTTTCTCTGAGACAGGGTTTCTCTGTGGAAATCTGCCTGCCTCTGCATCAGGACTGCTGGGATTAAAGGCTTGTGCACCACACCCAACCATTAACTTGTTTCTTTTTCTCTCCCAAGCCTACATATATTTTTAAATATACTATAAACTTTTTAGAGGTTTTACTTCATCTGAATCTGACTTTACTGTAAATCTTTATGGTTTTTGTTTGTTTGTTTGTTTGTTTTGACCACATGTCTTTTATCTGCTAAAAGCTGTGGCTGTTTTAACTGCCCTTTCCATGATGGCAGGCATGAGTTTACCACAAGCATTGACCATGGAAGTCTCTACCTGTCTTTAGCAAAACTGAGCCCACCTGACAAAATGCTGCTACCAAGAAGCCGTGCTTCTCTCTGTTCTTCTGTTTTTAAAAAATCCTTTTACAAACTTTTTGTTAAGTAGAAATTTGTGCCTCATATTGACGGTGCCATATGTAGTGCGCATTGTTCCCGCTGGCCTGATCACTGAACTATGTCTGTCCCAAATGAACATACAGGATACTATATTAATTATAAAGCTGTTGGCCATTTGTTATAGTTTCTTAAAGGATAGCTCTGACTTTATTATCACATAATTACTAATATATATTTTTATAAGGTCTTATCTTACCGAGAATACCAGACTTGTGTCCTTTTGTCTCCAGATCACACGGTAGACTCTACTCTTGATTACATTTCCCAGAATCCTCCTCAACTCCTAGTCCCACCTATCTTGCTTCCCTATTGGCCTACGGTTTATTTATAAGCCAACAAACATAGACACAGAAGGACTTCCCCATCAAACAAACAGATCAATGGACATAGGAATAATCAAATGGGAGTATCAAGCCTACACACACTTATAACCAATCATCTACTCTAGTGGAAAAGAAGGGAAGTCTGATTCCTCAAAGCCCAGGCACATCATCTGGGAAGAGCAAGGAAGTGTCAGGACTGCCCTGCTGCCCAAAGTGGCCCCAATGAGTTACACTTCATTTGTAGGCACAGAATAAATGATCAATCCTAATAGTTTCAAAGTTTCTGGGGAGCATCCTGGGTCCTTCCTCTGACATCAGCAAGTTCTCATTCTCCATGTGTTGACCATTTCCATGAACTGTATCTTTATGGGAGTCATCTTAAAATGAGAATGAGAATTTCTATTTCAGCAGCTCCTGGCTCCCAATGGCTGAACAAAAAGGAACACTTGTTCTATGTCCTTCTGTCCTTAGCATTCCTACTCTCACTCACTCTGAGGAACTGCCTTCTAGCCCCTTGTTCTCTAATGCCTTCTCATCCCTGTCTAAATCTGTACCATCCAGTTCATAACCACAAACCACAGGGACTATTGAGTACTTACATTGTTGCTCCTGACAACTGGGATGGGTCATAAATATAAAATGCGCACTTAAATTTCAAAGACCCAATACCAAAACCACACTGAAAAACAACTTATTTTTTAATTTAATTATTAAAAAGAAAATTACCATATGATACTATAATATGATATGATATGGTAAGACAAGGCTGAATTGGACAAAACAAACAGGAGAAAAGAACCAAAAGAAGGTGCAAGAAACAGAGACCCACTTATTTGCATACTCAAGAATCCCATAAAATCCAGTCAGTCACTGACACTACAAGAAGGCTTGGATATGTAAGTTTAAGAAGTGGAGAAAATACTGATAAGAATATCTAAATTTCACTGTCTTCCCCACCCTACTTCAGAGCTCATGGGGACCATCTGCTAAGTGGAATACTGTACTTCTAATGTCATCAAATTGCTCCTACCTACACAAGCCTTTGGCTTGTCTACTAAACACAATGCAGACGAATCTGCTCCTGTTCTTAGCCATTACTGGGAATACTCTCTAGTCCTATGCAAAGCAAAGCTATTCATGTGTATGCCACAAAGTTCAGGAAACTGAAAGTTCTAAGAGGATAGGAAGATGACTCTTGGGGCCTCTGGGAGATGAGTAAGCAAGATCGTGGCTTAAAAAGGCCAGATGCAGACAGGGAAAGAGCCTAAAAGAGTCACACTTACAGTCTATTCTCCCTTACCATATGGATTCCTTATCCTTGATATGAAATCTTTATCCTTGTCTTTTCTCAAACCGTGTGTGTGTGTGTGTGTGTGTGTGTGTGTGTGTAAATTTATAAATCTAGTGATACCAACAGACGGAAGATAGACCCATAGGCACAATTATCTCAAGACCAAAGGCACGGTGAAGCAAGCACTCACACTTTTTGCAAGCATAAAAATAAACCTAGTTCAAACATAAGGCATTTTATTTTTCAAATGGTAAAATCAAATTGGAAAATCCTAATTAGTCCCATCTGCACATATCCCTGTTATAACTTGTAATGCATGCTATAGAGTTTTCTTCAGCTATGATCAAATATTTCAAGACCTCACAAGAGCCTAAGTACTGAAATTTAATTGAAAGTCTGGTATTTCTTCATGAGTGTGGGAAGAATTGGGCAGAGAAATGAGCATTAGGCTATATAAGAGGGCAGTGGGGTCTACTAACTTTATTTTCACTATTAAAATATATATAAAATAACATTATTATGACACAGTGAAATCTCCTACAATATTTCAAAATGGCTTAGAAAAGAAAATAAAAGTCGGAAAATGTTAAGTGGGCCTGATTTTGAAAGCCAAATATTTTTAGAAAAATGTAATGAAACCTGCTTATAACTTTCTTACTTTCAACATTTCCCTACATCAAATGTTTGTCTTTCAAAGGCCTGGCTTAGAACACACACATTCGCATGCATGCACGCACACGTGCACGTGCATATGCACGGGTACACACACACACACACACACACACACACACACACACACAGCGTTACTTCACTTTCCAAATGTCATACTCTTTCCATTTTTCTTTCCTGATTCTGGAGAGAATTTTATATCCAATAGATCCTAACACTAAACAAACGCTCAAGTAACTGTCAATGGGGAAAAACGGCACTATTTAACCTAATAAAAATTGAGTTTCCCTGGGGTCTGATTTACTGTGGGAACCCATCCCTGAAGGAAAGGACCGTACTGTGTGGATTGATGGTGCTGGGAGCTAGAGGAAATCTGTTGGGATATGAAATTCCTGTACCTCCGTTGTCAGCAGACTACTGTCCACAAACAAAGCTATGTGCTTTTGTCCAGTCACTCTGTTTCGGGTCTCTAAGGGCCGAGTTTGCCCATATTGTCTGAGCTGTCTACCTGAGAAATTAAGCTGAGCCATTCAAGGAAATGTGTATGCCCTTAAGTAACACAGCTCCCATTAATTCTTGCTTGCCACATCCAGTGAGCTGATACAATTGCCTGGTGCCTGGAAATACGGTGTCCTGGTAAGAAAACCTAGGAGTATACACTGAACCCCTACCAGTTGCCTTAAGACTCAACTCTGTTCTCTAGTAAATTATGTCCTGAGAACTCAGCAGGTGGCGCTGTTTCCCGAGACGCAGAGCTTGTCAGACCAGCCTGTGTGACTCAATGCTGTTGTACTTCACAAGACAGAATAATTCAGGTAAGATTGTAGGAAGCCAAAAACACCTTCTCCTGACTCCTCAAAACAGATGCATTTGCCATGAAGAATCCAGGAGACGGTTTGTTAACAGAAAGTGGGCTATCCCGGAAATTCTGTGCTGTGAAAAGTTGATTCGTGTTGAAACTGGTTTTCTCTTTTGACCTAGGTTTTTAATATTGTTACCATTTATAGTTTCTGCTTTTAGTCATCTCAAGTTTTCTTACATTCTGGGTAGTCTACCAATGAGATGGCAAGGCCAGTTCTCTGGGGAAAGCTTGAGACAGTACAAAGGTTTGGGGAGGGTGACATCTGATTCAGCACTGACTTCTGGCTAGTAGGAGGAGGGGACTCTCAGATGTTGTAACCACCTCCAGAGTATGAAACAGAATGCAGCCCACCTTCCCCCGAAACCCTTGGGAAAGTGGTTTGAAACCACCAATGTCGAAGTGTACCTCAATCTTCCTGCATCCAAAACGTGAGGGTTGAATATGGGATGTGTGTGTGTGTGTGTGTGTGTGTGTGTGTGTGTTGTAGCTTCTTCAGATCAGCTGTGATATAGTCAAGCCATTAGTCAACCTCCAAGATGAGAACCTCCAAACAGATAACCATTTCCAATGATGAACTGAAAACCATTCCAATGGAGATATGAACACATAGCAAGAGCATGAGTCCTTTCGCTTTCAAAAACTCAAAGTACGGAGTATGGTACCACTTCTTGAGAATCTGCCAGAACCGCTTCTTGAGAACACTTTTTGTGAGTGTGACAATCGTGTCATAAAGCCAAATAAAGTCACGGAAAGCCTTTGCTTTCACAGGAGAAATATCTAAATATGAACTATGATGATGAGTTATTCTTCCTAATGTTATGTTTAGGCTATTCCGTATTGGCTGATCACATATTATATGTTAGATGATCAGTCATGAGACAAGTCTGTGCTCTAAGGGCTCACTACAGCAGACTCAGCAAGGCACAATAGATGACACTGGGAGGTAGCAGCTTGGATTAGCACAACTCCGTGTAATGAAAGCCAGTGAAGGAGTTGGGAGAAGAAAGAGTTCTGATGTAAGGAAAATGTTTGCTTTCTTCCTAATAGAAGGGAAACTCTTAGCGAGTTATTAATAGGATGCCTGTTGTTTAAAGAAAAAGAATTGACTTAAATAAATGTGATTTCCCTTGGAAGATGCATGAAAAATACTGGGTCTTTGGGAGCTTTCAGATCACTGCTCTCAAGGCAGTGGCCACTGATTTACAGCCTTTCACGTATTAACCAATCTGAAAACCTTTGTGGAGATAGAATGGGCCAGAGGTCACTCCTGTACCTCTTAGATGCATCTACTCTTGTGAGATCTACTTTGTGAATCATAAGAACAGTGGTAAGTCAGAAGGTGATTCTCATTTTCTTGAGTTTGAGTTTATTTACCTATTTGTGTTTGAGTTCGATAGGCCATTTTAAATCCATGAATGATTTAACAGACTGGGATCAACACCTGTATTATCAGTAGCGGGGAGGCACTGCCCTGGGTTAGGAAGCACTCCATTTTTGCCAGGGTCTGACCTATTTCTGAACCTATTTATATCCTCCACCCTTTGGTTAATTGATTTCTTCCTCTATGTAAAAACAAGCCAGTACATTAACTATTAGCTTTGTGAAGCATGTATTCTTCCAGGTTATCAAAAGTTTGAGGTTGAGTTTTGGTGTGGATCACTGCTTCAGGACACCCAATAGAAAAAAATATGCAAAAATGCCAAATCCAACTGGTAAACTCATACATTAGGGAACACGGGTTCATCATTTAAAAACCACTATATGTATGTACTGTAACTGAAAAATTAAATAAATGCATGGAAATGCCAAAAACCCATTCGAAGAATGGACGTTACAAGTAAGTCAGGTAAAAAGGAGACTGGAATAAGCCCTGGAGTAGTGCTGGAAGCTGGAGATATTAACATGGACTCACATTAGCTAAGATGGATACATATCATCCCCAAACACATTAGCAAGTATGTGTGTGAATCAATGCTTTGTCACACCCCCCTTAAAATCCGTGATATCCAAGAAGATAAAAGCACCAGTAGACTCAGGATCTTATTTTCTAATGTAGCAATAACAACAAAAAAGCAGACATTCCTTAGAGAAATGGATGATTGTATCATGCTAGAGCATCTTACAGTACAGGAAGGAAGGTAAGAACAAAGCGAGCAAACCCACAAAGCAGCAGCAGCAAAATCCCACAATGATGAAATGCAGAGGCCCAGGTACTGACTGAAAAAGCTAATGGTGGGATAACTTAACAGAAGAAACTAACATGACATTGAATACAACCTTAGATACAAATAAAAATAGCCATGTGTCCATATTGACCTATATACATTAATCTACAGAGAGAGTAGAAAAGTCATGTCAGAGAAATTGCAAATAACTAATTCAGATAAGAAGACATGCCAACTCCTGGTGTGTAGCCTGTGCACAGTGTCCCCCTGCCAAAGAACACAGTGCAGAAAGCATGGAGGAAGCAGAGAATCCTATCAAGCTCAGCCTCAGCCTGATGACGAAGGTCCTCACAAGCAGTGAGAAGTGCTGTGGGATGCGATGGAAACTAATCTCGATAGTGTGGTCTTCCTCCCAAAGCTGCCACTTCCTTTCTAACATGGGAAGCACAGGAAGCAACTCTCCTTCACTCTTCCTTAAGGCTTCCACCCATGTCTACTTTACAGAAACATAGAAAATATCACAATTTAGAAAACCCAAAGAATATAGAAGAACTAAATGTAGTAAGACTCTGGACAGGCAGCTAGCATATGAAACAGACATAAGTTAAAGACTGTCTGAATGACTTCTCTAACAGACTCAGATTAAGAGAGGAGGGCATCTATTCCCACATTTGCTTCATCGTGAGGAAGGAAAGGTAGAATTCAGCTGGGATCCTCACATTTCAGTGGACAGGGGGCAGATAGGTCAAGGGAGAGTCAGCTGGCTGTGGGATATTCCTGAAGGCTGCCCCCTGGAGACCTGTGCACCCAGGTGGACCCCATATACCGAAGATGCCACAGCCCCTCAACATAATACCACCAGTGGGGGATGGAAAATTCAAGCACTTGAATCTATGGGGAATGTTTGATGCTCAAAGCATAACAAGGAAGTATAAATAAATAGGGAATATACTTAGTATTGAATTGTGAATTATACCCTAGTAGCACAAGATAAGGTCAGCTTGGAAAACACACCTACAGGCAACACTACACAGACTGAGAGGTTAGATGTAGGAATATATATATATATATTGTGTATGTGTGTGCCTATATATGTATATATACATAAATGATAATTAACAAAAAGAGGCTACAAATTTAAAGGAGATCAGAAAGTATATGTGAGGGTTTGGAGAGAGCAAAGAGAAAGGAGAAATCTTTTAATTTTGTTATAATCTCAAAAATTAAAAATAAAAATTCAGGTAGCTACTAGGTGTGCATGAACTCTGTATTTATCTTTGTAATATTTTTATTCATTTAAAAGTATCCTAGAATATCTGTTTCTTAAAAATAGTACTATAATTTAGGTTAAAAGTCTATGGCCTATGACATCATTTTGCTAAATGGTTGTGCTGTCAGATTGCCCTCTAAACATTTATATTTGTACATCTAGATCTGGGCTACCTCCAACCTTTGCCAGAGAAGTTTCTTCTAGGACTAGAAAGCAGCCAATGTAGAGGTGCAGACCTAGTCAACATACTAAGGGGAAGAGACTGAGTGATCTGCCATAAAAGGAACATGTGTATTAAACCCACCACGACCAAGGCCCAGCTAGGAGTGCTGTGAAATGCTGTGTTCTGTATTCTAGACATGACAACACTATTGCACTCATGAACTCACAGTAGCTACGGGTACCTAAAGGAACCTGCATAAGATCATGCCTAACAAAATCCTGGCCCTGATAGAATAAATGACCTCCAGTCCCCACCTCTTACCCAGTAGCTGTTGACAGATGGCAGCTGCTGGGAAAAGGAGAATCATGCAGTAGTGAGGATGTGCCTATCACCACAAGATTTCCCATGGTTAAATTCAGATGGTCCCATACCCAGGCATATGTGGGTTAGTAATTATATTTAGTGTGATATCAAAAACATAACAAATAAACAAATCCCTCATGATATTGGAAAGGGACATGTTTGGGGGTCATAGGAGATGTTGTGGAGGGGAGATAGATTGGGGGATTGATATAGTTATATTTTATTGTATACATGTATGAAATTCTTAAAAAACAATCTTTAAAGGAAAGAAAAATAACAGCAAGGAATAAAGGATTTTAAGTTCACTATCTGGAACTTTATATAATAGCAAAAGCCATGTCCTCATTAAGATGACTTTCTTATTTCTGTATTAGAAAACTTACTGTGTATATTCCAAGAGAAATGTTATTCTTTGTACAAACAAAGAATGTCATATCAGTTGTGAAAAATAGATACGAAATTGTTGGCTTAAATGCTGTGACATTATAAATGTAATGAATTTTAAGGTTGTCAATAAATGCATTTCTAGTTATTATAGCTCTTATAGTTTTCTTATCACTAAAACAATCTATTTCTATTGAGTGATACTTATTGCCCACAGTAAATATGAAGCTATTTAAGAAAAGGGAAATAAGAATATCTGCTTGCAAGCATCCATCTATAATTTAGCAAGAATTCTAACAGGTTGAAGAAGGTAAATTTAAGACATATACTTGAAAGAAATACAATACGTGGTAGAAAGGAAAAGTATATTGGGGAGAGAAGGGCTGAACAAATTAGTATAACTTGACATTTCCGTGCTATGACATGTTTATTTGCAATAAAAAAGGAATAAAGTGGTTCTACATACTATATCATGGATGAGTCTCAAAACTGTGCTAAGCAAAAGAGGGAGAATCAAATATTCAGTGATACCATTTATATGATAGGAAAATGGATAGAGACAAGATAAAAATTACTTAAGAGTTATATATGTATTTAAGTGGGGAAAATTGGACTTAGTGACTCATAAAGGCTATGGACCTCCTTTTGAAAGTGACAACAACATTCTAAATTGATTTTTGTAAATGCTTGTATAATTCCCTGTATATACTCAAACTGTTGTCTTATACATTCCAATAGAAAGAATTACATATTTGTTGTAATTAACATTAATATTTCATTAATTTAAAGTGGAAAAATACAAAAGACAAGTCATAGCTTTGTTTAAAGGATCATCAATATTTACCAAAGATTTTACCCTGTGAACAGAGCATTGCTTACTTCAGATAGAATGAGAACAATGGTAGAAGTGTATCATGGCATGTAGAGTCATGGTTACTGAACATTACGTTACAGTGAAACCAATTGAACCCAGACTCTGATGTTTGGGACGAATCATGGGCATGGTATAATGAGTACTGGGGTGTAAAACTATATGACAATAATTATATGTATATAGGGGGTAGGGAGAAACTGATTTTAATAGTCAAATTTAAGTATCTAAATAGACATTTATAGGCCAAATTACAATATAGGGTAAAGAGTGAAAAGGATAAAAATTGGAGTTAAGTTTTGATAACTTGTGGATAACAGGAATTTCACATAGGAATATAATCCTGTCAAGCTATTCATCCAAGTAGCTATTGAGACTGGCTCTTTGGAAGTAGAGGAAGGTTAAACCCCTTACACATATATAGAAGAACTGTAACATTGAAGACTTCTACGTTTGAAACTGTTATATGTAGAAAAAATAAAAAGCATTGACAAATATCTTTTAAAGGGGGAAGGCAACACGTATTTAGTAAGAAGTGTTATAAAGTGATAGTCAAGGCAGGACAGTGCTCTCATGGTCCAAGCAATGCCTTTAAAGGTGCTGATAAAACACTGTGAACAAATCCAGTAGCAGTCTGCAGATGAAGACACAGATTCAAAGAGCAGTGGAGAAGGGGCTGGACTTCCAGCTTATCCAGCTTACTGTTTGTTTGAAGAATATGGGTTTTTCATAGATATTCCCAGACCAAATCAAGGCAGTGTTAGTATGGGCACTGAGTGTCTCTCTCTCTCTCTCTCTCTCTCTCTCTCTCTCTCTCTCTCTCTCTCTCTCTCTCTCTCTCTCTCTCTCTCTCTCTCTCTCTCTCTCTCTCTCTCTCCCTTTCTCTCTCTCTTTCTCTGTCCTCTCTCTCACCCCACTTTGTCCTCCCTCACTCTCTCTGTCCTCCTTGTTTCTCTCCATCTTCTATTTGTTGAGAAAATATTTGGTGGTGGTTTAGATATATCTATAACTCTCAGCTCTGGCTCTTAAAAGCTAATTAACTATGACAATTTCTTCCATGTGTATAACACATTCTTGTCACATGACCCTTCCTCACTCTCACATCTTCCTCTTGCCCTCATTTACTTCCCTCCTCCTCTTACCAAGTCTCCATTTTTGTTCTGTTTTTGCTTTTCCCTTTTGATCCCGTGTTTAAAGAGGGACAATAGTGTAGACATGGTTAGGAAGCTATCCTCTGGAGTATGAGTAACTAACTTACCAGTCCCCACATCACTAAATAACTTCCTCTTGTCCTCCAGCATCCCTTTATTATCATTAGCTCCCCTGTGAGGGGTAGGGTACCATTATACCCACTTTTGTCTGTGACAGACAGGATTATGTTTCATTGTCTGCATGTATACAATGAAGAAAAATTATTAAAAAATGTAAAGAATGAAGAAAGATAATTTAAAATTCAATTAATTCAAAGCTTTTTAAAGATCATCTATTATATGATAAGTGAAATAATAGTTACTAGAACATCAAACTTCCCTGGAGTTTGCAGTTATGAGACTAGTAGTCTAATACTGACATAAGCATTATCCAAATGATCATAAAGTAGATGTAAAGTTGCTATGTTAAATAGTACTAGTCATATTCCAGATAATGACAAATGTTTCACTTGATTGTGTCTATACTCACTGTCTTAGCATTTATGTTTCATATTTATAACATTCAAGAAGTTGGAGTCCCCAAACACTGGGTGGTAATTCTAAAATCTGGTATGATTTATATAAAAAAGAAAATCACTCAACTAAATACTTTTAAAGCCAAACTTCAAGAAGGCAATAAGCCGTGTAGAATTGTGCTATTTTATTTTGTCTTTCATTGTTAATGATAATTCTATGTAAGCCATGTTAAGTCTGTTAGAACAATGTAGAAAAGGGGAGAAATGGACTAACAAACAGAAGGAATTTCTTAATTTGGCATGGGGGATGGGCTGAAAATTTTCCCAAAAAGTAGTTTGGAAATATATTTCACAAAGCATGCTGTTTACAGAACATATTAAAGTGATACCCCAAGTCCATTGAATACACTTTAGTTACAATTGTTAAATCAGAAATCTGGAGACTCGATCTGGTCCTCACCTGGAAGGAAGCTCTATTCCGACTGATTACCTTTTATAGTGTTAGAGGCGCGATGAACTCTGATAGATATGAAATAATCACTCTTACACAACTGCTAGCCCTGTAAACTACAACAACTGGGTTGGCAAGGCATGTCTGCTGGTGTAAGTGGCACAAATTTTATAGGAATAAACAATGTCTTGATTGGATTTAATGCCAACTCCACAAGATGAAACCCATACCTGCTACCACTGTTAGGACTGAGAGCCTGTATCTAGAGGTCATATGTCTTACAGAAGAATCTACTTGTCCTGCTAAGTGGAAACAGTATTAAGTCAACTTCTAATGACTTACCATTAAACACACAGATTAGTGCATCTCTCAGCCTTCATTCAGAGGCACTTATTTGTGCAGTAGATGGTGACACAGGGACCCAGAACTGGTCAAGGCACAGAAAACAAGAGACACCCAGATGCTTAGCCCAAAATGAACTCACACACACCCTCCTCCCAAGAGTCAGGGATCATTGCTGAAGTAGAAGGGGGAGATAAGGGCTTGTGGTGTGGATGACTATGAGGAAACTGTTCTACAAACACAGCAGGGCAATTGCGCATATGAACCACAGTCATAGTGACAGAAGGCACAAGATCTACAAAAACTCAACCCAGACAAAATTTCAGCATGAACATGGGAGGCAAGCAACAAGCCCCACCCCTAGTTAAGAAGATACTTTAGTGGTAATTGATAGATGCTGAGAGAAGGAAAGTTTGTTTTCTTTATGGGTATGGCCCTTGGTAGGTCAACTATACTAAAGAGGAAGGTCACACATCCAAGAGTAAGTGGACAGTACACATTGGACCTGTTGGGTGAAGAAAGAAAGAGGGGTAGGAAAGAAGGGAAAGAGCAGGAGAACCAGGAGGAATTGGAGGATGGTGACTATGATAAAAATATGCGGTATGAAATTCTGAAATTCAAAAATAAATAAAGAAAATGAAATCTAGAGAACCAGATAGTTCCTGTTATTCCTGTTCATTATGGAGATTGTTTTCCATGAATTTTCCCAATTCTAATGCACATGTGAGGCACAGGTCACAAGCATAGATCATGAAAAAGAATAGGAAGGGCAGACAGACACAGGCTCAATCAGACCTCATGCACTCATGACAATCTCCATTAACACTGTACTGGCAAGTAAGCAGGTGTCATGGACCTCGAATTCTTAAGCATTTTAGCCTCTTTTCCTGTGTGTTCCCTAGATCTTAGGTGTATGGGTTGTGTTGTAGACAATTTGAGTATAATTGATAGAAGTCCAGGTGCCACAAGCTGTGCTCACACATGGAAAGCCATCAATAGAGTTCAAGAAAAAAAATCCCGTGTAAACTGGCAGCAGACACTGGAAAAGATTTTTCAGTTTTTAGTAGAGTATCCACGATACTCTAATTTCTGTGTAAATTATTCCTCACCATTGTCTCAGCCATCACATAGGTGGTCATCCCAAAGCTCATGTTCCCCTTTTATTAGATTGCCTTTTTAACTTTAAACTCAACTGGACCCACCATCTTCTCTCTCAAGACTACCTTATTGCTAGTTCCTCTAGTGAATCATGCCATCTCTTATGTCAAGCAGATTGAAGTCTTAGAATCTTCTTGGCTCTATTGCCTCCCGTGTTGCAAATCTTCCTGATCCTGCTTGATCTTATCTTTTAAGCATCCAAAGTGTATTGGTTAGGGCCATATTCCCTTTCACATTATAGCTTTCCTTTTTAATGTAATTTATTATTTGTAGATTTAATCTTAATGAGAGTTTGCAAATATTCCCTTTGCATGTAAAGTAAATCCCAAGCCAGCAACTAAGCACCCAATAGGACAGACCCTTTGCCATCTGTGTTTTTCTTCATCCTCTGTCTTTCCTCAGTTCAGACACCAATCATTCTAATGTGCCCCTTCCTGTGGGTCATCATTTCATCAGCATAGCAATTCTTTATCATTTTATTTCTATAGTGCTCTCTCTGGTGAACTCTTCTTTAGCAAATTGCCACCCATCTCTAATTCTGCTTTCAAAAAGCTCTTTTAACAGTGAGGTCAAGGTATGTTACCCCTCTTATCTCTAAATTCCCACAGTCTGCATGTGTTATTATGATCACTCTTGAATTTTATTAACCTAAAGGGTATTCTTAATTCTTACGAAAGTTAAGAAAATGCAGCTTACCAATGTCAGTGTGCCATACAACAGTAGCCATTGGTTAGTCTGAATTAGTGAACGTTTCATGGATCCACATACCATATTTGTAGGAGTCACAGAGCAAGCCCAAGGTCACACAGCTGTGAGGGGAGAAGTTTCAATTCCAAGTCATCGAATTATCCTTCATGTCTTGTGCCATACATACATTAGGTGTCTCAGGTTGACCCCACAGGTCTCAACATATACCATGAGTCTCTTTTAGTTTTTAACCCATGAAAACACAAATATATGTGGGTCTTCTTTGTCTGTTTAGCATAAGGATGTTTTTTGCGCTCTAGGATCTGAGTTCTACTGAAAACAACACAACTATGTTTTCCTTGGACGCTAACAGGAAACTTAGCTGAACTCCTCCTGACCCATTGGATCTGGGACCTTGGGCCTGAAAGTCACTTGCACCTCCCACTTGCCTCACAAGCATTTTCTGGTTTCAACTCAGTTGGAAATATTGAGACAAGCGTCTCTCTCACAGTGTAGTGTTTGATCACTTTTACTTTTTTGAGTTGGAGGGAAGCAAAGCCTCTAAAAACAAATAAACAACAGTTAATCAGGCGTTTGATCCTTCTCAAAAGTTTGAATTCAGTTCCAATTTGAGGCAAAATTCAGGTCAGCTCTCATTTTATTTATTTGTTTCAATTTTTTTGAAGGGAGTCCTTCACCTATAACACCCTAGGGCATAAATATAGTAACGTACAGGTACAAGTTCACATACACATACAATTATCATGGTATTTTCAACCATGCCTTCAACTTATCCGCATCTTCATGAAAGCACCACAATTCCCAAATAGCTAAAAATAGCAATAACAATAACAAAGCAAGTCCAAAACCAACAGCATTTTATTGGCTCATCTTTCAGTGGGACTTGCCCCAGTTGTTTTTGGAGTATGATTTAAATGATGAAACCAAAAGTTATCTCCATCTCCAAATATGACCTCTTGTTAAAGGGCCCCACCATTAGATATTTATTCCTTTGGTAGGAGAGACTCACCTCAAACCTTCTTTCATGTTCTAGGAAGGGTATTATTAAGTCATTGAATTCGTTTAATCAAGGAGATCCTTGAACGAATCACTGTTGAGACCTGAAGTAACTCTCCACAAATTTGGAAGCTTGTTCAGTGACCCTCAAACTCATCCTCCTGCAATACTGACTGTTCCACATTTTTTACTTTTGGGGAATGCCCACTTTTACAACTACCTTGAATGTTTTTTGCCATTTTAAGACTTAGTCCAAAGTCAGCTTCTTTTGTAAATACTGTATTGAATGTCTGTGCTGTACCTAGCATTTAAACTGTATTGCTTATTTGCTACGATATGGGGCAAGTATAGACATTACCATAATCCTTTCTACCTGCATATTGGAGAGTTCTGTGAAATACTGAGAAGCAAAAACTATTTCCTACACATCATTAAAAACAGTCCATACAGCTCATAATGTGAATGGGTAAGAGGTGCCTGCTGGAGTATCTTCACTTGTTAGCTTACTCTAGTTTGGACAAAGCTTAGGCAGAGCAGAGTACCATTTTTGAATTGAATTTTTTTTCTTTATGCAAGGTGTCGGCTGGGCATTGGTGGCACACGCCTTTAATCCCAGCACTCAGGAGGCAGAGGCAGGCGGATCTCTGTGAGTTCGAGGCCAGCCTGGTCTATAGAGAGAGTTCCAGGACAGCCTCCAAGACAAAACAGAGAAACCCTGTCTCGAAAAACCAAACAAAAAATAAGTAAATAAACAAGGTGCCATTCTGTAGCCCGGCCTGCCATGGAACTCACAAAGATACGTCTGCCACTGCCCCGCAAGCATTAGTATTAAAGGTATATGCCCCCCACATAGACTTTCTAAATGTTTTTTTGATACGCCAATGACAATCAAGTAGAAGAACCTCCGAAGAGCCTATGGGTCAATGCCTAGATCCATTCTGTGTCACATTCCCACATAAAGTTATAAAGGAAATCTAAGTTCTTGAAGAAGTAGGTGGGTATATGATCAAAAATGTAGGAAGGATAATAAAATAACAAATAGTGTGTAGCATGGAAAACAGATGTTTGCCAAAACGAAATGTGAAAGTGAGAATGTTTTTTAAAAGCAGTGAACTAACTATTGATACAGGAATCTTATAAACAAATGTCTGTAATTCGATGTACTTCGAATGCCACTTAAAAAATAATGAGGGACCTGGAAGAGGAATGTGAAGTTGTGGAGTCCCTTCCACAGACATGGGAAGTAAACTGTCACTGGATAAACAAATCACTGGCATACAGTATTGGGAGATCAGCCTACTTGATACTTATTTGTGGCTATAACTCATAGCTGTAATAAAGGGAAACAAGAAAATTATTACCATGATAATTAATCATCCGTGGTTCAACCATATTTTGAAGGTGTAAGAGTTGAAAGAGTGCTAAAGGATTTGGCTTCTTTTCATTAAAATGGCTACTCTCCTAAACAGCATTTTATTTCTCCATGTATAACACAACTATAACTCTCTATTGAAGTGTCCTGAAAATATTGTGAGAGAACATAGGAAGTGGCACAATGCAACTTGACATTTAAAGTTAGACGATTTACCATAGGGGTCCTGTAAATAAAGATCCAGTTAGTAAGTGGTGATACACATGGAGTCTGTGCCACAGAAATGTGGAGCCAAGGAATTCAAGACCCACTAGTAGACCTCAGACTTCATCTAGCCAAACAGACTCACCCAGTAGAACATCACAAAACTTTAAGATGAAAATTCTGAGTTAGAGTCCCATCCACAGGGGTTGGGATTTATTCCATCTGTTTTGATATCTGTGAAAAAACACCTTTAAAGAGGGTCTGGGGTGAACCTAATGAGTTAGAAAACTACCCCAATTAGTAAGAAAAATTAAGTCCAACAATATCAGTGTCTTGGTCTTAGAATTATAGCTAGGAGCAGAGTAAGAAAAGAAAGGCCTCTTCTGGTAGACCTCCCTGGAAAGGCCATAGGGTAAGACATACATTTTCTGAAATGCAAGGTTCTCTACCTTGCAAGTTCATGTTCAACTCATATGGAAAATGACAGAAACTACCTCTGGACACCTGTGAGAATGGCAATCTTAGAATAATAAGCACTAAACAATGACAAGGAGATAGAGTAACAGTGGTTGGCTCTGTTGCTGGGGACAACAATAATGTATAGCCACTTTAGCACAGTTGCAAATTTCTTACAAAAAGTAAACATTTTCTTGTACCATAATCAAGCAATCAGATTCCTACATGCATATCTGAAGAATTAAAGCCTGATGTCCACACAGTAATCTGTGACAGCTTTACTGTACTTGTCCAAACTTAAAATCAACGGAGATGCTCTTCAGTAAATCAGTGGATAAACTGAAGTATATCCTAACAAAGAAGATTATTGAGCAATAAAAGCAAATTAGCTATCAAGCCACAAAAAGGCAGGGAGAAACAGTCCATATATCCCATCCATTAAAAAAGAAACAATGCAAAAATGTTCATTTCTGTATGAGTGTTATTCATGACATTGTGTGAAAGGCAAAAAGATGGAAATAAGAAAAGAGCAGTAGTTGCCAGAGGTCAGTGTGGAGGAAAGGGTAGAAGAGTAAGGGACTTTTAAGGCAGTGACATCACTCTCCGCCATAATAAAATGGCAGACATGTGGCAGGGCACATGTGTTGGAGTCCAAGAATGAAGAAAATGTTTTGCTGCAAGTTATGGACTTTGGATGATGATGTGTCAACACAGGTTCATTATTGTCAGGAGTGTACCAGCCTCTATGGGAAATTGCTAGAAGGGGAGGTGAACAAGTTTAAAACAGGAACTATGTGGAAAAATCCCCATATTGTTTTAGTAATCTTGTTGTGAGCCATAAATTACTCTGAAAAGTAAATCCTGTTAAAAATATGCAAGAAGAAAAGACTTTGGTTTCAGAATGAGATGTGTTTCTGTAGATGTGTAGGGTCTGCCTTTCCCATCACCTCATGCTTCCCTGCTGTCTGAAGTTCCTCATGGCTCCTCTTATGGCAACGCCTCTTTCCATAGACTGGAAGTGAGAAACATTAAAATTGGATCCATCATGAACTTCTCCTTGGCCATAAAGAAGAGAGGCTGTGGAGTGGTAAGAACTGAATTAAGTGGTGAGTTTTGAGCATTGCTGTCTATGAAAATGTAAGCGCTAGGACTGATAGTTGTGGTTTCTGTTCTGAGGCAGAGAAACTCAGTAAGAGGTGAAGAAAGGGAAGGAGAGGGGAAGCGAGAAGGGAGAGGTGAACAGTCCATTTACAGAGTAAAACAACTGAGTGCCAACCCTTCAAGGCTTTCCTCACCAACCTGTGGCTTAGATACATTTTGGCCATTTATCAACACCGTACTTCATACATACAAGCTATGGATGACCATGTGTATTTCTGTCATGTATAACTCATTCATCCCTCTCCAAGCACACTGGCTCCAATTTTAGGAAACAACAGATGGTTACATGGAGTAGGCTATGGTCCTACCTCAGTGGGACACAGAGTTGTGTGTATGTGTGTGTGTGTGTGTGTGTGTGTTTTAAAGTCCCATTATTTAAAGTAATGATCTTTAAAACTACCCCCTGGAATTTGAAGATGCATTAGTGAGACACCCAAGAGATAATGGTAACTAGCCCAACTTCAAACTGCAGATGGATATTTTTAGACAGCTGAGAGATCAACTTCTAGCCCTCCTCTACTGTAGCCTTCTAATTGTCCCTGGGAAGGGGCTTAGAAAGGAACACAGATAAGCAAAAGTTAATCCCATTCTTTATCTTGATATTTTCCATTTTGCAGGAGGTTTTCTTAATTTCACTATCATGTAACATTTAAGCAGTAAAAAGTATGAACATTATAAAACAAAATAATGAAGACTTTCTTGTTTATTTTAATTTAATGATATACATCTTATGACTTTGGTATGCAGAATCAAGGCACTTGACTTTTGGAATTTTATCCATCTGTTTAATTTCTTTATACCTTTTGATGATCTCAATTAATATGAATTCAAGCCTTTTCCTCAATAGCATCCTCTGTCTACCCTACCTCATGGGAGATGTGTATTTGATCAAGAGAGGTAAAATGTGAAAGAATGCTGCAAATATTTTGGATTAGATAGAGTTTTATATTAACACACACAACACTCCCTTTGACCCAGTTGGAGGAAATCTTTCTGCAAGGGACATTCTGTGCTAAGAGCAATCATTAGCAAGAGATTATAATGGCATCAATGACCCTGTGCAATGAAGAAAGGAAGGAACATCATGAGACTGTGGCATGGCCACACAGTGCTCCACCAGATGGAGCCAGAGATTGAGGAGATGCCTCCGTGGGGAGGAGTAGGAAAGTGGAAGCAAAGAGTAATAAAGACCACTACCCACACAAAACGAGTTCAGCTTAAACTCTAAAGCAAATGGGGAGTTTCATGTGAACTCATGTTTACCAAATAAACTACTTTCTTTCTGTTTCTGGATAATCTTTGTACATCCTTGCAGACATTACAGAGCAGAAAATGAAATGATGTTCTGTAAAGACAGCAGACAGGAAGACCTTCTGGTTAACTGGAAACTAATCTACAAGTATAAGCTATGGTTAAATGATAGAAAAATATTGAGGGAATTTTACTCATATCATTGCACCTGAAAAATGATAAACTTAAAAACTGGCCCACCATATTTATTGGGTATAAATGAAAATGTTATAAAGACTCAGAGAATAAATACATGACTTCTCTTTCTATGTAACTCAAAAGTTCATTTCCATTTATAAAACATGTATCCCAAATAATTCAGGGCATGATCACTGCCCAAAATCTTTCAGTCTCTTTTGTAGGAGCACAGGTTACAAGACAAATGTGACTTAAAAGCAGATATTCCCTTACAAGGGTAGACACTTGGTATTGACAAGAGTGATGGAAAAGTCCAGCCAAGTCCTTTCAGCAATCCTCTCACCCATCAGAAGTTTTTGATGTCTTTTTTATCAGTATTTCTGAGTTATCAGTTAGAAAGTTCATTCTCCATATTCTTGACCCAGCGTGAATCTGTGAGCTGTTCTTACTGGACTACTTTAGCTGTAGGCTTAGCAGCGGTAGTAATCTATCATGCAATGCCTTTAGGAAGACTCCTAAATTTGCTGGAGAAGTCTGCTTCTTTCCTCTCTGTGACTAGTTCTTCCATCACAACTTTCCTAAAAGACGTGTCAGAGTGTCTTTTGAGAGCAAACTGATCATCTGATAATCAATTTCTAGAAAGTCTGGGCTCATGCAATGGCCTTATCTGTTCCTTTGCTGTAATTCATCTCGTTGTGCTATACTTATTGTAGTATCTGAAGTAGAAATATTCACAGCTGTTTCTCCTTGAGATTCTCACTGCAGGGAGAGCCAGGGAAGTATGATGCTATGGAAAATGTGCCCTCAGAAGTATTGTTGCAGCAGGCAGGAGGCTATCAATGAACATGCCACATTTGGAAAAAGACTTCCATGAGATAGCCTTAGATAACCTTAGAAGATTTTAGAGTGATTTGGTAGTGTGATCACATCAACAATTAATTGGAGGACAAAGCCACAATATAAGTCAATGAATTGATCTTGCAGACAGCTCTATGTTTTCATTCAGTGCTTCTTTTCTGTCTTGTTCAGGAGACATATCCTTCAAACAGCTCAGAGGTTGATAAATTAAAATGAATGGATGGCACCTAATCCAAATCTACCCAAATCTACCCAAGTTGATTTGACTTTCCCCAAATCAACTTTTCCATCATGGCCTATGGTTTTGCCTCAACTCCTTTTCCTTTGGCTATCTGTGTTTTGAATATCCCCTAGCTTTCCCTGTGAACAACTGGCCAATACACTTCCCCACACTCCACTTTTCTCAGTATCTTCTCCCCGTCCCAACAAGAGAAGATCGATATCTTCAAAAGAACTATTGCCAAATTACAATCATCCTCAGGCTTCCTATTGTTTAGGGATGTTGAATAAGGATCAAACAATAAAAAAGCAATATTCTATAACGGTTATGCTGAACCTGCATGGCAGAATATATAAATCAGAGTCTGAGGATCGTCGCTAAAAACGTGAGTTATTTCAGTGGAATTTCTAAGCAAGATCTTTTTGTCAGCAACAAAAATCTTTAGTCTTGTGACATCATGGCTTTGGTGTTACAAGTACTTTTTTCAAGCCTTTTCCTTAGGGGAAACTCCCCTGATTTATTTACTCATCTTCCCTGGATGTCCTTAAACTTTCTCATATGTATATATACGTACATATATGTATATATATGTGTATATATATATATATATAGTGTGTGTGTGTGTGTGTGTGTGTGTATTGGCGTAGCCTAAAATTTAGGGGAAAAGCTAGAGTTTACTCTAGAATTGTAGAGTAAAAATAAATGAGATGACTATATATTCCTGGTATCACGAAAAGCACATTATATTTTTCTGAAGGGGAAGAAATAACTTCATCCTTCCAGACAGTGTCAGTGTCTCTTTCCTCATGAGCCCACACTGAGGGAGAATTGACCCTCTTTGTCCAGGAGCAGGGACAGGTCAAACCTCCTCATTCCCTTTTGCATGGTGTTGCAATGACGGGACAAGGGGGTGCCTTAAAACTATTGTCACAGGTTGGTGTCACAAGAACACATGTTTTAAGACTTGGAGACTTGGAAGAATTACAAATTATTATATTCATTAGAATCCCATAGGAACTCATCTGGCACAAATGAAAGCCAAGTCAAAAATTTCTTATGATGTAAAGTTATTTTGCCCTCCTATTTAAATATCTCTATATCTAAATATCTCTCTGTTTATCTGGGACTAAAATCTGTGTCCTCTGTGGATTTATATACATATGTACACATGTGCATCGGTCTGGTTTTTAAAAGTCTAACACAAAACAGTTTTCTTCTCTTTATAAGTTTTCTTAGGGTTTGCTCATGATTTTCCGATCAAAAATTACATAAATAAATTATATCATACTAGGCAATACATTCAGAGTTACTACATTAAGTAGGCAAACGTCATACAAAACTCACATAAACATAGTTCTTCATTCCAGTTCCTTTGAAACATGTTTATTTGTGGGAACTCGCTCCTTCTTTAAACTTTCTTACCTTTAAACTGTTTCCAAGCTCAAAGGGCCCCGGAAGGAATTCCTGTGCCTGAAGCTATACCACCCTGAAAGGATCTCCTTAAGTTTTACAGTTGTCAGGTGGTGGGCAAAGGGTGGGGGGAAGAGGGGAAATGAGAGTGCATGAGCACACGAGTGTGGAGGGTACCTGAGGCACACCTGCTCTAGAGACACTTCCAGAGTGACTCAGCCTGGATCAGGCCTTTAAAGTCAGGACCTGAGGGTTGTTGCACATTTGCAAGAGAGCAAAACAAAACAAAGAGCTCTCACAAATCACAGTTGTTGGAAGCGTTTTCAATTTTCCTGTCTGATTTGAACTGATTTGAGAATCATATCATAATCTGCTTAACTCGATTCACTCTTGGGTGAGTTGAATGAAAAAATCCCTGTAGTTGCTCGTCTCAGGCTGTGGACCTTTGCAGGCCTGTGGCCAGAAGCTTGGTTCCAATCCTGAAGCAAGTGTTCCTCAGAAGGATGAATGGGAATCATGGTAGGTCCACAGGGTGTCAGTTCTCAATATCTTGTATCAGGTTATTTTTCTTATTTAGGCAGACATATGAAAAGGAATTATCTAGTTATGCAAAACCCGGACAGGGCTTGACTTTTCATGACAAATATTATCACTAAGTAGTACATGATATAATCTACATTATACAGGGAACCCATAATGCATTTCATTGAGCATAAATATTATAAATAAGAGTTTACACCAAAATCATTTGAAATTCTGGTTTTCTAATTTGTTGTCTATTCTTAGGTCAGGACAAATGGCCTTTTGTCACCACTGAGAAAAGTAACTAGTAGGAATATGAACCCGACGCCCTACTTCACATGTCTTAGGAACTGTGTCTGGGAGGGGCCACTACTAAGATCATTTTGACTGCCTATCTTCCATCAAACCTGCTTCCTCTCTTGTTGCATTTTTCCTTAACATCAAGTAAATCTTCCCGTAAGCCCTCATCTGGCTCACCTAACAGAAAGTCTTAGTACAGGAATGTATTCCCCTTGTTTAGTGCATCCTGCAGTCCCTGAAAAATAGAAACAGGATGTCTCTCTGTCCATTCTAAGTAACAGTGACATCCACATTCTCAGCTCTTCGGGGTCAGATTGTACCTGTGGTTATGATTTGGAAGACAGTACCCCCTCAAAATCCATGCTTCAAACTCAACCCCTAGTCCAACAATGCTGAAAGGTGTGCCCATATGGAGGTGAGTAAACCACGAATCTTCTGCCTTTGTGAGTGAATTTGCACCCTTACAAGAACATTTGTGGTTGAAATTCTCTGGACAGTTTGTCCCCCTTTCACGTAAAGCCACACTATTGCTATCTCTCCTGAAGACACATTCACAAAGTATAGTCTCAAAGAAAACGCATCTCAGTGTTGGTGTGCCTTAGTTATGAAGAGCTCATCAGTTTGAAATTGGGAAATCCGAGTTAGGTCTGAATTGGTATAACTCTGGCCACATGATCTGTTTGTCTAAAGCTAAAGCTACATAATATTATATACATGGTTTAATATAACACTGGGATTCATAGTGAGTAGAAAAACCATGGATCCCTGAAGGAAAAACCATGACTGTTCATCACCAGTGTGACAATCAATACTCTGCCACCGAAAGTCTTCCAAATACTCATATCTTAAAAAGCACTGACTCATTCAAAGGTTGCTTGGAAGATATTTTGGTTCTTGAAGAAGAAAGCAGGAAGAAAGTAGGTCTGACTGTTTATTTTTTTTAGTTCCTGCCAAAACACTTTGCCTAAAAACTCTGATGTGCAGCTGTTCCAAAAGTATGATTTTGTTCCTACTTTCGTCTGATGAGTGGGAAAAGTACATGGAAGGGCCAGGAAAGGGCCAGGTGTGAGGAGCGGTTTTCCTAGCAACTTGCAAGACAGAAAGGGTACATTAAGCAAATGCTGTCCCCTTGCCTCTTTGCTTTAATATTATTTTTGAAAACAAATCTTTACTTTTCATCGATGAAACAGGACATCCGAGGACCAGTGGAAATACATATAAGACTCATATAGGCATTTTAAGATGTTGGAGTTTAGGCCAACCATGTTTTTTAATTAGAAGTGATTCAAACGCTTTGACAAGTCTTGAAAGAATAACACATGAGGCATTTCAGGTTTACCCTGCAGTCAGGCTCAGGGTTCCCAGCCTTTGAAGTTGCTGATTTACACACATCTGTGATGGGCTCAGCTGGACCCACCACCACTTGCAGACAACTTCAGAGTCACAGGCCCCAGATGCACTGAATGTAGGTTTGATAGAACCATACTGTTCACTCCAGCTGCACTGTGGAATCACTTGGGGGAGTTTTTCCAGAATGTTCTAATATGTAGGCTATACCCCAGAATATCAGGGCCATTTGGACAGCTGAACAATGTCCATGTGCCCATGCTGTATCTCAAAACATTAGGATCATCTGGAGAGCTTTTGAAAGTTTACATGCTCAGACTGTCCCCCTAGAAGATGAGCATCAGCTGGATCTGTGCAAAGTCCCTGTGCCCAGACTGTAGCCCCAGGGCAGTTCATTTGTAATATCTGGACAGAGCTTTAACTCTGGCACTTGCAAGTATTTCTTATGCAGAACTGCTTGATAAAATGAAAGACACCAATATCTTTGAACTTCAGACAAAAGACAAATTTTAATGTACTAGAATCCCAGCCTATATTTAGACATACATACTCATGCATGGGCACACTACATGCCCACACACACACATGTATAAATCAAAAGCTAGGATCCACATATGAGATCTAACATGTTATATTTTTCTTTCTGATTCTGGACTAACCCATTTACTATAATAATTCTATTTTCATCTGCTTTTTAGCACATCTTATTTTTCTTTATAGCTGAGAGAAATTCTATTGTGGATATTCATGTATTATATTTTCATTGCCCTTTTATCTGATGATAGACATCTGATTCTATTTCCTTCATGTTATGATTAGAATAAAAATAAACAGGAATGATGAGCAAGTGTATCTGTGGTGGATATAAAAGTCCTTTGGTGGTGGATATAAAAGCCCAGGATTGAAATACCTTCATCATCATGTAGTTTATTTAGGGTTTTGGAAACTTGATTTCATAATGCCTGCACCAGTTTATATCCTCCTAACAGTAAGGACTGCCCACATCCTTACCACCAATTGTCATCATTTGTTTTCTTGATGATGAACATTTTTATGCCCTGTATTATTATGCACTGGCTCTGGCAGCTCTTTAAAACAGCTAAAATATACAACCAGAAAGACTGTTCTTGCTACTCCGAATGTGATTATCAACAACAACTTTATCTGGGAGAAATGCAAATTAGTGGGACCCAATCAGAATCTTTATTGTAATGAGATATTCAAGTATTCAGGTGTATGGTAAGTTTGAAAAGAACTGGCCTTCATGATCCACCACAAACTTTCCATGAGTCTCACAGTAATTCACCCAAACCTGCAAATTAGAAGTTTCAGAAATGTGTTGAATTCCATTGTGCCAAGTGAATTGGTAGTTTCTATTCAACCCCCAGCTAAAAGACCCTCACTCTTTTGCTAAAATTTATGAGTTTGAGAACAGATTATATTACTGATGATGGCCTAGCCATCCCTTGCCTTTTTATCCTTCTCAACCTATTCAGAACCTGGATTTTAACTCAAGTCCGGTAGAATAGCAAACTGGGTTGGGAAGGCCAGCAATTCAAAATGCTAACTCAAATCTAAAGTGTCGTTGTAAATATGGTCCTGCCTGCATGAGGAATCCCTTATGCTAACTCACCATCTGGGCCTTTGCAGACATGGAACACCTCATGACTTTCAAAAGTATTCATATTTTTGTTTGTGCATGTGTATTTATGACATTATTGTTGCTAATAATGCATATTCCTCTTAACTCATAGAAATTAAAAAGTATAGCACTTCAGGACCGCCATAGAAAAGATCACATATTCTTTCCCACAACGTATCGAGTACCTTAATTCCATTTGGTACCAGTCTCTCATTGCATGATTAATTCAAGTATAGAAAACAACACTAAACAATTTGCAACACCCATGTTATACATTGCAATACACTTGTCTGAAAACATGTGACTCCAACATCAATTTTGTTTTTCTCAAAGATTCATCTCCTGATCCAATATCAAAAGTTTTGGCAAAAGCTCCAGTCAACATCCAAAAGCTCCCCTACCACTTTACACTGGATTAAAAAGGAAATTATATGTGTTTTTCCTATTTATTTATTTATTTATTTATTTATTTTGAAACCGGTTCTTGCTATGTAGGTAGGCTGCCCTGCAATACAATTCACTTAGTAATGCAGCCTGTCCTTGAACTCATGGTTCTCCTAATTCTACCTCACAAATGCTATGGTTCTAGGCATGTATTAGTGCAACAAACCTCAAATTTATTCATCTTTATGTGATGAAAGCAGTGTTTGCAACCAATATTTTTTGTATAAGAGAGTATACCTACCTTCAACCTACAAATTTGAGTTAGAATACCTAAGATGTTATCTTTTTGGTTGTTAGCCATATCTCCAGCAAGATATTTAAGATTTTAAACCAATAAAAGATAATATTCTGCATTCATAAGCACTCTAGATAAATTAAGACATCCATTATGATTCAGAACTGTGTATGTGGAAATGTGTTTAAAGATGTATATTGCCTTGATTTTCTTTTTAACTTTTAAAATTTATTTCTTGGTAATACCATATTTACATCATTTCCCCATTCTCTTCCTCTCTTCAATCCCTCCCATGTCCCTTCCTCTCCCTAAATTCATAGCCTCTTACTTTTTATGTAATATATTAATATTAAATAGATATATTATATATGTCCATATATTGTATATGGATATATGTTCCGGAGAGAGTTAATGTTGCTTATATGTATTTAGGAGTGACCTCTTTTCTTAGGGTTAACTAATATATCAAGAGGCCCATTCCTGATGTCGATTGATTTTCCTTCCCTATCAACCACTGATTGCCTATAGCCCTTCTTGTAGTGGTCAAGCTTTGTGAGGATTTTCCCATCCACTTTTGCATGTCAATAAGTGTTGTCATTTTTTAAGACACAGATTCTTGTTATCATGTAGAAGACACTCTGTTAGAAGCAGGCAACCTAGTTTGTCCTCTGGCTCTCACATCAGTTTACTTCCTCTTCTGTGATGATCTCTGAGCCTTATATATAGGTGTTGTTCTGTAGATATATCATTTGGGACTGGGCACTCCATGGTAAGTTCTTCCCTGCATTTTGACCAGTGCCACTCTTCAAAATAATCTTATTCTGCTGCAAAAGGAAGCTTCTTTGATGATAAATGAGAGCAATACTTATCCGTGGGTATTAGTATTTAGGATGCAGTTAGAAATTATATGGGTTTAATAAAGTGGCAGTGGCAGGTTCTCTTTACTAGGGTCCATGGCTTCACTGGCCATGAGTAGTGGACTGTCTATAATAACAGTCATGAATTCCCTCCGATTGAGTGGGCCTTAAGTTCTATACTGAGGTAGTCATTGGTTGTTGTTGCTTCGTAGACAGTACAGCTGCATGGGATGATTGATGGTGTTTGTCTTCCAGAAGCTTTCACGGTTCCAATAATATGACAGGACTTATCTATTCTTATTTTATACATACGAGTGTTTTGCCTTCATCTATATCTGTGTACCACATGTATGCCTGGCAATATCAGAGGCCGGAAGAGGATGTTGGAATTTCAGATGTTTGTGAGCTACCATACTGGTGCTGGAACCTAGTTCCTCCAAAAGAAAACAAGTGTTTTAAATCTCTCCAGACCCGGTCCTTAAATATAAAAAGAAAACAAAACAAATACCAAAAATAAAACAAAATAAAAACCAAAAAAGAAACCTACAAAGTACAAGTTAAGTGAGAATTTGACTTGGACTCTTAAGCTTCCAGCTATGGAAATCTGAATCAAATCTTCAATGACTAAATGAAATGTTTAACTAACTCATTATTCTAAACTAGAAGAGTATATAGTATCTTTGCTGTGGGAACCAACTAGTTTATAAATGCTAAAGCAACTTCACAATTGAAAAATAGGCAGTGTTATTTTACTTGTAGCAACATTCTCCTTATGACGGAGACTTAGACTTAACTTACTTTTCCTCTTCCATTTAATATAAATAGCAGCACTGAGCTCAGTTTTTTCCTCCAGGCCATGCCTGTGGCTATGACATTTCGACAGATGTTAGCTGGTTTCAACTTGTCTGTCTGGCTTGTGAAGTTACTAGTCCCTCCTTCCCTCATAGGATCTAAAGACATTCAAGTCAACACCCTAATAGCATGGGTCTGAGCCTCTTAAACATCAGTCTTCCAGGTTAGCAAGAACTTTTCCTTGGAGGGCAGAACAGTACATGCAAGCTGAGCTGTAGATTATTTCACAGGTAATGCTAATAAAATAACGACCTCAATTATTTTCCTGGGTTCAATACCACATCCCATAGGAACTGGTTAAAATTTTACCAAGACATCTCAAGGATGACACCAACTAAGACTGCACGGAAAAATGGAGAGGGTGTCTTAATGGTCCTTCCCTTTAATCAGGTTAGTGACTACCCTAAATGTCATCATAGAACCTACATTCAGTAACTGATGGAAGCAGATGCAGTGACCCACAGCCAAGCACTGGGCTGAGCTTCTGGAGTTCATTTGAAGAGAAGGAGGAGGGATCATATGAACAAGGGAGGGGGGTCTAGACTGTGATGGGGAAAACCACAGTGACAGCTGACCTGAGCTAGTGGGAGCTCATGGACTATAAACTGACAGCTGGGGAACCTGCATTGGATCGAACTAGGTCATCTGAATGTGGGTGACAGTTACGGAACTTTATCTGTTGAGGGGGCATCTGGCAGTGACACAAGGACCTATCCCAGATTCATGAACTGGCTTATTGGAGCCCATTCCCTATGGTAGGATACCTTGATCAGCCTTGATATAGGGGAAGGGGCTTGGTCCTGCCTCAATGCAGCATGCCAGACTTTGTTGACTACCAAAGGAAGGCCTTACCCTCTATGAGAAGTGGTTGGAGGTGGGAGAAGGGGAGTGAGGGGGAACTGGGATTAGTATGTAAAATGAAAAATAAAATAAAATAAAAATAACATTTAAAAAATCATTTATAAGAAGAAATACATGAAAGAACTGTGTGAAGTTACAAAAAGGGATTTGTCAAGAAGATGTATAAATATTATTCTAAACAGATCTTATAAAATAATTTGTACATTTGCAAAGTCATTTACTAAAACATATTTTATTATATGATATATGTCATATATATCATATTATATAATAATATAAAATCATATATACTACTAAAATATACTAGGTAATATAAAACGACCGAAGTTCTATTTGTTAGTTCCTTAAAATGAAAGTAGAGACATTTTTATTTGGTTTTGTTTTCTGTACTTTTTAAACTTCATTTTACATTCCAACGATAGTTCTCCTTTCCAACCCTCCTCTCATCCCCTTTTGCCTCCCCACCCAGCACACCCCCTATTCAGTCCTCCCAAAAGGTAGGTGCTTCCATGGGGAGTCATCAAAGCCTGGCACATTAAGTCGAGGCAAATCTAAGCCTCCTACCCCTGCATTAAGGCTGAGCATGGCATCCCACCATAGATAGGGAATGGACACCAAGAAGCTAGCTCATGTTACCATGGATAGATCCTGGTCTACTTCCAGGGGCCCCTCAGATAGACCAAGCTACTCAACCGTCTCCCACACACAGAGGGCCTAGTTTGGACCCATGGAGGCTCTGCAGTGTCTATCTAAAGTTCATGAGTTCCCACGAGCTTGGTTCAACTGTTAGAGACATTTTTAAATAGCACTCTAATTCATCATTTACTCTTGTACTTCAACCATCTGATAAGGAATCAATGCAATGGGAGACAAGGATATTTATTAAAAGGAGCAATCATTTAAATGGGAAGTGCTCTGCCTTCTGAAACACGGCCAGCATCCAGAGAGCAAGTGCCTATCTGTTCCTTCATTTTATCCCCTGAATCTTCCCATTCACATGTGACCATGCTCCCTCCCAGATGCAGGTACTTGGTCTCTCCTTACAATTCCCCTTTTAGTCTAACTAAAGATTTAGACTTGATACAAAACTCAAACATATACAGCATATATTCATAGAAGATGATGAGCAAATTATAATCTATTTATACCCTATCCTAGGTATATCTATCCCATCTAAACCCTAAACTTATCTGAAAGTTATACCCAAGTCTGTACACCTCCTTCCAATCCCAACCCTAAATAATTTATTAATAGCAAATAGCAAATCACAAGTACAAAGGGATAAGGATAGTATTCTCATTTCTGGTAATGGAAAAGGTCCAGGCAAGTATTGAACACTCCAGATTTTATTATAGTCATATTTTGAATATGTTTAATAGGCCCTAATAAGATTATCTAAATTAGATCTTCTGCATTCATAGATTATAGGGAGAGAGAGAAGTGACAAATGATAGATAAAGAGATGGATAGAAAGACAGATGATAAATTCTATAAGATATATGAATTCGAGTGTGTGAAAATCTGTCTAATGTTAGTCTTCTGAGTTGAACTCCTTGTTAAGATGGCTATACTCCCTGCTCTCCATTCAACAGGAAGAGTTACTATAAAGGGAGATTGTCTCAGTTCCCCTTAGCCATTTTTATTATGGCTCAGGAAAGGTTTAGGAAACAAGGAAAGGAGAAATGTGAATGTGAGTGGAAGTAGTAATGGGAGAAGAAAGGAAAAGAATTAAAAGGATGGCAGGAAGAGAAAATGCCTTGAAACTTCTTCCTATCAGTTTTTCACCCATGAGTTGTCCCCTAGTCTCATCTACACTTCTAAAGTACCATCAATACACAGCTTAATTGAGAAAAAACTCAAATCTGAACTCAATATGACCCATAACACCTTATTTATGTGAATATCTACACATAATCATTCCATAACTCAGCTTTGTTCCTTTGTTGCCTTCCCTCCCCTCTATACCTAGGTTTGTCTGCTGGAATTGAGGGAAACATAAAGAACTGAGAGTCAGTTGCTTAGTTTTCACAGTGTCACTGATGCCTTGTTTGATCCCCTTTTACCATTAAAAATTTACAAAAGCTCACTGTTATGTTGGTTCTCCAAATCATAAGTGAATACATACATACATAAGTGAATTTATAACACTAGATGCTCACCAATCCCCTCCAGCACTTGATACTAAGACCCTACTGCTGAAGGCACCATGTACTTTAGTCAATGGAGATGGAGATTTTAAGCCAATACTGATCTGTAAACTTATCTAATTGGCTGACTTTCATAGTTCTGGAAGGAAGGTGTATAATCAACAGTCTTAGTCAGCAATGAACCCTACTATCTAGAATAATGACCTACTGGTACAATATTGGCACAAATATTTTGGTAGTAGTCAGTCATTTTATGATTCAATCAACGACCTGTTCCTCAAGACAAAATTCATAACCGCTGGTATTAACTGAGACAAGAACCCAGGGCTAGAGAGATCAGAGGGGCCAGGGACGAACTTACCAATACTTTCTGTTAAATGGATATAGTATTATAATGTTAAACTGTACCCTAATACTTACCTTTATAACTACATATTAGTATAGTTTTCAACCTTTATCAGGTAAACTTCTTTGTTTAGTAAATTGCAATTAGTGCCGAGACTGACAACTGACAAAAGCACATAGAATAAGAGACGGTGCAGTGATTTGGCATAGATTGGAAAACAATAACACATCTTCCTCTCAAGACTCAGGAATCATATCACAATAGAAGGCTGAACTATTGTAAGAGTAAGAGGTGTTGAAATACTGCTGAAATACAAAGTGTTTTCTGGACATGACAGTGGCTGTAACTTTATGCGAAAGGTCTATCCAGCAAAAATTTCAGCATGTTTTGGAGAGTGGCAAATAAGATCCCACCCTTAGTTGAGCTTCTGGAAAATGATGGCTGCTACTGGTTGGCTACTCAGAGTTCTTCAGATATGGTCATTGACAGGCCTCCCACACCGCACTGGATAGTCCTACATCCATGCACATGCTGAAGTGCTAAATGAACTCATTGGGTTTAGAAAAAGATCACATGAACTAGGGAGGGAACTTAGTGAATGGATAGAGAAAGAGTTGAAAGAGAGGATATGAGGATATATTTAATCAAAACACATTATTTTTATTAGTCCATGTAATTCTCAAACAATTTCTTAAGCTAACTTATTTCTCAAAGTTTTGAGCAAGTGAGAAGACCACCATTTTTCCCTTACGATATAAAGGATGTCCCATACTTGTTCTTTTGCGATTTTCCAGGTTGCATCACTGATAAAGTGCCTATTCTCCTGATCACATATTCAGATAAGAACATTTTAGAAAGCATAAACAAACTTTTCCAAAAAGTTTAATAGGGTTCTAAAAACTTACAATGATATTTAAAATGGTGACTTTTTAAATGCAAGACAAATCTCTTGGGTTGCTAATACTCATCACAGAAATAAACCAAAACATGTATAATTATCAGATTCGAGACTTTTAACACACACAATTTTTACTTGAGTGTAATACCTAAAATAACACTCAACAACTGATTTGCCAATTCTATCTCAATTACTCTTTATCCTTCTTTTAGTTAGAGTAAGACATCATAATATTATGTTATGTTCACAAATCACTTTTTTATTTTGGCTCAGATTTCATTCTCCTTTTTCCCCACCATACTCTTGTGCCTTTCCACCTGCAGTATCCTTTACAGTTTCATATAACATGTGTCCTATTACCCTCTCCTATTCCTTGAAGCCTCTTTTCACCTAGTCGTAGTCTCCCTTTACATTATTATGATTCATACCCTCAGTCCACCTACATTCATTTAAAGCCATGATCCTTATGTGAAAACACATGCAGTATTTGCCTTTTGGTGTCTGGGTTGCCTTGTTTAATATACAGATTTCCACCTTCATCTATTTTCCAGAACATTTTGTAATTTGTTATACTCTATAAATGAATACAATATTGTTGTGTGTATTAACCATGCTTTCTGCATTCATCTGTTCATGAACATGGAGGCTGAATCAATGTGCTTGCCACTGATGCTAGAGCAGCAATGACCATAGATGAGCAAGTACCTCTGTGATAAGACCTAAAATCCTTTGATTATATGCTCAGCAGGGATATAGCTGGACTGAAAGGTAGTTTTACTTTTAGTTTCTAAGAAACCTCCTTATTATTTCCACAGTGGCTGCACCAACATTCTAGCCAGCATTTGCTTCTTTTTTTTTTCTTTGAACTTTTATTACTTTCTTTTTTCCTTTTTTTACTATTTGCTTCTTTTTAACTAATTTATTCAATGTAAAATTAGACTTGAACTTATATGTCCATTTTTTTTGTAGTGTGAGTACTAAGACAATGTGGCAGGCTGGTCCTGATGGATATGCAGATAACAGTTTGGCCACATGGAACCTGGGACTAACACTCCCCTTTGGTGCTGTTCAGCAAGCCAACTTCATTGCAAATATTTGGGGGAAATAAAGGAGATTGAGGGAAGTCACAACTGAAGACTTACAAGTCTGAGTGTCAGCCAGGGTCTATATTCTGCTTCTGGCTTTGATTATTGTCTGGAAGAGAGAAATCCAATCGACTACTGTCATGTTAATGTTAATTAATTGCTTGTGGCCTCTGTTCATCAAGTGCGAGCCTAGAAAAACTGGTGGTTCACTTATCATGGGGGCTGCACTAAGCAGATGGGAAAATATTATTTTGGCATGTTTTTGATGGCAGCATAATTTATTTCTATCACACTCTCTTTGGTGTGTATGAAAAGAGACTGCCACCTGTGCTTCATGGATGAGTGTCAATGAGTTAGACAGATTAACTTACAGCTCAGGAGTGAAGCACAAACAACTGCTAGGACAAACTCACCTTTTTACCCAATCTAAATACTGTATCTGTGTAATATTATGCAAAACAGAATGCAACCTGTATGTTCCCTTAAATTATAAAGATACAATAACTTCTCTCTCTCCCTCCCTCTGTCTCCCACCAGCCCTGTGTGTGTGTGTGTGTGTGTGTGTGTGTGTAGGTATGCTATGTAAATTTGACCTGTCTAAATCATGGCATTTGCAACTACTTTTCAAATGCTGGAAACAGAAGTCACATCTTGAAAAATGTAAGAGAAAATTCTCATTTTCAGCAATGATGTTTTTAGTATAAAGTCATAAAAAATTGAAAAACAGACCACTATTAACATTATGATTTATATGCTACTTACTGTTGAAGACGACATAGAATACCAATTATGAAAATGGAATAGTGCTAGATTTCTTCCTGAATTATTCTAAACACGTTATACTTTGCAGGGAGTGAGTTTAACTTAAATGTAAATTGCCAGGGCTTTTTGTTTGCTCTTTCAAAGGGCTGTTTGTTGTATTACTCAGTGCTGTTCTGTTCCCTCAGAGTTGAAATAATTAAGATCATTTGCAGAGCCTGGTTTGCTCATTTTGCTGAGTTACTTTGCTGCTATGGTCCATTATGTCTACAGGAGAGCCCCATTATTTAATCAGAACATCTGGAAGTCATCATGTGTGGTGAAAGACAAGATGTATCCTCAGTGTTAAGCCAAATTCATGATAAAACTGATGGATGGAACCAACGTGTAAAGGTGAAGAAGATTAATATTTGAGACTTGGACCTTGTGATTAGATGATTACAAAGGGAACTTTTGTTCTATTTCAATTTTTTTACTTTATTTTATAGTACTATATGCTATTTTATTGTTACCCGGGAAGTGTAATGTGATTGACAGCAAACGTATCCTATGTAGGCCATAGTCAGAGCATTTAAAGAAAGAACTCTCTCTGTAGTGGGAAATGTCTCTTTGCCATTACTCTTTGAAAAAGTTCATTCCTTTCCTAAGATGCCTGAAATGGAACTAGCTGAGATGAGAATACCCACTAATGGTAACTGGACACATTGCTTCTGTGCCCCTCCATCCTTCCTGTTGAAGAAAGGGATTTTTTTCTCTAGAATCAAAATTTCATATAAATTTACTCAAAAATTATACAAAATCCCAAACATATAGCTTCATTTTAAACAACTCCCACCCCTGGGAGTTTACACACATTCTCTGACCTTTAGCATTTCTCCTTCTCCTTTATAATTTTAAGAACATCTGTCCTTACTATAACTTCACTCTTATCAGGAAATACAATTACAAAGATAGAAAGAGTCTAGCAGGTGAAGTGTAGCAACTCTGCCTCTCAACGTCAATGCACAGATGACTCCCAGATGAACAGCTGGGCCCCTCTACAGCTGGACCACACCTTACCTGGTGATGAAGAGAAGGAAGCTGACAACTGATCAAAGGGACAGTGAAATAACTGGGATTGTGATTTGTACACAAACCACACTGGGGCACATAGAAACGGAGCTTGGCCAGGATCTAGTTCTCATTTATGCATTGATGAGAAGGCATAGGGAAAACTTGATCAAATTTTTAAAAAATCTCCTTTGGCCAGTTTGAAGTTAGTTTCTATGCTTTTTCTCTTAATCTGCTACCCAGATATGTACTTAAAATAGGAATGTGCATCTACTGGAGCGCGAAATAGTTGAGATCTGTTCAACAATGGGGAGAATGAGAGAAATTTCTTTAGAAGTATATTTTTGGAATGTAATCCAGTTGAACCTGAATAGTCACAGATAATTTAACATGATCCCTAAACCATTAGGGAGATTTTTTGTTGCAAGGACTAAGCTCTGAATTAGTGATGTCATCTCTTGGGAATTGGTAACTATAGAGGTTATTCTGTGTGAGGTAATAAAGACTGTTCATCATGTTACAGTTGATGCAGGTGGAAGAGAACCAGATGAGGAGCAGGAAGCCCACAATATCCCCCTTCCTCTCGGTCATCATGCCCACATTTCTTCTTATGTCCCCATGGGACAACATGCCCATGGTTACTGAAGAACAGGTGGAAACCAGGAAAGCATACAATGGGGGCTGAAATCACACCTCGGTGGTTAAAAACACTGACAGTCCTTCCAAAGGACCCAGGTTTGATTCTCAGCAGCTATGTGGACACTTACAACTCAAGTTCCAGGAGATTCCTGGCCTAGGTGGGCATCAGGTCCATAGTGGTACACAGACACACATTCAGGCAAAGCACTCACACATATAACAACAAAAGAAAAAAAATGGTCAGTACATTTGAAACAGTTATATGAAATATTGGGATCAGGAAATGTAAGCTTTTCTCTATCTTCCCTAGTATTCAATTAGTTAAAAATGTTTTCCAATTCATTCTGTAGATCCAGGGAAGTGTGGGACTTTTAGGTCTCTGTCACTGGTTCCCAAAGTTCACGAATTCTTTTCAGAGGAATGCACCTATTGTTATCATCATTGGTAGTGTGTGTTTACTCTGCACTCTCTCATCGCACATACTATTTATTAAGCATTAACTTGAACAAAAGCAATTTCTAGTTCAACTTCAGACATCCTGAGCTATAAACTGGTCATGCCTTGAATTAACAGATTAAACCACAAATGTTAATCACTGTATCAATGATCCACAACCATGGGTTCTCTGTGGGCATCTAATATCTTGGTAAAATGAAAATTTTACATTTTTATTTAGTATACTTTTAAAAAATCGATGGATGAATGCATTAGTGTCTTTTCTGCTGCTTTGATAATATATCATGACCAAAGCAACTTAGAAAAGGAAGGGTTTATTTAAACTTATGGTTCCAAAGGGTTAAGAGTCCATCACCAAATAGTAGGATACAGGCATGCATGGCAGCTAGATCAAGGTCCTATGAATTCGTAAAATAAAGTATAAGCACTACACAGAAGAAAAAAACTGGAAACAAGGTCAATCTTTAAATTTGTAAACCCTCTTGCTGTGTTAAACTTCCTCCAACAAGATCTCACCTCTATCTCTAAGGATTCCCCAAACAATGCCACCATCCAGAAACCAAGTGTTCAAATACATGAGGCTATGGGCAACATCCATACTCAAACCACCATATGGAATAAAAATCATTACATTTTGACATATAAGTCATAATGCCCTCTGTTTGAGACATAAAGTGAGACACTGGAAAAGGAAGATGAAAGATTGAAAGGTACTAAATTAAGAAATGATAGAGTAGAAAGTCAGGAAAAAGTGTGTCCTGAGGTGTCTATGAGTGTGCTTCAGATCTTTGACAAAGCAGACATCCAGTGTGTGTGTGTGAACTGTTTCTGTATTTTCTGAGTCTCTGTGTGGAATGTTTTTGCATTTCACCTTTTCTGGTAACTTCATTAAGTCTACAATTATATTTGGCCTCAACCTTATGCTACATAAACACTTTCTATATTCTTTAGTGCTTCTTAGTCACATAAATGTAACTAAATTGTTAAGATCAATCATAATAGGAAGTTCTGTGAAATGTCTTTCTCTTTTGATGAAGCAAGCAGAGATGTAGTACGAGTTGTATGTTCAGAACACTGTCAAAGTCAAGTTGTATATTTAAGGTGGGAGAATGGAGGTTAAAGTAGAAGGGTTAGTCACAGTGTTGGAAGACTCTCAAAGTCAATGTTGTTCTCTCTGATTGAAAAGAAGTTCTCCAGTTGATGATAAGACAGATACCACAAAGGGCTTGGAGTAAGGCATAAATTTTGAGACTTTCACTATTAGTTATCAATACTCAATTGATGCTATATAAATGGATAGAAACCAGTGGAATGCATAATCCCCTGTACAATATCTCAAAAAAATTTATTGATATCGTTCAATTATAATTCAGTTTAAAAATCCACTGATTCTGAGTCAGGCATTAGTGGCCCATGCCTTTAATCCCAGCACTTGGTTGGCAGAGGCAGGCAGATCTCTGTGAATTTCAGGCCAGCCTGGTCTACAGAGCAAATTCCAGGATAGAGAAATACAGAGAAACCCTGTCTCAAAAAGTCAAAAAAATCCATTGATTCTGTACATATATCCCCAGATAAATAAATTTCTTATAGGAAACATCTTTAGAATTTGCTTTCTCTTGGAGAGAAATCACCCATATTCCATTTATGCATACATACATGATAGTCCTAACCTCCATTATGAGCACATTCATTTACCAGATCCAAGACAGGTGATGCGTGTGAAAAGTTCTTAAAGGGGGTGAGGGCAGATTTCCATGATGGAGAGCTTGCCTTGCATCTACAAAAACCTATGTTTGGTCATTACTACCATCTGAAGAGAGTTCTGTTGAACCTCAAGATCAATAACTACCTCTTGATTAACTGCCTTTCCTTTGAAATTTGAAATAGAAGCAAATGTAAGTCAATGAAATATTTCCTTAAACAAATAACTGGAACGTTGACCATGACTCATAAAAATTGAGGTTTTTTTATTCTTTTTTTAAATTTAAATTAGAAACAAGCTTGTTTTATATGTCAATTCCAATTCTCTTTTCCTCTCATGCCCCTCACTGAACCCCTATCCCATCCCCCTTCTGCTACCCAGGGAGGGTGAGACCTTCCATGGGGGATCCTAGTGTTTTAAACAATGCAATTGAAACAATTTATGCCTCTCCCTGAGGGATGTTTCCTCTTGAAAATTTCTTGAAACTTATATTCATCAACTGTGCTCAGGGTTTTAAGATAATGCTTTCTACATTTCTTTGACCTTCAGGGATTTGTAGAATTTTGTAGAACAATGTAATCAAAATTTTCAATCTGGACAGATTTTATATATACATGATCTCAACAGCCAGCTCAGAGTCTGGCACATAGTAGGCATCGTTAAGTATTTTCTTAGAGAATAAGTTGCTGCATAGAGCCAATGAATGTGAAAGATCACAACCAAAAGTATTATCAAAATAAAAAAAACAATTCCTCTAGATTGTCATCACTGCATGATAATTGGGTCTTTTTTTCCTTGGCATTTTCTAAAGGGGGCCTTAAAATTGCAGCATAAAACATAAAGGCTAAAGGGGGAGCTGGTTCTTGAATTGCTATTGACCACCATCATCTAGGAATACCTTCACACTGCTGTTCAGCTCTGGGTGGTTTCACTTAATCTTTTACAGACCATTTGACCCTTCCCCCTTTCCTTATACAACCTTCAAATAAGTGTGTTTTCATTTTTATGAAGTCAATATGAACTGAGAGATTGGAAGATATAAATTACTTCGATTCTACTTGTATATTCAAATTTTAAAGGCTTATTAACAACTATTGTGGTAGATAAATCACTTTTGGCAAATATTTCATCCTTTTACATATATTCATACTTGACTTTGACTTGGTGCTGGGTAAGTGGGCTATGATGTAAGCCAAACTTTGACATGTGTTTGACTGGTGTTTGTTCTCCATGAGACGTAGTCACACCTCCCAACCTAACCTATGGCTTTGAGCCAAATGCAGTTATATCAGCCTGGATTTAACAGACTCCCTGATGACCTGATATGATGTGAACAGAAAAACACTATGGCTGTGTGTTTTGTTATATAACATTATTAAGAAATTGTGAATTAATAAGCCTGTTAGAGAGTAAATGTCTTTTTAATGTTTGGCACAGTTTTGTGTACATGCTTTAACAGAATGGCTTGCCTGCTTCTTCTTAAACTGAAGATTGAATGTTGATTGTAGTTACTACATAGTTAACACATTTCCACTACATCTGTGTAGTGGCAATCATTATACCAAATGTATATTTTAAATTGTACCATTAAAGAAGATAATACATCCTTAAAAGACACTTTACATTTACTGTGATGCTGTTTGGAATACCTTCTTTTCCTTCATGTGCTTGATAAATTATTATTGGGAGGGGATGAAACAGGGTTTCTCTATGTAGCTTTGGAGCCTCTCCTGCCACTCACTCTGTAGACCAGGCTGACTTTGAACTCACAGAGATCTGCCTGCCACTGCCTTCCAAGTGCTGCAATTAAAGGTGTGAGCCACCACTGCCCGGCAGGTAAATTATTTAATATTTAACTTAAATGCAATTCTTTTCCATTATCCCTAAGTAGGTATTTTTCCCTCTCCTTTAAGTTTTTTTTGTGAAAAATTGACATTGTGAGCTATTTATACTGTTTTATTCACTACCTGCACATTCATCTTCATCCCAGCACTTTGAAGACAGGAGTCCTGGCTTCTCTTTTCAGTCTAGTGTTTGGTTTGCAGGAGGAACTGCTAATTATTATGCAGATGGAATCAATGACTACAATTGCATGCTCAGACTCTGTCTTCAGGAAGACAAATAGGCTTGGTTGAAACAATTCTTAGTGCTGAGAGAGTATTTCTTGATTACTTATGAATTAGGGCAAGGGAACTAAAACTGAAACAGAGATTCACTGATGACTATGAGACAGAAATGCAATAGAGTGCATCTTCCTTTTTCTTTCAAATAAAAACTTATTTTCCTTCCAAATCCTCAAGGAACTCAGTTAATAGCATTGAAATATCCCACATTTTATACTCAGAAGCAAGTTACAGAATAACTACTGAATTAATGTCTGTGGTGGTTTGAATGAGAAAGCCCCCAACAGGCTAATAGATTTGAATGTTTGTTTCACAGTCGGTGAATTTTTAGGAAGAATCCAGATCTGAGGCCTTATTGGAGAAGGGATAGGCTTTGAGGTCTCAAAACTCCAAGATTGTCCGTCTCTCATATCTATCTATCTATCTATCTATCTATCTATCTATCTATCCATCCATCCATCCATCTATCTATCTATCTATCTGCAAGCTGTTTGCTTGCTGTGGATCAAGTTGGTGTCTCAGCTACTGCTCCATCATTATGCCTGCCTGCTGTCATGCTCCCAATTAATGTTTTCTTTAAAGTTCCCTTGGTCAAGGTTTCTCCTAACAGTAATAGAACAGTAAATAAGATCATGTCCTTACAGTATAAGGTCAAATCAAATCAAAACAACACACACACACAAACACACATACCCCTCAGGATGCTTTTCCTATCCCATTTACTTCAAAGCTGGTTAATTCCCCATTGCCCATTGACTACCTTCTATAAGAGACAGGCCAGAGAGGAGAATAATTTTGCAAACCTAGACCCCCACGAAAAACAAATTATAACTAGCTAACCAGTTCTGATGTTTAAATGAATTATAAGCAAATCTCATGTTATTTCACAAACACATAAAACTCAGCACAAGTAATTTGGGTCCCAGAATAACTGACTTTCTTTTATACAAGATGCTGATTCCACATGCACAGCTTATATTCAGAATCAGGCCCACAAAGACACTGTTTGTGCCCCAAAGCTTATCTAATCCTCTACATCCCTGTAATATAATTGAGAATGAGGGGCAGGGAGATGAACATTCATCTCCTCCTTCCTGAAGCTATGAATGGAGCTATTAAACATCTTCAACTGGGGATACTGCAAATTAGATATCAAAGGAGAAAGGTCAAGTACCAGAAAGATTGCAGTTCTTCAAGGATTAAAGAAAATGTTAGCATTGCCTATCTTCCACCAATTAATTATCTATGTAATTTATCCTTGTGAGACTGAAAATAGGAAACCACAATTCATTCTCAAGACGAAAATTTAGCATTTGTTGAACCTTCCATGAAGAAGCAGTAGTGTTTAAGTTGGATAATCTGGGTTTGCCCATGACCTGCTTAACATTGAGTAAAATTTATTTCACCCTATTACCTTAGTTTCTTTTGAAATGAGGATAATAAGAGTTCTCACTTCATGTAGTTATTGCAGAAGTTAAATCATCCAATAACCATTACAGTGATTAGAATAATTATTGACCTATAAAAGAATTGATAAACAATAGTTATCTCCACAGTCCTATGAAAGTTATTCAGTTCTGAGTTTCATTTTATGTCCTCTCTATATAACAAGTGAGGAAGGAAACAGCATTTGTGAATATAAACAAGGATAAATTAAAAAGAAATCTGATACAATGTACCTACAGTTCTGGAAACTTGCTGAATTATAGCCTGATATTTAAAATGAATTCCAAGTAGCCCTTCATTTAGTTAATGAATGTCAGACCTTGAGGTTTCAGATAGTCAGTATATTGGCTGTAGGATACTACTTTCTGAAGGCATACTCTGCCAGCCAGCAACTAAGCTGAGAGCACAAACTTGTTTTCCATTATTTTCATGTGACATTACTTGTCAGGGGCCTAGGCTGAATCTGAACTGGCATTCTTGAAAAGAAAGACTCTCTTTACAAATCCCGTAAGCTCCAATGCAGTCACTTTAATTCACAACAGACTTAAACCTTATATAATTGTTCTCAGCTCAATACAATCTTTAACAGCTTTTGATTTACATATTGGGCAGCTGTTTTGAATAGAAAGTTGCCTATCATGGATCCTTTTGTCATCTGTCCAAGGAATGTGTTTATAAATGGTTCCAATTAGAGTAATGAAGGATTCATGTGAGAATGATGATCAATAGCCAACCTTAGGAACAATCTAAGTCAAAGACAGATGGAAAGTGTGTCCAGACTTAACAGTGTCAAGGCAGCTATGGGGAAGGTGCACAGTTGCTCCAGGAAAACAAATGGAAATTTTAAGCCTTTGACCATTGGATAGAGTTTGACTCCATGATACAAAAAGCATTTAGATTCTGAATTAAATAAATCATCATTCCACATATATCTAGTCCTATTCAGATTAATATGAACTGTGGTTAGGAAAAACAGGCTTCAAAATAGCAACCAGATCAACTCTGTGCCATGATCATGGATGCAAACATTCCCCCACTGGCCTTAGGAACAGATGTCCCCTGATATAAGAGCAACCCGTGCAGATAGTGAAGGTTTTGTGCAAACACATTTTAGACTGTGTCAGACACATCTGGTCAAGGGTTTTGGAATAGCTTTATTTATTCCTTCCCTGAACTGGAACGCCAGAAGCATGCACTGCACATTAGGCCAAGAGTTGCCTTTGTTCCACACAGCTTCCACAGCTGGAACCTTTTGTTGGTTGATTCAGCCAGATCTTCTGTAGAGACTATTATATTCTTTGGCGGATTTCTATGAGTTTGCATCTTTTTGTCCACCTCAGCAAGCAGTAGGGAGTTTGTAAAGGCTACGCACAGCACCTTCTTTTAAAATGACACAGAAACAACCAGCTGGAAATGCAAAATCAATAGCGTTGAGGTGGCCTGCTACCAAGTTGGCCCTGGTGAGACATTCTCTTTGTCATATCCTTGTTTGCTTAGCTCATTTAGGGTAAACGCATCAAAACAGAAGTAACTTCTCATTCTTTTGTGTTGACGTTGCTCATAGGTTATTATCTCTAGCCAAAAAGAAGAAAAGCAAAAGATGTTTTGTCACAAAGTGTAAGACCTGTATATGATGCACATTTTCATGAGACTTATTAGACAAACATCTGGCTTACAAAAGCTGGAGAAGGGACTAGTTAAAACAAAGTTCTGCCTAGATTTTAATATAATTAAGGCTGGGGTTTTCTTTCTCTTTAACCACATCAATTGAAAGCCCAATTTCAATGTTCTATAGCCTTGAGGAGTCATAAGTTAAAGGGAGGTCGGGGCCCACAGACATAAGTAGATATTCACAAATGTGCACCTAGTATAGTTTTAAACACATGCTGAACTGATTGTATCTGTTCTGTTTCAGAGAAATTCAATGTCTGCTTCTAGTTTTCAGGAACAAACTGTCTCAAACATGAGAATAGCCTGACTCCAGCCCCGAAGCAGCCACCTAACGTTGCTTTGCTATGTCCTCCCCATTACTGACCCCATTCAGAAGGGAAGCCACCACAGTCTTTGAAGCTAGAAAGAGAGTGCACTCCCTCGGTTTCTCTTGCTGGTGACCCACATGAACAGGACTCCAGTTTCCTGGCAGAGTCTTTGCTGTGTTTTAATTAACATTGAACTGCAGCATCCTTTCCTGTAAGCATCTCTACCCAGTGTATGTTGGGAAGAAATTCTCCCCCAAGTTCCATTCCGTCCCTATGGGATTTCTTGGGTGATTAGAATGCAGGCAGGCAAGACCACTTTCTATGGAGAGGGCTTAAGCCTTCTGCCTTGATGCAGATGTAGAAAGACTGCATGCAAGATGGTCTGTGGACGCATGTTTGCTGCTATCGTTATAGGACTGTCATGCAGCACACAGTCTAAAATCAAGTTGTACTGCACCTGTCTGAATAGAAGTTTTATTTTGTTGTATCTAATGCTGTTTTCTCTTTCCTGTTAAGGAGGAAGAAGGATCCATGTCACAATGAGTATGAGAAGATGAAGCATCAAGAATGAGTCAAGTGACATTTTCCCTATTTTCATGTGGATTATCTGTTTAGATGATGTATTGTTTCCTGATATCTGAGGTATATAACCATTTCATAAGTTTGAAAACACAGAAGAGCATAAGCCAGGTAAATTTTAGCTGTAAGCCTTACATGAAGGCAGACTATTAGCCATGTTTTGCATTTTCTTCTCATGTTCTACATGTGCATGTAACTTAGGACAAAAAGATCATACTGCACATGCTATTCATAACATGTTCTTACAATTAAAAATAAATCAGAAACTTAGGGAAATACATACTGTTATAACATATGTACAAATTACATGTAAGTGAAAGCTTCACATAGTAATAAGATATAATGTACTATGTGTAAATAGTTATAGCACACATATGTTTTATGTATATGTCAGAACATCATTCTACAAAAAATACTTTTCTAGCACATTGTTAGCTACACAACAGTATACATATGTGAATATCTAATATGCATTTATCATGAATAATTCACAATTTCTCCTTTTGAAATTTCATTATTCACAAATACATACAGTGAATTTCAGAGGTATTAGTGACGTGATACTCCTAAGATATTAGTACTTGGGTTGAAATATTAAAAACTGAAATTCTGATTTTCATTTTTATGACAGTTTTAAAGCTTCTGATGGCTATTGTCCAAAGTTGTTCAAATGCCTAATATACTTAAGAAATCTGAAACAAATACCAAGCAGTTCAAGATAAATTTGGGGGTGGTGTATGATTCTATGGGTAGAGTACATGTTGCACAAGCATGAGGACCTGTATTTGCAACCCCTGTACCCACAAAAAAGCTGGTGTGGTAACATGCATCTTTGGCCCCAGTGCTGGAGGAGAGGCAGGAGGATCACAGGAGTTCAATGGTCTGTTAATTTAAGCAAAAACGATGAGCTTCAGGTTCAGTGGAAGACCCTAGCTCAAAATCGAAGGTGGACGGGGATAGAAGAAGGTCCCCAAAATGACTTCTAACCTTCATCCATGCATATACAAAAGTGAGCATTAACACACAGACACACACACACAGACACACACACACGTGCGCGTGTAGGCATACCATTATTGTATATTGCCCCATTAAGGTATTCTGTGAATTCACTTACTTCATTCCACCCTTAGAAAACAATGTCATGAATGGGAGCACCATTCCATGTCTTGGAGCATTCAGTAAAAATGCACCTTATACCTTACTAAATGTCTCCAAAATCCAAAAGGAGATGCTAACTGGGTATATTTAAGATGTTGACTGGTAAACAATAATAGGAAGGCTAGAAAACAAAAGAGCAGTACAAAAAGTGTGCTCAAACTGGAGATGACTTTACCCTTACCCTCCTCCAGCCTTCCTACTGTTTAACCATACAACAGCATGAAAGTAAAGAGAAAAGGAAAAATTTTTAAAAGAGCAAATAAGAAAATGGAAGAATACGTTCTAGAAAGAATGAGAAAGATGGTATTTATTACCAATATTGCAAGTAAAATAAGACAAAAACTGTAGGCACTTGTAAACTTGAAAAGAATATAAAAAGATAAAGCAGTACCCAAAAATAATGTGCACTCTGATATGGAAACACATAATATATCTATATCTCAAAAATCAAAAAATTCAGAAGTCACTTGAAATAAAATAGATTATCCAAATAGCACTATAAATATTGAAGATATTTATTCTTACTTTAGAATACCAGTACATTTTAAGGTCTAATAGTGTTACTGGGATTTTTTAAACAACAATAAACAACCAATCTACAAATTCTCTCTTAGAGAAAAGAAAAGAAAGGGGAACACTTTCCAGCATTATCACTTTTAACCTAACATCAAAGAGAGACAAAATATTCACCAAAACTAAACATCAGTATCACTCATGAGTGTAGTCTTGAAGACCTTTAACAAAATTGTAAGAAGTCCAATATACAATATGGTAGCTATCATTCCATCACTGTCACTTCATACCCAAGATAAACAGATTATAAAGAAGAAAAATTTGTTTTTGGTTCACAGTTTAGGTAGTCTTCTTCCATGATCATTTGCCCTTGCTGCCTTTGGGCCTGTAGTGAGGCAGTAAATCATGATGGAGCATAAGCATTTGATGGAAGAGGATACTACCTCATGGTGTCCAAGAAGCCAAGAGCGAGAAGAAAATGTTGGGGTCCAATATTTGATTCTAGTGATCTGACTTAAGGCCCCTCCTCTTTACAGTCCCATCAGCTTCCAATAATGCCATGCACTGGCTATCAATGCTTATACAGACCTTTGGAAGATATTTAAGATCTAAACTATAGCACACAACATAAAAGAGAAGATTAAGGTACAAAGCCACAGCACAAAACCAAGTGGTTTTTATTGTAGAAATGCAGTGAGGTTCAGTGCTCAAAATTCAGTCAATGCACTATGAAGTTTAATGTATCGTTAAAATGAGACGAAAACCCCCATTCCAAGGGTGCTCCTTCCCTTGCACTGTGCCAACTAGGTTCCAAATACTAGCTCCTTTACAGTCATTGACGAAGGCCCAGATAATGAAATCTCTGACCCATTCCTTTTGGTATTTCTATTGTCTATGTCCTTCCTTACAAAACATTTTGTTTTCTTTTTGGAGTGCTGAGAATCAGAGGAATAAATATCTATGGCATCAGTGTTTGTTAGACAGTTACTTTGTCAATGAGCTACATACATGCCCCAGTTGAAGAAAATGAAGACAGTAAGAATAAAGAAGTCCACCAAAGGTCATCTACAGGAAATGAGAATTTATTATTTGCAAAATAGACTAGATGTTACCATTCCCAAGAAAGTATTATCTAGCTTCAGAAAAAAACAGCTTGTTTCTTTTCCTTAAAGACTTATTTATTAGCCAAGTTAATGAACACTGACCTGTGTATAAACATAACAAAGAAAGATCCAGGAGTCAGAGTGGATCCCATGCTTTACAAGCTCCTGGTCATAAAAATTGAACTGACCTCTGCTACATGAAGAGTATGTGGGTCAACCCTGGAGGTTGTCTTTTAGTTTCTTATCACAGTGAGCCTTTTTAATATATTGAGAATCATTTTTTCTTCTTTTGTCTAAAAGTACTTGGAACTGAAAATACTGACAATATTGAGCAAACCTACATAGCAGTTTTTCAGGTAAGCATGTCTGGAAAAGAGATTTGATTTTTTAAAAACTAGTGTACTTAGTCAAGAAATATTTTTCAAGTAAACAAATTATTTTCTCCAGTTTAGCCAAGAGAAAAATATGTGCTTAAGGGAAACAAACAGCTACTTACAAGAAAAACTTGACAAGGAGCACTCTTTTTTTCTTTGTTACATTTTATTTTTTAATCTATTCATTTAACTTAAGAAACAATCTTATTTTAGATATCAATTTGAGTTCCCTCCTCCCCTCAACCTCTCATGCCCCCCACCAGGCCGCTATCCCATCCCCATCCACTCCCCAGAGAGGATGAGGCCTTCCACCGGGATCATCAAAGTCTGTCACATCATTTTGGAAGGGCTTAGGCCCTCCTCCATGTATCTGGGCTGAGAGAATACCCCTCCATGGGTAATGGACTCCCAAAGTCCATTTGTGCACTAGGGCTAAATACTAGTTCCACTCTCAGAGGTCCCATAGACTGCCCAGGCCTCCTAGCTAGCACCCACATTCAGAGGGTTTGGTTAGGTCCAATGCTGGTTCCCCAGTTTTACATACTAGATTCTGTGTGCTCTCACTTGGTCAGGTCAGCTGTGGAGCACTCTTAACAGCATCCTAAGAGAGGCAGAGGATATAATTTTTCTTGTGACAGATGCTTAATTAGGAGTAAACTTAATGGTTTTGATGATTTCCATTATGTCTGGGTTTCTAATTGAAGAAGGAAATTAAAATGTTTCCATTTCTACATCTGAGAATGTTCACTGTTCTTCATTACTCTGTATTCTTTTAGTAAGTCAGTAACATGTTACAGCTTCTAGCAGGACTTCAGTCTTCCACACATCCTATTCTTTTTCTCCCATTGAAGATTGATGCTTTAAGTGTTCCAATTTCCTCAGCATTTCCTATAAACTGCTAGGGAGTCATGTGACTTCTTAATTTCCTTACAGAGGTAGAGTCTGAATTTCTTAGTCTAGCCAAGCAATGTTTTAGCCAATGAAATATTAACAAGCATGATGTTTGCCTAATATCAAAAAGAGATATATATTCTGTCTCCTCTGTGGATCTTAAGTAAGTGTCTGGGGAATGTGCCTGAGCCAGCCTCTTGGAGAATAGGAGATATGCTGCAAATTACAAAGTCCATATAAAGGTAGGTACTTTCTAACCAACAGCCGGACAAATGTGCCATTATTACTTGTATAAGAGTGTGATTCTTTGAAATCAGTTCATCCCCTGCTTCTACCCATGACAAGGGAGTTATTGGCAGCTTGTACTGTGTCAGAGTGAAAACTTGTCTCAGTGTTTTCTGTGATGTAGTTTGTCATACCCAGCCTGTTGTTACCATCTTCTGTGCATGATACATTTTGCCAAGATATTGTCATTTCAAGAAATCATGTAGACCACAAATGGAACATCTATTCCCTTCTTTCCAAGGGGGTGAGCTCAGAGAAGAGGGGGTAGAAATATTTTAATAAGCAGAGGTTGGGGAAGACTGGGATATGACAGGATCTTTCACTCATAAACTCAAAGTGGCTATGGTTGTCCGTACAACCATGTATCAATGATACATGCTTAAAATGCCAATTAAATCTTATGGTTCAGTTGAACAATGAGATATACAAGACAATGGCAAATTACAATCCTATTTCAATATTATGGGTATGCTATCTAAAACTCGCTAGTATTTTGTGCTTCTTTGGCAACACTGAACAAGTAGAAAAAGAGCCAGGGGACACATGGTTCTATGATGGGAATACATTTTCACAGTTTTTATTCCACTTACATGCATTTCAATTTAGTAACTGCATCTTTACTCAAGTTTTTATCTCCTAGTTGTACACTACATATTGCATACATGTGTCCAAGGGGATCCAAGAGAGAAAATCCAATTTGGCCTAATTAAAAAATTAGCAAGAAATACTGAAAGTAAATATATACAAACCCTGTAGTCTGTGGGTGAGGCTCAGTGATAAAGTATGAGCTTTTCATGCAGGGAGACATGTGTTTAATACACAGAACCAGTAGGAAAAGGAGGAAGGAAAGAAAGAAGCTAAGGAGTAAAAGAGACAGGAAGAAGGGAGAAGTTCGGTAAAGAAAACCTTCTCCTATAAAAATCTTAACAAAGAGAGTAAAATATTTCATGTTCTGAAAACTTACCATATCTACCCATCTCCTAGATAGTCTGAAAATGGGTTTGAATTCTAGAAAGACAGTACCTAAATAAACATGATAAACCTCATAGGAAACCTATATAGAATTCTTGACATAACTGGAGAATGCCTGACCTGAACCATCATGTTAAATGAATTACAAAATAGGTGAAATGAATTGAATTAGGTTGTGAGTGTACTCAATTTTATGTAGCTACTCAGGACTCTGGCTATAGTTCTCCACCCAGAGACAACTGGATGACTGGGGATTTCAACCATCAACAACCAGTCTTTAAAGTCAGGTAAAGAGGAAGGGAGTTGGTCATGGGGAACAGGAAGTTGAGGGGGTGGGGATAGAATAGGGGGAAGAGGGAATCATAGGATCGAAGACAGATCAGGCACCAGAGTGACCTCGAGTGATCTAAAGGTATAACATCAATTGGCAAGCTAAGCAATAGTGGAGGGACCACCTCGAATGCCCATTCCTGATAATGAACTTGATGTCTATAACCATCCGGGAGCCTTCATCCTGTGACTGATGGAAGCAGAGGCAAACACACAACTAAGCACTGAACTGAACCCAAGGAACCCAGTGACAGAGAGAGAGGAGTGATGAGCAAATTGGCAAAGAATGGGCTGGCAAAACCAGCAGAGACAGCTGATCTGAACAGGGGAGTGCTCTTGGACCCAGACCGACAGTGGGGAGGCCAGCATGGGACTGATCTGGACCCCCCAAATGTGAGTGTCAGTGAGAAGGCCTGGGCAACCTATGGGGCCCTGAGCTGTGGATCAGTGTCTATCCCTGGTATACAAACAGTCTTCATGTGCCTATAGCACAAAGAGAGATGCTCTCTCAGCCTGGACTCTTAGGGGAGTGCCTTGACCCTACCAAGAGTAAAATGACAGACTCTATCTAGATATCCCCTATGTGGAAGGATTTGGCAATAGAGTGGGAGGGAGGGGGTGAAGGGGAGTGCGGGAAGAGGGGAGGGAGAGGGAACTGGGATTGACATGTAAAACAAGCTATTTAAAATTAAAATAAAAAATGTTAAAAAAAAACAAAAAAAAAGAGTCAGGACTCAGAGAACAATAGAATACCAAGTAAAGTATGCAGATAGCAGAGATTCAGGAATACTTTATTTGAGAAAAACTAAGAACCAAGTAGAGATTCTATAATTGATCAGTCAGATCAGGACAAAAAGAGACTGTTCCAGCCTCCACCTCTTAACTGAGCTTCTGTGAGACTTTGGTTGCTGATTCAAGCCATTTATATGTCCATTCTGTTTTGCTTATCCTATGATAGTACTTTGGCTAGGTGGGGCATTTTATGAGTGTGGTGACTCTACTATTCACTCCTGTGGAATCAGAATTTCTAGGTGGCAGCTGGGCAGTGGTGGCACACATCTTTAATCCCAGCACTCGGGAGGCAAAGGCAGGCAGTATCTCAGTGGGTTAGAGACAAGCCTGGTCTACAAGAACTAGCTCCAGGTCAGCCTCCAAAGCCACAGAGAAACCCTGCCGTGAAAAAACAAAAAACAAAAATCAAACAAACAACAACAAAAAAATGAATTTAAAGGTGGCTGCAGTTTTCTATTGCCTAGATCTATTTGTTAAAGTAAGTGTTAAAAGATGCTACCAGTAAATCTTCTTTTTTTCTAATTATAGTCCTGATTGCCCACATTGTGCAATACCAGCCTTAATTACCTCATGATAAGGTGCAGCCACTCTATCAAGAAGAGTTCTTGCCTTTTATTCCTATTGGTTCAGCGACATAAGTCTGAAATGGTAGGCAAATTAAGATAGTACATGGAGCATGGAGCAAGCACTCTCATTGTAGACACATGGATATTTAAACTTCTCTCAGTATAGTTGACAGAAAAGTGACATTATTCTTGTGGGTTTTATTTAGATTTGTCAAATACTTGATTTTTTATCTCTATGTTATATCTATAAAAAGAAGACATTTTATCATTCTTGTCAGTATTTTTGAAGACCAGGTCTGAATAGAGGTTAAAAAAAGAGCTATCTCCACTATGTTAATGGCAGCATACCCTCCATAAACATGCACAAGTCAAAACTGAACTTTTCCCCCATCTGACTGGTCATTAGATACTTGCCTTGAGTTAACAACTATGGAGTGAAGGAGAAATATACTAGAGCAAGATGAAAAGTACAGAGGGTCATCTCCTACACATTGCATTGTATTTAGGCTTTCCAAATCTATTTGTTATGATTGCATGAATATAACTCCTCTTTTATAATGAAATGTAGCTGTTCATGTCTAATTTTATGGTCCAGTGAATCAAATAATTCTCATTTCATCCTAGGCAATTCAAACCACATAATCACAATGTATTTCACAGTTAGTTATGCAGTCTATACAGGTCCATTGGGCAGTCAATTGTCTGAAGATAACACAGCCTTCCTCTACAAGCAAATAATCTATAGCATGATCCTGCTGTTAACACTTGCCAGAAATTTCAAGAGATAACTCTTATATATATTACCTGAGCAGTATAGATTTTGTAGCAAGTCAACTTAGATAGGCACCAGAACCTGGTGAGCAATAGGATTTTCCATTCCTCTCCAAGGAGTATTTTCCAGATAAAGTAAAGTTAGAGGACAGAAAACAGCATGATTAAACATCCAGATTTCTCTGAACTGTACTGATGTTAACACTTTCAATCTCCTGTCCCATGAAATATCTCAATTAGGGCTTGCTGGTCCAAAAGAGAAGAGGTGGCTATAGATAAGAGCTGCCTGCTTGTGCCTCCCTCAAGTTGAGGGCTCAGCTTTCTTCAGTATACCAACTATGTTCCAGCATTGCAAACTCATTTTTTCACACTTCTGATGTTGATCTTTCAGAGTGGGGCTATTTGCAAATGCTCAATCCAGTGAAGGAAAGGCAACATTCTTAGGCTAGGAACATAGGGCGTAATTATTGATCATGCTCAAGTCCTCAAATTTTATCCCCAATGCCTAAACCAACAAAAATATCCAAATTAAAAGTTATTGCATACATTCTGATAATGTGTCTTATTCAAAGTTTTTGTTTTCTTTGTTAAACATCCTTAGATGTCATTGTATTTGGCACTCATGCCAGAAGAGCTTTGTAACATCCTGCATCTTCTCTACTATGTGCAATTCTTCTATTTCCAGATGTCAGGTAGTATGTATCATGTGTCTTGGTTATTTTGGCAACTCAGTCTCTGGTGACACTGTGGAAAATAAGGAAAAGTGGAGGTAGATCCTGAAAAGAACTGATAACTGCTTACAAGACCACAGCCCCTTGTGTTTAAAGTTTGCTGTCAGTGCAGTCTTTTTTTTCAAAGATGGACGGTTAGACTCCTCAGGAGAAAGGATGGACTCCTCAGTCAGGAAGAGAGGTCCCCCAAGGAGGGCTTCACACTCCCAGGGGAAGAGAGGGGTGAATGGGGTGGAGGGTTGGGGCAGATAGTGAGGGCAGGAGGGGAGGGGAGGGAGAGGGAACTGGGATTGACATGTGAAGCAATAAAAAAGAAATAAAAAAAGGAAGAAGAAGATAGACAGAAGGAAGAGACTGGAAGGAGAAGGGAGGAGCAAGCACTCAACTCTGAATGGCACTCCACCCTGAATTATTGCAATGAATTTCTCCTTGAAAACTTACAGGAGTGAAGAGAAGGTGTGTGGAACTGGAGAAAATGGTGGAGGAAGGGTATGGCACAAAGAAAACACAGAGAATGAGAAAGAAGGGAAGAGATGAGTAATTGCAAAGAATTCAAAAGTGGAGATGAGACAATAAAGAAGCCTGTGTCTTGGGCTCTTGCCTCTACCCTTATCTTTGATTTCCCATTGTCCTCAGTGATCTTTGCCAGGTCTTCCTCTATATTTTCTTCATCCCATTTCTCCCTAGGTCCTTCTGGTTGCGTCCTTTTTTCCCTCAATAAAATCCAATGGGAAAACCAAGAAAGAGATATATAAAATGTAGATTGCTGGTATACTTAAAAAACCAAAGTTATTATAATTTCAATTTAAAAGACAGAATACTCTGTTTCAATGGGTAATCCAGAAGAGGAGTGATACATAATGTCTGATTCTATGACATATTCAGGATATTTCTAATATTAAGCCTATGGAAATAATCTTTGTCAGATAAACAGAAGACAAAGTGCTGTGCAAATAGGAAAAGATGGACTGACTGCAGATTGATCTGAGGCACCAGTATGGTTTGGAGACAGAAAAAGCACTACTAGAGATCTGAGCCACATATGGATACCTTTTGAGGACCTGACGCCTCTCAAAGATGCTCAGAATCATGGGAGAGCACAAGCATTGCATCTCACCCATTCTCTCTCTCTTCGAACTCCTCATCTTCCACCTCTGAAAGTTCTAGAAAAAAATCCAGACAACTAAGATATGAGTGAATAGCAAAGTAGCGAGCAATGATTCCATTAGAAATGAACTTACTGGGCCAAGGCCATGAGAATTTCCATTGTAGAGAGGAATGCACATGTCCTACTCTTTAAAAAGAGATTTATAATGCACATGAGAATTACAAATCCAGGCAACAGATCAGTAGTCAATTTTAAAATGTTATTATCCATAAGTACTATCTCATTTTTTAGTTAATAAATCAAGAAATAATGTTTTTTACAGATTGTTACAATTATAAAATGAAACACATGAAAAGTTTTCCCTGCCTGTGTACATATGGAAAGAGAGTGTGGGGTAGTGGAAAGAAGGCAGCCCACATAGTAAATGAGAAAACAGAAAAGGATATCATATAAAATCAAATAAAGAAATTGAACTAGAATTTTGCCATGGCATTATGTTGGACAATACAAATGACCCAAAAATTTTAATCAAGATAATAAATCCATCACTGGCACAAATGACCCCATTCAAAAAACAGGACCTGATGCCTAATTATACGGCTTAGTAAGCAGAGACACTTGCCCCAGCAAGCTAAATGACCTGAGTTCTATACCTGGATTCCCACATATGTGGTAGAAGGATAGAACTGACCCCTAATATTTGACCTCTGCATGCTGTGGCAAGCACACAACACGTACAAAAGATAAGTAAATGTAATTATAAAAATTTAAATACAACACCTGAACAAGCTACTAGGAAAAGCATATAAGTTAAAATAAAAGGGAAAATATATAAATAAATATAAACGTGAATATTATAGAAAAATAAAACTATAGCAATATATCACAAAGATTCTAGTCATTCATTACATGAGTAAAATTTAGACTAACACTTTAAAGTAAGTTCCCAATAGACACACTGCAACATAAATGATGAAATCCATTATGGTAGACTCTATGCTACAAGCCATAATGCGTTATTACATAAGGCAAGGCCCAGAAATAAAGATAAACTAGACAAAAATTGCTGATCTTTCTGCTAAAGAAAAACTAAGCAGATGAAATCAGCAAATTGCAAATGTTTATGTTCATGTGAAGACTTCAAACTACTGCCTGTAATTGCTCTATGAGAACAAATTAGTCCTAATAGTGATATGATTTTCCAACTGGAAGCTCACTATTGCCATGTGAGAAATCAGTCTCAATCTTAGCAACTTCACATAGCAAGTGTATTACCTCTCATGAACTTTCTTGCTAAGAAATCTGGATACAGATTTTGTGTTTGAGATGTGGCTGTGGCTAAGTGGCTGTCAGAGATTGAATATCCCAAAGTGAGGCTAAGGGAAGTTGTGAGGGGCCTATATATCAGTTCTTTCCATAATTGCCCTCCCTGTGTTTTTTTTCTGAGATAGTTTGGGATTCCTACACTATGGTGCCTTCAGAGATAGTATGGCTTTTATGGTATACTCTCCGATGTATTCCAGAATGAATATAAGGCAGAAACAGCTGCAGTTTTTAGAATCCAAATCCAACTAAACAGTATCCTATTTATTGCATTTTTATTGATTGCTAGTGAGTCACAAAAACCACCCACTTTTACATGGAAAGAATAAAATCCTATTTCAGATGAAGAAGCAGAAAGGTTCTAAAAGAAGGTGTCTCAGATAATCTTCCAGTCATTTCTTGAAATTAAAATCTGACTCTTAGTTAAAAAACCTCTTTCATAAATTTCTTATTATCTAGGAATCTCAAGAACTGATAAATCCAACGCACCATTCAACACAAGACTAATAAAAGTCTTTGGTCATCCATAAAAGCAATAGTCCATGAAATCTGAAAGCTTGTTTGCAGTTAGTTGAGACCATAACAGCATGACCTTCAGTTTCACCTTGACTTGGGCATAATTGGTTTTAGGGTTTCTGATGAGTTAATTATTTGCTACTGAGATGAGGTAAATTTGCCAAACCCGTTTCACTTTTGACTCATCATTAAGTATATTTTACCCCATTGCTCTCTTGGCTTTGCTTAATATGAGTCCGCAAGTTGAAACATACCTTCCAAGTCAATTGCTCAATTTAAAAGGTAGAAAATTATTTCAGAAAGACGGGAGGGTGATGTTGAAATGTTTGTGCCTCATTCTGTTTTATAGACACAAAAGTTCTGACATGGTTCATTCCCCACTTGGCACTGAAACACTGCCATCTTCATTAACCTTGTCAGGTCTATCTGCCCAAGAACAATTTGCTATATGTTTCCTGTCTACAAATTGCCTGTGGAGTCAGGCGTTTGTAGCTGAGATGCAGATTCAATGTGTAGGTTGAATCAGGCTTCAGATGATACAGCTACTACCATTTCTAGAAGGCTATCAAGCCTTTGAAAATATTGGCAGTTTTGTAAGCATCCGTCCTTTCAGCTTTTGCTGTCACATTCTGAAATGTGAAGAAACACTTCCAAAGGACACAGATGTGCATTCATATCACGCTAAGCAACTGTAAAGCAAGAGCACATTCAAACACATTGAAACACAAGAAATTAAACCTTGACAGCAGTCTTGAACCCTGGCTACATGTTTCCTCCTTTTTGACACAGCTTCTCCTTAGTCCCTTCAGCTGTCTTCTATTGCTCTTATGAGAACCACTTTTATAAATGTAAAATAAGTATTTTAACTAGTTTGGTATGCAAATGTATTGCTGTTTTTTCCCCTAACTGTAAGATTGCTGTATGTCGTAATTTACAGCTGGAGTTTTTTTCAGTCCTCATTATGTTAAAAAAATACCCAGGTTATTTATTGATTTTAATTTTAAGATAGTAGGTAATAAGCAGGGCATTGGTGGGAGGCCAGCCTGTTCTACAGAGTGAGTTCCAGGACAGGCTCCAAAGCCACAGAGAAATCCTGTCTTGAAAAACAAAAGGAAAAACAAAAAAATAGTAGGTAGTACGCAATAGGTATGTTATAGCTAGTAATTTTCTCATTTTCTTATTTTCAGGTTTTGTAGTCCTTAAGCAAAACATGACCTGTTTATGTTTGGACCCAAGGGACTCAATCTAGCATCATTTTCACAACCCTCAAATTTAAATCAGGATTAATTTAGTTTGTGTGATAAGCTTTATAAGTCCAGTCTACAATCCTTCAAGTTTACCTTTGCGAAAGTGTGATCCTAAAACTATGTGCACATGGCTATAGAGAGTAAGAAGTAGGAGGATATAACCGAGATACATGTACACATGCATGAAATTTTCAAAGAATAAGAAAACAGTGCTTACTGCCCAACATTTGTGTCTTCATTCTTCCTAATGGCTTTCTGAATCCACGGTAAGACTTATCTTGTAGGATCACATAGGCATCACTTACTACGTACCTGGCCCTAGTATGGGATTTGTATGGGTTGTCTCATATATTGTGCATCTCAGCCCTCTTATTACTTATTCCTATTCTATATACCAGTTTTTAAAATGAAGAATCTCATTGCTTTCTATTGCAGTGGTAAGCTGTGTGGACAAAAAGCAACTTAGAAAGGAGAGAGTTAATTTCACCTATGTTATCATCAAGGGGGAAAGGTCTTAGCATATTTAACTGCTTAGGCAACTGGCTGTAGTGTTTCAGTATTAATAATTAGTAAGTAAACACTGACACCCAAGTAACACAATTCAATTAGTTGTTTTCTAAACATGAATTGAGAGATTTTTTTTGTTCAGTTTTGCGTGTGGGTGTGTGTGTGTGATTCCTGTTGAAAATCTGTAGCTTTACTGTTGTAAATTTGTTCCTATGTGAAAAACTCATGGCTAAAGCCTTAGTGATATATGTTTTCTGGAAGGAAAAGTATTAGTTACCAAATGCTGGCCCTCAACTCTGAGCTGGCTTACTGTGAGACTACCAGTGACTTACTCTGTTGATCTGTGCAAAGATAACAAGACATGTTAATGGAGTATAAAATTAAAATATGAGTAAAAAACTTTACCTGAAACTTCTTGATGAAAGGACAGCTAAAAAATGTATACACACAATGAACATTTTATGAGAGAGGAAAATGTAAATGCAAAACAAGTGGATGTGTTTAATAAACATGATGCAGATTTTGAGAAAGGGGATTAAGATTCCCCAGTCCCACAAGTCCTTAAATCTGGAACTACTACAGTTCTGTGGCACAATGCTTTAAAATTACCCTGAAATGCTAGTTTATATGAAAGAATATTTTTCCTTTGCCCTGACTGCCATAGACATTAATCACAAGTTGGCATGTGTTGTCTCAAATATACATTTAGTCCCTCAATTTCCGGTTTCTTCTTAAGTCCAGAAGCCCAGGGTGGGGCCAGATGCTTTCTTCAGCTCCAACTGCCTCCAGGGTCTCTAATAGATGTGGCTATTTTACAAGTTAAAAGACATTTTTTGCTCCCTATTATTTGATGCAAAAATGTAAGAGGATCAATTAAAAGGTTCTGTTTTGAGAACCCAGGGATCAGCCAAACAGGGCATCTTTTCCATGCACTGCTAAGGGTAGACAGGCTTTTAGGAAGAGCAATTTAAAATTAATGGGAACAAGTCTTTGATGCAGTTAAGACTTCAAAGACATGCCAGGTTTTTATTTGTAATGAAAAAAAATGTTACAGTAAATAGACAGCACACATTAAAGCTTACAAAATCTCCCTAAAGGGTTGGGTTTGACACACTAGTGTGGTCAGGATTCCCTGCTCCTCTTTTTCTTTCTTTTTCTATTCTTTTCCTTCCTCTCTTTTCCCTCATCCCTCCTTTTCTCCATTCCTTCCTTCCCTCCCTTACCCCTGACTTTCCTCCTCCCACCCTCCCTCCTTCCCTCCCATCTTCCCTCCCTCTGTCTCTCCTACCTTCCAACCTCCCTCCTCCTCCCTCCCTCTCTCCCTTTTCTTTGATTTTGATGCTATATTTGAGATAATCCTGCCTTACAAATCAGTCACCGGATAAGTATAAAAACTGAAAATGGAGACAAGTACTGTAGTTCAGTTGTTAGTGTATGTTGCTAGCATGCAGGAAGACCAGGATTCACTACGTATACCTGAGTGAACCAGGTCTATGGCTCAAACCTGCCACCTTAACACCAAGTGGATACAGAGAGATCAGAAGTTCAAGGTTACCTCTGGCTATGTAGTGAGTTATCATGAGGATTGTCTCAAAAACCAAACTATCATAATATTATAAATTTCTCTCTCTCTCTCTCTCTCTCTCTCTCTCTCTCTCTCTCTCTCTCTCTCTCTCTCATACACATATTCATGCACACACCAAATCATACAGTCACAAACTAAAAATGTCCTATTTGGGAAAGATGAAAAAGATTAAAGATGAAGAACTATTTTGAAATTATTTAATTTTTCATAAAGAGAAATTTCATTCATGAATACCTTTTATTTATCAAAACATGTATACCACCCATTATATTTGAAATAATTAAGGACAAGAATGAATTCCAAACAGAAGAAAGGAAGAGACCAAACACATAAACACCAGGACCTTCAGCCAATGAGACTCACTGCTCATTTATTTAAGGAAAGCATGTTCTTTGTATACAAATTTTGACAAAATCAAAGACTCATTCCTACTAATTTAATGATTCTCCTAAAAACATATTGGCCATTAGCTTCATATTGCCAAAAGTATTATTCATAACATTTTTTGTTTATAAGAACAATATTTTATATTCTTTATTTTTAAATGTGAGTGTTTATTTTTCAAGGAAACCCATTGTTACTTCAGAACACTTAGTGTCTTGAGAAAGATCAAATTTTCCTGCTTCTTTGTTTTAGAGTAAATTTTGTAGGAAGACATTTCAAATCAAGTATTTGCTTCCATTTATACATTCCTCTATGGTGACTAATACCCTTTCTAACTTATTTTAGTTGTCATTATATTTGTTAAAATTCTGTTAAACCTGTATCACAAGAACTTTGAATCTTTAAAGAAAGAAATTAAAGAAGCCCTCAGAAAATGGAAAGATCTCCCATGCTCTTGGATAGGTAGGATCAATGTAGTAAAAATGGCAATCCTGCCAAAAGCAATCTACAGATTCAATACAATCCCCATTAAAATGCCAGCACAATTCTTCACAGAACTTGAAAGAACAATAATCAATTTTGTATGGAAAAACAAAGGACCCACGATAGCCAAAACAACGCTGTTCAACAAGGCAACGTCCGGAGGCATCACCATCCCTGACCTCAAGCTCTATTATAGAGCTATAGTCCTGAAAACAGCTTGGTATTGGCACAAAAATAGACAGGTAGACCAATGGAATCGAATTGAAAACCCGGATATTAACCCGCACACATACGAACATCTGATCTTTGACAAAGAAGCTAAAAATATACAATGGAATAAAGAAAGCATCTTCAACAAATGGTGCTGGCATAACTGGAGGCTGGCATGTAGAAGAATGCGGATCGATCCATGTCTATCACCATGCACAAAACTTAAGTCCAAATGGATCAATGACCTCAATATAAATCCAGCCACACTGAACCTCTTAGGAGAGAAAGTGGGTGGTACCCTTGAACGAATTGGTACAGGAGACAGTTTCCTGAACATAACACCACTAGCAAAGACAGTGAGATCAACAATTAATAAATGGGACCTCCTGAAACTGAGAAGCTACGGCAAAGGACACAGTCAGCAAGACAAAAAGGCAGCCCACAGAATGGGAAAAATATTCACTAATCCCACATCTGACAGAGGGTTGATCTCCAAAATTTAAAAAAAACTCAAGAAGCAAGTCTACAAAACACCAAAGGAGGGGTGGGGGGGAGTGGGACCTGGGAAGAATAGAGGGGGTAAAGAGGAAGGGAGTTGGTCATGGGGGAACAGGAAGTTGAGGGGGTGGGGGTAGAATAGGGGGAAGAGGGAATCATAGGATCGAAGACAGATCAGGCACCAGAGTGACCTCGAGTGATCTAAAGGTATAACATCAATTGGCAAGCTAAGCAATAGTGGAGGGACCACCTCGAATGCCCATTCCTGATAATGAACTTGATGTCTATAACCATCCGGGAGCCTTCATCCTGTGACTGATGGAAGCAGAGGCAAACACACAACTAAGCACTGAACTGAACCCAAGGAACCCAGTGACAGAGAGAGAGGAGTGATGAGCAAATTGGCAAAGAATGGGCTGGCAAAACCAGCAGAGACAGCTGATCTGAACAGGGGAGTGCTCTTGGACCCCAGACCGACAGTGGGGAGGCCAGCATGGGACTGATCTGGACCCCCCAAATGTGAGTGTCAGTGAGAAGGCCTGAGCAACCTATGGGGCCCTGAGCTGTGGATCAGTGTCTATCCCTGGTATACAAACTGTCTTCATGTGCCTATAGCACAAAGAGAGATGCTCTCTCAGCCTGGACTCTTAGGGGAGTGCCTTGACCCTACCAAGAGTAAAATGACAGACTCTAGATATCCCCTATGTGGAAGGATTTGGCAATAGGGTGGGAGGGAGGGGGGGAAGGGGAGTGCGGGAGGAGGGGAGGGAGAGGGAACTGGGATTGACATGTAAAACAAGCTATTTAAAATTAAAATAAAAAATGATAAAAAAAAAACACCAAAGGATCCAATTAAAAAGTGGGCTGCAGAACTAAATAGAGAATTTTCAATAGAGGAGTCTAAAATGGCTGAGAGGCACTTGAGAAAGTGCTCAACATCCTTACCCATATGGGATATGCAAGTCAAAACAACGCTGAGATACCATCTCACTCCTGTCAGAATGGCTAAAATCAAAAACACCAATGACAATTTATGCTTGAGAGGATGTGGTGAAAGGGGAACACTCCTCCATTGCTGGTGGGAGTGCCAACTGGTTCAGCCACTTTGGAAATAAGTATGGAGATTCCTCAGAAAAATGGGAATAAACCTACCACAAGACCCAGCAACTCCACTCTTAGGCATATATCCAAAAGATGCCCATTCATACAACAAGGATGTCTGTTCCACTATGTTCATAGCAGCATTATTTGTAATAGCCAGAACTTGTAAGCAACATAGATACTCCTCAACCGAAGAGTGGATAGAGAAAATGTGGTACATTTACACAATGGAGTACTATTCAGCAGAAAAAAACAATGGAATCCTGAGATTTGCAGGCAAATGGATGGCACTAGAAGAAACCATCCTGAGTGAGGTAACACAGTCACAAAAAGAGAAACATGGCATGTACTCTTTCATATATGGATTTTAGACATAGATCTGGGGAGTGCCAGCCTACAATCCCATGGCCAGAGAGTCTGGGAAAGAGAACCTTCATTCAGTGGCTGATGGAAGAAGAGGCAGACTCCCACGGTTAAGTACTGAGTCGAACTCAAGAAAGCCAGTAACAGAGAGGGAGGACTGATGACCAAAGGGATTAAGACTGGGCTGGTTTAACCCCCAGAAACAGCTGATCTGACAAAGGTTAACTCTTGAATCCCAGGCATCAGCCTGGGAATCCAGCATGGGACTGATCAAGACCCCCTGAATGTGGGTGTCAGTGAAGAGGCCTAGGGAATCTATTGAGCCTTGGGCAGTAGATCAGTACTCATCCTGAGTATACACATGGACTTTGGACTCCCATCCAACAATGTGAGATGCACTCTCACCCTGAACTATTGGGGGAGGGTCTAGGCCCTGCCCTGTATGAAATGACAGACTATGGACACCTCCATGGAGGGCCTCACCCTCCCTGGTGAAATGAGGGGATAATGGGGGGGCTGAGGGCATGGCACGGGAGGAGGGGAGGGAAAGGGAGAGGGACCTGGAACTGACTTGTGAAGCAACCTTGTTTCTAATCTAAATTTAAATTGAAAAATAAATAATATATATATATATATATGTAAGAATCAAAAAAATTCTGTTATAGAAGTTACAGGTGTGACTTCACCATCCAGTTCCATAGCTTTACTGCAGGCCTCTGATAGAATTTAGAGTCAGCTCTGGATGCTCAGTCAGGTGTTTTTTCAGCTCTGTTTACTGTTTCATTACCAGGAACAAAAGAATGTGTGGTATACAGGGTAAACTCACTACCAATCTGTCATCTAGAGATGATCAGAAACTCCATGATATTTTTATTTGAGCACAGATTAACTAGACATCACAAAGTGTTGATAACTAGGATTTTGTGAAGCATTCTTTGTCAAGCATACGGGATGAAAGTATATTCATCAAGTTCATTCACAGACCACATACAGTTTAGTCTCCAAAAAGGAAGATCTGAGGCCAAATGTTACATCTATAAAAGTATGATTGCCAGCTGAAGTTACAGTCTACAGGATAAGATATAAAGAAGGAAGGGAAGGGTGGAGACTTTAGTGGAAGCCATACAGAGTTTATTAGTGGAGGTCAAAAATCCCTTTTCAGATGTATCCACAGTTGGAACTTTGGTTATATGGTTAGAATATGACAGGAAAGTTTTGTTTGACCTTCTTTCCTATGCTGACATGAATATTGTGCACAGGATGAAAGGGAGGAAATAAGAGAAAGGAAGTGAAGGGAGGAAAGAAGGGAGGAGATGAGGAATGAAAATGGACCTCATTTCAATAATAACTTACACTCAGAAAACTAAGCTCATGATGAGATCTGAAACAAAGATCAGAAGAAACGCTGTGGAAAGAGATGGAGAAAGAAATTCCAAGAAGGAACTGTAAACAATGTCCAGGTGCAGATCTACCAAGCAACTTCCAAGAAGAAGAGGAAAGCTCATGTGTCTGAAGTAGAGAGTAACACTAGGTGATGGTCCCCAAATCGTGGAAAACAATGTATGATGCTATTAGTGCTGTGAGGAAAATCAAAGATATACTCCATGGGGGTTCTGGCACATTATATATGTTCCTTGTTTACAAATGGCATGAGGTTATTCCCATAATCACCAGTTGGTATTTGATTCATAGGAAAGCTCAAGGACCTAGAAGATAACAATCCCTGCCAATGGAGCTCTGCCCAGTGAGAGAAGTGAGAACTTTTGAGAATTCTGGTTCTTAGCCTGCAGAGCACATCATAATCACCTAAATAATTTACTGTAGAATACTGTGAGGCCTCGTATGTGGAAGTTCCCATCTTTGTATGTTTTAGATGGAGCAGACATGGCTAGCTCATAGGCAACTCTGGGAACTAACAGTCTAGAAAAAGTAAACTATACCTAGAGTGTTCTCAACAAAAGAATACAAGTCATCAAGAACATAAGTCATGAGGAAATGTACCTATTGATATGAGAATTTCCCTTCCCCTTGCAATGTGCTTTATTACAAAGGTTTCACTGTTCCCTTTATCCTCATTCTTCATGGATGGAATGTGAGCTTTAATTACCAGAATCCGTTCCTGACTTACAGTGCATGAGTCATTTTTAATAGAGCAGATATTCTTTCTTTGGATTTTGAGTCTTGGTTTTTGTTGCTGTTTGTTTTGTTTGGGTTATTTGTTTGTGGGTTGTTTTGGTTTGGTTTGCCAGTTTTCCTTAGTTATAGTAACAACGTGTTCAAGAAAAGTAAGCGAAGTTATATTTTCTTAAAATGTAGTTATGAGCCACGCAGTGGTGGCGCATGCCTTTAATCCCAGCACTCGGGAGGCAGAGGCAGGCGGATCTCTGTGAGTTCAAGGCTGGGCTGGACCGACAGCCTCCAAAACAATACAGAGAAACCCTGTCTCGTAAAACCAAAAAAAAAAATGTAGTTATGGAGGGTGACAAAAAGATCTTTCAACTGTCTGATAAACATTATGTAGGTTATATGGGCCACATAAGCCTCTAGAAAGCATGCCAAAGGCACATATTAGTAAATCAAACATTATTCAAGAATATCTGCTAAAACTTGGTAAGTGAGCGAGAGGCTATTGTACCTGAACTCAATCCTCCAATTCAGAACAATGGAAACAGTACTCCAGCTTGATGCAGTCTAGAAAAGAGATGCCCTCCTTCCCTACCTCAGCTTCCTTGTGAGAGGATGATATTCTTCAAGAGGGCAGAATCTTAGATTTTCTCATCCTGAAATCTACTACTGATTATTTATGTTACATTCAGAAAAAGAGCAACTGAAATGTAGTCCTACCTCCTCCCCAACTGTTCCTGGGATGAAGTCCCAAATTTGCATAAATTCTACCAAAACCAATAAGACCCCTGTTATTCTTTACAAAGATTGTAAGGTAGTTTCTGCTGGAAAATTCAAGGACATTATGAGACTACTGTTCCACGTTCATCAAGGGCTTAGCTCTTCCATGATATACCAACTTCATGAGCTAAGCCCTTGATGAACGTGTTACATTCAGAAAAAGAGCAACTGAAATGTAGTCTTTAAAGAATATTACAAATTTATTTAAACAGCAGAATATCAAATAAGAAAAGCTTATCTCCTGTTACATAAATTACAGAGAAAACAAGAAAATGAACATATCCTGTAAGAAGTGTGTGCCACATTTAAGCATATCAACACACTGAGAGAGGAAAAAGAGAAGTAGGGAAGAAATGCAAAGAAGCAATGGCTGAAAGTTCAAAACTATGGTGGAATCATTACACATTCAGGGGCCTCAGCAAAATCCAAGCAGTTGGACATCAAAAATATTCATTAAAAAAGACATATCAAGGGGAAGTGCTGAAAACTAAGACAGAAAAAAATGTTTCAAAGTGACAAGAGAGAAAAGGCTTGTCTCTTCCAAGGGGAGCCAATTAAAGAAACAAAAGAAAAGAAGAAAATGTAAACAGAAGTAAGGAGACAAGAGTACATTATAAAAATGCTCAATGGAAACAAGATAGTTGGTGAAGAATCTCATACGCAGGGAAGCTATTTAACAAATTGGTAGTGACATATAGATAATTGCAGATTTACAACAAATGAAAAAGTGAAGAAATGTATTATTAGCAGACTCAACCTAGAAATGTCCTAAAGTGAGCTAGAGAGATGGTTTAGGGTTAAGAAAACATAGAGGACCTGGGTTCAATTCCCAGAAGCACTTATGTGGTACCTGTTACTCCAAAGTATCCAATACTCTTTTCCAGCCCTAGCTGGTACCCACACTCACATGTGGACACACACACACACACACACAAAACACACAATTTAAAATGAAATAAATATTTTAAAACAAAAAAAATGTACTAGAGAGTTATGATGTTATATCTTCCCCAAAACACTAAATAAGATGCTATTCATGTAGACATCTTGAAAGCTATATAATCCATCATATTAAAAAAAACTACAGCTTGTTTCATAGTTTGTAGTGAATGCTAATAATGTTATTATCTTACCATGTTATTGAATGTTTTGACAAGAAGATATTTTTCTGAAGTCTAAGCCCCTTCTTAAAAGTGGTATTTAGTGACTGTACTAGGGTTTGTTTGAAAACAAATCCTCACTCTGAGTATCATACTCATTCTGTCCTATGAAACTGCATCATTGCTGTCGGGGATTTGGGACTACATAGGAAAGAAGAGATAGGAAACATGGGTTAGCTCTTTTTCCTTTTTTTGTGTGTTTTTCCACACAGTTTCTCTGTGTAACTGTCCTGGCTGTTCTGGAACTCACTCTGTAGACTAGGCTGGACTGGAACTCTCAGAGTTCCACCTGCCTCTGCCTTCCAAGACATGACTTCTTTTTTCTTTACTGGCTTTTTCTAAATTATGCAAACAAAAAGTGAAAATTGGATTTAAAGAGGAAATTTCAGTATCTCATATCAGAAACTAAAGAATTATCTTTCTGAAGTGCAAATGGTCTTGATGGGTAGGATTGTAAGATTTTTTAAATTTATTCTTTAAATTTAATTTAAATTAGAAACAAGTTTGCTTCACATGTCAATTCTAGCTCCTTCTCCCTCCCCTCCTCTCCCGCTCCACTTCAGCCCTCCCCCAATCTCTCCTCTCACCTATGAGTATGAGGTCTATGAGCTCCCCCTTGTTCAGGTCAGCTGATTCTGTGAGTTTCACCTGCCAAATCATAACCCCTTTTCTCATCACTCCTACCTCTCTGCAACTGGGTTCCAGGAGTTCAGTTCAGTGTTTAAATGTGGTGTCTGCCACTATTAAACAGCAAGTGGAAAGCTCTTCCCAATACAGTGGAAAGCACCCACCAACACCTGAGTGTTGTAAGTGCTTAGATTCAGTCATTTGTGTGTTTCTGTTGTTTGTGTTGAGTATGTTGTTCTGATGAATTGGAATGCTGCAGCAAATAACACTGGAAATATTTGCTCCTATGGCTCTAGTATCTTAGACAGTGACAAGAAGTATGTAATGAAATATCTACCATTGAAAAACATGAGAAGAATGATAAAGGGAACAAAGACAAGAACAATAGAAAGGAAGAGGTTGAGGGTAATTTGTTGATAAAGCACATTTGAGAAAACACTTGAAAACAGGTAAGTTGGGCCAGGAGGTGTCTGGAGAGTTTTCCAGTGACAGGAAAAACAAAGGTAAGTCTATGAAACTCAAAGGGTATGACATGTTTCTACAAAGCAAGGTTGTGAGTTCAGGAAATCATTGGGCCAGACGTCAAAAGATCTTACAGAGTCATGTAGGAAGGAGGCCTTAATTCTAAGATATGAGAAATGACTGTAGGGTTTTGAGCAAGCAAAGGAGACACGATGCAACTTACATGTGTACAAAATCGCTTTGATTGATGTGCTCAAAAGAGAGGTCTGGCTCCAAAGGCAAATGTTTGGAGGACCAGTTTGAGGTACTGATTAAGCATCAGATGTTAGGCTCTTCCCTAGGTACTGGGCTTAAAATATGAAGGAAAATAAGTTTCTAAAAAATAGAACAGTTATGGTGCAAGGGCTGAGACCAGGAATTGCTTGCTTCTAAGAGCAGTTGTAAGACCTCACTGGAAATCTGTGAAGTATTTCCAGCCTGTAAATTAGCAGCTCAGCAGTTAAGAGTGAATGAAATTCATGCAATAGCTGATTATTAACTTCTGAAAAATATGGGAGAGCTATTTTACCAAGGAAGGGAAAGGAATGAAAATGTTGTTTTAATTAGCTGACAGAAATCATCGCCTACAGTTAAGAGGCTCAATTTTGCCTTATTTCCTTTTATATTTCCCAGGCTGGCCATATTGCAAAATTGTAGTGTCATCTTATCTTCAATCACTTTTAAAAAACTTCTTGACAAAACTACTCTTAGTAATAAATGGTATTTGAGCTCAGATGTGTACCACAAATCATTCTGATGAAGGAGAACTACAGTCTGAGTACCAGCTTGACTGGCTGAAAAGGGATACAGAGTACAGAGGAAATGAAACGTAAAACCAAATAGAAACTTTTAGTACACTACAAGTTCCTTTTACCCCTCAGCCAAAAAAGAAGAAAATATATTTCTTTAGACAGAAGATGATAGGTAGGCAGGCAGGTAGGTAGGTAGACATATAGATGATAGATGAGAGAGGGGGGGGGAGAGAGAGAATGTAAAAGCTATTTCCAAGAAATTCAAAGATCTGATTAATTCATAGAAAAATAAAAAACAAGGAAGCAGTGGCAAAATCAGAAAACTTTTGTTGTGGTGAGTTAGAAAGAAAAATGTTAGTTATAAAAGTGTGGCAGAAAGAATGGTCAGCAACAGTGTAAGCATTTGGAAGAGTTGGTAGTGATGCATATACTAGCTACCAGATGTGTCTATTGAGGCTGTCAAAGCATTCTGTGCTCAACTTTGAGCAGAAACCCTCAGTACTTGGAATTATAGATGAATTAACCAAGGGCAAAGTAGAGTGACAAAGAAACAATCACTTGAGAGATGTATGGTAAAGAACGGATTAAGAGGGTACATAGATTTGTCCAGCTATAACCACACACTAAATTGTTCCACCTTTAGACCGAGTACTAACTCCTTCCATTTGCTCTCTTCCTCTGCATTTCCCTATCAGTGTTATATATAAAACTAAGAATCATTCATCTGTAGTGGCATAGCTATACTAAGGGGGATAATTCTTCTCGTTCTTAGGTATCTATAAATGTCAGGTATACTGTGACATTTTCTGGGTGGTATACTTCTAGTAACTGTGGATGGAGAAAACGACAGATCAAAGAAAAGATTCCATCCAAGTCTAGATTGGTGAACTAATGAGACTATTGGAGTTAGTTAACTGGAGCTTATGCATCCCTGAAACCCCTTATCCAGCATGGGTAATGGCTCACGACAGCTGCGCCTCTGTCTCTTGTTCAACTTACAGGAAACTATCCCACTGAAATCTGTCCTTCTCCAGCAACATTTTTACTGCCTATGTAGCCTCAGGAATGGGCCTGGTGAATCTTGTCATTTTTCCTTCTCTCCATGAGGAAATGACAATTACCCTGACTTTGAAAAAGTCTACTTTGCACGTGATCATAGCTGATCTCATTCAATGTGGTGACAGTCCTCTTCAGCATGAAGGAAATAGTCACACAGCATAGGGAAAGCAAAGAAGTAAAGTATTTGTGTTTTATAGTCATGTTCTTTGGAAGTCATTCTGGATTGTACTATTCTTTTCTAGAATCTCCGTATGTATCTTAGAAAAATATATTGAATGTGTAAATTTTAGATAGGCTCATTGTTATAATGACCTGGGAATTTCCTCTAACTAATCAAGCATATATTCTGTATAAAACAAGACAAATAAAATATCAATCCATAAAGAGCCAATGAAACAAATTCCTATGGAGCAGAGAAAAGTAACCTGGAACTAAAACGCACCACAGGAAGCAGGCAAAAGAATGCTTTGCTGGGAAGAAGGGTAGGGTAAGTATTGTGGAGGTAGTAAAGTCTTTGAAGCATAGGGATTTAATGAAAACTTTGGAATAAGAATGAGCTCCTGCATTTATAAAACTGGAAAATTAAAAATGATGCAAGCTAAATGAGAGAATGGATTATAAAACAAACCCATTTACTTGTTAGACACAAAAAAAGAAGAAGAAAAAAAAGCTCCTCCTTTGGTCTGGAATTTGGGTAGAAAATGAAAAAATGAAACACCCTTGAGAATTCTCAATTCAATTGTGCAATTACAGAAAGACAGAGTTAAATTAACTCACATTGAAGACACAAAATAGATCTAAAAATGCCAACCTGCCCACTAAAAATGTGTCTACCTCAAGCCAAAAAATTCTCTCCATGGCAGTCAGAGACACCTTGGGGTTCCTGATGAAAGGCCCTGCTAAGCTCCCTGGAGGGACAGTTCTTCAAACAGACTACAGTGAGGCTCCATACTACTTCCTGCTGAAAAAGAACTGGAAATGCAACGTAATTGCAAAACTACACAAAGAGCCAATCTACATGAGTCTCCCATGAAACAATTACCCAAAAGAAAATTTAAAATATGTGTGGTGAAATGATTAAAGCTATAAATGATGAATGACTGGAGAAAGCACATGTAGCTACATTAGAAAATAAATAAACAGATGTAAAAAATGTAAAACATCCCCCAGTAGAGCTTCTATAAATAGACTAGAAACACTGCATCCATTGAACAACTGACTAGAGCAAAATTAACAAACTAGAAGTTGGAAGAAAAGAAATTTTAAAGGCATAGCAAAATCAGCAAATTATGGATATTTAAGAGATATGGAAAATTTCAGAACTTCTATAGAACAGGATTCATCTTAAATTTCTGAAAGAAAAATAAAGACAATTGTTGACAGGAAAGAGATAAAACTATAATACCTAATAATACACCTGCTTAGTTAGACTCTCAAGAAAAATGAAAGACTGAGACAAATTCAAATTGATAGGATCAAAAAGCTTCAGGCAATCAAAGCAGTGTTCAGTGAAAGTATATACCAAATAGCAGAAGTGCTATGAAGGCTGTCACACTTCCTCATGATGGGTGTTTTCCTTACAAATAAACTGTCCCCTGTCGTGTGTGTGTGTGTGTGTGTGTGTGTGTGTGTGTATGAACGTGTACACACATATGTGTTCATACAAGTGTGCAGATGTGCCTCTGTGAATGCAAGGGATAGACCGGGTAATTTGACTGGCCCTGGCCTCCTCCAGTCGGTTGCCACCTCCTGTAGTTCTGGGATATAGACACCTGCTGCCACACCCAGATTTTTTCATGAGTATTGGGGATTTGAATTAAGTCCTACAGCTTTTCTTTGTTTTTTTTGTTTTGTTTGTTTGTTTGTGTTTTTTCAACAGTCCCAGCATCTCTACAGCTCCAAGAACATGAGATTTTATGTGTGTAAGTACTCTCTCATATTGACTCTGCTTAGACCTAGAGTCTACATTGGCAAATAGACAAACACTGTCTTGATTTGCTTCTCCATTGCTGTGATTTAAAAAAATGACTTGGGAAGGAATAGATATATTTTGTGCTAGGGCTTATGGCTTAACATCTAGGAGTCTAGGCTGACAGTTGAGGAGCCTGTATAGGACAGAGTGGGGCCCTCTACATGGGGGTGACAGTTATGTCTTGGTCTGTTTGGAGTGACCTGGCAGTGGGACCAGAATCTGATGAATGAGGTGCCTTTTGGGGGCCTTGCTAGGCCTTGATATGATGGGGAGGGGCTTGGTCCTGCTTCAACTTAATATGCCAGGCTTTGTTGCCTCCCCATGCAAGGGCTGACACTTTCTGAGGAATGGATGGGGATGGTGGTTGGAGGAAGACTGCAGATGTGGGAGGGGTGAGAGTGGGAATTGTGGTTGGTATGCAAGAAAAGAGAACAAATAAGATTTAAAAAGGAAAGAAAACCCAAGGAGAAAAGAGGATGGAATTGAAAACTCAAAAATCTAATTAGAAAAATCAGGAAAAAGCCTTCTCAGTGAAATTAATCACTTATAGATAAAGTAAAAGAACTGGATCACACAGATAAAGAATATAAATTAACACACACATACACACACACACACATGCATGTGAATTATATAGGAATTGTGTCATCATGAAAAGACCACGTCTATGAATTGGAAGCAGAGATGAAGAATTGCAGATCAATAGTATATATCAGGTCTTCAACAACAATATAGAAGAAATCATCCCTAAATTAAGGAGAGACACACCCATACAAATGCAAGAAGCATACAGAATGCCTGTAAGGACTAAAAGAGAAACTCTCCGTGACACTTTGTTGATAAAACACTAAATATATACAACAAGGAGTGTTCAGTGCTGCAAGAGAAACACTCCACATCACATACAAATCAAAACCCATCAGATAACAGCTGATTCCCTGAGGGAAATTTTAAAAGCCAGAAGAGACTGGAGCAATGTACTCCAAATTCTAAAAGACCACAAATGCCAACCCAGAATACTCTACCCAGCAAAAATATCAACACATGATAGAGAGAAAAAGAAAAACATGTCGTTATATAAAAACTGTGTAAGTGAATTCACATCCACCAAATCAGCTCTATTGATAATAATGGAACAATACTTCAGACAGAAGAGAATAATAACCATAGCCAGGGGCCTATAGAAGGAAAATAAATGAAGCTATAATTTGAGACACAAAATAGGACTAAGACTACAAAAAGAAAAAAAAAGAGCAACAAACATATACCTTGGAATAATAACTTCATGCATTAATCACCTTAATACTCCAATCAAAAGATGCGAATTTGCTGAATGGATTAAGCTGGTCGTGGCACATGTCTTTATGCCTTTAATCCCAGCACTAGGGAGGCAAAAGCAGGCAGATCTCTGTGAGTTCAAGGTCAATCTGGTCTAAAGAGTGAGTTCCATGAAAGTCATGGCTACACAGAAAAACCTATCATGAACCCCCGCCCAAAAAAAAAATGAAAGAGAGAAGGAAAGAAAAAAAGAAAAAGAAAAACGGAAGCAAAATTCATATATACAACAAAACTCTGACACATCCATTTTCATGAAAAGTGTACTATTGTACTTCAAGGCACAGATTAACCCCAACTCAATAACAGAAGGTGATTTAAATACTCCACTTTTTCCTAATAGACAGGTTACCTTAACAAAAAGTTAAACATGATCCTCATAATTAAATGACATATTTCATCAAATGAACCTAATATAACTATGTAATATTCTACCCAAGTACCAAAGAATACACATTCTACTAGCACTCTGTGGAACTTCCTACAAAATAGACCACAGACTGGCACAAATAAAATTTCAGAAAATACAAAAAAATTGAAGTAACTCTTTGCATCCTATGTGAATACAGTGCAATAAAGCTTAAAATCAAAAGCAAAATAATTTTAACACATAAGCAGACAGAGACTATTCCAGAGGTCCACAATTAATCTAAATGCAGAGAATAATGGACTGTGCAGTGCCCAACCTAAACTGATACATCTGCAATGCAACCACTCTATTTAAGGCCGAGGCAAATTCAAGATTGTAAGAGCCAGAGGTGCATTACCTCTGGTGCTGTATAGTTTCTCCATGACAGGAGAAATGAACACATGAAAACTCAAAATATGGCTTCCTAAACAAATCCTCCAAAATGAAAACACTAGATAACATGACAATGTGAACATTGAACATTCCATGTGAACCAATCCATAAATGGTCAATTGCTTTTGAGGAAGGGAGAATTGGTTATTTCCAGGGAGTAGTTCATGCATAAAATGTTCAATCCCCAGTGGTTAGTCTTAGACACCTCAACATATAAGCAATGCTAAATTGACTCGGTGATTTGTATATACATATAGTATATATCATAGTAATTTTTATATTTTTATAATTTAATTATAATTATATCATTATATTTGCAATTGTACATTATATAATCATATAATACTATAAATAATTAAATAATAATTTAATACTAATTGAAGAATGCTTAAGTATAATTATTTATAAACAATTAAAAACGAGACCATGAATTATAATAGGGTCATGAGAGGAGCTTGAAGAGCAAGGAAAGGTGGGAGTGATATAAATACTCAGTGCTCATGTATGATGATCTCAATAAAAGTCTTTGCATGTATAGTGACCATCTTCTGAGCCAAATAGTTACCATCTTGGGTGGAGTGTAGCTATTCTGGACTTTTGGACTATTTATACCCCTCACAGAGGGCCAGAGTAGGACATGAGATCCTTACCTGAACATCCAGCTGTTCCCTACCTTCTGGCAACTACTCGTGTATAGGGAGGCATGGGTGGGGGCTCCATATACACAAACATGGGGAAATTCTCATCCCGGCTGTGCAAGGCTTTTCAGGTGTGGTGAGTTGAATTAGGATACCTACAGCCCTGTAAGTAAACCCTACCTATCTATGCTCTGCATTGGAGCCCTAAAAACTTAGTGGTTCCCCAGAGTCTATTTTGATGGATTTTTGTCTCTCCTTGGCAAATAAATTTAGCCTACCTCTCTCTGTCTCTGTCTCTGTCTCTGTCTCTGTCTCTCTCTCTCTCTCTCTCTCTCTCTGTGTGTGTGTGTGAGTATTGTAGCCTAGAACAACCTTGAATGTTGGCTCTCTCCTTCCTCCTCACTTGAGACAAGGTCTCTTGTTCACAGCAACCTGAGCTACAGAGAGATGGCTCAGTGATTAAAAGCACTGGCCACTCTTCCCGTGGTCCTGTGTTCAATTCCCAGCAACCACATGGTGGTTTACAACCATCTATAATATGCATGCAGGCATATATACAGGCAGAACACTGTATACTAATAAATAAAATATTTTTAAATTTTTTCATTTTACATTCCAACCAAAGTTCTTCCTCCCACCTCTCCACCCATCCTCCCTTTTGTCTCCCCAGCCTATCTCACCATTCACTCCTCACAAAAGGTAAGGGCACCCCTGGGGAGTCAAGAAAATCAAACATATCAAGGTGGGGCAAGACCAACTCACTCCCCCATGAATTATGGCTGAGCGTGGCATGCCATCATAGGGAACAGGCTCCAACAAAGTAGCTCACGTACCAGGGATAGATCCTTGTCCTACTGTCAAGGGTCCCTCAGATAGTCCAAGCTTCACAGATGTCTTCCACAAATGGAGAGCCTATAAAGAGGGAGAGTAAGGAAAGAGATACCTTGATACAGAGAGTCATTATGGGGTTAGGAAGAAACCTGGTGCTAGGGAAATTCCCAAAATACACAAGGATGACCCAGCTATGACGCCTAGAAATATAGTGGAGAGGGTGTTGAACTGGCCTTATCCTATGATCAAATTGGTGAATACTCCCCAACTATCATCATAGAACCTTCATCCAGTAATAAATGGGACCAGATGCAGAGATCCACAATCAAGCACCAGGCTGAACTCCAGGATTCCAGTCAAAGACAGGGAGGAGGGAATAAATGAGCAAGGGAGATCAAAATCATGAACTCCGAACAGACAGCTGTGGAGCCTCCCATGGGACCAAACTAGTTATTTAGTGCTATTATTATGAGCATATGAACAGCCTAAGGCCTTCAGAAGAGACCAGAGAACAACTTTTGGGAGTCAGTTTGGTCCTTCCAACATGGGTTCCGAGAATCAAACTCGAGTCACTCCTGGCCCACACTGAAGGATTACAATAAATATATTTATGGTCAGATAAAGCATTTTCCAGCATAATTGTTGGTCGTGTACCTTATTGCAGAAAGAAAGAGAATCATTAATTTCATTGAGTAATTAAAAGTCTTTTGTAGGGATTCCTATAAAATGGTTTCTTATTCTCTTTTAATCTTTATATTGTTAGGGCATCAATACAATTCAAGAAAGTAAAGACTCTCTAGCTCAAATATAGACAAACCATACATGAAAATATATCTACAGGAAGCCATATATGTATTTTAAAAGACCCTCACATGATTTCCAAGATATCAGAGAGATAGCTAAAGAGAAAATGAAGCATAGTGGTTTCCCCATCTATGTACGAGTATGTATACAAACATGCAAATGCACACACATCTGAGGCAGCCATTTTCAGACTTGCCCTTCTATGTATCTGTCATTGTCCTAATACATCACAAGGCTAGATCTGACCACTTCCTCTGTTTTGTCAACCAGAATCAAGAACTAAATAATTGAGCTTTCCTTTATTAGTAGCCTAGCCTTAGATACTGTATTATAGCAACAGAAAACAGACTAAGAATGAAAACATTTGTCACATACTCATATGGATGTTTTCATTTAGCCCTCTGCACCTGAGCACTGTACACCTGAGCACTGTACACCTGAGCACTGTACACCTGAGCACTGTACACCTGAGCACTGTACACCTGAGCCTTCTCCACCTGAGCACTCTCCACCTGAGCACTCTCCACCTGAGCACTCTCCACCTGAGCACTCTCCACCTGAGCACTCTCCACCTGAGCACTCTCCACCTGAGCACTCTTCACCTAAGCATTCTACACCTGAGCACTCTGTACCTGAGCACTCTCCACCTGAGCACTCTCCACCTAAGCATTCTACACCTGAGCACTCTCCACCTGAGCACTCTACACCTGAGAACTGTACACCTGAGCACTCTGCACATGAGCACTCTACAACTCAGACATCTACACTTCAGACCTCTACAGATGAGCATCTTATTCCTATAATAGATATTTAATGAAAAACCATTGTCTCTCAATAGCAATTCATTACCACACCAATGATAGGTCAAGATCGATGCATATCTCTTCTCTAGGATGTTTGAGGATCCACATACTTTCATTTGACACCTACAGCTCAGATAATTAGGTAAGGAAGGGGATTTAAATAAAAACCTGTACAAAGCAGTAATGTCAAAACCAACAGCTTCAGCTTGGGGAGCAAGTGTTGTTAGTTTGTTAAAGAGGCTGTTGATTTTATTTTCGAAGAATCAACACTTTATTTCATCTGACTCTTTGAATATTTTGTTTTCATTTCATTATTTTCTGTTTTTAGCTCAATTTTTTCTGGCTAGAGTTTTTGGGTTTTTTTGTTTTGTTTTGTTTTGTTTTATATGTATGTGTATATATACATGTATATATATATAATTTTTATTTTTAAATTTAAATTAGAAACAAGGTTGCTTCACATGTCATTTCCAGGTACCTCTTCCTTTCCCTCCCCTCCTCCCATGCCCTCCCACCAACCCCTCCAATATCCTCTCATTTCACCAGGGAGGGTGAGGCCCTCTATGGGAGTGTCCATAGTCTGTCATTTCATTCAGGGCAGGGCCTATAACCTCCCCCGAGAGTCCAGGGTGAGAGTGCATCTCACATTGTTGGTTGGGTGCCCAAAATCCATTTGTATACCCGGGATAAATACTGATCTACTGCCCAAGGCTCAATAGATTACCTAGGCCTCCTCATTGACACCCGCATTCAGGGGGTCTTGATCAGTCCCATGCTGGATTCCCAGGCATCAGTCTGGGATTCAAGAGCTAACCCTTGTCAGGTCAGCTGTTTCTGGGAGTTAAACCAGCCCAGTCTTAATCCCTTTGGTCATCAGTCCTCCCTCTCTGTCACTGGATTTCTTGAATTCAGCTCAGTGCTTAGCCGTGGGAGTCTGCCTCTGCTTCCATCAGCCACTGAATGAAGGTTCTCTTTCCCAGACTCTCTGGCCATGGGATTGTAGGCTGGCACTCCCCAGATCTATGTCTAAAATCCATATATGAGAGAGTACATGCCATGTTTCTCTTTTTGTGACTGGGTTACCGCACTCAGGATGGTTTCTTCTAGTGCCATCCATTTCCCTGCAAATCTCAGGATTCCGTTGTTTTCTGCTGAATAGTACTCCATTGTGTAAATGTACCACATTTTCTCTATCCACTCTTCGGTTGAGGGGCATCTAGGTTGCTTCCAAGTTCTGGCTATTACAAATAATGCTGTTATGAACATAGTGGAACAGACGTCCTTGTTGTATGAATGGGCATCTTTTGGATATATGCCTAAGCGTGGAGTTGCTGGGTCTTGTGGTAGGTTTATTCCCATTTTTCTGAGGAATCTCCATACTGATTTCCAAAGTGGCTGTACAAGTTGGCACTCCCACCAGCAGTGGAGGAATGTTCCCCTTTCACCACAACCTCTCCAGCATAAATTGTTGTTGGTGTTTTTTATTTTACTGGCTAGAGTTTTTGTATGGCTTATGTTTCTTTTTTCAAACAGCTAAGGTACTCTATCAGATTACACGAGCATTCTCTGATCATCTAACAGACACTTGTTCTAAATTTCCCTTAAGTGCCGCTGTCATTCCTTACCATAAATTTTGATAGGTTGCATTTTTATTTTTATTTGAATTTGATTTGATGTATTCTTTAATTTCTTTCTTGATTTCTTTGCTGACCCAGTTTCTGTGAACTTGTGCTTATTCTTAATTTTTCTTGCTACTGATTTCTGGCTATTTTTCATGACAGTCAGAAATAATACAATGAATTGTTTCATCTCTGTCTTTATTAAGTCTTGCTTTATGTCACTTTATATAATATAATCTGGATTTCTATATCTAGTAAAGATTGTTCGTCCCTGTTTTCCCTGCATATATGTTCATAATATTCTCTTGATGAATTAGTCTCCAATTGGTATGAAATGACCTTCTTACCTGATTAATCTTTATCTAGTCTACTTCCAGATACTAGGACAGTGATGCTTTCTTTCTAGTTTCAATTTTTTCCAATTCCTCTTTCTTTGCATCATTTCACTCTAATTTTATATACATCTGTGGTAATAAGGTATATTCCATGGAGACAAAAGTTAGAAGGATCAATTTTTTAAAGAAATCTCGTCTATGTCTTCTAACTTTGGAAATGAGATCATTAATAACATTATTACTGAAAGATTCCTGTTATGCTGACTTTTGCCCAACTACTAACCTAGTGCAATTATTTTGGATGTTGTCTTTGTTAAGGTTTTTATTGCAATGATAAAACAGCATGATCAAAAGCAACTTGGAAAGAAAAGAGTTTATTTCAGCCTAAAGATATAGTTCAGTGTAATAGGAAGTCGGAGCAGAAACTCAGGGCAGGAACCTACAGACAGAAACTGATATAGAAGCCACGAAGAAGTACTGCTTACTGGCTTGCTCCTCATAGCTTTCTCAGCCTGTTTTCTTGTACAACCAAGAATCATTCTTTTTGGGAGCAGGCACTGCCTACAGTGAACTGGGCCCTCCTTCTTCAGTCATTAATTAACAAAATGCCCTATAGGTTTGACTACAGGCCAGTCTTATGCAGCCATTTTCTCGATTAAGATTCCCTCCACTCAGATGACGCTTGCTTGTGTCAACATGGATGTTTTATCTTTCTTTTGATTCCTATGGATCCCATCAATCACTTCTGAAATGCTCACCTAGTAGTAATGAATTCTTTTAGTTGATTTTTTTATCCTGAAAATTTTTTCTTTCTTCTTCAACTACAAGTAGCCAGTTTTGATGATTTAGCAATCTGTGTCTGCAGATATCTTTCAGAGCTTGCCATTCCAAGCTTTCCTCTTTTTTGAAAGTTTCTGTTGAGAACCTCTTGTTAATCAAATGGGCCTGTCTTTATATGTGATTAGCTGTTCCTCTTTTTCTAGATTGAAATATACTTTGTTTTGCACATGTAGTTCTTTAACTATAATTTGGCACGAGAGCTTCTTTTCTGTCTGTGTCTGTTTTGAAGCCCTAAGCTCCTCCTGTGTATGGATTTCCATCTCTTTCCTTATATTTGATAGATTTTTCTGCTATGGTTTATCAAAAATATTTTCTATGACTTTAACATGAAATTCTTCTACTTCCAAGTTTCCCAGATTGGTCTTTTCATAAATTCCCATGGATAGCAAATGTTCTTTTTGTACTTTCTTATTAACTTATACTTGACCATGTCTTAAAGTTCTAATTCTTCTACTTGTCTTCAAGCCTTAACAAAATGTTCTTCTCCTTGTTCCTGTCTATTGGTGAGGCTTTCACTTTTAAGTTTTATTTTGAATTTGGTTTATTGAATTTTTCGTTTTTAGTATTGCAGATTTATTCTCTGTTAACTTTCTCACTTCATTCAACTGCTTCTTTGTGTTCTCTTTGAGTTAACTCAAGATTTTATTCATATTCACCTTTATTCTTTAAACATACTTTAACATTTGTTTTGACTATTTTGTTTGTTTCTTTCTTTTTCTTTTATTGTTTTTGTTATCGCTTTTATGCTGGGAGGTCATCCAATTCACTATCACTGGTAGCTAATACTGTGTGATCCATAAATTTTGGAAAACTCATATGGCCTTTGTTTTTCATATTTATTATGTTTTTGTATGAGGACTTGTATGTCTGGAATTAGGTTATAAAGTGTAGTCTTCCCACCAGCCACTTGGGTCTTGCTGCTGTCTCAGCTCCTAAATAGCACACAAGACACTACATTAATTATGAAGCTGTTGACCATTTGCTTTGATTTCTTATCTGATAGCTCTGACTTAATTATTAACCCATAAATGCTAATCTGAGTATATCCACGTGATTTTCTCTTACCAGAGAAAGAGTCCGGACCCCTTTCTCCTCTGGTGTCCTACATTATGACCCACTGTGCTTCTGTTTCCCAGAATTCTCCTTGACTCATAGTTCCACCTATCTTGCTTCCCTATTGGCCAACTGTGCTATTATTTAATAAACCAGTAGAACAACATATACACAGAAGGACTTCCCCATCATTATGCTACTGGTTTTATTTTTCCTTTGAAATTACCTTTTTTCAGTGAAAGTGTTTGAATATTAAGCCGAACTATATTGTCATTATGTTAGGACTGATTTGATATTTCTATCCTCTGGCCTTGGGAACTAACTCAGTAGTCAGACTCTCAGACCATATGTTTAAGATACCAGGTTCAATCCCCAAGACTCTGCTTAGTGTAGAATACTATCAGTTACTATCAAAAGGTTGCTCCTCTATGGAAAGAATAGTCAATTAAAAATCAACTTCCTCGTCCACTCCAGTCATCTTGGAATATTAGCAATTCCACCCCTCAGGAGGTTGTGGCAAGGAGAACCCCAGTACCATGTCAAACTGTTCTTTGGGAAAAACCCATCCAAAAAATAAATAAATAAAAATTAAGGAAGAAAAGAAAGAGGATGGGAAGGGAGGAAGGAAGGGAAGAAAAATGAAGAGAGAAAGAAAAAAGAAAACAAGTAAAGCTGTATCTGGCCTTATTAATTGACATCTTGTATTAAATAAAGGAGAAATAGAGATAAATGGATGGAAGTTGGGTGTGGTTTTGCAATCTGAATGTAATCTCTCATCTTTGTGGGAGATCTCTCCAGCATTGACTATAAGAATGCTCTCTCAATGTAGGAACATGGTTGGAGCCAGAATTGGAAATACAACATAGACATAGTTCACAAAAAATATCCTGGAAATCAATGCATGGTTATATGTGAGTACAACCAGTGTTTGCAACTTCACTCTTCTGGACTTAGATTGATGAGATCAGCATCAGTGACTAGATCTTACAAAGGACTACACTGAGCAAGAGCTATATTCTCAACTCTACTTGTGAAGGGTAGCCTGGAGGTATAACTAATTTTACTATTCATAACTTTACTACTGAAAGACCAATGGTCTCCCAAAAGTGTGAACAGCCTTTTCTATTAGACCTTCAAATGATGGCCCCTCCCCTGCCAAGAATAAAACTGACATCCAAGATTCATTTTTTATAACATGGCATGGATAGTCAATTTGGAGTACCACATTTTAAGAATTCCTGATCTATTCAAGTCTTCCATAATCCCTGTGTCTGTTAGCAAGTTACATATTTCAGAGTTCAACTGAAACTTCTGCTGCTGGCTTTGAGTCTTGCTGGTTTTTCTTCTATCCTCTTGAATTTCATTGTTTTACCTGATATAAATAGATCCTAATAACAAACTCTAGGCTATGCCACTTCAAAGCAAATCATTGTGGAGCAGCACAAACCTGGCTGCCTGGATAAAACCAGCATCGGATGTTCTATTTGAAAACAGTTCCATCTTTGATACTTTCTTTTACAAATCCAACATCAAAGTGAACTCCCAGGTACTGCCAGATTTCTTCTTTCTAGTAAGAGATGAAACGGATCCCTGTTGTCATTCTCTTAATGTGATAATTAGACAGTGTGATAATACAGCTTTCCTGGTGTTTATAATCCTTGATCATGTATTGTAGCTATAAATACAGGCCACAGACTCAATGACTTAATTACAACCTTGATGGTAGACTGATAGAGAAAGCCTCACACTATCCTCAGGGAAGGAAGGGAGCCTTTTGAACATATTTTAGGATCAATCTACAGCAAACATTTAGAAAAGTATTGAAGTGTTGGTTTTAAATTGTGACTGTGATTCAAATAAACATGGCTGACATTTGCATGACATTAGCATACACTTTTAATTTGTTTTCATCACATCATATTCTTCAACTGGCTTTCAAAGCTCAGAGCATCTTTGCTCAATGAGTTAACCTTTTATTCTTCTCTTAATACCCATTTATTTACTAAACACCGTTAAACCCGAGACTTTCCAGAGAAAATCCAGTTGCATAATTTAGAGACCAATTTGAAGCAAGCTTTAATTAAATACTGACCAGGATGATGGGCTCTGGCCAGGACAATTCTGGGGTTCCCAGGAAATAGCAATGAATCATATTTTACATAGGCTTATAAATACATGCACATAAGCCTACATATTTCCCATCAGGTCCAATCAGGGCAAGTATGCATATATGTATATATATATGTATATATATGTATATATATACATATATATATATATATATATGTATCCTGATGTGCTTCCTGTCTGCAAACCTGCCACCTACATCCAGCAGGGGGTAAACATGCATCCTGATGTATTTCCTGCCTGCATACCTCCACCTACATGTGATCAAGCATCTCTGGTATAGATGAGTCAAACAAATTTGTTTAGGGGAGTGAAAACTTGTGGCTTGTTATCTCCCAGTTAAGCACAGCCCCCAGTATTCCAGGAAGTCATCTGTCCTTAGGCAAGTGGGACTTACAAGGTAACTTTAGTCCTTACTAACACAACACCTTCTGTGTAAGACGTTGGCTAGATGATTAATGATATATAGTTGCATTAAATGCAAGCAAAGGCTTAGAAGTGGAAAATATAAGTGTAGTAAAGTATTAGAGGGTAACCATGAAAATTTTACAGTTTGAGTCAAAGAATAATTGAATCAATCCTGAAGAACTCTAGTGTGATTTCTATTGCTGTTATGAAATGCCCTGGCAAAATGGCACCTTAGTGGACAAAGGGTTCATTTCATTTTATATTTCTTGCTTACAGACAATAATTGTAGGGAAGTCAAACAGCTAGTCACATCACATCTATAGTCAAGAGCAGAAAGAAGTGAATGTATGTATGCTTGCCTGCTTAAATTCAGATCGATTTCAAAACTTTAATTTTGACTACCTGATAAATTTATTTACTTTTTAATAAAATTTATTCATTTATTTTACATACTGCAATTTACCTTTCCTCCTCTCCTTCCATTCCCTCTCCCAGCCCCTTACCCGGAGTTCACTCCTCCTCTGTTTCTATTCACAAAGGGGCAGGCCTCCTATAGGTGTCAACAAGGCATGACATACCAAACTGAGGTAGGGCTAAGCTGCTCCCCTCATAGTTAGTCTTGGTAAGACAACCCAGTATAACAAATAGGTTCCCAAAGGCCTGCAAAGTGCCAGTGATAGACCCCACACCCACTGCTAGGAGTCCCACAGGTAGACCAAGCTATGTAACTGTCACACATATGTAAAGGGCCTAGGTCCATCCCATGTAAGCTTGTTAGCTGTTGGCCCAGTGTCTGTGAGCTCCTGTGAGCCCAGGTTAGTTGTCTCTGTGGGTTCCCAGGATACAACAATCAAATCTTTGTTATTATTATATTATTACTATCATCATCATCATTGTCATCATTTTACCATACTGGAAATTTGTTTCAGATCTGCCAGAAAACAGTTTGGGTATGGTTCCTGAATGACAGAAGCAGGGAAGTTCGCATAAGTTTTGCTGCCAACTCTGTCACCCCCCCTTCTTCATGCAATAAGAAGTACAAATTGACAGTGTTTTATCCTGGGTGGTCAACATCCAGGACAGCTCTCTGTCCACTTTAACCACCAGAGTAAGGCAGACTCTGGTTTGCATCTGTGTGATGAGACCATCTTTCAGTTGCTTTTAACTCCACAGCTCCATATGAACTCAGAGTCCCCACTTAGGCTCTTGTGTGGATTTACTGTGAAACCACAAAACAGGTTCCCTGAAGGGTCCCTTTCCAGTACCAGATCAATCTGTGCCATCTTAGGCTCCCCTCCAAATATAGCAAGGCAAGAGCTGCCTGCCTGTATTGCTGTTTGCTGAATATTTATGAGCTTCCTTAGTTATTACTTAAAGAATTTCAAAACATGCAAGTGTGTCTTTTATTGTGAATAGCTTCTCAGTGGTACTAACTGTCATGGTGGAAGAGCATCATGATGACACTGTGTTCATGCATGCTTCTAAGATTTCTACAATGAATGACAATAGGGAAGCCCTATCTAATGCAGACCAGTGGCTTCAATGAGTCAGTTCCTCTTGGAGTCACACTTCATCTCTTGTTATGTCCTATGACAAAACAGAAATAGATCACAGAAGTGTAAGTGTAATCACAATCACCTCTTTCTCTTTGTAGAGGTCATCCATTTAAATCCATGGGTTCAGTATTTCTTCTCACTTTAATGGACTGTCCTTTGCAGATGTCCCCTTGTTATTGGACAAAGCTCTCTGATCTGATTACTTGATTAGATCATGGATAACCAGCATCTATTAACAATCATTAACTGTATCCCTTGCAATTTAAAAATTACATGTGATAATCCTTAGCTTATTATGTCATGGGAAACAATGTATCTAGGAAAAAACAATGTATTCAGAGAAAAGGAATCCTCATAGAAGGCAAAAATCCATGCTTTCCCAAATATTATCAATGCTTAAGATCTTATGAAAGATTCCTTTAGCTACTCACTGGGCAACCAGCATCTTAGAAAGAATAAGTTGAAGATGAATTGTTTTATGACAATGATTTAATTGCAGCTTAAGCTTGGTAATTTTATTTATGTAAATGCTTTCAATATGCATAGGGGTGAGTGAAGAGGTATATTACTGTGGTCTAGGGCAATTTACTAGTACCTAATGGTACTAGTACAATTTCTACTAAAAGTCAGCACAAATACTAAAAGAACCAGTGGAGAAGCGGAAAGGATCAGCCATTAATTAGTTGAGAATAAATAGAGTATCTATAAAAGGCTGACTTCGTTGTTTAAAAGTGATGTGCAAAAATAGGCCACTTACTATGGTGGCAGTCTCTTGCCACCCCTCACATAAGTTCATCCGTATCTGCTGTTTGTGTTGTGCCTTAAGCCACGAACCGGTACTCCAATAGCAAATATTTTCTACTTATAAATTTAAATGACTGAACTTTTTCACATGTGGGAAACACATGAAAAATCAAGGCTAAAACTGACCCTTGGTATCCATACTATTCTTACAGGTTGTTTCTAGGGTAGTCTTAGGTATAGTTTAACACAGAGATGTCTCCTACTAGTCCCTACTATATGGCAGACCATACAACTGCATGCATAATTACTAGTGTTTGCAGATACTTCATTGTACAGCCTTATCTAGCATGTGTCCTACAATTGATAAAGGTCTGAATTATGTTAGCAGTGTATTCTGCTACCATACCCATGTGCTGTTCCTATTCTCCACATCCCTGCCATGTTCCTCTCATCCCTAAGAGGTAGTCTAACTACAGTATCAACAACAGTAGACAAACCCTTTTGTTTCTTTATGGAGAACTTTCATTTAATGTGTGTATGTGAATGTGTGTATATATAACATACATTTATTTATTAAGAATCTATGATTCGGAGAGACACAGTCATTTTTGGGTTTCTGTTCATGTGAATGGAAATGCCTAAGCAAAGACAACCAAGAAAACAGAATAATGGTGAAAGTCTGTGATTTCTGCACCGAGGATGGAGCTAGGACAGTCACAAGTTCAAGGCCAACCCGGGTTATTTAGTAAGAGAGGAAGACTGGCAAAAAAAAGGGAAAGGGAGAGAAAAGAAAATAAGGTAAGGAAAAGAATAAGGTAAGGAAAGAAACAAAGCAAAATTAACAATAAATGAGAAAGAAAAACACTAACAAAACAAGAAACAAACCTTATATGCCATTCTTTCTATGTAATACTAGAAGATAAGAGGGGGGGGCTTATTTATTACACCAGAAAGGAATGGCTTAATTGCCTCATAAATGACACATTGCAAAGTAGGACTCAACCCCTTGATTGTAGTTACTTTTCCTTTTTAAAATTTCAGGGTATTTAAAATAGATAATAGATTTTAAGAAATACATGAGATGGAGAGTTACTTATATCACTTGAATTCACCTTTACATTCTTGGGAATAACAAAATACAGGCTAAACACACCAGCAAATGGGTGACAGAATGATGAATTGGGAAGACATTGAGATAACTTAACTCTTGTAGCAAAACCCTTAACTTGAGAAATGCCATCCATTTTAACTGTCCAAGAGCAATGTGTTAAAACAAAAACAACTTTCCTGCTCAAGGAATGTAAGACTCTATCATGTTTCTTTGTTTGTAATGTCCGTGTCTGTGGTGATGTATTATTTATGATTTAATAAAGCTTGCATGGGAATCAGAATGCAAAGCCAACCACACTAGTTAGCCATAGAAGCTGGGAGGTGGTGGCACACACCTTGAACCCCAGGATTCATGAGACAGAGGCAAACAGATCTCTCTGAGTTCAAGTTCATCTTGGCCTACACAGATTGAATCAGTCTAAAAGAGAATTAGAGCTGATGCCTTTAATTCCAGCCCTAGAGAGGTATACGAAATATAGGAGCCCAGTGTCTCAGGCTGCATTCTGACATTTAGCTCTAGCCACCTTGAGGAGAGGCAGCACTCTGAAGCTTGGAGGAGAGCTCTTGGAGACAGGATCAACCCTTTCAGTCTGAGGTAAAGGCTCAGTGGCTGGCTTCTTTGTCTTTCAGATCTTCAGCATGAAATTTGAACCCCAAAATCTGACTTTGTATTTTTATTTTTTGTTTTACAAATAGCTTAATATATAGCCCTGGCTGTCCTGAGACTCACAATGTAGACCAGGCTAGTCTTGAACTCACAGAGATGTGCCTGGTGCTGGGTCCTTCATCAAAACTTTATATTTTGAGTTTCATAAAATAAAAATATCAGGCTGGAGAGATGGCTCAGCTGTTAAAGGCTAGGCTCACAACCAAAAATATAAATTATAAATATCTATTCATATGTTAAGCATGATTAATGAAGACCCAAATCAAAGAAAGGTTTGTGATGCCAGTGATATGTCTGATAGGACTTGATTCTTGTTTTCTTCCACTACTTGATGTTCATGGATGATGCTAAAAATAAAAATACTAAATTCATGAAGTTATCTCAAGTTCGAGACACGGCTTGGAAATTGGACTTGATTGCTCTCATAACTTTGTTAAAAGAGGCAGAAACTTTTTATCCACCTGTTTCTGTGATGTTCTTTGCCAAAAATTCTCTGCATGAGTCAGGGTTATAAAGGAACAGGCCCTACTTCTCTCCCATTCTTATTATCTGCCCCACCTGCATGTTTGACTCCAGGCAAACTGGATCACTGAGCTTCACCCAAGGTACCCAGTTCTTAACTCACCTGGTGTTCTGAGCCCTCTGGTTTTGAATCTCTGCCACTATAGCTTTTTATTCTGTTTTCCCCATCTGTCACCTGCCACATGTTTTTGGGCCTTGCTACTGATCCAGCTGTTTGCTCCTCTTTGAATGAGCCCCTTAATTCCTTTTCATCCTTGCTCTAGCAGGGCACAAGAGATATCACATATGGAATTCTTACCATCTGATCAACAATACATCTCCATGTTATTTATTTTCTTAAAAAATAGCTAAAATCAAGATTCCAAAGAGTTTCCAGAACTCTCAGATTCACTTTGTTTTGTATCCATCTATTTATTTGTTCATTCTTTTTTTTCTCTCTCTCTTGAGATAAGAACAGCTTATAAAGTTCCTATTGGCCTTAAATTTACAATCTTCCTGCCCCTGCCTCAGGTGTTGGGACTATAGCTGTAAACTACTATGTGTAGTGTATTTCTTTCTACTTAGTCCTTGTGTGAATTCCCCTCCCAGGAAACTGAGGATTAAACCTAGGGTGGTACACTATTACACCATTAGTAAGATTCAGGATAACACTAATTGAAATACCCAGGAGAGTAGGAATGCATAATGAAAATCTGGGGTGTAAAGGGAATTATTCAAGATTAACAAAGAAAGATGATCTGCAGTAGGCATAATATGCACACTGTGCTCAGGAAATATGATGACAGGCACAGCATGTCTAACTTGTGGACAGTATGCTCAGGGAATGTGATGCCAGCTCAAAGATCAGCACTACCTGATTCAACTGCTACAAGTTATTTAAAATATTCAAATCCGTAGAAGTCAAGAGTAGAATGTCGTGTCCAGTGTTTACAAGGCAAGGAGAAGGAAGTAACAGATCAATAGGCACGAAGTTTCAGTGAGGCAAGATCAACAAGATTTAGAGATCTGCTGTGAAATATTGCACTTAAAGACAACAACAATTTACTACACACCCTTAAGAGAGTAGATCACATGATACAGTGTTTCTAACACTCTAACAAGGAACAAAACCACTTAGAATAATTTGTTTCCTTAACAAGACAGCTAGCACTTTCAAAGACCACACATGTCTGCTTGGCCATTCTCTCTCACAGTGTGCTCATCTGTCCACATAGGAGTACAGTGTCTGTAAGTCATTTATGCTTCTGTATACCTGCCCTCTGTTTACTAATGAGATAACCTTTGTGTCAAATCAGAAGAGATTATATGTATTGCCCTGTTTTGCCAGATGTATTTGTTTATTTTAGGGGCTCTTGTTTCTGGCAAACAATTGCAAATAAAAATAAGGAGTGGGAGGAACATGAAGAGACTGATGAGGAAGAGGACGAGGAGGAAACCCTTCTCAGATATCTAGTGAAAAAAAGTGATAATGTTAAAAGAAATGAGAAATTGAGCAATCCCAGCACTAGGAGACTAAGGCACGAGGCTCACGAGTTGCCAGAAAGCCTGAACTAAATACTGAGAATCTGTCTCAAACAGCAACACAAATACAAGACCTAAGAATCTGTCTGTAATACATTTTTATTAAAATATCATGATAGTGTAGAAATACAGAATGAAGCATGGAGGTTCTGTGGTCAAGATCAAAGAGTAGGGTCAGCATCAATCGTGTTTACCTACTTGAACCTTAATACCAAGTAGGGCCTACTTTATCCTGAGGCCCCAGATCCCACATGTGTTTCAGGGAGACTTGCTTTATCACTATGCCCATTCCCCAGCTGTACCTTTGGGGGAGCCCCCTGGGGTGTTATAGCCAGCAGGTAAAATCTCAATTGCCTTTCTGAGCCTGAATCATACAGGGATCTCCTTTCGGCAGCCAAGTTCAAACATGATTCCTCTTGCTAGGGGAGTTTTACTGTTGTGTGGCCACTGAGTCACTTCCTCTCCTGCCATGGCGCGACTTCAAACAGACCTCCACCTTCTCTGCTCCCAGTGGAAAAGAGTCATAGAATCTGCTGAGTGGAAACAGTTCCCAAGAGCTTCGTCCTGTTCATTTAATTGGTTCTTTGTCCCTTCTATTCTATAAGAATATGTAAATGCAAGCTGAGGAGCACATCTCTTTGCAGAGCTGGGAAGGAAAGCTTAACACGCACAAAGGGAAGGAAGCTGGTTACCAGAGAGTTCATTTTCAGATATTTAAACCGGATGATCATTTTATTCCTGTCTTACAGCACTGGGATATACCTGAGTGTTTTATGTTGAGTCCGTTGAAGGCTATGGTCAGTTACAACACTTAAATCTTGCCACCCCAGAAAAAAAAAAAAGAAATCTATTTCTAAAGTTACCGAGTTCCCTTTTAAATGTGGCAACCTAAAATTGTTTCAAATTAAGAGAAAAACCCACTTGTTTAAAAAGCTGGTTCTAATTGGGAGTGGATTGCCACCATCCTTCTTGTTCAGCGTGTGCTTATTATTGGTTATTTGTGGGATGGTTATTGAAGGTACTTTATATTCTGCCAGAGTATAAATCAATATTAGTTTAAAATAGGCCAAGAAAGAGATGTGAAGGGAGATGCTTACATTTTATTTGCTTTTTTGTTTGTTTGTTTGTTTGTTTTATGAAATCACCGGAGGTAGGAGCTGAAGAGCTAAGTTTACACTGTGTAGGTGACTTCATAACACAACTTCCATAAACAGAAGTCACAGAACCCTTTCAGAGTACAGGAAAAGTGCAAAGTCTTCTTTCTGATGTGTTTATGTAGAACACAATATAGGTGCTGAGTGCTAAGTACAGATAGGAAAACAGGATGGCATGGCCGCATGCTTTCTTCATTCTAAACCATTAGAACAATAAAAGTGTCTTTGAGAAAGTTCATGTAGAACACATAGTACACAATTAATTACTTAACAGTCTACAATATACTCTAGACTCAATTACTTCAGATACAATCCAGAGCCCAGTTCCATCTGAAGCTTTAGTGCATGTCTTCTAGGTTTTCAAACCTCTTCCTCAAACTATTGTGATTTCTCTCTAGACAATCAAACTATTGTTGATTTCCTTCCTCAAATTGTGGTGAAGCCCAGCCGTAAAATTGTTTTCATTGCACTTTCTAAGTGCAATTTTGTCATAGTTCTGAATTGTAATGGAAACATGACAGGCAGGATATTTTATATATGACTGCTGTGAAAGGGTCATTTGACCCCTTCAAGACCCAGAGGTTGAGAATCACTGATCCAGACACTTACTTGAAAGAGAATTCTTAATATCAGCTTCTTTGGATTCTGAATCCTTGGACCTCTTTTCTTTATCTAGGTTCCTGTATGAGTTTAAATTTCTCAAGTCGTAAATATAAAACTAACAAAGAAGTTCTTCTCCAGACAATACCCAACTTATATCATATATTGTCTCCTGTTATAAGGAGGTCATTTTCCTCTTTGCATTATTGTATTAACTGCATTAAAATGAGCAATGTCAGAGAAATGCTAATGGATCTTGGCAGTGGATGCTGGGGCTCAGTCTCCTAGGACATTGACCTATTTGTTGCTTGTCAGTATCCCACTTCCCTACTCCCTCTCATCATCCAATAAATTGTTAGTAAGGAAATAAAAATATGGCACATTCATCCATTTGTTTCTTATTCATAACTAGGTTCTGTAGAAAGTAAAGGTTTCATCAAAGTTATGACTGCTGAAGACAACCACAATTATGGAGAAATAACAATCTGGGGAGCACTCATGAGGCAGAGGCAGGTGGATCTCTGTGAGTTCGACAGCCTCCAAAGCCACAGAGAAACCCTGTCTCGAAAAACCAAGGGAAAAAAGTCTCAGTTGGCAATAAACTTTCATTTATGGAATTCTGTTTACAACTTTTATTGGGAGAAACTTCTCCCCCACATGGAATTCTAATACATAAAGATAATAAAGAAATAAAATGTTTGGAAAAATGATTGGGCTGATGTCCCTTGATTCTCTGCATGTGCTAAAGCAAGATACTGTCCACCTGTAGTGCTCATACATGAATACAGACAGAACATTTGTGCACAAAATTACAATAAATAAATCTCAAAAAATAAAACAAAAGAAAGAAAAAAAGAATATCTTTGTTGAGGAGCCAGAAGTGACTGTGAGCTAAACCTACTTGCTCATAGAATGGAAATTGAGATTTGAATGTTATTGACAGCAGGAAAATTCAGGGAGAGTTTGGAGTACAAAAATGGCCACTTTTATGAGAGTTCTACCACAGCATAAGATATCCAAATGAGTTATTAGCTTATACCTATAGTTTTCCAAATATGACCAGGGTGAATTATTCTTGCTTTAGAAGATAATTTTAACTTTTGATCTAGGTTAATGATTAACATGATCATTGAACATTTCCTATTAAAATTTTTTTATTAAACCCATTTTTCTTAATTGACATCACTTTTTTCTTCTAAAGCAAATAAGTCCTTGCTAATACTTTTTTTTTGTTTATTGCCTTTCAGGGATAGACATTCTGGCTGGGATGACATGGTCTCTCAATGTAGTTTATGTATTTGTTTATTTGATAAATATTTTTCATAATTTGAGAAGTAGCTTTTCATTTAATTCATTTATTAATTTCATGATCACTTTTTAAAATTCTTTATATATTCTAACTATGTGTCAGATGTGTAGCTGACAACTTTTTCTCATCACTCTGGTGATTTTTCTTTTGCTATGCCCAAAGTTTTCAATTTCAATTTCAACTAAGCCCATTTATCAGTTTTTGCTAGTATTTCTTGTAGTTCAGAAAATCCTTGCCAGTGATTATACCTTGAAGTTTGTTTCTATGCTTAACCTAGCATTTGAAGAGTTCCAGATTTTATAGAGAGGTCTCTGATGATGTATTTGAATTCATTTGTGTAGGATGAGAAATGTAAATCTAGATTCTTTCCTCCATACATTAGACATCCATCTTTACTAGTGTCATTTGTTGAGAAGCTGTCTTTTTCAAATGTGTGTTGTTTCTAAGATATTTACAAAAATATTAGAAGGCTATATCTGAGGCTTTATTCTGTTCTACTTATCTATTTATCTATCTTCATGACAGTACCATGCTGCATATGCTACTAGTTCTGTAGGTTAACCTGAAATCAGGGACGGTGCTAGCTTCAGCATTACTTTTGTTGAAGATTGACTTGCAAAAGCAAGTTCTTTTATGCTTCCATATGAAACTCATGATTTCTATTTCCATGAAGGGTGTCATTGATATTTTCTGACTAGTGACCTAAATCTATTGGTACCTTCCAGATACATCCATTTTCAAAACATTAATTATTCCAATTCTTGAGGTCTTTCAATCTTCTAGTGTCTTTGGTTTTTTTTTCACTGTTTTAACATTGTAGGGATCTTGTGCTCCCTTGGGTTAATAGCTAGGAATATTTTTGCAGCTTAAAAAAGGATCATTCCCTAACTTGACTGGGGAAAAAGACCAGTTACTTAGGGAAAGATATACTCTCTCTAGATTGTGAAAATTTGGAACTAAACAACTACCTAGGTTGGTTCGAACCAGGTCTCTTGATAAAATTTTTCAAGTCAGTGAGCTGAGTCAAACAGAACACTGGTTTAGTTGCTGGTCCGCTCATGCCAAAGAGATCATGAAAGCTATTTGAGACTGAGATGTCTTTCTCAGCATTCTAAGACTAATATAACATTTCTGGCTCTGTACAATAAGAGTAAAGACTAGAGTTTCTCCAGACTCCCCTCCTCTCCTTCCCTGTCGGACATAATAGTTGTACAAACAAGGTTAACCCATTCTCTGGCTATGGAAGCTGCAAACGGTGAGCGTTCTCCAAAGGTAAGGGGGGTTTGTATATACGCAACCATTTCTCAACTCAATGTGTTAGGTATGTCACTAAAACACTGTACATTTAGTGGCTCGCAAGAACTACAAAACAGCCACAAGAGCATATTCCATAGGGGGAACCAAGCAATGTGCATGCATACACTTTAGTTTCTAAACCCACATTTCCAAAGAAAATTATGTTATTCATGGGCAGGTAAGAGCAAATACAGCTATTAGTTCATTTCTTGCTATAAAAAAATAACAAAATCTGACTCATTTATTTAGTCTTGTAGGTTCTATGTTATTTTCTTTTAACTTATTTGGGAGATTAGAATTCCAAGTTTAGGCAGTTCTGTCTGTTTAGACCCTGGTAAGGACCCTGCTTGGCTACATTACAACACAACAGAAACTCAGGGAGATGATTACATAGAGAAGGAATCATGCTTGTGAATTAACCTGGCTTTATTACATCCTGCTTCTCCAATAATTAGCTGAGCTACTTCTTGAATTAAATTCATATGTTCTAGGGCAAGCTTCATCAATGTACCCACCTCTTACACTTCTTAAACATCCCATTACTTCTTAGTGATGCCATGCTGGAGGCCAAAGTTCCAACACATGACCCTTTGGGAAAAAAACACATCAACTCATAACTAACACTCACAATTAGGGCAATAAGAAGAAAGTCTAATACAGTTAATGTAATTCACAAGTTCCAAAGAGCAGTTCAAGATCCACTTCCTGAGTGGCTATCTCTGCATTAAAAATACCACTTATGAATATTGCTAATGAATTACATTTTGGGGCAGATATTTGACAAATTTAGAGGATAAAATAGTGTCAGTATTCAAAGTGCATCTCTCCACTTATGAGAATTTGTAATATTAATGTCCTTTATTGAACTAGTTACCATCAGATTATTTTTTCCCTTTTTATTTAAATTAGAAACAATCTTGTTTTATATGGCAATCCCAGTTCCCTCTCCCTTCCCTCCTTCCCTGCCCCTGACCAGCCCTATATCCCATCCACTTTCTGCTCCCCAGGAAGGGTGAGGCCTTTCATAGGGGAATCTTCAAATCTGTCATATCATTTGGAGCAGGGCCTAGGCCCTCGCCATGTGACTAAGCTGAGAGAGTATCCCTCTGTGTGGAATGGGCTCCCAAAGTTCATTCTTATACTAGGGATAAATACTGATCCACTGCCAGAGGCCCCATAGATTGCCCAGGCCTCCTAACTGACACCCACACTCAGGGGGTCTGGGTCAGTCTTATTTTGGTTTCCCAGCTATCAGTCTGGGGTCCATGAGGTGCCCTTTGTTGAGGTCAGCTGTCACTGTGTGTTTCTTCAGCCTGGTCTTGATCCCTTTCCTGTTCACTCATCCCTCTCTGCAACAGGATTCCAGGAATTCAGTTCAGTCTTTAGCTGTGGGTGTCTGCTTCTGCTTCCATCAGCTGCTGGATGAGGGCTCTAGAAGGGTTTATAAAGTAGTCATCAATCTCATTATAGGGTAAGAGCATTTAAGGTAGTCTCTCCACTATTGCTTAGATTTTTTAGTTGGAGTCATCATCCTTGTAGATCTCTGGACATTTCCCTAGTGCCAGATTTGGCTCCCTCTATTATGGTATCTCTTTCTTGCTCTCCTCTATTCTTCCCCCGACTCAGTCTTCCTGTTCCCTCATGTCCTCCTCTCCCATCTTCTTCTCCCCTTCTCTTTCTTCTAAATCCCTCTCCCCCTCCTCCATGCTCACAATTTTCTCAGGAGATCTTGTCCTTTTCCCCTTCTCTGGGGGACCATATCTATCTATCTATCTACTATCTACTATCTATCTATCTATCTATCTATCTATCTATCTATCTATCTATCTTAGGGTCCTCCTTGATTCCTAGCTTCTCTGGTGGTGTGGACTACAGGCTGGTAATCCTTTGCTCTATGTCTAATATCTATATATGAGTGAGTGTATACCATGTTTGCCTTTTGTGACTGGGTTACCTCACTCAGGATGGTTTATTCTAGTTCTATCCATTTGCCTGTGAATTTCAAGATTCCATCATTTCTTTCCACTGAGTAGTATTCCATTGTGTAAATTTACAACATTTTCTTTATCCATTCTTCAATTGAGGGGCATCTAGGTTGTTTCCAGGTTCTGGCTATTACAAATAATGCTTTTAGGAACATAGGTGAATGGATGCCCTTGTTATATGAATGTGCATCTTCTGGGTATATGTCTAAGAGTGGAATTGCTGTATCTTGTGGTAGACCGATTCCCATTTTCCTGAGGAACCGCCATACTGATTTCCAAAGTGACTGGATGAGTTTGCAATCCCACCAGCAGTGGAGGAGTGTTCCCCTTTCTCCACGTCCTCTCCAGCGTAAACTGTCATTGACGTTTTTGATTTTAGCCATTTTGACAGGAGCAAGATGGTATCTCAGAGTTGTTTTAATTTGCACTTCCCTGATGATTAAAGATGTTGAGCACTTTCTTAAGTGTCTTTCATCCATTTTAGATTCCTCTATTGAGAATTCTCCATTTAGTTCTGTACCCCCACTTTTTAATTGGATTATTTTGTGTTTTGATGACTAGCTTCTTGAGTTCTTTGTATATTTTGCAAATCAGCCTTCTGTCAGATGTGAGGTTGGTAAATATCTTTTGCCTCTTTTCCCATTCTTTGGGTTGCTGTTTTGTCTTGTTGACTGTGTCCTTTGCCTTACAGAAACTTCTCAGTTTCAGGAGGTCCCATTTATTAATTGTCGATCTCAGTGTCTGTGGTGCTGGTGTTATATTCAGGAAGTGGTCTCCTGTACCAATTCATTCAAGGGTACCTCCCACTTTCCCTTCTAAGAGGTTCAGTGTGGCTAGATTCATGTTGAGGTCTTTGATCCACTTGGACTTAAGTTTTGTGCATGGCAATAGATATGGATTTATGTTCAGTCTTCTACATGCCAGCATCCAGTTATGAAATCATCAGATTCTTATCAGTACTGTCTTTTACAAGTGAAGAAGCATGAGAACAGAAAGTTGGAGCAATAATGGGCTAGATTTTAGTCACCTCCTGTATTTTGTGTCACCTAATTGAAAGCAGCTTCCCTAGCTTTGATTATAAGGCCAAGCCACACTGCCTTAGTGGGAAAGTACTGTATCCTCCTAACAGTTATACCTTATATAGCACCACATTATTGGGAGATGAAAACAATGTATTCTACTGGGACTTTCATCTTCCAGATAAAGATGTCTCTGGAAATTGTATGTTCCCTTTCCCTCACTGTCTTGAGTCAAGCCAGAAACACCCTGATATAGAAACCCTGTGTCACAAATATGGAATGCCATTTTACCCCATGGTTGCATTTTTAGTTGTGTGTGCCTTTGTGTATATAGTTGTCAATGTAGTGAATATACTTGCATATATTCCTAAGTGCTGTACATGCATACATGTTTATACACACGTGTGTGTGTGTGTGTGTGTGTGTGTCAAAGAAAGTGATCGATTTTGATTCGGGATAAATTTACACAGAAATGATAGAAAGAGAAGAGACAAGGAACACTCAAGGCTTATATTCAAGGTCACAGAGTTAGACTAAGACTTGAAACAGAAGTGTGTCCAGATTCTTGAACCTCTTGTTAATATTTACCTCCACAATAGCCCCCAACAATGTGTCTATGTCATGTCTCCAGTAGTCCCTGAACAATTAAGCCAGGCACTGTCTGATCCATTTTGTGTTTCAATAATTGTTTGTGATGAATACGGAACAGTTTCAACTTTAATTCCTTCTTCATGTGTCATCATTATTTCCATTTCTCTTCTTTTTGGTTAATTTGGGTCTGTGCATCCATTTTGAGAATGACTGAGATGACCCTGTACAGGCAGCAGGGATACACCAATGATTCTTTTCTAATCCTTGAGCCTGTGTTCAGATTTCACCTTTCCAATATGTGTTAGATCTCACAGATATTCTCTTTATGGTTGCTGATAATCCTTTGATTATTTTCCATTCTTCCTGATGGATGGTATGCTAGAGAGGACATACACAGGCTCACAGGAGCCCGTTGTGATATCCTTCTAACATGCCACTAGATATAGAAGGCATCTTTGCACAATAAAATCAACATGTGTATAAGTCGGGTGGGTGAGACATTTTGAGAGCCAGTTGCTAGCCATGTTCTCTACCAACATACTCCTCTTTCTAGTCTATATGTAGCAAGGCACCTTGTTTCTTCTACATCTGATCCTTAACTGTATGACAGACACAACAGAGCCAACGAAGCAAAAAGAAACAACAAAATCTACTTTTCCAAAAGCATAGAAGGAATCCAGACAAGAATTATGAATCTTCAACTGACCATATGTCTCAACCTAATACTTCTCTGAAGTTTCCAATTCCAAGTGATACAGACATACTTGAACTACATATATCTGGCTCACAGATACCAGAAACTTTGTCTGTATTTGCTATGTATGTTCCCAATTTATAACTGTAAAAGATGCTCTAATCATGGAAACCAAACAACTGCACAAATGTACTTCCTCAAGACCCAGTGAAACCAGTGGAGCAATGATAACATAAACTAAATCATCTTGATAACTAATAAATCCTCATTTTACTATATCAAGTTTTAGGGCAGTTTCATTCATTGTGGTGAATGACTTATTTACAGTTGGACTGTAAGCAACTCATTGACACTTGGGTTTTAGAAACCTCACCTTGGTTAAAGAACTCATCTTTGGAAAAATCCCTATCTCAGAAAAAGCGAAGAAATGAAAATCCCAGGACAGAGCCCAGTTATCATTGAGAGAAACCCAACAAAACAGAAACAATTTAGTTGTTTTAAAGGAGGGTTTGAAAAATAAATACACACAAGTGATCTGGCAAGAGTATCCTGAACAAAATTTGTAAGCAACTCCCAAAGAAAAATGTATTCTCTAGAGGTAACACTCACATGGATGCAGTCCTCAGGCCTGTTATTTTGCTCCCATGACATGAGTTAATAAACAATTTTGCTGTGAATATTTGTTGGATATTTAGGAGCTGTTAAATGTCTTAAAAGAAGTATTTCATTATAACCTACAAAGTAAAGCAAAAATGGAAGTAGAACTCAGAATCGGAAACTTAACTTACAGAAGCAGAATATGCCTGATAAGACCACCACAAGTTAATAACTGAGAGAATTATATGCCAGATAATCAAGTTCATCTTCTTTTCATGTTCCAAGTATCTTCATCATCATGATGTTAAAATAAGCAACAGTACAGGAAGGGTTCATTAATTGCCCACCTGCTCTTGAGTCTTCACTGTCATTGGGGCATCTTATGGTTTCCCATCAGTAATTCTCAGCTATATCTTTGAAGAGCACTGCTGAGTTTGACAGCATTCTCTAATTGGCAGCATTGGAGTTGAATTAAACATAGAAAGGACCAGCTGTTCCCTTGGGGCAATTAACAAATCCTAAATGGCAGGAAAGCAAGAGACCTAGAATTGATAATTCCCTTCATATGTTAGTGTCTTGGGATTATTTGTTATTAAGACTTATTGAAAAGGAAGAATTGTGTTTTTCCCTGTTCACTTAGCCTGTTTTCTCTTTGCACGTTTCTCAGTAGAACCCATAAAATGGGCCCGAGCAGGTTCCCATTAGCTGTGGTCAGTTCTAATTCCTGGTTCTCATGCACTAACTGATGTGTGTAGGCTCCCAGTCCTGGGAAGAAAACACCATGAAACTATTCTTCAGTATTGCTTAATTAATTAAAATAGAAAATGTAGTCTTCAATTTACATAGCAAAATTGTGACAATAATTTACCTCATGTGGGCAAACTCCTTCACTACAGGTTATTTTGTCTCATTGACTATTAGTAAATATTTTCCAAATGTTTCCATCTGAAAATGGTCATAAAATACTTTATACTTTTTTCTTATATTTCAACCAAATCTGGAGTGTGAACTCAATTTTTATTGAAAATACAGGGAAAAGAAAATCATCTGAGGATTCAGAAGTCAGCATATATGCCTTTCACACAGAGCTACCCTCTGACTTTCACTTGTATGCTGAATCCCGAGACCTTGGTACACACATCCCACATCCCCTTACTGGCCAGTCAGTACTTGGATGAAAGCAAAACGAGATTGGACTTTTCCATTCAGGATAGAATTTTATTGAGGACCTTTTCTGTCTTGGGTAAATTAACTCATTTGTCTTCCATAGCATAGTGGTAAGGAGACACATGAGTTGTATAATTAAAGAGTTTAGAGAGATCAGAGTTTCAGACATGATTGATCACTTCGAGAAAATATTTTTTCACAACTCTCAAAATAACGTTCTAGAATACTAGCTGTGTTGTGCTGAATGGGCTTTTCTGGTGAACTTCACAAGGTGAGGAAGAGTAGAAGCTCATATTTATATGCTCAACAGTCCCAAAGAAAGCAAATAGCTTCCATTTCATAGTTTTGGCATCAGACTTGAGTATCTTATTGGTCCTATTTTGGTCATACAAAGGGTCTGTTCTAATGGACCAGAGTGTAGATAGGTTTCCTGATTCAGTGAAAACAGCTTTTTGGAACCTTGGTGGGCAGTAAGTCAACTACCTGATGGCATGTTGGTAGACTCTACTGGGTTATTGGAGAGTCATCTCTAGAGAAATGTCTCTGCCAAACAAATATTTCATAATTATCCCTTTCAAAGGTGAGGGATGTGGGATATCCATACTTTCAAACCCACCAGCAATTTTTTTCAGGAAAAATCCCCCTCAAGGTATATGCTACCTACTTGTTCATGGGTTTAAAGAGTTTTAGCAATATGAAGAGTTTTCCAACCATTACACATTTTCTGGCTTTAAGAACACAACATCCATGGAAATACAGAGGGGCTCTGAAGGTATGTGGGCAAGATACCCAATGAAGTGTGATAAGGTCCTCCTTCATCTGTGTTGAAGGGATACTGATATTAATGCAGCAGTCATATCTAAACCACATCTAATGCTAATGAAAGTAGGATGCTACTCAGATGAACTAAAACTAAGTTTCTGTTGCCAAGAGCAGGGAGGGAATGCTTCTTTGGCATACAAAACCAAGAGAGCCAGCTGTTCTGTTACCTGAAACTTGAAGTTCATTTTCTCAATGCAAGTCAGTTGATAGAGAGGAAATTAAGAAATGGAACCCCTGGTTTGATACTGATAGGTATAAGAATCCTATGCTCAGCACTTAAGCTGGGATCTTTGAAGTGTCTTCCTTGCCTTCAAGTGCCAAGAAGATGGGAGTGGCACTCTATACAACTGACTCTAAGTCAGGACATAATTGAACTGCTACCATCCAAGGGACTAGAAAGTGTCTTTCAAGATTCATCAACCGTAACTGGTACTTGATGAGATAAAATCATTAAAGGGGAATTATAAAAGGACATGACTCTGTCTTTAAATGTCTATGGAAAGAAGCCTGCCAGACAAAAGAAAGGGTATACCAAATGTTTGCTTTTGTTGTTACTTGGTGATGAGTATATTTGATGATTGACAGTTGATTCTTTAAAAAAAAAGCATGTTGCCAGTATCACTTCCATACAAGGGTCATTATATTAACAGCAGAAAGACATTTTCAAGCTAGCAGGCATTAATGAAGTCGGGGGTAATTTCTCCTGCGGTGAACAAAGTCATGCCAAACCTGCTAGCTGTTTGGATTTCTGGCTGCCTAATAGATCTTTCCTTTGTGCAGCCTGTGAATGTTGGCACATGTACTTCTTACATCAGGCTGGCTCCAAAGGGGCTCACTAAAATTGACCCCAACGTCTACACATTCTGCTTTCACATACATACAACTAAGTGTATGTTTATTTCATTGCTGTGTTTCTGTATATGCACATTTTTGTTGTTTTTCTTAATTTTTTAACAAAAAAATTCCCCTTAAAATTGGGATATTTCATATGGGGCATTTCCTGGAATCTGCTGGGAACATAATGATGATGCTCTCTTAGTAATGAACTACATTTTACTCCTCAGGCTTTGCCAGCTCATATATTAACTCAAAGTCTTCATTAAATTCAACAGGATACTTCACCTTCTGATGTTTTTCCAGAGTATCTGATTCTTCTTAATATAATATAGAGCTTACTGTATTACTCCTCCTCCTTTTTCTCAGAAAGAAAATGGGTTGACTCCATTCAAAATATTATCATTTCAATATCTACAACTGACCTGGGACTGGTATGAAGCCAGAAGTCAACTGGTCACAAGCTATTCACTGGGGAAAACAGTATTCTGGGCAACATGTTTTCTTCTCCTGGAGTGGAGGGGTTAGGGACCATACATTGTTCACATCCATTGATATAGGCTTCTGGCATACAACGGAAGCATGGAGACATGGCTGATCCCAATGAACTGTACCTGTAGGCTTCTTCTCATAGGTACTGTTCTCTCTAATGAAAATCTCGACATCTGCAGAAATTTTCAGGTTTTTGTTCTTTATTCTGCTTAAAGTATGATGGTCCACCTTGCACAGTGACAAATCACCATGCTCACATTTGACATTTTTAATTTTCAAGTCATTGGCAAAGGTCAGTAAATGCTAAGGTTACCACAAGACTAGAAACCCAAACCTATGTGCCTACTCAAAAGACAGAATTCTTAAAATAGAGAGCATATTCTTCAACCAGAAGCCTATTTCTCTGTTAAACAATATTTTCTTGGACATTGGATAGATTCAAGTTCGATAGTATATGTCCCAAGAGAGGCCAACAGGAAAATGTTGAATCCAAAGCAGTGCCTTTAGCAGCCAGCTCTAGGCAAAAAAAAAAAGGAAAAGAAAAAGTCCATCCCTTAAGCCATTCCAAACTTGGCAAGAGAAGATTATGGAAAAGGGAATGAAAATGTTTGGGTGTTTTTCTTCTTTTTTATGCGTTCTGTCTTGTTGGCATCTTTTTGCCAGGAGATATTAGAAAGCCAACAATGTGCAATGCAGAATGTTAAAAATAAGCTCTGTGTTGAAGCAATCCATAATACTTGCCATGAAAATGAGGTTTACCTAGTGTGCCAGTTCTGAGAAAATCTGAAACCAAGGTGCTCCAATGCCTCTGTTACATATAAGAGCATGAGAAAGTGGCAAGGGAGAAGGGAGTCCTGTGCTACTACCATGGTAGAAAAGTAAGTGGACAGAATTGGCAAGAAGAATGAGAGCCTGAATTATAGATTAAGTTCTAATACTCAACATGGTAGAGACTGGATGGTGAGAGGAGAAAAGCATTGAGACCTATGAATAAAACCACTTGTCTGAGCCGGGTGGTGGTGGCACACGCCTTTAACCCCAGCACTCGGGAGGCAGAGGCAGGCGGATCTCTGTGAGTTCGAGGCCGGGCTGGACTGATAGCCTCCAAAACAATACAGAGAAACCCTGTCTCGTAAAAAACAAAACAAAAAAGAAAAAAGAAAAAGAAAAACACTTGTCTGTGAAGAAATCAATTATGCAAGGTCTAGGGGATCTGGGTTTCAGCAGATAATTTTCTTCATAGTATATCCTGTCCTATAGTCATGAGTCTCCAGCTTTTGATCAATGAAAGATGAGTCTTCTCTCTTTTGCAATACCTTCCTCTTTTGTTGAAGCATTGAGGGTTCTAACAATGGGATGGTATACAGGATTATATACCACTGTCTACATCCATGCTTCTTAACTAGTGTAGTGGAACATGATCTACTCAATGTGTTACTGGCAACATACCTTTAGGGCCCATAAACTTTGTAGCATTAGAAATAAAAAAGAAATAAATATAAATACCAAAATATATTAAAAAATAACCTCCTGAATTGTATGGGTTGATTGCCTCTGATTCAGCATCTTCATGAATCTGATGGGCAGAGACAGTGTTGCTCTCTTATCTCATTTGTCATTTGAACTGCTCTAAGATGAGGAGCTAATAAACACACAGTATTATTAATGTATAATATATATACATGTGTGTACATATATACTTGTATATACATGTGTATGTATGTATTTGCATGTGTGTTTATGTACTGGAAACGGAACAATCCAAGGTCAATATGTCAGAATGTGTGAGTTTTCTACAGTACCCTCCTCATTACACACCTTCTGAGTTTACTGGGTTCTCTTATGAGAGAAGGAAAATTCTAGCTCATTGAGGCCTTTTCACAAAGCACTGAAGTCATTGTAGAATCTTCCATTTCCATGATTTAATAATCTCCCAATGTTCCTGTGTCCCAACACTGCACAGTACACACTGATTATTAAGTTTGAGCATATAAGCACTATTGGGTGAGCCTGAACAGTGTATGTGTGTGTGTTTATAATGCTTGATGATAAGAAACAGAAAAACAAGGACGGAAACCTACAGACATCAAGAGCTAATAGATTATTATCTCTGACAATGAATAACTAGAGTATAGATTGCGGAGAATTTCAGATAGTGAGAATCCCAACAGAGTGCCAGCTGAAAACCCAGTCGTATGCTATAAAGGGCTAACTGAGGTAAGAAAACCTTGTGACACATGCCCACCTGAGCCTCACTCCCCAGTCTGTAATGTGCTGGGATCTTCAGCTGCGGTAGTGGTGGCAGCAGTTGGGTCTATGCCTGCATGCTCCTTGTCAGCTTGTCCCTTCCTTCCTCCCTTTATCCCCTCTTTCTTTCTTTTTTCTTTCAACAAGCAGGGGGCTTACTATGATGTCCAACTGGCTTCAAATATGTGAACACTAGAGAGATCCTCATGCTCTTGTTTGCTGAAAACCTGAGCTACATATTCTTTGTTCATAAAATGTTCTTCTTGAATTTTTTGGTGGTAACTGACAGCTCTCTAATTCGAAATATGACCCACTCAACAATAGGGAAATAATGCCTGGTACTGGAATCCTAACTACTTACCCAGGACTAGTGAAGTCATGGATCTAGAAGGAGAACCCACAAACACCATTTTACTAAACTAGAATATCCCTAACTGCATTATAAATATTTGTCCTTATGTCCACTGACAGGTGTAGTCTTTAACCCTCATCAAGTTTTCAAGAGATGGAAACTATCACAGAAAACCACAGCCAATAAAGATGCAGGATTGTAGAGACTTGTCTTGGTGGATGGATGGATATCTATCAGCTCCCATATTCAAGACCTAGGAGCATTCAGAAGAGGGGGCAGAAAGATTGTGAAAGACAGAAGATCATGGACTTTGCTGTGATACTATGTCTTTTGGAAATGTCAGAGAAGCTATAACCATGAAGTCTCATCAAAATTACTACCTAAACAAGAGCTGAACATGGGCAAAAATAGACATTCTACTATAGCAGGGAAGTTCCACAAAACCTCAGTCCTACACAAAGTACTGCAGGCAATTAAGGAATTCTGAGAGTGGCAGGGAGAAGTAGTTATCTTTGGGGAAAGGCCCGGAATTCATTTTTTAACTGATACCACATAGTTAACGCAGGAAATATATGTATGCACATATATATATGTACATGTATATGTGTATGTAACAATTTATAGACTGATAAAAAAGCCAGGTGTTGGTGGCACAAGCCTTTAATCCCAGCTTTTGGGAGGCAGAGGCAGGCGGATCTCTGTGAGTTCCAGGCCAGCCTGTTCTACCGAGCGAGTTCCAGGACAGCCTCCAAAGCAATACAGAAAAACCCTGTCTTAAAAAAAAACAATTTATAGACTGAGAAGGCTTTTTATGGATTTAGGAACATATATGTATATGCACCCACATATGCATATATAAAACAATAATTAAATAAAAGTGCATGAATTACAAAGGGGAGGGAGGAACATATGGGGGTAAAATGTAGGAAATTGCAGAGAAAGACTGTATTCATATTATAATCTCAAAAATGGGAGAAATAATTTTATAAATGCCATGCTTGTCAGGGCAGGGAACCCTTGAGAAGAAAACATAGGACTTCAATGTACCTGCACTTTCATCCTTCTTCAGTTTGAACAAGAATCACCCTGCAGCTTTTAATCTTGCTAGAGATGGCTTTCAAAGTAAACATCCACAGTACCAACCTAGGACAAAGGACATGAGATGGGAAGAACAGCATAAAGATATCCTGAGTTCTGAAATTGGTGATGGAGACACCCCATTATTGCACACCTAGCTGATAGGACTGTAAAAGTATATAGACACTGTAGAAAGGAGTTTGGCAATTGCATCTCAGGGCATATACCCCACTCCCCCAAAATTGATAATCAGATGCTGGTAGAAACATGTATGCATTCATATTCACAGACTCCCTAGCCACAATAGCTAATGGGTGAATAGGGTCCAGACAGCCATCAATGAATAAACAAACAATTCAAAGTATGTGCATATAATAGAATATTATTCAGCTTTTAAAAAGGAGTGACATACTGATATATTTGAAAACAATATGCTAAGGAAAACAAATCATACACCAAATGCTGTAGGTTCATCTAAAAAAAAAAGGGTAAACCTATACTACCAAATACCAAACTAGTAGCTTCCATAGTTTGTGGAAATTAAGTATCAAGTACATGATTTTGTTTTCAATGCAGAATACCTGGGATCTAGGTATAAAGTTAATAGGTAAGTATTAGCAAGCACGTACATTCTAAATTTCTGTTTGATCTTATTTTTTGTGTATTTTACTTCAATAAACAGAGGTCTAGAAAGAGAAGCTTGTGTTGAGTGAAGAGGGGGTATACAGACAGTTGTAAACTAACTGATGCCTTTGCATGGGGTGTTAGTCTCATTCGTGGCTGCTAATTCTGGGATCAATTGGAGCTTAGTTGTTTAATAGGAGCCAGAAGCAAAAGGAATGCAAGGAAAGTACGGCAAAGAAGAACAGGGCAACAAAGGCAGACTCAGGTACTTCTGTGGGTGCAGAACAGCGGCTAGGAGTAGGGGTGGTTGTCACAGCAGATGAGACTCCCTCACAACCTTCCTGGATGAACGGGTATAAAATGCAGACAGGTATTTATCAGTGGTTCTAGTGAATAACAGAGACAGCTGTATAAGGAACCACCAAAGGGCAAGATCTCCCATGAGTTTCATGTGTGTTCCTAGTGGATCATGTATGTGTGGCTGTTTTGTCACCTGTGATGTGATTTTTCCAAAACACTCATCATCCTGAAGGTGTCTATGAAAATACATTCATCAAATAGCCAATCCTCATGTCTCAGTCAATCCTCGTGTTAAGTCATGTGTTATGAAAACCCACAAGGTAGGAAAAACCCACAAGTTGTGGATGGGGGCTAGGGCACAAATATGATTCAAAGGACAAGGTACCTCCTTTTCAGTGAAAGAATAAAAAAGAGGCAGTGGGCATGGAGCCACTGAAATAGCACTCATGTCCATGTGGCCATGATGCAGGGGGGTGGGGGTGGTATTTAAATGCAGCACAGTGCATAGCTTATAAGGCTTCTGAAGGAAATGAGAATGATAAGAATTGGAAGAAATATGAACATCCTGGGCTCAGCAAGAGGAACACTAGATTGGCCTCAGTTGTTCCCTGCTCATCCCAATTGTGGACAGGAAGAAGATCTACAAAGGAGAAACAAATTCTCCCATGAGAGGTGGAGTGGTTCCCATGATTACCATTCTACACTAACATCAGCACCTCTCCTCAACGTTGCTGTCTTCTACTTGTTAGGCGAACGTGATAACCACGACACTACGGAAACCCAGGCTGTCTTCTACTTGTACAGCACTGCAGAGCTTCTGTGCCATTGAGTCCAGGCTTTAGCAGGAATCACCTTACATAGCAGTAGCTGGTGTCGGATTGTCAGGTTCAGTCAATCTGTGAGAAATGTATACTCCATTATGAAATAAATAAATATTCTCTTTTGTCAATTGACTTCTCTTGACCCTGACCCTGGTTAACTGTGTGTGTGCACATGTATCCATATGCATCTGTAGCCATAAAGTACTCTGTGCAAAGTGTCATTCCAAACCATTGCTGGGCATTTATATACATGTAATGAAATCAGAAGAGTCATCATACAGATATTTGAAAATCAAGGATGACTGGCTGAACATTTTCCTTCATGCCTATTTTTTTATTACCACATGCTCAGAAGCCGCAGTAATTTAGCCTCCACCTAAGACTAAGAGCTAGGACTGAAAATGCCATGTGAACATTGACTCACTTCACCCTCTTTGAAGTAGTCATACAGAGCAGATGAATAACACACACTTTGAAAGGGCTGTAATTAGTGTTATTGTAGAACACAGCAATAGATGACTTAACTGTCTACTGTGCAAATACACAAGGATGCAGTTCCTAAAGCCTGATATTTGCTTAAATTCAATAGTTGCTTGATGTTATAGGTGGGGACCGAAAGGAGGACTACTGACATGATTTTGCCAATATGAAGGAGGAAACATAAAAGTACCTTTTGAGTTATTTATCAGTTAACTAAGGAACATTTAGAAAAACTCTAAGTAGTTACTCTATTGTGTTTCGTAGACTTACTCTAAAAGGTCCCATTGTTTCTCTAACATCTTTTTTTTGGTTTCTCAAGACAGGGTTTCTTGTAGCTTTGAAGACTTTCCTAGAACTAGCTCTTGTAGACCAGGCTGATCTAGAAGTCACAGAGATCTGTCTGCTTCTGCCTACGGATTGCTAGGATAAAGGTATGTGCCACCACCGCTCGGCTGTTTCTCTAATATATTATGACCGATTTTGGTATGCCTGTAACAGTTATTGAAATAAAGTCATCAGGATGCCAGGCTGGTTTCTGGTTATCCATTACCTAACACATCTTGACTAGAAAACATTCCTGAATAATCAGAAACCAAGTGGAGTGATACGACATTTTGAACCTATAGTATGTTTAAAAAGGTAAGTCTGTTTCCTGTACATAAATATGTAAACAATGGCACCAAAAGTCACAGGAGGTTTGACAGAAAATGATGGTAAATGACAGAATACAGCAAAAGCCACAGAACAAGACTTCTTGAGCAGTCCTTTCCTCTCCTCTCCCCTCCCCTCCCCTCCCTTCCCCTCCCCTCCCCTCCCCTCCCCTCTCCTCTGCTCTCCTCTCCTTTCCTTTCATCAGACATGGAGCCTTATTTACAAGTCAGAATTTGCTATGTCTGCCTCAAATTTGTCATTTCTTATGGTACAGAAATCTTAAAGAGGCAAAACTGATAGCATCACTTTGAAAGATAATATTTCAGTACTACTGGAAAATAAAATCTAGTAATCATTTACAAATATTGATTTGTTTTTATATTGAGTGAACAAAGACTATTCTCTCTCTCTCTCTCTCTCTCTCTCTCTCTCTCTCATGCACACACTCACTCTACGGTTAATGAGTTACATAGTTTTTTGAGTCTCCATGAGCCTTGTTCTAGCATGTTATATACAATGGATACTCACATCACTTTCTGTAGAATTTTACAATGTGACCAATGATGTTCTGTTGAGTTGATTGTACCAAGGCTCCAACGACTATCTCTGAGTTTTGTAATTTCCCTAGAGGACTTATATAATTCAGCATATAATTTAATTCAGAGCTATGATTTATCATCATACAATCATCTACCAAAACCCAGCAAACTGAAAATATACATGGGACAATGCCCCCAAACAAATCAGAAGCTAATACTTTCCTAGTATAGTTGTACAGGTTGTACCCAATCCCTTCAACACTGGATTCTGGTATGTGTAATAGTGAACATATTTAAAATCCTCCTGGATTGTTCACAGCCCATGAAACATAGCTGTTATTTGTAGTCATTTGTAACTCTTTCTCCTGTAATTTGGTATACTCTGATCAATCTTTTCCTTTCTTTGCTGCAATCACAGGCTTGTTCTAGTCATGTTTCCCTGCACACTAATTTACTGAGGAAAAAAGAAAAAGACAAATCCTGATTTGAAATGTTTACTAACTTTCATGATATAAATTCTTTTGCCATGGGCACTTTCAACTTACCACTCTGATGACACTCAATATGAAGTTACTAAAACCAACCCTTGGCCCACCATAAATCAGCATAATTTGTCTTGGATACATCAATTAATTAATGGTATTGTTGCTGAGAGTCGGTATCTTGAATCCCTGAAAGGGATGCACATGTGTAGTGTGAGTCTAGTGATGCAGAAGTAAAAACAGATAGCAAGTTATATGTCTTGCTTATATTTCTGTAGAATACTTAGTGACTATCTTTGCCCCGAGCAAGATGTGTAAGAGCTATTCCTTTTCCAAGATCCCATAAATAGTAAAATTTTAGAGCCACAGGAGGCCTTTAATCACAGCTAACCTTTCATAAACAAATATGCTTAGAACCAGAGAATATAAGTGACTTACCAAGACTCCTGTTAGTTATGGGCAAGCCAAAAGAAGCAAGAACTCAGCTTCTGGGTGAGCTGGGGCCTCATTGTCAATAATTAGAGAATAAACCTCCACATAAAATAAAATCACTTAGAAATTCCATGCTCAAATTTTTGAGAATTTAATGTAATTTATCAATCCCACTAGAGCTAAAAGCAGAGGCAATGAGGGAAGCAGTTGTAAAGGCAATGAGGGAAAACTGTAAAGGCAGGAAGTGGGGGAGGTGAACTGAGGGCAGAAATTAATACATTTTCAATAGCTTGTCTTGTAACTTCTGGCTATATTTTTATGAAATAAAAACATTCTTATCTTTTAAAGATTTTTCATAATATTAAAAGACATAAAAATTGAGGAATATAGGGCCAAAGAGACAGCTGCTCAGAGGGTATGAATTCTTGTTGCCATTTCAAGAACCCAAGTTCATCTCCTAATACAGCTTCCATGTTGTCTGTTCACCACTGCCCATAATTCCAGCTGCAGGTGTTCCAATGCTCTCTTATGACTTCTATAGGTACCTGCATGTAAGTGAAAGAATGTCACATAGACCCACGTACGTAGACACAAATAAATAAAAATAAAATAAACCTTTGGAAAAAAGGAGGAATCTATGCATGAATTAAATTTATGCTTGACTTAGGCAAATAATGACCAAGGTAATGTTTTTGTCTTTTCATGACTTTTCTACATAAGTATGTAGTATATTTGCAAATTTTAAAGTTTTATCACTATTACCACTATTTTTTCAATGACTAGAGAAATAGGGGCACGTATTTTCATTTAAAAGTCAGTCAGCTGCCAATATAAATGAAAAAAATCTCAGCATAATTAAGAATTTTGTATAAAAAAGATATGTTAGACAAATTCAGCACAATTTAGAGGGTTTGGGATTGAAACCCAGGCAGGAGGTGATGTGAATGTCACCATGAAGATGTGTATGAGTCATTGTTTCTCTGATATGGCACCAAGCAGAAACGAGCACAAGTCCCAATATACCCATTTTCAGCATGTTCTTTCTGTCATCTAAATAATGACAATTGTAATGTATAATTGCACAATTGATTGCACCTTCCTCTAACCATCTACATTGTAAGTTCTTTTAAGACCAGTAACACTGTATATATCTTGCTCACAGATATAATATATGGGAAGGAAAGAAAGCAGAGTTAAGTCTTCTCATGATGACTTCAGTTTACACTGTATGACTGGCATTACTGAAAGTCTCTACTTTCAAAGAACAATGTGTATAGAGAATTTATGACTCAAGGACAGCATCCCTTGTAGGTCAGAATAATTGGAAACCAATATACAGGAGAATGTACAGACAGAAGATGAGGGATTTATTACAAAAGAGCATCTTTTAATCCTATCATGTAATTATTCATTCATTTATGCATTTTAAAAAGACAGTGATATCAATATCTGTGAGTAGTGCATGTGATGTTCAACCAACCAAGCATACAAAGTATTTGGAGAAAGGCAGGTTCAGTACTGAGCCTGTGAAAGAATTTTGTTTGCCACCAGATATTTAAAGGTACAACCATCATTTATATTTATAAATAACCCATTGATTAAGGTATACAGGAGCATTTTGACTTATGGAAATTCTACATGATTTTATATCAGTTTAGTCACCTGCTGATATGGGTACCCACAGGGTTATGGGTACTGATTCTCCCACATGTGCTGAGGGATGACTGCACATGTTAAGCTTGTGCATATCTTTTTTTCCTCAATATATGTCTTTATTTAAATTAGAAACATGAATGCTTCACATGTCAATCCCAGCTCCCTCTCCCACCCCTCCTCCCTTGTCCCTCCACCAGCCTCACCCAGCATCCCACCCAGCCCCCTCACCCCATGCCTTCCTTGGGGGCATCTCCAAAGTCTATCATTTCATCCAGGGCAGGACGTAGGCCCTTCCCCATGTGTCCAGGCTGAGAGAGCATCCCTCTATTTGGAATGGGCTCCCAAAGATCATTCATAAACCATGGTGAACACTGATATACTACCCAAGGCCCCAGGGAATTCTGTGGCCTCCTCACTGACACTATATTTATGGAGTCTGGATCAGTCCCCTGTTGGTCTCTCAGACATCAGTCTGGGATTCAAGAGCTCCCCCTTATCCAGTCAGCTGTTTTTGTGGGTTTCACTATCATGGTCTTGACCCCTTTGCTCATCACTCCCCCATCTCTGTCACTAGGTTCCAGGAGTTCAGTTCAGTGTTTAGCTGTGGGTATCTGTCACTGCTTCCATCAGTCACTGGATGAAGGTTCTAGGATGGTATATAAGGTTGTCATCAACCTTATCATCAAGGGGAGGCTATTAATGTAGTCTCTCCACTATTGCTTAATTTGCTAGTTGGTGTAATCCTTGTAGATCTCTGGAGATCCCCCTAGTGTCAGCTCACTCCTCAAGCCTATAATGACCCAATCTATTATGGTATCTCTCATCCTGCTCTCCTTTATTCTTACCTTGACTCCAACTTCCTGCTCCCCCATGCCTTCTTCTCCCCTTCTCTTATCCCCCTCTCTTTTTCTTGGTTCTCCTCCCCTCCCCCCCTGCGATGTTCCCAATGTGCTCAGGAGATCTTGCCTCTTTCCACTTCTCTGGGGTATCATGCATCTCTCTTGGGAACCTCCCTGCTTCCCAGACTCACTGGCACTGGGATTGTAGGCTGACACTCCCCTGATCCATATCTAAAATCCATATATGAGTGAGTACATACCATGTTTTTCTTTTTGTGTCTTGGTTAGCTCACTCAGGATGGTTTCCTCTAATGCCTTCCATTTGCCTGCAAATTTCAAGATTCCATTGTTTTTTTTTTCACTGAGTAGTACTCCACTGTGTAAATGTACCACATTTTCTCTATCCACTCCTCAGTTGTAGGGCATCTAGGTTGCTTCTAGGATTTACCAATTACATATGATGCTGCTATGAACATAGTGGAACAGACATCCTTGTTTGTGAATGGGCATCTTTTTGATATATCCCTAAGAGTGGAATTTTTGGGTCTTGTGGTTAGACTGAATCCCATTTTCCTGAGGAATCTCCATACTGATTTTCATAGTGGGTGTACAAGTTGGCACTCCCACCAGCAGTGGAGGTGTGTTCCCCTTTCTCCACATTCTCTCCAGCACAAACTGTCATTGGTGTGTCTTTTAAGGATTCTTGATGCCTCAGAGCTATTTATTGAAAATTCAAGAGGATTTAAGAGTCCTCCAAACTCTGACTACTACCCAAGGCCCCATAGATTACCTAGGCCTCCTAACTGACATTCAGGGGGTCTGGGTCAGTCCCATGCTTTCCAAACAGCCATCAATCTGGAGTCCAAGAGCTCCCACTTGTTCAGGTCAACTGTTTCTGTGGGTTAAACCAGCCCACTCTTAACTCCTTTGCCCATCAGTTCTCTCTTTCCGACACTGGATTCTAGTTCAGTTCAGTGTTAGTCTGTTGGTATCTGCCTCTGCTTCCATTAGTCACTGGATGAAGTTTCTGTTTCCCATACTCCCTAGCAGTGGGATTGTATGCTGGCACTCCCCTGATTCATGTCTAAAATCCATAAATGAGTGAGTACATACCATGTTTCTCTTTTTGTGACTGGGTTACCTCACTCAGTATGGTTTTTCTAGTACCATCCATTTGCCTGCAAATTTCAAGATTCCTTTGTTGTTGTTTTTTCCCGCTGAATAGTACTCCATTGTGTAAATGTACCACATTTTCTCTATCCACTCTTTAGTTGAGGGACATTTAGGTTACTTCCAGGTTCTGGCTATTACAAATAATGCTGCTATGAATGGAGTGGAACAGACATCCTTGTTGTATGAATGTGCATCCTTTGGGTTTATGCCTAAGAATGGAATTGCTGGGTCTTGTGGTAGACTGATTCCCATTTGCCTGAGGAATCTGCATACTGATTTCCAAAGTGGCTGTACAAGTCAGCACTCACACCACAGTGGAGGAGGGTTCCCCTTTCTCCACATCCTCTCCAGCATAAACTGTCATTGTTTTTTTATGATTTTAGCCATTCTGACAGGAGTGAGATGGTATCTCAGAATTATTTTGATTTGCATTTCCCAGATGGCTAGGGATGTTGAGCACTTTCTCAAGTGCCTCTCAGCCATTTTAGTCTCCTCTATTGAAAATACTCTATTTAGTTCTGCACCCCATTTTTGATTGGATCCTTTGGTATTTTGGAGACTTGCTTCTTGAGTTCTTTGTAAATTTTGGAGATCAGATGTAGGGTTAGTGAATATCTTTTCCCAATCTGTTGATTGTGTCCTTTGCCTTACAGAAGCTTCTCAGTTTCAGGTCCCATTTATTATTTGTCTATCTCAGTGTTTGTGATACTGATGTTATGTTCAGGAAGTGGTCTCCTGTACCAATTCTTTCAATGGTACTTCCCACGTTCTCTTCTAACAGGTTCAGTGTAGCTGTCTTTATGTTGAGGTCTTTGATCCATTTAGACTTAAGTTTTGTGCATGGCGATAGACATGGATCTATCTTCACTCTTCTACATGGCAATATCCAGTTATGTCAGCACCATTTGTTAAAGGTGCTATTTTTTCCATTGTATTATTTTAGCTTCTTTGTCGAAAATCAGGTGTTCATAGCTTTGTGGATTAATCTCAAGATTTTCAATTTGATTCCATTGGTCTACCTGCCTATTTTTGTGCCAGTACCAAGCTGTTTTCAGGACTATAGATAGTATGTGCATAACTTTATATAACTCATCTTTGTTCTAACTAAACAGCAGTGGTAGAAACAAAATCCTTTTACTTCCCAAGCTTGAATTATCCCTTATAGTTTAAAAGATCAAAATCAATCCTGGATCCACTAGATGAAATTGTGTTATTCACTCTGGTAAAGATCGAGGCTGTTCTTAACTGCTTTGGCGAAATGAATCTGAGTCCAGTATTTTCCAGTCCTCTGGAAAGCTGCTGCATGGTGAATGAATGATCTGCGTGAAAACAGAAAGCCACCATGAGACCTATTTTGTTTACTTCTGCCCCCTGCCATCTGGTCCAAATTCCAATTCTTAACTCATATGAGTGTTGGCCATATTTTATCTCCATGTAGGGGAGAGGTGGGCTTCCAACAGAGATGAGGTTCTAAGGATGTCTCGAGACCTGCTTACTTTCTTTCCTTTTACTTGTCTGAACTAAAGTTCCTGAGTAGTTTGGACCTAAGAATAACCTTTTCCAAAGGGACTATTTTATAGAAACATAAAGGTTGGATCATTAGAATGGCACAAATTTGTAGACACTAAATTAAAGGAGAAGCCGTTAAGCAGCCAAGCCTGCTGTATTTTCACAGGACAAACTGTAGGAGAAGCAATACTTATGGTCTATGGTCCTCTTTGCCCTGGACTACAAATTTTCTGTGAGTGCAGGTTATAGGGGATAGATTCTGCTTCAGTGTAGGATGCTAAATAGTGGGGTTGCCTAAATGAGCGATTTATCTGACATGAAAAATAATCTGTTCAGATGTATATAAACTGTCTATTCAATTTATATGAAATCATAAGATGAATTTTTATATTAAATGAGTTAGACTACTTGAATGGCAATGAAAGGTCCTAGGCAAACTTCCAGACTCAATATTTTATAGTTTGTTCTCTGAGAAGCAACATATATTTTTCTAAAGTGGCCTGTTTAGAATCTCAGCATCATAACATAACAAGATCCCATAACTGAGAATGTTGTTTTCATAGGTGGCTCTTGAATGAAAACTCTTACTATCCACTTGATCTTTGACCAGTTAAGCAAAGGTTGACTTGAAGTTTCCATTAACCACCCATGTAGGGAAATAGAGGCACAGTCCCTTCTATGAACACCTTAAGGCCACATGGTTTGAAATTCAGTTTTCTAGATAGAGTAAGAGCAAAAATGAGCTTGTACACACCATGTAATCCTGACAAGACAGCCTAGAAAGTTTATGCTGATCAATTACTGATTCCTTTCTAAGCCATTTAAATATTTCCATGAATTCAAGGGAATAAAGTTTATAAATGGACTTAAATTTTTATGTCCGACTTTGCCTTGAATTGATTTTTTCCCCAAACAGGTCTTATGTATGGAGGGGCATGGCAGAGTCAGTCCTCAGGAAGTACTTTTTGAGTTTTACATTCAAACTCCAAGGTGCCACAGGAGGTTCTCTGTTGCTGAGTTTCACCACACTTCACGTCACCAGTATGGCTTTTACATAAATCTTCAGGTTTATGCCCGTTGAATGGAGCCTTGGCTTAATTCACAATATTATCAGTAACTTTTTATTATAAGGAAGGTTTTAAATAGTATCTGCCCTTTAAGTTTGCATGCAGGATGGATAATACAAATTTTATTTAAAGGTCATTCTTGTCATACCCATTCTGTAGCTGATAACTCACTTGATAAAACTCCCCTCCAGTCTATATTGGAGGCCAATTCACAGGTAATAGCTATTGCAGGGGTACAAATTTGACCATCTCAATTCAGATTCGGGAATGTCTGCCTCCCTCCCTCACTCCCTCCTTCCTTCTCTCCCACTCTCCCTCCCTCCCTTCTTTCCTTCCTCCCTTCCTTTTTTCTTCCCTTTCTTCTTAGTGTATGGGGTAGAGGATTCACATCTGCTATAGTGAGAAGAGTATGTTAAAGATCAGAGAACAATTTTCAGGAGTCTTTATCTTCATCTGCCTTGTTGAGTCAAGGTCTCTCTCTGGGGTGTGTACTCTAAACCAGCTAACCTACTGAGTTCGAGTTGAACTTCCTGTCTCTGCCTCTGATCTCACCATACGAATTCTAGGATCACAAATGTGTTCTTCTGCTTGTTGGTTTGTTTTTCATGTGGGTTCTAAAGATAGATTCTTTTAGAAGAAAAAAAACTCTCATTCAGTTTATGTGTTATCTATAGTTATCATAAGGAATAGACTGAATTCCGGTTCCATACTCCATAAGGGTCACTGCTGGCTTTTGGTATTCTTAAATTCTATGGACAGGACATGGATCTGAAGTTACAAAGGTTGGGAGACTAAGGTAGTCTTCACAGGTGTTTCTTCTTCACCTTCCAGTCACTGGGATAGAAGCATCCTCTCAGTCTTGAGCTTGGGACCCTTCGCCTTTGAGCTTGTACCTTTCAGTGTGAGTGTTTTATGGAATACATGAGCACTCCTGTGACTTTCTGACCTCATTTTAAAGCTAAAACTTTTCCATGTACCAAAAGAGCTCTGCTCGTTCTAAAGGGAGGCTGACGCAGACAGCCACGCCACCTCAGAAGGGACATAGAAACAGCTGTGTTTACTTGAGCTTTGCTCTGCCAGGTCTCAGAACCACAGCAGGAAGAACTTAAGACAGAGCCAACAACACTCACACGGCCATGTCACCCCTGCTCCAGGGAACCTCATTCCATTTGTTTCTCGTGATGAAGAGAAAAAACATACTTCAAAAACAAATTTACATGTGGCAAGCACAAGAACTAATGAAGAAAGGACTTGGGATATGTATTGATCATTTTCTCACAATGGCACTGCAAGTTATCTTCTGTTAATAAGTAAGAAGTCCTGGAAAGCTTTAGTGGTAGTTTTATCAAGCCATGTGACAATATATAGAGAAATTACTGATTGTATACATAGCTGAGTTTGGCATCATACTATGTGTGACATACATAGATTTGATCTGAAAGATACTGACAAAATCCTCCAAACTAGGTATTTCATAACTGCCTTTTGTGTCAGTTGACTTCCTTCAGAAGATAAACGCAACTGAGTTTCTGGGGCTTGTGAAAGTGAAATAAAATGTTCAAACTTCACATCTTATAAAGCACTAGTGGTGTGTAAATAGTAATTAATTTCAGGAGTGAGAGTGTTTACTTGAATGATGCAGTGCAGGCAGGGGACTATTAGACTGACAGAGAAGGCATGGATATTCATTTCTCAAAAAGAATTAGCAACTGTGTACAATAGGGACTACTTATCAGACACTGAGAAGTAGGAGGCAATGGAAAATGTGCAGTAGAGCAGGGACCTACAGTTACCAATGGGCAGCAATCAGAGCTAGCTTTGGATCTCAGGTAAACTTTCTGTAATAAAAGGAAAGTCTGCAGATGGCCACACTGTCAAGGCTTCAATGCTGAGCAGGGGGACCCTACTTTAGCACAAAGGTCCTTGAGCATAGCTTGCTTTATAATCACAGAAATTCTACCTCCCATGCATTTTAGGTATGTGTGGCTGATTTCAGGATGGAGTCCTATAAACTAAGTATATCAAATAGAAATAAAACTTAGCCATTGAATACAAAATTACATTTTGCAACAAAGATTTCAACTAAGGAATACATGTATTTCATATTTACAAACATGTCCCTAAACATGGGAATTGCATTAATGCACTATTTTTAGGAAAAAAATATTTATTACCAGTATCATATGTCAAGGATTTGCTTATAGACTACTTCAGAAAATAGTATATATTACACAGAAGAAACTAAAATGTGCTCATCCCTCGTGTTTTTCACTGAGAGGAAGAAATCCCTGAGGGTACTAATGACACACTGAGAGGCTTCCTGAACTGGGCCCCTCTGAGCTATGGACCCTCCAGTGTGTGCAGCTGGCCTTAAAGGTATCTGTCCCATCATAAAGTCTCTTTTCTATTATTGTGGGTAGCAGAAAGAAAGAAAAGAAAAACAGAGGGAGAGATAGAAAAAGAAGAGTAAGGGGCAGCGTGGGGAGGACCACCAGGGGATTTATGTGAACATGGCATCTGAGTGCTATGCTAGGCCCAGCTCTCATAGGGCCTGCTGTGTACACAACTCATACCCAACTTCAGCGACGTCCTCTCTGTGGCTCAGAGTCGCCCACTAAGGACCGGACTCACCACACACAAACTGGGAAACTCTACGGACTAAGTGTGTTTCTGCCTGAAAAATGGCTCTTACCACTGGATGGTACATAATGCTCAGAAGTCAGAATTAGCAGGATTGGCATGTGAACTAACTTGTCTCCTGAGACTCGATACAGTTCCTCAGCTACTCCAATACAGCTTTTGTACAAAATAGGGTTTGATGTGTTGTTTGTTTGTTTTAGGAAAATTAAAGCATAATCAATAAAGTTTCATTACAATAACTTTCTGAGGGGAGAGGTATGTATACACTCCTGCAGATAGTACTAAACCTATAAATGTAAGCAAACTCAGCTACATTTACTGTGCACATTATAACCTTCCAATGATGGAATTTGGGAGATTCAGAAATTAATACATGTTAGATTGTTGGTGAAGCTATAAGTTCTATAAGTTACAAGAACAAACTCGATGGAATTTAGGAAAAGGAAGATTAAAGTTATTTATTGTTATTTAGCAAGTGAGCAGGTGGCTGTGGGCAAATATCGTTCAGATGACAGTGTGAGCAGACTGGTGGAATTAAGTGAGCAGTAACAAGTCAGGAAACATTACAAAGACGTTTCAAATCCAAAGGGATTTGTCTTGTCATACTGAGATATATATATATCAGAACAATAGCATCAGATGCCTACTAAATGTGTAGGCCCCAGGCAATCTGGAGTAGATTAGCTTTGCTGGTGAATACTCAATGATCTTTAATGAAGTTGCCTGCCTGCCTGCTTCTTTCCATTAATAAATACAAAAGGCCTGAGAAATACTGCCAATGTGTAATGAAGTATATGGGAGTGACTTGCTCTGGCATTGCTGTTTGATGATCTTCTCACACTACTAAAGATGAGCTCAGTTTCTGAACTCTGAAAACAATTCTTCTCTTTGAAAAATTCATATAAGATCTGCCTACGTGCACACACAAAAATCCACCAAGTAATAGATTTAAGCTTTATAATATGCAAGTGCTGTATTATAAATAGTAATTATCAGTAAAAAAGTTCAAAGTCACATCAGCAATCAAGCTTCAGAGACTTCATGACTGAACTTCCCTATGCTTTGTGAATTCATGATTGGCCAGGCAGAGTGAGATTTGCCTATAATCCTAGCACATTGGAGGCAGAAGCAGAAGAATTATGAATTTGGAGCCAGTATGGTCTATATGTAGTGAAACTGTTTAATAATAATGGTAATGATAATAATAATAATAATTCCTAAAACTGTAATTTAAAACCCCATATCACTCTGTGTGGAGAGAAGCTAAAAGACCTGTAATGAATTAATCATATATTATGACTCAATATAACATGATTTTGATATGTGTAGTCATTCAAGAGTAGATGTCCTATGTGTATATATACATGCATGCATGTGCCTGCATTATATGTCTAAAATATCTTTGCTAGAGGGGACTGGGCAAATGTACCATAGGCCAAATAAATATGTCTACAGCAAGTTTCCAAGGCCAAGTCTGAGAAAATAACCAGGAAGGAAGCTTTGGATCGGCTACAGCAGCCTTTTCCCTCCAAGTAAAGAGTTGAGAGGACTAAAAGCAAGATCAAAGAGTGAACACTGGGAGACACAGCCTCTCTCCCAACTTCTTGGCGCCTTCCCCACGCTATCTCACCAGGCACAAGCTAAGACAGCCAACAGCATCAAGCCCAAAGCCAACTAGTGCCTCTCCAGAAGGGAAGAAAAGGATTCTATAATTGAATAGAGATGGGTATCAAGGGCTCCTCAGAGAAGCGACATTCAGAGATCCAGATCAACCTTCCCTTCCAAATACTTGTTAGGGTGTTATTTTTCTTTTTCAGATTTGAAATAATTTTCCAGCAAGGACTGGGAACTGTAAGGAGAGAGCAAAGAGGGTAGGAAGCCTGCAAAGTCTCCTGGTAGGCTGAAAGACAAGTTATCAGAAACATGACCAGAACTTCTAGCTGACCTCAAGAACATGCAGGAAGCTGGAGAAAAATAACCAACTGGTCGTTTGCCACAGGTTTTCCGAACAGGTGTGGGGCTCGTACCTGCTAGTCCAGCATTGGCAAAAGGGCCAGCAATATGCTACTTGAGTCACTGTCTGCTGAACACCCAAATAAAATATGTTGTTCTCCAAAAAGAACTCTGAGAGGTCTAAAAGGAAGGTAATTGGCAATTCCTTCCCCGTAGCCTGACCTCAGCATACTCTGCAGAGGTACATTTTCTAGGATTGTTCATCCATTTACCTGGAAGCAATTAAATGTGACTCAAATTAAACACAGTCTAAAACCAAAAGAAAATATTCTAAAACAGCACTAACCCCTCTTCTTGTGCCAGGAGCTAAGCGATGCAGAAATAGGAAAATGGGAAAAGGAGGTTGTATTCTGAGGAAAATATCTACATTGTCTGAAGTAAGAGTGAGAGATTACAAAGAAACACAAGTTGGCCTGAGCAAGTGGAACTGATTAGAAAAGTTCTAGAAAACAATTCACATTCTCCATTTTTTGGGCTAAGGGAATGGGGAGAGCAGATCATTTTCAGGTACTCATTTGCAGTGGTTTTTCACTTTTAATCCTGTGAAAAATTTTTCTGGTCTCAAAGGACTTTGACTGCTGAATCCTCAACAGTATTTGGGGATTTGCATACTTGAGAAGAAATGGAAAAATAACATTTGACCAAAGAGAATGAAGGGATGACAAGAAGGACTTGAGAGTTCAAAATAGGAAGATCAGGCTGGGTGGGAACTGGTTTATAGTATGCTGAAGCCTGATACTGTCCACATTTATCCTTTCTTTTCCTTTGGATGCTTGTGTTCAAAAACGCTTCAAAAGATCTTAGTACAATACTACATAGAGACACATTGGGAGAATGAAGGTGAGCCCCCAGGCATGTATCTAGAGAGCAGAAGCTCAAACATAAAATGCACAGGTCCAGAAAATTTTATAGTATTCATTGTATTTGGAGTATTTTTTTTTAATTTGGTGTTTCATTTTGGTTGCTTTGTTTTGTTTTGGGTTTTTTTTTTTGAGGGGTGTTAAGTTTTGATGTTCCATTTATTTAGGAACACATAGCCTTTGTGATTTTGCTTTGTTGAGATGAAATATCACTACATGGGTCAGGTAAGTTTGAAACTCCTGGGTTTCAAGGAATCCCTCTGCCTCAACCTGAGCAGCTGCATCTACAGGAAGCATGACCACAACCATCTTATGTTTCTTTTCTAATTACGATAGTAAGAAATTTGCTTTGGAAATTCACAAATTGTGGTAAAACACAAAGAGGAAAATACAAACTATATTTTAACTCTTTTTCATGCACAACTATTTTTCCACATCATCTTAAGGTATTTTTAAATTTTGTCTATATTCACTGTTTGTGTGCTATAAAGTTTGCCTTGTACTAAGAAAAATCATCACAAAGTCAGTGTTTGAAACATCTTTAGGTAATGTGCTAGAAGGAAAACTGGAGTTTCTTACTTTATGGAACCTATTAGTCAAATGAGCATAACTTTATAATACATACGTGTGTGTGTTTGTGTTTGTGTGTGTGTGTGTGTGTGTGTGTGTGTGTTTATACTCCTACTGGGATAGTCTTAATAAAATAAAGTTTATAAGAAAGTAGGAGTTCTCTAAACCAGTGGCTCTTAACCTGTTGGTTGTGACCCCTCGGGGTTACCTACCAGATATTTATGTTACAATTCATAGCAGTAGCAAAATTACAGTTATAAAGCAGCAGTGGATATAATTTTAGGGTTGGGGATCAACACAACATGAGGAGCTGCGTGTAAGGGCCACAACATTAGGAAGTTTGAGAACTACCATACACTACCCAGTGCTCCAATTTACACCCACGTTCACAGGGCCTGGTTAAGTCCTATGTTGGTACCCCAGCTGTTAGACTGGGATCCATAAATTCCCACTTGCTCAGGTTTGGTGTTTCTGTGGATTTTCCCAAAGTGGTCTTGACCCCTTTGTTCATCAATTCTCCCTCTCTGAAACTGGATTCCAAGAGTTTGGCTCAGTGCTTGACTGTGGATCTCTGCTTCTGCTTCCATCAGCTACTGGATGAAGGCTCTAGGATGGCAGTTAAGGTAGTCATCATTCTCATTATAGGGGACAGGTATTTAAGGTAGCCTATCCACTATTGCTTAGGGTCCTAGTTGGGGTCATCCTTTTGGATCTCTGTATATTTCCCTAGTACCAGATTTCTCTTTATACCTATAGTGGCTCCCTCTATTGATGTCTCTTTTGTTGACCCTCCTCTGTTCCTCTCCCTACTCAATCTTCCTGATCCCTCCTGTTCTGTCCCCTTCCTCTTCTACCTTCCTCTTTCTCCTTCCCCTCCCCCCTATTCCCCATTTATTCAGGGACTCTTGTCCCTTTCTTCTTCACTGGGGACCATGTATATCTCTCTTACATCCTCCTTGTTCGTAGCTTCTCTGGAGGTGTGGATTGTAGGCTGGTAATCCTTTTCACTATGTCTAGAAATCATATATGAGTGAGTGCATACCATATTTGCCTTTCTGTGACTGAGTTACCTCACTTAGGATGGTTTCTTCTGGAAAAAAAAAAACAGAATGTTGAAATTTGCAAGCAAATGGATGGAAATAGAAGGATATTATCATTTTCAATTTGAAATGTTAGTAACTTTTTAAGAAAATAATAGTTTATTTTTACTTCTTTGACTATGATAAAATACCCTGATAAAAATCAATTTATTTGACTTACAATTCCAAGCTGCAGTCATGTATTGCAGGGAAGTGAAACCAGGAAATTAAAGGGTCACATACACAGACAATAACAGGGAGTGTGTGTATGCGTGGATCATGGTTGCTTGCTTGTTAACTTTATTCACTCTTACATAGTTCAGACCAGACACAACCTAGGTAACGATGCCACCCACAGTGGGCTTGAGCCTCCCAAGTCAATTAACAATCAAGACAATTCCCAACATACATTCTTGCAGGACTACCTGATGCAGATAATTCCCCTTCCTGGGTGATTCTAGACTGTGTCAAGAAAACAGTTGAAAGTAGCCACCTGGCATATAGTTGTTGGTTTTCAAGAAGATTATTTTAATTAATGTAATAATGCATTTTTTTCAGCAAACAATTTTGATATACACTAAAGTGTTTTGAATACTTTATCAAGTCATTGTCTGTTTTCACAATATTATTAATTCAGTCTCAGATCATTACTTAGAAGATCTTTTTTCTGTAGGTAATTTTTTCCCATTACTTTGTGATAATCTTTTAAACTGTGTTTCACCAACACAGGGAAGACTTTTTAAAACACTAGAGACTCCACAAACCTGCATGTTCATAAACTAGGCTTACAATAATCACAGAGAATTGAGTGTGTCAGCCTTCAGCTAAATACTAGTCAGTCTGACTCTCTTACTAAATTGAATAAAATGTTTGTCCTAGAGAATTTCTACATTTTACTGAACAGACTCCCTAATTATAATTATATTCTCTACCCATGTGGTTAACTTTTACTCCTGTTAAAACCGTATCAGTATTGTAAACTAGAGTTGTGGTAGAGTATATACACATATAACTTTATAAACATTTGTCTCTTTTTCTCCCTCTCTCTCTCTCTTACATACCCCCCCCACACACCTACTTTATTTTTCCTCCCTCTGGAAAATCTGGATCCTCCACAGGAACCAATATGTTCCTTTTATAATAAGGCATTATCTATAGATTCAAACAATTTTCTTCTTTCATTCATATATGAATTGTAGGATGAAAATAAAATAAATTGTGTTTCTAGGCTGAAGTTAGAGAAGAAAGAGGAAAGTTTCATGTCTATTACTATGAAAAATGCTGGTTTTCAAGAAATATAGCAATGATCTTTATCATTTAGCAAGTACGTAAATGTTAAGGCATTAGCCTTAAAAATGGACCGTGGATCCAGGCATTGGTGGTGCATGCCATTAATTCCAGCACCCGGGAAGCAGAGGCAGGCAGATCTCTGTGAGTTCGAAGCCAGCCTGGGCTACAGAGCGAGTTCCAGGAAGGCTCCAAAGCAATACAGAGAAACTCTGTCTCGAAAAACCAAAAATAAAAATAATAGATAAATATTGAAAATGCACCCTGGGGAGAATGTGCAATAGAAACATGAGGGGCTGGCATAACATAACAGTGAAAGGAAGCTATGGCTTTATACCAGTTCTTATCTGCATGTTGCAAGCCCCACCTTCAGCGGGGAAGTGGCTCTTCTTGACCACCCCTTCCTAAATCAACACATTGAAGTGTGCTTTATATTTCCTTTCCTGGCACATCCAAACCTCCTCACTTTACTGTAAGGAATTGTGTTTCTATGACTATAAGGGAATCTCTAAGTTTGCATTCCCAGAATTGTCAGTGTTAGCAGAAATGGAAGCTGGATAATTGAGGTCCAGCTCTTTCCTCTTCTGTCACACTTCCATAAACTACAAAAACAAGCACCATATTGACACTGCTTTTATGCTCCAGAACTGCGTTTGGCATTTTTACATTTTAGTTCCTGATTGAGATAATATTGGTAGGTATTTATGAATACAGTATCGTGTTTTGACTCATGTACAATTAGGTAATAACTAGATTAGTGAAATTAGTAAATCTACTATTAGCTTAAATTTTATCATTTCTTCTTGTTGAGTACATGTGAAAGTCCTTTCCTGTTTTGAGATATACAATCCCATGTACTTAGTTACACTCACCCTATAGTGTCAACGCACATTTGTCTCATCTATCTTGGAGAACCGTAACAGTATGTCCACTAATCGACCTGCTAACTCTAGTTCTTCCCATTCTCTGGTCATGTTTCTTTAACTACATTAAACCATAAATGCAAGTCCCCTGTGAAAATAATAGACTGTAATGAAAGAAATAATACTGGCAACCCAGTTAAAACTCACCTGTGTCATTGTATCACTGTATAAGCACTAATAAATCACTATAAACTAAAAATGTATATGATGCCTGTTTTACTGAAAATGTATGAAGACAATGATGAGCAAGGAAAACATTATTGGCAAAATCTTAGTCATTTAAACAGCAAATCCTTTAACATCAAAGAAAATAATGTATTAGAACATCTTTGCATACATTCTTGGATGAATTCATTGATTACAGTGATTGTGAGAATCAGCCTCTCACCTATGCTGGGTTAATAAGGAGAACTCAACACTGTGCACATCAGAAGGTTTTGGAGGTTTGTCGTGGAAAATAACAAAACCGCATTTTCACAACAAAAATTGTATTGTACAGTGACCATCTCTGGTGGGATCAGAATAGTACTATGCTATTTAGTAACAATTATGAATAATTTCATCTTAGCCTGGAAATAAAAAAAAACACAAGCCATTTTTATTGGTTTACTTCCCCTTTTTTCTATGCACTCATACCAGTTGTGTTTCCTTCTTATTTATTGCCATCCAGCTGTTGATCATAAACACTACGAATGAAATACTTAGACTTTTTTGCTCAGCCATAATCTGTTTACCATTGTCTAGGACACAGCATTGAAATTTTCCCCAGAGAGCCTATGGTTATCTACAGAGTTCGATCAAAGACAAATTAGTCAGTTCAAACCTATACAAGTACCCTGACTAACCTTTTTGGGTAGTAATAGGGGAGGGTTCATCTGTGGATTTGCTAGAAGGGACAAGATGGGCCTGCTCTCATCAGTGTTATAAGAGCCTTATCACTTCCAGATTTTTGCAGTTGTTTTATTAAGGATTTTTTTGTGTGTGACTGCTGTTTCCTAACCAGACTATGGTGGTGACATTCCCATTAAGCTTACAGATAACATCCCAGTCACAATGCTGATAGTGGCATCTACTTACCCTGATCCACAGAGTAACTCATGCTCCTTCTCATAACATATTATTGAATCAAAATATCAAAAGGACACCAACAACAAAATACACATTTAGACTCATAAATTCTTTGTCTTTTCGTATTTTTCCAGAACTTTCTCAACCACTGACTCTACTCAGGTCTTTCACACTCCTGCTCACTGGTCCTAAGACATACTAATACTCATTTCTGTGCCTTCATGATGCTTTGGAGTCCAGTTATATTCTCTAGTAAGAGGTTTCGCCCCTGCCTATGCCTGTTCAACATCTACTTTGAGACATAATTCAAAATTTACTTATTCATCTGAGAGTTTTTTCCTGATAGTTCTGGTTAAAGTTATTATCCACCCCACTTTATGCTAATCAATGTTAACAAGCATGTGTTCTAACTTGTGGTAGTTTCCACTGGAGATTTGCCTGTAGAGCAAAGCCCAGATCATATGTTTCTTCACCCCATGTAGTAAGGAGAGCTATGCTTTATCAATAGCTGGGCAGGGTCCTGGAACTTACTTCTAAATACACCCCTACTAAACACTAACCTCAAACACCAGAGGAAGACTTTTAATAAAAGCACTGATGTACCTGCCTGCCATTAACTATGATGTTAGAAAATGGTTTTACTCGTATAATGCAGAGGGAAAACAATGTGCTGCATGTATCCCAGTGGCAGTAGAGAAACACTTACTGTCTCCCTATTTCATACAGACCAGATTCAAGAACTCAAGAGCTGTAGTGAGGCTCTTCTGAGGCCTCTTGTGTTTAGAATAATAATATTATGAAGGAGGAAATGGTCTCATTTAATTTTGTCCCTGCAACAGATTTCTCTAAACAGACTCTTCTCATCGCTATCATCCTCGTCTTCATCTGCCTAGGTCTTAATAAGCTCTGTGTGTCTCCTACTTCACCTGGAAAAGGGAAATAATTGCTTTGGTATTCTGCCTAGAGAGAATGGGGGAATGTGAAAAAAGCAGGGTTCATACCTCCAGAGAAAACAGAAAAATCCACCCCCAGGAAGCAATCAGAAATAACAGCAGAACAGCCTGTGATTAACACATGGCTACCTGCAACCCAACTAGGCTACCTGAATATTACATGAGTGACTTGAAGGGCAACATGGATCTTGAAAACCAGAGGTCAGTGGGTTCAGCAACTGGCCAGCAGCAAGCTATTCCTAAGCAACCAATCCCTAACTAGGTACTGGTTTGCTTGAACAAACTAACTCTTCACAACTTTGCATTATAGTGGAGAGGGTTCTATAATAAGAGACCAGTTCCCTATGCATTGACACCCCTTCGCAAGAAAACCTCTGACTCTTTATCCAATGGCTTTATGTCAGAGCTTCCTTCCAGATGCTGGGTAAGTTTTCCCAGCATCAGCTAGGAGAAAACTTGATGGGGAAGTCCTGTGTATATGTCAGTAAAGCACTGTTGGCCAATAGGAAAGCAAGATAGGTGGGACTAGGAGTCCAGAAGGACTCCGGGTAGGAGAAACACAGGAATTCAAGATGTAACTGCCATAGGGATAAGAAGCCTGGAAACTTTGCTACGGTAAGAGAAATACTTAGATTAACAATTATGGGGTAAATACTTAAGTCAGAGCTAGCCAGTAAGAAACAAGCAAGGCCAACACCTTCATATTTAATATAGCCTCCTGTGTGTTTATTTGGGACTGATGCGGCTCTGGAACCAGGCTGGCGGGAAGGCTTCTCTTTGCAAAACCTTATCTTTCACTTTTGGTCTTTAACATTTTTTTGTTTTGTTTTGTCACTGGTTTATTGTTCAACAACTTCTCTAAGTTGTAAAATGATCTCAATTCAGGCCACTGTAGAATACAGTCCCCTGGTATCCCAGAGTTCCTCAGGTGAGCAATTTCAGATCTTGTGATAAAGCTGCATAGACCGCTGAGCACAAATGAACTTAGGATGAAGGAGGAAGCGTCCCCTAGGCCAGTGACTGAGATCATTTCCAGCAGTCAGGACTCAATAGTGGCTGAAGTTAGCATTGAGCTGCCCAGGCCCAATTGTTACTCTGTGACAGCAAGTTAGACCCACACAGCTGCACCAAGCCTCTAGCACCCACCTTCCTTTCAAGAGGAAACCCCTTAGGAGATATAAGAAGCTACCAGCTTCCTTCTACATATGGTTTTATTAATCGATTAAGATGTCTCACTCTGCAAATCTTGTTTTGTTTTGTCATTTTTGACATAGGGTCCCATTTACCTTGAACTGAGTATGGCTTTGAACTCCTGATACTTCTGCCTTGCTGCTGCCCTAGTGCAAGGATTACTGGGACTGGAACCACTGACTTAATATTTAGTTTTAAAAGTTTTATTTAAAGGGTATTAATGACATGTATTTGTCAATACAGAGTCACATCTATAGAGAAATCATTAATGTCCTTTTTCTATATACACATATTAAGATTCAACGGATCAAAAAGTCTTTTGTTGTGGACATCTGCATCATAGGTGCTTATGTAGATATTTTTCCTCGCCAGAATGTAGCTGGCAAAGATTCTCTAAGTATAAAATACCCATCTTGCTCTTTACAGAAGTGGGGGGAAAAGTATCCTAAAATTCATATGGAACCACAAGTGACACCAGATACCAAAATAGACCTGAACAAAAGGAACAAAACTGGACGAAGTGCTATTCCAGATCTCAAGATATATTACAGGACCATAGTAATAAAAACAATATGGCACTGGCACAGAAACAGGCACGCACACTGATGGAACAAAAATGAAGACCAACCATGAGCACATGTAACTTCAGCTATCTGATATTTGACAAAGATGCCAAACCATAAGTTGGACAAAAGCAAGCGTCTTCAACAAATGATGTTGGGAAAACTGTGTGTCTACCTGCAAACTAGTGAAAATAGATCTGTGTCTATAACCTTGCACAAGAACTAATTCCAAATGTGTCAAAGACCTGAAGGTGAAACCTGAAACCTTTAAACAGCTAGAAGAAAACATAGGAAGTACTGTACATGATATAGATGCAGGAAAGGAGTTTCTGAATAGGAACCTATTTGCATAATAATTAAGGTCAAAAATCAACAAGTGGAACTTCATGAAACTAAAATGGTATAAACAGCTACAGAAACAATCAACGTGGTGAAGAGGAAGCCCACAGAATGGTAGAGAATCTTTACCAGCTCTACATCTGACAGGGGATTTATATACAAAGAACTCACAAAACTAAGAGTCCAGAGAACAAATGACCCAATAAACAAATATGGGCTGAAAGTCTAAGCAGAGAGTTATTCCAATAAATAAAAATGGCTAAGATACATCTCAAAAATGTTCGACATCCTTAAAGAATACAGAAATACAAAGTTAAAATACTTTGATATTTGATCTTACCCAGTCAGAATGCCTAAGATCAACAAAACAAGAGATAAGAAATATCGGCAAGAATGTGGGCAAAGGGGAATCCTAGTTCGCTGTTAATGGAATTGCAGACTAGTGCAACCACTATGTGTGGAGAATCCTTAAAGAGCTAAAAATAAATAGACCACATGGACCAGCTCTACCACTCCTTGACTCAACATCCTATTCCACGGATCCTTGATCCTTGTTCAGCCATGTTCACTGCTGCTCTCTTCACAATAGCTAAGAAAGGAAGACAACTTAAATGTCCTTCAATTGATCAATGCATAATGAAAAGTGACATATACATACAGATATTATGAAATACTCTTCACTTGCAAAGAAAAATGAAATCATGAAACCTGCAGGCAAATGGACTAAACTAGAAAAGATCATACTAAATTAAATAACCCATACCTAGAAAGATACACACCACATTCTCATTTATTTGTGGTGCCTAGCTCTCAATATTGAGATGTAAATAGACAACCTAGAGTAACCCCAAAAACTAGCAAAGTAAAAATGTTCGGGAGCGGGGGTAGTAGGAACTCTAGAAAGGGGAATAATAATGCATATATGCTTTTAAGGAAGAAATGGGGAAAGTAGGAAGAAGGTTTTACCTAGGGAGGTAGTGGATAGACAAAACAGATGGAGAGAAAGAATAAATAATGCTAAGGCTGTTTGAAAAATCTATAGGGAATTGTATTTTTTATGTTTACCTAAAATTACATATACATACGTGTGTGTGTGTGTGTGTGTGTGTGTGTGCTCACGCATGTGTGTGTATAATGTTACACCACTAAGGGTGATAATGCTCCCCTCAAGACCCATAGTCTATCCAACAAAAACACCAGTAACAGGTTTGAAGAAACCTCATTTCAAGAAACTTCCCCAAACAATACTGATTATTGCAATTGCCCTAGATTGCCTCCCAGAATTTGAAGGTTAAGTCCTATTACCACACACTTCAGACAGGACTTGGAGTAACTGCACTAGAACTGACTAGGAAACAAGCAATAATATTCCTTGCAGGTAGGGTTTTACTTCAGGACTACCAAATTCCCCCGAAGAAACACAGAGAGTAATTATTAATTATAAATACTCATCTAGTAGCTTAGGCTTGTTACTAACTAGCTCTTACAGCTTATATTAACCCATATTTCTTATCTATTCTTTACCATGTGATGGTACCTTTATTCTGCATGGCATGCTCATCTGCTTCCTCTGAGTCTGAATGGCAACTCCACCATCCTGTTTCCAGGATTCTCTCAGTCTGGATCTCCCTCCTAACCTATTTCTGCCTAGCTATTAGTCAGTTGGTTCTTTATGAAACCAAAACATCTTTATAGTATACAAAAGGATTATTTCACAGCAATTCCCCAGCTGTGGTGCTTATAAACAACAGCATGTCCAGATATTCCTAAAGGTGCAGCAATGGTATTTGCATCTGGGAGTAACCAACAGCTATCTAATTGGATTTAAGATCTATTAAACAGAAGGGAATTCATGCCTACTGTAAATCTAACCAATGGACCAAGGCTGGGAAGGTCATGGAACCTAGGGAAGAAGTTACTACTACTTTTCTCAATATGGTTTCTAACATGATTCTAAATACATTATACCCGCAGTTAAGTGTAGCTCTTAGCCTTCATCAAAGAAGTTTCCTTATGCAGTAGATGGGGAACATTGCAGCAACTCACTGCTTGTCAAATTGTAGAGAACAATAGACATTATGGAGTGCAGACCCAACTGATACGTCTCTCACATAAGCCCACATCTTTGATGATCAGGAAATATCATAGTTATTGTTGTAGAAAATGTGAGAACCAGAGGACCAGGGTGTCTGCTGGAAGATAATGTCTTCTCTATATGTCAGGGAAGCTGCAGCTTTTAGATCCCAGCAATGAGATTTCAGCAATGAACAATGGCAACACTAGTTAATGTGACAATCTGGATGGAGAAAACCTGATATGTCTCCTGCTGATGAAGAACTATAGACAATTAATGGTTGCTGAGAGAGGAAGAATCAGTCATATCCCAAGGATGAGTGCCCTAATTGGTTATCCATTATCTACATCAAGCCCAAGATGGGTTGTATCTATCTAGTTACATGCATGTATATGTGTGTATAAAGTAACAAAGAAAAACAGACATGAAAACACTAGAGATAATACATGAAAGTAAAAGAAGGGCTTGGAGATACAAAAAGAGGAGGACATAAAATTAGAGTATTAAAGATGACCAATGTACATTATATTTATGTATGAAATATCATAATGAGATCCAGTAGGCTATTAAATTAACAAATACTAAGAAAAATAAAAGTATTCGAACCGAAGAAACAGAATTACAGCTCTAAAAGCTATCCATAATATCTGCAGCCTGAAGTATCAATATATCCAATAATGTAGTCATTATCAGAAGTTATAAAGGGCTAGCATTCAGAGTGAGGCAATAGCAGGTGATGACTATTATTACTAACAATACAATTAAAAAATAATATTAAATAACTAAGATGGTTTAGCAAACTAGTGTTTCTATAGCAATTTGAAGCTGTAAATATTTTATTTTGACATTTTTATATGACAATTACAAATTGGTAGCAATATGATAGCTATAAAAAGGTCACAAAAATAATGAAAGACAGACTTGGAAGTGGGCACAAAGTCCCATCCCCCTACTGAGAAATTATTAGCAATTGATACCTGCTGGCAAAGGGATAAATCAGTTTTCTCCAGTGGAGTGCCATAGGCAATATAAACCACATTCCATAGAAGGGGAATGGGACAGGATCTCCTGAGTGGACTGGGAGCATGGGGAGAGAGTAGAGGGAGCTAGGAAAAAGTGAGGGGGAGAAAAGGAGGAAAAATGAGGAAATGGGGGAACAGGAAGTTTGAGTCTGGGCAAGAATAGAGAACATGATGAGATATACGATAATAGAGGGAGTCATTATAGCTTTGAGGAGAGATCTGGCACTAGTGAGATTTCCAGATATCTACAAGGATGAAACCACTGGCAATATAGGCAATAGTGGAGAGACTACCTTAAATGCCCTTCCCAGATAATGAGATTGACGACTACCTTGAATGTCATCCTAGAGCCTTCATCCAGTGGCTGATGGAAGCAGAGGTAGACACTCACAGCTAAACACTGAACTGAACTTCAGGAAACCATTTGCAGAGAGGGAGGAGTGATGAGCAAAGGGGGCAAGACCGAACTGATGAAACCCACAGAAAGAGCTGACCTGAACAAGGGGGAGCTCTTGGTCCCCAGACTGATGGCTGAGAGGTCAGCATGGACTGATCCAGACCCCCTCAACATGGGTGTCAGTGAGACCTAGGCAAGCTTTGAGGCCTTGGGTACTAGATCAGTATTTATCCCTGGCATCTGAATGGACTTTGGAGCCCATTACACATGGAAGGATGCACTCTCAGCCTGGACACATGGGAGGGCCTAGGCCCTGCCCTGGATGATGTGACAGACTTTGGAGAGTCCCCCATAAAGGGCCTCACCCTCCCTGGAGAGTGGAGTGGGGATTCGGTGGGGGGTTGGGGAGCAGGGGATTGATGTGTGAAGCAAGCTTGTTTCTAATTTAAATGAAAAAAGGGAAAAAACACATTCCAGGGCAGGACAGATGCCCAGTCATTCACCAATACAAAATGGATTCCATGGTTTTTGTTTTGTTTGGATACTTTTGTTTGTTTTCTTGGGTTTTTTTTTGTTTGTCTTAAATTTTATTGTTTTTTTTAAGATGGAAAAGAACATAAGGTTGGGTGAATAAAGGAAGTGGGGAGAATCTGGAAGGAATTTAGATGGAAAGTATATGATCAAAGTTTATTGTGTGAAAATTTTAGATAATAATAAGAAAAATAATGAGATCCTTTAAATTACATAGACTTTCTGTATATAATTCAGAAATCTCTTATTTCTGATACTAATATCAAATCCTCAATTTTAGAACTGTTTAAAACTCTTTTAGAAATATTGATCTAATTTTCTGTTTCTCATCAAGGAAAACATTCTCTGCTACATAATAGACACAGAAATAAAACTATATGACCATGTCTTTGGCTATTGATAAAATTAGGTAAAGATATTCTCTTAGACCACTGGTTCTCAACCTTTCTAATGCCTGGACACTTTAATAGAGTTCCTCATGTTGTGGTGACCCCCAAACATAAAATTATTTTAGTTGCCACTTCTTAACTATAACTTTGCTACTGTTATGAATCACAGTGTAAATATTTTTGGAGATAGAGGTTTGCCAAAGGGATTGCAACCCACAGGTTGAGAACCACTGCCTTAGACAAATAAGAAATTCTGAGTTAGAAATCTTTGGGGGGATACTATTTCAGCCTAGATACACAGAGGAGGGCCTAGGCCCTCCCACAAATGATGTGACAGACTTTGATGATCCCTCATGGAAGACCTCACCCTCCTTGGGGAGTCGGGGGGTGGGTTGGGGTCAGTTGGTGGGGGGCATGGAAGAATGGGAGAAAGAGGGAACAGTGGGATTGATATTTAAAATGAGATTCTTTCCAAATAAAATAATTACTAAAGAGTAGCATATGAAAACTGGAAATTTTATTTCAATTATGTATATACATACATATATATATATCATCACGTTATAAATGTGTCATACTCTTCTTGTAGAAACAAGACACTGTAAAAAAGTAAAAACAAGTAGATTATCCCACCCCCATATTTGATGGCTAAGAAAACAGTAAATATAACTTGAAAAAATGCACATGAGTAGAATGTGAATTTCCAGGGAAGTCATTTTTTTCAATCGTCTTGGTTTTTCTTTCTTTCTTTGTTTTTTACTTGCTTCCTTGAGACAAGGTCCCACACAACAGCAAGGCTGACATGGAATTTACTTTGTTTCCTAGGATGGTCTGGGACTCAGGTCATACTCCTGTACATGCCTCTGGAATGTGAGAGTTATAAGCATGATCCACCATGCCCGGCTCTGAGGCAAATGCTACTGAACACTAAACCCCTAATCATAATCATCTTAGTTAAACCTACTTTGAAACCAGTAACATTGCAGAGAGCCAACTTCAAGAAAATCCCATAATTTTTATGTTTCTTCTTAAGAAAAACAATCAAGTTTATGAAGTTATAACTGAAGAAATATTTCAAAGAAAAAGTTGTATGCTAAATTATCCCCCATTATTATTCTAAATTCTAATATTTTGATGATTTCCTGCAAATATCCTTCTTTTAGAGTTTCTATAATTTCTTGCCATTCTATAGATTGTATCTAAAATATTTTATTAAGAGTTGAGAGACAAAAGGAGGGCCTGGGCCCTCCCCCAAATGATGTCATGAACTTTGATGTTCCCCCATGGATGGCCTCACTATCCCTGGGGAGTGGGGAGTGGGTGGGTTGTGGGGGGTCGGTGGGAAGCTTGGGAGGATGGGAGGCCGAGGGTATTGGTGGATTAATAAATAAATAAGACTGTTCCTAAAAAAATTTTAAAAAGTATCCTGAAAAAAAAAAGGTTGAGAGACAGTCAACCTTTTCAAAATTTCAAAATGTTACTTTTTGTGAAGGATGATTTATTAGAAAGCCTAAAATTTCTTCTAAAGAACATGCATATATGGCTGGAGAGATGGCTCAGCCGTTAAAGGCTAGGTTCACAACCAAAAATATAAGAACATGCCTATATGATGATCACCACCCAAAAGAGAAACAACATGAGCTGTCCACATCACTGCAATTGATAAGTATAGTAGTACATGGCAAGTAGTCCATGTATGAGACAATTTAATATATACCCCTTTTTAATGGAACAAGAAGTACAATTAATTTAAGAGCTTATTTGAACCAATAATTCTAAAATATCGTTATTTCAGCCTTTAATTCACATTAACTGTTAATACAGGGTATTATAGGTTATTTTTCTATCATATACTTGGAATGCAATGTGGATTTTATACCTATATCACATTTGAACTCACCTAATCAATGTTTCAAATGCCCAGAAACCACCCTTGTCTGATGAGCTCCTGAGGTCTAGAAGAATCATCCTGGGAAGTCATGAGCTTTGTTGTTTTAGACATAGTCAGGACCCATGTGCTACCACAGCAGGCCAAAGACTGCACATTGATCAACTCCCACCATTGACCTCTGGGAGAGGTGTAGAAGAACATTTAAACTGAACACATTGGCTAATACCTATAGTACAGACACATGAAAAGCTGAGGTGGGAATATTTCTCTAACTTTTAAGCTAGTCTGGGCTACACCGTGAGTTTTAGATGGACCTGAACAATAGAATAAAACACTCTTCCAAAGAAACAATGAAACAACAAAAAAAGGAAGAGTTGAAGAAAAAAATCACCTTTATTTCTATCTCTTAGATTTCAAAAACAAACCAATATACAGAAATTAAGTGATGAAACTCCCACAAATTAAACAAATGGAGTTGATTAGAGATGCGTGTATTACAGTACTCATCTTAATATGCAGTGAGAGTATTGGACAGGGATACACTTCTTAGTCCTAGCTTAAAAATTGCTGTTATGTCCTTCGTTTCTCCCTCTCCTGTCATATTATTTCATAGTTGTTGCATTTTCAGCCACCACCACATAACTACCTCTTAATAGAGGTCATAAGAGTCAGTTACACTGACCAGAAACCCAATTAGAACCTCAAAATGTGAATGGTAGTGGAAAAATTCAGTATCCTTTCAAATAAGAAGAGACCCATTCTGTAGGTTACTATTCTTGCTCTAGCCTCAGTTAATTGACAGACACGCTGGGAGGGGGGTGTGAATCAGAGGCTGAGATAGTGCTACTAATTATCAATTCTTATACCCATGTTACAGGATGCTGTGGAAGAACACCAGGCAACAAAGGACATGTGGTTTCCTGTCTGAGTGTGATGAACATGCATAGAGGTGGAAGACAGTCTGTGGAAGATCTTAGAGTTGCTGATGGAGAATTTCCAATGTGCAGAGTTAGTTCAATGGAGTGTTTATTAACAAAAAGCAACCAATATGAATTCAGAAAGGTTCCTTAAGCCATCAAGATTCTATCCTCATGCTTGAAAACCTAAGAGAAGAATAATGCCACATCCCTAAGTTTGCCACGGCTAAAAAAACTGACGCAGAATTCTTGTTTAGCAAAAGAATAGGTGTCTCCTGCATGCTTAGGCAATGGTAGGTACTCACATAAATACACCATTCTGCAAAACACTGAGGTAAAGGGGGGGGGGGGAGGATAATAGTAGATAATTTATCTGTCCTTTCCAAAAGCTGGGGGGAAATGTGAATCATGTTAATGACTGTTTATTTTACCAGAATAAACACAGTTTCAGACATATTGTGACTCCAAAAGGGGGTGATGAATCTACTTCCTGCCAAGTCATTGAGTAGAGATGACTTAGTAGTCCATGATCTTTGACACACCCTTTTTAAAGTTCAAGATGTCTTTTTTTTTCTTTCTGGAGACTTCTGTGCTGACAGATAGGCCAGATGGCAACCTATAGTTGGCAGAAAATGCAGAAGAGGCTCCATGATTGCTGTCCTGTTCTTATCATCTACTCTCAAGTGCAACCTGCAAAATATTGGGTGGATCTATGCACTTCAGAGTCTGTAGCACTTTAAAGCTGATTATAATCCTCATTGTAACTTGAAGTCTTGGGTACCTAATGAGAATTTTAAACTATTCTTTACATTCTATGATATTGTGCTGATGAACACATGAAGAGTCACTCAAGAGGATGGTTAAGCTAAGAATAATGAAAGATTCTTTTTTTTCTGTAGAACAGATATTAAGCCAATGGCCTACAAGAGTGGGTCTTGACTCCGTTTTTATCTATTTCAACAAACAGAGAAAGTACAGCCACAGCCACTGATGTTTGTTCTTGCAAATTTTAAGGGTTCCAAGCTCTCAAGTAAGCGTTTTCTTAGCAAGGCCTTTTCTTACAAAGAAGGCAATACTAGTTTTAAATTTAGTTCAAGACAAACTTACATTCACTAAATGATTGTGAATAAATTTGGTAGCTGATATGAATTCCATACTATCACTTTCTAAGCAATACCTTCTTCTGAAAGTCATATCTAAATTATTAAAACTGAAGCCAGCCACCTGATGGTAAATTTTCAGTTTGCTTGCTCATGTAACCGGTCTAAGGCTTCAGTTTCATCCTATGTAACTCCCCTTGTTGCATGACACAGATGCATTGAAACCAGGTAGTACAGATAATACTTTCATTCTCTAGACATCAAAGTTGAGGAGAATAAGACAACTTCATCAACCCCAGACTTAGCTCTCCACTAAACAATGGCAACAATGAAATTAACCTTGCAAGATACTTCTAGGCCAGCACTCATTTTCTGCTATCATACTTTTTTCCAGGGTCAAATTCTTAAAGCAATTTTCTAAGTTCATAATTACCTTAGTTGCATGCACAATTTGGGTAGTTAAGTAATTATATGATTTGCACATGCAAATACTGCAATAATTGGCACATAAAAACAATGCCCTTTAAACATTTGAGCCTGATGGAGGACAAATGGTCAGAAGACCGAAATTCCTGTGGTTTCCAGAAAGGATAGCTAGGAACAGAAACCACTGCCAGTCAGGATTGACCATTTAGACAAAGAACTCACTTTAACCTAGGGCAAAGAAAGAGTTCAGAGACATTTGAGTTTCAACAGTTCTTCTCCAAGTATTCCCAAGCACTAAGCAATATTTTGAAACCATAGTATGTGTGACAGAGCACTGAGCACAAAATCAGTGTTCACTGTTGGGAGATGGCATTGTTCTATAAAGAAGAGAAAAATGATATAAACTACTTGGAATGACTGTGAACTCTTAAGTGCTGAACAGATCAACACAGTGCACACCATTTGCTGATAATATTGATTGAAATGATAAGTAAGTGAGACATAGTATTTGAAAGTATTATGTACAAATAAACCCACATTTTGATTGGTTTTGAAATGTTCAAGGTATTATCTTACATCCCAATATCTCAGACACACATTTCTTGGTTTGATGGAAGATTGAAACACAAGTTATCTGTGGGAAAGAATTGCAATTTAGGCACATCTCTCCTAATGAAACAGCTAGCATGAAAGGCAAGTGGAATCCCTTCTACATTTTGACTGGATGTGGCTTTTATCTTAGTGTTGTCACTAATTTTTGAACCCTTAACTGTCAATGGATGACAGAGAAACTGCCAAAACTTTTAAAGAGAGCAAAATCTTTGCTTCTGCAGTTTTACAAGTCATGTGTTCTGATAAATGATACAGACACAGGACATCTTTGACTCTCTGAGCCAATACACAGGAATTGTGAGCCTCCTATAATTTTAAATTAATAAAAAGTTATCTTCTTACTGCTGAGGATGATGAGAGAGCACTGGCTAGAAAATGCAGTCAGGGTACCATAGTGGGATTCTAGTAGGATTGTCTGTGGTGAAAGACGCCCAGCAAAAGCACACCTTCTTCACTTCCTTAAGGACACAAAATCACTTTCTTGGGGACAAGGAACACTTACAGCTTCAGACACCATCAGTGCATAGGCTTGAAATAAGCTGAGAAAAAGTGTTGAAAGCTAGCATAGGCGATTCCCAAAATAATACAGTTGTTTGCAACTGTGCTTCGTTGCCTCCCAGAACTTGCAGAGTAAACCTGGTTGCCCATGACACCACACACTTAAGACACAGCTTTCAGAGGAATTGAACTGAAACTGACTTGTAAGTTTCTTTCCTTAAGACTAGCTCTCATAGTACCTGAAAGTGCTTTGCAAGCAAGCGACTAAGAGAGAAAAGCAAACCACAACACTGCTGGAATGTACAAGCTGGAAAGCCTGTACATTACAATAGCCAGCATGGGGAAATATTGGCACTTATATCTTGGGGATAACCACCAACTATCCAACTGGATACAGGGCCTGCTTAATTGAATAAAATCAAACCTGGTATTGAAAATCTAGCCACCAACTCATGGATGTGAGTCATGGACCCTCACTGAAAACTACCACATTGCTAAACCTGTAAAATTTTTAACAGCATTCTAAACACTTACCCTTATATCCACAGATAAATGTAGCTCTCACCCTTCAACAAAAAAAACTTCTTTTTGCCACAGATGGAGACTACTACAAGCAGTCCAAATAGAGAGAAGAATTGACCAAGAGAGTCCCAGCCTCAACTAATACATCTGCAGCACAATCCCTACACCCAAGACCCAGGGAATATCATGAGAGAGGGCATGTAAAGATTCTAAGAGCCAGAGTCCAAGTACAGGATCCTGCTATGATATAGTTCCTTCTGTATATGACTGGGAAGTTGCAGCCACAAAGTCTCAACAATGTTGTCATCTCATCTAAACAAGACCTGCAACAAGATTAGGTGACATCTGAATTTAAATGGAGGAAAATCATACAAGGCTGCTCCCCTAGATGAAGAGCCACAGGGAATCAATGGCTGATAAGAGAAGCATCAGCCTACTCCACGGACAAGCACAGCAATAGTTTGAATGTAATTGGCCCCCATAATCTCAAAGGGAGTGTACTACTACTAGGGATGGCTTTGCTGGAGTAGGTGTGGTCTATTTGGAAGAAGTATGCCACTGGGGGGGTAGCCTTGAGGTTTCATATACTCACGATACCACCCACTGAATCAGCTGACTTTCTGTTGCCTGAAAGATATAGCACTCTCAGCTCCAGCACCACATCTACCTGCATGCTGGCATGCTCTCCTTCATAATAATAGTTGACTGAACCTCTGAAACTGCCACCCTCAATTAAATATTTTATTTATAAGAGTTGCTGTGGTTATAGTGTCTCTTCACAGCAATGTAAACCCTAAGACAGAAGTTGGTACCAGGGACTCCTGACCATGATTTTATTTGGAGTAATATGGACTTTGGTACTTTGAGTTAGGAAAGCTGTGGAATGCTTTAAGCACTATTTAATGGGGCTTACTAGTAGGAGCATGAAAGACAGTGGTGCGAATAATGACTTGAAATGTCGGGAACTGGCTCAAGAGGTTTCAGAGAAGAAGTCTATGTTGCCTAGAAATCACTCATGTGATGTTTTGATGAAGGAAGTGACTGCCTTTTGATTTTGTTCAAAGAGTCTGCCTGCTGTTAAACAGAGGAGTTTTGGATTAATTCTGTTGGCAGAAGAAATCTCAATCGGCCTAGTATATAAGGGTAATGCTAATGAGGATGTATAATAAGAGGAGCAAGCTGAACAAGGAAAAATATTTGAGGAGAAAAGGGGAACCAGGAGATGGGATGGAACTAAATCTTCTGTTCAAGGGGATGAATGAATTAAAAAATGGAATAAAGGAAGTGGTAACCTCAGGTGATGGTGGCAAATGCCTTTAATCTAAGCACTCCTGAGGCAGGCAGATATCTGTGAGTTCAAGGCCAATCTCCTCTACAGAGCAAGTTTCAGAACATTCAAACTTAGGCAGTAAAGTACAGAAAACTGGTTAACATGAAACTAAGCAAGGGGAGCATGTTCAACCCCAGCAAGCAGAACTTGGCAGTTTTGGCCACATGGTTCTAGCTTTAGAGTTAAGGATAGAGGAAAGACTTTGGAAATACTGTTATACCTTTGTCCTAGTTCTAGGCGTGTAAATGAATATATCAATACATTAACGATTGCAGTTTGAAAATAACTAAAATATGTCTAAATTCTTTAAATGTGGCACACAAGGAAATCATGCAGGGCTTTATCATGAGCCCCACACTATCAACTGACCTATATTCTTTGTGACCTCATGAGAGCAAAATGACAGGAGGTAGTCCAGCTTGTGTATCCCACTCTAGGTTGGAAGGGAAGTACCCAAAGATGCATGCTTTATTGCTACAAGCACAATTTATTTTATTGACTCTGAATGGCTCAAAGGAGTTCAGAGTGGCCAGGGCCTCTGACTCTACCAGAACACAGTACCTGCACTATGGAAAATAGACAGCATCTCAAAGGAATTCTGTAGGCTTCTCTGTAACACATGACTGAATGCTGCTGACATAAATAAGTCTCCAGAGAAACCACTCAGAAAAAAAACCACTGATGGGTGGATTCTTGGCTCACATTCCTTGTATATATAACCTCATAAATCTCATCTTCATTTTTATTGACTTATTCTTAGGTCTGTCTGCATCCATTCACTTTTTGTTCCTTCCAGAGACCTGCAGATACTTCCCTTTCTCTAGAAAGACCAGCCTTAAACAAAGGACATTGATATCATTTTTTATGGCCATTCCCTACATACCTGCTTACCAGAAGTCTTCACAGTGAAGCTGGGCTGTCACTCCCATTCTGAGGGTCATGGCAGAGACTGAGAAGGATGCTATGATCCTGTAACTTTGGCATAGCAGGTGTTAGGTAAACAGTCAAGCTCACTGAGTGAGGCCTAGTCCCGATGATTACTTTTTCAGGTTTCTTCTGCCTTGTCACCATAAGCCATCTAAATGTCAGTTTCAGAGTGGCCATCATTTTCCGTCTGGATTTGGATGAAGGTGTTACTGAAAATGGAGCCATGGGCATTGCTTGCCTTTTGTGAATCAATGGAAAGGGATCATAGTACCAAGGCCTTGAGAGTCAGCTGCCATCTAGGGACAGCCTACCACTCTTTCCGCTGAAAACATCAGTGGAGTGTGGAGACAGTTCTCACTTGGTAACTGAGAAAGACTCCAGTGCTTGGTGAAAGCGAAGCTCCAGTTTAGCCAGTCAATGAGGAAGTTGCTTTGCTGAAACTCAGCTAGTCCTCATTTTCCAGCAATGGCCAGCTGCAACAGGTTGGCCCTTGCTCTTTGACCTCATCAGAAGCTACTCTATCAAGAGTTATTCTTGCTTAATTAGACAAGGGAGCTTTCAAATATAATCTCTTCTCACTCAGCAGGCCCTAGGTCAAAGAGACTCTAACTAACCTGCAGTTTGTGTTGACACAGCTTCCATCAGTTCACAAGGTTTATCTTCCAGCCAACACTGGGGGTGTAGAGGGGACTGAAAGAAGGTTGTAATTGGGTATATTGGAGGATGAGTGAAGGCAGACATTTGTCTCTTTGTAAGCATGTCTGGACAAGATGCTATGTCTCTGGAAACCTAGGTGTCAACATGGGTGGGCAGGTGCCATTCTTGTGGCTTCATTATAAAAAGAAATGAAAGGTCTAAGAAAGCCCAACGCTGTCATCCAGGTCTCCTCTCTGGGCAGCAGGGGCAGAGGCGTGGGAAGCTGGTGGAGGTGGATTACAGAGGGATGTGCTGGCCACAGCAGGCCAGCTGCTCATGGTGAATCCTATTCTAGCTCATGGCCATTTGTCCTGCCCTTTTGGAAAATTACCTCCAAATAACAGATCAGAAAAGAGCAACTTCAACGAGCCCTATAATTTAGTTCCAAGAGGAAATTCTTCATCCATCAACTGTACAGGAAGCTAAATTAGTGCTATACCCTGTGGGCTCTGTTTGACAATGTTATGTGAGGGTAGATCCTGCCTTGGGAAAGAGCCCCCACTAGAAATTCAATGGTGAAGGCCAACCTAGTACCTTGCTGGGCTAGATCATAGCGTGTGCCACAGATTGGGTAGAACTTCTGAGATATCTCAGAGAGCTTGTTTTCTTAAGTACTTTATATTTTGTTTTCAGCTGCACAGTTTTGTGGGGAATTGAGTAAATTTGCTTCATTTCATCCTGAGGTTGCAGATTTCTTCACTAGAGACAGAATAGCCTTGCCCAAGTTAAGAGTGCATCCAAATGGAACTTTTAAAATAACTCCTCTGTTTTGTTCTCAGTATTAAGTCAATATACAGAATAAATGCACATATTATACACAAATTTGATTGTTGATTATTTGTTGGTTGGTTCATTTTGTCTTTGTTCCAGAGAACAGTTTGTAACCTGGAGGTCTGTCCCAGGGTTGTGTTGACTGAACACAAGGAAATAGTTTAGAGGCCTCCAGAAGAGGAAAACATTGAAAATGCAATAATTTTACTTCACATAAATGTTTATTTTTATGATTTTTCCCTTGAATTAAAAGGTAGCTGAGTCCTTCAGGTGTTGCAAACATTCCCAGGTCTATAATAAGGCAGTAGTTTTCTTGATGGCTAATCAACACACTGCCTAGAACAAGCTACTGTTTTTTCATCATTCCCACGTTTTTAAAAAGGGTTTTGCTAAAATTGGACTGCATTCTCAGTCTCAAAAACATGTTTCTTTTCTTAGAATTCAATTCACTGACTCCATCTAGGAATCTAAATAAAATTACAACCTTTGTTAATTTTTCAGTGTCTAAAATCTAGCAAGCTCCATTTGCATTTACAAGCTTCCTCATGCTTTCATCTTAGAAGCTGCCACTTTCTCTGTGAGCTAAAAGAATTCTCTGGAAATTGACTGAATAATAAAGGAAATATGCATTTGAAATAAATGTTAACTGGGCAGAAAATCATTCGGCAGAAACAGAGTACAGATGCCTCTATAAGAGTACAGTAAAAGTTCCAAAATTAAAATTAAATTTCTACACTTATCACTAAGCCAGGGTAGGATTATGCACATAACATTGACTGACTTGTTCAGCTTTGTCAATTTGTGTCCTTTTCTGTCCCCAGATGCCCCAGAAGACAGACACTTGTTTTCAATTTCCAAATTTTCATTTACTGGATAAAACTAGGCATAGGCTATTCAAATAACAGAATTTCTTGCTCTACAAAATGATTTCCAACAAAGCAAATTTTTGAATCTACTAGTAAAGCCTATTAAAGTGATAGAGAGTATTTACTATTAGATGGGCAGTGTAATAAAAAACTAATAGCTAAGCCTTCATCCAACGTGTTTGTGTCCAACGAAGTGTTGTAATTGTTCACTGACCTCCATAATTTTATTTTATAATTTCAGTTAGCTATATGGGTGGGAAAGGGACTTTGGACCCACTCAAAATCCACATAGTCATAGGGATGGAAGAACTAAACCTTGAATTTAAGGACTAATTTCTTACTTGCTGGCCATAATTTTAGTATATGTTCCACAATTTATTATTCTACCAATGACAGGGTTAAGATACCAAGTCTTATCATATCTCTTAAGTCAGACTTAAATATCACAGCAGAGCCTATGAGTGATCTTGACCCATATATGTATAGACTGTGCATTCTAGTCAAATTTTGAGGGAGACTGGGTGAAGATACTAAATCTAGAAAGATCCAGCACCTTCCTCCTCCCTCTGCAATACTACCCTTTCTCAAGTTAGATATTTGTCATTGTATGGATTAGCTCCTAATTGCTGTCTTCTGAGATCTCCCCTAATAAAAGGCTTATCAGCTTGTAAACTATAAATGAAAAATATACAGTATAACATCTCCAGACTGCTAAGAGAAGCTGATAGTCAAAAACAAGTCCAAACTGTCCAATATCACTGCTACTTACAGTTTCATTCATTTCACAAATAATTGCTTGGAGTACATTTTTTCTTGGATGATAAGTTACACAGATAAAGCATTTGAGGTTTGCCTTCCAGGGGGAGACACAGAGATGTAAGCATACCATGTTTAGACTGTTGGGAATACAGGTGTAGGGCAGGGCACAAACATAACTTAAAAGTTCCTATACATAAGTGATCATGGAAGGGCTCTCTTAGGATGAGAAATGGGAGCTGAGAGTTGGATGATAGAAACTGTGACTGTAGGAAAAGCTGACAAAGAGGGTTGAGAGAAGAAACAGTGAATACAGGACCCAAAGGCAAGGAAGGACACAGTATCCATGAAATAAAAACACACTGTGCCTCCTAACAAAGGAGAAATGATACCATGGAGGCAAGAGACCCGCGAAGGACCACATATGCCAACTCTTAATCACCCTAGTGGATTATGTGCTTTTGCTAGAAGGTCAACAGTAACTTTCTACAGGGTTGTGATTCCAGAAATGATACGATATACTTTAGTATTTTATCAAATCATCCAGATTACCATGGCAAAGTATAGGCATCTTAAGAACAAAATGACAGTGACAGTGGTGAATCTTTGCAGCTTGCATAGGAGCCTTGACAGTGAAAATAAGAATGTGTACAATGTACTTCATGTTTGTGAAGGGCAATCTCCTTTTAACAGGTGGAATATCACATTGTGGGAGATGGACAGTCAAGGGTTTCCAGGTTGAGAACTGTGTTGGTGATTTTTCTACATATTCTATTCTGTCTGTTTTACCAACTAATTGCTAGCAGAAAGTTCACAACAACACATGTACACAGTCCATCACTCAGTGCTCAGCAGTTGTTCCTTCAACAAAATATCACCTCATGCAACACACTACAGGAGAATGCTACATCTCCACCACCTAGACAAAGAAAACCCATGACTTATGAGGCTGTTTTCAATGTTCAAAGAAAAACCTGCAGTCTTCACAAGGCATAATTTCATCTCTCAACATGTTCCTTTAAATGATATTGGGTGATCAGGATGCAAACCAAAGAAATGGTCCTTCTGTAAGTCTTCATAGCCTATTGATGGGCTCTGAACACAGGGGAGCCCAAGTAAGAGTTTCCACTATGTGGAGTAAATCCACATATGATTTTGACTTAGTCATATGTGTGTCTTCCAGAGATTATAAATGTAATGTGCTCTCTACCACCCATTGACTCACATGTCTATAAATGCTTTATTCTTTTTCTGGCCATGTGGAAAGCTCTCTGGAGCAAGCAGCATCCAGTAGAAATGTAAGGTAAAGTAAGAGAAGTTCAAGGTTAAGACCAGCCTGGGCTACCCAATTGAGAACCTGTCTCAAAAATAAATTAAAAAGGAGTTATAAAGTAAACCATAAAACCATATGCATGTAAATTTATAATCTTCTTATGCTTATTAAAATGGAAATGGCAAATTAATTTTATAAAGTCTTACATCTAACCTAATATATTCAAAAGATGGTTTTAATATATAAGCAATGTAAAATTGGTTAATCACATATTTATATTATTTTTCTCTAATGAAACCTTGAAATTAAATGTGGAGTATGTACCTACAGTACATTTCAATTAGACTAATCATTTGCAAGAGTTTCATAGACATGTGATGGCAAGCATCTACTTTGAAACATCACAGCACTACAATGCTAAAAAGGAACGAAGAAAGGAAGGATGGAAACCGATGATCTAGAGGCAAATGATAGACTCAGTGATACACATTCCCAAGGGTTTCCTTTTTTCTCTCAAAGGATTTAAAATTGTAAGTGATGTTATAGATGTGAATCAGTGATAGTGGATAGACAGCTAAAAATGCCCAAAAGATCTGCATTAATCTACCATAGAAACTGATCCTTTAGCCTTTGAGAAACTACAACCCCACTTCAGGGACTGAGCACTTTCTGCTGAACTAGTGTTTGGGTGGTAATATCTGCTTTCTTATGCCTGTCATCAAGAAAATAATCCCACGATTTTTTTAATATTATGTTTTGGGGTTTTGGTTTCACAATGGATGATGCCAGATATGGCACATATCTAAATACCACAGACAACCTTATACCTGAATTCTGAACTCATGCTATCAGCATCATTGTCATCTGTAAGCCTGGAAAGGAAATGGTGACATACCTCTCTCAGGCCCAGAGACTCTGTAATTTTCATGCAAGGTGGCAAAAAAAAAAAGATAGTAACATTTCATTTTTTTCAAAGCCAGACTAAAGTTGTATTTATAGCTTTGATTTTCCAAAACAGTAACTAAAGATAAGTAAGAATGAATTTAAATGTATAAAAACTCATGAGGCCTTCTATACTAACTCCCCATGAAAGGCCAGGGTGACATAGTGCAGAAAACCCCTCAGAATAAAGGGATAAATTTGCCTATTTTTGAAGGATAAACACAACAAAACAACTTTTAAACTGGTGAAAACCTTTTTCCCCCTCTAGATGTTATTCTCTAGGAACTAAAAGATGTTTTTTATTTTTCCAGACAGGGTTTCTCTGTGTAGCCCTGGCTATCCTGGAACTTAGTCCAAAGACCAGGTTGTCCCCAAACTCCAAAAGATGTACTTCCTGAGTGCTGGAATTAAAGGCATGTACCACCACCACCTGACAACCTAAAAGATTTTACAAGACCCATAATTCTGAGATGGAAACAAATTCCTTTGTCATCCTCAGATTGCCAGGCAAATATTTTTTGAAGATCCTGGAAATGAGGACATGTAATCTTGTCAAAGGAAGCAGCATTTGTCAGTAAATGAATGGATGAATAAATGAATGCCTGCATACATGTATAACAATATTAATAATGAAGTGCATCCACCATTATACAACAAATTTTCACTGTGAGCACATTCATTTTACAAGAAACTGGGGTGTTAGAGGCAAAACTTCAAACCCTTGGCTCTGGGGAGAGCTGAGTGCCTGTCCTCACTCTTGTGACGACCCACACTCCATGCATTTAAATCTGTCTTCTGCTTTCATTGCCACACCTCTGTAAGTGGTCATGTCTGAGTCCAAGATGGATCTGACTGAACACATTTTTATGCCCAACTTCATTCCCATAAAGAAAGACTCCACAGCAGACAAATGCATGAGTCACTTGTGAACCACGCAGGCAACCTAAGAGTATACATTCTAGGCTTTGCTAGGATAAGGCAATATACATATGCTAACCTTCAATTCACACAATGGGACTTTCAGGTGACATATGGTCAGAAGCCCAGCCAACAAACACTACAAAATCTATTTTCTATATTCTGGAACTTGAAATTATTCTCAAAATCTTGATATCTTAATACTGTCAGTAAACGAAAGAACAGATTGAAATAAAATGAAGTTGAATCTGATCAAAAGTTTGATTTCTTTTTCAAAATCTGGAGCAACTATGTGAAATAAAATAAAAACATATCTGAAATATACTGAAATAAAATCATCTCCAATCACAATTGCACTTTGGAATGCCGGACTAATAACTACTCCTAAGAATATGCCATTGCATTGAGCATTGCTTTAGGAACGGTGGTTTGAAGTTTTTGAAGAAGTAATTTGAAAATTTTAACTCTCTGTCCTTTATGCTTCCCTCTTGCCCCCAAATATCCATGGTGGAGCTGATAACAGTTCTGATCACAGTCCACAAAGTTTTCCAGATCCCCTTGATCACAAGTTACTTTTCAAACCATGAATCTCTGTAAATGGTCATTCTTTTTTCTCACCCGCTTTCTGTCAAGATAGTACCCAGACCATATATGGAAGAATTCTGTTCATTACAATGCTTTCACTTACTCAGAGTCAAAGTGCCTCTACTCGGAACTTGCTCGTTGGCCATAGTCCTCGGTATTTAACAAATGAAAATAATCTCTTCCAGACTCCTTAAGGTGGTTATAGGAGGCACAGGCCATTATATACCATAACTCCAGCACTTGAGAAAGGGGTACCCAAGGAAGAAAGGCAAAAAATAATGACTATTGTAAATCAATATACCAAAGGGGGGGCATAGGTCTATGAGCAATGATAACAAAAATCAATTAGATGGGGAATATCAGGAGACATGTAGAGAGGAGAGATAGCGTGGGTAAGCAGAAGCAATAGGACGTGCCTCCGAGAAGACAATACACATGTAACAAGAGCAGGAAGGCAGGACGGGGGCAGGGCTTTGGGTTAAACACAGGTAGGACAGAAGGCACTCAGTAGACACTTGCAGACAAGTGAAATGGTTTACTCTGAGTGTTCTGCATTGTGTTTAAAATATCTGAAAAGTTTCGATTACTTAATGAATGATGTTTCCTGAAAAATACAACTGAACAAAATTACTATAAGTTTTAAAAGAATTGGGGAGCCATATGAAACAGACACAATGAACAGAATATTATTTTGGAGCCTTTTCTTATCCAAAGCAAAGAATTGGAACATGTTTTCTATTTTTGTTCTGTGGGTATCTGTGAATAAGAGGACACCAAAATCTTTCATTTTACTGTAAATATTTGAGGAATCATATAAACACATTTTGATACTATGTTTTAAAATATACTAACCTTTCTCTAAACTCTGTTTTTCAGCTTACCCCCTGTCCCTCCATTCAGACAAATGTTCACTTTCATACAAGAAAGTAGTATGATACACTGAAACACTGTTGTGTAGAGTTTCCTTCCAGGCTGAAACATTACATCCTGCCGAGAATCTCCTTGGGACAGAGAGTAAACAAATCAAAATAGCTTCCTGAAGCCCTTGAAACTAACCTGATTCACTAGGCCCCTCCCTCCCCAAGAATAAACAGTAAAGGTTGTAGAGTCCCTCTCAGACAAGATGAGCTACAAAGACTAGACTAGGTGCCTGGAAGAGACTCAGGACACCCGAACCACCTGGGAAGGACACTCTCCAACTTGTAGAGCAGTCCACCCAATTCAATGAGCTCCAGGTTCCCAGGTTTGTGAGCTATCACTCATGCTGGGGTGGGCTTTCATTATGTTGCTGTCTTTGAGGCCTTTCTGCTCCTGTAAGTAACCCTCACCAATATTTCTGTAGGTAATCCCAATGAAACTCATTGATTCACCAAGTTTTATAACACTGTGTTCTATTTCCCCTTCCTTACAGGATGCCCTCCTGACCCCTGGTCTCTTATTTTAACTACCTGACCTCTGTGTTATTCTGATTGAAACACATGCATCTAAAGCTTAACAGCTAATATTCATATACATGAAAAAATGCAATATTTGTGTTTTTGAGTCTGGCTTACCTCACCCAGGTTGATTGTTTCTAACTCTCTCCACTTACCTGAAAACTTCATATGTTCATTTTTCTTACAGCTGAATAACATTCTATTCTACTATATTTTCATTACTTACTGGCTAGTCAATAGACAACCAATTTCTGGCAATTTTGAATACAGCAGCAATACACATGGATGATCAAGTATACCTGAGAGATGCAGGCCCCAGCACATCCTGGATCCTCAGCACTTTATACTGTTCCTGAACAGCTGGACCCTGAGCATCAACCTAAGCCAGCAGAAGAGACACTTTATCCCTAAACCTAGCTCCAGGGAAAAACACCCCGACTCTGAAAGTAATGCCAAAAGAACACACTTTGCCCCTAGAATTGGAACCTGTAAAGAAATTCACCCAGACCCTAAAAGTGTAGCCTAAACACTAAAAAGAACCATAGGAAGAAATACAGTTTGGCCCTGAAGCCAGAGCCATCTCTGCCCCTGACACAAAACCAGTCAATCCCTGAGCAGGGAAAACTGACCAATCCCTGAGTAGTAAAGTAGTAGTCTCCACTACTAGTGGGTGTGAACTTTCCAGCCCAGGGAAATAGGAAAGTAGTGCCCACTAGTCTAGAGCCACAGCCTTTTCCAGACCTCAGCTTAGGAAAGTCTGGGGGCATGACTCCCCATGGCTCTTAAGCTTGGGGAAGTAGTAACCCCTGGCCTGTAGTTGTCCCCCTGACTTTAGCAGAAGGAAGCCTATTCCAATCAGCAAGACATGACTTGCCCCTGACCGTCCACTGATATTAGTCCATGGAGGGGCCAATCAGAAATGAGTAAACAACTCCAGGCACCCCTGTGCTGAGACAAAAGTGTTGCAATTCTCCCTAGACCCAGGGCAGCCAATCAGCTCAGTTTAGTTTTGAGCCATTCCCAAGGCTGTAACTCTGCAGTCTTGGAGAGCTTGAGCCAATCACAAGCCTGTAGCTTGGCAGATTTGCAGTTCCCCAACCCCCTCCCTACTGCCTGACTGCTATATAAAACTCCTTTCCTTACTGCTCTGGGTCTCTCTTGCTCTGTTCTTTCCCCTGCTGCTATTGCATTACACAGAGGAACCTGAGTTAACTTGAAAATAAAGACTCCTTGTTTCTGCACCAGAGTTGGTCTAATGGTGATTCATGTTCTGGATTTCGAGCTTAGCATACCTGTTGTAAGATTTTGAGTTCTTCGGTTATATACCCAAGAGATGTGTAGTGTGGACCTTATGACAGATAGATTTTTCAGCTTTTTGAGTAACCTCTGTGCTAATTTCTGTAGAGGCTGTACCAGTTTGCATGTCTACTGGCAATAATTGAGTGTTCCTCTTTCCCAGCATCCTTGCCAACTTCCACTGTCATTTATTCTATTGAGTTTGGCTATTTTGACTGATGTAAGATGAATTTCAAAGTTATGCAATTTGCTTTTCCCTAATGGCTAAGGATTTTGAACATTTTAAAAAGTATTTGTCAGATATTTGAGTTTCATATTTTAAGAACTCTGTGTAGTTCTATACCTCATTTTTACAATTAGGTTGTTTTCTTGATGTTCAGTTTTTGTTTTTGTTTTCTCCTTTGTACATTGCATATACTAGCCCTTTCTCAGATATATAATTAGTGAATATTTTTCCCATTCTCTAGGCTGCCATATTACTCAAATGATGGTGCCCTTTGTTCTACAGAAGTTTTTAAGTTTCATTAGGTCCCATTTATTAACAGTTGTTCTTTGTGCCTGTAGTTTTGGTTTCCTGTTCAGAAGTCCTTTCCTGTACCATTGAGTTCAAGCCTATTCCCCATTTTTCTCTTCTTTCAGATTCAGGATATCTGGTCTTACGTTGAGGCCTTTGACCCATTTAGATTTGAATTTTTAAAAGAATGTATTCATTGTAATTTTATGTGCATCTCTGATTTGCCTACATGCATATATGTGTGAGAGTGTCAGATCCCCTGGAACTGGAGTTACAGACAATTGTGAGCAGCCATGTGGGTTCTGGAAACTGAAACTGGGTCCTCTGGAAGAATAGCCAGTGCTCTTAACTTCTGAGGCATCTCTCCAATCTCTGGACTTGGATTTTTTGCAGTGTGATAAATATGAATCTATTTTCATTCTTCTACATTTAGGCTTCCAGTTTGAGCATTAACATTTCTTTGAAGATTTTATCTTACCCTCGAGTGTGTATTTTTTATTTCCTTGTCAATAATCAGGTATCCATAAGTGGGCAGATTTATTTCTGGGTGTTCAACTCAATTCCACTGGGGGGAAAAGTGTCTTTTTATGTCAGTACTATGTTGTTTATTTGTTGTTTGCTTGTTTTTTTATACTATAGATCTCTAACACAACTATAATATCTAGGATGGTAATACCTCCAGCTTTTCTTATATTATTCAGAATTACTTAAGACATTCTCAGCATTTTATGTTTCCAAATGAAGATGAATATTGTTTATTTTTTCATTTCTGTGAAATAATTGTGTTAGAATTCTGATGGGAATCACATTAAATCTGTAGATTGTTTTTGGTAAGATTGCTATTTTCACAGTATTGGTCCTACAGATCCATGAGCATGGGAGTGCTTTCCATCTTCCGGTGTCTTCAATTTCTTTCTTCAATATCTTAAATATTTTTACACACATATTTTACATGCTTTGTTCACATTATCCTATGATATTCTTTGAGACTTTTGTGACTATTATTGTTTTCCTGATTTCTTTCTCATTTGTATACAGGAAAGCTACTGGTTCTCTTGTGTTAATTTGTTATCGTTCTATTTGCTAAAAGTGTTTATCAGCTATAGAAGAAATTTTCTGGTAGAGTTTTCAAGGACTTTTTTTGTACAAAATCATACCATCATCAAATAAAGCAATTTGACTTCTTCCTTTCCTATTTGTGTCTCCTTGACCTGGATCATCTTCAGTTGTCTTACTATGCTAAGACTTCAAAAACTGTATTGAATAAGTATGGAGGGATAGGACGTCCTTGTTTTGTCCCTGATTTTAGAAGAAATGCTTTGAGTTTTTCTGTTTAGGCTGATTTTGGTCATGAACTTGTTATAAATTGCCTTCGTTATATTGAGGTATGTACCCAGTATCCCTTGTTTCTCTGGGACTTTTATCATAAAGGGATATCAATGGCTTTACCACATCTATTGAAATGATCATGTGATCTTTCTCTTCTAATTTGTTTATGTGGTATATTTTACATTTTTTGATTTATGTATATGGAACCATACCTCCATCTCTGGTAAAATCATCTTGATAATCTTATTGGTGTGTTCTTGAATTTGGTTGCAGGAATTTTTTCATAACTTTCCCTCTCTTTCTCTCTTTGTTGGGTCTTGCTGTGGATTTGTATCAAGTAATAATAGCTTCATAAAAAGATTTAGGAAATGTTACTTCAATTTTTTTTCTCCAGAAAAATTTGAGGAGTATTGATATTAGTTATTCCTTGAAGGTCTGGTAGAATTCTGTTCTGAATTCAACTGACCCTAACTACTATATTTTAAAAGTTGAGAATAAAATCCTCACTATTTTATGTTCTTTCTGTGTGTATTATGCACATGTGTGTGTTTTCATGTTTGCAGGGACCTGTACATATTACATGTGTAGCGAGTTCAGGGGTAACCTCAAATGCTATTCTTCAGGTATTGAAATTTTGGTTAGGCTTTGTTTTGTTTGATTTGTCTTGGTTTTTCTGGTGTGGCATTTCTCACTGACTTGGATCTTAGCAGCCAGTCTAGCCTTCACCAAAATGTCTGGCTTTTTTATTTGACTTTGAGAGACTGAACCCAGATCCTGTGTTACTTATGTTATTACTGATACCCCTAGTTGTTTTTCAATAGAACTTCAGGTCAGGATATTCTATTTTTTGAGGCTGTTGTGGAGAAAGAAAAGGCTAGCCTCTGATGTTGCCCAGGCTAACTGTATTTCCAAGGGGATGCTGATAATGATTGTCTAAAGGCAACCAATTTTCCACTTTTCTTACTAGTGTACATTAATTTTACAAAGTAATGGGGTTTACTTTAACATTTTAATACATCAAAGTCAAAGATTTTAATTTCTAAATTGTTCCATTTTCTTTTGGGCAATCACATTTGCCCCACAGATAGTAACAGAAGTTATTTTTCCTAACATATATGAACCATTGTTCTACACACTATTCAATTTGAAATGTAGTTTTTTCTTTTTTTATTCTGAATTTTCAGAAACTATTGCCTTATGATCTTGAATCTGGTCTGTCCTTGGGTTTCTAATGCTTAAATTGTATTAGGTATTTGTTGGAAGTGAGTTCCCATAGCTTTATCTGTACTTTCCTCTTGTAATGTGAAGGGGTGATTTCTGAACTCTTCTCAAACACCTTCCAGCTAATCAAGTTTTCAAAACATATAAAGATTTTGTCACTAAATGTTCTCAATTATTAAATATATAAATACATAAATATATACCAATGTTCACACATCCAACTTATCCTGAGTCTTTGGCACTAGAAATAATTCATTTCCCTTGTATTCAAAATTGTGTGATTTTTAAGAATTAAATGGAAAGCCAACAAGTCAACTATAAATATGCTGAAAATTTGAAATAACTTATGCAGGCACAATCAATCGAAGTTATCACTGGTTCTTAAAACGAAAAGAGAGAGTAGGACATGGAGGAACAGGAAGGTCGACTGGGGGGGGTAGGATAGGGGGAAGAGGGAATCATAGGTTAGAAGACAGATCAGGCACCATTGTGACCTCTAGTGATGTAAACGGATGACACCAATTGGCAAGCTAAGCAATAGTGTAGAGACCACCTCGAATGCCTATTCCTGATAGTTAACTTGATGTCTATAACCATCCTGGAACCTTCATCCAGTGACTGATGGAAGCAGAAGCAAACACCTACAGTTAAATACTGAACAGAACCCAAGGAACCCAGCGACAGAGAGAGAGGAGCAAAGAGCAAATTGGCAAAGAATGGGGAGAGCTCTTGGACCCAAGACTGACAGCTGGGAGGCCAGCATGGGACCGATCCAGACCCCCTGAATGTGAGAGTCAATGAGGAGGCCTGGGCTACCTATGGGGTCCTGAGCAGTGGATCAGTGTTTATCCCTTGAATACTAACAGACATCATGTGTCCATAACACAAAGAGGGTTGCTCTCTCTGCCTGGACTCTTAGGGAAGTGCCTGGACCCTACCCTGAATGAAATGATAGACTCTAGATATCCCCTATGCTGAAGGAATTGGCAATAGGGTGGGAGGATGGGGGGATGGTGGGGGGGTGCGGGAGGAGGGGAGAGAGAGGAAACTGGGATTGACATGTAAAACAAGCTATTTAAAATTTTTAAAAAGTTAAAAAAAGAGCCAACAAATAAAACTTGAAAAGGTTTCTCTTCCAAAAAAAAAAAAAAGAAAAGAAAAGAAAAAACTAAATTGCTGTCATTTCTTTCTTTCCTGTTCTAATGTGGCCACTTAGCATGGAAGGACAGACCTTTGAGAGACTAGTCCTTGTAAAGAACACTAGAATCTTTCTTTAAATGTCAGGCATCCATAACCTAACTGTCCAAGAAAGGGAAAGACAGGTAGACACATGCTCATTTTCATTTAAATTTTTCCATTGATCCTGCTGTGGTAACAAAGAAGGGCATCCTAAGATGTCTTTCCCAGGAGTCAAACCACTCTAAGTGGATAATTGCCCTCAGTGTGATTTCCTTTTGCTTTTATGGCAGAGAGATGATACTGCACCAATGTCCTCCCTTAGAAAACCAACTAGAGGATATAGAGATGGCCTACATGTGCGTGTGCATGGAAACTGCCAAAGGTGACAGGGTGGCCAGAGCAGCTGACAGCCCAGGAAATGAGTCATTGCTCATGTGGGTTCCGTTCTGTCAACAGAGGAGAAACACCCAACAATAACTTAGACGAATACCAATAAATAGCCTGTTATTGTTGTCTATCCCCCTAGTTTTTGTCTGTCTCCATCTTCCCCTCCCATTTTATCAAGTGATTCAAATGATGAAAACCTCAAGTGAAGACAGATGTGAAGTCATCTTAGTGTCATTGTACACTGGAATAAAGTCACCACCAGTGGAAGCTTTCTGGCATCCAGAAAATAAATGTGAAGTTTGGAGACAGAAAAGATGTGAAGGTTGGAGACAGACTGTCTTTGTCAACAACTCTACAAATTAAATTGTTATATTTCAACACAGAACACATTTAAAACAAGAAATTTTGGGGGAAATCATAAGACATACTTCTCTACAATTAATCCTCTGCTAGAAGGACATATGCTTTAATCAAATGATACCTTTGAGTTTTTATAAGTGTCAAATCACTTGCCTTTAGGACATCAGGAATCCTTTGTGATAAAAGACTCTGAAAGTATTAGAATATCTAAAGTCTTAATATATCATAGTCAAAATGCTCTTCTATCTAAGAAAAGTAATCCAGACAGTTACACTGCATCTTTCCAGGCAGCGCAATATGCACATTTACTCTTGAGTGACCATGACATATGCTGAGCTCAAAGGTTTCAGACTTCAGTGTCTCACCATTGGATTCACCACTCAGATACTATTTTTACCTTCCCAAATTTCCTGGATGAGAAGTCCCTTACAGTCTTCAGTTAGTCATGCCCCCACAGTCCCCTAATCCTCCGAGGCTGGAGTAATGACAGAGATTGACATCATGATGAGCTTCTGAGGCCGGGATCTTGTTTTTATCAATGAGGACATAGTCACTATTGCATGACTCACCCTAAACTACCTCTTCCCTTTGATGGCAGAGTTAGAAGGCAGGGTGGTTGTTTGGGAGTGACTGGCACAGGAAATGGGAAGGTCATGAGTTGTTTTGAGATGATCGTGTAGACTTCATTTTCCATGTGATGAAAGAGCATTCTATTCCCCTAAATTAATTGGTTAAAATTAAAATAGGCAATTCTCTTACTGCGCATAGTAAGGCATCTCTACTTTCAGTATCTTAGAAAATCCCATATTAAATTTCACTGAAAGACACAAGATCTGGGGTCCATCTATTCATTTACCATTCACTCAGAGGTAATGAGTACAGAAAATAAGTACTCTCATCACCCAGGTTCACTGAGTGAACCTAAAAATGGCAACAGTCTCTCTCTCTATCCCCTCTTTCAATCAATAAATCTCTGTCATATTAATATAACATAGCACATTAAGCACTCCATATTATTTATTATATATTACTATAGTCTGTAGTATGTTTCTGTTATTTTGTGCTACTTTTCCCTCTCTGTTTCTTTTTAAAAGAAGAACAATGGAAGTTTGAAGGCTTTTCTAATATCTGATTGGAGAACATTTTATTTTGCTAAGTGAAAGTGTTTAATAAAAATTATAAATCCAAAGTCACACTTGAAAGGTCCCAGGATAAAACTTTGCTGATACAACTGACAAAGCCCAAATGTTAAAACTCCACTGAGTCTATTGGATTTTGTTTGTTTGTTTGTATTAAATCTGTATGATGCAGAGAGTCAAGTAAGAATTCTCTATACTAAAGATTTTGGTAACTACTGTAACTGATGCAGTTCTGTTGCCCCAACCAATTCAAACCAGCTAAGAAAAATAAGTCAGTGGTTTGGCTGAGCTATGAAGAACTGCCCAAAGAGCCATGGAATGAGGTCTTATGGCAGATAGATGCAGACTATTGAGTCATAGGGAGCTAGCATCTGTAGACTACATCATCAGTAGACTATAGACTCATCAACAGACTACAGGATCATCAGAGCTATTGAACTGTGGACTACAGAAAAGAAGCACTATTGGGTGAGAATTCATTTGAGTAAAGGAACAAGCCTATATATACCACAGTCATTGGTCAGTCACATACTTACAGCAAATATTGAACAAGTGAATTTTTCCCTCTCTCTTCACCTCCAAGAAAAGAAAACCAACCAACCAACAAACAACAAAAAACAAATCATTAAACTCTACAATTTTAAGCAGCCATAGAAAACCAAGGTAGCATCAGCTAAAGAATGTCCAGAGCAGGGACTCATAGCTGCAGAGCCCACATCCCAGCATGTTAATATTCTTATTAGAGCTGCACATTGGTTTGCTACAAAAGCCACATGACTAAGAAGAGCTGGCACATTCATGGTCCCTGGCACTTCATTGAAGGCATCCATACTCCCAAGAGAGTCAAAAACTTTTGCCCTTGCATAGAAGCTGAAAGACAAACTCTGAATAAGATTGGCCATCTTGCCCACCAGCAGACCCAGAGGTGTACAGCGGCTGAGAGAAAAAGCAATGCCCACAGTAGGCTTCCCTCTGCTAACAGTCATCAACAGACAAGAGCTCCTCAGCTGTAAGTGAGATGTCATGGGACCCTCCTCTGCCACACTGGAATTTTGGCTGGTATGATCTTGTGTGTCATATGCATGTAGTTCATAGCCTCTGTGAACTCATGTGTATAGGACCCTGTGTGCTCAGCAAAGGAGGTTTGGATGAAGACATCTATTAACTCTGGCTCTTCCATGATGACCCCTGCAGTGGGAAGGAGAGTAATTTTCTTCATGCATGTGGCCTCCAACAGGTTACCAATGCCCCAAGAGATGATTCCCCACATCCATGCACATACAGGCAGCACTAAGAGACTTTTAAGAAGGGGCAAGGGAGGAAAGGGAAAGGAGGGAGACAGAGAGGGGGGAGAATGACATTGGGAAGAAAAAGCAAGGTGTTCCTGATCAAAATACATTATACTCGTGTACAAGCTTCTCAATTAAAAAACATGAAAGAAAGACACTCCTCCCATGATACACAGAAGGCAAGTTTCCCACCTCCCCTAAAGGAATGCCAGTGTGTTTACACCTCTCCGTCAAACACCATCTCACCCTACTTCCTTCTCTTCAGAGCTGGGGTGCCTGTGCCCACCACTAGAGTGTCACATATACCTACCTCTGTTATTCCTTAAGATTAATAAATCAAACCCTCATTTTGAAGTGTTAATTTCTATGTCAAAATTATCTATTTAAGAAATAAAGGAGCAAGGACCCCATCAACTGAGCAAATGAATCAATCTAAATGAAAAAAGAGACAACCTAAATTACAAAATAAAATGAGTGCAATTATCTGCAGATGAGTAATAGTGCAAAGCATCGGAACATATCTGGAAACAACGTCCTGTGTGAGGTGTTGTGTGTATGCATGTAGGTGTGTGTGTGTGTGTATACACATGCATGCATGCGTGCATGTGTGTGAAGTGAAACCTAACTAAGCAATACTAAGTTAAGCACGCTAAAGTAGGTAGTCATCCTACATCTGAGCTACATCTCCACTTTTATGCATCAGCCTTAAACATAGTCCTTCTGATTTCCTTAATCACTTCAGATTTATTAATCCTATCCACAAACTTAGGTCATCATCAAAATCCTCCCAAACTAGTAATCTATGATTCTAATTCAAGAATAAGTCTTGGGCTTTATATTTCTGTGAGATGCAAACCACCCCTAAACTACACAGAGGAAAAATAAATTGTTTCGAAACTCTGGGATATTACCCAGAGTCTGCAATGTGGGTAAGACCTATGTGCAATCAGCACAGAGGCTCGATCTTTGGACTATTTTTTCACATGGATTGCTTGAATTATATGGGAGAATATAGATTGAAGTTGATGGCCATGAGTTTTAGCATTCTGTTCTGATACTAAAACCCTATAGGAAAGAATTATATCTTTTCTGCAGCTTTAAAAGTCATCTATCTTAGGATACTGTCAAAAGTCATAGAACTAGTTTTTATGTCAATGGAGGCTGGAACTGACTCTATTCTTCCTTATAGTTTTATGTGTTTGTTAGCTGTCAGATCAGGTATCATGGTGCCAGCCCTATCCCTGTCTATAAAGAACAACTATTTTTGTAATGATTTATAAATAGAGGAAAAATAGAACTGAAAAAAAGACTTATTTTTCTTTCCCCTTTTTTGTAGTAGATTTAAATTTCAGTAAATGACTAACTTGGCGATCAGGAGCAGAAGGTACAAATCTGGAAGGGAATCGGTGTAAGTGAGAAGGAAATACGAGGATGTGTAGTGTCTTCCACTGCACACACAATGCTTTGCAAGCCCTAGCCCTCTCCTGCCTATGGACAGTAGGATAAGGACTCTGCTTGGGAATAGGACTCTGTGAGTCCTTGGATCTTGACCCTGAGTTATGAAGCACTCAGACTGGGAATTAGTTAAGTGATGAGCTAAATATCTTCTGAGGAACAGCTACTTCACAGTGAGTAAGGACATTTGCAGATACACAAAGGTGACAGATACATCTAAGTCTTTCCCTAATGCTATGCCCTGGTGAGTGTTCTCTGCTATGGGAGGTGGTGTTATGCATCTTGCATGTTCTCACCAATTGCATTTCCACTAATGAGGCTCCTGGACCTACAGGCAAACTTACACGCTGTCCCTGCTTCTTGCCACCAGCATAGGTTTTGTTCTTCACCCTCTGCTTACAATTCTTCAACAGGTTTTTCCTGTGTCAGCCATGGAAAAACTTTAATTGACATATTCATGAGATATCCCATCTTTTAAGAAAAAATTAAATGGAATGATGATGTGTAAAATCTAGAATTATATGCCATGTCAGAAGTGGAATATAATCTTTGTGACAAAATGATGAACCTATTTACAATGTGGAAAAACAAAGCCCAAAGGGCTTGGTTGGATCCAAGCTAGCTCTTCTTACACCTCCACACAATCGCACGCAATTTTCCTGTTCTCCTTGCTCAAGTTTAGAAAGAGAGCTTAATGATTATGCTTGGAAATTTAACTTTTAACTAGGCTTTTACATTACCTAAAATAATAAGTTATTGTGAAGAATTCATTTATACTTTGAAAGAAAAATCAGCTGCACTTTATGTTTTAAAAGCTTGCGCCCAAAGAAGGGAAGTAAACCACATCCTTAACTTACACACACACACACACACACACACACACACACACACTCACACACTCGTGCATAAACACACACACAAATCAACACTGAACATATAACAAACAATAGCAATAGCCAACAACAAAAAACACCACCATACAACCACTGAAGTAAAGCAAGCAGATAGACTGAGGATCCACTGGCAGACTAAAGTACCTTCTAAACCTCTTTGCTTGAGACATTAGACAAGCCAACAAGAAAATCCCGTGGAAGCCCTGAAGGAAACAGAGTTTTCAATCCAGGCAAAAGCATCTGCACTGATGTGATCAAACCTCGCAGACGAGATGCTAAGAGATGATAAAGAGCAGACTCTAATAGCTAATAAGATAAGAGCGGCTAGCCAAGGCAGCTGCGGAAGTGTGTGTTTGAGAACTTTGTCTATCTTAATAGGTCAGCAGGGTTCCGCGCTTCTGAGAAGAGTGGAGAGGATCATTTAGGCAAGCCTCAGCAGGGCCACTGAGGAGGTGTGGTTTCAGAATCCTCCTAGTTGTCGTCCCTGATAAGAAAAGTAGAAGAAAATACAGTAATAAACAGCCGCCAGGGTAATGGACAACAAAACAGGAAGAGGGAGGAAATGGAAAGAAAACTTGTGTGTGTGTGTGTATGTGTGTTTATGTGTCATTTGGATGACTTCATTATGAATGAGTAGAATATCTTAGTTCACTCTAGTTTCCAGTTGGAACTCATGTTCCAAAATAAACTGAAGCGTTCTCTTATTTGTTCAGGGAGTTATGGTGAAACACAGTGAATTAAATGAGGACCTTGTCCTCTTTCTGAAGTCACAGTTCTCTAGATTGGAGCTGAGAAACCGTTTGTGGAGATCTTGAGCTTTGCCTGCGACATTGGCTAAGGCCTGTGGATGTCTCCAAACAATGACTCCTTCTGCATGTGCGAAGCTTCCTCTGAGCTCCAGAAGCCTTGAGAGACAACTGCTGTTGCTCATCGCAGCCAGTGGCACTCAGAGTGTGGGGACCTCAGCAAAGTGGCCATCTTCTATCTTCTGAGGCTGATTCTTCTCTTCAGGACACTTCATTGTCAGAGAATCCTTCTTCTAGGATCAAAGGCATTCCAGTCTCCAGCACAATAATGCTGAAGTGCCTTGGAGGCCACTGATAAAGGGCCTAACTGGCTTCCATGGCTTTTCCTGGGAGGATCAGCACCATTCAGAATCTGATTGCAAATGAAAACAAATACTTTTGCATTAAACTGGTAAAACCATTTTTCATCTGTAAATCTCAAGAACTGAAGAAAACATGCAGCGGGAATTGGATGGAGATCAGTCCCAACTGTTCTACATGTACATTTGCACTTACAGGAGCTTTCAAACTGTTGGAATTTGCTTTTCTTCTCACTGTGTAATCATTCAATTTAGGGAAAATAGTTTCTTCAAGGCAATAGCCCACCTGCTCTCTGTACTCTGAATTTAAGCAAAGTTTTGCGTGAAATTGAAATAACAGTGATGACAGCTGTAATAAAGACCATCAGAATGTCAAAAATAAAGACATCTTTCAGAAAAGGTGGAGTTGTTATTACTCTATCCTGTGTTGCAGGTCTGATATTTAGAAAGTGGAACAGAGCATCTTCACCATCAAACTAATGTTTAAGGCCATAGAAGAATGGTTGGTATGAGCTGTCCATGGCCACATTCTCTCCAATTTTAAGCCCCTATCAGTTGCACTGAGTTGGTCAACTAAGAATACACATGCATTATGCACTGAGTGTTCATGTTTAGGAAACTATTAAGGGAGATATCAGTGTTGGGATGTCCTCATCTCTAATTTCTGAAGAAAGTGTTTAAAAGTCCAGATTCTTTGATAATAATACTTTCAGATATTTAAAGATTGGGCAAAAGAAGCAATAATTATATAAGCCATACTTGTGTTTCTATTTTTTTAAAGCTTTGGTTGGGTTATGGCTTATTAGTGGGTTATAGAAAACTTCACCCTTCCTCCAGGAAGATGATTCCTCTTGCAAGGAGGAGGCAAGGAGGAAGCAAGGCTGACTAACAGGCATAGAGTAGGTTTCCAACTGGATTCATCCTATTGGCTAGGGGTGCTGGCACAGTAACAGCAGTGTGTATAATAGTTCTGCTGACAGGGATAAAAAAATTGCATAGGATCTCCTTTCAATCCAGATAGCTGCATGGATTTTTTAAGAGATTTCTTTGATATAGAATGGGGTTTTGCTTCCTAGAGATTGAGTATTAATTAGCAAGAACATAATTTGGAGGAAATTATATTAATTTAGAACAGCTATATCAAGGAAGAGAAGTTAAGCTAACATTTTCATTTTTAGACAGTGTCTTGAAAGAGAATTTAATACATACCACCAGAGAAACTAGGAAACAAGGAGTAACCTAAGATAGAAATACATGGTCCCCCAAAGAAGGGGAAAGGGACAAGAACTCCTGAGCACATTGGGAACATGGGAGGGTAGGAAAAAGAGAAGGGGAGAGGAGAACAAGAGGGATCAGGAAAACTGAGTCAGGGGAGAAATAGAGGAGAGCAAGAAAAGAGATACCTTAATAGAGGGAGCCAGTATAGATTTAAAGAGAAATCTGGCACTAGGGAAATGTTCAGAGATCCACAAAGATGACCCCAACTAAGAATCTGGGCAGCAGTGGAGAGGCCGCCTTTGATGCCCTTTCCCTGTAATGAGATAGATGACTACCTTAATTGCCATCCTAGAGCCTTCATCCAGTAACTGATAGAAGCACAAGCAAAGATCCACAGCTAGCACTGTGCCACACTCCTGGAACCCAGTTGTAGAGAGGGAAGAGAGATGAGGAAAGCAGTCAAGACCATGCTGGAGAAGCCTACAGAAATAGATGACCTAACCTAGTGAGAACACAGGGACCCCAGTTGTAAAGCTGGGGAACCAACATTGGACCAAACCAAACCCTCTGAATGTGGGTGCCACTTAGGAGGCCTGGGCAGTCTATGGGACCTCTAACAGTGGAACCGGGATTTGTCCCTAGTGCACAAATAGACTTTGGGGGCCCATTCTCTATGGAGAGATACTATTTCAGCCCAGATACATGGAGGAGGGCCTAGGCCCTCCCCCAAATGATGTGACAGACTTTGATGATTCCCCATGGAAGACCTTACTATCCTTGGGGAGGGGGTGGGAGGTGGAGCCAGATGTCAGTAGGAGGCATGGGAGAATGGGAGGGAGAGAGGATGGGGGGTTGATATGTAAAGTAAGATTGTTGCTAAATAAAAAATAAAAAAATAAAATTGATAATAAGAATACAATTTGCTAAAAGTAAGATGAATTTGACTACTAAATTTGACAATAAATTATGTTTTTGCTAAAAAAAGATGTTTGATCTCTGCTGTTGTTTGTTTAATGAAAACGGTGACAGTTTTAACATATGTCCTGAGATTTTTTCAAATGACCATTCAACTGTTCTATAAAGTATAAAATATATGAACAGTATATTTAGGGTTTAGGGGGGATTTTGTTTTGCTTTTCTTCTTCTAGATGTCAAAATGTGTAGTTTTACTGCAATAGAGGAATGCAAGCTTCCTTGGAGAAGCTCAGAATTTCATGCAGCAAGAAACACACTATTGGGTGTTTTATACGGTTTTGACTCCCTACACAATGAACGTGTTCAGGCACTGGGGCTATGGTTCCATATCCCACCGTAGGCGTCATTTCCTTCAACTGTCTCAATATAGATTTCAGTTTTTAAGAAGGAAAACTGAGGCCTTTTTTCCACTACTCTTGGCTAAGATCTGGATTTAGTCAAACTGACCACTGTTACTCTGTGGTCTAATTAGAACCACCTGTGAGAATTTTGTGTCAAGTGAAGAGAAAGAAAGCTAATGTTCTCAAGGACTACAATAGAATTTCATCCCAAAGCCTGCTTCACATAATTTAGACAAATATTAAAATTTCCAGGTACCTGTCACATACATAATACTAACTTGCTTTGGATTCAGTACCCATCAGTTCTTTTGTTTTGTTTTGTTTTCAGTGTGTGTGTGTGTGTTCAAAGAATTTAAAAAAATTTAGTTATGTGTTCATGTGTTTGCATGTAGGTATGTCCACATGAGTACAGTGCCTACAGAGTCAGAGGCATTGAGTCCTATGGAGATGGAATTACAGGCAGTTGTGAGCCACTCAATATAGATACTGGATCTTCTGGATAAACAGTAAGTGGTATCAATGCCTGAGCCATCTTGTCATCCTTATGTATCTTTTTAAATAGAATAACATCCAAATTCTTGAAGGAAAAAAATGGAATATTGAGATCTGATTTGGATCATACAGTATTATACCATTTTTTGACTGAGAATGGCACAAGAGTCATCAAGCTGATAGCTTGTAAAGAAAATATTGGCTAAAGTGCTTGTCTGCTTCTCTCTACTCCCCCATATTGGTTCCAGTTGTACTTTCCGTGTTTTCCTAAAACTGATTTTTCTAGTCACAAACGCACTACCTATGGTTCTATTCACAGTAGTAAAACACTGGGTGAGTCTGAAAAGGGGAATTATGAAACCAAAATAGGGGATACAGGTGGAAGGACAGAGGAGAGGGAGGGGAGGGAGGATAGGGAGGAGAAGGAGATTAGAAGAAAGTCACAACTTAAAGCATTGTCAAGGGTTCACAATGAAAAAGAGTTGATTCATCAAAATGTCCGGTGGAAATCTTAAGAAAGATTTTTTCTAAGTCCATCATCTTAATAATTTAGTAATCACAAATTATAACAGACGTGTCACCTATGTAACAAAACCCTACAAAACAAACAGTAGAAAATCTAATCTCCAAGAAGATTAGAGGCTGAGTTGGAAGATAAAAGGCAATGAACAAACTAGCATTTGGTGGCTTTGTCACCATGGATACCCTGTTTTGAACCTGCCTATGAGCTCTTTTCTCATAAATAGAGGCTATTCTTAAAAAGCATGAACAAAAGTCTGGGCTACAAAAATGGAAGATTGTCTCTAGACCTAAACTAGACCTAAAAAGCATAAAACATTGATGAAAATGGGGAGGAGGTTCTACAAGTCCACTATCCTTAAAGCGAATTTAAAGTGTTATGTTATATAAGCAGCTCCCAGCAGATACTAAGGTCTCCTCATTCCGGGAGAGCTGTAGAATGGCAGTGGAGTTATTGTAGATGATTGGAAACTCTGTTGCAAGTCATGGATACCCAATTTTCAAGTCACAGAAGCTCTTTTCTTCAGTATTTCCTTTAAATTGAGAGTCATGAAATTTTCCTCCATATGAGGCTTGCTCAGGTTTGTATATTTGCCTTCCTACTTTATTACCTTACATTGCATGTGAGGTTGGATCATTGTGCAGCAGAATAAAGCTAATTACAACTTGCAAAGCCTAAATATAGCATAATGACAGAGTGTCATTCAAGAGTAGCACTGAGCTGAGAAACCTTTTGCCGAGCTAAAACAGAGGTTATTGAACTACATGGAGATAGCCCCAGGGCTAGCTGACTGCAGAAATTTGAGTTACCCAAAAGCTCAAAGTGGAGCACTGACCATACAGGAAAGTTAGTCTCTTGTCTGCCTCGCTTATTTTGTTCTGTCCCTTCATTCTAGACAATACACTGAATGGTAATAAACTGATATTGGATAGAAAGAGACAGCATTTATTTATGAATGTAAAGTTTTAGATTGAAATAGAACACTGGCAAAATCAAGATATCAAAACGTAGTATTTCCAGAATGACAGGGAGAGTTATGCCATAATTGGCACAGGTGTAATGATTTGATCGACAAATAATTTGTCATTAGCTCAGCTATTAATCAAACTTGCCAGATTGTTGGTCATACATGTCTATTTTTTATTCATTTGTTTTAGTACTTCTTTATCTACTTTTCCCTCTACTTCTGTAAGCATGTACATAGCAGTTATTTCTAATACACATACACACATCTCTGGCATAGGAATTTGTATGATACAAATGCATACACAGTTGGTGGTTCTGATCTTTGCACAGCCTTTATGTCAAAGTCAGAAACAATCATTCTACCTCTAACACATGTTGGCCTTTAGTAGTCTCGTTTAACAGAAGATAGTCTCACAATGGATAAAGTGTCTCATTTAGTTGAGGCTACCCATGAATTCAATGTTATGATTTCCCTACATTTGCCCATATGTTCATTTTCCTCTTTGCTTTTATTTTGAGCTTCTTGCACATGCTTTGTATTAATGTTTGGTCATAGGATTTCATAAGAACCTTACAAAGACCAAGTAAACAGAAGATATATAGGTATGTGGAGTACTATAATCAGAGTTCCACTCTCTACCCCAGAGATGAAGCCAGTATTTAGCTTTTGAACCAAGGCTAAGCTAATTCTGTTTTGCCAACTATACTGCCTTCTTTTGTGGAAGGGCCATGAGAGGTCTGGCCTGGTACTAACCATACACCCCTAAGTTTGCATGGGTCATCTATTCTCCATTTGGAGAATCTGCCTCTTGTACTGAGAGCTGGAAAATGGCAGTGTCTCCTCTTACTTCTCCTCCTCCTGTCTATGTCCTCGACTTCTACCTTGATTCTGTATTTGGTACTTTCTTATGAGACAAAGAGAAGCAATCAACAGACATAGAGACATAATGAGTGAAACTGATGTCTCTGCAATAGACCTGGAGATGAAAGTCTTAACATGCTATGGAAAGACACCCAGATCATTTTTTATCATGCATAAACTAATGTTATCTCTTCTGGGGTTTATGTTTCTGTCTTAGCTTTGTGTGGTCTATTTATTTTGACAATTTTTCTATATATATATATATATATATACATATATATATAACCAAAACAAATACTTACAAATCTTAGTTATGTGTATCCCTGTGAATGTGGGCAGTGTGAAATACAACTTTTCTGACAGCTATAAAATTGTCTCATAATGAAAGTGGTGGACCTATAATTTAGTTTATATTTTTCACATTTACAATTGCATGAGTGCCTAAAGATAGAGTTGACATCATCCAAGTAGCACTTCTCAATATTATGTCTGGGTTTAAAAAAATTCAAGTTTGTGTTTGACTATGTTAATGTAAACAAGTTCCTTTCATTCCAGTCTCATATTTATAACACAGGCACAGAGTGTGTGAATTCAGGAATCTTGGGAAAGTTGTGTGTTATTAGGAGCAGTTCAACAGAATGCTCCAAGTGAAACATTTCTGACAGACTTTACTTTCTTAAAAACAATTTTACTATAGATAATAAGGGTGTTCATTTTTCTATAATTGATCTGAGTGTGGAAAATTTTACCAAACTCTAAATAAAATGACCATGTCCTAAGAGAAAAGCAAAGTGGAATTTCACAGTTAGCAATTCCATATAGCTATCTCCGAGATTTTAAAGAAGCACAGACACCTCCAGATAAGTCCATAGGATCCCTTTGACTGGCATCTATGACCTTCCCAAAGCATCTTCTATACAGTCTTGCATATTCATTATTTTTGCTTGGGTTTTTGTCTTGAGCTTTTATATGAGATAATTAAAGGTAGCAAATTGTCACAATTCTACTGTATGTTTCAGTATATTCTGGCCTGTTGGACAGAAATGTTCCATGATTGAAACTAAGGATGATACACAATTCAGATGTGCCATTTACAAATACTGGGTGTGGATTTCTGCAAAGGATCCAAGACTTCCTGTTCCTGATGAGGTCGGAGGTGCAGATAAGACTCAAAGAGATACGAAGAAAATAAACAGCTGCTGACCTCTTCTTGGTGGTCAGCAAGATGCTAAGTAACATTGAAAGAACATGGCAATTGATTCTTCCATAACTTCAGGTAGAATTCCTTTCACAAAGAGGACAAAGGAGAGATAGAATTCCCATGATCATAGAGCAAGGAGGCCGTAGAGAAGACGAGGGATGCAAATACCTACACAGATGACATGAACTTGTAGCTTGCTCGAAAGCACTTTCTGAGCAGTTACAAGGCCCTGGGTTGTAGCCCCAGTTTCACCCAAACTCAGAAGCCAGCACAGCTTAGCACATGTGAGCCTCTGTCTTCCTACAGCTAATGTTCCCAAAGAAGAGCCATGAAAGCCATAGATCTCCACTTACCCTGCTAAGATATTTAAGCAGATGTTGAAAGTATCTTATTGTCTTAATTTTATTTTAGTGAAATACTAATTCTAAGGAGAGTAGAAAAATGAAACTGGTACTAATTATATATAGTTTAAAGCCTTGTTGACCTCTAACTGACCCCGAGGGGTTGCGTTAAAAAGAAGAGTCAGTTGACAGAGAACTCATTAAAGGTAGGATTAAATGGAAGCAAAATCACATACTTCTAAATGAGTGGTTTTAACTAGACAGCATTTCTCTTTATAGGGGCTATTTCACCATGTCCGAAGATATTTTTGTTTTGACAGTTTGGGCTTAGTAAGGTAAAGTGTTGTGCTGTGGGTTTGAGGTTCACTCACTATTGTCTTCTAATGGGGATATGGGGACAGAAGCCCCAAATAAAGAATTAGCCTGTCCTCAAAAGTAAACAGCATCAAGACAGAGAGGTCTCATGTTTGGAAGTGCTTTGAAATTAGTCCTCACTTTTCTGAATTGAGAAATAATGGAAATTAATGATTCTCAGGCTTGAGTACAGCCTCAAAGTCACAATGAAAGTTATGCCAAGGGTAGCCCCCTATCTTCATACTAATGCCTATCTTCATGTGGAAAACACATTGACCAACGTTGCAAAGGCCACAAGTAGGTTCAAGTACCTGCCACAATTCTAAGTACTGAGAACTTACCTTTTGAGTCTGGATCATCCAATCCTTTCTTCAATATTTGTGGACATTCTGCACACATTCTAGCACTTTGACATAAAAATTCAGTCACCGTTTGAATGAGTATCACTTTAGCAGGAAACAAATTCATTACTCAGAATTATCATTATACCAAGCAGCATAGTATAGTGTATGAGAAAACAGATTGTGCAACATGATACTCATGTCATAGGCAAAAGCAATTGAGAAGCATCACATAAACTGACCATCAGAGCCTCTCAAAATTCAAAACACATTAGAATAACCTGTGGGTTTTGCAACAATCCAATTTAGCAAGTTGGGGACAGAGCCTGAGATCTGCATTTTTAACAAGTTTGCAAGGGGCATCTCTGCAACCTGCTTTGAGGAACCTTGAGGGAGATGACAGTCTCCAATCCATGCTGTATACTTAAAGAACAGAAAATTTATGGGACAGTGGGAAGTGGTCTTTGGAAAACACACAGAATCTATAACAGTAGCCACTCACCTCTCATAATGGCTGAATATAAACAAGTGCTGTGTTCCTCTGGGAAATAAAGTTCAGCTTTCCAGATGTGTACTGAATAGGAAAGCAGGCTCAGAACTGTAATGGGGATAAAGATGAAAAGGGAGAGGGCAAGATATTAAATTCAAGCTGTTTCAAATACAGCCTGATCATGTACTCAGGACACACTGGAGTCCTAAACAAGCAGAGACGGTACTGCTGTGTGCTCTCTATCAAGTGCTGTCTGAAACTGCTTAGATGTGACAATGCTTGGAGAATTTCTGAACCATGGGACAGAACACTTTAAGTTCTGGACAGTAAGAAGCTGATAGCTCCATATTGGTAGCTGTGGGTTCTCAGGGCCCTAAGCTTTACAGGAAAGGATTACTGTGTGTGTGTGTAGGGGGGGGTGATGTTTAGGGCAGTGGATGATTAGTGTGCTTAATAAAGACCAGGAAGGCTGAAGGTTGACTTATTTTTTTTAAATATTCATTTATTTATTATGCATACAGTGTTCTGCCTGCACATGTGCCTGTATGACATAAGAGGGCATCAAATCATATAATAGATTGTTGTGAGCCACCGTGTGGTTGCCATGAATTGAACCAGGACTCATGGAAGAGCAATCAGTGCTCTTAACCTCTGACCAACTCTCCAGCCCCAAGATGTTGGCTTCTTAACATGACTGGGATCTTAATGCTTCAAAAAGAAGTTACGGGTAATACAAAAAAGTGAAGGCTTCCTGTAACTAACTTAGTCAGTACACTGTCCCTGCTGAGCTTCTAACGATGAGGTTCATGAACTATCCTCAGGCATTAGCACCACACAGAACAGCACAGGCAACACACACACACACACACACACACACACACACACACACACAGGTGTGCGCACATGCACACATGAAAATAAATCATGTAGGTGTACCTAAACTTTTGACATAGTGACACTTTCATCTATAAATTTTGCATGATCAATGACTATGAAATTAGTCCAGCAAGATAGCTCTGAAGGTAAAAATGTTTGCCACCCAAACCTGATGGTCTGAATTTGGTTCAATGGTTGAAGGAGAGAATCAACTCTCAAAGGTTGTCTTCTGACCTATATAAACACACACACATCTACATGTGTATGCATGCAAACACAATCAGAATAATAGATAAAATATTTTTTTTCAAGAAAGAACCAGGTAAGGTATTTACAGAAGCGAATTATGAAAAAAGTCATGATGTTTTAACTAAGTTTAGAACCCCTTGTTAGATCACACACAATCTTGGACCCGATTTAAGCCACAGACTGTGAGTGGGACTTTTCTACTGGTGGTGTCAGAACGGCACTGCATATGTCTCACCTTTCTTTTTCCTGTGTGGAGTTTGCATTTTTATTTGAGGACAACTGACTGACCAATGTTGCATGGCCCCACCTCTTCAAGAACTCCAATTCTCGCTGGGCCTGTGCTCTGCCACTGAAGCTTCCATCCTGGCAGAGGTGGCAGGAGCCAAAGTACCATAGTTGCCTGCTCCACCCATGGAACTAGGACTAGACTGGCTGTCTGTGCTTAGGGTCTACTGCTGCATCTTCCGTCCCAGAGGCAGGAGCCAATGCTCCCTAGTCTACTGCCCTACCCACGGGTTCAGGTAAAACAGGGCCCATTTCCGGTCCGCCTGCCTGGGCCTGGGCTCAGCCACTAAGGCTTCCATCCTGGCAGAGGCAGCAGGAGCCAAGGGACCATAGTTCCCTGCTCCACCCACGGAACTAGGACTAGAATGGCTGCCTGTGCTCGGGGGCTGCCATAGCTGCTTTCATCCCAGAGGCAGGAGAAAACTCAAACTAGCATCCTAGTATCCTGCTCCACCCACGTGACAAAGACGAACAGGGCCTGTCTCTAGACTACACTCCTGAGTCTGGGGTATACCACTGGGGCTCCCATCCATCCCAGTGAGTTCCAAAGCACCTCAGCATCCTAGTCCATTTTTCTACCCACAAGTACAGGAAGTGGAGAACTACCAGAACAGTGGACTTGCCGACACCCAAAAGAAGGGAACCCTGGTCCCACACCCATCAGTAGAGGAAGAGGCACCCTCTGGAACCCACTGCAAGAATGGATGGGAAGGAGACAACATAAAAACACAAAAAGCATCAGAAAAACGAATATGACACCGCCAGAGTCCAGAGACCCTACACCAACAAGACTGGAACACCCCATCACAAATGAACTACAAGAGAATGACATAAAAAACAACTTCATGGAAATGATAGAGGCCCTCAAAGAGGATATGAGAAAAACCCTTAATGAGATGGAAATAAAAAACAATCCAAAAAATGCAAGAAATGGAGCAAAAGACAAATAAATATTTGTAAGAAACAATTCAAACAGTACAAGGGCTAAATCTGAAATAGAAACAATAAGAAACACAGTCCAAAGGAATGCTGGATATAGAAAAGCTGGAAAAATGGTCAGGTACTACAGATGCAAGCATAACCAGCAGAATACAAGAAATGGAAGAGAGAATCTCAGGTCTTGAAGATACACTAGGAGATTAGACTCATCGACCAAGGTAAATTTTAAGTTCAACAAGTCCCTAACACAAAATATCCAGGAAACTTAAGAATAATAGGTATAGAAGAAGGTGAAGAAACCCACCTCAAAGGGACAGAAAGCATATTCAACAAAATAATAGAAGAAAACTTTCCCAACCTAAAGAAAGACATGCCAATGAAGGTACAAGAAGCCTACAGCCACCAAATAGAGTGGACCCAAAAAAAATCCCCTGGACACTTAATAATCAAGACCCCAAACATACAGAATAAAGAAAGAATATTAAGAGCAGCTAGGGGAAAAGGCCAAGTTACATATAAAGGAAAATTTATCAGAATTACACCTGACTTCTCCATGGAAACTATGAAAGCCAGAAGGTCCTGGATAGATAGTCTACCAACATTAAGAGTCCACAGATGCCAGCCAAGACCGCTATACCCAGCAAAGCTTTCAATCAATATAGATGGATAAAACAAGATATTTCATGACAAAACCAGATTTAAACAATACATACCCACTAACCCAGCCCTACAGAAAATACTGGAAGGAAAACTCCAACCCAAGGAAGTTAACTACTACCAGAAAAACATAGGCAATAGATAATACCACTTTACCAACAGGTAAAAGAAAAAGTGGAGGAAATCCACATACAATTCCACCAACAACAACCATTCCAAAACAAACAAGAATGAGCTATCAATGGTCATTAATTTCCCTCAATATTAATGGTCTTAACTCATCCATAAAATGACACAGGTTAACAGAATGGATTCAAAGACAGAAACCATCCTGCTTCATAGAAGAAACATACCTCAGCTTCAAAGACAGATGTTATTTCAGAGTAAAGGGTTGGGAAAAGATACTCCAATCAAATGGACCCCAAAACAAGCAGAGGTAGCAATCCTAATATCTAACTAATTCGACTTTACACTAAAATCAATCAAAAGGGATGAAAGAGGTCACTTCATACTCATCACAGGAGAAATCAAACAAAATGAAGTCTCAATTCTGAACATCTATGCCCCAAATACAAAACCATCCATGTTCGTAAAAGAAACATTACTAAAACTCAAAGCACATATAAAACCTCCCACACTTGTAATGGGAATCTTCAACACCCCACTCTCACCACTAGACAGGACCACAAGACAGAAACTTAACAAGGATACGAAGGATCTAATAGATGTTATGACCCAATTGGATTCAACAGACATCTATAGAACACTCCATCCAAACACAAAAGAATATACCTTCTTCTCAGCTCCACACGGAACCTTCTAAAAAATTGACCACATACTTGGCAATATAGCAAACCTCAACAGATACTAAAAATGGAATAACTCCATGTATCTTGTCAGACCATCATGCCTTAAAGTTAGAATTCAACAATAACGCAAACTGCAGAAACCCTGAAAACTCATGAAAATTGAATAATACACTATTGCACCACTCCTGGGTCAAAGAAGAAATAAAAAAAGAAATTAGAGACTTCCTAGAATTCAATGAGAATGAAGACACAACATATGCACACTTATGGAACACTTTGAAAGCAGCGCTAAGCGGAAAGTTCATAGAACTAAGTGCCAACATGAAGAAACTGGAGAATAGTCACACTAGAGAATTAACAGCACAATTGAAAGCTCTAGAACAAAAGGAAGCAAACTCACCCCGGAGGAGCAGATGCCAAGAAATAATTAGATTGAGGTATGAAATCAATAAAGAAGAAACTAGGAAAATGATACAAAGAATCAATGTAACAAAGAGTTGGTTCTTCCAGACAGTCAACAAGATAGACAAACCTTTATCCAAACTTAATAAAAGGCAGAATATGAACATGCAAATTAACAGAATCAGTAATGAAAAGGGAGACATAACAATGGACATTGAGGAAATCAAGGGAATCATCAGGTCATATTATGAAAAGCTGTACTCCACAAAATTTGAAAATTTAAAGGAAATGAACAATTTTCTGGATAAATATCACTTACCAAAATTAAATCAAGAACAGATAAGCAATTTAAATACTCCTATAACACCTAAGGAAAGAGAAGCAGTCATCAAAAGTCTCCCAAGCAAAAAAAGCCCAGGGCCAGATGGCTTCAGTGCAGAATTTTACCAGAAATTCAAAGAATAGCTTATACCAATTCTACTCAAAGTATTCCATGTAATAGAAGCAGAAGGATCTTTGCCAAACTCTTTTTACGAGGCTTCAATAACATTGACACCAAAGCCACACAAAGACACAACTAAGAAAGAGAACTTCAGACCAATATCCCTCATGAACATTGATGCAAAAATACTCAATAAAATAATGGCAAATCGGATCCAAGAACACATCAGAAACCTCATCTACCAATATCAAGTAGGCTTCATTCCAGGAATGCAGGGATGGTTCAACATACAAAAATCCATCAATGTAATCTACCATATAAACAAACTGAAAAAAAATCACATTATCATCTCACTAGATGCTGGAAATGCCTTTGATAAAATCCAACACCCCTTCATGATAAATGTCTTGGAGAGATCCGGGATAACAGGTACATACCTAAACATCCTAAAAGCTATATACAGCAAACCAACAACCAACATCAAACTGAATGGAGAGAAGCTTAAGGAAATTCCTCTAAGATCAGGAACAAGGCAAGTCTGTCCCCTCTCCCCGTATCTCTTCAATATTGTACTGGAAGTGCTAGCTAGAGCAATTAGACAACAAAAGGATATGAAGGGGATACAAATTGGAAAGGAAGAGGTCAAACTTTCTCTCTTTGCAGATGATATGACAGTTTACATAAGTGATCCAAAAACCTCTACCAGGGAACTCTTGCAACTGATAAACACCTTCAGCAACATGGCAGGATACAAGATCAACTCAAGAAAATCAGTAGCCCTACTATATACAGATGATAAAAGGGCTGAGAAAGAAATCAGAGAATCATCACCCTTTACACTTACCACAAAAAACATAAAATACCTGGGGGTAAGGGTAACCAAACAAGTGAAAGACCTGTATCAAAAGAACTTTGAGTCTTTAAGGAAAGAAATTAAAGAAGACTCCAGGAAATGGAAAGATCCCCCATGCTCTTGGATAGGTAGGATCAACATAGAAAAATGGAAATCTTACCTAAAGCAATATACAGATTTAACTCAATACCCATTAAAATCCCAGCTCAATTCTTCACAGACCTTGAAAGAACAATTCTCAACTTTACATGGAAAAACAAAAAACCCAGGTTAGCCAAGTCAATCCTGTTGCAATGTCTGGAGGCATCACCATTCCTGACATAAAGCTCTATTATAGAGCTCTAGTCCTGAAAATAGCTTAGTATTGGCACAAAAATAGACAGGTAGACCAATGGAATTGAATTGAAAACCCTGGATTAATCCACAAACCTATGAACACCTTATTTTTTGAAAAATAAGCTAAAATTATGCAATGGAAAAAAGATATCATCTTCAACAAATGGTGCTGGCATAACTGGATATCAGCATGTAGAAGACTGCAGATAGATACATGTCTATTGGCATGCACAAAACTTAAGTCCAAATGGATCAAAGACCTCAATATAAATCCAGCCACACTGAACCTCTTAGGAGAGAAAGTGGGAGGTACCCTTGAAAGAATTAGTACAGGAGACTGCTTCCTGAACATAACACCAGTAACAAAAACACTGAAATCAACAATTAATAAATGGGACCTCCTGAAATTGAGAAGCTTCTGTAAGGCAAAGGACACAGCCAGCAAGACAAAAAGGTACCCAACAGATTGGGAAAAGATATTCACTAACCCCACATCTGACAGAGGACTGATCTCCAAAATTTACAAAGAACTAAAGAAGCAAGTCTCCAAAACACGAAAGGATCCAATTAAAAAGTGGGGGACTGAACTAAATAAAGAATTCTCAATCGAGGAGTATAAAATGGCTGAGAGACACTTGAGAAAGTGCTCAACATCACTGTCCATTAGGGAAATGCAAATCAAAGCAACTCTGAGATATAATCTTACTCCTGTCAGAATGGCTGAAATCAAAAACACAAATGACAGTTTATGCTGGAGAGGATGTAGAGAAAGGGGAACACTCCTCCACTGCTGATGGGAGTGCCAACTAGTACAGCCATATGGAAATCAGTAAGAAGATTCCTCCGGAAAATGGGTCTGAGTCTACCACAAGACCCAGCAATTCCACTCTTAGGCATATACCAAAAAGATTCCCATTCACACAACAAGGAGGTCTGTTCCCCTATGTTCATAGCAGCATTATATGTAATAGCTAGATCCTGGAAGCAACCTAGATGCTCCACAACTGAAGAGTGGACAGAGAAAATGTGGTACATTTACACAATGGAGTAATACTCAGCAGAGAAAGAAAAACAATGGAATCTTCAAATTTGCAGCCAAATGGATGGCACTATAGGAAACCATCCTGAGTAAGGTAACCCAGACACAAAAAGAACATGGTATGTACTCACTCATATATGAATTTTAGATATGGATCAGGGGAGTATCAGCCTACAATCCCAGTACAAGGAGGTTCCCAAGAGAGATGCATGATACCCCAGAGAAGTGGAATGAGGCAAGATCTCCTGAGCACATTGGGAACATTGGGGGAAGGGAGAGGGAACCAAGAAACACAGTGGGGGATATGAGGAGGGGAGAAGAAGGCATGGGGGAGCAGGAAGGTTTAGTTGAAGTAAGAATAGAGGAGAGCAGGATGAGAGATACCATAATAAATCGAGTCATTATAGGCTTGAGGAGTGAGCTGACTCTAGTGAGATCTCCAGTGATCTACAAGGATAACACCAACTGCCAAACTAAGCAATACTGGAGAGACTACATTAATTGCCCCCTCCTTGATGGTAAGGTTGATGACTACCTTATATGCCATCCTAGAACCTTCATCCAGGGATTGATGGAAGTAGAGACAGATACCCACAGTTAAATACTGAACTGAACTCCTGGAACCTAGTAACAGAGATGGAGGAGTGATGAGCAACGGGGTCAAGACCATGATGTTGAAACCCACAAAGACAGCTGACTGGATAAGGGGGAGCTCTTGAATCCCAGACTGATACCTGTGAGGCCACCAGGGGACTGATCCAGACTCCATTAATGTAGTGTCAGTGATGAGGCCACAGAAACCACTGGGGCCTTGAGTAGTAGATCAGTGTTTATCATGGTTTATGAATGATTTTTGGGAACCCATTCCAAATAGAGGGATGCTCTCTCAGCCTGGACACATGGGGAAGGGCCTAGGTCATGCCCAGGATGAAATGACAGACTTTAGAGATTCCCTCCTGGGGTAATGATGCGGGGATTGGGTGGAGGGACAAGGGAGGAGGGGTGGGAGAGGGAGCTGGGGCTGACATATGAAACATTCACATTTCTAATTTAAATGAAAACATATATTGAGAAAAAAAGAACTCCAATTCTCTACACAAATGTCAGTCTCCAGACTCTGTATGGCTCAGAAATTGTGAAGACACTAATCACGTTCGAGCACTTTCAGTCCTCACTAGCTAAATGTTTCTCCAAACTGGGATCCTATGATACATTTTGTTGAGTAAGGTTAAAATGGAAATGCAGAAGCAACATGGGTGGAAAGGATTCATGAAAATACAGAAGGGACAATGCCATGCCCTTATCTTCTATCTTTAAGCTCTGTCAGTCTACATAGGAGCATGCATTTTATTTAATGTGAAAGTAAAATCACATTAAAAATTGCGTTATTGGTAACTTGGCTTGAAAGTGATGTTTAAGTACAAAATAGTGACTATTTCTCATCTTATCCTGCAAATGTGATCAGTGGTTTCTCTAAAATACTAACCTTAGAAAAGTCGTCCTAGTCATGCTGTGAGCCCAATTCTTAGACACTCAGGAAGATCTGTCCTAATATGAAATATGCCACACATGGAATGAATTTCCCACTGAAGACAATATTTCTTTCTTACATAAATGTTTTATTTGCCATTAATGTAAACGGAAGTTCATGAAGGTTGGCTAAACAAAGAAGTCCATTTTTAACTGTATGGAACCAAGAGAATTCGACTCCCAATCACCCTTAACTGCAGAGGCTATATCTCAGGAACACAAACATAGATTATAAGGCTATCCCCTTACACAAGTAACACAAAAACAGACTGGCAGACATTCTGTAACCACATACCAAAGCAACAAGCATCAGCTCTTAAGTACAAACTGTGGGGATAGGGAAACAGGCAAAAGAAAAGATTATAATGAAAAGTGAGTTGTTATAAAAATGTTTCTCACATTGAGTCATAAAACAATCATTCCTTGCTATGTCCACACTGACCAAGTTAATGGTACTTTGCTAATTCAGGTTATTCCAGTCAAATGCAATAAAATATATTGTCTAAATGGGTTACATTGAGTTCCCTCATTTTATAAACTGAAAAATCTAGCAGGTAACATGTGTACAAAGGTAACCAACAGCCATATATAGTTATTTAAAAATTAACTTTAAGAACCTATTTTCGGGTCACGTGAACTCATGTTTAATGATATTATTTAAACCTGGGAGATCAGACAGACATTTCTCTGGTCTGGTGCACAGTATGTTCCAACCAATATAGTTAAAAATAGTTCATTAATGTATCATATAGACTTTCCCTGTTTCTGACTGTAAAGGTATGCCCGTGACACTTCATCTGACTTCTGATTTTGCACTTAGAAAAACTGGGTGAAATGGCTATTCTTGGTTGTCAACTTGACTACATATGGAATGAACTAAAACCTGAAACCCAAGTTGCTGGGTAGACCTGTGAGGAACTTTTTTTTCTTAATTAAATAATTTGAAGTAGGAAGACTCACTGTATTTTTATTTAAATTAGAAACAAGCTTGCTTCACATGTCAATTCCAGCTTCCCTCCCCCCTCCCCCATCACCTGCCCCCTACTAAACCACCATTTCCCCCACCCAATCCCCACTCCACTCCCCAGGGAGGGTGAGGCGCTCCATGGGGCATCTCCAAAGTCTGTCATATCATCCTGGGCAGGGCCTATGTCCTCCTCCATGTTTCCAGGCTGAGAGATCGTCCCTCCATGTGGAATGGGCTCCCAAAGTCCATTCATATGCCCAGGATAAATATTGATCTATGACCCAGGGCCCCATAGATTGTCAAGGCCTCCTCACTGACACCCAGATTTAGGGGGTCTGGATCAGTCCGATTATGACCTCTCAACCATCAGTCTGGGGTCCATGAGTACCCCCTTGTTCAGGTCAGCTGTTTCTGTGGGTTTTAACAGCCCGGTCTTGACCCCTGTGCTCATCACTCCTCCCTCTCTGCAACTGGATTCCAGGAGATCAGTTCAGTGTTTAGATGTGGGTGTCTGCCTCTGCTTCCATAAGCCACTGGATGAAGGCTCTAGGATGGCATATAATGTAGCCATCAGTCTCATTATTGGGGGAGGGCATTTAAGGTAGTATCTCCACTCTTGCCTACCTTGCCAGTGGTGTCATCCTTGTAGATATCTAGAAATCTCACTAGTGCCAAGTCTCTCCTCAAACCTATAATGACTCCCTCTCCTATGGTATCTCTCATCATGCTTGCCTCTATTCTTCAGCCAACTCAACCCTCCTGTTCCCCCATGTCCTCCTCTTCCCTCCTCTTCTCCACTCTCTTTCTCCAAGCTCCCTCTCACCTCCCCCTATGCTCCCAATCAACTCAACAGATCCTGTCCAATTCCCCTTCTCTTGGGTACCATGCATATCTCTCTTAGGGTCCGCCCTGTTTCCCAGACTGTCTTGCAGTGGGATTATAGACTAGCACTCCCCTGCTCCATGTCAAAAATCCATATATGAGTGTTTGTTTGTATTTTTGTGACTGGGTTACCTCACTAGGATGGTTTCTTCTGGTGACATTCATTTGCCTGCAAATTTCAAGATTCCATTGGTTTTCTCTGCTGAGTAGTACTCCATTGTGTAAATGTACCACATTTTCTCTATCTTCAGGTGAGGGGCTTCTAGGTTGCTTCCAAGTTCTGGCTATTGTTGGAGAAGTCCTGTGTATATGTCAATAAAGCACTGTTATCCAATAGGGAAGCAAGATAGGTGGGACTAGGAGTCCAGGAGGACTCTGAGTAGGAGAAACACAGGGAGTCAAGATGTAACCGCCATAGGGATAAGAAGCCCGGAAACTTCTCTGGTAAGAGAAATACTTAGATTAACAATTATGGGGTAAATACTTAAGTCAGAGCTAGCCAGGAAGAAACAAGCAAGGCCAACAGCATCATAACTGTGTGTTTATTTGGGACTGATGCGGCTCTGGAACCAGGCTGGCAGGAAGGCTTCTCTTTACAGGTTATTACAAATAATGCTGCCAGGAGCACAGTGGAACAGATGTCCTTGTTGTATGAATGTGCATATTTGGGTATATGTCTAAGGGTGGAATTGTTGGATCTTATGCTAGACTGATTCCCATTTTCCTGAGGAGTCTCCATACTGATTTCCAAAGTGTCTGTATAAGTTGGAACTCTCAACAGCAGTGAAGGAGTGTTCCCCTTTCTCCACAATCTCTCCAGCATATTTTGTCATTGGTGTTTTTGATTTTAGTCATTCTGACAGGAGTAAGATGGTATCTCAGATTTGTTTTGATTCACATTTCCCTGATGGCTAAGAATATTGAGCACTTTTTTAAGTGTCTATCACCCATTTTAGAATTCTACATTGAGAATTTTCTATTTAGTTCTGTACCCCACTTTTTAATTGAATTTTTTGGTGATTGGAGATTTGCTTCTTGAGTTCTTTGTAAATTTTGGAGATAAGTCCTCTGTCAGATGTGGTGTTGATGAATATTTTTTCCCATTCTGTGGACTGCCTTTTCATCTTGTTGACTGTGTCCTTTGCCTTACAGAAGCTTCTCAGTTTCAGGAGATCCCATTTATTAATTGTTGATCTCAGTGTCTGTGTTACTTACTTGTGTTATGTTCAGGAAACAGTCTCCTATACCAATTCATTCAATGGTACCTCCCACTTTCTCTTCTAAGAAGTTCAGTGTGGCTAGATTTATGTTGAGGTCTTTGATCCATTTGGACTTGAGTTTTGTACATGACAATAGACATGGATCTATCTGCAGTCTTCTACAAGTCAGCATCCAGTTTTGCTAGCACCATTTGTTGAAGATGCTTTCTTTCACCATTGTATAATTTTAGCTTACTTGTCAAAATTCAAGTATCTGTAGGTCTGTGGGTTAATATCAGGGCTTTTGTTCCAATACCAAACTGTTTTCAGGGCGATAGCTCTATAATAGAACTTGAAGTCAGGGATGGTGATGCCTCCAAAAATTGTTTATTGCTTGGGGTTGTTTTGGCTATCCTGGGTCTTTTGTTTTTCCCTATAAAGTTGACTATTGTTCTTTCAAGGTCTGTGAAGATTTGTGCCAGTATTTTGATGGGAATTGCATTGAATCTGTAGATTTCTTTTACCATGATTGGCATTTTTCCTAAGTTGATCCTATTTATCCAAGAGTATGGGAGATCTTTCCATTTTCTGGTATCTTATTTAATTTTTTTCTTTAAAGGCTCAAAGTTCTTGCTATACAGTTCTTTCATTTGTTGTTACCCTAGGATATTTTATGTTGTTTGTGGATACTGTGGCAGATGTTTCTCTGATATCTTTCTCATCCCACTTATCATCTGTATATAGTAGGGCTACTGATTTTTTAGAGTTAATCTTGTATCCTACCACTTTGCTGAAGGTTTGTATCAGCTGTTGGAGTTCCTATGTAGAGTTTTTGGGGTCAATTATGTAAACTATCATATCATCTGCAAATAGTGAAAGTTTGATTTCTTCCTTTCCAATTTGTATCCCCTTAATCTCCTTTGTTGTCTTATTACTCTAGCTTCAAGTACAATGCTGAATAGATATGAAGAGAGTGGACAGACTTTTCTTATTCCTGATTTTTTAAGGAATCATGTTGAGTTTCTCTCCGTTTAGTTTGATGATAGCTGTTGGTTTACTGTATATTGCTTTTATTGTGTTTAGGTATGCTCTTGTTATCTTTGGTCCCTCCAGGACATTTATCATGAAGGGATTTTGGGTTTTGTCAAAGTCTTTTTTAACACCTAATGAGATGATCATGTGGTATTTCTTTTGCAGTTTATTTTTATGGTGGATTACATATGATAGATTTTCATTCTGCAGGGATCCCTGCATCTTTGTGATGAAACCTACTTGATCATGGTCGATGAATTTTCTGATGTGTTCTTGGATTCGATTTGCAAGTATTTTATTGAGTATTTTTGCATCAATGATGACGAGGGATATTGGTCTGAAGTTCTCTTTCTTAGTTGTGTCTTTGTGTGGCTTGAGTACCAAGGTAATTGTAGCCTCGTAAAAAGAGTTTGGCAATGACTCTTCTGCTTCTATTGTGTGGAACACTTTGAGGAGTATTGGTTTTAGCTCTTCTTTGAATTTCTGGTAGAATTCTGCACTGAAGCCATCTGGGCCTGGGTTTTTCGGGTTGGGAGATTCTGATGACTGCTTCTATTTCATTAGAGGTTTTAGGTCTGTTTAAATTGCTTATCTGTTCTTGATTTAATATTGGTAAGTTATCCAGAAAATTGCCCATTTCTTTTAAATTTTCAAATTTTGTAGAGTATGGGTTTTCAAAGCATAAACTGATGATTCTCTGGATTTTCTCAGTGTTTGTTGTTATGTCCCTCTTTTCATTCCTGATTTTGTTAATTCCCATGTTCTCTCTCTGCCTTTTGGTTAGATTTGATAAAAGTTTGTCTATCTTGTTGACTTTCTGGAAGAATCAACTCTTTGTTACATTGATTCCTTGTATTGTTTTCTTTATTTCAACTTTATTGATTTTGGTCCTCAGTTTTATTATTTCCTGGCATCTATTCCTCTGGGGTGCATTTGTTTCTTTTTTTTAAGTTTCTGTCTGGTGGTCCTGTCTAGTGGTGGGGGTGGGGTGTTGAAATCTTCCACTATAACTGTATGAGGTCTTTTTTTTTTTTTTTTGCTGAGAGGACATTTTATTTTATTTTTATTTTCCAGTTTAAATTTAGATAAGAAACGAGGTTGCTTCACAAGTCAGTTCCAGGTCCCTCTCCCATTCCGTCCCCTCCTCCTGTGCCCTCCCCCCAACCACCCCCCCCCTTATCCCCTCATTCCCCCAGGGAGGGTGAGGCCCTCCATGGGGGTATCCATAGTCTGTCATTTCATATAGGGCAGGGCCAAGACCCTTCCCCAAGAGTTCAGGGTGAGAGTGCACCTCACATTGTTCTATGGGAGTCCAAAGTCCGTGTGTATACTTGGGATGGGTACTGATCTGCTGCCCAAGGCTCAATAGATTCCCTAGGCCTCCTCACTGACACCCAAATTCAGGGGGTATTGATCAGTCCCATGCTGGATTCCCAGGCTGATGCCTGGGTTTCAAGAGTTAACCTTTGTCTAGTCAGCTGTTTCTGGGGGTTAAACCAGCCCAGTCTTAATCCCTTTGATCACCAGTCCTCCCTCTCTGTTACTGGCTTTCTTGAGTTCAGCTCAGTACTTAACCAAGGGAGTCTGCCTCTTCTTCAATCAGCCACTAAATGAAGTTTCTGTTTCCCAGACTCTCTAGCCATAGGATTGTAGGCTGGCACTCCCCAGATCTATGTCTAAAATCCATATATGAGAGAGTACATGCCATGTTCTCTTTTTGTGACTGGGTTACCTCACTCAGGATGGTTTCTGCTAGTGTCATCCATTTGCCTGTGAATCTCATGATTCCATTATTTTTTTCTGCTGAATAGTACTCCATTGTGTAGATGTACCACATTTTCTCTATCCACTCTTCGGGTGAGGGACATCTAGGTTGCTTCCAAGTTCTGGCTATTACAAATAAAGCTGCTATGAACATAGTGGAACAGACATCTTTGTTGTATGAATGGGCATCTTTTGGATATATGCCTAAGAGTGGAGTTGCTGGGTCTTGTGGTAGGTTTATTCCCATTTTTCTGAGGAATCTGAATACTGATTTCCAAAGTGGCTGAACCAGTTGGCACTCCCACCAGCAATGGAGGAGTGTTCCCCTTTCACCACATCCTCTCCAGCATAAATTGTCATTGGTGTTTTTGATTTTAGCCATTCAGACAGGAGTGAGATGGTATCTCAGAGTTGGCTTGATTTGCATTTCCCTGATGGCTAAGGATGTTGAGCACTTTCTCAAGTGCCTCTCAGCCATTTTAGACTCCTCTATTGAGAACTCTCTATTTAGTTCTGCAGCCCACTTTTTAATAGGGTTCTTTGGTGTTTTGGAGACTTGCTTCTTGAGTTCTTTGTAAATTTTGGAAATCAACCCTCTGTCAGATGTGGGATTAGTGAATATTTTTTCCCATTCTGTGGGTTGCCTTTTTGTCTTGCTGACTGTGTCCTTTGCCTTACAGAAGCTTCTCAGTTTCAGTAGGTCCCATTTATTAATTGTTGATCTCACTGTCTGTGCTACTGGTGTTATGTTCAGGAAGCTGTCTCCTGTACCAATTCGTTCAAGGGTACCACCCACTTTCTCTTCTAAGAGGTTCAGTGTGGCTGGATTTATGTTGAGGTCTTTGATCCATTTGGACGTAAGTTTTGTGCATGGCGATAAACATGGATCGATCCACATTCTTCTACATGCCAGTCTCCAATTATGCCAGCACCATTTGTTGAAGATGCTTTCTTTATTCCATTGTATATTTTTAGCTTCTTTGTCAAAGATCAGATGTTCGTACATGTGTGGGTTAATACCCAGGTTTTCAATTCGATTCCATTGGTCTACCTGTCTATTTTTGTGCCAATACCAAGCTGTTTTCAGGACTATAGCTCTATAATAGAGCTTGAGGTCAGGGATGGTGATGCCTCCGGACGTTGCCTTGTTGAACAGGGTTGTTTTAGCTATCCTGGGTCTTTTGTTTTTCCATACAAAATTGATTATTGTTCTTTCAAGGTCTGTGAAGAATTGTGCTGGGATTTTAATGGGGAATGCATTGAATCTGTAGATTGCTTTTGGCAGGATTGCCATTTTTACTACATTGATCCTACCTATCCAAGAGCATGGGAGATCTTTCCATTTTCTGAGGGCTTCTTTAATTTCTTTCTTTAAAGATTCAAAGTTCTTACGATACAGGTCTTTCACTTGTTTGGTTAGCGTTACCCCAAGGTATTTTATGTTGTTTGTGGCAATTGTAAAGGGTGATGTTTCTCTGATTTCTCTTTCAGCCCTTTTATCATCTGTATATAGTAGGGCTACTGATTTTCTTGAGTTGATCTTGTAGCCTGCCACTTTGCTGAAGGTGTTAATCAGCTGTAAGAGTTCCCTGGTAGAGTTCTTTCGGTCATTGATGTAAACTATCATATCGTCTGCAAACAGTGAAAGTTTGAGCTCTTCCTTCCCAATTTGTATCCCCTTGATCCCCCTTTGTTGTCATATGGCAATAGCTAGAACTTCAAGTACCATGTTGAAAAGGTATGGAGAGAGTGGACAGCCTTGTTTTGTTCCTGATTTTAGAGGAATTGCGTTGAGTTTCTGTCCATTTAGTTTGATGTTGGCTGTTGGTTTACTGTATATAGCTTTTATTATGTTTAAGTATGTCCCTGTTATCCCAGATCTCTCCAAGACCTTTATCATGGAGGGGTGTTGGATTTTGTCAAAGGCTTTTTCAGCATCTAGTGAGATGATCATTTGATTTTTGTTTTTCAGCTTGTTTATATGGTGGATTACGTTGATGGATTTTCGTATGTTGAACCATCCCTGCATCCCTGGGATGAAACCTACTTGATCGTGGTGAATGATTGTTTTGATGTGTTCTTGGATCCGATTTGCCAGTATTTTATTGAGTATTTTTGCATCAATGTTCATGAGGGATATTGGTCTGAAGTTCTCTTTCTTAGTTGTATCTTTGTGTGGCTTGGGGATCAAGGTTATTGAAGCCTCATAGAAAGAGTTTGGCAAAGACCCTTCTGCTTCTATTGTGTGGAACACTTTGAGAAGAATTGGTATAAGCTGTTCTTTGAATTTCTGGTAGAATTCTGCACTGAGGCCATCTGGACCTGGACTTTTTTTGGTTGGGAGACTTTTGATGACAGCTTCTATTTCCATAGGGGTTATAGGCCTATTTAAATTGCTTATCTGTTCTTGATTTAGTTTTGGCAAATGATAGCTGTCCAGGAAGTCATCCATTTCCTTTAAATTTTCGAATTTTGTGGAGTACAGGTTTTCAAAGTATGACCTAATGATTCTCTGGATTTCCTCAGAGTCTGTTGTTATGTCCCCCTTTTCATTTCTGATTTTGTTAATTTGCGTGTTCATTCTCCGCTGTTTGGTAAGTTTGGACAAAGGTTTGTCTATCTTGTTGATTTTCTCAAAGAACCAACTCTTTGTTGCATTGATTCTTTGTATTGTTTTCCTGGTTTCTACTTTATTGATTTCAGCCCTCAATTTGATTATTTCCTGGCGTCTACTCCTCCTGGGGGAGTTTGCTTCTTTGTGTTCTAGAGCTTTTAGCTGTGATGTTAATTCTCTGGTATAACTGTTCTCCTGTTTCTTCATGTGAGCACTTAGTGCTATGAACTTCCCCCGTAGCACTGCTTTCAAAGTGTCCGATAGGTTTGGGTATGTTGTGTCTTCATTCTCATTGAATTCGAGGAAGTCTTTAATTTCTTTTTTTATTTCCTCTTTGACCCAGGGATGGTGCAGTTGAGCATTATTCAATTTCCATGAGTTTGTAGGTTTTCTGCAATTTGTGTTGTTGTTGAATTATAATTTTAAGGCATGGTGGTCTGATAAGATGCATAGAGTTATTCCAATTTTTTTGTAGCTGCTGAGGTTTGATATGTTGCCAAGTATGTGGTCGATTTTTGAGAAGGTTCCATGTGGTGGTGAGAAGAAGGTATATTCTTTTTTATGTGGATGAAATGTTCTATAGATATCTGTTAATCCCAGTTGGGTCATTACATCTATTAGACCCTTTGCTTCTTTGTTGAGTTTCTGTCTGGTGTTCCTGTCTAGTGGTGAGAGTGGTGTGTTGAAATCTCCCACTATAACTGTGTGGGGCTTTAGATGAGATTTAAGTTCTAATAATGTTTCTTTAACGAATGTGGATGCCTTTGTATTGGGGGCATAGATGTTCAGGTTAGACACTTCATCTTGGTGGGTTTCACCTGTGATGAGTATGTAACGACCTCCTTCATCTCTTTTGATTGATTTTATTTTAAAGTCTAGTTTGTTAGATATTAGGATTGCTACCCCGGCTTGTTTCTTGGGTCCATTTGATTGATTATTTCCCAACCTTTAACTCTCAGGTAATGTCTGTCTTTGAGGGTGAGGTGTGCTTCTTGTATGCAGCAGAAGGAAGGGTTCTGTCTTCGAATCCATTCTGCTAGTCTGTGTCTTTTTATGGGTGAGTTAAGGCCGTTAATATTGAGGGATATTAATGACCATTGATTGCTCATCCTTCTCCGATTTGCGATGGTTGTTGTTGGTGGAATTATGTGTGGAATTTCACCCCTTTGTTCTTTTGGCTGTTGGTAGAGAGGGATTCTCTAATGCTTATGTTTTTCTGGTTGTAGTTAGCTTCCTTGGGTTGTAGTTTTCCTTCCAAAATTTTCTGTAGGGCTGGGTTAGTGGACACATATTGCTTGAATCTAGTTTTGTCATGGAATATCTTGTTTTCTCCGTCTATAGTGATCGAGAGCTTTGCCGGTAAAGTAGTCTGGGCTGGCATCCATGGTCTCTTAGTGTAGGTAGAATATCTATCCAGGACCTTCTGGCTTTCAGAGTTTCCATGGAGAAATCAGGTGTAATTCTGATAGGTCTGCCTTTATATGTTACTTGACCTTTTTCCTTAGCTGCTCTTAATATTCTTTCTTTATTCTGTATGTTTGGGGTCTTGATTATTATGTAGCGAGGGGATTTTTTTTTTGTGGTCCACTCTATTTGGTGTTCTGTAGGCTTCTTGTACCTTCATTGGCATGTCTTTCTTAAGGTTGGGAAAGTTTTCTTCTATGATTTTGTTGAATATGCCTTCTGCCCCTTTGAGGTGGATTTCTTCTCCTTCTTCTATACCTATTATTCTTAGTTTTGGTCTTTTCATGGTGTCCCATATTTCCTGGATGTTTTGTGTTAAGGATTTGTTGGATTTAAGGTTTTCTTTGGTTGATAAATCCATTTCTCCTAGTGAATCTTCAACACTTGAGATTCTCTCTTCCATCTCTTCTATTCTGTTGGTAATGCTTTTATTGGTAGTGCCTGACTGTTTGTCCAGCTTTTCTATTTTCTGCCTTTCTTCAGATTGTGTTTTTTTTTAATGTCTCTATTTCAGTTTTCAACCCTTGCAGTGTTTGCATTGCTTCTTGCAATTTTCTGTTTATCTGTTCGTCAGTTTGTTGCCTTTTATGAATTTTTTGGTTTGTTCTTTCTTCCATTTCTTGCATTTTTTGGTTTGCTTTTTGTTCCATTTCTCGCATTTTGTGCTTTGTTTCTTCTTCCATTTACTGCCTTTTTTGGTTTGTTTCTTCTTCCATTTTTTCATTTTTTGCTTTGTTTTTTCTACCATTTCTTGCATTTTTTGCTTTGTTTCTTCTTCCATTTCCTGCCTTTTTGGTATGTTTCTTCTTCCAATTCTTGCATTTTTTGCTTTGTTTTTTCTTCCATTTCTTGCATTTTTTGCTTCATTTCTTCTTCCATTTCCTGCCTTTTTTGGTTTGTTTTTTTCTTCCAATTCTTGCATTTTTTGGTTCGTTTTTTCTTCCATTTCTTGCATTTTTTGGTTTGTTTTTTCTTCCATTTCTTTGAGGGATTTTCCAATATCCTCTTTTAGGGCCTCTATCATTTTCATGAAAGTGCTTTTAAGGTCGTTCTCTTCTGCTTCGTTTGCATTGGAATGTTGGGGTCTTGCTGGTGTGGAGTCTCTAGAATCTGGCGGTGTCATATTTGTTTTTCTGTTGCTGACTGTGTTTTTGTATTGTCTCTTTCCCATCTCTTCTTCTAGTGGGTGCAGAAAGAGCCCCTTACTGGTCTGGGGACCAGAGTTCCCTTTTTGGTGGGTGCTAGCAAATCCAATAATCTGGTGGTTCTTCTATTCCTTGTCCAAATGCTGGTCCCGTGGGTGGAGAAGAAGAACAGGAATCTGGGGCGCTTAGCCTCCTACCTGGTCCCCTGGACCCTATGCTGGGTCCTGTTGTACCTGATCCGGAACAGCTACTCCCCTGGTCTCCCTGGCTCCTTTGGTTTCCTGGTCTCGTTGGTGGGAGAGAAGATCTTGAGTCTGGGGTGCTTGGCTCCCGCCGGGATTGGGAGCTGTGTGCAGTTCCCAGGTGATCTGCAGGCACTGGAACACAGGCTGGGAGGCCGGCCTGTTTACCTGATGCTGCCTGAGGGATAGCTACTTCCCTGGACTCCCAGGCTCCTCTCGTTTCCTGGTCTCGATGGTGGGAGAGAAGATCTGGAGTCTGGGGTGCTTGGCTCCCGCTGGGATTGGGAGCTCTGTGCAGTTCCCAGACGATCTGCAGGCACTGGAACACAGGCCGGGAAGCTGGCCTGTTTACCTGATGCTGCCTGAGCCTGTATGAGGTCTTATGTGTGATTTAAGTTTTAGTAATGTTTCTTTTACGAATGTGGGTGCCTTCATATTTGGGGCACATAGGTATTCAGAACTGAGACTGCTTCCTGATGGATTTTTCCTCTGATTAATATGAAATGACCTCTTCATCTATTTTGGTTGATTTTAGTTTGAAGTCTAATTTGTTAGATACTAGGATAGCTATACCAGCTTATTTCTTGGGTCCATTTGATTGGGAAATATTATCCCAACCTTTTACTGTGAGGTAATACCTGTCTTTGAAGCTGAGGTGTGTTTCTTGTATGTAAAAGAAGGATGGATTCTGTCTTTGTATCCATTATGTTATTAGGACCATTAATATTGAGGAAAATTAAGGACCATTGAATGTTAAATCTTGATTGTTTTTATTTGTTTTAGGTAGTGGTATTGTGTGTGGATTTATCCTTCTTTTTCTTGTGGCTTTTGGTAAAGTGGGATTATCTATTGCCTATGTTTTTGTGAGTGTAGTTAACTTCCTTAGGTTGGAGTTTTCCTTCCAGTGCTTTCTGTAGGGCTAGATTAATGGGCATGTATTTAAATCTGGTTTTGTTGCGGAATATCTTGTTTTCTCCATCTGTAGTGATTGAAAGCTTTGCTGGGTATGGTAGTCTGGGCTGGCATCCATAGTGTCTTGATGTTTGTAGAATGTCTATCCAGGACCTTCTGGTTTTCAGAGTTTCCAGAGAGAAGTCAGATATGATTCTGATAGGTTTGCCTTTATATGTTACTTGGCCTTTTTCTTTTTCTGCTCTTAATATTCTTTCTTTATTCTGTATGTTTTATGTTTTAATTATTGTGTGCTGAGGAGAATTTTTTGGGGTCCACTCTATTTGGTGTTCTGTAAGCTTCTTGTTCTTTCATTGGCATGTCTTTCTTTAGGTTGGGAAACTTTTCTTCTATGATTTGCTGAATATGTTTTCTGCACCTTTGAGTTGGGTTTTTTTCACCTTATTCTATACCTATCATTCTTAGGTTTGGTCTTTTCATGGTGTCTCATATTTCCTGAATATTTTGTGTTAGGGATTTGATAGACTTAAGATTTTCTTTGGTCAATGAATCTATTTCTCCTAGTGTATCTTCAATGCCTGAAATTCTCTCTTCCAACTCTTGTATTTTGTTGGTTATGCTTGCATCTGTAGTTGCTGATCATTTACCCACTTTTTCTAATTCCATCATTCCTTCAGACTGTTTTTTTTTGTCTGTTTCAGCTTTCAAACCTTGCACTGTTTGATTTTTTTTTTGTAAATTTTGGTTTGTTTTTTCTCCCATTTCTTTAAAGGATTTTTCTCATTTCCTCTTTTTAGGTCTCTATCGTCTTCATGAAGCTGTTTTAAGGTCTTTCTCTTCTGCTTCATATGTGTTGGGATGTTCATGTCTTGCTGTTGTCCAGTCCCTAGACTCCAGTAGCATCATATTGGCTTTTTCTGTTTTTGATTGTGTTCTTATATTGTCATCTTCCCATCCCTTCTTTCAGTGGGTACAGGTGGGGTCTCTTCCTTTCCTGGTGGTAAAAGTCCAAGGTTTTCTTCAGGTGGGTGCTAGCAGGTCTAATACTCTGATGGGCCTCACCATGGGTGCAGGCAAGTCTGAGGGTCTGAGGCACTCCCTCTCCTGGTGGGTGGGTGCTTGATTAGCACAGTGCTGTCAGCAGTTTGCTGGTTGCTTGGTCCATTGGGAGCTAGTCGACCTGCCTGCAGTCCCCAGACCAGTAGATCCCAGAGTGGGTAAGGAGAAGCCAGGCCTGAGGCAGGGGCTGGAGCTCACCTCTGCACTGAGTGGTGGTGGGAGTAGCCCAGCAATCTCGGCAGGCTCGTGGTTTCTGGGGCTGAGTAGACCTGCCTGCAGTCCCCAGGCCAGCAGGAAGACTCACTTGTAATCCAGGTCTTTTGAGGTGGGAAGATCTACCTTTACTTTGTCCCATACCTTCTGGTGGCAACCTATATAAAAGGCATGAAAGAAGAAAGCTTCTGTCTTGCCTGCTTGTGCTTACTCTTGCTGGCAACTTCATTCTTTCACTGGTATTAGAGCTTACTTTGCCAGGATTCCAGAGTATACTGAAGACCAACTGAGATATTCAGCTTCCTGGACTGAACAACTAATAGATTCCTGGACTTTCTATTAGTAGACCACCATTGATGGACTAGATGGACCATACCCTGTAAGACTCTCTAATAAGTCCTGTGTGTGTGTGTGTGTGTATGAAATGAATATATATTTATTCATTCTGTCAGCTCTCTTCTTCTGTATTTATTAAAATGGTCAACTTTCAAAACAGGTTGCAATAAAAAATACACCTACAGTGAATTTCTGGTTTCCACCTAGGGTTATAATGGGTTGCAATTTCACTCATTTGACTTTCTTCTTGCTTTCCTTTTAGAGAAATGCTGACAGGGACATGGGCATCGAGATAATGTGGGCACACATATCACAAATATGTTCTTATGGTTTTATTAACTGAACCACTTGGGAATAAGTTACCTCCATCATAGCACTTGACATTTAATTTGTATTATAACAACAAAGATAGTTTCTTAAATAATCATGACACAGTGATCAAACAGGAAATTTGTCACTGTTACAATATAATGTATAGTCAAATTCAGGATTTTTTTAAAGATTCATTTATTTATTTCCAGGTTCTGGCTATTACAAATAATGGGGGATCTCCTGGCCTGGGGACTGCAAGAAGATCAACTCACCCTTGGCAAACCAAGCAATCCAGAATCTGTAATATCGCGGTGCTAGTCCTGCCACCACTCAGGGAAGAAGTGAGTGTGGTCCCCTGTCTTAGGCCCGATTTCAAAGCATTTTATGATTACATTGAATATTATATATCGAAGAAATTATGCATCTGTCACTATAACTTTTAAATGTCGTAGTTTTTTTTTCTTTCACTGTCAATTCTGGTTGTGCCCCTCTTCTGCTCTGTTAAATTACAATAAATAATTAATTAGCAGTTCCAAATGACCCTCTGTGGGGGGCAAAAGATACATGTAATTTAACAGCTTGATACACAGGTATATATACAAGCGGATTGCATAAGCATTTTTATTAATTATTGTATGAAAATTAATCCTGTAAATATCTGCTTTTTTACAGCTACTGTGTGTGTTCTTGCCTGCTCACTCCTGTTTCTGTGAAGACAAGTATTTTTCATTTTAGCACATCTCACAGTTCTATTTTTCTTGTGACTTACTGGCCTGAATATGTCATTATAATTAACATTTCAGTTATCCTTTTTGACAGGCTATTTAATGCAGAAGTCTTCCAAATTATCCAGTGACCAGATTTTATGTCTGGATTTTGTCATCTGCCATGGAAGTAAAACACTGGAGAAATTTTCTTTAACACGTAAATGAGGAAAAAAGAGAGTAAATCAGAGACACTGGCTATATGGAGGGATATTTTTGAGTTTCAATTCCCTTCAAGCAACTGCACTGATAGAGAGAAAAATGACCTGATAAATTTCAGAGGCCTCAAGAAGTCCAGACACTGGGGAACACCTTCTTTGTGCTGGTGTCACTGATAATGACTTCTGTCTCTACTTACTAAATATGTACATCCTTCCCACATATCTCCAGACACTTCCAGTCATGCTAAAACAGTTCCAAGTTATGTAATCATTTACATATCCAAAGAAAATTACTTTCTGAAACTGGTACAAATTCCTTCTTCTGCATGCACAGTCTGTTTTGCTTGAGATTCCTATTGAGAAATTCTTAGTGCATTTCATGGAATTTACACATGGGGAAGAGACTGGACAGGTCACAGCTCCGCTCCAAGGAGTAGGTTTTGTTTACAAAATGTGTGGTTTACCAAAGCAGTAACTACTTACCATATTAGAGTTGTACTCATTGCTGGGAAGGGCAAAACCATGGGTACAGTGCAGTTTCTGCTTTCAAGTAACTTACATTTTAGTATAATAAGCTTATAATCTCCTAGGAGATTATACTAATCATGCTGATTATAGTAATGACAGCCTTCCAAAAAGCCAAATAGTCATCATGATGATTACCCATAAATAGTAATTGAAAGATAAAACTAATATGAAAGTGATTTCTGTAAATCTCTTAAGTAGAATAATACTGAAAAACACTTGGTAAGACTATAAGACTATCAGTGTTACAACTAAAACTCATTTCAAACTACCTGCTTAACACCTTGCCAAAAATTACCAAGCATTTTAATTGTGGAAATAAACACAATAGATAATATGGCAGTTATAAATGTTTTAATCCTCACAAAATTATGGGAGGCACAATTATTACCCATGTATTAACTGAGGATGAAGGGTTAGGGAATTAGGCTGGCCTGTCAGAACCCACAGAGACAGCTAGGGGCTAAGGCTGGATCCAACCACAGTAGAGAGGCAGGATTTACAATAACTACAGCAGATTGCTTTCCTTTTCCCCTATACGACACTCCTGAGACACACAAGACTACCCTTTGAGGAACTGCATGAAAAAGCCTAAGCAGCAGTAATACTAGAGATCTCATTTTAGCAGGAGTGGAAACCACTTAGCAAGTGCTTTTCAACCAATGCTATGTAGCATTACTTTGTAAATCTATTCATTTCTATAGAACACTATTTGTGCATAGAAAATGTACAAATCTGTATGTATCTCTGTTAACTGAGACAGATAAATTTATCCACATGACTGTCATCACAATCAAGTTAGAAAAGACCTATTGAGTGTTACCTACCATCATCTCCGTGACTCGTCTCAATAGTCAACAAGCTATGCTCAGCAAAAGAAATAGCACAAGGTTTCTGACTCCTGCCACTTCAGAGTCTATCGTGGTTTTGAACATGATATGAGTGGCATTCACCAATATGCCAACTTCTCTGGCTGCCTTATTTGTCTTCCAGTATTACATTTTAGAGATGTATTTGTCCATATAATTTCATATTATATTAGTCCATTCAGGTTGCCCTAAGAAAATAGCTTAAATGGAGCCAATTGTAAACAACAAAACTCATTTTTTATACATGCAGACTGTTAGAAGACCAAGACCAGCCTGTTCAGTGTTTGGTGAAGACCACTCCCCAGTACACAGAGGCATCCTGCTTTGTGTTATGTGTTATAGTAATATGGCAAGAGATATTATGAATGATATGTGACTCTTATCTCATATGTGAGGGCTTCATCCCTGTGATCTCAAACTGCCTAAAGGGCCCATCTCATAATGCCATTATCTACAGGGTGAGACAGCAACATATGGACTGGGGATTTACAAACATTTCATTTACTATGGAAATACTGAACAGTTTATTACTTTTTGGTTACCATTGGAAGAATACACCAAAGTTGGCTCTTCCAATCTGTTTATGGCTATTTTGTTTGGTTTTCCTACTACTTGGCTTTTAAGAAAAGTGGTTGTGAACATTTCATAACTATGCACTCATCTGTATGTGGATGGGGATTAAATTTGTAGGTCACAGGTAGTCATATTTACTTTATTAGCTTTCAAAGGGACTATATATTTGACCTATTTACAGACAACAGGTAGGAAATACATTATTTGGTCCAGGTAGTGTAGAGTACCAAGTCATTCTATCACAATTTCTCCTGGAATCCAGTTGTAGAGAAGGAGGAGTGATGAGCAAAGGGATCAAGACCATGCTGGGGAAACCAACAGAAACAGCTGACCTAAGCAAGTGGGAGCTCACAGATCCCAGTCTGACAGCTGGGGGAACCAGCATAGGACCGAACTAGGCCCCTAAATGTAGTGGGGTCTCTGGCAGTGGAACCAGTATTTATCCCTAGTACAGAAATGAACATTCCCCATAGAGGGCTACTCTCTCAGCCTAGACACACGGAGAAGGGCCCAGGCCCTATACCAAATGATGTGACAGACTTTAATGACCCCCCATGTGAGGTCTCATCATCCCTGGGGAGTGGATGGGGGGTAGGATGGAATATTGGTGGGGAGTATGGGAGAACTAGAGGGAGAGGGACCAGGGATTGATATGTAAAATAAGATTGTTTCTAATTTAAATAAAATTATATATATATATAAAACCAATTTGTCAGCAAAGGTAAAGTGGTTTATTTCATATCAGGTTTCATTTCACTTTCAAACATTGTTGACTTATTTTGTAGAAGTGAAAATTATAAGCAGAATGCACTTTCAGTAGCTAATGTCCATTTTCAGCCAATAATATTTCTTAAAAGTGATTTGGAATTATGATGAAAAAAGGTTTAGCTTATGAGAAAATAACATTCCTATTGTGTGGGGCAGTATTATTATGCTACTGTACTGTTTCAAGTCATTTTTATTTATTTTTATTTAAATTATTAACAAGCTTGCTTCACCTGTCAATCTAAGCTTCCTCTCCTTCCCCTCCTTCCCCACCCTCTCACCTGTCCCCTCCAGCCCCCCCACCCAACCCTCACTCCATTTCCCAGGGAGGGTGAGGCCCTCCATGGGGATATCCAGAGTCTGTCAGTTCTTTCAGGGCAGGGCCTAGGCCCTTCCTCAAGAGTCCAGGCTGAGAGAGCATCCCTCCATTGTGGGAGGGGAACCCAAAGTTCATTAGTATGCCAGGAATAAATACTGATCTACTGCCCAAGACCCCACATATTGGCCAGGTCTCCTCCCTGAAAACCACGTTCAGGTGGTCTGGATCAGTTCCATGCTGGCCTCCCAGACATCAGTCAGGGATCCAAGAGCTCCCCTTTGTTTAGGTCAGCAGGTTCTGTGGGTTTCACCAGCCCAGTCCTGACCCCTTTGTGCATCATTCCTCCCTCTCTGTCACTGGGTTCCAGGAGTTCAGTTCAGTGTTTAGCTGTGGGTGTCTGCCTCTGCTTCCATCAGTCACTGGATGAAGGCTCTGGTATGGCATATAAGGTAGTCATCAAACTCATTATCAGGGATGGTCATTTAAGGTAGTCTTTTCTCTATTGCTTCATTTTCCAGTTGGTGTCTTCCTGGTAGATTTCTGGTAATCTCACCAGTGCCAGATCTCTCCTCAAACCTACAATGACTCCCTCTATTATGGTATCTCTCATCCTGCTTTACTCTACTCTTCTCCTGACTCATCCTTCCTGCTCCCCCATGTCCTTCTCTCCCCTCCTCTTCTCTCCCTCTCCTTTTCCCAGCTTCCTCTCCCTCCCCCCCCATGCTATCAATCTGCTCAGGAGATCTTGGCTCACTCCCCTTCTCTGGGGTACCATGAATATCTCTCCTAGGGTCCTTCCTGTTTTGCAGACTTTCTGTCAGTGGGATTGTAGACTGGCAATCCCCTGATCCATGCCTAAAATCCATATATGACTGAGTATATACCATGTTTGTCTTTTTGTGACTGGGTTACCTCACTCAGGATGGTTTCTTCTAGTGCCATTCATTTGCCTGCTAATTTCAAGATTCCATTGTTTTTCTCTGCTGAATAGTACTCCTTTGTGTAAATGTACCACATTTTCTCTATCCACTCTTCAGGTGAGGGGCATCTAGGTTGCTTCCAGGTTCTGGCTATTAAAAATAATGCTGCTATGAACATAGTGGTGCTGGTATAACTGGATATTGGCATGTAGAAGACTGCAGATAGATCCATGTCTCTCGCCCTGCACACAACGTAAGTCCAAATGGATCAAAGACGTCAACATAAATCCAACCACACTGAACTTCTTAGAAGGAAAAGTGGGAGGTACTCCTGAATGAATTTGTACAGGAGATGTCTTCCTGAACGTAACACCAGTAGCACAGACACTGAGATCGACAATTATCAAATAGGACCTCCTGAAACTGAGAAGCTTCTGTAAGGTAAAGGACACAGTCAACAAACAAAAAGGCAGCCCACAGAATATGAAAAGACATTCACTAACCCCATATATGACAGAGGACCTATCTCCAAAGTTACAAAGAACTCAAGAAGCAAGTCTCTAAAACACCAAAGGATCCAATTAAAAAGTGAAGTACAGAACCAAATATAGAATTCTCAATAGAGGACTATAAAATGGCTGAGAGACACTTCAGAAAGTGCTCAACAACCTTAGTCATTAGGGAAATGCAAATCAAAACAACTCTGAGACACCATCTCACTCCTGTCAGAATGGCTAAAATCAAAAACACCAATGACAATTTATGCTGGAGAGGATGTAGAGAGAGAGGAATACTCCTCCACTGCTGGTGGGAGTGCCGACTTGTACAGCCACTTTGGAAATCAGTACGGAGATTCCTCAGGAAAATGGGAGTCAGTCTACCACAAGACCCAGAAATTCCATTCTTAGACATATACGCAAAAGAGGCACACTCATACAACAAGGACATCTTTTTATTTCTTTTCTCTGCCTCTCTTATAGGTAATGTTTCCCAGTGCTTTTTTTTAATCTTCATGCCTTTTATTTCATCATATTTTTAAGATTTGTTTTATTTATAATTATGTGTACATGCTTATGAGTATGTACACATGAGTACAGTGTCCATGCAGGCCAAGAGAGGGTGTCAGATTCCCTAGCACTAGAGTGACAAGCAGTTGTAGACATGCTACTTGGTTACTGGGCATGAGAACTTCAGCCCTCTGGATGAGCAGCAAGTGCTCTTACTCTTGAGCCTTGTCTTCAGCCCATTGTTTTTAATAGTGTATCCCATCCTCTCTTCCCATTTCCTCCTAACCCCACCCCCATGCCACAATCAACTCCTCTTTCTGTTCAAAGAGGGGCAGGCCTTGCATGGGTGTCAAAAGAGCATGGCATAGCCGGGCATTGGTGGCGCACATCTTTAATCCCAGCACTCAGAAGGCAGAGGCAGGCAGATCTCTGTGAGTTCGAGGCCAGCCTGGGCTACAGAGTGAATGCCAGGATAGGCTCCAAAGTGACACAGAGAAACCCTGTCTCAAAAAACAAACAAACAAATAAATAAATAAATAAAAAAGCATGGCATATCAAGTTGAGGTAAGACTAAGCTCCTCCCTTTGTATTAAGGTTGGGCAAGGCAATCCAGTATGGGAAATAGATATCCAAAATCCAGCTCAAGTATTAGGGTCAGGCCCTGATCCCTCTGCTAGGAGTCCCACAAGTAGATCAAGCTATACAACTGTCACACATATGTAGAGAGCCTAGGTTAGTTTTATGCAGATTCCCTAGCTTTCAGTTCAGTGTCTGTGAGCTCCTATGAGCAGGTTTGTTGTTTCTGTGGGTTCCCCTGTTATGACCCTGACACCTCCTGGCTCATAAAATTGTTCCTCTCTCTTTTCAACAGAATTCCTGAAGCTCAGCCCAGTGCTTGGCTGTAGATATCTGCATTTGTTTTATTCAGTTACTGGATGAAGGCTCTCTGATGATAATTAGGGTAGTCTCCAATCTGATTACAGGAGATGGTCAGTTTAGGCACTCTCTCTACTGTTGCTAGGAGTTTTAGATGGGGTCATCCTTATGGATTCCTGGGAAATTCCCTGGCACTAGGTTTTCCCCTAACCCAGAAATAGTACCCCACCGAAAGGCATCTCTTTCATTACTCTCACCCTCTGTCCTGCATCCAACCCACCCAACTCAATCCCTCAAGTTCACATCCTCCCTATCTTGGCCCTCAGTTTATGCACAAGAGTTCTAGAAGTGCCTATTTCTTTAACAGAGTATCTTCGTGAGTGATTACTCATATGTATAAAATACTTATGATCTATTACTTGTGAATAGGGTGTACCAGCATATTTCTCCTATCAACATTTTAAGTACTGATCTCTCAAGACTGTTTCTTCAAAGGAGCCCTCTACTCAATCCACTATCAATGCTTTTCACCCTGTAAGTACTGAGGAACAACAGTGCTTTGTGAAGTGTGTCTCTGTATACTTCTATTACTTGTCTTGAGAATAGCCACTGCATGGTAATGTCACCTCCTGTTAATTAATCCAGCACAATCTGTTACTGTATTCCTTCCTTTGATTCCTAAAATTGCTCAAACATTTCTCACACGATTTGCCAGTATCAGGAAGATCTTCCTATTTCATCCTAGGTTATACCATCTAATAGTGACTCTGAAACATGCTGAGATTTCATTGAGCATAACCTTCCGGACATCCAACCCATCCAGGGGTACCATAGTTATCAGGCTGAAGATCAGTTTCCCAGAATGGCAGGTGGCAAGCCATTGACAATGGTATGAGAACCTCAGAACTGCTTATTTTTAAGGTATCAGCTTCACCTGAGTGCAGTCAGTTCCCCCCATTTGAAATTTCAGGATATCTTTATTTCCCACTTTGTTAATGAGCTATAGTATGAAGGAGTGGGTTGACATAAGGCAATTGCAACTTAATTATTGGAAGAACTTGAGAACTCTCCCAATTCAGCAGTTTGACTTCAGGGCATGCTTTGAAGTACCCCTCCAGACTTGAGGGACTACATTGACTGCTTTATTGTCTCCAGAGGCTGAACCTCGCTGTGTCTTCCCTGTTGTCCTCTCTTTACTATGTGTGGGCTGCTCACTATATTCTCCACGTTAAAGACCCTTACAATGCTAAAGTACCAAGAGGAATCTCTTCCCAGTCTCGATAGCCATAAGAAATTACTGTTCTTTATAAGTCACTGAGTCTGTTTTACTGTAACAGCAGAAACAAATGGACATAGTCATCAATGTCAGCTCTGTACCTACAAGAAAAAAGGTCATTTTAAGGCTGTCATGATATTCTCTGATTCTCATATGACAACTTCAAGGGAGCCTTAATGGATCTTGTCTTGTCATTTTCTCTTTATAAACATTCAAGTGCACTCAAAATATAGTCCACAAATCCCCACAGCCCAGTCTTTGTAGCCATCATTACTTTCATATCATCAACTAGAGTAGCCACTTGAATTCCCAACACTTCCATTGGGATTTTTTTTTGGTTTTATGAGACAGAGTTTCTCTGTTTTGGAGGCTGTCGGTCCAGCCTGGCCTCGAACTCACAAAGATCCGCCTGCCTCTGCCTCCCGAGTGCTGGGATTAAAGGCATGCGCCACCAACGCCCGGCTTCCATTGGGATTTAATTGAATTCAGTTGTAGACATCAGGATTAATTGTGATGCTATGCTGTACGTTGATTTAATAGTATCCCATTTCACCTTAGTAAAGATACTCAAGAGCATTGATAAGCCGATCTCCAGATCCCATCTGTGTTAGGCTTAAAAGAGATGGTTCCTTGACTGATATGCAAATCTGTGGGACCAGTAAACATCTTACGCAGAAAAAATTGGTGAAGAATTACAGACGGGATTAAATTACAGATCTTGGCATGAGGAGATCATTTTGAATTGTATCTGTGAGCCTTACATGCAAATACATATGGCCATATGAAAGAGAGAAACAGAAATTTGATATGAATAGAAAAGAAGTGAAACAGTCATTGTTCAAAGACTATCAGAAACCAGCAGAAAGGTGAGAAACAAGCCCCAGAATATATTCTTCCCCCAAACTTCCAAAGGAACACAACACAGGCAGGAATTCCACTGTGTCCCAATCAGACTGATTTTTTTCACTTCTTAACTGAAGAAGTCTGGGCTAGTAAACTTCTGAAATCCCAGAAATGAATGCACCATATCTGCCAGGCAGGCTTTTACGTTGCTATGGTCAAACACCCATGAAAAGCAGCTAAAGAGAGGAAACATTGGTTTGTCTAAGAGTTTCCCAAGGGTCCATTGCTGGTCATTGGGCTCTAGGAAGTCAGGCAGAACAGCATGAGAATGAAGGTGCACCAGAGAAGAGCTTTCCTCATTTCTTAGCAGGCAGAAAGCAGGAGAAAGGGTTGTTCTGTCTCTTAGCCAGATGACTGTTCCCACTTTCTCTATTTATTCTGTCCAGGAGCCCAGCCCAATGGGACTTGTGGCCTTACATTCAGAGTGGGTCTTTTCTCCTGGGCTAATCTCCTCTAATAACCTGCTCTCACACACCAATCATCTAGGTGATTTTAAGTCCAAGTTTACAATGAAATTTAAACCTCATGTTATTTTTCAGGGGGGAGTCTATTTTTCAGAATAATGCCTACTACCATATTTTTAGTGATCCAGGTATTGCCAAAGAATAGAAACTAGAGAGTGGTGTGTGGAATATGTTTAACTGAAGTTGTTAGCCAGAGGATTAGAGCATATCTAAATATACAAGGGAGTGAGACTGAAGAGGGGGATATTCAGGGTGCACAAGCCTGAGAACAAGTGGTTCAGATTCCAGGTGACAAAGAAGTCCTTTACCTATCTTAGACTTATTCTTGAGTTGTTGGGCCAAAACCAGACAACCTCCTGGACTACAGGTGAACAGCTTAATAATATTTTTGCTTTCCCACTATTTCTACTTTTGCCATTTTATGAATGAAAATCATAATTTTCTTGCGGCCAAATTCTTCAAATTCTTTTTATTACAATATTTTTATCTTTTGAGATTAAACTTCATCATTTTCCCCATTCCATTTTCTCCTTCTACCTTTCCCTGGTACAACCCTTTATCTCTTGGAACTTGCTCAGTCCATATTATGATACTTGTACACATGTTTTCAGGGCTGACCATTTAGTATCAGATAAACATTTGTGAGCTCTTCCCAAGACTATTTTTTCTCACTCTCAGCATTCCTTAGTTGACTGAAGGTCTTTTTCTATAGTTGAAATCCCCTGAGCTTTCCTCTACCCATAGACATGTTACCCTGTCTATTGGTGTCAACCTTGTTTAAGTCATGTTTAGGCAGCCATGTTGGTGAAACTTTATTGGCATAGCTTCTCTCACATTTCTAGAAGACACAATTTCACAACACACTTACTGTTCCTCTGGCTCTTACAATCTTCCTAGCCCCTCTTCCACTATGATTCCTGAGCCTTACATGCAGGAGTTGAGCTACAGAGCTGTCAGTTGGAACGGGTCTCCACAATTCTGCATTTTTATTGGTTATAGTTTTCTGTAATGATCTCTGTTACAAAGAAAAGTTTCCTTGATGAGGAGAGAGGGCTCTACTAATCTGTGGGTGAAATAACAAATATTTAGAATGTAGTTAGGGACTGTGCTAGTTATAAAGGTGATAATTTTAGGTTCTCTAAGATCCATGACTTTACTAGCTCAAGGTGGTTGGATAGGTTCAGCCATGATTTCTCTCTTGCTGAGTAGTTCTTAAGTCCACTTAGATAACTATTGGTTACTACCAAAAATATGTGTGACACTAGTACAGGTTATCACACTATGCTGGTCATTTTTGTGGTTCGTAGGTGAATATTTGGATAGTACTATTGCTTGATTCCCTCCTTTGGTCATTTATATGGTGCCTTTTGTATGGTGTTATGAAAGTTAGTCCTTAGGAAGGAGGCTTTCCAGTCAGATAGAGCAGTGGTCCACTAAGTTCTATATCCAGAATGTCTTCAGCAATAAGGACTTACAATCCATCTCTGGAGAGCAACCAAGGGCAATATTAATAGCCTATAATGTTCTGGGAGTCCCTTGGACAATACTGACTAGCAACATAAAAGAGGGCTTCTCATGCCTGCTGTTTGTGATTTTGTTAGTCTATGGCTCTTAGAGGGAACATTCTCAACCAAGATAAGAAAAATGTGCCTTATGAATTTTTCAGACACCTTACTTGTATTTTATCCTCTTCATTTCTCTTGTCAGATTATTATTGATCATTCTCAATTGTAGTTGTCAGCATCCCTGCACACTGTGGGCCAGAGCTTGCCTCCTTGATGATCAAATTTTCAGTTCTCACTGGGGTGCTGATTCTCTTTTTTGTATTTTCAGGACTAGAGGTTGTATTTGTAAGACAGCACAGTCATCAGCTGCAAAAGCTCCCTAGCTTTTTGCTATGATGGAAATCAGATTCCCTGTAAGATACATACAGTAGCTTTTCTTCCTCAACTGTATTTTTCTTTTTCCATTTCTGAGATCCTGGACATCCTGCTAACTATGGAGGATACACTAAAGAATAACATATAACTTGTGCCTCAAAGTGGTCTATACCCTAATGACACAAGTCACATAATCATGAAACTGACACATTCCTAGGTATAGAGACAAAGCTTATATATTAATCAGCCTTCCATTGCTCCAGTGGGGGAATAAATGCTGGGCATCTGTATCAGCTGGGTTGTGGTAAGGGCATTTTTGTTTGTATCATGCTTTGATGGATACTGAGGGTGGAAACATGAAAACACAAGGGATCACAATTTGGTGTATGAGGACAGTGAGAGGTTATGTATCCAGTCTCGGGCTTCTACAACAAACTTCTCAGAACTAGCCAGGGTACCTGAGCAATACCTTCAACCCATTTAAAGAAATACACCTAATTTTGCTAGTACTTCCTACTAAACGCCATGTCTTCTAGCCCACTGTCTCCTCACCCAGGGGAAGGGAGCTCTCTACATCCAAACTCTTGGATCCTTGGGCAGAAACCATATTCCAACCCCAGCCACATGCAAGGGGAGCTCCACACATGAACAGTAGGGATTGTCTAGATGAGAAGAAACTTTAAGGATCATTTGGAGAGAAAAGCATTGAGGTTAGACTATGCATAGGCCGTAAAGGACGATAGACACAAGGGTGAAGAAAGAGCTCACCTCAGTAGTGTCAATGTCAGACGTAAAGCACCCAAGGCTGTGTAAGAGTATGAGGTAGCCAGGAGCTTTTAGAGGCAATTTAGTTCTGCATGGCAAATATGGAGAGTGTGGAAAGATGACATCATTGATAAACAACCCTAGTGGGACAGTGACCTCAATCTCAGGAGACAGTCAGTGCTAGCCTTGAACTGACATTACTGCCCCGGCTTCATACTTTTATTTTAAATATCAACTATGCATTTTAAAGACAAACTATTATCTGTTCTGCAGGAATCATTTTAACTCTTGCAACATATTAGAAATTATGGAAGTGTTATGAAACAGAAATTATCATCAGAAGACTGTACAGTGCATTCTCTTATACTCCAAATTAGGAAAACATGCTGTCTTGAGTTTGCAAAGTATAAATTAATGAATCTGAGAAGAAAGAATATGAGAAAAGAAAGACAGATGGAAGGACTAAGAAAATATTTGAAGGAAAGAAAGGAGAGACATGAAAGCTGGTTGGACTGAAGGAAAAAGGAAGGAAAGAAGGGTGGAAAGTAAAGGAGAAGGGGAGGAAGGTCCAGGAAAGACAGGAAGGAAGGAAAGTAACAAAACAGAGTAGAGGGGAAGAAGAGAAAATTACAATGCTCTATTTGCGTCTATGATGAAATGTAGGCAATTGTTTTCCCAAAGATATAAATATAACTAGAAGTTTACATGAATACAAGGTAAGCTGAAATCTTAGCTCACTCCGGGAAAGACTCAAAGTAAAGACTTGAATTGTCACTTTCTCCTAGAAGCACAGGAGCAAGCAAATGGGGTCAAAAGGGCAGTGACAGAGTTGTAAGCACTTTATCCCAAGCATAAACAACACTGGAATGCATTTGGGACCAAATGACCTCCCTCAGACCTGAGATGTTAACATGCCTGCCCTACTTTAGCATGCCAATTTTACTGTGGATTTGAGGGAACTGAGCAGAGGCTTGCATGGACACTTGAGAAAACGGTTGTACCTCAAGGATTAATATAACTCTAGCAAATACAAGTCATCCCACTGAGAAAGACCTCATAAAACTCCAAATCTTAGGGTCAGAGCTCTGCCCCAAGAATATCAAATGTGAGTGGATATACATAACTCCATTCCAGAAGACAATTTGTTACCTTTCACTGGTTGGCAGGCACAGTTAGAAGATCCAAAGCATTGCAGCACATATGAGCCACACTCAGTCACTGAAGATTCAGATGTGCCTTAGTAGAAAGACAATCAAATTCTCTACATTTCTAACCACATAATGATGGATAAGACACTTGTACTACCCAAAATAAGAAGCAGCACCTACATAGAGTAATTTGATTTGGGATTTTATAATAAGAAAAATGATGAGGAAGGGAAACAAGATAGCCACCTGAACTGAATGACTGGGTATTCTGCATGATTTAACAATTGCCATAAATAATTTATGGAACTGAAATATGAAATATGTATGGTCTTTAATAAACTTAAACTTGAGTTTAGTTCCCCAGTAAAATCTGATCTTCTCAAATCCCCCAATAAGCCAGGGGTGTTTTGAATATGTTTGGCCCCATAGACTCATGTGTTGGAATATTTGGCCCATAGAGAGTGGCACTATTATAAGGTGTGTCCTTGTTGGAATAGGTGTGGCCTTGTTGGAGGAAGTATGTCACTGTGAAACCAGCCTTTGAGGTCTCATATATGCTCAAGCTATGTCTAGTACACAGACTCCTGCTGTCTGTGGATCGCGATGCAGAGCCTTCGGCTCCTTCTCTAGCATCATGCCTGCCTGCATGCCCTCATGCTTCTCACTGTGACAATAACGGACCTCTGCTAGCCTCAGTGAAATGTTTTTCTTCATAAGAGTTGCCATGGTCATTGTGTCTCTTCACAGAAACAGAAACCCTAACTCAGACAAAGTCCTTCAAGGAAACAGTCAATTTAGGGTACAGAGCCTCCCCTCTTCTAAATGAAGCTGATTTATCACTAGTCACAAAAATCCAAAGTTTATGAATGGTTAAAAAGATGTGGTGTGCACTTTAAAAAGAAACTAAGAATATGCTAAAGCATTGGTAAATATTGCTAAATAAAATAATCCAGACATCACAGAATGCAGTTGTAGGATATGACTTGTTATATACATCAGTTTTACAGAGATGGAGCATCAGAAGGCATTGGCACAGGCTGGATGACAGTAGGGAATTCTATTTTTTTTTTTGGTTTCACGAGACAGGGTTTCTCTGTATTGTTTTGGAGGCTGTTGGTCCAGCCTGGCCTCAAACTCACAGAGATCCGCCTGCCTCTGGCTCCTGAGTGCTGGGATTAAAGGCATGCACCACCACTGCCCGGCCTCAGTAGGGAATTCTTCTTTAATGGATATAGAGATCAATTGGGAAAGATGAAAAGGTTCTGCAGATGGTCAGCAATGACTGTATAATACCATTAATATACCCAATGCATCTGAAGTAGTAGATTAAAATGGGTAACATAACAAAAGTATGTTATATTAAGCTTACAAGCAAAAAGTAGCTAATTTTCTAATGAAGTTGAGTATGATAGTCTTTTTCCCAATTAGTTTTGGGATAATTTGACTAAACTTGGAAATATCTTTTCATGATTATTGCAACCTCTCCTTTTTTCTTTAGAATTACTTTAGCTGAGCAGGGGAACACACTGGGGAACAACAGCTGAAGATACTGAATCTTTATGTTGCACTATTGGATGCTCTTGGCACATTCTTTCCTCTTGCATTGACTCATATTCGCATTGAAAGAGCACCTGATCCAAGCACACAGACTCATAAATGGATGAGGAGACAGACTCTGCTCTAAATCTAAGCCTCACAAAGCTATCAATTGGTTGTGTATTTCAGCAGTGACTTAGATGTGGATTTTTTCTCACTTATTCAGGAGGTTCTGGGACTCTCTTTGGATTCATAGCATTGATTAATTGAGATTTTACTTGCTATAAAATATGAATACTCTAGAAGATATGAGAACAAGCAAATAAGTGAGAATATGGCAGATAGCACAAAATTTCCCAAAGAAAAAAATCACAACTTTAGATAAGGTACACTTACATTGGTAAGAACAGAAGTTGGTTTTTTTTGTGAGTTTCATATATTTATTTATCTTTTCAAACAGTGTAGTTTCCATTGGCTGTTGTTGTTAAGAAATACTCCCAGAGACTGACTCAAGCCCCTGCTCCTTCATCACCCAGCCACCCCTTTAGGTTCAGAACCAGGCTGGAGCTATATGCCTACACTTTCATGCCAAGGCTGACCCAGGACACCTTGAGCCTTCACTCTGTGCTATTTCTGCAGGCCGGCTCAGGAGCCATGTCCTTGAGCTCTGTTTGTGAGTCTATTTCGGTTCACTTCTCCCATGCTGTTCACCCAAGGCTCAGGATCAGCTGTGAGAAATACTCCCATATATCTTACAGTGATTCCACCTGGTTTCTTCTCCCATGCTGGATATTCATGCCCAGTCCCAACTGGGAACCGCACCAGGAGACTCTTTTAGATTTAAACCTAGCTATCTCACACCATCCTAAGATTCTGTCATATCAGTTACCTTTGAAATGTAATTATACTAGTCTTTCAAATCAATAATCAACACTGGATATCTGGATGACAACCTATGAAATAAATCCATACACTTAATTCTCATTGGAAAAACCTAAAGAATATAAAAGGCTAAGAGAATGCAACACTACCCTATAAGACTATCAGTCCTATAGAAATGTACACTGAAACTATACAGATGAACTCAGGACACAGAGTTTGAAAGCACGATTATAAACATGATCAAAGAATTTAATTAGATCAAAAGGACATGAGCAAACAAAGAAGTAAATTTAAAGAGGATAGAATTAAAGTGTAGAGTATAGTTTTCCTTGTCAGTTGACTGGGCCCTGGTGTGTTGTCTGAACCCCCAAATAACTCATAGGACACTACATTAATAATAAAGCTGTTGTGCATTTGCTTGGCTTCTTATTGGCTATCTCTGACTTGAGTATTTAACTCATAATTGTTAATCTAAGTATTTCTCTTACCGGAGAAAGGGTCCAGACCTCTTACTCCTCTGGCAGCTTCATGGTGTCTCTGTCTGTTTCCCAGAATCCTCCTTGACTCCTAGTTCCACCTATCTTGCTTCCCTATTGGCCAAAAGTGCTTTATTCAACAACTAATAAGAGACATATTTGCAGAATGACATCTCCCATAATTAAAGACAATGTAGAAGTCTACAAAAACACAAACAAAAGACAGAGTAAAATTATGAAGATAATTAACATTTGAATGCTGAGCCTAGTGGTGGTGGTGGCACTTGCCTTTAGTCCCATAATTTGGGAGGCAGAGGCAGTCAGATCTCTGCAAGTTCAAGGCCAGTCTGGTCTACAAAGGAGCTTCCAAGACAGTCAGGGCTATTAAACAGAGAAACCCTGTCTCAAATAACAAAAAACAATAACAAAAAAAACCAAAATTTGAATGCTGAATTCAATAAAGATAGAAATACTGAAGCAAACTCAAACTGAATTTAATATTGAATTAAAAATTCAAAGAATCAAGGGTAAATCACACCAGTAGAATTTAAAAAGTTCAAGGAGAAGACAGAATATCATGGCTGGAAGATAAAGTAGAGGAATTGTGCCCATAATTAAAAGAAAATGAGAAACCACACAGATACATGCTTATACAAAGAATATGCAAAAACATTAGCACATAACGAATAGATCAAATCTACTAATTATAGGCACAAAAGTAGTAGAAGACTCTCAGGGCTATGTCATAGACCAGATCTTCAAGAGGATCACAGAAGAAAATATCCCCAAACTGAGAAAAGACATATCCATACAGAGAAAAGAAACACTTAGAACACCAAACTAGCAGGGTCTGAAAAGATATTCCTCATAGTATATTACAGAAGAAACAATAAACAAACAGGAAGTATTGGTATCTACAAGACAAAAGCTACAAATCACATTTAATGGCAAATCCATCAGAATAAAACTTGAATTCTCAATGCAAACTTTAAAAGCCAGAAATGACTGGAGCAATGTATTCCAAGTTCTAAAAGATTACAGATGTCATTCCAAAACTATTTTACCTAACTTTCAAGGATAGGCACTACATTAGAATGAAAGGCTTAAAAACATTGGAGCTGGGAGGTGGTGGCACACACTTTTAATCCCAGCACTCTGGAGTCAGAAGCAGGCAGATTTCTATGAGTTTGAGACCAGCCTGGTCTACATGAGCTAGTTGCAGGACAGCCTCCAAAGCCACAGAGAAACCCTGTCTCGAAAAACAAAACAAAACAAAACAAAAAAAACAGAAGAGAAAGAAACAAGTATTGGAAGCAAATAAAACCAAGAAACAAGCAGGTCTTGTTTGTAATATCTGACAAAATATATTTCAAATCAAGATTAATGAGAAGAGGAAAAGAATGAAGAAGAGAACAATTAGCCAAGAAAATATTATAATCCTAAATATACATGCACCAAACACTGTGACAATCAATTTCATGAAAAGTATTCAACTGGATTTCAATTCATAGATTAACCCCAACTCAATAAATAGCAGATATTTCTAACATATCATTTTATCTTAAAGGCAGGTGACATGGACAAAAGTAAATAAAGAAGTATTAGAATAAATTGACAACATTCATAAAATGAACCTAACAGGTATCTGAATAATTTCACAACCAAACAACAAAGAATATTTATTTTACTCAGCAGCCTATGGAAGTCTCACAAATATAGGCCTCATATTATAACACAAAACAAATCTCAATAAATTCAGGAACACTGAGGTAGTTCCATGTATTTTATCTGACCAGAGGGCAACAAAACTAGAAATAAATAGAAAAACAAAAAGAAAATCAAGACATTCTAGAAGTGACACAAATTCATTAAGACTAAACAAAACTGAAAGATGACTGGATCAAAAAATAAGAAGAAAATTTAAAAAAACATCCTGGAGCTAAGTAAAATGAAACAACATGCAAAACCCTCTATACCACATTAAAAGCAAACACACTATGGAAATGGATAGACTAGGTGACCACATTAGAAAATCAGAAAGAACTGGGTGTAGTGGTGCACACTTTTAATACCAGCACTTAGTCCCAGGCAGAGGCAAGCAGATCTCTCAAAGCCAGCCTGGTCTACACTGTGAGTTTCAGGTCAGCCAAAGCTACATGGTGAGATTCTGTCTCAAAAACAAATATTAAATAGAGCACATTGAATGCCATCCTAGAGACTTCATCCATTAGCTGATGGGATCAGAAGCAGAGATTCACAGCTAACCACTGTGCCAAACTCCTGGAATCCAGTTGTAGAGAGGGAGGAGTGATGAGCAAAGGGGTCAAAACGATGCTGGGGAAAAAACCACAGAAACAGCTGACCTTAGCATGTGGGAGCTCACAGACTGACAGCTGGGGAACCAGCATAGGACCAAAACAGGCTTCCTGAATGTAGGTGTCAGTTGGGGGGCCTAGGCAGTCTATGGAGCCTCTCTCTAGCAGTGAAACCAGTATTTATCCATAGTGCATGAATTGGCTTTGGAAGTCCATTCCCTGTGGAAGGATACTCTCTTAGCATAGACATGAGGGAGGGCCAAGGTCCTGCCCCAAATTATGTGACAGACTTTTGTGATCCCTCATGGGAGGCCTCATCCTCCCTGAGGAATGGTTGGGGAGGCAGGTACAATGGAGAGGTTAGTGTGGAGAATGGGAGGATGGGAGGGAGAAGTAAATGGGGTTGGTAGATAAAATATGATTGTTTTTAATTTAAATAGAATTAATTAAAAAATAAAAAGAGGTCAAATAAATAGCTTAATGATGTACTTCAAAGGTTTGAAGAAACAAAAGCCAAGAGCAAACTAAAGCCAGACACATTACATGAGAAGTCATAAAAATACTCTAGAGCAAAAATTAACAAAATACAAACAAAACAGAATTAATGATTCTAAGAGCTTCTTAATTAAAAACTAAGCAAGACTAACAGAACTTCAACCAAATCAACAAAAATAATTGAAGACCCAGAGGAATAAAAATTAGAGATGAAATGGGAAACACAGCAGATACCAAGGAGAATCAGGAAATTATGAAAAAAATTTTAAATCTATACTTCATAGATTGCCTAGGCCTCCTCTTCATTCAGGGGGTCTGGATGAGTCCCATGCTGGCCTCTCAGCCATCAGTCTAGGGTCCAAGATCACCCCCCTTATTCATGTCAGCTCTTTCTCTTCCTCTACTTAACTATCTGTTCTTCTGCTTTTGCTTGATACAATAACTTACTCATTTGAAACCCAAAGTACAGCAGTTGCAGATCATTCACCAGACCATACAGAACTATTAATAATTTATAAATAGTGTTTATTTTTAACTTTTATTAAATATTAGACATTGTAATAAGAAATTAACACATGTTAGTGTTTGTAAACATTCTGAGGTAGTATGTACACTTGTCATTTTCATGTACAGCATGAAGAAGTAGATATCAAAGATATAATGTCTCATCTACAAAGAAGAAAAAGAACTAAGTTGTATTTGCAGTGCTTTCACTTTTTCACATTTAATTTTGGAGAAATGGGAGGGATCATGAAGTTTCCTCTCCTACTGACTCCCTTTCCTTCCTTTCAGCTCATATTTCTATCTTAAACTCTGAGCTTTCAGGCCTGATCTTGGGAGCTTTATTTCACACTTTCCTCTGTCTGACCTCCTTCACAATATGAATAGTTCCCTGCCATCACAGGGCATATTGAATGTCTCTTTTCCTACAAAGATGTCCAGTTCAAATAAAACATCAAAACTTTTATTTAAACAATCTATATTCCATTAAACTGTAAAGCCTAAAAGAAATGGACAAATTCCTACATACATCCAACCTGTCAAAATTCAACCAGGAAGATATTAACCATTTAAAAAGACCCATTATAAATAAGGAAATTGAAGCAACAATTTAAAAGTCTTTCAATTTATAAAAATCCAGGCCAAGATGCTGTAAGAGTAGAATTCTATAAGGCATTACATGAAGAACTAAAAATCTTGAAGATCTGGTGTTGTAATTTTTAAAAGTTGCATGAGACAAAGAAGCCATGCAATAGAGCTTGGTGGGTGGAAAATGGATGAGGGGAGAAGGGAAACAGGTCTCTGAGGAACAGGAGCAGAAGAAAAGAAAAGAGAGGCAGAGAGGGTATGGGAGAGAAGGAGAGACAGAGAGACAGAGAATCAGCAACAGAGAGAGAAAAAATTGGGAGGTGGGCAGGGTCCTTTTAAAAGGGAACATAGTGAATGTTCACAGGTGGTGCTCATAGTAGCTTCAGGTGAACACAAAGCTTGCCAAAACCCCAAAGATAGGTTAGTAAAGATGTCTAAATACTACTATCTGCTCTATGACATTGACCTGAGATTCTTCTCCTTTTGAGTCTAATACATCAGTGTCGTTTATTAACTGTCCCAATTCTTCTACGTTATCTTCAATTCCTGATATTCTGTCAGGTGTTTAGAAGAAGAAACTTCCAAACACCATCTATGAAATCAGTACTACTACAGTATCAAAACCATGTTATGACACAAAAGCAAAAGAACTACTAAAGGCCAATATCCTTAATGAACAAGGCCACAAAAATTCTCAACAAACCACTTACAAGCAAAATACAGGCATATATCAAAATGATCATCAACCATTAATAATTAGCTTTTTCCTGAAGATGCAAGGATGCAAAGATGACACAACATAAGTAAGTTGATAAATGAATGATCACAAACAGGACTTAAAGACAAAAAAATCACAAGATGTCAGACACCGAAAAGGACTTTGACATAATCCAACATGATGAAAAACCTAGAGAGAATAGGACTGAATTTGGCATAATAAAAACATAATGAGGGCTGTATATGACAACCAAGAACTAACAACATTGGAAATGAAGAAAAACTTGAAGCAATCCCAATGAAATCAGAAATGAGACAAGACTGTCCACTGTCCCCATTCCTTTTTAAGATATTACTTGAAGCACTATCTAGAGCAATAAGAGAAGAGAAGGAAATTTAAGAGAAACAAACAGAAAAAGAAATCAAATTATACCTATTTGTAGATGATATAATATTATACACAAAGATGCCAAGCACTCAAACCAAACCTTCTAAGAATCATAAAACTTTCACCAAAGTAATAAAATACAAAATTAACTTATAAAAATCAACAATATTTTCTGTTTTCCAAAAATAAGCATGTCAAAAATTTGAAATAATCCCATTCACAATTGCCTAAAAACAAACCTTGTGGGGGAGCAACTAACAGTGAGATTGAGAAAGACAGCAGAAGATGAAAAAACCTATCATGCTCACTAATTGGTAGAGTTAATACTGTAAAAATGATCACCCTACCAAATCAATTAGCAGATTCGAAGGAATCACAATCAAAATCTCCATATCAGAAATAGAAAAAAGAAATCCTAAAACTCAGGTGCACAACAATCCTAAATTAAAAGACTAATGCTCCATGGTCCTCTTGTAGCCTGGATCTGTTTTTGATGCCTGAGATTCCTAATACCATTGAAGGCCATGTGTATTGCTAAGATCTTGGGCCGAAGGCTATAACTGCCACTGGGGCTATGCCAATCTGAATGGCCTGCACTTCCACCTGAAACATTTTTTTTTCAGTTGAGGTTCTCTCATCTCAGATGACTCTAGCTTGTATCAAACTGACGTAAAAACTAGCTAGGACAAAGTTACTGTGGGATTCCCACTCCCAATGGGATAGCTAAGACTCAGGGAACATCATGGATGAGAGGCCAGAAAGATCTTAAGAGCCTGAGGACTGGGATAACTGCTATGCGATAGTGGCATCTAGAAGCGATAGGTGTGCTACAGCCATGAACTCTCAAGGATATGACTACCTACACAAGACTTGAAAAGACCATACTATTCAACATGCCTACGCAGATGTAGAATTTCAGTAAACTTGTGGGTGGGGGCATGCTTAGTCTCAAACTCAGATGCTCCTGCTTATGTTACGGGCACTGTACCCACTGAACTATGATTCCAGCACCAGTCTAGGTACTTTCAGCTTATGCTTCATATAGATCCTTGTTAGATAAGACCCATGTTTTTGATACCTTAATCATAAAGATCATAGGAAAGTTATTAATTTATTCATCTTTCCTCAACTGACTGAGGACACACAGAGTCATCCAAGCCTACAAATTGTTAGCAGAAATACTGTTTGGACTAGAACAATGCTTTTCTGTGAAATGGACAATAATTCTTTCCTTCTGCCTGCATTAGTGTTCCCTCATTTTTACAGCCAAAAGCAAGTTCATTGTATTCATCTGTGTATCCATTCTCATCTTGGGTAATGTTAACACAGTGAGAAATCACCTGTTTCTGCTTCCTACCAAAGAATACAAGCCACAGAACATGTAGAAGTAAATATAATATGTTTTTGTGTACTAGTTCCTTCTACAAAAGTTTCAAGATACATGCAGACACATAAAAATTTTCTGACATGGAGGTGGTGAAACGGTTCAACAGGTAAACACACTTGCCACCATGCCTGAAGACCAAAGCTCAATCTCAGAAAGCCACTGCTACTCTGACCTCCACACAGTCATGCCATGTGTATATGCATGCATACACACACAACATAAATAAACATGAAAAATTAAAATTTGTCATGACTAATTTATTAAACAATTATTTAAAATCTAAATGCTTTTAATCAGTTGAAATAGAGTAAGCATGATTCATACAGTGAAAATTAAGAGTGAGTGAATTTTATTTTTTGTTCATTGTTGGTGGTTTTAGAAAAAAATCCTCACATGTAATTATTGTGCACACCTTGCTTTGTGGTCACTTGTAACATTTGGGGAGGGATAGGACAAAATTGAATCAACTAAACACTCAGTACCAAAATTCAACAAAAATACTGTTTTAGTACTCCCATTTCTAAAATAATGTATTCCCTTAACATTAAATAGTCAAAAAAACAATAAAAGTTCTTCAAAGTCAGTATCACAGCTTCCCTTGAGTATACAGCTCCTATTTTATTTTCATTTTTTTGTTTGTTTTTGACTTTGGCTGTTTTTCTTTCCTAAATAATCACTTTTTCCATCCCTTTTACTAGCTTGTGTGAACACTTTTTCTAACATCCTAAATCAACTCATCACATCCACGTACTATCACACAGCTCGTGGACGTGTTACACACAGCCAATCAAGCTCAGAGGTAGCAAAGGCCAACATGAGAGTTTATTTAGCATGAGTATCTATTTCTTTCCACAAAGACTAGAATTATACAGATCAGTCTACAAACTGTGTCTTTGGGCAGAATTTTTTGATAAGAAGGATGCATAAAAAAATCAATAGCAAGCCCCTAATCAGATTCATCAGCTGTTAGTGATTCAGAATGATCAATAGAAGATGCAAGAGAAAGAAGATTATGAGCCTTGGGGAAATACTGAGGATTTTAAAGTCTCGATAAACCAAGTAAAAAGATAATTCCCCCAAACAAAAGTGTTTACTGTAATTTATAGAAACATACATCCATAAATCCACATCACACAAATCATATATGCAAAGGAAGGGACCTCACACAGAGAATAAACCAATACAGTTTGACATCCAAAATGCTGAAAAAACAGTTTAGACACCCCAAATTATCCTTTCTCTCAAAACAAGAAAAATTCTTTTTAAGAGAAATAGTAATGCAAAACACACATTGACAGATTTTATGATTACTGCACAGAAGGGAAATAATATAGCATAAGGGAACAGCAACTGCATATTCTCCCTTTTTTAATTTAACAGGAATGGTTATTGAACAGAATCTCCAAACTAAAGCATCACTAGACTTCAGATCAATCAATCGCAGCCCATCTGAGCTACTCTGGTTATGCTATAGTGAAGAACGCAGCTGCTGTATTATCCATTTGAGGAACCAAGCTGTATTCCTTGCCAAAAATCATTCAGGTAAATATTCCAAATCACAAATTTTTTAAAGTGGATAATTAGTATGACCTTTTACATTTAATTTTTATTGTAATCTCTGGATTTGGAGCTACAGGAAAAAAATAAAACCTAAACTCCTGACTCTTTTAACAATGGAAAAATATCTAATTCCACAGAGTATAAATAAAAAAGTGAGGGAGAAAGACAGAGAATTAGGGAGATACTGTTGTTGTTAAATACATATTTTGGTAAAAAGACATGCATTTTGTTATTCCTACTGACTCACTGATTATATTCTATCTTCTAAAATCTTTTCAGCTTAGGAAATCCATCCGTTTTTAATTAAACTTGATCCTGGAGAATGTTTGAAAGTTCTATGCTAGAATGGTTAAAGCAATTAAAGATGTAGGCCTTGGTGACTTGCTCTGGGAATTCAACTGTCTGTTAAATAATCGTCTAATTGAGACCGGAGCAGGGTGGGGGTAACACTGGGAACTCAAGAAGGAATAACTCCCTGAATCTAGAATTGAGATGAATTATGTGGCCATAAAAATATGAGGTAAGTATCAAGTTACTCATTATGCTATACACACAAAAATCAAGGAAACTGGGTAAGCCATGAAGCTTGTTGAAAGCATTTGTTAAATTAAAGCTCATCTATTGGAAAATCAACTTAGACCAGACAGAGAGCATGTATCATTATAAGTATAGCAGGTAAATGGTGATTTGACCAGAATGTATTTGTATACATGGTTTTAGCCAATAAACTGTTTTTGTATAAGTTTTCACAAATTAGGTTTTCTAAACAACACTAATTAAGTTTATTCTCTATCATTATCTTTGTGTCCCAAAAACATGGGACAATTTTTTTTAAAGTGGCAGGGTGAGGTATGGTGGTAGAAGTACCCTGTTGAACAATAAGGCTGGAACAGTAGGTGAACACTTATGTAAGGTGTCTTGGACTGGGAATTTGAATGCATGGTATGAAGAATGAGGAAAATAAATTCCTATCCTGTATTTTCATTTCAAATTAGTTCCTGGTGTCTTTATCACATTATTTCTTTGGAAACTCCCAGAACAAGGGGAAGCATTTGATAAACTTCCTTTTATATGAGCCATGTACTTCTACCCATGAGCTGGCAGCTTCTTGCACTGAGACCTGATTAGATGGGACAGCACCACCACTTTTTCTAGATGTTTTATAGAAACCACAGTCAGCATTTCTCCTAGGACTGGATTTCCCAGCAGCTCCTGAGGACTGACCATGGAAATTCACAAACGATCTCACTCTAAACTTTCAATAGCATCCCTACCCTGGCTGCCTCCATAGCAATACATCCTAAAGCACGAAAAAGGCAACCTAGACAACTATTGTAAGAGTGTGGTCATTGCACATATACCTGCATTCACATCTAATCATACACCTGTGAAAACAGGAAAATGAAAGCCTCTTTTGCTCATTGGGACATTTTGCTGAAAGAATGAAGAACTTGTTTCACATAAGAAATGATAAGGGGGGGGGGTCTTAGCAAGATTTTAAAAACTCAATAGTTTCTATTCTTTTAAAAGGGTTAAAAACACAAAAGCAAAATCAAAGAAATAAACCAAGATGGGACTATTGTTTCTCCTTTAAAAAATATGATGCCTAAAATCTTATTTGCACAGTACTGTTCCCAGTGTGCATGATGAGGCTACAGCTAATGGAGGAGTAAACCCACACTATTGGAGACAGAGCAAGGCCAGGCTGAGGAAACCAATCCAGAGTTTGGATGGAGTGAGCACAGAGAAAGCAAATAAAAGTAGACTGTGGAAACAGGAGCAGAAGGTGGCACAGGACTGTGAAACAAAGAGACTCTCAAATCGACACTTTTACCTCACCACTACTACCAATGAGCTACACAGGATTGTGGCAAGTCTGTGTGGTACTTGGTTTGAAGAAAGGTCAACAGGAAATAGTAGGTATGTAGACCTTCCACAATCCCTCAGAGCTTCAGTCACAGAAAGCATATGCAGTTGAATAGGTAGGCAGAATTATTCCATGTAGTTGATCAAGGAAGTGGGACTATTACAGGCAAATAAACAAGGGGTGGAGTTATTATATACAGCTAAACGAAGAGGCTGGTTTAGCTAATCTCCATAAGAAAAATCTTTGAATAGGAACAGTCTCAGTCCCTAGACACAACAGGGAGAAAGCAACAGTGGGGATTTCTTGTGCACACTGTCAGCATTTGCACTTGGACCCCTGCAACTTCAGTATGTTTTTACCATCCCTCTCAGCCTCACTGGGTAAAGACTGCCCCTCCCACGGTGCTGAAGCACTGCAGTCCTTGGCATGACTATGCCCATGTCAACAGTGCACATTTATTCACTCAGGACTTCATTTAACCAAGTTTTCCTATGCTCCCCACAGCCAATAATAGTTTCAGTACGCTAACTGACTCTGATAGATCCAACTCTCTGTTGTCTCCAAGAAACAAAAATCACTAGCAAGCACCTCCAAAGACTGAGAGTCAAGTGAAGGAATTGAATTAATAAACTAAATGGAAGCTGTAAAAAGCCTGTATTATTGTTCTCAAATCTGATAAAACAAACATCAAGCAAAAACTAGTGAAAATGGGTAAAGGTGAAGACGACAACAGCACATTAATGAAGAGAACAATTCATCAAGAAGCTATTACAATTGCAATATTTATGCAAGATTCAAATTTCATCAAATGCGAACTAATGAGTAGGAATGAATGAAAGGTCAGGATACAGTAATAGCGAAAGACTTTCATACTCCCCCTTTTGATAGGTCTTCCCAACTGAACATAAGCGAAGAAACATGTAATTTACTCATACTATAAATTTATTAGATTGAAAAGATCAACAGGATATTCCATCCAGAAAATGGTGCATACACATTCTTTCTTAGTGGTTCACAGAATTTTCTCCAAAGTCAATTATATTATAGGCCACAAGTGGAATTCTAACAAATACAGAAATGACAAAAAAATCCCCTGTGTCTTATGCATTCACAGTGTGATAAAATAGAAACGAACAGTAAAAGGAACAACAGAAATTACACAAATAATTGAAGACTGAACAAACACTTCTGAATGAAGAAAGGGTCATTAAATAAATCAGGAGGATATCTTTAAATTGTCTAGAATCAAATAAAATGATAGCACAATGCAGGTGTATGTTTGTTCAAAGGAGGGAAAACAACAATGTGGGTCATGCAAAAATCATAAAAGTCAGACCTTGATCCCTTCAGGGTAATCTTCAAAATGTGAATCAGATCTCCATAAGAGGATGTTCTAAAGACTGGTTCATTTATTGTATGTTGCTCTTTTGAATCACTATATTTTATGAGCCTGATAAACATAAAATGAGAAACGTTACTGAGTTCATTGAATGTTGCTCCCAGCACTGTTAAAATTTTCAGCAGATATTTAGCAGGCAGGCATTTCTATGGCATGTCTACTCTGCCTTGTCTACTAACAACTGCCCAGTCTGTCTGTTAATATTTAATTTTTCATAATATCCCATAGATATGTTAATAACTTAATAATATTTAAACTAAAATAATGATAGAAGAATGAACAGGAATCCCTGGAACAGAGCTGAAACAGTGTAAGAAGAAAGTTGTAGCTAAAGTGCTCATATTTTAAAAATCAGAATGATTCTAAATAAATAACAATTATGCACTTCATGTGTCTAGAAAAACAAGAAGTCAAATCCAAGTGCAGGAGAAACAAAGACTTCGTAAAGACTGGGGAAGAAATTAGAGAAATATAGTCTAAGGTAGTGGTTCTCAACTTTCCTAATTCTATGACCCTTTAATACAGTTCCTCATGTTGTGGTGACTCCCAACCATGAAATTATTTTCTTTGCAATTTCATAACTGCAATTTTGCTAGTATTATAAATCATAATTTAAATATGTTTGGAGATAGAGGTTTGTCAAAGTAGTTGTGACCCTCATATTAAAAACCAAAGAGATAAATCATATAATCAATCAAATATAGAAGTGCTAAAAAAAGGATTGAAAACCGTTGGCTAAACTCACCAAAGGAGAGACAGAAAATTAGCAAATTAATAACATCACAAAGGGAAAGAGAGATGTTAACAACAGACTACAATACAATTTAGAGAATCATTAAGAAAACTTTTACAAATTATATCCCAAAAGCTAGAAACACAGATAAAGTCCTAAACTCTTATGCTTTGTCAAAATTAAATCAAGAGGATGTAAGCAATTTAATCAGATCTGTAATAAGCAACAAGATAGAGGCAGATATTTAAGATATTCCCATAAAGAAAAACCCAGAACTAGTTTCATTCACTACCAAATTCTGCCAAACTCTTTAAAAGGACCTAAAATCAACACTTTTCAAACTGTTCAAACATCAGGACTATCAAGCTCATTTCATGGAGTCATTATTAGCCTCATAACAAATCAAAACTAAAGCCTCAATAAATAGAAAACTTACACCAACTTCCCTGGGAAACACAAACCCAAACTACTTTCAAAACAAATGCAAAGACACATTATGAAGATCATACATCAAGACCAAGCTGGTTTCATAGCAGGGACACAAGTTTGGTTCAACACATGAAAATTGATAATTATAATATATCATGTAAATAGCCTTAAAAACAGATAGTAATCTCAGTAGATACAGAAAAGGCAATTGACCAAATTCAACTTGCCTTTATGATGAAAACCATGAAGACACTAGGAGAAGCAACATATCTGAAACAAAACAAAAAGTTGTATACAATGAACCCACAGCCAACCTTATCCAACATGAGAAAAAACTGAGAGCATTTATTTTCTCTAATATTTGTAAAAAAACAAAGGTGCCCACTTTCATTCAATACATTGCTCAAAATCTTAGCCTAAGAAAATGAAAAAGAAAAAAAGGGGATCAAAGTAAGAAAAGGAGAATTCAAATGATCCCTATCTGAAGATGATATGATCTTGTATTTAATACCCAATGGACTGAGATGTGATAGTCTTAGAAGATTTTCTGTATATAAAATCATCATTCAAAAACCAGTAGCTTTTCCCATTCATTGTAGTTTGAAAAAAAAGTGTATCTAGGACTACACCTAACCAAAGAGATGAAGGACCTAACCAAAGAAATAAAAAGTGAATACATTCAAGAAGCTGAAAAATTAGGTTGAAGAGGAAATCAGACAACACAACAAATTCTCATACTTTCAGATTAGAAGAATTAATGCTGTGGAGATGGCTACATTACCAATAGCTCTTTACAGGCTCAATATATTTCTCTTCAAAGATCCAAAGACAATCTTCATAGAATAACAAAAGTAAGTCCAAAATTTCACAAGGATGTACTACCATAAATTACATTCTGTTAAGAGGTAAATTTATAGACTTTTTCACATATGTTTTAAAGGAAAATGGTTTATATATCAATGATCCCAGTTTGTTCATTAAGAAGTCAAAGGTAATAACAAAGTAAATTTTTTAAATGCATACTTTAAGAAACAAGAAGATAAAAGCAAAAGTTAAAGTAGAAAAATGATTGAATAATGGGAGAAACTCACCAAGGAAAGAGTTTTTACTTTGAAAAACCATATAAACTTAAATAAAATGACAGGGGAAATGTTAAAATTATTACTATTAGAGATAAAAGGAGATATTTTCCATTATTAAATCTGTTAGTTTGAGCCAGGAGTGGTTACCCAAGTCTGTAATTCCAGCTATTTAAAGACTGAGGCAAGAGAGTCCTGAGTTCAAGACTCTTCCATTCTACTTGGTTCAAAGTTAGCCTAGGCAATGTAGAGATATTCTGGACTCAAATGAAATCTGAAAAGGATTAGGTTGTTTAGATACAGTTTATTGATACAGTACTAACTTGTTTACAAATCCCATTTTCAATTTACAATGGGCACACACACACAAATATTTTAATAATACACTTGAATATTCATATGAAATGAGATAATACTCAAGAAAGTATAAAATTGAAAAAGTTAGAATTTTTAAATCTACATTTCTCTGTATTTACTAAATAATGTGAATAGATATTAAAAACTCCCCTGAAAGCAATTTGAGAAGCTGATGCTTTTACGGGGAAGTTTTACAAATATTCAAAGAGAGAATAGGCCTAACTTTATTCAAACTCTTCAAGAAATGACTAAAGAGAAGGCTATTTGCCACCTAGCCTTTGAAACCAGACTAACTATGATAGCAAAACTTGCAAGTATACTACGAGAAAGGAAAGTGCAAACATCTCAAAGCATATGTAGAAACACAAAATATAAAATCTACATGTGGTGACATCCAAATGCAGAAAATACACTTCAGTCAAGCTAGTTTCATGTTTCAATTTGGGTTTATCAAGCAAAAAGCAATAAATGTAATACAAAGTAATGAAATAAAGAAGAAATATAATCTCAGAAGATGGTAAGACCCAGCCCAGTAACTCTGAGAGGAAAAGTCTTGTCAAATTAGGAACATGCAAAGAGAAAACAAACCTGCTCTGCAAACATGTTCATATATTCAGTTTCACTCATGAAACTGAAGGGTTTCCACCAAGACAAGGAATGGAAGTTTGATTTTATTTCATCTTCTCTAATATTGCAAATTAATAAATCTCCTGATTAAAACCTCTCATTGACATCTCCTTTTGTTCATCAGAACCCCATCCTAGGTGAGTTTTAGTTTCAGATATTTCTATACAAAATAATATATCAGATTTACTGCCTCAGAGCAGAAAACTCTGAGAGAACACTATTCAGTGAAACATCACATCAGACAGAGGTGATGGGGACAGTGTCCATGTACTCACTACAAAGCAGTCAAGAAGCAACAATGAAGTAAACATTTAGATGTTCCCTGTAAATTCCAAGTCAATCTTCAAAATCAGGGGTGGCACAGACTGAGAAATCGTGACTACTGCTCCAGGTTGTGTCTATAACGAATGGAGATACAGTATATTTATTTCCAGGGTCATGCACAGTGAGAAATGGGACAAGTACTACACAGGGGATGTAAACTGCCATAAAGGGGCATTGGAACAATTGACAGGACTGTTCAGAACAGACAAGCAGAGAATTCAAAGCCTACAGATTCTGCAGGGCCGCAGGGAATGGACCATCTTAGCTGTCTGCAAACATGCATTGTCTTCCATTAGCACATTCTGTGTTTGATGCCATTCATTCCCTTCCCTCCTCTACCAGAAAAAACTGAATCTTAGCTAATGTTTCCTGTGGATAATTTCCTTTATTCTTCAAGCTAAATATTTCCCATGGAGTTCTCATTTTGCTGGTTCTTTGGTTCCTTCGTTTTCTTTGAGACAGGACATCACACATCAGAGGCTGCCTTCAAATTCCTCATGTAGCTGAAGATGACTTTTAACTTCTGATCCTCCTGTCTAAACCTCCTATGTGCTGGATTATATACATGTGCACCACACCCAATTTTTTGATACTGGTAATAAAGCCCAGGGCTTCATGTCCACTAAGCAAGCACTCTACCAACTGAGCTGCATTCCCAGTTAGAAATTAGTGTTGTCTATTCCTTTAAGTGGTATTTCTTTCTTTCTTTGTTTATCTGGAACTGGGATAGAATTCAGGTCTTTACCCATGTTACAAAGACACTACTTCTGAGCTATACCCCATCCCTGCCTTTTAAAAGCAGTATTATAAACTATTTGTGTCTCATGAATTACTGTTGACAAATTTAAATGTTATCTTGGCTCTCTCTGAGCATCATATAACTTTCTGATTCAAAGAATTTGGGTCCCCCTGCGAACACTCCTCTGCCCATCACCCACTCCCTCAATCTTCTGGGGCTCCTGCTCCTGGCATCCAGAGGACCCACCCACACAGGAAAAACATCAGCCCTTCCAGAACTCACTCTCCTGCATCCCCAGCTTCAGACCCTACCCCCAGTGTCCCCAGCTTCAGCTTCAGGAAAGAAGGAGACCAATGAAGACAAAAAGGCCCCACCTCACCCACTGGAAGAAGAGATGGGAAGAAGACAGAATAAGAGCTCACTCAGCAATAGAAAGACCAACATGACTCTACGAGAATCTAGAGACCCAACACCAGCAAGATCTGAAAAGCACTACATACATAAAGCAGAAGAGAGAGACCTTAAAAATTATTTTATGAAGATGATAGAGACCCTCAAAGAGGAAATAAGGAAATCCCTTAAAGAAATAGAAGAAAAAACAACAAAAATATACATGAAATGGCAGAAAAGGCAAACCAAAAAATTTCAAGAAATAAATCTCTCAAAGGATCTAAAGAGTACCAAGAAAAAACAACCAAAAATATGAAGGAAACAACTCAAACAGTTGAAGGATTGAAGCTGAAATAGAAACAATAAAGAAAACACAGAATGAGGGGATGCTGGAAATAGAAAAGCTGGATAAATGATCAGGAACTACAGATGCAAGTATCACCAATAGAACACAAGAGATAGAAGAGAGAATCGCAGGTGTTGAAGACGCATTAGAGGATATACATTCATCAACCAAAGAAAATCTCAAAACCAAAAAATCCCTAACACAAAATATCCAGGAAATATGGGACACCATAAAAAAGCCAAACCTGAGAATAATTGGTACAGAAGAAGGCAAAAAATACAGCTCAAAGGTGCAGAAAACATATTCAACAAAGTCATAGAAGAAAACTTCCTTAACCTAAAGAATATGCCTATGAAATCTTACAGAACACAAAATATGCTGGACCAGGAAAAGAAGTCTCCTTGCCACATAATAATCAAAACATCAAACCCACAGAATAAAGAGAAAATATTAAGAGAAGCTAAAGAAAAAGGCCATATAACATGTAAAGGCAGACCTATCTGAATTATACCCGACTTCTCAATGGGAACCACGAAAGCCAAAAGATCCTGGACAGATGTCCTACAAACACTAAGGGAACAAGGATGCCAGCCCAGACTACTGTATACGGCAAAGCTCTCAATTACCATAGATGGAGAAAACAAAATATTCTGTTGTTAAGAGAAGCTTTCCTTTGAGAAAAGTCTTCCCGCCAGCCTAGTTCTAGGGCCGCATCAGTCCCAGATAAACACACAGAAGGCTATATTAATTATGAAGCTGTTGGCCTTGCTTGTCTCTTACTGGCTAGCTCTGCCTTAAGTAATTACCCCATAATTGTTAATCTAAGTATGTTTCTTACCGGAGAATAGTTCCCGGCTTCCTACCCCCATGGCGTCACATGTCGAACTCTCCTGTGTTTCCCCTTCCCAGAATCCTCCTGGACTCCTAGCCCCACCTATCTAGATTCCTATAGGCTCAACAGTACTTTATTGACAAATAACAGGCAAATACAGGACTTCCCCAACATCTCCTCTTTTCTGTTTAAACAAAAGAAAGGTCTTAATTTTAACATAGTCAAATTGTATATGACAGAACAGTTATCAAGTAAGAACATAGTTACAATATTTTAGCAAGATTTAAAGAAAATATCATCCATCCCATCCTTGTGAGTCAAAAGTCCTATATGTAGCTTATCTTTTATCATAACTAAGGAAAACTATAATTATAACTATCTGTCTTCAACTCCATCAAAGACCACAGAAGGATAATATATAAACACTAGGATTGACAGAGATATCTTACTGCCTGGACAGTCACCTGAAGTTCCTCTATAACATTGGTGCATCCATCTTCAGCCCATAGGCCACAATGTGTCTGGAACACTTCTCAGCAAAGCAGGGAATTTTAAACTGTCCATCTGCATTGGCAGTCTGTCAGTCATTTTTCTGTGTCCTGCAGAAAGTCTGGTAGACTCTTCCGTGAAGCAGGAACCCTGTAAGACTGAGTTCAGCAGTCACTTTTCTGTGGGTCCTGCATGTCCAGATTATACAACAACAGTCAAGCAGTACAGGCAAGAGCAGTTTCTTGCCCAAATGGCTAATCTTGCCATGTTGAAAGTAAACTCCATAACAAGTTTCTTTGATGCCCATCTTCCTCTCAGACATAATTGGTGCTGCCAGGAGCAGACATTTCTCATTGTCAAGAAAAACCCTAAACCATTTTAAATGCCATGTTCTGAAGGTCTTTGAGAGGTTTGAAGACTTTCTATCTATCTGAAATATATTTCTGTATATCTAGAAAACCCGGCTTACCTAACTATAAATTCTATTATAAGTAACTATCTATAGTCTGTATTCAATTATGCATTACATTTTAAAAGATCAGTATAAGCACAATACTTAATCAAGAGGAGAAATATACACATCACAAAATTGACTTTGAATTTGTATCAATAAATGAAAAACAATACCCATACTATAATTCCCCTTTTTACCATTAAAAGGAGATTGGTTGTGATCATTAATCAATTATAAACAATCCCATTTAAATGAAAACAAAGATTTATAAACAAGATGGGAATTAGGACGTCGCTCATTCCAAACTGCTTCGTGCTGGAAGGGGGGCGCTGTTCATACCATGGGGATCATGACAAAATTCAGAAACCTGTATAAGTCCATATTTTCGGGGTCTGTAAAGCTGCATCATCTTAGCTGTTTCGATTGTTGGAACACCTGGTCCACTGCTTCCGGGGGGTCTTGGTTCGTCAAACCACAAAAGCCTGGCAGGAATCCTCAGTTTTTCATTTTCTGTAGAAACATAAGCAAAATCTCCTTTTCCAAGTAACATATCCTTATACTTAAATTTTGAAGTCAAGGCATTTTCAAAAGATAGAAGTTGGATTAATTTAGCAGCATTTATAATCAAGTGTACTTTAGTAGTAGTTCCTTCCTGAGTAATCAAAAAACTGAAAAACATAATAGCGTACAGTATCCAGACTCTGTGTATTTTCCATCTTTACGTGGCTTATTTATTAATCTATTATTATTATTATTACTCAATTTCTTTCACTTTTATTTATTTTTCTCTGAGACAGGGTTTCTCTTTGGAAATCTGCCTGCCTCTGCCTCTGGAGCAATTCCTACGTGCCTGTGCCACCAGAGCCGGCTTCTGTATTTATATACCACTTTGTCGTTTCATTTTCTCTCTCAATCTCACGTATATTTTTAAACACACTGTAAATCTTTAGAAGTTTTGTTCATCCAAGTCTGACTTTACTGTAAATCTTTACGTTTTTCTGGCCACGTGTCTTATCTGTAAAACCGCGGCTGTTTTAAACTGCCTTTTCAAGATGGCGGGCGTAAGCATTACTCCACCTTACCGCCTCAGTCCATGCTGACATCCAGCAAAAGCTGCCACTTCCAGCTGTACATACACACTTTTCAATCGTTAGCAGAGTCTCTTAAAACAATCTTGCTGGTTTTTTTTTTTTCGTTTTATGCCGAGTCAGGAAGACTCCCGTAAGCGAGCCACGTGAATCTCGACTTGTCACTAGCAAAACAGAGCACACCTGAGAAAAATGATGCTACCAAAAATCTGTGCTTCTCTCCGTTCTTCTGTTTCTAAAAGTCCTTTAAAGCTTTTGTTATTTTGCGTGGAAATTCATGATCCTACTCTTGATCACCATTTTGTTAAGAGAAGCTTTCCTTTGAGAAAAGTCTTCCCGCCAGCCTAGTTCTAGGGCCGCATCAGTCCCAGATAAACACACAGAAGGCTATATTAATTATGAAGCTGTTGGCCTTGCTTGTCTCTTACTGGCTAGCTCTGCCTTAAGTAATTACCCCATAATTGTTAATCTAAGTATGTTTCTTACCGGAGAATAGTTCCCGGCTTCCTACCCCCATGGCGTCACATGTCGAACTCTCCTGTGTTTCTCCTTCCCAGAATCCTCCTGGACTCCTAGCCCCACCTATCTAGATTCCTATAGGCTCAACAGTACTTTATTGACAAATAACAGGCAAATAACAGGACTTCCCCAACATTCTGTGATAAAGCCAGATTTAAACAACACATATCCATGAATCTAGCTCTACAGAAAATGCTGGAAGGAAAACTTAGACCCAACGAAGATAATTACACTCACAAAGACATAGGCAATAGATTATACCACTTTGCCAAACACCAAAAGAAAAAGGAAGGAGATCCTACACACAATAACTCCAATAAATCATGCACAAACAAGAATAATCAATCAATGGTCATTAATATCCCTCAATGTCAAGAGTCTCAACTTGTGTATAAAAAGACACAGACTAGATGAGATCGGGTGCGTTCAGGGTGGTAGGGAAAAAACCTAAGAGAAATATGCATGGTACCCCAGAGACGAGGAATGAGGCAAGATCTTCTCAACAGATTGGAAACACGGCGAGGGGTGGAGGAGAGTGGGAGCTGGGAATAAGAGAGGGGGAGAAGAGGAAGAGAGAGTAGGTCATGGGGGAACAGGAAGGTTGAGTGGGGAAGAGGGAATCATAGGTTAGAAGACAGATCAGGCACCAGAGTGACCTCTAGTGATCTAAAGGGATGACACCAACTGGCAAGCTAAGCAATAGTGGAGAGACCACCTCGAATGCCCATTCCTGATAATGAACTTGATGTCTATAACCATCCTGGAGCCTTCATCCAGTGACTGATGGAAGCAGAGGCAAACACCCACAGTTAAACACTGAACTGAACCTATGGAACCCAGTGACAGAGAGGAGCGATGAACAAATTGGCAAAGAATGGGCTGGCAAAACCAGCAGAGACAGCTGATCTGAACAGGGGACAGCTCTTGGATCCCAGACTGACAGCTGGGAGGCCATCATGGGACTGATCCAGACCCCCTGAATGTGAGAGTCAGTGAGGAGTCCTGGGCAACCTATGGGGCCCTGGGCAGTAGATCAGTATTTATCCCTGGCATACAGATGGAATTTGTGTGTCCATAACACAAAGAGGGATGCTCTCTCAGCCTGGACTCTTGAGGGAGGGCCTGGACCCTGCCCTGAGCGAAATGACAGACTCTGGATATCTCCTATGTGGAAGGAAGTGGGGATAGGGTGGGAAGCTGGGGGGGTGATAGGGGGTTGTGGGATGAGAGGAGGGAGAGAGAACTGGGATTTACATGTGAAGCAAGCTATTTAAAATTAAAGTAATAAAAAAAGAATTTCATCATGTGATTTCCAACAATCAAATAATGAAAAATTATGCGAAGCAATGTGAAACATTGTAACATTTTGATGTTACAAAATGTGTATTGCCCTGTTATACTAATATGTCAAAATAGTATGGCTGATTCTTGTGACAGATCGACAACTGACCTTAGCATTTGCTATAGGAGGCTGGGGGAGGCGGGAGGGGGGGATGACAAAGACTTGAAAAGTAGGGGACAACAAATTCTATTTATTTGATTTTAATTTTCATTATGATTCAAAATGTAGAACAAGTTAGCATTTGTAAGCTAAAACTATTGATCAAATGTAATTCTTAAAGTTCTAAGTGAGCTTTCTATACTTACTAATTGATTCAGGCAGGACAATTTATAAGTATGTCATTATTGATTAATTTTAGTTAATGTAGGAAATAATGTGTCGTTACAACATTTCCATAAATGTATGTAGTTGAGATTTGCTCATGTTCTCATCCATATCCTCTCGTGTCCCTACTTCTCCTTTGGCTTCCTCCCTGCTTCCTCATATGTACATACACATTTAAATCCTGCTTCTTTATTCGTTGTTTTTTTTTTCCTATCCATCACCCTATCTTGTCCCTCTGCATTTACAGCCTCCCTAATCCTCCACCTCTGTCCCTCTTTTGCTTCTGTGTCACACATTTGTTTTAAACTCTAGACACTGTACGTGAAAGAAACATCATCTTTGTCTTTCTCAGTCTGGGTTATTTCACTTAGCATGATGTTCTCCAATCTCCTAAAGATTTCACAAATACAGCTCTGGGCTATTTTAAGCAAACTCAATAATGACAGCCCAGATTTATCCACCAAGAAAATAAAACCGCACAAACACACTATGAACTGATGATTGGCAAGCATTCTCTATAAAGTTTCTTCATGCTACAAACTCCAGCCGTCACTCTAGAACACACATTGATTTACGAAAATAGGCTTTAACTACGACTTCTTCAGAAGATGGTATTTTTACAAAGCTAGAGGTACCTGCTCACTAACCCAGTCTCACCTAGAAATGGAAATACTGGCTCAGGCCCAGCATGCCATTAAGGATTTAAACCTGTCCCGGCCTATTTAATTATATTTACCACAAGCTTCAATGATGCTTTTCAATGTGGGAAGCATGTTATTTTCCAAGAAGACTGATTGCTATATTAAAATCTTTTGAGAAAAATATTAGCATGTTACGTGTGGCTTGGCAATGTACCTTTCTGGAGATGTTTTATGTAATATGCAAGTCAAAACCATTTTAGGTGATTCCCCTAAGGAAACAGCACAAACAAACTGAAAAAAAAAGAAATAACAGTCAAGAGTCTGCCTTTGGAAAGTTCAATGATTGCTTGCTGCTAATTCACACATACTGGCTTTTTGCTACCATGTTCCTATTTTCCTGGCCACAGTGGGGGGAGTTCAGTTACTCAATAAACTCCATAAATAGAAGACATTATGCAGTGAAAGAGAGGGACAATAAAAATCAAGTCATGGTTTAATGGGACTGGCACTCCAAAGAGGAAGAAGATATTAGGAATGAAACACAGAGTAAAAACAATGAGAAAATGCATAACTTGTGTCTAGATATATATACATGGAATCTATGTGTCAGCCTATGCTATAATGAAAAATCACCACAAATGGAATGAGTCAAAGGATGATAATTTTATTTCTCACAATTCTGTTTGAAAAGTGTCTGTTCTAGTCTCAGGAGATAAGAATCAAGTGGTAAGAAAATTTTTCACTGAGGCTTGAACTTAGGGCCTCATGCCTTCTAGGCAAGCACTCTACCACTAAGCTGCATCCCAATCAAAGGCTGTAATCTTCCTCCAAAGAGGGTCTAAGAATCTGTCTTATTGTTGGCAGAAATATTCTTCTAGTTGTAGACTCGAGTTTTCATTCCCTTGATGACTGTCACATTTAAAACATCTCCCATTCTTTGGCTTGTGGGCAACTTTATCTTTATCTTCAAAGCTAGGAGGAGCAGGAAGATACCTTCTCATGCCTCTTCTCTGTTAGTCACCTTCTCTTCTGTTAAGGGCCCATATGGTTGCATCATCCCATTCAAATGATATAGGATAAACCCCTCTTTATGTACTGATTAGTAAACTAAACTCTATTTGCATAGACCCTATAGCCATTTAATTTTAGCGCAATCACAGGCTTAGAATATTATAGCTCTACCTAGCCAATATTATTTAAATAACAAGATGAAATATATATTTAAAATACGTTGAGGTTATCTTTATGCCTATAATATACTGATCTCTTTGTCATTCACTAAATTATTCTAGCTACTCAACATCTAATGATGAGAGTTTAATGCAAAGTATGTAATTTTTAATAGTTTCAAAACTAAAATTATACAATAATCAAAGTTGAAGTAATAATAATATCAAATCATAGTCCACGGCATAAAATAAGAATCCACTATTCTACGTGAGAACACATGAGTAAACAATGCATTATGGAAAAGAAGGGGCATTTTCTTAGAGTGAAATTACATTAACTAACTTGAACAACATAGTAAGCTTAACATTTGGCCAGAACATGCTCAAAATGCTTCAGGAGCATACTGAATGGGTAAAAAGACATTTTTCTCAAACATCCCTCCTGTAACTGTGTCTATATTCTAATTACAAAGAAGTAACTCTAGCATAGAGAATATGGTAACCACCTTAAAAATGATCAGGTATCACCCCCAATACTTGGGAAAAATTAGTACCTGTGTCTATGGTAAGATGCACCAAGAATGAAAAGCATTCTCTGATGAGGATAGGATGGTTTCCACAGAACTGAAGGTGTGATAAAACATCAGACAAGCAATCATGACATTCTAAAAAGCAAATGACACAAATTCATCAAAAATGACAGGATGATGAAAAAGAAAGATTTAGTCTAGATTAAAAGTGAAAGGGACAGTACAAGTCTCCACAGGATGTTCCAGATTGAACTCTGAACATAAAAATTTATTTCACAAGAAAAGTTCTTACTGTAACCATTGGCAATATTAGAATAAAAGAAGCATATTAGGGACTATCACTGCAATAATGATGTTCTTTCTTTCCTTTAATGATGGTTCCATGATTGTATAAAAAGAATATCTAGTCCTTTTTTAAAAAAACACAAATGTTTAGAGGGAAAGGAATACTATTTATTACTTTTAGGTAATTCAGAAAAAGTAGCAGTGTTTATGTATCAATAAAAACGGTGAGGCAAATTTTATGGAATTGATAAAATACTAGAATTAAGAGAATCTTGGTGAAAAAATATAGGATCTTTTCCTGAATTTCCAAACTCCACATGAGTCTGAAACTTTTTAAAAATAATGTGTGAAAATAATTAAAGAATATTTGTTATACTCTGTGAAATTATAATTTTAAAGTAAGTAACATTGGTATGATTTTTTCTAAATTTTAAGCATATATTATTTCATAAAATAACTGGTTTATTGTGACATTTTGTAAAGGCATTATATGTTCTTTGTTCACATTCATCTGCATTACACTTTCTTGTTCCCTTTATCCCCATCTTCTTCTACATAGTCCTTCACCATATCATTTTTAAAAATATATACCATTTGTGATACCTACATGCAGTATTTGTCTTCCTGAGTCTATCTTATTTTATTATGATAATCTACAGGTCTATCCATGTTATCCAGTAGCTTATCTAATGGAGACCAGGAGGCAGAGACTCTCAAATGTCAAAGTGGAAAAACTATGATGGATTGATATAATTGGATTATATGGATAAAATCAGTAATAAATAAAGACAAACAACCAATATGGATTATAGTCTATGTAAATCTCAAAAAATATGCTGAACTCAAAATAAAATACTAAAACATACACAGTAAATGATTTAACTGGTATTAAATTCAAACCAGAATAATTTATAATAATAAAATTATGAATACTGATTGAATTTGGAGTGATTATAGAGGTTTGAGAAGGAAACAGGAACTTTATTGGTGTTGTGGAAATATTTCCTACAATCTGGTTAACAGAATAAACAAATATCAATATCTACCAAACTATATACTACCTATTGATGAATATGTTAAATTTTAATAAAGTACTGTTTGAAAGCATTAAAAGCCTATGGAGTGCTAGGGATATGACTTAATAGGTAAAAGGGCTTGTCATGCAAGCATGAAGACCTGAGTTCGAATCCCTAGGACCCATAAAAGCCCGACACTAGAGTTTGATCATCTATAATCCTAGTGCTCTTCTAAAGTGATGGGACACAAAACAGAGGTCCTTAGAAGCTTGTAAGCCAGCAAGACTGACATAAGAGTGGAACAATAAAAAAGAAAGAAAGAAAGAAAGAAAGAAAGAAAGACAGACAGACAGACAGACAGACAGACAGAAAGAAAGAAAGAAAGAAAGAAAGAAAAAGAAAAGAAAACACAAAACCTCCCAAAACCAGAGAAAACCTATCTCAATATATAGAAGGAAAGGATTGATACCTAGATTCTGATACCCACACATATGCTGTAGCATATTCATCTGCACTCACACACAAGTGTTCACATACACATATCTGTCATACTCACACATTAACATAAATAAAAGCCTGTGGATCTCCAACTAGGTGCTGCTAATCTCTTACTCACTCTCATGGGGTTTAGCAAACCACCTTGCACACTTGCCAGTAAGTTAAGAAAGTGCTTCCTTTATAAGAAGTTTCTATTTGTAGGAAAGCAGTCACTATTATTCCTTCAAGAAGAAACCCTGATGTAGAAAGTCACTGAAGCATTGACTGCAGCCTCACCAATCTCTGCTGTGACCTCTGTCACAATGGGAAACATAAATTCCCTGATCTTCTTTTAAGGGTCATCTGGCCTGTGTGGCACTGAGCCAAATAACTCCTCAGAAAAAGTGACCAGCCAGGTGGGTTTTCAAAAAAATAAGAGGCACAGGCTGCCTGCTGACTGGAATATTTGCTTAGAGATATTTCTGTGCCTGAGAATGAAATGCAAATTTGTTTCCAGTAGGCTGAGGTGGGATAGTGGTATTTATGGTTTTGCTTCAGAACCTGATGAAAATTGGGAGTGAGTTCATCTCTTTTTATAAGGTTATTTGGTGAGGTTTTCCAGCATGATCTAATCTTACCCTGGAAAATGAACTAAAAGGAGTTGACTGCTTATTAGGAATGAGTTCACTAGCCCCACTTCACGGCCATCCAAGAGGATGTCTTCATGGAAGTCTAGAGGCTGCTGCTGTCCCAGATGGGCTTAGGGACCTCCCCGTGACTTCAGAGGGACTTCCCAGGGTAGAACAGGAAAGAATCCCATCCAAAGTCCTTCATATTTTAACTGTGCTCAACTTTCCATTACCTACTCTGTTCTGAGAGCTGTATAATTTAAGTTCCCAAATTAGGAACAGGTTACAGACTAGCAACCTTAGCTCACTCTCAGATACAATCTACTGGACCTGAGTTAAAAACATCAACACATTGATTCTTCCCTACTGACATAGCATAGGTGAGCTGTGCTAATATGAAAAGCTTCCACAGCACACTGGAGTAAAAAGCAAACATACTGGTCTAATAAAAGTAGTCAGCTTCCATACTTACAAAGAAAAAAGATGAAACAAGTCTATTTGTATAATGTTTTATACGCTGACTTGTGAGCTCACATTCACTAAACAAGATCCTTGGCCATCTGCTAGTTAATAAAGTTGTACTTTAGGTCATTTTCTTCATGAAGTTTTAGGATCATTAAGCTAAGCAATATGTAATATATATATATATATGTATATATATATGTGTGTGTGTGTTTTGTGTGTATGTATATATTAACACTAGTGTGTACATATTATACCTACTAATTCAACAACAAAAACAACCCAAGCTTGAGAAGTGCTCACATAATTATAGACTAACAATAACCAAAACACTGAATAGATTAGGAATGAGAGAATAATGAATTTATCCTCTATCAAAATTGCTTACTGGAGTGGATAAGTTCTTACCAAGTGTCTGAATGATCATCAGGATCATAGTTGCCAAAGAGGAATAACCTTCCACCTCCACACCTCTATGCTAAGAACAATGTTACTTTCTAAAATCACTTTGAGTTGTCAAAAATAGAGTGCTCCTCTCACCAAATGGGTACAAGGCCATGATGATATGGAACACTTCCTTCATTTCACTCTTTGAGCACAAGTAGTACCAGGTTCAAAATATTAATAGTTGCAAAAGACAGCTCAGAACCACCATTTCCATAATCTAATCAATATCAACTTCCACCACCATGTTGTTCATGAACCTCAAAAGCAAGGGAAGACCAATACAGTATTTAAGATTTTTTAAGAATAGACGTAAACAAATTTGTGGAAAGAAACACCAATGTCATAAATTCCAATTAATTCAAACTACTCTCTCCCTAATTGCATTCCTGAATCATACTCAAAACAGGGCCAAAGAGAGGAAGGGGTCTTCTCACTACAAAATGACATTTTCTGGAATTTTTTGGTTAGTCACAGAGGATGTGTTATTTTACTGTTACAAAAATCCAAATTAATCACTCAGAATTCATACTTAAACAAGTGTGATATGTGAATGAAAAAGCAGAAAGTATTCAGAGTTTTTCTCATTCTTTCTACCACAAGAAACATGATATTTTAGAGGAAAACCCTGTATTTGCTTATTTAAGAGTGTATGGTAGGAAACCAAGAAGGAATGCTCTATCTACTTAAGTATTCCTAAATGACAGGACTTTGCTTTGTTATAGCAACTGTGGGGACTGAACAGATGGCTTTGTAGATGCTAGAATAAAATTTATTACCACTCAGCTACATTCACTATCCTCTGTTGACTTTTTATTCTGAGAGAAGGTCTTACTCATTGCCCAGACTGACCTTGAAGTCATTGCAGATCAGGCATGGCTTTGACGCATGATCCTCCTCTGTCAGTCTCCCAGGTAGCCAGAGTTACAGGTCTGTGCCATCAAGCCTGGCTAATAACTATGTTTTCTAAATACTAACACCACACAGTCAATATAATTTGCCTTAGTTTGGGGCTTATTCACAAATAATCATTGTTTCATGAAAAAAGCAATTCCTGTTAAGTTTCTGATGCATTTCTGTCAATGAACCAAATAGATTGATTTTATTTTACTCCTCATTTTAAAGTAAAACTTATTGGCTTATTTATAATATACCTGCTTTTGAGATTTATACTGAAATTCATATTTATATCAGACACAGAAAACTCATGAAATGAATATTGTTATTAACTCCAATCCTCTTCCATTTTTATAGAGAAGGAAACTGATATTTAGGGAAATTAAATAATTATCCCATTGCTAGGAAGTGGCATGTCTTGCATACAAATCTATGTAGTTAAGCTTCAGGACCTATAATATGAATGGTAATTCATATTAAATGTCTCATTATAAGAGCTGATGTGATCAAATATACTCCTAACTATGGTTTGGGGGCTGGAGCTGAAGAAGAATTTCTCTCTCAATGACTTGTCCCTGCAAATGGAAATGAACCTACCATGCCCCCATATGTTGCCTATTAGAAGAAATCTCGGTACACAGGCTGCAAATGTGAAAGTCAAGTAGTCCAAAATGTTAGATGTAGACAGAAGCATTTGTTCTTTACTTAGCGCTATTTGGTTATACTGCTTCAATTCCGTATGAACCTGAGATGTCACAGGAGACATTAAAATCCACATCATTATGAGCATGAGTGGCAATTGACTGGCTGCATACAGAAAGCAGCCGGAATTACCCAGAATCCAATGGGAAAATCTGCTATAACTTTTTTAGAACAATTTGTGACTATCTCATTGATGAAGCCTCACACTGATATAATTCATTCCTGAGATCCACTGATAAACAAATCAAGGCTTGGATGCATTCTGTCTCCTCACTCACTCATGTGTTCACAGGTCAAATCATACATATAGGGCTGGGGAGAAGTATCAGTGTGACTGTCATATCACAGAAAAGAAGTGTTGGGGGAGGTAGACACTGTGTGTAAACAGTGAGGCAGAACTACAGTGAAAAGGCATTTAAGAGAAATGGTTGATTTCTTATGTATTTACAGTTTGGAATTATGTTTGTGTGAAAATGGAGAGCTGTCTGGCTGATAGGAGCCCAAAGAGAAGAACCAATCAATGAACTAAATATTGGAGTAGCAAAGCCATAAAGATAATGCCTACCCTTGACTAAAATTTGGCAAGACTTACAATACATTCATAAGGAGAAAGACCAGAAAGGGAAGTATAGGCAAGTTTGGAGGTTTGCAGGACTAGGAAGAGGCTGTTTTCAAATACTGACTTTGCTTTGCTCAGTGAAGCATAGAATTTTGTCATAGATACAAGTAAAACTCATCACTAACAGCTGTTGTATCAAGAGATTCGAGGAGTTGTTGTAGCTACAAAACAAATAGTGGAATAATATTTGATCTTTAACATATGAAAATGGGGTGTGTGTGTGTGCCTGTATATCAGACCTTGAATTAGCCATGAAACCCATGCAGTACTCCAGCTTTTTGATGCTCCAGCCTGAGCTTTCCTAGGCCTGTTCAAAATATATTTTTTAAATCCTCATGAGAGAAAAAAAGCTAAGCAATAGATTAGAACCTCAATGTGTGTGTAAAATGCTAAACTCGTAGAGACAAGAAAAGCTATAAGGTACAAAAAGTGATGATTACCAACCAGATAGGACATTATTATGGTATGCCATCCATAGTAGTCACTATGTGAGTGGCCTGGCAGTGAAAGGGACTAGAGGGGAGAGTGTCCTCAGAGAGGGTTTCTCAGATAGCAGGAACTGGGTCCTCATCTGGTGTTTGTTAACTTGACACAGAGAAGAGTTACCTGAGAAGAGAAACCACAACTGAGAAAATTCCTCCCTCCATAAGCCTAGCCTGTAGGCAAGCCTTTGGGGCATCCTCTTAATTAGGGATTAAGGGAGGGTCCAGTCCATGGTATGTTGTACCACCCCTGGGCAGGTGACCCTGGAGTGTATATGAGTGCAGGTTGAGTAAAACACAAGGAGAAATCCAGGAAGCAGCACTCCTCCATGGCTGATTCTTTCAAGTTCCTTGAATTTCAGCTCTAACTTCCCTTGATATGATATGAAAATGTAAGGAAAATAAACCCTTCTAAAATTGCTTTAGTCAATATGTTTTATCTCAGCAATAGAAACACTAATTAAGAAAGCCTGCCTGGTATAAAGGGTAGAAAGTTTACATAATATTAATTAAAGTGAGTATATTATTTTATTATTGCAGGGGAAACTGGGGCTTCTGCCTAGTATGCATTGGTTCTTTGAACCAGGCACTGGGCTAAGTATGAGTTTGGGGATGTAAGTCTCATTTGAATGAACTGCTAAGGAAAGTTCAGATTTCATGTATTTGCCTAGCAAATGCATGAAGTGGGACAAATGTAAATGGTATGTCTTAAAGGACAGATTTTAAAGGTTCTAACAAAGGAATATTGGGAAGACTTTGGGGTGGCTAGTCCTCATTCAACTGAAGGAGTACCAAGACAGTCATCATCCAAAGGAAGATTAAATGGGGGTGGGATCCATGGCTGAGAGACTAAGAGCACTTACTGTGCTTTTAGGGGACCAGAGTTCAATCACTTACACCCATATTTTCTGCTCACAATAGCCTGTGTCTGTGACTCCAGGATTTACAACACCTTTCTTGTCTAGCTTCTGTGAGTACCTGCATGCACATGTGATACATACATACAAACACACACACTTAGACATAAAGAAAAATAAGTTATTTCTAAAGAAGAAAAATAAAAGCCATAACAGCCTGGGGCAGCACCTGCTTTAGCCACCAAGTATTAAAAAGCCAGATGTCTTGATGAGAATCACACACCCTTTCCACCTGTGTGGACATTTCTTGGCTAAAGTCTATAATGATTTAATAGGGCATGGCACATCTCTCCTCTTTATACAGAAAGAAAATAGATTTTTAAATAGGGAGTCTGCTGTGATGGTGGTTAATGAGGAAACAGATGACAAAGTCCTACAAAATGCTGGAACTGAGCCCTGAATCTGCTTCATTTGCATATCCATGTAGCTATATTTCATAGTGTAATGAAAAGAAATTAATTTTCTATTTTTGTTCACCTTTGTTCACTTGGCATTAACAAGACAGCCTCAGGTACTGAATCACAGGTCTTCAGGGATTTCATACTCAACACTAAAGTGACAAGAAAATGTTCAGCTAATTATAATTGCCACATAATCCTGGCATTAGTGGTATGGATAAAGAAGAGAGAAGAAAACACAAGATTGAACTAGGTAATTATCCAATAGATTTTTTTTTGGAATTGAGGGCACAATAATTGTTCTTTATGTATGAAGCATTAAGTAAGCTTTAAATTTTACTTCTCTACTTTAAATTCACTTCAATTAGAGAAAAAGAACTTACTGAGGTGACCAAAATATTCTTTAGACAAAGACCTTCATCATAATCTCACAGTAAGCTTGAAAATAATTTGTTAATTATCATCATTGTTCATTAATGGCATAGTGTAGTAAATTATATAATAATGTAACATAAAAGAATAAAGTTTTAAGAGAGAGTGTGTGTTTACTTGTCATGATGAGCATGCAGAATCTTTCCTTCCATCTTTATGTGGGTTCTGTGGATCAAAGTCAGGTTGTCAAGCTTACATAGCAAACTCCTTTTCCTGATGAGCCATCTGGTCAACCTGGAAATGAATTTTGAAAGACACAATAGAAAATTCTATAGGGAAGCAATTATTAAACACAGATATCATTTCATCCAGAATTTTAGTTAGTATTATTTGAAAATAATCTCTCTCTTCTTGTGATAACTTTTCCAACTTCCATTTGAGTAAGTCTGGCCAGGGTGATTCAAATAATGTTTTGGTTGAAAGTCCTTGGTTTCAGAATTTTTTGATATATTTACCTGGAAGAAAAAAAAAGCTATGGGATGAAAAAATAAATCATTGTTTTGTTTTTAAGTAACCCCTCTTCTGTGTTAACTTTCATACAAACTCTGTTGGATTATATAAAGAATTTAGAGAGCAGTAGATGTATTTCCTAGACCCAGGAATCCAAAACCTCAAGCAAAAATCATTCTTTCTCTAGACCAAGTTAACAAGAAGCCCTATAGAGTGTTACTCTGTCTATTTACAGAGTGAAAATCAAGAAGCTTGACAATTGTGTTATGAGAATCTAAGTGTTCACCTTCAGGCAAGCTACTGCCAGGAACTTCTAAGGAAAATGAGATATGGTTAAAAATAATAGTGAAAACAGATAGACTCTCTCATTTACTTGAGGTTTTGTGACATTTGTAAAAACTTATAAAAGCATAGTGAGAGACATTTGCTTGTTTTTCAAAATCCATATAGATTACATCAGTGCTTCCTCAAAAAGAGAGAGGAGATGAGTATGGTGTATGAGAATGTTCTTTCCTGTTTATCCCTCAGCATTATACAAAGTTATAACCATAAGACTGAGCCAAGCATGGGTCTACTGAGCTCCTGCTTCCCTGTGCATGACTGCCCTGTGTATGTAGTGACTTCCATGACTCCAGAAAGGTTTACTGAATGTCTGCTTAGTGAGAAATGTCATAGCAGTGTTGTGTGCATCAAGTCATATCATGCTCTAGAGTATTGGTAAAGTTAACAAGAAGCCTGCAAGAAAGCTAATATGAGTTCATCAGAGACTGATTCTCAATACTTTGTAATCCAGAGGCATGGCCCCTATGGGAATACGCAGTAATTACTACAACTTTTCAGATTGAAGAAAAGGCAAATCACCAGGAGAATTTATTGGATGGGTAAAGTGAAAGGTCCACAGAAGCATTACAATCACAAGAGTCTGAAAACATATGGGAAATGTAGTGGGAGACTTTGAATGCTCCACTGTGGAGTAGTGGAACTGGCTCTGTAATGAAATTTTAGTTCAGTACTTTTAAGAGTCTGTAAGATGCTAATATGCATCAACAGTAAGAAAGGAGACTGCACCTTGTGTGATCTCTTTTGTTCTGCCACCACCCCCATTCCGAGAGTGATATGGAGTTTTGAAGGTGATGTATATTGGGGGAAATTTTTAAAATGTTTATAATGTGGTAGCATTAATACTAACTATAAAAAATACTCCTATTGTGGATGATCTGAAAATCACTAACTATCTAAACTGGAGGATAATTTGCCATCTGCTTGGTGGAGTCTAAGAGATGAACAACCTCATGAAAAAAAAAAAAGGAAATCAAACAACAACCTCTAAACACAGGCACACATATCATTTCATAGTTTGGCTTCCGGTGATTGCAGAACTGCACTGGAGGAACCAATTCCATCTTCTAACAGTTTGTTATTTTGAGGCTAAATGTACAATCTGGTTCTCTAAACCCCACTTGACAGCAGCCCTTTATGTAATCTGAAACACCTTCTCTGCCTTGCCTCTTGATTACTAGTAGATCCAATTGTTTGTGACAGGGCACAGTTTCCAGGCCTTCACTGACCTTGTCAGTCTTTAATGGATATTACACTTTGTCAGTGTCCATCTTGATATCAAAGGGTAGATACACATCCCTCCTATGTGATCTAAGCTATGACAACTTCAGATTCTAAAGAATGTGCATTTTTCAACACAAAACTCAGAATCCTAACACTATGTCCATTCACACACATATAAATCACTTAGATTTGGTATAAAGTTTGTTTTCTAAAATTATTAAATCATTGAAGAAAATTTCTATCAACTGCTTACCTCAATATCCTCATAGCTCTTCCTATTCTCCTAATACTGGGGTTTATATTAAAACTCATCTTGCTACATTGGTATAGTCTCATATATCTTTAGTAAATTTTGGGACAATTGCCTTTTGATCTGGACTTGTCTTACTCAGGTTGATCAGCTGTCTTTACCTGAGACTGGATCAAATATTAAGAAAGGTCTGACCAATTATCAATTACCAATTGAGACATTACCAATCCATTTGTAATTAATCCAACTGAAAATGTGTTCACCTATCAAACTGACCACCTATATGAATCACCAAAAACTGAAGTTCTTTTAAATCTCCGAAAACTATGTCTATTTCACTGGGCAGAAAAAGGGAGAAAAGTACATGGTTTACAGAGATGTTCACTGATATACCTGTTTCACTCACTGATACTCATGTCTCTGGTCTACTGAATACCCATAGCAACATGCTTTCTCTCTAATATGTCAATCAATATGCCATTAGATACAGATCAGTGTCCATGTCAGGACCTGCAGGGAGATGTGGCTCCATCATTTCTTTGGTGAAAACTACATTGGAACATCTATTGCCCCCTGGTGGTGAGATGGACTTGTTTTTCTGCTTTTAGTTTGGACATACTTGTAGACTTGTTTTCAAGGCTGTTGACATGCATCACTTTTATCAAGGCACCAGGAAGAGAGTGTCTTGAATGTTTTTCCTAAGATGTCACACTGAGATGAGGAATTGCTTATTTTGGTAGACAGCACATTCTTTACTTCCGGTTAAGAAGGCAACACATTCAACTGGTTTGTAGAGTAAGATGGAGATCAGGTTTTGTTCCAAGATCTCTGTGTTCATTTTTATTACAATGTTAAAATTAAAATACACTAATGAGAACAGGCAGATACTGTTTTGTGGGATTTATTAAGTCAACTTTATTCTCTTCTTTGAAAAAATGTTCTAATGAATTGCAAAAATGAATCAAAGGCGCTGCTCCAGCTGTAGTTGATTACAGGTGGGCTGTGGGACTCAGGAACAGAATATGTTCCCTATGCTATAAGTCACTGATCTGAGAATGAAGTACATGAACAGTCACTCCACGGTTGTCATGGCTAGTAGACATGTAGGCTAATTGGCTAGTATTGTCTTGTCTCTTAGACATCAGAATTATTCCCAACTTCTCTCCTCCCTTCAGAAAAACACCAAAGTCTCTCATAATAATGCCAAAATCCTTTGTTGGAGGACAGATTCTCTGTTTAAACATGTTCATCACCTAGAAAAGTAACCTCACAGGTGAACTTTTCATTGCCACAGAAGAGTTAAGTCACTGTAATTATGAATTGATTAAGAAGCATTTTGATAATGTAGGAATAAGACAGGAGATAAATTCAAATACCATATGCAATTATGAACTAGATCACAAATATACAAACACGACCTTTCTATATAAGCCAGGTTTTGATCTGTCATTCCTGTCTTCTTCCTTAGCAGAGGATAATTCAGGGAATAATGACACCAGAAGCCTCTGATTGCAAGTGTAAGAGGCCTTGTTCTCCAAATCCTTTAAACCATGTCACACCCTTGTGCACATGTGCTGGCTGGCTTAAGGCACCAAACTGTGCCGAATGTCAAGGTGGATGGAAATCCCACTCTGTGAGATGCATTGCACTCCCATAAACGACTTGCCTTAGTGCTTACAAGAAGAATCACCAGTGTCAAAGCAGGTGTAATTTCAGACTCTGATGTCAATGGTCTGGGGCAAGGCAGCAACACTATAAGGAATTGTTTTGTTTAAATAATATGGGTTTAAAAGTTCTCCTTGTGGGCTCCTTTCCCACCTTGAAGCACAGATACCTTCACACACTCAGCATTCCTCCTATTCAGTCCTCTGTGTTCCATCTACCTCGTCAGAGGTTCTTTTAGTTGCAGAAATAGGACCAAGTGTTACATAGATTGGAAATGATGAGATCCAAGGGTGGAGTTGCAAAAGAAATTTGTGTCCGAAGACCCCAAAGACTAACTGCTTTTAAATAGCAGGCTGCTCAGGGAAGGGGTTGTTAAGTTCAGGGAACTAGTTTGACATTTGTAGGGTTATCAAGGAAGAATTGAATCCATTTTGGGTACCACTTTTTGCAAACACCAGTCCAAAGTAAATAAGCAGCACAGCTGTGGTGCAGAAAGTCTCCTGTGAAAATTATTTTCATGTGTGTGGCTTTTTAAAATGAATTTCCATCAATCTTTCCATGTGTTTTGGTCCACTTTAGTTTGACTATAACTGTATTTTTCCAAAAAGTTAAGGGAGGTGACTCTCTATCAGGGACCATCTCTATTATAGCCTCTTTTTTTTCAGGTTGGGTTTGAGGCTGGCCACATATTTACTCAATATTCAATAATATGCTACAGAAGTTGGTTTGGTTTGAAGCAATGCAAATGATTGCATTTGGGTAGCTGCCCATGTCCTCATCCTGCTATCTCCCACGACATCCCCTCCTCAAACCCTCTGAATTCTTGGTTTTGCTATTTATAGTTCACAGGGCAGCCCTTGCTTCTCCCACCCACTGTTGCTCCAATTTGAAACACATGGAGAGGAAAGAGAGGAAGGGGAGTTGGGAGGAGAGGTGGCAGAGTCACACCCACCGTGAACCACTGTCCCATCCTGTTGGCAAAGAGAAAGGTCACTGGGGCTCCCTTCAGTATATCCATGTAGACTTGTCCAACTACACTTCAGTTTCTTATTGTCTGACTCATTCTGACTATGGTATAAATATGTATCATGACCATATGGAGAGAAAGCCATTAGAGATCCCTTAAATCACAGCCTCCAAGCTTGAAAATAAAAGGTCCAGAGGAAGAATACAACTCTCTTCTCATAATTTTCTCTCAAATTACAACTTTCTGGAAGTCTGAACCTGATCCCATTAAAGTCCAATTTCTGGAAGCTCTACTACATAGGAAAAAGAATGCACATGCACACATGCTCCCGCATACTCACACACACACACACACACACACACACACACACACACACACACATACACACACAAGAATGAGAAGTGTTCAAGAAGTGTTGTAATAATAATTTGAGAATGCCCTTCCCCCATTGCTGTGCTATAAATACTGTCCATTGGGATTGTTAGATGTGCTACAGAAATAGTCTGGTTAAATATTAGGAGTGAATGTTCAGTAATATGCTTTTATCTCTTACAAGAATGGTACAGGTATCACATTGCCTCGATCACATGTGTCCAACATGCTCCAGTTTTCTCCACAGCTTTTGTCTAAGATTTCAGGCCTATTCCATAACCACCTTTTCCTTTCTACAAGTAGATGGTGGTGAAGCAACAATAATATGTAGAAAAACTGATGAAAAATACCCATAAAATTGACAATCGGAGCAAGCATCGCTTCTAAGTACAAACTAGGAGTGTTGACTATATTTCAGTTGGAAATGAGAGGCAGAAACTTAGGGTCAAAAATATCTGGATTTGAATTCGAACTCAATTCATTTCTAGTTTTTTGACTTGGGCAAGTTATCTAAATCTTTCCTTAGTCTCCTCCCCTGTAGGATGATGTAGAGAAGAGAACACACATAACATGAACAGTGCAAAAATTAAGCCTTTTACAGCATTTAAAATGTTTATTGTCATTTAATATGCATATGCAATGCCTATTAAAGTTTTATGGTATATTTTTGTTTTGTTGAAAGACTTGTAGAAACAAAACAAACCAGGCTTTCAGAGAAAGAAAGATCAACTATGAGTCTTCAGATGTGATCCACATCTCCAACTTCCTTCTCTTCCTTTCTTTATATTTGTGTGTGTGTTTGTGTGTGTGTGTGTGTGTGTGAACATTTTTGTGTATATGAATGTAGGCACATACATATGTAGAGGTCAGAGGACGACCTTAGGTATTCATTCTCAACTTCCACCTTGGTTGAAGCAGGGTCTCTTCATAGCTCCTCTGGATGCCTGATTAGCTAATCAATGAGCTTCCAGGAATTTTCTTTCTACTTTCCATCTCAGTGTAAGAATGATGGTATTACAAACACATGCTACCATGTCTGGCTAGTACATGGGTTCTGAGGATTCAAACTCAGATATTCAGGCTTGCACTCCTCAACATTAATCCTTAACTTTTTAAAATTAGCAAGATAGTTGTTGGTTTCAACATATGGAGTTAATGATAATATAAATTTCTACACGTGCTCCACTGATTTATTTGTACAAATATACAACTGTTCTATTGCAGTCTACTCATGGGAGAGGACACAGCTGATATAAACATATAGCCAATCAGTCTTTTCCAAGATTGAGAATCATGAAGTATCATGAGAATTTCTGTTTCAATATTGGGATCTGCTCTTGAGACAAAAGCTATCCACTGGAGATTGGATGAAGTCCAACAGGAAGACCAGGCAGGCCAGGCTTGGAAAATGTCAAACCACAAGGGATTTTCCAAAAATGATTGATAACAGCTGATCACACATCCTACCCATATGTGTGCCCCTTTCCCAACCCACACATGTAACAGAAAAGGAAAGAGAATAAAGAAGAAAGCACACGTTGAACATTCCTCATGTCCCATCCATGTACTGTCTTCCTGTCATCTAGAATGTGAGATTTCTTCACCTTCCAGGCACAATAGATGATGAGTCAAGAAGGATCTCAAAGGGATACTGGAAAGCTGGGTGGTTGTTCCTCGAAGAAAGTGGCAAACAAATTCAATCATTCAATTCAGCTTAATTTGTCTCTGAAAATTCTATGTGGTTGTGGTTTCTAAAAGTATGGCTAATAACATAAACAGATTTATATCATGAGCAAGGAAAATTGTATTGAAGAAAGTTAAATAGGTAGGAACCCAATCAATTCTATTGGTTTTGTTAAGCTTTATATTTTGGTCCTGAAAGCACAAGTTCAGCTGATTATGGATAATATTCCCAGAGTCACTTCCATATTTGACTGCTTCCTTTGATGCCAAATATATATCAAGACAAATGTGAATGGAAGCGTTGTCATGGTGAGAAATCATTTTATGTTTGGCTAGCATCTAGCGTTTACATTATACCAGTTATCTTCTTTGCTTCACAGTTCATCAGTGTCTATGGAGATAACCATTGTACATTATGGCACTTCAAATGGCTTATTAAGAGTTTTTGAGAAATCCATTCTGCTATAAAATTAATTTTCAATGAATCATTTTGCATAATGTATTTATCAAGCACATTTTAAGACTTGGCACACCTTGCTGGCTCCAAAAGGTCCACATACACATTGCAACAAGTTAGCTTATGAAAGTTTCTGGGTATTGATATGAATTAGTTATAAAAGGAAAGAGGGCATGCCTCTACTCTTAACACATCAAGAGAGGAAAACAAATAAATTCTGAGTCCAGTTGAACAATAGTCCAACAAGAAAATGGAAATACTTTCAAGGAAAGAAAAAGTGTTAATTGTTCCTAATAGAAACCTCATAGAAAAGAACTTCAGGTATGTAATCATAATTGTATGACTGTATCAATAGCCATTTTTAATGAGAGAAATGCCTTTTCAAAGTGTCAAATTATTGTAATTTTTATCTGAATTATAATCATGCTCTAATGTTTCTAAAGGACAAAAACAGGCTTTACATAGTGCAACACATTTGCCCCTTTAGAGGCTTACATGAGTAAAAAAAAGAAAATATTAAAATGCAGCCTCAGGCTTCTAGAAGGAAATATACATGGGCCTTGAATGCACTGAAAATATCAAAAGCAAGATTTGCTGTCTTATGTCCTTTGTCAAAAGCATAAATTAACCCATGCTTACAATTTGACAGTGGTTTTATTAGCCATTTTTAATATACAATATAATTATATATATATATTATATTGTACCTTTCAAAGATATATATGAGATAAAGATATTCCCAAAGATAATAATTAATCTAATGTTCATTATTATTTATCATCATATCCATGATTGAAGTGTATTTTCTTTTTTTACTAAAGACTTATTTATTAAGTATACAGTGATGTATTCCTGCATGCCAGAAGTGGACACCAGTTCTTATTACAGATGGTTGCGAGCTACCATGTGGTTACTGGGAATTGAACTCAGGACCTCTGAAAGAGCAGTCAGTGCTCTTAAGCTCTGAGCCATCTCTCCAGCCCCAACGTGCATTTTCTATACAATAAAAATTGACATTTTTCAAAATCTATTCTAAGTCCCAGTGTGTGTTAGATGTTTTCCAAAAAGAGGTAAAAAGTAGTGATGGTCCTAACAGAGGAGAATTTACAAGTGATTAGAAGTAAGTAAGCAGGTAGTGTCTCTTCCACCACTAAGAGGAAGAGGAGGTAGACAAGGGGGATAAGGTGGGAGAGGGGAAAGGAGGGGGGAGAAAAGAAGGAGGATAAGGAGGAGGAAAGGGGTAGGGGAAGGAGAAGAGAGAGGAAAAGAAGAGGAGGAGAGGAGATAAAGGAGGAGGGGTAGGAGGAGGAAGTAATGCAAGAGGAGGAAGAGGAGGAGCTCTTGAAGCATCACAGTTTATAGACAATGGCCCTTCTTGGTCTTGCAATGGAAAGGAGAAGAGTTTGTTTCTCACACTTTCAGGGAATTGCAGTCCTCATCAGATCAATGTAAGATGTTGTAACACAAGAAGCTTCTCCTCAGTGAGAAGAACTCTTCTCCAAAGTGCACTTGCACTCATGCCAGCAAGATTCCCTAACATGTGGAAGATGGCAAACAAATAACCCCAAGTGTGCGAAAAATGAGTAAGCCCAAGATTATTCAGACAAGCTCCTTTTCTTCACTTTCTCCACATAGACTTGGAACATCAAGTGCATGCTGGGGGGTGGGAATGTATCCAACGTGCTCAGAGGGGCAGTGAGTATAGATGAAGAAGATGTGAACACAGATGTTTAAGACAAGAGGTGAGGGTTGGTGATCAGGAATCTCCTAACTTTCCAAAGTTGCACACCCTAGAACAAGGCCAGAGTGTGCAGCACCCTTACTAACAGAATTACACAGAAGCCTGTGGGTTGAGAGCATGTCCCACTGTGTGCTCTGTATTCTGTACTTATTTGGTCCCAAGCTCACCAGTTCATATTAGCAGAACATAAAAAGAAATGTTCTGAGGTGATTGAAATTCCAGATAGAAATTTTAATAAAGTAGCTTTGTTTTGTTTTAAGTGCTAGTAATAAATTTAAATAAGCCATCTTCCAAATATTGCTTAAGATACTATCATGTATATGCAACCATTTAATACTCTAACATGTTAAGAGATTTCTGGAAACACACAAATGTGTTTGAAAACATTTTATCCCCTTTCCATGGTCCTATACTGTTCATTCATTCATTAAAATTAAGTTAGTGGAAAACAAATCCACTAGATGGTGAATGGAGAGAGATAAAAGACAAATCTAACATTCTCATTTATGCTCTTTGTTTGTGGTTTAAAATATCTCAAATCTTCATTGTTACACATGTAATATGAAAATGTTTTTCATGTATGAAATAGTTTACTCTTCCAAAATAGAGCAATTGATTCTGAAGTATGAAGTGAAAGGGAACCTTGATGAGAGTTTGTCTCTATGTTTGAAAACCAATCAGCCTCAGTGTGTCTGACACATCACAATTTTATACATTCATGTGCATATTCAATAGACATCTATAAAGCACTAACTCTGATCCTTATATTAATTAGAAAAATAGGTTGAAAACAAATAAATGCATGAGTGTGTATATACATATCTGTAGAGTAACAGGATCTGCAAAGGGATTTGTCTACACATAATATTGAGTAATTTCAGGGTTTTAGAGCAGTACCTCTGATTATGTTAACTAATGTCAAACTTTTATTTGTTAACAGGAATCATCTGAGGTAAATCTGGGATTAATATTCCCAATGATAATGACTCATTCACCTTCATAACAATGGAGAATTTTATGGAGATAAGTTAATTAAAAGCTATTTTTGGCCAGGCGGTGGTGGCACATGTCTTTAATCCCAGGACTCGGGAGGCAGAGGCAGGCGGATCTCTGTGAGTTCGAGGCCAGGCTGGACGGACAGCCTCCAAAACAATACTGAGAAACCCTGTCTCATAAAACCTAAAAAAAAAAGCTATTTTTATCAATTTTAACTCATAAAAAGCCAGGAGGCCCCAACCCATCTGAGAAACAGACAGGAAGTCAGCATTCCAGTTGGCCCACCATTACTAACTGGATGGGCAAATACTGGTACCTATCTTCCCTAAAATTTAATATATGAAGAGGAGTCATTCCTTTTCTTCCATGAGGCCTTGGGTTAGACAATTATATCTCTATTGGGGAATTAGGAATTGGGAAAAACCCTAAGAGTCCAAGATCATACCATCAGGTCTATTGCCAAATCTTTCACTGTGGGAACTAGTTGTAGGAGATGACATGTCTATGGGTGGAAATAACCTTTAAAACAGCCTGACTTGTGGGAAACTATTGGGCAAAATTCTACATGGTAGGCATGCTTCTATCAAAGGACAAAGTATACTGCTGATAAATGTGAATATAACATTTGTTATGACACTCTACGCCCATCAGCTGTCAACACTGTCAACCTTAGACCTCTGTAATTCCATGTCCCTGACTCACAGCAAATGAAATTTAAGGGAAAATTTTCTAAAGTTAAATGGATTATCATAGACATTTTGTTGGTCAGTGAGGAAAAAGATGGGTTAAAAATATTGAAGTGAGGAATATTTCATGTTAACCAGTCACATAAACTGAAAAGAGTTTAATATAATTTTGTAAACTTTAATCAAATCACCTGCTCATGGAGAAAGTCATCAGGAAATAAGTTATTGCAGGAACTCTTACAAATCTGCTTGTAGAAACACAGGAATGTTTTGTCAGGGAAAGAGTTTATTTCATCTTATTGTTGAGGGAAGCCAAGGTGGTGACTGAAGCAGAGCCCATGGAGAAATGCTGTTTACTAGCTTGCTTCCCATGACCCAGGAGTGGTACTACCTACAATTATTAATGAAGAAAATGCCCCTTATAAAGATTCAGGAATTATGCTGGCCTGCCCCTGTCACCTTGCAGAATACACTCAGGCAGGACTCTGGTCAGCCCATGGTTCCATGAGTACTAGTAACACAGGAATTTTTTAAGGATATATTTTCTTCACTTTAGTGAGACAGTCAGTACAACTTGTCCTCGGGAGGAATATGTATTAAAGTCTTAGACGATTGTGGATTATTTCTTTTCTGTAAGAAAGCACACAGACTCTCCAAGTTGGTTAAAAAATAAATCAATGTGATTTTATGATTTCTATGATGACAGAAAAATGTAAAGAATATGAATAGTAAATGAGCAAAAGAGTGAATGCACTTTTGACAATGGTACTGCCATACATTTCACTGGACTTAACAAAATGATGCCTGACTAAAACATAAACCTTGGGAAGTGAAGATCTGAGAAAGGAGGCTTGGAGTAAGAACTCATGAGGAGCCTTGCCTCCTGTTGTTGACCTACGGATAGCTTGGAGTCGGGGAATGAGTACTCTTGACTCCATGGTGTTAGGATAAACAGTCCTATGGGCTCAAATATCAGCCATTTAAATAAATTCAAGAGACAGGGGAAGTGATGTTTATGATCTAGAAGTCTGGGCCCCTTTTTCAAACAATAATGAGTACACAGATCACAAAATAGAAACCTGATATAATGGGAAGAAAACAATAAGGAGTGACACAGGCTGAACTGTGGAGAATGGCACAGAAACCCTTAAATCTTACACTGGGAAAGAAGAAAAAACACCACCAAATTAACGAGCCTTTTCTCTAAAACCTTTATATGTTCTCTTTACCTGAGATTGAAAAAAATGTATTTTCTTTGTAAGAAACTTACTTTCCAAGTTTATAATCTATTTGCATTTTTCTCTATAAATTCCCATTTTTCCGTATAAATAATAGGAAGTAGTGTTGAAACTTTGACTCAGTTAAGCATATTTTAAACAATTTGCCTTATAGATAATAAAACATTACATACATTTATGATGGCTCTCTTTTACTAAATGCAGTTTAAATTATTAATATTGTAAAACAATAATATATGAATTACTTAGCATGAATAGTGACCCAGAAAAGAATTTAGATACATTATTTTTTCAGTGTATATAAATGAAGAGATGGGTGAAAACACTGCAGTATGTATTGTAAGAAAAGCCAATTAATTGCTTAGCTTTAACCCAGGAAGAAATAGAATAGATTTTCATGCAAGGATAAAAACAAATCTATCTCTTCATGCACACCATAGATGTGGACTAGGGTTTGCCCTCACTGAGCAACTAAGAGAGTGCATCTGTTGAAGTTCTAGTCACTGTCAGAATATCTCTGGCTTCTAAATTCCAGATGGAGTGTTAATATTCTTTTCAGGTAGATACAGTGATCCCTTACTGAAAGATGTGCTTGAGTTACCTGAACGACTGACAAGCTGAACACTAAATAATTCATTTTCAATCAGACTTGGTTTCCAAATAAATTTGATTCCCTCAACACCTATTCTGTGGGTCTAGATTCTCAATGTCATATTTTCTAGGCATTCAGTCAACTCTGGAGTCTAAAGCACTGTATGCCCAGAAAAATGAACTTGACCCAGGACCCAGGAGTGATACTGGTGATACTGTTTCTGTAAGTCATTTTCCTCTCTCTCTCTCTCTCTCTCTCTCTCTCTCTCTTTCTCTCTCTCTCTCTCTCTCTCTCTCTCTCTCTCTCTCACACACACACACACACACACCATTCTACAGAGCTCTCTTTACACCCTTTTGTAGTTTTATATCTGCGTTTCCATGCTGCTTTCATGGTCACATTACTGGTCTGTATGTCCTTGATACCCTGAGATTCTCACAGCAAATTCTTCAAGTCTTTCAGGACTATGGTCCTCGTGATCTGATGATTCAGGAGTCTCTGGCACCTTCCAACAGTGTGTGAGAGCCTTTATCTAGGCTTTTGCATCATGCTCCTATTGCCACCTACTTTGGCCACACTCTTCAGATCTACTGATACTCTCCATCTGAAGCACACCTTGAGTACCTCTCAGCTGTCCCTCAGCTTCAACCTTGACTACTGGTTGGAATGCACCTGCCACCACTTCTGGTTCATGAGATCCAGACACACTTTGAAGTGACTATCTGTAGTATCTTCACTTGCCCAGATCTATACTTATTTGAACTCAGGTCTTCCACCTGGACTGTTTATTCCTTCATCTGTATCCTTCCTAGGTGCTTACCACGTGTCCTTGTATGTTGCATTGATTTGCCAAAGTACTTAGCCATTGATTTGCCAAAGTACTTAGCCATCACTTCTCTTCAACCAGATTGTAAATTAGACTCTCTCTGGCTTACTCACCTTTGAAGTACCCCTCATCCACTGTGCTTTACACATAGTAGGAGGACAGTAGATAATTGTTGGTAAAAGAGCAGGTGTGTCTTTGGCAGCCTGGGGTTTGAAGCTTTCTCAAGTCATTAAAGGTTTGATATATAACTCATGAAATGTTAAAGGAGATCATAAACTACTCCACGTATTCAATGTTAATCACTGCTACTGCTCTTTAGAAACACAAATTAAACATGAACAATCAGTGGCCCTGGCACCTCCATGACCAAGAAATAAAACAAATGAATATGGCTTAGGCCTGTAATCCCAACACTTGGGAAGCTGAAGAAACAGCTGACCTGAACAAGGGTGAGTTCATAGACCCCAGACTGATAGCTTAGAGACCAGCATGGGACTGATCTAGACCCCCTGAACGTGTGTGTCAGTGAGGAGGCCTCAGCATCCTTTGGGGCCTCAGGCAGTATATCAGCATTCAGCCCTGTCATCCAGATGGACTTTGGGAGCCCATGCCATGTGGAGGGATGCTGTCTCCACCTGGACACATGGGAAGGGGGCTAGGCCCTGCCCCAGATCATATGACAGACTTTCAAGATCCCCTATGAAGGGACTTACCCTCCTTGGAGAGTAGAGTGGGATTGGAGGAGGGGTTGAGGGAGGATAAAAAGGGGGTGAGAGAGGAGGGGATGGAGAGGGAGCTGGGTTTGACATGTGAAGCAAACTTGTTTCTAATTTCAATTAAAATTAAAAAAATTTAAAAAGATTATCATAAGGCCAACCTGGGCTACAGTGTGATGAAGAAATGGTCTGCTGAGAGGATGACTCAAATAAATAAAAATAATCAATCAGATGGGGTATTTGGGCTGGAGAGATGGCTCAGCGGTTAAAGGCTAGGCTCACAACCAAAAATATAAGATAGGGGCATTTACCGGCAACCCTGAAGCATAGCAAATTCTCAAACTTCACAATGTAATTAAAACGTACCCAAATCAAAAATCACCTCACTATCTCATAATTTTTTAATGGAACCTAAAATAGAAAGAAGTTTTATTTTTGGGTTAATGCACATAATGGAGTCTGAAGACTCCTATTAAATGGGCCACAACCAACAGGGAAGCTAACCAGAATTAATTAAGTTTAAACTGTATATTTCCTTGACCATACAGACATTATTCTCATAAACTTTAAATTCATTGAGTGGTTTTTATAACAAAATTTTGCAAAGGTTAATTTTAAAGATACTCCTTGAATTCCAGTAAAATGCCTTGACAGATGGCTAACCTCAGTGTCTTGAGTTCCAAAGCCATGCTATGAACTACCAGCATGCGGCATCTATTCTGTTTTGGAAATTAGTATTTGGAAACAGAAGGAACTGAAATGTGTCTTTGTTTGGGTTGTGCTGCAATTTAGATCAGTTTTTCCTTTGATGTTCAAGCTGACTGTTAAACGGGAACCAATCTGAGGTTTTTAGAAGGAAGAATCTACCTCAAAATGAAAATTGCTAGACAAGGTTTTCTGAAATTCCCACTAGGTTTGGAGTAGGCAACTTATATGTGAAACTACCATCTAGTTATGCTTGTTTTTTTAAAGCCTGTCTTTGACAGTGGGAGTGTAATTTGACCTCTCCATCTCTGTTCACACATTGGCTGCCTTCTTTCTTCATGGTCTTAATTTTGGATGCTTGGCTCAGCACAGTGCTTCTTCAATTATTAGAAATAGGTGCTTGACTGTTAGTTTCAATCTACATATGTCACAGCTGTGGCAAAGTTCTAAACTAGTAAATGACTGATTTAAAGATGCTGTTCATTCACCACAAAGAAATGGAATGCTAGGGTTTCAATCTCGGTTGCACCACTGTGTAATTTACATATGCATATGTACTGCACACATATACCCCAGCTATACACACAACACATACACACACAGAAGCACATCACATACATATCACACACAAGTCGGAAATTGACAGAGTAGAGGAAAAGTGACTAATATTAATGATCAAGGCCCTAGGTGTGGGTAATATGCAACAGTAATGTAGGGTTCTAATGATAATAACAACAATACTCCATTCCCAAAACGCTCACTTCAAAGTCAGGCAAAGGTGAAAGGATGAAAAGAGGTATATCATAAAATAACAGAGTTTATAAAATACTTGACTCAGCAAGTACTGTTTAATCTATTTTAAAACAAATATAATTACAACAATGGCAGAAATTACATAAGGCCAACAGGATTGAGCTATCGGGAAAAATTATTTAAGTGTGTACTCACAAAAATGATAGTTTTAAAATACAGCCATTAAAAACTGATAGAGACAAAACAAAAATAGGGAAATTCACACTTCCTATTAGAAACTTCAATACCGATTTTCAAAGTGTTAAAACTACATGCTGAAGAAAACTCAAGAATGGGCAATAAATGACAATAAACTGCCAATAGGGTCTAACTACTACGTATGAGATTATTTGCCCAACAATAACAGCATATACTTCAAAAAACCACAGATTAAACCATCACCAAGACACTCTGGAATCCTTGGCCATAAATTATAGTGCAAGGAATATAAAAGTTATTGAAATCAAATATACAATATTGGGGCCAGATTAGAAATGACAGGACAACATGTAAATTAATAAACACACATAAATGGAGACATATTCTTATGAATTAGAAAATTTCAAAGTAGCTGAAAGTATGTAAACTATGCTTGGGGTATATAGCTTAGCTGAAAGGCACTTGCCTAGTGTGCAGAAAGCCCTAAGTTTGATCCACAGCACTGTATAAACTGGATGAAATGGCACATGCTGCAATTCTGTCACTCAGGAGGCAGAAGAAGAGTGATCAGAAGTTAAAGGTTATCTTATCTACACAAGGAGCTCAAGACTAGCTAATGATTCATGAGATAATTTCTTCAAATAAGCAAGCAAAATACAAATGGAACTGAATTAACAGAAAACCCAACATTTTAAAAATATGGCTTCCTGTGAAGGGCATTCTAGCACTAAACTGTTGTGTTAATGAAGAGGAAGATCCCACACCATGAATCCATGATTCTACATCAAAAAGTAAAGAATTGGCTATGCTTGAAAATAAGCTGGACAGTGGCACATACATACATATAACCTCAAGACCATGAGGCAGGAAGGTCACAATGTCATATGAATCTTGGCTGTCTCACAAAAAAAAGGAAAAATGATTACCTAAAACCACAAATACTATAAGAAATATTGTGGTAATAGAACTGTACTGCTTCTTGATACAACTGTGAATTTGAATTTGAATGCACAGATGTACACATTCAAATTTTACAAAGCCGCATAGATGTATATATATATATATATATATATATAGCCCTATGTGAACATGTATACAAATCTGTGACAATCCATTATTTACAGCTATGAAGAGAACAGAAGGCTTGAGGATGAGTTTAAGCTTACACAACATGGTATCAATAGGGATATCCAATATGAGTCAGATAAAACATGGTTCACACTGGACATCCAGGAGTCTATAGGAGATCACAAAATGACTGATAACAGATATCCAGGGAACAGTAATGACCTGTATTATATAGCTATTTTCAGCAGAGTACCACTTTGGAGTGATTCTGTATAAAAATGGCCTCGAGTCAGAAGCCTGCATCTTTGCCTTTGCCTTCATCAGCCTGATTGTGTGTCTGTCTGTAGTTCAGTATGACCACCACCATGTGGCCTAGGTAGCTCCTGCCTTTATGTATATAGTATATGCTGGCATGTGCCTGGGTAACTTCTTGACCTGCCTGAATAGAAGACTTCATTTGAAGTGAATAAATGTTTTATCTGCCTGTGAGTCCTCAAATCTCTTCCACTTCCAGGCCTCCAGTGACCTTTCGTCTTCCTTTCCTGGAATCCAAGCATGGATCTCATAAAATAATAAAAGTCTGAATAAATTCAGTGTTTAGACCAAAGCAGGTATACTGGTTATAATGTTATGTTCTATCTTTATAAGAAGCTATGCACCAGGATAGGAGGAGCTCTTAAGGCAGAGCTTCCAGCTCTCTGTATGTATTTCTCACAGGTGAGAAACTCAAACCCAGAGGTCACAGTGTAGACTGCTGACAGCTGTCAATAGAATAGCAACAGCTGCCAAATGAAACAAAGAATTTTTTATGTCCTTAGGAAAACCCCTGCTGGATGGAATTAACAGCCAGAGACCCAAAGAACAGAAACAGCAAATGGAAGCCTGAAAAGCCTGCCATAGCAGTGGTAACAACCAAACACTTTCAACTCATTTGACAACTCTCTTCTCATTGGACCCATCTTTCATCTTATTTGCATATACATATTCAACCAATCAGGGCCCACCTTGTTCTCAATACATTTGATAATTCTGAGGCTTCAACACACTGTCATCACAAAAATCCACCAAGGAGGCAGATAAGGAAGACTTCAGATCCCAGCTCCTGGCATCTAAGATCTCCCTGCTTCAAGAGTAAACTCACAGGAGATGGAATTTCCAGCTTTTCATGCCTGAGTCTTCCACACTGTGCAGGGAGCACACTTGAGGCAGCCTCTAAGACTTGACCAAAGCTGAAAGAGGGTACCCACTCCTTCTTTAGCCACAAGAAACCTGCTACTCCAGTGTTTGAAGTTTGCTGCCGATAGAAGGTCACTGCTCCTGTCAGTGACTCCAGATTTGCTTTGTAAGGGAATGCATTCAGCTAGCACCCCAAGACACTACAGGGCCTTTACCAGTTTACAGGCTCTCAATAAGCCCTCCAAAGCATGCTGAAGACTTAGAGCTGATGCACAGTCAAACTCCTTGGTCTATATTCCACTGCTAATAAGGATCTCAGAGTTCTCACTTTCCCATTCAAATTGCTATTCCCCCATGGTAGGTAAAGTCACCCTTAGTCCTCTTTGTTGTGTGTCCACTCCATTCTTGGAGTGTCCACAACAAGGAACTGAACCCAACTGGAGACAGGAGATAGTCTCTATCCACAAACTGCTTCATTACTACGTAAAAGAAATAAAGGAACAGTGTCTCTTTTCATTTTTAAAAAGTATGTAAATCTACAAGTAACCAAAAACTTAATATTAAATTTCAAATATATCATGGGCAAGGAATGGAATAATGAAGTAAACATTTACTTAATAACAGAAAACTTAGATTCATCTGGCTATTGGCATTAACAGGTTCTGTACACCTTTGCAACATAGAAAATGCTGTCATTGTGCCCAGTCTTTCTTAAGCCAAACCAATATTAGAATTAGGGTTCTTATGTTAGAACTGCCTGTATGTGCCCAAACTCTCCAGCCTTGTAAAAGGACTCATTACAAAACACAAAGAATCTTTTTAGGTGAGGGAGGACAGTGAGACAAGATTTCATTTTCTAACCCCAAGTGGGCTTGTAATTCAACAGTCCAGACTGGCATCAAACCTACAGAAATTCCCCTGCCTCAGCTTCCTAAGTGCTGGAATTTCAGGCTTGAATTTCCACATATTGCTACTAAATTTCTTGTAATCTTCACTCTGAGTCACACCACTCAGTTATTAATAAAAAATAGCAGAGCCAGGCATAAAAAGTGTGTGCCATTTACCCAGATAGAAGGAGTCATGGGGTGCTGGGAAGTGAAGGATTGGCAAGGCAAGGCTAAGGGAAGCTCAGGGCACAATTGGAGAGATTCCCTCCTTGTCTAATACCAGTCATGATGGCTAGGAGGGGAAAAAGTTCTCCCTCTTTCCATGTTCCTTGGTTTTTTGTTTTATTTGTTTTTTTTTTTTTGAGACAGGGTTTCTCTGTGTGACTTTGACTGTCCTGGAACTCACTCTGTAGATCAGGCTGACCTTGAACTCACAGAGATCTGCCTGCCTCTGCCTCCTGAATGCTGGGATTAAATTGTTTTCAACAGCATTTGGGGATTCTCTGGAGGAGAAAATGTCTCAGGAGGCAGGATGTCACTGGCGAGTGTCTCTCAGGTAGAGAAGCAGGATGAAAGGGGGTCCTTATCCATCCAAGTGATGTGCATACCCCTTACAATGAACACCAATGAAACACATTTTCCCAATTCTCTGTTCCCTCCCCACAAGAGAGGTAAGGGGGAAATACCATGATTTACTTTGTTTGGTCTTTCCTCCTATTCCTTCACAATATCCCTGATCCTATGATCGTGGTCATTTATCCACATGGCACTGCATGCATTTGCTGAGTTTCTTGCCCTTTCATTCATCTCTGTATTTTCATCTCATATTGAAGCATCACAGCTAGCAAACAATAAAAATAGTGGGAAAGGGCAGTTTGTGAACTATCACTTCTCTGATTTCTCTGTCAGATCTGTAATATCTTCCACCAGGAAAAGAATTTCTACATTGTTATCAGAAAATGACTATTTCTTTAAATTTTTTGATTTATATTTATTCACCTTTAACTTAGCTGAAACAAGTTTATTATTTCATTTTATCATTTATTCAATAATCCCCCTTATTCCTCTAGTTTATTTTGTCTAATCAGAAATAAAAAAAGATCAGTAATGAGTCAAAACATTTCAAGTAGAATCATGAAACATGGAGAATCTTAGTGGTGGTTAACAGGTGAACAATATAAAACCAAACTGATATGTGACTCAGAAAATTTTTGTTACCCCAGAAAGATTCCTTTTGATGTGGTATGAGGCATACTGGACCTTGCGAGGAAATTACTAAAAACATTGATTTCCCCTTTTTCAGAGAGGAGATGAGTAACTTCATAAAATAATTTCATAGCTCAAATACACCAAGAAATCATAACTCAGTTGTCAGACATTTGATGAGAAAGCAGATTAAAACCTCCTCCAGTGGGATTAGACAAACTGTCTCATAACAGGTAGCATTTGAAATAAAAACTGAATAATAAGAAAGTGATCTATGAAAATTATGTTCTCTGTGATTCTACTGGGAGCCAGAGTATGAATGCACACCACACCACACCACACACACACACACACACGGAAAAGAAACTCAATTGAAAAATGAGCAAAGATTTGAACATTTCTCCAAAGAAATTCTTAAAAGCTCAAAAAACATGAAAAGATGGTCAATGCATTAGTCACTAGGAGGCTACAAGTCAAAAGCACAAAGAAGCATCACTTAACATCCCACCAGATGGCCATCAAAATAATCATTAAAACAAGTAACAACTGGTGATGGAAGGAAGGGAGTGCGCTCCAATAGTGCCAGTGGGAATGTAAAGCATTTAATCCACCAGGAAGCATTTGGTTGGTGCTCAAACTCTGAACATGAAACTACCATAGAATTACCAAATTCCACTACTAGATAAACTGGAAATATGTTGGAAGCAGACGAAATATCCATAAGGTTTGAAAAGGATGAAATCTTCACACATGCAACATGAACTTCCAAACTACAGCTGCTAAATGAAAGAAGCTAAACACGCAAAAAGATGTCGTATAATGCATAGCCTATTCACCCAAGATAGATAAACCCACAGTGATATGCACAAACTTCCATGCTTCTATTACATCTCAAAGAAAATTTCAAAAACACAGATGTGTGAGCTTAGTAATAGATTAGTGAACTGCCACCTGAACATCGATGAATCACACACTTGACCTGAACTGAATTTTTTTCCCAGAACTGGATAGAAATGTTAGTGGGGAAGAAGTTAACTTATGAAGATTTTTCTTGGAAGGGATGAAATACCTTGGAACTAGACAGAAGTAATAATTACAACATTTTAAGTGTAGTATATGCCACAGAACTGAACACTGAACACTAAAATGATTAAATTTGTGTTACCTAAACCTTAGTATAATATTTTTAAAGTAGTAATGTAATTTGTAGACTGATTTAGCAGTTCTTGAATAATGTCAATTTTTACAAAATAAATGAAAACAATAAACAGAGAGAGACAGATTCAGGGAAGGCGGGCTGCATACATAGAAAACAGCACTTCAAGAGGGTCTCTTAGCGCATTTAGTAAACCACTTAGCAGAATGGCTAAAGTATGTAGGAGAGAGATGATTTTTGTCAGAGAGAATAGAAGCGTCGGGAGAGGGACCTTTTGCACATAAGATGTTGCAGGAGTAGCAACTTTCTTGGATTTTATTTTTGGTGTGTTGGAAAACAGAGCCATGACATTAAGAACAATGATCTTCAGGTGTCAGTAGAGGTTCAGGAAGACCAGCTTGTTCTCTGTTAAGTGGTTGCTCAAGAAGAACCTTAGATATAAGGGCTGATGGTACTTGTAATCCCAGCACTCAAGAGGCTAAAGCAGGGGGGCTGCCACAAACCTGAGGTCAGCTGAGTTATGTGGTGAGACCACAGGTCCAGAAAATAATAACAGCAATAAAAATATGGAGAGACTTAGATTTCTCATTTTTGCACCATTTAGATGCCTACTCTAAGAAAAGGTACTAAAAGCTAGCCCATCTTTCATAACTCAGACTCACTCAACAAAATGAAACAGGGACTCGGCCTGGCCTGTATCACTCTAAGTTTGAACAATGTTTGGAAGGACCATTCCCCGGTAAGCCATTGTTTATTAATTAATCTCCTTGATCCTGTCAGTCAGCCTGGTCAATGGACAAAGCCAGATACTCTGAACCTACCTCAACTAGTGCTCTTAGGGATCAATGTCTGACCTTCTGCATAGAGTACTATTCCAGATCTGAGCATTATTTCCCCTACCTTCCACATTTCAACCCTTTAAATGTCTCTGCTTTCTTTAGTCCCTAATGGCAGCAATAATATGGATTTTCACTAAGTAAAGGTACTGTTGAGCTTCCACTGATCTGTGGTTGGCACACACATGGCCTGGGAAAAGTCAGCCCCACTTCCCTGGAAGAAGAGTAATTGGAGAAACAGAGCCGTGTTCTGAGACAATAGTCTCACCCTGAGTTCTGTGTTTCTAGGAAGACTGGCATTGGAGAGCAGGAGTCTTTGCAGCCCAGTCTGCACTATCTGAACTATTTCTTTTCATGACTCTAATAGCCATGAGTTCTGGGGCCATTTTGTTTCTTTTAGCTTTCTTCTTTATAGTACAGTGTTTTAATTCCTTTCATGAAACATAAAAGTTATACGGATAACTTGAATTCAAGATATATTCATTAAAAACTTGTCATGTAATATATATATATATATCATAGAAACAAAAGCAACCATGTGTTGGGTTTTTTCATAATAAATAATGAAGAAAATAAGTTGTCATCTCACTAACAGTACAGACAAAACAAACACTTTACAGGTCACAACATGAGCGTGTGATACAAGGACAGTCTCTAGTAAGGGGCTCAGAAGCTTAACGGACAAAATGATAGGACTTTGACTGCACACATTAAGCAGGTGTCAGAATAGGACAATAGGACATGTATTTCTGAAAGAAGGGGAAAAAGAGGTAGACCAGTCCTACAAAAGGGTAAGAAATCTGTTAAGGATGAGGGGGCAGGTGAAAGGCACATACAACTAGTGTCAAGAAAGAAAGACTATAAAGTGTCTTTGGGACATGGCATTCAGCACACTAATATGAGACATCAAAGAATTTGGACTTTATAGAACATGATGGTCAAACTCATGAAATGGGGAGTGTGGAGAACTTAAGTTCGCAGTGAAGAGGGTTAAAAATGAGTTCAAGATTTTAATTATGAATGATGAGAAAATTCTATGTTTTGATTGTGTGAAAAGCAAATTTGGAGCAATGTACACCTATTGTAAACTACCTACAGTTACCCATAATTTGTTGAATAAAGCAAGATCTCTATGTATCACTCCTCTCCATCTTCAGTCAGTCTACATTGAGGCATGAGGTCTTCCTGCAGCTTGTGACCTCTTAGTAAGGGATGGTAAACACTCATAGGCTCTCCCTGTAGAGTGTTGAAAACTCTGAGTCACTCCTTCCTCCTGACCTGGACTGCTGGTGCAATTCTTATTCTCGTTGATAGTTCTAAGCATATACTGTCAACATGGACATGTGATTAAATCATGTGACTGAGGTAAGGCTTATTGATCTGTAGTAATAGATTAGCTAACTACCACAGTATCATAGATAAGTTTATCTTAGTATCTTTGATGAACTCATTGTCAACAGGAGGATTAAGATACTGGAAAATAAACCCAAGTTAACGTTTAATACAGGAAATTAGAAGTTTGAAGCCTTCCTAAATTCTAAATTGACTTTGTCTGTCAGTGGGATGATGTTTCATCTAATAGTTCTTTACCTGGAGGCTAGAAGTTCTGAACACAATGTTTGAAGTCATCAAAGAACTCCGTCCATGCCTGGTCTTCCACTGGTTTTGACCCAAGGAAAAACAATCTTAATAAAGATAATAAAGTGAACAGAAATCCATCCAAAGAATCTTTGTACTATGTCAACTTTCTATTTACTTTTTGCAAATTGACTAGTAATTTAAAAGACAAGAAGAATTTTAGGTTCCCCATGTTCCAATAAAGATGCTGAAAAAAGCCTTGAAAGAAACATTGAGAAAAATGGCTTCTCTCTCTATTGGCTATAATTGTTTAACTTTCATTTCCCCGAGGGCCATCTGGAGTAGAAGAGATTCCTTTCTACTCTAAGTTCAGACTCAGATACACAAATACCACACCAAACTTCAAGAAAGACACATCAATACTAACTATAGTTAGGAAAATTATATGTAATTAATTGCCCAGAAAAATCTTGACAGATTGTCACAAAAACTCTCATGGAAGTTTCTCAACAGAAATTTCCTCAGGAGATGAGAGAGGAATATGCCATCTGAGAAACAATAAAGATGGGACATACAGATAGTTTAGGTTTTCCCAAGGAACACTACCAAATAATGAACAAGGCTGGGACCATGAACTTCTCACTGAGACCTATAAGCAGCTAATGCATCTTTCAAGGCAGGGTTCTTAGACCACCTTCCCACACATGCACACACACACACACACACACACACACACACACACACACACACACACAAAGAGAGTAGTAACATTATCTACCTACCTATCTATCTACCTACAAACCATTCGCAGATTTACGCATGTCCACCCTAAGATTGGTAATAGTCTAGCTGAAAGATACATCTCTGTGAATAAACAAGTGAATTTCTATTATACAATCAAAATGCCAGACTTGCAACTTGAAGCCCTGAGATCTGTACTTTTACCCTAATACAAGACTAGTTCAAGTCTCCTTACCTTAGGTGTGACTGCCTTCCCCTAAAATGGCAACAGTTTTGAGCTTCACACACATGATTTGTAGTGAGATGGGGATTTTCTTTATTTTTCATTGTTGTCCAACACACTTGTTCCAGTCAAAAGGAAACATTCCTGTCACTTCTCCCCAAAGAGATCTTGGTAGCAAAGCCAGAAGTGGTCATACTATTCTCTTTCTAGCATGAATCGCAAAAGGTAGGATAAAAATACTAGAAAATTAAGCTAGACTCAGACTCCTGGCTAGATTCCTGTCCCTTGAGGGGCTGGGGAGCAATGAACATGCAGTTAAGGCCAGCCTGGTTTGCATAGTGAAATTTCCAACTCAAAATAAAATAATGATGATAGTAATAATAATAATAATAATAATAGTAATAATAAAAGACAGTATCTACAAGGACCTTAACCTACTATGATAAGGCAGCCTCAAATGAGCACCAGCCTCTGCTGGCTACTCACCAGACTCACTGTTTACAATAGATTTGTCTTGTAAGGTTTCCATTAAAGACCTAACTAAACAAATGAATAAATAGTAAGTGAAGCTGCCTTCTTGATGACAGTCTTGGCATACACAGAGCAAAACTGCAAATAAAACTCTGAAGAAGACTGGGACATTAGCCAATGTCACCTTGTCTTCCCAGCTCATTATCTTTGCCTTCTGTCACCATGACCAAAATAGAGAAGAAATTTAAAGTGTCATAGTCAACTCCTGATCTTCTTGGAAAGTCCCTGTTCGTAGTTAAGGAGGAAGCTAGGAAACTTGTATTCAGAGCAAGCTTCTCTGATTGAGGTTAAGGGCCTCAGCTACCTCTCCACAGATGTGATCTGAGTACCACCAAAAAGCATGCCATTGTGCAGCCAAGTTCTAACAAAGCCTATTCCAAGACTCTTACACCAAAAGCTCAAGTACCATTTAGCAGAAGCTTCGGGGCTAATGGGAATGGTTTTTGAAACTTGTTGCCTAACACAGAAGTCCTGTGCCTCAGGTAGTCATGAGGATTGTCAATGGAATTTCCAAGGGATTGATGGTATTTCGTTTTACTCCATTGTAATTTAAATGCATACACTAGAATTTACTACATGGAATAGTCCATGGTCATAGAGGGTAGAGAGGCATCTGCAGGTTCTTCTTGCTAGTAGCAATTTCAAAGGTCTTCCTTACCTTCAGCCCTGCTTCAACCACCTCTGGACTGAAGAGGAACCTCTCTAGTAGGAGATGAAGGGATTCCAGAACTGCCAAAGGTTTGCTCAAACATCACAGTGGTAGGGCTTTTAGATATATGAGATAAGTAGGCATACAAGGGAGCCGCTTCTTAAGAGGCTTGCTGCATTGATGACAAAATCATTATTATCTGTAATTAGCCTTAAAACACTTACTTTGTAGTTCATTATCTGTTTGACAATGTTGTCTTGTTGTACATTTACCTTCTCCAAATCCGGTTTCTTTAAACTATGCAAGCACCGGAATAAATGCCTTGTTTACTAATTGATGAGATTCATCTAGGTGAGCTGAGTTTACAAGGTCAAACAGCCATTGTCCTCTCTTTAGTTAACTTAACAGAAACTCTTGCTAGGGCACAACTCTGTTGCTAACTTTGCTTACTTAATTCTTTGGTTTCTGAGCTTGCAGTACCTCGAGCAACCTCTTCATTGAAAACTTAAACTGCTTCTCTTTACCTCTTCTACCTGTTCATGATCTTGGTCAACAGACTTCTGGCAAGTGTTACCCAGGTTGTAACCTGATTATCATAGTTTCTGGACACCTGGGACTCCTCTGTGGGGGCTGCCTGAGCCTGTGCCCTGGGTCCTGCTCCTACAAAGTTTGACTCAGTATGTCTAGGGCTGAACCATAGGCTCACATTTTCAACAAGTTCGTGGAGTTTAGAATATAGCTGTTCTAGGAACTGTAACATAAACCACCAACATAAACCTAAAGGCCCTTTATCATTTCTGGGATGTCCACATACCCAAGCCCCATGATGTTCTAATGTTCATCTCACTGAAGACGTTCACAGTGCCTTTCACAAAACCATGTTAGGTAATGTGGTGCACACAGAGAGATGGTATCAGAGTATCCAGAATAGAGACTTGGAATCAGTATTTCTGGTGAACTTGTCAGTGATGTGCCTGTCACTGGCCCATATTCAGAGTAAATAACATCCTAGATTTGTCACCTTTATTTTTCCTGGGTTCATTTTCAACTCTGTGTCACCCTGACAGACAATTTCCTGGTGTATACTAAGGAGTGAGTGGGATCCTTCATACTGTAGACAATCTCTGAGCCATTACCATTAGCTGGCATGAGAGCAAGCCCGAGCCTGGGTACTCACTGCTGAGTTGTCATGACTGCATCAATGCTGAATACGAATACACTTGAAAGCAATTCTCAAAAAGTTTGTTTCCAGCAGCCAGGAGGAAGCCACAGCGGACTGAGAGAGGAAGCGGGTTTACTCCTTATATAAGTGAGTATGCTAAAATATATACAAAACTCGAAGGCATTAAATTTCCCACATTTCAGTGGCAACAGACAATCATGCTTTCTAAATGCCAAGGAATATTCACTTTCTGTGGTTATTCAGTTCCTTCTTCTAAATGTATCAGTGCCTGCTTGGAGTCATAACCATCATCTCTAATTACCCACTGTAATGAACTGAATGAAAGCTATATCTACCTTGTTAACAAAATGATCTTTAAAAAATTAACGTGTGTTTATTTAGTGCCTCTGTCTCTCTGTCTCTCTGTCTCTCTGTCTCTCTGTCTCTCTCTCTCTCTCTCTCTGTGTGTGTGTGTGTGTGTGTGTGTGTGTGTGTGTGTGTGTGTGTGTATGTTCAGGCACATGTATATGCCCACACATATTTGGAAGTCATAGACGACTTGTTTGTGATGGTTCTTTCCTTTCCCCACATGGGCTGGAGGACTGAACTCAGGTTGCCTGGTTTGGCAGCTATGGCTCAACATTAGAATCAATCTCCTGAGATGAGACATGTTCTACTTAGTATCTTTAAACAGTGCCTTTCTTTCTAAAGTAAGCTCACATCTTTTACTAAAAAAAGAAAAAGAAAGAAGCCTATGCCTCTAATTTTCAGCAAAATAATTGCCTTCTTGCTTTCTCTACTTTGACTTTTCTTTCCTCAATAGAATTGTGTGAATTAATAGCTTCAATATCAAATAAGTACTGTTCATTCCTTAGCTGTGTAAGCCAACTACTTCTGTGCTACTTTTTACTGGTATGTCATAGCTGCTTAGACAAGAAATCCAATGACCGTTTTCCAATACTCAATGTAACAAATTTTTACTGATAGAGTCTTTAAAACAAGAGATTTGATTTTACCCTTACTCCAGGCATCTCCCTCATCTTTAGGACTAATATGGTTTCTTCCACAGCTAAATAGCAACAAAAACAAAAACAAAAACAAATATTTCTGTCTCCATTATTTCTATCATGCTACGAACTTCTCTCTTTTTTTCTTTCTCTTCCTCTCTCTTTCCATTCTCAGAAATCACCCTAACTTCCACTATTTCTGCAAACACATCTCTGTAGGCTTAGGATACCTCACTTTTTCTAAATTTCCACCTTACATTCCCCAAAGCATCAGAGATACCCTCAGATAGATCTGAACATGCCTAAAATTGAACTCACCTAAGACAGTTGCCTCTTTGTTTTTTCTTACTTTTGTTCTTTGAATAACTAAGCTCAAAGTCTCAGAGTCTGCCTGAATTTACACATACATTACTCTCAGCAACTATCATGATCATGGGTCTTATAAACATTTCCTTTAAAATATTTCAGTCATTCAAATAATTCTTCAAGTCTCCTATCTCACTTTGGCAGTACCTCTCAACCCAGGGCAGGTTGGTAGTTACTGAATCTTCCAAGAATACTCTACATATTTCAGTTTTTCTCTGTATCAAGTCAACCAGAAAGAACCCTTTATTCTGATGTCACACTCAAAGATGCTAAAAAGTCATCCCTTGTACCCATTTCCTGCAGCAAAATGAATCTAGAATCCTATCTTGATGTTCAAACACTCTGTAATCTCTCCCTGCTCTTCTCTCAGCCACTATGGTCACCCTGAAGAACTTCCCTCTTCAGTCATTTTGGTCTACCTTTTCTGCATAGAACTCCTTCTCACTGCTGCCCAACACAAATGCCAAACCTTCCCACACTATCTTTCCCACACCCCAAGAGTTGAGTGTACTTCCCTGGCTTTATAATGTTAGTACAGTTTGCATATCCCAAGATGTGTCTGAACGTGCCTGTTAGTACCTTGCTTTTTTTGTATGTTCTATGTGTTTTGCTCTTAGCATTGCGCTCCAGGTAATAATTTCAGGCAGTGCCCTGCAGAAGTTGGGCGCACCTGAGCAGTAACATTTTCAATGACAGCTAGATCACACACACACAGTCAAAACTGCATTTGGATGAACTCTCATTTCATATTCAAGCTAATAAAGACTTCTTAATATTTTCGAACTTCTGCACCATCACTAAGGCATAGAGACCTGATTTGTTTCACTTGGTGAAGGCTTCACATGGGCTATGAGTTCTAGAAGGAATCAGTTGTGCAAAACAGAAAAGAGTTACTATCAGACACCTAGCATGCTATGAACAACCAAAATATTCCATAGCATTGGTGACCGTTTTATTGGTTTAGTACTAAATCAAGTTCCTGCATACAATGTGAAATTTGGCACTCTGAAATTCGATCCCGTGGTTTTCCCTTACGCACCTGTAAAAAAAAAAAATCTGCATTTCCTAATACTCCACTAAGTGTCTGGAGACTAATTTGTTTTGCGTGCAGGTTTTAAAAGTTTGACACAGGCAATGGACTTGGAAATCTGACATGTGAACCCAAAACACCCCAAAGAGGGACTTGTTTTCAATCTACAAAATGCACTATATCAAATGAAGATGATAAGTTTTAAGGTTCTTGTTTATCTTGAGTCATCAGTGGGTAATTAACACACTTTAGGTCTTCACTTAGCTCAGGGAAAGTCAAGCTAGGGAGATGAGTAATTACAGGTTTACAGAGATCAAACCCAGGCACAGGGCTTCAGGCTGCTCCTGTTTGAATACCTAAACTGTTACTAAACCTTGGGCAGGGAGTCATTTTTGGTTTTGCCCAGACATTTTAAGCCTTCAATTAGAGAGGATTATTTACAAATAGTACTCACTTAAGGGCAAAATTTCCCCAATTATAAAACAGTTTAAAAAAATACACAGTGCTAGCAATGAGGCTTAGGTTACGTGCTTCTCTTCCCATAAGTTTGTCTCCTGCTAACCCCAACATCACCTTTCACATGCATTCGGCTGCTGGAGAGAAAGTATGTCGTCCTCTGATTGTGTTTGGAATTAGGAGCAGTTAGAGCTAAGGTACAAAACAAAAGTCAGTCTTAATGAATCCATCTGTGCTGTGGCCACCTAGCATGTGTGGCACAGCTCCTGTTGTGAAGTGACTCAGAGTCTCACCTCTTTTAGAGTTGCCCATTCGAAACTAGACCCATGTCCTCAGAAGTATTTGGAAAGTTGTTCATTCCTTAGGGGTCTATCTCTAAATATGGCCATAAACACAAAGAAAATTGTTAGTGGCCAGGTGCTGGGAAAGGAGCAGAATGAAATGACTGTTTATGGAGCATAAGGTTCTTGGGGAGTGATGCAATGTTTTGGAACTAGACAGAGGCCTGATTGCACAATACTGGGAAAGTACTGTATACAAGTCATCGAACTGTACATCAATAAATTTACTAACTTGCCTATGTGGATTTACTGAAACTCAGCACAAAGCTACAAGAGGGACTGAACTGTCCTTGAAAACGGAAACCCACTGGATAGCCCAGAGACTTAGGATAGAATCAAACAGGACTGGCCAAAAAAAAAAAGTCAGTGAATGAAGTGATTCCTCGTGATATTCTGCTATACTTATAGATTGGTGCCTACCCCAGATGCAAAGAGAACCACAGCCAAACATTAGGTGAAACTTGGGGAACCCTGTGGAAGTAGAGGAGGAAGGACTGTGGGAGTCAGAGGGGTCGATGACACCATGAGAACACTTTCCACAGAATCAACTAAGCAGGGCTCCTAGGGGCTCACACAGACTGAACCAACAATCAGGAAACCTGCATGGTACCAAGCTAGGTCCTCTGCATAGCTGTTACAATTGTATAGCTTGGTGTTCTTGTGGGATTCCTAACAGTTGAAGTATGGGGTGGGGGTTGTCTCTGACTCTTTTGCCTGCTCTTGGGACCCTTTTCCTTTTACTGGGTTTCCTCATCCAGCCTTGATATAAGGGTTTGTGCCTAGTCTTATTGTAACTTGTTATGATGGGTTATATTGATATCCCTGGGAGACATGCTCTTTTCTGAAGGGAAACAGAAGAGGCATAGATCTGGGGGGAAGTGGGTTGAGAGGAGTGGAGGGAAGGAAAACTGAAACTGCAGTTGGGATATACTGTATGAGAAAAGAATAAATCAATAAATTAAATAAATAAATAACAATGAAACCCAAAGACAACCTAGATTCTAAAATACATGGCTTTCAATAATTTCTTATATGTTGTTATATAATCAAAATTCCTCTCTTCTTTCTATAACTGCTATCTCTACCTGGTGGTGTTACCTGTTGGTGTTGCCATAACTATGAAAAGATTCAGTGCTCACCCCTTAACCCTTCCCATAAATCCTTTCACAGTCCACCTTTCCATGTTGTTTTACTCACACCATTCCATCCTTTCTTGAACCCTCCCCAAGGAGCTGGTCCTCTAGGGTCTGCATCAGCGTTTTCCTCTTCCTTGCTTTCAGGATTTCTGGTGGCTGTTTTGCCTTCACTTAGTTAGAAGGATTCTCAGATCTGACCTTGCAATCCTGCTACCTCTCAGGATTCCAGACATGTGGCATTAACCATCCATTTGTCTTGAAGGTGATCATTTCCTCAAGAGGCCATTATAAATGATCTCACCTTCGGGTTGTAAGAAAATAGTGCAATGTTTTCTAGACATGCCTTCACAGACACCTCTGGAACTCCCAGGAACTCTGTAAGATAATAGCATCACAGCACCTGGCTCTGCAAGCCTTGCAGATAAGAAAGCTGATACTTAGAAGGGGCAGAAGTCGAGGTCACTGGTAAATTGCAGATGTGCCATGCTCAGAATACCAGTCTCTCACTGTCAGAACATGGAGGTGGTATCTTCATATTGCTTCAGGCACTGTATTCAATGCCCTCAGTGTCATGGTCTACACCATGAACTCTATCTAGAGTCCACATCATCCTGAACCTTCTTCTGCTCATTACACATCTAGTAAGCACCTCTCACCCCGATTCATTTTCTAAGGCATCTCCTCTCCTCAGCCCTACTGTATGTGCCTATGGGCACTGGGTCGTCATCCCTTCTGACTTGCAGGACAATCCCAAACTCTGATCACTGACAGCCCAGTGTCCAGACTTGTCCTGTAGAGTTCCATATAATTATGTCCCATCACACACTCCCAGCCAAGAAAGCCTTGGTCAGTCACAGTCCATCAGGCCATGGTCACACCCAGAACATTGGTATTTCAGGTAAGGCCTCTTCACACACACTTGCTATCTAGAATTCTTTCCCATTTCTCCATGTTATAGCCAGTGAGATCCCCTTTGTTCCCTGAAACCCCTGCACATCTCTCTTCCCTGCCTTCTGTGCTATTTCTCCTTCTTGAACATTTTTAACTCTTAACTCCTAAAACTCAATTGAAACACTGTTTCCTTGTGAAATCTTTCCTGAGTCTACTGTATCAGAACTTCTCAACACTTACTTGGGAGATAACACAAAGTAATGTGCAGTTTTTCTATGTTTCCTGGGAAGCAGTTACAAATAACTACAGCATCCAGGTGGGTCAAAATAAAAACATACCCAGAAACTCAGTCTCTCATATGTGTGGAAACCAGAAGTCCAAAATTTAGTAGATAACAGGGAGGGTTTCACCAGGTGTTGGTGGCCCACGCCTTTAATCCCTGCACTAGGGAGGCAGAGGCAGGTGGATCTCTGTGAGTTAGAGGCCAGCCTCATCTATTGAGCAAGTTTCAGGACAGGCTCTAAAACAATACCCTGTCTCTGAAAAAAATCGCAGGGAGAGTTACATTCCCTCCAAAAACTGATGGGAGAATGTGGTTTTATCTTCACATGTTGTGTGCCTGCCTCAGAACTGAATATATATCAATGAGAAGTACAGACATGATTGTATGTAGAGCATTGAAAAAGTCTAGCATAAGTGCCTATCCTCAATACTATTCAACATGTCTTTTGCCATATTAGGTGATGGGCATTCTTTGAGCATAGATAGTAACATTCACAGGTTTCAGGTGCTGGGGTGTGGACTTGTCCTGCTGTATCTACTATTCAGCACACTATACCCTGAACTATGTCCAACTAGAATATTTCCCTCACTGCTAGTTCCTGAGGAACTGGCTCTTCTACATAACCAGGACCAACTGTCATGGCATCAGTGCCATTATTTTCACATTCCATTAGGAAAAGCATTGATCAGAATAAAAATATTTGGAATTCTATTGGTTAAATCTATTACATTAGCCATTAAAGTTTCATACACACATTTGATATATATCACTAGTATGGATTGAGCAGGAAGGCAAATATATACACATATGTGTATATGTATTTGACACACTGTGAAAACTACAAAAATATTTAATAATGTTTGTTTCAATTACTTTTCTCATTAAAGGCAATTCTCTCTCATGAGCACCCACATGTGAGCACAAACACACACATACACACAAATTATATATTTAAAACACCCACAGGCAGTCTCTTTTGGGGACCTGACTAATACATGTGTCATATATCATAACTTAATTATAAAATTAAGAACTCTAATGTTTAGATACTGTATTTTCTTCTAATTACAATGCAGTATATATAATGGTAATTTGTTTTCCAGAAAAAAATTTTAGTATTGCTTAAGCCCAGAACCTCTCATATTCTCTTATGGCTCTAATAACACACACCTAAAGTAATCTTTTTAAAGAACTGCCCTGACTGACCACTAGCCACTTGTCCCCTTTGCTTTGGAAAAATCATGTTTCCTGCTAATCTTTTTTCTCTCTAAGCTAAAGTCTAGAGCTAACATCTGGAACTTTGTCTTCTCTGCATCCTATAAACTCTTGGCTTCACTTATAATTTGATTCCACAGATCCAAATACCCCATCTTCATTTGTTTATTTTGGTGAAACCTATTTTATAGTAGGTTGAATGACAAGTTGTGAAGTGACTTTATTCTGTCCAAATACTGGAAAGGTAGTTTTGCAAGGTATTAAATTATGGCCTTGTCCTAGCTTCATTTGTGTTGCAGTGATGAAATATCCTATTCATAAAGGAACATATAGGAGACAATTTTTATTTTATCTCACAATTCCAATTACATCCCATCTTGGAAAGAAGTCAAGACATCAAGAACTTAAAACAGGTAGTCACATCATAACCATAGTTAAGATTAGAAGCAAATGAATGCATATATGTGGTTGACTGACTGTGCATGATTCTTCACAATTGCATAGTTCAAAACCCCTTGCCTAAGAAATGGTGCCACCCACAGTGGGATAGATCTCTTGTTAATCAACTTAATTATAGTCATCTCCCACAAACATGCTTACAGGACAACCCAAAACAGACAGTCCTTCATGAGACCCTCTTTCCAGGTGATCCTAGGCTGTGTCAAGTTGACAATTCAAATTAACCATCATAAGCTTGAAAACTATTTTCTCACAACTACACAGGCCTTTCCCAATGCATTCTACTTTCTATTATTATTATCTCTTAGCATTCCTATGCCTAATTTTTGTTATTTCATTTCCTTCCTTCGGTTGATCCTTGTGGAGTTTTGAATGGAAATAGCCTCTACAGGTTGTTTGAATATGTAGTCCCTAGTTTGTGCAACTGTTTGGGAAGAATTTAGAGGGGTGGTCTTGTCAAAAGCTGTATGTCCCTGGGTTTTGACTTTGAGGTTTCAAAAGGCTAGAGCCATTCCCAGTGTACTCTGTGCCTCCTGTCTATGGATCAAAATGTAAAGTCTCAGCTATTCCTGCTGCCATGCCTTTGCTCTACCACCATGGACTCTAGCCCCCCAAAACCACAAGCTCAATTAAATACTTTCTTTTAATGTTGTCATGGTGATGGTATTACATTATAGCAAAAGAAACTCCTAAATAATACAGTTTTATTTGTCTTTTGAGATTTCTAAAAACAAGAGAAAATGAACAAACCTTCCAAAGTTCTGTGTGGAAAATATATCTAAGGACTAAAGGCAGAAAGTTAGTTTTCACCACTTTGGCTTTTGGGCTTTTACTCTTGTTTATGATCAAGAGAATATTTCTAGTTCTTCCTCCTCTGAGTGCCTCATTCATAATCTCTAAGATATTTTGATTCAGTTGTGCTACAAAATACACTTAGAGTACAAGTAGAAGGGACATGTTGGTTGGGGTGAGGAGTGAAAATCTGACTATTGCTTTAACTAATTTCAACAAACATATTCTTTTCAGCTCCATAGTTCACCAACTTGTACTTTATTGTTGCCAATACCATCTTCAATTTTGACTTGCAAACATATTTGGTTAAATGATACCAGTTTTCTATTATCATTCCGTGATTTTGTACCTGAAGTCATTTTAACTTCGTGCTAGGTCATTTCCACACACTTCATTCATTTATTATCTACAGACAATCTACAGCTATATATTCTTTAAACAAGTATTCTAGATGTTTATTTAAAGTTAATTCTCAGACTGTTTTTAGTTTGTTTGCTTTCATTTTAAGATGCTATAGAAGAAGACAGGAAGTGTTTTACTTATTCTACCACTTACAAATAAAATTGTTTTCTACTATTAAGGCCCCACACATTTTCTCTGTTCTTTCAAGCTGTACATTTCACTTTGGTTTCTTTCTTCTGAAAGGATGGCTTTTCTGACCACTATCTCACATCTTTAATGTCCTGATTTTCTTATGAAGATTTTATCTTAGACCCAAACTGCTTCATTTTGATGCAATATGTGGCTCCTAATTTCTTTGAATATCAATAGCATGAACTATAATTTGCTATATCCACTTAAAATAGCCTATCTGCACCCACTTTTTAAATCATACCAATTTGCATAGAGTAAATAATTTGCAATATAAGCTACGAAACAGGAGAATTGACAAAACACTGATAACAACACATTATTCGTAGGAAATGGGTGGTCAGAGAGCTTGGTGACAAATCTACAATTGCTCATTTAAGCATTCAGTTGGTTTCCATGAATATACTTCACATTGATGTTTCAAACTGCTTTAGTGAAAGTCATAGAAAAGCCACTTAGTGAATTTTTTCCTTTCAATATATGTTTTTATTTAAATTAGAAACATGCATGCTTCACATGTCAATCCCAGCTACCTCTCCCACCCCTCCTCCCTTGTCCCTTCATCAGCCCCGCCCCCAGCCCCTGGCCCAATCCCCAGATCATTCCCCAGGGAAGATGAGGCCTTCCTTGTGGGGATCTTCAGAGTCAGTCATTTCATCAGGACAGGACCTAGGCCCTTCCTCAGGTGTCCAGGCTGAAAGAGCATCCCTCTATGTGGAATGCGCTCCTGAAGTTGATTAGTACGACATGGTGAACACTAATCTACTACTCAAAGCCCCAGAGATTTCTGAGGCCTCCTCACTGACACTACATTCATGGAGTCTGTATCAGTCCACTGTTGGCCTCTCAACCATCAGTCTGGGGTTCAAGAGCTCCCCCTTGTCCAGTCAGCTGTCTTTGTGGGTTTCACCAACATGGTCTTGACCCTTTTGCTCATCACTCCTCCATCTCTGTCACTGATTTCAAGGGGTTCAGTTCAGTGTTTAGCTGTGGGTATCTGTCTCTGCTTCCATCAGTCACTGGATGAAGGTTCTAGGATGGCATGTAAGGTAGTCATCAACCTTATCATCAGGGAGAGGCTATTAATATAGTCTCTCCACTATTGCTTAGTTAGCCAGTTGGTGTTATCCTTGTAGATCTCTGGAAATCACACTAGTGTCAATTCTCTCCTCAAATCTATAATGACTCCATCTATTATGGTATCTCTCATCCTGCTCTTCTCTATTCTTACCCCGATTCAACCTTCCTGCTGTTAGTGAATTTTAACAATGCAAACATGCTTCAGTGGGCCTGAATACAAGTTTCTAGGGTAAGCCAAACGACAGTCATTCTTTTCATGTATCACAATTATCTATTTTATCTAGTACTTTGGAAATTTTAGTAAGCAAATTAATAGTCCCACAGTGTCGATAATACAATAAAAGCAATTAAGTTATATTTCATGTTATTAAAAATTCTGACAGTTGCTTTAATTGCTTCATAAATATATAATTAGCCCTCAGACTACCACTGGGAAGCCACTTATGCCACTTATTCTTTACATGTGCAAACTGAACTATGTGATACTATAGTATGTTTAAAAACTTGTTTACAGAAAGAACAGGGAGAATTAAGAGGAGATTAGATATGTTTAGTTTAAGCTACTAGTCAACATAATGATATACTACATTTAAAACTCCAAAATTAATTTCATATTCAACATTTATCAGTGTAAAGATATAATATATCATACATCATACATTCTAATCTGTAGCATTAAATCTTGATTAAAGCCATTTTAATTGTAAATATGTCTAATAGTTTAAGGTCACCAAATTGTAACATTTTATTGAAATTGGATAGATATTAGAACAGACAACTGCTATGTATTTTTATTTAAACTTTTGTTCATTTTAAAGAACATTTACAAGTCTGATTATTTAATTCCAAAGAATAATTTTTCAGAGTAATATTATACCATGAACTTAAAAGTTGGATAAAAAATCATTGGATTCAAAACCATTCAATTGACTGCACAAACCCAAATTTGGATCAGGGTTTTGGAAAATATGGTCTACTATTATAGCTCTGAATCGAAGCATAGCAAAGGGTATATAAAAGATTCAAAACGATTACAACAATGTAAAGAATTGAGGAAGAATAATGTTTACAAATTATGAGACTGAACAACAGAGATGATTATTCCTTGAGTCTGAGTAACTCTCTTGGATAAAGCCTGAAATATCTCTCTCCAAGCTGGCAGTCATACAGCAACACCACTCCAGGAACTGTCATGGTATGAGACAATTCCCCTGCCTCACACTCTTACCCAGCAATAAGAACAGCATATTGCAGTGCTCTAAGGCTTGTCTCTTCCAGCCTAACACCCTGAAGACCACAATCTGCTTGCCCAGACCCTTCTCTGGTCTCAAGTCAAGAAGAAGCCATGACACTCATGGTATAGTCCCTTCACTGCCAATGGTCACACACTAGAATTCCTTACTGGTAATACAGTGATGATACATGCCATGAGCAACCTAATCAAGCTGAAGTCTAACCCAAGTCCTAAAGGAAATCTAATGCAAGGTTTTCACTGTTTGCGATTCTGGAGTATTTTTAGCTCAGATCAAGACAACTCCTCCAACTGCTCTGGGCTTCTCATCCATAACTTAGGAGATCTTTTTTGGCCAGTTGTGATATAGAATATGCTTCCTAACTCCTAAAAATATAAGGGATTGTCCCTATTGCTTTTTCTGGGAGCCAGGTTTTATGTGGTGCTTTTTCCTGTTTCAAGATTCCCATCAGGACCTCACTAAAGACAATGATATCCATCCAGCACCTTGCAGCTCCATTTCTTTCAAGATGGTATATATTCTTGCATGAGCTGATCTTCTTGTTCTTACAGAGTCCTGTGTCATGGTAAATTCTTGGGCAGTCAGTAAAGGCCCCATTTTATTGTGAAAAGATACATTTGGATGAATTCCTTAATCAAAGCATAAGCTATACAGTTGATTACAAAAGCACATACACAACCTCTCTCTTGGACTGACGTCTTCAGTCCATTCCATTTTATTGCTAGAATGGTCTTGGCCATATTTCTGCCTGAAGCCCCTCAGGAGGTCTCTCTTCCACTGCCCCCTAACATGACACCAACTTCCTTAACCTGCCCTTGATAACCCCCTTCCTATTACATACCAGCAGTCTCTGGGTTCAACTCTTTGTGTCATTGGCAGAGCCCTGAGTTTAGGTCTTAGGAACTCTCCAAAGGGAATTGTTGCAGGAAAAAAATCCTGAAACAGCAAATACTTTTTACTTTGTATAGGCTGTGTTTTCTTTCTTGTTTGTTTGCTTTTTTCCTTCCAAATGCCAGTTTATTGAAAGATTATATTTTCTACATATTTGATTATATCTTATTCCTTGTGAGCCATATTTTTGTATTCTAAGACCATCTGGTTTTAGGGGACATGCAAATTACTTTACCATTTTTAATTATTCTTCAACTACAGAATTATTTTATGGAAAGTGAGATGCAACAATTGAAAAGCTTAAATACTTAACATGGAAAATTTTGGACTGTTTAAACCAGTCGTGCACATTTCTCGGCAGCATCAAAGCATGAGTCACAGTGACTTACTGTCCTCCAGTATTTCATTAAGCTCTTTCTTTAAAGGTGGGTCAAATGGATATCGAATATTTGACCAATATTTCAGGAGAGGTAAATTCTAGGCTGGAACCAAATGAAGGTCTTGGGACAAACACAAAAGTGTGAGAAACTAACTCATTTTGTAAATAGTGATTACACTCTGAACACATTATTTAGTACCAGCTTCTTGGCAGATATGTTGGAATGGAGAAATACAGTTCATATCATTTTTACTTTATAGAAGAAAGTAAAACCAGAGAGATGAAGTAAAATTTTGATTGTCATATAACTAAAGACAGTAAGTAAAGGCACATCTGATCAGGTCATGAGTCCCAGGTACTAAGTGCTGTCATAAGACTGTGAGTTCAAAAGACAAGGCAGAGAAGGCAAGATGCTGAATCCTGGTTCAATTTTCATATTTGGGTATCTAACATAAAAGTTAATTTGAGCCATACTATGGAATAATTCATCAATTAAGCTACAATACTACTTCACAAGTTCACTAGCTTCAAGAAATACTTAAAAAAATGTTAACTCCCATACCATTACAAGACCAGGGGTTGTGATAATCCAGGCTGGGCTAGGTTCTTCTGGTATCTAGAGCTATTCTGTTCCCTGAATGAGTTACCAGGTCCAAATTAGGCTCCTCCTAGAGCTAACTCATGTTTTGCCCAGTTTTAGTTCTGGAGCTCAGTCTGAGAAGCTGCTGTGACTTTGGAACTTGATGTTCCAGATGGTGGTAAGAAAAAATACACAAACATAAACCCTTAAGCACAGAGCAGTGTGTCATTTCCACCTACAGGACACTGTACAAAGCTCAGACCTAGTCACAAACTGAGGGGGAGAGGAGCACTGTATGTTCTCAGTAAGACTACATAAGGCAACAGTAGAAAATAGATAAATGGATCCAGCAATGCAATCTGGTCTCTAAGTAACGCCTAACTTGGAAGGTCAACAACATGTTTATCATCTTGATGGTGAAAGTAAATCTGCCCTTTTTTCCTTCCAACTATCCTTGCACTCAGCTATCTTTATCCTGATAAGTATGCTTGGTCAGGTGTTCTAAGACTTGAAAATGCAAAATGAACAAAAAGTAGTGTTTGACTGTAAAGTAATACAGAAGCATAAACAGTGTCTTTATGGCATATGGGAAATATCGTACAAGTAATTGAAACAACTTTTCAGGATGTCAGTTTGGAATATAAATCATGCAGGTTGATTCAACAACTTTCATCCTAAATATTTTGCTAAAGGAGATAATTGAATAAGTGTGCCCCAGTGAACATGCAGAGATATCAATCGAACACTGTTTAAAAGAGCAAACATCTAAACACAGTCCAAACTCAATGGAACTGGATGGGATTTAGAAACAAGATATATATACCCAGTTTGGCAGCATCAATGAAGGACTGTAGCTTCTGCATCCACCAACACCCTAGATTCCAGATATGCAGGTGCTTTTCTCTTACATGTATACACAATCATATATACTTTAAAGCATCTGTAGATTGTTTATAAAGCTTAATATAGTTTAAATGCCATGCAAATGGTCATCATACTATATTGTTTAGGAAATAATGACAAGAAAAGAAACCTGCACATATTTAACTTTGATGAATTTTCCCCATTATGATTGAAACCCAGGATCTTGTATATGCTGGATAAGCACTGCACCAGTCCCAAGATATTTATGGTTCCCAATTTGTAAATCTTAAGATACAGATTCATAAATTCAGAAAACCAACTCATAGCTGTGGTAGTAGTTGGGTTTGTAGATGATATTTTCTCTGCTTTGGTTTAGTTTCTATTTTGTTTCTTTTTAATTTTTTTATTTAGCTTAGAAATAAGCTTGCTTCACATATCAATCCCAGCTCCCTCTCCCTTCCTTCCTCCCCTGGCCTCCCAGTCTGCCCAGGCCCCCCACCCCACATCCTGGGGTGAAGAAAAGACATAATGCCACATGCTTCACAAAGAACAGGACGTTTTGAAAGAAAGTAAACAGTTCCAGATATTCTGCAGAATAAAGGACCAACTACATCCCCATTATTACTGAAAACTTGTCAAGAAAATCCGTGGAATCTTGATTCCAAACCACTTACAAAATTCTTACAACTGACTTTAGTAATCACTACATGTATTTTTATTGAGACAGCATATGTGAGGGAAAGGGTAGCATAAACTGTTAAGTGGAAAGCAGAAGGTTAGACTTATGCTACTGAGGAAACCAACTGTGTTTTTGACTGAGCATCAAGAACTCTGAATAGCTACTAAAAAGACTGGTGATCTGAGTCACGTTGTAGGGTTCAAAATGACAGACACATCACTCATAATCGAGATATGTATTCACCAGAAAGGCAGGGCAGAGTTTTCAAAACCATCGGAAGGATGTGGTCCATTTACTAATTTCCATTTCTGGACTTGATTTATAACTATATGATTTCATCAAGCAGGCTTGAGAGGAGATTTTCTGTCTGGGAGTTATTTTAGAGAGGACCAGATCATCCCAAGTCATCAAATTTCATGACTGTTACATTTTCCAACAGCGATCATCTCAATTCATGCCTTGAATTCACTTTTCTTTCTTGCCTTGGACTATTACATGGTGATTATTTTCTCCCATTAATAAATAATGCATCTGAGCTTTCCAGATGTTCAGTTTTTCATAAGTCAAAGGATTGCATTCTGTTTCCCTCCTCCACCAATGACAGTAAAGAAAAAAATAGGGGCTTAAGGGCCATCTAGAGATTGCTGGCACATACATTTTGGAGCAGTTTAATGTGTATTCTCTACTTTTAAATTGTTTTACCTTGTTATATCACATGTATAGCTTATCCATTATAGGAATTAATCACATAAAATATTTTAAATTATTAATTATTTCCTAAACAAACTGCAATGAGTACTTTGCAATATTACTGTTTGATTCTTTAATCTCAATTTATAGACATGTATAATGTTGTACAGTATTCTGCTTGGTGTTCTAAAAACAGATAGTTATATATATACATATATATACATATACATACATACATACATGCGTGTGTGTGTGTGACCGTGCACGCGTGTGGGTGTGCGTGCATGGGTATCTCATTTTAAGTAGTGGAATTACATTTAAAATTAAAACTGCGAGCAATTTCTTATATAGAAAAGTAATTTTGGGGAAAGTGTGTAAAAACGGACAAAATAATAAAATTAAGACCAAATCCTTTTTTTAAATTTTGCCCTGTGATTTCATCTTTTTCAGGTTCTCCTTCATAGTAAGTTTCAGTCTTTGACAAACATGAAAATCATATAAAAAGATAACAAGATATACTCACATATAAGTCTTACTTTTAAATGATTAAATTCAATTTCTGAAAGTGGTCCTTGACCTCAATGTATTTTAATAATATTAAAACCAAGACAATACAGAAAATAAATTTAGGCAATTGTATCTGGAACAAATAGTAATAATTCACATGTCAAGCAACATTTTGCAACACTGGAGGTTCAGAAAGCAGTTTGGGCCAACACTACTTAAAGGTAGATGAAAAAAAAAGAAATACAGAGTCAGTTTGATTACATATAGGAGGACATTTGCTTTGTATAAACAAGGTCAGTTAAGTAGCTGCTCATTGACTGAACGAAACTTAGATACTCAACTATTTGCTATAAAAAGTTCTTATGGAAACACCGAAGTTCTCCAACAACTGAAGCAATCCTGATCAAGGCTAAGGGTTCGACAACACCTTACTTCGAACTTTACTGCAGAGCCATGGTAACAAAAACAGCATGGTCGTAGTACAAAGGTGGACATGTAGGCCAATGGAGCAGAAGATCTAGAAAGAAATCCACAGGACACAGTCATCTTACTCTTGAAGAAGACTGCAAGAGCATACCGTGGACAACTTGGACAAGAGCTTCTGGAAAACTGAAACCCACATGTAGAGGACTGAAACTGCATCTTTATCTCTCACACCATACAACAACAAGGAAAAGAGGAAGAAAGATCTTAGTGAAAAACTTGAAGCTTTAAAGCACCTACAGGAAAACATGGGGGAAATATTTCAAGATATAATAAAAAGTAATTACTTTCTGAACATGACTCCCTTAGCTGATAAAATAATAAATGGGATGGGGCGCTGTAGGAGAAACTGTAGCCAGCCTACCCAAGTCCCAGTCGCCCTGCCCTTGGTGACCAGGCATTCCTCCCTGAGTCAAACCGCCAAGCCTGCCTCAATGCCCAGAGACTGCTGACAGAGAGACACCTGACCCATTAATTACACAGCAAATATATGCTAATAAAAACCAATACACTCTTAAGATGGGCTGCAATTTACCTACATACAAAGTTTGGCTACTGGATGCTACCTATACACTCAAGATATGGGGGTCAATTTAGTTCAAATTTAGCTGGCAGTTCTAAAGGCAAGACCAAACAGTGAACCACTATTTCATAGTAAAAATCACAAACTGTGTTATGCTGTCCCAGACTGAAAAGGATTTTGACCAAATCAAAGAAATGAAATGATAGTTAGATTAACTTAGGGTCACTTCATCTCTTCAAATACACTGGGACTTACAATAAGCTAGACAGTAGAGACTAAGTCAATGAGGATTTTTAAGACATGGGAGTTGAAAGTTACTATTCCAAGAAGTCTTTCTAGGCAGTCAAAGGAGTGGACTCTTTCTCTGAACTTTTGATGACCTCAGTTTTTATAGTTCTTTTATGCTCAAAACAAAATAGGGGGTTCTTAACAATATCCAGGTAAAAGGGCATTTGACTACACCTCTGCTTTAAGATAGACCTCGAATGACCTGCCATAGCATCTCTCTAACTTTGTCCTCTTCCAATTACTCTGAAGCTGAAATTATGTGATTAGCTCTGAAAACACAGGCATGTCATAAAACTAAGAATGAAAGTGTACTCCAGACATCAGACCTTGACCTTTGTACTATTTTGTTTAATGTGAGCACTGTGTTTTCCCTTCTTAATGCTCTCTTGTATATGATATGCCCTCTGGCTTCACACAACAGTGAACTTTTTTCATGACCCATGGATTTCCATAAGAGTTTCATCTATTTCCTTGAAATATCTTAAATGTCATGGTCATTTCAACTAGTAATTGTGTTTACATCATCTCTGAGAATGGCACATAATTAAGACAAAAGCAGCCAAAACAGTTCAGCATTTTTGGCTTATTGTTTGACTATCCACAAACATTTCAAGCTGGAAAGAATTCCATTAATTTGTGGCTAGTGCTGATGCATCAGCCTCCAGACTGTCAAGTAAACACAGGGAAATTGGCATTGCTATCTTGTGGCAAGAAGCAAAGCACAGAGTGGTACCGAGCTCTCCAAGAAAGAAACATTAACCCAGATGTGAAGGAGACAATGAATGAATTGTTCACTGGGACTTTTCAGCCCTTCAGTCATGAACAGCAATTACAATCACCAGTGCATCCAAACTCTCCAAGGGGAATTAAACCTGAGCATTACCCATCATGGCTCAGGCACCATTATGTCTCCAGAACTCCATGAAATACAGTCATCCCAAGATACCTTAGACAGTAAGTAAGCTAAAATTATCTTTAGAAGAAACCCAGAGAAGCATGTGGTCCCTTAACATCCAAGAGAGATGGAGAGAGAGATAAAGACAAATAGAAAAAAACTGACATTTATCTTTGAATCAACTCTTAATATTTATTGCATAACACTCCCTTCACATCTAATCAGAAAGGAAATCTTTCTTCTAATAAGGCAAACATGATTATGTACAAAGTATTACAGCAGGCTATTGGAGGCCTCTGACTTCATAGACTTGTGTGCTAACATGACTTTTTTTTACTTTGCCAAGGAATAGACGTTTTGGGAGTTCTTTGCCTAAATGCTAACATTCTGCATTGTGTTTTTCGTTAGGTAGCTTAAATTGTTTTAAACGGTGGCCAGAGGATTACATGTCTTCTGCTTTAGAACGTATTATTGCATTTGAGCTAACAGTTGCTATATATTGTGAAGGCCAAACCAACTGTTTTATTTTCCTTTTTCTTTATTAACTTATTTTTCACATTCCAATCCAATTCCCCTCCCTCCCCTCCTCCCAATCCCCCCATTTTCCCCTCCACACCTCCCATCTGCTCCTCAGAGAGGGTAAGACCTCCCCTAGGAAGTCTACTACTTCTGTCCTATCATCTTGTTGAGGCAGGGCCAAGGCACCTCCCCAACCCCATACCCTTGTATCAAGACTAAGCAAGGTATCTCTCCATATAGAATGGGCTTCAGTAAATCAGTTTGGGCATTAGAGTTAGATATTGAACCAACTGCCAGTGACCTCCTATATTGTCCCAGGCGCACCATTGTCACCTACATTAAGTGAGTCTAGTTAGGTCTTACGTATGTTCACATCTCTCACTAGCCTGGGTCAGCTGATTCTCTGGGTTCTCTCATCATGAACTTAACTCCTATGTTCATATTGTCACTCCTCCCTCACTTCAATTGTACTCCAGAAGCTTGGCCCATTGACTAGTTGTGTATTTCTGCATCTGCTTCCATCTGTTTTTGAAGTGGGTTCTAGCTTCCTTGGGGGTTATGGGTTATAGGGTGGGTATCTTTGGATTTATGTCTGGTATCCACTTATATGTGAGTACATACTATATTTTTCCTTCTGGTTCAGGGTTACCTTACTCAGGATGTTTTTCCTAGTTCTGTTGATTTGCTTGCAAATTTTAGGATGCATTGTTTCTTACCACTGAGTAGTACTTTATTTTGTAAATATACCCCCAATTTTATTTATTCATTCTTCAGTTGAGGGGCATCTAGGTTGTTTCCAAGACCTGGCTATTAGAAATAATACTGCTCTGAACATAGTTGAGCAAATGTCCTTGTGATATAAATGTGCCTCCTTTGACTATATGCCCAAAATTAGTATTTCAGGGTCTTGAGGTCAGTTGATCCCTAATTTTCTGATAAATTGCCATACTGATTTCCACAGTGGCTGTACAAGTTTGTACTCCCACCAGCAATGGAAGAATGTTCCCGTTTCTTCATATCATCTCCAGAACAAGCTATCATTAGTGTTTTTCATCTTAACCATTCTGATAGATGTAAGTGAAATTTCAGAGTGGTTTTAATTTGCATTTCCCTGATGACTAATGATGTAGAGCATTTCCTTAAGTGTGTTTCTGCCATTTGAAATTGTTCTCTTGAGAATTCTTTGTTTGATCTGTATCCCATTTTTTAATTGGATTATTTGGTAGTTTGAGGTCTAGTTTCTTGAGTTCTCTGTATATTTTGGAGATCAGCCCTCTGTCAGATGTGGGGTTGGTCAAGATCTTTTCCCATTGTGTAGGGAGCCATTTTGTCATGTTGACCATATTCTTTCAAAGCTTTAAGAAGTCTCTTAGTTTCAGGAGATCCCATTTATTAATTGTTGCTCTCAGTGTCTGTGCTACAGGTGTTCTATTGAGGAAGTGCTCTCCCATGCCTATGTGTTCAAGGGTATTTTCCACTTTGTCTTCTATGAGGTTCAGTGTGGATGGATTTATATTGAGGTCTTTGATCCATTTCAACTTGAGTTCTGTGTATGGTGATAGATATGGATCCATTTGCATTCTTCTACATGTTGACATCCAGTTATAGCAACACCATTTGTTGAATATGTTTTCTTTTCTCCATTCTACATTTTAGCTTCTTTGTCAAAAATCAGATGTTCATAGGTGTGTAGATTAATATCAGTGTCTTTGATTGAATTCCATTGGTCCACCTGTCTGTTTTTATGCCAATACCAAGCTGTTTTCACTCTATAGCTTTATAGTAGAGCTTGAAGTCAGGGATGGTGATGCCTTCAGAAGATCCTCTATTGTACAGGATTGTTTTGGCTATCTTGAATTTTTGTTTTTTCATATGAAGTTGAGTATTGTACTTTGCAGGTCTATGAAGAATTGTGCTGAGAATCTGATGAGGATTACATTGAATCTGTAGATAACTTTTGGTAGGACTGCCATTTTTACTTTGTTGATCCTACTTATTCAAGAGCATGGGAGATCTTTCCATTTTCTGATACCTTCTTTAATTTCTTTTTTTAAAGACTTGAAGTTCTTGTCATACAGGTCTTTCACTTGTCTGATTAGAGTTACCCCAAGATATTTTGTGTTATTTGTAGCTATTGTAAAGGGTGGTGTTTCTCTGATTTCTTTCTCAGCCTGTTTATCATCTGTATATAGGAGAGCTACTGATTTTTTTTTAGTTAATCTTGTATCCTGCTGTATTACTGAAGGTGTTTATCAACTGTAGTTCTCTGGTAGAATTTCTGAGGTCACTTATATAAACTATCATATAATCAGCAAATAGCAATTTGTATCCCCTTGATCTCTTTTTGTCATCTTATTGCTCTAGATACAACTTCAAGTACTATGGTGAATAGCTATGGAAAGAATGTTCCTGATTTCAGTGGGATTTCTTTGAGTTTCTCTCAATTTAGTTTGATGTTTGCTGTTTGGTTACTATATATTGCCTTTATTATGTTTAGGTATGTTCCTTATATCCCCATTCTCTCCAAGACTTTTATCATGAAGGGGTGTTGAATTTTGTCACATAGTTTTTCAGCATCTAGTGAGAGGATCATGTGGTTTCTTTCTTTCAGTTGGTTTATATGGTGAATTACATTGATGGATTTTCATATGTTGAACCATCCCTGCATCTCTGGGATGAATCCTACTTGGTCACAGTGGATGATTTTTCTGATGTGTTTTTGTATTCAGTTTGCCAGTATTTTATTGAGTATTTTGTATCTATGTATCTATGGGAGAAATTGTAATTATCTTTCTTAGTTGTGTCTTTGAGTGACTTGGCTATCAGGGTAATTATAGCCTCATAAAAAAGAATTTCACAATGTTCCTTCTGTTTCTATTGTGTGTAATAATTTATGGAGTGTTGGTATTATTTCTTTTTAGAACATCTGGTAGAATTCTGCACTGAAACCATTTGGGACTTGGCTTTTTTTTCTGGTTGGGAGACTATTGATAACTGTTTCTATTATCTTAGCAGTTACAGGTATATTTAAGTTGGTTATCTGTTCTTGATTTAATTTTGATATGTGGTACTTATCTAGAAAATTGTCCATCTCCTTATAGTTTTCCAATTTTGTGGAACACCAGTTTTTGAAGGATAACCTGATGATTCTCTGGATTTCTTCAGTGTCTATTGTTATGTCCCTCTTTTGGTTTCTGATTTTATTAATTTGAATATTCTCTCTGTCTTTTGTTTGGTTTGGATAAGTGTTTCTCTATTTTGTTGAATTTCTCAAAGAGCCAACTTTTGTCACATTGATTCTTTGCATTGTTTTCTTTGTTTCTATTTTATTGATTTCAGCCCTCAATTTGACTATTTCTTGTTGTCTACTCCTCCTGGGTGAGTTGGTTCCTATTTGTTCTAGCACTTTCAATTGTTCTGTTAATTTACTAGCGTGGGATTTTTTTCAGCTTCTTTATGTAGGCATTTAGTTCTATGAACTCTCTTATTAGTACTGCTTTCATTGCATCCCATAAATGGTCATTTTCATTAAATTTTATGAAGTATTTTATTTCTTTCTTTCTTCCTTGACCCAGTGGTGGTCCAGTTGATCACTGTTCAATTTCTATATGTTTGTGCACTTTCTGAAATTAATGTTGCTATTGAATTCTAACTGTAAGTTGGAGTGATCTCATAGAGTACAGGGACTTATTCCTATTTTTTTATTTGTTGGAGTTTGCTTTGTTACCGAGTATGTGTTCTCTTTTTGAGAAGGTTCCACGAGGTGCTGAAAAGGAGGTATATTCTTTTGTGTTTGGGTAGAATGTTCTATAGATGTCTGTGAAGTCTATTTGAGTCATAGCATCTGTTAGTTCCCTTATTTCCCTGTTAATCCTCTATCTGGCAGACCTATTCAGTAGTGAGAGTAGGGTGTTGAAGTCTCCCACTATTTATTAGTATGTGGGGCTTGATTAGTGATTTAAGCTTTAGTAATGTTTCTTTTACAAATGCAGGAGAACTTGTGTTTGGGGGCATAAATATTCAGAATTGAGATTTCCTCTTGATGGATTTTTTCTGTGATGAATATGAAATGCCCTTATTTATCTTTTTTGATTGATTTTAGTTTGAAGTCTATTTTGTTAGATATTAGACTACCTACATCAATTTGTTTCTTAGGTCCATTTGATTGGAAATTTTTTTCCAACTCTTTACTCTGAAGTAATATCTGAGTGTGAGGTTGAGGTATGTTTTTTGAATGCAGCAGAAGAATGGATTCTGTTTTCATATCCAGTTTATTATCCTGTGTCTTTATATAGGTTAATTGAGACCATTTATATTAATGGATATTAATGGAAAGTGATTGGTAGTACCTGTTATTTTTATTTTGGTTGCTGGTGATAGCATTATGTGTTCAATTCCCTTCTTTGGGTTATTCTGCTTCAAGATTATCTATTGCCTTTGTTCATGTGAATGTTGGTGACTTCCTTGGCATTTTCTTTCTAGTACTTTCTGTAGGGCTGGGTTTGTGGATTGGCATTGTTTAAATTTGGTCTTATCATGGAATATCTTATTTTCTCTAGCTGTAGTTTTGCTGGTAAAGTAGTCTTGACTGGCATCCATGATCCTTTAGTGTCTGCATAACATCTGACTAGGACCTTCTAGCTTTCATTATTTTCACTGAGAATCTGGTGTAATTCAAGTAGGTCTAACTTTATATATTACCTGTACTTTCTCCTTTGCAGCTCTTAATAGCCTTTATGTGTATTGTTTTGATTATTATGTGGCCAGGGAACGTTTTTTGATCCAGCCTATTTGGTGCTCTGTAAGCCTCTTATATTTTCATAGGCATGTCCTTATTTAGGTTGGGAAAGTTTTATTCTATGATTTTGTGGAATATAGTTTCTGTGTCTTTGAGTTGGACTTCTATTTCTTCTATCCCCGTTATTCTTAGGATCAGTCTTTTCATGGTGTCACAGATTTCTTGCATGTTTTGTGTTCATTATTTGTTGGATTTAAATTTTTCTTTGACCCATGAATCTATTTCCTCTATAATATCTTCAACACATGAAATTCTTTCTTCCATCTCTTATATTCTGTTGTGTATGCTTGCATTTTGGTCCCTGATCATTTACCCAGATTTTCAATTTCCAGAATTCCCTCAGTTTGTGTTTTCTTTATTGCCTCTATTTCAGGTTTCAAATCTTGAATTTTTCCTTCAATTATTTGATTGCCTTTTCTTGGTTTTCTCCAAGGGATTTGTTGACATATTCCAATTTTTTATTTTTCTTTTCTCCATTTTTGAGGGAATTTCTCATTTCTTCTTTAAGAACCTCAATCATCCTAATAAAGTTATTTTTAGGTCATTTACTTCTACTTTGTCTGTGTTGGGATGTTTAGGTCTAGTGATGGATCCATATTGCTCTTTATATTGTTGAGTGTGTTCTTACATTGTTGTCTAACAAACCAACTGCCTTAAGGTCCTCATTCTTTTGTTTCTGTGCTTTAATGGACTGAGTTTTCACTCCACATGTAATAAAAACTCCCAGTGTCTTGTTTATCCAACCAAACAAAATAGGAATATTTCTATTTCATTTCTATGTTTTCTTTTTATCAAAATTAGAAACAAGCTTGTTTTACATGTCAATCCCATTTCCCTCTCCCTCCTACCCTCCCCTGACCCCCATCAATCCCCTGTCCCATCCCCTTTCTGCTCCCCAGAGCGGGGGTAGCAATCCTAATATCTACCAAATTAGATTTTAAAATAAAATCAATGAAAAGAGATTAAGGAGGGCACTTCATACACATCACAGGAGAAATCCACCAAGATGAAGTTTCAATTTTGAGCATCTATGACCCAAATATACAAAGGCACCTACATTCATAAAAGAAACATTACTAAAACAACACAAATCACATATAAAGCCTCACACACTTATAATGGGAGACTTCAACAACCCACTCTCACCTCTAGACTGGACTACCAGACAGAAGCTTAACAAAGAAGCCAAGGAGCTAATAGAAGTAATGACCCAATTGGGATTAAAAAACATCTATAGAACATTCCACCCAAATAAAAAAGAATATACCTTCTTCTCAGTGCCACATGGAACCTTCTCAAAAATTGACCACATAGTTGACAACATATCAAACCTCAACAGGTACAAAAAAATTGGAATAACTCCATGCACTTTATCAGACAACCATGCTTTAAAATTAGAAGTCAAGAACAACACAAATTGCAGAAACCCTACAAACTCATGGAAGTTCAATAGTAAACAATAAAAAAGACCATTCCTGGGTCAATGAAGAAATAAAAAAACAAATTAAAGACTTCCTAGAATTCATTGAGAATGGGGACACAACATATTCAAACTTACAGGACACTTTGTAAGCAGTGCTACAAGGGAATAAGTGCCTACATGAAGAAACTGGAGAATTAACAGCACAACTGAATGCTCTAGAACACAAAGAAGCAAATTCACCCAAGAGGAATAGGCACCAGGAAATAATCAGGGTTGAAATCAATAAAGCAGAAACAAGGAAAACAATACAAAACATCAATATAACAAAGAGTTGGTTCTTTGAGAAAATCAACAAGATAGACAAACCTTTATCCAAACTTACCAAACGACAGAATGTGAACATGCAAATTAACAATATCAGAAATGAAAAGGAGGACATAACAACAGACACTGAGGAAACCCAGAGAATCATCAGGTCATACTTTGAAAACCTGTACTTCTCACAATTTGAAAATCAAAAGGAAATGGACAGGATAAATATCACTTGCCAAAATTAAATCAAGAACAGATAAGCAATTTAAATAGAATAGGGGAGGAGGGGAGGGAGAGGTAGCTGGGATTGACATGTGAAAGAAGATTGTTTCAAACCTAAATAAAAAAATCATAATAATTCAAAAAATCACCTAAAAGTAAAATTTATTTTCTGCAATAGAAAACTTACTGTCCAAAACTAGAGTCAATAGTACAGTTAGCAAACAATAATTGATTTAAGCCAAAGCATGCTAAAGGATTATGGTGCTACATTGTTAAATTGTCATTAAAAACAACTTGTATTCCAACCCTTAACTGTTAAACAGGATTCCGTGTTTTTGCTCAGACCGTAAATCCTCCTCTACAATAGTCCTAACAAGATCAGAGTGATACTAAAGATAATATAATTTACCACCAAGCATGTTATGCAACAATATAAAACTATAAGCAAAAACTATCTCTTTTACTTTTATGAGACAAAATTTCACAACAAAGAAGAAAATTCTCTGCACTGTACAGGTGAATATTTAGTTGTAAATTCCAAATCCCTTAGCTATTAGGGAAATGCAAATCAAAACAACCCTGAGATACCATGTAACTCCCGTCAGAAAATCAAAAACACTAATGACAGTTTATGCTGGAGAGGATGTGGAGAAAGGGGAACACTCCTCCACTGCTGGTGGGAATTCCGACTTGTGTTGCTACTTTGGAAATCAGTATGGAGATTCCTCAGGAAAATGGAAATCAGTCTACTCAAGACCCAGCAATTCCACTCTTAGGTATATACCCAAAAGACAGTACACTCATACAATAAGGACATCTGCTCAACTATATTCATAGCAGCATTACTTGTAATATCCAGAACCTGGAAGTAACCTAGATGCCCCTCAACTGAAAAGTGGATAGAAAAAAATGTGGTACATCTACACAATGGAGTACTACTCAGCAGAAAAAAAATGGTATCTTAAGAAATTTGCAGGCAAATGGATAGCACTAGAAGAAACCATCCTGAGTGAGGTAACCCAATCACAAAAAGACAAACATTGTATGTACTCACTCATATATGGATTTTAGACATGGAGTAGGGGATTGTCAGCCTACAATCCCACCACCAGAGAGTCTGGGAAGCAGGGAGGACCCTAAGAGAGATATGCGTGGTAACCTGGAGAAGGGTAATGGGATGAGATATCCTAACTGGATTGGGAGCAGGGGGGAAGGAAGAGGAGAGAAGAGGAGAGAGGGAGATGGGAGAAAGGGGGGAGTGGAGAGGAGTAGAGGATATGGGGGAGTAGGAATGTTGAGTCGGGGTAAGAATAGAGGAGAGAACAATGAGAGATACCATAACAGAGGGAGACATTATAGATTGAAGGAGAGATCTGGCACTAGTGAGATAATCAGAGATCTACAAGAATGATACCAATGGGCATTAAGGCTACCTTAAATGCTCTCCCCTGATAATGAGATTGATGACTACTGTATATGCCATCCTAGAGCCTTCCTACAGTAGCTGATGGAAGCAGAAGCAGGCACCCACAGTTATACACTGAGATGAACACCTGGAATCCAGTAGCAGAGAGAGGAGTGATGAGCAAAGGGATCACAACCAAGCTGGAGAAATACACAGAGGCAGCTGACCTAAACAAGGGAGAATAAAGGGACCTCAGACTGATGACTGAGAGGCCAGCATGGGACTTATCCAGACCCCCTCTCCTCAGAGAGGAGGCCTCAGCAATCTATGGGACGTTGGAGAGTAGATCAGTATTTATTCGTGGCATACAAATGGACTCTGGGAGCCCATTCCACATGGAGGGATGCTCTCTCAGACTGGACACATGGAGGAGGACCCAGGCCCTGCCTGGGATGATATGACAGATTCTGAAAATCCCTCATGAAAGACTTTACCCTCCCTGAGGAATGGAGGGGGGATGGAGTGTGGTAGGAGGTTGGGAGAGTTGTAGGGCCAGAAGAGGAGGGGAGGGAGAGGGAACTGAGAGAAACATATGTAAAAACTTAAATAAAAAAATTATTATAAAAAATTCCAAATCCCTCTTGCTGTTACATTACCTAATATAAACTTGGTGGTAAATCAAATAAGCCTGTTTCCTATATTTTTACACCCAATTAACAATATGTTGATTTGTAGAAGAGATTATGTATTCAATGAGTTTTATAAGGAAAACATTTGCTGTTCCTTTCTCCTTAGAAGTCTAACTTTACACTTTTGTTAGAAGAATATCCACATAACTTCAGTTCAGCACCACCACTACCAGCGTCTCCAAAATTACACCTACCTCATACTCAAAAAACACCATATTTTAAATATGATAACAGGCACTCATGTATCTGGAGAAACTATATTCTAATGATGGATTTCTTTTTAGGATTCTTATGTAAAATGTGAGCTTTTAGTGGAAAAGTCAGAATATACAAGGCTGAGGATTTTCTTCTCAAGTTTTAATTTAAAACATAATTCATAACTATTAGAAAATAAGACATTTTCTCCATCAATATTTTAGTGAATAAAATCCTGTTGTCTATCCACCATGATCATTTATACAAGTTGTATTCTACAATAGACATTATTAAGCTTTTAAGTGGTAGTCACTGCAAAATAAAATAAAGCACTTTCCTTTGCAAACAATACCAGCATGAGTGTACATTTATCACTGGAATATTCAGTGTAATGAATTCAAATGTTCCTTTCTTAGAAGCTCTGTTTTCTATTCCCCTCCATTTCTGACTGTTCTTGGCAATTCTATTTCATTTCTCCATGTTGGTTTTAGCTCACTATATTCATTTCATGAGGCATCCAGGATTTCCCATCCAGACATTAAAATCAATTTTCTGGACTGTGAGTAAGAGCATTTGCTACATAAGCATGAAGACCTGAGTTCAAATCCCAAGAAACCCATACAAGACTCAGTATGGGCCCATGTGCCTTCAACCCCATACTGTGGAACATTAGAGTCAGGAAGACTGTTGGCTCACAGATTCAGTAAGAGGCATTGTCTCCCAATTCTAATGTACTTTAAAACAGGGCACAAGAACTTCTCCACCCAGCTTTGTGTGCATGTGCACACAGATCTACAGGCATCCACCACAGATGGATATACATAAACATGCCCACCACACACAACACTTTTCTAAAGAGTGTTGGTACTCCCTTTTGCCTCTAGAGTCTGGAAGATCATATATATATATATATATATATATATATATATATATATATATATATATACCAACATTCCTGTGAGACACCTCAGAATATTCAAGATCTGAAAAATAAGAATATCCCAAGCTACTTGGTTGCTTCCCTCCTTTGGAAGCTTGCAAAGCAACTTCTGCTACCATGAAAACTAGTCCTCATTCAGGTAGGTCAGTTCTAGATCAGAAGCCTCTTTGACCAGAATCTGAAGGGTTTGGTGTCTTCAGCAACAGAGCCTTATTTACCACCTCTGGGAAGAAACCAAGGGCAATACCAATAGCATGTGATGTTGGTGGAGTCTCTTGGACACCATGGCCAACAATTAAGAAAAAGGCTTCCCATGTCTGGTATTGGGGGTTTTGTTAGATATTCCTTGACTTTTAGTGGGAGCATTGTCAGTCCAGATAAAAAAATTTCATGTATATGTTACTGTAAATGTCATGCCTGACATCAGTGAAACTATGTAATGAGGTGGTAGCACACGTATTTCATGTGTATGCAGGTGCATATGCATCTATGTGCATGTAGAGGCCAGATACCAACCGTGTATGTTGTTCCTAAGAAGCTGTTCATATATCACCTTAATTTTTGAGACAAAGTATCTTACTGGAACCAGGAGTTTGCTGATGTGACTAGGCTGGCTGACCAGGGGGCCTTAAGGACTCTCCTTTCTCTGCCTCTCCTGTCCTGAGTTTAAACCCAGCTTTTTATGTGGATATGAAGAATGAACCTGGATCCTCATGTAAAGCTATTACAAAATGAATTTTTCTATAGTCACCAACGTACTTAAGACAAGTCACTAAAGATAAATTTTGTCTACAAAGACATATTAAACACACAAACAGTCCTCAAATGGTCAGTGATCTACAGAACATAGCATTTAAATGTTTTATTTTAAAGTAGTTATTTAAAAGTAACAGACAAGACAGGTATTCTAAGGTTTATCTATATAAGATGATAGTGTAACAAAGTAAGTTGAGACATTAAAAAAAAAGTATGTTCCAGGTTTCTCTTTCATTATACTACTTTTCATAGTCTTAACATCAATCAATAAAGTTCTGATAAGCTACTAATCTAACTCCAAGAGAGTGCTAAACAACTATACCACTACAAGATCATAACTACAAGCTCAAAATTAAGGTGCTTTTCATTGTGCTAAAAATATCTGTCAGTTTTAAAAATGTTAATGCTTTCAGCCAAGATACTTCTAATATGCTGCTAATATGTCTAATACTTGTGTTTTCACAAACTCAAAGGATTCTTGTAAGTTTCAGAAAGCCAAATTGGACCCATTCAAACAGGTCAGACTCACTCCAGATATTATTCAACCTCTCCCTGGTCCTGGGACAATCTTCCCTCATCTTGGGACCCCTGGGGAGCCCCTCTCTCATCTTAGAATCTTCCCCTCAAATACCAGGTCCTAAGAAAAAAAATTTAAATCTAACTTTGCCCTCTACTCTGCTAACATCTTGCCAGGTCTACAGAGATGCCAGAGTTCCAGACAGCTAGAACTGCGATGGAACAACTAGCTACTCCAAACCTGACAACACCTCAGCTTTCTCAGGCTTCCCCAAATATGGTCGACGGCCTCAGGTCAGCAGGAAGCAGTCTTAAGAACTCAACGTCCTTATTCCCTAACCTGCCATGTCTACCACCCCTACCTCTTGTTAATCACAAATAAAGGTGGGAATCAAAGATTCAGGCATTATGCTGGCCTGACCTGTTACCTGGCAAGATGCACTCAGCACTCTGGCCAGTCCAGAGTTCTGTGAGAACCACACCAGTGCAAAGGACCCCTTTAAAGGACTGACCAATGCCTGCTTACACCCTCTTTTACTCTCGTATGACTCTCATCATCTCATCCTCTCTTACTCTCATCTTTTTCTCTCTCATCCTCTCTCATCTTCTCTCTCTGTCATGTCTGTCCCCCCCCTTTTCGTCCCACTATAATAAACTATGATTAATACACTCTCCATGGCTTGTGCTCCATCCATCGTGCCGGTTCTTATTCCATATTTAACAACAACCCAGTACAAGCACTTGGCCAACTTAAATATCCACTCAGCCCCTCCACAAACTTTTGCTGTGTACAACCTCTTAATTAAACTCCAGTGGTTTAAAATCCTTAGAGTGCCAATTCAGTCGGTAGTTCTTATTTTCATTGGTTGACTGTCTCTGACAAACTAGTCAATTGACTAGGAACTAGATGGTAAAAATGAGCCCTTACAAGTGAGGAGGAGTAGACTGGGGCCTATGGGACTGGGGGTTGGGTGGGAGGGAGAACTGTGGTTGGAATGTAAAATGAAATAAAAAATGGGAAAAATTCATCTCTACTCATGTGTTCTCTTACCTTCTAAGAGCCTAGATTAAATTTAGTTAATATGGCTGGTCAAGGTTCTATGATGAAGTAAAACAATCAACAAGGCCTCATGTAGCTTAGACTTAGAACTGGCATGCCATGATGCTTTTCAATATTCTCTTTTAGCCCCAAAAAAACCATTATACAAACTCAGGATAAGAGAGATAGACTCCTGTCTCAAAGAGGACAGCTACAAATCCCCAGTGTAAAGGCTTTGAGTGCAGGCAATCTATGTATCACCAAGAACTACAAAAGTACAATCCACACACTGTCAGTGGACGTTATTATTTTCATCAGTTGGGTTTCTAGCTAAGCTTTTAAGTCTGTGAAGACTCATGTTCCATGCCAATTTCTGGTGAGTTTGTGGTTGTTGATTATCGCCACAGTCAAGCTCACAGACCAACTTCCCCCTGTCATATATTCAGAAGAGCAAACATATTATCACCTGCACCTGAGTACTCTTGATTGCTGGAAACAGGGACGCAAACCTCACCAGAGTGTGCTTGTGTTTAATCCAGACAAAGTTCTCTTTCCAGGTCATTTCAGAATTTCATTTTCCTAGAAAATAAATTCTATCCAAGGGATATAGAAGGGAGTTGAAAACATGTTATTCCAAGCCCTGCTTTCTTTTCCTAATGTATTGTGCTTTCCTCAACGTCTCACATTTATTGGCATCTCCAAGGCAACTCTTTCACTTATGTTTTAATTAAAAATTATGATTTCTAGAGGAAGTTCTGCAATGGGAAATTGGCATTTTTATAAACTTGGCTCACATATTTTATGGATTACAATAAGTCTAATTATTGAAATAAAGTCCTTGCAAACTGAGAAATGGTCCTTTTTTATGCTTCAATGATGTACTCTCCGGGTTTACTCCCTGATTATAATGTACTTTCTGAAAAGTAATAAATACACTGGAGGATAATTCCAAGCTAAATTTGCCTCAACTGCCTTGCAAAACTCTTGACACCTGTCCAACTATTTTCAAAAACTGATGGGCAATAAATATGATAGCAACACTTTCATGTACCCACTTAAATGTTAATCTTAAAAATCCACTGTATAAAATATTTGGCAAACTCTTTGGGAAATTACTGGCCAACAACTGCAAAAAGTAACCTATTCTTGGCAATTGGCTTTTTATTTGTTATCCTCTGTGGTCTAGTAGGGGTTTTGCCCTATTATAAGACCCATATATATATATATATAGAAGTTTCTACAGTAGTAGGTTTCCATGTGTCTTTTTCAAAAGGTTTTCAGCGTTAGCTATCCCTCCTGGAAATTCAAACTCTACAGGCTGTTGCCATTGTGCTTAGCTGTGGAGAGGACTTGACAGTAAGACACAATAGTTGAAGATCCCATGTACTTGAGTCATAAGACATGAAGAAATTAAGCAGGTACAGACCCAGAAGCTTCATCCCTACTGACTAGTTTTCATTAGTTATTGAAGAAACTATATAAAAATGCCTGAGGAGAAAAGTAATCACCAGCCATGCCCAGCTGTAAACCCTGAAGTTACAACAACAACATGTCATCTGGCTCGGTAGTGTCATGGACATCATAGAAACAACTAACTACTTTCTGATTGGATTTAAGTCCAGATCCACAAGAAAAACTCAATTCCTTGAACCAATTATCAGGCCAAGAACATATGGCTAGACTGGATATAGGCCCCGAAGTGAGCCTACTACTATTATGCTGCTTAATGGACACAGTACTAAACTTACTCCTACTGAGTTATCATTATACTCACACTACAATGCATCTCTTAACTCACATCTCAGAAGCTTCCATTTGTTATAGATTATGATTAACACAGAGACCCACAATCAAAGTACAGAAAATAAGTGACTACAGAATGACCAGTCCTAAAGGGAACATACATATCTCTCAGGGTTCAGAGGTCATTAATGAAGAGGTGGTAGAAAGATGGTAAGAGCCAGAGGCAGTCAGTGACTACAACGAAACATCCTCTGAAAACATCAGGGCAGCTGCAAATAGGAAGTTGTGGCAATTGTGACAGCGTGTGCAAAACCTGGGCAAGTCATCTCAGTGTGGACAGGGGAGCTGGGCACAAAATCTTACCCCTAGCTGTGGAATTCTTGACAATTGTTAACTGCTGGGAGAGGGACAGGCCGTTTTCTCTGAGAGTGTAGACCCTGAGAAGCTAATCACATTCCATTGGTAGATCACACATGCAAGAGTATTTGACCAGCACAAATTAATCATGAAGGATTTAAAGAAGGAGGAGGAAGAGGAAAAGGAGACACAAATTTGCAAGGGCAGGAACTGGGTGGATCTGGTGAAAGTTAGGTAAGGAGGGGTGAGTAGCGTCAAAACATGTACAAAACAAAACTCTGGAAGAACTTATTAAAATGAATCTATGTGGGAAAATGTATACTTAAAAAATAGTTGTAAAATTTGCTGCTACCCCGAATCTGGATTCTGGCCTTTTGGTTTTTGTTTTGTTTTTGCTTTCTTTTAGTTCACTTGTTTTTAAATTAGAAATACTTAATCTGTGTATTTGATGGAGATTATATTTTCTTTTCAGCAATTACCCTGGGTCAGGTGACCTGTAAAAAAAAGCAGACTCTTAAATTAGAAGGTTTCATTTCACTTCTAGTCCTGGGACTGGCTGGTCAGTGATCTGGATGTCCTTGAGCCCATTTCTGTTCATCATTCCTCATCTTCAGCAGGTCACAATAAGAGACCATTCATTCCCTGTGGTTGGGAAATATTGCTGACAAGTCAGGCCCAACAGAGGAAAGAAGACATCTTCTCTGAACCAGTGTTAGACATTTCATCTGCCTCAATACCTGGGTTCTTGTCTACCTTTTTCAGTAGTACAAATGTTCTACCCAAAACAGTGTTGCTTTCTTCTATTTCTCAAAAAGGCATTTTCAGTAAGGATAGTAATAAAAAATAAGTATGAGAAAGTAAGGCAAACTATAAGATATGGAGCATATTTTAATGTATGTTTGTAATAAGGCACACTAGAAAGTTCATTAATAAGTAGACTCATTCCTACGTTTATCATTGATCAATTATAAATCTAACAGGATGTTCCTTAGCTTTTTGAAGACCAATTCATAAGAAGGAGATGACAACACAAATTAGTATAAAGTAAGATAATTCAAAAACATTTTGTGTGTGACAATGCATAGTAAATGTGCCATTTTCTGGAATTATAAATGTTACAAGCTGAACTAAAAGTCCTGGCAGAGAAAAGGATGGCACTAGAAGAAACCATCCTGAGTGAGGTAACACAGTCACAAAAAGAGAAACATGGCATGTACTCTCTCATATATGGATTTTAGACATAGATCTTGGGAGTGTCAGCCTACAATCCCATGGCCAGAGAGTCTGAGAAACAGAACCTTCATTCAGTGGCTGATGGAAGCAGAGGCAGACTCCCATGGCTAAACACTGAGCTGAATTCAAGAAATCCAGTGACAGAGAGGGAGGACTGATGACCAAAGGGGTTAAGACTAGGCTGGTTTAACCCCCAGAAACAGCTGACCTGACAAGGGTTAGCTCTTGAATCCCAGACTGATGCCTGGGTCTCCCCTCCCTGGAGAAATGAGGGGATATTGGGGGGTTGGTGGGAGGGCACAGGAGGAAGGGAGGGAAACCGAGAGGGACCTGGAATTGACATGTGAAGCAACCTTGTTTCTAATTTAAATTTAAATTTAAAAATAAAAAAAATTTAAAAGTTCTGGAGAATAGGGTTATCAAATATCTAATTTGGTTTACATGGAAGCACAAAACTGTCTCTGTCTGTTTCTACCAACTGGATTCTTCAAGGAAACCACAGGGTTGTTGAGTATTCATTTTGTCTTGGGAGTAATTTAAAGACAAAATGGGTGTCTTGTTTTATATCATTCTCACTAAAAATGGAATGGCAATACAAACCCCAAGTTTTGAAATACTTTATTTTTATTGTTTTTATTATGTTTTCATCACCTTTTATGTGAACAAATGCTCAACAAATGTTTTGAACACATTATGATCCAATCCTAGGTACTTGCTTTAGCAGTAATTTCATTTCAAGGGATTGGATTTATCTTTGTTTCTTCTACTCTCTATATTGATGTTCTATAGGTAAGATCATATGGGAAAGTTTTGCAATTTCCCACATTGAAAAGGGTAGCACATTTGTTCTGTGTCAAGGAAATGGTGTATTCCAATTATATCAGAGCAGATGTATACATGGACTCAGTGATTGTATCAGATCAAGCTAGAAAATATCCCAACATAGAAGAGAAGAGGTAGATATAAAATCTCACTCCAAGCAGAGGAGCAATTAGCACTTGATCTCTGCTGGGAAAGGAAAAGTCAGTTTTCTTGAACGTACATTGCAGCTCAAGACCCATGCTTGGGAGTAGTGAGCCAACATGAACTGTACTCTATTGGGGGAGGGGGAGGGGGAAGTGAGGGAGGGAAGAGAGAGAGAGAGAGAGAGAGAGAGAGAGAGAGAGAGAGAGAGAGACAGAGAGAGACAGAGAGAGACAGAGAGAGAGAGAGAATATAAATATTAGTTTAGGTGCACAGAGTTGTGGGAGAAAACCTTGGAGATGTTAGAAGAATAGTAGAATAGTTGAAAATTATCAAAATACATTATATGAAATTGTAAAAGAATCAACAGTCAGCAAGACAAAAAGGCACCCCACAGACTGGTAAAAGATATTCACTAACCCCACATCTGACAGAGGACTGATCTCCAAAATTTACAAAGAACTCATGAAACAAGTCTCCAAAACACCAAAGGATCCAATTAAAAAGTGGAGGATTGAACTAAATAGAGAATTCTCAATAGAGGAGTATAAAATGGCTGAGAGACACTTGAGAAAGTGTTCAACATCACTAGCCATTAGGGAAATGCAAATCAAAGCAACTCTGAGATATCATCTTACTCCTGTCAGAATGACGAAAATTAAAAACACCAATGACAGTTTGTGCTGGAGAGGATATGGAGAAGGGAGAACTCTCCTTCACTGCTGGTGGGAGTGCCAAGTCGTACAGGCACTATGGAAATCAATATGGAGGTTCCTCAGGAAAATGGTACTCAGTCTACCACAAGACCCAGCATTTCCACTCTTAGGCATATACCCAAAAGATGCCCATTCACACAAGGATGTTTGTTCCATATGTTCATAGCAGCATTATATGTAATAGCTAGATCCTGGAAGCAACCTAGATGCTCTACAACTGAAGAGTGGATAGAGAAAATGTGGTACATTTACACAATGGAGTATTACTCAGCGGAGAAAAACAATGGAATCTTGAAATTCACAGGCAAATGGGTGGCACTAGAGGAAACCATCCTGAGTGAGGTAACCCAGACACAAAACAACAAACATGGTATGTACTCACTCATATATGAATTTTAGATATGGATTAGGGGAGTCTCAGCCTACAATCCCAGTGCCAGTGAGTTTGGGAAACAAGGAGGTTTCCAAGAGACATGCATGATACCCTACAGAAGTGGAATGAGGCAAGATCTCCTGATCAGATTCAGGACATCGTGGAAGGGGAGAGGGAACCAAGAAAAACAGAGGAGGATAAGAGGAGGGGATAAGAAGGCATGGGAGAGCAGGAAGGTTGAATCGCGGTAAGAATAGAGGAGAGCAGGATGAGAGATACCATAATAGATCGAGTCATTATAGGCTTGAGGAGAGAGCTGAAACTAGTGAGATCTCCAGAGATCTGCAAGGATAACACCAACTGGCTAACTAAGCAATAGTGGAGAGACTGAACTAATAGCCCCTCCTTGATGATAGGGTTGATGACTACCCTATATGCCATCCTAGAACCTTCATCCAGGGACTGATGGAAGCAGAGACAGATACCCACAGCTAAAAACTGAACTGAACTCCTGGAACCTAGTGACAGAGATGGAGGAGTGATGAGCAAAGGGGTCAAGACCATGATGATGAAACCCACAAAGACAGCTGACTGGATAAGGGGAGCTATTGAATCCCAGACTGATGCCTGAGAGGCTAACAGGGGACTGATCCAGACTCCATGAATGTAGTACCAGTGAGGAGGAGGCCTCAGAAATCTCTCGGACCTTGGGTAGTAGATCAGTGTTTACCATGGTGTATGAATGATCTTTGGGAGCCCATTCCAAATAGGGGGATGCTCTCTCAGCCTGGACACATGGGAAAGGGTCTAGGTTCTTCCCTGGATGAAATGAAAGACTTTGGTGATCCCCCCAAGGAGGGCCTCACTCTCCCTGGGGAATAATGTGGGGATTGGTTGGGGGGCTGGGAGGGCTGGTGGAGGGACAAGGAAGGAGGGGTGGGACAGGGAGCTGGGACTGACATGTAAAGCATTCATGTTTCTAATTTAAATAAAAACATGTATTGGGGGGAAAAGAAAAGAAAAAAAATAGAAAAGTCAATGTCAAATAGATTATTTTAATTTTTTAAATGCCTTATAATATAATAAAAGTGAAAGGAAGAAATTTTCAATGATTTTTCTTTGAAATTTGAATGGAAAATGAAGCACAAATTTAAGATCTCATTGAAAACCAGGAAGAAAGTTCTCTAGCATCCGCAGGAAGTAAAGTATTTTCTAGGTTATGAACTTGTCAGAATGTTTTCCTTTGGTTGTTTGTCTGCCTAGATGGTCAGTCTCTTCAATAGATCCCATGCTGCTTGTCAACAAAAAGAAAGAAACTAAGTTTTCAAATACCTCTTTAATTTCAGCAAATGATGGATAACTATTTCTATCCCATTTGCCCATAACTCAAAAATTTCAGTCTAAATGTGGAGTCCCTGCATCCCTCCTGTTTCTACTTAAGACATCACACCACTTATATGCTGTTTAAATTGATCTCTCATTTATTGTTAAGCACATAACATTATATGGACCGAGTAGGTTATATTTTGGAATATATATACATATGCATGCAATGACAGTGAATTTGAATGAGAGTATGGAAAGAAGAAAATTTTTAATTATAATATCAAAAATATAAAATAAAGAAAAATTGGGTAACTCAGAAATGAATTGAATGCTACACATAAAATATATCACGGTAACTGAATCATGGGGGTTACTACCATCCTTTCTGGGTGTGTGGATATTTTTGCTTACTTCTTAGAACTGACCAAAGTAAAAGACTTAAAATCTTCCCAGCAGAAACCCCGTGAAATAATGACCACAGCATTTCAAGTAAGTTGCCTAATGTGTCACTGTCCAGGGGCCTTGTTACCTTTTGAATCCAATGCATCTGCTCAAACCCACTTGCTCCTCCCCATAGAGAGTTCATGGCCAGAGCACAACAGCATCCACACAAGAGTAGGATATTGCTATCTAAAATCACAGTCATACTCTGACTGTTGAAGTTAAGTTATTGCAGTAATTACATTAAAAACCACGGGCCAAGTGACAGGGTTAATGTTCCTGTGGTGTGAATTTAGTTCTGCTAAGAACCGTACATCACCAGTTGCTTTAGAATGACTGGAGCTTGGTATGTGTTTTCTCCTGAAAGTCTATTGTCTTGCCTGTGCACTGACTGCTTTCACCTGTGAGCTACTGAAGGGGCAAACAGAGGCTACCACTCCTTGTGTGCAACCATCTGCCTGTGAAAACTGGGAGTTCAGTGTCTCCACCTGCTCTGCTAGGTTGGCCAAGGACCACTTGGTATCTTCCAGTCTGTGGGTTGGAGATTTCTCTCAGCATCTGTTTCAGGGATGCAAAGTCTATGACATTCCAATTCGTTCACTTGAAGACTTGGGAATAAACACTTAACATGTCATTTTACTTTTTATTTCCTGCCTCTGTGGAGGAAGGAAATTTTTTTCTAGTTCCTATACCACCATGAAGTTCAATTGAGGCAAGTTATGTAAATTTGGGGGGAATTATGAAGTGTGTAAGTGAGAGATAAGTTTGGGCTACCTGGTCAAAGTCACACCCTGTCAAGGTTTTATTATTACTTCATCTAATTGCAATCGCTTAACTATATCCCATGTGATATTCAAGTCCTATGTTATATATCCCAGTCTGAAAGAAGCAAGAAAGCTCTTTTCAATATGATGAAATGTCAACTAATTTTGCACATCCCATCCACTCTTAAATCAGTCCCCACAACGTGGTTATTTAATTTTACAAACACAAATATTTGAACGTACTGTGTCATTTCTCCTTAGAAGTCTTGCCTAATATTTTTGTTGGTCTTAGCACCCATTCATTTCCCTGAGATTAGAACTCATGTAGTTGGCCACATATGACGTGGTGAGAGTTAGGTAGATGGTACTTATGCATCCTGATTTTTGTCTCTGTCCTTTGCAAAATAGGTCTAGATTTTCCTCGCTACATCTAGGAGCTCACATTTGGACAAAAGATTCAGGGCTCATTTCGTGTGTTGCCACATAAATGGAAACACTTAGCAGCTCTTGTCCCCTAGCTCTTATCCCATCCTTGTATCACATGTAATATACTATATCCAAGACTTCAGAGGGAGATACTTCCTGTCCTTGTTTTACTATTCTGTTGCCTTTAAGCTATGTTCTTAATTAATTAGTAAAATAAGGCAAACAATTCATAAAAGGCTGAAGTGGAGAGTTTGGCATAAACATCAGTCACTCCAGATGTCAGCATGCAGAAGTACCCACTACTTCCCTTGCTTCAACAAAGGGGAATATACATCAAGATGGCTATCACAGGTATAAAGCCACCCTCAGGTGCTCCAGTTCATGAGAATATCAACACATCTGCCTTATATTAGTTACCCTGTCGCCTCCAATAAGAGGAAATTCTTGGAGTCCACTAACTAAACACCCAGCATCTTTTATAGGCTTTGGATAGGAAGCAGAGTACTGAGTCATGCAAGCTGCTTGATTCCACAGAACAGAGGCACTCCTTACAAAAGTGCTGGATATCAAGTACATGCACGCGAGCCGCACATTGCTTAGGATTTTTATAAGGAATTAGTCGATGTAATTGCGGGCTGTAAAGAGATTGTTACACAACCTCATTACATGTTGTAAACACTTCATCACATGACATCTTTCCATGCCATAAATACATCATCAGAGACCATTATGTTCCCTAATGATCACTTCTTGCATCCATTCATCATGCAAAAATGAATAAATGCCATAAGGACAGCATGATCTGTAGAGTTTTGACTGCTGTGCTAATTCCATCTGGGACATTTCTGCTGGTGTACTGTGTGTTTACACATGCTGTTAAACAGCATGTAGATAAGGGCACTTGCTCTTTGCTCCTTACTCCGACAACCACCTATAACTAAAGATAATAAAATCTGACCTGGCCTAGATGGTTCATAAAAGAAAAGCTAAATGCAGAGGAGGAAGAGGAAAACTTAAGAAGGAAAGGGGACATGGGATGGGGGGAAAGGTGATGGAAAGTGCAACATTTTAAAACAAGATAATTGTGCACTTAGTATCTACTTGTGTTTGCGCATATGCCTGATTCTCTTATACATGTTTTCAATTAATATACGAAACGCAATAGAACTGGTGGTTTTGCTTAGAGTCACACATTGACTTCAATTTATTTCTCCAGGGCTACACGTTGTTTTTCATTAATAAATATTTTCCATCCCTCACAGCACTCCTTCTCAGTATTTATCTCATTGATGGCACGATGAAAACAGATATATATAAAATAAAATTGTACTAAAAAATCATCCCCAACTGTGTCCTATGCAGTTGCATGCTATTTTGGTTTTTAGAACCTTCTATTCATAATGGGGAGAAGACAGAAAGAGTTTCCAGGTGCCACATGCAGTACAGCTTAGTCTTTGTAACCTTAATAGGGGCATCAAGGGAATGAAGAAAGAACAGATGCATAGCCTGAGGTACAGTGCAGCTGGGGTCATGTGATTTGTAGGTTCTCTGATGGAGCAGCACCAACTACCACACAACAACCTGGAACCCCAGCTGATTTATTATGCATAGGACAGGTGGGAGGAGTTAGCAAGCCTCGATCAGTGGTGTAAACATTAGGAAGGGGAGTTACAATAGCTAGCTTTTGTACACACTGGTCAGTGATTTATAAACATGTATACCTAGACGGAGGATGGCTTTGCTTTCCTGAGTTTGTCCCAGGGGAAAGGCTTTGCCAGTTTTTCATGGGTACAAGGTCTTAGGTCTTTACATGACTGCCTAATGTTAAACAATACACATTTACTCAGGACCTCACTTGCTCCCCGCATCCAGGAGTGTCCTCTAACCTAAACTTCCCATCCATTACAGCCTGAGACCTTACTTAGTCTTTTAATGTTTTCACCTAATGAAGTCTAATGATGCCATTGTGTTTTTATGTACCCATGTAGATATGTGTCATTGTAATTTGTTTTTTATCACACAATTTTTGTAACCCTAAGCTATAATTTCTTTATTTTAAAATATACCACTCAAAGTAGTGAAATTGCTTTTCCATTTCTTAGACTCAGTGTTAATGCACAACCTGAAACACATTGGTAAAATTCCAAGCTACAGTTTCCATCTGCAAACCTAGACAAAAGTCTCATGGGTGGGGGCTATGAACTTCCTCCATTAATGAGACTATTCTCCAAAAGCAGTCCTTTAGGCTGGGAACTTACGGAACTTTTAACTTGGTTGCTTCACTTAATCCTCACAACAGTCAGATTAGTGTTGCCCCACATTTCAGGTGAGGAGGCTGAGGGAGGTAGAGGTTAGCAAGCCAAAGTTACCCTTAGCTGGAAGTGGCAGACCATCATTCCCACCCACCCTGGCACGGTGCCTTTGAGGCCAAGAGTTAATTAGTTAGTGTTGCATCAATACTCATGTCAATGCAAATCACTACTCTCTCTGTGCTAGAACACTCTAGAAATAATTGAAAAAAGCCAGGGAATGTTGAATGTTTTTATGTTGTTTGTGTATTTTTTCTCTTGGTCCTTTTAACTGAGAACAGAAAATGTAGCAAAAATTGAATTTTATCTTAATTTTATATAATTCATACACACACACATATATGTGTATATATATATACCTTATAGTATGGAAAACACATTTTCAAAGAAATTGGGATGCGGGCCATGAGCAGTGTTATGATTCTGAGACATGCCAATCAAAACTATAATGAGATCCCATTATGTCCCTTAACACCAATGCTATGAAGTAATCTTACAGGATACGGAAAACCTCTTGCAACTTTGCAGAAATGGGAAAGGATATACTGTGTGTTGTCACTGGATGACTCTTCAATGAGATGCATTTAAACTGACCTTGCAATAGAGAAATTCCTTCCTGGTGCAAATATGCAAAACAATGGAAACACACGGATATTTGATTCTGCGATGTGTGATGCTTAAACTTATTCTCATAGCAGCACTATATGTTCAAAGTCACTCAAAGGTAGGAAGAATCCAAATTTGAGTGACGAAAAACACACAGGGCTTTTCAATGGCCCATCATTCTTTCTTTACAAGACACAGATTAGGATGGTGGTTTCCAGGGGCTAAGGGAAACGGAGATAAGGTCTCAATTGTTTTGTGGTTATCAGTTCTGTGTTTGGAAATGATGAAAAAGCTCAGAAGTACATTGATTGAGGGCCGCATTGGATGGTCCTGTACTACAGCATCACTGTGTTGTAAACAAAAGCAATAAATTTTGTGTGGTATAAATCTCAAGTTGTTACTACACTTGTTAATTCATGTGGTGGGGGGCGTGCAACTGGGACTTTAGAGAGCAGTTCTCTCCTTCAAATTCAGCTCCTCAGCCCTGACACCTAGTGCCTTTCACACAGAGTTAGTACAAGCTGCTGTGTGTTCATTTGACTCAAAACGGCTGTGGAAACAGCAGGACAGAAACATCAATCCACAATCTTTTTGTTTTGTTTGGTTTGGTTTGGTTTGGTTTTGGTTTTCCAAGACAAGGTTTTTCTGTGTAACCCTGTCTGTCCTAGAACTTGCTCTGTAAACCAGGCTGGCCTCAAACTCAGAGATATGCCTGATTCTGTCTCCCAAGTGCTGGAATTAAAGACATACAGCACCACTGACTGGCTTAGGTATTCACATTTTAAGAAAAGAATTAAGGATTAATATTCTTTGACATTTTTCTGTTTATTCTGTTAAAGTTGAAAGTATAAGATAAAGTCTCTTTTGTAGCCCAGGTTAACCTTGAACTCACTATATAGCTAAGGTGTCCTTGAACTCCTGACACTCCTCCTTCACCTCCCAAGGTTTATTTAGTATTACAGGCTATCCCACATACTGTCTTGGTTTTCTTTGGAAGATTCCACAGGTGATAACAACAGTAAACACTTTGGGTTCATTATTTTATTCTTTTTAAAAAAATTCTTAGCTAGATGATGGTAGTGTATGCCTTTAATTCCAGCTTTTCTGTGGCAGAGACTGGTGGATCGCTGGGAGTTTGAGACCAGCCTGGTCTACAGATCGAGTCCAGGACAGCCAGAGCTGTTACACAGAGAAACTTTGTCTCAAAAAAAAAAACAAAAAACAAAAAACAAAAAAACAACTTGGCCCTACTGATAAGATTCTACCAGTAATAATGCTACCACAAAGAGAGAAAATTATATATTAAATTCACACTTTCTTAGAAGATTATCTCATTGTGGGTAGAGCCATCCTGGGATAGTGGTCCTATGATTTATTCAAAAGCAGGTGTGCAATCCACAAGAAAAATTATATCTTAAAATTTGGTTCATATTGAATGCACACATCATAGTTATGTATGTTGAAATGAGACTTAGAAAGGAATCACATGGAAGAGTCAAAACCACTTCTGTTTCCCATGTACCCTAACCTTGAGGCCTCTATCCCACAGGGCTATTCCCTCAGTCTGCTCTTTTGCCGATAACAGACAGAATGAAGTTTGCCTCTGCCCAATGGAAAGTCCTGGCTTCAAGAAATTGAAACTCTGCTCTCTGCAGATAGTGTCAGGTGTGAATCACTCAGTCAGTCTGAGAAGCACAGTGGGGGTCAATCTTTTTGTCCACCATGTTCAAGAGTCAAAAAAAAAAAAAAACATCATTGTCTTGACATTTTGATGAGCAGAAAATAGGCATGTTGATATTTAAGAAATATGTTCTTTTTCTCCAGCTAGACTCTGCCAGATCCAAAGGGACTGGACCCCTATAGGCTTCTTAGCTTGCTTTGCCCAGCAGTCTCAATGACTGCTAATCTTGACTCTTGAGCTCTACAGAGCACATGATAATGTTAGACACCAGCTTACTAAATATACACTAAAACCAATTTCATCCCGATACCTTGTTGGGTCCACTATAAGGAGAGCAGTGATCAGAAGTTATTGAGATTTACCCTGAAGACAAGAAAGACCTAGAAGAAAGTCAGAAATCAGACTTTCTGAGCACAGGGATCTGAGAGGATTGTCCACAAGCCTCCTTGTTTATCTTGGTATGTTGTTCTGTACTTCAGGGAATGGCCAGATATGCTAAACCAAGAGGAGAAAGGACCCAAACACTCCCCTTGGATGCAACACACGCCTTCTTTCCAGTTTCTGCATGCTGTGGGTCTTTTCCTTTACCAGACCGTGACTTTTCTGCTTCTGTGTACAGAGAAAAAATGCCCTCCCTCTTAAAGCCAAGGCATACTTGCACTAGAAACCCCCTCCTCAAAGTGTAAGGAATAAAGCCGGGCGGTGGTGGCGCACACCTTTAATCCCAGCACTCAGGAGGCAGAGGCAGGCAGATCTCTGTGAGTTCGAGGCCAGGCTGGACCGACAGCCTCGAAAACAATACAGAGAAACCCTGTCTCGTAAAAACTAAAAAAAAAAAAAGTGTAAGGAATAATCCTTGGAGTAAATTTGGAGGCATGGGGAAGGAAGGCTTGTTCAGACTACATAAACCAGGGAGAAGCAGGTAAATGCATATCCACAGGCAGGGGGCTCTCTGCATGCTCCAGGCTTGCATTTCCTATACACACAAACCAAAGAGCAGCGAAAGATCCTTCCACACAAAGAAGCGTGGGAGTGTGATAGACACTGCTGGAATGTTCCACTAGGAGGATGTGGTGGAGGGGTTCTGAGATGCAGGGGGTACTGTGCCTACTTAATGAGTTCAAACTTCTTCCATAAATTAAATATTTTGAAAGGAAATAATATTACTTAAGTTTTATTTGTTTCAGCTACTTGGTTACAACTCCACATGGACACAATTAATGGAGGAAATAGAGTATTTTATAAGCCCAGGTCTCTCTGTCAATCTGTGACCAAGAGAATTTCTTTGCCTTAATCACTATGCATTCCTTTTGGATACTTTGAATATTGCCAAAATAATTACCCTAGGCCTCAGAAAAGATTTTGCCTAGTCATTCCCCCAAACTTCCAAAGGTTGATTCTGAGTATAATTTAATAATGAACTTTGTCCTCTTTTGCAAAATCTGTATGTATTTAAAGAGTATTTAATGGTGCACTATTTTGTGCCAGTACATGCCCATAGGCCCATACACACAGCCTGTTGAAAGCAACCTTTTCTGTAAATGTAAGAGCTAACTGATGGGCATCATGGATGTCCTGTAAGTTGTTCATAGGAAATGAATCATTTTGTGCAGCACAGTTTTTTTTAAGTGAACAGCTTTTAATTGGCAGTACAAATACAAAAATGTCCCAGAAACTATGTATTAAAAAGGAAAGGAAAGAAAGCAAAGGAAGCAAATAAAAATACGGGTTTGCCCAAGCAACAAAACCAACCCCAGAAATTACTGTGGAGTAAAACCATGAAAACTCCCTGGGAACAGAATGCAGAATTTCCAGGCCTGGAGAACCCATACTCTTTTTGAGGTTAAATGGAAGAGTGAGAGGCATTTCACAAAATCCCAAATAATTATATAAAAACCTTTACAGTCCTAAGTCTTGAACATATAATTGTATTTTTTCTTCTGTGAAGGACACATGCATCCTATGTATATTCTGTTTCATATCCAAAGACTTCAGGTCAGAGAGCTCTGAAGGTGACTAAGATAAGTGAGGGTGTCCTTCTTAGTGCTATGGCAAGTACCACTTTATCCTAATGTTCCACTTAAAACACAGAAAGGGCTGTCAGGCCAGCTTCATCTCCAGAGAGGGGACTGTGCGAACATTCCTAATTTCTGCACAGCATGGCAAAACAAATAATCACTCACCCCACATTGTTTCTGCTCTGCCCTTCCCTCCGCACCAATAAATATGCTTTATTGTATACATAGCTTCTAGGGTCAAGTATTAATGGGGAGAACGATTCAGAGGGCAAAGGTCAGTGGCTGCTGGCTTCAGTGACCTTAAATTCAATCTAGCATGGAAGAAAAAGAGTTAAACATGATAAACTTGAAAGGTGTTGTAAAAACTGCTTCATCCATATGCTTAGGCAGCAACAGAAGACGGAAAAAATAAACAATAAAAACTAACTTTGTGGTCTAATTGCGGCCCAGAGTTGAAGGTGATTTCACAGCCGACTGCAGTTCATGACTGCCAGACACTGACAGCCTCTGTAAGGTCACATGATTTCAGAGCTGCAGCAACAGCTCTTGGAATTTTACCCAATAAATAATAGTCTTTATTTTCGCTTAGAGCTCGACACAGTGCAGTAGGTGACATGACAGAATAGCATTGCGGAAAATACAAGAAGGGATCTCTTCAGGCTAGCTGAAACTGAACTTTGAGAGTGCGTCTTTCCTGCCAGTTTTACTTAGCCCCAGTTTCTTGTCTCCTTCCAACATAAAAGCCTAGGGCTCCCCTGCTACCCTACTCTCTGCCACCTCCTGACATTTCAATTCAACAGTTATTCTCCCTCAGAATCCCAAAGGCCACTGCAGTGTACACACTTTTCGAAACACCTCCCGACTTCATATTATCATCTAGAGAAATCCATTACCTGAAAGTTAAAATGGCTTCTAAGAAACTATGTCTCAAGAGTCTGAGAATTCCAAAGTGATTTTTCACTTTGAAATGATTTTCGAAGCTCAAAGAGCTGCAGATATTTCTTACAAAACCTAGGTCATATATGTCATTCACAGTTCTCCACAGTAGCAGCAGCATTTGTGTGTCATGTTTGTTTCTAAACATGTTTTAATCATACGGCATGAAAATAAAAGCCTAATCCGAATAGTATATGTGATATAAAATGAAAAACATAAAATTCCCTTGCCTTGCTCTTACAAAAGCTGCAGGTCTTGTTAAGCCGCACAAATGTGTGAAAACATGTTAATAAACCGGTCCACATGCACATATCACTTTGTGCCTTCTTTTCTTTTCACTTTTCAGCTTTATATGAAGCTAAGACATTTTGTGTGCACTGCTAGAGAACATTGTTTTCTGTGGGTTGCGTAAAATCTCTTCCTTAGTTGGTGAATATTGCATTGCTCTTAACATTCCTTTTTCTGATCATGAAATGAATGCTGTCTTGTGTATTTGTTAATTAAGCCCGTAGAGATGTCATTGAGTCAAAGGATGTGTGTAATTTAAAAACTTTATACTTTCCTTATATAAAAGGAGACACTCATAAAATTTTCAAAGGGTGCAACAAATATAAACCAAATTTATTGTGCATAGATTATTATTTAAAAATGAAAATATCTATGATTAGCCACAAATATCCTACTTCTAAAAATGTTTCTTACTTTTTAAAACATTTTTAAATTTATCATTGATTTGCACTTTATATATTTTATATCCCCAAATAAATACCAATAACAAGTTTTTCTACAGTTATATAAACATGTGAATTTTATCAGAATGGTTGCAATATGTAAACTATTTTACATACCATAAACTTCACTAAAATTACGTTATACATTCCTTTAAAAATGCATTTGTGATATCAATCAGCTATTCTTGGGTGTTTTCATAGTTTCTTATTTAAATATTTCATTGCTATAAACACAGAGTAAACACTGATGGCTGGGACGTGGTCCCAGAGAGGATTCAGTGAACATAGTAAGTGTTCCATAAATATTTGCTAGTAAATGGAGGAATCCTCCATAGTTATAAAAATATAGCAACGAATGTTGCTCCTACTAAATATTTACTTCTTCTTTAGGATGAAATCATAGTGCCATTCATGACCACAGGGCATATGAACGAAGTATTCATTGCTTCTGCTAGAGTAGATGCTATCACAAAAGCAGAAGACAAAAGTAGCCTTAACCAAATTATTACCAAGGCTAGATGTTGTATCACTTTTATACATGCATGTATATCTGTATACATATACCTATCATGCATGCATAGCTACAAAACACACATTTATGCATATACATATATCAATTTTAAATAACTGACATCTCTATTTTATTATAATTGTCTTTTAACTATAAAAAACAGTCTTAAAGACAATATAACAGGGATTAGAGGGATGGCTGCTATTGCAGAAAACCCAGGTTCATTTCCCAGGACCCACATGAAGGCTCACAACAGTTTTCAACTCAAGTTGCGGGGGATGTACAGTCCTTTTTTTGTCTTCCTCAGGTATCAGGCATGCATGCAGTACACATACATGCACGCAGGCAAAACATCCATACACTAAAAATAATTTTAAGACAGTATAATAAATGCTGCTTATTTGCCAATTAGAAAGAACAAAATATCACAATTAGTATGTGATAGTTTATAATAAAACATTGGAGTCAAAAATAAATTCTTGGAGCTGAGGAAATGGCTCTGATAGTTAACTGCTTGTATTGTAAGGAAAATCCGAGTTTAATCACTTAGAGCCAACATTTAAAAAAAAAAGAAGTGTGTGGCACAATGCTAGGGAGATGGAGACACAAGAATCCTTGAGACTTAGTGCCCAACCATCTATCCTACATGGAACTACAGAACCAAGACTCTGGTTTCCAATGGAAAACAAGGTGAAGAGCATCTGAGGAAAAACATCTAAGGTTGTCCTCTGACTTCCATAAACACATGCACACTTACACAGGTGCATCCATGGGCATGTGAAAGAATACACTACACTGAACACACACACACACACACACACACACACTTACATACATGCACCCACAGACATGTAAAAGAATGCACTGCATACACACAAACATACATGCTAAAGTGATATTATTTTCAAAACCTTTCCCAACCCTCTCAATTACCTTTCTTTGTGACCACAAGCATTTTTGTAAGATTAGTAAGTATTTGATGTGCTCCTCATGTGCTCAAGTTCAAAATCTCATTTTTTTGTGTGTGTTAAATTTTTACTTGAATTTTTAAGGCTAAAATCAGTTTTTAAAAAATCTCAGCTTTTCCCCATGCAATGTAACAGTTTCATTTGGCTAGCCTTCATTTTACATACTGTAAAGTAACAGTTCTGATTTAATCACTTCACTAGCTTTTTATATAAATTAATCTATTGTCCATCAGGTATTTGGTGTATTTACAAGGATGTGTGAGGGCTGAAGAGATGGCTTGGCAGTTAAGAGCACGTCTTGCTCTTCCATAGGACCTAAGGTCAGTTCCCAGCACCCATATAAAGTAACTCATAGTCACCTGTAAGCCCAGGTTCAGGGAATCCAACATCCTCATCTGTCCTCAGTGGGCATCCATACCCTTGTGGTACACACACACACACACACACACACACACACACACACACACACACGGGTGGGGAGAGAGAAAGCGATAGGGAGACAAAGACAAAAAGACAGAGAGAGACAGAGACATACAAATAAAAACTAAAAGAATGTCTTAGGGTAGATCAATTCCCAACTTTCTGAGTAACCACCATATTGATTTCCATAGTGACTGTACAAATTTGCATTGTCACCAGCAATGGACAGTTGTATATGGGATGTGTCCATCTAATCTTTATCCTCAGAGTTCAAGGAACCCTATGGAAGAAGAGCTGGAAAGAGTGGAAGAGCCAGAGGGGATGGAGGACCAAGAGAACAAGGCTCTCTAAATCAACTGAGCCAGGCTCCTATGAACACAGAGACTGAAGCACCAAGCATAGGGCCTATAGGGGCCTACACCAGATTCTCTGTGTGTATATTGTTTCTCTCAGCTTAGTGTTTTTATGGGACTACTGGTACGTAAAGGAATGGGTCTCAGATTCTTGTGCATGCTCTTGGGGCTCTTTTCCTTCTGTTGGGTTGCCTTGTCCAGCCTCAATGTGATGATTTTTATTCTATATTATTATATTTTATTTGGTCATGTTTGGTTGTTATCTCTGAGAAGCCTGTTCTTTCTAATCAGAGGCAGAAATGGAGTGTATCCAGGGGGACAGGCAGGTGGGGAGTAGCTGGAGAGAGTAGAGGGAGAGAAAACTGTAATCAGGATATGTTGTATGAGAAAAAAACCTATTTATAAAAGGGAGAGGTGAATTAAAAAAAGATTTCTGATGTTACTGTGAGTTTTACACTTTTACCTTCCTACGGAACTAAAGTTTTCTCACTTAGACTATATATGGTTCTTTTCTGCTAATTTTGCACAATAAATAATTTTAAAATGGTAAATGGCTTCTATAATTCTGCAAGCCCCAGTTCTCAGCTCATCACCCTTTGATGTTGCTTTTCATTTGCCATTTTCAATCCTTCTCTTGGGAATTAAGACTTCTTTGGAAATTGCCTCTCTATTCACTAATCCCTTTATTGAAAACGTATTACAAATTTTACTTTGCATCCTTTTAAGCCAATCTTGAGTAAATTTCTTCATCTTTTTAGTTTAGAAGTATTTCTTAGCACCACTTATACAGCATAAAAATGATTTTTACATATTTTAGCTTAATACTCATTTGTGTTTATGGTTTTTAATTCTGACTTTCTATTTTAAAATACAATTATATCTTGTTTTAGTGTTTTCAAATATGTGTCTTATCCATTCTTTGGGAATTTCATATATATAAACTTTGGATTTTGATTGTATTACAGTCTTTTGAACTGCTCCAAAATCCCCACCACCACATCTACCTTCCAAGTTCAAATCTTCTTTTTATAACCACTGACTCTGCATATGTACATGGGTGTACAAGCACCCACTTACTGCTAGCCATATGTGCATGGGTATAGAATCAGCCACTTACTGTTTCTATCAGTGTTGAATTATCAATGCTTAGTTTTGTTTTATTGCTTATTTTTCCTTCACCATGTGGCTTTTGCCTTTTCCATGTTAGACGGTGTTCCAGTTTCATGAAGATCATATCTTTGCTAATTCTGAGAAAGGATATTTCCTTTTGTTTTCTTTTTCATTTAAAATAAGCTCTTGTTATGTAGTCCAGACTGGCCCTGAACTCACTAGAAGTCACCATATAACCTAGGTTGGCCTTGAAGTCAAAATTCTACTATGTCTACCTGCCATGTGCTGGGAATGCAGACATATACCAATAATCTATATTCTCAAGCCTGTCCCCACATACACAATTGGTCATTTTAGAGGATTTTAGTACCTGCACATCCTCTAGATCGCATCTTATTTCTGTTACTCTGTCATGTAGTTTAACCTTAGTTTCATTAATTAAAATTTAGAAGCATTTAAAGATTAAATTAAAACAATAGAATTCAACATGAATATATTTGACTTAATGCATTCAGCATAATTTCAATAAATAGGATTTTTGGGAGATACTGATAATTTTCAATTTGATAAATATGGCAATTAAGAAATGACTCACAATGACAGTCAGACTAATGTGAACATTATATTATAAACAAAGCATAGTTTTCTCATTAGATCTGAGGAAATATTCATAGAAGAAATGTTATTTAATTGGGTGGTATTTCTAGATCATCTCTAGACCAAAAGCTTGTGTGTTGTTTCAGAATAGGATGGTCTTTATGACGAGCAGAGAAAATGGAATTTCAACCTGAGAAACAAGTAGAGCAGTGCACTCAGCAAGACCAGAGGTAGAATAGTGACATCTCAAACTGGTTTTGTGTGAGGAGAAACATACACGGTTGAAAAGACTGATTCTCAATGCCCCCACCACATGACAAATGTCAGGGACCCTAATGTAATTCTCATTCTTTGTAAGGAATTCACTTAAAAACTTGTTCTGGTCTGAGTGTTTGCACAGAGGGCTTCCAATAACCCAGTTCCTCTCTATACCTTCTTTCCTGCCTCCCAACCCAAGCACACAAGGGAAAGATTATTAGGGGTGCACTTCCAATCACCTTTGACCCTGTTGCCAAAATGCCTCAGGTATGAGAACAAGATAGAAATCCCTCAACCTCCGCCTTGGAACAGATGGGTTTTTCCCCCCTTAAAAGCTACAAAGATAAAGCTTGGCAGAAGCCGAGCTAGCTGAAGACCAGCTAATTATCTTTCCCTTTACCTACCCGGCTTATCTCGGTCCATTGAGGAATTTATCTTCATTTTGTCTCTTGTATTTAACTTGTTTGAAAAGGAAATGAACTGCTGGGGCTGAGGATTTATCCTGAATGGAACCACATGGACTGACTGCAAACACTAAAAAGATGATCCATAGTGACTCAGGACGCTTGAACCCTGCACTTGCAGATAATGACAAAGATGCTGTTTATACCACATCACTGTGTTTAAAGATGCTGACATTATCCTTGAGAACTGCATGTCTTACAGATAAAAGTTAAGAAGAAAACAACCACATAAGGTCAACATTGTCCATTACAGAACTTGGGCAACATGCTCGAGAGAAATCTTCATGAGAACTTGTCCATCATTCATACATTTGTTGCTTTCCTGAGAATTTTGAGTTTTAGAGGGAAGTCTTTTTTTTCCCCTGCAATGATTGTGGACACAACATGAACCTGAAGTCTCAGGCCATAGGGTAGGAGGAGAGGGGCACTCAAGGCAGAGACCTGGATAACTGCTGTGTTTTCATCGCAAAAGAAAATACTGTTTGTCTAAAGGAACTTTTACCCACCTGCTCCAACAGGAGGAAGCTTTGATACCTTAAAGGGGTTGGCCTTTTTACTGAAAAGAAACTCAATTTTTATTCATCACCAGTGTGACCACAAAGCACGTGGGGCGGGGCAGAAAAAATGGCATATTTAACTCTCTCCATAATACAACCAGAAAAAATGGCATATTTAACTCTCTCCATAATACAACCAGAAAAAATGGCATATTTAACTCTCTCCATAATACAACCAGAAAAAATGGCATATTTAACTCTCTCCATAATACAACCAGAAAAAATGGCATATTTAACTCTCTCCATAATACAACCAGAAAAAATGGCATATTTAACTCTCTCCATAATACAACCAGAAAAAATGGCATATTTAACTCTCTCCATAATACAACCAGAAAAAATGGCATATTTAACTCTCTCCATAATACAACCAGAAAAAATGGCATATTTAACTCTCTCCATAATACAACCAGAAAAAATGGCATATTTAACTCTCTCCATAATACAACCAGAAAAAATGGCATATTTAACTCTCTCCATAATACAACCAGAAAAAATGGCATATTTAACTCTCTCCATAATACAACCAGAAAAAATGGCATATTTAACTCTCTCCATAATACAACCAGAAAAAATGGCATATTTAACTCTCTCCATAATACAACCAGAAAAAATGGCATATTTAACTCTCTCCATAATACAACCAGAAAAAATGGCATATTTAACTCTCTCCATAATACAACCAGAAAAAATGGCATATTTAACTCTCTCCATAATACAACCAGAAAAAATGGCATATTTAACTCTCTCCATAATACAACCAGAAAAAATGGCATATTTAACTCTCTCCATAATACAACCAGAAAAAATGGCATATTTAACTCTCTCCATAATACAACCAGAAAAAATGGCATATTTAACTCTCTCCATAATACAACCAGAAAAAATGGCATATTTAACTCTCTCCATAATACAACCAGAAAAAATGGCATATTTAACTCTCTCCATAATACAACCAGAAAAAATGGCATATTTAACTCTCTCCATAATACAACCAGAAAAAATGGCATATTTAACTCTCTCCATAATACAACCAGAAAAAATGGCATATTTAACTCTCTCCATAATACAACCAGAAAAAATGGCATATTTAACTCTCTCCATAATACAACCAGAAAAAATGGCATATTTAACTCTCTCCATAATACAACCAGAAAAAATGGCATATTTAACTCTCTCCATAATACAACCAGAAAAAATGGCATATTTAACTCTCTCCATAATACAACCAGAAAAAATGGCATATTTAACTCTCTCCATAATACAACCAGAAAAAATGGCATATTTAACTCTCTCCATAATACAACCAGAAAAAATGGCATATTTAACTCTCTCCATAATACAACCAGAAAAAATGGCATATTTAACTCTCTCCATAATACAACCAGAAAAAATGGCATATTTAACTCTCTCCATAATACAACCAGAAAAAATGGCATATTTAACTCTCTCCATAATACAACCAGAAAAAATGGCATATTTAACTCTCTCCATAATACAACCAGAAAAAATGGCATATTTAACTCTCTCCATAATACAACCAGAAAAAATGGCATATTTAACTCTCTCCATAATACAACCAGAAAAAATGGCATATTTAACTCTCTCCATAATACAACCAGAAAAAATGGCATATTTAACTCTCTCCATAATACAACCAGAAAAAATGGCATATTTAACTCTCTCCATAATACAACCAGAAAAAATGGCATATTTAACTCTCTCCATAATACAACCAGAAAAAATGGCATATTTAACTCTCTCCATAATACAACCAGAAAAAATGGCATATTTAACTCTCTCCATAATACAACCAGAAAAAATGGCATATTTAACTCTCTCCATAATACAACCAGAAAAAATGGCATATTTAACTCTCTCCATAATACAACCAGAAAAAATGGCATATTTAACTCTCTCCATAATACAACCAGAAAAAATGGCATATTTAACTCTCTCCATAATACAACCAGAAAAAATGGCATATTTAACTCTCTCCATAATACAACCAGAAAAAATGGCATATTTAACTCTCTCCATAATACAACCAGAAAAAATGGCATATTTAACTCTCTCCATAATACAACCAGAAAAAATGGCATATTTAACTCTCTCCATAATACAACCAGAAAAAATGGCATATTTAACTCTCTCCATAATACAACCAGAAAAAATGGCATATTTAACTCTCTCCATAATACAACCAGAAAAAATGGCATATTTAACTCTCTCCATAATACAACCAGAAAAAATGGCATATTTAACTCTCTCCATAATACAACCAGAAAAAATGGCATATTTAACTCTCTCCATAATACAACCAGAAAAAATGGCATATTTAACTCTCTCCATAATACAACCAGAAAAAATGGCATATTTAACTCTCTCCATAATACAACCAGAAAAAATGGCATATTTAACTCTCTCCATAATACAACCAGAAAAAATGGCATATTTAACTCTCTCCATAATACAACCAGAAAAAATGGCATATTTAACTCTCTCCATAATACAACCAGAAAAAATGGCATATTTAACTCTCTCCATAATACAACCAGAAAAAATGGCATATTTAACTCTCTCCATAATACAACCAGAAAAAATGGCATATTTAACTCTCTCCATAATACAACCAGAAAAAATGGCATATTTAACTCTCTCCATAATACAACCAGAAAAAATGGCATATTTAACTCTCTCCATAATACAACCAGAAAAAATGGCATATTTAACTCTCTCCATAATACAACCAGAAAAAATGGCATATTTAACTCTCTCCATAATACAACCAACCGCACCGTATTTGCTATGATCAAATAACAGAAAGTAAAATAATCTTTGTAACATCAAGAGGTAAATGTTACTTATACTACAAAATACACTAACTCTTTTGGGAATGGTCATCCAGTCCAGTAACAGTCACTGGCCTCATTGCCCTGTGATGCTAAGGGATTTTGTTGTTGTTAAACAATAAGGAAGAGCAGGTTGATGAGTCTGTATTGATTGGCACTGGCACTGTTCTTTGTGTCTTATGAGGTGGCTTCATCCTTTATGACAATCATGTCCATTTCTGCAAAATATAAATAGCAAAGATGGCTCCAGGAAGCTGTAGAATGGGATAGGAGAAGCACAGGTATTCTGAATGCAGATTGGACCCCAATTCTAACTAGAAGTGCAGCATCAGGGATTGATACTTCCCTGGCCTTTTTCCCTGTACAGTTTGCATCTGTAGGCAACTCCCAAATCCCCAAGATCAGTTCAAATGAGAGCATTCTGTTCAGGATCTAAGAGACCCGAGATCTTGCTTTCCTCTTTAGTATGTTTTTCAAATGGCCTCATGGGTACCTGTAAGTATTGTTTTATTTCAGGCCATACACTTTCTACCACACAGAACACTACATCAATGAGGCCATTGAACCTTTATAGTAACATTGCTGTGCTAATGGAAATTATTCATTTACTCCTGGTGCCCCCTAAGCATCTGGTAGACTTACCTGAAGTTTGCTTTGGGATGTCACAGTGGATCTTAAAGGCTAAGAATATACAGATTCATAGCTTTCTCTGAGCAATGGAGTTTTCCATGTGGTAACGGGCTGGCGTGGCCGGACTATTGGATTTAGACATAAACAGGATTCTGGAAAAGCCTGAGGTAGAGTACACACAGCAACTCCCAGATTAGCGTCAGGTGGTGGGTAGAGAGCTCAGGGATGGCCAAAACCAGACTTGCCCCTGACAGACTTGCTGGCAGTATTTAACTGCGTTATGAATTTCTTCTTAACTTGGTTTGTTCTTTAATATCAAATAATAAAACATAGGTATTAGAGCCAATTTAAGTAATTTAGAATAATTAGAGTCCTAAGTGGGCAGCACATGTTCAGAGGAGAGCAATCCCTCTCCCAGCTACAGTGATGTCAGGAGTTGAAGTCTGGGTCTGTTTTCTCTCTTTCCTCTTTGTGGCTCAAACTTGTGGTACAGTTTCCTCTCAGAGCCCAGTTATCCAGTAACTCCTACAATGGCTGGATAAATGTTGGCTGCCATGCACGTTCAACCTTGAAAGCACAGCAATCTGGGATTTTAATTCAAACAAATGTGAAAATGGATTATAAATAGGATCCAGCTGCATTTCTAATAGTGAAAAAAAGTTGAGCCTGAGACATAAGGAGAGGGAAAGCACCTAGCCTTGCCTTCCACAGCCTTCCTTCAGGCTGCAATCGCTGCCCTGTCGAAAGAGGCAAAGAGTTCTAAAATGTTTTAATTATGTTTAATTAAGTTGTCATTTGTTACTGGAGTGCCTTAAAGTTCTCCCTAATTAAACCAGGCTCTGTGTTCACATTTACACAGTTACCTCCAGCTCAGCATGTAATAAGGAAGGAAAAAAAGAGAGAGAAATGATTAGCAGAGTCTGTCTTCCTGGAGACTCCCTATCTTGCTGCCAACAGTTGTAGTTTATATATTATTAGAAGAGATGTCAGCCAGGCCAATCTGGGGTTTCTACAAGGGGTGCTGAAGATGACGAGCCCCACCTCGAACCTCAATAATCCTTTTCCTTCTCCTTTAGCTATTTTTATATAAGTCTAATACAGAAAGTTGAGAACAAATTTGACAGTGATTTCTTTTTCAATTCATCACCACAGCCTGAACGTGGGTGATCTAAACCTCTCCATTCTGAATCCAATTTGTTTATTCATACACAGTATAAGGTGAGTGCCAGGCCCTATTGGAGGAGTCATTTAGAGCTGATCAGATGCCCAAGTGTTTTGCTGTGAGTGATCACACATTACGCTTTGCACAACCATAGAGGGCGCTTTCCGTGTGCTGCTCAGCCCCTAGATTGTATTTTCACTTTGATGACTCCCCGGCAGATGGCAGTAAAATGTTTTGGGGAAAGGATTTCTAATCACACATTTGCCCCTAATCACGCTGACGCACAAGACTTCTCACCAGGCTCGATTTTCAGCAAGGAACAGACCATAAATCACTACGATTCTCAGGGAATTAAGCAAGCATTTTGTCAATAAATGCACTGTCAATAAATTCCACCATAAAACCATAAAGCAGGAGATTTCAACAATGACAGACAACTTCTGCATTTATGAAAATTTTTAAGGAAAACTTCACTCGGATTAATCATTGAGTTTGGTAGGAATCTGCAATGTGTCTACAGCACGAGATAGTTGATATTATCCATTTCTTTATCTTTGATCTTGGGTAAAATCATCTGCTCCTCCCCATGCACTGAGCAGAACCAAGAATCCACTGAGTAGGCATCTAATAGCAAGTATCACCCAAATTTCTCAGCAACTTGTCTCTGTGTGTTCCCTGGCGCAGACTGTTTTACCTACAAGCATTTCCAGTGTGCATGTTTGTCCAACTTCCTTGTGCAGATCTATTATTTGTTTGAGAGGAGGGGTAGGGAGGTAACAGCTCATTTTGCAAAGGTACTGGCTGATTGTGAATCGTGACTCCAAAGCCTCCTGTCCTTCACTTTCAACCCCTTGAAAAGATTTTGTCTTAGGTTTCAGCACATAGTTTTGGAATGTTTCTAAGTTGTTTTGTGTATCTTGTAGGCAGGTAGTCCTGTCTGGTAATTCAGGGTATGCATGCATGCCCTACAGAAACACTTCCACCTAGAGAAGTTTATGTAACACAACACAAGCCACCCAAAGAGCCCAGGACAAACAAGAGGCAAACAAGAAGACAAAGTGGGACAGGCAGCCAAGGACATTAGCACCTAGTTCTGTAGGTGTCCGGACTGTAAAACTGACATGTTAAAGAAGGCAGGTTTTAAAATTCCGGGTATGTCAGAAAAATCAAAGCTCATTTGCTCCTATCAAATTTATTGTTATATTTGTCTGTTAAATTTGATCTCTCAAGAAAATTCCTTCTATGAATAAAAATGAAGAGGAAGATGATGAAGAAGAGGATAAACATGAAGGAGAGAGAAAAAGGAAGGGGGAGGGGAAAGAAAGAAGGATTAGAGGGCGGGAGGAAGGAAGGAAGGAAGGAAGGGAGGGAGGAAGAGAGGAGGGAAGGAAGGAAGGAGGGAGGGAGTGAGGGAGGGAAGAAAGGAAGGAGGGAGAGAGGGAGGAAAGAAAAGAGGGAGGGAGGCAGGGAGGGAGGAAAGGAGGGCAGCAAAGAGAGAGGAAGTGAGGGGAAAAGGGAAAGAAGCAGGCACCTAAAGTTATTTGAATTTGGATAAAAGCTCTGGAGGTTCCCGTGAATAACGCCTCTAAAAGAACCAGTTCAGGCATGTTATTTTCACCTTAGCTAATTTATTTTAGATAATAAAAAACGCATACATCAATATAGGTAGCCTTGTTCCCTGCAGCATTATTTTTAATGGTGACTAATAACACTCCACGGCCAACTGACTGCTTCCTAACTCAACCCTGTCTTAAGACCAGATGATCCCTCCCTCATCCCCACTGGTCTTGTACAGGGTCATTCACTTCATCTGTTTAGACCATCCCCAAACCCAGGTGGCCATTCCTCAAACGATTAGCCATCACTTTACGGAGCTATGGTTTTCCATCCTTAAGTTCCCCACTTCATCTCTCTTGCCTTTTCCTATCCCTGACCAACAGCACGCCACACGCTAACTGCACACTATTTCTGCCCAGCATCCTGTGAAATTATGGTTTGCTCTGGGTGTGGGTTGCCACTTCTTTCCAACAGCTAAAGTCTGCTTAACAGACAAAAGCACCTGCAAGACCTGCCTGCCTAGTTCCCAAGTCCTCACCTGCCCCAAGGGAAGGTTCAGGAAATGTGTGCTAAAATAGAAATATCCAAAAATCAAAACTATTGAACATGATATCACCATTAAACATCCTCCCTAATCGTGAACAAGCACTGAACACATGATTATAAGGCATTCTTGAAGACAAGAGAAATTCTAAGTGGGCAAATCCCATTATAAACCAGTAGCATTTATAACATTTTCCAATTTTAAATTTAGAAACAGTTCCTTTGTAGACCTTTTTCATGTCTTCTATAATGAACATTTATCATTTTTACAAAATCAAGTGTAAATAAGTTTCGATATGCCTCAAGTTCTGTAATCTATTTTCCCCATCTCTTAACATCATGAAGGATTCTAGAATACCTTCTTGTTTGAACTGTGGAAATATTTGTACTGAAAATCTTGATCTTTGTAGTTGTCATTTATTGCTATGTAACAAACAGCCTCAAACTTTGCATCAGAAAACAATAAAAAGTATTGTATTGTTTCTCCCCATTATTGGGGTTTTGGTCAGTGTTCCTACCTGTTGTCTCTGAGATGTTAGTTAGAAGGTAGAAAAGACTGAAGTTAGCCCATGAATCCCTTGTGCCCAGCGGTTGATGCTGGCTGTCAACTGCAAAGAACTTGCCACATGGTTCTGGCTTCCTTACTGCCTGACAGCTGGAGTCTAGGAGCAAGCATCTCAATAGAACTAGAAGGCATTCCCCTAGCCTTCTGACCGAGCACTAAACAGGTACCATCACTCTTTTAGTAGCTGTGCGCTCATGTACCAAGGGGAGTGAACAACAATGCATTGCTCAGTGTGGTGGTTATCTGAGTCCATATGTGCATTCTAAAGAAAGGTTTCTATAACATGGTTGTTGGATACATCCTGACCAAAATTTAAGGATCAGTAAGATAGGTGTACAGAAGGAAAGGGGAATTAGGACAGATGAATTCATGCAGAGAATAAGTCTCCAGACAAAAACCTGTCAGAAGCACCTGAGCTTGGGAAAGAGCTAGAGAACTTCACCAGGAAGTCAAAGTCATCCATTATCTGATACTCTACCCCTCAAGATATCCTTCAATTGCTAGTAATTTCATTCAGAAATTACTTAGCTCCTAGGAACCACTGGCATAATTTAAATTTTCCAACAGAATTCTCTGACTAGTTAAAGTCCAAGTTCTCAAAATTGCTCTGGCCCCTCAGCAGTTAAGGAAGGACTCAGCCCCCCCCCCAACCTATCTTCTCTGTTGTCTCTGATTTCTCTCCTGGAGAGCTGAAAGTGGAAGCAAGAATTTACAAAGTGAACAAACTAGCATGGAGCTCAGAATGCTACACAACCCTGAAATGAAAGGTCGGGGAACCAAAGACAGCCAGGACACAAGGCTGCCTTGTGGGGCACTTTTCAGATGGTCTCTACTCCTACTGACAGCTTCCAACTCAGGCTCTGAGAACTACAGATCGAGCCTTCCTCTCCACTTAGACCTTATGCAAGTTAATAGCACATCTTGAGTTTTCTCTCCACAATTCAGTGTTATTAATTCCTGTGCCAATTTCTTCTGGTCTTTGAGTCCTTACTATGACAGTCTGGTCTTTGAATTGGGGGATTATACCCTCCTTCATTCCACAGCATTTTCTTACAAACAACTTTCTTTGATGGTGGACTTCCAGCTGAAGTGATCATTGACCTTTGTCTCTGGTAGGGATACATAGCATAAAATAGTACACTATATACTACCCCAAGACAGGGGGGCTATTTAGAATCTCAGAGCCCCCATGTGTCCCTGCAAAGTCTCCAATCACCCTCTACTAACCTCCCACCACCTCTAGTTATAACTTGAATTTGTGTGCCTTTGGGTTGCTGTGATCCATCTGTCTCCAACCTAACCAACTTAATGCTTCTACCTTGTTCTACCGCCTTCTAAATGCAGGTTCTTTGGAAGGGATCTAAGTACACAATTTTATTCGAGTGGTGACCCCAGGAAATACTGATAAGGATGACAGGAAGTGAGGTGGGGAAGTGAAGACAATGAAAACCACGTGTCATCAAGGTAGTCGCAGCTGTGGGCAACTGGAACTTAATCTAGCTTGTGAGCCAAGGTTCTCTCGCCACCAGCGAAAATACTGAAGCTTTGGAAAACCCAGAGACAGTGCTCTGGAGTGCTATGCTCCCTGAAGCTGTTTGCCAGCACCTGAAACACTACTTTCTGACTTCCTTAGTTGAAATTTAAATGTAAAAGTCTGATTGGCTCAGCTCGGCTCACAAGGTTGGCCGATGGAATTAGCATCAGCTAACGGGTCAAGGTCATCTAATATTCATATGTCTGTCCTCCTGGCTGTGCCCAGTGAGGAGAAAATTTAGAGACTTGCAAAGATGTCAAGGCCTTGGAAAAACTTGCAAATGTTTCTAAGAAACAACTTCTGCTCTAAAGACCAGCCGGCGTGCTTACTTTACCTTTTGGTTGTGGAGTTACTGTGATGAGCATCCATTTCCTGCTTTAGCAAACAAGGCACTAGTCTCCTGAGCTGATTAGCAAATGTTCTGCGATTTGCAGCCTGTGTAATTACACATCTGCATGGCTCTGTCCTATTTTTCAAAGTTCTCATAGCACAGTTCGCTGGGGCAGCACTTCTCTCCTGTTTGCTGCAAAGATCATCATAAAAGAAAACAGTGCTTTCACTTAAATAATCATATACAAGAAAATCATAACAATTTGACTTTGAGATGAACTGGAGTCTACTCCTGTACAATGTGCAGATGGACTGTTCCCTGGCCCAAGGATAATTTCACCTATTCCCAATGTTTTGCCTGTTATTAGAACTCCTACTGTACAGAAGCTCAAACAGTGCCGAGTCCCATAGTGTCTGTTATACATCCAAACACATCAGATCCAGCTGGCAGCAGAGTACTGACATTGTTGCCTGTTGTACGGCCCCTCATTACCAAATAGATGCTGAAATGACAGATATCCAAAGCTTGAGCTGAACAGAAAAATTCCCAAGTGGATACTTCTAATAGTAAAAAGAATAATTTCCTCCTTGATCCAGGCCTCCATACTAACATTGGCTGTTATCTGAATAATATTAAGCTTTTCCTGGGCAATAACATATATTGGGTCTCATTTAATTAATTCCAATACATTTAAATTATTTCAGAATTTTATGACACAGGTAACTGATGGTACTTTAGATCCCAAGTCAGAGACAGAATGCAATTATGTAACCAAAGGGACTCAGTTTACAAAGTTAGGTAAATTTAAAAGTAGCCATGTCAGAACACCTGTTTAATAGGAAAAAACATGTGATCTCTTCTGCCCAGAGTTTCGACTGAGACACAATGAATCCTACTGCCTTAGGAGATCTAATGAGTATAGATCTAGAGTCTCTGAGTGACAACGTAGATCCAGGAAGGTTAGCGACCAAGTACAGGTGAAAGAAAATACTTAATTTCCAAGTGAGCAAACCAACTCATACAAGTTGTCTTCTAAAGTTCACATGAGCATCATAGCACACGAGTACACGCACACACACACACAAACACATACACAAACATACATACACACACACTAAAATTTAGAAAAAATATGCATCAAACAGTATCATGTATTTTGATACATAACTTAAAGTAACAAATTTTTATGAAGTTCATTTTTAAAATGAGAAACCGAAAACACTGATGTTCACTATATTATAAGAAATTTATATCACAAAGTAAGCACAAAATTAAGATTGATCTTCTCCACTAACAAACAACATGCTTTTGGGATAGATCCTACATTCTCTTGTAATTATTAGGTTGGAGTCTAAGACAGAACATGAGAGTGAAAAAGGCTGTGTAAATAACTTCTATTTGTTATGCTTATTTTCCAAATTTCAGGAACCTGTTGACTCAAGCACTCTCATGCACATCTCCCTAAGTACACTTTCTCAGAAGAGACGTCATACTGTCCTATATGGTGATGGGGGAAGTCCTATGTATATGTCAATAAATCACTGTTGGCCAATAGGGAACCAAGATAGGTGGGACTAGGAGTCCAGGAGGACTCTGGGAAGGAGAAACACAGAAGTCAAGATGTAATGCCATGGGGTAGGAAGCCCGGAAAGTTCTCTGGTAAGAGAAATACTTAGACTAACAATTATGGGGTAATTACTTTAAGTCAGAGCTAGCCAGTAAGAAACAAGCAAGGCCAACAGCTTCATAATTAATATAGCCTCCTGTGTGTTTATTTGGGACTCATGCGGCTCTGGAATCAGGCTGGCGGGAAGGCTCCTCTCAAGGAAAGGCTTCCCTTAACAATATGGTGCTTTGTATTTTGTTAGCTACATTTGGCGTGCCCACTTTGAGCTAGTCTAATGTGTTCTAATAAAGTTTATATTTTCATGGAGATAAGTAGATCACATATAAACATGCAAGTAGCCTAATGTTATATAAGTGCGACGAAAACAGTATATGTAAGAAAATAGTGCATAGCAAGAGGGGAGTAGTGTTGATAGGCAATCAAGAAGAACCACTGGCCAAGACAAGTCACCTCATATTGTCATAACCTCACATTTAAAAAGATGACGCCCACACACATTTACTGCTCATTTAGGCCTCGAAAGCTAACATATTCTGCATTGATCTGTCCACTATGTAATGACCTGGCACTATTTCCCAGTATCAACGCACACTTACAATATCTCTGCAGCAGAAGAAAGCACTGTAGACTCACACTGGGAAGTGCTCACTTCCGCCTGGAAATCACATATATAACATCGACTCACACTGGATAAAACAAGCAGACAGCTTGTTTTTGTGTCCATTGACACATACAGCCTGCTTATTGTCATCCCTCCCTCAGATACAGAAGGAAGGAAATCAGAAACACTGACATTTAGCACCTATTGCCTTCAGTTGTCTGAATCAGCATGATGAGCAAGAATTGTTAGTAAAGAAGACCCTGAAGGAAAAGAACAGAGAAGCTGAAAGCCAGAGGGTGTGGCTGCACCTTGCAGGACTAGGGCAGAAGAGGATACAGGTGTTGGGGGAAGTCCTGTACATTTGTCAATAAAGCACTGTCTGGCCAATAGGGAATCAAGATAGGTGGGACTGGGAATCCAGGAGAACTCTGGGAAGGAGAAACACAGAGAGTCAAGATGTAACCGCCATGGGGTGAGAAGCCCAGAAACCTCTCCCATAAGAGAAATGCTTAGATTAACAATTATGGGATAATTACTTAAGTCAGAGCTAGCCAGTAAGAAACAAGCAAGGCCAACAGCTTCATAATTAATATAGCATCCTGTGTGTTTATTTGGGACTGATGCGGCTCTGGAACCAGGCTGGCGGGAAGGCTTCTCCAAAGAAAAAGCTTCTCTTAACATACAGGAGAACCAAAGGGAATAGATACTGGAGGAAAGCAGGGAGCAACCCACATCTTCCCTGAGCAGATTAAGGAGAATGATGGAGAATGATTTCATTTTACATATAGCAGAGAACCCTTAGAAAATCTCAAGCAAAGGACTGACTCTCTCTCTCTCTCTCTCTCTCTCTCTCTCTCTCTCTCTCTCTCTCTCTCTCTCTCTCTCTCTCTCTCTCTGTGTGTGTGTGTGTGTGTGTGTGTGTGTGTGTGTGTGTGTGTGTGTGTGATCAAACTCATAGGATTCCTTCTGCCTCAGCCTTCCAAGTACTGGGACTGGGACTGTAGGCATGCACCACCACCCCTCAGTGGGTTGTATTTTCAAATCACTTGCCTATACATCTCCCTTTAACCTGTCAAGTCCCAGCTCAAAGAAAGCCCCTTCTCTTTGAAGTCTCCTCTCACTCTCTCAGCTAGGCTTAAGCAATCCACTCTCCACATTCCCTCTTTTCTTGGCAACACATCTCCATTTAATCAATCACCTTGTAGTATAATGATAGGTTTGCCTGTCTTGTCTTCATTCAAGCATAAAGTCCCCAGGGCATGGATCGTATCTCTTTGTTCCTTGGAACCCGGGGGTACCTACAGTGCTTGACTTTATACTTTCTTAGGATGAATAAACACTGAACTTGGGTCTGCATCTCAGGAGCACCCAGGGTATGGAGTCAAATGGCAGCTTCACCATCACAGAGTAGGTAAACCAGCTTCCAGCAAAACTGAGTTGTATTTCCAATCCAGAAGAGAGACAGTTGTAAAGATGTGGGAGAGGAAAGGAGCAGGATCCCTTCTGTGTGCCCCCCACCCTGTATTCCTGCTCAATGGAAGGCCACATCATGGAGACATGGAGACCTACAGGCTGCAATTGCCTGATGCTCACATGATGAAAACTATTTATTTGGCTCATCACACACATTCCTTTGAATAAAAATGTGAGAGAATTGTTCAGTGAGTTTCAAAGCCACAGAAATAGTAACCTGGCTGGCTTGTATCTCTTTAATCAAAGGACTGAAAAGAGCCAATGGTCTGGAGCCCTGTTTTCTCTTTCTGAGTTGAACTCAAAGTGGTAGCACCATGCTGTCCTTCTGTTCCTTGGAATGGAACATTCAGAAGAGGGAGCAGGGCATCCTTTGGGCAGGGTCATACATCAGAATTCCTCTCACTTCGTGTTCTGACAGATCATCAACTGCTTGCTGCCACTCAGGGATCCTGTCTATTCACTTAGCATTTTGCTGGAGGCAGGATCCTGACTCACTCTTCAGGGCTTTTTATTGTTCCCAATCCTGGTGTTTGCCCAGTATCTTACCCTGTGGTGAAGCAACCCTCTTATCCTAAAAATAGAAGAGGGGGAGGAGATTTACCAAAAAAAAAAAAAGCCAAGTTTTCCTTCCTCTTCACAGCCCAGGAGAAGTGAGCATAAGCGTTAAAGTTAATTGTTTCCATGCCCAAATTAGAGACAAGAATCATGCCTCCACGTGTCTGGTAGAATCTCTCTCAAGCAATTGTTTTCAATTTGCCCTTAACTTGTTTGAAAATGCCTTATAAACAGAATCATAGTCTTGTGTTAACAGCATTATAAACCTGATCATAGCCACCATCTGCCTTATCACTCTTAGAGGGTTACAGGATGAAACAGAGACATGAATACATCTGTGAAGACATTTCCCACTCCTTTCGTTTTTTTTTCTTGAGTGGGGGTGGACTCCATTATTGCCTCCAGCTACTTATACTCTGCCTTCAGTGCCAAGTTACCCTGTCAAGGGAAGTTTCAAAAGAAGACACGTTTTCCATCCAAATATCTTAGTCATAAAACCCTGCATTCGGCTATAAGGTTCAATTGGAATTCTAAATGTAATGTCTCTGCATCCTCAGAAAGCTTCTGAGTGCTCTGTTATCATCTACACAGCCTAGATACTAACTGTTGGAATGTGCACAAAACTAGAGGCGATGTCACTGTGAAAACATCTTTCTTCAAGTGGTTAGGAAAGTCCCTGAATCTAAGCATCCCCGGGAGCTACTAGTCACAAGCAATTTAAATGAGTATCAAATTCAGCCCCAGCAGTGGAATTATAGGGACAGAGGGCTGGGCTTGCTACTGTTTTGTTGTTGTTTTGTTTTGTTTTTAACTGAATTTTAAAGCAATTGTGTTTCCCCCAGCCACAAGAGATGCAAAGAAGCTCCCTGGTGTAATATCCTAACTCCTGGTGATGAATTGTGAGGACAAGTCTTCTGCACATCAAGGGTAGCAGACAAGAGAGCCCTTCTATGAGAAGATCCCAGGATCCTGTACTCTGCATCAATATAGCTGTACCAAGCTGCCTCCCTTCAGTGTCTACTCCAATGATGTCTCTTTACCTGCTCCAAACTACTACTTGGAAGCAGGGCTGCAACAAGGAGGCAGTACTTTCTAGAACCAAGCCTTAGTAGCCCACCAGCTCACTGTGTTTACTGTAACATGGGGAGACAAGACTGAAGCTCAGCTTTGACACAGATACTCAGGTTGATATCATTGCTAAGGGAGTTATCAGAACTTTAGGAGGTTTTTTTTCACATATCTGGGGTTCAGTTAGCCTAGCACTTAAAAAGTGGACAAAATTCAAAGACAAACAGACATTATTGATGTTAGTGGATGTTCCCTTTCACTACATTTCATTTTATTTGAGGATTTATTTAGTTTTTGTGTGTGTGTGTGTGTGTGTGTGTGTGTGCTCTCAAGCATGCCTGAGTAAACATATGTGCACTACATGTGTGCAGGTGCCCATAAAGGCCATAAGACAGTGTTGGAGGCCCTGAAATTGGAGTTATATGTAGTGGTGAACTGCCCAGTATAGATACTGGGAACTGAACACAGTTTTCTGCACTGAACACAGTGCAGCAAGTGTTCTTAACCACTGTGTCATCTTTCTATCTCTGTCTCTTTCATTTTAATTCTCTTTTAATTTGTCTACTTCCTATAAAATTCATAATACTCGCAGTGTGATGAGAATCTCAAAATCAATTTAAACAAGTTGTGAAATGACTATGTCAATCCATAGCCATATATATATATGCATACAGATCATGTATGTATATAATGTGCTACTGAAATAATCTGTGAGTCAGTAAAAAGTGCCTGTGCAATGCTCTACTTCAAAACTAAGCATTACTTTAACCAGATATGTTTTCAGGAATAAACAAACTCCAGTACTACAAAAACTTACCACTTGCTATATTAACATTTTTAAAAGTTTTGCATTATTTGTCACTATATTTATTGCTAGGCACATTTAGAATTGCATGATTTTATAACAAGGAACCCTTGTTCTCCTTGGTTTATGTTTAGTTCATAGCAGATTATATTATTGTTTACTAGACACTTCTTTTCCCCATCCATAAGGAAGAGGAGTCATCCTGTTTTAACCAACATGTTGTTAATGAACATGAGGGGACAGAAAGTACTTGAACTGTGTTCATTTGGTAGAAATTGTCATCTGGCATTCTTGACAGTCACAAATAGAGCACTAGCATGTCCCAAGCAACTACTTGTCCAGAGAAACTAAGAAATAATTGAGCAGAGAGGACCCACCCAGAAGGCTGTCCAACCCAGATGAACTTTGCCAACATGAACCCTTGAGTCCTGCTAACTTACAAACACATAAGAAAGAAATAGCCATTTTTAACTGACTTTGAGTTCTTAGCATCTAGCTTTATTGTGACAGCCTGTGACACAGACTTTGTGAAGATGGCACATCAGTCAAAGTGCATTGGATAGCAAATAACAGAAGGCTATCTCATGCCAGCCCATGCAAGGAACACACCAATTAGCTGTATCTGTGGCTTTAGGAAATGCTGGCTTACATCCTTATTTAAAGTGAGTTAGCTGATGTAATAGAGGCTACAGCCTCTATAGTCTCTTTCTCCCAGTTCTGTTTATTCTGGGTTGGTGTATTCCCAGATGAGTTACTTCCATGTATTGGTGAAAACCCATGCAGGAACACAGATGTTGTTGCACTAGTAGTGTCTAATTCAAAAGGATCCTACCATCACTAACAAAATGCCTGGGATGGGACTAACTGTTTATGACTGCATGATATATGTAGCCAAATCCCAAAGCCATTTGTTCTTCTGCAAGTAGCATGCTCTAATTAGCCGGGTGTAATCTGTGTGATCTGGTGGAGGTGGGAAGAGAATGAATCAGCTTCTCCAAACCTCAGGGACTGAAAGTGAGAAAGGGAAAAGGATCCCCAGTGAAAAACAGAGACAAAAGTTCCAAGGGGGAACACAGAAAACGATGACAAGAGAGCCCTACAGTCAGAGCTACATGGTGCTGGAGGGTTTGCTGGTGGCGGAATGTCCTCTGCTGTGCAATGTCATGGGAGAAGTGCCTCAGTCCTCTCCAGAGCCTCCTGGGGCAAGTGCAGCACTCCTCCATTCAGGCTTTGTGCCTGGCTGCCCTAACTACCCCACACCCCCTCTTGTCACTGTCCTTGTATTTCCCCAGTCTCTTGGCCTATTTGAGCTGTGGTTGTTTGGTCAGAACAGAGGCCTTTAGTTCTTCCCACACCAACCAGAGGGAAATGAGCAAACCCAGATCCCACACACTAAAAAAGCTACAAGCCAACGTCTGCCAGTTAAGCATAAACTAAAACATATAGGCAAATCTTGGATTTTTAAGATAATTCGGCATTCCCAAGATGTTCTAGCCAAAGACACACACACACACACACACACACACACACACACACACACACACACACACACACACACACCAGAAAAACCTTAACAAAGCATGTTTTCCAATACCCAACCGACATAGCTTTATGACTTTTCAATGGTGACCCTACCAGCACTTGATCACATTGAACTTGAGAAGCAGGCACAAGAGCCTTGGAATTGGGACTTGCTGATGCAAACTGGCCAGTCCCTAGTCAGAACAGGCATTGGGAGGTGAGAAGTATGACCAATCCCACAGGCTCCATCATTTTGCAGAACCAGAAGGTACTACCAAAGCAAAACTAACTTTGTATGACAAGGTTTCCTCCTCTAAGCTGTGGTGTGCTGAGAATAGAAAGAAATATATTGTTTATCAATTAAATGGTTGTGCTGTTTAAACCTTTAGCAACATAACAACAACACAAAATGCCAGGTACAGATCTGCATCTTTTACACGTTTGCTCTAATGTTCACACTCTCATTATGTGGGTAGTAGAGTCACTATTCTGACATAGAGAAATACAGTGACTTCACAGGTACACTGGCTGATCTATCATGAGCAACAGGTAGATAATAACTATTAAGGATGGTTTTATTTTTAGTTTAAAAAAAAGACTGTCACAAACAGTTACCAAATAAAGAAACCAGAAATCTTTCTTTTGTTTGTGTTAGTGTGTGCAGGTTTATGGACCTGTTCACACATGGATGCCAGAAATGAGCATTGGGTGTTTTTCTTAAGGATCCTACTCCTTAATTTTTGAGACAAGGTCATCCATGGGATGTGGAACTTATTCATTTAGCCAGGCTGGCTGACCACAGAGAGCTCTGGAGAAACAAGAAGCTGGATGAGTTTGGTTCTTCTCAACAGACAAGGTTCAGGACAGGGTGAGTGGCTGGAAATGTTGCTTGAGCAAAGTTTACCAAGTTACTCCCCTAGCTGATGTTTTTAATGATAGAGTAACAACACAGAAGAACTTATGTGTATTTGGGAAAGCAGCTTAGTCAACTGCTCTACAAGTCCGACTGCAAGGCACTGCATCAAAACTAACCATTTTGGTTAACATAACATTAACCAAATAAATTATAAGCATTGGCACCAGAAAACCAGGTGCGAAAGAGGAAGACCATTTTTCAGTATGAACTTCCAGTGAGTTCTTCTGCTTCCTTGCCTGTCTAGATACCCCCATCTGATGTGAGTTTTCTTTTCACTCTATGTGTCTTTCACAAGGACCACTTAGTGTTATCATTTCCAACTTTTCCAGGACCCAGCGGCCACACACGTGGCTTGGCTGTCAGCATTCAGGCAAAATGCTTAAGTCACCCCAGGCGTTAGAACTTCTGGGGTAGGTTGCACATATACCATCAGTATTCAGGTAAAATGCCTAGTCATTCCAGGGCCTTAAGCATGGGTGGGGTGGCTATATGTAAGTCCCCATAAGCATGCATTGAACAGCCTTTAAAAGCAGGGAGAGCTCCCCTCCCCCTCCCCCTCCCGCTCCTCCTCCCCTCCCCCTCCCCCCACCCCCTCCCCCTCTGCCTTTCCATCCCCACTTCCTTCACACTTCTATCAGACAGGCCTGTGCACAACCCCTCTCCCTTTCCCACTCTCTACTATTAAAACTCTTATCGTGGGTTTTGTTGTATATTTTTGGTCTGTTCTTGCACACGGTAAATAATACTTAGGCATTTAACTCTGGACACAGGACTCAAAGAAGGAAGCAGAAGCTGAGTTAGGCCCCCAAACCTCCGTCATCCCCTTGATTGTCTTCTTCCACACCCCCTCCTCATCTCCAAAATCAAGGACAAGTATCTCACTGGAAGAATCATTTCATCTCTACACAATGGTCTCCTTTCATAATTGTGTATTAGAATAATAATTTTAAATAAAACACATTGGATTATTATAGAGAGCAGATAGAATGAAATCATTAAAACAATATTTTAGGTGTGTTACAGTAGTCATATTGACACTTGAAATGGAAAGATTTGGCAGTAGATTTAGTATTTGCCTCATTTCCAAATGGTAGTGAATGAGCATAAAGGTAATGAATGAGTCTACAATCCTCGCAATCAACAACTTTGTTATAATTCATGAATGTTAGTACGCCTGTGAGTTGTCAGCCATATTTATAATGAACAGAAATGCTACATTTTAGCTAAAGCTTACAGTATAATAAATAATTTCTTTTTTTCACTGGAGATTATGGGCCAACCTGGCTTCTGTCTATGACCCTTTGAGAGACCACAAAATAGCAAACCTTTTCCTCTATGCAAGCATACCTGGTTTCAATCTTCTTTGGCTGTTTTCATCACATGAGCTCTGTAGGCTCTCTGTCCTACCTCCTGGACCTGCACAACATTTTTCACTGAGTGATGAGCTTAAGCTGCATCTCCCAGTAAAACGTTTTCAAAGGTTGTGAACAGGCTGCAAACACCATGCCAGGTCTTGTGCATTGATTTGACAAAGTGCCAGTCATAAACAACATGAATGAGGAGAAATTTGTTTTACTTACATATTTAGGGGTTTAGTTCCTAGTAGCTTGGCCCCATGATCCTGGTGAGAGCATCATGGTGACAGGAACATCTGGCATGGCAGAAGAGATCACCTTATCACGGTGAGCAGGAAGCAGAAAGTGAGACAGGAAAGGAAGTGTTAGCCCGAAGGCCTGCCCCAATTGCCCTTCTCCCTTCAGCTGGCTCCTAACACCTGAAGTCTCCACAGGCTCCCAAATTGCACTGCCAGCTAGAGACCACGTGTCCAGCTTATAAACCTGGGAAGGACAATTGCATTCAGCCCAGAACAATCAGGAAGCTGGCAATGGACAAAATATTTGGCAGTCTTCTCTAGCTATGAAATATAGTGCTTTGGTAATACAATTCAAGCTCCAAAAGATTGACTAATCCATCTATAGGCAGCTGGGTTAAAATAAGCTTAACCAATGGCTCACCTACAAAGAGTAGGGTTTCAGTGGAACCTTTGCAAAACCAGGGAACACAAAAAGAAAACCTTTTAAGGCAAAAAGTGAATGACGATGACAAAGAAGAGAGAGATTTTTTAAATGAGAAAACAAGATATTACGGAGTCCCAAAAGTGAATCCAGGAGGGATTACCAGAAATAAACAGAATTGCTGCCACCGGGATTATTTCAACTCTCTGTTAAAGTGTTCTGAGTACCAGCGTTTAGTTTTCAGAAATGACAGGGCTGCACGTCTACCTCCTTAATACCAAGACTGCAGTGCGGAAATGCAACCATCACTCAACTCAAAATTACACGCCTTATCTCAGAGTCCATAAAATTCGGGTAGCTTCAAGTAAAGGGTCAGCTCTCCAACACAGTGTTTTCCAAAACGACTATCTTAAACATATATATAGCTATGCAAATTCCACGTTTCCTTTCCTGCTATTTTCAGGTTGTTTTTCAAATTAAACATTAGGCTGTGTAAGGCACAGAGGATGCTAGATTAAAGGGCCCGCTGCATTCCACAAGGTTTGGGTTTTCCGCATTTGCCTAGAAATAGATTTTTCTCTGGGTGGGCCAGGTAAAATGCAGCAAGTTATTGTTACCTCACTTCCCTTGGCTTGTTGGGTGGAGACACCAGATGAAAGAGAGGAGACTCGAAGGATCTTCTAGGGAAGACCAAGGAGGAGATGCAGAATACGACCCAGAAGTCAGACGGAGCTAACAACAGCCTTTTCCAACTGGCACGCATAAAAGAGACAGAGCATTCAAAACAATGTGGCTTGCAATAGTGTTTGCCTGTCACATGAAACATCAATGATGGTCTCCTGGAGATGCGGCTAAGCTAGAGCAAATCCATGCTGTCTACTCACCATTGGCTGTTCTTTGCAAACTGCCTCCTGGTTGCCTTTAATTCACTGACAGCCTTGACTAGGAGCTGAGTAAGACACTCAGCTTGGGTCTTAATAGAATGCCTCAAGCAAATGTGCCATCACAAGTTTCGGGGCACCATCTACCGAGAGATCATTAAATCCTTCAGTTTGGGAACAGCTAAGAAGGAATGCAGCAGCAGAAGACTAAGCTGTGTATCGGGATGAGAGCACCATACTACTAAGAGCAAGGTGACTAAAGAGCAGTCTTGACAATCTCAGATGGGGACTGGAGGCCTTAGGCCTACGTTGGACTCCCTTGCCTCTCACGTCAGAGCAATCCAGTTCCCTCAGGGTTGGGAGAGATGTTGACATGTATCCCAGACCTTATAAACCAGCTGGAAGGAGACAAGGACATTGTGCCTCCGGAGAGAAGTGGTGCTTCCAATGAGCTATTCTCTCCGTCTCTTGTTATAATTTATGCTGCTATAAAGTCATGGCCAGTCATAGTGAAAACTATGTCCTTTAGACAGATGCTACTTTTGCTAGTTAACTTCATACTGCATAGTAATAAACACCATTGCTATCAGGGAACAAGTTTTGTGGAATCACAGTTCCTTCTCCATGCTGATTTCTAGAGGGGACATCAGATTCTCCACAAATTCCACCACTTACTCTGTTCTGTCACAAGCAGCTCTGAGAATGTCCCCACTGGCTTCTGCAGCACTGAAGTCTCATTTTTTCCATGGTCAGACACAGATGATCAAAATCCAACAAAGACCCTGTGTCAGGCTGCTCTCAATTCTGTGACAAAGTACCCAAGAAAACCAGTGCGCAGAAAAAAGATCCATTTTGGCTCCTGGTTTTAGAGACATCAGTCCATGGTCAGCTGACTCCATTGCTTTGGGCATTTGACATAGGAGAAGAATGGTAGTGGAAGTATGCTATAAAGGATACTGCTACCTTCATGACAACTCAGACAGACAGACAGACAGACAGACAGACAGAGTACAGAAGAAGGGTCTTAATTACGGTATCTATTGCTGTGAAGAGACACCATGATCTCTAATGAAGGAAAGCATTTCATTGAGGCAGTGGCTTACAGGTTCAGAGGTTCAGTCCATTATCATCATGGTGGGGAATAGGGTGGCATGCAGGCAGACATGGTGATAAGATGTACCTGTGGAGTCCTACATCTTGCAGGCCACAGGAAGTCAACTGAGATACTGGGCAGTATCCTGAGCATAGGAAACCTCAAAGCCTGCCCCTATGGTGACACACTTCCACCAAGGTCATAGCCTCTCAAACAAATTCATACCTCCTAATACTGCCACTCCCTGTGAGATTATGGACACCAGTTACATTCAAACTACCACAAAGATCATGACTCTAAAAATGTGTTATCTTATTTAAGATTATACCTCCCCTGTTCCTTTTCACTTATTATCTCATTCTAGGTAGCAACTGTATTTTGAATGGTTAACTCACCACCTAATGTTGACATCTTCTCCTTCTCTCTCAGCTGATTAGACACACACTTTGATATTTCCTGCCTTAAGCCCAATACTTTTGTAAATTTTATTTAAATTAGAAACAATCTTATTTTATATATCAATCCCAGTTCCCTTTCCCTCCCATCCTCTCATGCCCCCCACCGACACCCCATCCCATCCCCCATCCACTCCCCAGGGAGTGTGAGGCCTTCCGTGAGGGATCATCAAATCTGTCAAGTCATTTGGGACAGGACCTAGCCCCCCACCATGTATCTAGGCTAAGAGAGTATCCCTCCATGAAAAATGGACCCCCGAAGTCTGTTTGTGCACTAGGGATAATCATTCTGTATCCACTGTCAGAGGCCCCATAGACTGCCCAGTGCTCCTAGCTGACACTCACATTCAGGGGGCCTGGTTTGGTCCTATGTTGGATCCCCAGCTGTCAGGCTGGGGTCCATGAGTTCCCATTTGCTCAGGTCAGCTGTTTCTGTGGGTTTTCCCAGCATGGTCTTGACCTCTTTGTTGGTCACTCCTCCCTCTCTGAAACTGGATTCCAGGAGTTTAGCTCATTGCTTACCTGTGGATCTCTGCTTCTTCCATCAGCTACTGGATGAAAAGCTCACTAATTTTATTATTATTCGGACTGAATTTTTCCCTCTCTCCACTGCTCCAAGTTATTCTCCCCTCCAATTCCTTTGTCCCCAGGATCAACTCCTCCATTTCCCTTGAAACAAAAGAGCAGGCCTCCCAGGGATAGCCATGGAGCATGGCCTAACAAGATACAATAAGACTAGATTACAACCCCTTATAACAAGGCTGAGAGTGGCAACCCAGTAGGAGGAAGAGGATATTGAGTGCAGGCAAAAGAGGAAGAGATACCATCACCACACCCCCCAACCACCCCAACCCCCTGCCTCCCAGTCACTCCCATTGTTGGGGGTCCCACAAGAACAGCAAGCCAAACAACCTTAAGGTATATACAAAGAACCTAGCTCAGACCCATACAGGGCCATTGTTTATCCCTTCAGTCTCTATGAGCACCTATGAGCCCTGTTTAGTTGATTCTGTGGAACATGTTGTGTTCTTATGGTGTCCTCCACCCCTCTGGCTCCCATAATCCTTCCTCCCCTTCTTCTGCAGGATTCCCCTGGATCCACCTAGTGTTTGGCTGTAGGTCTCTGTGTCTGCTACCATCAGTTGCTCCAATAACAATTGAGCTAGGCACCAATCTCTGAGCTTTGAAGAATAGCATTAGGAATCATATCATTAACTTTATTTTCTTTGCCAGTTATGTTTGATTCTGTTCCAGGTCTCCAGGTTGTCCTGCCCCTGGTTCCTGGATATCCAGTCAGTGTAAGGCATGAGTGTCAAGTTGAACCAGTCATAGATTGGCTACTCTGCACCACCATTGCCCCAGCACATCTTGAAGACAGGATAGATTGTAGTTGAAGGTTTTCTGGCTGGGTTAATGTCCTAGTCTCACTGCTGGGAGCCTTGCTGGGTTATAGAAGATGACCAGTTCAGGCCCTGTTTCCCTCATTACTAGGAAACTTCAGCAGAGTCACTCATAGATTCCGGGGAGTATCCTCTGCACTAGGTTTCTACATTGCCCCTCAAATCCTCCCAGTCCAGTCTTCTGTCCCAGTACTCTTTTCCTCTCTCTTCCTGCTCCAACTCTACCCATTCCAAGACAATCTGAGAAATCTCTATTTCCCCTTCCCAGAGAGATCCTTGGGTTTCCTCTTGAGTCCTCCTTGTTATTCACCCTCTCTAGGCCTATGACTTGAAGTATTGTTATCCTTTAATTTATTGCTAGCATCCATTTATAAGGGAGTACATGTTATGCTTATCTTTCTGGGTCTGGGTTGCCTCACTCAGGATGACTTTTTCAAGTTCCATAAATTTGCCTTCAAATTTCATGATGTCATTGTTTTTTAAACAGCTGAGTAATTCTCCATTGTACAAATATACCACACTTTCTTTATCCATTCTTCGGTTGAGTGCCATCTAGGTTATTTGCAGTTTCTGAAGTAAAATTTTATTATAAATAAAGCTGCAATGAACATGGTTGAGCAAGTGTCCTTGTGGTATGACTGAGCATCCTTTGAGTACATGCCCAAGAGTAGTACAGATGAGTTTTGAGGTAAATAAGGAACTATCATATTGATTCTCATAGTGGCTGTACTAATTTGCACTTCACCAGCAACAGAAGTCTTCCCCTTGCTCCACATCCTCTCCAGCAATGAGCTCTCCCTTGTGTTTTTTTATGTTAGCTGTTCTAACAAGTGTAAGATGGAATGGCAAAGTAGTTTTTAAAATGTTTATATTTATTGTTGTTGTGATTAACTGATAAAAGAGAATCATAGGTCTATATGAATTTAGAAAATGAAAATAATTCCTCTGAAGCTATTGAACAAAGGGGCATAAGTATCTCCTGACACTTTGACAATTTAATTATTAAACAAAATAAATCACTATGCTGAAGTAATTTCCTTGATATTTCCTATATTTATTTGGATGATTTTTATATTGGTTTCATTTTGACATTTTGATATTGGTTTTGTTATTTTTTGAGACAGGGGCTTTACCAGGAAGCCCTGGCTAGCCTGGAACTCTATTCCTTGTGCTAGGACTGTAGGCTTGCAACACCACATACGATTCTGTCTTGTTTAACATTCAAACCATAATCTTACTTCTTTAAAATATGGAGAATAATTTTGTGGCATTAATTTTTTAAATCAACTCCTTTAACTGATATTTAGTGGTCTTGCTTTGTAAAATATTTATTATGAACTTACAAAGTCAACAGTGTGTGCTATAGACATATTAACCTGTTTCTGATAACAAGTAATATCATTAAGTAAACACCCCAATGACAAATGGCTCAAGTTGATATCAGCATACCATGGAATTCCTTATCATCATCAACCTGTATCACTTTTAGAAAAAGCTATCGAATTAAGTCATGGAGGCCAAGCAAAATATGTAAGCAAGCACCACAAAGAGTCCATTTTGCCTGGGAGGGAAAATATTGGAGCATTTGAAAACATCTGTAAGCATGAAATAAGAAAGTTCTAGATCAAAGAGAAGTCTAGTTACAAGGTCAGTTGAGCAAGTAATAGGCAAAGAGAAAAAGTCTCACAGAAAACCAGAAGCACGCATTACTCTTTCCTGTGTGAGAACTGTCAGGTTCATGCTTGAAAACAAGGCAAAGAAATAGAAAAGGTGCCGCTTCTGAGAATTGCAGCTGGCATATGATGTCCTGTGACAAAAAGGCAGATGATTCTAAAGATTATTTAGAAGGATTGACAACTCTCCAGTGATGAGGTACCAGGAGCTGTTAATGGCATTGGTGAGAGTCTGAAGAGAATGCTTATAGGACTATTGGTCTATGACAGAATAATCAGAGTTTTATCAATAGGCTAATTATGATATTTGTAAAGGACATTCAGGTACAAGTACTTAAAATGCTTAAGTACTTAAACATTTGGAGCATAGTTAAAATGCTAAAGGACAGCTGGAAGACAGTCAGCACCTGCAGTAACAGACATGTAAAGGTTTGCAACAAGAGCTTGTTTTGAAATGTTCACATTTTTAGTAATTTATCTTTTTATTGACAGAGAAACTCACTGCTTTGAGAATTGAGATAACAAGCAAATGACAGGTTACCTAACACAATCCCCCATCGATTTCTTAACCCTGATATTGCAGAAAGGCAATTGTGCTCACAAACACCAGACAAGAGTGTAGGATTAACTTCCCCTTAAGCAAGGATCACCCTGCACTTATTGGGTACTTAGCATGCATGTATTTAGTTACTTTTCAACAACAGAGACAATATTAAAGACGATTAATTATAATTGTGATAAGTGCTCAGAAAGGGCAGTATTATTTGATATGAAATGTATATCATATCCAGCTGTAGTTTGGGGAAATCAAGGTTATCTTTAAGAAAAAAAACCTTAAGAACTCAAGTGTGGTTCTGAATGAGACCTCAGATCAATTGTGTTTTACAGGGTACCTGGAAGATAAAGCTGGGAAACTGAGTCCTTGATTCTAGAAGCACTATAATAGGTCTTGACTAATAGACATATGATTCATTATAAAATTCTGGCCATACACATCTGTGTGATCATGTAGAAACTTCTAATAGAAGTTTCAGTCAAGAACTGATTATACATTGAGTTAGAATAAAATGATATAAAATGGGATGAACAAATTCAAGAGACAATTTCCAAGTTTAATGAATTATGTTAGGAGATGGCTGTGACATGGAAATTCATGGAAGGAAATGGAGGTGTCAAAAATTGTTCCTCTATTTCTGGCTTACACAATAGGTTGGTGCCATTTGATAATGTGAGAAGTACATGAGAATGACAATTATGAAAGGAGACACGTGTGCAATTTCTATCATGTTGTATTTCAAGTTTAAAAGAGTGGTGTGCAAGAAATGAGAGTCACTAATACCAGAAATATTTCTAAATGTGCAGGCATAGAGAATATAAGTAGCATAGAACAAGGGCCATAGAGGAGGTCTTGGACTTGCCCCTAAATATCTACAACAGTCATATGCTTCTAAGTAGAAGCTGGAGAATTAGAAGAAAAGGCATCATGGAGTAAAAGGAAGAGTTGGATTTAAGCCAAAGTTCCAGAGTATCATACAATGTCAATGTCTCTCAGTGGTCATCTAGACATGGGTTGAAACTGCTGCAAATAAATAACATTTTAACTGTTTACAAATCTTCAAGAACTAACAACACTTCAGGTGAAACCAGTAGTTAAAACGAGTCTAATTGGCTATCAAAGATGGCAGCAATTAGTTATCTACAACTATTTAAGTTAATTAAATAGAAATAAAATGTAATTAAAATGCAATTATTTAGCTAAAATAACCACATTTTATATGCTTTAAAAACCACATAAAACCACATATGCTTATTAGTTACTTTGGTGTTGTGAGATTTTTCTCTGAGGAGACATAAATAAATATCTATTTATTCTATGTATGTCCCTGATAACAGACGAAAGAAACAATTCTATTCAACCCAGCTTAATGAACCTACTAGGTTATTGGGGCTGCACATAAGAGAATAGATGTGGGGTTACTTACAGAGGCATGGGTGACTCGAAGGCAGCTCCCCAAGAGGTCCACTCAGCCTGAGTGACCACTCATGAAAAATCCATCTCTGTAAGAACTATAGCCTCTTGTATACTAACTTTGAATATGTTCTTTTTCTGACCAAGGTGTACTTCTTAAAAAAATATTTTATCTCCTGATCCTCACTGTAAACCTGGCTAGAAGCTGCCAATAACCATGCCTAACCCTGAATGCTATGTTGTTTTTGATACTTCTTTCACAAAATTAACTAGTCCAGAACATTTTAATAATGTATATTTGGATTTTTCAGGACACAGTCAAAACATGGAAGATTCTTTTCAGAATGCAACATGAACGACCTCTTGCCCGGTTCCCAGTGTAGGCAGCTCATGCCCCCATGTAAAACCTCATAGATACTTGTTATCAGAATTTCACTCAGCACTCTAGCCTTCTCAGTCACCCCCTTCCTCTAATCATAGCATTCTAGGTTGTCTCTAGCCTGAATCTCCAAATTCTAACAGATTCCTCCCACAAACACATTCCAAAGGTCTGAGAAACGTATGGTCAGGTTTAATCCCAATAATTCATTTTCTATGGCAATTTTCTGTACTAGTTATTTTTGCATCGCTTTCACCATATCACCTAGCAAAACAAATTTAAGAAAGGAAAGATTTAATTTAGACTACAGCTAGGTGTTTTCAGTGCTTCAGGCAGGTGAATATAGTGGTGGGACAGTTAAGTTTGTAGTAGCAGGAGGGGGAAAATCAAGGTGGAACAGTTAAGTTTGTGTTGGCAGGAGCACGTGGCCGAAGCTGTTCATACCATGGCAATCTAAGAAGCAGAAAGGCCACAGCAAGGACGGGAAAGTAGGTACAACCTCAAAGGCCATTACAAATCCCACAGACCTACTTTAGACAGTTAGACCACAATTCATCCGTTTTCCAGAGAATGTTAAAATTAGTACCACCCACTGGGAATATCTACAATGTCTTTTAGCTCTGCCTATCTCCCTGCTTCTATTGGCCAAACACTGTTTTCTTCATCAACCAATAAGAGAAACATATATACAGAAGGACATCCCCCATCAAAAGTATCCAATACAATTTGAGTTATATCATTAAAATAACAAACAGTATAGAATATTCAGGGAAGGAAATTGTAATGGTTAGAGTGATAATAACCCACTAATAGGGTCATGTATCTGAATACTTGGTAGTGGAAAGGTTTTAGAAGAATTAGGAGGTGTGGCCTGGTTAGAGGAAGTGTGACACAGAGGGTGGGCTTTGCAGCTCCATAAGCCCAGGCCATTCCAGTGCGCTCTTCTTGCATTGTGATTGTGTCTCAAGATGCAAGCTCTTAGCTACTGATCCAGCCAACACCATGCTTCTTGCCATGATCTCTATGAACTCTGATCCTCTGAAACTACAAACCCCAAATAAATACTTTCTCTTGTATGTTGCATTGGTTGTGGCATCTTCTCACAGAAATAGAAAAGACAGAAATAGTCTGTGTTTACTGGAGCAAATGAGAAATGAAATTTTCAAGAGTATTTGAAAAGAAAATCCTGCTGCCTTATGTATTTAAAGATCATTTGATGTCTAGTATATAGTAGGCACTAAACTATAGACTAGTGCTAAAAGCAGGTAAGATAAAAATATAAACAACATGTACACAAAAGGAACAAGCAGAGAAAAGAATAATAAACTCTTCCAGGTACAGGTGTGTCACAGAAGACCTTTAAAGCATATTTCTATATGATGTGTTTCCTCCCTCTGACTTTCCCTGTCCCACTCCCTCTCTGATTTTCTCCTTATTTTCTCTCTCTCTCTCTCCCTTCTGTCATATGTTTTCATCCACATACATGTAGGAAGATGGGAGGCAGGCCATCCCTTTCACCATTAACTGTGTAATCAGTCCATCTACACACATTAGCTTGCCTAAGACTGTCCCCAAATGTGCTTAATGTTCTGGTGCAATTATGAACAGAACTCTGTGCATCCCTCTCAAAAATTTCATTTGGAATATAAATAATATGAAATTGTTACACAAATACTTACCTTTGTAGAACAAGAAACAACATTTTTTCCATGTGCTTTTTTTTTTCTGCCTGGAGTTTCCATTCAGAATCTACCCCATCATGTTCTTGCTGGTTTCCTTAAATTTCTCTGCAATTTTCTCTTCCTCTGCTGTCCCCATCTCAGATACATCAGATATTTCTATTAGTCACAAGAGGCATAAAGAAAGAGTAACATCATTCCCAACACATCATACATCCATATTTGAATCATAGCTAGGTCCTGAGAGCTCAGCAGCTCTCCAGACCCACCTCTTCTCTTGAGCCAGATTGGATTGTCTTCAACTCACACCCCAAGGCAAGGCTTGGGTTCATACAGTTTGTTTAGGAGGTAATCAGAGGAAGAAACACAAGAATAAATGTGGGGAAGTGATTTGGAGACAAGTTGCTTCATGGGCAGTGGAACCAATGTCAGTGTGCCCTCTGGAAGGCAATACCGCACTGTCTGCAGACTGTTCAGTGAGGAAACTGGAGGATAGGAACATTCTCCCACTCTCATCAAATGATCTCGAAGCCTCATACGGTGTCACAGCTTGAAGATGTGCACTCAGGGCCAGCGTCGCCTTCTACCAAATGATACCTTCAGAGGGTCACAAGAAGTCTTTGGTGTGTTTTGGAGGTTGTTTAGAGAATTCCAAGTAGTCGAGGCATGATCTGACTTCAGAGACTCGTGACATGGCATCAGGCCCATATTCTTCAAGAGAATGTGCCTCTGTGGGCATCTCTTTTCACTATCCATGCAACAGCAGGAGGGATAACTGTGTAAACCAAAATCAAAAAAATTAAAAAAAAAAAAAGAATGGAGAGTGGGGAGTGGTGGAAGAGGAGAAGGCAAATGGGAAAGGGGGCAAGAGGAGGGAAGGGAAGGGAAACCATAGTCAGTAGGTAAAATAAATTTTAAAATGCTATTTAAATAAAATAAAAATTAAAAAACAAAACAGTCCCTTCTCAGATGCTTCCAGACACCCCCACACACACCTCACCTGTCACCAAATACTGATTTCACTTTGGCTAAAAATTTGTCCATGTACCTACCAGACTGCAAAAGCTGGAAAAATTCCAGAACCAACCCAAAGCTTGACTTCATGCTATATAAGATTTTTTTCTACAGGTTTGCCTTCAAAAGCACACCCTCAGTGTCCACATATGTCCCCCAGGAACGGAAGGGAGTCCTTGTCTTTCTGCAAACCATAGCTACTGATGGAGATGCTAACATGCCTCGACAAGGTGGGCTGTGCTAGCAGCAGGCTCCATGGCCCTGGTGTTTAATCAGTGTCCAGTGTGTGCAGATGTATGTAGATGCACGATATGTGTGTGGGGGGCGGTAATTCAGGGACTAAGCATAGGTGCGCAAGACATTGCAAGTGCAAGGGGCTCAGGTGGGAAAGTTTGTAGTACTGCTTGTTCAGTACTACACGGGTCCTGGGGAACAGAAGTTATAGACTTATGGGACCCTCCTGGATCCTGACACATAAATAATAGCCATTCTTAAAGGTCATTACATAGGACTGAAGCCTTGAGGTAAAGTTCATGATTTCTGGTGTTCTGCATTTGTGGACACATTCCATCTAGGATGGAAGCAGCAGACCCGTGGGAGGGAAATCCTCCAGGAAGTTCCAGGAAAAGACACTGGTTTGGAGCTGATTCAAAATCCACATGGGCTCTTCTCCCTTTCCAAATAAGTAGTGAGACAGGGGAATAACAATTCACCTCGGGAACATTAAGATAACGGTGATAGAAATAAAAGATGGCAAACTTTTATTTTTAACCCACAACTCCAGCCCAGTCTGTGTCTGAAGTTGATTACTTTGCCTGTAGGCTTTTTGCCTTTGTTCTTCCCCATCCACGATCTTTTTTTCATGAAAAAGCTTCACTTTCCGACTCCCCTTGCCTGTGCCTGCCTTACTCACCCAATATTATTCATTGTCTGGAGGGCATGCAGTGAGTACAATGGTCATCAGAGACATAGCTGAACCTCACTCAGCTACAACTGGCCTTTGTCATGCTCAATACTACATATGGATTAGCTCACGTCTTCAAAAACAGTTGTCATTTCAGTAACTCCTACTGTGATGTGGATGAAGTTTGGCCCACAGGGATTTGTATACTTGTCTCTGATGTGACAATGTTAGAAAGAGGTCATGGACCCTGAAGAGGTGAAACCTACTCAGCCAGTACACAAGCATAGAGAGCATGCTTCCTCCCCAATGGCATTGACACCATTCTTCGTGGATCCTTGGCTGCATGCAGAAAGTTGTCAATAAGACTAACCTAGTGAATTCCCAGTGTCTTGGGCTTCCTGTCTCACCATGGTATCTCCCCCTCATGCACACACTGACAGCATCCTGAACCATCAAAACTACGCAAAACAAACGTCTTCATAAAAATTATCCAAATTAGGATTTCAATTGTAGCAACAAGAACAGAGGGCAATCCCTCACTAGACAGAAGGAAATGGAATTAGTGGGCCTCCTCGTTGTTACTACATCCCACACTGGCACCCTAAACTCTTACTACTAGGCATGGAATGTGCTTTGCTGTCCTCGCCCATTGCCTTGCACTGGTGACAATGCAAAGATTAGCTGGTCTAGACTAGTCCATATGATTCACAGCCACAAGTGAGCAAAACTTGAAGTAGAATATGAACAGTTTATCTCTTGTGCTTCCACAATTGCTGTGAAAGTATGCGCCTGCCACACTGTCAACCCAAGAGAATTAACAGAAAGGGAAAGCAGAAGGCATGACCACAGCTGCCAGTGACCCAGGCAGTTAGCAACTTGAAGCTACCTAGTCTAGACATGTGACCTTTGCATAGTCACATGCTTAACATAAATCACAGTTATTTTAACCTACTAAACTTTAAGATGGTTTGTTACTTACTGGCATCTGACTGATAGCTGCTAGAAAATTAAAAATTACTTGTCAAAATCTTCACAAGGAATAATGATGAGGTAAGATTCCAACACTTGAGATTGATCTTACTTCAGTTCCTTCCTTTTTAATAACTGGCTTTTGCTAGCAGTGTCCCTTCCTCACTCACATCACTCTACTTCCATTCAGCTATACCTATAGAGAGCTTTCTATTTCCCAGGAACCCTGACAAGTGTCCTCACACATGAGTTATCACATTAGTGATCTGCTGATGCAGCTATGAGTGCTGACTGCAGTATCCAGAACATAGTGAAGTCAGTGACTTGTTCAAGGCCACACAGTGAAAGACTGAGCCCTCAACCCATCTTGGAGCTGCCTCATCTATTTTCCAAGCTCCCAAGTTCTCTTTGGAGAAAATTTGTAACCATTTGTCTTAGTTAGGTTTATATTGCTATGACTAAGACCATGACCAAAAGAGACCTGGGAAGGAAAGGGTTTATCTGGTTTGCTGGTTGCAATCCATGGTTGAGGAAAGCCAAGGCAGAAACTCAAGGCAGAATCTGGAGTCAAGAACTGAAAGCACAGGCCATGGAGAAAGCTGCTTACAGGCTTGATCAGTCAGCTCTCTTATACAACTGAGGACACATGCGGAGGTGTGGCACCACCCTGAGTGAGCTGAGCCCGCCCACATCAATCATTAATAAGAAAATGTTCTACAGACCTGGTGCCTACAGGCTGTCTGAAGGAGGGAGGAATTTTCTCAAGTGAGATTCTTCTTCCCACTCTATCTTGTATCCAGTTGACAAAAGAGCCAAGCAGGACACCATTATTAGAGAAAAATGTTAATGGTTGATTATTCTAAGAACCTCTTTGTACCCCACATTTCCCGAGAGAACATTTCAAAACCCCGATGCTTGCTTATGAAGTGTTTTCTCTTGCTTTGTAACAACTTTAGGATTACTCAGTTCAGTTCTCCGGAGATGTGCCTTAAGTCATTCTTTCTCAAATGAAGAATCTAGAGAAATAGGTTTATAGCCAGCAGTTGGTAGCACAATGAAGATTGTAGGACTCAATTATCAGCTTAAGCCACCCATGCACATGGAAGACCAACCTGCATTCCCCTTCACTAGACGTTTCATCGGCGTTTCTCTCTTCAGTCATGCCAGTTCACTATCTCCAGAGGCATATGCGTGCAGAGTACAGCTTCATGGATGAGTCCTGGAAAGATACACAAGGTCCAGCATTTAAGAATCCTGTGTATGGGGAAAGGGTTATGGGAGGAGATCTCCTAATTGGATTGGGAGCAGGGGGGAGGGGAGGGAAATGGGAAATGGGAGAAAGAGTGGGGGAGAAGAGAAGGGGAGAGGAGGACACAGGGGAGCAGGAAGGTTGAGCCAGGGCAAGAATAAAGGAGAGAAGGATGGGAGATACCACAAAAGAGGGAGCCATTATAAGTTGGAGGAGATATCTCGCACTAGTGAGATCTTCACAGGTCTAAAAGAATGACACCAACTGGCATTAGGACTACCTTAAATGCCCTCCCCTGATAATGAGATTTATGACTACCTTATATGCCATCCAAGAACCCTCATCCAGTGGCTGATGGAAGCAGAGGCAGACACCCACAGCTGAAAACCTAATTGAAGTACTGGAACCCAGTTGCAAAGAGGAGTGATGAGTAAAGGAATCAAGACCAGGCTGGCGAAACCCACAGAGGAAGCTGACCTAAACAAGGGGGAAATGCATGGACCCCAGACTGATGACTGAGAGACCAGCATGGGACTGATCCAGATACCCCACACACACACACCAAACCTGCGTGTCACAGAAGAGGCCTCCTCAATCTATGGGACTTTGGAGAGTAGATCAGTATTTATTCCTAACATACAAATGGACTCTGGGAGCCCATTCCACATGGAGGGATGCTCTCTCAGCCTGGACACATGAGGGAGGACCTATGCTCTCCCCGGGATTATATGACAGACTCTGAAAATCCCTCATAGAAGGTCTTACACTCCCTTGGGAGTGGAGGGGAGGTGAAGGGGGTAGGGGTTGGGAGGAATAGGGGGCCGTGGGAAAAGAGGAGGGAGAGGGAACTAAGAGTAACGTGTAAAAACTTACAATAAAAAATTATATATATATATATATAAAAGAATCCTGTGTATGACTTAATGCTCTACTGTTATCATCTTCAAATTCTTGATAATTTTTAAACACGACAATGCATTTTTGATTTTGTACTGAGCACCAGAAACAAGGCAACCATGTGGGTTCATCTGGGACCTCCAATTGCATAGATTCAGGTGGTCTTGTTGCTCCTAGGTTTTCAACCCTGTTTTCACAAGGAGCCTCAAGCCCAAGTTCAAGATCTTACGACCACGAAAGCCTGCCCTTGAGTCCAATAGATCCCGGTACCTTCGTGAAAATCCAGCCCCACTATGATGAGCTAAATGCAGAACTGATGGATACATTTCAGAAGCAGTGACCCTGCCGAAAGAATTCATTTCCCACACTCAGGCTATGCCATTTTTTTATAAGAACAGAAGGAAGTTGGTTAAAATGTTAGCAGTAGGCAGGCTGTCCTTCATTAGGCTGTCTCTTCTCCCACACCCACATATCACTTCCTGCAAGCCCTTTTCCCCAGATCATCTCACGTGTAGAAGGAATCATTTTGAGTGAACAACTGTTTCACTGCAAGGATAAAGTAGAAGAAATCTGCAGCTATTTTAATAAAAACTAATCATGAAATAGCCCCTTGCACTTTTTAGCCACTGTCAATAAAACAGTTAACGTGGGCTTCATTATAAAAATCAGGGAGACATAAAAACCCATGTCAAGAACAAGCACACACGTCATAGTGCCAAGAGCACTGCCCTTCTATCTTCGTCCCGGTTTGAAACACTAAGAAAGAAGCAGATTAAATTAAAAGAAATGTATGGGGCTGTGAAAGCAGTGACTTTTTTACCCTGAGATAAGAGACCAAGACCTCTATAAAGGTAAACTAATAGGAAGCTGTAAATGAATTGCATTGCCATATAGAGCCATCTGAAAGAGTTTTATTAAAAATGCCTCCAAAGTCTATTACATTTGCTATTATACCAGGTGGAGCTAAAATGAGGGAGGTAGTTTATAGAGGAACTGCTGAGCACAATTTTATTAGCATGCTTGTTCCCCTGATTGCAATAAGCAGAGAAATAAGACTTATTGGTTTGGTTACTTGAAACACGAACACTTTCACACACAACTGCACCACTGAGCAGGGTGAAAGTTCCTTTCTGCACTTGGGAGGGACCTTTAAAATGGTTTAGTGTGATGCCAGAAATCTAACTTAAGTCCTGTCTTCTATGAAGCAATGCCATTGTTAGGCAGTATCCCTATTTCCAGTCTACTGTGAAGAAGACAAATTCTAATTGAATGTGGGATATCGTTCAAAACACTGAGAAACAGCAGCATGTGGCTTTGAAGTGAGTCACAATTCAAAGAGAGATAAGACACACAAGGATGCCAAGGTAATTTGGAAATTCAACATGGAAAGGGGTAGAAGAAAACAGAGGTGTTCTTTTATGTTTTATGCCTTAAGGGAAACATCTAAAACAGGTATTGATTTAACATGCTCGGAAATTAGTTATGATACCAATACCATACAGCTAACCACATGTGAGAGTGAAGGTAGATTGTATCATGGAATACAGGCGTCTTCCTGTGTAAATCCCATTAGGACCAATAGGGAGTTATTCATATATCCAAATCCCTGTCGGTCGCTCGCCTCTCTAGCCCCAGACACAAACACCCTTGTTCTAAATGATCTGTGTATTTATCTATTTCACATAAATCAGAAATTTAATAAAAATAATCCACTAACATGGTCACTTAAGACATGAATTATGAAGGCTGTGTTTATAAATCACACAACCCTCAAAAGCATTTATGATACAGCTCCTTTCATGCAACCGCCCTATGTTTGGGAGAGTTAAATCATAGATGGAGGAAAACGCAGTAAATAAAACAAAATCAATGGTTCGCCAAACTAATGAACAAAATGTCTACGAGCCGCTGGCCTGAATGGCTCCCTTAGAAACCTTACCTAGGAGCAATGTTTTTCAAGGATCTACTACATTCAGCAAGGCAACTGGGTATGATAGCAGTCCACAATTTCTTTAAGAAATGTTCCTAAGAAAAAGAAATTCAAATAAGGGGAAAAAGGATAATGGATTCAGAAAAACAAAAAACTAAGATAGTGCATGGAGGCCTGAGTATTCACTGAACGCCCCTGGTGTGTGGTGTAGAACATTTACTCATTGTGATCCCACTCTTTCCTCATACTCCTTTCTAAAGTATGAGATCTTTCTGAGCAATTGTTTTTACTTACCTCACTCCATGACTGGGAAGAAAGCTGACTTGCTCCATGAGTGTAGGTGTAAGCCCACATGAAAGCTGTGCTTAATGGTTTGCTGTGAGTTCTGAGCGTGTCCCCTAACATCTCTGTCTTGTCAAATTTCTAGTGGCCTGTATAGCTTGGAATAGGAATATGGTTCTCCCCCTAAGTAGGAGGAGAAGGTGCTTCCGGTCTGCCATTGGCTTCCAGAGCACCAGTTCATTTGCTTATCCGTACCTCACTTCCTCTCTGATCCTGCATGCCTGAAGCATCTAATGTAGTGCTTCTCAACCTTCCTAAAGCTGCAGCCCTTTAATGTAATTCCTCCTGTTGTGGTGACCTCCCAACCATAAAATCATTTCTTTGCTACTTCATCACTGTAAGTTTGCTACTATCTGATATGCAACCCCTTTGGTGTCACCACCCACAGGATGAGAACTCTGAAGTGATTTCTAAACTTGTTTTGTCCCTACATTCATTTATTTGGTGTCTCCTTCAGTCGTAGGAAGATCCCTGTGAACAGGAACTTTTTCTATCTTGTGTTATCGTAGTGCCTAATATTGCATAGCTAGTGGGGTGACAGTGGTAACTGAGTAGCTAGGTAGCAGATAAAATGGAGCAAGATGCATCTTTCTGGATGCATGTAGTTTAACAAACAGATGGAGTTTGGTGTAGGACATAGACTCAACCATCACCCTCTTTTGGGGATGGTTCTACACGACCCTTCCCAAGATACACCCAATGGCAGATAAGCCCAGATGTGTCAGGATGACTAGGAAGGGTCATTTCACTCTTGAGATCCCCATGTCTTTGAGCAAACTTACAGATGAGGTTATATCACACTCAGCTCCTCCATGCACTCACCCACACCGTGTAAGAAACACTCTTGAGTATCAAACCAAAGAAGCCTGTGTGAAAGATCAGAGGAAGAAGCAAAAGAAACTCAGGCTACTTTCTTACCACTAATTCAAGAACTCCAACCTTCTGCCTGTCCTTGTGGCTAGCTAATTACAGAGACAAAACAGACTTAGAAAGGATGTAACAGAGTGGGGGAGTGAGGAATGGGTCTGCATTATGGTCTTGGAATATTCTATGAGGCCCAAGGCTGCCAGATCCCAGATCAGAGATGAGAGCTCAGTCTGCCTCATCTTCCCTGTTTTACAGAGTGTGCTCAGGACCTCTACATGGGAGCCAGAGCCTACATCTGGCCTCATCAGAGAAACAGGGGCCTCATATGAGGGTCTGTTCAAATGTTGCACCTGCCCTCTTATGTCCTCAGGCTCTTCTTCTAGTTCCTGGGGCCTCAGTTTACCCACCTGTACATATTTCCTGTATTACTTCAAAGAAGAGCAGGGAGACTTAATTAATGTTTGTCAAGCACATCTTATATGAAAGGAATCATGTGCAGTAAGTTCAAAGTAGTCTTGGCCCTGTTGTGTCTTTCATGTATGCTTAGAAGATTTTTTAACCTTGATAAGATTTTTTTAAAAAAATAAGGAAAGAAAAACACCATTTGCTCATATGTTTGGACCCGGTTCTTCTCATTACAATATTGTCTGAACTCTCTTTGCCTATCACAGGAAATTGAGTAAGAATCAAACAGTTACTTTGGTGAATAACAGCATCATTCTCTAGGTGGTCAGGGTTTGAAAAGTGAGAATTTTTCTATTGTCCCTTACCATTTAGATCTCTCTCTCTCTCTCTCTCTCTCTCTCTCTCTCTCTCTCTCTCTCTCTCTCTCTCTCTCTCTCTCTCTCTCTCTCTCTCCATCCCTCCCTCTCTCCCTCTCTCTCTCTCTCTCTCTCTCTCTCTCTCTCTCACACACACACACACACACACACACACCAGCGTCTCATGAGGGCATCATTTATTATCCTGTCTCCATTTTTACCTTGTCTCCTGTCTTTCAATCTTTCTGCGATAGCCATTCAAGTCCTTATTGCTTCTTCCACTCTGGTAAATTTCAATCAGGCAATCTCACCCCCAACAATAAAGGAATTATTCGTTGACATATTTTTTATCTTCCTTGCATTTACCTGCTATTCAAGTCCCTTATGGGATTCTCATTGCTTCAGTCTTAAATCCAAAATTATGAGAAAACATTCAGTCCTTCATAATATGGCCCCCCTCTATGTCTGCAACTCCTCCGACAAACACAGTTTTGCTTTAAGCAATCTGAGTGTCAGTGTTCTGGTTGTAAATACAGTGACTGAATCTTCACCCATCATCTAAATCTTGGCTTTCACTTTCTTCATCAAGATATACCTCATTGGCCCACATATACCCACTTTTCTTAAGCTATGAACACCTCTGTGTTATCCGACTGAAGAATAACTCCATCAGTCTATACATTGCCCGAGAAAAGAGATGGTGATGTTGTTCCCTGTGTCCTCAGTGTTCTTCCAAACTGGCAGTGCTCACTACACATTTGGGATGGGTTTATATGGAAAGGAGTTGGGTTCTGGAATGTTCAAAACTCAGAGGTTTCAGAAGTACCCTCTTTTCTGACTAAAACTCAACAATCAAGAAAAGCCTGGAGGAAACTGGTTTGTTTGTGGCTGGACAATTCCCAAACAGTTAAGAAGGAACAGGACATGAAACCTTCTGATTACCTTAGTTGAAAATTTCTAAGATACAAATTCTAGCAGAGCATTGCTATGCTTCATTTACAATCCACTAAAGACAGAATAAGCCACCAGCTAGTCAGATCAAGAAAAAAATGGGCGCAATTAATCCATATTAATCTTCAAGTTGATTTCAGGGTAGAGCCAATCAACAGAGGGAAGAGAGACCTGTAACTTAGGTGGAAGCTGTGTCATTGATCTGCAGTCACCCAACATAACTGGTGTTATTATTGCCTTGGAAGCCCTTGGTTTTACATATGCTAGGTTCCATTCGGCATAAAAATATAATAATTTCCTTCAGGGCACGCAGGGTTATCAGTCCTAGGGAAAAAGATTCCAGCTGATGGTGAATATAAAATTTGGAAAACACAGAACTAGTATTCATTCAGGTCAGTGGGGATGGCAGCCGTAACAAATAACCAGTGTGCCTCAGCCTCCCTGATCCAAGGCATCTTGCTGGGAAACCTGTATTTGGGAGCAAATACCTACATCGGGCCATTCAAAATGTACCCATTTGCTTTTGGGGCTTTCTTTTACCTACACCTAAAATTATTGTGTAACAAATTATTTATTATGAAGTAATACTTGTACTTCCATATGACACCATTTCGTATGAACACCTATGATAAAAGAAGAGAAATAGAACGTAGGATAGGGGACAAAACAAGTCCCCATGTTACTTTTCAGGGCTTAGTTTCTTCTAGTACTGTTTCTCAGGTTGTTGACTATTTTCAGGAATTTATTTTTATTTTGTTTAGGATATTTTTAGTTTCCTAAGACAAAGACACTCCCAGACCACAAATCCCCTTTCTTTTTCAGTATCACCTTCCTTTGAGAGTATTTGAAGATGTCAGAATCCTCCTAGGAAAACAATTGACAAACCCATAGTCTATTATGTTTCCACTTATGGCTTCCTTCCTATATCCCAGGTTGCTGTCAGGTTCTGTGTTCTGAAAAGACAAGTTCTGAGTTCTGGAAGAAGAAGGGTTATACTGTGGGGAATAAATGAAGGCAAGTCCTGAAGGTGCTATCCCTTACTTTAATCATTTTACTAGAAAGCAAATTGGATTATACAACCCATGGACACCTCAACCATAAGGGAAGGAATCCTGAAGGATGAAGAGGACCATACTCAGCATCCTTAAGGACCTTCATAGTGCTATAACCAGGTAAGCCAGTCTAGGTGAGTTTCCCCCACTGGTGACCCTTCATGAGGGTTCCTTTCTTCCTGCCTCTAACAAGGTATTCCAACACATGCTTACCATATAGTTGAACACCTGGATTCCTATTCTTTACTTTAAACTTGTCAAAGAGAATATAAACATGTACTCAAAGTAGGAATTCTGAAATCACTGACCTGAGCCAAGGGAGACACTAGTGAACAATTTCCTACTCTCAGCACTTTGAGTTGGGTTTCTGCCTCTTTTAAATAGAGATGCCAATGTAGTAGTTGCCTTTAATAGTTAATAACAGAAATTGCCCTTCTTGGAGAAGACTTATTTAATCAAATCTTAGGATTTTCCATGGGCAAAAGCTGAGTATTATAAACAACAGAATCCATTCCATTTCTAAAGTCTAAGAGGTCCTTAACTGACTTGGCCCAGTGTAAATGGGCACTTAGAAGTGGCCCACATACAAGTCTTAATTAAATACAGAGATGGCCTGTTCAGCCTACATATGAGCCAGACATGTAAGAAAACTCTAGATGTTCAAATATATTCCTACTCTTTGGAATTTGAAGATTGCCCTTGACACTGAATCTTTGCTATGAGTTGTATCAGCAAAGGGCAGCTTCTTGTATTGTCTACAGGAGCATGCCTAGAAGGCCACTGCTACAGACCCTTTGGAGACTGAGCATCTACTACCTGCCACAAAACACCATGTAAAGAAAGGAACCTGTTCCACACGCCTTCAGTTTTCCAAGAACGGTGACAATTCCCAGTGCCCTACTATTCCAGTCCTGGGAAGAAAGATGGAAAAGCCCTTGTGGGCATGATGGGCTTGAGCCCTGATGTTTAAGCAAACAGTTCTTTGCTCTCAAAATCCTGTTTCTGTGGTTATTGCACACTCCTCATTCTCCATAGAGTGATCAGAGCCATAGCTGTGTTGTGCTTCACTGCCAACTTTCCAAGGGCTTCCTTAAGGGGATCCGAAAGGGTTTTGTCACTTCCTTCCCCCATCAGAAGGGAGCACCCTAACTATCCACACAGCCGGATCTACTATGAGCACCCACTTGCAGTCTAGACAGCAGGCTAAGAGAGGGACTAATGCTAGGTTTCAGCAGGTGCAGCAGCATGTTTGTCATGGCTCTTCTGCCCACGGTGATGCCTTTGATCTTGATCCCAGCAAACCACAGTCATCGACGAAGGTAGAATGGGCTTCGGCTTCTGAAAAGCCCTAATGGAAATTCCCTTCACTCCCCATTCTCTACACGGCCCCTTTCTGCTGCTTCTGATTTAGCTGCACTGCTTAGCCTTAAATCCATCTCTAAAGCCAGCATTAGAGCAGTGACCGAGCCAGCGTGAGTCATGTGGCATCCTGCTTTGGATATCCGGGGCACAGCTGACCCGTTGGGAAAGTCCACGGTCCTTTACTTAGCCTGGCACCTCAGTCATGGATTGCAGCAGTCCTGGTTTGATTTTTCCTAAGAACAGGCTGGACTGTGATCAGGTCCTCAGAGAGGAGCAATCATTTCTAAATGGGCAGGTGGTTAGGGAAGTTTGTGACGAACAACAGCAAATGTACTCAGGCTGTCCGTGGTGTGGGAAGGAATGTTCTGGGCTGGAATGCCGCTGTCATCACGCTGCAGCTCTTTACAAACAGGACCCAGTCCCTGGGCAACACTGTGCTTTTTGTGTGTGTTTCCTTCACGAAGGACAGAGTAACTTGAAACAGGTTTGCCTGGTTCGCAGGCCTCAGGTGAAGCTTGCCCCAAGAACTATGGCCAAATCCATGGAAATCAAGGCACTTTGGAAGTGTCTAACCTGTCATTTTACCAAATAATGGAAACCTGGAAAAGAAAAAGTTAATTAAGGCTCAAGTTCATGGAGTCTACCTAGTCTGCTTAGAATAAAAACATAAGCTCCGAGCCTAAGGCTGAACTGGTAAACACAGATTGCAGCCTCAGAACTCAGTTCCCAGCTATAGGTTTTAAATTATTTGGTCTATGCTCTCTCTTTTTTTATATTTTTATTTTCTTTATTAGTACATATTAATTATACCAAGTAATGTCTTCCCTTATAGTAATTTTATACATACATGTATAAAAATTAAATTATATTCACCCCATTACTCTTTTACCCTCCCCCAAACTTCCCCTGCTCCCCAGGCTCTTTAATAGTCCCTCTTTTATTTTTGTGGCTATTTTTCTCCGATCCCACTTATTAGAGAAAACATTTGTTACTCTACCTTATTTCCTGTAACATGGTGATCTTCCTTTTTCTGTCTGTTCTCCGAATGACATGACTTCACTCTTACTTATGGAAATCTCAACCCCAAATATCAACAACTGAATCTGTGTGCTGTTTACTGACCAATTAATTTCTAATGAAGACATCAAGTTCTTCGGGACCCAAATGACAGGGAAATACACATATTCAAACCTCTTCCATCATTCACACATTCAAGATTGTTTTGCCTCTTATAGCGCCCCATTCCAGGAGAAGATAGAGACATCGTCATTTTTTCTCTTCAGCCATATTTCTTCTCTCTGAGAGAAGTAGGAGGAGAATGGGAAGGAGAAGGAAGAATGGAGAGAGAGAGAGAGAGAGAGAGAGAGAGAGAGAGAGAGAGAGAGAGAGAGAGAGAGAGAGAGAGAAATTTGCTTGGTGATCAAAATATTTGCTGAAGAAAGTTGTGGGAGGAGGTGTGCTGGCAGCTGGCTTCACAGAGGGAGGAGAGGGAGGAAGGCTATGGTGGCCACTGGCATTGTCAGAGCAGACATGCTGCAGAGTGGAGCTTGGGGAAGGAGGAGAGGTTGTATTTGACAGGTGGCTGGCTCCGGCTCTACCAACCCAGGCAATCAGAAGCTCTGCTCTGCTTGGCTCTCTTATGTGACAAGTTGAGAGCCAGCTGCTCTCGGCACTTGCCTCTGCAATCCACAGGTTTCTCTTCCCTGTTTAACGGAGGCATCCCCAGCAGGGAGCAAATCTGGGTACTAGCTGAAGCCTTCCTGGTCAGAATAAGAGCTAATGGAAGAGGAAATGATACTGCTAAAACAGGGGAGTGGGGAGGCTTTGGACAGAAATGAGGTGGAGAAGAGAGCCTTGCCATCTTTGTTGCTAGGCAAAAGCCAACAGTTTCACATCCTCCGCAGTCGGGAACCCCCATCTCCTCACCCAGCGAAGGACACACCATCTGCCAGTCCCCCTGTACATACCACCTCTTCCTGAATCATCAGTACGCTGCTCATGTGCATGATTCCCTGTTAAGACACCTTCTGATTGGTTGCCTCTGCATTCCTGAATTCTCCAAAGGCTGTTGCAACTGTGTAGATTTTTGAGCAACTGATAGCTGTTGTTTCCCAAACTCCTCCCCTGGAGTCCATGTTGTGCTGCAGCAGAAGTAAGAAAGGCTGGACCTGGTCCTTGACCACCTGCTCACAAACTGACACCATCACCCTCAGTTAAGACACCATGATGGGAGCTGGAGTGACAGTGTTTGCAGAGGACTAGTTCTCAACCTTCCTGATGCTGTGACCCTTTAATACAGTTCCTCATGCTGTGGTGGTCCGCAACCATAACATTATTTCATAGCTACTTCATAACCGTAATTTTGCTACCGTTAAGAATCATATGTAAATATCTGATATGAAGGCTATCTAATATGTGAGCCCTGTGAAAGAGTTGTTCAACCCCAAAAGGGTTGCAACCCACAGACTGAGAGTCATTGCTGTGGAGGAACCCATCCCTCTCCCCTCAGAGTGCCCAGAAATGAAGTTTCTGATGACAGAATTACCTGTCAATCAGAATAGTAACCCTGCAAATCCCCATCTGTATTTACAAAAGATGGCAACTTCTGAATGACACCCCCTGATAGTCGTGTGCTTCTATCTGTTAAAGGAGGCATATTAAATGAACTCTTAGTTTCTTCCACTTAATTTTTTCTCCCTTACCTTATATTTTTGCCTCAGAAGGCACCTTTAGCAAAAGTTTCTTCACAAAGAGCAACAGGAGACTCTGACTAAGGAAGCAGTGGGGAATTCTATGCTTTGCCTTCCAGTCCCAGGAAAACACACACCGTGTTCTCAAGCTGTAGGCCCAGACCCCCACAGGGGTTGCATATCAGATATCCTGCATATCAGATATTTACATTATGATTCACTAGTTACACCGTGGTAATGAAATAACTTTATGGCTGGGGTCACCACCGCATGAGGAACTGTATTAAGGGCCGCAGCATTTGGAAGGTTGAGAAGCCTGCTCTAGTGTCTCCACCTTTGTAATCTTCAGTGCTCCATGGTTATCTTTTCAGGTCATTGGTTTCCTTCACTAATTTTAAAGTCTGCTGTGACTTCTTATGAAACCAGATCTAACGGTGTTAGTGCTTCTCAACTTCTAATGACTGTCTGCTGCTCAAGGCAGAGTAAACCATCCTCTGTGGGTGTTTTCTCTCCACCAGCCTCCCTAGCCTGGATGTCATTCTTTCTCTTCCCTGTTTGACACTCTTCATCCAGCTAGCTCTTGCCTCCAAGTCATCCCTCCCCTGACACTTTCACCCCTACTTAGGGATTTAGTTTACTTCTTGTGGTTGACATGATGCATAGAGAGTCAGAGAACTGAGGGAATTTACCCAGGTTCACACTACTGATGTGGCAATGGTCAGACAGGATTCAAGCCTCTAAAACCTCTTGACTCATGCTTCCTCCTTTCTATGTTGCTGCCCAGCCAACTCTGCAGTCCTCATTCTGGTCCTCAACTGTGCAGATTCCATCATGGATACTTAGACTACCCAATGTTCTCTATGAACTAAGTGCTTGTTTTTCTTTTCTTTTTAAAGATTTATTTAATTGTATGGGTATATGGTGTGTGTGTGTGTGTGTGTGTGTGTGTGTGTATACCACACGTGTGTAAGAGCACACAGAGGCCAGAAGAGGGTGTCAGATTCCCTAAAACTGAAGTTGCAGGTGATTGTGATTGTAGGTGACTGTGAGCCACCTAATATGGGTACTGGGAACTGAACCCAAGTTCTCTGGAAAAATAGCAAATGTTTTTCACCATCATGATGCCTTCCATCCCTGCATTATTGATTTTTAATTGGGTCTTCCAGGTTGTTCTTTCTGTTCAAAACTACAGTGGCTAAGATCATTGGTCCTTGTCAAACCACATAAGTTCACACTATTTGAGAGAAACCCTCATGACAACCCTTGGGTATCCAGGGATTTTCAGTGAAACTCTTTTCCTTCCTCAGGCATTATCTCTAGCCCTTGGACCAAATCCAGGTATACATAAGTGGCAAAATGCTTATAGAAAGGTCTTCCAAAGATCTTGTAAGTTTCCAGAAATACTTTTGTGGTATTTCTTGGCTCAATCAGAATCAGGAAGTACAGGATTCTCACAAGGAAGCTGGTTCTTGCACAATTTCCAACACCATCCCACCCCCCTCCACCCTGAAGCCTTCCTCGAACCACAGATTCCCACCCTTTCCCCAAATACGGGTTTCTGCAGAGTCAAAACTTTTGACAGTTCAGACAAGGTTCAAATGAACTGCTGAACTCTTGGGACTGGAAGTGAACCCAGAGTTTTGGTCTTTGTTCATTCCCAGTAATGAGTATGGCAGGCTGGCTGTGTCAAGGTAGTTTTGGTAAATCGATGTGACTAAAAGCATCACGCAACAAGCAATTCCATCCCAAGGCATGGAATGATTCTTCTTACATGATTCTGCCCAAGTCTATCCATGATAATCACAAAAGGCAGACAACAATGTCAGCTTTTGTGTTTTGTTTTGTTTTGCTAAGAAATAAAAGATGAGTTGTTTGTTTTTTATTTTGCTCACTTGCTTTTTAAAATGTTTTCAAAGGTAGGGATGACAAAATTATGAATGCTTTGGAAGACAGTGAACCCCAACTTCTATGAGGAAATAGGAATATAAAGGAATTCCATGTGAGGGGGAAGAGTTAACATTTCACCTGAGTCCTTCTTAGCATATTCTTTCAAAGGCTTCCTTCAGAAGACAGACTTCATTGCCCCGAGTTGCTTTCAATCATCAGAACTTTGGGACTGATTTGAAAATACTTATTTTTCTCGTGAACTTGAGGAAGTAGGGGAAGCAATTAGATCTTGTGATTTTTAATGCTGCACTGAGGATAAGGTAAGAAAATATCATAAATTTTATTTCATGCTTTCTTGCCAATTGACAGAAATGTGCAGTCCATATGAATTCATATAACAAGGATGGAATGTTGGAAAAACCAATAAAGATTTTGTGGTCTGACCTATAATAAATGTAGTTTGATTTAGAGTCTGTTTTTCACAACATGGCAAAATGAATCATAAAATAATGGGCCCTGAAACTCCTGCATTTTTAACAATAGCCTGGGGACAGTTTACGGTGTAATGAATTGTAATTAACCCCCCTTCAAAATCTTTTATGAGTATTCTGCCAATTAGCTCCGCATGCTTACTAATGACTCATGGCCAGTGCATGTCTTTACAGGACCCGGTTTCACAGTGCGCATCTCCCTGTTAACTCAGCACAAGTGTGCAGCCAGGTAGGGATGACACAAGCAGATTAGAATACCTTCAACAGCATTCCCCACCTTGCTAACCCGATGGGCTCAGCCATCACCCTTCCAGCCCACAGTCACCACAGTGGCTTGTGGTGTCAGAATAGTTTGGTTTCTGATGGATTGCAAGGAATGCTTCACTCCCCACGAACACATCTGCTGGTACTTAGCACTAGTGTATATAATGCTACTAATTGTGGAGCCATCTTTGTTTTCTTTACTTCGCACTCTGGTTAGCATTATTTTATCTTTGTGGTTCGTGGATTTCTGCCATCGACAACATAAGTCCACTCTAGAGAAAATACAGCAACCAAAAGGCAGCCTCCTCACATTGATTCGCATTGGATTTGGCAGCACCAATTACATGCTTCCTTCCCTACCGGTTCTGACCTTGCCATGTCAAGAGTTGACTTTTTTTTAAAGAAAGTTGAGCCTCCACCGGCTTGTGAGCTGAGAAGAGAGGATTCCAGCGAGGACCTGAGACCTGCTTTACAACCCACGCACTGAGAAAGTTAATCACAGACTCTTCCCTTCAGAGGCCAAGCCAGCAAGTCTGAAGAGAACTCAGGACACCACCCATGTAATAGTGGCAAAGGAGCTAGGCTGGCATTTCAACTCCATCTCGAAGAATGATAAGGAAATGTTCCAACATCATGAAAACAACGAGAACAAATTTCTGAAGTATCACACTAAACTGCACGGGATTAGCGTAGCATGAAGCTTTCCTTGCCCACGTTTCAAGGGATGGTTTTTCTAGAATTATGGAAAACTCTTGCTGAGTGGAAGGGACCTGAGGGGGTTGTGCCCTGAGAGCTCAGCTCAGCAGCTCAATACATCTTGGGTGTTGCTGGGACAGAACGGTCTGTGCTCTTCTCAATGAGGATCCGGGAGAGAGGAAGAAAGGGGTCTTTAGAATTCCAGGTTTTATCCCAACAGAAAATATCTTCTTTGGCTGAGAGGTGAAGTAGTCTCTCCAATTTCCATCACCGATTTAGCCCACTTTCCTCACTCTAATGTAAAGAACCGAAAAATGGGAACATACTATTCCCTTGCCAAGAACAACTAAATGAAAATGATTGCAACTCCGGGTGGTGAAACTTTTAGCAAGCCCTCATCATACGAAGTAGTGAGCAAGGGGGGCTGAAGGGATAGCTCCAAGGTTAGGAGCACTGGCTGCTTTTCCAGAGGTCCTGAGTTCAATTCCCAGCACTCACATAATGGCTTACAACCATCTATAATTGTAGTCCTACCAGATCTAATGTCTTCTTCCTGTGTGAGAGTGTATATACAGACAAAACAACCCATATACATAAAGTAGATAAATAAATAAATCTCAAGAAATGAAGGAAGGAAGAAGGAAGGAAGGAAGGAAGAAGGAAGGAAGGAAGGAAGGGAGGGAGGGAGGGAGGGAGAGAGAGAAGAAGGGAGGGAGGGAGGAGACCTACATTAGACAGTTCCTGCATTGACTCCAGTCCTCTCCTGATTTCTAACAGAGCCTCCAAAGCTAGAAACAAACTAAGAATGCCTGAGCTTATTCAAGTCTGAGGATGTTTCAGGTATACCAGTAGCCTACAGTCTATAAGGAGATTGCAGTTTCTACAGGGCCTCTCTTCCCTACCAGGTGATCTATGGTTGTTCTTGCCTAGTCTATGCCTCATAGCATCTCCTATTTACAGGTCAGGATTGGATTTCATCATCCAGAAGTTGATGAATGGTGAGTCATGTTGGGTTATGTCTCTGGAGGATTTTAATTAAGAAACCTATAGACTGTTATAAGCCAATGCTAGACAGTGTAGTACTTTGAGAGTAGGCAAAACCAGCTAAAGAAAGCAAGACATAATAAAGAGCTGGAGAGAGCAAATATGAACATAGATTTTTCACACACACATAAGTCCCTACACTCACATAGTTTCAAGTGAATGCCTAATGGACATTTTACTCTTAATGAAATTCAGAGACATCCCATTCTCTGATTTAAGGCAGGTTGCTGGTTTTTGTTTTGTTTTGCTTTTCACATGCTCTGGAGCTCATTAATAAGAAGAGGAAAGGACCCGAGGCTGGACAACCTAGGTCTGAATAGAATTCTACCAGGCAATAGCTCTGAAGCTTCTGATACTCTATAACTAATTTTTCAACTCAAGAAAGTATTGTGTCTGATACTCCTTAGCCACAAGGCTCTGGGGACTAATTCATATAAACACAGTGCTTCCAATGAGAGAATACTGGATACATAAATGCTTTCCCCTTTTGGTATGGTCTGACTAATAGCAGAATTCTCCACCTCTTGGAACCCTGCCTGATTTTTCTCCCTATACCTATCCTTTCATTGAGCAAACAACCTTTGCAATTGATGAAAGGTACTCTTCATACAAAGATGTCCTGAGTTTTCCAAAGGTGCAGATCCCTCTACCACCCACATGACTTAATGGGCACACACTTACATAAGAATTTAAAACACAATTCAGACTTTGAAAGCTATTAACATCCTGGCTATTCATATCATACACTTTGTATTTAAAAAAATACTGATGGATCTGCATACTCATTGTTTCGAGTCAACATTTTCAAGTAGCTGACCAAGCTTGTGAATTCATTTTGTGGTTCGAGAATAGAGTAAATACAGTCACCACTCCACACCTGGATTATGCCTTACATATATCTGATTAATGCCAAAGCAAGGCACAATGCATTAAGTTTAGTTAATTATTTTTTAGTTTACCACAGAAGAGCAGTTCTGTAAGAAACAGTTGCTTGCCATCACTTGCCTCATTGAAAGAATGTACTTTCTATGAGTATTGGGTTTTTTGAAGAAAGAGTTGGATTTTGTTTTGGTTTTTTATATACTGGGGTACCAACCCAGCTTGGATTTTACTGGAAGTTTTTTGTAAAATAAGTTGCTGCTAGGATTATGCAGTTTAAATGTATCATCAATAATATCCCATCCAATATTCAGAGTTGAGAACTATTTAGATGTCCGCCTCCCTCTGGTTTGCATCAACACATAGATCCTAGTACGTTGTAAAGCACCAGACAAAGTGACAAAGTGATTATCTATATTGTTCCATTATTAAATAAAACTCCAGAGTCAGATATTGGGGTAAAAACCTGGTAGAATCATGACTTTAGTCCCAGCACAGGGGAGGCAGAGACAGGAGGATCTCTGTGAGTCCGAGACCAGTCTGGTCTACAAGAGCTAGTTCCAGGACAGGCTCCAAAGCCACAGAGAAACCCTGTCTCAAAAAACCTGGTAGAATGACAGAGGAGGTTAGCTTACCCTGCCTCTCTACATGTCCAGATTAAAGGCCCTCAAATCTTTCTAAGACCTTCCCTATTCCTTCCTGTGTCTCTCTATCCTAATCTGGGTCGGCCAAAAACTCTATGGTTTATTCTGGCCAGCTGCACCTGGACTCTGCTCTCTGATTCATGGCTTAACTTTATTGTCTGTCAGTCTCAGAGAGACAATGTGAACAAATCTCCTGCAACAACTTTGTAACTTAAGAAAATTCAAATCTCAAATTTAAGTGCCAGCATCTGAACTTCTTACAACAGTGGAGTTTCTTATCCTGAGATTTAAACAAATACAAGATGCTGATGTTTAGTTCTAGTTTCACTCTTTGAAGTGATCTAATTCCGTTTCATTCACTCTGTGTCTTGACTGTGGGTTGCAGGGGTGGAGTGAGGGGTGGGGGGGGGGAGTTGGAGGGGGGGGGAGTAAGAAAAGAATCAGGCGCACACTTCTGGACTGCCTGCCTGCTTTTCTAAAAGCCACTTAAAGGAACTAAGGAGAGCTCTGTTGGGCCTTGAAGAAAAGCTGTGGGAAAAGAAGAACAATAGCCTGTTGCTTTGGGAACAGAAAAGTAAATCAATCTCAAAACATGTTATGTATTATCCTAAAGGATTATGTAAAACCTCAGTGAAAATACCTATTTGGTTCCAGTTTGAAATGGAAGATGAATCTCAGGAATGGGATTTAGTCAGCTACCTTCTACTAAGCATGAAAATATGTATAGACATAATATTTTCTTTGTTTTGGCTAATGATTGTATATGTGTGTATGCATATATGTATATATGTATATCTGTGGTGATGCATATGTACATATACATATAAGTATGTATGTATAATACATGTGAAATGTGGGTGTACATATGCACACTTATGATATGTAAGAAAGAAGTGGATTTTTTTTCTTTCAAAACATTGACATACATTTTGCTTTCCCTGTTCTATTAGCTTCTGCCTTCTGTTCTTCCACAAAAGGTTTCAATGACTCAGTTAAGGTACATTCCTTTGTATTATGTTCTTCTACTTCTTGTGATTTTGTTCAGGGTACACTATATATCACACCATATAAATAATAAATAACCATATAATCATAAACCAATATTTTCAAGCCAAATTGGGCTTAATATTACTCTATGTAGATTTTAACTTAGAGGTTATAGACCTTGACCCTGCCTTTCAGGAGCTTCAGGCAAAAAGAAAACAGAAAAAGAAAACCTGCTCAATCCCTTATTTGCCAACAAGAGGGTATCTTAGAACCCACTTCATGAAGGTCAGCCAGGCAGTCCCATCATTTACAGGTCAAGAGCGGTGTAATTAGAGGGAAGAGATAAGGCTGGGTGTGTAATTTGAGGAGAGATGAGAAAGTAGATATGAGATTCCTACAGAAGCAATGACCATATTAGAGGGAATTTTACCATTCAACCAGAATACTCTTACATCTTTTATTTGATGCGTTTTACTTAGCATACTCTATTTATATACAGTTATCTAAAGACTGGGATCAGGTTCTATTTAACTCACATCCTAGACAATATGAACTTTCAGTTTAGTAAAAAAGATACGGTATCTCACACTAAATCACCACATAAGGCTTACAACCTGAAATCTCCTGAAGGGATCATGCTTTCTGAATTTAATGACAAAAACAAAGACTGTAAATTATCTAAGTGAAAAAATTTAAATACAAAAAAATAAGGACAATATGACTTGTTTTATTACTTGAGTTGGTGAGATCAAGACCTTTAAAATGGAGGGGCTATCAGAGAAGGAAAAATTGAATAGTCACTCAGAAAGGAAGGAAATTATTAACCAAAGACTGAAGTAACATGTTAATGAAGGCTTTCTGTACAAACTACCTACTAGGTGTTTGTTCCAGGTAGAGGAGTCTTGGCCTTGCCAATGGTCTGGACCTCATATTTTTGAAAGAATGTGAATAAGTGATGTACTGTGGATGGCATTGAGAGAGTGAATACGAGATTCCTACAAAGGTAGTAACCATGCTATGAGTTTTACCATTCAACTAGAGTCTTCCTGTGGTTTTTACTCAGTGTAATCCCAGCATATTCTGTGTATACACACACACAGTACAAATCTCCCAGGTACCTTCCCCTTCCCCTGATGTTATTGAAGTAACATCCAGAATGAAACCATTTTCTCTGGTTTCCGTCCCAAAGACATACCTGAGGATTATATCCCCATGATGATGGAACTTAAGAGGTTGGAATACAGAGTAGAAATTAGAATTTGTTTTCAACTGTTTGTCATAACCCGTTATTCCTGTATAGCTTTATATTTTGAGTTTAACACACAAATCTTTCAAATCATGGAAGCAATGTGTTTGAGCAAGGCATAGACATGGGGGAAAAGAGAGCTAACAGAATAGTGAAGAAATGAAAAATGTAGCCACAGTTTAACTGCACACTGTTTGACCTTGCCAACACATGACCCACTTATATTATTTACAGATAGTACTTCTACTATCTGCAATCAAAAGGTCATAATATTTGAATCTGCATCGTGTTCTTATTGTCCCAATTTATAAGCATGACTTCTTCTCATCAAATTGATTAGATCAGCAGCTATGAAACTGACAACTCTTAAAAATAATGATGAGGGAAAACTATTAGAACAATTTAATGCCAATATGTGGAAAAAATTGCTACTGAGGAAGGTATTGGTGGAGTTGGTGGGATGAAAGGAAAGAGGAATGTGACCATAGACCAAAACTCATCTGTTACCTAAGAGGAAGATGGAAAGGAATTTGCTCCTTCTTTTTGGTTTGTCTATAGTTGAGAGATTAAATGAACATTACTAACAATGCAACTGGGCAGGGGACTGTGTTGTTGCCTATCTAACACGTTTCCCACAATGCTTGACTCTGAGCAAGGTTCAGTATTCTTTAAACTATTATATTGTTGCTGGTGATTGAAGACACTAGAGTAAACTAGAACCAGTTTCACAAGACCAGACTCCTGCATTTGCTTCTGGTTCACAGGAAACCCCAGGACAGCAGCCGATATAAGAGAACAGGTAAAGGGGGAAGCAGAAAATGGAGAACAGAAAGGAAATTTGCCAGAAGCCCAGGTTGCAGAGGCCTTGTGTTATAAAGTCCTGAAAGGAAAAGGGGAAAGCACCAAAGCCAAGCATGCGGGAGGAAAGCAAGATCCTTCTCATAGACTGGAGACACACATCCAAGTCTACTCTACCATTAGCACCGAGGACACATGAACAAGCAGAGAGTGCAACCAAGGAAAACTTTGCAGCCCTTGTCTTTGTGAAGGGAACAACTTATTGTACCCATCCATGATGAATGCAAGGCATCTATAAGACCTAATGAAAGTACTGCATCATAATATTTGTGTTGAATTTCTTGAAAATATGGAGTATTTTTGTTTTTCACAATGGCATTAGTGCATCATTCAGAATTCCAAAAGATAACATCTCTGAATGCTAACAGTTCCTCCTTAATAATTCTGTTTAATACATGTGGGATAAGCCCAGTTTACTTTCCTCCATACTGTGAAATGCCCTAACTTTAATAATAAGTTATAGAGTGAGTCACTGAACAATGAGGTGATAAAGACCAGGAAAGAGGACTTTCCGTAAATGTGTTCCATGTTTAATTATTTTTAGACCTTTAGCTGGTGCAACTTGCAAGAAATAAAGAAACAAACAGTGCAAAGATAATATTGTCCAATAATCTGCCATTTCTCCAGGAGATAACTCATTGGCCATGAGGCATTTCTCTCTGCATTCTTAGAAACCATGGCCCAGGGAGCAGGGGTGGGAAGAGAAAGAAAGAGATGTGAAAAGAAAGAGACAGTAATAGAATGAAAACCCACTCACAATGATCCCGTCTTAGACCTTAGTTTTGTCTTGTCTTGTGCATTTAAATTGTTCCTTCTTGAGCCACTAATAGTATCTGGGTATTTCTTTGCATTTTTGTTTTTCAAGACAGGCTTTCTCTGTGTAGTCATAACTGTCCTGGAATTCACTCTGTAGTCAGACTGGCCTGGAACTCACAGAGATCCACCTGCCTCTGCCTCCCTAGTGCTGGAATTAAAGGCGTGTGCCACCAATGCCCAGCTAGCATCTGGGTATTTCTTGTCCAGTGGTGTTTGGCACCTTTGTAATAAATTGTGGGGGCTCAGCCATAAAAGGAAAATCAGACGCAGATTAGTGGACCTTTATTCAGAATTCCTTGGGCATTTCCTTCAAGTATTCTGATAGTTACCAAGGATTAAAACGGTGAAATTCCAAAAGCTTTTAAAATCAGGACAGAAACAATTATAATGGAGCTTAGGATGGATAAACATCAAGACAGAAGCTACACATGAGCCAGGACCCACACAAAGGGAAACAGAAGGCTTCGAGTCAAAATGTAAAAGTTCACATTGAGAAATAAGATGCTGGGAAACCATCTCTCCGCTTTGTATTATACCCAATAACAGTGGTCACAGGGCAGAGAGCCCTGGGCTTTACGTAGTGTCTGGCAGATAAGCTCCTGAACTGAAGTTTACTTGTTTTGAGAAACAGAGAGCCAAGTATGTAGGTAGGGTTCCTCAAAATCTCAGAATTTAACTCTCCTTTTACTCTTTACATTTTAATTATACCATTTCTTTCCTTCTCTTCCTTTCACTTTCTTTCCTGCCTCAGGTTTTCCTTGTTTTCTTCTCTTCCCCTTCTTCTTTTTGCTTTTCCTCATCTTTAAACTTCAAGTTAATGGCTAGCTCAGGATCCACCAAGATCATACAAGGACCAAGTCAAGCTGTACATGGGTCAATGTAAAGTACAACCTGAAAGAATTCCCCAAACAAGGAAATCACATCATTCTGAGACTTCAACTGCATCTTCAAAATTCTATCTCAGGGGCCAAGATAGCTCAGTGGTTAAAGCATTGGCTGCTCTTCCAGGGAACCCCAGTTTTGTTCCCAGCACCTCATAAACACATATATCTCCAGTTCCAGGTAATCTGACATCTTCTTTTAACCTCTATGGACATCAAGAAAAACCAATTTGATGCACAGACATACATGTAGGTAAAATACACACACAAAAATATATTTTTTAAAAGTTTCAGGAAATGCTGTTTAAAATTATAATAGAAATTTAAAAAGTAAAACTTTATCCCAATAAGAGTTCTAGATAAATATTTGCTATTTTAAGGAGGATATGAAGGTACCCAGACACCAGACTGAGGAGTCAGCTAAACACATTTCTAACTAAAATTATTCCATCAGGTGAATAGGCTTCCTTCTTTCGATGGGGATGATAATTTAAAAAAACAATTACACAAGCCCAAGAAAAGAAAATGACTAAATAAACAAAATGCAAAGAGTAGCAATAACAACAACAAGTAAAATTCCCAAACTGCTTTTCAGGGTGCTCATGACATGCTCTTGGTAAGCAGAAGGCAATATTATCAACAAATGATTCTGGATTTCAAGAGGAGCATGGCAGATAAATGGCAGGCTACTTCAGACTGGTGCAGTTTAATTAGGCAAATCTTCCCTGACTTGTACTCTGACACTTGGGGGCTTGTGGGAAGACAGAACTGATACACACGTAAGTGTGATGGTATCCGGGTACCGCTTTAAGGACTTTATGAGCATCACTTGTTTCATCGGCACCTCTTAAGGTGGGTGGAATGATGACCTCACTTTATAGTTTGAGCCACCTGAGCTCAAACGGCTGACATAATTTGCCTGAGGTCGTAGGAGGAGTGCAAGAATTTGAGCTTCAGCAGCCTAGTTCTAGAGGACAAACCCGCTACCACAACAATACATTTTGCCTGCACCTATGTTCCGTGTGGAACCAATAACAGACAACTGTGGTTGTGCCTGGAGGGCTTGCTGAGGAAATGCTGCCATTTTATGTTTGGTTTTGATTTTTATGATATGATGGATTCTAAGTGGCTGAGTGTGAAACAATGTTTACAGTGCTTAGCAAGTGGATGAATAAAATTATCTGTATAAGGTAATACAGAGTTAATGAAATGTGAAATTTTGAATAGGACTGTGATAGTCATTAATTTGCTTGCAACGTAAGCCGATAATGCTCATTTTAGAAGCACAGAAGAAGTAGAAGCAAAAGTTCCTACTCTGAGATGACTGGGTAAATTCAGTCACTGTCGCATCCAATTTAAAACAAAAACTCTCTGCTATAATTTTAACATAGTAGCAGATATCCGTATTGAAATGTGATACTATAGAAGCTTCTTAAAATAAATACATATGTAAAAAGAGTTTAACTGGTCTTACCACATAAGAGGGGTGTGTGCAATACCTAAACTAGACATCATATGCTACTAAATAAAAACCCCAGTAGAAAGAAGTTAACATCTTTTTGAGTCATCAGTCCCATAGACTTACCTGACCCTGAAACATTTTGGTCTATTGTCAATGCTCTTGATTACCTGCTACAACATTATGGTATGGCCCTATTGCTGAGGACAACACATACTAATTCCAGAGACGATGGAGAAATGTAACGGGTACTCAAACAGAAGCTTCACCACTACTGGCTAGCATTCATGGTGCTAGAAGGTACTATATACTCTATTGGAAGAGAAAAGTAACCTTCAATTCTCACACAGTTACAAACACTGTTAGCTACAATAAAGACAAGCCCTCAAGATCTATCCACTGGTACAGTATTGGCAAGAACGTTATACATATAACCAACTACATTTTGATTGGATTTAAGACCTACTTGATGAGATAGAACTCACACCTGACACTCTTAATAAGACCAAGAATTTGGATAGGTCATTTGCCAGGAGAAAACTATTACTATTATTCTGTTAAAGGAACACAGCAATAAAACAACTCCTAATAACATTGCTAAGTTCATAGATAAGTGCATCACTCAACATTCAGCAGGGAAGTTTCTTCTTGCAATATGGGGTAATTAACACAGAGACCTACAACTTGATAATAAACAGAGAGCTAAAGGATTCCAGTGCTCAACCTCAAATGGGGTGTCTTTATCACTCATCTCCCCTCAAGGATCAGGGAATTACATAGCAGATGGAGCAGAGAGACTGTGAGAGCCAGAGGTTGTGAATAACTACAATGAAACAGCATTCTTCCAGACGTATAGCGCTGACACACGTATGAAATCACAGAAAATAGGGAAGCACACGCAAAACCTGCATGACAATAGAAGAAGGGGGAAGTTGACAAAAGTCCTCTCCCTAGCTCAAAAGGTATTTGCAATTGGTAGTTTCTGGAACAGGGAAAATATCAGTTTTCTTCCGTGAAGCGACACTGAGTATACCAACCGCTCTCCAGAGCAGGCACCATGTTCAATATGAGTTGGTCAACACAAATGAGATTTTGTTTTTGTTATTGCACTTTGGTTTTGTTTTTAAGAGAGAAAGACCAGGAAGGTGGGTAGGGAGGTAGAGGAAGGTCTGGCAAGAGTTGGTGGAAGAAAAAGAATAGGATCAAAATATATTGCATGAAATTTCCAAAGAATAAATAAAAATATTTTAAAAGAATATGCCTGCTTAGCTAATGGTAATATTCTACACATAGATGATGCACAGTTTGAGCATTCAACTTTTCTAAACAAGATGCATCCATCATCAAGGAGCGGGTATCTGTTTTATTGGTGACTTAACTATGTTTGTCTTTTCAATTCTCCAATCACTGGAGTTTTGACCTAAATCTCAGAATAGAACCAATGCTTGATTAGCTCAGATTTCAAGTTCACTCCAGTTGGAGACTTTCATAAAACACATTCATGGTTCCCATCCACAACTTAACACAATTAGTACACTTGAAAAGACTCACAACTTCTTAAATTTTAATCAGTTTGGGCTGAGATTCAAGGTCTTGGTGAAGCCTGGAGCCAAGCTCCTCTCCCCTGCCTCGGGTCAGGTTACCAAGCTTTATAAAAGTCTGCTTTCAAGACCCCTTTGCCTACTCCCCCCACTAGCTGGGAAAAAACATCAGCTTTGGGGAGGTGGGACTGACATTCCCTCCCAGATGTCAGAGAATCACCTCCCCTGAACAGTCATGATTTACAAGGGCAATAGGAGAGGAATTCCATGGCAAAGCCCTTTGCTGAGTCCCCTTCAGCTTATGGCTGTTGACTGGATCCTTGTGGTCAGATATAGAATGCAGCCGGCAATTCTAAACCACAATCTGCAGCCATACTAAATCTTCATTTTATGAAGACAATAGCAAATTCAATTAGGCACTCTGAAGCTCCAGGGGAGCAGTCAGATGGTGGACAATTAGCTGGGATTGGCCCTTTTCACTTCACGGGGGGGATGCATTCTTCACCTGCAGTCAAGGGCTACCCAGAAAGGTGTAAAATTCTTTCTTCACTCTGAAAACATCAAAGCAGCCCCTTCTATTCTGAGCTGAAAAACCAGAACCAAGCTCTTGGCTAAAGCTTCAACATCCAAAAAAAAAAAAAAAAAAAAAAAAAAAAAAAAGAAATCAAGAATTAAGAATTATTTCTGTTAACGAAAGAAAGTCCACCTGGGTTTTCTAAAAAGAATAAGTGGTGATATCAAATAAGGACCTGCAGAATATAATTCCGGAGCATGGAATATCACCCCAGAAATAACAACAATACAACCTACTTGCAAATGTCCTTTTATAGGTAAAAAAAGAGACCATGGAGAATAACCAAATCAGCATTTCTACCACCATGCTTCAGGGAGTTAATTTATAAAGATAATTATTAAATGAGAGTAAAGAGATGGAAATGCCCTTTCTTTTGCAGTCGGAACACAAATGAGGCTTCATGGTTCTTTTACATAATTAAGGCTCTGCTGGTAAGAGGAGACAACCTGGAGACACATTTTGAAGGTACTCTGTGTTACTGAGCAAGATCAAAGTGAGAAACTGAAGTCCTTTTAGTGGCTGAATGTAGGGTGCTGAGGTTGGTGGATATAGCATGGGAGTCAGGACAAGCTCTTACTCTCTGGTGCATATCTAGCTGGACAGAGACACTTCCCTAAAAGCACCAAGACTTTACATTTGCATATGCAAATGAAAATGCTGGATGACAGGGACCTCGAATACCCTGTTAGCTGAAGTAGACTGGTAGCAGCATATTAGAAAGCATATCCTGCCAGCTATCAACAGGACCTCCTTCTTGTCCTGCCAGACCAAAAACATAAACAACAAAAAAATTAAATGTTTCTATTTTTATGTGAAAATGGAAACAGAGGTGGGTAGGAGACAAGGGATATATCCTGTAAAAGAAACAGTTTTTGTTTTAGATTTCAAACCCAATAGTAATCCTAGCTCTCTGGGGACATTAGAAGGCTGTGACCTTAGCCATCTACTTACCTGACCTTTAGCAGCAGGGAATAGGCAGCAACAAGTAGGGCTGGGAAGTCGGCTTCCTAAACCAGTCTCCTTCCCTCCAACTCCTGCCCATTCTGTGAATTATTGCACCACCTGGCACCAGGAATATTATTGACTCTGGAGCAGAGAGCTTAATTTTGTAATAAATTTTACAGATTGCTAACTGAAAAACAAGAACAAAAATGAACTACTAGGTAGCTGAAACCGCTGACTCTCGCTGCTCCTTCCTGCCCCTGGGTAATTTATGGCAGCAGAGCTGGGCTCCCACACCGCCACTGCCACTTTGGCGGGGCTGCTCTGCTCACCGCTGGTAGGGCAGCAGGCCAAGGAGGAAGCCATGCTGCTTTGCCTGTGGATTTCAAACCACACTGCGCATGCTGGAATTCTTAACAACCACCCCTGTAGTCTCAGCCTGGGGGATCTTAGAGGTAAACGTTAATGGGAAAGTTGGGGCATAGCTGTGATATTTGTGCAAAGATAGGGAAGCCAAAAGCTTACACTGTGTTCTAGGCTTTGGGATCTGTGTCTGTTTGTCGGGATTTTCATTCCATCCCTCCTGTGCTTTTCTGTTCCAGATATATTTGTGGATCACTCGCTATATAAAGATGGAGTTAATGTGCTGGAGCTAAAAACTGTAAAGGGCGCAACATCTGACGATCAGCTATTGCTCTGAAACAAAACATCCCTGAATTTAGTGCTCACGGATGTGGCTAGTCTAGGAAGACTTTGATTAGGATAATGTGGCTCTGTGCCAAGAAACCTCTCTGCCTCCAGCAGGTAAACCCAGACATGTTCCTGTAAACATGAGCAGGAAACTAAGAAAGACAAAATATAAAAGTATGTCCAAGCCCCTGCTAAAGTCAAAATTGCTACTATTCCACTGGCCAAAATAAGACTCATGGCCAAGTCCAAGTGCAAACATGCAGCACCAAAGGAGATGAGCACAGACAGACATGAGAAAACGGATCCTTAGTGCCAACCAGCCAACGAAAACATCTCTAAAGAGCTTGTAGCCCTGCAAGAGAAACAGGTGTATAAGTGCTACTTGGCTAATGACAGAGGCTGAAATAACAGCAATGACATCACATGGAGAAGCAGCTGTCATGAGGCTTGGCTAATGGGGCGCTGAGGCAGGAAACCTTCATCTCCAAAATGTGATGCTTGTGAATTGGCCTTTGAGGGTGTGTAGGAGAACATACAGGTGGGAAGGCATGAATATGAAGTGAAAATAAGGAAAGCACTTCCCAGAAGGCAAGGGGTTTGTCATATGAAATGTAATACAAGATGATTGCAGTCTACTGTCTCTCTATTTATGGCTGGTGACCTTCTAGAAACAACTCTCTTTCCCATGTTTCCTCACTCTTATTCACCCTCTTCTTTTCCTCTCCTTCTTTTTCTGTATCCATTTTATCCACTCCATTTGTATACTGATGATCTTAGCTCCCCATCAGCATCCCTGGGTGATTTGCTACATGGTTAGTTTCAAATCTCCCTTGCCCACACATCATCGCTAATCCTGACTTATACCTCAATGCCTTCTGCACAGATTCCCAATGTTATACTTCAAGCACTCTTGAAGCCTATTAGTGTTACCTCTACCTGACTTACCTACTTTCCCCTCAGTTCAAACTTGTAGATACTGGCACTAATATCTTCCCAGTCACCCATCTGAGAATCCCTTACTCTTAATTTTGGATAGATTTGAGCTCACAGTCACAGAGGGGTTCACTCCACATCATAATAGAACAGCTTAGTTCAAGATAGTGGGAGCATTCAGCCAAGGCTGTGCAGATCACAGCAGACCAGGAAAGAGGCAGAAATCAGGAAGTGGTACAACGTTCTAAGGCCTGGCCCCAGTGGCCCTATTTCTACCATCTAGACTCTACTTTTTAGTTTCCAGAGCCTACTCCGATAGCACTACCAACTGGAAACAGAGTGTTCTAAACCTGAACCTGTGGGAGCATGCCAGATTCTAATCACAGCAGTGTCATTATACCTTATAACCCCGAGTCCTATTGCTTTGGATTCATGAACAGCTCCCAGCCCCTTCCCAATGCTCTATCATTGCAAACCCAGCCACATCATTTTTTTTTTTTTACCTCAGGTCCTATCTCTCAGTTGCTCCAACCAATCATCCCACTTCACAAATCCATTATCCACCAAATTCCTTGTAAGATTTGTTTGAAATGCAAATCAGACTTGCAAAACTTCTGCCTAGAAGCCCTCTGAGGGTGCTGCTTTACTTCTTTGCATCCACTCACTAGGGACCAGCTACGGGATGTGTTCAGTCACCAGAACCTACATGGTGGAAAGAAAGAATTGACTCCTGAGAGTTGTCTTCTGACCTCCATCAGAGCATTATGGCACTAAGAGTATGTGCACACACATAAGTAAATAACTGTGTAAAATACTAAAAAAAAGCTACTCATTTGGAAATTAAAAGATTAATTTGGACAATGGACAGTTTGGAATGGCATCAATTACCTTGGGTCACATAGAAACAAAAGCTTTGCTTTTACTGGAGCTGTGTAGCAAAGTCAGTTGCAAGATATTTTTCTGATAGTAACTCACACATTCCCTCTACTCCTTTATAATTTGAAAGGAAAAAAAACCTAAACTGTAGGAAAACATGCCACCACATGTGGTATGTGTCTGGAATCCTGATTCTCAGAAGGCTAAGGTAGAAGGATCATAAATTCCAGCATAGTCTGTGTCAAAAATCTAAGATTCACTGGGTATGGTGGGACACACATTTAATCCCAGCACTTGGAGGGCAGAGGCAGTCAGATCTCTGAGTTCAAGGTCAACCTGGTCTACAAGGTGAGTTCCAGGGCAGCCAGTGATATACAAAGAAACCTTGTTTCAAAACAAACACAAAACGAAGAACTAAGGACTGGAAACTATTTTTCAGTAATAGAATGCTTATCTACTTTGCACAAGGTTCTATGTTCTATCTTAACACTGTAGGAAAAAAAGAAAGAAATACCATCACCACCGTATCAACAAGCAAAATAACCTGCCAGTGTGACTCTTGCAACCTAAGATTCATAATCATTTAGGATAAATATGTGAGATTTTCATATTTATACGTGACCTAAAGCAAAAGTCATAGCATAAACATCATTATATTTATGAAAGGAAAACCTGAAAGTCTGGCCAAGAGATCTGTTTATCATGGTGCATACTTAGAACATTTTAAAAAGTAGTTATAGAACTCCATTTTTATATACCCAGTAGTTTTTGTTTTTGTTTTTTGTTTTGTTTTGTTTTCCCCTGAGCCATTAGGGAGACTTAGGATGTTGGGAATCCTGCCTACCTTAAATTTTAAAAACCTAAGCATCTGCTTGATTTCATTTTCTGAGATATTACTTAGGAAATTCTGCTTAGTGACATTTATTCCCAAGTCGGTTCTCACTGGGAAAACTACTTAAGCTCTAGTCTAGAACAGCCATCCAAGACAGGAGCCAACAGCAGCATGTTCCTATTTGAAGTAATTTAAAATAAAACGAAACATAAAACCCAGTTCTTTGGTCTCATTAGCCAAATATTAGCTATTCGGTAGCTATCATATTAGCAGACACACACCCTCTTTATCCCTGAAGGTTGGATTGTATGGCTCCTCCCTAGGTGTTCGAAGAGATGGAGACGGAAGGGGACAGATTAGCGTTTGTAGCTCTGCTTGAAAGTCGCAAGTACAGGCTCTTTTCACAGCTGTTATTAAACACAGTTCTGGCAGTGGCAGTAAGATTGGAACTGTGTTGGGAGCCTCAGTGAGTTGGGGCAAACAGACTCTTAGCATGAGGCTTGACCCACCCGGAGGAGATGGGAGCCACTGCCTGCCTCATCCTGAAAACAAACTGGGCTTCGTCTTTCATCCATCATTTTGGCTCAATATAAAACACATTTCCATTGTTCATTTTCAAATACTTTATTATGGAAACAAGCTCTAAGACACATCACCAACTAGTCTATGGCTTTTATCCTTTATAATTACTATTTTCAGTATTAGAAAATATTCTGGACAGTATTTTCTCACAAAATGAACAAAAGTTTTCAGACTAAAAGGTGCAAGTCTTCCCAGTGGCCTGAAGCACCTGCAGACAGTTTATTGTCACATCTCCAAAATTCAGAATTTCATCAGTCCCAAACACAGATTCCATTTCTAAGTGTGCTTCTGAAGAAAAAAAAAAAAAAAACATTGCTTACTAGTAAATCTTCCATTGCAATTAATCATGAGAGAAACTAGATTTGGTATGACCAAAGCATGAAATTTGTTTCAACTAATTGCAGGCAGTACAAAGAAAATGAAATACAATTATTAGCAAAATATACTTAAAGAGCTTAAACTATGTCTCTAATAAAATGTTACAGAACTGAAGAACTGTGCACATATTTCAGCCTCCAAAAGAATACATTTCGGTTCAAATGTGGCTTTCGTTTCTTCTTCCTTGTCCTCCTCTTTCCTCCTGTTGTTCTTATTCTTATTGGATAGGGTATCTATCTTTTGATCTTCAATTCCAGTTCCAAACAAGGTAAGTTTCGGGGTCCACCACAGATGGTACAACCCTACCAGAAAAGGCAAAAGCCCCAGCCCTGCTTATCAAGATGTCACCACAGACATCAGAGGCAGTGTGGACTGCAGGATGGCACGGCTTCTCCAGGCGAGCAAGTGATGGAGTGCTCATAACTATTAAAAACTTGGCCATTGGAGAGGAAAGAACAAACCAGAGGACCTGCAGTACTCACTGGAGTTTTGATGACTGTCCCCTGCCAAGTACTACCTGCCAAGGTGCCCAGCAAACCCGCCAGCTGCTGCGCTCCCCAGCTTGTGCTGCAGCCATCAGCGACAGGAACCACTCCAACAGCCGAAGCCAACTCACATCCAGTCCTACTCAACCCAGACTTCCTAACGGTATCACTTCATAAAACCATCGTGCATCTGGCACACATTTAAGGCCAAGTTGGCAGTATTTGATATGAAAAAGAAACCAAAGACTGAATGAGTATCCCACAAGGTTGTTTTTGCAAGTCATAGACACAGTGCAGAGGCATGTGGGGCAGAGGCCACAGGACGCCCACAAACCTTTCCTTAACTGAAAACTTGCCTGCCTAGAGCCAAAGAACTCCTGCAAAAAACGTGCCCGCAAACAAACAGAAAACTCACAAAAACAACAACCCGGGCCGTATTTCTTTGCTCCTAAGAAGATCTTGTTACCTGGAGGTTCTCTGTTTAGTGTACGTGGGACAAGTACTTGGGCCACCCTTCTGATGGAAGCCTAAATTAAGAAAGGCATCTAGTCTCTGCCCTAACCTGTAATTCCAGGTCACTTTTGTCAGCTTCCAGAAAGAGCCATTTCTCCTGTCTGTGAGTATTCAGCGTGGAGGGGAAAGCCAACTTTCAGAAAACACGGCTTTGCTGCAGAGTACAAATTGTTTATTGACGGGGGATGCTAGCCGCTTTGGTCTTCTACAGTGCCACTTCCCAGAAAAGTGACTCTACAGAAGGCTTTTGTGAGAACAACAATCAGAAAGGAGACGGAGGGACAGACGCAGTGATTCTGAGGCACCCTTGATTAACTCAGACCAGGACAGAACTATGCTGTAGTGACTGGATGGCTCAGAGTGATGCTATTTTTAAAATCCAATTCATGCAGCCCGGCCTGAGACGATTGTGCACTATTTGTAGCTGGACCTTTCCAAAACAAGTGGGGAAGTGTGTGCTGCTGTGTGCTCCTTTTAAAGTCCACAAAAAAAAAAAAAAAAACTTAGGGGTTTTTTGTTTTGCTTTGTTTTTAATGATAGCAATGAATCTCCTGGTTTCTGAGTAAAAAGACATTCTCAGTTATGGAGAGGATACAGGTGCCATAAAGGAATACTTGTTAATTCTAATAACAAGGGGAAAGTAATAAAATTAAAATGCTAAAACATAAAAACAGTCCTATGTATAGGCTGTGATATATTCTACAAACTGCTTTTGCCATGGAAGTGTACTTCTGCTCTCGTTCTCACTGAGTGCTTAAAAACTACACAATGGCGAATAAATTCTAGGCCAGGGGATTGGACCTACAAACTGATCTGAATAATTAAATTAATGAACTTTAAAAGATACAAAAGACAAGATGGGGTGTGGCTCACGCCTTTAATTCCAGCAGTCAGGAGGGAGCCTGGTCTACTTCGTGAGTTCCAGGACAGCCAGGGCTACTCAGAGAAATCCTGTCTCAAAAAAAAAAAAAAAAAAAAAAAGAAAAGAAAAGAAAAAGAAAAAAAAGGCAAAAGACAAATTTTGCAGAAGAATAAACAAAAAGCTGAAAAAATCTTCAAAATGCTCAATAACACACATTTACAAAAATGTTCATCAAATAATAAGCTAAGCAAAAATAATAATCTTAACCTAAAAGGTCAGCATAAATCAAAATTTCCAAGCTCAAACACTGTTTGAAATAGTGTCAGTCTGCATCATTGAGGTCCTTGGAAAGGGTACAACATTTTTGGAGGGTAAAGTGACAAAAGATAGGTTAACAATGCATGTTATCTTCAACCTACATGTTTTCCTAAAAACACATGCTGTACATGAAGCCACAAAGTGTCCAAAGATCTGTGCATAAATGTATTGACTTCATTGTTGCATAGAAGAACACAGCACCTGTATGGACACTGAGAATCCAAATGTGACACAATGGAATGAACGGACAAGACCCCATTACCATCCATATGTTGAGATATAATGTAGAACCACAATGCTAATAGAAAAATGTCCCACAAAAATTATGGATGGGTATGGAGAGATAAGGTCTGTTATTATGGCAACAGAATTTAAGCTGGTACATAAAGGAAGGAATTGTCTGTATTTCTAAGGGCATGTTATGGGAATACAAACAGGCTTTCTTCCCACAGAAGTAGTAAATGGTACATAGTGACTGTGAGTTAGGGTTCAAGGTGTCGACATAATTGCTGTTTATCACATTGTGCCTTTCTATGCAGTTGGATTTTTTTTAATTACAGAATACTTTTGCTGAAAAAAGAATCCAAAAGACAAATTCTTTGTGTACCTGTCCTCAAAGGCATCTCAGCGAGGGAGGGTGGACCCAGCTCTGGGCTGGAAAGAGCTATCTTCTAGTGACTGGCAGGACCACAAAAGAACCTCATTAGCATTGCCTTCAAACCCAGTGCAAGTGGTAAATTTGGTCCTTGAGCATAAACAGTAATTACCCACGTGTTTCAAGAGTGAATTACAGTGGATTGAGTTTCATGTAGCAATACTTACCCAATGCAGGTGGGATTCCCAGCCCTCTTTGATCCAGGTGGCATAGACAGATAAAAAACATAACCATCAGAGTGCGTAGCTCAAGAATTCCAAACCCTTCAAAATATGTAATTCCCAAAGGAAGACAAACATTCCAGATGGCGAAATTCCTTTTGTATTCCACATGTGGCTCAGAAAAAGTATGTTTTTGGTCTTGAAAAAGATATATCATTAAATAAAAATGGATATGCGGATTTCTGATTTTAAAGTGAATTGCCTGGAGTGAGCCTTTTCTTTTCTCTTTTAGGATGTTTCGAGGCTGTTATTTTAAGTTCATGGAAAAATTGTAAGAGGATTAAAAGAGAGAGAACGAGAATACTCATAATCTTGTCCCAGTTCCACACGGTGAACATTTTATCAATAGTCTCTGTCATTGACTCTTTGATGTACATTGCGTGTCACCCTAGAACACCATTACTCCTAAATGCTTCCCTGTATATTTGTTTGCAGAATCAACTTACAACTTGAGTAATTTAACATAGATCCAACAATCCCTCTTCTTCTGCAAATATATTCCAATTTAGTCAGCAGATACAGTGGAGCTTGGTGCTTGCTCAGACCTAGAACCTGGCCTGGGATGACACTCTGTGGTCCAGCTGTCAGGACTCCAGCTGTGCACTAGTGAGTGGTTATCAGCTGGGGCTCTGGTGTGTTCCTGTCAATATTGATGAGTATACAGTTGGAAAGAGGTGTGTGAAATGTGTGCAAGCCTTTTACAAACCAGCGCACGATATGATGGCCAGGCCCCAGGTTTTCTTTAAGGATACTGATTTTTTTCTTTTTCTTTTTTAGTATATTTTCTCTCTCTCTCTCTCTCTCTCTCTCTCTCTCTCTCTCTCTCTCTCTCTCTCTCTCTCTCTGTGTGTGTGTGTGTGTGTGTGTGTCTGTCTGTCTGTCTGTCTGTCTGTCTGTCTCTCTCTTCATTGGCTCTTTTTTATTTCTGTCTTCTCTGTCATCCTCCCATGTTTAGATTTAGGGTTGACATTCTCATCAGAATATTGCATATAATTTGTCTTCAGTGTCACCACGGCAGTATTGCTGTGTCCACTTCTCCCACATTTACAGGGTTTGTTTTTGGATACTATGTTAACATATGTACTGTCACCTCTGCTGCCTACTCACTATTTTACTTGTGTCTAGTAAGGACACTCTTTAAAACTAAACAAAATTCTCCTCAATAGTTTCCTAAAATTCTATGCTTACATTTTTATCCTGGAAGATCTTAGAGCACCAAACTGTTAAGATCCTATTGTAGTAATGGGGGAAATAGTTAAAGCTCTTCTGAGGATGAGCCCATGAGCACAGATCACGTCCCAACATGGGACCAGTGATGGAAAAGGCGAATCCCCAGACAAAGGAGTTTCAAGATGGTTGTATGTGTTTTTGTTTAAATTTGGTGTTGATCATGTTTATAGTTGGCGGTATTTTAAAGGGTCAAGGTGGGGTGGGGAGATGCCCTATCACTTGCGGTTTTTATAATTCATAGCACCCCTGTGGCAACTCATAGTGGCTTGTCGCTCCGGTTCTGGGAGATCTGATGCTCTCTTCAGACACAAGGCACACATATGGTATACATACATACACTCAGTCAAAATAACCACACACATAAAATTAATCTTTTTTAAAGTTTAATTTAAAAGGTTAAAGCTGTATTTTACTCCAAAGAGCATGGCAACCACATTTCAAGGCTCATAAACAAAGAGCTGTGGAAAATCTACAAGTGATATAACTTTCTGTCGGGATTGAAATAACACATTAAAAGTGATAAGGGATGAAAATTAGCAGAAAAATCATACCAAAATGGATGATATAAACTAAGAATTGATGATTCTTTGTGCAATAACTTGCTTCACCAGTGTTGCCATGATATTTAGGATCCTAGGATCATCTGTGATCTGATATGCTTTATTCTTGAGCAAGTCTGGGAGCTGCATGACCAATTAATCAATTTTGAACAATTACCAGTCTCCTAGAATCTACTCAGTAGACAAGCATAGGATGACAGCAAACGCCAGATTAGACTTCATGGGAACTCAAAGCTGCTGCTCATCAAAGGGCACTAAGGGAAACTCAGAACTAAACCAAAAACTTAAAGAAAATATTCACAATGCATTTATTTGACAAATGACTTTGATGAGTTTTACATTGCTGGCATAACTAATGGTCATAGTTAGTGGTATGGTTTGTGTCTGAGATTTCCTGAAGGCTCATGTTTGGAATGACTCTTCTTCAGCAGCTGGGACTGTTTTGATTGGTTATGAAAATTTTAGGAGGTGGCACCTAGCTGGAGAAGCCTAGGAATCAATTATCCCTGTATGCTTCCTCCTCAACTCCTTTTGTTTCCTGTCCACTATAACTGAACAGCTGCTAAGCTAACCACATTCTCCCATCACCCTGATGTTCCGCCCAATCTCATGGGACCAAGCAACTGTGGTTTGAATCTTCTAAAACCATGACCCAAATGTCTCTCTCTCTCTCTTTCTCTTTCTCTCTCTCTCTCTCTCTCTCTCTCTCTCTCTCTCTCTCTCTCTCTCTCTCACACACACACACACACACACACACACACACACACACCACGCACACAAACAATGAGTGAATAAAGGCTACATAGGTTTATCATCCTGCACTTATGTGATTTGAAAGGCCAGGTAAGCCAGAATGATTTCTTTGCTTTTTGGTCTCTTAAGGCCAAAGTGTCAGCTATTGTGTGCTTCTGTCTAGAAGACCCTATGAAGAATCTGCTTCCAGTGTCATTTCCTGAATGTTAGAAGGCTAAAGTACTTACTTCTTTGCTAGTGTTAATCACAAATGCTGTGCAGCAACTTCCTCCAAGACAGGAATGTTCATTAAAGCACAAGATATTCTAGTAGGTGAAATGTTCCATCTATAGGGAAACTCATTAAGTTCCAAAAGTAGGATTACTGAAAATTCAGGAAATTCCTAGAATTAATGGATTTATTAGGCCCCTATGCAGTAAAGACCTCTGTGAAAAACTCTCAAGACAAGAGAAGCTGCATAGAAGACTCTTAGGCCTGCTCAGATGGAGCAAGACCAGCCAAATTGCCTGGGAGAACTTCAGATCAGCTGATCTACCTGAGAAGAACACTCTCCAGCCTGTTGAGTTGCTGAAAGTTATACAATATGCTCTAGGAGTCCAGCTTTCCTGAACCATCACTCATGCTTAGTTGGCCTTCTGTGATACAGCTGTATTTGAATCATTTCTATTCCTCTAAGAAACCCCTCACCCCATACTCCTGTAACCCCAATAAAATTCACTGGTTCAACAGGTTGAATTTTGGTTTGATTTTGGTCCCCCAACTGGGATTAATAGACATTTGTTCATATCTCGACAGGCATAATGTCTTATGACAATATGCCCTCAAAACTCCTACATTATTTGTCATGTTACTTCTTCTATTTTTGACAATACATAAGCAATGTATGGTTAGTCTCTAGTCATGCATTCTCATGCACAAAATCTCTCTACCTTTTCCTCCTGCTGCAATTTTTCTGCTTCCAACTAAACAACATTCTGCTTTTAAGATCTTATGTGACTGAGACTTACTTCACCCAGATAACCCAGGAATATATCCCATTTTAATCTCCCCATTTAATTACATCTGCAAACTGTCTTTGGTCTCTTAGTAGAACACACACACTGCACAGAATAGAGTTCAGGCATCTTTCACTACCACAGACACAACAAGAATACATATTTTAAAAGATCTGAGGTTTGTGAGAAGGCACTTGAGTGAGTAAACATGTGGAACTATCATCAAACCATTGACCAGCAGAACCATAAACGCACATTTATGATGAGCCACACACTTCATACATGCTACAATGAAGAAAAAGCACTGGCAAGTGTGTAGTAGTATAACTGGGGTCTCATTATTTTAGGAAATTATTGATTTCATTTATATAAGGTTACACAAATATAGTTGGCACTCAGTCGGTACTTAATAATAACAGAATAGGTTATTATTTGAAAAACAATATGGTATCATATTTTCAAATAATAATACCAGAACTTCTTATCAACCCTGTAAACATAATGGAATCACCACTGAGGTCCAAATTTCAAGAAAGATTTTCTTGAAACATAGTACAAAGGCTACTAGCTCAAGACCACATTGCAAAGTGTTAACAGTATCAGCTTTGATTTTTAAGGCTCTATCCTTAGAAAGATCACTCTTGGTTATGCATGGCTTTAAACCTTGAAATGTAGTTATGCTACAGACCTCCTACCTCAATCTAAACTCAGTTAACTGGAGATATGGGCACAGTCTTAGTTACTTTTCCATTGCTGTGATAAAAAATCATAACCAAAACCAACTTGGAAAGGAAAGGGCTTATTTCATCATGCAGATGGTAGTTCATCATGGAGGGAGTGAATACAGAAACTTAAGGCATGGACTGGAGGTGGGAACTGATGCAGAGGCCACACGGGAGGGCTGTCTACTGAAAAAACGAATTATATGTATTCTTCAACACTTATTTACTTTATTGTTTAAAGCTAAACTTCATAATGCTATGGCATATTACACTTGTATTTTCCATTTAAAATTTCTAACAATTCTGAGTTTCTAATATTTTTTCACTTGACCAAATAACTGTATATGATTTGGTGAAATAATAAAAGATTTCAATATTTTAGAATATGTTATAATGATTAGAACTTGTACAAGAACCTGGAGAAGTCTTGAGGAAAAGGCAGAGAAAAAGGACAAAAATCACACAGATTACAATAGTAAATTAATCATTGATTAGGAACCTTTTAGTGCATGGTTGGAACTAAATACAAAATTGCTACGGAAATTAAGCAACAAGTCATTTGACATTTGACCTCATCTCAAATTCTACTTGTGGAAATCAAGGTCAAATAATCTGGGTGTTGAATTTGTAGTTTCTGTGAATCTTGTTGACCAAAGACTGTAAAGAAAAAGAGGTCAAAATCTGGAACAAGGAGAATACTTGTCCTGGGATCATCTATTTCAATATGGGCAGGGCAGTGGTGGAGAATTAGAAACAAAATCAAAGAGATTTCCTCTAAACATTTCAACATTGCAAAGAACTATTGCTAGAAACCTATTGTTCCATTCCAGGAGTATCTATGGCAACCATTTTGAGCAGTGAACTTTACAGATAGTTATTTGTGTCACCAGCCATCAAGTGACGGTGTTGTCCAGCCACACCTTAATATTGTCTAGACACCTTTCCCTTGGATTTCCTTTCCCTGGCACACTTGCCTTGTAACTTTCCACTTCTCAAAAGATGACCCAAGGCTTCCAAATTCAATCACGGTTGTTTCACTAGCTGAAACAGAGCTTTCCCTACAAGCGGATGAGCATCCCATTTATTCCGCCTCCTTGATCCCTCCTCTTGATGCAAGTCCTGATGTTATTCATGCTCCAAACTAATCTGATTGAGACCTCATTCTTTAGCCCATCTGGTGAGAACAAGCCCATGTGCCAATATAGCGTATCTACTGGGGTGTATATGAGTGCACAGGTCCTGAGAGTCAGGCAGATGCTTCCTAAAGGTAGAGCAAGTTTTGCCACAGAGGTTCCTAAACATGCTGGGAGAAAAGGAGGGCTGCTGGGACAATGCTTCCCTGAAAGCCCTTGCAGAGTCACTGTGGACCTTGTGGTGTATATCACTTAGAGATTTTTATTGTTTGCAAGCTATAGCCTCTGTGTGTCACAAACTTTATACTCCTGTCAGGTCACTATTTCCATCCAGCCATCTCTGCCACTAGGGCTAGACAAATTTTCCTTTCTTCTGACCCATCAGATTTAGGATTAGTAGCAGACACTCTGTGGCACATTAAGAATTATGCTGCTCATTTGTCTGTAAATAGCTCTTCCATTAAATTCTCCTCAAATTATTCCAACATGAACATCTCACCTCCATCCCTGAGGATGCAACAACTGCTTTTTATACATATTAAACAAAGGTAGTCTCACATTCTGAATATACCTAAAAATATGTGTTCCCTAAGTGATGAAAATACAGGAGTATGCAGTAAAACGGGTGAGAGTACCTAAGAGAAAGCAGACAAAAATAGTATCCACACTCTCAATTGATACTTTACTCAATAGTCGGGTATGAGTTTCTTTACTGATGGGCCTTTAGGATGCTATGCAGAGTCAGCGTGTATTTGGAGAGCAAATGATACACATGGATTCCCACACGGAGTTTAGTGATAACCTGATAGCTGCCGAAACTAGCCAGGGGAGGGGTATTTTCACCATAGAATTTGGTCAATTGTGTGAGTCAGGAGTTTTTCTTGGAAACTGGGGTAACTGGTGTACTTCTGGGGTTCGTATGAAAATTGCAGTACTGCAGTATCCTTACCTATGGCAGAGTTTTTTAAATGTATTCTCTTACAAAAAGCAAAGGCTGTGATAAACACTTGGGTGTGTACCCCCTTTGAGAGAAGTCTTGGAATAAGAATAATACCAGTAGAATAAAACAGGTATTGGGGGAAGTCACCAGAAAGCTCTGCTGGTCTGTCTGCTCTGGGGCAGTTGGTGGTCTTGTGAAGACCCTCTGAGAAGCAGTGTTCTGATGAATGCAGAACACAAGGTCTAAAACGAAGCACTTGGACGATCCTGGTCTAGAAGAGATGAGCTGACTGTACATCCTTTTTCCTGGAATATGATGCCTGGAGGAAAGAACTATTGCAGTCAGAAATGATTTATAAATATTTACAAACACACGCAGCATGGGGAGGAACCTGAAGTGTGCAAGGCTTGACTCCATCACGGCACCTTGCTGGGTGGCCTGAGAAATCAGGTATGCTGAGAATTTCATGAGGTAACTGCTAGAGAAGAGAGGAAACTCATCTCCCAGGGCCTCAGATGAGAAAGTAAAAGTGGTAAGTGGGTGTCAGGAGGTCAACCATTTGCTTATTACAGGGAGAATCAGGTTTCCTTTCCTGGAGGAGCTGCAAGAGGCAAGGGCCCTGGAACTCCCTGGTGAATTAACTTCTGTTTTTCTTTAAGATGAAGGGAGGAGTGTTCACACTTCTGCACATTTGAGAGAAGAGTTGGGAAAAGTCCCTCAACAGAATGATAAGGGACTCAGACTAACAGTGAGTGGTTAAGCAGGAAATAAAGGGAAGTTTAGGAAGAGCCAGGGAGCAGTGAAGACCAGTTATATCCTTGCCCTAGTCATTTGTATTTGGAGGATCCACATAGCTAATTCATGAGGGACCAAAATAATGCATTCATTTCTAGTATTAATGGGGGCTTCTAAAAATAGTTTCTTACATCTACCACCAGTAATAATTTCACAGAAGGAGGCTTAGAGGAGTAGAGGAAAGACTTACAAAACTGAATATTACAGAATCCCAAACGTCACTTGCCCAGCAGTTATACCGGAGGAGTTTGGGGTTGTGTCATTTCTTCCACAATTCATTTCTAGAACTTATTGTTTGTTGCGGATTGCCCTAATTTCTTTGTATGCAATTGGAATCAACTATTTTTTTTTTTGCTGTTCAGTTTTGTTTGTTTTCCTTGTCTTTAGATTGAGGCATAAGCTACACCAAGGATCTTTCAGTTCTTTGCTAATGTTTACAAAGCTTTTGTCTGGGCCTCTTCTTGTCAGGAGTTAGACAATTGATCTTCAGATCATCTGCCTCCTACATACTCCCTCCACTCCACTGACTGCATCTGCAAACTGGCAGGAGGGCCATTTACCCAAAGGATGCCTTCTCAGGGTTTATGAGGTTCTATAACACTGATAGATCTTTGCCATTTGCAAAGGGAAAAGGTAAGACGGGCACTAAGAACTTGACTTAGAATCAGTAGATCGTTAACACAAAAAGAAATTATAGTCAAGGCAAGCATCTCAGAAAGTAGTGCTATAGACCTAACTATCTTTATACTTGGTTCTTTAAAACTGGACAGCCCTGTCACTCAGTAAATTGATCATAAACAGCACTAGGACTTGTAGAACCACCCCCCATCTCACCCCCAACCTCTACCATCATCACCCCCACCACCACCCCTGCTCCAACTTGCTCCCTGCCTAGTGAGCCTTTGAGCTGGGCAACTGTTAGAAACTGCCCATGAAGCAGGATACCTGACTCTGTCATGCCTTTTTCTCTCGCTCAGACAGTCTGGATAGCATATTCTAGGTCAAGTTATGACTCCAACTTGTCTTGAGCACTATCCTGGACAGTCACTTGTCTTTGGGCACTGCCACTGCACAGTGGCGCCTCACCCCAGGCTGGCCACCACATCGGATCTCTGAGTAGCTGAGGTAAGATAAGTTATCTCATACATTTCATGTCTCAGTTTCTGTATCCAAGTGAGTTAGAGGTCCATGTTGGAAAAGGGGTTCATCTTGCCACCCTTTGTCTTATGTTTCCCTGGACACTCAGTATCTTTTGTCTTATGTCTTGCTGAAGGCACCATCTTCCCCGTAGAAAAGCTAACACTGCCTTTGTGATAGATGTGAAATTCACATTTACTACCTTCATCCCTGATGTAAACTCATTCAGGAAAACATCTACTCACTTGGATGACTACAGCCCTGAACTAGGTTGCAGAACAGCACGTTTTTCTCATGATATGGATTAGACAACTAAACCAATCTTCTATAAGCTGCAGAGGGTTTGTATTCAAATAACTAGTTGCCCTGAAGCAAAGTAAATATCTCACAAAAATGACACAGTGGTTGTTTACAGTGGGCGTTCCTTATTTGAAAAATAAGTGTTTGCATTATGACATGAAATTTTAACTTGAATTCATATTAGTCATCTACTTAGGCGTGACAAGTTACCCTAACATGTAATAGTTCAAAAATACAACTATTTATTTTGCTGATAATATATGCCTTTTGTGAGGGGGATTACTCCTGCCTCATGTAACTCAACTGGAGATTGGAGACACTGTTTGGGAGATGGCTGCCCCCATGCCTAGCTTGATGCTCACCAAGTTTGCTGAGTTGGAACTAAGAATTGTGTTTCCTGTCAGGTAGCTTCACTACAGGCTGCTTGGGCTCTCTCATATAAGAACACCCCAGATGTTATAAAACACGTGGTGTCTTTAAGTGTGCCGCATGGCATTGTCCTTTATCTGTATCCTCAACATATGGGTCATCCAGTTTCATAGAGAGACATTGCCTTCACTTCTCTGTAGCAAGGGTGGAATGCCAAGATTCAAGGAGCATAGGACATGGGGTTGCAATACAAATGACACAAAATTCAAATGATTTTGTGAAACCAGATTGATCAAGACAAAACATTTTGTTTTTAGTTCCTGCAAGTATATTAGCCTCAAGCAGAATGAATTGAGGAATATTTGCATAAATTCATTGAACATCAGGGCAAACATGGGGGTTTTCTCTCTTGAGATCCATTCTACTGCTAAAGTAGAACACTTGATTTTTCAGGGCAAGGAAATATACTTAAAGATGAGTAACAGCAATTCAACCTTTCTTTAATTTCAGAAAAAGGGTCATTGCCTTATACATGAGGAAGGCTGAGAGGAAGATAAGGCAACATAAAGCATGAAGAAAAATTATACCACAAGAAGGAGGGAGGTAAAGGCAGTCAGAGGAGAGAGCAAGAAGTGTGATTTACTCCAAAAATGCAAGGTTCTTTTGAGTTTTTCTAGGAGCAGCTAGATTCTAAGGACCATACCACTTGCCTTTTCAACATACCCCCTTCCCTTCTAGAAATTCAACTTCCTAGGAGTCAGACAAAGAAGTAGGCAGCCTACACTAATATCCTTTTAACTTGCTCATTGAGGAAAGCTGTGAAACACCACCCCCAACTCCCACCCATGATTTCAAAGATTTGGGGAAAAGAGATGGAGCTCTGCATTGGGGTACAGTAAAGAAAGGAGACACAAGGTCAGCACTCAGTGTCACCCCTGCAGGGGCAGTTCACATGATGCTAGGTGTTCTTAGAGGGCCCATTCTCACCATTCTCACCATTCTCATCATTCTCATGGCCATTTGCTTTTTATTTTGTCTTTGATTTTTTTCATCTCTGAACCTACAGTATTAATGTAGACCATATCTAAATATTTGAGCAGACTATCTTCATTTCTGACAGTCTACTTTTGCTGGTACTGTAAATGACATGAGGACTCAATGAAAACTTTTAAGTAGAGGGAGGATTGAACTTGTGTATGTATCCAAATTTGACATTATCACATAGTGTTGCCAATTACAAAGTTAGTGCTTGAGAGTTATGCACTAGATAATGATTAATGATAGTAATTAAAAATAAATCTCCAACTGAAGTTTTGAGCCAATTTACAATTTTATGTTGAGCTATGTTCATTGCTGTTTTCCTTGCCACACATGGCCTGTAGCAGTGGTTGAACATACCTGGAAGGAATTCTGTAGCTGAATAGGAAACATTATGGCTGGACATTATGCAGATAGGAGGGTCAGGGAGGCTGCTTAGCAGGCTCATGTGCTAATCTGGACAACAAAAAGAGGATCTTGGGACACAGATGGTACGGTGGCTTTGGAAAGGAATGACCTTTCCAGTAGGCTTGGAAGTCTTTTTGTTGTTAGAATGTTCACTATTGTTAGTATTTCTTAAATTTGATCTAAGAATTTTTGCTCTGAAATATCAATAATAGGAGCAGAATTCTATATGACATTCAGGTAAATGAACAAATGTTTCTCAAACATCACTTCCCACAAACTACCTGAAGATCATGATAGGGACACAGATTTTCAGTAAGTAGACTAGATTTCAGGACTGAGAATCTGCACCTCTATGATTATAGGTTATGAAAAATGAAAGGTAAAATAAATAACAAATGGCCATGTAGAGAGTTGAACCCCTCAAGCAAATACTAAAGATCTCATATTCACTGGGACTGTATACAGAGTCTCTTGGATAAGCCAGTACTGCATTCTGCTGTTGCTGTTTGCATCTTAACAGGTTTATATGTAGCTGGAATGTCATGACTCTATATTCTACTCATTTTAATGTACAACTGAGTTTTCAATCTAGCTATGCTTTTGCCAACATTTCTCACACAAATTAAGACAATAAGTTATGCTATTGAGCACATTCAAAATTGTACAACATGGCGAAGCAAAGCCCTGTGTACACATTTACCTCTTCTAGTTCAAAACGAAAATGTGAAGTCAGAGCTCATTAAATTAGAGATGGATTGAGCCAAATGATTGTGCAGGTGTTCTGTTTCAGAATGTATTAGACCATAGTGCCGGGGGCCTCAGAGCTCATTTCTGACCTAGACTAATCGTGCTGAGAATAATGACCTGCAGTTACTGCCTTGTGAATCAGACCCTATGATATTTAAAATAATTAAGATCAAAGCCTAACTAGAAGGCCACTGAATTCACCAGTCATAAAATGTTAGCACATAACCAAAGGCTGTACTTGTTTGCTTAACCATGTTTAACGCTCAAGTTATAAACCGGTGTTAAGAGAGAGACACAAACGTCATCTTCAAAAATGTTACTTTCCCACACTCCCATTCCCAAAGGAACAGCCAGACAGCAAGAAAAGTCTCTCCGTGGTAATGTGAAGCAAAAATGGGGCTCAAAACCCATTACAAGTATGAACAGAGCGGGTCATTGCAGAGCTGGGCTGGTGGGACCTATCAGCTTGCTGGCTGCCATCCCAAGAGGTGACCTGGGACTGAGAATCTGCTTCCCATTTGTAGGCGGTTGGAAAGAAGTGTGAAATGAATTGGTTTGTCCGGGCTGAGTTCCCAGGAAAAGGGTGTCTTTCCTACCAAAATAGCAGGGTTCTTCAAGCCAAAGAGTTAGACAGTCAAATAAGTGCTAATTGAGTTAGAGGTTTGATTAGAAAGTAAGTTGACAATTAAGTTCAGTTGAGGCCCTGTAGCAGGCAGGGCTCTAGCTTTGAGAGACTGGGTAGAGTACACCACAGTTGAAGGTGGCTTCCAATCCACTGTAGAGACACTGATTGGCAATTTCTAATCTCTGCCTAGAGCAAGTGAGAGACAGCCTAGAGGTCAGTGGTTGGTAGAGACAGCAGCATAGGAAGCTATGGCATTGATTGCGAGGATGGACCTGTTCGCAGGACCCCACTAGAGATATACATGTTCACTGAACCACAGTGAGGAACTGATAAAGGAATCCATCTTCAAAAGAGGAAATGCTGCAGCTTCCTGTGACTGGGTTCCCAGCATGTTTTCATTCTCTTTGCCAGCACATTTATGTCTCTACTTAGTACATATACCCACGGGGCTTCACTTTAGCAGGCACCACTTTTGTTGCTTTGAAAATGTCACCCCAGGAGGAGTGATGAGCAAAGGAGTCAAGGTCAGGCTGGAGAAACCCACAGAAACAGCTGACCTGAGCAAGGGAGAGCTCATGAACCCCAGACTGATAGTTGGGAAACCAGCTTAGGACCGACCCAGACCCCTTGAATGTGGCTATCAGTTAGGAGGCCTGGGCAATCTATAGGGCCTGACAGTGGATCAGTATTTATTCCTAGTGTGTGAATGGACTTTGGGAGCCCATTCCACATAGAGGGCTACTTTGTCATCCTAGACACAGGGGGGAGGGCCTAGGCCCTACTCTAAATGATATGAGAGACTTTGAAGATCCCTCATGGAAGGCCTCACCCTCCCAGGGGAGCAGAAAGGGTATGGGATAGGGGGCTTGTGGGGAGGGGAAGGGAGAAGGAACTGGGATTGACATGTAAAACAAGATTGTTTCTAATTTGAATTAAAAAAAAAAAGAAAAAATATATCATCAGCTGAAAAAAGAAAGAAAGAAAATGCCACCTCACTCACACCCATGGCAACCCTCTGAGGTAAAGGATGGCATTATTGTCATTTCACAAGCAAAGACCCTGAGGCACAGAGATGCTCAGATACTAGTAAGTGGGACAGCTATCCTTCAGATAAGATAGAGGTAGTTTCTAACAAAATAAAAGAGAAAATGTTCCAGGAAAAGAAAGGATGAACTATTTATTTATTTGTTTGTTTGTTTGTTTATGAAGGAAGATATATAAAAACCCAAGGCAAAATTTAATGAGCCTCTTCACTCCCCCTTTCTCACAATTGCCAAAATGAAACACCATTAATAAAGCTTAAAACTAAAATTCAGTACAGATAAAAGCAAGTCCTCATTACCCAACATATAATTAACTGGGGAATTCACAGCTGGGGGACAGTGAGTGGGGAGGATGGGGCTTGCTGATTCAACCTGCTGGCTTTCAAACAAGGTGTTAACACCAGGCAACCAGACCTCACTTCAGCTGCTGCATGGAAGCCTACCAACCTTTCTCAAGCCCACTCTCCATGGAGCCTCAGGATACCTACCCAGCTTCCTCATCCTATCTGTCCTAGGATAGGTACTTAAGGTTCCCAGAATACCATCTCCATTCCTCTGGAGACCATGGCCCAGATCACTGCCCCCTCAATATACCAAAATCTTACCAATTGACAGTACCCAAGTAGACAACACAGCCATTCCCTGCTGCAATATTCTGTCTGGTTAAAGTTTCTGCTGTCTTTTGCAAATCTACCTTAACCAACATAGCCACAGTTAAAGGGCCATCTCACTTCTTAGTACCTAATTCCAAATACTTTTCTCTCTGAACCGTCTTTTCTTTCTCAGACTTTTACTCCCAACTCACTGGTTTGAACCTTCAGCTTCTAACGCCCCTACTGTTTGCTTTGTGATTTCTTTGCACTCTCAGCTCCTGCCTCCATCCCAAGTGTTCCTACTTTCAGAATCAAGCATTCTAATATTGGTGGAAATATGCCACGCAGATCTGCAGATTAGCGACGATTTTGAGAGTTACAAAATTTGAAAATTTTGAGAACAGATCTCCAGATATGTATACAGTTTCCAAGAAGTGTAATTTAATCCCTGGCTTCTGGCAAGAGATGTCTTACTAGCTCCAGACCCCCCACCTGGGTCAGAATCAGCCCAGGGGGAGAACAGGGTTAGGCTTCAGACAACTTGGACACATTCTAAATTCTCTGGTACAATAATCCTTTGACCAGGTTCTTTGTATAATTCTAAAACTTTATTGTATGCCATGCTATGAAAAGTTGATGGTGTGCAGAGCACTCTTTTGAATTTTAGTGCCATTTGTTTGAAAAGGATTTACCTGTGCTGTTAAGTAATGGTAGGGTTCAAGGATGGCAATGAAGCAGAAACAACAGATAGGCAATACAGCCACAATCCTAAATCGTAGCTTCAAAGGGCTGAACAGCAGCTTGGAGGCATAAAGCTTAAATCGTACTTGCAATAACAAACAATGACATATTCATCCTTTTGGGCAAGTATTTGTTATTGTCTTCTTCCAAAGCAGTTTCTAATTTCAAATTTAACTTGTTAACCTACTGGATATATTAATGTCTCATGTATCTGTCATGATCTCATATCAGCAATGCTTCTACATAAATGAATATTCCCAACTGAAAGTATCATGGAAACATGCATCTACTGACCATCCTTCCAAAATGAAATTCTTCCCACCATCTTGCAGCTAATGTATCAGCGGCGTTTTTCGGATTATACTTGCAGACTTCTTTTGTTAAATCCTGGACTTGTTAAATGCTGGACTTGCACCTCCCAGCTGACAGCTCTGTGACTTTTTCTGATTCCCTGGGATGTCCTTTGTTGCCAAAGTTGAGGCACACAGGTTAAGTGTGTTGCTGAGTAACAATAAATACGTTCTCTTACCTCAAAGATGTTACAATCTCATTTCCTCAGAGTTTTTCTTCCCAGCATTGGCCTCCAAGGTTTATGGAAAGCAGTATGACCTACTCAGAAACATAACTAGTTTGCAATTTTTTAGCCTTCTCACATCATGTATTGGGTCAAACTAAGGACAGTGTTGGTCAATATCAAAGTGGCTTTGGTGGCCTTTTATCTTGCAGCATTTAGTGACTGGGTTAGGGCAAAGGTCAAACACCTTGCCACTCTGGAGTTTGGCTAATTCAGTGTTAGCCAAAGGTGAGACGCTATGTCACCCAGGCTTCTTTGGTCCTTCAGACTCCACTACAAATGGCTCGAATGCACTGGGCATACGTAGCATTCTGAGAAGCAGAGGGACATCATCAATGGAAGGACAGGGCCACACGAGGAGTGACTGTGGCCCAGAGAGCTGGGAGTGATGGCCAGAACCATGATTCACTTCTCCCAGCTTAGAGTTTAAGCCACGCCAGCGCTCAGCAAGTATTAAATGAACAAGTGAGCGAATGAGGGGGTGGGGACTCACTTGGATCTGCTGGAAATGAAATTTGTATGAAGTAATTCTGCTCCCAAAGGTAGAAACTTCTTAAAAACCCGAAGCATATTCAGATCTCTTCTGATTGTCAGAATTTGCTAAGGAACAAAGAGGCAAGCCCTTGTGATCAGGCCTTAATAAAAGGTCTTTAGGAAGGTAGTTGCAGATGGAGTTATCAGCTCCAAAATCTACAGGCTCTTTACTTTTTGGTGTTTTTTTTAAGTTTGTTTATTACTTTCTTTTGGATTTTGAGTCAAGGTCTCAGTCTGTGTAGCCAGGGCTCCTCTTGCTTTCTAGATCTCCCTCCCTTAATTTTGTAATATCAATACAGGTGCGTGCCACAAGGCCCAGCCACAGGCCAGTTTTGAAAAGGAAACTAATTTAAAACTAAAGTTTATACTCTTCAAAATACTCCCATAAACATGATGGTACACTATGAGTTATGACTGGAGCCCCTTATTTAAATGCGATTTAAAAGGAACTGTGTGAGTATATCACATGAGAAATTACTGAAAGGATTGGGTGTGTCTAGCTCTTAATAGAAAGAACAAAATGGGGGGAGGGGCTGGAGAGATGGCTCAGAGTTTAAAAGAATTGACTGCTCTTCCAGAGGTCCTGAGTTCAATTCCCAGCAACCACATGGTGGCTCACAACCATCTGTAATCAGATCTGGTGCCCTCTTCTGGGGTGGATGAAAACAAAACACTCATATACATAAACAAATAAAAAAAGAAAGAACAAAAGATATGAAAACATTACAGCCTCCAAATTAATTCCCCTTAATATCAATGTGGATGCACTGATTCTAATTTTCTCTGGGAGGAAGAAGTAAATATTGGGTAAATGCACAGTTCGAGGAAGCGGTGCTAGCTGGAACTGTCTAGGAATGAGCCAGTCATTTGGAGGAGGACTCTCTTTTCATGATATGACGTCACATGACAAAAACAAGAAGCCAAGTGGTGCCTCCCAAGTTACCGTCTCTTCCTAGCATTTGCAGTATCTTTTCCCTAGTGACAACCCAAAAAAGTAAAGAGGACCGATGTGGCAGGCTGTGGGTGGGGTGCAGGGGAAGGATGCTCAGACACCCACAGAGGACATAGCACATAGCACAAACCTTCCTCCCGTCCTTATTTAAAACTGCTCAGGTTAGCAGCAGGTGGCAGATGCAGCAGGAACTAAACGCTGTAGAGGATCCCAGCTTTGCAAGTCTTAGCACACAAAACCGGAACCCTTCTTTGCCCTGACCACAATAAATACTAAGTGAGCTAAAGCGCAAGCAAAAAGGAAGGCCAGCTGAGAGGAGTGGTGAGAACTGCCCTCCCAGACATTTCTAAATATGCCAAGGAAACTTTCAGCCACATGTTAGAACTTTATAAATTATGTGTAAACATGACCTCTGAAAAAATGCCAGGGTCCGTGCAGCTGAGAGCAGCTTCTCCAGTGAATCATAGCTGGGACAGTCATTTTTTGAACTCTGCATGCAATTTTCCACATATTTTCCACAATAAACGGCGTAGTGAATACACACATGGCCCAGGCCTCCTCCTGCCAGCTTCCCACCCATCTCCGTCACACACGATTTTCCTTGTAATAATTCTCCACTGCCTGGGGTGTCCCACCTATCGCTCCCATGCTTTCTTTTTTTCTCTCCATTCTTCACTATTGGAACTTCCATAAATCATCTGTGACATCTTACAGAAAAAGCACAGATGGGAAATGAGGGCAAAAGTCTACCAACTGCTTTCTGCTAATTTTAATTTCTGCCTCCTCTTGGCTCTATCAACTCCCACAAACAAAATAAGCAGGGACAGTTTCTAGCTTTTCATGATTCAGGTAGTGTCCTAAAAAGGCACTCTGAATACATTAAAATGTGACTCGGACTTGTTCAGTCAGTCTATAACACATTCAGGATCTCCATTTCGATCTTGAGAAAGTTCCCAAAGTTGCCTCGGAAATGAGGAAATGGTTCTAGATGTGTAATCCATCCATTCCACAGTCCAAGCAAGTGCTTAACTACGAGGTTCCTTTTCAATCAATCTGCACCTATTTAAGAACAGCATCCTTGAGGACTCCACAGTGGTAGTACGGTGGTGGGGCACTATTATTTGAGATTCTCAATATTGCAGACTCACTGTAATTCTGGACCCAGAGACAGAGGCATAGACTGTCAAAGGTGTTTGCATTATTATTTATTTACATATGTATTTGGAAGAAAAGATAATGTAGAAGAATACTTGAGATAAGATTAGACTCACATCTGGAATACAAAGAAACCTATTGCTTCTTTCTAGACTATCCCAGCCACTCTAATCTCATATATCATTCCTTCTTTCTCCTTACAGTAAGATGTTCAATCCCTAGGCCTATACACAGAGTAGGTTCTCCTTTTTTCCACCACCGTTGCTGGCCTTCTAGGCATAGACTATCCTTCCTCTCTCCCACAGTTGCATAAGCTCACTAGCTCAGAGCTTTATACATTCAAACTCACTGTAATTATTTCTTACTCATTGTGCATCATGGTCAGTGCTAACTAAATAATTGAAAACATGTAAGTAATAAACTGGTATGCCTATAGAGTCATATTAACTGACCAATATATGTCTTTTGAAAGCATGACTAATTTCTTTTTAGAAAACTATTTTTTATTTATTTTTATGTATATGGATGTTTTGACTGCTTGTATGACTGTGCACCATGTATGTACAGTGCCTACAGAGGAGGGTGTCGCATCCTCTAGGATTGGAATTATAGAAGGTTGTGAGCCACCACATGGGTGGTAGGAATTGAACCCACATTCTTTGGAAGAACAGTCAGTAGTCTTAACTCCTGGACCACCTCTTCAGCCTGTGGTGATACATTATTTATGATTTATTAAAGCTTGCCTGAGGATTCAGAAAACAAACTCAGACACAAGCCATAGAAGCTAGGCACACGTCTTTAATCCCCGGACTCAGGATTAGTTCAAGGACACACTGACTACAAGCTATTGATCCAGAGCTAAGAGAAACAGCTCACACAAAGATGAGCTCACACTTATGATCACACACCTTTAATCGCAGAACTAGAGATATAAAAGACAGGAGCAGGGTCTTCAGTAGGCTCAGTCTCAGCATTCAGTATCAGGCATTCATTCTCCAGACACACTGAAGTCAGGAAGACATTGATGTCTCAGGATTCCCCAGCCACACTGAAGAGAGGCAGCAATTTGAGGCTTGGTGAAAAGCTGGTGGATCAGCCCTTTCAAAGTTTGAGATAGAGGTGAGGGCTAGTGGCCCGCTGCTTTTCTGATCTTCAGCTTGAAGCTTGAACCCCAATATCAGTCTCTGTGTCTTTTATTTTTAATGCCACATCAGCCCCTGAAATAATTTCAATTTTTGTATTGAGTAATACCTTTAATTTTTGTGTCAATACTAGGTTTGAATAGACTTTAGCACAAATTCCATAAGATAATGAAAAGGTCTTAGAGATGCCAATATTTCACATTATTTACAGCAACTACTGGAAATTCCTTTGTCATAAAATTGCTCTACTTTGGTTGAGAAACAACGATGGGTATAGCAGGACATGGCCTAGAAGGTCACAGTGTTTATGCCACATACTTCTTCCTGGTTTGAAATATTACAAGTCCTTAGACAGACAGGCCAGTCTTCATGACTTTTGTTCAATATAGGTAGCTTTCTGCTGTATGTAGACATGGTACAGTTCGGGGCCAGGAGCCATGTCATCAAGGTGTCACTTATCTGAGACTTGAGACATGAAATTTCATCTGTGGGCTGGAAAAGCCATCCTCTCAGGCTTGTGGAAGACGATAGTGACAACTATAAAGATAGATGCAATATCCATCCTTCCTCAACTCTCCTTTCTTCTCTGTCTCTGCCTCTGTCTCTGTCTCTGTCTCTGTCTCTCTCTCTCTGTCTCTCTCTCTGTGTGTGTGTGTGTGTGTGTGTGTGTGTATTTCCCCCTTTCACAAGGATTCCTTTAGATCCTGTTGAGGAATAACTTTTGGCCATGTCTCAATGGTTGTGAGTAAAGAGCAAAAATGACCTGGGCTAGGTAGGGAGTTGAAGAAAGTCATAATCCAAAGATTCTCAAGGGATATGCAATGTGTCCCAAGATAAGTCTACAGAGAATCCTAAAGAAAATATTTAGTCCAAAATATAAAGATAAATATCCTTCACCTTTATACTTAAGTGTGGGTAGAGGACAAATAATACTTGAATACATGTACTATGCCAAGAGAGTAGCTTCAGCTCTGGGAAAAATCCTTATGCAACCACAGAGTAAATTCTAAAAGAACTTGGATTTTCCTTAGTTTTTTTTTCACATATTCATAGAATACTGATGATCAGAGATAGTCTTCTGTTTTGAATCCTATTTTCTGAAAAAATGGCAATGAGAAAATGTTTGCATCCACTTTGATCTCATTGAATTACCACCGAACTTGGTGGATTCCACACTTTATTCAAGAATATCAGAATGAAGCAATACTCTGAATACTGCTCAAAGGGTCTAATGATCCATCTAGACCCTTCTAGTAATAAAAAAAGAATATCATTAACTGCAAAAGGTCTGCTGTGTGCATTATACCGTCTAATCACCCAGTCAACCCTATGATATAGCAGTTACTGCTATGTGTTATATTACTGATAAGAAAACCACCACACTAAGAAATAATTTCCCAAGGTTGCTGAGCAGAAAACAACAATTGTTCAGAACAAAAATAAAACAGTGTTCCAAAGATCACAAAATCAATCAACGAAAACTGAAGACTTTCACAATAAGAAAGAAGGAAGGGAAGAAGGAAATGGTAGTGTTCAATCTCCAATAAATCAGAATCCAAAGCCAACACACGCCATTGCTATGGCATACATCCTTTAAAATAAAGATTACCAGAAAGTGTTGCTATACTACCTGACCATGATGAAGATTAAGGCAAAGTGTATTCCTGTGGGGTGATAGAAATGCCTCTTGATACAACTGCCTTTGAAAGCCATACAGCAATGTTTATTGAAACTTAAGGGCATGCATAATCTGTTATTATGCCAGAGTTTGGTGGTGAGACACTCCTTCCAGGAGTTAATCCTTTGAGTGTAAAAGACTAATGTAGAACAAGAGGAAAACAGGCAGTCCCATCCACTAGGGGACATGTTGAACTGTGGCATGGTGACATCATGGAATTCACAAACTCATAAAAAGGAGTGGGACAGCTAAGTGTGATAGCATGCATACACTATCAGCCCTTAGAAGGCTTAAGCCTCTGTAAACTTGAGGCTAACCTGTCCCACGTAGCAGGTTCCAAGCCAGTCAGGACCATATGATAGTCATTGCAAGCGGAGTAATGGGTAAGAGAATGGTACTACTGCGTATAACAGGTAGACAGGCCCCAATGTTCGGAGAATGTGTTCCACATATGGTGAACCCTAACCTAGATGATGGGATTTGGTAAATGGCAATGCATAAAAATGACACACAGATTGTCACACATGACCACCACAGCCAAGGAGCTGAACTGCGGAAATTTGGCTCATTGTTTTCTGAAAAACACAAAAACTCTACTAACTGAGCCTTTAATCCCAGCACTTAGGAGGCAGAGGCAAGCAGATCTCTGTGAGTTCATGGCCAGTCTGGTCTAGGGAGTGAGTTCCAGGAAGGCCAAGGCTACACAATGAAATCCTGTCTTGAAAAAAACAAAAAAACAAGACTACTAACTTATAAACTATTAGACACCATTGAATATGTATTTTGGTGTAAATTTTAATGTAATGATAACATAGACAAAATTCGGAGCTAAGCCCAACAGAAGCCAAAAATTCAAAATTGAAACATGGGCTTTTCTTTCATTTTTAAACCAGAAAGATGAAAACAACAGGTATGAGCATTCTGAACTTAATCATGTTAAGTGTGTGTGTGTGTGTGTGTGTGTGTGTGTGTGTGTGTGTACTACTCATTTGAACAAACAGTTGGAATTTTGCTCACACACTTTTGGAATCCTCCATAAACGCTACAGTTAGTGAGCAAATGCTTTGTTGAATTCCCCCTTTAAACCACATCAGTAAGATGCTGTCACAACATTAAAAAGGAGATCATTAGACTGAACTTTAACCAAGCAAAATCAAATGTTCAATTCAAAATTCCTTTCTTCCTCATTCTAAACCAACAGAGGACTCTATAACATGACCTATGGGCTTTTACTGGCATTTCAAGTTAATAGGAAGTACATGGTAGTTTGTAATGGGTTTCATTCAAAAGAGATGTTTAAAGGTATCTGGCTGTATCATACACATACACACCACCACAACCAATGCACCAAAATAAAACTCCTCCAGGAGAGACACACTCGTAACTGCAGATCTAGACAAGTGGTTCAATTTGCATACTGAGAGACTAAAGACATGGCATGACCCAAAGAACCTATATGCATTTTGATATGGAAATTCCTTGTCCCTCAATACTGGATTCTCATATAGGATTTTTGCAACAGTTTCCTTTCAGCACAAGAGACAATTTCTAACCATATCCTAAAGTGTTCTTTCCTCTAATTAAACCTAATCCCTATTATCAACTAGATGCCTCCAAGGGCTCAGTTTTCAAGTTACAGCATCATCTGGTTGGCTTCTGAGATCATTGCAAATACACCGGTCCCACCATGCTCCACTGCTTAGCCCTTGCAAAAAAAACACCAGCAGGAAGCAAGCAGGCTACTTCTGCAGAGTTTGGTGATGAAACACAGCTCACAGTCGGTTGCCCCTGCAATTTTCACACCTGGGGCTCTTGAGCTTTGAGGGTGCAGGTGGCCTAATGCAGAAATAATTAGTTCCATGTCATTAATTATTTACATGGAGCTTATCACCCTGGGTCGGCATTTTTTGTTGACTCCAAACTGCAGGTGCACCAAAGAAAAGCAGTGAGAGAAAGTGGGACTCTGCAGCTGACTGTCTTGGAGGCAGACCCTGGGAAAGCCTATGTCATTTTCAGCAACCCCTAGCACTTTTGAGAGGCCACAAACCATTTACAAGGATGCTTCGACATGGTTACAATGGTGATGCTGCTGTATTTCACAAAGTTCTATTTTTAATTCCCATTTGACAGGACAAAGGTCTTCCAGTTTTGCTGAGGGGAAAAAAAAGCAAGGAATGAAAATCCAAAGCCACTGCACTGCAGTGAGATCAACTCTGAATCTGTAGGACTCCCCCCAGGCATGCTGTTCTTTGACTCTGCCTTGGAATACAACTGCTAACTCTGACTAAAGTGCTCATTTTAGTCACAATTTCGCCCTTACCAGCTAAAGCAGCTAACCCTGATGAAGGAATCCTAGCCACAAGCTAACAGCATACTGTCCTCCAAATTCTGAGATCAGTAGCTGTCCTGTCTTCTCACAGAGTACCAATTCCTCTTCCTCACCTACTGTATTAATGCTTCCAAAATTTAAAACACAGAAGTAGTTCAGATCAATTTGTGACAAATTTTTACTTTTGAGTGGTTTTTCAAGACAGGGTTTCTCTGTATAGCCCTGGATGTCCTGGAACTCACTCTGTAACTCATGCTGACCTCAAACTCAGGAATCCACCTGCCTCTGCCTCCTAAGTGCTGGGATTGAGCCAACACTGCCCAACTCAATTTGTGGCCAATTTTAATCTACAGGGCTTTGAAAACAGAGAGTCTCTGGACCTGTCTTTGGTAGGAAAGCATATTTGTTTAATTCGTACTGTGTCTAGAATGCGCCTCCATATCAAGGAAACCTTTAAACACATCATCCATTTCAGAACCCTGTTCCTTCCTTCTTCACTAAGGCAAATTAACTTGGGTGTCTGCCGGAGGAACCAGTGGGAACCTGTGTGTCTTTGCTCTGCTGTCAGCAATCCCCAGAGGATGCTGTGAAGCGATGCTCTTACTTGAAACAGCAAGGGTCTCAACTACAAATGGCAAAACAAAATTTCCCTTGTGATCCAGTGGCCACCAGTGTGGTTCTTGAAGACTGGTACTCTAAAAGCCTAATTAAAAAAAAAAGATCAATATAATCCTTCATCATTCTACTTTTTGGCTTCTATAATTTCTGTTTCAAATTAATTTCTATTCCACCCACGCCTCTATTATTGTGAGAAAGCTCTGGCACATAAGAAGTAAACTGTATACTGTGACTAAAAAGTCAACATTTAGCTGTGGAATGGATACCCGCACACCTCTCTCTACCACTATGATGCAGGAAAGTTAGAAAAGTTGCTTCAACACTAAACAGGGCATAGTTATCAAAGAGGCAGCCCCTGAGCAAGCACCAACAGCATCCTTTAGAAGACTGTCAGAGATACAGTTTAATCTTGAATTTTTAAAATTAGAAGCCCTGACCACCCAGCTTTAATAAGTCCCCACACGTGAAGCTTGAGACGCTTGACCTGCATTGCTGGGTCAAAAAAATCTAGGGATTGTCACAGTTAGCCATTCACAATCCAAACCACTTTCTTTATCATTTTACTTATTTATTTTATTTTATGTGCACATCTGTATGTGTGAGGGTGTCAGATACCCTGGTACTGGGGTCAGACAGTTGTGAGCCTCCACGTGGGTACCAGGAATTGAACCCTGGTCTTCCCTGCCCCCTCAGCCCCGATATATTCTATTTAAGAATTCTGAGAGTTTCAAGCCTAAACTCATAACTAGGATCTCTTTTCGCTACTCCTAATCTAAGGAAGAATCAACGTGCCTCCCAGTTGTTAGCTCTCCGAAGATGTCCTGCATACCTTAGCAGTGTGCTTTCAGCTTTAGGATACCAACACAGGATACAGACGGCCAGAGTAATGTTTGAAACTTCCAAAGTCCCAAAGCCCTGGATGCAAATTTAAGCTCACCTCCACAGCTGAAATAACCCACTCACCCCCCAGGGAAGCTTGGGCTAAGGATACTGCAAATTTGGTGAGGAAGATTCGTTGTGGTTTTGTTTGGTTTTGGTTTTTATTTGTTTGACTGTTAAATAAACAGAAGTCCCAGGATTCCTGGAAGGTGAAAGTCCTCATCCTACACAAATGTTCTCAGCCAAGGAAAGTCTCAAGAGACCAGGAAACTATACTCTTATTCTTACTAGCTTCTTTCTTCCCTGACCCCACCTGCCAGCTTAATCCAAAGACTTATACATACCTGCCATGAGCACAGAGTAATCAGGCCATGGAAGTGTATTTCCACGAAAAGTATCCTTCCTTTCTCAACTGATGCTGTAGTGAATATGTTACAATACTAATAATGTTTTCTGTTTCATTTGCCACCATAGTATTAAAAAACCTAAAATGTTCCCAGGCAGTGGTAGCCCACACCTTTAATCCCAACACTCAGGAGCAGAGGCAGGTGGATCTCTCTGTGAGTTCAAGTTCTGCCTGGTCTACAGAGTGAGTTCCAGGACAGCCACAGCTACACAGAGAAACCCTGCTACCAAAATAAAAATAATAATAATAATAAAAAGTTAAGCTGATGCTTCTCGTTTTGAAATTTTATTTATTTATTCAATGTGTGTGTATGGGGACCTAGTTATCTGTATGCGCATCATCCACATGTACTTTCCCTGGGAGGCAAAAGGAGGCAATCAGATCCTTGAGAACAGGAGTTACAGGGGATTATAAGCTACCCAGCACAGATACTGGAAACCAAACCTGGGTCCTCTGCAAGAGCACTGAGTACTCTTAACTACCGAGCCAGCTCTCCAGCCACTTATTTTTCGTTTTTGTAGCTTTCAAAGATTAATGTTTTCTGTAATAGCACACGTATAACTTGAGGGTAAGAAGAAAGTATACATAATATTTTTAAAGGCAAAAGCTCTTTTGTCAAAAAGCAACAACTACTACATTTTGTAATAATACAATGTGTTTTACATCTTTAAGATAATATATTGATTTTCCTTCAACCAAGCAAATACAAAAAAACTTGAAAACATATAAAATACTCTCATTTGCATAACACGCAGGCAATTATGCACTGAATAAAAACATGAATGTAAGTTCGATGGGCACTTCTACTTAGCTACTCAATAAGATATCACTAATCAAAATTATATTCTGGGAACGACATTCAATCATGCTGATAAACCACTGCTCCTGTTATCATTTTGAAATCACACTCTACCATGTTAGTTTTCTCCCTACAGTTCATAAACATGCTATGACAACTTTGACATTAACCTCCTTTATTCTTGAAACTCTGGAAATGCTGGTAGGTGGCAAGAATCATGAGTCAGCTCAGCAAAGAAGCCAAAATGTTGGTGCTAGGAATTCGCTGTCAGCTGTGGATAATCGTGAATTTACAACCTCGTGCCCTCAAGGCCCCTGAGCAGTTCTATAAAATACAATGCATGTTTCCAAAAGACCAAGGGAGGGGCCATCTCCTCATTTGTTGGTAGAGGAAGTGTACTACAAAGATAGAGCAGAAAATGCTATCAGTTCCACCCACTATCAGGCTCCTTTCACACAGGAGCCTCTATGTGTAGTTCCAATTTGGAGGTCATTTCCCTTTGTGATTTTCTTTTTGTCCCCTTTTGTTCCGATACCTAATATCCTCCTGATGTGACTGTTACATGGGTTTGAAAATAAGTTTACTACTGAATGATTCTCATGTTGATCATGAACCTCAGCTGATTCTTAATTCAAAGTGTCTGTGTGTCTGTCCAGTTGCCTCTCAAAGAAGCAGCATTAGGAGACCAAATTAGGATCCAAGCCATCACCAAGGCTGGAGAACTCCCTTTACACCCTCTTGTTTCTGGTTGGATAGAAAAAGCTAAGGGCCTGAAAGCGAGTCTTAGGCTTATCAGCACTAATGGTGATTATAGTCTCTGCTGAGGACATTCTCAAAGGTCACCTTCACTCACTGACTATGTATGCCCAAAGAGTTGGTCCTTATTCTTGGCTAGAGGTCCCCAAGGTTTAGACAGGTTCTCAGATTATCCATACATTGGTATCTTCGTCTCGAACAATAGAGTGATTTGATAGAGCTCAAGTACTTAGTAGCCTAACTGTGAGCAGAAATGGCAAAGGTGGTCACGTGGACTTCACTGGGATGTGACTCTGTGTTTATTTATAAGTAGTTCACAGCACAAGAAGCTGCATAGTCCAAGAACCTCGGTAGAAAAAAAAATGTCCTCTTACCTTTCTTTCAACTTCTTTACAGATGCAAGATCTCTTCTGGAATCCCAAAATGATGAGATATTATGTAAGAAAGTGGCAATCATGCATTAAATTTTCTCCCAAATCTACTGCTTGTCTGGAGAAAAAGAAACAGCAATGTCACTAAAGTCATTGTTAAAAAGGATCTTGAGAGGTGGTGGGGAAGAGGTCAAAGGACTATTACATCACTAAGGAAATCTAGGGCAAATGGAGGATGTCTGGAAGGAGGCAAGTTTTATTGTATGTGAGGAAAAACTTTGTGACATCTGGAACCCTAGAATCGCACAGCATCCTGCTCGAGACAGTCTGTACTCCGAAGGAACACTTGGTCAAAGCACCGTGGCCACCACGAGTTTGCTGGAGGTGAAATGAAGAGGCCAGAAGCTCTCGCCTCAATAAATGTAAATAGATTTCCTTGAGGCTGTGACAGCCCAGACAGAGAAAACAAAGCCCTCTCCAGGGCCCACAAGTCTCCTCCTATACAAACTACTTTGTTTTGCAAACAGAAAGAAGCCTATGGTTTTGTGGCTCAACTCTTTTCTGGCTACTCCAGAAGTGTGAATGTGAGCAGGTCAACAGTAGGCTGGTATTTACCATGTGTCTTTGGGACGCTACAGTTTGCTTTCCTGTTGTCTACCGAAAATTGATTGATTAAGCAAATCAATAAGGTAAACAAGGAGGAGGCGGGTGTTGAATTTACTTAAGAGAGCAAATTGTTTTCAAACACATTTACAACGACCCAACTGCATACAAACAGTGTTAATTACCAATGATCTGTATCTACTCAGCTGAGTCTGCAGCTGTTACCAGTCTGTTAGCTACCTGGCGACTACTACTTTATAATCTGAAAGTGGTAAAATTTTATTTCTCTCAAAAACATTCCTGGGTTTGCATTTTGCATTCACACTAAATATAAAGCAGTTATTTCCCATAAATGTTTACATCACCGGGCTATGCTTTTCTCAAGTAAAAGGTTTTTTTTTTTCCCCTAAAAATGGTGGGGGGAGGGGCAAAATTGCTTGATTACATCTTTCTAGTTTTACCCACCTGGTTGCAAACACACAGTATGTGGCTATTAAACGATGTTATTCAAGAATAAAAGTAAATGCAAATGCTTCATGTAAAAAAATGCATAGGAGGGTGTGAGCATGTAAATACAGATGTGTCCCAGTGTTCAAGAGTGTGTGTGTGTGTGTGTGTGTGTGTTAGTGAACCCACAGACAGTGGTATCAACGTTTATCTGACCAATACTAATGAATGATTTTGCATATCTCCTGCTTCCACATTTTTAAGCTAGTTCAATGAAAACAACAAAACAAACAAATCAACAAAAGGAAACTCCCACAAAAATCCCTGTCTCTAAAGAACTTACAGTTTACTTGGGAGAGTTTGACAATAAGCATCAATCCTGATTAACAGTGTTTTTTGAAAAAGTAGATCCTGCTATAGATTGTCAGTAATGTTAGAGTTCTGGCGTAGTGATGGGGGTGTCCAGGGGAAGTCAATTGAGAGGCAGTATTTGAGCACAGATTGGAGAACCGTCATTAAGTGTCCATCAGAAGAAGAGTGGTCCAGGCAGGGTGACCAGCAAGCAAAGCCCCTAGTAAACTTGAGACACAGCAAGCACCAGTATGGAGATGTGCGCAAGTCACTCAAGTGACAAGGAAGCAGGAGAAAAGGGATCATAAGTCACAGGCAAGGGACCTGGATCTTACTCAGCTTCATTCCAGTGGTGGTGGGCAGAGTTTTGCTTATTCTCTGAGACTCTAGGGTGAAGAGCCAAATCAGAGTACCTGGCAATTAACACATGAATGAGTAACAACCACTAAATTATTGTGATTACATATTCCGAAGGGTCTCCAGGTTGAGCTCATTACCTATTTGATTTGTTGGATGATTAAATATAAATGTCAAAATTTTGTGACTTGCCAGAACTTAAAATGTCATTTGTGAGCATAAAACAAAGTCAGAACCTAACTTCTTACAATGTGTTATTTTTCTTTTCTTTTCTCCCCATTCCCCCCTCCCCTCCCCCCCCCCACAGGATGTCTTGGAACTCCCTCTATAGACCAGGCTGGCCTCGAACTCAGAGATCCACCTGCCTCTGCCACTGCTGGGATTGAAGGCGTGCACCACCAACACCCAGCTTTTGTTTTTCTTTTTTTTAAAGATGGTCCTGTAGACCTAGACCACCACCATCTTTTCTAATAGGAGAAGCTCTTCATAGAGCATGAACGAGGTGAGCCCAGCCCCCAGGCATGACTGCAGTGGCATCTTAGGAAGCCATCAACAGCTCAGACTCAGGTGGTATGCAAAGCCATAGGTTCTGTAACAAGTAACAAAGCATGTGCTTTGGGGCACCATGAAGGGATCACTTTTAGAGCTGTCTCAAGGAGGCCATCCACGCCTGCTGGTGTAGTCTCCGAGGTATGCATTGGTTTCCCTTGGAGAATTGTGATGCCAGAGGACTAAATGGCTTCTTTAGTCTGGAAGGTGATTCTGCAGTCAGTGTCACTACATGCATATGCAGAGGATCTGAGTAAAGCAGGCCCATTCTTGCTTATTTACAATGGTCCCATCCACAGGACATATAGGATCCGTTTTCAAGAATATAGATCCCTGAATAACAGATGCCCCCTCAAGAACATGTGCCATCATTGTCTGCCACTAAAGAACCTTGCTCCTTGGACCTGAGAGAGTGTGTTCCTCACTGTATATGTGATAAACTCAGTCATCTCCACTGACATATTACATTTGTCTTGGCATTAACTCTGAAAACACAGAAGCCATTGCCAACAGGCAGCTCCTTTTCTGAGATAGCACCTATAGCAAAATGGGACTCATTGTCAAAGAGGTAAGAACTGGGCCAGTGACTTCCTCTGACCACATCCTCTAACGTTCCTAAAACCCAGTTCTTTGCCTGGAGAGATGGCTCAGAGGTTAAGAGCGCTGGCTAGTCTTCCAGAGGTCCTGAGTTCAATTCTCAGCAACCACATGGTGGCTCACACCATCTATATTGAGATCTCATACCCTCTTCTGGCCTGCATGGCAGAACACTGTATGCATAATATAAATAAATCTTTTAAAAAAACTCAGTTCTTGAATGTTCATGACCAGCCTTCATGGTTTTCTGATCTCACTTAACAGGTTCAAAATAGGTGGCTCTTGCAAACTTTCCTAAGCAATAAATTTTTCTTTGTCACTTTTTCAGAGGTGTTTTAAGAGGCCCATAATGACAGATACATCAGAAAGAAAAAAAGGAAAGAAAGAAAGAAAAAAGAAGAAGAAACTTAACCAAAGATTGCAGGTCATCTTCCAAAGACACAGAAAAAAATACCAGTTGGTTGTTCAAAGAGCCTTTCTTTGCTTAACTGGATGTTTGGTGCCCCGCGGGCCAGATGAGTCTCTATGGAAGGAGGGATAGGAGCTTCCAAAGACAAGTGTCAAATAAACAGCCCTGCTAGCTAGCCTCTTGCTCTTCACAGTAGTGTGTGCTGCCCTACGGGGTATCTGCGCAGACTCGGAGATGGGGTTTTCCATTCTGTTGCACTCGCTGTTGCCACCTGCTGGTAACATATCATGATTGACACGCAGGGTTTAGAGGTGGTGGTATCTGTTTATAGGGAGGACAAATTAATTGCAAATTTAAGGCCACATCAGAAATCTTCATCCTCCAGGGACTCCATCCCCCTTAACATAGGCAAATAAAAGTCAGAAAGCAAACGGGATCTTATTTGTTTCAAGAAGCTGTGGGATACGCCAGCCCTGTTACTCCGCCAATGGGAGGCTTCAGGAGATGTCTATTTTCCCACAAAATTTCTTGCAGTTGTATACAGAGCATATATCCTTAGGAACAGTGATGTACGATATTAACGCAAGGTCTTGAAGGCTGTATTTTCTTTTTTTGTTTGTTTGTTTGTTTGTTTTTCGAGACAGGGTTTCTCTGTAGTGTTTTGAAGGCTGTCCTGGACCTCACTCTGTAGACCAGGCTGGCCTCAAACTCACACAGAGCTGCCTGCCTCTGTCTCCTGCGTGCTGGGATTAAAGGCGTGCGCCACCAATGCCCAGCTGAAGGCTGTTTTTAACCTAACACAACTTGATTACTGATGGACAATTGTTTGTAGTTTTCCTCAAGCAAAATCCCAGAACAAAGAACAATCACTTTCAAGAGCCTGGAGCTAACAGCGTTCTGGTGCACTGCAACATTTATAAAAGAGCCTCTGGGATTATGCAGGCTTCTAGACCCTGAAAAACTAGCAGCAAGCAAAATGCTTGAAGTAAAACAACCCTGGTTTTAAAGGTCTGTCCTGAGCTGTAATTTGCTGAGAAATATGAACCAGAAATGCATTTCCTTAGGAATCTCCATACTCATAAACAACCAATACCAAGGAACGATTCCCAGGAAATCCAGACACATCAGAAGCCACCATGCAGATGTTTAACTTTTAAATTTATGACCACACAATAGAAAAGTTTCAGATGAAAATATAATATGTCAGGAAGTTCAAGAGGTAAAGCCCCCATAACACTTTTAACACATAACCATGCATACAGATAACACATCATAAAGAGATTTAAAAGGTTCCTTCAGTATTAATGTCTATATCGATGGCTCAGATCAGGGTGCTTAATGCTTAGTATGTGTTCTTATGTTGAGTTTAATTTATAAGGAGAGCTATGATTTACTATGGATGTTTTTATTTCACTACCTGATCAGTGTTCACAATAAGAAGAACAATGCTGAGTGGCCAAGGTCATGCCTTGGTCCCTACCACTTAAGTATCTACTGCTGGATAATTCCATCCCGAGAAAAGAACTGCAAGAGGTTTCATGACTTCTCCAATTCACAGACATCAAATTCCCCCAAGCCTCCATTCCCTCCATCTCTTCTGAATCAACTTGTAATTCTGTCCAGTCTAGAAGGGCAGAGCTATGGGCTCCAAAGCAGGGTTTCTTGTCTCTCACAGTTTGAGGGGCATGAATCTGGGAGATTCTAAGTACAGAAAAGTTTTTACTGAGGACACCATCATCTCATCTGCAATAGGCTCTATCCTTGAAGTCTCCCCTGCAACGTGAATAGGCCTCTGGGTTAGTCACCAGTTGGTGACTAGAGGTCGCACTCCCTTGCCACATGAGCCTCTTCTTCAGGGTCTCAGAACATGATGGCTTGCTTTCCCAGAAGAAAAGTGGCAGAAAATCAAGAGGGTGGATGGAAGCCTGCTAGAACCTCACCTCAGGAGTCTTAGGCTGCTATTCTTGTCCATTCACTGGGAGCAATAGCAAACCCCAGGAAGCGTGGGAAACACTGAGCTAAGGGGTACCTGTGGGAACTGGCCACCACCCCATCCCCAAATGACTTCCACCCTCTATTACCCACAGGCAGGCAATAGCTTCCCAAATCATCATTTGCTTCTGCCTTATCCCCAACAGTCCAAAGATGTTTGAAAGGAAAAATAAGATCTCCTTATTCTTGTATTCAAGTCCTCCAATGGCTTCCTGTGCTTAATTAAGACAATGACTCTTCTTCATCCCTCTCTTGCCAGCACTGGCTCCATTCACTCACAGTTACCATTAATACTCACATTCCTCCAAGCAAACAGGTTGAGTTCCCTTAACTTTGAGAGAGTCATATCACAGCCTAAATATAAAGTGCAGAAAAGTCATCCAGAATACCACATCTAACGACTTCATTTCAGACACTCCCCACTCAACTGTCAACTCTGTGCTCTGCGCCCATGTACTTGTCTTTTTATTGTTAAGAGAATTCTGGGTTGGGTTCAAGGGTAGGCAGAGACCTTGATCTTAGAGAATGCTGTCTCTTTCCACCCATAGGAGATGAATCATGATTGTTCTATGTCAGGCAAAATGATCCTCTCTCAGTCAACAGTAAAGCAAATGGCTAACAGTGTTTTGTAGAGATAAGTACATAACCTTGATGCTCTATTTACAATAGGTAAGAAATGAAATGAGCTGAGAGGGCCATCAAATAATGAATGGAAATGAAACTATGTACATAAACATGCAGGAATTTATCTGACTCTAAAGAAAATGAACTATGAAATTTTTCTGGAAAATGGATGAAACTGGCTAAGTGTGCTACCCAAGGCTCAGAAAGACAAGTCCATATATTCTCTCTCATGTGCAGATTCTAGCTTCAAATTTTGAAATCTGTATGTTTAAGTTAGAGTGAAGGACTACAAATGCAAATAGCTAAAGATGGACCAGGAGTGGGGGACTTTGATAAGGCAGAGGTTGGGGTGAATAGTAGAACGAACACTTGTGATATGAAAACAGAGAGAGAGAGTACTGAGGGTGAAAAGATTTAAATGAGAGTGAGGCCAAGGAGAATGGTAGAGATGAGAGAGTGAGAGAGGCTTTCTGGTTGGTGTTTGTCAACTTGATACAAACCTAGACTTTCTGGCAAGAGGGAATATTACCTGAGACTGACCTATAAGCAAGTCTGTAGTGCATGTTCTTGACTGATGATTGACATGGTAGGTCTATTCCACAGGGGCTGGTTACCTCCTCTGGGAAGGTAGACCTTTGTTGTCTAAGAAAGTACACTGAGCAAGCCCTGAGGTAGCAAGCCAGTAAGCAGTGTCCCTCCATGGCGTCTGCTCGGAGTTCTGCCTTCAAGTCCTTACTATGACTCCCATCAGGGAAAGTTGTAAGATGAATAAACCTTCCTTACCCAAGTTGCTTTTCATCATGATGTTTTATCACAGCAATAGAAACCCAAACTATTACAAAATGAAAGTCAAAACTAAGGATTATAAAAAAGGGGAGACCTATTACTTTGTATGCTAAGTAAAAAAAAAACGTAATTACAAAAAAGATTTAAGAGAAACCCTGTCTCAAAAATGAAACAAAACAAAACAAAAGATCTAGTGGATTTACCCTGAATGAATAGATGCTTCTGCTTCCAGAACAAGCTAATAAACGAAAATCGCAATGGCAAGTGTGAGATAATTCTCAAGAAGGCTAGAAAGTCATTCCATAGACAATACAGGCTACTGTCATTGTGCTTGGTTGCCCCAGAACTAGATAAGACTCTATTGCTGAAGACACCACATACTTTGGTTGCAGGATATGGAAGAATTAAGCTGAAACTGAGCTAGAAATTTTCCCTTTGCTGGCTGGCTATCATAGTGCTAGAAAATTCTAGGCAGGTGCTGGAGGAGAGGCCACCAATGGACTTACACAGATATGGACCCTGCTGGGTACCATGCTAACTTGCCAGGCAAGATATGCCCACTGGTGCAATAGTGCCATGAATGCTGTTGGGGCAACCAATGTTCCTGGTCAGATGTCATCAGTTCTACAGGAGAATCTTCCACTGTCATTTTGGATGTGGCATCCAATTGTTTTCTGCTTATATTTATATCCAAAAATTAGTGTTACTCCACCTTGGTAATAAAAGCTCTTTTTTTCAGTGGGTAGAAGTAAAAGTAGAATTCATAAGAGGTAAACGTACTGAGAAAACTGTTAGATGCTGGGGCCTTAACTGGATATTTATATTATTCATTTTTTAAGGTTACGGAGTATCACAGAAAAAAACATTAGAAAGAACATAGGAATCAGAGAATGGAGAGGAAAACTGTAAACATTGTCTTCTGGACATGCACTCATGAACTCCCTGCAACCTTGGTAATACTGAGTCTGTCAACAATCAGTTGTGGGCCTGGAAGAGATCACGAAGATCCACCCTTTGATCTCCCATTGAAGAGCTAAGGGAAATCACTCCTTATGGTGAAGCCGCTGGTAATGGTCCCTCGGTGGAGTAAATAACCTCTCACCCACACTTACGCGGACTACATAATTGAATGCACTGAGTCTCACTCTCTCTCACACACACACAGACATGGAAGCAGGAGGGGTCTTGGTCAGAGGAAGTGGTTGTTCAGGGGGACTGGAAGAGCCATGAAGGAGGATAGGGAGGGAGAATATTACCAAACTACTTTGTGTACATGCATGAGATTGTGAGCTAATATAGTTTTTAACTAACTTCTTTTAGAGTTATTTACGTGTGTGTGTGCGCATGTCCGTCCACATGAGCTTACATGTACCACATACATGCAGGTGCCTGATGACACCATAAGAGGGTGTTGGATTCCCTGGAGCTAGAATGACAGGCATTTGTGAGTGGCCTAATTTGGGTGCTGAGAACCAAACTTTGATCCTCCACAAGAGCAGTAAGTGCACTTGTCCACAACGCCATCTTTTCAGCCCCAAGTAAACTGTTTTGCGAGGCTGTGCTGATTAGATGGAGGTGGGATATTTTCTGCTGGGGGCTGCACTTTCAAGAGGAGCAGAGAAAATCTGATGAGGAGAGTTTCTTTTGCTCTCACCCACCTTTCTGAGTGCACGCAACCATCTTCTGACTGTGAGATCAGCAGAATGAAAATACAAACAACAATGCACGCTGGCAAAGACTGAACTTCAGCTGCTGTTATTCACCTGAGACAAATACCTCCAAGCCTAAACCCCGCTGTCTGGAAGGAGGCAGAGGGGCTGCACTTAATACTGCAGCTATTCAGCTCTTCCAATTCCTTGCATTGATCTTGGTCCATATTCAATTTCAGGATTGTTCCTTGTCTGTGAACTAGCTTCCCCTTTACACACATGTCCTGTGAGTCCTGACTCTTGGAAACATAACAGTTAAATGATTCTTCCAAACTCACCAGCCAGTTTCTATCCCTCCTCTGTCAAAATCTCTCAAGGCTCATGTCAGTCAGGGTGAAAAAGCCTTCACGATGTCTGACAAGGTCCTCAGAAACCGGTCTCCTTCTGCACTCTTCACATTGCCACCTGATACTCACTTTTTGCCAACTTTTCTTGGCTAAACTGTCCTCCTACCCCAGGACCTTTGAAGATGCTGAGACCTGTGCTTGGACAGCTGTTCCCCAGCTTCCCACATGACTTCCCCTCACTTCATACCTCTATTAGATACCACGCAGATAGGGAGGCCTCGGTGCCCTTTGTTCCTGAAGCAGAAACACTCCCCCTCCTCCAGACTCACTCTTCTGCTCCCCTTTGATTCTGACTTAAAAGTAAATCACCATAAATGGACAGGTGCCTTTATCTGTTTGTTGGCTAGCTTCCTCCTGCTGCTATCTAAAACCTCAACAGCGGGAACTTTGTACAGCTCGTGGTGTTTCAGGATTTAAACAGGCCAGCAGCTCAGTGAACCTTGTTGAATGGATAGATAGATGAATGAATGAATGGGTAATGGAATTGCATCACTGACCTGTTGCTCAGTTTCCTCACTTATAAGGAGTGGAAATCCAAGGGCTTCTCATAGTGTACCTGAAGCAGAACAGGGACTCCTCTGCAATCAAGGAGATGAATATGGGCCCAGAGCCAAGGTTGGGGAGTTTCTCTCTGGCCTTCCATGCCTGGCTCACCTGGCTCACTGGGTGGCCATGGGCAAGTCACTTAAGTCTGCTCTTTGAGTTCTCCATTCATAAAACCAGGCTAACTTACCTACCGCATGGAGAAAATGGGTGCATTAATTAGTGCTTATAAAGCTACTTGATAGTTCTCGATTAAAAGATTCAATTACAGTAAATTGTTACTATTAGGTAAATGAAAACAAAATAATGAGACTGGTCTAGGCACCATAACTCATACCTAAAAGACCAGACTTAAAATATAAAAACTATCAGTTGCACTCTGTAACAATCCACTCTAGTTCTACTCAAAAGGATGGAGATGGAACAGTAGGAAGAGACATGTAGCTTTAGGAGGGAACATACCCATCTTTACTAACTGAGACTTTTTGGTTATCAAAGCCTAGTTTACGTTGGAATAGGAATACAATAAAAAGATCTACCGTTAAAGAAGAAAACTGAGCCAAGCCGAGAGTTGGGGCACACACCTTTAATCTCAGCACTCAGGAGGCAGAGGCAGGCGGATCTCTATGAGTTCGGAGACCGACATGGTCTACCGAGCAAGTTCCAGGACAGGCTCTAAAACAATACAAAGAAACCCTGTCTCAAAAAAACAAAACAAAACAAAAAAAAGACAGAGAAAACTTAGTACATTTTAGTATGATGTCTGCTTTACATGTATATCTTAACGATCAAAAAATATTTTAAGACCAAAATACTTTAAGATCTACCTATCTTAAAGAAAAAGAAAAAAAAGATTTCACTGATAACTTTCATGCAATAACTTATACTTGTAAAGGCAGATGTTATTAGAGGAAAAGAGAATGCAGAGAGCTCTGCTTTCAAATGACAATAGTGTAAAGCAAATAAAGATGAACTGCTAATCTTAGCTGAGCTGGCCTCTTTATTTTAAAGCTTCATGCAATTAAACATCAAATCACTTTAAAATTTACCTAACCCTCCAAAAATGCTTGCCCTCGGCTCAGCTACATTTGAAGCAAATATTTCTTTTCAGTTGTATTTCAGAACTCTTGTCTCTGAAAGAGAACCCAGTGGAATAGCGACTCCAGCCTCCCAACCTCCAAGCAATGTCAACTTCCCTGCTACTCTCGTTTTCTCCTTTCTCCCAGGAAGAACTCTGAAATGGCTCTACCTGCCTCTGGCTTCCTGCTGAAAAACCCAGGTGGCCTCTCATGATGCCAGTGTTGATGCCAATGTTCAGGGCATCCACACCACTCCAGAAGTACTTGTGAACTTGGTAATGTGGATGTCTGGAAGTCTCTTCACTGTGTAACAGCCTAGTTGACGGGTTGGCTGATACACATCCGTGCCTTTCAGCTCCAGCCTGGAATCAGCACGGCACCTACCCCATTGATTCTCTAAGTAGAAAAAAACCTGTTAGACCTTCAAGGTTCTTAGTATTCACTTGACCTGCTTTTTGAAAGCGAAGTTTTGTAACTAAGTTGAAAAGATGAAGTTTCCTTCCAAAACAAACAGGATTTTATATGCAATGGGGGATGGGTAGGATAACTCTAAAAGTCAAAATCTCAGATACTGATGTACCCAGATAAGGAAACCTACCCTGCACAGCTTACCAGAGGGTCTTCAATGATACTCTGGATTCTCTAAAGCGGGAACATTTTCCTAGTGGATTTTCTGTTGTTTTCATCATGCTCCCAATGTGATTTGAGATCTATATGCACATAACTGCAGTTGAGAATAGCTGAGCATGGATACTGGAAATGTTAATTCTGTCCCTGGCCAATGAGGAATCCACAGGTAGAAGTTTATTGTCCTTATCTGTTTACTCTTCCTGGAACATGGAGTTTAATGGAGATTTGCAGAATAAATGTCTGTTAGCCAACCAAAAAGTCAAGCAAGTTTATTACAATGGTTGTTGAGATAAAACAGCATATAGATAAATACATGATAGTTAGATACATAGATAGATGACATATAGATGGATGGATGGATAAGTCAAGCATTTATATGACACAGTTATTTCCTTGAATTTTTTGGAGATTCCCCAAAGTCAGCAGGTAAGTCATGAACACTACTTCCGACCAGTGGTTCTCAACCTTCCAAATGCTGTGACCCTTTAGTATAGTTCCTTGTGTTTGGTGACCTCAAGCCATAAAATTATTCTTATTGCTACTGCATAACTGTAATGTTGCTATGGTTATGAATAATAATGTAAATACGTGGTATGGGACCCCTGTGGGGGGTAGTGACTCACATATCAAGAACCACTGCTTTAGACTTTATCTCCTTAGTCAGCTATTCTGTGTGTTATAAAGACCATGGGTATTTTCTCAAACCGTAATGTTCAAATAACTCACCCATATGTCTTTTTCAAATGCTCTTGACTTTATAGTTGGAGTCCTGCTTCCTAAACCATCTCCTAGGTCCTACCATGTCAGCAGTCTGACCACACCTAGAAGAATAAAGATGTCACTGAGCAGAAGTGACAGTATGTGTTCTTTTCCCCACTCACCAATTCATCACCTTTCTGACAAGACTAGATTCAGCATGCATGGATAAGGTGAGGAAATGGTTCACGGAAAAGTGATCTAACGGGCAAAAATATCAAGAGATTCTGTTACAGTTCAGCTGAGAGAAATGCCAAGTTAGATGTAAAGTCAGGCACAGCTTGACAGGATTTTTCCCTTTCCATCAAGTTGTATTGATGAAGATCAAGTTAACGCCATTGATCATGTGTGTGGATTTATACTGCAAAGTTCTCAACATGTGGGTCACAATCCCTTAGGAGGCCACATATCAGATATCCTGCATATCAGGTATTTACATTATAATTCATAACAGTAGCAAAATCAGTTATGAAACAATTTTATGGTTGGGGTCACCACAACATGAAGAACTGTATTAAAAAGTCACAGCGTTAGGTATGTTGAGAACCACTGAATGAGAGGCACAGGCTATATATTTTTAAACTGATTTTTTCTTTGTGTGTACATTTATATGGATGTACATTTGTGTGTGCCATGTTTTTGAGGTGCCCAGAGAGACCAAAAGAGGACATCATAGCTACTGGATCTAAACTCACGGGCATTTGTGAGCTGCTGGGTGTGGGTTCTAGGCACTGAACCTAGGGCCTTTGAATTGCAACAAATGCTCTTAACCACCATCTCTCTGCTTTGGCAAACTGTCAGTTCTTGCCCAAAGTAAGAGTTGCTGCGTAGGTAGCTGCCTGCATTTGTGCATCTCTTTCTTTCCTTTAATAATACGTCCTGGGCCACTTACCTCCCTCGTTCACCCCTATAAACTACCAGGCAGAGTGCTATCCCTCTCACCTTTCTCATTACTATTTTTCACCTCTCTGAAAGGGCATCTCCCCAGGAAAGGTGTCCATTCTGATCTCACGCACTTATAACTCCCTTGCAGCCATTCAGAATGGCAGAGTTTAAGAGCTTCATACCTTTGCTTCAAGTACACACATTAATGGGCGTCAATAAACTTGAGCTGAGGGAGTTTTCTGCAACTTGCAGGATCGTTTATTGAAAATCGATCCCCCAAGTTCTCGTTCCCCTTCTCCAGTGGTATGTTACTTTCCTGTTGTTGTTTAAATGGACAAGAGTGTATTTCCAGAGACAGAGACATGCAAAAAGCAGGCAATGTCAGCCCATGGCATTTGGGGATGGCTCATTTTTCTTAAGGAAAATGGGGAATGGGTTGTCTTCATTGCACAGAGGCTGACTGGGACACAGGCAAGAGCAGTGACAGCAGGTTAGGGCCTGAGCTTCCTCCAAACCCTCCCTGGAGTGGTCACACTGTCCTGGAGAGACACTCTCTGAGACCCTATGAGCAGTGGAAATAGTGTGAGCTTCACAAGGGCTCTGCATGAGCCTGCGTTCCTGCTTCCAGTCTGGCCTGTGACACAGAGAAAGGATTATCTATGCTTTTTGGAAGGAAAAAGTTGGATGTGTGTATCAGTAGTGACACCAGCTCAAAATGTCATTTCTGTGAAACTACCCAGGAATATCAGGAAAAGCCAGGTCAGCAATCAATACCATTGTGTCACCATCCTCTGTCTGTGAGGAGTTCTGTGCTTGCTTTTATCAACTGTTAGGTGAAAGAGCCACTGAACCCTTTGTGAATAGCTAGAGAAAATTAAAACAGGAGAAAATGAAAACTGTTTGGCATCTAGCTCAGATTAAAATAATTTACAGGAAGAGAGTCAGTTTGGTAGGTTAGCAAAAAATCAAGAAATGAAGAAATAGTACTACTATTACTACTACTAAGAATAATAATAATAACAACAGTAACACATACATATTTAAGGAGAAAACGAAACTGCTAATTTAAATGTAAGTAAATACATTCTTTTTACAATTAAAATGGTAAAAACATAACCAGTACTTTTAGTTTTTGTTTGTTTTATTGAAGGCCCCTCTTGTTATTCTGGGTTGCCCGGTGATGGGTAAGTGTAGGGAGAGAGATTTTACTTATCCATAGCACTGACCACAGTGTGTTATGGAGAAGGGGACACTGATGGGGTGAACAACTTTGGTTTCTACAGTGTAGTTACCACATGGAAGGGTTTACTCTCTACTCTATCACAGGAGCAGGGCCAGATTTTTCTTTTCTCCTCCCACAACTACAAATCCCTGTAAGGAATATGTCCGGGTACTCTAGCTCCTTGAAAGACAATCTATCCAGTCCATATACAGGATCATATTGAGTACTCTTTTCTAATAGTAAACTCTACATCTTGGCATGCATCGTTAAAATGCTCAACATTTTATCAAGGGTTTATCAGTTCCCAATGCAATATTCCCAGCATACTTTATCTTACCAACCACATTCATACATCATTGGGAACAAGTACAAATGACATTTCTCAGTTTTCCTGGAGTACCAGGATTGGTGACAAAACAGAAATCAGAAAGTAAAGCTTTTACCAAATGTCTCTTAACCCTGTCTCTTTGTGTATGCCTACAATGGCTACTATTCTGTCGGATACACTCTCCTTTCAATACCAAGGTAACTTTGAAGAAGATACATACTAAATTAGAAAGATCAAACCATGATAGATCTAGGGATCTTTTATTACATCTTTGTCCTACATTATTCCAAACTTCAAATAAATCAAGAAAAAAATCCCAGTTGGTTTAAGTCACTGTGCCTAGGGACTCCAGCTTTGAATCCCCAGATGGTATGGCCTGAACATGCTATAAGCTATAGTGAGACTCAATTATAAGCAACAAAAATAATTGTACTTAAAATTTTTTTCTCTGAACTTTCATGTAGTCCCATGAAAGACATGGGCAAAAATGTATGCCATGAATCTTTTAAATTGAATTGGGCAATTATAAAACATTAAGAAGGTCTGGAGAGATGGCTCAGAAGGTAAGAGTGTATTTTGCTCCTGCAGAGGATCTGGGGTTCAGTTCTCAGCACCCCATTGATGGCTAGCAACTGTCTACAACTCTAGCTCTCTTATACCCTGCATGGAAAAGGCTCCTGTGGTTCACAGGCAGACATACATACAGACAGAAACACCTAGATGCATGAAATAAATAAAACCCTAAGCATAATATATAATCTCCTTCTGGGAAGTCTTGTGAGGTATCATGATACATCACTTGTAACACTTGTAATGCTATTTCTTTTATTTTTTTCTTTTGGTTTTACGAGACAGGGTTTCTCTGTATTGTTTTGGAGGCTGTCAGTCCAGCCCGGCCTCGAACTCACAGAGATAAGCCTGCCTCTGCCTCCTGAGTGCTGGGATTAAAGGCGTGCGCCACCACCGCCCGGCTGCTATCTCATCTATAAATACCACTGCCCTGTATAAGTCATCCTATGTACTCCACAACAGACAGTCTGTGGTGAAAACATGAGGCTCTCTCTGTTCAGTGTGTAACCAACTCTGGTGTTTCCTGGAGGAGCCAGATAGCAACACCTTTAAGAAGTGTCCCTTCTCAGGACCCTGGTCAGCAGCCTCACCCTGACCTTCACTCTCCTCTGTTCCTTAGCTCTCAACACACTGACCTCACTTTGTCTCCAGTCAGTCAGGGAAGAGAGTGGGCAACCAGAAGTCCTGAAGTAGCTGCTTCTACAGCAATATCATGGGCAAATGGCCTTCCTTCCCCTTGAAGAAAGAACTGTTTGCACTCATTAAATTGGTCCATTTAAAGTGTATTTAAATCTTCGTTATTTTTCATCTTCAAGGGTGCAAATTTTCATCTAGAACTATTTTTTTTAAAAGAAGGTAAGCATTTTAGAAAAGTTAGTCTTTATCAAGGTCTGGTGATGTGTTTTATGGAATCTAATAGAACGATGTTATTGCAAAAATAATAGTCATCTGTTTTTACTAAATAAAGGCTAGGGAAACCCCAGATGCAGTCAAATGAAATACCCAATCTCCATTCTACAGGAAAACAAACAACAAACAGCAGTGCTGGGCATTGCAGGTCATAATATTTTGATACAGAATTTTCATTATGTAGAAATTCCATCTGTTATCCCAAATGTCTTGATGTGCTTTAAGGAAACCACACTTCTTAGTAAATAATTCACACCTTTTGGTGGCTATTTCATTAGTTAGGATATTTCCTCAGGAAACTGAATTCTTTTCCACAGACAGGATCTTTAACCTAGAACATTTAAAATGAGTACCTTCTCAACTATAGTTAAAACATTTCTGCTTGAGGGAGATCTTCTAAGGTAAGCAAGGAGACATCCTCAGTCAGAGATCAGAGCCAACAGAGAGAGGACATTCCCACTCTCTGCACTCCAACCTCATGCTCAGCTACAGCATGAACAGCTGCTACTTTTCTTCCATCCATGGGAAAATCTACCCACCTGCACTGAGGAGAGTACAAGAAGTGTCTTCATATCAATGGTATTCTGCTCATCCAATCAACAGGGCTGAACATATTTTATTTGAAGAAAATGATGAATACCCTACTCCCTTTGGTTTTGGGGTAAAGAAATTGGAGTGAAGATGCTTCCCCCACAAGAAAGAAGGAAGGTGGGTATCACGTCTGGCCATTATCTCCTTTCCAGTCCCAACAGTTACCAGCTACACTCTGGCCACCCAGTGTCCAGACTGGAGACCAACAACATTGTGACTGGAGATCTTGTTAGAAATTCAGACCCTTAGGTTCTCATCACATCTGCCAGATCCTTGATTTAAACGGGGCATTGCAGGACTCTCTGGAGCTTGAGAAACACTTGTCACTCAGATCCACCAGAAGCTGGAGGACAACACACTCAGAATGCCCTGGCTTGTGAACCAGGGTAACAAAAGCCATTCCAATTCAGGCAGAGTTGTGCAGACTTCAACTCAGACACTGACTTTAAACTCCCTTCTGACTGAAGAGAGTTTACTATTTCTCTTAATCTCCAGCAGTATGCAATCAATTAACACAAATTAATACGAATGGTGCTTAATATTAAAGCTGATATCAGTAAACCCTCAGGAGACAAGAAGAAACATCCCAGACTTCTCACTCATCCCTTCCTTCTCTGGTCCCAGGCACACATAACCCTACTGCCCAGTTGTCTGTGTAGAGTCTCCCTTGATTTCACTCTTTAGATCTGACTTAGCTGTTCTTTGGTTTTAGCCTTTTTAAAGACTATCCTGTCTTACAAAGGCCTGTTCTGAGAAGTGATGTAAGAGACTTTCAGTGACCTTTTTTTTTTACAAACACTTAAACATGTATAAGCCTACCATAAACCATTTAATGTTTTATAAAAAATTGGTTAGTTCACTAATTCTCTTATTTTTAAAAAATATTTGTTTATTTTATTGTATGTGTATAAGTGTTCTGTCTAAATATATTTATGTATACCCTACCCAGGAAAGCCAGAAGAGGGCACCAGACTACTTAAAACTGGAAATAACAGATGGTCCTGAGTCTCCCTAAGGGTGCAGGGAACCAAACCCAGGTCCTCTGCAAGAGCAACAAGTGCTTTTAACCACCTAGAAATCTCTTCAGCCCCCACCAGTGCTTTCTTAATACATATCTTGTCATGAATTTATTTGTCTCTGTGAGGTTTGCAACATTTATACAATGCTTACACCCCACGAGAGCTGTCACCTATTCACAGAAAAGTACCTACAAACATGGTTGTGGTAGGTCAGGTGATGGTGGCGCACACCTTTAGTCCCAGCACTTGGGAGGCAGAGGTAGGCAGACCTCAGTGTGTTCAAGGCCAGCCTGGTCTACAAGGTGAGTTCCAGGACGGCCGGGACTGTTACACAGAGAAACCCTATCTTGAAAAACCATAAAAAAAAAGAAAGAAAAGAAAAAAAAAAACCAGACCTAACTGTGGTAGGATGATGGATGTTTAAGTAGTTATTGCCTAGCTTGGAGAGGAGATTGGTATATTAAGCAGGAAAAGCATGAAAAGAAGGAGTGTGAGAAAGGGGGCAATCTCCGGAATGCTGGGGTGGGAAATGAAAGCCACAGAAGTCAGGAAATCTAAGCTTTAAGGCTCCCACTGTGCCTTTAATTCTGCCAGGAGTGGTGAGCACACCGGCGCTGTGTGTATCTTTCAGGCCCAGGCCCCCTAGTGCTTAGCAACAGAACCCACTTAGGGTGGCAATGATGAAGCATGTGGCTTTCCTATGAAAGGAGTTTTAAATGCATCGAAAGGTTAACAGCTCGTCTAACAAGGTGCTTTCTCCTATAAAAGTTTAATGTTAATTATAAAATCGGATGATGTTGTTATTGTGTGAAATATGTAACACACCAGGCAATAGTCCCCGGGGGCATTGTTGATACACAAAGTGTTCACAATGGAATTTTCCCAGGTTCAATGTTTCTTCTTTCTGGGAAATAAACGAAAATTGGCCTAAGTAGCAAAATGTCAGTGCCTCCATTCCCTTCACTTTAGATAAGAAAAAATTCCAATCTCTAAACTATAGCTAACAGTATATTAATAAACAGCTGTGGGGTAGGAGATTCAGGATAACAAATGATTCCAATGCCCCCTCTCCTGATTTTGCAAAGTTACTATTTCATTGTCTCTCCCTTGCTGTTTCTCTTCCTAGTGGTGTGTTTTCTTGACAAATGAGTGGAACTCAGAGTGTATACAAAGAAAAGATCACTACATGAGTGCCTCCCCTGGATATTAAAACAATAGCAGCCGAGGCAGAAAAGCAAGGATGACAGCTCCTCCCCACAGCAGGGAGATGCAAACACACAGTAAGCAGTAACTGGGAGGGATCCTTGGCACCTTTAAATGTGGAACCTGGAAAATGGGGAAGCAGGAACACATGGTGTGGACGAGTCCTTTGGTGGTGCTTAGAGTGCTGGAGAAGCCTTTGGTAGCTGAAGTGTGAAAAGCACACCAACCCTCCGGGGGTGAGTACATGATACGTTGTACTGACTGAAAAATGGGAACAAGCGACCTGTGACAAGTACTGAGAAACGCAAGGTAGAGATAGGCGCACACTGAAGCAAATGCGCGCTTGGTTTCAGAGATCTCGGAGGAGAATTAAGACAGCCGTTAACAGCAAGTGAGGCAGAGTAAGTAGCAGCACTCCTGTTATTCCACCCTAAGGCTGATTGAGGTAATGGAGAGATGGCCAACACGTGCAGCCAGGGGCGACAACAAGTTTATATGGTGATGAGTTACACGGGGTCTCTCCACCTGTCAGGATTCCTGCCACTGTCACAGCACTTCCTGGACAAAGATGGCGGCACTGCAGCACAGGGCACCAAGAGCTGGAGAGGGATACAAGCTCTAGACCAACACCAGACCCGCCAAATCATGACCCCAGAGCAGTAATCGCCTGGGGTGCCAGACCTGGTTGGGGGTGTGGGGATAAGTCACGAGTGAGTTCCCAAATGAATTTCAGGGTCAGAGATATTCACAACCCGAAGCTCAGTCCTCCACCTAGGCAGCCATGAGGGAGGGTGCTGGGGGCATCTGTTGAAGGAACCATGCTGAGTTCTAAGACTCAGCCTTGTGCCTTTGGGGAGATGGACATGAAGGGTTGTTTGATTTTCCTTGAGTATTGTTACACGTCTGTCTGTGGGTGTATGTGTATTATATACATAGTACATTCTTCCTGTGGGCTTCAGATGTTTTAAAAGCACCGGTCTGGGTAAGAAGAAAGGGACCAGAATCCTGGCATCCTGAAGTCCCATAGAACAGTGAGAGCTGTTTTTGAATAGGCACAAAACAACCACAGTCGATGGATTTCCAAGGCAAGGACTTAAACCTTTTTTTGCCTGGGGAAATCCTGACAGCAGGGCCTCTAATTTCGTGAAATAAGCCAGGTTGACCTCGAAAACTGTTGGCGAGGAAATTACACAGGCGTGAGGGCACTTCACACAATTCTCCCTTTGGGTTTTCATTCTTTCGGGGTTCGTTTCCATGGAAATCTACACCTGCCGATTTCCCCTGGAGTCTCTGGGGTGTTAGCGAGCAGAAAAGCAAGGATGACGTACATTTCCTAGGCTGCTCCTCTCAGAGCTCTTTCTCCCGGGTGTTTCAAGAAGTCTGTTGTGAGGATGCAGAAAAATTCTATCCATAATATCCCCTTCATTTAGCATGTTCCTGCTGTTTGGAGTCTTGAGAACATGAGATAGGAAAGTATTCCTGCAGAGTTATCTGGTGTGTAGATATAAAGCTGGGTCAAATGCCAAAAGCAGCATTGTTTTTTAAGAATGTTTTGTAATGATAAGCATTCTTTGTGTTTACCATGAGAAATTCTTACTCAATAGACCCCGGGGGCCTTGAAGTCTCTAAATAGTTGCCTGCAGCAAAGTAAGAACACAGATTTTTTAAAACTATTTTTACTGCAAAGTGTGGACGTCTCTGAGACAGGTGGTCACCAGCTGGCTAGTAGGAGCTCAGCCAGGTACCTCTGAAAAACCCCTTGGGAGTAAGAATGCATGATGATGCTGGTTACACACCAGAATGGCCTTGCTGGCCACTGCCTGAGATTCCATCGCCATCAAATACCTGGCTCCATGCCCCGCTCTTCCCACAAGAATTTAAGTTGGGAAAGAATTGCTTGCAGTTCTCCTTGCACTGGGAGGGGACAACATGCTCTTTAATGGGTGTCAGTCAATATTGACTGACCTATGGCTTTTTGTGGATTCCAAAGGTGTGGGGGATGTGATAAAAAAGACAGAAAGAGAGGATTTGCCCTCAACTGTTTAGGAATACACTATGTGACCTCAGGTAGCATTTTCAAAGAACAGAGACCTTGTGTTGATTTTTTTTCACTCTGCAAAATTAGCCTTGCTTCTCTGACAGCATTTCAGCCTTGACCAAGATATTCAAAGTAAGGCAGACATATATATTTACATACTTAGTTTTGATATCATGGAGATTCCTGTTTTGTATCTGGCTGGTGTCTTTGTTGGTTAGCTTTTGTTTTGTTTTTGTCAACACAATACAAGTTAGAGTTATCCTAGAAGAGAGAACCTCAACTGAAAAAATGCCTCCATAAGGATGGCCTTTAGGCAAGCCTGTGGGGACAGCTTCTTGATTGATGGTTGCTGTGGAAGGGTTCAGCCCACTGTGGGTGGTGCCAACATTGGACAGGTGGTCCTTCAGCATAGAAGATAGCAAACTGAGCAAGCCCAGGGGAGCAAACCAGTAGGCTGCCTTACTCCTTGGTTCCTGTTTCAGTCCTACCTTGGATTCCTAACTTGGGTTCCTAATTTCCCTCAATGATGGAGTGTGGCCTGAGAATTGTAAGCTGAAGTGAAGCTGGGCAGTGGTGGCACATGCCTTTAATCCCAACACTCTGGAGGCAGAGGCAAGAGGATCTCTGTGATTTCGAGGCCAGTCTGGTCTACAAGAGCTAGTTCCAGGACAGCCTCAAAAGCCTCAGAGAAACCCTGTCTCAAAAACCACCCCCAAACCAAAAACAAAAATTAAAAAAACTCAAGATGCAATACTCCAAGCCTAAAAGAACCCAAAACTCTAACTGCCTGAAGAAAACACAGAGTTCCCAAAATTTGTCAGTGATCTCTTAGATATGACACCAGAGAAAGACAAAGACAACAAAACAGAAAGTGGGGAAATCACATGCCATGAAAAATACACAAGAATTTTGTGTCAGAATATAAAATCAATAAAGCAAGCCAACAAGCAATGGAGGATATATCTGTAAATAGTTCATCAGTGAAGCATTAATGACAAGAACTTACACAGATCCATTAATAGTCAACAACAAAACCCAGAAGTTTAACTCAACAAGAGCCAATGAACCAGAGCAGTCGTTTCTCGAAACAAGGTATACAAATAAGCAATAAGCACACAGAAGCATGATCACTGCGTGCATAAATGAGAGAAATGCATAGTAAATACCTTGTTTCCTAGAGAAAGTGCCATATGGGCATACCTTGTGGGACCTGACTTGCTAACAGTATTTCATGTGTATTTTCAAAGGATATTGGTTTTGTAGAGGTTCTCCCCCACCAGTTTTTTTTTTTAAACTTCAGTATCAGTAATACTGGCCTCACAGAGTGAGTTGTAGTGTTCCCAGTTATGATTTCTACAAGACTTTGGAAGACCAGCTTGACTATTTGATGGAACTCAGCAGTAAAGCTCTCTGAGCAAGGGCTTTTGAGTCCAGAAGTTTTCCTTATTATTCTGTCAGAATCCTAGCTTTGTTTCTATTGCTTCCTGGGTCAATTTTAGTCACTCTTGTGTTAGTATGCTGCTCACTTCATCTAAGTTTTCCTAGTTGTTGGATGAACATTCTTCATAGCATTTCCATAAAAGTCTTTACATTTCCTTAAGGTTGGTTTTGATTTCCTCCCATTTCCAATCTTGTTGAGTTTTGTCTTTCTTTTTTCTTGGTCAGTACAGACAAATATTCATCGATTTTGTATGCTCTAGTTTCTTAAGGCAAAACCCTTGATTACACTTGAGGTATAGTTTGTTCTAATGTGGTCGTTTAAATATTTATATTTCTTGCTAAAAATTTTCGCCTTACCCTTTAAATCTTAATGTTGTGATTTGGTTTCTTCCATCACCTTAAAATATTTCCTAATTTAGCTGGGCGATAGTGGCTCGCTCCTTTAATTCTAGCACTCAGGAAGCAGAGGCAAGCAGATCTTTGCGAGTTTGAGGCTAGTCTGGTCTACAGAGCAAGTTCCAGGACAGCTAGAGAAACCCTGTCTCGAAAAACAAAAAAAGAAACAAACAAACAAAAAATATTTCCTAATTTCCACATGATTTTTGTGGTCTATAGATTATGCTAAAAATTATTAATTTACACACTATTGACATGGATTAGTGATGGTTCTACCTATTGTTTCATTTGTAGAGCATGAATTTGGGGGTTTGGAATTATGTTTGTACATGTTGATTGGTATAATATCTTCATAATAATGGGCTATTTTACATGATAAAATACTGTTCCTTCATTTCCTCCTTTGTCTGTTTCATCTCTTTTGCTTCTTTGTTCTCCTTACCTCTTTCCTTCTGTGGTCACTGTACTCTGGTGTATTATGTTAAAATCTTTTCATATATATACACATATCCCATGTATCTGGGTTTTTAAATGGCCAATTCAAGACTTCCAATACAAAACTTACAATCTATCTCAGAATAATATTAATTCTTATAAAATGTAGGTGTAGGCATCTCGGGCGGATAGGGATGTGACAGGTATTCTGGCACTCGGGAGTCACAGAATACCGAGTGTTACACAGCTCAGGTGGAAAGGAATCCTGGAGCTCGGGAGCCAAGGACTACCACAGGCTGCAGTAAGCTTAGCTGCTTACAGCCCTGCCTCAAGGAAAGGCTTCCCCAGTGCATCGGCTCCAGCAGGACAGGGTCTTCCAGCTGGGGATGTTTGCCCAGTGTAGCAGTTTTGCTCCAGCAGGAGGTTTCCCAGGCCAGAGAGTGCAGAGTCCGCCAAGGGAAGGTTATCCCGGCAAAAGGCAAAAGTGTTACAGCCCTGCCCAGGGTCATCTTGACACAAAAGAAGATCTTCACCCAAATCTCATTGAAGGGGTTTATTGGGAGGGAAGAATCCAGGAGAGTGGCTGCCCTCTGCCAGAGTGGCAGAGGACAGCAGGGTAGGGTGAACAGCCACAAGCTGAACAGACACAGGATTTACATTGGTCAGATTTTAATGCTGAGCTCAGATTGGCTAGAACTCCTGCTCAAGGATTGGTTAGTTTTCTGCACAGGGTTAGGGTCAGATTTGGCTCTGGTTTCAGGGCCAAAGTGTGTTTCTTTCTCTGGTTCTTTTTAGCCTTTTGGCTCCAATTTTAGGGCCAGGGTGTATTTCTTTCACTGACTCTGATTCCAGGGACAAAGTGTGTTTCTTTGGCACTGGTTTCAGAGTCAGGGTACATTTCTTTGGTTCCGGTTGCAGGGCTGAAGTGTGTTTCTTTGGCTCTGCCCAGGGTGTGTTTCTTTGGCTGGCCCCTTTTCCCTACAGTAGGAACTTATTCTAATATAGTCCATTTGTTTCTTCTTTTTAACTCTCATTTTCATATATATTAAATTTTTGTATGTAATAAGAACACTAATGCTCAGTTACATATGTGTTGACCAGATTTCCAACACTGTGACAAACACATAAGAAACAGCTTAAAATGAGGATGGATTTATTTTGGCTCATGGTCACTTAAGCTTCAGTCTATGGTTGGCTGGGTCCATTGCTTTGAGCATGAAATAAGACTGAACAGCCAGTGTTCTAACAAAAGACTATCAATCAGGAATGTGAAATCTATTACAACCATCCTTCAAAACTGAAGGTGAAGGAAAGACATTACCAAATAATCAGTGAATGAGTATATGTGATGCTAGCCAACCTGTCTTACAACAAGTACTAAAGAAAATACTTCTGGCTAAAAAGAAATTATACAAAATGATAGCTAATAAGTTGCAGAAAGAAATGAAGAAAACTATAAAAGATCAATATACAGACAAAGACATAAAACTGTGTTTTTTTCTTTTCTTTAAAACATGTTCGTATAAATTTGGTTTGAGCAGTATGACATTAGCACGGTTAGGTGTGGCTCTGTGTGTGTCTATGATAAGTGTAGTTGTTGACTTTGTAGAATCTATGGATTTGTGTTTTGAGTGAAATTTGTAAATAGTTTGGGCACTGTTTATGTTTTTTCCTGGTGTTTTATGGCTGTCCTCAACTTCTCATACTTCAGTATCCTTTTGTTTGTGATTTATAGTAACCAAGTCACATAACTGATAACTTGTGATTGACACAATGTAGCTTGGAAGTCCCAGAGAAGATCTTTGCATTTATCTTTCATATAGAAAACTAGTTTTTCAGTTTTAATTATTTCAGTTGCTTTAGTTGCAGTCTTTTGATTCTTTATGCTATGCACTTAAATCTGCTGTGTTAATTCTTCATGTTACATAGTTTACTTTCAACTGTTAAATTTTTACTTCATTGTTTAATGTAAATTATAGTTCCTCACTATGATTATTTGATTAGTTCTGTTTTGTGTTACTCTTTAATTCCTTAAAAGCTACATTGTTTGTTATTTCCAATAGCTACTGGAAAGAACAGGAGTCTAATAGACTTTCCTCAAAAATAGTAAGAATAAGCTTCTTCTAAATGTTGGTAACATTTTCCTTTCTCTTGGTTTATCTTGCCTCTTATTGTTAAAAATTAGAAGTGTTAGATAACATGTTATAGCAACTCTAAGGCTTCTATTGTTTTATTTGGGGATTGTTGTCAACAGGCTATTGTTCCTGTCTTTGTCTGGTAATTTCCCTGACCTAATTTTGTAGAGTCGGCCTTTCCCTAAGTAGATAGCTTGCTACTATCTTTGCTAGATCTTTGTTGTTTCTGTTCTTGAACTGATTGGTTGACTAGCCTCCTGGGGTTGTTGTGAGTCAGCACAGTTCAGTGGAAACTCAGTGATTGGCAGAGGTCAGGCTAAACACTCAGCTAGGAATGCCTCTGTCATTTGATGATGCTTGTGTGGGGACTGGGAAATGTATTTTGAGTTCAAGTGGTTTGCAAGATTGCTCTAGTTTTTTCTATGTGTGCAAAACCCTGCAGTCAGTCAGTCAGTCAGTCCAGTGAGCATCTAACTAATCGACTTTTTCAGTTTCTCCAGATGACCACAGATACCTTGATGTTTAGCAAGGCTCACCATACACATTGTAACCCTGATTTTCCCTGCTGGATCTTGTTTCTCTACCAGGATAGCAGTTCAAACCTAGTTGTAAAGTTGCTCCCCCCACCCCTTTTTGTTTGTCTGGGATGATACTGTTTCAGTAACAATGAGAGATGGATTGTTTTCCTACACTCTGCTCCAAATCCTGTCTGGAGTCCACACCTTGCTTCTTGTCTCTGCTTACCCTAGGAGAACAATGCGGTCCACCCTATCACGGCAGTGGCTCTCTGGATGGATAAATGGGAACACCAGGTCAAAATGCCATCAATGTTCTCAGTGCTTATCCAACGTTCACTAGAAGTCTCTTTGTTTTTGTTTGAATAACATCTATTTTAAGGGTTGTCGTTGCTTTTTATGGGGTTGTGGGAAATCCTATCACAAAAGTAAGTCTTCGTGCCTGGAAAGTACTAGCATAGGGGCTCCTGAAAGAAAGAAATCTAGATAATATCGCCTTATTCTAGAGTAAAAGTCAACAGTTAATTTAGAGTTTGGGAAATTTGATCAAACAGCATGTACAGAGTATAGTCATATATAATGCATGCATGTTTCTCTTTACATATAATATTTTAATGTGAGACTAAGGTAACTTTGTTCTGGCTCTGATGTTAACACCCACAAACTGCCAGTCCTGATACATTGCTGAATGTTACATTCTTCAGTTGTCAAAAGCAAACAAACAAAAAGGCTGGTATTTAAATCTTCCAAAGTATATATCTACATTGTAACAATATTTGTACTTCAGGTTTAAGTAGCAGAGTATCACTGGGTGATGTTCAAAGTGTCCTGACAACAGTGAAAGTACAAACAAGCTCTAAGGGAGTGACTTCCTGTCTTTTTGCACAGAAGTGAAGGTTTTCTGCTGGAAAAGACAGGCTGAAGGTGACTCACGACCTCATCCCCATTTCTGTGGAAGTCCTTGTCAAAGGAGTGACGGCAATTCCTACCAATGAACCTTGATGCTTGGTTTCAGCACTTAGTGTGAATGAGCCATGCATGCATTTATAAGACATGCTATCATTAAGAAAATCGTATCATCAATTTGTAGAAATTAACATTTCAATGTACGGACAACTCTTTTTAGCATTGTTGACATTTACTCCTTCCAAGTCAAAAAGTAGTTATTTCAGTCTCCTCTATTTGTAATTATTCCTCCCCTCCCCCACCACTCAGGTTCTTTTTTCTTTCCTTTTTTTTATGTAGAGGAGGCAAAATAGAAAGGAAAGCAACTACTAAAATTTCCAAGGTTTTGCTGGAAGCCAAGGCTGCATTTCTAAGAAACTTTGATCAAGTAAATTGCCCCTAAGTGTCTCAAATTTTCCCTCTAGAAAACTGAAATAATGGATGACCTTTGATGTGAGGATTTGTCAGAGTGTTTGGAGACTGAATACAACCCATCAGCTGGGACTGCTGTTTCTAGGAAGAGGCACTTGCTATACTTTGCCCTCTTCGAGGCAACGAAAATCACTGGGCAATAGATAAATGACAGACAGAAAGACAGGCAGACAGTGATAGGATCACTGAAGGTGCGAGAAAGACAAGCGGTATAAGGACACTGAGGCCTGGGGGACACCGGCTTTTGTTAGTTTCTTTTTGCTTCATGTGTCCCACGCAAGATGCTGAAGAAGTGGTCACACACGCACACATTCAGTTTTCTCTAAACATCACCAGAAATGAACTCAAGATGGGTCATAGAGTTGTTCTTATTTTCCATAAGAAACCTAAGTCCTCTCCCTTCGACTGTTCCCATGTCCCCGCCTCTGTCTCTGTCCCTCTCTGTCTGTCTCTGTCTCTGTCTGTCTCTCTCTGTCTGTCTCTGTCTCTGTCTCTCTCTCTCTCTGTCTCTCTCTGTCTGTCTCTGTCTCTGTCTCTGTCTGTCTCTCTCTGTCTGTCTCTGTCTCTGTCTCTGTCTCTCTCTGTCTCTGTCTCTGTCTCTCTCTGTCTGTCTCTGTCTGTCTGTCTCTCTCTCTCTCTATCTCTCTCTGTTTTTTGACACAGGGTTTCTGTGTGTAACAGATCTAGCTGTTCTCGAACTCACCTTGTAGACTAGGCTGGCCTGGAACTCAGAGAGATCTGTCTGCCTCTGCCTCCTGAGTGCTGAGATTAAAGGTGTTTGCTACTACTGCCCAACTCCTACACTCTTTTATTAATAGACTTTTTCATCAATTAATATTGTTACAGAAATACATGTATGCATAAATGTATAAATACAACCTGCTCCCATGTTCCCACACTCTCTCATTCATAGTCTTTTTCATTGATTAATATTATTACATATATATGCATAAATATAACTGTACAGCATAACTTCCTTTAAGCTACATACATATTTGTAGATGTTGTGTATAAGTTGACAATAAGCGGTGAATGAGAGTTCCCCTTTTCTCACAACCTCACTAGCATTTGTTGTCAACTGCTTTCTTGATCTTAGTCATTCTGACTGGGATTAAATCTCAATGTTGTCTCAATTGGCATTTCTCTAATTGCTGAGGAAGATGAAGAGTTTTTGAGGTATTTCTTAGCCATTTTTTATTTCTTCTATTAAGAATGAAATTGAGCTGGACATTGGTGGCGCACCCCTTTAATCCCAGCACTCAGGAGGCAGAGGCAGGTGGATCTCTGTGAGTTCAAAGCCAGCCTGGTCTACAGAGTGAATGCCAGGACAGGCCTCCAAAGCAGTACAGAGAATCCCTGTCTCAGGAAAAAAAGAAAAGAAAAGAAATTGAAATCCTTAGCCAGTTTGTTAAGCTTGTGTCACTTGTTTCCTTGATTGTATTTCAGTCCTTTTATATTCTGATTATTCGTCTTCTGCAAGAAGCTAGCAGCAGTTCTCTCCCATCCTGTGGATTTCTTCTTCACTCAGTTGATTGTTTTCATAGCTGCACAGAGCTTTTTAGTTTCCCACTTGCTGATTGTTGGCTCTAATTCCTGGACAAATGGAGTCTTATTTCCTATACCTCAATCTTGTAGGATATTGCCTATGTTCTAGCAATTTTGACAGCCAGTTTTCCTAGCACTATTTGTTGATGAGAAGGTCTCTTTCAAGTGTATGTTTATTGCCTCTTGTCAAATATCAGATAGATGTACCTACACGTACTCATGTTTGAGTCTGACATTTCACTCCTTTGATCTACATGTCTTTTTGTACTAGTGCTATATTCTTTTTAATCACTGTAACACCATAAAATATATTGAAGTCTGGAATAGCAAGACCATCCAGTATTGTTCTTTTTGTTCAAGATTACTTTGGCTATCAGGGGTCTTTTCTGTCTTCATATTTAGTTTATGATGATTTTTCTATTTCTGTGAAGAATGTTTTTGGTGTTTTGATTGGGATTGCTTTTAGTCTATAGCTGATTTTGATAGGATGGTCATTTTTATAATATTAAATCTACCAATCTGTTAACACAGGATATATTTCTATTATCTAGTGTCTTTCTCAATCAATTTCTTCACAAATTTAAAGTTTTCATTGTAGAGGTCTTTTACCTCCTTGGTTAGTTTTAATCTAAGATTTTTATGGTCCTTGATGCATGTGCAAAATGGGAATGTGCCCATGGTCTCTTTCCTGGTGCATTTTATTATCCTATAGAAAGGCTACTTATTTTTCTAAGTGTATTTTGTACCCTGAGACTGTGCTGAAATTGTTGGTTGTTTCTAGAAATTTTCTGATCGAATTTTTGGGATCTCTTTTGTACAATAACATGTCATATGCAAAATTTCACTTCTTCTTTTCCTTCTTAGCATCCCTTTATAATTTCCTTCTCTTGCCCTATTGCTCTAGCACAGTGGTTGTCAACCTTTCTGATGCTGCAGCCCTTTAATGCAGTTTCTCATGTTCTGGTGACCCGCCAGCCATAAAATTATTTTGTTGCTTCCTGGGATTTTGCTACTGTTATGAATGGTAATATATTATCTGATATGCCCAAAGGGGCCATGAACACAGGTTGAGAGTAGTTGCCTTAGCCAGAGCTTCTAAAACCATATAGAGAAGGAGCAGGGATAATTGATAACCTTGTCTTGTTTCTGATTTTAGTAGGATTTCTTCAAGTTTGTTTTCACCTTTACCTATCTTGGATACTAGAGTAATACCTGCTTCATAGAAAGAGCTTGGGATGATCTTTCTATTTCTTTTTTTTTTTAATCATTTGAAGCATTGGTTGTAGTTCTTTGGAAGTTTGTTTGAATTCTGCTATGAGTCTTTTGTTTTTTGTTTTTTTTTTACAGTTCCAATCTCTTCTCTTATGGATCTGTTTAGGTTGTTGATATTTTCTTAATTTAACTTTGGTAGTTTGGATAAATCAAGAAATTCATTCATTTCTTTTGAATGAATGAATGAATGGATGGATGAATGAATGAATGAATGAAAAAAACATGGTCACTTGAGGAAAAAGGTTAACATCCTAACTGTCACACCAGGTAGGAGAGGGAAAAGCAATTTTCTCCAATGAGTGATACTAAGTTGTATCAACCGCTTCAGGTCAGGTCTCTTGTTCAGGAGCAACTGACCAACAAGATATTATTGGACTCCACAGTTTTTTCTTTGTGCTTTTAATAAGATACAGTTTTTTCCTATTTTTTTTGGTTTGGGTGTAAAGAGAAATGCCTTCCCACCAGACTGGTTCCAGAGCTGCATCAGTCCCAAATGAACACACAGGAGGCTATATTAATTATGAAGCTGTTGGCATTGTTTGTTTCTTATTGACTAGCTCTGACTTAAGTATTTATCCCATAATTGATAATCTAAGTATTTCTCTTACTGGAGAGGTTTCTGAACTTCTTATCCCTATGGCAGTTACATCTTGACTCTCTGTGTTTCTCCTACCCAGAGTCCTCCTCAACTCCTAGGCCCACCTATCTTTCTTCCCTATTGGCTAACAGTGCTTTATTGACATATATACACAGGACTTCCCCAACATCTCCTCTTTTCTGTCTAAACAAAAAGAAAGGTCTTAACTTTAACATAGTCAAATTATATATAACAGAACAGTTATCAAGTAAGAACACAGTTACAACATTTTGTCTATCAACATTTAGCAAGATTTAAAGAAAATATCATCCATCCCATCTTTGAGAGTCCAAAGTCCTATATGTAGCTTATCTTTTATCATAACTAAGGAAAACTATAGCTATAACTATCTGCCTTCAACTCTATCAAAGACCACAGAAGGATAATACATAAACACTAGGGTTGACAGAGACATCTTGCTACCTGAACAGTCACCCGAAATTCCTCTGTAATGTTGGGGCATCCATCTGCAGCCCATAGGCCACAGTGTGTCTGGAAGACTTCTCAGCAAAGTAGGAAATTTCAAACTGTCCATCTGCATCAGCAGTCTGTCAGTCATTTTTCTATGTCCTGTAGAAAGTTTCGTAGACTCTTCCATGAAGAAGGAACCCTGAAGGACTAGTTGAGATCAGTAGTCACTTTCCTGTGGGTCCTGCATGTCCAGTTTATACAGCAACAGTTAAACAGTATAGGCAAGAGCAGTTTCTTGCCCAAATGGCTAATCTTGCCACATTGAAAGGAAACTTCATAGCAAGCCTCTTCAATGCCCATCTTCTTCTCAGACATAATTGGTGATGCCAGGAGCAGAAATTTATCATTGTCAAGAAAAATCCTAAACCATTTTAAATGCCATTTTCTGAAGGTGTTTGAAAGGTTTGAAGACTGTCTATCTATCTCAAATATATTTCTGTATATCTAGAAAACCTAACTTACCTAACTATAAGTTCTGACTATTATAAGTAACTATCTATAGTCTATATTTAATTATGTATTACATTTTAAAATATCCGTATAAGCACAATACTTAATCAAGAGGAAGAATATACACATCACAAAATTGACCTTGAATTTGTCTCAATAAATGAAAAACCATACCCATACCATAATTCCCATTTTTACCTTTAAAAAGAGATTGGTTGTGATCATTAACCCATTATAAACAATCCCATTTAAATGAAAACAAAGGTTTATAAACAAGATGGGAATTAGGACATCGCTCATTCCAAACTGCTTCGTGCTGGAAGGGGGCGCTGTTCATACCATGGGGATCATGACAAAACTCAGAAACCTGTATAAGTCCTTATTTTTGGGGTCTGTAAGACTCCATCATCTTAGCTGTTTCAGTTGTTGGAACACCTGGTCCACTGCTTCCGGGGGTCTTGGTTCATCAAACCACAGAAGCCTGGAAGGAATCCTCAGCTTTTCATTTTCTGTAGAGACATAAACAATAACTCCATTCCAAAATAACATATCCTTATACTTAAATTTTGAAGTCAAGGCATTTTTAAAAGATATAAGTTGAATTAAGCCGGGCAGTGGTGGCACATGCCTTTAATCCTAGCACTCGGGAGGCAGAGGCAGGCGGATCTCTGTGAGTTCGAGGCCAGGCTGGACTGACAGCCTCCAAAACAATACAGAGAAACCCTGTCTTGTAAATCAAAACAAAACAAAAAAAAGTTTAATTAATTCAGCAGCATTTATAACCAAGTGTACTTCAGCAGTTGTTCCTTCCTGAGCAATCAAAAAACTGAAAAACACAATAGCATACAGTATCCAGACTTTCTGTGTATTTTTCATCTTTGCGTGGCTTATTTATTTATCTATTATTACTCTATTTCTTTCACTTTTATTTATTTTTCTCTGAGACAGGGTTTCTCTTTGGAAATCCACCTGCCTCTGCCTCTGCAGCAAATCCTACCAGTGCGTGCTACCACAGCCAGCTTCTCTATTTATTTACCACTATGCCGTTTTCTTTTTCTCTCTCAATCTTACCTATATTTTTAAACACACAGTACACCTTTAGAGGGTTTTCTTCATCAAAGTCTGACTTTACTGTAAATCTTTATGTTTTTCTGGCCACGTGTCCTATCTATTAAAACCGAGGCTGTTTAAACTGCAGTTTTTCCAAGATGGTGGGTGTAAGCCTGATTCCAGCTTACCGCCTCAGTCCTTGCTGACATCTAGCAAAAGCTGCCAGCCTAGAGATGTGGTCACTGCCACTTCCAGCTGTACGTACACACCTTTCAATCGTTAGCAGAGCCTCTTAAAAGAACCTTGGTTTTTTTTTTAATGCTGAGTCGGGAAGACTCCCTTAAGCAAGCAGTGTGAGTCTTTCTTTGCTTGTCGCTAGCAAAACAGAGCCCACCTGAGAAAAATGCTGCTACCAAGAACCCATGCTTTTTTCCATTCTTTTGTTTCTAAAATTCCTTTAAAGCTTTTGTCATTCTGTGTGGAAATTCATGATCCCACTTCTGATCACCATTATATAAAGAGAAGCCTTTTCCTCCATTCTTTTGTTTTGAATTCTGCTATGAGCCTTCTTTTTTTTTTTTTTTTTTTTTTTTTTTACAGTTCCAATCTCTTCTCTTATGGGTCTGTTTAGGTTGTTGATATTTTCTTAATTTAACTTTGGTAGTTTGGATAAATCAAGAAATTCATTCATTTCTTTTGAATGAATGAATGAAAGAATGAATGAATGGATGAAAAAAACATGGTCACTTGAGGAAAAAGGTTAACATCCTAACTGTCACACCAGGTAGGAGAGGGAAAAGCAATTTTCTCCAATGAGTGATACTAAGTTGTATCAACCGCTTCAGGTCAGGTCTCCTGTTCAGGAGCAACTGACCAGCAAGATATTATTGGACTCCACAGTATTTCTTTGTGTTTTTAATAAGATACAGTTTTTTCTATCTTTTTTGGTTTGGGTCTCTTGTTTTCTGGGTTTTGAAATATTTTGTTATTGTGTTTGTTTCTTTGTTAAGAAAGAACTCATAGTTGGGTGGGTAGGGACAGGAAGAAGATCTAGAGGTACTTGGGGGAGGGAAAAATATGATTAAAGTCATGTTTAAATCTGAAAATTGCTTTAAATAATGAAAATTAAAACAATTTTAAAACAATTTAAAAATAAATTCATTCATTTCTTTTAGATTTTCCAGCTTGATGGGATATAGGTTTTTTTTTCAGTATTTTGAAGTATTCCCTTATAATGTTTCATATTTTTTATGTCTGTTTATCTTCCTAAAAAACCCTCTTAGATCCATTAAATATATATATGTGTGTGTGTGTGCATGTATATAAATAAATACACATATATACTTTATATATTATATATTTTAATATATTTCATAATAAATATTTTTAAATTTAATTTTTAGTGCATAGGAGTTCTGTCTGCATATATGCCTCTGTATCATGTGTATGCTTGGTGCCTTCAGAGGCCAGAAGATGGCCCCAGAGTCCCTGGAATTAAAATTACAGAGGGTAGTATGCCACCATGTGGGTTCTGCGAATTGAACCTGGGTCCTCTAGAGGAGCAGCCAGTGCTCTTAACAACTGAACCGTTTCTACAGTCCCTCACTGACTCTTTGTATTACTTTCTTTGCTTCTGTTTCACTAGTTTCTGTTTTGATATTTATTATTTCTTACTTCTACTGGGTTGGGTTTGGTTTTTGTTGTTGTTACAAATTCTTGAGTTACATCATAAGTCATTTATTTGTGTACTCTCTGATATTTTACCATAGGTACTCCTAGAAGTGCTTATAATGTGTCCCAGAGGTTTTGTTGCATTGTGTTTTTATTTTAATTAATTCTAGGAATATTTTGATCTCTTTTTTGAACCATTCATCTTTCAACAATGAGTTTTTCAGTCTCCATGAGATTTTCAGTATTTGTTAATGTTTGTTTTATACTCTTCCATGTGGTTGCATTTAGATGGCTTCCGTGTGTTGAGTAAAATCTATATTCTTTGGCATGGGTGAAACATTCAGTTGATGTCTGTTAGGTCCATTTGATATAAAATTCATTTAATTCTGAACTCTCTTTCTCTCTCTCTCTGTTCAGATGTCCTATCTATTAGAGAAAGTGGGATGTTGAAATTGCCTACTGTTTGGTTTGTATTAGTCGGTGTCTTTAATTCCATTAGTATATATTTAATGAGATTAGATGCACCACAGTTTGGTGCACCTATTTAGTAGTGTAGCATTTTCTATGTTAATTTATCCTTGATTAGAATGAAGTGCCCTTCTCTTTCTCTTCTGATTACTTTTAGTTTTAAGTGTGTTTTATTAAATATTAGAATAGCAACACCAGCTAGCTTCCTGATCTATTTTCTTAGAATATTTACCAGCCTTTTAATTTAAGGGGTGCCTATCTTTACATTTAAAAGGACTTTCTTGTGGACAATAGATAGATGGATTTTGTTTCTTAACCCGTTAACTAGTCTATGTCTTTTGATTGGAGAGTTGAAGTCGTTGACATTTATAGTTAATAATGAAAAGGATCTGAAGCCTTTAATCCCCGCAATTGGAGGGCAGAGGCAGGTGGATCTCTGTGAGTTCAAGGCCAGCCTGTTCTACAGAGTGAGTTCCAGGACAACCTCCAAAGCAATACAGAGAAACTCTGTCTCAAAAAAACAAAAATAGATAAATAAATAAAGTTTCTGAAGATCATAGTCTTTTTTATTGCTAGCTTGTGTTGTTAATTGTGTGTTGTATTTCATTAAATTGTGTATTGTTAATTTTCTTTGTAGAGTTTCTTAGCTATTCGTATTCTCTTCATCTCTTCACTTCAGAGTATAGTTTCCAATATTCTATTTGGGTATTTTGTTGTTGCTGCTATGAATTTTTTAGGCTGTTTATATCATGAAAACTTTTATTTCTCCCTCAACCATAGCAGTTTTAATGGGTACAGTAGTCTATGTTGGCAGTTGTGGCCTTTTAGAAATTAGAGTGCATTGCATCAGGCTTAAAATGTCATAGATTAGAATGTAAATTAGCAAATTGCTTAGAAGAAAACATAGGCAAAAATATTCAAACGTAGAGCTTAATTATAATAGCAACCAACTAGAGAAAATCAAATATTTGTGCTACAAAACAACCTGTAAAGAAGATTAAAAAAGTGAACTACAATATAGGATAAGATATTTGCAAACAATATACCTAACATCCAGAATTGTGACTAAAATATTAAAAGAGCTCTTGGAACTCAAAATTAAAAATAAGTAACCAATATAATTTTTAATATGGGCAAAACCAGAGACACGTTTCATGGAAGAGAAAAGAAAGAAGCATTAGAAACCCACACCAACTATCCATGCCTTGAGAGGTCCTAGACGTTAGAGGAGAACCTACTACTGCCATTTTCCTAAATCAACATAATTCCGAGCTGTAATCTAAATACTTATCCTAGACCCACACCTTTCATCTAAGATATTTCTTTTCACGGCAGACAAAGACTATTACAAAAACACCAACTGGTAAGAATTCAGAGATTAACAGTGGCACTCCTAATCCCAACTGGTACATCTATGATAGAACCCATACACATAAGATACAGGGAACGTTGTAGAAGAAGAAAAATGGAAAGATTGTAAGAGTCGGAGGACCAGGATGCCTGCTACCCAATAGTATCTTCTTTGTATTACAGGGAAGTTATGGCCATGAAATCTCAACACTATGGTATTTCAAACAGGCCCTGAATAATGACAACACTAGTGAACACACCAAGGTGAATAGGGGAAAATTAGTAAGACCCCACTCCTAGAAAAAAAACCTACTGTGGATCACTGATTGCTGAGAGAAGGAGAGTCAGTATTTTCCAGGGATGAGGCCCCTGATACATTACCCAGTCCCAATCAGTCGACTCCAAACACAAATACATAAGCAATCATCAGTCAGTCCTAAACACATGTATATAAGCAAACACTACATTGGACCAGTAGTGTGTGTGTGTGTGTGTGTGTGTGTGTGTGTGTGTGTGTGTGTGTATACAATCTATAGAAGATAAGTCTTGAACTTAAGAGGAAATGGGGAAATGTGAGAGGAGTTAGATTAGGAAGAGGGAGAAGTAGAAATAGTGTAAATATGAACTCATGAATGAAATCACTTTTTTCTAATACTCATTTCAAAAGACTAGAACACAGGTTTTAGTGCAGCTAAAATTTGAAGAAGTATTATAAGGAGACAGAGAAGCATAATACAGCTGCTCTGGAAAAGAGTGTGACTCTTTGATAACAAGAACCAAAAGATGATGCACTATGTGATCAGCATAATTCCAGGAAATCAAAGTGTACATTCCTATCAAATTCCAATGCCTCCTAGCAATATACAATTATATTTTTATAGCAGCTCTATTCACAGTTGTCCAACTGGAATTACTTGGATGTATGGTTAAACCAAAACACACTTATATAACAGAACACTGCTTGGAAACCATTTGCTGTTAGATGCAAAGATCTCTCCCCAGAAGCAATTGGAGTGAAAAAGAAGGCAGTCTGAAAAGTTCAGGCACTCCTTGATCCCATTCATATAATATTTTCTAAAGAATGAAATTATGAATGGAAAGCATATTCATGGGTACAGAGGGTTAGGGATTTTGGTATCTGTTTAGTTGGAGTGTCTATTACTGTGAAGAGACACCATGACCATGGCAACTTTTATAAAGGAAAACATTTAATTGTGGTGGCTTCCAGTTCAGAGGTTCAGTCCATTATCATCATGGTGGGAAGTGGCTGCATGCAGACAGACATGGTGCTGGAGAGTTAGCTGAGAGTTCCACATCATGCAGGCAACAGGAAGTGAAGAGACACTGGGTGGTATCTTGATTATATTTAAGGCCTCAAAGCCCACCTCCACAGGGACACACTTCCTCCAACAAGAACACGCTTACTCCAGCAAGACCACACCTCCTGTTAGTGCCATGCCCTTTGGGGGCCATTTTCTTTCAAACCACCACTAAACCTTTGGGGTGAGAAACCTTGACTTGCAATAACACTCACATAGATCTCAACATCCCCTCAGCAGCTAGAGGAAGTCACATATATTCTTTCTTTTAATTTAGTTTTTCTAGGCAGGGCTTCTCTGTGTTCTGACTGTCCTGGAACTAACTCTGTAGATCAGGCTGGCCTTGAACTCAGAGATCCACCTGCTTCTGCTGGGATAGTGTATGTCCATGTTCTTGTGTCCTAGTTTCACCTGGAGAAAAGCCAATGTTTCTTCTGTGTATTCTCTATCACAGCAACAACTTAAGATTGTAACTAATTTAAGATTGAGCTTAGAAATCTGCTTCTCCTCCATACTTCCCATCCTAAACAAATGGTAGCACTAGACACTACTCTAATTAAAGCATTCTTAAGCAATCAATTTTACTTCTCCTCCAACAAGATTTAACACATCAGATCATAATGTCAAAGACACTTATAAAGCAGATCTGGACTTTATTGCTGTCTGTCTTCCTTACCTCAAATACCATGAATGGCTTATTCCTTCCTTGTCTATAGAATGGTAACCCAACAACTTAAAGTAACACAAATTTATTACCTTGGCCTTTTTCTGAGGCAGAAATCCAGGCTCTATCGGTCTGGGCCTCATCAGGTGTTCACTGAGACTGTAGCTTCACCTGAGAATCACTATCCTCATTTGAACTAATTGATGTCATCAGCGTTTGTTTTCTTGTGGAGTGCAGCGTCCACTTTGTTGTCAGCTACTGGCCTGGATTGCTCAAAGCAATCAGAGGATCTAGGCATTTCCTAGTTACGTGGCTCTCCACAGTCAGACTGCTATTTAGTTTCTTCTCAGCTAGCTGGTGTGCTCCTCTGCCACCTTCTTACAAACGGCTCACCTGCTTAGGTCATTCTGCTCAGGGTAATCTCCTGCTCAACCTAAACAACAGATTTTCTTTCATCATATTCATGAGCCTACTGCCCTCAAATGGAAGGGCGGGCCACTCGGTCGGATCTCTTGGTGGGTATCTTAGAGTTGCTGCATGGGCAGCCTCTCCACTCTTCATTTTCCCTTTCCTTCTCCTGCCCATTCTTCCTGTGGCACTAGGGCACCTTAAAAACATCAACCCATTCAAATGCATTCAGTTTCACCCATCCCCTGTTTTAGAAGCTTAAATGATTTTTCAGTCAGATTTACACCGGCAGGGGGCTACAATATGGCTTCTGCTTACCTGCCAACTTTACTTTACGTCCTTTCTTGACTCGGGTGTTTCTCTTACAGCAATTCCCATCTTCATTACAGACACTAAACTACAGAACTCAGGGAAGCACCCTGGACCTGTTTTTAGGTATGCTTTAAGAAGGTAGTTTAATGAATTAATATTTATAATGAATGACTATGAGGATAGTCTTACTTCAAAAGGTAAATTAACAGGTAGGCGGTGGTGGTGTGTGCCTTTAATCCTCACACTCAGGAGGCAGATGCAGGCGAATCTCTGAGTTTGAGGCCAGCTTGATCTACAGAGTGAATACCAGGACAGCCAGGGCTACACAGAGAAACCCTGCCTGGAAAAACAAACAAAAAACAACAAAGAGGTAAATTGACATCCAACTGAACGTAGTAAAATTCAACCCTGAATACTTGCTCAAATGCATAAAGTCATTCTGTGATTAGTTTTGAGCTTGAAAATTTCAATGCAGATGTTAAGGCTGTTGATTTATATTTGTCTTATCTTTGCTCTCATAAATAATTATGTAAAAGCAATTTCCTTCAAGTTGTTCGTGCTCTTTCATTTCCCTGCAAAATGGGGAGAAATAGTCAGCCATAGTCACCTCCTGTTTCCTGCATCAGAGTGGACTGAGTGGGGTCGTTAGACCTCATGCTTCTTGTCTGGGAGACTCGACAGAAACAGACACCACACTTGCCAGCCGACTACCAGCAGCCTTGTGAGGTGTTTCATCTGCCCATAAGAAAAGACAGAACCCGGAGAAGAGGTTTGAATATAATCAAGACCCCCTGAATCAGTGTTTGTTAGCTAGAAAACTTTCCTTGAGACCAAAGAAAGGCCAGGAACTCTACGTGCTCCCTTAAATCTAAAGGAACCCTCCACTCTTTAAAAACCTCAGGGGCAGAAAAAAAGGACCAGAGTTGAGGGTGACAAGAACGGGCTGTGATAGATAAAGGCTTCCAGACAACAGATGTTTAAGACTTGCCTCCTGGCCCTGCTGGCTTTGGCAGCACCATTGCTTCAGTCTCTTGCCTGTTCCTGTAATCCCAGCCTTTGCGGAGTATAGAGAAACCGAGTTAGAATTCCTTGAAGGTATACCTCACAAGGGATCGTGGTTCACAAAGGAATAAAGACAATAACTGCTGGTTCTAACAAGTGGGGAGTGTAAGTGGAGATTCTATTTTTCACACTCAAGCAGGACCAAAAGTTGTCTCCCTAGGGAGCACAGCAAGGCTTGGATCTCATTCCCTTATAGAAAAGTTGGTGTTGTTCGATTTGTCTTATAGGTAGTAAGTGTGCATAGTTTTGTAAAATGTATGCACATGTCTGGATGGTTTGTTTTTTTGAATGGGGTTGCTACCACTCCTCACCTTTCCTTCAGGCTGGGCTGGATTTTGTAACTTGCTGCTGATAAATAAAGCCAAGTGGAAACAATGACACAGACCATTCCCTTTGACTTCCTCCTTGTTTTGTCATGCTGTAAAGATCAAGTAGCCATATGGGTAGATCCAGGGAGAACAGAACACATGTGAGGGAGCCCTCTAAGAGAGGGTCCTTCAAACGACTTTAGCGCCGGCTGACATCTTGACTGTAGTATTATGAAACATGGGATGCATTATCACCTGGCTAAGTCACTTCTGAATTCCCAGTCCAAAGTAACTGCACAAAATGATGAACACTTGCTATTTTAAAGCACTGTTTGCAGTAATTTGTTTCATAGTAATAGCTGTCTGATGCAGAGTCCAATTATTCATTCATTGTCCCCTATGCTCTGGTTGGTTTTTGCCAGCTCGACACAAACCTAGACACATCAAGGAAGAGGGTATCTCAGCTGAGGAACAGCCTCCATCAGATTGCCCATAGGCAAGTAAGTCTACGGAGTATTTTCTTTATTAATGATTGATGTGGGAGGGTCCAGCCCACTGTGGGTGGTTCCACCCATTGACTGGTGGTCCTGGATAATCTAAGAAAACAGGCTGATAAAGCCATCTGGAGCAAGTCAAGAGGCAGCATTCCTCCATAGTCTCTGTATCAGTTCCTATGCTTCCAGGTTTCTCCAACTTTCAGATAGACTCTGAACTGAAGCTGAAATAAGCCCATTCCTCCCCAAGTTGCTTTTGGTCATGGTCTCTTCAGCAGTAGACAGTTAACTAATACAACCTTTATATTTATTATAACCTACATGCAGTGGAAACTTAACTAATACAACCTTTATATTTGTAAATAACCTACATTAGCATTGTATCATGGGGCATCATTATATACTATCTAAGGCTCACAGTTACTATACAATAGTCTATGGATTAGGAAGGGCTGGGATACTACCTTTTTTTAAAGGGGAGGAGGTAGAGATTCTGATAGATCAAATCACCTTCTAGGGGGCTCAAATTTAGTTATCCTCAAAGCCACGGGTACCACACAGACTCCAAAAACTGAAGCACGCCCTCTGTTGACAGCTCCCTCCCTGTGACTGTTCAGAACTCTACACAAAGGTTTATTCTAGACTCACCTATTCCCTTTGACCTGTGAAATTCCACCAACCTGGAAGTGACTTTGAGTCATGTGAATCCACTCTAATGTACTGTTTTAAACTAGAGCTATCCAACAGAAGCATAGATTCTAGCAACACAAACATTTAAAATTTTTCTACTATATTGAAAAGTTATGAAATAAAATTTGAAATAATTTTATTCAATCTTAATGTATATATAACATTTAAGAAACAGCAATTATTTATATGATATTTACTTTTCTGACTTTTTATCTAACCATGAAATCAAGGACGTATTCAAAATTATAGCAGATTGCCATTCCAATTAGGCACACTACTAGACTTTCATTATCTCAATGGATAGCGGCAGCTTTATTGAACAGTGTGTTTTTATTTATATCTTGTGTAAGATGATACACTTTGTTTCAACGTAAAGTGGTTAGGCCCACACTTCACAACTGATTTTGGTTTGGTGGTGAACACTGGACCCAGGGAACTGCCTCAAATGTTTTCTTCTCCACAATGCCTTCTCCTGGAGAACAAAGCTGAAGGGGAAAGATGGTGATGAGGGTCCTGCATGCAAAGTCCTGTGTCCTCAGCATAGTAATTAAAAAAGCTCATGGGCGAATATCAGGACGACTTCTGAAAACTCCTGCAATCATTAATTACTGGTTTAAAAAAGCATGCTTGCTAAGCTGATTTTAAAAACCCTGTGACTATTGAAGACAATTTCTAAGCAACAGTTCACTGCACTTATTCTACAGCTGTCAAAAGTATGAAAATGGAGCTGCTAGATGAATCCCATATCTAATTAATTCACTGTAGTCTTTCCCATAAGAATCATCTATCATAAAATGAGAGCAATTCATAGCTGAGAGCGAACTGATCATTGGCAATTTCACTTCATACTGGAATGCTAGTGAGAAAGTGTGTGTGTGTGTGTGTGTGTGTGTTTCCTTGTGACAACACATGGCTTTCCTCCCCCATTATTCAGAATTCCTACAATACCCTCTGTAAAGCCAGAGGTCAGATCAGACTCATAACACAAACACGAGAAGGATTAACCCGTTTAGCAATGTTACAACAAAGACCAGAGAAGGTAAATGACAGTGTTTACTGCTCAGGGCAAGATAAGAGAAGCCTTTAAGATAAAGCAAGCTGGCTATCAGGCCACCTTAGGGAACCTGGGAATGTCAGCTGCTGCAGGGGTGTGGGCAGAGGTGGAAGGCAGATCACAGATGTGCTTCTGTGTTTTGCAATTTAATGAAGCATTAGAGCATCTTCCCTTTCAAAGGGAAACTATGTTTTCTACCTGATGAGTGTGTAAGTTCCTGAAAAGTAAAGAACAGTTTCAGCCTTTCAACTTCACATTAAATTGTCAGTGAGTCAGAAGAATAATGCTACCATCAAAATTAAAGTCAAGTGAATCACTGCCTTAGCTGAAGATGAAGCACTCTGCTCTTTGTACACTCTGATCTCTGCACACTCACTCTTACCTGTGCACGCTCATTTTCTGTGCACACACACTCTGCTCAGAGCCCGTTCTACTGTGTACCCATTGGCTCTGCTCTGTGCACACTCACTCTGCTGTGCACACTCTGATCTGTGTACTCCGTCTGCTACACACGCACACACTGTGGTCTGTGTAGAGTGCTGTGCACAAGCTCACTTTGGTCTGTGCATACACCCATTCAATGAAGTTAAATGGCTTTCAGTCTACCCCATAGAAGCAGCTCTCCTCCCCAACACTGTTGAGGTCCTTTCGCATAGACAGCAGGAAAGTAATTTCTCCTTCGCTATGAAAATTTTCAGGAGGGAACTCAGTGGAAATATTTCTCCCCACAAACTCAGTCCCATAACCATGGAGAAAGAAAAAGCATGATAGGATCTTGATCATGGCTGAAGCTGGCAATTCTAAGGAGATCTTCAGCACAGTTTCATGTATCTTCAACACACCCTTAGTCTGTGATGCTGTGGAAAATCTCTCTCCCTGAATTCCAGTAGGTTGGCTTCTGTAACTCCTTATCTCCACATAAGGCTCTGGCATGGGGGATGGGGAGAAGAGTAGGGGGTGTGAGATGCTGAAATAGAAAACGCAAACAGGAAAATTCACAATACAGTCTTTCCTAAGAATCTAGTAAGAGATGGGAACATGATTCCATAGAATAATTTCTATTCCAGCCAAACAGATATCCTCCTGCATGGAAAGCCTTCCTATCTGTTGTGCAGATTTCCAGAGCACTGCATTGGCCCATAGATGACATTGAGAAAGTTTATAATTTTGTCACCACTGGAATTAAAGTACCACTTTGTGATTTTTCTGGGAACATTACATAATAACTGGACAAGGCTCCAGGCCCTGCCCTGTGGAGTGCCTTCATTCATTTTCCAGGATTAATAACAGTGACACACTTACAATGCCTGGCCCTTGACAGCCCCGGATATGGGAACCGTCTGGATATGCATACCTTCTGCCCTGATGTGAGAATGGGCCCAAATGTGTTGCCAGATCATCCAGCAATACCCTCTGTGCTCCGTCATGCCACATCCTTAGAAACTATGTTTGTGAACTTGCAAGTGTACCAAAGATTGGGTGGTCCACGGTGACAAAGATCATCCTTCTATCATCCTGGCTTCAGTCTGACTGTATCTTATTAAATTGATTGTGAAGTATGAAGGGTACTCCTAATGCAGAGAGAGAGAGAGAGAGAGAGAGAGAGAGAGAGAGTATTGGAGCTCACTCATGATCTGATAGGACAGTCAACTAATATATTTCTGCAAAATGTAATACTGGAAGCCTGTGTAACAGTCAAGAATATATTTTTTCTTTTGGGTAGCTGTTTCTGGCAAGAGGAATCCAGACATCTTAACCTTTCTTTCTTTCTTTTCTTTTCTCTTTCTTTCTTTCTTTCTCTCTCCTTCTTTCTTTCTTTCTTCATGTAAATTGCAGTTAAGACTAATCAAGAATCAAACATAGAAATATCTGTGACTAACCCTAAAATATCTGCAAGGGAAAAGATAAGCTGGGGATAAGTAACAAGGAGACACAGAGTCATTATCAGTAGATGCATTCATGAGGCAAACAAGGCTGGATAACCAAACAAGTAGAAAACTGAGATGCTCTGTGTTTATGATCTAATTGATGATGAAGATGATACCATGTGGTGCATAGGTTTTCTTCTGTACATATATTCTTCTTCTAATGTAATTCATCATTAGAGTAATTGGGGGAACTCATAATAATTAAACTGCATCATGTTTTCATAGTGCTGACCAGAAGTTTAAGTCTTCATGTTTACTTGTTCTCTGGACAACTCTTTGTATTACTGTAATTCAGTCATGCAAGAGAAGTTTGTGTCTTAAATTTTATTGTGTATCATTACAGTTCACTCTATACTGAGAACTGTACTTTATCTGAAGCAAAGAGGAAACTCTTTAAATTAACATCTGAGACCTTTTCTACACAGGAAAACATAATGCCACCAGTATCAACAAGGTGATCCTACACTGCAATGCCATTAGAATTTTCTACTCAGAAAATTTGTGTTAATCATGAATATGTAAATATAAGGGTGATATATTTGAAGTATATATGCATATGTTTATATTTATGCCACAAAAGTTGTTAAATCTATACAGTCCTTCCTTCCCACTTTCTATTGTCCAGCCTGACTGAACATGATGAAATTAGGAAAGGTTGGATATTGGGAGCTTTCAGCTAAGACTTGCTATTTCCATTTTCATTTTTGCTCCCCTATGTTGTTTTCTGCCCATTTCACTCCAGGCCCTCAGTGCTTATACTGACGTGTGCCTTAGAGAACTGCAGGCTTATTGAAGAAACCAAGCGATTGGATAATTTTTGAGTCGGATGCTGAGGTTTCACTATCAGAAACTAGCTTGTCAAAGTTCCTGGTACAGGCCAGATGGGCTTCAAATGACTCTTATTTTCAAGCCAGTTTGTGATGAACCAGCCTCAGTTCTCCCTCCTTGATCCTCATGCCAGGAAATCCTGCCTGTAAATGAATCAGGAAAGTGGTTAAAGTTTTCCATGGATTTGACTGCATTCCAGCCCAGGGAACCCCACAAAGAGAGGAGCCAGAGCAGCAGCAGCATGTCAGAGGGTAGAGGAGGAAGAAAGATCTCAGCGTGGAGCCTGTCAGCTGCCAACTGTGTACGCATGTGAGTGAACTTGTGAACACAAGTCCAACTTGGCTGGTCTACAAAGATCCTGATTTTACAACATGCTCCTGGAGCATGTTACAGAAATCAGAAAATGACTTTGATTTAAAATTAGGCTTTCACGGAGGTTTTAGAAAATATTTTCAATACTATCTCCCAGAAGAAAACCTGGGGTAGCTTCCCGGAGACAGCGCCCTCCACACCCAGGCCCTGTGCTTCTGAACATTGCCCCGGAAAGGAGTCTTTGCTTTACTTTGAAACAATCGGAGCTTGGAGCTGTAGCTCAACTTTATTAGTGATTTAAAACACACCCTTGGAAACCAAGTTAGCTTCCAGGTGAGAAGCAAGTTCCAGCAAATGGGAGCAACAGTTAGGAAAGCTCTCAGACAGACAATGCTGTAGGGCCAGACTTCAAAAACTCATCTGGGTTAGAGAGATGGCTCAGCAGTCAAGAACTTCCTGCACAAGCACACACACCTGCATTCAGATATTCAGCACCCACATTAGGGTCACGTGTCTGTAGCCTCAGTGCCTGGGGTGCACAGGGGTGGATGTAAGAGGATCCCTGGGGCTCACTGGCAGACAGCCTAGCTAAACTGAAGTGAACCAGGTTCAGTGAGAGGTCTTTTCTCAAAAACCAAAGCCCAGAGCTATTGAGAGGAACAGTGGATGTTATCCTCTGACCTCCTCATGGGTGTGCACACATATGCATGCACACCGGCAAACACCTAAACATCGCGCGCGCGCGAGCGCGCGCGCACACACACACACACACACACACACACACACACACACACGCACACTGCTCTTCCAGCAGTCAGTCATCTATCCAACAAAAGGCTAGGGGATCTTCTTAAGAAACCTGCACCTTCTACTTAAAGACGGAGATAAAAGAGTTGAGCCGCCCAAATTTGGCGTCTTTAAGAAAGCCTTTTGAATCGCTAAATTTTGTCTGCTTGGTTGTCTAGCAACCGGGTGCAGAACAGAAACTCCACCCAAACACAGTGAAGCAACATATTCAGTTCATGAGGCTGTGTGCACACGTGTGCATGTGTAGTATCATCAGTGTCTGAGATAGAAACTTGCCTGCACACAGAGCAGAGAAAGTCTTGATTATATATGGCAGGAGAGGCCATGGGGATCAAGGCAAAAGCAACAAGAAAATGTGCAGTTCGGAATGAGGGTATAGTTTCCACACACTGGGCTAAAGCGAGGTTTACACTCTTAAGCAATAAAAACAAAGCATTAAGCGAGGCCCAGCCCCGTCAGGAAGTGTAAAACAGTTCTTGAAGCTTTGCAGTCACTATACAAACGCTTTTCATAAACTCTGTTTCCTGATCTTCATTAAATGTTAACATCAAGTTGCCATGGGGCAATTAGCTTGCCTCCTGAAATCAATAAAAAATCAACAATTTGGAAATAGTTGTACAGTAAAATAGTTCAATAATTATTCTCTCATAGTGTTGTGGCCAAGCAGTTCCAGGGTAAATTCGGTCCAGATGAGTTCCTGCGCCTTATGAGGGAAGCTGCGAGCAGACCGGGGCTTTGCTGGGAGACCTCCTCATCAGAATGGACTGCAGCAGTAATGGACTCCCGGCAATGTCCTGGCGTGGGGCCCAGCACACAGGCAAACACGAGTTTTTAAGTGCTGTTGAAGTAAGTGTCTGGTGTAGCACCTCAGAGGGACTCAATCCCAAGTTTAGAGACCTAAACACAATGATAAACCCATCAGGGCAAAAATAGCCGCTCTCCTCTCAGCATTCAGAGTCCAGACAGGAGCAAATTAAAATTTCTCTTGGAGATGTGCATGCATGTGTGGTATATGTGCGTGCGTACATACACGTGACTTACACAAATAAAGACTGGTTGAGATTAAGAATCTATTCATCCCAACATTTCTTCAACAAATACTCAAATCTGACTTGTTTGTAAGTAAATTTCTTCTGAGAGATGGGTAAGGTGATTCCCAAACTACCCTCAGTTCCCAAATGACATTCTGCTAACAAGAGGTGCAGTCACCAAGCAAAGACAGGAAGTTATTTCCGGATGGACACTCTTTGCAGAAGGAAACCCATTCCTTTTTGTTTTGTTTTTTTTTCTAGCTTAAATCCATTCACATAAGCTATTTATTCCAAGCCAAGTGCAGCCTAGGAAATTCCAACTTCCATTAGATCAAACCTCAAATACTTGCTTTAGACTCTTACACTACCTTTTATGCTCAGTGAAGTTATACCACTAGTGTACGGTCTTATAACTCACACACACACAAAAAATGAAGCATCATTTTGTATAAACAACTGCTTCAATTGCTTGACATCTACCCATTGCCTTCAAAGGGAACCCTTTAACTCAGATGCTTGGCACGAAGATCACACAGGATCAACTCAGTGCACTGTCTTAAGTGTTAAAAGTTTTTTAAAGTACATTTTTAAGGGCTTGCACCTGCTCCCCCATACATATAGATGTACTGACACGTATTTGACTAAACTGACTTCAGCATGCCCAAGCAAGCAAGCAGAGCAGATTTTACAAGATAAGCAACCAAGTGTTTTCATGTCTAAGAGTGGCTAGAATGCAAGATTGCCAGTCATCTTGCAGGGGGAAAGAATGTCTTTGAAAAAATACACAGGGCACTCTTTCAGATGCCACGCAACGCAGCTTTGCGTTCTGTTTCCTTCTATCTACATACGGCTTTTGCTTGAAGGAGCTACACTCAATTCAGCATCTGCAGTTCGGACTGAAAGAACAGCCAACCGAATCTTGCCGCTGAAACTGTAGTCCTCTGGCACGTGGAGTCGGGGTTTCACCTGGGAGTTCATTAGGAATTCAGGACCTCCGGCCTCACCCAGACCACTGGGGCAGGATTTATAAAGTAGCGTGACTCCATGGGGGCTGTATCCACATCAAGGTTTTAGTTCCCTCCAGGCATTACTCATGACTGAAGTGCACGTTAAAATCTAACAAGTTTTATTTAGAACTTGGGCCCCGCAAGTTAGGTAGAAGTTCACTTTGAAGTTTGTAGGGCAGGGAATTGGTCAGAAAATTCTGCTCTAGAGAATATCATAAGGCTGTAATTTATGTCAGCAAGGTGAAGGAAAGGAGAAATGCAATTTGCCTGAGTAGAGCAGATGTGTGTGCCTCACCCTATTGTCACCCTACCTGTCCTTTCCCCTGACTTCCTCAGGTTGCAGTGTATACCCCCAGCTCTTTTGCCCACTTTAACCATTCTTTACTACAAAGCTCTGTTCTTTGGCCTTTCAATCAAAGGGGTGGGAGCATGGCATATTAGTACCTAGTGAATCAGTATCTCAAGAGCAAACCAATTAAATAGACCTTAACTAAGTGATTTGATGCATTTTTCGATTGTGTAGATGGACTTTCTCCCTCCTAAAAAAAAATAGAGAAAAACCTGAACCACTCAGGTTGTGTAAGAATGACATAGTTCCATTTATTGTATAACCTCTGAACCTTAGTGGAAACTGAAATGTCACCATCCACATGTGTAACATACATATTCTCATAAATGTATATGCATAAATTAGAACATATACACACTGTATATACACAAAGATATGTATATACATCACATGGGACCTGCTATTCTACAAGTAATTTAGCCAAGAAAATCAGAACCAAAGCTAGGTGGTGGTGGTGCATGCCTTTAATCCCAGCACTTGGAAAGCAGAGGCAGGTGGATCTCCACGAGTTTGGGCCAGCCTGGTCTACAGAGTGAGTTCCAGGACAGCCAAGGCCATTACACAGAGAAACCCTGTCTTGAAAAAAAGAAAAATAAAAAGAAAATAAAATCCGAACCAATGAAGTGGAAAACTGCAAATGATGAACCTGCCAGAAGATAGAATCCTTGTCAAATACTCCCACTCCTGTGTCAAGAATTTGGAGAAATATGGTTCAGTTTTTAAGATGCTAAGAAAGAGCAAAGGATGGCTGAAGGACAAGGAAGACTTGGCTAGCCATACGTGGGTCTAACAGTTTCTACCTGTGCAAATGCAACAGCAAAAGGGGGGAAGGACGGACGCTTTAAAAGATGACCAGACTAATCATGCAAACCAAGATCTTCAGAACCTCAAAGCCTCCAAAGATAAGTGTGCTCAAGGTCATCCCATGCTAGCGCCCAAGAAGGGCTTAATTCAAACAGCCCTTGCCGATTCAGTTCTAAGGCAGGGGTTGGGAATGGAGCAAGAGCTAGGCTTCAGCCATGAGGGACTACAGGAGGACACACATTCTGGAAACTGACCTGAAACACTGCCAGTAAACAGGCACTATGGATTCCCCAGTCTACAAACAGAGCCACAAAGCCCTGCCTAGGTTTCCTTTCCAACCTGAGCACGGAAGCTCTGCCACTGCTCAGGGTTCATTTGACTTCACTGGGTTTGGGCGACTGGCCAATTGGCAGACGTCTTTGCAGGAGCTGATCACAGACACTCTCTCTAAATTTTTTTGGCACTGTGGCCTCTGTTGTATGGGATATCATCTCTGGAACTTTACCTTGGGTACTGCAAGCTTTGCTTTGTTTTAGGCATTGGTTTTCCCTTACTTTTTTCCCCGCTTCTTTGAAAACCACTAACTCACCAGCAAGTCCTTTGGTGCAAATGGGACTTGCTTGGAATTCTCCAACCATTTAAGTCACCCCCCCCACCTTTAAGTCAGTCATTTCAGAAATGAAAATGCAAACTCGGGTAGACACTGTGAACACTTAGAAATGCACTATTTGCTCTCATGGGTTAGATTTTACAGGATGAAATGCCAGAGTTTTTGATATTTATTATCGGAAACAGGTTTAACATTTGGAGAAACGTGTTCAAACACACATCAATGGAAAGAAAAGTAAGCTGACAGGTCAGAGAACAGGGTGTAGGCAGAAAACACAACATGCTCAATGTTGCTGAGTGTTGGGCAAATGTGGAAAATGGGGTGCTTTGGAGAATAAAGAACTTGCTGATGGGATAAATGCAAAATACAAATCAATTTCCACTTCTTTATGAAGGCCACAAGATAATCAATTGTACATATATATGACCACAATGTTAATAAAGAAGAAATATTGTATTTTATTTAGTACTTTGGCCAGATCAGCCCCCTGGAAGGGATCATAGGTTTAGGAAAGAACAAGACGCCATTATCATTTCCCGACATGGTCACAGTTTTCCTAATTATTTCCACTGGTCCTGCTTTATTCTTTCTGCAAGGAGAGATTTTCTATCAGAGCAGTAATGTCTGGTTCTTATCCAAATATTCCCCCTAATAAGAATGAACGTTCTCACGGATTGGACAAGCACTCTGCAACATTCCTGAGAATTGAATAATATAATAATCTTGAAAGTCAGCAGAGTGGATTATCCACTTTTTTTTGGACTTGAACTTGTGAACTTAACAGTAGTGCTGCAAAGAACAAAAAGCAAATGTGCAAGCACTTTGCCCAGTGACCTTCCATGTAGACTTCGCATCTTAAACACACACGACTGAAAAACAACTACAATTTTTTGGAAAATTATATACAAACCCGATATTTCTTTTGATTACATATAAATACAACTATTTTTTCCTAAAAAGTGGTTATAATAGTAAATAAATACAAAATAACTCTGACCATTATACTTCATGTGCTGGAGTTGAACCCATATAAAATGTACAACTAAATACATTTTAAATCTTTAAGGAATAATTCTCTGATTAAAATATTTGTTTTCCCAACTTCTTTTCGTAGATATAAATATATTTTCAAAATAGCTGTGTTTTTTTCCATTCCATTCCATAAATAAAGTCTTCATTGGGAAATATTAAAGTGTCAGCTGTTTTATAGGGGGGAGAGTAGGGTTTATTATTTTTTCTAAAATATATATTTATTTATTTTTACTGTGCTAACGACACCCACAACCCTCCACAACCATGTCCTGGTAGTTTTTTAGTACGACCTTTTCATTCTCATCTAGGTACAACATGGAGATGGCGCTGAGCTCTGTGGGGACACAACACGCCTTAGGGATCTTGGAATTCACAGAGTTTACCAGCGTCTGCACTATGGCATGGTTAGTGGAGTTCAGGTGATCAGCCAAGGGAAAAGGACATTCCCCATGGCAATAAAAGGCATGGTAGCCCGGAGGAGCCACAATCCAGTCATTCCACCCCACGTCACTGAAGTCCACATACAAAGGGTGTCTCCTGCAGCTGGACTTGAGGCGCTTCCGCTGTTTGTGTTTGGCTTGACGCTTTTCTCTTCTATGGAGTGGATGTCCTTTTCCATCGTGACCAAAAGTCACTAGCAATGGCCTTATCTGTGACCAGCTGTGTTCATCTTGGTGCAAAGACCTGCTAATCCTCACATGTCTCTTGGAGACACCTGGCTTCTCCTCTAAATGGGCCACTTCCACAACAAACCCATGGTTGGTGTGTCCCTGTGCAGTCCACCGCATCACAGCAGGGGTGACATCAAAGCTCTCCCACTGACTTGTGTTCTGATTCACTAACCTGGTGTCCAATAATCTGGTCACAGGAAATTTCAAGCTGGCCGCTGCAGGCTTTATAATTTCATAAATATTAATTCGGTGCTGGAAACTATTGTTTCCCAAAGTTTCCTGCATCTGTTCCCGAAAAATCTGGAGTTCTGCAGATGTGATGAACTCTTCAGTGGGGACAGAACTTAAGTTGAAGAAGAAACGGCGAGACGTTTTCCCACTCACTTCTGGTAGATCTTCTACGGCTTCTAATTTGATTAGAGTGGAGAGAAAAGGGAAAGCGTTCGGTAAGAGAGCCAATGGTAATTTACTTCCTTACGAGAGATTTAAAATCTCAATGCACAGTGTGAGTCAAACTACATAAAAGTTTGCAACCAGAAAGTAAAAATGTCAGGGTTAGAGGTACAGTGCCTGCCTCCTTGCTTAACCCAGGGTTTAATGCCCAACACTATAAAAGAAATAAAAATATGTCATCTCAAAAGTGAAAATGGAGTCTCATTTTCCCTTTTCTGTATGGTCACATTAACTTTGCAATTGCTACACTTTTAATCCAATGTATGAACATAGCTCCTAGGTAGCTATACTAAGGGAGGAAATAGTGAAGCCCTTCTTTGGAATTCACAGAATTTAAGGGGGGAAAAAGTCAGCACTATAGTTAGTAGAGGGCTAATGACTGAGGGGTTGAAGAAAGACATTATTGCATTTCTTAACTAAGAAAGCAAGCTTTAATGTCAATCTTTTAAGCTGCATTTGAAAACATTACTCTGCAATTTAGATGATTTACAAATCTCAATACAGAGATTTCAGTCTCTTAATTAAAGACTCTGAAACTCAACATCAATGATGACATTTTGCAAAGTGCACCCTACCATTTTGCTCAGAACTCTAGAGACAAAGGTATGGGTGGCAGTAGGACACTATAGTAATTAACGATAAAGAATTTCAGGAAAAATGGCTGCCTACTGCCAGTTCTCTCATCTCCATCTCACCCTCACGCAAAATAAGCCCTGTGTCAGCTCAGCAGTTCTCAGACTCTGGAAGAGTCTGTGAGCCTGTATTTCCATTAAGCTCTTAGGTAAGAGAGGCTGAAAGCTTAGGGACCACACTTCAGTGTCATGGTTTTAAAGGATGTTTCCCACATTCAAGGGTATATTTGACAAAGGAGTAGATCTGTAAAGCACCTTTTGTAGAAGAGGCCTTAATGTTAGCCAGGGAGTAAGGATTCAGGCTACCATCAGCCAGCCAGGGACTCAAACAGGTGAGTCTTCTAAAGCTCTTCTACTTTGACATGAAGAATACTAGGCTAGCATCATGCATAGTTCTCTTGCACCTGCTTGCCAATAAGTTCTTGATGATACCTTTGAGGACCCAGTTATGTTCTGAATTTCACTAACAGCTAATGGTACTTTAGAACATAATCATTCCTAGAAAAGACTGAAGGACTATATTTAGTTCTTTTGTAAAAACCCATTTTCATTGCCATTCTTGGGTCCCCTAATGTTTCTGCCCAAGGCACTTCTTCAATAAAAAAGTGAAAAAGTGGCAACAATTCCCCAAACCCTAATTGCACCAAATCATACTGGCTTCTCCTGACATTGGCACAGCGAGGTACATATCACTTCCTTTAAAGACAGGATATAAAGGCCAACTAATTACCCAGGGCCTCCCACAAACAGCTACATCAGTCAACAACAGAAAAATACAATGGCAACAAAATCCCTGAATCCCAATTCACAAAGAAGGAAAAAGTGACAGTCATAAGTACACATGCATTCGTACAGATACACACATGACAAGAGACAAAAGCAAAGGGGCAACCCCCAAGATAAATATGGGAGACAGGTCACGGAAGTAATACAGAACACTATCTGTCTAAGAAGAAAACCAAGGTTGCCATCTTCCAACTGGAGGCATAATAGAAACAGACACTCCCTGTGGTCTGTCACTCCTCGAGTTAAGAAGTATCTGCAAGACAGAGTAAGTGGCCTTCACAAAGGAGAACAATGCACTACCCAATACTAATGACAAGGGAAAGACCTATCTCTAATCTTCCAACAGCATTTCTATCAGCTTAATCCTTAGAAGACTCTATCCTATCCTTCACATCAATGTATCTACTGTGACTGTTATTGAAGTAATGCACAGAAGTCAAGAATTCAAAGAAAATCTCAACACAGGAGGCTAACTGCCTAGGTAGGGTCAGGTCACACACCTTTTCTTCTTCAGGGGCTAAGTTGCAAAATCCTCTTCAGGGAGGGAAATTAAAAATCTTTTTAAAATAAAGTAAATTGTAGGAAAAGACCTCTACAAATTATCACAGCAAGCCTGGGTTTCTGAAAATACAGAGTAGGTAATGTACACTTTTTGGAGGCTGAAATAGCTGTTAATTCTCTGTAAATATCCCTTGTTGAATCAGCTGAACTTGCTAAGTGATTTTGAGATTCTTACCTGTTTCCAACCTGAGTATCAGGCTCCTAGTTCTTAATCAAATGGAAGGAACAATTGGCTACAAAAATGTTTTTTTAAAAAAAAGAGGAAGAAAATGGGGCAGCCATATTATTCCATTTCCCCCCTAGAAACAAAGCCCAGATTTACCATTCCACACTATGTTGATTATTCATCTACCTCAAAATAATTTGGCTGGGGTCACTCGCTAGAAAAAGGGATAATAGAACATTAAAATGTCACTATAAAACATTAGCTACTGTGCTGAATGCTCTTTCTTTCCTAATTTGTTTATCTATCTATCCACCTATCTCTCTATATCTATTTATCTCTTTGTCTGTCTGTCTATCTATCTATCATCTATCTACCCATCCATCCATTCATCCATTTTTGCCAAGCCTGGTGCCATCATCTTTCTACAAAGTACTTACAACAAACTCATTAGAGGGGAACCATGACTATTTCCATTTTGTGAATGAAACATCTGAGAATTCATAGAGGTTATGTGATTTCTCTTAGGTCCCAGAACTGTTACCTTGAGTCTACTGCAATGCCCAAATTCTAGCCTTTGCAAGGCATTGCCTAACATAGGAGAGAAATCACATTCTAAGCCATTGGTACCTGATACCATGGTAACTGCAGAGTGAGTTTTGTCCCAAGGATCAAAACATATAGTGCTCTGGACATGTAGACAGAGCTAACTGAACAGAAAAGTGAAGTGACACAGCCAAATGGAACATAGGACACTGTTGGAACCTGTTCTCGTGGCTACTTGTTTGCCCTAAACTAGAGTGAGTTTTATTTCAAAAGTTATCATTAAGCTTGGATGATTTTGCAACCCCTTTGGATAAAAAACATTCCCCCATCAAAACAACAGCAAAGCCTGCGGCTGCTCCAGATCAGCAGCTGCATCTCACACACTCCTGCAACAAGATGCTAGGGGCTTTGGGCCTTACTTGACTTTCTACAAGAAAAAGTAAATGACACACCAAAGAGAAAAAAAAAGTTAAAATACACAGAATAAAGTTTTAATTTTTAAGGTAACAAGGAAAGTGGTGAGAAAGAAAAGCAGGGGCTGGGGGTTGCCACTAACACCCCACCCCGCTTGGCTTCTGCTCCCCCAACACTTTCAGGAAGACTGCTCCTGAAGATCCAGGAGTGATTCTCTAAAGATTGACTAAGTGAAATACCCCAAGGGCACAAGGACAAAAGCAGCCTGGAGAGAAGGAGTCCAGAGGGGTCCAAAGGACCCACTGACAAACAAGAGGCATTAAAAACATCAGGGGCAAGGAACATCTGCAAACTGAGCAACTGTTTTCCTCACAGGGTCTTCAGAATCACACCTAGAGGTAGGTAGGGGCATTTCTGAGTGTCTATGTCCAGACCCACACTGGAATTTAGGAGCAGGCTTTCACCACAAGGAGAGTTACACCTTGAAGTGTCCTAGTCTGTGGGTATTTTCTGTGACAACAACATTTCTCCCTCTTTGAAAACTTTAGTCACAAGGCCACATAATTTATTTCACAAAAAAGAGGAAGATAGTGTTCTCCACTGTCAGAAGAGCAAGAGTGAGATCCTTCTGTGTATGATCTGCTAGGAAAACAGAGGTCTCCGTAGGGTCAATTTCAAACTGTTTTAAGTGGAAGCCAGTTGGGGAAGGTCTTTGGTGACCTGGGGTGGAGGGGATTCAGCAAAGCTATGCTCTCCAGGATAAAATCCATAATAGAAAGGACTTAATGTTCAACAGGAGGCTTTGTCTAGAAGCATCCACCACTGGGTGAAAGGCTATCATAGGATTTCTTGTCTCATCTTGTCACCCAATCATGTTATACAACTTATAAAGAGGCCCACCAGGGAATTCTTGAATAGGGTTCTTAAGGTTCTTTACTGTGTGTCTATTAATGTGTATCAATTTCCTTCTGATCTTGAGCCAGCAGCCTTATCACATGGTTTATTATGATGTTTTAGTGGTACAAGGATGCTTATAAAAATCAAACTCTGGCTAACTCAACAATGAACAGTCTTCAAAAATGCCATGTATATCTAATGATAATAGCAAAGAAATTGTTTTCCTAAAATTTACAGTAAAAATTGCATCTAATTACATGGAGATATAAAATTAGTGCAAGTTTATTTTTAGCAAGTTGATATATTCTATACAATTTTACATATGAAAACTCCTTTTAAAGGTGTAAATTTTGTTAGGAACTCAAGCACTCAAACACACCAAGTTACAGTAGCATTTTACCAAAAGCCTCTTCCAAGGAAAGAGTGAGAAGTTGCAGATTTTACTGATGTAACTTCATTCAATTGTATTTTTGTGTTTTAATTGACTTAATGATCCTTTTAGCTTAATTTAAACAAAGATAAAGTACATGCTTGCTTTTTACAAATAAATTGTTTTCATGTTAGAAAGGACCAGTAAATAAATAAATACACAAACAAATGGGTTTTTGTGCTAAACCTCCAGAGGCATCAGGGAATATATCTGTGCTTTTTGTTTGTTTTTTTGTTTCTACAGAAACTTTCCAATCACTATCAACTGGGAGAGATTAGTTTAGGGTGGTGGGGACAGAGTGAACACACCTGAGTCTTCCTGGTCTCAGTGGGCAGATCCTGGAGACCAGGATGGGCTGGCACTATCTTTCAAAGCTGAGGTTTGCTCCCAGAAAGCAACTCAGAAACCCATTTGAAAGAGATGGATTTAGAGTGTCCTTCATAATGAGTGACTACCTGGAGGAGGAAGATACGTCTTGCTATGTGACCTGTTTGTGGGACCTTTTCCTGTTATCAAACCAGACTTCTCAAAGTTTAAGCTTCCCATATAGGGGGGGCAACCCCTGCCATTTCTGAGCACAGATTTTTTTCACTTGAAATTTATCATCTCAGCAAGGCAACACAAAATTTTAAAAATTGCAGCTCACTGACAGACAACTCTGCATTCTTCTAGAACTTGAAGGAACTGATATTCTCTTTAAAACACATTAAGCCGAAAGAACATCTTAAGTAACACACAAAGAATTGAGCTGGGGCATGGTTTTTAACTAAGTGCTCTACGAACTCAGTGCAAGAGACTTCAGTAGGCCTCTAAGACATTTCAACACCACTAAACGTCTTCCTGATAAAATAAACAGAAATACCCTACCTTGGAAAGCCATATTCATATAAAAGAAAAAAATCCACTGTCTTACACAGGCAGTAGCAGAAAGAGCTTTTATCTGAAGGCTTGTCCTGTCTCCACTCAGAGACTAGTTAAACACAAGAAGGGAAGGTCATTGTGGAAACAATAAGATTGATTGTGGAATTGATATCCCGTGGGGATTAGATAGGCTTCAAAATCCTTCAAGCTAGGCCCAGGTCATCAGGAAATCTGAATGCTTTGGGGCCTTGGGCTTTACTTTGTTAATACTGTCCCTGAACATTCTGCCCTTGACTCGTCTGGCCTAAAACTCAGGACCCAGACTTGAGCTTTCAAGCAGATGTAAAGAACCCCAAGCCTCAGCTTTCTCCTGCGGAGTTCTCGCGCACATTTAGCTGACTAGGGACTAGCCAGCCCTTTACCCTCTTCCCCATCACTCCTTTTCCCTCCAGTTCTTGGAGGAGGAGTCGGTCTTCTGGCTACCTGCCAGGAGAGGGTGCGGACTCACCAGTGGGGAATCCCTGGCTCCGGGCCACAGAGGGGACGGCACAGAAGCAGAGGGGCCGTCCGCTGTGCTAGCGAAGGCCCGGGCTGCCCGCCGAGTCCCCGCCCGCCGTCCCCGCCCCGCCACCCCGCCACCCGCTCACCTTCGTGGTGGAAGCTGCGCACCGTGTTGGCGCGGCTGGCTGCCCTCTCCAGCCGGTGGTCCGGGGCGGGCGCTCCTGGCTGGCCCGAGTGCCGGCGGTACAAGTCCAGCATGTAGGGGGGCACCACGGCGTCCTTGCTGGGGGTGGGTCTCTGCTTCAGGCCGAACATGCTGAGCAGCCTCAACTCAAACTCGCTGAGGACGTCGTCCGAAGGCCGGGACAAGGGGCGGCCGGATGCCGCGGCGAACTTCTTGCGGCCCAGCTCAGGAATGAGGCCGGCCGCGCCGCCCAGGAGGACCTGGGGAAGCAGCAACACTAGAAGACAGCGGGTCCCGGCCACCATGGTCGACCTGCGGACAGGGCCGACGTGAGTCACCCACGTTCCCCGCCCAGTCCTTCGCCCGCCCCCGCGGCCCCGGCTCCCATAGGGCTCGGTGGCCTTCTCCAGGATGCCTTCCTGGCATGTCATGCTCCAGAGCTACAGCCCAGATCATCAAGAGGATGGAGGACCCCAAATCCCTGTGCCTTTCCTCCTCTCATCCCATTCTCTTGCCTGCTTCTCACGTGGGGCTTGGGCTTCACTCCCAATAAACACCAGTGACCATCAGTCACCTTTTCTTGGGACACTAGCTAGGAAGGTGGTGTCTGGGAGCTGGGAAGTCACCGACTGCATCTCTTACAAAACTATACTGTGCAGCGCTCATTTGCACATAAACAGACACAAATGCACATGTGACTTCCTTAGAGGCGCTGTATAGAACTTCCTGGTACACTAATATACCTAACTTGTAGATGCAGTAAGCGCTAAACTCAAGATTACAATTTATGACGCCACTTGCAAGATGTGGCCCACGCCCCTAACCTCAGGGTTGACCCACTGGTCACTCTGCCCTCTGTCCTAGACCCCTGTTCAGTCAAAGGAACCCACGCACCTTCCCGCAATTATGTACATGGTAGTTTCTATGAATGCACGTGTAAACTGTGACGCATCCTCACAGTAAACACACACGGAGAACCCCAACTCTAAGTACTTTCCTCAATGTACCTAGTTCTTAGGACAGACTCCAGGTCTCAGGAGTAACTTAAGGACGGCCCGGTATTTCTAGAACCCATAGTACTGATCTACAACTAACGGGTGAAATCCACTGGATTTCTGTAACTCCTTTTTTTTCTTTTTCTTTTCTTCATAAAGCCATAAGTCTTTAACAGCCCTAATAATATACCGAAAATTGGGGAGAAGGACGGACCGGCGGAAGAACGCAGGCCAGGTGGGCAAGGAAAAGGGTCTGGGGTTTGGGATGCCTGACCCCTCTAGGGCTTCGCTGCACGTGCACCCAGAGAGGGTCTGTTTACGTCCACTCAACCTGTGGCACTCAGCACCGCATGGCGGGAACGCCGTGTCACCCATCAGCCCGGGTCCCGGCCCGTGTCCTCTACCTTTAGGAGACCGCAGTCCGTCTAAGAAGCACTCGGGGGCACGTCCATTGAGAGATTCTCCACATGGAAAAAGCTCTGTTCGAGGGACCTGGAGTAGGACCAGGCTTCGGCTATCTTTCTTCGACTTCTCCTTCTCTGGGTGCCAGCCGCTTCGTCCCTCTCCCCGTGGGGAACGGTGTCTTGGGGTGGACCGGGCCGGCGGAGGAGCAGAGAAGTGGCGGCGCTGGAGGCGGCAAGACTGGATCCGCCGGGCGAGGAGACCGGCGCGAAGTGGGGAGCCCAAGTCACTCTCCCGGCAAGTTCAAGAAGTCTCCAGCCAAGTGCTGACACACTGCCTCAAGCAGGGGGAGGAGTACGGGGCAGGGAAGGGAAGGGAAGGCAGAGGCAAGGCTGCCGCTGTCGTCGTCCTCAGGGACCAGCGCTGGTGGGGCGCAGGGGTGGTTTTGGGACTCGCCGGACGAGGGTCGGCGGCTCCGCGCTAGCTCGGCCGCGATCCATGGCTCGGGGCAGCCATCCTGGGAGACGCCGGGTCCGGGGAAGAGCGCAGCGAAGATCTGGGTGGCGGACGGGCCGCCACTCTGCATCCCTTAGCCGGCCTCTGGCGCACCCCCATCAGCGCTCGCCAGCGGAGCCCGCACGGCTGCGGTGCCCCGGCGTCTTGGGGCGCATTCTCCAAGTCAGTTCAGCCGCGTCCCAGGTCGCCAAACCGGGTGACCTCGCTGTCGGAGCCCTCGGGCCAAATGTCTTTTGTGGCAACCTGGGGTCCGCTCACTCCTCCGTCCGCGCGCCCCGGACACTCGGCCCCCGGCTGGAGTGGCCCCGCATTCCGGGCGCGGCTGTGCTCCTGCCTCCTGGCTCTTCGCGTCGATCCGCGGCTACGGCTTCTCCCGGGCAGCCGAGGCCACAGCGCCAGGCGCGCACGGTCAGGAGCTCCAAGCCGAGGAGTGTTGGCACCTCGAAGCTTCCGCTGACCCGCGCGCCGCTCGCCCCGAGGGTGTCCGGTGACCGGCGGCGGCTGGGGAGGCGATGTCCGGGGCTGCCTATCCCGGGCAGGCTGTGGGAAGCGCAGCGGCGGGCGCAGCGCGAGCCGGGCTCAGCGCGGTGGGGCGAGGACTCCGGCGGCGACGGCGGAGGCGCCGTGGCGCGGCGCTCTCGGCTTTTAAAGGGGACGCCGCCTGCCGGCTCCCTCCCGGCCGCGGCCGAACACCTCCCCCTTGGAGGCGCAGCGCGCCGGGGATCCCCGAGCGGGCGGGAGCGGCGCGCAGGGGTGTGGACGGCGCGCCCAGCGGGGTGGCCACGGTGGGGCGGGGCGGGGCTAGCGCGCGGCCGCGGAGGGTCGGGTCCCAGACGAGTTTGAAGCCGACCCTCGGGACCTGGACCTGTGCCCATAGCTGCTCCGAGTCCAGGGCAGAGTCAGGGTCTGGTCGCCTCGGAGTCCCCCACTGGGCCGTTATTCAACTTGAGTTTGAAGTTTTTAGGTAATTGAGCATTGAAAAGAAGATGAGAACTAGCAAGTTATCAGACACCTTGGAAGAGATTCGGGCAAACACTTCTATGTTTTGAGTGATGAGAAGAAAATGTCAAGAAATAGCAGATACACATTGAGTGCATTATTACATTTGTATAAATATGCAAGCATGTATATTCACCCCTACGTGATTGCATTTATCTCTATACTCAAATAAATACATCCAATATAAAAAGACGCATACATTTTATATGTTTTTATTTATGTAAAATGTACAAATGAAGGCACAGGTTTCTGTACAGATGTAGGCATGTAAAGTGGATGTCTCCTGTGTAGTGTGTATGTGTGTGTCCATGTGAAGGACCAAAGGAGGTTGATTCTTTTTATAGAAGCAATTACTTCACTACTTGGGATATTTATCTCGACTCTCTCCACCCTCCCCCCCCCCCCACACCCACAGAGGCAGGTAACAAGACAATTCCGGTTTGAGACCTTAGAATTGTCTGCCTGGTCCTGTCCCACCGGGTCTCCAGAAGAAGGCTCTGGCTATGGCCAAGCCACTTTTCTCCCTCAGCTGGAACGTCCCCAAAGTTGCTGAGCCAGGATTCTTTTTGAACTCTTTCCACTTCTTCCAGAATTCCAGGAGCCTTCATGCATACCACCACCTGGTTGCCCACATGACCCCCAGAGCCAAGGGCAGAATATTTTTGTAGAAGACCAGATTGGTAACATCAGCTTTTGAACCAGATCTTCCAAGTTTGCAAAGAAGAGACAGAGAAAAACCAGAAGCAGGGGCTTTAGTAATGTATTATCCATATGTATTAGCTTTTCAGTTGGGGAGCTAAAATAACTCAGGGTTCTATTCACCTAAATCGGATTAGCAACCCACAGAGGGAAATGAGGCCCTGGCTGTTTCTAGAGCTGTAAAGGTCAAATAAGGTATTTTGAAGGAAGACGGTCTACTGAGAAAGTTAAAGGTGAGGAAAGGAAAGATTCAGGAATCTGCTACTGTATTGCTTTTTCAAAAGCGTTATAGAAGTTGTCATTCTGAATCATAAGACACTAAACGAGTGAACAACAGGACACTCCACTCAGACACTTAAGTCAAAAGAACATGTCCCTTCCAAAACCCTTTCCTTCCCTATCAAGTTTAACTGAGAAGTTAACTATTGCCTCTGTCATCAGTGAGGCGGGATAAGCGAACCAAACCCCAGATTTATACGAGATTTAAATCAGAATGTTGCCTTTAGTGAGGAAGAGAAAGTTGACAGCTGTTGGACCCACCCCAAGAAGAGATGAAAATGAAACCTCTGGTGATGACATCAACAATGCCTTGCAGCTTTGGGCCTTCAGAGCCCCAGAAGTGGGAATTTGGCTATTTCTGATATCCATAGTAATCAAGACTCTGAGGACAAATGGATGCTTCTTGACGGTTACTCCACCTTGGTTGTGCCTGGGGGGGGGGTCTTCTTCTCTTGTAGGGCATGCAATCCCTGAGTTGCTGCTGCAAGCTTTTCCCAGAAACTTTCCTGAAGTTTGGCCCGATTTCTTCGAAGAGCAGGGCTGTTGTTTTTTAGAGATGGCTGCCCTCTTGTGGTAGAAATGAGCGCACACATGGGAACGAGAAGTGAATCCAGTTTGAATGAATTCTTCTCTGAAGAAGGGTTTGGAGTCCAAAGTGAATGAAAAGTTCGGTCTGTTTTCCATGAAGCAGAAATATTAGGGAAGAAGAATATCAGACATTTATTGCTTTTTTTAACTCCGTGCTGACCACCACCTTCCACCCACAGCTAACGATGTGAGGTTAGTTAATACTCTGAGGGGAAAGATACTCTAAGGAGGCTCAGTCCTCCTGGCCTGGCCTGATCTTACTATTTACAACGTTTCTCTCAGGATCCACCAGTTCAGAAAGTCGGGCTAATTCTAAGTTTATCATGTGTCAGTGAATACATAAGGAGTAAGAGGACAGTGAGTATTGGGACAAGATATGGTGAGAATTACAATCCCAAATTCTTCAGGAGGGACAGACAAATTGTAGCAAAACACAGACAACTGGCAAGGAAGTTGCTGCTATTCTATTCTAGTCAGTTCTTGCCAGTTTTTCAAGAGGTACCGGAAATCCTCATTTGATAGTATGTGGGCATGACCTGGGATGAAATTAAGTACTTACAGAGTCATACTTTGGCAACTTTTCCTTTAGCAGTTCAGCCCAGATAATGTTTAATTTTATTGCATCCTGCAGCTATTAGCATTCAGCATTGTTCCTGCTAGGCCGACCATTATGCAAATTAACGTTAAAATAATGATCCTCATGTATTGCAAAGGTCACAGCAGGCGTGACATGATCCATCTACCTTGTAATTGTCATTCCATTGGAACCTGTGGCAACTCCCCTGAGAAACCTCTTAGCCTGTGTATCATTTGTTACTGGTGTGACACCCAACCCTGGCCCTACTTACTCCTGGTTGCAAATCTTTTCCTAGGAGCCAGAAGCCACAGCCAAGAGTAGCATTTGCTGTACCAAGGGCTTACCTATTCAGTGTTTGATTAGACACAGTAAGAATTATGGGTGGAGTGATTTGTATGCCAAACTAGGCCAGGTTGGCCAAGTCACATTGTTTTGGACAGCCATCAAATCTTATTTAATTACCATATAGCAATATGCTTGCATTTGTGACCAATGATATTAAAATGTTTTGCTATTGTCTTAGATTGTGAAGAGGGAAGATTTAGAGGCAATAAAGGGAAGAGGGAAATGGTGTGGTTACAATCTCAAAAAATAAAATGAGTAATTGTTTTAAAAGGAGCGAACCGGAGTATTGATGTTTTTGTGGGTTAGCTACCAAAGGAGGGCTCTTGCCCAAAGCTTCTGAATGGAAGTACTCCCACAGTGCAAGTGTTCATAGGTGTAGTTTGGGGCGTGTGGCTGGATCATAAGAGCTTTGACTTCGTCAGTGGGTTTATCAGTTGTCAGATTCCGATGTGGACAGCTTTATTGGGAGGTGACAGAAGTGTTAGGGGGTGGGGACTGGTTGAAGGATGTCCTCACTGGAGACAGGCGTTTCAAGTTCCTTCCTGGGTTCTTGCCCTTTGCTCCTTCCTGGGTATTTTCCTGTTGCTCTTTCCTGACGCTCTCTTTGCTTCCTGGCCACCAAGATGTAAGTGACCTTCTCTCTCATGTGTTTCTCCCATCATACTCTTCAGGTCCAGAAAAAAAAAAAAAAGAAAAGAAAATGGAGCCATCAACCATAAACTGAAATTCTTGCAAACAAGAACTCAAATAAATATTTCCTTTAAAAAAACAGTTTTAGGTATTTGTTTCAGCACTAAAAGCAAAAGCAAAAACAAAACAACAGCAAACTGACGAATACACATCCAGTTTATGGATCTTTACTGATGTTCTGTGAAGCTCACATCATGATGTTATTTGGATCCAGTGCACATCATTTATTTAGGAGCCAGTGGAAAAAGTATCTGTCCAGAGGCAAATAAATATAACTCTTGTAAGATTATGATGTGGGCACTTTAAGAGAGCAAATGTTGCTGAAGGACTAATGGGAAGTATTCTTTCTTCTGTAATGTGGATTCAATAAGTTCATAGTAAAGACAGGATTGTGCTCTGAGTGTGATATGTCCCCTGGACCCAGCCTTGAGCACTTGGTCCCCATCTGGTGGCGCTATTCCAGAAGGTTTTATTATAGAAACAGAAGAGGTGGAGCCTTGCTGGAGCAAGTAGGTGACTGGGCCAGTGGGCTTTATGTCCGAGCTCTTATATACAGATGTCTGTGCTCCCTGACCTGCTGAGATGTGTTCCCACCTCTGGTAGTCCTCCACCAGCTTGCCTTCTCCACTGAGATGGGTTGTTTGCCTTCTATTTGGATAGCCAGAACAGACCCTTAAGTTGATTCTTGTCACAACAGTAAGAAAAGTAACCAGTAGCAGCAGCATTTCAGAGGGATTGTCAGGTAAATACAACAGCTGGAGGAGGGCTCAGTAGGTGAATTCATAAACAACACCAGTTTTGGAAATTTCATAGGAACTATTAGTTGCTAAGTCCTTCCTTCCTTCCTCCTTCCCTTCTTCCCTCCCTCCCTTCCTCATTCCTTCCCTCCCTTCTTTTATTCTTTTCTTTCTGTTTTCTAGACAGTGTCTCTCTGTGTAGTTCTGACCATCCTGAAACTCACTCTGTAGACCAGACTGGCCTTGAACTCATAGAGATGTGCCTGACTCTGCCTCCTGAGTGCTGGGATTAAAGGTGTGTACCACCACTGCTGTCTAATTTCTAAATTTTAGATACTGACTAATTGCCATGTGTTATTTAACTTTTACAAAAACCATTTCTTGGTGGGTGTTATTAACACTATTTTATAGACAGGGAAGCTGCATAGAGAGTTGAACTCTCTTCCCCAAGATCTCGAATCTAGCAAGCAGCCAAATCCCAAGTTTTTGTAATTACACTAATGGTCTCTCAATTTTATCCAATGGTAGCAACCTGGAGTCAAAACATCAGGTGAGTGAACACGGAATGATGTACAAAGAGGCAGTCTGGTTTGGAAGTGTGTTGGAATAGGAATAAGTCAATACTAGAGAGTAGATCTGTCCTCAGGAAAAACACTGGTGGCTCATTCTAGAGGGGAAGTTGGAGCCAGCTTAACAATGGGTTATTGCATACAGTTCTGAGCAGAGTGAAGGGAAATAGTACATGACAGTGAAGTCCCTTGGCTCTGCTGGAACCCTGGAGGGGCAATTACAGCTGAAGGACAGTCTTTGGCAGAAGGGGAGTGCTGTAGGCAGAATAAAGGCTTCAATCTATCTTCCTTTCTCTCCTCAGCATGGGTGACTATCTTCTATTGATCTAATTTAACCACAAGGACAAAGTATATTAGGTATCTACTGCTGTGTAACAAAAGATCACAATCTTACTGGCTTAATGCCCATTTATTTTTTCACAGTTTCTGTAGGTCAGGCATCCAGGCACAGGTTAATTGGTTCTCTCAGGATCTCACAAGGCTGCAATCACTGTTGCCCAGGGCTGCAGTGTCATTTGACACCCTAGATCCTGTTCCAAGTACATGTGGTTGTTGGCAGGATTCACTTTCTTGCAGCTATAGAGCTCATCTTTGATCACTTCATTCAACAAAGCCAGCAGGAGACCCTCTTTTAAAAAAATATTTGACTCACCTTTGGAAGACACGCCTGATGATCGTAGGCCTGTCCAAGATAATCTACATTTTGACTAACACATTCAGCTGACTACACCTGTGGAAATGCCCTTATTATGTCCATGTAACACAACCCCCAAGGAGGGCAAGTGCTGTGCTATATTCACAGACACAGCTTACACTCACAGGTAGGGGATTATGCAAAATCTGTATACCAGACTTCAGAATCTCAGTTCAAACCTATAGAACGAAATGGTTCAGGTAAAGAACAAAGCTGGATCTAGGGATATAACAGATATAACAAGAGACTGTCAGACATAATGTAAGTGAGGCAACTTTAGGACCTTGCAACTCTTGGCTGCTAGTCTGAGGCGTATGAGTCAAAAATAATTATTTGACCAGAGAAATACCAGGGTCAGAGATGCCTACTAGGAAGGTAAATCTAATGTTTGATAGTAGTTGGAAGAAGTAGAGAAACTGCAAGTAAAGGATCAATCAGGTGCTTTGGAAATTATGTGCACTTGTGTTGTTGTGTGTGGGGGATGGGGAAGGCCACATGAATGCCATCATGTAGGTTACAGGGCAGGATACGGCAAGCAGATGTGTGGTAAAGCTTTGTGAAACAGTGGAATCAGCAATACTGTCCAGGTTTGTACTTGGAATAGCAAAAAAACCCTTAAATATTAAAAAAAAATGGTGCACAGAGGAATGCAATAAAAAACTCAGAGATTCTGGTCTAAATAGTCTCACAAAGATCTATAACAAGCCATTAGATCCTAGCCTAAAGCTCTGGTTAATGATCAGGCAATGGAACAGTAGATTCCTTGGATGAAATGTACCTGTCTGGAGGGGAAATGATTGTTGAAAAGAGACAAAGATGTTCCTAAAAATGCACTTAGACAAAGACAGTGACAGTGGTGCTCTATCTTAGAATGCGAAAGATTTGAGTCTTTAGAAGGGCTGACCTACTGTAGTCTCAAATGATGGTAGGAACAGATGACCAGAACCAACAGATGACCAGTGACCAACTCTTTAGTGATGTTTCTAGATCATAGATTCAGAAGGAAGTAGGAGATCACAAAAAGTGAGGTAAGAAGTGGAGCTAAGGAAACTGAACAGAACTAAAGTTGACAATGGGGAGTTTGAAGGGGTTGGGAGTTGGAAGGGGTTGGGAGTGAGGTAACTTGAAAAACTTGGATGGGAATTACCTGATAATTAGAAAAATGTAGGACTTTAAACATTCTACCTTTGAATTAAACTATAGATTCGATCAAATCTTTCTTTATATGATCCTGTGAATAGCTCTGACTAATGTCTTCACCCCATTTCTTCAATTTTACAGAGACAAATCTTTACTTTCAATGGCTTCTTTAAAATCAGTCCCTGTAGTAGAAATCAATTATTGGCAATATATTTGCTCAAATGCAGAAACTAATGATATTTTTCTCCTTAACAATTGAAGTTTAAAATAGCTTTTTTCCTGGCCTATCATATCAGCTTCCAGCCTTTCTATTCCTTGGTGGACAGAGTTATACAGACATGTGACTCTTCACAAATGAGAAAGAGAGTTGCTAGTGATTTGCTCCTTCATTGCACCTTGATAGTGGTTCTGAGAAAGCCTGTCACTTCCAACACAGACGTCAGAGTCCCCAGAAAGGTCATTCTTACATAAGATTAGAGTAGTGCCCTAGTTCCTATGAAGACAAAGAGTTTCTATGGGGACATCATATATTTGGAAAACTTCTGTGTCTGAGCCACATTAAGTATTGTATGTGTTTAGGGCTTATAGTTGAGAGCTAATAGAAAATAAGTCAAATGAGCAAAAGCATTTGTTTTAGACAATAAAATTTTGTTTCAGTCGGAGATGGTCTTAAGAGACTCCCCCGTGTAGTCCCTATACAAAAGACTTCACCTTAGCTGACTTCCCAGGGGGAGAACTTCAGAGATGATAAAAGTTAGCTCATTTTACTCTTGTACCTTCCTCTTTATTACCTTATTCTTATCAACCGGGCATCAGTTCTACTTTCATCTGCTGATTTAACTCTTCTAGATGGTCAGTGAGCTCTCAGGATCTGTCTGTCTTTGCCGCCCCCATGCTGGGATTGAAACTTGGATTCTTCTGTTTGTAGTAAGAACTTACCATTTAGGCTATTTCCTTAACCCCAACAATCAGTTTACAAATAAAACAATGGTTATAAATGAGTGCTTTTTCCCTTGTATACCTATTCCTAATAAGTTAACTGAATTTGAGACTGGGAGAGGTAAGAGAAGCCAAGAAATAAAGTAAGACTGAGTCAGCAGTAGGGAATGAATCTCCAAATAGTAACATCTACTGTGTCTACGACTCATCACACATGAGCTGGTGTCTTTCAAATGATTTAAAAATTGGGGGAAAGAAGTTTTTCTAGAATGGGGAGATCTTTAGCTATCAACCACAGGTCCACATATTAGCTGTGTTGAAGAATTTCTATATGAGTATTTGTTCTTTACAAAAATCGATCTCATGGGAAAAGAGCACAGTTGTAAGCTCTGACAGCTAGGGGATTGTATCACTTAAAACAATTTGAATGTTTGTGCAATTTCAACCTGCTGAACCCCAGAAAGTCTCCTATGTCTGGCAAGTTTCCTCTCACTTGCTGGTTATTTGCTTCTGTCCATAGGACCATCATGGCCTGACAGACTAAGAATTCTACTCATCTTGGCTACTCATTAATTCAGTGAGAGAATTTTACAAAGCAAACAAGAGATTAAGAGTAGAAGCTTTAAAATCCAATTTAAAAAAATCACTCAGGGTCTGAAGAGATGGCTCATCAGTTAAGAGCACTGGCTGTTTTTTCCAGAGGACCTGAGTTCAATTCCCAGCACCCACATGACAACTCACAACTTTCTGTAACACCAGTCCCAAGGAATCTGATACCTTTATACCAATGTACATAAAATAAAGTTAAATAAATTATTTTTTAAAGAATCACTTGGGTTGAACAGTAGCAACCTAAGGGAATTACTCTGATTACTAAATTCTGGTGGAAATACTCCTTGGTGATTAAAATCTTTTGTTAAAAAGAGACATAAACAGTCTTCTTCGACATTTTTCCCCCGGAGAAAACAGTGTGGTGGCCCATATGACCAAAGAGATTTTGAGATGTATCTTTGTTTTGAAGAGGAGAGTTCTGTCTTGCTGTGTAGCCCAGGTTGGCTCTGGGTGCTAGCATTTCAGACCTTTGTCACCAGATCTAGTGAGAAATCCCCAATTTCATCTTGTGGTATTTACTCTGCAGTTATGCAGGAAGCCAAATGTAGCAGATGTGTCCCCCCCACCACCACCACCCTGGCCTTGCTGGTGCTTGCTTGCCTGCTGAAATTTTCCCATTTGGTACAATTTGTTCTTCTCATGTATGCTGCTGGCCAAGCCCTCACCCAATGACCAGTGAGCATTAAAGTAGCAATTCCACAGAAGCTGACCCCCAAAGCTCTCCCTGGCTTAAGAAGACATTTGCATCCTTTGCAATCCATTATCCCTCCCCTACTTTCTTTCTCCTTTCTTTGTATCTCTATCCATAATTTACTTACACTCAAATTCTTGCCACCGAGGCAGAAACACTGGCTCTTCATCTGACTCGAGAGAGTGTTTGTCAAATTGCTTTGAACTTAAGGTTGAATTGCACTTTGACAAAAATGAAATAAAACTGTGGGCTTCAAATGTTGCTTTCTCTGTATTGAGTCACGCATTCATTCACAGACTTTCACTTTTCCAGGCACTGCTAAGTTTCTGGAGTGACAAAATCGAACACGTCAACTTAACAAATCAACCAAATAGAAGTTTACACATGGCCCAGAAACTGAGCCAGGAATAGAGTTACCACCTTCACCTGAAGGTCAGAGAAGCCTTCCTGGGAGGACGCAACACTTGCATTGGATCATGAAAATTGAGCAGGTGTTAGGCAGATACACAGGCTTGGGGGAGGGAATTCCAGGCAGGAAGAACAGCAGGGGTAAAGGCAGAAAGGCATGAAACATCAAGATGCATTAAAGAAATGATCTGCAATTAAGTGTGACTGGACGGAAGAGAGGAGAGAGGTGCCAGCATTTTGCTGGGCAAAGGAATTTGCTCTTTTCCCCCATAGGATCTACTTTGCTCATGGGAAAAATATCATTGGTAGAAGAGGGCATGATGGCTTGGAGTAGAGCCAGATTACAAGCAAAGACAAATTAAAAGGTTGTAATTACCTAAGCACGAGATAGGGAGTCTACACTCAGCAGCTGTATCGTGTGAAGGGGAAGGCTAGAAGAAATTGAAAAGATAAAACTTGATGGAACTTAATGGAGCCCAGGGATGGAAAGAGAGTTGGAATGACATGGTGCAGAAAATGCACGAGCATGCCCTGCTAAAAAAAAAAAAAAAAAAAACCTAACAGGGAAAATTCTTAAGGAAACCTCATCAAGTTCCCAAATCCAAACCATCAATTTCCACAAGGGTCAATGATGAAGTTCTCATGGTTGTTCCTTCAAAGCCACTCACACTAGTAAATGCATATTCAAAGGTAAGCCAAGCTTTCACCAGGCAGGTTCCACCTTAGGGAGCCATTTGTGCTTTAACAACTCATTAACAAAAGACCCATTTGCATGTATAAAATGCTAACGGATGGAAAAATATTTGATCTTCCCTGGAATGAAAGCAGTTATAAGACCAATAAGGAAGACAGAAATGATTTCATTAGATGCCTTGAAAATTAATCTTAGCAATAGATCTGCTTCCCAACAATTGAGGTTTTGCTGATATGGCATTGACTTAGCAAATGGCCCTTTCCACTTTTTTTTTTAAACAAACAACTACTAGATTCTCAGGAAAAGGCGTCTCCTCAGCTTTGGTTAATTTGGTATACTGATGAGTAAGTGATGATAGGATAGGTAATAATTGAAAGGTGAAAATAGAAATAATTTTGCAGTTGTGCTATGTATAGACTACACACAATTATATAAAAAATAGTCAGTGAGTAGGATTTAATTTATTTTGCCAAATTTAGGTATGCTGAGGTTCCTATACTGAAAGTGTGGGCCCTTGAGTCAGCTGTTCATCTGAAAAACCACAGAAGTTCTCTATTTGTCCTGACCACTTGAAACCTACAGAGGAAAGCAAAGAAGGGAGGGGGAAGGGATGGGGAAGGGACTAGGTTTCACGGTTTGCTTGTCACAAAAGGTTCAAATGGTCTACTCTGATATCATAGTGACTTTGAGTTTTCTGACTTTACACACCCAACCATACCCAAAGTGGCAGATAGACTTAGACAGAATCAAAACTCTGTGGTTAGCTTCACTATGATTTTCGTTACTTGTGTAGGTATCACCTCAGAGGTAACAGAGAAATCCCAGCTTCCTTCCCTCCAGCCTCCTGCATTTTCAGCAATAAATACATGGGACACTTTTAGACAGGAATTAGCTTTCAGATGAGTTGTCTCCTGCTTTGTCCTTATCAAAAATTAAAGACTCAAATAGCAATTCCAACATTCTGTTGATCTCATGTTCACCTTGAATTAAGCCACAAAAGGAATTGAGTGAGAACAGCTTCTCCATGGTCATCTTTCTGCCTCTTTATTTGATGGTTATGTTTACTGCTATATAGTACTCCAAAGCACAAGTATGTCTGAGTTTATTCAATTATTGTCTGGTTTTCTTTTTAAATAGCTGGAGTGAGGCAGATTAGCTGAGAATTATGTGAGTAATTTAATGAACACTTTCAGGATTAATTCTAAATTACTTCTCTGGTGATTCAAACTGTGTGTGAATACGATGGTCTCACCTCCAACTTTACTTGTAAAAAGCCCTCAATGCATATCTGGTTACTTTACATATTTATATTAAAACAATGTAGTTGGCAAGTAAAGACTGAATCTATTCAAGTATATATAATTTCATATGCATATGTGTTGTGTAAATTAATTTACAACTTCACAACCACTCAGGCTATAAATTAACTTCATGGATCTTGTCAATGCTGTAATAGACACTTTGTATACTGCCCTTGGCCTAACATCTCCCTACCGCCCACCATTATTCTCCAAGTAAACAGCATTCTCTCTGCTTCTGTAAGGATTTGTCTTTCTGTGTCTGCTTTATTTCCTCTAGCACAATGTCTTACTTCATCCATGTTTTTGCAAGTTTCCTTCCTTTTTTTTTTTTTTTTGGTTTTTGTCCAGCCCAGCCTCCTCAACTCACAGAGATCCGCCTGCCTCTGCCTCCAGAGTGCTGGGATATAAGGCGTGTGCCACCACCGCCCAGCTAGCAAGTTTCCTTCTTTTAAAACTAGCTTGTATGCATTACAAATTCTTCCTGATTGTGTTTGCTGGCTATAAGCATTAGTATATGTATGAGTATTTTTCTGTGTGTGCATGTGGAAGCCAGAGGATAATAACTGTTGACCCTGTACTGTTGACCTTGATTTTTGAGACAGAACCCTTGGTTGTACCTGATGCTCACCAATTCAGCGAGGTGGCCCACCAGTAAAACCCAGGGATCTTCATGTCTCTCCACCCCTAGCACTGGGATTTCAAGCAAACACCAGCTTGCCTAGCCCTCTGTATGAGTGCTGGGGTTCAAACTCAGGCCCACCTGCTATGTGGCTAGCTCTTTCTCAACACAGCTGTTTTACCAACCTCGACAAATTCTGATCTATTAACTTTCAAAAGATACTGAAGTTACTGCTGTACCTTGGTTACTGTGAATTGAACAAACTTGAGGATGTGAAAGATGTGAAGACTGAAATTGCTTAACAGTGATAGAAACTGAGGAATGTTTGAACAAACGGAAGATGCCCGGGCATACAGCCTGAAAGAATCATTACTATGGAAAAGTCCACTCTAACCAAGTAACCACAGATTCAAAACAATCCCAACCAAAATCCCAATTCTGTTTATTCCAGAACATGGAAAGAATATCTTAAAATTCTGTGTAACTATAGGAGACCCCAAATAATCAAAGATATTTTAAACAAAATCAAACAGCCAGAGACATCATGCTGATTTAAAACTATATTACAAAGCTAGAGAAGCCTAAGGAATATGGAACTTGCGTTAAAAAAAAACCATTGTAGCATACAGCTGAGAAGCCCCCATACATTATGTTAACTAAAATTTTACCATGTCACCAAAAGTACACCAAGCCTGCTTGTTCTGAGGCTGTAACAGAATATTCAATGCTTTATGAAGAGTAGATACGTAGGGGTGGGGAGTGCTAAACGGTAGCAGGACATGCCTACTATGTGAAAGGTCTTAGGATTTCACCTCAGTCTGACATACAAACAGAACGAATACCACAGATTTATGGAAGTCACAGTTCTAGGGGCTGAAGTTCATGTCAGGAGGTTGTATCTCTTGAGAGCCTGATACTCCATCATTACAGAGCAGAGCAGCTGAAGAATGAGAAACCATGGGAAGAGCTGTCAGGACAGAAGGGGTGGTCTTCATTTATAGCCATTTGCTCCTGTAGTAATAAACCTAGGCCCATGAGAACAATATGCAATCTATTCATGAGGGCGGTGTCCCATGACCTAAGATGTTACCACGTTTCAATATTGTAACATTAGAGTCTAATTTCTACACCCAAATCCTTTGGGACATACAGAAATGTGGAAGGGAGAACTTTACTAGATGATGTTGGGGAAATGCCATTCACATGCAAAAAAATGAACTTTGACCCTGTCTCACATCATAAAATAATTTAGGCATATGTTAAAGACTTAGATATAAGATTTAATGCCATAAAAGAAAACTTAAAGGGATAGTTCCTAGACATTGGCCCTGACAATGTTTTTTTTTGTGTGTGTGTGTTTATTTTTGTTTGTGATATCAAAAGTAAGCAAAAAAAGTAAAACAAGCAAGCAGAAATATATCAGGTTAAGTGTTCCTGTGCAGCAAAGGGAAAAACTCAAGGAAAGGCGACCTATGGATTGGGAGATGCAAGCTTGACGGTCACCCTTTTAGAAGCAGCAGGCTCAGAGCCTGGGAAGAAGAGCAGGAGAAGCAGACCACAGTCTTCCCTGTGGATCAGACATCTGTTAGGGCAAAAGGAACTTGTGCCTGAAGTCTGTTCCCACAATGAATAGGAAATACTAGCATTTCCCTTAAAACACCTCAGGCACAGAAAACCGAGTCACTACCAGGACTTCACAAACTCTCAGAGCAAAGTTCATAAACAATGAAAACTTGCATAATCATACACTTTTCTTACCACCAATATTTTAAGCATTTTATTAGAGAAAAGTAAAAAGATAATAATGGTTATCCAGGATTCTCCGACTGGATAGCCTAAAAGTAATAATAGATTCATATGCTAGAACATTTAAGCAACATCAAAATATATAACATGAAAATAACGATCTTTGCTTTCTTGAATGACTTTCTCCAAAGGTTACCAGATTAACAGGCACACAGATAAACTTACTAAAATCAGAACATGATATGTTTGCATGTGTGGATATTTGTATTATATCATATTCTCATAGAGGTCTGGCATCACAAACAATAAACTACATCTTACTGTTTTTGCTCTTTAGATTACTATTTTACTGTTATTTTTTTTAATGTGTGTCAAGATGCTTTGCCAGCGTGGATGTCTGTGTACCATGTGTGTGACTGGTGCCCACGGAGGCCAGAAGAGGGCATCAGATCCTCTGGAACTAGAGTTGTAGATGGCTATAAGCTGCCACATGGGTGCTGAGAATTGAACCCAGGTCCTCTGAAAAACCAGCCAGTGCTTTTAACCGCTGAGCCATCTCTCTAGCCCCCTTCTCCATTTTTTAGAAAGCAAATGTATCTTAGAGATCTTCCTATACACATCTGTTTCACTGTTTTCAATGGAAGCATTGTTTGAGATTGTTGCCTTATAGTATTTCATTTCCCCTTTCCATGGAATTTAAATATTTCCTTTTCTCCTTTTGATTGTAAAAATACTTAGTAAGCTTAACTACAATGACACCAGTATTCCATAGTGTGTATTTGAGGCAGATTTTCTAAGTGTGTGTGTATACTTTTTTTTTCAAGACAGGGTTTCTCTGTATTGTTTTGGAGCCTGTCCTGGAACTCGCTCGGTAGACCAGGTTGGTCTCACAGAGATCTGTCTGCCTCTGCCTCCTGAGTGCTGGGATTAAAGGTGTGCGCCACCAACACCCAGCTGTGTGTATACTTCTTAAAGCTATTTTAAAAGACAGTACTAAAGTGCACTCCAGAAAAGCATGTGTGGATTCACTCTGGAACCAATAGAATCCTCAGCATGTTTGTACTCTGACGCATGCTGGTAAACAATGATCCTTTTAGGGTTTTCGGATTGCTTATCTCTCCCTCATTTTGACACACACACACAATGTGGTATCATTATCATGCTTGCTTCCTTCTTTGCAATTTCTACAGGTTATTGCACATTAAGGAAATATGTGTATATATATATAATTTAAATACGTAATTGAGTATATTGATCTTTAGTTTTATGTGATTTCTGTGCTTTCTTTCTGTGTGTATGACTGTGCATGTTCATGTGTGCTTATGTAGGACTTGTATGTCATGGCCCATATATGAAGTCAGAGGACAATCTTAGACAACCGTCCTTGCTTTCCATTTTGTTGGAGACATGCTTTTTGCTCACTGCTGGGTGTCCCAGGTTAGCTGGATGAAGAGCTTCTGAGGAATGCCCTGTTTCTGCCTCCCATTTTACCACCAGAGCATAGGAATTATGAATTCCAGATACTGCATCCATCTTGAACTCAGGGGATTTGAACTCAGGGCCTCATCTTGGTAAGTACTGAGCCATATACCTGGCTTCCAAAGACCTTTTTCCTACTGTTCATAAATTCACCAGTGTCTTTTCATAATATTTTAATGAATTCGTCATTTATCTTTAAATCTTGACTCATCTGAAATTTATTTTGTTTTGCCAGTTTCCCATCACATTTATTTAGTTATCTGTCTGTTACTGGTTTGAAATACCTTTAGAGTATAATTTCCATTTCTATTTTCACTGACCAATTTCTTTCTTATCTAATTGCATTTGCTGGTCTCTTCTCACTAGACTATAATGAATCTAATGTGGAAGGGAGCAAGACTGCATGCTTTGCTTACAGTTCCGTGTATACCACTTAAAATAGTAACTGGTATAGATGAGCCACTCAGATGCTATGTGGATATGAAATCGTAGATTTACTTTAACTATAATTTATCTAGTCTCCATACAAAAATGTAGAAAAGAACGCATCTCCCCGACTTTGCCCCCACTCTCTCAATGTCTTGTTGGTCTCTTAGCTTTACATTTTAAAGGCTGAGATAATGAAATTGGACATGGTGATCTCTTCCTTTAACCCCACTACTAAAGAAGGCAGAGGTAGGAGCTTCAGAAGCTCAAGGTCATCCTCAGCTAGCTAGTGAATTCAAGGCCAATGTGGGATACTAGAGACATCTCCCCCACAAAAAGGAATGAAAAAACTAACCTCTTGCCATTGTATTCCACATCACATTAATTTTAGTTCTCTGTGTGTCAGTCTAGTACACACACCTCAGCCTTCTGTGTGTGAGCCCAGTCCACACACCTCAGCCTTCTGTGTGTGAACCCAGTCCACACACCTCAGCCTTCTGTGTGAGCTCAGCCACTCAGTCTTCTTGACTTCTCATGCTGTAGATTTCATTGAGAACCATGCAAATGCTTCATGAATTTTATATAATAAATTAACTAACATTTACATAACACATTTAATATGCCATACAGTGCCATCAGCTCTTTAGTATAAGTATGAAGTAATTTAATCATAACCACTTACAGCTTTGAACTTTTTGTAGCTGGTTTGGCTGACATTCAATGTGCATGTCTCTTGGCTTTACAACCGATCCCCTTTATCTACGTACCACCATTCTCCTTAACGTGAAGCTATTCTTCTACCTTTCAGCAATAGATACGGCTGAAAAGAAGTCTATGTCAATTTATGCTTTGGACCTGCATTCCCCAAAACATCATTGTGATCTTCAAAGCTATAATTTCAGGGACATATTTGTGTTTCTTATCACTAATTTACTTTCTTTATACATAGCATAATAGAATAGAATACATAATGAAATACTGAATAGATTAGTTAGATCAAACCTTTTTCATGAAGATAATACTTTCTTGTAGCATATACACCAAACCTCTGCTCTTTCCTTCTGTCAGGAGATTTCCTCCCATTTTACTGCCCTGTCCTCACACCTTCTGATATAGCCTTTCCTCTGGTAGAGGCACAACAGAAATGAGGGCCTCCGGAAGATGGCGAATGGACACCAGTGTCTGTAGCTTCCCTCCACCTGGCTGTATTCCCTTGAGACGTGTGTGTGCCTTGCCTTTTCTGCTCTCTCGTGGTATGTTCATGCTTATCCTTCTTATTTCCTTTTAGATTCTAAAATGGTGGAGTGAATTTTATTTCAGTGAACATTTTTCTTCAAAATACACGTGCCTATTTATTTATCTGCCAAGCAGTATTTCAAGACCTTGATTAAAGCCATCCCTCCTGTAAGGATGTCTATGTTATCTGACAATGCCCATTGACAAGCGGGTTCTTCAAGGTCACTAGACTGCTGTGTTGGTGGCAGGACCTATTTTACTTTCTGCAGGGATGGTGCCAAGGCAATTTATATTAAAGAAATATAGAATCACAGCAACCTACTGTAGAATAAGTGGTATCATATTTACTGAGCATGTAGGTTATGCCAGTTACTTTGAACATAAATTGAGTGACTGGATCCTTTCAACGATGTTGGAGAATGAGCATTTATAGAGGGTAAATAGAAGGTCCACAGTGTTTAAGCAGCATCTCAAACCTTCAGGTCCAAGTCATACAAATGGGAGTCAAAACCCACTGTTCCCATCTTGTTCTGCTTTCTAACACAGAACCGAAACCACATCAGGCTCTCTGTAAATTGCATGTGCATGATGAAGAGAAGGGAGAGACAGCTTTCTGTTGAGGTCAATGTGGTCAGCTCTGTCCAGACTTCCCATTCACAGCCAGCCCAATGTACATTCTAAACTGATCTGACCCATCCTTAGGTAATAAATATAGACTGCTTTAATAGTTGTCTGCACTCAGAAGAGCAGCAACATGGCAGGAAAAGGTGAACTGTCACTTCACAGGGCTGTCATTTGCCTGAGTGTGTGACGGTGTGACAGGAAAGGGCAAGCCAGCCACATTAAGATTAACCCCCGCTGTGAAGGTGGAATGGATGAATCTCTAATCGCTCTGTATAGTGTGTGTGTGGAGTTTCTATCATAGACCCCAATACAGAAGGAGATGATTACCTTTTGAAGTTTTTCTTTATTATCAATCAAATTGTTACCTTAGGGTGTATGATAAAGAAATATCATTGGATTCTCTAATTGTGGCAGGTCACTAAAGATATTTTTTTAAAGTAACATTGGTCACAAACTCAGAAGCTAGTCAAAACCAGAATTCTGGTAAATGGAGTCGTTTTCCAACATTTTTCAGCTGAACTCTTTTGTCAGTCACCAGGATTATAAATTGAACCCATAGTAAAAACATTACAGTAAAATTAGTTCAGTGTTTTGCAGTGAAGTTCATACAGAGAGCCCACATTTCTCTCTGAAGACAATGCACGCACGCATGCGTGTATGCACACACACAAACACACACAGACCACACATCACACACACATACACACACACACACACACACACACACACACACACCAATACTATCACCTCACCTTAGCAAAGTACTTTGTAAATTCTATACTGAGTATTTCTCAAAAGTATCTGAAAGTTTAAGGTCTAAATTTGGCAACTGTACAGTGTTCACAAGGGAAAAAAATCCAGGGAATTAAAAAACAATTGGCTTAGCAATGTATTTTGAAAACAGGTAACAGAACATTTCTGTCTTGGTAAGAGTGCATCAGTAAGCTTGAGTAAGGGGAATACTTGTTAGATGTCATTTAGGAGACTGTGGGAGCTAAGGGAGATGCCAGAACACCAGTTGGAGCAGAACACTGCCTGAGAAAGACGATTTCTTGATATATGTAAATGAAGACCAAATACAGAAGGTCATAAAGTCATTGAGCAAGCAAAAACCAGCCCATCCTACTGCATATCATGTATTGAGGATACTGGAGCTAATATTTTGTTTACTGTGAGGGAATCAAAGCCTGGATACAAATGCCGTGACACTTAGCCACTCTTCCCACATGTAAGTAGGCTTGTCACTGCTGTGACTGAGAGATTAAAGCAGTAGTTACACTCAGTGACTTCTGAGGCCACATCATCAAAGGCCAGGCAGGTTCTGCCTTGTTTGCTGGAATGCTTGCTTGTGGAGTTCTGCATGGCACGCCATAGTGATCACTGCCTTTTGGCTGCTATACTGGAGAAACAGAACAGGGTACTATCCAAGAATGCGGGTGAGAGAGAACTAGACAGTCCACTGCTCCGTGGCACTACTTCAGGACTGTAGTTGAATCTCCATGCTCCTGTGTCCTCATCTGTTCAATTGAGAGAAGTGATACTTCCATGCCCATCAAATGATCCTCTCATTAGGTCCTTCACATGGCTGCGTAAAGAGTCAATATGATAGCCCCTCTTAAATACTTAGAATAATAAGGCATAAAGGGCCAGACTGTTAATCCAAAACCTGCAGGTGTGCCTCACAGGCTCAGAAGCAGATTCCACTGACACCGGTTCAGAAGAAAATCATTTCTCTTCTGGATTGCCAAGAACAGAGTCACCTAGGCACTCAGGGAAAGGTTGTTAACACGCTGATGACCTGGAGTGGTTCAGACCAAAGGGAATAGGAGGAAAGTTTCTAAAATACTTTTTTTGCTAATTTTTCCCTTCCTACATCCTTGATGTTTGCTGTGTTTACATCATAGAGCCAGGTATTGCTCTACTCGAGTCCTAACACTAACATATTTGAACTTATAAAATTTACAAGTCTAAAATAGTTACCAGCGTGTACTCTCCCACCCCCACCCCCGGCTTGCCTCACCCTCTGAGGGATTAGGTTATAAAAATGAATGAAGTCATCATTCCTGTTTACTCGATAATCCTACTGCTAAAATTCAGGAAAAGTAGATGCAAGAGGGGACAGAAGAGAACATTTGAGAAAAAAAAAAAAGAGAGACTGGTACAGAGACCAAACTAGCTATGTCATGAATTAGTGGCGAACACATGACAGCCTGGTTGGCTATAATTGTCTTTCAATCAGTTTTAAAAATAAAACTTGATTTTAAAATGATGTTAAGACTTCCTGCTCAAAACATCCACTCAAAAGCTAGCCAATGAGCTAATGTAAAACAGAAGCACTTAGTTTCTGAGATACTGAATATACCTCAACCCTCTGATCTAGAACCCGCTTACCTTGGCCTGACAGGCTTAGTCAGAGGGAGGTTCTGTGGGAACGTTGGAGGTGGGAGCTGGGAGAAGCTGTGTCACTCTCCTCAGCTCTGTTCTCCATGTCTCTGGCAATAGGGCCTCCTCTGTGATTCACTCTCTCCTTGGAATACCTCCTGATGGTGGCTCCTTCCAGTGTGAGCACCCAGATTCTGGCCCTGGTGACAGCATTGCCCATTCACCTTAGAGGCAGTAACTGATTCTTGCTATTTCTAATTTCTGGGTAGCCTCACTGTTCCCTCTTGTGGCTTCTTCCCTCCTGCACCAACTCGAGTCCCTTTCTTCAATGATTTCTGTTTGAATATTAGAATAAGTTTGTTTTACTGACTTCGCAGATAGCCACCATCAATTCTTTCTTATTTTGGACCCAAAATAGAAAAAAATGGCATTCTTCAATTATAAAGAAGATGTGTCATTTACCTCACATTTATACAGAAGATGTGTCATTTACCTACATTAGGGATGTTAGGATAGGTGCATCTGTTTTGATTTTTTCCACAAGACAACATGCTGTTGGTAAAGAAACAGTAGGTCCAGTCGCTCGTTCAAGTATTCTCATGAGAGAACTGATCAACTGTTCAGACAAAGCCATGCTCTCTTACATTTAGCTTTTCTAGAACTCTAAAACATACTGTTCTCTAATAATGTTGTAGCAACTGTGCAGCATGTTAGAAATACATAGAGCATGAGGTACGTAACTGCTGCTCAGTTAAAGAAGTGACTCTCCCACAGGGTTTAACAAAGAACTGGCCTTTACACTGAGGTTTCTTTTCCTTCAATAGACTTGTATTGGTTTTCAGGACCACCAAGCATCTCACAGCCACAAGCGCCTGTCACCCATTTTGTTTGCTTGCACAACATCACTTTGGGTGCTGGTCAGAGAATGCAGGTCTGTGAAGTCGCATCATTGCCCACAGTGACCTACTCCTCAGCAGAGAAGATGGGACCCAGCAGTCAGAGAAGACTTGTTTGTGCAGCAGCTTTATTGCAGCTGCAGACTTAGCACATATGAAAAGGGTTTCTGTACTCAGTTTCTGGATAAAGCACATTGCATCATCAGGAATTCCTGTCTTCTAACACATAGTGACCAACATGCCTTAATAAGCATTCGCCTTTTTATTTTCAGGTCAATAACGCAATGCTTTCTGTTTATTATAAAACCAGGGTTTTTATTTTCTTTTTTTTCAAGCATAAGGAAAGACATGAAATAATAATTCTAATCCTCTGACCCTGGTATATCTTTCACACATGTACCAAGTTAGCTGAGCTTAGTATGTCAGAGCAATGCTTGCCCTAACATAAGGCAGCCTTTCCCAGGCACCATGTCTGGCAATAGCACTTGTTGTCAAGGGAAGAAACTTGTGTATCTTTCCATGAGGTAGATGCTCTTGCTGAGGGCAGGAAATTGGCTCCAGGCAAAGTCAAGGACAGCATCCTCTTAGCAATGGTGGGGTCAAGAACCAAAAGTTCAAAGTTATCATTCTTTGGCTAAAAAACACTAACATCAGGAGCCAAAAGTCACAGATGGAGCAAACAGGATGAAACCCATCTCAGAAAGCCAAAGGTTCTGTGTTCAACCTGCAGAGCATGGCAGTACCATACAGCCCCCAGCAAACACTAGAGGCAAAGAGAGGAGAAGGAAAGAAAACTTTTGGCCATAAGCTACAGGTATACTGAACCAGATATCTAGTCCTAGGACTGCCTTGAAGTAGTTGCTCGCTAGTGTAAATTCTCCTAATCTCAGAGTTACTTTATTACTTTAAAGTGCTTAGATATCACAGGCCAAGAAGTCTTCTCCCAAAAAAGTAGCCCCAGAGGTTTGGGGAAATGCCACGAGGAAGAGTAGGATGAAGGAACCTTATAGCCTCACATTGACAAACAAAAGGTACAGATGGGTTTTCTCTGGGGAACAAGGAACTGCCCAATAGAAAACCTAAGGACTCGTGTGTGTGTGTGTGTGTATGTGTGTGTGTGTGTGTGTGTATGTATGTGTGTGTGTATGTGTGTGTGTGTAAGAGAGTGAAAGCAATAGATAGATAGATAGATAGACAGACAGACAGACAGAAAGATAGATAGATAGATGATAGATATTGATTTGGCAACACTTGATCATCATCAATGTTCTGTGTGTGTGTGTGTGTGTGTGTGTGTAAGAGAGTGAAAGCGATATATAGATAGATAGATAGATAGATAGATAGATAGATAGATAGATATTGATTTGGCAACACTTGATCGTCATCATTATGCTCTGTGTGTGTGTGTGTGTGTGTGTGTGTGTGTAAGAGAAAGAGAGTGATAGATGAGAGGAGGGAGGAGAGAGAGAGGGAGGGAGGAGAGAGAGATTGATTTGGCAACATTGGATCTTCATCAGTGTGCTACACCAAGGGAGTGGGGTGTTCCTCCTGGAAGAGATAACTGTTCCCCATTACCAAGTGCTCTTTGTTGCACTCCTGGCCTTGATTGTCTTTGCTAGCACACTTAAAACTCACTTTGTTAATAGACAAAATGATAAAATATGTAATTGTGACAACAGTGGTATTGAGTATAGGGAACAAATGAATATGTAACATCTACACATTCTAAAACTATGTTTTTAACATGTAAGTCATTCACCTAGAAATCACCTGCATGGCTATTATAAGCATTGCATTTGTGTCTGAGTTAAATATAATAGAAGGGTGTGAATGACAGAGTTTGACAGCGACAATCTACAATATAAACAAGGTCACTTTGGGAAGAATCGTTACATTCACCTTTATTCTGTAGACAGCCATGTGGATATGAACTTTAGAGACATAGCAATTAACTCAGCTCAAGAACCCCCTGCTCAAATCAAAGGGTTTATTTCACTGGTCTATTGCATTTTTGTAAGAAATGCTTTCTGCAAATAGCTTTCAAAGGCCAAGTGACACCATCCTGACTAACTTTGTGAATGATTGCAGAATTTTGTATGTGTGCTGAAGTTGGGGAAATGATCAATGATCTCAGAGAATCTGGCAGGCTTAGAAAGTGCTAATATAGAAAGTACATACTACTCAGCAGGTCAGACTCTGAACAAGCAAGTGTGGGCTGTCTCTATAGTAAGGATTTTTTTTCTCTACTTGGACCATAAACTCCCTAAACACACACACACACACACACACACACACACACACACACACACACACACAGTTTGAAATAATGCTCTAAGGAACCTGAAGACAATATCTCAGCTCCTCTTACAGAAAGTTTTTAAATAGACTACAGGTTCAAAAAGAGAACCACTGTTAGAGCTGACCAGTTTAAACAGAAGAAGCATACATTCTGGCATCAGTCACTGCAGCGAGTACAGTAGGTTAGACAGGTCCAAAGATAATATGGTTCCATCTGGTGAAAAGCACCTTTCTGGCAGGGTGTAGGGTCTTGAAAATTGAAATATGATGGGTGAGCTGCCAATCACATACTGGCTAAAGCACAGTTATCAAGAACTGAGTCCACTGCTTTACATGCAGCATTCCCCAACCTTGACAGTTCTATTTTCAATTTCTGAGTTTGGATCTTACTACAGGAAACGAAGTCCAGGCATGGATTCAGTGTATTAGATAGACTACAGCAGAGAAGAACAAATTGAGAGATGAGTGTGCAAGAAGAGAATCATTAGCCAGCATTTTATTTAATACACTAATCAAAGTACAGATGATAAAAAGCAACTCCTTACTTCTAAGTTGATGTGATAATCATATGAGAAAACAGATGCAAAGTATACTGTAGAGAATACTTAATTAACTTCAACTGTTTTTTTATCATCATGCCAGGAGCTAAGTATCCCAAACAAAGGCTTGGGCTACAGAGAGTTTAATGCTAAGACCATATGCTGCAGAGGGAAACAAGCTAGGCAGTTAGGAGAAGTGATGAAAAATAGTGAGACCCCCCACCCCAGGATCCACCAGCAGCAAGGAACCATGACCACGTCAAGGTATGGAGGCATAATGGAAGGAAATGGCAGTGATGAGTGATAACCCCCACAGCACACGGAGCATAGGCATAGAGCTCATGAGAAAAGGGGAAGGCTATAATGAAATCTTGATCTCTTTCCTCCTGGCCTCCAGCCTCCTGTTAGTAGACCCAGAAGCCAGAAGCCCCTAGTTCCATAACAGGATGACTCCACCCATAGACATCACCTCCTAGGATGCAACTCTCATTCCTATAGATCCATCACATTCATACCTAGGACAAGGAGCTTACGTGGGAACCATTTTGTAAACATATATACTTATCAAATTAACATCTAAATTTTCTATTTTATGGTTTGAATTGTAGTATTAAAATGTGTATAATACATTGAGCTGTATATATAACCTGGTTCCATTGCAATTGGCAGGAAATTAAAGCAAAGAGAAAAGGAAGTCTATAGACTCTTGACCAGGTCTAGCTGAAGGCCAGGGAGCCATTCTGAGACACTCATATTAGAAGCTAAGCCAGCTGGAATTGTTTGATATTCCTGCCTCCAGTTCAGTGCTATCAGAGGAAACAAACCAGAAGCCTGCCAAATTGCTTTTGGATGCACCAACCTCGGCTGGCACTGTACAGCAATATTCAAGAAGAACAAAGTTTGAGTCCTCCTTTCCAAGCTCTTCATCAGAGTCAGCATGGGTTTTACCAGCTTCCCTTAGCCTCTTCAAATCATGCCCAAATCTTCCAGGAAAGAACAAGAAAGCCATGACACATCTCTTGTTTTGTTCACCTTTCTCAGTGCCCTTCTTGAAGTGGAGCTGTCTAAGTCATAACTGCATCCATGGCGGCAGAGAGTCACTGGCCTCAGCTATGCATTAGGTGTCTTTCTTGACTTGAGATGGTGAGCAGACAGAATAATGGAGAGTATACTAAAAGTTGCTGACTAGCCTTGGGTCAAAGGTTTCACTACAAAGAGCTCTAATTTGACTACAGAGGAGGCATCCTTCTCAATTTTAATTTTTATTTATTTTTAAAATTTTTTTTGAGACAGGGTTTCTCTGTGGATTTGGAGGCTGTCCTGGAACTCGCTCTGTAGACCAGGCTGGCCTCGAACTCACAGAGATCCGCCTGCCTCTGCCTCCTGAGTGCTGGGATTAAAGGCGTGCGCCACCAACACCCGGCTCAATTTTAATTTTTAAAGTTTGTCTTTGAAAAAAACTAAAAGGTTTATTTCAAGTGTCACTACCTAATGTAGGATACTGCTAGATTCCAGAGAGGCAGACAAGGAAAGAAAGATCATTCATTGCTAGACCAGAATAAAGGCCTACAAAACATTTTGAATTTCAAGATGGAGGGACTAAGATCTCTCCTGTGGTGATATATTTTTTTATGATTTATTAAAGTTTGCCTGAGGATTCAGAAAGCAAAGTCAGCCTCAAGCTGAGATCAGGAAGTGGTGGTACACACATTTAACCCCAGAATTCATGAGAGGTACTTAAGACAGGAACAGGGTCCTAGAGCTGCCATTCATTCTCCAGTCACATTGAGGGTGGCATTCTGAGAGCAGTATCCAGCCACTTTGAGGAAAGCATAGAAGTTTGACTGAATCTGAAGAGCAGTTTGAGAATTGCCACTTTGGTCTGAGCTGAGATAGAGGTAAGAGCTGGCGGTCAGCTGCTTTCCTTTTCTGATCTTCACATTGAACCTTGAACCCCAATATCTGTCTCTGGGTCTTTTATTATTCGTGAAACATCTCCAAAGAACACTGAGAAAAAATCGACCTTTTGTTTCATTCATTTCTCCTTGACTTTTCTTGGGTTATTCTGCTGGTTCTTCACTATAGCTCTCTTTTCCTCTTCTTATAAATATGAATATGGAGATTCTGAGTCATAGAGAAACTTTTTAGATGACAAAACCCAGCTGGTAGGTGCTGTTACGCTTTGGCTCTAAATTGTTCCCAGCAGGCTCATGGCTCTGAATGCCTGGTCCACAGCTGGCAGTGCTGTTTAGTGCTTTGGAAGGCTGAGCCTAGTTTGAGCAAGTGGAAATCTGGGGAGAGGTTGGGCTGGAGGGTTATATACAGAGACCCTACCACCACCTCAGCTTCCTGACCGGCTGACAGGTGAGCAAGCAGCCATCATACACTTCCACTACCTTGAAGTCATCCACTATGCTAGGCTGATCCCTTCAAACCATGAGCTGAAATAAATCTCACCTTTCCTTAACATGATTCTTGTAAAGTATTGGTCAGGGGGGACTGTTACATAGAGCAAGCCCTATCATAGTATAGAACTATTTTAGCTAATGAATCTTCCTGTTGATAGATCTGGGTCTACTTGGTTTTACAGGTACCTTTGGTACATTGGTATGTCAATGGGCAATACAGGCCGCTATTTTATCTCCTATTCCAGGGAGTTTCCTTTTGATTTAACATTTAATCATTTGATTTAACATTGTCTTGGGGGACAAGACAATGCATTCTCTTCTGTAAATACTTCCTGATGAGACTGTTGTTTTCAGGGCCCAAGAAGGCAGGGAGGGAATTCAGGCAATGGGGCACTCATCAAAAGCATCTGGTTTCCTAGCCCAGCTGAAGAGTCAGAGAGCATTCACATAGGCTGGACTGGTCCACATAAGCTTTCAGGAAGTCCAGGGCTCATAATCGTTTGGAATGGGTTGTAGTCAGCAGCTGATGCTTGGTTGGATGTGTCTGTCAGTCAAGTAGAAATCTGCTGAGACAGATATAGACTAGGGACAGAAGTTAAAATTTAGGAACTTAAAGGAAACTCTTGCATTTGGAACTTCCAGGCCCATAGTCCTAGTAATTAAGGGAAGGAAGGAGCCCAGAGACCAAAAGAGAGAGAAAGAGAGTAGAGGTAAAGATGATGGATAGATAGATAGATGGATAGATAGATAGATAGATAGATAGATAAATGGATAGATGATACGATAAACAGATTAGATAGATAGAGATCCTATTCTCAAGAACAGGCAGGTGGGAAAACAGACTTTACTTATCTGAAATTCTTTTGACCTGTGAAAGATGGATCAATGTCTTATGACTCCCTCAATTCTCTGAAGCTTACATGAATTTTTCAGTTTACAAAAACATACAAGTTTTAGATACACTAACATCACCAATCTGTACTGAAATCCATGCTGTAGGAAAAGCAGGTAATCCGTGTCTGTAAAACAGCTAGAGTAGACTCACATCTTTGAGCCCTAGCAAAAGCTATAGATTTGAGTTAAAAAGCATGAAAAAATTTTCCTCTGTCCAGAGAGATAGATATAGATTGGACAGAAATGTTTTAGCCTAATAAGAAACATCTTTAAGTCCATACTTAGAAGACAACCAAAAGAAATCTAAGATCTTGAGCTTGTGACTGAACAGTAAGTAGTCAATGTTCTACCAGCTTATCAGAACTCCATTAATCAATGTTAAAACTCTGAATTTTTGAAATCTTAGCATAACAATAGCATAGAAAGGGGAAAGAAATCTGAAACATTTCCATTTTCATATACTTTAAATCATTCACATATATCTTTATAACTTACATTTAGATATTAAATCATTTTCTAAGCCCCTCAAAACTCACTTAAGCTTCATATCCTCAGGCTTTCATATGTCTTAGACACTCAGAACTTACACAGACTCTCATATACTTAGAACTTTATATGCCTTAAAACATTTCTCAGACCCTCAAAATTTGCACAGACTTTAACACTCTTTCCATCTAATCATTTACTAGAGACACAAGCAGTTATTACTGAGAACAATCATTTCAAATCATATTCCTTTAGTGGAAAGTTACATCTGAAACCTGTGTTTCTCTTTTAATATGAAGCTTGTTAGCAAGGCAAACCTGTCTACCTTTTCTCAAAAAAAAAAAGATACCTAGTAGCTCTAGAAAAAGAAAAGCTTAATTTTTACATATGAAATGAACTAACAAGGTGACTTCCGCCTTGGGGAAGAACTTGGTTGCCTGCTGCTGCTAAGCTGACAAAGCTATGGTTAGCCTAGCTGTCAACACCATCAGAGAGCTGAGAAGGGTACATTATAGCATGAAGATAATTCAAATGGCCTGGGTATCAGTGAAAATGGCAGAAACTAGTTCATTACCTACATGGACATCCCAGGCTCCTGTGATCTCCCTGGCATTTGGGGCAGAGATACCAGGGTAGCATTAGTCTTTGGCTTCCTGTGGAGGAGGGACATGGGAGAGACTGACCTTGCCTTGTCTAACCAAAGTGAGGCAATCAACTCTTCAGTGTCCTACTTGACCACAGTTTGGGCTGGGTCCTGGCAGCTGGTGTAGCATTGGGGTGTAGTCTTGCCCACTGGTTAGCAATACCACAATCCAGGTGGAGACATTGTGGTGCCCCATTATCTTTGGAGACCTTGGGGGTCACTGTTAGGAGCTGGGAGTTTCTGTCTGTCATAATAAGTTTTTTCCATTAAATATTTTAAGTGCCATAATCATCAGATCTCTGACAAGTTTGAGGACGATTATCTATTAAGTATATCTGAGCTAAGCAAACCTAGGCTCAATCTTGAAAGCATATCTGACATGATTATAAATTTAATTATTATAGATGGCTAACTACTAACCTGTATTTCTTAATTATACATTACTTTTAAAAATGAGCTGCATAGGAACAAAACATTTAAAAAGAGTCAAAATATACATACAGTATAACAAAGAAAATAGGTTCAATAATTTATCCTTTTATCTTATCATTTTCATTTTTTAATTATTATTATTATTATTATTATTGTTATTTTGGTTTTTCGAGACAGGGTTTCTCTGTATTGTTTTGGAGGCTGTCGGTCCAGCGTGGCCTCGAACTCACAGAGATCTGCCTGCCTCTGCCTCCCGAGTGCTGGGATTAAAGGCGTGCGCCACCACCGCCCGGCATCATTTTTATTTTAAAAGTAAATTCAATAATCTACCCTTTCCTATACACCATCCTCCACTTTCTTTCTGGAAAAAAGATCCCTGGGACTAACTGCCTTTGCTTAGTTTTCTCCTTGACCATGATCAACAATAATTTATAATCAATCCCCCTAAACAATAACAGACACCCACCAAATGACCAGAAACCACCCAGCCCACTCTTTGGGAATGCGGACCATCATGTTTGCTAGATTGCTTCCTATTGTCTGGGGGTGATGGCATCTCTAGGGGACCCTTAGAAAATTGAGGTCATGGTCAAGTCCTGGGAAAGATAACTGTATTATTTTTTGTTTAGTCTCTGTGTGATGGGAAATTGTAGAGTTTATCTGAAATCTTGGCTGGAGTAGTCTGTGAGCCTGGACTATCTGAGCTGTCAGTTTTGAAGTTCTTCTGGAAGTAGGTTTTTGAGGAAACTGTAACTGGGGGCATTCTAAGGCTGGATCATTTGGGCTACCTGCCTTGTCTTTATTCCGCCAGTCCTTTTTGTAACTGGAAGTTTCTCTCCTGCCTGTCAGTTTCCAAATAACCACTCTAAGGCTTAATATTAATTGCAAACTGTTTGGCCTATTAGCTCAGGTTTATTGTTAACTAGCTCTTACAACTTAAATTAACTCATTTCTATTATTCTATATTTTACCATGAGGTTGTGGCTTATTACCTCACATCTTGCTTCCCTGGCAGCTGCTGGCATCTTTTTGTTTGTTTGTTTGTTTGTTTTTCTTTTTTTTAGGTGGTGAAAACTGAAAGATCAGAGAAGCAGAGCAGCCAGCCACTCTCTTACCTCCATGAAATCCTCAGACTGAAAGAAAGACTGAGCTCCTGTCTCCTCCTGCTTTATATTCCTCTCTTCTGCCCAGCCATATCACTTCTTGTCTCTCTCTACAGATCTCCAAACCTCTATGGTTAACCATGGGCTAGCTCTACCCTTTGATCTTCAGACAAGCTTTGTTTGTTAGAGTACAAGCAAGATATCACCATACTTTTGGTTCTAAAAACATAGAAACTTTTAAAGGTAACATACATATTTGTAATTAACAAAGTCAGCTAAAGATGATTTGTTTTATGTTTGACCAGGTAAAAGACATCTATCAATTTTATAAGTCAGTTTGGACTATAAACTAAACTTTCAGGAGCACTCTGTAGCTAACTAGATTTATCTTGCCTCACCCAGTCTCAGAGTTGTTCCCATGTAGAGGGATCAGCATACATGTCACCTGTCTTGTAGTGTTTCCTGGCTTCCTCCGTTACATTTTCAGCCAAGATCCTCAGAAGATCTTCTCCAGTCAAATTTGATCTTTATTAATTTTTAAGGAATCCAAAGCTTTTCATTTTCTATAGAAATAAAAGCACAACCGTTCCCGTTTCCCCACTTTCATTCTGAAACCAAAACATTCCTAAAGTAGATAGGCTATTTAAATTCAGCAGTTCCTTCTACAATCCAATGTCTCTCAGCTGCAGCTGTTTGCTCATCTGCATTTAAAACATTCAGAGTCAGCAAAGCAACATACTGAATCTAGGTGCCCTGTATATTTCCCCATCCTTACGTGGCTTGTTTTTTTAATATTATTTATTCTTTCTTTAAAGACTTTACTTTAGTCAGACTTTTCTTAGCTTTCCTTAACAGTTTACAATAACTTGCTATTTTTCATAAGACTAGGACTTACTGCAGTAGGGCTTACTAATAGGAACTGGAGGATCCTAGAGGCTAGCACTGCCCTTGACAAGTTAATAGGCACCACAGTCATGTTTTAATGGAAAGTCTACAAGTTCCTTTTGCCAGAGATAAGGAAAATGACTCCATTTTTAGCAACCAGGAATTTCTTCAAGCTCCTGAGCAAATGGGAGCTTTTGTCTAAAAGCATGGTCATGGGAAAAGGACTTTATAGCTTTATCTCTGTTAAATTTGAACCTTAAAAAACAGTTTCTGAATTGAAGCTCCTTTAGTATCAAAATAAACCTTTTAACTCATAAATGTAGTCCACAGTTAGACTGGGAAATTTCCTGATTCTGTTATACAACAGAATATAACAGTTTCTTTTTTTTTTTTTGATTTTTATGAGACAGGGTTTCTCTGTATTGTTTTGGAGGTTGTCGGTCCAGCCTGGCCTCGAACTCACAGAGATCCGCCTGCCTCTGCCTCCCGAGTGCTGGGATTAAAGGCGTGCACCACCACCGCCCGGCTATAACAGTTTCTTATATGACTCAGTTTATGAAAATAGCTTAAGCTTAACAAAGTTAGCAATGCTAAGGAGGCTAGACATACGTTCTTCAGCATGAATAGAACTTAGGTAAGGAGAGACAAGAGTATTTGGTGCTCAAACTTGTGGCTGTAATTTATAGCCTTTTATTTATTTTTAAGTTCAAATATTAATAATAGAAAACATTTTATAAACTTAAAATGTCCCATAGCCTTATAAATTTAAATATTTTAAAACTATCCCTTAAAAATTCTGTTTTTTAATTTTCTATAAAACTCTAAAATTTCCTCTTATATTAAAAAATAAGTACTTTTTTTAACTTCAAGAGGGAGAAACACAACAGGACATGAGTATAATAATCTGTATAAGGCAGTTCACTCTGATAGTCTGCAAACTGAAGGTAGCATTGGAACATTTGACTCCTAAAGCATCCCCTCAGCCTAAGAGTTCCAGAGTGAAGGTCCAGCTTAGAATTTTGGTGGGTGGTCTGAATCTCGCTGGGGGCCACCAGAAAATGCTAAATCCCCTGATTGAGAATAAGACCACTTACAATAGTTTAAAGCCAAATTTGAAGCAAGTTTAAATTAAACATTGGCCAAGTGGATAGGCTCTGAGCATGACCATACTAGGGCTCCTGGGAAATGGCCTAGAATCAAGTACGGCAAGAGCTTAAGAAGAAAAAAATCCATAATTCATCTCATTTCCCATCAGGTCCAATCAAAGGCAAGCATACATCCTGATGTACCTCCAGCCTATATCCAATCAGGGGCACGCATTCATACTGATGTATTTCCTGCCTGTGAATACCCTGCCCACATGTGATCAAGCACATTGGTGCAGACAGGTCAAACAAACTTGTTTAGGGCAGTGGAAAACATGTGTCATGCTACCTTCCATGAACAAAAGCCTCCAGCATTTCAGGAACTCTCTGTCCCTGGGTAAGAGGCTTGCAGATGAGAGGCATTTTTGTTTCATGGATCTCTTTGGCATAGTAATTAAAACTTAAAATGTAACTTCAGCTCTTACATGATGAGTAACATAATTAACACAGTACTGAAACTGAAGAACAGCCTTCACCTTAAGACCTTTTTTTTATTGTAACCACATCACTCAACATCCTACACTATTTAAGTTCTTGAGTGGTTTCAATCAGTATTAAACATCCACACTAAAGCTGCTAGGCATCAGAGTGACTGAACAAATACTACAAAATCTAGCTCAGTGGGAGCCTGGCCCACTCTCCTCTGCAGTAGGCTCAGTGGGTTTGTGTGTACAAAAAGAACCCTAAGAGTTTTGTGCCATCCTGAGAACTCTGCCTCTGGTGGAAAGTACACCAGACAGGGAGCAGATCTGGTGGTTTGCCAGGTTCAAATGAGGTAGCTCCATGTGCGACTTGCACAAAGCTCAGTACATGAAGGAGGGTGGAGGAAATGTTGAGAGAACAGCAATAGAGAAGAAAGTCTTCCTCCAAGGAAGACTTGGTGACCATGGCTCTGGTTAGGTTAGGAGATGAGTGGGAAGGCACAGACATGAGTATGTGTGGGACGTGCACAGTAAACTTGCAAACAATTTCACCGAAGGGTAGAAGTAAGCCTTGAAAATTGTGGGCACTGTGTGGCATGAGGGTATGCTGGGACTCTCAGACACTGCCTGAAGGGTGCAAGGTAGAAACAGAATGCCCCACAACACAAAACAGGAAGTTCCCAAGCTAAAGAAGCCTAGAACAAGAGTGCATTCAGTAATTAAATTCACCTTCGTCTCTAATGCTAGAATTTAGGTCACTCTGGAGTTTGAACAGTTACTGGGAGAGACATTAAAGGGATTTCTGGGATGTTTGAATATTCTTTTCTGTAGCCTGATGCTTGTAACACAGGTGTGTTCAATTGTGGAAAATCCACGAGGCTGCATACTTGAAAAGTGTAAAGCATGGTGGCCCGTGCCTGTAATCACAGGTCGTGGGAGGCAGGAGCAGGAGACTTTCATGTTTGAACTCAATCTGTGCTATAGAAGCAAGCTGAGACCGGTTTTGGCTACCTAACAAATCCCTGTCTGGAGTAGAGCATGCCTGTGTTCACCGGTGCCCTCCCCATCTCTCTCATGAGATGAGGGGCTGGCCAGCTTTTCTTCCGTGTCCTGTGCTTGATTGTGGTGGGTTACTGAAAATACGGCTCTGGCTCTAGGAAAACATGTCGGGATGGAGAATAACTTCCTCTTCTAAGCTTCCTGTCTCATTCCCCCTGCATCTCCAGCCCTGTCTCCTCCTACTAAAAGATTAGCTATTCACCACCCCTGGCCTGCCTAATAAATATTTCTATCTGAATGTGGCTAGGTTTGCATCCAGGTTGTAAGTACAAACTACAGTTTGAGTTTTCTTGCTCAAAAAATGAAATGAAATACATTAAAACTAAAGGGAAAAAAAGCACCATGATTGGTGAGATACCTTATTTGACTACAGTTTCTTTAGCAACAAAAAGGTATCTGGTATGTTCCCCTATTATTGAGACCCAGTAACGTGCCTGTAACTGAATGACACAAAACGGTTTGAATTAGAGTCAGTAATTGCCATTAGGGGTGAACACAAATCTTTTTGAGGGAAAGGATGAATGGGGATGAAACAACAACTACTCAACTCTGAAACAAAGCTTGCAGCTAAGACTTAAGCTGCAGAGCTCCTTAGAAAGGAGCTTCCAGAGGTGGGGCAAGAGGAGGAGGAAGAGGAGGAGGAGGAGGAGGAGGAAGAGGAGGAGGAGGAGGAGAGGAAAGTGAAAGGGAGGGGAGGGATGGGAGAGAGGGAGAGGGAGGGAGAGGAAGAGAGGGAGAGAGAGGAAGAAGGGAGAGGGGAAGAGGGAGAGGAAGAAAAAGAGGAGAAGAGGAAGAGGGAGGGAGAGGAGGAGAGGGAGGGGGAGATGCATTTGAGGAGTAGGAGTGGTTTTCCCAAGCTGATTTTTCATACAGGGGTGACCCAGCCTGGGTCGGAATGTTACCATGTGATCAGTTAGGACCGTGGCAGGGACACAGTCTCAGCACAGAAGTTTAGACTTTCTGCAGCATCATTAAAATAATTAGAAGAGAAAAAAAATGTTAAGCTCCACAAGCTTGAATCACAAGCCTCTTGGAAAGGTTAATAAGCCTTCTGCTGTGGGCTCCCCTCCTCTCTCTTTCATGCCCTGCCACCCCCATCCTTCCAGCTCTCAGTGATAGACTGTCACTGGGAGGGAAGAGTCCAAATAAAGTGGTTCTGTTTCCAACAGTGGAGGAGCTCCTGTCCCTCTGTGGATGCCAAGGAGGCTCTTGTCTATGGTGATGGTTGTGGTGCCGCAAGCTAGGTTCATGGGTTCTAAAAGAAGGCAATCCCTCAGTATAAAGGTATGTCTGGCAGAACAAAGAAGACAATACTGTACCTGGTCACGGCGGGGGTGGGGTGCTACGGGAATAGAAGCCATGTGCAGGCTGGGATTGAACTCTGCTAATGAGAGGCAGACAGCGTAGAGGAGAGGCAAGTGCCGGCTCTAACTGGAAAAGCAGAAGCAGTTTCGGTGTGGCTCCCAGAGAGTGTCTGAGCGTGGAGCTGCTACACTATCATAGATGCTGTGCCAGTTAAAGGGCTGAAGCAATTGGATAATTGGATTTGTGTTGGGGACAGAAAGGGAGAGAAGAGAGGAGAGGAGGAGGAGGGAAGGGGGAGAGAGAAAGAGAGAGAGGCTGAGCAGAAGAGTGGGAGCTACTGGACAAAGAAGGAAAGCAGTTTTTTTTCCTCCCCCCTCCTAGGTCTTGGGCTGCTCTGTAGTTGAAGGAGGAGGCCCTTTAGCAGAGGTGTCTGAATGGAAGTCATCACGCATAAAGTCTTGGTTTGAAATTGGGTCAACACAACTCATGATTACCCTTACCAGGGACATACTCTACCTACTTAACTGGTATGTTTGGTGCTGATTGGTGATGGAGGGCAACAGGGCTTTTGGTTTTGTGAAAACAGATATCGATTTGAGTGTACAGAGTCCTGAGCAGAACGAGAGAGAGGCTCACTCCATCAGAAAGACACTCAGAAACGGCGAGCAGAGGAGCAACAGGCACCCAAGGAAACTCTTCACATGCCTCTGCTCGAAGAAAGGTCGCTGATGGATTGTGAAGGAAACATGAACAAGTTTGGATGTGTGACCCAAGCATCACAAAGGCCCGGTCCTTGATGATCACAGCTGCCTCCTTATGGACATCAGCTGCGGGCTGAGTGTGTTGCAGTGAGCCCTTCTGTAGCGTAGAAGAGCTTTTCAGCTGAATGCTCTGATACATTGAGCAGACTTTTCCACGTCGCTTAATCAACATCTAATCCCAGTGACTGCCATGCTGTCTGGCATGATGGGATAGGCAGTCTTCACTAACAGCCATAAAAACAGCCATGAAGGTTAACTTCCAAGGGTTTATTGGCTGGTTATAAGAAGCCATCCATATGTTCTGCAGTGAGTAACCCGCACTTGCCACCTCTTGGCTCTCCTCACAATGTTAAAGCCCTCCTCATCCTTTAACTTTGACCAGAGAGGTAAACTGTGGGAAAAAGCATCAGCTTCAGAATCTGCTGTTAGGGATTCATATATGCCGTCTCTGCCCATGTTCCTCTGGGAAAACTTGGTCACGTGGTCTGTGATGCTAATCTTGATTGTCCACCTGTTTGGATCTTGGACCAACTAAGAAACACACTTAGGGGCCAGTCTTCCAGGGCATTTTCTGAAAGAATTAGCACTCCCCCGCAGTGGGCAGTGCCTTCTTGTGGTAGCCCAGATCTAAAGGAGTCAGGAGGAGCCACAGTGATGCTTTTGGCTACCTGCCTTCACTCTTTGCCTGTGAAAGCATTTACTCTATTGCTGTCACTGCTGTCATCCTTTGCTGACATTAGGACTCAGTTTCCTCAGACTTTTCACATGGAATGAGGACCAGTGGCTCCCTAGGAATCTTCTAGGCCTTCAACATCAGATGGAGACTCTTAAGGCATCCCACCTTGTGAACTGAATAGCTGTAGAGTTCTCAACCTCTCAAGCATGTTGACAGCCATTGATGGACTACCCAGGGCACATCATCTAGTAAATATCCTTTGTGGTATATATTCATTCTCTTGGTTCTGTTCCCCTAGAAAACACTGATAAACCATAGTCCAATCCAGTTTTAAAAGGGACTGGAGCTGGAGTAGATTCATTCTAGAGTTTGAAGGCAGAGACTAAGTCTAATGTAACCAAGGCTGTACCTGGCACTCACTTCTGTTCTAATGAGAAGCTGAAAAGCAACTGGAGGTAGCAACAGCTTCACATGACTGAGCACAAGGTGTGATACGGAACACGTTTGAAAGAGGCTGAGAGCTCAGAGCCAGGTGCATCAGTTCTCAGCCTGAAGCAGTGTCCTAACTCATCCTCCAGGGGCTGCGAAACAACAGTTCTTGTTTATCACTCCTAAATTTTGAGGAGGTTTGATTGTAGCAAAGACTGATGAATAGGAATGTTTACTACTTTGCATGGCCAAGAACACACACACACACACACACACACACACACACACACACACACACGCGCGCGCACGCACGCACGCACGCACACTTTTCAAGCTACTCTGATACATCTTTTATTCCAGGCACACCTTACCATCTGTCAATTTCTAGTTTGTAAAGTCATGTTTTTTTGTTGTTTACTTTAAGGCTTATTTAATTTTACTTTATGGATATGAATATTTTGCCAGAATGTATGTATGTGTACCATGTGGGCCCCTGGTGTCCTTGAAGGCCATGTAAAACCACTTTAAGAATAAAAATCAAAATGACCTTAAAACAGTACCACTCATAAATTACAAACTATGAACAGATTTTTATTTATTATTGCACTTGGTGACCTTCTACAGACAGTGACCAACACATTGAAAGCAGGCCTAGGGAGAATCAAAATTGGGAGAAGGAAAATTGGCAGGATATAGAACATCCGGGTGATTTGCGGGGTGGGGATTCCCTAAGAATCAGATAGATGTGCTCTCTGAAAGCAGCGGAAAGTCCTTAATTGCAGAAGAAATGGTCTCCCTAGTTTAATTACACACTAGGGAAACAGGCCCAAAGGCAAGCTGCTGCTCTCTGGGCAGAAAAACAAATTTTGCATGGAAACTGTATTATTAATAGTAGACACAGTAGAGTTTCAGGCAAACGGGAGAATGTGTTAAAGAGAAAACATATTAGCATAAGTTACTTGCTTATTTTTAGGTTTAATGAAATATAGCAATCAGAAGTGATCAGTGCAATGCTCTCTCAGCTCCCCATCCTTTCCTCTGGCCAAGTGCCCCCTCCAATGTTCCTTTTTCTCCTGTTCTGAATGCATCAGTGTCCCAGAAATTCTGGCAGCCCTCCTAGGCCAGCTGCTGCCTCTGACCTGGACATTCCCAGCCTTCTACAAGGTCACAGGACATGCTGTATCCTGGGATTCTTCTGTGGAGGATGGGAAGGGCTTAAAACTTCATGTTCTTTACTGTCCCCATACTCTGTCAGTTGGTCTCTGGCTAATGGGTACAGTTTACAAACTTGGGCTTTGACTTTAAACCTGTTGTCAAGGTTTGGTGGGCTTGAATTCAATGTAACCCCAAGGTTATAGCTTTGGTCCTTCAGCTCTGTGACTAATGAAAGAGCTCATGGAATAATACCAGCATTCTGATTTTCTAGAGGACAGTAAAGATGGGGACCTTCAATGATAGTCCCAGAGATCACATAGAATGAATTAATGCCTTCTTTTCACACCCAGAAGCTGAGAAGTGACAAATGAGCACATTCGGGTTTCAACTGTTCAAAGCATTCCCTCTACCTTTCCAGATCCCAGACCCCCCTTGGAGCCCAGGGTCCCATTGGATCTGCATTAGTTGTGGCCACTGACCTGCTTGTCTCAGTATCTTTGGTGGGGGGCTCCTATTCACCTACAAATATCCTGGGCATCTCTAGAATGTGGGAACACAGTGAATTCCCAGTCACTTATTCTTGCCTGTTCCTAATTGGAGCCTGATTACAACTCTGTTTGGCACATGGGCTGCCAACAGAGACTGCAGCAGGGAACTCACATTCCCTGACCATCACCTCTTCCCTTTCCTCGTCTCTATGCAGAAGGGACTGAAGCATATATGCCGGTAGTTAAGTAAGAGGGAATCAAATAAAACAAAAATAAATCAGGGGGAAAAAAAGAAAAAAAGAAAAATTTCAAGTTGTCAAAAAAGGTGGAGCTCAGACTCCTGGCACAGACTCAAACCTGGAAACCCAGAGAGGTTTGCCCATCGCTAATGACCACATAATATGTTCCCAGGGGAGGGGCTGAGGGCAGCTATTAAAATACCACATCTCTGGTGCTCTACGGGAGAGGATCCTTCTGAGACACGGGTGCTGTCTGTTTTCCCCTTGGGAGTTAAATTACAAGTGAAGATTGGATTTGCAAGGTAAAATGTCGGGGAAAGCAGCTGGGGATCTTTCTTTTCTCTGGCCAGGGTTTGGAAATGCCATGTTGTGTATTTTAAACATGGTGATGGGCCAGCTTGTCAAGCGTGCTGCTGGCTGCTTTGTCGAGTGACTGGAAGGGAGCATCAGGGAACCAAAACCAAGTCATTTGTGGAATATGAGATGAACAAAGTAGCCAGAACTGGGCTTTTGGGATGTCTTCCATCAAAACAATTAGTTCTAAAGGGATTTACAACTGTTTCCTTCTAGGTAGGTGTGGCTCTCTACTGGCCTGATGAGGCATCTTTTGACATTTTGAGTGATCCCCGTGGAAGAGGAGACACCCTAACTTGATCATGTTCTATAGATTTCAGTAAAGGGGTTTTAAAAGTAGTTTTATGAAGGTGTAATTTAACACAGATGACCCATTTTAAGTGAATAGATCAGAGTATGACAAATGTATATACTGATAACAGTTCAGGACATTTTGAATACTCCAAAGCAGTTCCTGGTCCCCCTTTACAATCAGAACAGTCCTCAAGCCAAGGAGACCACTGTCTTGCATTTGCTCCTGATTTTGGATTTCCTATTCTAGAAAGCCAGACACTCATGTGGTGGATAGATTTACATGTAGAACAAAACACCCATATGCACAAAATATTTTTGGTTGTGAGCCTAGCCTTTAACAGCTGAGCCATCTTTTCAGCCCCATACACATAAAATAAAAATTAAATATTTCTATAATAAGCCTATCTAAGCATAAACAAGGTGATGGATAAAAAAACGTGGTAAATTTGCACCATGGGTCACTATACAGCAATGGTAACGAGTACTATATAATTACATGTTTCAGACACAGTATGGATAGTTCAAAATGGCATATTCAACAGCAGTTAGACATAAAAAGAGTATCTATTGAATGACTCATTAGTATGTGTTTATTATTAGTTATTAGTATATGTTATTAGTATAGTTATTAGTATAATACTAATTACTTATTAGTATATGAAGTTGATAGTGGCTGCCTGTCATTGGCATAGTGATTACAATTAATACAATGGGGAAATCAGTGGAGTTGGCCCAGCTCTGTTTCCTCATCTGCTTACTTAAGCGTACTTCATTATAAACTTTAACATCTGCTGTTAGTAATGTGTTCACTTTTTGCTTTCAGCATACTGTTATTTAAAAAAGAATTCTAAAAATTTTTAAAAAGCTCCCTCAATATTTTCAGTTCTCTACTCTCATACACACACACACACACACACACACACACACACACACACACACACACACACACAGAGAGAGAAACACACACACACACAAGATTGTTAACTAGGTGTGCTGCTAACTTTGGTCCATGCAGCAGTGGGGTATTTTAGTTTAACTTCTGTTGTTGTGACAAAACTCTCTCAGAAAAACAACTAGAGTGAAGAAAGAGTTTATTTGGCTTGTACGTCTCGGTGGCAGTCCATTCTCTTTTAAGGAAGGTCAGGGCAGAAATTCAAGAAGGAACTCAGAAACCGTAGAGCAAACTACTTGCTGGCTTCCTCACAGGTTCATGCTAGCTTTATAATATGGCTCAGGACCACTTGTCCAGGAATTCGTGCCATCCATGGTGGGCTGGGCCCTCCACTAATTAATAATTACGACAGTTTCCTATAGACATGTCCATAGGCCAGTCTAATCTGGGCAATCCATCAGCTGAGAATCTCTTCTCACACAACCCTTGACTGTGACCAGTTGACAATTAATGCTAACTAGGGCATGGAGTTAGGGAAGGAACAGGTACCTAGCAGTCCATATCATGGGCAGAAGCCAAGAGCAATTGTGGCAGTGGGTTAAGGTACAATAAGCCGTTAAAATCTACTTGTGAATGTAAACACGAGTGCTAAGTGAATAATCATCCATCCTAAAAAATGACACAACCCTATGGGGTGAATCCATGCAAGTTCTAATCCTCATCTTGGCAGCATAGGAAAGGAGTGATGACATTCTGAACCTATCGGTCTCTGGTTTCTTTCAGTCCCTCACGTCCCATAAGGATTCCTGTAACTGGATATAGCAGTCCCCAGATTAGGCAACAGCCAAAGGGTTCTGTAGTCTCGCTGACAGAAATTAATTCAAAACTAAATTACTCTTTTGTTAGTAAAACAAAATATTGGACAAAAACAACTTAAGGGAGGGTTGATTTGGGTCACAATTTGAGGGTTCTGTCTATCTTGGAAAGGGAATTATGGTGGCGGGAGCTTGAAGCAAGCACACAGTGTTGCCTCCAGAGTTGGGAAACAAAGAGAAATAGACACTCATTCTCAGTTCTCTTTCCCTCTTTTATTTAGTTTGAGATCCCAGCCCATACACTTAGAGGAATTCCCCACCTTTATTACCCCAATAGACAAAATCCCTCACAGTTAGGTTCATTTCCAGAATGATTCTAAATCTTGTCAAGTTTGCAATGAATATTAACAATCACAATTCCACTCCTAGTTAACTGGATAGACTCAACGCAGCCCTTTTAAGCCATAAGCTTCCAGCCCTTCCCCCATAGGCTCATGGTCTTCCCATAAGCAGAAGTCATTCAGTCACTTTCAAGTTTCCCTGTAGACTTTAAGAGTCCCAGCCCTGTTTAAAAGTCTAAAGTCTGAACCGGTGAGATAGCTTAGGAGGTGAAAGTGCTTTTCTTGGGAGCCTGGGAGCATGAGTTCAGTCCCCAATAGCCATTAAGAGTGGAAAGAAACACCCCCATGAAACTGTCTGCTCACTTCCATGTGCACACACACATACACACACTAACACACACATGTGCTCACACACTCGCACACTCACACACGCTCACACACATTCACACACACACACTCACATGCGTATGTGCACACAGAATCTTAACTTTCTAAATGTCTAAGGTCCTAAGTCTCTTGTGAGAGTCCTAGAGTCTCTGCATTTTCTGTGTTGTGAGTTCCTATAAAATCAAAACCAAGTTACATAATGTCAGTATTCAATGATATTGATTAAAGTCTTATTCCAAAACAGAAATTGGGGGACATAGCTAGGGCTGACAGGTTTAAAGGCAGGAAACAGATGAAATTCCACAGCTCCACACCTGGCATCTAAGGATCCTAATTGAGTTATCTAGGTAGTTCCATCCCTCTGCCACCTGCAGCCTACAGACTCACTCTTGGGCCTGTTCTATCCATGGTTATAGCTTTCTTTGGTACATATCACATAGTTCTAGCATCTCCAACATCCTAGAGTCTCCACTGCAACTTAATCCTCACCTTCACAACTTCAAGCAGTAGTTATGGCTTCTTTGAAAGGACTCAGACTGCCACACTGTGTGGCCTCAACAGCTCTCTGGAACCATGGCACAAACCCCCTTAACTCCTTGAATACAGGATTTTTCATGCCTGCAAAAGCAGTACCATGTGGATAACGCCACCAAGAGCTATTGCCAACTGAGGTTGGAGCCCATTCCCTTTAGACTATGGGAACCATGTTTTTGTTTGTTTGCTTGTTTGCTTTTATGCTGGTCTTAGGGGAAATACTGTCCCAGGCAGTTGATTGTGAGCAGGGAACCCCTCAGTAGAATTCTGCATTTAGTTTCTCCCCTTTCTTTTTTATTATTTATTTTTAAATTTAAATTTAAATTAGAAACAAGGTTGCTTCACAAGTCAGTTCCAGGTCCCTCTCCCTTTCCCTCCCCTCCTCCTGTGCCCTCCCCCCAAACTCCCTCTGATATCCCCTCATTTCCCCAGGGAGGGTGAGGCCCTCCTTGGGGGTGTCCACAGTCTGTCATTTCATCCAGGGCAGGGCCTAGACCCTCCCCGAAGAGTTCATCGTGAGAGTGTATCTGACATTGTTGGATGGGAGTCCAAAGTCCATGTGTATACTCGGGATGAATACTGATCTACTGCCCAAGGCTCAATAGATTACCTAGGCCTCCTCACTGACACCCACATTCAGGGGGTCTTGATCAGTCCCATTCTGGATTCCCAGGTATCAGCCTGGGATTCATGAGTTAACCCTTGTCAGGTCAGCTGCTTCTGGGGGTTAAACCAGCCCAGTCTTAATCCCTTTGGTCATCAGTCCTCCCTCTCTGTTACTGGCTTTTTTGAGTTCAGCTCAGTGCTTAGCCGTGGGAGTCTGCCTCTTCTTCAATCAGCCACTGAATGAAGTTTCTGTTTCCCAGACTCTCTGGCCATGGGATTGTAGGCTGGCACTCCCCCAGATCTATGTCTAAAATCCATATATGAGAGAGTACATGCCATGTTTCTCTTTTTGTGACTGTGTTACCTCAATCAGGATGGTTTCTTCTAGTGTCATCCATTTGCCTGCAAATCTCAGGATTCTATTGCTTTTTTCTGCTGAATAGTACTCCATTGTATAAATGTACCACATTTTCTCTATCCACTCTTTGGTTGAAGGGCATCTAGGTTGCTTCTAAGTTAGTTTCTCCCCTTTCAAATGAATTCATGTTTCTTGAGAGGGAGCCTTCCATGAGTTGAGTCTTGTTGTCAGGGTACATGTATTCTTGTGATGTTGAAAACAGAGTTCCTCGTTAAAGGCATTAATCTCATTAACCCTTAGAGCTGCCTTTGAACCTGTCTTGTCTATAAGGTTTAGTTCACTGGCACTCTTTTCCACTCCTCAGTTGGACTCCACAGTTTACTATGTTCATGTAAACTGTGGAGTCTGAAACTCTTATCTCAGTTAACCTAATCTAGAAAAAAATTTCCATATGTGTTCATAGGTTCATTTCCAGGGTGATGTGTCCTGTCAAGTTGACAATCAGGATAAACCTTGACAAAAAATTAGGCATATAATAAATTCAAGATGCTTCTCACAGTAGTCACCACGTTGTATCACATATCTTTGCTGTGGCCATGATTCTGAACACAAAGTTATGCACTTTACACTGCATGTGACATCATGCCAGGCAGCACCAGTGAATGCTTCCTAGTGCCGATGCTCATTACACATGCAACTCTGTGTGGTGAATTCAGTGCTTCTATTGCACACATTAAGTATTGTCCCTTTATTGAAACATGATTGTTTAATTATGGGAAATAGACATTTTTAGTGTATCTCTACAAACACAGTTCAGCATGTAAGAATCAAATAACTATATCTTTGGGTTGTATTGTATTAAAGTGTTTTATTCTAAAAGTGGCTGTTTGGGGCTGGAGAGATGGCTCAGTGGTTAAGAGAGATGGCTCAGTGGTTAAGAGAGATGGCTCAGTGGTTAAGAGAGATGGCTCAGTGGTTAAGAGAGATGGCTCTTCTAGAGGATCTGGTTTGATTTCCAGAGCAAACATAGCAACTCACAGCTGTCTGTGACTCCAGTTTCAGGGAATGAAATGCCATTTCCTCATCCCCATGAACACTGCACAAACCCGGTGCACAGACATACATGCAGACAAAAATATCCCTACACAAAAAAATAAAATAATTAACAACAACAAAAACAAACCTTTAAAGAAATAAAAAAGTAATTGATGTTTCTGTTGGTTATTTAAGGTTTATTTTTTTTAAATCATGAAATGAATTTTAGGTTGGTATTAGAACAGATTTTCCAACTATTCATGGAATGGCCCTAACAAGACTTTTTGATATTTCTGTTCCTTTGTAGTATATATTTACAGGAGGCAGAGTTCTCAGCACTGATGATAATACAATCAAAATATCTACTTGGAAAATTGTTTGAAGATGCTTTGTGATGTTTCAGTCTAATTTTGAGTCCCGACTCTGCCTACCAAATAGAATTAAAGAGCAACAAAAATATCTCCATTTTGAAATCATTTAGACTTACAGAAAAGGTACACAAATAATACAGAAGGTTCATTTATGCCTTTTGTCCAGCTTCCCCTGATATTGTGCCTTAAACAACTGTAAAAGAGTTATTGGAATGGAGACATAAGTGTAGGGAGAGATCTAGGTACCTGTGGTACTGACCACACTTATTTTGGGTGTGGCCACAGGTGTGTACCTGGCTTGTGGAATATGAGACTGAGGAGAGGGGGCACTCGCTCTCTTTCGAGGTTCTGGTAGGGTCTCAAAAGGCTGCAGAGACTAACTTGGGTTTTCGGTTTCTCATGTAAGTAATTTCCCACAATAAATATCCAACAACATCCATATCCCATGTACTGTTGTATTTCCTCAACACATAAGCATTGGCACTTTTAAACACCTCTGGCACATTCAGTTCAACAGTTTAACTGGGCAAAGAACAGTGTGGAAGTTGAATAGCTCTCAGAACCAGAAGGGCTCCAGATCACTGGTCCCCACCCCATCAGCCTGTTGTTATTGGCTGAAAACAGGTATAGAAACAGCTTGGTTGGTTAGAGCCCCACATTTGAATATGCTCTTTCAATTGGCTGCTTAGGATAGGCTGAAGCTTGGCTACGGTAATTGGCTGAGACTCAGCTGTCCATTCTAACAGAGTGCTGGCAAAGCCTCTTCTGCTCATGTTCTGTTAGGCTACAGTTCATAAAAACTCAAAGGCAAGGCATCTTCTGGCTAAATTTAGCTCAGATCTTGTCACTCAACTGCAGAGACTTGAATTTCACTGTATTTTTTCCATTAATGTCTTCTCTATGCTCCAAGATCTAATGTAGGACTTAAGGTCCCACAGGGTTATGTACCTTTGTTTTTCTCTAGTTTGTGACAGTCTGTTAGTCTTCACGTGTCTTTCATACTAAAGATAACAGGAAATATTTCACTTTTGCCGAATACTCTTTAGTTATTTTATAGTGTACATTTACTAAATCTTATTTTTCATAAATAAATTGATGCTATGAATTTTTGTCAAAACGGGTGATGTTATGTACTCAGTGCATGCCAGAAAGAACAATTTGAACATCTTGTTACTAGAGTCAACACTGATCACTCATCAGATAGCATTTTACCAGAAGAAGGTAGGAAAATGTGGGTTTTCACGGCAACAGGCAGGTGCACAGAGACTCTAATGGCTAATAACTGTGATACATCTTTTTACACCAAGCACCATATTTATCACGTCATTAAATTAGCTAAGTTGATATCCAGATTACAATGGTATCACACAGCCTGAGTGTCCATGGCTCTGACGGACATTTATCTGTTATGAGAGCCAGTGTCTGGGCATCAGCACCCACACTGTAGGATTCAGGGAAATCACTGTGAAAGTCAGGGTGTCAGGAGGGAATTTGGAGGCTGTACAGAGCAGGTTATTATCTGAAGTCGCTAGATGAGTCCTAGCCACCGACACTTCTTATTCTTGGTTCACAGGACTTTCCTCCATTGTTCTCGTTAGAGGTGGCCTGACTGGAAGGGTCTGAGGCCCTCAAATGTGGTTCTGCTTGCTGATTATCTCATACTACTGTTTATTTTAGGTTCTTCTTCTCCATTTGTAAAACAGTGACACCTAGAAAGTAGTAGGCAGTGTCTGCTCAGCTACTAACCTGGAAGTGAAAGGTCTTTCTAGAGCAGCAGCGTAGCATAGAAAGTAGTGTAGAGATCCACAGCCTGGCACTCCTCAGTCTCAACAGCACGGCATGAAAGCTGGGTAACTTTGAGACTTAGAAAACAATATAGAGTTCTGGGAAATGTGCAGAAAGTGTCCTCTCATTTGTAATGTTGGATAGCAATAGTGTGTAATTCTGGCTTACAAAGGGCATCCAAACCCTTTATTTTTATTACATTGGATTCCATCTTTAGCTACTTAGTTGGCATTTTTTCAGGAGAAAGAAAACCTCTGCCTTTACTATATCCTCACAAGGAACTCCAAGAATTTGGGTTTGGGCTCTAGAATTGGACTCCTGAGAAGAACTGAATGATCTGAGAGCAGTTCGTGGATCTCCACGGTGTCAAAGTCTCAGCAGCCACATGATTCTCTTTTAAATGGCACTGGTACAAAGCTGTCTAATGATTCAGCCGTAATTAGCCTCCAACTCTCAAAATGCTTGCATAGCTTGGTATGTTACTGAAGGAAGCAAAAAAATGCAGAAAGTTGGCAGGTTGGACTGGTGACCCACCAGGATGATGGAGATTTTATAGTAAACAGTGAATGAGGATAGGTTTCCCTTCTGGTCTTATAACTGCTAGCAGTGTTTTCAAGTGGAAGGAAATCTTTGGTTTAAAATAAAACAAAACTGTTGTAGAAAACATCTTTAGCATGCCAGAGTTTGAGTGGAGGATGACTCCTCCAAAAGTGAAGGCAAACAACCTGCAAGTTGAAGGGAAATGCTAGGTGAAGAGGAACCATGGTTCTAGTGTAAGTCACCTGTAAGAATGTTACATGGGTCACCAAGGAAAAGAGCTTCTCCACTGTTTTCTTTGGTGACACTGGAAAAACTGCAATGCCTGTCCAGGATGGTACTGCCTCATATTCAAATCTGTAAGAGTGTTTATGTTCAGATGCCTGCAGATGCCATAGGTAATCTCCATGTGACTGATGTCAGAAGCACACATTGGGTGCTTGCATAAGCCCTGGGTGAGTTTAGAAGAATCCACACTAGGTAGGAATCTTTGGGTGGTGCTGTGGGTCTCTTGCAGTCATCTCTGTAGCCTGGTGGATGTCTGTGCGGTGGTTTCCCAGAGCTGTTAAGTAAGTACACATTCAGCAGCACTCATCAGCATTCCTGAAGGCCTTCTGAGTGGAAAGCCTACTGCTTGTCATCATGAACTTCAGTTCACTCCGTGCCAAGAACCTCCTAGGAAAACACAAATAATAATTCTCTCTCTTAAGCTTTACCAACAAAGAACACAAGAATTTTATTTAACCAAATGAAGCAGTATTTTTTATAACTCTATTTTTAAACCAACCAGAACTCCTAAACATCACTTTCCAAAAATAATGACTTCAAATGCTATATGCAAATAAGAGTCACAATACAAAACAGAGACATCTAGAAGCACAAATGAACTGAGCACCCTTGCCTGCTGTTTAGTTGGTAACCCATTTCTGTCAGATGGATCTAATCCACTATGACATACTTTACTGTACATGGAACTCCAGCGGTCTCTCATGCTAGGGATCTTCAGTCTTTGGTGGCCCATGCCTGTAATCCCAGCACTCAGATGGCTGCCCAAGAGGTTTGCAAGTTCAAGGTCAGTCTTGGCTACATAGCAGTCCTTGTCTCAAAAAAGTTGCAATTTTTGGCATTTCTTGGCCTAAGGCTGTAGGACGTTAGTCTTGGTCTCTGGGTGATTTTGCATATCTCTCCTCTTTTTCTTCTTAGCAGCACCAGTCACATTGGGCTAAAGACCATTCTCAGTGTGGAAGTGAAATCAACACATTGTGGCTTTGTTCAGCCTGTGGTATGAACTGCCTCTTTGAAGGTGTATCTTTGCAGTATGCACTACTGACCTGCTAGTCACTTTGTAACTGTCTGGGTAATCAGACAGACTAGGTATTGGTATTGCTATCTCAGGGCTCATATTCAAGTATCCCTGGTTTCATTTAATGGTCCCAAAGCACAGGAGTAGTGATGCTGATAATTGAGATATGCCACAAAGAAAGTAAAAGGGGATTATTTTCATTAAAAAACATGAACTTTCTTGATTTAGTAACGAAGGAGCAAAATATAGTGTCCTTAGTCTGCTGTGGCTTACCTTATGAAAGAAATGTTTTTCAAAATGTGAAAGAAGAAAATTGTGCTGTCTGTTCTCAAACTACAGAACAGCCTTTTCTAAGGAAAGGAGACAAAGGCATAGAAGCTGTGTATAGCGTTCAGCAGCAATCGTTTTGGCTGTTCGCTGGGAGTCCTGGAACAGATCCCAGTAGGTTACTGGGATAGTGTGTGTGTGTGTGTGTGTGTGTGTGTGTGTGTGTGTGTAGCACCCTGTTTCCTCCCTTCCTTTAGCCCGATTCCTGACTCACTGATGTCACCTTGGCATGTGACTTACCTGCTTCTCTCTCCAGATGCGAATAGGTTCTTCTAGATACTTGATTTCTGTGCAAAGGTTTATAATTTTATTTTAAAAGAGCTTGTATGATTGATTCTGTGCAATCTTTTACTCTGCTCCTCCTCAGTGATGACACTATATCCCAGATGCTTGCAGCCAGGAACAGACAGACAGACAGACACACAGAGCAGTGCCCAGGCCACAGGAGATGTGTCATGTGTTGTGCACAGCCATTATGTAATACGATTAAGGGCAACCGGGCGAACACAGCCAACTACTCTTAAGTCTACCATGGTTGTGCCCTCGCACCACACAGTCCATCTTTCCATCTCTAAGTCTTGCTGACATACCTACTCAGTTGGTTTAAAGATTAACCCATTGAAGTTTTGCATGTTTTCTATGAAGTTCCTCCTTTTGACTTCCCTGTTTCTATAAATATGACCTTGATCCCGAAGGCAGTGTGGACTTTCAACCCCCGAATCAGCTTCCAAGTTTGCTCTCTTTCTTTTACTGCCTCTACATTTAGTTAGCTGCCAACTTGAACTTCTTTCCCTTACTTCACCATGTGTTTATGAACATCTAGGGCTTAGGGATGAATAAAGCACCAACCCTACCACCAAGAAGTTTCCAGCCTCATCTGGAGATAATGTCGTAAAGACGATTTCAGTTCAACGAAATTCAGGCAGTGATAAAAATTATCTTGGCTATGAAGAGGAGGAATGTTTGACTGAGCCTGGGCATTCACAGAGGTTGCCTAGCAGGCACATTTGAGTCACAGTTGCTCCTGGCAGCACCCGGTATTCCCAAGCAGTCTCCTATCCAAGTACTAACCAGGTCCGACACTGCTGCATATATACAGAAGGACAACCCCCATCACACATTAGTCTTAATGAGCTTCCTGATGGTGTTGTTCCTCACTCTGAACCTGTCTACAGCTTGCCACTACTCAGCCTTCCCATCCTCAGTGTGGCTTTGATGCCATAGAGCATCAGACAGACTATCTGTATATCTGATCCCACTCCACCGCTGGAGAATCCCCAGCTCTTCCCTGCCGTTCTGGTGCATTGTGCCTTTGGATACAACACTTTCTTTCTCAATGACTGACTAATAGAACCTGCACTTATTTCAAGACTGTTACAAAATGCCCCTTCTTCCATAAACTTTCCCCAGTTACTCCCAAACTGGTCTTTTCTGTCTCTTGGCTCTGCTCTTATACATGGTTGACACCTCACTTTTCACAGATTTATACACAGTGGCTATTCATCGGAAAGATTTATTTCCCATCTCAAGACAGAAGTACTTTGTCTTGTATCCCATTTATAAATGAGTATGAAATGAGCACAATTATCTCTCTCAAGATTAAAAAACAATACCTGTATGTACAACATAATTAAGCTTATTTGGGCTTTATAGAAAGGTAGCCATCTTTTCCTGCTCAGTCTTATTGGAAGGCAGATCATTTGATCTTGCCTATACCTTCATTATCTCACACATGATATGGAAGGGGTGGAAGAGAGGAAAGAGTCATGCCTCTTGAATGTATTTCCCAAACGTTCTATAAAACTTTAAAATCAGTATGTTGACAGGATGGTCATATAGCCTATGAAGAAGTGATGTTAGAAGCAGAAATGTGATACAAGGATTGAGAAGGAACATTTCTAAACACTACAATTTCACATCCCACCAGCCCTATATCCTTCCTTTCCACAAAACATGGATCATAGATTGGCAGAGTCAGTGTCTATAAGCCAAGATGCACAATGGTTGACATACTGCCAGCATGGCTGCATTCATGTGGTATTTCAATTAGCAAATGAACATGAATAGTCTTTAAGAACTAAATCATAATGAAATGAAACAGAGAGTTACCCTTGGCTGTTGGGCTCCTTGTGGGACGTAGCAAAGGAAGACTCAGAGAAGCAATTTATAGAGGGTCAGTGTGTGGAGAAATAAGCATCCTAAGACCCAGATGATACTCCTCGGGACCAGGATGCTGCAGAGAGAAGGTGCTATTCCAAGAGGTCCATCATCAATCCAGTGTATATTATACAACAATAGCATGCAGGAGAAGCCTGGATTGACTCCGTGTTTTACAAAAATTCATGTACTGTATACTTTTTTCTGGACTATTCTTGGGGACAGAGTGTGAACAAGAGTGTGTGTTTCTACCCAGCCATGCTCGTTCCACTGTGGCAGTGCTGTAATTTCCTTTTCACACCTGGATTTGAATGAGACATGAACAAAAATTAAGTATCATTGTCCTAAGTCTCAGCGCATACTTAATGAAAAAGCCAGTGTGAATTATTTATGGAATGTCATACGTCGGGTTTTAAATTCAATATATTGTGATACATATGCTACATAATTTAAGAGGTGGACAGATTACATTATGGCACCTGCCCATGCTTCTCTGCTCTGTCATTTGTGCTGTCTGGGTTAAGTCTCAACACATATCAATACTGTAGCAGAGATCCTCCAACTCTTTCCTTTAAAGTAAGGCAGAATCTGAGCCCTACGAGGGGAAGCACAGCATTTGGCTTCGCACAGCACTCATATGGCAGACGATTTAACAGTGCCGTTCATTCTCAGCTCCAGTAAGTCCCTGAAACATGCTGTGAGCAGAGGGATCAAATGTAGGACTAGAAATCCTTCCCCGCCAGCTTTACTCTTGCCTTTGCTGTCTTTGGGTCAATGCTGCTGGTGTGTTAAAGTTTTTCCTTTGCGCTTACCCCCAGTCTGTCCCCCTCTGTGGGCCGGAACCCACGCTGACTGTCTGGCCGGCTGCTTTGCTTCTTCTCTTTCCTCTGTTTTCTTTCCCATTAGTAATTATTTATTAGTCTCTGAGGTGCAGCCCAGGATTGTTCACGGTATTTCTCCTACTTCCTCCAGCCCATTTGGTCACTGCGGAGTGTTCAGAGGGAAAAGTCGGCTTTGACATGCCCGGTTATGTGCATCTGGAGTGGTTCACTGGAAAAGCTATACAATTACAGATTCCCTGGCATCGTCTTCTCTTAGCCTCTTGGCCAGGAGGAAGTGATTGAAGAGGAAGTGTGATTCTATGCTTAGTATAAACTAGGGTAGAGAAGTCTGGCCCAAGTTCTGTCTCCTGGCTTCCCCCACTAGGCCCAAGTCTTAAAGTCCTTATGCAACTGTCTTTCACCTCCCCTAAGTGAGACACCTTTGGTAATAGACACCCTCTCACCTGGCATACATGAGTGGAAAACAGAAAACAGTTCATTGCACTTGTAAGGAAATCATTGGGATGCTGAATTTGGAGTACCATCTTATCATTGGGAGGAGGTGGTTTCCTCTCCCCCTAAGCATGGACAGAGACGTGGGGCCATTGGAAACAGTTGACAGCAACTCTTACCTCTTCCATCTGCAATCAACCTGCCTAGCTTTAGACTAGCGCTTACAGAAACTTAATTGGCATAGTCTTACCTGGTGATCTTGTTAAATGCAGATTTCTATTGAGGAGCCTGAGCTAGGGCCAAGGCCTGCCTTTCTAACAAGCTCACGGGTGGTGCCATGTCCTTGGTGTTCAGGCCATACTTAGCAGGCTCTGGGTCCCTTCCCACCCCACCTCATCTACACTTTCCTGTCCGGACGTTCTTCCCACTCTCCCTGCAAATTCACCACTTTTGTGCCCCAATGTCATGGATTCTGGTGCAGCTTCATGGCTTAAAACTACTTTTCCACTCTTCTGTGAAAACACCTCATCCTTGTTTTGGTTTCTATGTCACCATTTCCCTTTCCTTGACATTGTCACTTATGATCTGAGCCATCTCAGTCACTTTGTGGATACTGGCACCTGAGTCAGGACTATTATTGCCAATCAGCATCTTGCCATCGGTCAAGGAGGCCCAGAGTCAGTCCCCCTAACAGCTGCACTCACAGATATAGCTTTCCCTAAGTTTAAAAAAATGAAAGTGGACTCCAGCTCTCCTACATAGCAGGTGCTACTCCAGAGCCAATCCCAGACTTGGCTGCTACCCAGAACTGCTGTGTGTCTGAAAACTTAAACCTTGATATCCTATGGCCTGACCTCCTGTCCTCTGCTGTCCTTCTCTTCTCCCTATGGTGACCCTCAGCTTCTAGTGCCTCCATTTGTGAGACTCCACAGCCTTTACAAATGCAGTCTGCCTCTTTCGTGTGAGCACTGGACAGTCTCAGGCACACGCAGGCTCCTTGGGTTTTTGTCTGTTTTCACTGCATCTACCACATAATCATCATATATCCTCACGGTCTATGTACCTGCAAAACTAAACAAGGAGAGAAAGATTCATCAGCTGAGCCATGAATGAACATAGTCTCATTATTTTTGCCGGGCCTTTGCACAGCCGGAACCATTCATTCAGTTGCTAGGTACCTGAGTTTTTCATCTGGGCTTTGATTCCCTCCACAAAACTCTGGCTTAGGTAACAGCCCTGGACATTGGCACACCTTCCGACTCTGCAAATACTCACTTGCTTTAAAATTAGAGACGTCTTCCTAGGTGATAGTGATATTAACAATAATATCTACTGATTGTCACCGGGATTTAATGTTCCAATTTGTGAGGCATTTACCATGGCCCTTAAGACACATGCAGGACACAGGTGGCATCAAGCAAAGCCTGCATTATTATTTGTGAATAACCCCAAAGAGGTCTGGGAAGTGGAGCATGCCATTTGGAACACAGTGACGTGGATACCACTGAAAGCTTATCTCCATCTTTCCTTGCCTCTGCCTCCACATTCTCAGACGCTGAGATGTCCTGCGTTCTGTTAAAGCCACACCAGATCACCCGCATGTTGACGGTTTCCCTCTGCTGCTCCTGTCTTCCATGCTCGTATTCGCTTTCCCCAGCACATTTCTTCATCCTCACTCTCTTCCTGACACTGTTTCCACGCTGAGACATGTCATATAAAGTTATCCTGCGTTACTCCACAGCAGGGGCTCCCACAGTCTCCCTGCCTCATCTATTTGGGGACTTCCATTCAATTTATGTTCTGCCATTTTGTCCCTTAATATTTTACTGTATTCTTCCCTACATGAAATGTCTTTCATGGCTGTGGAGTCCAGTAAATGTGGACTCTGGGTACAGACTCAAATGAATGCCCTCCACAAAGGCTTCCATGACTCCCAGCTTCCCATTTAGCAGCCCTGGTTCCAGGCATCCACACCCAAGTTCATCTCTAGCAACTTCCCCATATTTCCATAGCTTGTCTGTTATCTATATACAATCTGTCTTCCTCATAGACTGGGAAGTCCTTGAGTGTGAGGACCTGGCTTTATTTGTGTTTGTGTCCTGAAGAACTGGAAAAGTGCTTGAAACAGTGAGGTTAAGACATAAATAAGCGAATTACTGAGTAAGACTCACTCACAAAACAAATATTATCCCATATGCTGCACTGGTTTCCAATGGCTTCATTGAAGAAGTCTCTTCATCTTGGTGGGGTGCATATATACATGTATCACATGGTCAGATTTTAAAGCTTGCATTCTTAATAACAGTAATAACAGTATAATTCTGACATAACACTGACTGTTGACCATAGTGATTCACACACACCATGCCACTGAACCCCTCTGGCAGCACTTGAAGGTAATATTATTATTCTAATTCCAGAGGCAAGCTGAGGATCAGAGATGTCATGCTCCTAATCAGAAGGTTGCACAGATAGTTCTTAAAACTTAGCCAGTTTGCCCAAAGGATACAAGTTCCCCTTTTAGTCTCTGGTGACTGGTTCCCAGATCCTGATCTCTTCTCCCTTGTCACAAGCAGGGCTTTTCCTCGGAGACTGCAATGTCAGCATCTTGCTTCCCTCAGCTGTGTCAGAGCACTGTAACCACAGTGCCATTCTACTCTGTAGCCATCCATTTCATCTCTGGCACATAATGATTATTTCTAAGAAGCCCAAGGGTTCAGAGATTTCATTCCTTAATAATCATTAAGCAACGAAGCACCACTTAGCAAGTTTATCTTGTGTAATTACCCTACGGAAGCCAGGCCTTCTATGGCCTGTTTTCACTGGAGCACTGCTTGAGATGCTTGTGAATGGTGAATTCTGGTTGGTCATTTCCTTTCTGGCTTTGTGGTTAGTGACACCTTCGTGTATCATGAGTGACGGACAACCCCATTGGATAAGAGGTGAGTGAAGAGCCAGGGCCAAGCAGATTGGGAAGCCAAGTAGATCAGGCCTAACGTGTGATCCCCTGGCCAAGGCTCTGATATGTCAGGCCAAGTGAAGGATGTCTCCTCCGCCTGGAAGGAGACGCTTACTGTATCACACATCTTCTGAGGCTGTCCGAAGTGAGACTCTAGACCCTGGATTTAGAAGAAAATTGGAGTAAAAGAACTTTTTCAAAAGTTAATTTGAGTACTCTCATATCCCTCCACTGTCAGGTATGTGAAATGTCATCTTTGTATAGAGGATTGAAGTCTGATTGCTTTTAGACAAAAGTTGCTGGATTAATAATTATCAGAGTTTGTTGTTGTTATTGTTGTGTCTTCTTTTGTTTTGTGAAACTTCCTGTTACCAGATTTTCCCAGCTTTCTCTGATCTACAACTTAAAGTGCTGTAGTCCATGTTATTAATGATATAATCTCTTAGCTAATAACCCTTAAATCTTAATTTTACTTCCTGTTTAACCCACCCTTGAAGTTTGCATTCAATTGCCACAGTATCACTCAATTAAATAAGGAAAGATGTGTTTCCCTAGTAAATAGGAAAGCATGCAAGGGTGCGCACCCTGGCACAAGTGTGTGTGTGTGTGTGTGTGTGTGTGTGTAAAATAATAAAACATGAGGAGAGAAGAGATTGAAATCACTTTGAATTGTCTGAACATTTTTTGGAGGTCAAATTACCCTTGAATGTATATATTCTGTACACACTTGCTAGAAATGTTACAAGTGGATCTTTCTGTTGCTAGTTTGTAAAGGTCTCATTACAGGATGGAATTATACTGTGAAATTTTATATGTCCTCCCCAAGGGTTATTTTATCTTTGAGAAATAACCTTCAGTTTGTTAAAGGCTGAGCACTCTGAGGATGCAACTGAGACTGTGTTGATTTATAATTCACTTTAAAAACCTTTGTACTTGATCTCTCTTATTTCCTGAAATGAGTGCATACAAAGTGGTAATGCCTTTGCTGGTTTACCTTGGGGTCTTAACCCCTTCTTAGGGGTTCTCAAAGCAGGCTGTTCAGGCCACAGTACACACAGCTCTCCTACACTCTGCAGACAGGGAGATTCCCTGGAGCTCACAGAGATCTATACCCTGATGACAGTGAGGTAGCCTGGAGCCCACAGAGATCTCCTATACCCCAACAGCATGGAGCTTACATTTCCATCTGGGGCTGTGTTTATTGAGGAGAGGCAGGAGGGAAGGAGGAAGTGGTGGGGGAACAAACAACTCCAGCTCATATCATTCCTGGAAGTCTGTATCCTTGGTATACCCCGATAAGAGTTGATGTTTGAATTAGAGGCTGAAGAGGCCTACTTTCTTTCTCCACGTAGAGCTAAATCCATTTTTCAGTGCAAATGGGGTCCCCTTTCCAGTGTTATTTTTCCATATGAGGTCAAAATATTCCAATTGTAGCATCATTACTGCTTGTGGAGGTTATCAAAAATGAATTCTGTTGCCCTGAGTGAAATTATAAGCAAATGAAATACAGAAATGAAATGTATTGTTCTTCATAATTCGCTGCCATACATGTGGGGGACAATCAAGATGACCAACAGAGGAGGAGACTTAGGTCAAGTTCTCTGGGAGAGGTTAAGAAAGTATCAAATTAACCTGCCTGATACCTTATCAGTCAATTTTGAGCAATCAACTGAGTTAACGTTCTTGTCATCTATAAATCATTAGATCATACACCATGGTTATGGCAGTCTCCCAGAAACCCAAAGTATGACTGGAATGTGAGGAAATGTTATATTAGGAGGACTTTTCCCAATAGAAGTGTGAGCAATTGGGACTTTAGCCTTTTCTAATCTGAGTAAAGTCCTCTTAAATTAGATTAGGACTATCATTCATCCCTAGTGTATTCACTGTTTGATGGCTAAACCAGGCCCTGATGGAATTCACTAAGTACTACAAAGAACAGCAATGCATAGGATGCCAACTCCTTTGCCATACCCTGGTCACAGCATACAACACATGACAAGGATGCCTGGTGACTTGGGTTCATTCTTCATGTTTTTAGGAAGATGGGTTCTTAGGTAATCTGCTTCCATTTCCCTCCTCTGTTATCAGATCCTGTCTCAGGAGATGAATGAATGCCTACATGCTACTTTTGTTCCATCCTACCCTCAAAGTGAATACAAAGGAGGAAGTTATTTAATCAAAGCTACCTGAAACAGCATAAAACAAAACAACATCAGAAACCCAAGAAGCTCTGCAGGGAGCCCAGCAGACATGAAGAAAACCTCTTTGGCCTTCCAAAACGGGCTTATCTTGGGGCTCCCATAAAACAGACACAATAAATTCTTGTTAGATATTTAAGCATTTTCCTATCCACTAAAGATCAATCCTCTGCTTATTAAGATATATATATATATATATATATATATGAGTTACATATAAAGCTTTGAAAACTCTACCTATTTATATCTGAAGTTAGAGCCATGCTGTATTCAGTGGATTGTCCCAGAGGCTAGCAGGGTGTGGCACGGCTCCCCACCCCTGGCAGGGGACGGATTCTGTCTCACTGCAGTGCTTTGGGTAGGTGAGATGTTATAAAACTTGACAGGGGCACCACTGAAAAGAAACAACTCAAGTACAATCCAAGTAGTACAACCCAAGATATCTATTTCTTTGCAAAGAGTAGTTGTGCCTTTATCTCTTCATTCCTTCAGGTGACTGCCAACTGTCTCCACAAAAGTTCCTTTCAAATCTGATTAGAGGGCAGGGGGTATACAACTGGCTATACTGACGATACATGCTAAGTGAGCTCACTCTATCAGCCCTTCCAGCAACCATTCTATAGAGACATTTGCTCTCATCTCATGGAGGTAGAGTCACCTGTGAGATATCTTCACTACCAAAAAGGGGGTGGGATGAACAGCATATTCTCCTTCACCACTGTGCCTGTGTCTAAAATATTCCTCCTTTACATTGTTCATTTTTCCAGTTATCTCCAAATATCTGGATTAGGGAAACCCAGGAAAATCTTTTAAACCAAAAAGTGTACAATACTGGCACTTTCCTTCCTAAACTTCCTACTTCCACCCCCATCCCCACCCATTATTTTGTTCATGATCCTGTGTGTCAGGAGTTTGGGCTGGGAAGAATGGCTAGTCTGCTTCTTGGAGGGTGGCTGAACCAACCTTGAAAAGCTGGACTAGTTAGCTGGACTGGTCTGGGCTAGGCTGTGCTGAATTAGGATAGGCTAGGTTGGGCTGAGGGTCCATCATGACCTGGCAGTGGTTCTCCTTGTCTGAAGAAACATCTTGATTTTCCTCCTTATGGCCTCTCTTTGTGGTCTCATCTCCTTCGGACACCTCTCACCAGATGGCCTCTCTCTCCTTACCAAGACAGCTCGAACTTTTATAATTTGCTGTCTTAGAGTAGGAGCAGGAGTTAAAATATAAGCTATAGAAAACTCTATGAAGTTGGGAGGGGTGAGGAGTAGGAGATAGATCAACAAGGAATTGGGGGGAAGAGGTAGGGGTGAGAGATACAAAATATGTTTTATGCATGTATGAAGTTCTCAAGGAATTAATAATGAATATTATGTTAAATAGCATGTTATAATCTATCTCTACAAGGCTGTTTGGAAATCCCAGAACATTCCTTCTGCAACATTCAACTGCTCAGAGCAAAGTTCAGTATCAGCCTTTACTCAAGAAATGGAGAAGTAGATTCTCCCTTTATGCGGAAGTGGTGTGGTTATTGCCTCTGTAGGCAATCTACTCTAGAACCTGTGACTAGAACACTGGTCATCACTGTTCTCTGGATGACCAACCTGATGCACAAAGTAGTTCTCCAAATTCCTGCATCTTCATCAGAACAGACGTGTAATATGCCATAGCTGAACTTTGCCCATTCAAGATAACCCCTGACATCCATTGGTATTTATGTGTTCATTAGAACAGACATGTAATATGCCTTAGCTGAACTTTGTCCACTCCATATGGCCCCTGGCATCCACTGGTATGCATAATCAGGATATGGTCAGTGTTCATGTGTTAGAGCGAGCTTCCAAAGACATCAGTCTAGCGCTCCAAAAGGGCTGAGGGAAGGGTTGATTCTCACCCTAACTATCTGTATCTAGCATTATTAGTCATTCTGTATTGCCCTAAAGATAATTCTTAGGTCCTGGGTGATTGAGTCTGCCCCAATTTTTCCCATGTCAAAGTATAAATGTTCTTACCGGCTTTATATGTCTGTTGTTTAATATAAAATATATGCTTTAGCTTATATCACCTATCCTTTCTCTAAATTCCACCTCTTTGTCAAATAGGCTGTGCTACACATTGCAGATGGTAGAGAAAGAAAAGGGAAAACTTATTACTGTATGTGGCTTCAGTCCTACCTTAACACTGACCCTTTGCCCTGCCCACCCCAAGTCTTCGGTTGGATTCCAAGCAATGATCTTTGTTCTCCTTTGAGAAGAGCTGTGAATGACACACCCTTAAGAAGCATCTTTATATACAGATGGGTACAAGGTCACATACTTTGTGTGCACCTTCAGACTTAGGTTGAGTAGCTGTGTTTGATTTGATGAGGATTGCAAGACAATAAAAGACTTGGGGTAGCACCAAGCAAAATACAATTAAACATTATCAGAAGATCATATGCCTAATAATCATGTGGAGATAAATCTTCGCTGTAAAGAAATTTCATTCATATACACAGAATTCCTCTTTACTAGTTCCTATGGCATAATGGTTCTCAAGAGTCACAAGTCATACCATATGCAAAGTGAAAAGGAAACACACTATTTCATCTGAAAAATGCACAGGTAAATAATACTGTGTACTAATTTCAGGGTATTTACTATACCCTAAGTTCCACCTATAAATGTTTCATACAGAATTCATAATGAAATGTGGGTGGTCTTTTGGAAAATCTCAGAGAAGATAAGGATCAATTTAGAGTAAGCTATGTGAGAATTATGTGGTGAGGGCATATGTATCCTCTTTACACATTCCATTTTAATTAACATCTCACGAGGACCTTATTATGTATTTGACCTTCTGCCCTTTGGTCATCTCCACCTTTCTTTCGAAAGATATGATGGAAGTATCCTATAATAACCATGCAAGCATACAGGCCAATGCCTCTTCCTTGGGGGGAAATAAAATCTCTCTTAATCTCCATGTCACGTGTATCATATTCTATGTTTTGTAAGAGGAGGATCCTATCCTGAAGCATTTTGGTTACAATCCAATTTTCACATGAGTATCATACACTGAATTACCAGTTGCTATACATCCTGTCTACCAGCCAAGGAGATATGCAATATTTTACAGAAAGAGAAACAAATCAACAAAAAAACTGATGTGTAGCTTCAGCATTTCTGAGCCCAATTACTAAGTTCATTTTTGATGAACAACAAAAGCACATAACCTGCCTTTAATAACTGACAGCTTTTAAAGAGGTCTAAATAGTGTTGAAAAGTAATTTGATAGTTGGATCTGAAGGCAGTTGTGGCTTCCTACTTCTTTTGCACATAATTCAACACAAATTCAGTTGTTAAGGTGACCTTCATCACACTTGACATTTTACTAATTTGTCTCATTTCTAAATTATCAGAGACTAGATCTCAGCTACGAAGAGGAAAATAAAATAATATAATGACACCCTGGGTAGGTAGAGTATCTTTAATCAACAATCTCAGAACACCTCCTGGCAAGCATTAATTACTTCTCCAAACACACTAAGAGATGTGGTTGTGACCATTCCATCATGCTGATGAGGAAGCAGATGCTAGGTCAGGGATAGGTGACTTAAGATAAACTACGTGGCCTTGATGAGGTCTGTACTAGAAAGGAAGAAAAATTACCAACTTCAAGGCAGACCATTTTGGCTGCTTGCCTGCCTTGATTCGTCAGCTGTAGTCATCCCTCTTCTGGCACAACTATGACCATTCCTGTTTCCTCCTTGCCTGGCCATCTCTATTCTCAACAGCAGGAAGCATAGCTTGTATTTTAAGGCAGCATTGTCCAAGATGAGCATTGCAAACAGGTATTCCTAGACACCAAATAAAAAGGGACCGAGAGACAACTAGGCCTCCCACATTACTTAGGCCTCCAGAGGGTTTATTGAAGTGCTAGTGTGAGTTGTAAACTTGAGACTATGTCAAGCCTGCTCCAAATTTTATTGAGTTGTTCCATGAGAAGATCTTATCTGGTCCTAGGGTATTTCAACATGTTGGATGAAGTACAGATAATTTTTGCCATTCTTAGTGAACATTCTATCCCACAGTGGGCGAAGTCCTGTATTTTTCTCCCTTATCTCTTTAAGAGTTTTTTCAGTAAAATACTCAGTTGAAGATTGACATCAGAGCCAGGACAAAGCTACCTCATACAAAGCTATGGAGATAGCCTTATCAAGGAAAATTCTAGAAGCTCCCCCATCTGTCAGAGTCCCTGAGAGGGCAACACACCCCCTTCCAGTATTAATATATCAAACATTTAACAAACACAAACTCATTTATCATTTTGGATATTCCTGCTTCTTTTCCTTCCTGTTTGCCTTCTCCATTTAGGTAATAGGCAAAAGATTAGGCCTAAAACAAGAACAGCCACTGTGGAATAAAGTGTGGATCACAAAATAAAATCGTGATAAGTTAATTCCATGTCACATCACTAGAGAAAAAGGTTACTCATAGCTGAGGGGGAAAAAAAACAAAACTTTTTTTCCATTGACCCACTCAAAAGCAGCCATGATGTCACCAGGGCTGGCTATCTGGTGAGCTTCCCGGGAATAGTGGCCTCTGGAATTTAGCAATTAGAGGAAGGGGCCAGAGGAGGTTTTAAAATAGACCTGGATGGTGGTGAGCCTGGTTTGCAGATCTGCTGGCTGCATAGTCGATGGCCCGCTGGGAACTGCAGCACTGATGTGTTTTACTTTTCTATTTCAAGCCTGTGACTCACATTACAAATATTGACTTCTATTTCTCTATTAGCATCAGTTTTTTTTTCTTGAATCCTCTGAATTGACTTTGACTATAACTTTGGTTAATATTAAACCTCTTGGGTCAACACATTTTTATAGCTGTAAGCTGCAACCACATTGAGTAGGGATTGGCAAGAGGTGGTTCAACCAGGATCAGGACAGGGAGAAGTCTCTTCCAGTCTCATAGCCTGCCCACTCACTGCCCCACACACTTCTGCTGCTCACCTTTCCAAAGCAACAGTGGCATCAGGGAAAACCTTCCATGGCTCCACACTGCCAAAGGAGGAAGGCCTGAATTGTACCCACCCAGGTACGCCAGGCCTTGACAAACTTCACCCTTACAGACCTCGAATATTTCACCAAACAAACCACCAATGATCCCACCCACCACCTTCCCAGGATTCACTCTGCCTTTTCTTATGACACACAAATGAACTGACATGAAAGCAAAACTTTCCTCACTTTCTCTGTCCTTCTCTGTCACAGGCTCTGATATGCTCATCTTTGTGCCCTCTCTACACCTAGCACCCCAACCAGGCCCATGAGAGATACTGAATAAACATTTACTGAGCTGAATTCCATCTCGGGTTGGTTTGTTTCCTTTAGGCACATGATTAATAGTCATATGAAGTAGTTAAAACAGCCATACCACAGTTGACTGAAGCAATGTATCTCAAGGAAAATTGAATGGGCTGTCCTAATGTCCAGCATTTAAAAAGAAAGCACACATCAATATAATTTTTACCCTATGTGGGGGCAATGAACTAAATTATTTACTGAGTTACAGTAAACAGAAAATGTAAGTCAGAGGAAGCCATAAAACATCGGAACCCACAGGGAGCAAGGCAGCCTAGCTGCCCCCCCCCCATCCAATAAGACTGCTGGCGAAAACACATAATACCAGGAGGACATGAGAGGCAGAGCCTTTTTGTTTGTATAGTTTCTGTGACAGTAAGGAGAAAGCAAGGGCAAGGTAAAGAGAGGAACTGAAAAGCAGGAAGGATTTTAGCAGTGCGTTTTCAAAGAATGGAAAGCAAGCTCAGAACCTAGTGTCTCACGAAACAGAAAACAATCCCTTGACAATGTCAGATGACTTTGACCTCCCTGCTCCACAGAACTGGAAACATCCCGATAAAGCCTTATCCCTTTGTTTACAGAGAAGGAAACAGAAGGCCAGGGAAGCTAGATTCTTTCCCTTCCTAACGGAGCAAGCTCCTTAACAAAAAGCAGGATTTCGGGCATGCTGGTTTGCTATCCTAAGCAAATTAGCTTGACATCGTCCCCATATGCTGGGCATGAAGTCCTTCCAGGCAACAGGCATCCATCTCACTCCCCATCAGGGTTGGTCAACGTTTTTGGTGCTGAGGATGCAGGAAGGGATTTTTTTAATTGGTTAAAACAAATCTAAGGATGTAAAATATTCTTTTAATTTTGAAGGATGGGGGAAGGGGGTGGTGAACTGAATGACTCTAAATTAGTTTATAGTGCATCATCAGCGATGTTAGACAAGACTTCACATCTTTCAAAAATTTGATATTTCTTCTTCATATATTATTAGCAATGCCCACCAATTGAAATCTGCATAAATGGGGCCAGGATTGGTTTCCTTGATCTGTGATTTATTCTTACAGGATTGTTAGCTAATTGCTTGTTGCCAGCCTGTGGGCCTCATTGGCAATGCAGTTTAAGCACGTACAGGTGGGGGAAGGTCTTGTAAGCCTTTATTCATCTCCCAGCCATCTTCATGCTTTCACAACAACAATAGTTGGTCAATATGCAACTTGGGCTTTCCATCAGCTGTTTTTTTGTCCTTCCTGAAATGGAAATACCTAATAAGTTTTAGGTAAAATTAAAAGAAGGAAAAGACTACTTGACAGTCAACCTTTCTAGAAAGCCTATAAGGGTTTATTTAGTCAGTGTCCATATGGTGTTTACTAATAGACAAACAAGGGACTTACGTTTCCATTTGATTATGTCCCTGTGGATGTTGCACGTCCATATCTTCCTGTTGCTAAAACCTAATGGAAACAAAACTAAATTAATAAAAAATATCCCTCAAAAGTAAAGCAATAACACTTCTTATATGACTCATTTTCAATGTCAATAGACAGGTCTTGCTTCTTTCAAGTGAGCGTTTGAAAAAGGAGAAACAACTGGAGAAACAGAATAAAAATCAGCCATGTGTTTTACAATAAGACCAAAAATGTAAACAGATATTACAAAAATAAGTTCTTCCATTCATTTGTACATTCTCCCAAGGCAAGTGGACTAGTCCATCTTCCTCTTTCCAATTATAGTACATTTATAACGAAAGTAACCTTTGCCCTTTGGTGCTAGGGAGTGAGCTCTGGGCCTGTGCCTATTAAGCATACATGTACCCTGTGCTGCACCCCAACCCATTTGTGATAGAGCTGGACAAATACTTAAGAGCATTAGGAACCTAGTCTGAGGTGTGAACAGGCCATCCATCAGATGCTCTAGACTTTACATGATTCACACATCTTCTTGGGCTCTGGCTTATAATACTGTTTATGATGCAATGCCCAGGGCTGTTTATTTTCATTTTAAATAAATTAATAGTAACAATTAATAGCAAAATCAATAGTTCTCATTGTGAGCTACTGTCAGAATTATCCAAGCATCATTCTTGGATTCTGAAAATGATTTCACTGGGTACCAACCACTGACTCTTATTACTTCAAAGATGCGTATAATAACATTTCTATACATGGATCCAAAGCAGAAAGAGTGACAGGCCAAAGTTGTTTGAATCCTTAGGAAATCAGCTTAGTACTTAGCCCTTTGACTTTAAATGCTTTACTTCCCAGAACACAAAACAGACGGGAGGAGATGGACTCAGAGCATCATGCTGACCAATTCTGAAGTCGGCTGATAAAGACAGAGCAAAGAACAAATTGGCTTAGTGGAAATTCTATATGGAAAGATACCATGCCCAGCCTAGACATTGAGGGGGGGGGGGCTTGGTCCTGCCTCAACTAGATGATGGGACAGACTGAGTAGTCGACTTCCTAGGGGAGGCCTACCCTCTGTGGAACAAATGAGAGGAGGGGGGGTAGTGGGGGCAGGAGAGGAGGGAGGGAGAACTGGAATTGGAACATAAAAAATAAATTAATTAAAAAAGAAAAGAAACAGACAGAGCAAAGAGATACAGTGTGGGCCCCTGTGGGCCTCATCTTCACAGTTGCTCTTCCAGGGCCTGAGATTTAATGTGATCAGTAGACGATGGCTGATGGAGAGTGGGCTGCTTCTTCCCTGCTAACAGGATTTCTGGAACATTCTAAGTCTCCTTTCCTAATGGCCGATGGCCTTCGAGGTGCCAAGGGGAAGAGCCTTCCTCTGTGCTTAGGACATCTATCTACTAATGCCAGCACTTTCAAGGTTGCTGGAAAGCCTTGACAAATTTTCACTTACAAACAGTACAATTAGCTCCCAATCTATGCAGGATAGTAGGCTCAGCTTCCCTTTCCTGATTTCTCTCTGCTTACAAGACCCACAGGCCAAAAATACACCCTTCTTACCACCAGCAAGGCCACGAAGCCCGTCATAGTGACTGCTCTCTAAATGAGCTTCCCGTTTCTGCTGCCTTTGCTATCAGAAGTTTCTTTCCTGTCATGTTTTCTAGGTTAACAGCATAGGCAAAGTGACCAAAGAGAAACTGTGTCACATGAGCTTCTGGTACACCAGCCTTGTGAACTCCCCCCTACCTCACACATACTGAATGGCCTCCCTGCCTCAGTGTGTGCCACCTTACACCCTACACTTACTCTCCTATGGAAGGCTTAAGCTTTCTTCCCAAGGTTCCGGGACAATGGTTCAGACCTAAATATACCTTGGGTCTCTAGCCTTGTTCCCCTTCCACTGCGCACATACATCATCTTGAAGCATTTGTGCTACTGTAACTCTTGACTTCCAGCAGACCTTGCCTTAACTGGGTGTGAAAGGACACATTTTCAAAGATTCTTCAAGACCTGCAGAAGCAGCAATTCCAAAATAGTGCAAAGCCTGGGCCAAGTCTGTTAGGAACCCGTCCTTGTGACACCAGTGGGCGGACTTCTGTGAACCCCGCTTCTGTTTCCCACAGCTCAGCCTTTCCTGCTGCCTTCTGCTCTGCTGCCTGGCCTTTCGGTGGCCCGCTGGAAGGACTTGATAAACCATTGACCTCAATTATTAAGTGTGGGGCAGCAACAATATTAAACCTGACTCTTGTTTCCCTGTTGAGCTATCATGTGTCTCTCAGTAACATGGTAGAAACCTTTACTTCACCCCATGTCCTTCCTATTACCCTGAAGCATGTCCTGAGCCCTCTCAAGCAACACTAGAAATTCAATCCCAGTCTCTCAGGACTGAAATGGTTGGACACCTGTGCCACTGGTTGCAGGTCAACACTTCATCAACACGTTACTTCCTTCCTGAGCAGTCTGATGGTCACCCCAGGTCAACAGGGTTATTCTGTCTCGATCCGTCACTAATCATTTCTGATTCCGGGGAAGCAAAGTCAGTCACCATCTCTCCAAAGGAAGCTGAGTCATCCCCAGTAAAGGGTGGTTTTTATATTATGCTTTCATTTTCTTTCATTCTTTCATTTGCTTCCCCCCAAAAGTGAGCATTAGGGGAATTCAGATAAGATAAGAAGCATCTTGCCTCTTGACCAGAAGAGTCTGCAGTATCTAGGATACCTGGTTCTCCTTGAGACAGCCAAAAGGATATTGAGGAGACACTCCACCCACAATTAAATAGTCATATGAGCAGATCTGTCACACAGCTATTTTCATTTAATCAAAATATTCCCTCCTGGAGGAAAAAGGAAGACTCCTGTGACTAAGTATACACATAAGACCGGGGAAACTCAGGAAGTTACAAGATTCACTAGGACCCTCCCCAAGCCTATAGAGGCAGTAACCAATTGTGAAAGGAAATTCTCCAATGCAGTAGCCTGTGAAACACCCATCCTCCTGTGAGTAATATCAATAAACTCGGGGTTCACCAAGCTACACTTGGGTGGAATCATTCCTTTGGTGTGTCATTGGTACATTTCCTAGAATCAATAGATACTTGCTAGAAGAAATCATGCAAAATGATTTTATGCATACAGTTAGCAAACACAGTGTGACATGTATGTCTTCTGTACTGTTCTCATTGTAGAGGTGAAAAAATTATAGGCCAAGGCAGCGTGTGTTGCTACATACTCACAACTTACTCTCCAGGGTTAAAGAAGCAGCCGTGTGGCCAGCTTTTGCAGAAGTGAAATGCCATTACATCTAAGAGACTTTAAGCTGCCAATAGTCACTGAGCACAGAAAAAAGGGAGAAAACAGGGTCTTTAATCAAACAAACTCCAGCCTCCTAATGGGTCCAGAGGTGGCCACCTCCTCAATGTCACAGAGTTTGTGTCTTCTATAACTGAATTCTGAACCCAGGGCAGACTGCCTCCAAAATCTACCTTTCTACCTACTAATAAAGCATAGCTGATGCCAGCTAGAAAGGGTCCTCTCTGATTAGCAGGCTGTTTGGCATGTTTATCTTAATTAGTCAGGTAATTTCACAGTTAATCACAGTGGTATATTTTGACACAAAACAAACGACCTTTCAAGCTATTTTTGGGTCCCTATATCTTAGCCTGTTGTGGGCACCTAGAGGTCTCAGAAGTACTTGACTGACTTGAGTAGATTTCTACTAAAGAGACAGAAGAAGTCTCAGGAAGATGAAAGATTAATATTTTGGGGATGAGAGTAGTATGAAGTGGGAATGGGGAAAAGACACCTTTTGAAGAATTGCAATTGGTAGAGCAGGCTGTTTGGAGCAGCCACTTGCCCTTTGCCTTTTTTCTTGGACTGCTCTTGGTACCTAGAAGCCCCAAGTGCAGTGAGGCTGGGACATCTACCCCACCTACTAAGAACTTGTTTCACTACTTTGCTGCTTTAGGCTGCCAGTGAGTCACTCTGGCTTGGCTTTCAAGTAACAGGTGGAATTGGGAGAGGCAGGACACCCTTTACAGATCAATTGCTGCAGCTACTTGAGGTGGGAATCCAGGATGACTGAGGTCTCACCATTTTGCATCCAGACCAAGGGACCAGTTTACAGTTTCTCAAAAGGAATACTTCAAGACTCTCTCTGCCATACCAGAGTGTCTTTCCTTGGAGGTGGAGGAAAATGATTGGAAGACTCTGTGTAGTATGTCCCCATGACATTTATTTAAGACATAAAATACAGTGAGATCACAACCCTGATATGATGGCTAGTTTTAAAAAAGAAGCCTTCAGCTGGGTATGGGGTCCATGTGTGAAGTCCCAGAACTAGGACTTCCACAAAAAACAAAGTCAAGCAAAAACTAAACCTTCATCTGTGTTACACATGGCACATTGTATATATGGTGTGATTTGATTTGCATTCAACTCTGAAAAGGCAGTTTTTAATCTGTTTTTAAATTAAGAGACCATCAGAAGTGCTAGTACCATCTGATGGTTTCAGTGAAAAGACAGTTTACATTTAGAGGCAAGCAGGGTGGAGGAGGGCTGATGAAAGTGTTAACCAACCAGAATTAGTGGTGATGGGAGCTTTTTCAGCCTTCTCTACACTGCACAGGAATTCAGAAGGAACCACAACCGTGTGAGGAAGTCCCTGACCACTGACAACATTGCCGTTCTCAAAGAGCCTAATTCCTGTCAAACCTGAAATCCACATGGAAGAATGTGGGGTACAGATACCCCAGTCCTGTTGCCATTAGCTGGAAGCAATGGGGAGAGGAAGCAGTGGCCAGAAGTTAGCTTTGACACAAAGTAGGACCAAGAGTGGCAAAGGCCACTTTAGAAGAACACAGAGATCAACCAGCATGTGATGGGTCTTTTCCAAGTTTTCATGGTGAGTGCTTGGTAGACTTTGGAGGAAATACAAGCTTTATGGTGCAGAAGAAACACACAGAAACCAGAATCTAGGTGGCGTTGCGCAAGTCACTTCTGTACGTTTGGTCAGGATAATTCTCACCACTCAGATGGGGTATAAGACTTAATTAATCAAGGGAGTCTTCTACTTAAATACTTAGAATTGTTTTTAAAGTTTTATTAAAAACTTTTTTATACAACATATGTTGGTCATATGTTCCCCCTCCCCCAAACCCTTCCAGACCTTCCTCTCTCCCTACTGACTCAATTTTGCATTCTTTTTCTCTTCTTCTTCCTCAAAAACCAAATCATGAAGAAGAAAGAAATCAAGACAGACAAATTAAAAAGGAAAAATTTTTTTAAAAAAATGTAAAAACAAATTACAAAACGAAACTACATGAGAAAGATGGGAGGCCTATTTTGTTTTGGTCAACTTCCCCTAGGCATGGGACCTTCCCAGGAGTGGAGTTGATACACTCAGTGATACTCCATTGGAAAAAGCTGTTTTTCACCTTCCCAGCAGGTATCCATTGCTAGTTAAGTTCTTGGCTGTGAGTGGGAATTAATTATGTCCAGTTTTCCTTCTCAGTGCTGGAATTCTGTCTGGTATGAGGCTGTGAAAGTCCCGTGTCTGCTGTCACAGTCTCTGTGACTCATATGTGCATCAGTCCTGTTGTGTCTGAAGACACTGTCTCCTTGGAGTCATCTGCCACCTCTGGTTCTTACACTCTTTCCTTCTCTTCTGCCCAGATCCCAGAGCCGTGATGGGAGGGGTTTGATGAAGACATCCATTTAGACATGAATGCTCCAAAGTTTCTCATTCTCTGCACATTGTCCAGTTGTGAATCTCTCTGTTAATTGTTATATATTGTAAGAAGAAGCTTCTCTGATGAGGGCTGAGGGAAGCACTGATCCATGGATATAGCAGTGTGTCATTAGGATCCATTTTATTGCTATACTACTTTGGCATAATAATAGTAATAACAGGTTTATCTCTAGGCCTATAAGTTATCTAGTTGCAGGTTCTTGGCTACTTTAGTAGTGTCAGGTATTGGTTGAGGCATATGGATTGTGTCTTAAATTCAATCAAAAAGTGGTTGCTTCTCCCATCACATTTGCACCATTATTACACCAGTATACCTCTGTTGTAGGTTTTAGGACTTATAACTGGGTGAAATTGATGATTACATTCTTCCTCCATTAGGCCGCAAAATGCCTTACACTCAGAACACTAGTCAATAGGGGTGAAACTTCTATTTGGGCAGCAGCTCAATTTCTCTATGTTTGATGACATAAGTTGGTGGTGTCTTCAACAATTTGGTCTTACAATCAGGTTGCTGAGAGTAACCAATAAACAACAAGATGTAGCCCATTCTGGGCACTGGTCATTTTGTTTGGTGGCATCAAGTGTCTAGTGGGGGGGCCCTGTCTCCTTCATTTTGTAGGAACTCTATTCAAATCCCTTTCGTGTATAGACATATATGTTGGGAAATTTCTATAGTAGTAGGATTCAATATAGATTTTCAAAATGCCTGTAGCATGTTATTCCCCTGCATACACCCTTCTTTGCCTTACCCTCCCATTGCCTTCCCCATATAATCCTCCTATTCTTGTTTTCCTTTTATCTCTTTGCAATACTGTGCTCTATTTCCCTTTCATCAGAAGAATCCCTCCTTTCCTCTGGTCTCTTACTAGCTATATAACCTCTGTGGTTATTATAAATGAAACACACATGTCTAGTCTAAAGCTTAAAAGCTAACATCCACATATAAGAAAAAACAGGCAATAATTGCCTTTTGGGGGACTGGAGTACCACATTAAGGATGATTGTTTCTAGCTCCATCCATTTACCTGCAAATTTCATAACTTCATTTTCTTAGCAGCTATATAATATTCCATTGAGCAAATGTACCATATCATTATCTGTCCATCAGTTAATGGATATCTAGGCTGCTTGCAGTTTCTGGGTACTATGAGTACAGCAGCAATGAACACAGTTTAGCAAGCATATCTGTAGTAAGATGTAGCATATTCCCAAAAGTGGTATAGATAGATCTTGTGGTAGGCTAATTTTCAGGTTCTTTAGGACTCTCAGCACCAATTTCCATAGGGGTTATACCAGCTTTCATTTATACCAGCAATGAATACATGTTTCCTTTTCTCCACATTCTCATGGGCATGAGATATCTGTCATTTGTTTTATTGATCTTGTCCATTCTGACTGGGGACAGATGAATTCTCAAAGTTGTTTTAATTTGCATATGTATATCAACAAATGTAATCTACCATATAAGCAGACAAAAAAAATAGACAATTATCTCATTAGATGCAGAAAAGACATTTAACAAAATCCAATACCCCTTCATGATAAAAGTCCTAGAGAGACTAGGGATACAAGGGACATAACTCTGCATAATTTACAGCAAGCCACAGACACATAATAATGATGGAGAGAAACTCAAAGTGTTTCCACTATGATCAGGAATAAGACAAGGCTGTAAACTCTCTTCATACCTAATTAATATAGTACTTATTGCTAGAGCAATAAGACAATCGAAGGAGATCAAGGGGATTCAATCTGGAAAAGAAGAAGACAAAGTATCCTTATATGCAGATAGTCTAGTTTTATACACAAAGGATACTAAAGACACCATCAGGAAACTTTTATAGCTGAGAAACACTTTCAGCAAAGTATCAGAATACAAAATCCATACACGAAAATCAGTAGCTTTTTTATTTACAAATCACAGACATACTAAGAAAGAAACTGAGGAAATAGTACCTTGCACAATAATAGAAAAATTATCTTGGGGTAACTCCACCCAAACAAGTGAAACACTTGTCTAATAAAAATTTTAAGATTGAAGAAGACATCAGAAAATGAAAAGATCACCCAGGCTTGTGGATCAGTAAGATTAATATCATCAAAATGACCATTCTACCAAGAGCATTCTACAGATTCAATGCAATCCTCATCAAAATTCCAACACAATTATTCACAAAATAGACACAGACAATCTTCAACTCATATGGAATCATAAAACCTCCAGAATAGTTATAATAATCCTGAATAATAAAAGAACTTCCAGAAGCATCACCATCTAAGATTTCAAGTTGTATTACAGAGGTATAGTAATGAAAGCAACATAGTACTAGCATGAAAACAGACAGTTTGACCAATGAAGTAAACTTGAAGAACCATATGTTTTAAGTTCTCACAGCTATAGACACATGATTTTTTACAAAGAAGAGAAAAAATACAGACTGAAGAAAAGAACACATCTTCAATAAATGGTGCTGATCAAATTTGAGGCTGCTTGCAGAAGAATGAAATAGATACATATTTATCACCCTGTACAAAATGTAATTCAAAATGGATCAAGGACCTCCACAGAAGACCAAATATCCTGAACCTGACAGAAGAGGAAGTAGGGTATAGGCTTGAACTCATTGGCACAAGAAAGGACTTTCTGAATGAGACATGGCTAGCACAGGCATAAAGAACAGCAATTAGTAAATGGGACCTCATGAAACTGCAAAGCAAAAGGCACCAGCATTTGAGCAAAACGGCGGCCAAAAAGATGAGAAATTATTATTTTATTATTATTATTAAGCAGTCATACATCTGAGAAGGTTAGTATATAGAATATCTAAAGAACTAAAATTGTTGAACATAAAGAAAGTTAAAAATGGGGTAAAGAGTTCTGACAAAATGAAACACAAATGGCTGAGGAACACAAAAATTTTCAACATCCTGAAATACAATTTTTGATCTTTCCTAAATGAAACACATATAGCATATCTGGTTAAAACTGAAAACAATCTCTGTCTTTTTTCTTATCATAAAATAGGACATATACATGCAACAACAAATTAAACCAGAGTGATAGTTTCTAGCCACCACATGGGAACATATGGAAAAGGACACAGAATGAGAATTTGTCCTACCTAGGACTTACTCCTAAATAGCTCAGAGTGTGTATGGGGGCTGGGTGCTGTCTCAGATCAGACAGGCATCATCTCCGAGTCTATACAGGGCACAGGACTGCAGAAGGTTGACAGGGCTGGGAACTTATGCCATGCAGGTGGGTAAATGTCCACATATCTTGGGGTTACTACTGACATGAGGACACACTGTGGCCAAAGCAAGTTGGGGTGCAAAGGGTTAATTTGACTTATGCTTCCATATAATAGTCTATCACTGAAGGAAGTCAGGACAGGAACTTAAGCAGGGATGCAACCCAGAGGCAGGAGCTAATGCAGAGGCCATGGAGGAATGCTGCTTACTGGATTGCTCCTCATGGCTTGCACAGCCTGCTTTCTTATAGAAGGCAGGATCACCAGTCCAGGGATGGCACCACCTACAATGGGATGGGCCCTCCCTACATCAATAACTAATTTTAAAAATGCCTTACAGCAGGATCTTACTGAGGCATTTTCTAATTTGATCTTTCCTCTTTTCAGATAACTCTAGCTTGTGTCAAGTTGACATAAAACTTTCTTTTTTTTAGATGTCAAATGCTTTTATTTTATTTATTTTGGTTTTTTTATTACTTTAATAGCTTGTTTTACATGTCAATCCCAGTTCCCTCTCCCTCCCTTCCTCCCGCACCTCCCCACCATCTCCCCCATCCTCCCACCCTATTGCCAATTCCTTCCACATAGGGGATATCTAGAGTCTGTCATTTCACTCAGGGTAGGGTCCAGGCACTTCCCTAAGAGTCCAGGCAGAGAGAGCATCCCTCTTTGTGTTATGGACACATGATGTCTGTTAGTATTCGAGGGATAAACACTGATCCACTGCTCAGGATCCATAGGTAGCCCAGGCCTCCTCACTGACTCTCACATTCAGGGGGTCTGGATCGGTCCCATGCTGGCCTCCCAGCTGTCGGTCTGGGGTTCAAGAGCTCTCCCCTGTTCAGATAAGCTGCCTCTGCTGGTTTTGCCAGGCCATTCTTTGCCAATTTGCTCATTGATCCTCTCTCTCTGTCGCTGGGTTCCTTGGATTCTGTTCAGTGTTTAACTGTGGGTGTTTGCCTCTGCTTCCATCAGTCACTGGATGAAGGCTCCAGGATGGTTGAGGTAACCCAGTCACAAAAAGACAAACATGGTATGCACTCACTCATATATGGATTTTAGACATGGATCAGGAGAGTGCCAGTCTGCACTCCCACTGACAGAGAGTCTGGAAAACAGGAAAGAACCTAAAAGATATGCATGGTACCCAAGAGAAGAGAAATGAGGCAAGATCTTCTGAACAGATGGGGAACACAGCGAGGGGTGGAGGGAGGGGGACCTGGGAAATAGAGAGGAGGAGAAGTGGAAGAGAGAGTAGGTCATGGGGGAACAGGAAGGTTGACTGGGGGGGTAGGATAGGGGGAAAACTTACTTTCATATCAAGTATCAAGATACATAAATCCCCACACCCATATACACACATGTATAAGACACATATCAATATACATATACACATGTACACACATAACACCTAAACAGACAAACATTGGACACTTGTACACCCATATATACAATAAGAATATACATAAAAGCACACATACATACATTTATACTTATGATATATATACATATATATATATACTCACAGGGAACATACTAAGTCTGTGTAACAATTTTAAGATGGTCACTTTGTGCCATGTGGCGATTTCCTAATGTCTTAAAAAGGCAAACAGGGTCTTACAGAAGCCTTGAGGAATGTTAAAGGTCTGGAGGTTGTGTTTTATTTAGCCACTTGAGTAATGTATTTAAACTGAACAAATGCAAGGAGACAGACATTGTTGAAAAAACCTATACAATACATGCAGGGGAGATTTGTTAGAGAAGCAGTATAAACCTTCCAAGAAAATTATCTTCTGGTCAAGAGAATAAAATCATAAAATCTTTGACCTGGGTGGGGACCTAACAGTCTAGCTGGGGCTGGGTCAAACATGTGGCCAAGGGACCATCACTTAGGAAGGTTGGCTTACTTTAAGCAACGCTAAAGAAATGGACAGAATGACAATTGTCATTCTCACAGTCACCTTCTCTGAGAGGAGCAGTTAAAGACATATGTCATTGGATTGAATGATGTCTTCCACACAGGCAACCATGTCCCATGAATGACTCTTGTCCTCCTCAAATTATCTACAGGTAGTTCCTAACTCAGGAATGGCTCTCTGCAGCTGGGGTCAGTCACAGAGCTCTGATCCTTCATCTGTGCTGAGACTCTAATGCTCCAAAGGTAACCCTTAGCTCATGAGCTAGGGGGTGGCAAGGAGGAGACACCCAGGCCCTTTGGTCCTAACCAGGGCAGTTCTGCTCCCTTTGCTTGTTCATAGCCTATCCATGCGCCCACTCCTTCCCTTTCTCTTCTCATCCGCTTTCCTCATTGTTCTCTCTCCTAACAAACCACCAGCGTGCAATTCCTTGCCTAGGAACAACTTTGGGAGAAGGCAGAGGAATACAATGTCTGGATGCAAATTAGAAAACAATGTCTCCTTCTTCTCCAGGCTGTTGTGCTTGTGTTGAGCATGGACTTGAATCTCAATGCCTCCCCACTTCACTAGATAAACCCTTCATGCTGTGCATGACCTCCCCCACCGCCCAGATAGACACCAGTACCACACACCTCAGTTACTTCATGCAAAAATTAAATGAACGAAGGTATGTGGCCTATAGTTTGTATCAGAGCTATTCCTTTCCCCCTTTCTCAGTGCCCCTTTGCTACTGTGACTCGTCATCCTTGTGGGGGACTTTGCTGGAAAGAACCAAATGTGTCAAAAACATTGGTACTATGCTTCCATCATAATAATAAAAATCAATCACCCATTACTTATGAAGAATGACACAGTAGAAAGTTCAAGCTTCCGTTTTTACCTTACAATCTCTAAGTTTGATTGGGTGAACCTGCTCGGGGCTCGCTTCAAGCATTAAGAATGTACCTCAGGTGCCCAGTGAAAAGAGCCCGGCGGCGAAGCTGTTGAGAGAAAGCCTGGCCTGCACCTGCAGCTTCTGAGGCAACAGCCCCCCCCCCATGCCAGCCTCCTAGAAGCAGAAGGGAAAGGTCACGTGAGGACATGGAACTTCACCTGTTCTGGTCCTCCCAACTCACCGACTTTACCTGATTTGACTTGTTAATTCGGGAAACACATGTTTCCGCTACTATTTCGCTCCCAAATCAACCACTTACTTGGACTGCATAGAAACATGAGCATTCTATGATGTAAGAACTGATGGCTACAGTTCCAAGCTGGTATGTGTTGAAGAGTCATGGTAAGAAGGTAATTTAAGAGTTTGCTACCATTTGGAGGGTGGGAAAATGATGTTTAAGCCTCTTATCTTTGAGCTTGGGAAGGAAATCACTGCTTGTCCTGGGCCCATCCCCCCTCAAATGTGTTGCTGTTTGAGTATCTGTTTAAAATGTAGGAAAAGCTGATGTCTGTTAAAAACAAAACAAGAGAAAATGTCCACTTTTCATTCCGTTGCTTTCAGGGTTTTTTTTTTTTTTTTTTTGCCTTCACGAGCTGAATCCGTTCTCTGTGCAGAGGTGAGAACCCGAAAGTGGCCTCCGCTGGGTAACAGGGAAGCCTAGGTGGGGATTGCTGTGGGAGACTAGGAGGCCGGACAGCGGTTGCAGAGAGCTCTTCTGAGGATGAGTGATTGATGAGAGCCAGCTCACAGGCCCAGGAGTAAATGAGTCAGCCACAGGCAGGCACAGGAGCGATGAAACGGGGGCATTCTCTTGAACTCGTGCTTATTTTGGGACAGTATGATGCTCTTCTGAGAGGCAGCAAATAAAGTGTTCATGGAAGAGACCAGCTTACGTAACTCATTTCTAAAACAAGTGGATGAGGTCATCGAGGGAATCAACAGTTTAATTAAAGAAGTCAAACAGAATGGATGTAAACACAGCTGGCCCTCTTTCAATGTGGACTGATGCTATCCTTAGCCTTGCCGCTTGTAAGCTGCACAGAGGTGAGTAAGCATTACTGTCTCAGTTTCTTTGAATATAACTGTAAGGGTTGTCTAAGGCAGTGCCCTAGGCATGCTCCAGATCTACCATTCCTTAATTCTACCATCAATTAGCATGTCAACAATGACTGTAATGACAATAACAGCTAATATATAAACCCCCAGGAGGATCTTTAAAAGTTTATATCAAGACACATGATGTCAACAACTCTGAAGGAGGAAACCCCATTCATTTTGGACACTGGGTTTTTTATGTGTTAGCCTGTGGTGTCTAGCCAGGACACTGTTGACCCATTATAGAATAGCTACATTCTGTCTGTCTGTATCTCTCTCTCTCTCTCTCTCTCTCTCTCTCTCTCTCTCTCTTTCTCTCTCTCTCTCTCTCTTTCACACACATTCTCTCTCTCTGTTTCACACACACACACACACACACATACACAGAGAGAGAGAGAGAGAAACACACTGAATACTGAATCTTTATCAATAGGAGGCAGGTTCCCATGTAACCTGTTCAAAAGGTCTTTGGAGTTCTTTATTCCTCCTTCCGTATTTATTCCTCACCTCCTCTACCCTGTCCTTCAACCATCCACCCCAATTTAACCCTTCCTCTTTCAGATTTTTGGTAATTCAGGTCCCCAACACCCTCAAAAATTACAGGTTATTGCCAAAGATATTGATTACCATTCCAAATTTGATGTTAAGACCTTATTGCTGAAGACACCACATACTTGAGTCATAGAATATGGAGATTTCAAGCTAGAAGTATCATCCCTACTGGATAGCTTTCATAGTCCTGGATGGTGATATGCAATCTACCAGAAGGTACAAGTAATTATAAATCGTACCTATCTACAATAAGAACTGGCCTGGCAAGACATGCTCACTGGTGCAGTGGTGCAAGGAATGACATGGTAGTAACAAAGCACTCTCTAATTTAAATCCTGCTTCCAAGTATGAAACCCATGCCTGCCATCATTGCTGGGCCAAGAACCTGTGGTAGATAGGTCCTAGATCCTAGGGAAGAACCTACTACTACTACTATCCTGCTAATAGGACATAGTATTAAGCTTTATACCCTTGGAGAAATTAATCTTTCAGCTCTAATCAAAGAAAAGTCTATTTGCAGGAAATAGTGATTAACAGAGAGGCTCATAACTGGTCAAGGTGCAGAGAATAAGAGCCTGTGGAATGCTCAGACCCAAATGAACTGTCTATGTTGCATGCGCCCTCTCCTCCCAGAGCTCAGAGATCACTGCAGAAGAGGAGATAGGCAAGACTGGTAAGATCCAGGAGTGGTGAGCAAATACAAGGAAACATCTCCAGTCATCTGCAGGTGACCTCACCATGGTTATGTCCAGATGTATAAATCCCTTGAAAGCTCAGGGTAGACAAAATCCCAACATGAAGAGGGAAGGTAGACATTAAGTTCCACCCTTAGCTGAGGAGCTACTAATAACTGATAGTTGCTGGGAGAGGAAGACTCAGTTTCCTCTGAGTGTTTCCAATGGTAAGTAGGGCATGCTCTAGGGAAGGCCAGACATCTGATAGTACATGGACAGCACAAATGCCATTTGACAGGTGAAAAAAGAGGACACAACATTTAGTAGGTAGGGAAGGCATCTGGCAAAAGTTGGAGGAGGAGGTTAATAAGGTCAAAACTCATTGTTTGAACTAATTTTTAAAAATGATATCATCATATTCTTAGACTAACAAAAATGATGCCATTGTTTCCTTCAAGCAACCTCAGGATAAAGTTGGACTAGCAAGGAGTTGGATTGGTTGGTGTCTCTGTGGGAAAGGAGTAGATTATTCCAAATGTTTAGGCGGAGAATATTTAGGATAGGCCTCACCATGGGCATGTGGGCAGAGAAAAAGCAACCAAGAGGAAAGGGCTGGTCACCAGGGCTGGCAACAGTAGCAGGAAGGTGAAGGAGGCATTGGGAGGGCATGAACAGCCTGGACAAGAGGATGGGGTACCTGTCAAGAGTTGTGACCGTGAATGAACAATGCTCCCACTAGAACCAGAGAGAAGCTGGATGTAAGTAGAATAAACCATGTGGCTTCCCACTCTCTCTTCCTGCCCCTATGTCCTGCCACAGTCTTCCATTGCCTGAACATAGCCTTGGGGGCCAAGAGAGGACAGAAGACCAGAAATAATTAGATCAATCTAATTGGACCACTAACCAAACAGAGAGTTAGTCGCACAGTGAGAAGGGGCAGGGCTCTCTGAGTGCCATCACCATGCGCCTCCTCACCATGTCCAGCTGGCCACATAGGTGTCAAAAGCAAGATTGCATACTCCACGCTGTAGTCTGATCATTGGAGTTTGGGAAATTCTGTTTCACTATCAGCCAATGCCATGTGGTTGTAGTGTCAATGTCCTAATCATAACTCAACTTGTTTCACAGAAGCCTGACTGCATTTAAGCATGTGTCTACTGGAGACATGTTAGTGGGCTTCAGAGTTAAGAGAATGTGACAGACTTTGGTGATGGAAGGGCAATGCATATAAGGCTTGTCATAAATAATTGAACAATGCTTAACTTTGGAATTTAGATCCCAAGAAAGAAGCCAGCTGATATACAAACACACAAAGGTGTGCACACATGGAATTTCTCCTTCTCACCAGTACACCCCTAGCCCACATCTCTCTCCATGAATCCACCACACATCTAACTCTGTGCTGATGCTATCCTCATTCCATTATGCCATGCAACTTCTTTCTTCTCTTGATGAAACTGGATTTCTTCTTCATTAAATGAAGCAAGTTTTGCCTCTCCTTTTGAGCCTTCCCTACTTCCCTGTTGAGATTCCACTGCTCGTTCTCCTTACCAGGGTCTATTGTAGCTCTATTATAGCATGTAGACCTTGCAAAGATTTGTGTTTGCTTCTGTGCTGGACTGTGGATTACCCAGGAGGTCTGTTGGTTAAAAGGAAAATAATAAATGAAACCCAGGAGCTAACATTTATTTATTACTTACTAAGTCGCAAGTGCATGGAAAAGTTGGATAAGGCCCACAATAAGTCTGTGAAGCAGATATGATTTGCTCCTGTTTTACAGGTGGAGAAACGAAGTCCAGCAAACATTTACATGCCTTAAAAGTTACCTCATGCCACATAAACTTGTTGATGTTTTGGGATGATGTCCTATATGTAAACAAGCTCATTCAAATATAGCGTGTACAAAGTGGGGTAGGCATTGTTCACAACTGTGCCCAAGGCCCCAAAACACATGAGCATGTTTATTAAGAAATGCTTCTATAGTGTGCATTGGAAACAAGCAAAAAGAGGAAAATCATGCCTTAGAGCTTTTCTCTTGAATAGTGTACATCACTAATACACACACAACAAGTTAAGGGAGTTGGGGAGTTGCATCTGCCAGTAAGGTTTATTTACTTACTCATATGGTATCTATCTTGGGAAAGTTTGATTTGGAAAAAAAGTCCTAGCATTTGTTAATTCTAAAACATGACTTGTTAAATGGGTTTCTGTTGTCTCTTTGATTATGAATTTAAAAGTTTTCCAAACTCAACATATACACCCAATGCTTACCTATTAGTATATCTATATCAAATAGGCAAGGTACTAATACCAAATTAAATATTAAATGAAAGTTTGGACACTGAAGTCCTCCTGAATTGCACAGAGCAGAGTGGTGAATACCAGGCATTGATATCTGAAGGACATCTTGGATCAAGGTCTGAAGGTGCCAAAAATTATTCTTCCAGCTATGGAAAATATATTCCCTAGTTACATGTTTTTTCTGCTAATAAGCTTTAGATGTCCAACTGATAAATCCACACACATGGTAGAACTCTACCACACATGACTTCATGTTAAGAAACAACAACAGTGAGGCCACCACCTAATCACATACCTACTAGGCTGCTGAATACCTCTAGCCTCTAAAATCTTTGGTAACCACATTCTGTTGACTTTGATTTCAGTTACTGTGTGTGCCTATGTGCACATATGAGTGAGTGTGTTCATTAGTGTGAATATATACATGTATATGTACATGTATGAGTGTCAGTGTGCATTGTGTGAATGTGTGTGTGTGTTGTTATACTTACTAAACAGAAATGAGGTCAAAAACCTCAATAGAAGTTCAAGCAACCCTGTTCATCCTATCTCCTCATTGGGTCTCCCAGCATGGTCTCACTGAGCACCAAAGGTTATTACATTTTCTTCGTAAAAAGTAATTTCGATGTCAACCAATTCCCCAAGTATCCACTGGGAAATGCCACTGAATTCCACTCCTCAAAAGTAAGAGAAATACCATAAGGAATTTTTAGCAAAATTTTCTTAATCAACATTTTAGAAGGCCCCAAGTCCCAGCCCTTGATAGCTGGGCTTCTGTCTACACTTCACTTTTTCCCAAGTCCCTGGCCTTTCCATCCATTATGCCTCTGTGCTCTCCTTTGACCCTCAGGGAAGGTGGAACATCACTGGGTGCCTGCCCTCCAAGCAACCATCTTTAGAGGAAACCTGATGTTTATCTTTTCAAAACAAAGCATCTGATTCAGTTAAAGTCAGGTTGGAAAAGAACCCTGTATGTGACAAGTGACTGATGTAGCTGCATTTGGGATAGCCACCTTACTTTGCTGCCACTGCACCTTAGCTCACCAGCATCTTAATCTGCTCTTAGCCTGAGTATTCCAGAGTCTTTCTTTCCTGCCTACATTTGCCACATCCTTCCTGCACCCTAAGTGGAACGCCTGTGTTACCTAGTCTGTATTGACTCTTGAGGACTAAGTTTGCTTTTGAGTCCCCTATGCCACCATGCCCATGTGTGGAAGGCTCGGTTGGAGTCCAGCCTGTGGCACTGTTGGGAATGGGTGGAACCTTGAAGAGATGGCACCAGGTGGGAGAACATTGGGTCACGGGAATATAGCCTTGAAGGATATGGAGACCTGGCCCCTTCCTATCTCTCTCCACATCCTTTAACTATCAGGTGAGTATCTTACTGTGTTGAGTGCTCTCCCGACAGTCCCCAGGACAATGGAATCAACCAACTTCAGATTGAAAATTCTGAAACGATGAGCCAAATCAGCATTTTCCTAATAAGCTGATTAATTCAGCTACCTGTTACTTTAGCACACAGTGATTAATACAGTATCACTACAGTCTTGGAGTCTCCTTCAGTCCTTCACTTTAACATGGGATTGTTGTTATTATTGTCAATGTCTATGTATTATGTACCAGGTGACATCCAAGTTCTTTGAGTGCATTTCTCATTTAATCCTCAAACACATGTTTTTGGTAGCGCTATTGTTACCAGCGCTTAAGATAAAAGCTTAACCTCGGAGAGTTTAAATAGCTTACACAGCTCCCAAGTAAGAGACAAAGACAAATAGGAACAGTCTAAGTTCACGTTAGTTGGCATATCAGCCTATCCAGCCCAGGTGACAGCTGCTTTGTTGTCCCTGGTGGCTGTGTCTTTCTGTTCCACCAGACTGTAGCTTCTTGGACTCATTGCTACTTCCTCATCAGTGTTACTGCACTGGGATCCTGTTAGGTGTGTAGAGGATAGAGAGCAAAGGCAAAAGTAATGGAGGATTGTGGTCAGACTTTGCAATGACGTTTTCTGGGCTCCTCATATTTTCCCTGGTAGCCTAACCCAGTTTCCCTCCTTTCCTCATGACTGTTCACTGCAAGGAAACAGCCTGACCTGATGCCTGGGAAGGTTGTGTGCATCACGGTACGTAAAAAAGGAGTCTTACAAACAGCAAGTGTCTTGAAACCCCTTATTGTATTCCCATTTCTCCTACCTGCCTTCACCCAAAAAAAGCCAGAGTTATGAAACGCGTGCTAAATATTGAGCCATTAAACTTAGGAATATTGAGGGAACTGTTCTCTTAAAGGCTTATTTTTTCAGCTCTCCTTGTTCTGCCTGAGTGTTTTTAGCAGTTTAAACAGGTTGGGTTGGCCACAGGATCAGGGCACAGGTTTTTTCCACCCCGTAGGTTGAGGTATTCATTCCCACTTTAAACCTCTCTAAATTTATTTGCCAGTATTTTCCAAGTAGATGTATTTGCAGGTATGTTCAGGATAGAACTGGGCACTCATAGTATTGACTAAGACTGGGAGATGACAGCTGGACAAATTCGAGGTTTTAGGCTTCATCCTCAACCTGACCTTTGGCAGCAATGGAAATGTTTGCACTTTGCAAAGCTTGTTATGCTCTGTGTGTGAGTGGGTCAGTGTGTGTGTGTGTGTGTGTGTGTGTGTGTGTGTGTTGGGGTGGTTAGGTAAGTAGGGAGGGGGTTGAGTGAGTGTGTGGGAGGTTGAATGAGTGTGTGGGGGTCATGTCAGTGTGATTGTGGGGTCAGTGTGTGTGTGTGTATGTGTGTGTGATGGAGGAGCACTGAGTCTGATAATAATAGAATAATTGTAAGAACTATTACCAGAACTATTACCAACTTTGGACTCTGGAAGAGTCAGCCTAACATCTTACTACCTCACTATCATACCTCCTTGTGGCTTTTATGGCACTTTTAATGCCTTTTTATTCCCTCCCCAAGTCACCATTACCTTAATGACTTAATATAGATCTACAAGTTTCTCTTTCTTTTTTGGGAGGCAGACTCACTGAAGTATAATTTATTTATTATCCAGTTTTGACAGGTGTATACAGTTATGCAGCACAGAATAGTTCCTCACCCTGTAAAATCTCTGGAGCTGTCTCCACGCCCTAAGGCTCCTAAGGTTAGGATCAGGAAGGTCCAGGAAGCCACAGACCAGACCAGTGTTCTGTCCTCACAACTTGACTTTTCATAGGTACCATCATATTTGGGGGACTGTGTAGTTGGTAGTCCTTTCTCACATAGAATACCATATGGTGATTCCTTCATGCTACTGATAAGGATACTAATTGGTTGCTTTTTATTCTTAGGAGCCCATCACTCATTGACTGGCTGTACCATGGTATGTTACTGGCACTCTAGTTACTTGTTCATTAGTTCTCTCTCTATTTTATCAATTATCAGTAAACTGGCTACAAACAACTACATGTAACTTTGGGCATGAGCCCCAGCTTTCTCTTGGGTCAAAACTCAGAAGTGAGATTCCTGTTTTGTATAGCAAGTATAATTTAATATTATGAGTATACTACCATGTGTTTAAAGAGAACGTTTAGTTTATTCATTTATCTAAAAGTTAAAGAAAAAGACATCAGGGCCCCTGATCTTGTCTGTTAATGCTAGAGAATGTGATGGGTCAACAACACAGGAAAGTGGATGAGCTGCAGAAGCTTCCTCCTGCTTTTGCATCAGTATGACAATGCAGCGGTGTACCCACATGACCAGACCATTTGTTACTCTCAGTACAGAATTCAATTAATCATGAGAAACATCCAACATTCTCTAACAAAGTAAATTTTGCATTAAACAACCTCAACTGAAGTGTTCTGAGCCCATTTAAGGCAGGTGAGGTAGCCAGCCTTAAATGCCTAAGATGTTCAGTAGGCAGTAGGTATCACACAGTATGCTGAGCAGCTGTGTTCAGTGCACTTTGGACTTAATAGTTTCTTGTTTTTGTTTTGTTTTGTTTTGTTTTTGATTTGCAATAGGCTTATGGGGTCTTCATCCCTCTGTAAGTCCAGGAATATCTGGTATTACAACTGTTCAGCAACATTACACTATCCTTTGCCATATCACTATCATCTGTAGGAGTCAACTTATCTCCAGGTTATATATGACTAAGTCTTTCTGGCTCATGAAAGAACCAGACCTTTTTGAACCTATTTCTCCATTTCCCAGAGGAGATGGAAAAGTCTGGAGAATGACCTGGGTTGTAGATGTTCTAGTACTAAATTCCTACTGCCATGGTGACTCATAATTCTAGTACACTGGCTTGATGAGACTCAGTATCCTACTGTCTGGGATAGGATTGCCCTACTGACTCAAACCATTGCTTGGGACTAAATGGGAAGAGTGTCACATAGGAGTTAGAGCTCCTAGTCTCATGGCATCATGGGCCAGGGCACCTTTCTTCCTAATGGTGACAAAGGCCATTATTATGCCAGTCCATAGGTAGAGACTCTCATAAAGAGGAATCACCTGACTAGCCCTGTGAGACTCAGTGAGTCAGAGGAGTTTGAAGAGTCCCCAGGACTCCTGCCACTCTTTCTGAAGGTGCCTAGTGACTCACAGACTCCCTTCCATCTAGATTAATTTACAACTTGAAAACATTGTTGAACATGTAACTTGGTCCTTCTTAAAGGTGTTAATAGGTGAGGTCATTAATCTACCCATGGGCTACATTACCTTCAGGTGTCCAACCCCCACAATCATAATTCTCTAAGAAATTGGTCTAGGATGAATTTGAGTGTTCTATTGTATCTTATACTATACAAATAAACTGTTTTCCCTGAAATTCTCATTGTGGGTGTCATTCTATGAAATCTCAACTAAGACAGACACCCTTGTTCAGACACACACAAACACATACATTGCACACACATACACATGCACACATATATACACACACATGCACACCCACATACATACACACCTACATACACACCTACACACACACACACACACACACACACACACACACACACAAACATTTATTTTTCCTGAAGGCATCTAGAGCCTTTCATCATCTCCAAAAGAAGAACATGATTCATCTCAAATAAGTAAACAGACTAGGGGCATCTCCTGCCAGCTTCTGGGGTAGAAGAGTGAACAAAGCCAGGGCCAGAGGCAGGAGCAGGAGTCTAGAGTTCCCTGATGGAGCACTTCACTGATCACAACTTCTCATAATCCATAAAGAGTAAATTCCCAGGAATATTTTTATTTGAGGAGATAGGTCTACTATTTACAAGGAAACCCAATAATTCTGGGTGCCATAAGGGGAAATTTTAGTCAAAGTAGTAAGGAAAAGAGTGAAGCTAGTAAGTGTTGACCATTATTCTAATAAAACATTACTTTGTGTGTTTCATCACGTAGATGAGGCTCTGGCTATTGAGTTTATATGAGAACACAAATCTTACATGCAGACCAAAGACAATTATAAATCTTACAAGCATATAGGATGGACACAATTGCTTTTAACTGTCCATAAAAGTAAAGGTGTGTACCTCTCTAAAAAAAGGTGAGCAGCTAGGGGGTGTCATTCAAACAGTTTTACTCACTCATTTATGACCTGTGATTCCCTGTGTCCTCAAGTTACTCTAATGTATGGACCACACACACACACACACACACACACACACACACACACACACACAGACACACACACACATACACACACACACAGGAGCACACATCTCAAATCAAATACACAAAATTTTTCATCTCCAGTATCGGTATTAAGGAATATCATCCACCACAGTGGTTAGTCTGAGGCTTCTTTTGTGTTCTCAAGAGCCAAGGAAATGTATAGACAGAAGCACTGTGTCATAGCAGGGCTTTTGCCAGTTTACTGAATCTGAAATTCAACACTATCGTAACTCCCAGTGTTCTCACTTACTTGCCTTAGGAAAAGAGGAAAAATTCCTTTTCTTCAGCAGAAGACAACTGTCTGGTTTGACAAAGCTTGTGTTTGATCTTTATGTCCCTTCCCCAGCCAAGAAACACAGATCAAATCCCACTCCTGTGACAGGGAAGAAATGTAACCTTGAACTTATTAAAGAAACAGTATGGATGTGTCATTGCCATGGAACATTGCCAGACAGAGCCACTGGCTTGTGAAAAGAATCTACTCTTTGCAAATTAGCAGGGCTGTGAACACCCATTGGTTCCACTGTCCGGAAAGGAGAGATGTCTACATGTAATCAAACCACTTCCTTCATGCACAATTGACAATCACCATCCTATACAAGCCAAGGAAAACTGTCCAAAGCTGAGGGAGTTGGAATTGTATGTTCTCTGTTAGCCACACAGATGCTTGAGACTGCCATGTTCATTCTCAGGGATGTCACATTTTGCCTTACAAAGAGGAAGGATTTAGTTGAATAGAAAGTGACCTAAAATTTTAGACATAAAACAAGACTCAGCTTCCAGACTCAGAAGATAGATCAGCTCTTCATTAAAGTCCTTGCCTTGGAAACACAAGGACATTAGGTCAACCCCTGGAACCCACATTCTAAGGGCCTGTGTGGAGGCATGCACTTGGAATTCCATCACAGAAGAGGTAGAGACAGACAGATCCTTGGGATTTACTGGCCAGCTAGAATAGCTAACTTAGCAAATTCCAGGTCAGTGAGAAACTGTTGGCAAAAACTGAACAGCACCTAAGGAATAGCACCCCAGATAGACTTCGGGCCTCCATACACCCATACCCATACCCATACCCATACCCATGCTCTCTCTCTGTCTCTCTGTCTCTCTGTCTCTCTGTCTGTCTGTCTGTCTGTCTGTCTGTCTCTCTCTCTCTCTCTCTCTCACACACACACACACAGTTCAGCTTCCCAGCAGGATTCCATGCTAAACTGGATGTGATTCTACCGTTTTGGAGAAAGCCTTGAAGTAAATTGTGAGACCAAGAATTTCAATCAGATGAAGAGCCCTTTTTCCTAATTCACTTCACTTTCTAAATCAGCCTCTCCTCACTGTGCTTCCTTAATGGTCCCTCCTCCATCACCTTGTACTGAGTCTCCACTATTTATCTCAGTACAAAACAGATCTGAGAGAGGAGCAAACTCTCTGCCCTCATTGAGGACTCTTCAGAGCCAGATTCCAGTTAAGAACAAAGCACTCCAACAGTCAGGGAGACTTCTTGTGATCCTTTCCAGTCAGCTCTTCCTCCACAAGGAGCACTGCACTGCTAACCCAGAAAGCCATTTTGGCCCCTTTCTGCCTGTGAGGTAGAATGACAGACTGCCCTTCTGTGCCTGGCTTTTTATTGTCTTCAGTGTTGTCTGGGAGATCTATCACTGCCTCCTTCTTGTTGCTTCACCGTTACACTTTGTAGATCTATGTACACACGCACACCAATAAATACCATCATCTCTTTGTAAATTATAATGCTTGTGGGTATTTGGGTGATTTCCAGTCTTTGGTATCATAAACCATAAACCGTAACCATTATAAACCTTCTAGAACATGTCTCTGGGTGATCATAAACGTTTGTTTCCTTGGAGAATGTACTTAGGAGTAGAATTTCTAGATCTTATATCATGCTTAGCTTCTGTAGATACAGCCAAACAACTTCACAAAAGCTGCACACTTGACATTTGTAAAATTTAGCTATTCTGATATGTGTACTCTTTCATTTTTCAGAATTAAAAAAGTTTTAGGAATATATCAGGATATCAAACATGTCCTAGGAACAAACACCGAAGCTTGACCTTGGGAATTCATCTTAGAAGAGACATAAAACAGTATCCACAGCTGAGGATGATGTAAGATGTGATAGAGGCCAGTGAATGACACAGTAAACACATCATGAAATACTCAACAGCTCCTCTAGAGATGATAAAAGATATATGAGTTGAGTCTGAAAGAATGAATAGAATGCAGAGGAGATGATGAGCAGGCCGGTAGAAAGAGATGAGAACAGACTGTGAATAGCTGGAACACTCTTCACACTGTACAACGATGGGAAAACCAGTGAAGGATTCAACTGAGGCCAGGGGGAGCAGTGGGGAGCCGAACACTTTCTCTTTAGGTCTTCATGATGTTAGAATGATATTTAAAAAATGTCTGGATGATAATTTTAAGGTATGTTACTTGCAACTGTACTGAGTTTTCAAGAACAGAAGAGGTAACTGAGGATGTTGTATAATCTTGGAGAGGTGAACTTCCTTGTTTAAGATTCAACATTCATAACAGCCTGAGTTCAAATCTTGTTGCTAGACTGGACTGGTGATGTGATGCTGGAAATTAACTTTGAATTTTGTCATTTGTACAAGCAGGTCCAATATGCGCTATGTCCTAGAGCAGCTGGAGGGAGATTATCTAAGCAAAGGCCACAACTGAAGTCTAGCTTAACATAAAGAGTTCTAAGGGTGTTAATTACTAGGTTGAAAGTTGGAGAATAAAAAAAGTACTAGCTATGACTTATGTTTTCCCTGTGGAGCACTAGGCATATTTATATACAAATGTGGGCAGGTAGTACAGTTGGCATGCTTGAAGATGCTCTGTGATCCTAATACAATAGTTGACAAATTAATATCACAGATGCTGTTTATACAACATGGACATCTAATAATGCCAACATGTTTGAACACATTTGATTTTATGGTTCCATTTTTGGCAGGCACAAGGCTCTCATGGGGAAAGCTAGTGCTGCACATTCCAGAAGTTGAGAGATAGAACTACTTCTGCTGGCCAGAGTGACCACTTTACTTGATTTCTTATCCACATGATATGAAAAGAAAGCACTAGACTATGTATAGGATATTAGGATTCAAAAGGGGAGTGTGGAGAAAGGCAAATAAATAGAGATTCAAAGAGTAAGCTGAGAGTAGGCTGTAAACACAAGGACAACAGGGGATGGAAGAGCAACACACAGAGACAACAGATTACTAGAAGTAGCCATGCAGAGTGACTTTCAGGGCCACGTCTGGCTGTAGCGTGTTAGTGATGGCACAGTAGCTATTACTTCACTCAGAAGACTTACAGAGGGCACTAGCTTTGTGCAAGAAATATTTCAAGTTCTTGGGATAGAGTCATCTGGATAAGATATCCCTTCCATCTTGGGTTCTACTTGGTTTATCAAGAGATATGAACAATAAGTAAACAAAAAATAACAAGCTGGGATAGAATATGCGATGATGTGCTTGGTTTAGACAGGAGGGGGAAGATGACAAAATATCTTGAAGAGTTTACCTTGGAGTTATGGTTTTAATTTTTAATACTTTATTTCTTAGTCTTTGTGCATGTGTATGCAAGCACATGCTTGGAGGCCAGAAGACAACTTGCAGGAGTCCATTCTCTCTTGCACTATGTGGCTACCAGGGATTGAATTCAGGTTGTCAAGTTTATCAGCCAGGCCTACCTGCTGAGTCATCGCACCAGCCTTAGAGCTGTGCTTTTAAAAGATCGAGAAAAGAATGTTCCAAGGAAAAATCTTTGAAGTGGAATTAGATTGGAGGACCATGAGCTTGGGAAGGTAAGTGACACTTGGTCATGTAGAGTTTTGGAGTTTAAAACCAGGGTAATTTTATTCCAGCTTCAATGGGAAGCCAATGGGTAGGGAGTACAAACAGATAAGTAGCATACCAGAAAGCCTACTGTGTGGCACAGGAGGTTAGATCAAAGGGGATAGAGAAGTCTGGTGTCTGATGTTCTTTGAAGTGAAGTCCTTTGTATCTGTTTTATATTAGTATGGTCCAGAAATGGGTAACATCTATGTAGCTTCTCGTTCTCTTCGTCATAGGAGAGGGATGCCCATGTTTACCAGACTATCCTGAGAATATAATGGTTTCAAGACACTGAATAAAGACTCATGCAATCAAAACTACCCATTGCTGCTTCCCTCATCAATCTGTAAAGATGAAGCAGTACTAGCATGTTTTAATCAACTAAAAACAAAAGGAAGGAAATAAAATGTTGATCAAATGTAAACAAAGACTAGCACAAACAACCAGACACCTCTGGTAATTTTTGTTGCCTTTTTTGTAACCAGCAAGGGGATTTTGGGTGAAATTCCCCCTTGGCCTCCAGGAAAGGGTGACTTTATTCAAGGAAGGGAACTTCTCTTCCTATGTCTCTGTGTGCCCATGGCCACTGGGGCTTGCTAAAGGTGTGTCATGATATGGAGTACCTTCCTGCTGCCTTTTGTACTGCCTTAATACAAAAGAGATGTCACAAGTCCATACTTCAGGGAAATGAATGTGAGCAGCACTGGGGAACAAGGGGTAGTGTGAAAGAGAGGGATTGCACCGATGGAGCCGGCTGTCTCCAGCATCTTTAGCATTTCCACTCAGGTGGCTGCCGTGGTTTACATTAGCAAATGTCTGCAACTGACCAAAAGAGAAAATCCCTAAGGTACTATTAGGAGGACAGAAAATGTGGATTGGCTCTAGTTCTGTCCTTACAATTATGAACTGTTGGTGTCGGTGAAGGTAAACTATGATCTAACTATAACTAGGATGCTATTTTATTTTATATTTTGAAGTGAAGGTGGGAGATTTTCATTTTTTGCTTTAGATATCTTTGTACAGTCTGGCATTCTAAAATGAGCAACCATTGCCTCGATACATTAAAAATTATAGAAATGACACTAAACAAAAATAATTCACCAGTGAATGTTCTTAAAGCACATGTTGCCTTTTTCTCTATTATTGCCATACCCAGTAGTGGACATCTAATATAGGAACACCTATGATCACCATACCTGGCAATGCGAAACTGTCTGTCCCTTGTCTTAGCATAATTCTGGAAACTCACCATTCACTACTTATATTTTCAAATTATTTAATTATTCACTTAAAGGATTATTGTACTAGAAAAAAAGAGAGCAAGCAGGAAATTTTGAAACTGAACAGAAGGAAGCAGAATGCCTTTACTGCTTATCTCTTCACCGGCACAGTTCAAGAATTGTTTTAAATTCCTTCCAAGAAACACAGACATGGTAACATCTATCAAGTGTTGAAAGAGCCTTACCTTCAACACAAGTGGTCCTGCACTCTATCTGGAATGGTCCTGTTCAGAATGATAACTACCCCCATCTACCAAAGCTTCTCACATCAATGATTCTATCCCAAGTCATTATGGGGATTGTTTCCTTGTTCTTGTTTATTGTCTCAAACATTTCAACAACTTTTTTTTAACACAAAAGTGATACATTTAGAACTATGAAATACCAACAACAGTTCTTAATATTCTTATGTAAATTATCAAAATCAGTCTATTTCTAGAGGGTAAATTCCATCATTGCTACTCACACAGGAGCTTCCTTAGTTAACTTAGAAATTTCAGGTTTGATGTGGGCAACCATAAATTTAATTTTGTGCTAAGAATATGTGCAAATTACCAGTCACACCAGGGTGGAGTTGGATGTCAATGTTATTAGCTCTCTTTTGACTTCCCATTTTTAATTAATTTATGCTTTTTATTTAGGAAGATGGAATTGTTGCTATATGTTCTTTTGTATGTGTGGGGCTTTATTTTTGTCTTACATTCAGAGGGAGCATATAATTAAGCTAAATGTGATCAGAATTAAATTTATGATGAAGTACCAATATATGCTTCATCCTTCATCTAGCAGAGTTACTATGAGATTATTTCAGAATTGATGAGCTCTGCAGTCCCCAAGCATTATTGCTTAATATCCACAGTTATTATAAGTGGCATTCTCTTCCTAAACTTACCCCCCATTTCCTCCTCCCACCCAACCACCACCAAATAAACATTGTCTAGGAAACCAATCTGTCTATTTGTGGAGCTTTCCCTGCTGATTCATAAATGCCCATTGATAATGATGTGAGGCTAGGAAATTCTTTAGGATTTTACTATTTTGAAAAAACTCTTCATCTTTTTACTAATACACATTTAATATTTTCAATAAGCACTTAAAGTTACTGGATATAAGCTGAACATAATGGCACACACCTTTAATCCTAGCCTCTGGGAGGAAGAAGAGGGCAGATTTCTATGAGGTCACATCAGCTTAGTCTACATGTATGAGTTTCAGGCCAGCCAGGGCAACATATTGAGATCTTGTCTAAATTAATAAATTAATTCATAATTTCATATTTTAAAGATATTTGTAATTTGGATGAATCGTTGACAAAATTGGTATCCCATATATGTTCTGTATAATAACATTTATGCTACTACTTGTTTGAAGACCCTAGCACTCTTGTTAAGAAACAAATGCCTTATTTTGAGAGGAAATGTTCACAACTGCAACCTTGTACTATATCAACTTTCTCCAATGACTGAGTCATTTGTGCTCTTAAGTGAGAAGTGTTTAAGTTTACTGCTAGAGAAGTTCTGCTAAATTAAACTGTGTCATTCATAGACAGTCTTATCTCTATACATGTGATCTTACAGCATCAGAGCTAGAAAAAATAAATTTGGCTTAACTTAATCAAAATCTTCTGTTTTAAAGGCAAAAATACTAAATAGTAGAGATGACAAATGGCGTTTCCATCGTTTTATTACTTTAAAAAGTCATTAGAAAGAGTATTCAAGTCAGGCTTGATAGCACATCCTGTAAATTCAGAACTGGAGAGGTAAAGGCAAGCATATCAGGAATCAAGGATCATTCTAGTTTACCTAGAAGGTTGGAAGACTGTCTAAGCTATTTACAACTATGTCTTGATAAATAAATAAATAAAATTTAAATACTATTCAAACTAACCAACATATATAATGCAAGAGACTAGGATGCAGAATAGGACTTAAGTTGTGGATAAACTCAGCCAGAGATATGGTTCTGGCTGTCCATTCAGCAAAAGTAGCATCTTTCCTCTGCAAAGAAAAAGGTACCTCTGAGGTACCTCAGATTAAAACATCGTTTTGCACACTCTCACTGAAGAATAATTTCTTGCATCTAAATGATAACTTAAAAACAAAGATATAAGAATAAAACTGAAAGACTAGAACCAAAAAGGTTAATAAAATTAGAGCAGTCTATAATGGAAAAAGCAACTGTAAGAGAAGGAAGACTGTGGTTGCCATGGACTCAATCATTCTGTGGCCTCTATATTTAAACATTGAAATTCTAACCCTTAATTTGATAGTATTAAGAACTGGGATTTGGAGGAGGAAGTTGAGTCTTGGAGAGAGAGCAGTTGGGAATTGTATCAGCGCTATGAGAAAGCCCTTGTTTTTTCCACCTTGTGAATGTGTGTAGTGATGACTGCAGTCTATACCAGGAAGAGGCCCGCACAAGAATCTGATAACCTGCAACTAAGACTTCCAGGCCTAAAATCACAGGAAAGTGTTGTTTATGAGCCATTTGTTGTCTGGCATTTCTTATAGCAGCCTGAGCTAAGACACAGATGTAGGGAAAAGAAGGAGGGAGGCAGGAGAGAAGAATGTTCAAAGTCAGCAGGGAGCAGAAGCTCAGAGTACACACAATAATTAAGAAAAAAGAAGTGAATAGTGTCACCACCTCTGGATCCGGGGATGTTCATTAACAATGCAGAAGACATGTGGGTGTGATTATGACCCTGACAGCATTGAGGATGCATGCAGCCCTAAAAGAGCACGTGCAGATACTGCAAGAGTTTTTGTTTCATGCGTTCCATTCTTCGACAATGTTTCTCGACAAGAAGAGCATCCTTTACCAATCACCCAACAATGAAAAAGCCAATGGTGGCTCACCGTTTCCAAGCCTCCCTGATGAGGCTAGAGGAAATTCATGGCTGGAAACATAATTAAACACTCTAGTTCTTGCCTGATGAGAAGAGGTCCAAGTAGTCTGTGAATGGCCTTGTATAAAACTTCAAGCATTCTGAGGATGGAGTGCTTTCTATGGTCTTTGGTTGAAATTCTACACCCTCCAAGAGTAAACATTCCCTTCCTTGCTTGGCTGTGTCAACCTTCATTTACTACGGGAAAGAACATTTCCTTTGGAACCTTCCAGAATTTTCATGGTCTTCCTAATGTGTCCTAAGTGATCATTGGAACTTAAGACATCCAGAAGGAGAAAATGATTTGATTTACTTACCCAGTAAGTTCAGGTCCAAAGACATTCCACCAGCTCTTAAATTTTTAACAAGTTATTTCTCTCTTGTTACAAGAAAGTGTCACATGTAAAGATGGCGAGCCCAATGATGTCTTAACAGGATCCGGGAACGTCAGGATGCTGCCTTAGTCATGTTACATGGAGATTGTTCTCCTGCTGTAGAAAGCAAAACAAGTTCTTTTCCACTCTAAATATCATGTTGGAAATGCTGTGAGATTTGCCCCGTTACATTTCTCTAGATCTTTTTCTGGCCTGACCAATTTCTAGTTTCTTGAACTCCAAAGGAATATCTGCATTTCTCATTAATTTCCACAGATGTATTTTCCTTCTCTCTAAAGGGAATCAAGGGATTCTGTGCCTGGTCAGTGTTCTCACCTACAGACCTTATAGCCATTACTACATTCTTGGTAGGATGGCCTTCTCTCCTTTTACCACTCTTAGATAATGGACCTGGACAAAGGAGGCAAAGGGAGCTCAGGCAGTCAGAAACACTTATGTTCCTTATTCACTGACTTGACTTCCTATTGTTCATTGTATCTTGAGACAGTTTTAAATGGGTTAGCCTTTCCCATAAACAACTACACCAGTAGCAATCCCTTGAAGCACTTGTGCTAATGAGTGATAGCAGATCTCCTCTCTTGAGCTGATTAACACTGAGTGGAATGAAAATAAACTATTCTCATTAAACTCTGCCTGTAGTATACAACAATATATAAAGAAACTCAGCATCACTTTTAAGTCACTACGGATTGGGATAACTTCTTATGCGTGATAGCAAATAGGAAAAGCTGTAAATCAAGGGATGCATCTTGATGGGGTAATAATCAAAAATAACTACTAACAAGAATTAATTCTTTTCCTTGAAATTCTCATAAAATACTCAGGATTCTGGTTTCCTTTTTGCTTATTAAGAAAACTTAAAAATGTTTGTCAGCTTTTCTTCTGGCACGTGACTTAGTTCACTAATCCCACAGGAGCTATATGAGTAGGACCTTCATATAGCTATCAGTATTCACATAGCTGGGTCTCTTGTGACAGTTTCAGGACTATTTGGAGCATTATTCTGGCCTCTGTCTCCAGAAAGACCCTTCTATGCTTTCAGTCAGAGATTTCCTCTGTGTATCTGTGGCGGTTTGAATGAAAATGGTTCCGGTGGGCTCATATATTTAAATGTTAGTCACCAGGGAGTGAAACTGTTTGAGAAGAATTAGGAAGTATGGCTTTGTTGGCTGTGTGTGGCCTTCCTAGAGGAGGTGTGTCACTGGGAGTGGGCCTTTGAGGTTTCAAAAGCTCACACCAGGTCTCTCTCTCTCTCTCTCTCTCTCTCTCTCTCTCTCTCTCTCTCTCTCTCTCTCTCTCTCTCTCATTTGGATGCAAATCTCTCAGCTACTGCTCCAATGCCATGCCAGTCTGCTTCCCATCACAATGATCATGTACTAACCCTCAAGCAAATCCCCATGTAAATGCTTCCTTTTATTTTCTTTTATAAGAGTTACATTGGTCATGGTGTCTCCTCACAGCAATAAAACACTGACTAAGACAAATTTGTTACCAAGCATGAGGTTATTGCTGTGACTGGTTTGACCATGCTATTTGTTGAAGGGATAGAAAGATTTAGGTGTTTGGACCAGAAAAATAGAATGCTTCAAGCAAGACCTAATGGCTCATTATAGTAGGATCACAGAAGTCAGCAGTGCTGAAGGTGATGTGGATTGTGGGGGCCCAAGAGGTTTCAGACAGGAAGAATATTATTAGCTAGCTTAGAGATTATTCTTGTGATATTTTGGCAAAGACTGTGTCTACTCTCTTTGCTCCTACCCTAAAAAACTATCAGAGGCTAACTTGAAGAGTTTTAGATTAATGGCCTTGGCAGAGAAGATTTCAAGATAGCCTAGAATTGACTGTATCATGTTGTTGCTATTGGTCAGTCCTATGCAGATCAACAATGAATGATCAAGTTGAGCAAAGAGAAGTATAAAATGTACAGTTTGAGGAGAAAAAGAGGACCAAAAATTATAATGTGGGAGCCAAGTCTTGTGCTCAAGAAGACAAAAGTTTAAAGAAAGGGCTAATTCAAGATGGAATAAAGGGAGTGGTACCCTCAGGGTATGATCCCCCACCCAGCACAACTTTAATTTGTGAAAGAAATTAAATGAAAGCTTAAGCAACAAAGGAAACCATAAACAATGGAAATGTATGTAAATGTACCTCAAGGTCAGAGCTAGGTTCTGGCTCCAGCAAGCAGAAGAACCTGGTAATTTTTTTTTAATTTTATTTTCCAGTTTAAATTTAGATAAGAAACAAGGTTGCTTCACAAGTCAGTTCCAGGTCCCTCTCCCATTCCCTCCCTCCCTCCCGAGCCCTCTCCCCCCCCACCCCCCACCCCCACCCCCCGTTATCCTCTCATTTCCCCAGGGAGGGTGAGGCCCTCCATGGGGGTGTCCATAGTCTGTCATTTCATATAGGGCAGGGCCTAGACCCTTCCCCAAGAGTTCAGGGTGAGAGTGCACCTCACATTGTTCTATGGGAGTCCAGAGACCGTGTGTATACTTGGGATGGGTACTGAGCTGCTGCCCAAGGCTCAATAGATTCCCTAGGCCTCTTCACTGACACCCAGATTCAGGGGGTCTTGATCAGTCCCATGCTGGCTTCCCAGGCTGATGCCTGGGATTCAAGAGTTAACCTTTGTCTGGTCAGCTGTTTCTGGGGGTTAAACCAGCCCAGTCTTAATCCCTTTGATCATCAGTCCTCCCTCTCTGTTACTGGCTTTCTTGAGTTCAGCTCAGTACTTAACCAAGGGAGTCTGCCTCTTCTTCGATCAGCCACTAAATAAAGTTTCTGTTTCCCAGACTCTCTGGCCATAGGATTGAAGGCTGGCACTCCCCAGATCTATGTCTAAAATCCATATATGAGAGAGTACATGCCATGAGAACCTGGTAATTTTAAAAGTCAAGAATGATACAAAAGTATAGGAGTTGTGGAATCTTCCTCCCCAGTTAAAGCAGCTAGCTAAGCAAGTGGCAGGGTTGTCCATGCATGGAGGTCTAGAAAGGCTATTGAGTGAAGCTGTGAAAGTGAAGCCTGGATTGTGTTGGAGACCCCAAGATGTTGGATATTTCAGAGCCCTAGTGTACTTGCCAAGGAGAGCTGCTGAATGGATATAGAACCAGACCAAGAAAGAGAACTGTGTTGCAGTCAACAAAGCTGAAGTGAGTCGAAAAATGGAAGAGGGCTTTGATATCTGACATTGAGATACAGAGTTTGGAGTTTGCTCGATTGTTTTTGGGTTTTGCTTTGGTCCAGGATTTCTTCACTATGCACACTTCCCTCTATTTTGGAATAATAATGTATTTTTGTGCCATTATATGTTGGAAATATGTGATTTGCTTTTTGTTTGGGTTTTACATTGGGTTACAGTTAAGAATTGCCTTGAGTCCCAGAAGAAACTTTGGACTTTTAAACAGAGTTGAGACTGTTGAAGACAATGGGACTTTTGAAGTTAAACTAAACTCATATTGCATTATAATATAACTACAAGATTATGGGGGCCAGTGGGTAGAATGGGGTTATTTGAACAACTTTGTTTCAGAATACTAATCATATATAGATTATTTCACTGGCTCATTTGGTTGTTCATTGATTGTCTATGCCTAAAGATTGTGAAACCTGGGAGAACAGAGCCTAAAAATGAAGTGTAATAAAATCTCAAGCAATAGCCAACTTTATTCAGAGCATCAGACAATTTATACTCTGAGATCACATGAGTAAAGTTCTCATGAGTTTAAGTCATATATAGTCACAAAGACAAGCTGCTAATGTCAAAAGTGTGTTTTTCCATAGAGGCATATAAACAAATAACAATTGCCAGTCATAATAATCCAAGGCAAACTCACTCCTATCCACTATGCCTAGAAGGAGCACAAAAATACATTCCTAGAACAATTTTGTATTTTTGAAGATACTGAAGCCATAAGATTCTTGTTATATTCTTGTAGTTTTCTCACAAACACCCAAGAGTCCTAACAGGACTCCATTCTTGGTCTGACATCTGCCCACTAGGATTCAATTATTTTACATTCTCTGTCCTTCACTATATTCCCACACAAATTTGGTAAAGTAGGTATTTGTTAGATGAATGGAAAATAATGAAGGGTAATTAGAAAGTCCCTGCACTGGCATGTAGAAAACTGGCTTCCAGCATTGCCCTGCAGCTATATAGTTTTAGAAGCAGGCCCTGTGCTCTATTGCTCCATGCCTCGTCTATAATCTGAGTGGTAGAAACATGACCTCTGAAAGCTTCCTGCAACTCCCTTTCATGGCTTAAGCTTGTGAGGATCTCTCATGGCCTGAAGTTCAACTTTAGTCAATCCTCCTACTATTTAAGCTGTATTTTTTTTCCACTACAGAAATTGTACTCAATCATTTTCAGATCTGGGTTATAGTTTCATCTGATAAAGCCATTTGTTTTGGGAACATTTTGTTTTGGCAGGCACACCTCTGTTTTCAGTATAGCCTGTCTATTCCAGACACTACCCAGACAACCGGGGATAGCTAGGTCTGACTCTTTACTATTCAATTCCTTTCCCAGGTAAGTCTCCACAGAATGATGATATTATTGATTATCCAGTCCAGGTCAAGTGCTACTAGTAATTACATCCAGAAAACAAGCCAAATCTAAACATCCAAAGTAAGTAAGGACATTGTGTCAAAGCCCAAAGATTTCCAAGGAAGCAAAGAGTTGTATTCCCTTTAATTTGTCAGCTGAAGAGCCACTGATGTGCATACTAGGAGCAGCAAGGCTATGATTATATTAGAACTTTATCAGTTGTAGTAAGTTTTGCACTGTATGTTTGATAACAACAATATGTAGAGACTGGCCAGGAAAAAGCATTTCTCCTAGAACAAACTCAACTGAGAGAAGTCAAAGATGGGCCTATCCACTCAGTTGTGGGTAGGTTTTATCTCCATGTGTATTTAGTTAATATACTTCTTGAATAACCATTGTTTTCAGAGACATTTTAGGTTTCCAGAAAGAGGAAGCTGAAAGTGAAGAGTCTCACCTTGCTCCTATTTTAACATTTCTTGTTTGGTGTGATCCATGTGCTACAGATGATGAAATATTTTTCCATTACTATTGACAATTGTCTACCATCAGCATGAAAGTTATATTGATGAACAAACAGTCTATGTATTTTACCCACACATCTTTTGTCTACCATTTCAGTGTCATACCCAATAATTCAATGCCCTAAAATCATGGTGTGTTTATCTGATTTATCCCTTTTTCTCTTCTCCCAGTCTGACATGACCACCAATGTTTTTCCTGTCAAAAAATTTCCTGTTTCACATTTTAAGTAAGTCAGATAGCTAGACTCATAGAGTATATAGCCTTCTTAGACTGGGCTTCTTTGATTTAGCAATAAAGATGGATTAGAGCTTTGTGTCTTTTTATGGACTGACAGCTCTAATTTCATTCATGAATTCACTCAAAGACATCTTGATCCCTTCTAATTAATATATACATTGCTACAAAATTACGGTCAAGACAGGTTGGGAATAACTAATGTGCATAATTTCAAGAGCATAGCATGGTTTTTCTAGAGAGGTGTCTTCAAGTAATCCAGAACTTCAGTGATAACAGCACCTTATGCTTCCCTATCAGGAGTAATGTTTCATAAGCCTGCCTTTTGTGATTATTCTTCTGAACCTGTATTGCAGGATTACAGGCAGTAGCCATGTTGTTTATTTCTAATCAGATTTTCTTCTCTTGAAATTCCATTTTGTCAAATCAAGCAAAGAACTTTCTTATGAACATGTAAAACAGAAACAAAGCATTCATTGTCCTTGTTTTTAGGTGTTTGCTAATAGGCTCCTCCAGACCCACAGGCAGGGTGCCCAACTTGTTATAGTTCAGTGTGTTTCAGCCTCAGCATATTTTGACACTCTGTATTGGTTAATTATTTGTTGCCAAGGGTTGACTTTGCACTGAGGTACTCTTACCAGTATCTTTAGAAACATCCTGGCTTCTACCCACTCGGTACCAGGTTGCTCCTCTATAATTATACAACAAAAACTTCTGTAGATATATCTCCCAGACACAGATCGTACTGCCACCATCTCTTTGCTTGTAAGCTGCTATTCCAGGCACCAATTCTGCCTATATTATTGTCATAAATTTTTTTTTAAACCCTATTACTCTACATCAACTTCATTCTGTTTCTGTAACAGGAGGATTTATAAAGTAGATACCAACTTAATGTTAGAAATGTTATCTCCCAGAAAATTCCACAGAGAGGAAATGTTTTTTCTGACTTGACTCTTCATTATTTCCCACCATCTTTTACCCACAGTCAAATGATTCCTGTGTTTTCTGTTGTTGTCTTCTTTTTTAAAATGGCAAAATCTAACTTTAATCCACTTTCCACTGCAGTCAGCCTTTTTCCACTGAAGTAATCAGTGATCAGTATTGTGTTAGTGAGCTGTCCAGCCCTCCAACACAAAGATGGTACTGTGACCAGAATAAAACACTTGTCCTTGGCTCATAGCTTTGGAGGTGAGGTCCCTCGATCTACGAGCCTTGCTATTTTGGGCCTGTGCCCAGACAACACCTTAGCAGGAATGGGTAACAGAAGACTATTTTTATCCCATGGATAAGAAACAAGAGAAAAACAAAAGAACAGAGCTCCTCAGTTTTAACTCACAAAGCCTTTGAGGAGTTTTTAAAATCTCTACCTGTGAGGTATCCTTATGTGGAGGTACGACATTTGTACAATGAAACATGCCATTACATAGCATGTTTTGTGTATTCAGAGGGCCATTTTCATTTACTGATTCCAGTGATGACTAGCTTGAACTTAGTTTGTGGCAGATCCCAGCATCCCTTGTGCCAGATGGATTGGATCAGTGACAAAGACTATAAAGGAATTTCAAGGCAGTTGGGATAGAAGATTTGGATGTTTCTGAGATCTGTGTGCTATATACAATTGGCAAAATACATGGCAGTAATGACTTGTGCCTCCATCAAGTCACTGCTCATCTTTTAAGATATATTCAGTGTCCTTGTCTAAGTCTAGAACGCATCAGCTTCCTTCAAGTGTTTGAGAGAGAATTAATCTTCAAATTGTCCAACTTTCTTTTACTTCAGGAACAGTTTCATTTGTTTATTTTATATCCTGCCTCATTCCAAAAAAGGTTTTGAGGAGAGCGAAGAAACTGAATGGCACGGGTCAGTGAGAAAGAAACTGGAAACGACATTCCCCAATTCGACACTATTTTCTGAAACAATGTCAAGCCCTTACAAGGATGGGAAAATAGCTAAGTCACATACCGTGAAAGTCAAGGATTCTCTCTTAGGGAATAAGTGTCCTGGAGCTACTGTCCTCCCAGTACATTTGTGAGCTTAGCAGTTTGGAATGTCAACAAAAAGGAAGATTAGGGGCAGAGGCCTACAGGAGGCTTTGTGGCCCACTCATTGATCAATGTGTGGAGCAGAGACAGAGTGGGGAACTGTGTGGAAAGAATGTGCAGACTAACCGTTTTGAATTAAGATGCAAGAGACATTTCTCTTTCCCTAGCATGAAATCAATTATAAGCAAGAACCCTGAGCAAACAGGCCCTCTGAATACTGTACAGTGAGAGGAAGAAAATCTGTTCCATAAATGTTTGTTTTTCAGTATCTCTCATTGACCAATCTTGCAAATATCCATCCAGCCAAGGAGATGTGATCTTTTGCTTTGTTTTATAATATGGTTCAAAGCCAAATCTGAGCTTGAATTTCTCTGTGCTGATTCATAAGGAAAGAAGGAAAGAAAGCCGAGGTGAGAGCAAAGAAAGCAGGGGTGTGTGTGTGTGTAAGATGTGTAAGAGCATAGAACATAAAGGGTCCTGGTGGAGGTCTTTCCTCTGTTGTCTTTCAAAAGAGGAAGTAGTTTTAGGGCCCAGTAATTGGGCATAGATTTGAGAAGATTTTGAGCTTACCAAGCAACAGTTGCCACCAGCAATCCTTGTCACAAGTTGTCCAAGATATCTCAGCTCTGTTGTACTTTGCAAAGACCCAAAGGAGTAGACTACTGAGAGCACATGCATTTATTCTGCAGTTTCCCTCTTTTACTGGAAGAACACAGGCCTCAGACAGCTTATCTTGTTGTAATTCAAGCACTATGGCTGGAAACAAGGCTGCAAGTAGCTGTAAAACAATGGCTGACCAGAATGTAGAAAATGTGGCTGACAATCTTCCCAGCCTAGAGTAATAACAATGATATGTCAGATGTGTGTGATTTCAGCTATTCTAGAAGCCATATTGAAAAGGTAATAAGAAATAAAGAAAATGAATTTGAATAATGCATTTTAGCTATTCCAGTATATCAAAAATGTTACTATTTTCCCATACACTCAGTAAATATGTAACTAATGAAGCCATTTGTATTCACTTCAGTTACTGGCTACCACAATGGACAGGAAAGTGTCTCAAGTAAGTGGCTAGAGATTTTAGTCTCCCAGGAACCTAGTACATTAGGACATATCACCATACATCAATGGAATGACCCCATCGACATGATTTGGAAACAAGAGACATTAAGAGGCAAGAGTTAGGAGAGCTGACTCTGCTCTTTTTGGCCAGGTAGCTGTGTGACCTTGGGGAAGCCAATTCATTCTGCTGTCATTTGGCAAATGCGTTAGTTGTTCTACAGCAAGGGTTCTCAACCTGTGGGTCAAGATCCCTTTAGGGATCAAACAACCTTTTCACAGGGGTCACATATCAGATATCCTGTATATCAGATATTTACATTGTGATTCATAACAGTAGCAAAATTACAGTTATGAACTAGTAACAAAAATAATTTTATGGCTGGCAGTCACCACATCATGAAGAACTGTAGGAAGGTTGAGAACCACTGTCCTTAAGAAACCATTAAGAAATTGAAATACCCATGGTCTCTCAACTGTGAAAGCTAGTCATGCTAGTTTGAAAGACATCATTTTCTCTATGATAATTGTTCCATTTATGATGAAGCCTGTTTCTAATTACTCAGAATGGGTTGGATTTCTGATGTGTTTCTAAGAATAGAAGTTTTAAGATGTCACTTCTAGGGTTAGGGTTAAAAGATTGCCTTGGATTCTCCTGTCTTTCTGAAACAACCAGCTATCATGCCAGAAGGTAGACCTTTGTGGTAAGTAGATAAGCTGACTATCATTCTTGTGAGTGAACTTGGAAGCTGACCATCCTCTACTTGAGCCCACGAGTGACTTACCCAAGCTAACAAAGTGACTGCAGGCTCACAAGAGACCCAGACCCAGAGCTACACTATTAAACTACTCTTGAATTTCTGAACTTTAAAAACTAAGGTGATAAGCATGCATTTTAAGCAGCTAAGTTTGGGAAAATGTGTCACACAGCAACAAATAGCAAATACAAGACTTTTGATGAGTGAAATACAAGTTGAATAAACTAAAAAGCAGGACAACTACAAGTTGAACAGCACAAAGCCATCTATTCCATCTTACATGGGAATATCTTCAGCCCTAACAGCTGGCCCATACACTGCAAGGAGTAACATTAACTCAGTATTTCTGTACACTTAGCACAGCTCCAAAAATTTCATGTGTCTTACCTCATTTAATCCTTACAAGGACTTATGAAGTCACTCACATTAATAATACTCTACTTCACAGATAAGCAAATGCAATCACAAAGTTGAATAACTCTCCTAAGATTATATAGGCTGCAAAAGACAAAACTATGATTGGAACAAGAATTGTATCTACCCCTCTCCCAGTTTTTCTAGGAAGTATCCTTGGGAGAAGACTGGTGGCTATTCTCTCCTCTCCAAGGCCCACTCTACAGTAATGATCCATAGGCATAGCCAAGAGCCCAGATGTGTGGGCAGTCAGTTCTTGGTGGTCTGAGATGGGAAGGGAGAGAGTCAGGGTCATCAGAACATGAAAGACTTGTAACTGGGTAGAATATGTTTCTCAGCCAGCAAGCACAGAGAACAGAGATGTTTTAAGTGTGTAATATAAGTGGACAGAAAGGAAAACATGGCTCCAAACAACCGCAGATAACAAGTAAGGTGAAGGTCAGTGAGTGTTTCCTCACAGAACACAATGAAATGTACCCTGTGGTGTTTCTTCCCTTAGCATTTCCCTCTAAGATCTTTGTACTACAACACTAGAGGGGAGAGGTGAACTTCACTGGAGAGAGAAGAAGCATGCTTTAGAGTCAACTTGTTTGAAACCAGTTAGCCTTGTGCAGTGTAAGTCATAGAAACTCAGGTGATCCCCAGGCATATTCTCCAAATTCTCCAGCTGCAAATGAAGATTCCGAATGTACTGAGCCTTTGCTGGGGCTTTGATAATCCATAGTACAAACTGACCTTGGTCAATTTGTCTCTTATAATCACCAGTACCCTTGCATTGACAGTGGCAGCTTTCTTTTTTTCACAGAAAGAGTTTAGTGAGTCATCCTCTCATCCACTCCCCCTCCCCTGCCAGATAAGATGACAACAATTTGGAAGAGATCATTTCCATAAGTACAAACATTTCATTATAAACAGGTACCAAATGCCAGGATGTCTGGCTTGACTTTCTGTCCTGCCTAGAAGGTTCACTTGAAACAGATGAGAACACCATTCCAGGGGCAAAATTTAGCCCAAGGCAGGAAGCAGAATCCTCCCATCAGTAACTAGAGATAGGAACATCTCATAGCCAGGTGCTGAAATTCTATTTAGAATATTACTCACTCTTTAGAGTCAAACACTCTGTTCATTAAAGGATGGTGGAGTGCATCATCCTCCATGGTACACAAGGCTTAAATAACCCCTGTGCTGACAACATCAAACCATTTCTGCTGTTGCTTGCTAAGTTTCTAATGTTGGTCAAGAGTGAAGAGATGTAGGGTTTATAGTGGAACTTTTGAAGTGCTGTAGTGTGCTAGTAAATTATAGCTGAAAATATATTGCTTTTTTATTTTCATAGTGTAAATATTCCCTCCACATAGATTTCATGCTAATAACATGTCATTCTTGAATGTAGAGTTAGGAATAATTGGGCATCCCTAGTTTTGAGATAGTTCAAGTGGGCTCCACATTACAGTTGAATATGATTTTAGGATTTGGATTTCCCAAATGCTCACTGCCTAGTTCTGATAAAATGTCCAGTGTTAACAGAGTTCATTCGGGTCAATTATTTCATGTTGCTTAGACAGTGAGTGACCCCTGACTTAACATTTAAAAACAGTATGTACTAGGAACCTGGTCATGGCAGCTAGGTCCTCTCTCAGGAGGCTACAATGCAGGTTTTGATCACTTTTGTGATCTGTTTGAAGACCTGGCTAGAGAAGGACCAACTTCAAAACTCAATCTAGAGGGCACAGAAATTTAGCCCCTGTAGTATATAGCTCAATCCAAAGACCAATGTTCATTTTATTTTTCCTTTCATACTCTAGTGTTCCCCCAAGTAACTGCTCTGATGATAGAAGAAAACAAAGAAAAGGACCAAGAATATTCAAGAAATGAAATCTTGTTATTCAAAAGAGTCCTCCTCCTGTGTTACTAAAGGTATGTAAGATAGTCCAGAAAGATTTTCAAAGCATAGCCAGTCATAAGAGAGGCTAACAGTGACTTTTAAAGTGTGGTCCCCAAATCAGCAACTTGGTGTCATCAGGGCTATACTAGAAAGAAAGCAAGTTCTTGCCTCTACTTCTAGATCAACAACCCTGTGAACAGGGTTTGTCCTGTGATGGGAGAAGTCCTTTTGTGTATATATTTGTCTGATTGGTTGATAAATAAAGCACTGTTGGTCAATAGGGAAGCAAGATAGCTGGGACTAGGAGTTGAGGAGGATTCTGGGTAATGTAGTCAAGAGTAGCCAGTTGCCATGTGATCCCCGGAAGAGAGGGCCTTGGAAAGATAAGACCTTATAAGAATATATATTAGTAATTATGAGTTAATAATTAAGTCAGAACTAGCCATTAAGAAACCATAGCAAACAGCCAATAGCTTCATAATTAACATAGTGTCTCCTGTGTTATTTGGGGGCTAAGACAGCGGAGGGATCCAGGCAACTGGCTGGAAAGAATACACGTTATGGTCCAGTATTAAGCTGTTAGTTCCTCTACTTTGAGAGTCACTCCAACAGAACATGTCAGAGATCCAATGAGTCTTAAGGGTGACATGCTCAAATACCTCACTCTACAGCAGTGAGGAAACTGAGGTGACAAACAGTGATATGATGATTTGTTTCACCAGGTAATGAGAAGCTGTCTCCCTGAGGCACAGGTATTTTTGAGCCTTAATATTTTAGGCAAGCTATGGGCTGGGTTTCTGGGGTCAGCCCTGAGGTCCTGCCTAAACCCTTTCCCTTGCTCAGAGTGTATCAAGTACCTCCATCCAGTCATGCACAGCACGTCCTACCAGGTTGTTGGGCGTGCCCATGTACTCAGAGGTGTGTGCTGGAAGAGTTAAACAATTACCAACCTTTGATGGCCTTCCTGCTCTTTAATGCCACATGCCTGTCCCATTACCTGTAAAGGTGAACTCAGACAGAGGCTATGAACGCATACCTACCTGGACACCTGCCAAATGCATATGGGGCTGGGATCAGGCTGCCAGGCCTGGCACCTCACTTACACAATTAATGTTTGGACAATAAACTTGAACCTCCCTAACAAAACTCACCCTGACACACAGGATCATGGTGAAGGCTATAGAAACACTGGCTCAGGTATAACTTTTGAATATTGAAACGTGGAATGCACAGACCTAGCAAAGACTCATTGTGTGAGCTGGGAAGTAGGTCGAAGGTAATATCACAGTGAGAAGTGTCCTTTGTAGGGTGAGGGATATAACATTAGTCAAAAGAGATAAGGAGATACTTAAACCTGTCATCCCATATCCATGGAGACAAGGAGATGAGAGTTCTCCAGAACTTCTTTCTCAAGTCACCATACCGATCACTGAGCCTAGAAATCAATGATGTAACTATAAACCACACATCATCATCTGGATTGGGGGACACCTTTTCAGTTGTACTTGAATCCTATGCCAGTTCCCAAACACATTTCAAAAGACTTATTCTCAGGAAGATGGAGCAAGCTGAGTAATGAGTAATGCCTTAATCGGAGCCTAGAGTTCTATGTCATTTAAAATCAAATGGAGACTGTAGTGCTGTTTCATGAAGGATTTGTGAATTCATGGATATCAGTTGTGATGTGGAGGTCTGTTTTGAAATGTACACTCCTATAGGGGGAATGAGGGGCCTACATTCTGAACATTCTTGGGAGTATCTTTTAAAAGCAAGTGTCACATACTATAGCACTTTCAAGTAGGAAGGAGAAATTCCACCTTGCTGTATTTTCTGGTTCATAGTGACACCTAATCTTAGTATCTCCTCCCCGTATACTAAGTCCCCTCAACTTGGACAAGTGAACAAAAATTGTGAATGCCTAATTCACAGAAATTCTAAAAATGTAACACACACACACACACACACACACACACACACACACTGTTCTCAAGAAAGAAAAGCGTAGAGCTGGAGAGATGGCTCAACGGATAAAGTGCTTGCTGTGCAGACACAAAGATCAGAGTTCAAATCCCCAGAACTCAAGTAAAGCTGGGTGTGGCCATATGCATCTGTAATCCCAGTGTTCTTTCCATAAGATGGGGAATTGGGAGGTAGATACAGAGAATCCATGAAAGCTAATGAGCCAACTAGCCTAGAATATACAGCCAAAAAAAAACTGTTTCAAATAATGACAAAGGAGAGGGAAATATACAAGAGTCACGGCAACAGTCCTTACTCTCACCCACAGATATGTACACACACACCAAGAGGAGCTTAATCTTTATCATGCTTAAATTTTCATGCTCTGAAGCCCGTATAAAAAGCTAGTGTGTTCACTTCACACATATATACCTGCACCATGTGCAGCCTATGGATGTGCTTCATACTGCACATATAATGTGCAACTTGTTTTTAAAGTAAAGGGGTATTTATTTGTATTTCCAGTGCTGAATGATTGAATTCAACGTCTCATATTAGACAAGCCCTGTACCAACCACTAAGCCATACCCCCAGCTCTGAAGCAAAGCTTTGAATCAGGTATACAATAGATGATATATTTTCAAAGAGTGCTGTAAAAACATCTCCTGCTCCCCATGTTCCTCTGGGATGTAAACTCACTACCAAAGCAAGAGACAGAGTCTAATTCTCCTGCACTGGAATCCAGATAGATTTGGCACTGTTTTGAGCAAGGATTAATGCTGAAGGAATACCTTACCACATCTAAGAACAGATCTTAAAAGTCCATGTAGCACCCTCCTTGTTTGAGGGAATACTCATGCATGAAGCTCTGAGCCACCATGGAAAATGTTTGTATTGGTTAGATTTTATTGTCAATTAGACACAGTCTAGTGTCACCCAAGAAGGAAAAACCTCAGTTGAACAAGCCCCTCCATCAGATTGCTTTGTGGGCATTTCTGTAGTACATTTCTTGGATTGCTACTTGATACAGAATGGCCCATTCCACCGTGGTTAGTGCCATCCCTGGGCAGGTGGTTCTGGGCCATATAAGAAAATTAGCTGAGCATGAGCCACTGAGAGAACTAGAGAGCAGGCCAATGTCCAGCATCTCTCCTTGGTTTCCAGCGTTTCCCTTGAGTTCCTGTTTCAGTTTCCCTCCAGGATGGATTTGATCTGGAAATGTGAGATGAAATTAACCTTTGCCACCCAAGTTGTTTTTGGTTGGAGTGCTCTCTTATAGCAATAGAAAACCAAACAAGGACAATGCCCAACTTCTCTGAGGCCACCATGATGAGACAGAGGGCCTGGTCAGTCGGTAAATCTGGTTATTGAGTCTTCCCAGAAAGGTGTTTTAGTAGCCATTTAAGTGGTTCCAGTTTATGGCTTTCCATGTTATTAGCTAAGACTTCACAGGTGGAAATGTAGAACCAAGGCAACCCCCAATATGTCTGTGAATACAACCTGAGGGATCCATGAAAAGTGATGGGATGGTTTGCTTCAAATGGCTATGTTTTGAGGGAATTTATTATTTAAATAGAATGACAGAAGTTTCCATATTTTTCTTAAGAGAAAAAAAAACCTTATTCCTGGAAAGTTGGAGTGTAAAAAAAGAACAAGGAATTTTGGTTCACAACAGATTTAGAGAGCCATTCTACACACTGCTGGCTGAGGATTGTTGGCACATTGTCAAATTTACCTGTTGTTGCCTTCTCAAGGGGGAAATAGAGGGCAGAGAACATTCTGACCTCGTCTATCAGCACCGTCTTTCCTGGCTAAGTTTTCAACCCTTGCCCTAGAATGGAGAAAGCACACGATAAATATTTGTTGAATTTCGAAATTCATCCACTCTTCCTGCTGGTTTTATATTTATCTCTGTATTCCTGCAGATAAAAATTTACTTTCCCACAGGTTTATTAGAGTGTGTCTTTCTTGTTTTCTTTCTTGCCTTCTTAATCTTCCATCCTCCCTTCTCTTTCCATTTTTCTTAGTTCATCTTCTGATGCTAATGTGAAATCTCTGAGATGAGGCCATTTAAAATGAACAAAACTTTACTTGGTTTATGATTCTGGAGGCCGGGAAGTCTAGGACCAAGAGGCTGCATTGGGGGAAGGCCTAATTTCTGTATCACAGCACCGTGGGAGCATCATGAAGGGAGAGAGAGCAAGGGGTGACCTATACCCCCCTTTGTAGCTACCCATCCTAGTGACAATGACCTCAAGCCATCCACAAAGGTGACAACCCCATTTCCTCCACACTCCATCCCTCACTATTCCTTCTGTCCAACTCATATTCTTATAGATGCATCTGTGGTTTTCACACCACTGAACACTGGCTGCCCATTCACCCCCAACTCTGAACACAGGACAATAATATAAAATATTTTAAACCTGGAAAAGACGTGTTTTCTTGATATAAATGTCATCCTGTTAAAGAGGCACCTCCTTCAGAAAAATTGGGGAGTTCTTCAAAATTACTGAAAACAGACCACCTCTCCAGACCTGTCCTCTCAAATTGGAAACCAAGAACAACACAGTCTGGGCTTCACCAGGTGATCCAAATGGTTCTGATGTTCACTGCAGTTTTGAAAAATTAGTTAAGTCTTCAGGTAACTGAGTGTAAAGGGAAAATTTTGTCATTAAAGTCAGGGATGAAATCTGAAAGCACACACCAAAAGCCATGGGAATTAAGAAGGTGGTGAGAAGATGGTGTTAGTATCTAAAAATATAGATTGGGGGACCAGTAGAGTCAGGGCAAGCTGAGGCAGGATCTTTATCATGGTACCTGTGAACCAGGTTTGGGGAAAAGTTTATATTGTATATGAACTAACAGCCATCTGAAACATTTCTTTTCCTTTAATTATGAATATAAGCAACAAACCACAGTAACAATGAATAGCAAGACACATTACTGTGTCCCTAAAAACCAAAATCATCATCATTTTTTGCCCCAGATAATTCACTTTTTACTTATCACAACTTCTAAAATAGGATAGTTTTAGGCTGCTTGCTATAATGTATTATTTAATTTGCTACTAGAGGAACACATGTATTATATCTTCAAATATTTTGATTTCTTTTTCAATACCATGTTCTCCATACTATGGATTTAATCTATGCTTCAGAAGGGATACACAGGCTTCTCCAGACTGTCAAAAGTCCAGAACCCAGAAGCTCTGGATGAGAGAGACAAGAAAACTGTGGCAAAGGCCAGTCTGGTCCCTCAAAGCCCACTGCAGAGATCCAACCTGCTACCTTTTGCCTGAATTTCTCCCTCAAGGAGGAAGGCCACCAGAAAGGAATCCCCGAAGTACAAGCTAATGGACTAACAACTATATAAAGCCATTTATCCATCTTTACAAAATATTCTACAAATTTCAGGGTTCTTTTTTCCAGTATAAACATAATACATCAATTGCTCAGAAGAAGGCAAGGAAACTCCTGAGACAAATCAATATATATTAATATCTATCAATCATAGGTAGTACTATTAAGATACAGATTATATATATGAATAATGTTTTAATGTGATGCTTGTAATCTTTATTATACTAGTTATAGACCTGTTAATTTCTAATAATTTCATGATAGCTAATAGTATGAATAGCAATACTGTATCCTGTCACGTACCAGATCATGGACTATCCATTCTGCTTTCAGTAGCTTGTGTAATCTCAACAGGATCTGCAAAATGGACAGGATTGCTATTGTTATTTTCTACATGGAGAAGCCTAGATATCTCCTTGGAAGCCTGGCGTGTTCAAGGGAACCCTCTCTGGCAGAAAGTGCATGGACACCATCCTTTCCTTCAGGGTTGCTGGTCCTCACTGTGCTACACCCGTCAATGCTTCCCAGGCTCTACACATTCCTGGCTAGGCTTCCCAGGCTCTCCACATTCCTGGCTCGTTTGAATTAAGGAACCAGTCATGGAGTGATGGAACAATTCAAGGATTTGAGGAGGTAGGGGGGATTCAGCTCCAATGCCTCAGAGTTATGGAGTCCTTGGGGCTTTACTTCCACTCAAAGATGGGAAATATCCTCCCGCTATCCTTTATGTCGTCTGCAACTTGAATCAGCAGCTCAGTAAAAGTCACAAAGACAGTCCCAGAAGGTGTGGTATGACCAGGAGTAAATAAGGAAGGGAACATGTGAACCAAAACGCAGAAACCTGACAACCAGGAAGTGCCAGGACATGCCAGCTCATGACTTACAAAGGTTCCAGCTCTCATTGCGAACACTCACATCACCTGGTTAAGATAAAAATAACAATGACTGTTGGGGTTCCCCTGGGCTTTGGGACTGCACTGTGTGAGATCTGCCGTGGGGAAGCGCTCTGAAGTTAAAGGCGAAATGGGTATTTTCTTCCCTAGAAAAGGAGCGGGGTAAGGCGAAAGGTGGAATTTCCCTGATGTTAGGAATGAACTGAACTGCCGTATAAAAGAGCAGTATACAAGGTCATCTGTCTGCATCAGCCGCTGCTGTCACAGTCCCATGTTCCTACCAAGGCTTTAAAGCAAACACTGTGAGTGGCTAAAAGAACACCATGGTTTCTGACTCTGCTAAAACCCATTTCACTCACAAAATGGGCTATGATCTTAAAATCATGGGACGGGAGGAGAGAGGCAAATACAAGAGTTCTTTTGTTTAGCATCTCGTCCACAATGAAAATTGGCACAGAAACCAACCACATACATTAACATAGCCTGGGCTAGTTTAAAGCTTATGAATACATTTCTGTGGAAAACTGTGAATATGGAAAAAATCCTTTCTCTTGTTTTGCTTTTTCAAAAAAAAAAGCAGTGAGTTTGGGGCTCCATGTGTATTCATAACCTTGCACAGAAATGCCAAGTGAGAGTCAACTGGGGAAGACAGAGTCTGAAGGGGACTGGGACCTAGAAACTTGGAAACCAGAGCAGAGGAAGGAAAGAGGCCTGCCAAACTTACACCAGAGGCAGATTTCAACACCAGTCAGGAGGGGGCATCTGGAGGTTCTCCGCCTTTCTCTGATGCTACCCATAGGAAGGGAGAGAGGTGTGCCCCAAGTCTTGCTCAAAACACAAAAGTCTTTAAGAGGAGAACCATGGGACAATGGGTAAAGAACTGCACATAAGAAAATGGTTTAGAGATAAATGGGCTACAAACCTTTGTACATAATACAGAGCACCATCCGTCAGTATATTTGTCTGCTATCCATCCTTTCATATCTACATCTCTTTTCACACCCATCTCTCCATCCATCTGCTATGGATCCCCTTAACAAATACTACTCAAAGCCCAAATAGCACTCTCCGATGAGATTATAAAAGTCTGTACTCAAAGCCCAAATAGCACTCTCCGATGAGATTCTAAAAGTCTGTACTCAAAGCCCAAATAGCACTCTCCGATGAGATTCTAAAAGTCTGTACTCAAAGCCCAAATAGCACTCTCCGATGAGAGTCTAAAAGTCTGTAATGGCGTGTGATGGTCCCTATTCTCAGAATTCATCTTCGGTGCATAACAAGAAAAGTTATGAGTATTGTTCTTAGTGTAGGACAGAGGACACAGAAGTTCATTACTTGGGAAAGACATGATATATGAACTAAGAATAGAATGCTAAGCAAATATATCAGAAGACATTTTGCTGGCAAAGAACATATAAACAAATAGAATGTTGAAAAAACTATCAAATCCCCCAAAAAATAGAGTATTGAAAAAATTGTCAATTAGTGCATTTCCAGGAAGCACTTCTAAGTACTCATGGGATACCTCTTTTGTGGCATAGTTCATACTTCCCTTATAACACAGTCACACTGTCCATTCATTCCTCAAATCCAACTGAGAAGGCAGACAAAAAAGCAACTTCTCTCTGGAGTGTGATTCTAACTTTCCTAATGCTGTGACACTTCAATACAATTCCTCAAGCTGTGGTGAACCCCAACCACAAAATTACTTTGTTGCTACTTTATATCTATAATTTTGCTGCTGTTATGAATCATAATGTAAATATCTGTGTTTTCCCATGATCTTTTAGGGGTTGCAACCCACAGGCTGAGAACTGCTGCTCTAGAGAGAGAAGTAACTCCAGAACAAATGGTTGGCCTGCAAGCTTGAAGAAGCAGAATATGTAAATAATGTCTAACTGCCCATGTTACCTGTGGTGCCAAACGTTCAAGGTCTTGTACCTCTGATGAAGGTTTTTAGCTGGGAAGAGGCATGCTAATGATTGCCCTCTGAAGCTACGCTACTGGCACCTAGTATAGATAAGCCTATGATAGATAATGGTAGAATCAAGGAGATGACTAGGGTTGCATTCAGGCAAGATGGCGGTGACACATGAATTAGGACCTTTCAGGGGAGGTGAAAAGGCTGGTTGATAAATAAGAGCTGCATAGTGGAAAAGGCACCGAGGGAGAGAATAGTTTTAGAGGCAACAACTAATGGAAATGGAAGAAAATGTATGCCTCTGTTATATTGTGGAATACACATTTCAGACACTGAGGAGATCTTGGGGAGACAGCAGCCTCCAAGCTCATTACTGGGGTGGCTATAATTGGGCTGCTTCTGAGACATGATGCTCACCCAACTCACCTGACAGGTGAGAAGCAAGAGTGGAAGCAGTTTCCAGAAGGTCAACTGCATCTCCCACTCTGGCTGTTCATTGCAGGGACTCAGACTTTGCCTCATTTTGTGTTGTGACTCTCCTCGGCCAAAAAGAAGAGAATGACAAACCTTTGACATTTGGAATTACAATTCCTCCTATCAAAATAAAATTAGATATGCACAAAATAGACACAAAAACACTGAAATATTATTCTTTTCAAATTTAAAGCCTGAAAATCATGAAATAAAGTTGGGCAGGGTGGAATATACCTATAATCCCAGGACAGGGAAGACTGAGGCAGGAGAATCACTACTTCAAGGACAGTGTTGAAATAGAGAAGAAGAGAATAGAGGGAACACATGGGACAGTAGGAGATGAGAAAAAGAAAAGCATGAAATAAGATTTTAATGACCTGACATCATAATGCTTTGATAAGTCTATATGCCTCTTGTTTGACAAGCTTTCCTTGCATGTGGGTCCGTGACACCGCAATCATCACCATCCACACTTATATTTCCACTATATGTGCATGCCTTCTGTCACTGTATAGACAGTGATGTGTCAATAATGACCTTGAACTTTCTACTAGTGGACTTTATAAACTGCAAATCAGAATCCCTTATCTGATCAAAAGGCTGGACCTAGATACCACACCATGTGACTTTTTTGCAGCTTTACTCAATTTCTTGTATACCCTTGGCAAGTGATTTATTTTCAAAATAATACAGGTGTGATTTTGCCGGTCATCCTTACTGAGTATAACTCTGAGCATTGTGTCCAATGGTAAAATGGACCAGGGACTCCAAAAACACACACAAGTAACAATAGTTTGTGCAGCTCATACATCTTTTACAATCTCCTCCATTTCTTTTCTTTGTTACAGAGAGAAGGTAGGCAGGCGGGCAGAGAATAGAAGGTGGTTCTTGTTATTTTTCAAAACCAGTTCATCTTTTATGATGAGTCACATCTCTGTGTCTAAGCCAAGTTCTTCCATGTCCCCACTTGGCTTTAGGAACCTGGGTGTAACTCATGGGTCATGATCCTGAAGACAGAGCCTTATATTTCTCCAAAAACAATTTGGGCCCCTCCACCCTTGATGCAATGCTAAAACTCCATATAAACCAGTGGGAGCTTTTACAGGTTGACTAATATGTTAACACCCTGCGATCCAGCAGTAGAGTTGCTTAAGCTTTTTTTTAGGCTGGGTCACATAAACTATGTCTCAGACAGTGATCCTAGAACTCTTAATGTCTTCCAAGATGCCGCAGCAGGATGCCCCAAACAGGCAATGATCAGTAGACAAGGATTTGGACCTAGAAAGAGATCAATTCCTGTACACTGACTCTCAGCCTTATGCCATCTTATATTTCAAGGACTGTGCCTAGTTCCCAGGATAGGAACTAGGACTTACAATATTTGAGTCTCGTAACTGGTGGTCACAATTTCATTTAGCCACATTCAAAGGGATGAATGAACTCCTAATTTAGGTAGTTTTCCTGACATTTGTTGTTCAGACTGCAAGAAACACATTTTGACTTCTCAACAAGTTCTCAGTGGGTGGGCTAAGTTTATCCAACCTTTGCAGACAAATATAAACAAACAAATCTTTAAAAAAAATTCAACAAGCAAAATCTAACCCCCCCCAAAGAAGTTCTTTTGCAAATAGATGTGTTTCTTTTTTTTTATATATTTTATTTTCCAGTTTAAATTTAGATAAGAAACAAGGTTGCTTCACAAGTCAGTTCCAGGTCCCTCTCCCATTCCCTCCCCTCCTCCCGTACCCTCCCCCCAACCCCCACCCCCCGGTTATCCCCTCATTCCCCCAGGGAGGGTGAGGCCCTCCATGGGGGTGTCCATAGTCTGTCATTTCATAAAGGGCAGGGCCTAGACCCTTCCCCAAGAGTTCAGGGTGAGAGTGCACCTCACATTGTTCTATGGGAGTCCAAAGTCCGTGTGTATACTCGGGATGGGTACTGAGCTGCTGCCCAAGGCTCAATAGATTCCCTAGGCCTCCTCACTGACACCCAGATTCAGGGGGTCTTGATCAGTCCCATGCTGGATTCCCAGGCTGATGCTAAGCCAAAGTGGCAAATGTATATGAACTGCAATCCATTAGTTGCTATTTGGAGTACAGACTTAGTATACCAGTTCAGAGATGTCTGCCATAAAGTCAGAATCAGGAAGTGCTGGCCTTAAGGCCTTGTTTGCTAGCTACTCCTTATGACTGAGCCAGAACACTGAAAATCATTTCACTGTAAGTCAAAGGTACATAGTCATAAGATAACATGCCATATCCCCACTTCCCTTGCCACTTAAAATTACCTTATCACTGAAAGTCAGAGGAACTGACAAGTGAAGAAGACCTCCTTCCACATGGGACACTCTCTCCTATGTCCTTACCAAGAGCATCTGTCAGTGGCTTTGAACTATGTATGCTTCAGATTAGGACTCTTCCAACAGCACAGGGTGTATTTAAAATGATTATGAAATGCCTTTATCTCAAAAGTATAAAACTGAAAAAAGAAACAAAGCAAAACAAGCCCAGAATGCTTTCCCTTTTTGTACTGGCTTGGTATTAGACTTAAACAGCACATCATAAATCGTCAAAAATTCAGCATCTTAAAAGTATTCTTATTTATATTTATTTCCTTATTCATTCATTATTAGCATCTATAAGCTATACATAATAATGGGGTCCATTATGAATGTTTCATACATGCATATAATATATTGTGCTTACCACCCTCCCCCCATTTTCTGGGGTAAGGTGTCTGCAGGGTTGGCCAAGTATTTGCCGAAGAGGTTCATATCTAAAGACCCCGGGAAAGAGTCTGTTTCTGTGATCTTTCAGATGAAAAAAAATCCAGTGCCTTGCTCTTGTCTAAGATCCCATTTCCTGGTGTGGGACACTCTTGGAGTCACACACTCCTTTTCACATGGCACAGCTAGTAGTGTGAAATGCCATCATGACTTAATCTCTCGTTTCCCCAGCATTTCCTTTGAGGAAGATACCTATGCTTCTGAGGGACTCATCCAACAGCTGCAAACTTAGTCAAAACAATCCCATTCTCACAGCCCATCTAGAGAGGACCTTAATTATTCTGTGAGTCCCTTCAGGGCTGCACTGGCATGAATATTTGCCAGGATAGTGGAGGGATGTATACATGCCAAGAGGTGTGAGTTTGTGGGGATGATTTGGAATTCTGCACTAAATCCTTTCTGAGGCCCTAATTATCATCACAGTGGTCCTCCAGCCGTCTAGAATTCATATTCTTAGAAAATATTATTTACAGTTCTCACCAGCTTTGCTTAACCTAAAACCATTTGCCTCCTGCTTCTAGGTAATTTATTAATTATGCAATACCCTCTTCAGCATTTGCTTCTGAGCACTGTGGCCTCCCCTTCAACTTCACCTGTAGCCCCTAGCTCAGGGTCTGTTGTTTAAGACACCCTTCTGGAGAAAACACATCTAACATCTGTGACAGAACAAAATCACACTCGAATGAACCATGAAATGGCTCTCCTGGGAACAGTTGTGTTAAGATTTCTTTTCAATGGATATATCCAGACATGCATGATTCTTGGTTACAGATACATCTCTGGATGCATGATACATGATATATAGTACAAAAGATGGATAGATAATTGAAGGTTGATAAAAATAGAGGTGACTGTATAAATACATCTGTGGAGGAGAGAAAAAATAGATTACAGATAAATATGCCTGCTTCCTGGTGTGGTAGAACATTTGACAACCAAGGAGAGGAAAGATTCATTTTGTCCATGGTTCCAGCAGGAGGGTTGTGGTGAAATAGCTTACTGCATGGCAGACATAGAAAAGAGCAAAGAAGTAGTCCCCAAAAGCACCCCCACAATGGCTGACTCGCTCCATAGGCCCTACCTTCTGCTATCCCACTACCTCTCAACGCTCTACTAAAACATTGAACACATAATGAATTAAGCCATTTATTAAGTCACACTGTCATTAGCCTAATGTCTCCAGAAAAGTCCTCACAGGCACGCCTGGAGATATGCTGTCTTAGTCTCCCAGGAATCCCTCTGTCTAGGCGAGTTAACACCCAAGGATAACAACGTCACAAGAATCGGTAGCAACCGCAATACATGCCTCAGCTCTTGGTAGGGTTCAGGACAGGGGGTCTGGTTGCAATTTCCTTGGATTTTGTGTTCAAGCACGTCTGCAGACTTCAGGGTGAGATACATCAAGTCCTCAGTCATTATCAGCACTTCCTTTCCTTAGAGAATGAATCTTTTTCAACCTATCCTCACTAGCTTCGAGAACTTTCTCTTTTCTTTTTAGACCAAGTAAGTATTCAGAAGCACATGGGTAATACATATGTCCATATTTAAATGGCTACAGTTTAAAAACTCGGCCGAATTCCCATGACACCCATTTCACATTACAAAGCACATGCAAGTGACTTCCATTAGCAATATAAGGAAGATTAAACTCTCAGTGAGCCTATATGGGAAAACAGGTACTTCAACCAAAAAGTGTCTCCCCTTCATACTGTCACAGAAAATAAATTTTCGGGCTCAAAAACATGAGGTACATACCTGAGATTCCATTTGCTTCTCTCAAGTCCCTTTTCATTCAAGAAAACTGCCAGTTCTGGGATATTTCTCTTACTTGAAAGTTTGCTTTTAGTAGCTCTGTCAAGTGTCCAGTATATGTTAATCATTGCACAGTATGCTTAAGCTTAAAACAATAAGAGTAAAAGAAATGCCTCAGTAAATACTAGACCGAAATATTTTCTTTTTTTTTTTTCTTATAAATATTTATTGTAACTTCAAGTATGTACAATAAACCTCAAATTAGTATTTTTATTTTGGGATAAATGTTCAGTTTCAGTCTTTTTGTATCTAGGCTTCCAACCATATATACTGTCAAGAATTAATAGCACCAGGCATGGGTTAACTTTAGAACAGGAATAGGTGAGAGTAGGGTTTGTAAGAATTTTTATCTTGTTTTTGGATGATATTTTTATCTATTGTATATTAATACATTCTTGCTACTACACTGCAGAGATGGATGTGAGACACTCTTGATGATTAAATGACTCTCTAGTTTGAGAACTGTCTTTCTATTTAACTCAAAGCCCTATCCAAACTGGAGAGGGAGGAACGAGAGAGCCTTTGTCTTCTCTGTTCTCCCCCACCTTCCCCTGCAGTCCTTTGACTTTAAGAAGGTCCCTTTCACTACCACATTGTCCACTACAAGCATCTGTCACGGGCTGGTGGTGAGCTCCAAAGCCTTCTTCACACGTTGACTTAGTTTTTTTTCACCCTGTGATTTTTCTAGTGGGTTTTCGGGACTTTTGTCATCTTTTTTTAAAAATTATTTTAATTTTAAATAGTTTGTTTTACATGTCAATCCCAGTTCCCTCTCCCTCCCCTCCTCCCGCACCCCCCCACAATACCCCCCCCAGCCTCCCACCCTATCTCGATTTCCTTCCACATAGGGATTATCTGGAGTCTGTCATTTCACTCAGGGCAGGGTCCAGGCACTCCCCTAAGAGTCCAGGCTGAGAGAGCATCCCTCTTTGTGTTATGGACACACGATATCTGTTTGTATGCCAGGGATAAACAATGATCCACTGCACAGGGCCCCATAGGTTGCCCAGGCCTCCTCACTGACTCTCACACTCAGGGGGTCTGGATCAGTGCTATGCTGGCCTCCCAGATGTTGGTCTGGTAGACCCAAATATTTTCAAAGTTCAAGTGGGAAAAGACCCGAATTAATGTGATTTTTACACCTATCTGATAACAATTCCTGGATGGCAGATCATGAAGAATATGACAAAAAGACTCTCCTGGAGAAACTGACAAGGATAAGGTCTCCCAAAAGTCAAGAAACATCTAAAATGCCCAGGTTTTGAAAGCTCCTATGATATTAAACAATAAAAAATATTACCCCTCAGTTTTTAAAATTGCAGAATATTTTAAATATTTACCCTGAGTATCCCACGGTGGTACTTTTAATTCATCAATACAGTATGACATTTACAAGAGCAATGCACATATTTATGAACAGTGTTACTTTACAGATCCCTAGAGACTGAAGGGTTTTGGGAAAAGGAGACAAATTTAAAACTGTAGGATGGATACTCACTGTTGACTTCCATCATAATCATGTCTACACAACCTCATCTGGGGAAAAGACCCTTATTCATTAACTCATTTGGATGTGAAAAGTGGACATCTGAGGTTTGCTGGAAGATCCATGTTACCTGACTGAAAGGGGGAAGCAGTCACTGGTTTGGACCCAGACCCACAGGAGAAGCAATATTGTACTTAAACAGTACAATGTTCTTTCCAGTTAAGATAGTTTTCCAACTCTCATTATTCTCATCTACAAACAAAAACACTACCTGCCAGTAGTCATGACAACCCCCCACCTGTTTTGAAGGGTGGTTCAGTTTTGAATGGTGAAGTTAACTTTTGATGGGCAGCTGAGGTTTGAGCAAAGACTTGCAGCAGGTAAAGAGAATAACCATATGATTGCTAGCGATCCAGACAAAATTCATCTTTTCATAAAGCAGGGCATATGTCCAAGATGTGGCAAGGAGGCTGGTGGTTGGATTGCAGTAACAGTGGGGAACATAACAAAAATCTGAGGTTAAGATAGTCCAGGCCAGGTAAAGCCATTCCACAGCACATATATTCTTCTCTGAGTGACATAGAGGACAATCACAGTTTCACGGATAGAAGAAGGACTTGACCCAACTTAGGTTTGAAGGAGATCACTCAGGTTGCTGTAGTGAGCAGATTCTCTAGAGTCACAAAAGTAGAAGTGATGGGTGAGTTTGCAGGGCTGATCTGGAGAGGGTGGGAACTGAGCTGCAGAGGTATACAGTCAGATTCTGGTGAGTCTGAATTGCCAACTGGATTTGTTGCTAGTCTGTATGGGAATGAAGCCTTAGAAGAGTGGTTCTCAACCTTCCCAGTGCTGCGGCACTTTAACTCAGTTCCTCATGTCGTGGAGAACCTCAGTCACAAAATTATTTTCATTGCTACTTTTTTCATTTAAATTTAAATTAGAGACAAGGTTGCTTCACATGTCAATCCCAGGTCCCAGGTCTCACTACCTTTCCCACCCTTCCTCCCATGCCCTCCTACCAACCCCCCAATACCCCCTCATTTCCCCAGGGAGGTCACTTCATCCAGGGCAGAGTCTAGACCCTCCCCCAAGAGTCCAGAGTAAGAGTGCATCTCTCATTGTTGGATGGGTGCCCAAAGTCCATTTATATGCCAGGGATAAATACTGATCTACTATGCAAGGAAGGCCCAATAGATTGCTTAGGCCTCCTCATTGACACCCACATTCAGGGGGTCTTGATCAGTCCCATGCTGGATTCCTAGCCATCAGGCTGGGATTCAAGAACTAATCCTTGTCAGGTCAGCTGTTTCTGGCAGTTAAAGCAGCCCAATCTTAAGCCCTTTGCTCACCAGTCCTCCCTCTCTGTCACTGGGTTCCTTGAGTTCAGCTCTGTGTTTAGCTGTGGTAGTCTGCCTCTGCTTCCATCAGCCACTGGATGAAGGTTCTGTTACCCAGACTCTCTGGCCGTGGGATTGTGGGCTGGTATGCCCCAGATCTATGTCTAAAATCCATATATGAGAGAGTACATACCATGTTTGTCTTTTTGTGACTGGGTTACCTCACTCAGGATGGTTTTTTTCTAGTGCCATCCATTTGCCTGCACATTTCAAGATTCCAATTTTTTTTTCTGCTGAATAGTACTCCATTGTGTAAATGTACCACATTTTCTCTATCCACTCTTCGCTTGAGGGGCATCTAGGTTGCTTCCAAGTTATGGCTATTACAAATAATGCTGCTATGAACATAGTGGAACAGACATCCTTGTTGTATGAATGGGCATGTTTTGGATATATGCCTAAGAGTGGAGTTGCTGGGTCTTGTGGTAGGATTATTCCCATTTTTCTGAGGAATCTCCATACTGATTTCCAAAGTGGCTGTACAAGTTGGCACTCCCACCAGCAGTGGAGGAGTGTTCCCCTTTCACCACAACCTCTCCAGCATAAATTGTCGTTGGTGTTTTTGATTTTAGCCATTCTGACAGGAGTGAGATGGTATCTCAGAGTTGTTTTGGTTTGCATTTCCCAGATGGCTAGAGATGTTGAGCACTTTCTGAATTGCCTCTCAGCCATTTTAGACTCCTCTATTGAGAATTCTCTATTTAGTTCTGTAGCCCACTTTTTAATTGGATCCTTTGGTGTTTTGGAGACTTGCTTCTTGAGATCTTTGTAAATTTTGGAGATCAGCCCTCTGTCAGATGTGAGGTTAATGAAGATCTTTTCCCATTCTATGGGCTGCCTTTTTGTCTTGTTGACTGTGTCCTTTGCCTTACAGAAGCTTCTCAGTTTCAGGAGGTCCCGTGTATTAATTGTTGACCTCATTGTCTGTGCTACTGGTGTTATATTCAGGAAGCCGTCTCCTGTACTAATTCATTCAACGGTACTACCCACTTTCTCTTCTAAGTGTTTCAGTGTGGCTGGATTTATGTTGAGGTCTTTGATCCATTTGGACTTAAGTTTTCTACATGCCAGCCTCCAGGTATGCCAGCACCATTTGTTGAAGATGCTTTCTTTTTTCCATTGTATATTTTTAGCTTTTTTGTTGAAGATCAGATGTTCATACAAGTATGGGTTAATATCAGGGTGATCAATTCGATTCCATTGGTCTACCTGTCTATTTTTGTGCCAATACCATGCTGTTATCAGGACTACAGCTCTATAATAGAGCTTGAAGTCAGGGATGGTGATGCCTCCAGATGTTGCTTTGTTGAATAAGGTTGTTTTTGCTATCCTGGGTCTTTTGTTTTTCCATACAAAATTTAATATTGTTCTTTCAAGGTCTGTGAAGAATTTTGATGGCATTTTAATGGGGATTGCATTGAATCTGTCGATTGCTTTGGCAGGATTGCCATTTTTACTACATTGATCCTACCTCTCCAAGAGCATGGGAGATCTTTCCATTTTCTGATGTCTTCTTTAATTTCTTTCTTTAAAGACTCAAAGTTCTTTTGATACAGGCCTTTCACTTGTTTAGTTGCATTACCCCAAGGTGTTAAGAGAAGCTTTCCTTGAGAGGAGCCTTCCCGCCCGCCTGGTTCCAGATCCGCATCAGTCCCAAATAAACACACAGGAGGCTATATTAATTATGAAGCTGTTGGCCTTGCTTGTTTCTTACTGGCTAGCTCTGACTTAAGTAATTACCTCATAATTGTTAATCTAAGTATTTCTCTTACCGGAGAATGGTTCCAGGCTTCCTACACCCATGGCATTACATCTTGACTCTCCTGTGTTTCTCCTTCCCAGAATCCTCCTGGACTCCTAGCCCCACCTATCTAGATTCCTATTGGCCAGCAGTAATTTATTGACATATACACAGGACTTCCCCAACATCTCCTCTTTTCTGTCTAAATAAAAAGAAAGGTCTTAACTTTAACATAGTCAAATTGTATATGACAGAACAGTTATCAAGTAAGAACACAGTTACAACATTTTGTCTATTAACATTTAGCAAGATCTAAAGAAAATATCATCCATCCCATCCTTGTGAGTCCAAAGTCCTATATGTAGCTTATCTTTTATCATAACTACGGAAAACTACAATTATAACTATCTGTCTTCAACTCCATCAAAGACCACAGAAGGATAATATATAAACACTAGGATTGACAGAGACATCTTACTGCCTGGACAGTCACCCGAAGTTCCTCTGTAACGTTGGGGCATCCATCTTCAGCCTGTAGGCCACAATGTGTCCAGAAGATTTCTCAGCAAAGCAGGAAATTTCAAACTGTCCATCTGCATTGGCAGTCTGTCAGTCATTTCTCTGTCCTGTAGAAAGTCTGGTAGACACTTCCATGAAGCAGGAACCCTGTAAGACTGAGGTCAGCAGTCACTTTTCTGTGGGTCCTGCATGTCCAGTTTATACAGCAACAGTCAGTCTAGGCAAGAGCAGTTTCTTGCCCAAATGGCCAATCTTGCCATGTTGAAAGCAAACTCCATAACGAGTCTCCTCGATGCCCATCTTCCTCTCAGACGTAATTGGTGCTGCCAGGAGCAGACATTTCTCATTGTCAAGTAAAACCCTAAACCATTTTAAATGCCATTTTCTGAAGGTCTTTGAGAGGTTTGAAGACTGTTTATCTGTCTGAAATACATTTCTATCTATCTAGAAAACCTAACTTACCTAACTATAAGTTCTGACTATTATAAGTAACTATCTATAATCTGTATTTAATTATGCATTACATTTTAAAAGATCAGTATAAGCACAATACTTAATCAAGAGGAAAAATATACATATCACAAAATTGACCTTGAATTTGTATCAATAAATGAAAAACAATACCCATACCATAATTCCCCTTTTTACCATTAAAAGGAGATTGGTTGTGATAATTAACCCATTATAAACAATCCCATTTAAATGAAAACAAAGATTTATAAACAAGATGGGAATTGGGATGTCGCTCATTTCAAACTGCTTCATGCTGGAAGGGGGCGCTGTTCATACCATGTGGATCATGACAAAACTCAGAAACCTGTATAAGTCCGTATTTTCGGGGTCTGTAAAACTGCATCATCTTAGCTGTTTCAATTGTTGGAACATCTGATACACTGCTTCCGGGGGTCTTGGTTCGTCAAACCACAGAAGACTGGAAGGAATCCTCAGCTTTTCATTTTCTGTGGAAACATAAACTAAAAGTCCTTTTCCGAGTAACACATCCTTATACTTAAATTTTGAAGTCAAGGCATTTTCAAAAGATATAAGTTGAATTAATTCAGCAGCATTTATAATCAAGTATACTTCAGTAGCTGTTCCTTCCTTAGCAATGAAAAAACTGAAAAACATAATAGCGTACAGTATCCAGACTCTCTGTGTATTTTCCATCTTTACGTGGCTTATTTATTTATATATTATTACTTTATTTATTTTATTTTTATTTATTTTTCTTTGAGACAGGATTTCTCTTTGGAAATCTGCCTGCCTCTGCCTCTGGAGTAAATCCTACCGGCGTGGGCCACCACAACGCCGGCTTTTGTATTTATTTACCACTTTGCCGTTTCATTTTCTCTCTCAATCTCACGTATATTTTTAAACACACTGTAAACCTTTAGAGGCTTTCCTTTATCCAAGTCTGACTTTACTGTAAATCTTTATGTTTTTCTGGCCACATCTCTTATCTGTTAAAACCAAGGCCGTTTAAACTGCCGGTTTTTCAAGATGGCGGGTGTAAGTGTGACTCCAGCTGCCGGCTTGGAGATGTCACTGCTACTTCCAGCTGTACGTACAACTTTTAAATCGTTAGCGAAGCCTCTTAAAAGAACCTTGTTGTTGTTGGTTTTTTTTTCTTTTTATGCCAAGTCAGGACGACTCTGGTAAGCGAGCCACGTGAATCTCGGCTTGTCGATAGCAAAACAGAGCACACATGAGAAAATTGCTGCTACCAAAATCTGTGCTTCTCTCTGTTCTTCTGTTTCTAAAATTTCTTTAAAGCTTTTGTTGTTTTGCGTGGAAATTCAATCCCGCTCCTGACAACCATTATGTAAAGTGAAGCTTTTTCTTTGCTAGCCGCTTTGGTTTATCCCCCGCCAGCCGCCTGGGCTCTGCCGCATTGTAGTTCACAAATAAACACACAAGACGCTGTATTAATTATGAAGCTGTTGGCCTTGCTTGTTTCTTACTGGCTAGCTCTGACTTAAGTAATTACCCCATAATTGTTAATCTAAGTATTTCTCTTACCGGAGAATGGTACCGGGCTTCCTACACCCATGGCATTACATCTTGACTCTCCTGTGTTTCTCCTTCCCAGAATCCTCCTGGACTCCTAGCCCCACCTATCTAGATTCCTATTGGCCAGCAGTAATTTATTGACATATACACAGGACTTCCCCAACACCAAGGTATTTTATGTTGTTTGTGGCAAATGTTAAGGGTGATCCTTCTCTGATTCCTTTCTCAGCCCTTTTATTGTCTGTATACAGTAGGGCTACTGATTTTCTTGAGTTGATCTTGTATCCTGCCACTTTGCTGAAAGTATTTATCAGATGTAGGAGTTCCCTGGTAGAGTTTTTTGGACCACTTATGTAAACAATCATATCATCTGCAAATAGTGAAAGTTTGACCTGTTCCTTTCCAATTTGTATTCCCTTGATGTCCTTTTGTTGTCGTATGGCTCTGGCTAGAACTTCAAGCACAATATTGAAAAGGTATGGAGAGAGTGGAGAGCCTTGTCTTGTTCCTGATTTTAGCAGAATTGTATTGAGTTTCTGTCCATTTAGTTTGATGTTGGCTGTTGGTTTGCTGTATATAGCTTTTATTATGTTTAGGTATGTTCCTGTTATCCCAGGTCTCTCCAAGACGTTTATCATGAAGGAATGTTGGATTTTGTCAAAGGCTTTTTCTGCATCTAGTGAGATAATCATGTGATTTTTGTGTCTTAGCTTGTTTATATGGTGCATTACACTGATGGATTTTCGTATGTTGAACCATCCCTGCATCCCTGGGATAAAACCTACTTGATCATGGTGAATGATTGTTTTGATGTGTTCTTGGGTCTGATTTGCCAGTATTTTATTGAGTATTTTTGCATCAGTGTTCATGAGGGATATTGTTCTGAAGTTCTCTTTCTTTGTTGTGTCTTTGTGTGGCTTGGGTTATTGAAGCCTCGTAGAAAGAGTTTGGCAATGACCCTTCTGCTTCTATTGCATGGAATACTTTGAGAAGAATTGGTAGAAGCTGTTCTTTGAATTTCTGGTAGAATTCTGCACTGAGGCCATCTGGACCTGGACTTTTTTTAGTTGGGAGACTTTTGATGACTACTTCTATTTCCATAGGGGTTATAGGTCTATTTAAACTGCTTATCTGCTCTTGATTTAATTTTGACAAGTGATACCTATCCAGAAAATTGTCCATTTCCTTTAAATTTTCAAATTTTGTGGAGTACAGGTTTTCAAATGCTCAGAGTCCATTGTTTGTCCCCTATTTTGTTTCTGATTTTGTTAATTTCATGCTCACACTCTGCCGTTGGTAAGTTTGGACAAAGGTTTGTCTATCTTGTTGATTATCTCAGAGAACCAACTCTTCGTTGCATTGATTCTTTGTATTGTTTTCCTAGTTTCTACTTTATTGATTTTAGCCCTCAGTTTGATTGTTTCCTGGTGTCTACTCCTCCTGGGGGAGTTTGCTTCTTTGTGTTCTAGAGCTTTCAGCTGTGCTGTTAATGCTCTAGTGTAACTATTCTCCAGTTTCTTCATGTGGGCACTTAGTGTTATGAACATTCCTCTTAGCACTGCCTTCAAAGTATCCCATAAGTTTGGGTATGTTGTGTCTTCATTCTCATTGAATTCTAGGAAGTCTTTAATAACTTTTTTTATTTCTTCTTTAACCCAGGAATGGTGCAATTCTGCATTATTCAATTTCCATGAGTTTGTAGGGTTTCTGCAATTTGTGTTGTTGAATTCTAATTTTAACGCATGTTGGTCTGACAAGATGCATGGAGTTATTCCAATTTTTTTGTACCTGTTGAGGTTTGCTATGTTGCCAAGTATGTGGCTGATTTTTGAGAAGGTTCCATGTGGTGCTGAGAAGAATGTGTATTCTTTTTTATATGAATGGAATGTTCTATAGATGTCTGTTAATCTCAATTGGGTCATAACTTCTATTAGCCCCTTTGCTTGTTAAGTTTCTGTCTGGTATTCCTGTCTAGGAGTGGGGTGTTGAAGTCTCCCACTATAAGTGTGTGGGGCTTTATATGTGATTTGAGTTTTAATAATGTTTCTTTTACAAACGTGGATGCCTTTTTATTTGGGGCATAGATGTTGGTGGATTTCTCCTGTGATAAGTAAGTAATGACCTCCTTCATCTCTTCTGATTGATTTTATTTTAAAGTCTAATTTGTTAGATATGAGGATTGCTACCCCCACTTGTTTCCTGGGTCCATTTGATTGGAAAATCTTTTCCCAATCTTTAACTCTGAGGTAATGTCTGTCTTTGAGGCTGAGGTGTTTTTCTTGTATGTAGTAGAAGGATGGGTTCTCTCATTGAATCCATTATGTTAGCCTGTATCTTTTTATGGGTGAGTTAAGACCATTAATACTGAGGGATATTAATGACCATTGATTGCTCATTCTTCTTAATTTGGAATGATTGTTGTTGGTGAAATTCCACCCTTTTTTCTTTTGGCTATTGGTAAAGTGGGATTATCTAATGCCTATGTTTTTCTGGTTGTAGTTAACTTACTTGGGTTGGAGTTTTCCTTCCAGAACTTTCTGTAGGTCTGGGTTAGTGGATATGTATTGCTTGAATCTAGTTTTGTCATGGAATATCTTATTTTCTCCATCTATAGTGATTGAAAGCTTTGCTGGGCATAGTAGTCTGGGCTGGCATCCATGGTCTCTTATTGTTGATAGAATATCTATCCAGGACCTTCTGGCTTTCAGAGTTTCCATGGAGAAGTCAGGTGTAATTCTGATAGGTTTGCCTTTATATGTTACTTGACCTTTTTCCTTTGCTGCTCTTAATATTCTTTCTTTATTCTGTATATTTGGGGTCTTGATTATTATGTGGAGAGGGGAATTTTTTGTGATCCAGTCTATTTGGTGTTCTGTAAGCTTCTTGTACCTTCATTGGCATGTCTTTCTTTAGGTTGGGAAAGTTTTCTTCTATGATTTTATTGAATATGTTTTCTGGCCCTTTGAGGTGGGTTTCTTCACCTTCTTCTATACCTATTATTCTTAAGTTTTGTCTTTTCACAGTGTCCCATATTTCCTGGATGTTTTGTGTTAGGGATTTATTGGACTTACGATTTTCTTTGGTCGATGAATCAATTTCTGCTAGTGTATCTTCAGCACCTGACATTCTCTCTTCCATCTCTTGTATTCTGTTGGTTATGCTTGCGTCTGTGGTACCTGACCATTTGCCCAGCTTTTCTATTTCCAGCCTTCCTTCAGATTGTGTGTGTTTTTTTAATTGTCTCTATTTTAGTTTTCAACTCTTGCACTGTTTGAATTGTTTCTTGCAATTTTTGTTTTGTCTTTTCGTCCATGTTTCGCATTTCTTGCACTTTTTGGCTTGTTTTTTTTTTTCTTCCATTTCTTGCATTTTTTTGGTTTGTTTTTTCTTCCATTTCTTGCACTTTTTGGTTTGTTTTTTCTTCTATTTCTTTGAGGGATTTTCCTATATCGTCTTTTAGGGCCTCTATCATTTAGTTGTTTTTAAGGTCATTCTCTTCTGCTTCATTTGCATTGGTATGTTGGAGTCTTGCTGGTATGGAGTCTTTAGAATCTGGTGGTGTCATATTTGTTTTTCTGTTGCTGAGTGTGTTTTTGTGTTGTCTCTTTCCCATCCCTTTTTCTAGTGGGTGCAGAAAGAGCCCCTCACTGGTCTAGTGGTTAGGGGACCAGAGTTCCCTTTCGGTGGGTGCAATCAAGTCCAATACTCTGGTAGTTCTCCTCTTCCTGGTCCTAGTCCTGGTCCAGTGGGTGGAGAAGAAGACCGGGACTCTGGTTTGCATAGGCTTCCTCCTGGAGGGGAGACTCAGTGGTAGTCTGTAGGCACTGGGGCACAGGCCCAGAAACAGACCCCTAATTGCCTGGTCCCATGGATGGAGAAGAAGACAGGGAAACTGGGGTGCATAGGCTCCCGCCGGGAGGGGAGCCTCTGTAGCAGTCCCCAGGCACTGAAAGGCAGGCCAGTTACAGGACCTGGTTTACCTGGTCCCCTGGTCTCTTGGTGGAATAGGAGACCAAGAATCTGGGGTGCATGGCTCCCACCAGGAGGGGAGGCTCTGTGGCAGTCCCCAGGCACTGGAAGGCAGGCAGGGATACAGGGCCTGGTTTACCTGGTCCCCTGGTCTCTTGGTGGAAGAGGAGACCAAGAATCTGGGGTGCATGGCCCCGTCCGGGAGGGGAGGCTCCATAGCAGACCCCAGGCAGACCTCAGGCACTGGAAGGCAGGCCAGGATACAGGGCCTTGTTTACCTGGTCCCCTGGTCTGTTGGTGGAAGCCATGACAATCCTTTTTAATATAAATACAAAGTATTCCATTAAGACTACAGAGGATTTGCTAGACCTATGACACATAGGGATGAGTCCCCAACCAGGAGAGGAAATGAACCTAAGACTAGAAGAAATTAGACAGAGAGGCATCTGCAAAGAAGATAGAGGAGAGGAGGGGAGGGGAGAGGTGGGGAAAGGGGAGGGGAAAACAGCCTGACTTTCTCTATAGAAGGCCAGGAGGTGTTGTCTAACAGGGCAGAAGGGGAGGTGAGATCTCTAGGCCTCCTTTCTTCCCTCCTGGAGCCTGTGGCTCTTGCCCTTCCCAATAAGGCAGGGATAGGGGAATCCAGGGCCCTGTGCAACACCTGCATAGTTGTGGGCAAAGTTTCTTTCCTCCATATGTTTACAGAATCCCGAAAGCACAGGAATAGCTCCTGGACTGTGAGCAATTTTTGCAAAATTACCCTGGCTTGAAGATGTTTTTATGCTACCCTAGGGACTTTTGTGAAATCTAAATAAGTGGAAAAAGCTCAGCTACTTTGGATATTTCTTGGTGCTAAATAATTATCTGTAGATTGCATGCAACAGAGAAAGTAAAATGTAGATACTTTCACACTAACATAAATCAAAGTGGCTGAATGTTTAAAAACAAACAAAAAAGTACCCGAGGCTGAAACCTATTATGGGAATTCTCAGCCAAAAGGGATCAGTCATTAGATCATTTATAACAAAAAGCATGGCAAGCAAATGAAAACTGCTGTCTGTGACGGTGCTACCACGAGCGTGGTGAAGCTTTCTTTCTATTTATAAGCATGATAATAATAAGGACTGTGGAGAGCCGAAGGAGGGAAGCTGGGGTCACAGAAACTTCCCTCCCTCCACTGCAGCTGGCTTCACTCTGATTTAGGAGGCCATGCCTGCACAGCTGATTAAGGTGACTTTCATTCCTCCTGAGATTCTGTCCTTCACTCCATTGGCTCTTAGGGCTATTTGTTTTGTTAACCCATTCACAGATGCACAGTGAGCAAAGCCCTCCTCAACCTGCCTCATTCTTTTCAGTCCCTTTCACAAGGAAGCCTCTGTGGCCACAGACTTCCCACAAAATCAAGATAAATGGCTGTCTGATAGCCTCTAATTACTTTCTGTCTTTCCCTGGAAGGGACTTCCCAAAGGACAGCAGTGATGTCTACTACACTCCCAGTGAGAACTCCAGCACCTTGCAACCTGGCCTTAGGGAATACTCGGTGAATCTAGGAAAATAGTGAAGCATGCTTAGGAATGCAACCTGGCCTTAGGGAATACTCAGTGAATCTAGGAAAATAGTGAAGCATGCTTAGGAAATCCTTGTAAAAGTATGGAACACCAATCTATACTTAGCAAGAAACCCAGGAGCACTGGTGCCATGACTGCTGTGGCCTCTTCTTCATTGTCTCTTGGTTTTCCCTCAGGGTCGCACACATGGCTGCTACAATCATAAGCGCACATAGTCTTACAACTGAGTTTAATGCTGGGTAGGGGGTGGGGTGAGGAGGGAGGAATCATATCTTAAACACCAATCTGTTACTGGAGAAGAAAGTATTTCCTTCAGCACCTTCTTTGCAGCCTTCCCCTTACCTCCCAGAAGCCAAGGTATGTGGTCATGTGCCCTTGATCTGCCTGCACGAAAGGCTTAGCAATTTTGTCTCTAGTATTTTTTCATATTTCTAATAAGGATTACAATAAGGCTCTAGAGGAATTGGGAGAGCAGGGAAGTCATAATAAAGAAATGTCTGTCAGAAAGACCTTAGTTGGCACGTCTTCACTTATTATTTTGGTAAAAATTTATTAAAATACAAACACCATTGTTCCGTGAGAGCATGGAGGAAACATATCCCTCATATAATCTCCCCCTGGTTCAAAGAGGAACTAACTCCATTGGGGGGGGGGGAATCTCTGTTAATGATTACATCCAGTATGTGGTAAGAATGATGCCAACATGATGATCTTGGATATTGTCATGATACTGTTTATTGATGGCTACTGCCCATCAACTGTTTCTGTGGCAAAATGACTATTCCATCTAGAAAAAAGTATTTCAAGCTTTAGTTAATGCCTCTCTGTAAATGAAAATGCAACCTAAGCACCAAATCAACAAACATACCAGTGAGTATTACTGAATAGACAAACATTTTTGGGGGGGACCAAAAGAGTCCCGGATTGCTCAGTAAACTGATACAGTATACCTACGAATCTTAATGAAGCCTACTGACACAGAGAAGTTATAAGTACATAGGCCAAGTTCTCTTCCAACTGTAGTTTTAAAAACTCATTGCTAAGATGCAAGTTACTGAAATATATTATTTCAACTTTCTCAGGAGGCATTTGACTAGAGGTCTTCCTGGACCATGACCTTTGAGATGAAAGAATTTCTTCTTGGATTTAGAAGGATAGAACCATGAAGACCTCCTTAAAAGTTCTACCAGATTTGGAAGCTGAGTCACTCTATTGTCGCCCACCTCCAGACCACTAATTATATCTGCAAAAAAGCTCACTAGCTCAAAGTTACTTGGACATTGCCAAGAATTCTGCCATCACATGTTTCCTTCAAATGAGGCATCTTTATACATTAATTGTCTCTGTCCATTTTGATTACCTGAAGTTTTTACAAGATGTGGAAGATCACTCCCCAGGTGACCTGCTAGATGTCTTCATATTATAAGATATTCCTGGTGTACTCTGTGGCTGTTTCATAGAGAACAAACCCTCATAAACAGTATTATTTAGACTTTATTTTCCCTGACCACATCATGAAACACTGGACTACCTCACGTCAATAGCATTTCTCATATTTACAAAATTTGCTATTTCTAAAAGTTGTATACTAAACTCTTCCCTCCAAGAGCATCATTCCTCTTGTCCTCCATCATGCCAGGCTCCTTAACCTTAGCCACTCACCCTCCCTCTGCAATGACGTTTCATGCAATTCTCTGGCCATAATGTGATGTGCCCTCAAGAATATATAGGCAAACACTAGGCCACTTGTGCAAATATTAAACATGACAGTATTCCTCTGGGAAATTTGGATTAGTTGCTTTAGTTTTGAAGACTTGACACTGGTCAAAGGAAATAGAAATGTTTGAAAGAACAGGAAGGGATGATACAAAGAAAACCTGTTAAATTTTTTCGCTCCTGCAACCAAATACCTGAGAAAATAGAAACCTAAAGGAAAAGATATACATCATGGGTCACAGAGGGTGTATAATTCGTCATGTGGGGGTGATATGGTGGCTGATGACTCTGTGGCTGTGTCAGCTGCTTGTGTGTGGGCTGGGTCACAGTCTGGACTCTAAACCCCAGGACCACCACCCAGTGAGGTATTCTCTGTTGCTAAGTCCCACTTTCTACAGGTTTCACATCCTTCCCAGCAGCTGGGGACCAAGCTGGGGACAAGCCCCTGGAGGGCACTTCACACTCAAATCACAACAGGAAGGTAAGTGATGTGTTTCCTTGTGGGAAAAGGCTACTTTTGTCAAAAGATTCCTTTTTGAAAACTAATTCTTGGTCTCCTTTGTGAAGACATTAAGTAAGACTCTTTCAGAGTGAAATGTCAAAATGTAGACATTTGAAATCTGATCTTTTGTCTCCTGAAGATGATCTTTACCATCATTAAATATCTTTTTTGCAAGGGATTATTTCATTGTTCATTATGTATACATGTATGGGGCGGGTTGTGTGCATGTGTGCAGTTGCCTGTGCAAGTCAAAAGAAGGCATCATGTTCCCCTGAAGCAGGAGATATAGGTGATTGTGAGCTGCTGATGTGTCTGCTGGGAACTAGACTCAGGTTCTTGGCAAGAGTAGTGCATGAGTTTATCTAACTTAACCACCGAGTCATCTCTCCAGTCCCAACTTTTACCATCTTTGAAACACTCAAAGAAGACATTTATGGCCTACCAGTTTCTGTAATTCATCAGTCAACCTGAAACAGGATGGATGGTAGGCAAAATGAGCAAGAATTTATTTATAAATGCAAAGCTTCCCATAACATGTGTGGTGAAGGGCTTCACCATCTATGTCCTGTAGACTTCTCGCATACAATAGGAAGGCAACACATACCCCTTAGAACAATATTGTCAAAAGCATAACACAGAAACTGCAGGATGATGAAGGGAAGAATTATATTGAGGTTTACTCCAGGAGATCTTTGGATGTCAAATTAAGACTATCCAAGTGATAAAAGAACCCAACTATTAGAATCCTAAGTAACAATGATAGGACAAATTTGCTTAAGAAATACCTGAAGTTGCCAGTCTGATTCAGAATGCTTCAGGGAAAAGGATCTAGTTGAGAGCCCACAGTGAACAGATGGTGAAACACCTCACCCACATACCATACACACACACACACACACACACACACACACACACACACACACACTTTGCATCCCATGTTTATTCTCTACCTACACAAACAAAAATTCTCTTCCATTGTATTTTTCTAAAAGTGATTTTATTTATTTATAAAAGATAGAAATCATATTTCCACACATTGTATGACAGCAATGTAGTGTGCTATTGTGTCCATGGGAGAGAGACATGGTCATACATGTGTGAAATCCCAGCACGTGGTAAATTGAAGATCATGAGTTGAAGGGCCAGCCTTGTCTACATTTCTGGGAGATTCTGTCCTAGAAAAGAAACCAACTAACCAAGCAAACAAATGCCCATAAGACTATTTTGAACTTGGGACCTTATCTTAACCAGAATGATTTCACCCACATTCAGTAGAATATACAGGATATAGTGTATCAAAAAGAAAAACTGAGGAAAAAATATGGAATTCAAAGAAAAGAATGAAACTTATTTCTTAGGTCCAAATTGTAGATAAATTTAGCTAAGAAAGTCAATGTAATGCTAAGGATTTTTGTCTTTTTTACACTATAATTTTTTATTGAATCTCTGGGTATTTCACATCATGTACCCAAGTCCCACTCATTTCTCAGTCCTTCTGCCCTCCACTCTTGTAGCTCCCCCACAAAAGTGAATAAAAAATAAAGATTAGAAAAGAAAAGGAAAAAAGACAAAGCCCAACAAACAGAAGCCATCTTGTTGTCTCCTCTGGGCAACAGCAACAACCTGCTCCTTTATTATCTGTGAGCATGTACCATTGCATGCCTCCATCTTTCCTGAATCTTATTTTACATATCAATCCCAGTTCCCTCTCCCTCCCATCTTTCTATACCTCCCACTGACCCCCAACACTCCTCATCTGCTCCCCAGGAAGACTGAGACCTTCCATGGGGCATCATCAAAGTCTGTCACATCATTTGGGGCAGGGCCTAGGCCCTCCTCTGTGTATTTAGTCTGAGAGAGTATCCCTGATTGGGGGAATGGGCTCCCAAAGTCCATTCCTGCACTAGGAATAAATACTGGTTCCACCGCAAGAAGCCCAGCTGATGGCCCAGGTCTCCCTAAATGTCACCCAAGCTCTAATTTGATTTAAATAAAAATTTTTGTGTGCGGAGCATTTAGAATCACTTCTCATCTCTCTCACCAATGGCCTGCCTTCCGTCACCATTTCACCAGTTATCTTTTCTACAATACCCAATGTCATTTGACTCTACTGGCCATTCACTTCCTTCCTTTATTGTACTGACTCAGCTCCCTAACACCCTTTGGCCTGGCTTTCTCAGTCCTACAGATGGGTGATTTTAGTCACCCTTCCATTACTCTCAGAATGTCTCTTGTCAGTCACCAGAATCTGCCGGGAGTCCTGGTCCCTTCTCGTCTTATCTGTCCATCTTTACCGGCTCCACAGGCTGCCTCATTGCAGGCTTCCTCTGTAATCTCTGCATCACTACACCTAGCTGATTCGCTTGCCTTGTGTCTGTCCCACTCATTCATTCTCACTCTTACCTGAATCGCTGTCCGCCCTGGAGCTCAGGCTTTCCATTTTCATGGCAGTGTTGCCCTGGGTTTCTTTCCAAGTCACATTTTGGAAGGTATTCCCTTTTAACAGTTATGTCTCAGTGTGTCCCAGGGCACGCTGATACATGGTCAACAGCCTCAAAATCGCTTCCCTTAGCTTCCCTAGTAGACTACACGGAAAGAGGCCCACAACTCTTCAATTGGGAAGAAGAGTTAAAGGACTGTCCTGGCTTTTATTCTCTGTCTCTCTCTGTCTCTCTCTGTCTCTCTGTCTCTCTGTCTCTCTCTCTCTGTGTGTGTGTGTGTGTGTGTGTGTGTGTGTGTGTATAACATGAAATACATAAGCCATAGCATACACAGAGTTTAGAGGATGAGGTGCAGTCAGCTCTCTCCCATCTTGTGTGGAAGGTATAATAATAACCATAACCATAATCTGTTACGATTCGCTACATACCTCTTCACATCATATTGTAATAAATAATAATGTTCAATAAGAACTGTTATGAGGATTTTTGTTTAATGATATAAAGCAGTAAAGACCATGGGGTGGTGGTGCTGATTGCTTAATCATTTTGACACAGTCAAATAAATTTTTAAAAGATTTCTTTATTTTATAATTTTGTCTGTAGGAGTGCTTTGCCTGAGTGTGTGTGTGTGTGTGTGTGTGTGTGTGTGTGTGTGTGTGACTTTTGTGTCCTGTACCCATAGAAGTCAGAAGAGGAAATGGGAAATCAGATACCCTGGGACTGGAGTTACTAGTGGGTCGTCCTGTGGAGGTTGATTTCCAGCTCAGGCACTATGCACAAACAATAAATTCTCTTAACTGTTGAGGTAACTCTTTAACTCCAACCCCCCCCCCCAGCCCTGAGTCTATCCGTTTCTTGCAACCACACTAGATTAGTTTTACACCTTAATTTATTCATTCAGCAAGCAACAACTTGGTGTGACATATATATGTAAGGCATTGGGGACTCACAGTTCCATCTTGATGGATCCAAGAGGGTTGTGAGTGGGATGATTATGAGTCTGAAAACATCTATAACAGCATAGGCACACTTTCTTTCTAGGTGCTCTCTGAATCCCAGAAGAATGACATTGCCTTGTGTGACTGTGTGTAACTGAAAGCTTAAATTTAGATATGCCCTAAAAAGTACTTTAAGAATGTTGTCATTGTCCAACACATGCTGCAAGTCTGGGAGGAGATTATTAGCATGTGGGCCCCGTATTTAGAGATAATTGTTCTAGAGTAGTGGTTCTTCACCGGGGTGAAGTCACCACGAGAGAAACTCTTCTGAGCAGCAATGTAGGCCTTACCCTCAAGACGCTAATTTATTGATTTGGGTGGGGCTAAAGACATCAGCAACTTTTTAAAGGTGATTTTAATGTGTAGCCAGGGCTGAGAAGCATTGGTTTACGTAATAGGTCAGATCATTATAAAAAGTAACTAGGCCAGATCTTCCAAAATCTAAGAAGCCCCTGCCATATTAACTCCATCATGAACAACACACCAACTTAGACTCTTTGGAAGGGCAGCCTTGCTTCCAGCTCCCAAGTGCTTATCTGATCTCCACCTCTAGCACCTTGACACATTTAAATCCTGCTGCTGATGAAAGCATGAACTGGGCTCGGTTTAATAACGGGGTTTTCCCATTGGCTATGTTCCCAGCCAGAATCCTCGCCTCCTGAGCACCTCCCCTCCTAAACACTATCTAGGACAGTTTAAAAAATCTCCTTTCCTGCAGTAATCTATCTAATTACATCACATAGCTACGGAACCAAGTCCTGTAAAAGGCCTATAAGAGAGATTTCTTCTTCTTGAACCAGAAAGGAAGGACCCGACACTCCCCGATGGCCTAGTTTGGCGAGGAACCTTTATCTGCATGACAATGACTTCAAAAAAGAAGATCCCAACCTCCTTGCTGAGTTTTGTTTTTGGCCCAGCAGGTACTCATCAGGGAACCAAATCTCATCCTCCCTGATGGCACAGGCAGTGCCTTCAAAGTAGGCCAAAGAATTTGGAGCTTGTCTAACCAGAAATTCTTAACCCACTCCCAAAAAAATGCATATCCTGTTCATCCGAACGATAATTAGCACCTGCTTCCACCGCTGAGCTCCTGTGGGATTTGGCAAGTTTCTCTCACTGTTTCTCTAGGCTGTCTCGGCCACTGCTGCCTAATGAACCCAGTCACATGGCGTGCCACCTAATCTAGACAGGGTGTTGCTGGACCTCATTGTGACCGCCGCAACAAAACCATTAGGAACGCATGAAGACCGACTCCAGGATTATAGGTTACTGAAACTCAGAGAAAGCCCAGAAATGACCTAATTCAAATGTTAATACTTGAGGACTAGCTGCCTGTTTTCAATTTATCGAAAGCAAGAGACCTTCCTCCTAGAAAACTGCTGGTACACACAGTTTTCATATGAGCCAAGAGACTGGCTCACAAATGACCTGGCTCCCTATTAAGGAACCCTGATACACTTAAACCCCCCCCCCCCTTGATTCACACACGCTATGGATGTGGTTCAGAGAAGCATGAAGTCTCTAAAGGATGTAGAAGCTCTACATTCCTCACTCTAGTCCCAGGGGACTCATATCCAAGATCTTCCTTAGATGTTTAGAAAGGGACCTGACACTTCCGGGGGCTATTGCTCTTCATACAAGGACGGCTGTGTGTCATAATTATGTCTACAAGCCATCTTTTCTCTAAGATGATCAGTCATTTTCTTTAGGCTGTGTAACCTAGGAATAATAACCGGATCTACTAAAAAGTATTTACAGGCGTAGAAACAAGGGGGCGGAGAATCTTAGAGAACCATATCTTCACCAGAGCGCCACCTGGTGGAACATCGCAATACCTTCAGCCTAAACAAAGGCAAACCAACTTAAAAGGAAATATTTACCCATTCCTCTATCTTTGATATTAGGAAAGCAATTTTATTTAGATTTTTGACATGAATAACATTTTAAATATAACCAATACAAATCAGATTCAAAGATAAAGTGATTACCTCAAAAAAAAACCCTCTCGTTTTTATTTCCTAGTTCTTCATACAAACACCCCCCCCCCATTCTCTCCAACTCACAGAAATCTAACAGCAAGGAGGTGTTTATAGGGAACTCATTTCCAGCTACACTTGGCAGATAGGAAGAGCCTTGTGTTAGTGGGTCAGTGCAGCAGGGTCCCATTATCTGCAAGCAGTGGAATCCCGCCTCTATCTCTACTATCTAGGGGCTGGATTACCCCCAGGAAACAGTTGAATTGCTCTCCTCTGAGCACAGAGAGACCTGGAGGTAGTGACTGTGACTGGATGATTCCAATGGCTCACTCCAACTTCCCGTCTTGAGTTCCTCTTGTTAAATAAGGAAGGGTTAGCTATTTTCTCCAAAGGCCCTTGATGGGATGCAATAGAATAATTTGTTCTTTGGCCCAATACCATGATATAGGCTTTGCTGGAAGAGTTTTTCATGGTTCCTGAAAAAGTGAAAATAATCTCTACATTTTCCTAAAGATATTAGTTGTTGGGAAACTTTGTAAGTTATACACACTAAGCCTTCTGTTGACCAGGCTTACTCTACAAATTTGATAGCTTAATTTATTTGTTAAGTTTCAGTGGAAATGACTTAGGGTTTAGAATACAACTCCACTGATTTTAATATAATATATGAAGTTAGCATAATATTGATACCTAGAGAAACCAGATGTTAGGACCCAGGAGACTCAAGTCATTATAGCATACTTTCTCTTCAGATGTAGAAGCATAAGTCAAAGGTGTTGGGAGATCACTTAGGGCACACAACTGCACATAACAGAACACAGAAAACTCAGGAGCCAAGGGGTTTTTGTTTTGTTTTGTTTTTACTATATATTTTTCTCTCTCTCCCTCCCTCTCTTCTCCTCCCTCCCTCCCTCCCTCCCTTTCTCCTTCCCTCCCTTCTTCTCTGTATGTATATGCACAGGTGACCTGAGACACATGTGGATACAGCTTAGCAGTACAGTGCTTGCCTAGCATGCATGAAGCCATGGGTTCAAATCCCAGGACTATAATAATCAAGCAAACAAATAAGCAGGAAACAAAAATCATGAGACACTTTCTTTGGGCTTGTGAGATGGTTCAGCAAAAGTCACTATCTACCAAAGCTGACCACCTGAATTGTACCCCGGGAGCCCATAAGACAGAAAGAAAGAACCGATTCCCACACACACAGACAGGGGAGGGAGGGAGTAAAGGAGGGAGGGACAGCTATTAAGGAGTGAACTGCATTGGAAAGACTTGTTAGTTATTTGAATTGGGCAGCTAACTTTAAAAAATGCTGGGTTCCATGTCTCACACTCATCTATGGGTCAAAAGAACCAGACTTGCAAAACCCCACCTACAGTGGCCATCGGTCTCACCTCCCTTATCTGGAAAGCCCAGGCCAAGCCCAACTCTCTGTGTGGTCACACTTATCTCTCCTAGCAGCATCTGGACCTAAGGCCATCTTGTGCCATTCCACCCTGAGCCTGAGAACTCCTCTGCAACCCGGTGCTTACACCCGTCTCCCACCCTGTAAAGGGATGACTGGCACAAATGCCCACCGTGTCTGTCAACACTTCTAGGGTGACAAGGAGGAAGGCTGGGAAGTCAGCATGTGAGTGAGTCCCATGGTTCCCAACTGGACAGCTGCATGAGTAGGGGACACAAAGAAGGCTGGGGTGGAGGGATCGAGAAGCTGGTCTGTAGAGCTGGGAAACTGTGAGTGCAGATAAATCATCAAAGCCCAGCCATGTTATCAGAGACTTTCCTTCCCAGCTGTAACGCTTAGAAGGCTCCATATGTGAGTTTTCTTTTTTCAATGGGAAGCAAATGAAGCAGAAGATGTAGAGATCCATTGTTTACAGGGCACATATTTGCTTCAGTTCAAAGAGAATATGTGGACTTGTTTGAGAGGCATATTTTATGCATTTCATGAATAATAAAAGTAGATTTTAATTGACCATACTAGCCTCAATTGTCAAATGAAAAGATAACCAGAGCAAATACAACAGACATGCAGGGGGAAATAAGCAAAGTGTTTAAACCTAGAAAAAAAACAAAAACAAAAATCCCCCAAACTAAAATAAAATAGAAACAGGAACAAAAACGTACAAGGTGAGATTATTTGGGGGATTATATGAATGCTGCATTTTTTACTTTTTAAGGTTTGTAATCTCTGTTGATTTAGTTTTCCATGTTCCTGTTCACAGCGTTTCTATACCTATTTCCTCCTCTTCTTCAGCACCATGACAGAGCACCATATGTAGGTTTGAGAATTACGTAACCTGTGTCCATCTGAATGTGGGCAAACAGACAGCTGCAAAAGGAGACAAGAAAAAGAAAGGCAAAAGCAGAAATGAAGGAGAAACAGTTCTGCAAACACACGGCCAGCCCCAGTTGGGTTAGCTGATTAACTAAGTGTCCCTTGTCATTGACTCTGAGTAATTCTGTTTTGTTCTAATTTTCTTGAAAAGATGACTTGAGAGTTGACTGACTAGTGTTCTGTGAGCGCAGCAGGTCAGTAACTTTAAACTAATGAATAAGGCCAACAACACGGCTGGAATGTGTGTTAAGAACAAAAATTGTTTATTGTTTTGGATCATGAAATGGTGACTGTAGTTTCCGGGTGTAGCATCCTTTCTAGGTTTCTGTCTAGAGCTGTGACAGTTCCCAGACCAAGTACAACTGAATATACCTAGGTGTCTGATGGATATATTTTTTATTAATAGTATTCCTTTTTACTTGTATATATGAATTATACAAAATAATGAGTTTCACAATATTCTCACAGTACACAATCGAGTCTGATCATCTTTTTTCTTTTCCTAAATTCTTTTCTCCCTTAGCAGACAAACGACCATTCAGGATTTTCCTCTAATGTTCCCCTAGGAGAAGCAGAGAAGTCTGACTGAGCTCATCTTGCTGATTCATACCTGATGCTTGAAAAAACTGAAACACACACACACACACACACACACACACACACACACACACACACACACACACCCATTGTATTTGATCCATAGGTTGGATAGCCCAGGACCCAAAGTAAAGACCTTCATTTCCCACATTGCCAGGTCAGAGTCACGGGGATAGTAAGCATCCTGTGAGGGGAGTGACAGAAAGTCAGAGGAGATTTTACAAAAGAAAGGGGGAGGGGTGTTCTAGGGAAGAGAGAGCAACCATAAAATGTATGAAAAGATGGTCCTAAGAAATAGATGTAGCCGCAGCCCAGTCTTAGGTTTCTATTGACTTTGGTAATGATAGTCTCCCTCCTCCATTTCTTCTGAAGAATACCTTCCTTAGCTTTGTTTGTTTGTTTGTTTGTGTGCTTGTTTGTTTGAGACAGGATCTCACACTGAGACAGATCCCCATTGGTCTGGAACTCCAGGTAGCCCAGGCTGGTCTCCAGTTCAATGTAGTTCCTTTTCTTTGCCTTTTGTGTTCATTCTGGGGTCACAAGTGTGTGCCTCCATGCCCGGTCCTTGGTTCATAAAACTTTCCCACCTAAACTCCTTTTGTTCTTTAAAATACTGTTAGCAAGAGGAAGCAAACTGGTGATGTGTAATAAAAGCAGGCATAATCGACATGATTTTATTTTAACCAAAGAGAATCATCTGTCTAAAAGTATGTCCCAGCTTGGACATTTCAACTAGTTGTGAAAGAAAGAAGACCAGAAAGATTTTAGTCTCCATAGTAGCTGGATGCACAGTGACATGGGCAGGAGCGCAATAGATGCTTGATGACACTATATTAAATAACGTAATCAAGTAAGAGGCTTCTAGGTTGTGTGTCTCCTTGGAGTAAGTCAGAAACCAGCAAGCTTGCAACTCAACACTGCAGCATGCAAAGGGTTACTGTCATATGACATCAGGCTAATTGAAGATCAATTGTAGTGTAAGATTGTCAGATATGAGCAATCTCAGGGTAAAGAGATGGTTCCCAAGGTTGGACAAAAGAGTACGAAAGGATAAGGACTGTCATCCTTCATCTTGGCTCCAGAATCTGAGATAGTTGCCACATGACACTGTGAACCCGGTCAACAGAACTCAGCATTGCTCAGGAGTTCACTGACTGTGAAAAGAATGTCCCTGCAGGATGAAGGCAGGACAGAAAAGGCCTCTGCGGGGACTCCTCATTCCATACTTGTGGTTTCTCTGGGAAGGGCAGTTTCATGCTTCGTTATCTCCCTTAGTCATGGCTTGCTTAATTGCAAGAAATAGAAATCCATTCAAAGAAGTAGAAGCCTTGAAATAACATCGAGCAAAGAGAACAAGAGAATTGCTGCTGCTTGTCCCTAGAAGGTGGCTTCTGCATGTACGTTGTCAAGCTAGAGACAACGCTGTTCAAAGGGCCAGCCTTTGTAACTGTTGGAGTGTATTCAGACAAGAATGAAAGTTAACTTACAGTGTGATGACAGGAAGCCACAGGAGTGTCTTGTGGAATGGACCAGGTACAGCGATAGAAACGGAAGAGAGTAAATGATCACAGTGATTCCCTGAGAAAGAGCTCATAGGCCTAGAACACAAGGCCCCGCTGCTTCCCATTGCTGAAGCAGAAAGTGGGTGGTCAGTACAAAGTAACAGCAGAGGGGCCAGAGAACCTTTTTATTGGCATTAACCCCTCCCTCTCAAGTTGTCAGTCAAATACTGAGTTGTTTGATAGTCAACTAAATGCAGTGTACGGAGGGAGGGACAGTCTCAGAGAATCCCACAGCTCAGTAAGAAGAAAGAGAACATTGAAGAGATTTAAAAACAGAAGTCAATAAGCGTAATCAAATAATAGCTCCTGAAGAGCAAACAGAATCAAGCCAGGAAAGCTAAACCATGTCTAAGGCCACACACTCAGAGTAGGAGATACAGATGGGGAGGAATCAGGAATCTATTAATAATTCATAAACAATAAGTCCTCATAGGAAGCGTTAATCATGCCTGTGGCCATATCTGATCTCTGGATGTGGGTTAGACCTGGCAAGGAAGCATCGTTTGTAGACAAATCAAGGGAAAAGATTGAAGGTACTACATAGGAAGAGTGGACTAGGGGAAGGGATCTACCTCAATGGACCCATGGCTGACACAAGATGAGGACAACGCTAATAACTTTCACAGTTTCGCTATCAATTTGTGCACGCTCTGCTATCATCAATACCCATGTGCTCTCACATGCTGTGACCATAAATACAGAATTATAGTTGGGTGGGAACGGTCCACCTGACGTAGGGGTTGGAGGAGAGAGCCTGCAGCTGATTATTAAGTTGCCCATTAGCACTGATTAAAAAAACTAGATCAACACCCTAGACCCAGACTCATGGGATCCTTGTGGAACAAAAAGGGCCTTTTCCCCCCCAGGGAGCTGGGGAAAAAACGGTAAAGCCCTGAGAATATTGATGGTACAACCCATGCTGGGTGACTTGTTTGCTCCTAAATTCTTCCTCTGCAAATGCAGTCTCCTGGACTTGCTTATGGGAACTTTGTCAGTGAAAAGGACAGAGACAATAAGGAGATGGGAGAGGAAGCCAGGGTGGGCAGGGGCTCTGGAAGTAGCTGTGTCTTCTTTGTTTCTTTTTACTCCCAACAGGAAACCTCTGCTGTTGTTATCAATTGTGCCCTGTGGGTGGTTCTGATTCCCAGGTCCCGATAACACCAAATCTTCACTCCACCCTTGGTGTCCTGTTAGAAGTAGTAGGATTCTTAAGCTGTTCCCCTTCTGGCCTTTGGGTGTTTTTGCAGTTCTTTTAGCATTTTTGCAGCTGGTTCCCTACATCCAATTCCTTTACTGAAGCACCCAGCATGGTCTCTGTGCTCCAGCCTGGACATCGACTAATATACCCAGGGAACACCTCTTTTGCCTTATAGTGCAAGTTTATCAGGGCATGCAGCCACAGGATTCCCACCGGAAGTTACTAATGATTAATCTTTGCATCAGTTTGGCTGGGGCTGGTATCAGCTAAGAGACAAACCTCTGGACACATTTGTGATTGATTGCCTTGGGTAGGTGAGTTGACAAGGAAGGCCTACCCTAAATGTACGTGCAGCCCAGATAGATGGAGACCCAACTGGAAAGTTTTGTTTTCATCTGCTTGCCTTCATGTCCCTCTGGCAAAGACACATATTCTGTTGCTGTGGCTGCCCCTTGTTAACATCGGAACACAGCTTCCGAAGCCTTCCAACATGGACAGAAGACCAGTGGCTCTCCAGAGATCCCCTAGACCTTCAGTGTCAGACTGGGACGGCTGGAGTCATCCAGCCTCCTGCTCTGAGCGACTAAGTGTTCCCATTCTTTCATTTGTAAGACAGCAATTGTTGACTATCCAGACCATATTGTATAAGCCCATCTAATAGTTCCCCTTTAGCATATATTCATCCTATCAACTCCCTTGTTCTAGAGAACACTGACTAATACAACTATTGGAGGAAGCAGAACATGGAAAATGGCTTAGGAATTACACAAAGAATGGCTTTCAAAGACAGTGCCAGGAGAGGCATTGGCAGCCATTAGGTAAAACGGTGCAGTTCTAAGACAGGGTCAACAGCCTCTAGAATTTGCTTCCTATACTGAGAAGAGGGACTACAACAAGTAACCAGTGGTGGACATCATTAGGTGACACGTAGGGTAGTAAAAGTGAGTGACACAGGGGAGGAATAAACAAGAAGTAACTTGGAACACACTTGGGAAATGTGAGGAGAGAATGTCTTGCATAGGGGAACGCAGGAGGATTGCAGACAGCACAGAGGGACCTTTCCTTGAAGTAGTTCAAAGCTGGAATTTGAACACACTGTCACAGAGCTCCCCACGCCAGGCTCCCATGACTGTCATCGAAGCTGCTGCCCATAACAGACAGAGGGCTTCGCAATCTGATTAAAAGTGCTCTGTTAGAGAGACGAAGAGTTTACGCGCCAGGCCCAACAGACCCAACTCAAGGCACGAGACTGATTTGTGGTCAGTGTCATGTTGACCCAGATGGTCAAAGGCCTGTTTCCCACAGACCCCTTCTTTTTACAATCCCCTTGATCTGCTTCTCATCTTAGAAGGAGGAAGTGGATCACATTTTGGTTGAATTTTCTAGTAATCCACTTAAGTTGGTTGTCTTCTGAGTGGGTTTTTTTAGGTTGTCTTCTGAGTGGGTTTTTTTTTTAAGTTGGGTTTAGGTAATGGGAGGCATTAATCATTGAGACCCTGGAGGGTAAAAGATAGAAGGAAAACAGAGAGCTCTGCCTCCGACTTGACCCCCTTCTCAGCCACGGCCATCATCCTTGCCCATACCTGGATTTTCTTCCTAGTGTTGGGAATAAAGAATAACGGGTTGGGACCACATATGGCAGGTCTCAGGTTCCCGGTGGGACGGACTGCGTGTAATGAACGGTGGGCGGATGGGGAAACAGAGACCTGTAGACTTGACTCATACTGAAAGTTTTATTGAGGGGAGGTAAGAAAATAAGGTAAAGAGACACAGAGACAGAGAGAGGACAGAAGAGAGAAGAGGGAGTCAGGAAAAGCCCTGTCTGCCCCAGGGGAATAGCAGGAAAGAGAGTAAGTGGGCAGGGGGTCTTTCTTTTAAAGGGGACCTTTGCACCTGAGTGCAGACTTAGTAGACATGGAACCCTGGGCTGACCAGGGTACTGCCTGAGTGCGTTCTGCCAGGTGACAGGGACAGGCCAGCATACTGCCTGAATCCTTACCGGTAGGTCAAACACTTTCTCTATATCCTACAGGGTTCTGTTTTGCATCAGCTGACCCCTTAAGCACCAATGACACCCTCTCTTCCCACTGGTTCCTCCAGTTCCTATGATAAAAGATTCCAATGTTGCTACTTTCAGGGCTGCCTATTGAACTCTTCCATGAAGCTTCCCATAGCTGCAACCATCTGTATAACTGATCCCGTATACTGTAAATTTTCTGTTTTAAAACGCATTTGTGATCCCTGAATTCCACTCTGACAATGCATCAACTTCATTCCGATGGTGCAGAGCCGCAGAGGGTCTAGGCAGGTGACATCTAGCAAGCAGTTTTGTTGTTTGGTTTTGTTTTGTTTTCGCTTTTAAGGTGGAGAGATGTTGAAACTGGCTTGGAATTCACTTTGTAGCCCAGTATTGTCTTGGGCTCACAATCCTCCTCTCTGGGTTTCCCAAATGCCGGTATTTAAGTGTGTGCCATTATGCCTGATTTATGGTTACAGTTCTTGATCCCAGATCCAAAATCTGGGTTCGTATACTTTTCTCTGAGGTCAGCCACACAGCTAATCTACCTCTTTTCAAACCATAGAGCACTAAAAGCAACAAAATTGCAAAATGAAAAAGTGGATCATGATCGTAGTTTTCTTTTGGTATATCTTGAAAATCAAAGTCAAGCTTGCACTGCTTCCCCTCTGTTTTATGAGCAAGTGCTTGCTAAAATGACTCTGAGCTAGGAGTAGTAGTCAGCTGCCTTCCCACATAGCCAGGTTGTGGGCTCTGAAGAGGACATCCTCTGTCTTTCAGGAAATGGTCTAAGAGTGTTGCTCCATTAGAAGCAATCCAAGAGTTCTCAATGCCATTTACTCTAGCCTCACTATGAGTATAGCTCACTGTGGTGGGGTAAAGGACTTCATGATTAACATCTGTGGAACACACCGCTCAAAATGACAGGTTATTTCCCCAGTTCCAGGTTAGAAGTGAACAAGCATATATAACAGAAAGCAGACATTAGGCATCCCGATGTCTTTTTTGCGAGTACTTGTTCAAGGTTCTTCATCCAGTTGTTGCTTTCTTACTGTTAAACTTGGAGAGTTCTTTACATATTATAGACACAAGACTTCGTCCAGCACATGATTTGCACATGTGTTTCCTAACCAATCCCTCACCTTCAACCCTTTTAATGAGTCTCTCTTGAAGCAAAATGTTGCTATTCTTTTAAAATAGTTTTTAAAAATTATCTTTGCCTTTTACCACATGTATTCATGCGTGTGGCATATATACAATATGTAAGTGTAGGTGCCCACAGAGATCTTCAGATTCTGAACCTGACTCTTAGGTGATTGGGATTCTCTCAGCGTCGGTGCTGGGAAGTAAATTCAGGTCCTCTGCAAGAGCAGTACGTGCTCTTAACCACCGAGCCATCTCCCCAGTCTGTGAAATGTCCTGAACTCTGACGAAGTTCGATGGATTCTTTCTTTTATGAATTATGCTTTTGGCCTCTTGCATATAAAACTTTTGTGTAAATGTCCATTTTACCTCAGCATTTAAAGAGAGGATACGGTTTATAGAAGTTCCCCGGAAGATTCTCTTCCTCATAGCCACAAACTCTTCCTATAAAATGGCACAAAGTCTATTCTATTACATGATCACATCAGATCTGTGCAGTCAGCAGACCCCAGGTGACAATGGCATGTCTGCAGTGTTTATAATCTAGCCAAGAATGCTTTCTTTGTTTTAAGTCCAGAAGTGACTTTTCTTTGTATTTAAGTTGCCCTATGACCTTTTGACCCTTAGGGAAGCTGGCCAGTCCAAAAGAGGTCTAAGAAGCTCATTTCCCGGTTGTCCTTATCGACCTGTAACCAGAGAGCTAGTTGCTTTTCTTGTTTGACAATTACCTTTTCACCACAATGGTCCCTCCTCTCAAATATCCTCTGAGTCTCACTATAAAGTAGGAGAGAGATAACAGGAAGTAAAGGAAAGCAGTTTGTACTGTGGTCAACAGCACTGAAGTTAATATGTCACTACCAGGAGGTTCAAAATGACATTTCAGATAGCACAGTCTGTAACACAGCTTCAGCAATTCAGCAAGTCCCAGATCTCTGTATGGCTTAGTCTACCCATAAGTACTTACCCTACAGCAGGACCAAACAAGAACCTAGAAGTGTACATTTGCTTGGATTTGTCCGCATATATAAGACATGCGTGTCTACATGAATGCGACATTTTAACAATGGGTGTTTTTTTGCATTAAGCCAAAAAGATTCTGTATTTGATGTATGAACTTATTATAGTATATATGTACAGAGTTTCTTTGATCCTCAGCAGTAGAAGTTTAGCCAAAGTATACTTTGATTCTGCTAATACTGAATGTCCAAGAATGAACTAAGTAGATCTGCAGACAGTGTGTGTGACTATACCCTCAATGTAGTATGGTCGACTGCTGGAATCTGTATTAAACAGGGTAGGACTCCTAGCAATCTTAGCCATCACCATCAGCTCTGCACCACCTGGAAATTAGTTGTTTCAAAGGACAGTGATTATTCATGTGTTCTTCAAATTCCCCCTCGTTGAGCATGTAGGAGTATATGGAAGGCTTTGGAGGGAGGGAAGAGAAGGGGAAAACCATGTAATTATATTATAATCTCAAAAATAAAAGTATTTTAAAAATACTCTCTTTTTGCAATATCTTAATTTTCACAGTAAAACCAATTTCAGCTCTGTGCAGGTTGCTTCGGTGGGACTGACACCCCTGACTCTACAGGTGGCTGTGTGATTTTGACCTGGCTAATCAGAAGACTCCATTGAGCTGGCTACTGTCACCGTTTCAAGATGGGATACATGATTAAATCAGGTAGCTGAATTAGATCACCTTGGAACTTTTGTTAGAGTTGGCACTCCTTGTCTGAAGTTGCTACCAAATGAGATGTAAGAATGGGGTCACACATCCATTGCTAACAGTGTATGGGGAAGTCGAGGCACTGTCAACAGACTGGAAATGGAGAAAGATGCTGAGAATTCTCAGAGCACTCTTTGGTTTCTTAAGCGTGGTCTCACTTCAGACTCTGACACTATCTGGATTTCTACCATTTGCTGTTAAAGGAGTATCCATCTCCATCCCCATAGTCAAGCATTTATCATGGCATCGAAACGAGAGGAATGCTGGGTCCTGTGTCCATGAACCACCTACCCAGGCCTGATGATGGTTCATATACTATACCTGCTATGAACACACTCTCTTCTACTTCTGTGTTTTTGGTTTCCTTTATTTTTTTTCATGGATGCTATGAAACCTCTTTTAAAGATCCTGATAACTGCTCCACATACATGACATCTGCTTGTCTGAAACACTAAAGAGACACGAGTCCAATCCTACTTTGCAGTTGTTGAGGATGGTTGGCAGTTTTGTAGTCTAGAATTGTTATTTTCTTTCCAAAATGCAGCCCTCACTGCACCGACCCAACAGTACATACCCTCTCTCAGTTTGCTCTACCAGCTCCAAGAATAAGCCAGGGCACTCCAAGCTCAGGCCAATCGGTGCTTTTCTCCCTAGACTTTGAATTTTGAGTGATCAATACCATGATGACAGATGCAGTTTTGTTGTCGTTTTGTTTTTGTTGCTTTTGTTTGCATTTTTTATTGGGCACACACCAGACTTTTGTTTGTATAAAAAGGTGGCCCTTCCAATGAGGTTTGGTGACACTCTTCTAATCACAGTAAAATGAGAAGTGGAAACAGGAAGCTCTTAAGTTTGAGGCCAGGGTGGACTAGGGTAAAATCCTGTCTCCAACAACCAAACAAAAAGTAGTGATGGCGGCTTTCTATCACTTACTACCTGAACCATGACTGCTTGTTTTTTTGAAAGCTCAGATGCTTTCTATTTAATAATCAAGGCTGTGCTTCTCTGTGAATTTTTTTCACCTACTAGTTGCTGTCGTTCCCCTTACCCTACTGGATAATGTCTTTTGCTGACAATGACTTTTCTAAGGCTTGCAGCACATCTGTGCCCAGCATACTGCTTCAGTTCTGCTCAGTAAGTCTGTGTGGACAAATGTGACAACCTCCCTACATTCCTGCAGAGCTTGCCTAAAACTGACTCAGGATGGCTTCCTTGGGATTTCACACGTTAGAGATGATTTATTACCCCCCAAAAAACAAAAGAGAAAGAGAATGAGAAAGGATTAGCAGAAAGATTAGCTGTTGTTCTGATCTGGAGGAAAAGCCTTGCCTCAGGCTGGGTGAGTTTACCACTTCCCCTGTTGTCCAACCCTGAGCGTGTTTGCCTCGTCTTGATAAGGTTCAAGCTGTTAATCCAAGAATTCTAGATAGTGAGCACACTTCATAGGCTTGTTAAAGGAGCCATGGACAGCAGAATTGACTAAATTCCAGCTTCTACCCACCGGGCCTGTTCATAGAGATGAGTGGCTTCTGCCTTCAGGTCCTTCCTTGTAGGACAGACTCTGCAAGACTTTCTCTTGAATTCAGTAGTCCTTTGAAGACATCAGCCACCCTAGGAATCACCTTGTCTATGTTTAAGCATAGACCAGCAACAGGCGTTGTCTTACAGCATTCGTTACTAAGTTGCAAATTCTAGCTTCAGTGAGACGTTTCAAGATATGTGGACAAAAGAATAAATTTGCTCCATTGAGAGGTCAAACCTCATAACATTCCTAATGAAGGATCAAAGCGAAGATCCTCAGTTTGCTCTACCATGCTCCAGTGCCAGCTGGCTAAGCGCTTCCCATACTTTGGGATTCATAAATAAGTCAGTATAAAAATGAAATAAAACACACTTTCCAGATTATAAATTTGTCAGGTAAGAACACTAGAAATACAAATAAGAATGAAGAATGGAGCAGCCCTCCCCACACACACACCATCAAACATACACCCCACATGGGGAGCAGCAGTTAGTTCAATCCACAGAGGCTTAATACCATGTGTTCATGGATCTGAAGCAGTAGCAACGAAGCAACGATATACATTTGTGTATGTATGTATGTATGCATGTATGTATGTATTGTATGTATGTATTTGAGCATGACTGATTTCTTTTTTAATAAAATTTTATTTAAGTTAAAAACAATCTTATTTTACATACTAATCTCAATTCTCTCTCCCTCCCATCCTTCCATGACTCCCCACCAACCTTCCCATTCTACCCCCATAGACTCCCCAGGAAGGGCAAGGCCTCCCATGAGGGATGCATGACCGGTTTCTTATTTAAGGGAAGTCTAAGCAGTCTCAAATTGGAGTGAGGTGTGGACAGGAAGCTGTGTTACTCGGGATGTAAAGGAAGTGATCTTGCTTCACTTATAGCTGAGAACTAGTGCTTGTTTTTTGATAGTCAGCGTTGCTCATCATGAGCCGATATGAAGACACAATGAACTGGTTGCCCGCTAATCTTGTGGAAATTTTTTTCTTTACTCTTTGAATAGCAGGCTTAAAAATGCAGTGTTTAAGATACATCTGTGTATACATCTGTGTATACAGGAAAAACTGTATTGCATTTCACACTGTGACTCTTTCCTTTCACATGGTCTTTCCATTCCTTCTTTTTAAAAAATATTTATGTATTTATTATGTAAACAACATTTTGCCTCCATGTATACTGTCGTGCCAGAAGAGGGTACCAGATCTCATTACAGATGGTTGTGAGCCACCATGTGGTGGCTGAGATTTGAACTCAGGACTTATGGAAGAGCAACCAGTGCTCTTAACCTCTGAGCCATCTCTCCAGCCCCCTTTCCATTCCTTTTGACATCTGACTCCTCTGGGCATATTTAAGCCAGACATGAAAACTGCACCCATCAGTAACCAAGGAATAAATGCTACATCAGATTCTCTGGCCCCTATGATCTCTTTTACTGCTACCCACCTTTGCCAATGTAGCACAAAAATAGTTATGACAGGTAAATAAATAAGTAGGCGCCGCTGTATTCTAGTAAAACTATCTCTAAGAGTAGGAAATGAAAAAATAAAAACAAGCAAGAAAAAATGGAAATGATAGGAGTTAGTTTTGGTGTCAAGGACCACTGTTTACTGATCTCTGCCTTTAAGTCTAAAGGTTTGGATAATGTGTGAGCTTAGATGATACCGTGAGATCTTGGAGGATGTATGTGAATATACATCCAATTAGTCTGATTGGTTGATTAACAAAATAGGCAAAGTTCTCTCCAAGGCATCTTATTAGCTTTTCCAGCTGGAATTGGGATGTGTCCTTAGCCCTAGAGTGATATTCTATGTTGAACAAGTCAGACTTCTGAACATACAATGCTAATGACTGAGGTCAAAATGCAGCAGAATGTCTTTCTTAAAGGGCAATTTAGAAAAAGTAATATTTTGAGGAAAGGCCTTAACTTAAAATCAGAATAGTAATTTAAATGAATATAGATACAGTTGAGGAGAAATTTGATTCTTGCTTCCCCATCCCCACAGCCACAGTAGGCCCCAACAAACCTTGTTTGAGACAAACACACATACACAGTCACATACTACGAGCCCAATAAATATCCTTTCCTTAGCCAAGGGCACTATGCCATGCTCAGGGCTCCTGAAGGCAGTACAGAGACAGCCAAGGCATGGCAGTCCTCTCATATGACTCCCAAAAGGAGGCATTTTTTCCTAAACATGTGGCAAGGCACACCCAGGTATATGCTATCTGGGGTGACATGTAGGTCCAGAGTTCTGCCGTATTCTTCAACTCTTTATTCCACAGAAACAAGTCTGTCAACCTTTGGCCTATCCATTCATAGACATCCATAGGCCAAGTACACAAGCTTGCTTTGTTTCCTTACAGTGGGGAGGCATGGACTTATGGCAGCATACACTAGAAGGTTCTGTTGCCGAGGCTAGTCATCCTCTCCACTTTCAGCTAGACAGCCATCATCTATTGAGCCCTGAGAGGATTCATTTTAACCTGTCACTGTGGAGGGAACCTCCATATGGTCTTCTGGTCCACAGAACGGGGTGGGACACAGTTCCTGCCATGCCACCTGACCATTTGGGCAAATATTAAAATATCAGGATATCCAGGTCCATGACAACAGAAACATGAAATCACTTTAATTTTTCTTCTTTATATTTCAACTGTCCCATTTCTCTCAGCCACGTTGCTTTTCTAGTCCTTTTGAAATACGACTCCTCTGATTGGAGTTTCGACCACATGTGTGCAAACTCTACCTGCAAAGAACAAGATAAGCAATGCATTCAGATTTAAAGAAGTTAATATTCTAGTAGCTTTTCCCTTGAGGTAGCCATGCTCAGAATATAGTTTTATGTTTTCCTTTATCTGTTATTATTTTTTTGGAAATGAAATTATAAGTCCTTAAGAATACCCTGTTGGGTTAGACACTTACAATTCATTTCTCTTCCTTCCTGAGAAAGGGTTAATTTAGAGTTTCCTCACAATTAAGACCCTATGTAGTTAGCTAGGATCTTATGACTGAGTTTGTTCATATGAGAGGAACGTGGGAGAAGTGAATTGTGTCCTTTCCAGGCAGGCGAGTTGTTGGCAGCTATCTCTATCCTCCCCTAATATCCCCTTCTGTAGTAACTCCAAAAGCTGTAAGTGAGACATGTCAGAGCCACACCAGGGATACCAAGTCTCTGATCCACCTCATAGGGAAAACCCAAGCACCCATTGGGTGGCTAAAACTTGAGAGCATGTACTTTGTCAGCGAACCTTCCCTGGTATATGGTTGTACAACTGTCACTATTCTGAAGAAAGAAGCCTGATGGACTATGAATAAGATGAGGCAACCCAGCGAGGGAATCTAGTCTCAGGCTGCCCACATTCTGCCCTGTGAAGCTATCGGAGCCAGTAAGACACTAAAGAATGTATGGAAGCTGACATCTCAGGACAAATACTGAACAAAGGAAACTCTTGAAGGAAGGAAGATGTGTGACTTTTCTATCCATCATTAAAGTGGGATGCATTTGTCAGCTTAAGCATTTTTCCTTTGTTTTCTCATTTTACTACAGATCATTAGAACTTCATCAAGGATCAATTTCTCTTCAGAGAGCCATTTCCCAATGCTGAGTGAATGAGGTTTTTAGACAGGTTCAGTCTTGAAAGCTGAGATCACCAGTTCTGCTCCACTATCACCAGAAGAGAGAGGGTCCAATCATCCATCTTTGGGCATATCCCATCCACCAGCAAGAACACCCTTCATGTGAAGACGTATTGAGGGAATGGCTTGATAGTCTTACTCTGTTGATGGAACCATTCCCACTGGAAAGCAGATGTGTAGGCCTATTATACCTGCCATTTAAGATGTAATTTAACCAGTTCCCCTTGTTCTCATCTTAAGGTTTGCAGGTCAGGATGACCTCAAAGCTTCTCACCCCTCCAGTGTTTATTGTAAATTATAACTGGCATTTTAAGTTTTATGCAGTCATGAATTTGTATAATCGTAAGATGAAACTCAAGTTTTATGAGTTCAGATAAGAATTTTTTTTGTTCTAAAACATGGAACTTTTCTTGATAAATGATAAAATTCACATTTCTATCTCCAAATATGATTCCTAGACTTTTTACCAAAAAGAAAAAAGAAAAAGCCATCTCTTGAAGCTGTTTCACATGATAGATAGCCTTCCTTCTCATGCTTTGCACTTATCACAAAGCACACAAAGATCTGAAATACATATTTCTCTCTTTATTGTTCTATACTTCTATGTTTCCACGTATTTTTTAAAAATCATTAAAGCCTTGTCAATTTCAGGTTACAGGAAAGCCAACTTTGAAATGACTGAGTCCGAGCTAGAAACTTGTTGGCTACAGACAGTCTCTGTGGGTCTTTGGCTGCATTTGTAACCGTGACTTCTCTAAAAAAATGAGTCTGTTTCTTCTGCTCTTTAAGTGTAAGGTACTTTGACTGAACGAATTCGCCAAAACAATGATCTGAAAACTGGGCATTCAGAAAGTGTCCTTTTTTACCCTTTGACCACTTTGTATCACATAAATAAACTCAGGAAAACCATGTGGGAAGAGGCAGACCCAGCCAACCTCTAGTTGTTTCAGCTTTTCAGACGAAACCCACCACTTTGCATATGTGAGTGAAGCATTTCAAGTGTCCTGGCCCAAGCCAAGCCAACACTTTAGTGACCCCTAACTGATACCATTTGGACTAGAAGAACCATAAGAAATAAACCCAGTCCATGCTTGGAATGAATCAGGAGGTGAGGAAACCCCTGGTTGTGTCATCTCAAATTCAAATACAAACTTAAAGCACTGTAAACATCAAACATCCCTTTGGAGAAGAGGAATAGAGATTCGGAAGGTTACTGCATACTACATAGTTAACAATTGATGGCAATAGGGTACTAGACTAGTTGGTGTCAGATCAGTGTCCACATGCTCATTCTGTGTGGATGCCTCACTTAGATGTTAGAGTCGCTGGTGGGTCATTTTTGCCATACCTTTCAACTTATCAAAAGAAGATGGAGATAAGAACTTTGATGTGAAATACAGATCTTCCCTGATTTCTACAACATCTTTGATCAACAGGACTCTGGGTATGTTTTGCTTCTGTTGTTTTCTTCTTCTGCATTGGATGTTGCTTTATGTTAGCTGTCAATACACGCATGTGCGTGCACGCACACACACACACACACACACACACATTCTGATACCAACTACCTCTTCTGATTCAATCAGTCATACTTTACCTCTAGCTGTTTTTCAGTCCAACCCAACCAGACAGTTTTGTTTTGTTTTTAAATAGCAGTGTTATTTAAGTCTAAATGCCTGGCTCAGTGGGTAAAGGCACTTGCTATGTGTTTTAGTATCATAGCAATTGCTGTAGCCTGAAATCAATGTAAGGAAGAAAAGGTCCATTTTGGCTTACAGTTTCAGGTAGAAATATAATCATGGCAGGGAGACATGGACATAAGAGTGCAAAGCCATCAGGAAGAGGAAAGAGAGCTGGGAGTGGGCCATGCTGTAAACCCTCAAAGCCCAAAGCTTCCTGCAGCAAGGTTGCATTTCCCAAAGTTTCCATAACTTTCCCAAGCAGCATCACCAGCAGAAGGTCAAGGGCTTAAGCGAGTGAGTCTGTAAAGGACATTTCTCATTCAGGCTGCACTGTACAAGCCTGCCAACCTCAGTTTGATGCCTGGAGCCCACATGGAGGTGAAAAGGGATATCTGAGTCCAAAAAATTGACATCTGACCTCACATGCATACTGCGGTATGTGCAACTCCTCCCCAGTTATGTACATATACATACATAATAATACCAAATTAAAATTCAAGCCTGGGCTCCTCAGAATCAGCTCAGAGTGTTCCTCTAAATAGAGGCATCTGACCTCTCTCCAACAGTGTCAGATCCAATAGCTTTGGGATGGGAGCTTCTATCCATGTTTCCAATAAACAACAAGTTCCCAGTGGTGTCCCTCTGGAAACCACCTTTTAGGTTCTATTATTTTATTACAGGTTTCTATTTGTCATTGTTCATGAAAATTATACTAGAATTTTCCTCATAAGTGATACTTCTAGTCCATTTTACCATACCCTGCCATATTATTCAGAATATGTCTTTTTATTTATTCAAATTTTTCCTTCTTCTTCTTTTGCTTTTTTGAGATAAGATTTGTCTTTTGTAGCTTTGGGTGTCCTGAAACTTACTATATAGACCAGACTGGCCTCAAACTCACAGAGGCACACCTGTCTCTGTCTCCATCCATATTTCCAGGGTTAAAGGAGGGCACCACCATATCCAACTTATTTTAAATTCTTTTTTTGTCTCCATATGTTACAGATATCTTGTCTAATATGAGCCGCTGAGGTGTTTTAAGTATCTGCGTTTCTTTTCTTACAAATATACTCTCTCATAACCATATGTAAACTCCAATATAAATATCAGTGAATCATCACAGTCATATGGGTATCCACTCTTCTGAGACCGATTTTCATGCAGCATATCACCAACATATGCCTAGAGGAAAGGACACAGTAAGTAAACCCTAGCTTGCCTCCTTCCTGGTGTGAAGAATGAATTGGAGGGTGCATCTAGGGAAGGTACCTGATGCTCTTAGATAACCACTTCCAACTGCCACCTTGCCACCAGAAAACCTCACTGTGAATCTTCATGTAGACTGACAGTCATTTCCAGACATCACCTTTCCTGTACTCAGAGTCTTGTCACACCCGTTTGATTTCCTATTCTCTTCTCATCCTTCTTTACCTGAGCACCTCTCATAAACTCCTGGGCTTTCTTCTGAGAGTTTCATTCTATAAAGAGATACAAAAAGTTGCTTTGTGCATAATTACATAGTGTTCAGCTGTCTGGATTATCAGCATCCATGCCAAAGAAGATTCGTCGAGCTGGCTTTGAGTGCCCAGAACTGACTGAGCTACTGTCTCCGTCACAATGGGTCAGGCTGAGGTAACAAAGAAGCCCAAATATTATCCATGACTTAGAAACAAGGAAACGCCTCATCTTTTGTTTTGCAATTTGAAATTTGTAGAGGTCTCTTGGTCAATAATAATACCCTTATGCAGTGGCTTGGGGCTTGGTCTCACATTGGAACTCTAGCAAATGGCATATAGTCGATATCTTGCAAAATGCCCAAATTTATATTCATTGCAATTCTTGTAAGTGTGCAGAAACCCAAGACAGCCTGCTTGAGATTGAGAGACCTTAGAGCAAAGAACATTCAATGAAATAAACACCCACAAAGATTAACCAACTTAGCATTTGCAGAGAGCTGGATGAGTTCATCATCCACCCCACCCAATAGAAGTCAAGTTGCCAGCTAACTACAGGCCTTGAAGGAGCATGCTAGGATGGTAGAGAATTTGGCCCAAATGAAGAGAACCACAGAGACAACTTATAGAGATAGATGTTAAATAAAAGGGTTGCTATTTTCAGCCCACAAGTATTAAGCAAAAGATAGCTTGGGAAAACACTAATCATTAATTTGAGGACATAATCACTTATTTTTTATATTGCCTTTCAATGCTTTCATGTCTGGTCTTAACTAATAACATCTAAATGATCTTAATGGAAAGACTGCATTATTTGCATTTTAAAGAACCATTCCCTAGAAACACCACAAGTAGTGCTAAATGCACTGTGAGAACTCCTTTTTTGTTGTTTTTATTTTTCAGTTAAATTAAATAATGTTTCTATAATTCCCTGGCCAGGGTGAAAGATACATTAGGAGAAAAAGACGATATTAAAATACTAACATCATCTAAAAGTATCGGCCCCTAATTTTATTGCAGGGGCATTAGTTCTCCTTAACTACAGCACCCTGGGGGTAATGGAAATGTCATCCTAACTTCTAAAGAAATGCCAGCAGAACTGTACTAACTATGGCTCCTTTGGGCATGCCAAAGCTTGTGCTAAAAATAAAAAATGGCCCACGCAGATACCACAAAGCAATGTGCGAGTTCTACTGAGAAACACCAATCAGTTACCAAATGCTAAAGCCCTCCAGGAGATGTGAGTGAGTTCTATGCAGATAAATGGGTAGGTAGACAGACCGATGATAGGTACTTAGATAGGTGATAGATGCATACAAACATACACAGATAGGAAACATACATTTTTCTTTCATTAGTCTCTATTCCCACCTCCTTCCATGAAGGATTCAGTTCACAGTGGAAATCCTTTGCATCCTCAAGCTTGTGCCTCACAGGGTCTTGCAGGAGGAAGAGAGGAAGTGGGTGGCAGTATATTTCTGAAACCTTCTGGAATTCTCAATTGCCAAAGTTTGAGTAAAATGATGTCATTATACACAACATCAATATTTTTTCATTAAGGGCATATATTTACCACTTTAACTAGAATACTGATATTGGAAATAGAAAGCATCATTTACCCTTTAAACAGAAAGCAAAATTATTATCAAAGTATTCAAAAGACAGCAACCTAGTCATTAGCTTCCCTTACTATAACCATGATGACCTTCAGGCAGTGGAGCAGCTGGACAAAACACTGTTTAATCATTTCCTACCATTTCCATCACAGGTGGTCTCTTTATCCAAACTATTGATCATATTATAAAACATGAATAACACTGTATATTGGAGAGATTCCAACCATTGTTCTGTTTTCTATAAAGTGTTTTAAAATGAACATATATATGAAGAGCCTAGGAATTCTCATTTTTTTATACAAGGATTTGAGTAATTGGCCTAAAGTAATCCATTGGTAGATGACAGGGCCTTGGAGGTGTGACAGTTGGGAATCTAAATCATGCATCAAGACTTTAAGTATTGTAGAACTCAGAAATCGTACAATGGATGTAGTCAAAAGCACCCAGCATAGCAATGTGTCACCTAGAGCAAGTCAACAATCTCCCAGAAGTTCAGTCATCCCCATATCTGCTTAAATCTGTGAGGCAAGAGATGAACTCCATGCTTCATCTGGCACTAACATGAGATAAACCCTCTGTTCGCTGCCTGCACAATCTGGGCATGTACAAGACTGCAAGTGCAACGGCCTTAGCCCAGCCTTGGCAGTCTCAAAAATATAGAGCAGCCCTTTCAACATGGTAACCAGTACATAGACACATAAGCTGTTGGGCACTCGAAATACACGTAGCCAGAGATTGGCTGTGAATGCACAATACACAGCAGATTTCAAACAACAGTATCAAAACAATATTATCAAAAATAGAAAAGGAAAAGGAAACAGAACACTCCAGCAATATTTTGATGTCAATTATATGATAAAAATAAGATTTCTTGAAAGGTATTGGTAGAATAAATAAATTACTAAAATGCATTTCTCCTATTCCTTTTGGCTTTACTTCACCTACTAGGCAGGTTGAAATTGCACATTTTCCTTGCACCGTTTTTCTGTTGTAAGGTTCTGGGTCAGGTGATCGGTACTGAAGTAGAAGCAGGACTTGCAATAGCTATGGTCAGTCTAAATTTTGTGCTAATTAGCTCAAGCTAAAATAAACAGTTTTGCGACTTAACTCTAAAGGCAATATGATGGCATATACTTGTAAACATAGGACTCAGAAAGCAGGGGACTGCAAATTCAAGGCCTAGAATTTTCTTTCCCCAAAGGCTTTCGTTTGTGCTATTTGCCTCTAGAAGGATTTGTGGCAACACTGAGAAGGCCCGATAGTCACCAGGGGGACAGTTTCCTGTTAGTTTCTCCCCGCCCTCTTCCACACATGGATGCTGATAAAAGTTTGATGGCTGTACTTGGGGAAAACCCTGCTTCACAGTCTGAGTCTCTAAGGTGTAAGTGGAGGCATTCAAACTGGGTGCACCCTAGTGCCTCCATCACCAAGTGCCCAACCTTGCACACTAGGTTCACTGCTCAGATATTACTGTGCTCTGAGTGTCTCTCACAACCCATGTGCTAGAGTCTATCCCTAGTACACAGTGCTGGGAAATGGGGAAGCCAGGGAGGGCTGATGCTGCAACTGGAAGCTTGTGGGAGTAGTCTCTGGCCTGCTCTGTCACCCAAGAACATGGAGTCACCTCCCTGGGTGACTCTGTTCTGCCATGTGAAGATTTCCAGGTCTCCTCTCCCTTTCTGCCTCTCTCATGTGACAACGCAACATCTCACTGACACTGCATGCTAGGAAGACCTTGGATTTCACATTATCCAGAACTACGAGGAACTCCTTTCAGTCCTTCGTGTATTTCCTACTCTTGAATATTACGCTGTAACACCCAGAAATGGTTCAAGACAATAGACTCAGGCACCAGGGCCATGCAGAGGAGCAAAACACGGTGAAATTACTGGGGCTTGAAGCCATGAATATTTATCCCTTTGTTTTTAATGCAGTTCCCTATAGTTCAAGTTTATGTGGTCGATTTTAGTAAAAGCTTTGTATAATAACTGACTTGCCAACAACAACAACAATAACAAACCTCAAATATTTAACAGCTGGCACTCCAGCCCTTCACCTCAAAGTCATTTACTTGGAAATCAGATGGAAAGGAAACAGAAGATCTAACATGTGGGAGGCCTCATCTGCAGTTACCCAGATCTGTAAATCTCAGGCTTGGTCAACAGTTACCAACTAGAGACCTAGCACTGCAATGACTAGGGACAGGGACTCAGATGATTCTAGGGCTGTTAATCTTGCTCTCACATCACCACCTCAGAGACAAGACAGTCATCCTGAAGAGCTCTACAGGAAGGTAGTCAGCAACTCTCAGGAAGTTCCTCTTGGCAACTAACCCAAGTCCCCTTTACTGCAATGGCTGCTCAGTCCCCTTCGTTGGAGGTGGAAACAGCTGGTCACCATCCTCTGTATTATAACTCTTCACGTGAGGAAATGAAACACTCCAAATCAGCTTCCAAACCTGTTCAGCTGTAAAAATAGGTCCTCCTTGAGCAAAAACAAACAATAAATTAAATGGAGTTGGGAGTTAAGAAGTGCTACACATTTCACTCCAGGGGAACAGCTCAGTCAGGTTATACCCTCCCAGTGCGCCTGATCAAAAGCAAATGTTCCCTGGAAACAAATTAAGGGGTGAAACAGACAGGAGTATTAATCAAACAGTGGGTGGGGCTATCTCACAGGACATCCTTAAGCAGGTGGCGTGCTAGGTTTTTTCTCATGTAATAGGACTCTAGGAGCTAGGCAAAAATGCATGTTGTCTTGTGTACCGATGCCTTGTTTGTTGTCTACATGGTGTTTTTATAAAAAGGAATGCAGTAACCAGAGGACCTGAGGAAGCCACATCATAGTTGGCTCAGGCAGGCCAGCAGAAATGAAAATGTCATGCTCTGTTCAAAGGAATACCATCCATAGTATCATGTCAGGCTTCTTATTCCCCTACACGTCTCTGGGAGGCGTTTTCTATGATCTGAGTTTGTTCAAGGAATCCAAAGAATTCTCAGATGTCCATGGTGGACACTAGGCATCGCCTCCTCTGGGGATGCATTCTGGTGAGCCTTCCATCTGTTGAAAAGGATTTCCAAGATGTTAGAAGGAGGTAGTGGGCCAAAACACCCTTGTCCATGACTGTATAATTTAAATGATGATGTCTTTGCTAAACTGGTGTTCCTACAGCTCTTGCACCAAGGTACAAAGACTGGCCCTTTGTAAGCAGAAGTTAGAAAATGGCAGCCAGAGCTCCAGCTCCAACCCAGATGGATCTATCGAGCATTCTTCACAGCATCTTAAAAAACCCATTGTTTGAGTTAGCGGAGTAACATCTTAAAACGGGTATGCTCAAGTTAAACACTACACGTCTAGGTTTGCCAGAGCATCTTGCTCTGTATGTCATCTTCTAGCAGGAGGCCAGTGTTACTGTTGAATGAGACACTCCTTCTGGATAATGTGAATCTCCTCAGTGCAGTCCCCACTGCCTCTGACCTGCTTGCTATGTGTCCAGGCTTTCTTCATTCCTTTGGGAACAGCTTTGCTGTAGTATGTAAGAAATTAGAGGCAAAGTCATGCCATGCATTAAAGGCTTGGTAATGGATTACTATCATGAGGCCTCAAAGTGCCGACCAGAAAGGTCTGGGGCCTCTGAGAAGATAGTTCCAAAAATTTGCCAGTTGCCAATGAGCTTCCTGGGCAATCCAAAGAAGGTCTTTAGAAGTGTCTCTCTTTTCTCTAAAATTCATTCTTATTTGTGTGTGTGTGTGTGTGTGTGTGTGTGTGTGTGTTCACGTGAAAGCTTGAAGTTGAAATTGAAGTCAGGTAGTCAGGCATCTTTCTCTATTGTTCTCTACTTTTTTTTGGAGACAGCACACCTCCCTGAACTTACAGCTCAGAGATTTAGCTAGACTCTAGACTGGTTGACCAATGAGGCCCAGGAATTCTGTCTTTGCCTTTCGTCTCTCCCCCACCGTCCATCCTTCTGCTCCTCATTCATCCACATAACAATGGAGTTACATTCACCCATGGCCATACCCAGATTTCTTATATGGGTGCTGGGGATCTAAACTTGGCTCCTCACCTTTCCCAGAAAGCATTTCATTCACTGACCTATCCTTCCAGTCCTTATATATCTCCAAGTTCGAGGCCAAAGTGAGTTCCAGGACAGTCAGGGCTACACAGAGAAACCCTGTCTTGAGAAACCAACCAAACAAACAAACAAATATTATGATAATCAGAGAAAACTTGAAAAATTAAGAATAAAAGCTGTCACTCACTTTATTCTATTGCCTCCTTTAAGGGGCCTTCTTACTTGGAAATCATGTGGAGGATATGAGTAGGTGTCTACATGCATTCACATTGACAGTTATACACAGACAGAGCTGTCTGTGCCCACTTTTACTTTACAGTACTGGCATATTTCATCCCTTTCTCCTTCTTTTTGATCCAGGTCTCACTGTGTAGCCCTGGCTGGCCTGGAACTCATTATGTAGACCAGAATGGCCTCTAATTTACAAGTTTCTGCCTGCCTTTGTCTCCTGAGAGCTGAGACTAAAGGAGTGAATCACTACCCTTGTTTGGAAGTGATATTGTCATAGCTTTCTTATGAGAATGATGCACCTTCATACTAACTTACTCAAGTACTAAAACATTCAAAATTAAATCTGGAATTACATAGGATCGCTTTTTATTCAGAAACAATGGCTACTTGCTTTAGAAGATCTTCATTATTGGCATTTTTCTATATCTATAGACAGATGGGAAAGGTGGAGGGAAGGATGGATTACTGGACTAAGGAAAGAAAGACAAACAGGAGATCAATAATCAATATAAGAATCGGTTGATATTTTAAAACAAAGCTTTAGCTGCCATTTGTCTTGACTTCAGAGCTGAAAGGGAAAAGGCAAGGAATGATTCAACTTCAGGAATAAAAAAAAAAAAGGCTTCTTCATGAAATCGATTGTCCCTAAACTATTGCTTGAAAGAACAATGTGCAAACATTAGCCACCAGATAGTATCTATTGTCTGTTCTGATGGAAGAATGTGGAAATGTGCATTCCTGGTTTTATTGTGTATATTATTTTTTATATTTTAGTTTTATGGCACTTACATTCTGTTCTGTAACAGCGACTTCAATGGCTCCTTGGTTTTTATTGCTATTAAATAACACGAATGTTTACCATCAGCAACCTTTTATCGCGGTGACCCCGGTTCACGGTTTCCTGTTCAGGCTCTCATTGGCTGATGGGATTAAACGCTGCCATACTTTGTTTGTTTGCTTGCTTAAGAAAGTCTGTGGTGTTCTGTGGCTGGAATGCTTGAAGGATGACTGACTCAAAATCCCCTCAGCATCCCATGGACATTGTTACATAGTTTGGTATGGACTGTTTTCTGTATGGACTTTTAAGAAAATTCTGGTTTCATTGCGATGAGTGGTTACATTTTTGTGTTTAGGAGCCCATGAATGTTGTTTCTCGACTTCTGTGTTTGAATGCCTTCACTGGGATTTATATCGGGGCTGATGTTTTATACCACTTCTGCCCTGGACAATATGTACCCTCAGCTCTGAAGAGTCAAGTGTTAGGGAAACTTTTGGGGAAATGAAGGCATGGCAAAGTTAGCAAGGCATTCAAAGTCACACAGCTGGCAGCAGAGTAAGAATTGAAAGCAGTTCCCCTATGTCCACTCCCCGCTGCAGTTCTTTTCCATGATGAGAAGCACTGCTCATATCTGTTCTCTCAGCCAGCCAGTCTGATGGCTGGTTGTGATTTTTTTCCATAAGGTCACTTGTACACAGCATGTGCTGGCATATAGACAGTCCTCATCACTGGACACCACTGTCTAGTGAAAAAGTGAAGAGGGGTGTTCATTATAGTACTACTTGGATTTGGAATAAGAGAAAGCAGATGAGGAAGAATGGAAAGTCACAGGTACATTTTTAAAATGAAGAAATAAAACAAATAAATGTGTCGCAACCACCACCAACAAAATAGAGGGCTGCCTGGCTGACTTCCTGCTGTTACCCTCGGTGGTTAAGACAGCAGAGCAGGACATGCCTCACCCTCCCTGCTTCCCCAGGCAGAATTAGCCCTGGCTACAGGTTTCCCTGGTGATGCCAGGTTTTCTTAGCTTCTGGACTCTGAGTGTCCAGCCACAAACTTCCTATAGTATGTGTGGATCTGACAAAGTCCTATAGAAAGTCAGTGTGGTGGGAATGCTCAATGTGCCTGGTCAGTCCTGGTGGGGCTCTGTACCCAACTTTCTACAGACAGAGTTACTAATCCAATCTGACACTGTTTTATGACACTATTTTTGTAGTATGTGAACAAACGTCTACTCACCCCAGATAAGTAACCAACAGCAGGCCAAAGTAAGAATATAGCAAAGTCCAATCTTTGACACCAAGTTTCATTGGGTTACTTACAGAGATATGGGTTAGGGCTTACCTACATGAGCAGAAATGGCCCAAAGCCCACCTCAGAATGGGTCATGACTCATGGAAATGTGAAACCTCGAGAACATTGCATAGTCTGTAGGCAGCTCACAGTTTCAAGAGTGTCTGTCCCACCTAGGTCAGTTGGTCTGAGTTTGTTCAAGGCAGGTTGACTGGTTTCTGTATCTTCCTAGTGGTCTAAATGGTATGAGCCTTTCCAGCTTATTGAGAGTCTTCTAAGGCAGGTGGGCTGGTGTCTCTTTCTGGTGACTTGGAGTCTCCTAATTAATCTGGTCAGTTTCAAGGACTTCCTGAAACCTTTCAGTTGTTTACTTTATGAGCTTAATGAGTTTTTCTGCAGGATAGCATGCTTCACCTCCATCTAGAACAGTGGTTCTTAATCTGTGAGTCATGACCCCTTTGGGAGTCAAACAATTCTTTCACAGGGCTTACATATTGGATATTCTTCATATCAGATATTTACATTACTATTCATAAGGGTAGCAGAATATGTAGGAATGAAAATAATTTTATGGTTGGGGTCACCACAACATGAGGAACTGTATTAAAGTGTCACAGCATTAGGAAGGCTGAGAACCACTGCGCTAGAACATGGGAAATCTTAAGAGTTTCCTTCCAAGATGGAGGTTTACCTTAGAAAACTGACATAGAACAGACACTCTGACACCTCTACCTTCAGAACCTTTCCTTGACTGGATATTTTCTCTATAAAAGGTCATTTATTGCCAGGAAAAGAAAACTGGTCATCCTTTTATCTACTAAGAGAACACGTGGATTCTCCAAGGTGGAAGAGGCTTTGGGGAACAGTAAGTATGCCCCTCCTTTGTCAACAGAGGCAGCAGACACTTCATTTTAGATTACTGAAATATGAAGTTAGAATACAAGGGCTGTGGAGGCCCAAACACAAACACCTGGAGAAGTATGACCACGGGTAGAGCAATATCAGCAGAGTGCTGGGGTTGGGGATGCCCCGGCAAGGTCCCCTTTCCTGGGCACATGCTCTCACTACCTCCATCTTCTGCCACTGCTAATGCCTACCTCTTGTCCCACCTTTTCCAGAGTTGCTGTGACTTGTCAGGAGCCACTTACCCTCACAGTTTCTGCCCCCTACTTAGGGACTTAGAGCAATGCATACATAGATAATGACACTCTGAGTCAGGAACTCAAAAAAGTAGTTTCTTTACACAAAGATCCAACTGTTGCTGGGACACAATGCATGATCCCGTGTGCCCCATGGGCCTGGCTGAAGCTGGATCACAGGAGACCACATGCTTACTCATCTCTAATCCCTGCCCCTCCTGCTCCTTTCTCCCCACCCCAACACTCCTTCAGTAAATCATATGTATCTGAGTTTCGATCTCAGACTCTTCCTAAGAGGCCACTGTGAGGCTGGCAGGAAGCATACTACCCAGGAAAGGAAGAAACTAATTCACTGGCCACTTAGCCCAAAGGAGATTTTGCTCCCGGATAACCCAGGCTGTCACATCTCTCTTGTTTCCTTTGCTAATGTTTCAACCAGAAAAAGGATGTATACAGTGTGAATCCACCCATGGTCCTCCTAGCACTATGCTCAGCTTCTATGAAGGGTCTCCACTTCTGTCTGGTGACACATTGAGCATTCCCAGAGCCTCTCAAGACACTAGGATTTAGATGGTGTCTCCAGTTGGAGCATCCCAGAAGCAAATCAGTGTTAAAACATGCAGCTCATTAGCCATAGTGCCCTATATTCCAGTGTAGAGCAAAATGATTCATTTATCTTCTGCATTGTTAATCAGTGCTGTGGATGGAAACTGTTCAGGAAGGTGAGAGAAGACATGGGAGTTGAAATAGAAACAGATAATAAACGTTTTATTTAGAAGTATGACACAGAAGGTCATGTTTGAGAAATGAAGGATGGAGTTTCTCCAAGCCAGCTGTGTCACCTCCAAGCTAGAGACTCCGTTTCTGCTAGCAATTGATTAGATTCCAGAACCTTGTATCTTTTCACTCTTTACCTGGGGTCACTTCCTCGGGATCAATCTCCTTTTATTCACATCTCCCAAATTCAGTCATCATTCAGGCATGCTTTCCCAAGACCTCCATGCTACATCCTTGATAAATCAGTTCCAGGAAGTAAGGCAGGGAGCACAATTAGTTGTCAAAAACAGTGACAAAGTGAGTCAAATGATCCAACACACATCAATTAGTGCCACTCAGGGAGATCCGTAACTGCTCTTTAAAAGGTTGTTTCTTTCATAGTCACCTCTTTTGCTCAAGGGAGAAGTTTCCCAGAGTAATCTGATTGACATTCTTAACTCATTACCATTGCTATCAGTTCAATTAGTGTTTTAAATGTAGATGCTCTAGCTTTGACATTGTAAATGAAGCTCACTGTTGATGCAAGAGATTGCAATAATACCCTCTTTGTTTTTAGCTAGTAAAGAATAAACATCTGTACAATGTAAGACTTCAGGATGGAGAGCTGTACAGCCTTCTACCCCAATGCAAAGAGTTCCTGCTATTCAACCACTGAAAGCAAAGTGTGAGTATTTCTTGCTTGAGCTCCAGATTTACAAGTCATTTGGGGACCCAAACTTGAGAAACAATATCTATCTATAGCAAGGTTTGCAATCTTACAGAAGGAAAAGAGCAACCTGGAAACTAGTTACTCAGCTCAGAAGTGACTTTTACCTACAAGTCACTAGGCAGAAGTTGTCTCAAAGGAACCTGAGCATAATAAGTCAGGAGTCTGAGTAATCATTACTAAGCCTGGGTTCTAATATTCAGCCTCTCCCCAGTCTCTCCATCTAGGAAGTGTCCTATATCTGAAAAGTATTCCATTAACCTACCATGTGCCTTACATTTTCTGGGGAAGGAAGGAAGGGAAGGAGGGAGGAAAGGAAGGAGGGAAGGGGGAAAGGAGGGAGGGAGAAAGTTTATTTTCTTGAACTTTTAACACACCTAGAAAATAAGTCAAGAATTAGTTATATATAATATATAGTATGCATTCTATATAATATATATTACATATAAAAATTACATAATATATTATTATATATAATAACACCAGGAAGGACAAAATTAGATGGCAGAGCATGTGATACTCTAATAAACATCTCACATTGCTCCTTTTTCTCTGGAAGGCAAATGGCCTGTTGCTCTCACACCTTCCAATAGAGAGAGCAAGCAAGCCATGTTTGCAATTTCGTACGCTTTTTATAGTCCTTATAGCAATGATATGGGTAAAACCAGCTTTGGCTTTTCTTTAGGGGATTTTCCTTAGGTAGCTAAGGCTAGCCCAAACATTTAAATCTCTTGTCACTGCCTCCTGAATGTGAAATCAAGTTAAATATTGTCTTTTGTATAACCTAATATGTCCAAACTATTATTTCAACACATAATCAACATAAAATAATATTTAACATGCTTTCCTTTTTATTGCCTTCAAAACCCAATGTGTATTTGATACCAACAGCATATTTCTGTGGTAACTACATACTACACATCCACAATGCTAACAGTTACCAAATTACCCAGAGACGTTTAACACAGTAGCAGAAAAGCTAAATTAATAAGCTTGTCGCTTAACGTACTTGACCAAAACAACATATATTCTAATTGCCAGTGCATGCCTACAGATTTCTCTGAGTATTTGAAATGATGCATTAGAGACCTCTGGGTTTCTCTATTCATAGCTTGCTTTACTCCGAAGCGGTACCTCTACATAAACTTCAAGTGATTAGTATTGCAGAGAGTACATGGAGAAGGAAACCCAAATACTAAGGCTGGGGGAATTCAAGCAACAATCTGAAAGCGTGGTCTGCCAGGGCTGCAGGTAGGGGAAGGAAGGAGGGGTGAGAGCTTTGAGAGTGTGCCTGATGAAAGGCTGCTTGTTGGGACATGTGGGACCAGAGCCCTTTTCTTAAAAGGTTAAACAAAAAGCAGGCCACTGTATTTCAGCAGGCTAATTACTGAGAGTGACTTTGACCTTTTCCGATCTGCAGATTTATGGTAGAACATTTTCCTTTCACATGGCACAGGGCTCTTTGAATCCAGGTTGAGTATAATCAGGTGCACTTCAAGGGAAACCCTCCTTTTGCATAAAGACCTGTCTGTGTCCCAAGCACATCCTGAGAGAGTCACAGCGTGGAAGCCTGAATGTCTGACTGTTGTCTTCCTTTCGTAAGCACCTCACCCTTCTGAGAACTTGGTTTACCAATAGACACCTCATGCTTCCAAGAACCTGTGGAATCTGAGGAAGATAAAAGTAAACAATCTTCACGGAGGCCACAGCCTTAACCCTGGTGATTCTACCAGAGACCAGTTGACTTAAAGCTAACAATAACGATGGAAGTAGTAGCTGAAAAACTCAAGATACCTTTGTAGAGCCCACAAAATTCCTTGGTGAGTTGAAGTCTTTTCAGGGGTTTCTGGTGGGGCCAGCATGCCAGTGTCACACTAAATGTCTTATCAACTTATAAGTCATTTAAATCATGTCACTTTTGATTAATTCTGATCAGTTTGTCCTTCCAGGCCAGGTGCACAAGCTCAATACCCTTGGCTGTTGGTTCGCTCAGTTTGTTAGTGCTAATCAAGGACCAACTATCTTTATAAGCCCCAGGTGGGTTTACTAACTGCCCACAGTTGCCTTGCAAGGCTTGCCAAACCCAATAAAAGAGTGACTTGGGGTGGGGGCAGATGGTCAGTGCACCCAACTCCCAGATACTGACCTAAGCACAGAACTGCAACCAAAAGGTAGGTGGTAGTTTTTGGTTGTGTGTGTGTGTGTGTGTGTGTGTGTGTCTGTAAAACCAAAAACTGTCAATACAATTGTCTCTTAAATTGCCCATTTTGATACAGCTAGAAGATATTCCTTTGCTCTTTTATGCCCAAAGACCATTAGGCAGACCAACCTTTTATTGCCACATTTTGAAATTCGCAATAAGATTAATTAGTTGGTGCTAATAATCTTGCTTAACCATGGTGATAAAGATGAATAGAATTTATTTGAAAGATCACTGTTAGATTCCTAACGGTTACATAAATAGAGATGTTAGTGGTGTACGATTCTTTAGATGTTTTATTTTCCTGAAACACTGGGAAGTCTAAAATATTAAATAAAGATGCCCCCTTTTGTTAATTATTTATTGATCAATGGCACTCAAACCTGATGGTAGAAAAGAATGAAAAACTTCCTTTACCTATTTAGTCATTTAATAAATCCAATGGTCTGGGCAGGTAGTAGAAGCTAAGCTACTGTGCTCCTGGTTCTAGGTTTGCTTGGGGGGGAAAAAGCAATCACAAAGAAGCTCTCAATCCAAGCAACAGCTAAACAGCGATTCCTCAGTTCCTTTGGGGAAAAGAAAAGCCCACATCTACTCATAACAATGACAGCTGACAGCTAGGCCTTTAAAACATGCTTTCCCTTCTGTTGTCAGGTTGGGGATGGAGCTGGAGGCCCACAAACCCCTGATAACATTGGGGTATTGTTCCCACGGGTCCTAACCTCAGCCAAGCTGCATCAGTATCTTCCCTCTGAAGAAGTTGCTTTCCTTTCATCAAACACATTCCAAAAGTCAGCGCTAAAAGCTGTCGGGGGAGAGCAGATTGCTCCATTAGAGCTCACCAGCTCCTTGGCTGAACCCTTGCTTCACATTCCAGTTTTAAAGATCTGGTGAGTTATCCAGCAGGAAACAAGCCTTGAAAGGCTCTGTCTTCGGGAGTCCTTTTTGCAGCCTCCATCACATCCCAGATAGAGGGAGAGGCCCATTTCCATAGGAATAATTCTGTAGGTTTCTCAAAGTTGGCGTGCTGGGGTGAGGAGGAAGATAGGGTTTGTTATGTACATGATGACCAAGTAATGGTGGATGCTGAGTTTTGCACATTTGTGCTTCTAACATGTTCATGCAATACATTGAATAGCTAAGAGCTGGGAACAGAACTTTAGATGGTTGCATTGCCACGTATTTGATGACTCGCTTCAAAAATCCTCTCAAAATGCATTATGCATTCCTGGTGAGTAACACTGGGTTGGGCAGAGTGAGAATGAACAGATTAGAAACTGCAGGCTGTGAGGTTAGGTAACACCTAACACCTAGTGTTTTCCAGTTTGAATGTGGAGGACATTGCGGTCCTCTTTGAGAGGACACTGAACCCAGCCTTTCAAGGCACCATTTCATGTGACCAAAGTGGAGATGAAGGACAAGAGTCAGATTCCAGGCTTAAGTTCTGCACCGACGGAGCTTGGGGCAGGCTGCAGCTCATCACCCCAGCCCAGGATTTCTTCTCTTTCAAATAAATGAAGAGCCTGGAATTTTTAATTCAGTTTTAGTTCTCTTTAAGAAGAGTAATCTTTTCTTAAATTCTTTAAATTTCCTGATAAGGTTTCATGTCAAATAAACCTAGCTCCAGGTCTCTGGCGTGCTAGATATGTTGTTTTGAACATGTCACATATGGCATTCTGTACATGTCATTTTCTCCTTTGTAAGGTTAGAATTATGAAAACATGCATTGTGCTGACACTGGGGAGGCTGACTATGCTAATGGACAGAACAAGAAAGTGTTGCATGTCAGTACACCAGCAAATGCACCTGTCCTTTCCATTGTTGTGAAAAGTAGAAGGTCTCTGTCTCCAAAGGAGCATGAGACTGAACCCAGTAGAGAAAGCAATGGAAAGGTTGGAGGATTTCCTTTGCGTGGCTAATTTGACAGCTTGGGGAATGTTTTAGGAGGCGAAGACCATAATTTAAAGTGTCTTGACATCAATAAATATTTCCTTAGCATTTAGCTGTAAGAGCTCTGAATCTTCTGTGTGTTCAGAAATTTCTAATTTAAAAATAATGTGGTGCTTTGGGAGTCTTTGGATGGACATGAATGTCAGAGGGACCAGGCACTGACAATTTTCCACCCTGAGAGGGATGTACACTTCTCTCTCTCCCCGACCCGTGTGTGTGTGTGTGTGTGTGTGTGTGTGTGTGTGTAGGAGGAAGGAAGAATGGTCGATCTCTGTCACCCCTTCAGCTCCATGTCTCTTTGGCTATAGTTGGAAGAAGCCAAGAAAAAATAATAGTTCTGGCCATAGCTGGGACTGGCAGTGTCACACAACTTTTGAACTGCCAGATGACAGCCTCAGTGCCTCCGTGGCTGCAGTGCACACCTTCCTGGACCAATTGTTTCTACCTTGAAATGGCAGATTTAAACCAAGCGTTTATCACTTACTATTGTTAATAATTATTATTAGAGTCATTGGCAAACTTCCCCAAAGAAGTTTCAGGTAAGTCTTGGATTGAATAGATGTATTTTTCCACTGTTCACTTCTGATTCTGGTTAACACATCAGTCTCTTAGGAGGACTGCCTTACTTTACCTGCCATCTGTCCTCTGGTGGCCATTTCAGACTTAAGACATTAAACACAAGCTGTAGCATATTGTCTAAGGACACACAGACACAGACACACAGACACACACAGACACACACACACACACACTACTGCTACTAAGACCTTTCGCAGTAAACATTTTAAAATGACAGTGGCTTTTCTTCTTTCTTGGGACCAGTCTTCCTACCTCCATCACAGTCTATTCTCTACACTTCAGCCAGAATGTTTTCAAGTGTGATGCTGACCGTGTCTCTCTCCCACTTGAAATCTGTCACTGGCACCATCCTGTCCCTGAAATAAAGTCTGAATGGCACATGGAGTTCTTTGTGAGCTGGCTGCTGTTTATCTCTCTAGCCTTGTCTCCCACTCTCCACTCTAACTCCCTTCTTTCCCGGTACTGGATTCTTCACTGGCAAGCTTTGATGATCATGAGATTGCCCTTAACTGCACATGGCCTCTGCCTAACCCTCCGTCTTTGTCTGAAACCTCCCTCGGTACTAATGTATCTAGTTCTTAATTCTGACATATCAATGAGGTGGCCGTGTAGACTTCACTTCCAGGGATCCATGCTTCTCCTTTGCATTCTCAAATAGATCCAGCACTATGTGCTTACCTGTTAAGAGAAGCTATTTCCTTGAGTGAAGCCGTCCCGGCAACCTGGTTCCAGAGCCACATTAGTCCCAAATAAACACACAGGAGGCTATATTAATTATGAAGCTGTTGGCCTTGCTTGTCCCTTACTGGCTAGCTCTGCCTTAAGTAATTACCCCATAATTGTTAATCTAAGTATGTTTCTTACCGGAGAATAGTTCCCGGAGTCCTACCCCCATGGCGTCACATGTTGACTCTCTTGTGTTTCCCCTTCCCAGAATCCTCCTCGACTCCTAGTCCCTCCTATCTAGGTTTTCTATTGGCCAGACAGTACTTTATTGACAAATGCACAGGCAAATAACAGGACTTCCCCAACATCTCCTCTTTTCTGTTTAGACAAAAGGTCTTAATTTTAACATAGTCAAATTGTATATGACAGAACAGTTATCAAGTAAGAACATAGTTACAATATTTTAGCAAGATTTAAAGAAAATATCATCCATCCCATCCTTGTGAGTCCAAAGTCCTATATGTAGCTTATCTTTTATCATAACTAAGGAAAACTATAATTATAACTATCTGTCTTCAACTCCATCAAAGACCACAGAAGGATAATATATAAACACTAGGATTGACAGAGATATCTTACTGCCTGGACAGTCACCCGAAGTTCCTCTGTAACGTTGGGGCATCCATCTTCAGCCCATAGGCCACAATGTGTCTGGAACACTTCTCAGCAAAGCAGGAAATTTCAAACTGTCCATCTGCGTTGGCAGTCTGTCAGTCATTTTTCTTTGTCCTGCAGAAAGTCTCGTAGACTCTTCATCAAGCAGGAACCCTGTAAGACTGAGTTCAGTAGTCACTTTCCTGTGGGTCCTGCATATCCAGATGATACAACAACAGTCAAACAATCTAGGCAAGAGCAGTTTCTTGCCCAAATGGCTAATCTTGCCATGTTGAAAGCAAACTTCAATGCCCATCTTCCTCTCAGACGTAATTGGTGCTGTCAGGAGCAGACATTTCTCATTGTCAAGACAAACCCTAAACCATTTTAAATGCCATATTCTGAAGGTCTTTGAAAGGTTTGAAGACTATCTATCTGTCTCAAATACATCTCTATATATCTAGAAAACCTAACTTACCTAACTATAAGTTCTGACTATTATAAGTAAATATCTATAGTCTGTATTCAATTATGCATTACATTTTAAAAGATCTGTATAAGCACAATACTTAATCAAGAGGAGAAAGATACATATCACAAAATTGACCTTGAATTTGTGTCAATAAATGAAAAACAATACCCATACCATAATTCCCCTTTTTACCATTAAAAAAGATTGGCTGTGATCACTAGCCAATTATAAACAATCCCATTTAAATGAAAACAAAGATTTATAAACAAGATGGGAATTGGGATGTCGCTCATTCCAAACTGCTTCCTGCTGGAAGGGGGCGCTGTTTATACCATGGGGATCATGACAAAACTCAGAAACCTGTATAAGTCCATATTTTCGGGGTCTGTAAGACTGCATCATCTTCGCTGTTTCGATTGTTGGAACACCTGGTCCACTGCTTCCGGGGGTCTTGGTTCGTCAAACCACAAAAGCCTGGAAGGAATCCTTAGCTTTTCATTTTCTGTAGAAACATAAATAAAAACTCCTTTTCCAAGTAACATATCCTTACACTTAAATTTTGAGGTCAAGGCATTTTCAAAAGATATAAGTTGTATTAATTTAGCAGCATTTATAAGCAAGTGTACTTTAGTAGCAGTTCCTTCCTGAGCAAGCAAAAAACTGAAAAACACAATAGCGTACAGTATCCAGACTCTCTGTGTATTTTCCATCTTTACGTGGCTTATTTATTTATCTATTATTACTTTATTTATTTTACTTTTATTTATTTTTCTTTGAGACAGGATTTCTCTTTGGAAATCCGCCTGCCTCTGCCTCTGGAGTAAATCTTACCGGCGTGCGCCACCACAACGCCGGCTTTTGTATTTATATACCACTTTGTCATTTCATTTTCTCTCTCAATCTCACGTATATTTTTAAACACACTGTAAACCTTTAAAGGTTTTGTTCATCCAAGTCTGACTTTACTGTAAATCCTTACATTTTTCTGGCCACGTGTCTTATTTGTAAAACCGCGGCTGTTTTAAACTGCCGTTTCAAGATGGCGGGCGTAAGCGTGATTCTAGCTTACCGCCTCAGTCCATGCTGACATCCAGCAAAAGCTGCCACTTCCAGCTGTACGTACACACCTTTTAATCGTTAGCAGAGTCTCTTAAAAGAACCTTGTTGGTTTTTTTTCTTTTTCTTTTTATGCCGAGTCAGGAAGACTCCAGTAAACGAGCCGCGTGAACCTCGGCTTGTTGCTAGCAAAACAGAGCACACCTGAGAAAAATGCTGCTACCAAAATCTGTGCGTCTCTCCGTTCTTCTGTTTCTAAAATTCCTTTAAAGCTTTTGCCATTCTTCGTGGAAATTCATGATCCCACTCCTGATCACCATTCTGTTAAGAGAAGCTATTTCCTTGAGTGAAGCCGTCCCGGCAACCTGGTTCCAGAGCCACATTAGTCCCAAATAAACACACAGGAGGCTATATTAATTATGAAGCTGTTGGCCTTGCTTGTCCCTTACTGGCTAGCTCTGCCTTAAGTAATTACCCCATAATTGTTAATCTAAGTATGTTTCTTACCGGAGAATAGTTCCCGGAGTCCTACCCCCATGGCGTCACATGTTGACTCTCTTGTGTTTCCCCTTCCCAGAATCCTCCTCGACTCCTAGTCCCTCCTATCTAGGTTTTCTATTGGCCAGACAGTACTTTATTGACAAATGCACAGGCAAATAACAGGACTTCCCCAACACTTACCAGCTAATATGCCTCTTTCTGTACTGTTAAGAACTGTGTCCTTGGCTGGAGAGATGCTTAGTGGTGAAGAGACAACGTACTTCTCTTGCAGAGAACCTGGGCTCAGCTCCCAGCATCCATGTCAGGTGGCTCACAACGGCCTATACCTCCAGCTCCAGGGAAAAGATAAGCCTCTTCTGATTGGATGAACTCACCACATATCACACACACATACACACACACTCACACATGTACACACACATTCTCACACACACACAACTAAAAGGAACAAATAAATTTTTTTAAAGAACTGTGTTCCTGCATGGGTTCTACAAACATTTTGATGAGTGAGTGAATTGATGAATGATGGATAGATGGACAACCTACTGTATACTGGAGCAGTGTTTCTCCTTGTGTGGCCCACAGATAGCAGTAATCATTTTCTCTTGGATCATAGAGATTCAATTTCCCTGGCCTTCTGCAGCCCCAGGAACACTGAAAGAGCTATAAAAGATGTTAGCACAGTGACAGATCACTCACCTACTAAGCCCAGGGCCCTAAAGACCCAAGACCCTGGGTTCAGTTCCCAGTGCTACAAAGATAAAGTGAAAGGACTCTAGGTACATTTACTTGTAATCCCAGCACTCAGGAGTCTGAGGCAGAAAGATCAACCCTGCATTCAAACATGTATGCACACAGACTCTGTCTCAAAAATGTAAATTAATTAATTAATTAATTAATGTTGGGGGTGGGACCCAGTATTCCTTATTTTAGCAAACTCTTTCCACTGTTTCTGAGACATGCTATAGTTGGAGACCTCTGTCTTAATGCAGTGGCTATCATCTTTGCTACTGTTGTAAATGGACAAACCCTGTCAAGGTTGGATTTTTGGTTTTTTGTTTTGTTTTTGTTTGTTTGTTTTCATGTTTTTGTTACTTTTTAAAGTATGTGTGTCATGTATGAACATCTGATCTTTGACAAAGAAGCTAAAAATGTACAATGGAAAAAAGAAAGCATCTTCAACAAATGGTGCTGGCATAACTGGATGCTGGCATGTAGAAGAATGTGGATCGATCCATGTGTATCGCCATGCACAAAACTTAAGTCCAAATGGATCAAAGACCTCAACATAAATCCAGCCACACTGAACCTCTTAGAAGAGAAAGTGGGTGGTACCCTTGAACAAATTGGTACAGGAGACAGCTTCCTGAATATAACACCAGTAGAACAGACAGTGAGATCAACAATTAATACACGGGACCTCCTGAAACTGAGAAGCTTCTGTAAGGCAAAGGACACAGACAACATGACAAAAAGGCAGCCCATAGAATGGGAAAAAATATTCACTAACCCCACATCTGACAGAGGGCTGATCTCCAAAATTTACAAAGAACTCAAGAAGCAAGTCTCCAAAACAGCAAAGGACCCAATTAAGAAGTGGGCTGCAGAACTAAATAGAGAGTTTTCAATAGAGGAGTCTAAAATGGCTGAGAGGCACTTGAGAAAGTGTTCAACATCCTTAGCCATCCGGGAAATGCAAATCAAAACAACTCTGAGATACCATCTCACTCCTGTCAGAATGGCTAAAATCAAAAACACCAATGACAATGTGGTGAAAGGGGGACACTCCTCCATTGCTGGTGGGAGTGCCATCTTGTACAGCCACTTTGGAAATAAGTATGGAGATTCCTCAGATAAATGGGAATAAGCCTACCACAAGCCTACCACTCTTAGGCATATATCCAAAAGATGCACATTCATACAACAAAGATGTCTGTTCCACTATGTTCATAGCAGCTTTATTTGTAATAGCCAGAACTTGGAAGCAACCTAGATGCCCCTCACCTGAAGAGTGGATAGAGAAAATGTGGTACATTTACACAATGGAGTACTATTCAGCAGAAAAAAACAATGGAATCCTGAAATTTGCAGGCAAATGGATTGCACTAGAAGAAACCATCCTGAGCGAGGTAACCCAGTCACAAAAAGAGAAACATGGCATGTACTCTCTCATATATGGATTTTAGACATAGATATGGGGAGTGCCAGCCTACAATCCCATGGCCAGAGAGTCTGGGAAACAGAACCCTCATTCAGTGGCTGATGGAAGCAGAGGCAGACTCCCATGGCTAAGCACTGAGCTGAACTAAAGAAATCCAGTAACAGAGAGGGAGGACTGATGACCAGACTGGGCTGGTTTAATCTCCAGTAACAGCTGACCTGACAAGGTTTAGCTCTTTAATCCCAGACTGATGGCTCAGAATCCAGCATGGGACTGATCAAGACACCCTGAATGTGGGTGTCAGTGAGGAGGCCTAGGTAATCTATTGAGCCTTGGGTAGTAGATCAGTATTTATCCCGGGTGTACAAATCGACTTTAGTCACCCATCCAAAAATGAGAGATGCACTCTCATCCTGAACGCTTGGTCTAGGCCCTGCCCTGGATGAAATGACAGACTATGGACACCCCCATGGAGGGTCTCACCCTCCATGGGAAAATGAGGGGATATTGGGGGGAGTTGGTGGGAGGGCACGGGAGGAGGGGAGGGAAACGGAGAGGGACCTGGAATTGACATGTGAAGCAACCTTGTTTCTAATTTAAATTTAAATTTAAAAATAAAAAAATAAAAATAAAGTGTGTGTGTGTGTGTGTGTGTGTGTGTGTGTGTGTGTGTGTAAAACTCTAGCACAAAGCTAGGGTTACTGGCAATTGAGACAAGAGTTCTGGGAACTGAATTCAGGTCCTCTGCAGGAAGAGTTCATGCTGAATCAGCTCTCCAGCACCCCCATCAAGGTGATTTTTTTTTATTTCCTTAGGATAATGTAGGCTCATGAAAACTATGGAGCTCACCATTTTCTAATAAGCATCCAGAGTTGAAAAATGCTCTCCTAGAAACCCCTAAGTTCTTCCCTACCCACAACATTACTGAAATGACCTGTAGGATGGGCTGGCGCTGTACCACTGTGACAGCGCCTCTCCTGGATGCAGCCTAGCAGGCACAGCATCACTGTTCATAGCCTGTTCTGTGGAACAGCAGAGCTTGCATCTCTCCAGCTGGCCCCAGCCCTCCCCAGACTTGCTGTGTCAGAAGCTGTGTCTGAACAGATCCCCAGGCAGCTCAGGAACACACTCTGGAGAGACTGGAGCCCAGAATAGAAAGCACTGAGCGTGAGTCTCCAGAGAACACAAGGGAAACCCTTCTTTCAAGGTGTCAGCACCATATAACAAAGACATTTTGACATCAACCTTCACAAACCCCTTTCTGGGCAGGACCAGAATTGTAGATCATGTGGTTTTGTGAGTTTCTAGCAATGAGATGGACTCCATGAGCCTGGACTTCTGTTACCTTTTTGGGTAGAAATATCACTTCTACATAAGGGTGGTAGAGAGCTCAAACAATGCTGTATGGTCCTGACACGTGTAACTTAGAATAATGCATTATGGAAATCGGAAGCTAAATTGTATTTCTTGAGCTCTTACTATACCCACACCACCGTGCTAAGTTAACACATACTAATTGGTTTAACTTTCCAAATACTCCCCAAAGGTGCTATTATTAGCCCTATTATAGAATAGAAAGAAGAAGAAAGCATGAAAGAGACAAGTAAAATCCACGAGCAAAATCTGCACTCATCTGTCCCAGAGCCTGCAGATAAAATGAAACACCGAGACCAACAAGCACCCCTCAGGAGAAGGCACAGGGGCCCCCGAACAACTGCTTTTCAAACATTAGGTTAAAAGTCCTCAAGTGTCCCTCCAACAATTAGATGAGCCAGAATTAAACAGAACGGTTGCTGTGCCAACCCACAGAAGTCAAATATAACCAGCCAGTAAATGAGAGTAAACATTTAGGAATCCCTTGCATGTGGCACACGACTCCACCCACCCTTCTTGGCACAAGCCACGATGTTGATTATACGAATCCCGCTGGCATTTCATGTCCTCATGCGAGTCATTCAGAGTATCCTCCTGGCTGCTCAATGTGAACATGACCAGACTCATTTGAGTAATTTGGCACATCGCGGTGATGACTCAATAGTGCAGACCAGGGCGACAGCTCCAGCCCATGCTCTCTCCACCCTCACTTGCTTATTTTGTTCAGTAACCTGGTATAGATGGGGGGAGAAGAGATAATTGGCATGTGGACCGGGATAACAGGTCTAAAGGTCATTTTCTCAGGCCTGGGATTTCCCAAAGCCCCAAGTAACCAATTGGTCTGCTACATTTAATTGCAACTAATTCATAAACTTTGGGAAATGCATCCGATATAAACAGTTGCTGCCGCGTGTTCTAAGGTGGGCTGTGGGGGAGAGGGCACCCAGGTGCTTATATTTGGAGGCGAACTCGTGCACCACATTTGCCAGACAATCGGTTCAACTCATCTCTTCCAGTCCCCCTCCACCCCTTAATACAAAGAGGTTAACATGTTAACCCAATCTGTAGCAAGGGAGTTTCCAATGAACACTCCCTGAGCACTGTTCAGGAGTGGAAGCCATAAACATGCATATGGTTTTGCTTTTCACTGGATCAGAAACACTTTTGTTGCCAGGCAGCTTCTGACAAAGGAACTACTGGGCTGCGGTCAGAGTCTGGGCTGATGTACACAGATGGGGCAACTCAGGCATTTCCCATCAGAGTCTACAACCCTGGGAATCAATTCTTAGTTAACATTTTAATATTGTAGGTGTCTCTAAGTCACCTCACAACTTTCTATGGAATCATACAAAGGCTGATCATGATCGTTACTATCGAAGGAAACGTAAAAGATAGTCTGGTCATAGTCCTTTCTTTGAAAGGCAAAAAAAAAAAAAAAAAAGGGTTATAGAGACCTTGGAAGTTTACAACCAAATGCAGAGCCAAGAGAAATTTTGGGTTTGATGCCCATGCTAAGCACCAGTTCCTCTGCTGGATTCGACTGTGGGCATGAGTACTGAGACCAACAGAGGTGCCCCTTAAAGGCACAGCTTTCCTTGCCATCCTCTCGTTTGTGTTTAGTTGAAATCTATTTGCTTTCTATTTTTTATGATAAAACAAACAACACCATGACCAAAAGCAACTTGGTGACAAAAACACGATTTCATCTTATGTAAGATACGGTCCTGATCAAAATCTGTCATTGAGAAAAGTCAGAGGAGGAACTTGGAGGTGGGAACTGAAGCTGAAACCACAGAGGAACGTTACTTACTGATTTGATCCCCAAGGTTGCTCAGCCTGCTTCCTCATACCACCAACTGCCCAAGGGTGGCACCACCCGCAATGGGTTAGACCCTCCCATCCATGCCGATTGTTAATCAGGAAAATGCGCTACAGACTTGCCTATAAGCAATCTGCTGGAGGCATTTTCTCAGTTAAGGGTCCTCTTCCCAGATAGCTCTAGCTTTGTCAAGTTGATAACCAGCACAGGACCCAAGAATATGTATCTTCAGTTGCTTCCTGGATTATCTTGATGCATACAAGCCTGTACAAAATGTGTGCTAGAATCAGATGATTTCCACAATATATGAACAAAAGTCATGAGACAGTCTTAAGGCAGAGAAAGGAGATTTTGTGTTATCAGGTCCTTTTGACTGAATCTCCAAGGAAAAGTTTCTTAAATATGGACTTTCCTGAAAACATTTGGTTTTCTTTTGCATCAGATTGTCCATGGGATCCCATGGGATTGTCCATGGGATCAAAACTCAGTCAGCTCAGAGAAGTTTAAAAGATGTTGGACCTAAACCCTTACTCAACCAGAAATGTGCTTACATATGAGCTGAAATGTGTATGTGTTTTTTGAGATACTGTCCAAGGTCACTTTAGATGCTACAGTATAAACATGATCCTGATGCTGGAAGGCATTGCTCACAGCTCTGGCGAAAGGCTACTCACAAACCACAAGGACTTTTATCTTACCTGCCTACCTCTACTTTTCTCCTCTCTCAGCATCATCAGGACTGTAGGGTAGCTCTGCCTTTTACTTGCCCTATGGTCCACAAATACAAGTAGACTAAGTAAAGGAGACCACCATCAACCTTTATTTAAAAGATGACACTTTCTAACACCTTTCCAAGTGAGAACCCAGCCCTATTGGTTTTTAAAAAAGAAATCTAAGGTTTACTTATTAACCTATGAATTTGTTTTAAATTACTTAAGCAGAAGTGGATTCTTCATAATAGAGACACAACATTTTAAAACCAAGTACCTTAAACTCAGTGTACTAGTGTTGTTTGTTATATCATCTTGAGAGAAACTGTGAGGTATAAAAAGTTTGTTTGTGGGGCTCTAGACCCTTATTTCTGTCCAGAGACCCTCTCTGCTCCATCTTCTGGGCCTCAAAGAGCTTTCTCAAAGAACACCCTGACATTCATTAAGACTGAGATGTTGGGGACTGACAGCAGTTTAGCAGGGAATAACTTAGAATAGCTTGAGTTACAGAGGCATAAGGATGACAGGGTTCGCCGGGTGTTGGTGGCACACGTCTTTAATCCCAGCCTGGTCTACAGAGTGAGTGCCAGGACAGGCTCCAAAGCTACACAGAGAAACTCTGTCTCGAAAAACAAAAACAAAAAACAGGAGACAAAAACAAGTGGGCACAAAGAGTGTGGAGCAAGGGTTAACTGAAATTTAGGAGCTATGAACAAGCCATTAAGAAACCTACCACATATGATCAAAATATACTTACAAAATTCTCAAAGAATAGGCACAAATATATACAATATACACATATATAATTCATTTATATACGAGTGTCTGTGTGTGTTTAAAGAATATGAACAGAAGTATTCTATATGGATGGATACCGTAGCTCCCAGTGCCAGGATGGGTACTTTCCTGGAGTTCTTGGTCAGAGTGGCATTTGAACAAGTCAGGGTATTGTCATTGTGTACCTCTTTGAAGTAGTTGGAAAATATACTAGGACTTTTGGAAGAGCAAAACACACTGGAAGATATATTGATATGAATTATAATTACTAAAAACTCTATGCGAGTGTCCCCATATATGTCTCTCCCTGTGTCTCTTTCTCCCTTTCACCCACTCTTGTGAACATTTTATCCCAGATGTGTGGTTGAGAGGGAACTAGGTGACATCTACCCCAATACATTCTCCACAAGGTCCCTAATGACAAACCAAAGTCAGATTCCATCAAGTTTACCATGGGGAATCAATGAATTTGTTAGATTTACTCACTAACCCAGCCCTGAGCCCACACACAATTAAGGCAGAATTGCCTACAACTGGCTGTGAGGAGTAGGTGGATATTCACAAAAGGGTACAAGTGCCCCTCTCCATTGTCTGAAGGAATATCAGGAATCAGCAAGCCCAACTGTGACAGGTTTTTGTTTTATGTTTTTGCAAGAGGACATAGTTGATCTAATGAAAATGGCAGCAGTTGGGTTCAGAGTCATATACAACATACACACACACACACACACACACACACACACTCACACACTCACACACGCACAGACACCCATACTCCCACATACACACCCACACGCATGCACTATTTGGTTGGCAGCATCATGCTACCTTTGTATGTCTCATCATTAATCCCCAAAGAAGATGATGCCATCTTATTACCCTGAATAAACATACTGTGGTAAGAAAACCAGAAGGTTTAACATTAGCACAGCATAGTTCTATAAACTCATTGTTCAAAATCAAATTTTGCCAGTTATCAAAATGTCTTGAATAGATACTTCATTTTTCCAGCTCTTAGTATCTATCCATAACCAGCATACTTTGTTGTCATGTCTTTCCATATCTCTTTAATCTGAAATATGTTTGTGTTTTGCCTTTGTCTTTCATAACACTGGCATTTTTAAAAGTTTTTTAATTTAAATTAGAAACAAGGTTGCTTCACATGCCAATCCCAGCTCCCTCTCCCTCCCCTCCTACTATGCTCTCCCCACCAAACCCCCAGACCCTCACCCAATCCCCACTCTGTTCCCCAGGGAGGGTGAGACCCTCCATGGTGCATCTCCAGAGTCTGTCATTTTGTTCAGGGCAGGGCCTTGCCCCTCCCCCAAAAGTCCAAGCTGAGAGAGCCTCCCATATTGTGGCATGGGCACTCAAAGTCTTTTTGTATGAACACTGACATTTTTAAGAGTTCAGGTTAGATATAACAGAATGTCCCTTGACTGGGATTGGAGGTGGATACTGTCCCAATGTATATGCTTAATGGAGCCTCAGTGCCTTGATGTGTGTCATGTGCAAGTTATAAGTATGGATATGCTATTCAGGAAGATATTATTAGCAGAATACATGGCCCCTAAAAGCATAATTATATTAGTAAAATACTATGTAAAGAGAAGGGAAAATGAAGAATTTGCCATTTTAGAAACAACACAGACATCTTTTCTTTACATTCCTCCCATCAACAACTTGAGGATGACCATAAGTTATTTACCTCTTCCATTAAAGAGACCATGACACTGGTATTCATGTAAATAATCAAGAAGTACACTACACATTCTAAGGTCAAAATATTGGTATCTGGGTTTTGCAACCTAGTGGAGAGATCTGCAAAACCATGGAACACTGACGACAGCCTACATTAGCACTATAAGAACTTCGGACAGGAGCCAAAAATCCAGGGTCTCAGTCACTGCCTGAAATGATCGATGGCGAGATGCCAAACTCTTCGGAGCACAGTTTTGTTATCTATAAAATTATGGGTTTGTACTACATGCCCCTTGGTGTCTCTTCCAGCTCAGTGACTCTATGAAAGGCTCAGATCTACAGCATTTGGAATCTGATCTAATGCCAGCTTGGACTACAGTTCAAAGAGGGGGCTATTGTGTACATTGCAATCTTGGGAGGTTGCATGGGAGAGCCCAAGTAGGAGGGGGATTTGTGAAGAATAGGAAGGAATTTGGTAAGTGGACAGAGAAAGGAGGTCTGTTAAAATGGAGAGCAGTATGCAGAAATCAGATGACTCTGAAAACCAACAACTATTCAGATAGTCAGCCTGTTTGGCTATCTGGCTACCATAGAAACAGATTGATGCCCTCGATGGTGACAAATGTGCACACAGAAGAAACAGTGAATTCAATTCAACTGTTAGTTTTCAGTGGCTCCGTAAAAAGTATTTTTACACCATTTTGCCTTCATGTGTACGGGCAGACTATTATTCACCCCATTTCATTAGCTATTTTTCTTTATAAAAGCATCTTATTTATTATTTAGGGTAGTACATATGTGTGTATGTAGATAGGCACATGCTGAGCCCACATGTGAAGGTCAGAAGACAACTTGCAAGTGTCAGTTTTCTTCTTCCACCATACTAGTTCTGGGATCAAATTCAGGCCACTAGACTTGGCAGCAAGCCCCTTTACCTGCTGAGTCATCTTGAGAGTCCTCAGTTACTTTTGACAGATGAGGGCCGGAGCACTGTGCAGACAATTCTGGCTCCCGTATTGCCTGCCACTGAGGCTGATGATTGGCTTTCTTTGCAGTGAGCTGGTATCCTCATTGAAAACTGACCATAAGCCCATGAAGTTCAATGGATCTTCATTAGTTCTGAGAAACTATTATGTCTCCAACCTTACATGTGGCAAAACTGGAGCCCAAAAGAGCTTATTAAATTGCCTAGAACTGGCATTGGTTTCTGAAAATCATGCTTGTGTCATCTGTGTTCCCTATGTTGATTTTTATAAGCATTTCTGTTGATTCTTCGAGCAATGGTTTCCTTTTGCAAAGACCATGGCTGGGCTTGAAATCTGGGGTAATATCTCTAGAACCCTACCACAGAGGATCTGCCATCATCAAGTACACCACCAGCTTCAGTTTCCGGAGGGTACTCTGAGGGTGACTTAAATGACAAAAAGAGGTAACATAGTGAGCATGGCTGCTTCCAAGCATTGCATGCTGAACAACACTGAAAACCATTTAAGTTATTATCAACAACTATTTGTTCGTAACTTAAAGTGCTTCCACACACCTTTGGGATTTTGTATGATGTCACTACTTGAAAGGTTGTTTTAATATTTTGGAAATAAGAAATTAATGTTGCTTTACACACATAGATCATGAACCAAGTTTACATATGGGTAGTTGAAAGTATCAAGGGGAAAATTACTCAAAGGGGGGTGGAGACAAGCTGCACATTTTCAGAGGTCATTTCTAATGTGGGTGTTGTTCAGTGGTGACAGTGTTTATGGACCTGTGTGTGAGAGAAGGGTGTGCACATGTGCTGCCATTTTGAAGGGGTTGGGACTTTTAAAATGTTTCACATCCTTTGTATTTTTAAAACACCTGTAGCCTGGTGGAAAAAGGTTGTGAATCCGCACATATATTGAAGTAGAGTTGTCAGCTCTTGGTGGAAGTCATCAGGTTTATTCTTACCTAGTAACACATTCTTTTATATTTCCTTCCTTCCTTAACCCTCCCTCCCTCCTTCCCTCTCTTCCTTCCTTCCTTCCTTCCTTCCTTCCTTCCTTCCTTCCTCCCTTCCTCCCTTTCTTTCCTTCCTTCCTTCCTTCTCCCTCCCTCCCTTCCTTCCTTATCCCTCCCTCCCTCCCTCCCTCCCTTCCTCCCTCCCTCCCTTCCTTCTTTTCTTCCTTCCTTCCCTGCACTGGCTAGTTTAATGTCAACTTGATACAAACTAGAGTCACCTGAAAGGAGGGAACCTAGACTGAGAAAATGCTTCCATAAGATCCATCAGTAGGGCATTTTCTCAATTAGTGATTGATGGAGGAGTTCTCAGACCATTGTGAATAATGCCACCCCTGGGCTGGTGGTCCTGGGATCTATAAGAAAGAAGGCTAAGCAAGCCATGTTGAGCAAGACAAGTAAGCAGCATCCTCCATGGCCTCTGTATCGGCTCCTGACTCCAGGTTTCTGTTCTGTTTGAGTGCCTGATCTGACTTCCTTAGAAGATGAGCAGCAATATGGAAAAGTAAGCAGAATAAATCCCTTCCTTCTCAGCTTGTTTTTGGTCATGGTGTTTCCTCATAGCAATAAAAGCCCTAAGAACTTTCCCTCTCTTCTCTTTCCTCTCTTGACCCCTCCTCCCCTCTCCCCACTCCTAACTTCATGTTCCATTTAACTAAGTTAGTAAACTTTACTCAGTGGAAAATAAAAATGCACCAACACACAAAAGTAACAAGCCCATTCAGTTTTAAGAAGCATCAAACCAAATCCTATAAAAGTAATAGAACTTAAGAACTATTTTTAGATGGTTGGAAGAGACTAAATGTATCTTACCCATGTAACACTCGCCTATAATTAGAATAGATAGTAGACTATCTACTACATGAAGCCAAAATTTTAAAAAATGCACATTACTTCTTTTTAAGAATTAATTTCTATTTGTTGAAGACTATTAGATTTCATTAAATCTATATTTCAAATTAAATTTATACAGAGTGTTATTTTCCCTTGGTTTTTATGGTAAAAAACTGCTTAATTCCATAGTTCCCAATACAAATGACTACAAACATAGTAGTTTTATATGACACAGATTTATGACAGGTCTGCTGAACAGAAGCCCGGATCAGCTTCCCAGAGTGAAGAGCAGGATGTGGACAGCAGTTGTTCCGTTCTGAGGTTTGAGGGAAGAGGGTTTCCTCCCATCTCCTAATAAAGCACAACATACATCTCATTTAACCTTCATATGAGCTATTTCTTCTTCTAACAGATGAAGACACTGGGACACAGAATGGTAGAACAAGTTACCTGGGTCACTTGTTCTAATGAGCTTAGCCAGAATGTGGACACTGCCAAGCACTCAGGTTCTGTGCTTTGCAATCCACAATACTCTTCTCCTCCATCACAAACCATCAGAATTAATTCACTGTATGTGGTGGCACATGCCTATAACCCTGATACTTTAGAAGGCTAACACAGGGAGGGTGGTGAAAACTTCAGACTATCGAGAGCTAATTAGTAAGACCTTGTTTCAAAACAAGCAAGCAAACGCATCTTATGAATTGTTAGTTAAAGAAACACTGCTTTAAAGAAACATATCTCCAAAGAATATAAAACACAGCACTCAAAGTGTTCTCTACTACTCGGCTGGTGTTAACTAATAAATAATTCCCTCTATATCATCCCTGATCATTGGTGAAATCGGCAAGAGGACTCAGGTACAGAACTCCAGAGCAATTGGAAAGCTCTAGTATAAAATATCGCTGTCCTTCACAGACAAATGAGTAATAGATATACATTTTATTTTATTTTTGTTTGTTTGTATGATTGCATGCTTTGCTGGGTATAGAACTTTGGGTCTCCTGCATAATTGGTTAAATCCCTACCCCCTAATGATTTGTTTCCTTCAAGTGGTCAGAGTTTCTACAACTGCTCTGTTTTCATGATGAATTGAGGGCTGATTATTTCCACTCAAAGCATAGCAGTATCAACACTAGTGGCTGAATGATTTGGTATTTGGAATTCATGGTAACAATTCATGGGTTAGGTACTATTTGTACACTGGATTATAAAACTCTTACAAGGACATTAACAAACCACATATATTAAAGTGATTTCAAATCAATGTTACTCTACCTGGTAGTAAACAGTAAAACACTCAACGGTTTGGCTAGCTACCCATACAAACACATAAACACACACACACACAGCACACACAGAAACAGACAGAGACAGTCATGCATTGCTTAAGGATGGAGATACATTCTGAAAGATGCATCAATGGGTAATTTCATTGTTGTTTAAACATCATGATATGTACTTAAGCAAAACTAGTTGGTACAGCCAATAATACTCCTGCAATGAAGCAGCATGACTAAAGAGCAAACTGGGGAGGAGAAGGTTTATTCAGCTTACACTTCCACATTGCTATTTATCATCAAAGGAAGCCAGGACAGGAACTCAAGTCCGGCAGAAACCTGGAGGCAGGAGCTAAGACAGAGTCCATGAAGGAGTGCTGCTTCCTGGCTTGCTCCACATGGCTCGTTCAGCCTGATCTCTCTTAGAACCCCAGGACCACCAGCCCAGGGAAGGCCCCACTCACAGTAAGCTGAGCCCTCCCCCATTGATCACTAAATGAGAAAATGCCTTACAGCTGGGTCTCATGGAGGCATTTTCTCAAATGAGGCTCCTTCCTCTCTCACATCTCTAGCTTGTGTCAAGTTGATACAGCCAGTATAGGAGATCTTTGACCCTTTATACTCTGAGGCCCCTGTAGTATGTGTAGACCATTGCTGACCAGAACATTGACAGATAATGATTGCTATGTATACGCCTTGTGAGTCAAACTCTCTGTAATAAATTTCTCAATCATCCCTTAGCTACTATGTTTTTGGCATCTCTCTCAAGCCCAGACTTCTTCTGTCACTCACTGACTACACAATGAGACCTTTCACTGGCTCATGCTGGATGCTTAAGATGGGCAAGAAGACATGGTCCGTATTCTCAAGCAAGTAACAAACAAGGTACGAGGCTGATGGAAAACAAGAAAGGTGATGCAGGATACAGCAGAGCCATGCATAAGATGCTATGAATGTTTACCAGGTGTAGGAAAAAAGTTTGAAGCAACATTTTCCAGGATGAGTGTTGTCAAGGGTCTCTTCAGGGATATACCAAGAAGACAGCGTGCTCTCAGACTCAGAAGTCAGCAGAGGGCACATTATGAAACTCCTTTATCTGGGTGAGCAAATCTGATCTTGATCTTATGGGCAATTAGGCACAACAAAAGGTTTATAAATTTGAATATGATACCACCCATCTCAACATAAACCACACCTGGGTAGCTTGAGACACCCTAGAAAAATTCCTTCATACCTTCATGTCCTTCTCCCCACTTCAAAATTCTGTCGACATAGTTGCAGAAAGGGAGTCTGATTAACATACCAGAGATCCCAGAATTCCTCAGTTCAGGCCAGCCAGACACAGCCCAGAAATTCAAGCCACCTTATCTAGGCTCCTGTTTCTTCCTCCTGGGGTAGGGAGGGAGGTTGAATCTGCTTCTTGCAGTTTAAGATGAGTTGGGTTCTGGGGCCCTGGGGCTCCATTCTGCTTCAAGCAATGGTTTTCCTAAATGAGTGGTTTTTTTTTTTTTGGAGGGGAGAAATGGACATTTTTGCAACATCCCAGTCAGCAGTCAGGTGAGGTACCCACTAAGGGTCCGCCTTCTAGCTCAGTCCTCCATTACTTCTTTTTTTTTTTTTTGCATCTTTTTTTTTATTTATTAATTTTTTTATTTTCCATTTTAAATTTAGATAAGAAACAAGGTTGCTTCACAAGTCAGTACGAGGTCCCTCTCCCTTTCCCTCCCCTCCTCCCGTGCCCTCCCCCCCATCCCCCCCCCCGTTATCCCCTCATTCCCCCAGGGAGGGTGAGGCCCTCCATGGGGGTGTCCATAGTCTGTCATTTCATATAGGGCAGGGCCTAGACCCTTCCCCAAGAGTTCAGGGTGAGAGTGCACCTCACATTGTTCTATGGGAGTCCAGAGACCGTGTGTATACTTGGGATGGGTACTGATCTGCTGTCCAAGGCTCAATAGATTACCTAGGCCTCCTCGCTGACACCCGGATTCAGGGGGTCTTGATCAGTCCCATGCTGGATTCCCAGGCTGATGCCTGGGATTCAAGAGTTAACCTTTGTCTGGTCAGCTGTTTCTGGGGGTTCAACCAGCCCAGTCTTAATCCCTTTGATCATCAGTCCTCCCTCTCTGATACTGGCTTTCTTGAGTTCAGCTCAGTACTTAACCAGCCAGTAAATGAAGTTTCTGTTTCCCAGACTCTCTGGCAATAGGATTGTAGGCTGGCACTCCCCAGATCTATGTCTAAAATCCATATATGAGAGAGTACATGCCATGTTTCTCTTTTTGTGACTGGGTTACCTCACTCAGGATGGTTTCTTCTAGTGTCATCCATTTGCCTGCGAATCTCATGATTCCATTATTTTTTTCTGCTGAATAGTACTCCATTGTGTAGATGTACCACATTTTCTCTATCCATTCTTCGGGTGAGGGACATCTAGGTTGCTTCCAAGTTCTGGCTATTACAAATAAAGCTGCTATGAACATAGTGGAATAGACATCTTTGTTATATGAATGGGCATCTTTTGGATATATGCCTAAGAGTGCAGTTGCTGGGTCTTGTGGTAGGTTTATTCCCATTTTTCTGAGGAATCTCCATACTGCTTTCCAAAGTGGCTGAACCAGTTGGCACTCCCACCAGCAATGGAGGAGTGTCCCCTTTCACCACATCCTCTCCAGCATAAATTGTCATTGGTGTTTTTGATTTTAGCCATTCTGACAGGAGTGAGATGGTATCTCAGAGTTGCTTTGATTTGCATTTCCCGGATGGCTAAGGATGTTGAGCACTTTCTCAAGTGCCTCTCAGCCATTTTAGACTCCTCTATTGAAAACTCTCTATTTAGTTCTGCAGCCCACTTCTTAATTGGGTCCTTTGCTGTTTTGGAGACTTGCTTCTTGAGTTCTTTGTAAATTTTGGAGATCAACCCTCTGTCAGATGTGGGATTAGTGAATATTTTTTCCCATTCTGTGGGCTGCCTTTTTGTCTTGCTGACTGTGTCCTTTGCCTTACAGAAGCTTCTCAGTTTCAGTAGGTCCCATTTATTAATTGTTGATCTCACTGTCTGTGCTACTGGTGTTATGTTCAGGAAGCTGTCTCCTGTACCAATTCGTTCAAGGGTACCACCCACTTTCTCTTCTAAGAGGTTCAGTGTGGCTGGATTTATGTTGAGGTCTTTGATCCATTTGGACTTAAGTTTTGTGCATGGCGATAAACATGGATCGATCCCCTCCATTACTTCTAAGTGTGTCTTTTGTCATGGGGTTGAAAGCTGCATGTAGACATTATACACTGAGGCCATGACTGGAATTACTGGACTTGGTGGCTCTTGTCGTTAGTAGTCACTGATCACCTCTACAATTACAATTAGACTACCGGTTACAGCTGTAGTTAAGCCACCTACATGACCGGTTTGCCTTCCTACTTCTCACAGCAGCATCCAGTCATCCTGTCACAACTCCTGTGCTCCAAGGTCAAAAGGAGACTGGTGTTAACTACATCCTCAGGGCTCAGGATCATGTGAGTTGGGTATTCCTTTGACTGTGGATTGTGGTGATTTTTATCTGAAATCCAAGACTTAAAGAAAAGTAGATAAACATGCTCCTGCAGAAAAGACAGGCTACTTGGCACTCTCAGCAATGTCTTCCCTTCCTTTTCTCATTCTATGACTACCTTGCACTGCAAAAAGAATACAAGCTTTGCAGGGAGAGCCACTGGCCCAGATCTCCAACAGGGAAGAGAGCCACTGGGAAATAAAATTGAATACTGCCATCTGCTGGAAGGAAACGGCACATGGTGGAAGATGTTTGGTGGGGCAGAAGAGATGAAACTGGAAGAAAAGTCATGGGGTCTGCTGAGCAGCTAAGAAGAAAAACCAAGTGAAGCACTGGGTGGTGTTGCAGAGGTTATGGGCAAATGTAAATACCCCTTAGATGGCACCGTTTCTACTTTGCGTTTCAGGGCAGAAAGCAAGAAGCTCAAGAGACATCAGGATTGTGCTTCCTGTGTAACAACAACACTGTACCATTTACCCAGTTCTTACTGAATTATTTTATATTTCTGTATAGCACAGGGCTAAATGCAGAGACCAATGGGTCCATGTTACTTAGTTACTTGGGAATCTATGAATCTAGACTGACCTTTCAGGCATATGTATTTACTCACATTCCAGTTTGCTTCAGAGATATTAGAGGAATAAATGAGAAGGTGACTCCTCACACCAGAATTACGAATGGAAGGGGCATATGGAGAGAGGATGGCATACAACAAGCAGAAGTCACGAGAAGGACAAGGCAAACCATGAAGAACTCTGTACACAAAACTGTCTTCAACAGAAGTCTCTGGAATTTCTGTCTATCTTCACTAGATTTCTGTCCTTTGATGACTACTAGTGGCTTGGGCTAATGCTGAAATGACTTCACTATCACCGAATGAAAGAATGCTTATGTGTAGACAGCTTCTGACTATTTCTTCCTCTAGGATATTGCTGAATGAGCTGGAGCAACCATTATCTCCATGCCATAGCCTGGATCATGGCACAACCCTTTTACCCAGCCTTCTAGTTTTTAACTGTGGCATCCCTAGCAAGCATCCATAATCGTCCATTACCATGGCAGCTCCAGGATCCTTCTCCTGTCTCAATTACCAATGCTAAGGACATAAGCATTCTGTCCTACACACTATGGTACCACCTCAGATGAACATCCTGCCACATGTTCTGGTACCACTTCAACGCCTGTCCTTTGCCTATTGTTTGCTCACTTCCTGGTACGATAATACCTCACCCTTCTTAGATTTCTAACTAGACCACCACTCACAGCAGGGCCTTTGTATTGGCTATTCCTGCCAGGATGGTTCTTCCATTAGATGATCACATGGACAAGCACTCCATCTTCCAGGCCCCACTAAAATATCAGTTTACTCTTAAGTATACCCACATTTGTACTTACAGACTTATGAGCTCCACCTGTTTATACATGTTTATGGCACTTGTCCCTGTAAGCATAGCTTACAATTGATACTTATTCTCAGAGGATTCTCTTCCACACTATGAAGCTCAATGAGGAAATTTGAATTGAAGCCTGTGAGATGTAGCAGGCATTTAGTTCATGGGTCCTTCCTCTCTTAAGATGCCACGTGGTGGTCACAGAAGGTTTGGGTGGGAAAAGTAAAGGACCCGTGGTTCTATCTTGGCCCCAAATGTCGAAGACACAGAAGCTTTTATAAAGTTGATAATAATTGCACATATCTACGATGGTCAGTGTGGATTTTGACACTTTTGCATAATGCTCAATGATCATATCAAGGAGACTGGATACCTACTGCCACAAACATTTATCATCTCTTTGTGTTAGGAAATATCAAAAGATTCTTCAGTGTATGTTTTAAAATGCAACATGATTTGATTTGATCCAGCACGACTATCTTTGGTAGGAAGCAGGAAGACACTGGAGCCAGGAAGCCTTTTAATCAGTAGGTGCAATGGCCTCTACTGTTGACCTGATCTACTGTTGACAATCTGTCCATTGTCCAACAAAGACTCTTCAGAGCCATGTGTTGATCTCTTCCAGAGTCCCAGTCTCCACTGAGACCTCATGTCCAACATCTCTGATGTCAGGCTCTCATGCCCAAGTGTTCTAGGCACACACTTGGACATGCAGGCATCTCTTTCACAGTTCTGTTTCCTTGAAAGGTAACTGGTGTGTCTATGTCCAAGCCCAAGTGATTGCTTGGGAGATCTTGAAAGGAAAAAGAGAGATAGACAGATAGGGGTGTGTGGCAGGGTTCACATGGACAAAGCCCAGATGTAGGACCAGAAAGGGGGGAAAGGATAAGCCATAGGTTGGGAAGCTCCATCTCATTACTACTCTGCCGATAAGTGTCAGGGGCAGGGCCATCACAATCCCCTTAAGGGACCTAAAGAGAGGTAGTGCCCAGTGATTACAGTGAAAGGATGTTGCAGAAAGAAAATCTTACAGCTTGGCACGTGTTGGGGTGCTCTACCCCATGTGGTATCTTGGCTGCTTTTCAGGTCCAGTAATTATAGGTCTGGCCAAGGGATGGGTTGGGGTGGAACTGAGGTAAAGTGGGTGAGGCCCTTTGAGAAAAGATGGTTAGGTGTCCCAGGCTGCAAAACCTAGGCACTGGCCAAACACAAGGAACAATGTTTGGCAGAGGCCAAGGGGCAGGGTTTTTCCTGGCTGCCAGGCCTGGTCAGGTGTTAGGTCTGCTGTGGACATGTGGGCATCAGTCCCCAGACTTTCCCCATGATGAGCCATTATCTGGCTCTCTTCAAGAAAGGCTGAGGTAAGAACACATCTGGGGATGCAGCTGGCCCTTAGGGAGATGACCTCATCCCAGCTTCCTATTACACAGATTCAAAGTGGCTTTGGGAATCGAAGTCTTTTGCTCAGCAGCTATTTTAAAAACACGATGATGCTTAGATGCAACCTTGAACCCACACCACAACAGGCTAAGCCTGCCTGATGGGGGAATTGATGCTTCACACTCAGAGAACACAGTCAGACCATATGCCCTCGAGGTCCCTCTCGAGGCAGAGACATCAAAATGCTCTTCATGCCTTTTCATGCTTCAGTTCACCACCTATATGGACACTTCTGTACTGTTTCCAAACGTGGAGAAATAGTAGCCCAGTGAGCCACTAGCTAGAAGCCACCCTGATGAATCCCGAGATGGGAGGAGATGGAGTGTGATCTGAGGCATCTTCGTGGGTTGCAGTCAGGCGAGTAGGTACAATTAAATCATTTTCTTCTAAGCCACCGCCATGCCTGCATCTGTGAAGATGCTACACAAGGAGAACAGAAGCTCTAGAAAATTAGAACACTAAAGGCCCTCTCTTTGGAGATTACCGTAGATTTATAATAATCCATGTATTGAAGCCTCCTGTCGTCATCATTCCATACATAACCAAGGTTCCAAAAGTGGAAGTGCTCACTATATACCGAGGCAAAGTCTCTGCTGAAGAGGAGCCTCCAAAGCTATGCACTCCTGATGTGGGAGAAGGAAACTTTAGGGGAGAGAAGACATGATGGCAAACCTCTCAGAAGACATCAATAGTGGCAGGAACTTCAGCACCTCTCAAATGGATGGGAGGCTCCATCATTAGGCAAGCATCCCTAGGTGAATGGCAAGAATGTTCTTTTGGGGTTCACTAGATCTGCATTCTAAGTAAAAGGAGTAATAAAATGATAGCGCACCTAGCTGGGCAACACAGGAACAAATTACCCACACCGACACCTGATGTGGGTGATGGTGAAGCATGTACCTCCTGCCTCAGTAGAAGCCAGCATAAGTCTTTCAGAGCAAAGGTGCCCATGATAGCCCTGTCACAGCTCAGTAGTGATGACAGTATTCAAAGGCATTGCTGGCTGGGAGAAGAACCCAGAGAGGTTAAGTAAGAGTGACCATCACAGATTGTCTAAATTCAGCTTTTCCTGAAGCTAGTATGAAACTAGGACTCGGGTACAGTGGTCTACATTCCACTGCTATAACAAATGTCTGAGACAGGGAACATCTGGAGAATAAGAGGTTTCTAGATCTCTGTTTCTTGGAGGTTGAGTGCTTACATGGCACAGGCACAGCTCTGATAGAGGCCCCACATGCAAAAATCATACTAACAAACAGGAAGCCAAAGAGAGCCAGCTCAGGATTTGATAACAGCCCTCTGGAGTGAACCAGCTCCACTGTCTAGTAGGATTATCTGCTAGACCTCATCTCTCTACCACATCCTAATACTGTCACCCTGGGGAGGAACTTCCCAACACATGGCCCTTTTACAGGGGTTGCCTAAGACCATAGCAGAACCCAAGATGTTTACATTATGATTCATAACAGTAGCAAAATTATAGTTATGAATTTACAATGACAATAACTTTATGGTTGGGGGTCACCACAACATGAGGAACTGTATTAAAGGGTCGCAGCATTAGGAAGGTTGAGAACCACAGGTCTACTACAAGTCACTCTCTTGTCTGGAAACCAAGTATAGTCCTAAAACAAGTCAATAATTTATTTTGAGGCACTTGTGTAATTTCACACTCTGTTGACTGTTGAGATAACTATACAGACTTCACCTTAAAATAAAAACCTCCACTTACTAGTCATATTGCTGTCTTGTTTGTTTGGTTAGATGGTTTTTGTCACGTTTCAACATAATTTTTTTGACCCTGGATTCTTCTATTCAGTGTGTATCTCCCACTACTCTCAGAAGCTGCCTGGAGTCTGTTATTTTCAGATTTAGAAACAGATGCCTTTGAAACCCTGATGTTAATACCCAATTAGCACCTTCCATTACTTTGGAGTGTTAAATACTCCAGACCAGTGCCCTTGGCTCTCTGACCCTTCAAGGTCCCTTCTCTCAGGCAGCTGTTTCTTGTAGTCTAGGTTGCATTTTTAGTGCCCCCCTTGCACATCTGACTGTTGGGGGGATGGAGACAGGGAGACTGTTGAAACACAGTGTTGAACCCACTCTGGGGACTTTTCATTCAGTGCTAAGGTACATACTACCAATCAGGGCTCAGCTGATGCTGATGCAGGCTGGCCAGAAGCCACACGTGAGCTGTGCTGTTCAGGGCGATCTCTAGTTTTCTCTAGCAATGTTCAACTATCTTTTCAAAAGAAGGTATTGTGTCCACCCCAGCTGTTTCTAATTTCCTCAGGCTGGATTGCGCCCATCAGCCAGAGAGTGATAAAACACAGCATTTTAAAGGGCCGGGCCCACGTTCCTTCTGCATCAGTTTAAGAAAACAAAGCAACGGTATAAAGAGTTAAACAGGTCTTTCCCTAGTAGCCAGGAATCAAAAGCTCCTTTTCAACTTCAAGTTATATTTAAAGGCACTTTCTTTCAATTTTGGACATATTTGAGAGGAGAGGAATTAAATGGGAGGTTAGTGTATAACCTAAAATCCCCCCCCCCACTTCCATCATTTAAAAAATGTCATTTATGACTGCAGGCCTGTGAAGCCAAATTTATTTATAATCCTCAGTAGCCCTTGGGTTCTGAGGCAACCAAAAGACACAAACCTTTCTTTGTTTCTAAGTGAAATATCTATTGAATACACATTCTATACATATTTGTCCAGATTTAGTTCAAACAACACAAACGCAGGGATCAGGAAGAATACTGCAATGTACAGTAGCTAAAACAAATAGGAGGCTGACTTCATACAATGGTGTTCGGGGCATTCTGTCGGCTTTTAACCCTGTACAGTGTGATGTGCAGTTGCAGCCTCCAGTAGACATGGGCCAGCATGCAGCTTCAGGCTGTCCACCCTCAGTAGCAGGGGAGCCGGAAAGAGCTTTCTGTTACAGGCCTGTGTCTTGTTTCACTAAGTATCCTCAGGACAGAACCATTTCCATGTAAGGAAAAACTGCTGCTTTAACAGAAGATAAATTAAGCCCCAGAGCTAGCGTGAGATCTTTAAGGTCAGAAATCAGATGATAAAAGAAAAGGGGCTTTTATCAGTTTCCTGCCATGGTGTTAATGAGCGATAAGAGCTCCAATTTGAAGACACCCTGGAGCTGTCAAGGTGTGTGTGTGTGTGTGTGTGTGTGTGTGTGTGTGTGTGTTGCAGTTAGTTCAGCAGGCACAATAATTTTTTTGCAAGGAATCACCATTGTGCCAGCTGGGAAAAAAAGAAAACCCCAAATCATCAAATATCAAAAGGATGGACATGAAAATAGCATTTCAGTGTGCCTTGTGTGTGCCAGGTGACATTCTAATTCTTCATAGGGGTCAGCTATGTGCAACAATTCTCATCATGTTCCCAAATATAGTTCAGATGTTTTCAGATTAGGACAATGGGGCACCCAGTAGCTAAGTGACCAAGACTCCATACCTCAGTTTGTTCACATGTAAGCAAAGCTGTTAATGCAAGAATTCTAAGTCTGCTAGATTCCAAGACTACACTTCAACTCTCAGCTCTGCTCATATGTAGTGTGTATGGTATCCACAAAGTGACTGCTTTCTTTAAAAAGTGCAGATCATAATCTCAAGCTAGGCATATAACCTTAAAAGTCACATCTGTTCTGTCGAAGCTTCCTAAGCCAGCTGGTATGCTTGTCCTTCCTTCCTTCCTTCCTTTCTTCCTTCCTTCCTTCCTTCCTTCCTTCCTTCCTTCCTTCCTTCCTCCCTTCTTTCCTTCCCTCCCTACTCCTCCTCCTCTTTGCCAATAAAATAACTCTGAACAAATTACAGCCAGTGGTGCTTGGGTCTATTAAATAATGTTAAAGTGGGAACTTGGGAATTTGGGTCAGTAATGCCTTGGCTTTCTGTGTCACTTACTGAACCTGTGTCATCAATTCTATTGACATTCACAGTTGAGCAAGGATTCATTTGGCCACTTCAGGACTGTGGGTTTGAACTGGCCTGGTAGGGGGAGGCCCCTGCACTGGTCTAAGTCCCACCCTTGTGAGCTTCCGGAAGTCGGAAGTCAAGGGAGAAGTCCAGATGGAAACCTGTCTGACACTCATGACGGATCTGATGGCAGATCCCTGAGAGAGGATATGAGAGCCTGCTTCCAAAAGTTCCTGCTTCTGCCTAGATAGGCATAGGATTCAGAAGGCTTCTGTGAATTCCAGGCTGCCATGGGAAAGCAGAGAGGAGACTCCCAGATAAGAGAAAGGCTTATGGAGCAGCATGCCCTGGAATCAGAATGTCATGAAATAAGGCTAATCCACAAAAGTAGCAGAAAGCTGTAAAGAAAGTCTAACATTACCTCATAAGTAGTTAAGTAGTGATGGAGTGACATGGGATTGATTGATTAATTGATTGATTGATTGATTCATTCATTCATTTGGGTACTGCTAGGGAGTGTTATGTTTTTTTAATACAGCAGCATGACACTTTAATTAGGGTGAGATAACAGTGCAGTCAAAGGGAAATAATTCAAGAAATAGTTTTAATAGTTCGATTAGGAGATTACGGCTTCATCTAGAAAGTGTGTGTGTGTGTGTGTGTGTGTGTGTGTGTATACATGTGAGACAGAAAATCAGAGAGGGGGAAATAGGTGAAGGCATGGTTTCAAGAGCTATAAGGAAAGCAGAATGAACAGACAATTGTGGCATTCTGGGCAGGTTTGAGATAGCAGGTAGGAGGAGAGCTGGGTAGCTGGTCTGTCTGCGTGTTCACCATGGACACTAGGCTTCACAATGTACGGACCACATTGTAAGCAAGCAACTGTCTGCATGAATGGATGAGTCGGGACCTTCAGGCCCTGGGGCCTGAGCAGCTCAAGTGCTTGGGCCATTATCCAAAACAGGTTGGAGAAAATAGAACAACTTAGAGAGCAGAGGAAATTGAGTTTAGGTTTGGATATTTTAGGTCCACATGAGAAATACATTTGGAAATATGAATCTTCAGTTTCAGGGATAAAAATTCAAAACTAGAGATTATGGTTTGGAAGTCAGAAGTACAGAGACATTATTTCAGTCCACTAGAGAAAAGTATAATTACCCAGACAAAATAGCCAATCACTCAAGCATTCATTTGCTTATTTAGTCACGAGTCCTTGCGTCCTTATGGAGAACTCACTTTGCATCGTTCTTTGGGCAGGGTTTAGGGAATAGGTAGAAACCCAATTTTGTCTCTTTATTCAAGAATCATAATTGTAATAATTGTAATTAAAATTAGGGAGATGATGTTAAAAATTAGGAAAGATTTAAGGGAAAGGGCTTTATCTTGTTATATGGACTTTAAAGGAGACCAATGCTTGAGGCTGATGGTCTTAAGAGAGGTTTCTCAAAGGATGTCTCTTCTAAATTGAATTATTAATCTAGGTTCTCTTGAGAAAAACTGATAGGCTATTAGAAAGAGCAAGAAGGACGATGGGGTGGGGGATTCCTAAGCAATGGCTCCTGTGCATTGTGGGGGATAAGAAAAGGCTGCATCTGTGGCCAGCCGGTTAGAGACACAGGAACACCTGGCATGTCGCTTCCTCAGCCATTAGGTTCTACGCAGGCCTTCGCTGGGAAAGATCCTCTGCTTTACTTAGCCTGCTTATTCAAATATTCTATCTCATCAGAAACACACTCGTCAGTGATTGTGAGAAGCCAAACATTTGGGTATCTCATGGCTCAGTCCAGTTCACTTATAATTTACCATCACAACCTAAAGAAATAGGAAAGCGCCTCTGTGTAAATGTTGCAAAGATTGTCCTGGGGAGGCAACAAAGCCCTAATGAAAAAGAAGTGACTGAGCCCCAGAAATTGAAGGGCAGTAAATGTTGCCGGGAGCTAATGAGCAAGACAGGAAACAGCATGCAGAGAACTTTATAAGATGTACGGGATCCCTGTCTAGGAATCTCAAAACTGCTGAAGGATGTTAAATCTTAATTTTGAAAGTGGTAGCGTCAATAAAGGTCATTACAGTTACATGAGGACCGATAAACTTTTACTTAAATTTACATTTCTTCCTCCATGCTACAAAATGAAGCTGGGCAGTCCAGACTGAGCAGTAGACAGGCTAAACTAGACTTGGTAACACAGGCCTGTAAGCCCAGGCGCATGGAAGAGTGAAAAAGGAAGACTACAAGTTCAAGGCCTTCCCCGGGCTACAAAGTGGGTTCGAGACCTTCCTGGTCAACTAATGAGAACTTGTGTCAAAACAAAAATAAGTTAATCAAACAAACAAGGATTAATAAAAAGACAGCAAGGGCTACAGCTCAAAGGTAGAGTCTTTCCCTGATAAATGTGAGGCCCTGGGTTTGAACCCCAGTACATACAGAAGGGAGTATATAAAAGAGAATGGCTAAGAATGATTTATCTCCTTACTTTATTTCATAGGAAGGTTTAAAGTATCAAGTGATACAGAAGATGAGAATATATTCTGGAAAATAAAAGCTATAGATCTTTGTGTATAAATAATTTACAGGGGATACAAAGATATCTCAAGCACACAGAGAATAGTGCCTCAAGAAGATGGGCAGCCTTGGATACAGATTTCAACACACAGGAAGTCAAGCAGACAGGGATGCCAATAATATCTGTCTCGAGTTACTTTATGTTTTAGACACTTTAAAAATCACTATTTTGTTGGTTTCTATGGTATCTAAATCCAACTTTTTTCAACTTCTCTTGTTTTATTTTGAGCATGTCCTAGCGTTTGCAAGTTTAGTCTGTAAGTCCAGATTCATTTAAAAGGCAGATGTACTCTAATTATATGTATTTTAAAGATTTACTTTAGTTATTTAAAAGTATGGACACATGTATGTCGGTCTGTGCACATGAGTGCAGGTGACCATAGAGTCCCAAAGGTCCACTGGAAGTGAAGCTACCAGCTGCTATGAGCTCCTTGGCATGGGTGCTGAGAACTGAACTCTTAACTGCTGAGCCAGCTCTCCAGCCATTTTTATTTTAATTACTAATAAACCTAAACTTACCAAACTCATCTTGAGCTGAGTTGATATGTGCTATGACTTTTCTGCCTATTTGTGCCTTCAAATTAAAATTTCATTTAGGTTTCCCTGAGCTAGGTGGGAAGCTGAACAAAAATACAACTATTTTGTTTATTAATACATATATTTTACCCTTATGTTTTCAAAGCAGTTTTATAGTTAATATATTTAATGCCTCTGTTCTTCTCCTAACAAGGCAAGGATGTATGTGGGGGCAGATAGTTAGTAGGTAAAATGGTTGCCTTGCAATCATGAAGACCCAGGCCATATCCTCAAGATCCAGATCAAAAAGCAAAGCTTCAGGCTGATGCTGCATGCTTATGATCCCAGTGCTGGAGATAAGCCATACTGTTTGGCTGCAGTAGCTGGAAAGTTGGCATACTTGCATCCTCTTATTCGGTCAAGTGGTACCCTAAGTGACCCACCTGCTCACAGTGCTTCTTTGGAACCCGCTGCATGAGACTAAAGGCATAGCCATTTCCACTGCCCACGGAGCCCTGCACTGCTCTTCACTAAGATCTCTACCATTTCACTCCCCTGGTAACACAAAAAAGTGAAAGACACAGTGACAGATACTGGGGTTCCAGCTTCAAGCTGAAGATCAGAAAAGCAAAGCAGCCAAGTTACTAGCTCTTACCTCTATCTACCTCAGTGTGAAAGGGCTGATCCTGTCTCCATGCCCTTTCACTAAGCCTCAGACTGCTGCCTCTCCTCAGCATGGCTGGAGAAATCAATGCCTTCCTAACCTCAATGTGGCTGGACCCCACACCTGTCCTAAATACCTCTCAAGAGCTGGGAGTAAAGGTGTGAGCTCTGATACTCTTTTAGACTGATTCAATCTCTTGTAGCTCTGGGTAGTGTTGAACTCAGAGAGACCCATCTGCCTTTGTCTCTTGGGTTCTGGGATTAAAGGTGTGGCACCATTGCCTGACTTCTAAGGCTGACAAGTATGGATGCTTTGATATTTTGATCTCTAGATTGTCAGGTGGGGATGCTACCTTTCAGATTTTCTTATTTATTGGTAAAAATGTTTTGGTTTAAAATAGATTTTCCCCTGAAAGCTCTTTGTTCTGCATTGGAGGCAGTCCTGTTAGTGTGTTTCTGTGCTGTAAAGAGGGGGCCTCTTTACAGTGTTGACCAAAGCAAACGTGAGATCAGCTAATATCCTGTTGATAGCTACTTCAACAAACCGTATTTTGGGCCTTTGTTTTTGTACATAAAGAAAGTAATATACTTGAAAAAATAATTCTTAAATAATGTATCACCACAGTGATCTCTTTGCTAGCCCTTCAGTAGCTTCCAGGTATCCTGACCCAACGGCTTTGCCTTTACTCCCTCCCACACTGGTACGCTTGTTCCCTCTGCTATGGACTACACCCACATGTTGGACTCCTAAACACTCAATGTGATCATCTAGGCCTGGTCGGTGGGAGGCAATTAGGTCAGGAGGGTAGAGTATGCAAGAATGGCAAACACAAATTCTTCCTCGTGTTCTTAGCTCTTCAGCATATGAGGAAATAACAAGAAGATGGCCATTTGAAAACAAGAAAGAACACCTCCACCAGCCACTGGATCTCTCAGTAACTTGATCTTCAATGTTCAAGTCTCTAAATCCAGGGAAATTAAACAATTAATTCAGGCACTTTAAGGAACTATTTTTTTAGAGACAAGGTTTCTCTATGTTTTGGAGGCTGTCCTGGAACTATCTTTTATAGACCAAGCTGGTTTCTAACTAAGAGATTCCCCTGCCTCTGCCTCCTGAATGCTGGGGTTTAAGACTTGCCACCACCACCTGGCTAAGGAACTTTTTTTAAAAAATCAGGCCAAACTCACTAGTGCATTTCATCTCTGCACATGACCAATTCCCTCTATCCCTTAAAAATCTTTTGTCAGTTCACCTTATCAATAAAGCATTCAACAAAGTCCATTCTAGAATCCTTATGCCCCACAGCTTAGTCTTGTGTGTGTGTGTGTGTGTGTGTGTGTGAGACAAAGAATATACCATATGCTTTTCTTTTCCTACTGGAACAGAATTTACCACATACTAGATTCACAATGAGTAGATATTCATTGAATGAGGGATACATTGTTGATTTTTGTTCAAGCACCCTAATGGGTCACTTACATCTATCACATTCATTTCTCAGATCAACCTGACATGTACATATGATTATCTTCATGGCACAGATGAGGAAACAAGACAACAGAGAAATCAAACACCATCACACAAATACTGGGAACCAACACATAGCCCATGTTCTCCACTTCACTCGCACTGGAAGACAGAGGACTGTGATAGTCTTTATGAAAGGGGGCATATGAAACATGGCTGGATAGAGTTGTATAAGTCTGTGTACTAGAGCTCAACACAAAGGGAGCAAGCAAATGCCACCTTCTGGACATCACAGCGATTTGGTGACCCCCCTCTGTAGGTCTGTTGAAGGTCTGCAGTGATACAGATAACATACATGCTCCCTTAGAGGTCGATCAGTTCACTGTCTGTGTGTGCACGTTTTTGATTGCTTCTTTAGGAAATGTGCTCGGCTGTCCATCTGTAGTAGCACACAGTTCTGTCGTGCACATTCCATTCTCATGCCCTTATCCTTGTTCAATTGACACTTAATGGGGTCTTGCTCCTTGTAGAGGAAACAGATTCTGCAGACCTTCCCGAAAGCAAGTGTGACCTTTTCATCTGATTTGCTTATACACATGCTCTTGCCAATGATGTCTAGAGCGTTCTCCAGGCAGGATGTGTTGGAAGAGTTGGGCAAGGGAGTGAATTCCTTTCTACACTTGAGTGTAGGACACCCTTAGGTCACACTGGGTCAAGGAAGTGAGATGAAGAGGCATGTGACATTCCTGACCCCCTTTCATCTCAGAAACCCAGTGTTGATGGTGCTGTGGAATACGAGATATGTGTATGTTCACACAGTCAAGTGTATATTGAGCACCTAGTGCAAATTTAGCTGTGTTCCAGGCACAGTGAGGATGCTCTATGCTGTACTAGTCACAAAACCATGCTGTCAGAGAAAGGCGGCATCTTATACAAGCCTGTCGACTACGGACAGACAAAAATTAGGTAAGAGCATGAATATCACCCAGCATCAAACTGCAAACATTTAGTCTAGGAATTGCTCCATTAGCTCGGAAACTCATTCATAATGGTTCAAAAGAGAAGTATGTGGGTTTGCAAAGTGGAGGAGTGAAGTTATTTCAAGTATAAGACATGGTTTAAGCAAAGAGAAGTTACACGCACACACACACACACACACACACACACACGATTTGACTATGAGAACAAATACATTCACCAGTTAGTGGAGAAATTATGTGATGTTTGAAGATCTGTAAGGGAAATGAACTGTCCCGTTTCCCTATTAATCTGGGAACATTTTGAGTATATTGTCCCCATACAGACAAAGCACTTACCTTACTTTCCCATTGAAATGTGTTCCCAATGCTTCACCTTGAGAGTCACTTCCATGTGATTTCCATGGGAAATAGTGGGAATGTACCAGTGATGTCATGCCTTATGCTTATTAAACCTATTAATTCAGCATTAGCTCACTGTAGAGCCTCAGATGTTCTGTCATAAGCCAAGTATGAGCATTTCAAAAAGCAAGTAGGTGTTTCTCTGCCGACTGCTCCCTGGGTTAGGTCTCCTGAGACTTTGAAGACATTCAGACCACATCAATGGCATCCCAAATTGCAGCTGTGGGAGTCATGAGTTGAAGCTGATTAATGTTCTGAAAAATGGGGTCAACCGTGGTTCTCCTTTCCTGCCTTACCTGTGGGTTATGAGGAGAGCAAATACTGTAGTGTGGAAACTCTAGGATGAGAATAAAGGGGGCAAGAGTGTTTGTAGATACTTCCTCACATTGTAGTTATAAAGCGGTGCATCTGTTTATCCTCAGTTCGCTAGTGTAATGTCTTCTCCCTCCCTTCCTCCTTTCCTTCTTTCTTTGTTTTTCAAGACAAGGTTTCTCTCTGTAGCCCTGACTCTCCTGGAACTCACTCTGTAGACAAGACTGGTCTCAAACTCACAGATATCCTACTGCCTCTGCCTCCTGAGTGCTGGTATTAAAGGTGTGCACTACCACCACCCAGAAGTGCCTTCTATGAAGAGATATTGTGGTTTATTTGTAGATTTTGGCTAAAGGAGACTTCCCTAAGTTTTAGAACATTTGCGTGCTCATTTTCCTGCTTAGAGTGTGAAGAACCCTGCAAATAATCTACCCCTGACAGTGCAGAATCACACAAGGCCCTGCATTGTATACTTGAACCATCACCCGAATGCAGTTCTCAGTGCAAGGTCCTGAAATGCACAGGGTTAGGGAGAGAGAACAGTAATAGTGACTGATGGGAGGAAACTTTGATTTTTCTAATCAAGTTGTAATTAAATCCATGCCTTAAAGTATGCTTCATCTTTGAAAAGTGAGAAGGAGATGACAGAATACATGACAATTACATACAGACTACCCCTTTGGAAGCTAAAATGGTTCAGGGTCTCAGGTCTGCTCCTAAGGGGAGATCGTAAAATAGGGGTTCCTGTTAGGGGTTCCTGTGTGCATTCTCTCTCTCTCTCTCTCTCTCTCTCTCTCTCTCTCTCTCTCTCTCTCTGTCTCTCTCTCTCTCTGTCTGTCTCTCTGTCTCTGTCTCTCTCTTCCTCTCCCCTTCCCCTCCCCCACCTCACCCCCTCTGTGTGTGTGCATGTCTGTGGGGGGTTATCACAATATTGTATTATAAATAATAATTTCCAAAATAAAAGTATTTAAAAAGCAGAGCCTTGAAAAACAGATGAAACTTCAAATGGCAGAGACTTATTTGTACTGTGTCTTTCTTGCTGTTTGCAAATCAGACAGTAAATACTACTGGTACTTTGCATGGAATTCTGGCAAATTCAACTCCTCCCACAGTGATGGCTAGCTCCTGCCAACCATAATCTTTTGTCTTTTCCCATAGAAAATAATGATGTGGTTGTGTGGCTACTTCTTGGAGTTAGTTCTAGCTGAGCTCACCTCTTGGACAGAAGTGGAAGTGACAGTGAAACTTCCAGCGAAAGCTGTAAAAGCAGGTGTCCCTTCTCCATGCCCTGTCCTTTCTATCAGGTGCCTAGATGGCAGAAGATAGAGAGAACCTGGGTTTCCTATTCCTTATGTTGAGAACCATCTGCTAATTAGAAATTAGGACTGAAGCCTAAGTCTACTGAATGGAAACTTTCAGTTACCATAAAATTTCTTAACAAATAACACTAATGATCAAAAAAAATGATAAACTCTTTTGCCAGAGATTACAAAGTATGATCTCTTCTGGTGCAGTACATAAGAATTTCTCCTTCCTGCAATGCCTGTGTCTCACTTACCATCCTACCAACAACTAACATGGACTGGTTATTGCTTTGCAACAGGACTCAACTCACTCAAGTGGTATAAAGTTCTAGTTCCTGCTTACTTTGTCCAAAATTTACACCAAAGAAGGTACCATCATCTACAGTGTGTTAAGTAGGCATTTCTTTTCCTAGAAGCCTATTCATTTGTCCTGCCAACATTGGGTTTAGTTAGGTGTGTGTGCCTACTGTGAGGAGGTACTATGTTCTCTCCAATCAGAACCATGACTTCCCATTCCTACCCCAAGTTCTCTGGAATTAGAAGAGCATGTGGGCTTGACAGGGGATGAAAGATTATCACCCTCTGTTGTTTCAGTGAAAACTGGGGCTTCCTGTTTGTCCAAACACACTGAAAATGTGTATTGACTTAGAAACTTACATCAAATCTGTGGTGATTCCAGACAAAGTTACCCAGGAACTTGACAATTATCAGTTTTATAATGTTGTATCAAGTATATTGACATACAACAAATATTATCATTCAATCAGACTCAACACACACTGTTAGCAATCCTTAATGACATTTCATCACTATTGTCAGAAGAAAGAATGTGGCACATGAGTGTGCCTTCAAATTTATGTATGAGATACACAAAATGCATGTGTGAAATGATTTCGAAATAGCTTAGGCTGATGATGACAGAGATAATGACATTTATGAGGTTTGTGAGTACTGACATGACGATGTCAACATGGCCATGACTCTTAAGTGTGAAACAGCACAGATGTGTAGCTACATAGAATGATACTTAATAGATAGCATTGGTTTAGCTTAGACAGAATTGCAATCAGAACATACTGTGGACTCCTTGGACATATGCTCTCATATTTTATAGTCAATCCCCAAATGATTTAATAGAAAAATATATATGGAGATAAGAAATAAGCATAGAAACCAGGCCCATCCACAGAGCCAGGGAGATGAAGACTGGGTGAAGAACATCACCAAGTAAAGCTCAACATCACATGATTTTGAATGCTTCTGTTGGACTCTTAAATCTACCAATGTGATGTTACCAGTACTGAACATGAAAGGGGCTTTTAGTCTTTCAGGTTATAAATTTCTAGGCAAATTGATTAAACCAGAATTATCCCTTTAGGAATTCATGGGTTGGAAAAAAATCTCCAAATGACTATATGCTGCATTTTTCTCTGTAACATAAAGGGTTTTTTTATAATAACAATTTGCATTTCATGAGATACTAGAGTTTTATCACAATTAATTTAACCATGAGCTGAAAAAACAAATGGCCTCCTTGTCCCCCACCCCCACCACTCACATTGCCAGTCCAGACCTGTGTGACTTTGAGAGACACGTTTCCTGCACGCAGCTTGTCTTCATAACAGTCTATTTGGGTAACAGTGGTGTCTGAGAAACATACTGTGACCGCATTTTGACCCACTGACACAGCTGTAGGCTTACCATTTCCCCCACTACAAAGATCTGGATAGCATTTCAAATACTTAGAGTCACAACCTTTATTGTCTGCCAGATGGGCTGTGAAATATATGCTAATGTGCATAATAGGATTATACAGGCTGTTTATTGTCTGAAAAATAATATGAGCATTATCCTTCATGGTTTTTCCTACCAGTGGGATTTCCCTTTACCAGGTATTAGGAAGTCTAATTTTGATTAAGTAAATATCACCTTTCAGCTTTAGAAATGATGGCTCACTAAGGCACATTCTTTAATGGTATTAGGGGTGGAAAACAGGAAGAATCAGTCAGATAAAGTAGCATACAAATACCGTTTAACTTAGAGCTGTGCATGGCATCTTGAAGTAAGCACATATTTCATGCTAGAATTGATTATCCTGATTCAATCTAAGTCAAACGTGGAATAAAACACATCTGTGTGCTATAAAGGGGACCCATAAACATACCGAATAATGTGTCACTACAATGCACCATCTACACACACTTGGTATCTTTGCTTTGCATATGGCTATTTAATTATGCCCTGTCCTTTTCCTAACTTTAGTTTCCCATCAGACATAGACAATGGATTTAGGTGTAGATCTGAATCATTTGGAAGGGGATGGTGAGTTTCACAGACAGGGAATGAAGTGAGTAGCACCCTGCTTGTTATGGAGTGAGCACTGCTAGAGACAACTGAACCACTACCCCATTAGGGATCATGTAGGAGATTTTGTAGGCTCTGACTCAGCTTTCTCCCAGTTAGAGTCGTCAATGGCACCTCATTGATTGAAAGTCACTCTTGAGACATTCCCTCCCATGAATAGGACAAATATGTCCAACCTGTTAGAGAGAGCTGTGGACATAAAATTGCAAATCACAGGTGTGCCCAGGAGTTCTATATTAGACTCCATTAAGTCAAGAAGTCCCAGCCTGGGCAATGTTCACCATGGACACGTGCATTCAACTTCATCTTTAGGGAGGTGTGCTGGAGCCAGGGCTTGAGAGCTGAAAGAATCCAGAGAACCTGATTCTATGAATTCTTCATGATAAAGTTCTTTTTTTAGAGGCCAGGTTATGTCCTATGTGTATCTCTTGACTTCTTTGCACCCGGAAGCTGGGTCTCCATTCTTTTATATAAACAGATATCAGAGCAGACTAAATATAATCATGTTTTCATGAAAGGCATCTAAAAGAGATTTTTCTTCATAATAAGTAATGGCACAGATTTTAGGGGTCTATCTCTGCCCCTACTAGTATTTCTGGTTTCAGCTCTCTTTAGTAATAACACCATTTGTGTATGGTAGACATTGAGCTGAGCCAGAGTTCTCAGAAACATGTTCAGCTCTGACAGTTCTCTAGAAGAACTCACAGAATTCATAAAGGCAGTTATGATTCTGTTATTCTTTATTATGGCTCAACAATAGGGATGAAAATCAGGAGAGGGATGTGTGTGCATAGGACAGAGTTCAGAATAAACCTGGTAAATGTGTCCCAAACTCCTTCAAAGGGAGCCATGTGAACATCACCTCACTATCCCAGCAATGGTGACAGACAACACATACAACACAGAGTTCAGAATAAACCTGGTAAATGTGTCCCAAACGCCTTCAAACGGAGCCATGTGAACATCACCTCACTATCCCAGCAATGGTGACAGACAACACATGCAAGGTGTCACCAACCAGGGGCGCTTATTGAACATCAGCTCGGAGTTTTTACTGGAAGTCAGCCACATGGGCCTGAAACTACTTATGGTACTGCCCTAACCACCCAGTCTCTAACAACCAACTAAGTCAAACTCTATAATATGTCTCAGAGCTCCAAGAACTATGGGTCATATTTGAAATGATACAGGGGGCAATTGAGGGTTTTTGAAAAGTAGTTTCACTAAAGCAGGTGGGAAGACTGCATGAGAATGAAATCTACCATCCTTTTCTCCATAGGAAGTGGGTGTGGCAGGTTCACCTCCTAGTGCATATTTTGCTGAACACATTCAAATCTGGATAGAATATGGACTTTTAATCTCTAGCATAGCTTATTTACTACCACCATTATCTTTTCCCTAGTTTTGATAAACATTGAGTCAATGTTTTTAACATATAATGTTTTACATATATAGCACCACATTGAATATTTAGATGATGGATTATTGTCTTCATAGTAAACGGGTTTCAGACACAGTATGACAACCTGTTCAGGAATTCGGGACTTAGAGTAGGGTAAGGGGTCAAAACTTCAATCTGTTTCTCAGCAGAGCTTCACCCCAAATACTATGCAGATGAAAAGAGTAATGGCTTCTAGCCAATGTGAACCGTGGGATTTAATGTGATACAGAAAGGCTCGGCAATAAATGGGTAGAGCCAGAAGCCTTCCAAGCTCAACCCTCCAAGGAGAAAAGAATGAAGCCCTTGGAACGATTTGCAATTCCATTAGGGTCTTAGATCTTAGGATAAGATGTAAGGCCACCACCTTACACTGGTAGAGAATGAAACTATTATTTATAAGTCATTTACAAACACTTTTGATTCATGAAGTTACATTTCATGTTAATTCCTAGGAACTTCAGCTAAGCCTTCATCCACTGGGGGACTTGCACTGTTGGAATCCAGACCATCTCCTGAATCAGTCTAGTGTTTCCAGATATTTCAGGGCATCAACCTCCTGATATTTAATTTAAAAAATTTTTTTTACTCTTTACCAACCTGCAACTGTGAAGCAAACTACTGAGGAAAATTACAGGATTTGACTCTACAATTGACATCTCTGTCAACCTCCAGAAGATTGTGTAGGCCTCCACTAACATCCCCAAGTCTATAGTTTTAGTACTCCCAACTCCACTTTGTTGGCTTGGGTATTTGATCAATCCCCCATGTAACTTGTACTTCAGAAACGAGTAAGCATATTACTTGACTACAAACCAGTGAAAAAGTTGTACTGAAAAATGGTGATATGCAAAAAGGACAGGCTAATGATGACAGTTCATACTCTGTCCCTTATTGTGCCTTGGCAGATTACCTGGGATGCCAGGAAGTATGAAGATATAATTAGCTCAGAATGTAGTGTGGATATCCAGGCCCTCAGAACTTGATCCTGAAGTACAACCTGACTGGAAAGTTCCTGCTCAGTTCTAAGTATGACCCCTTCATGAGGCAAGCCGTGTGAATTTATATAAATTGAATAGACCTTCTCTGCTAACATTCACATAAAGATACATTTGGAAAATAATTTAATATTGTTCATCTGTCTTAATGGAGTAAATGAAAACATCCCATCAAACAATGTTTTTGTTTTTGTAACATACCAAAGATGGAATAACAAATAACAAATTCTTCTGTATATTATTTACTATGAAAAGATAAGTTACTTTTCCCCAGATAAATGGTATACTTGATAATCATTTGAAATAAAATTTTAATCCTTTATTTTTCACTCTTACAAAATACTATTTTTCCATATATTGCATTCTATTTCCTAAGTCACATGCACTCATGTTCAGGTGTGGATGAAGTCTACTAAAGCACAATGTCTCTATTATTCTAAGTATTAGCTGTTAAAGTTACCCATCCACTTTCCCTCTTCCCTTTCCAATAGCCATACCTGGGGTATATTTTCTCCATCACTCAGAGATTATATGGCAATGTTTGAAATATTTTGTAAGAAGGACCCTGTTCACATTCTCCAGTCTTTAACACATCTGCCCATTATTTAAGTCTTCTTCTATTGCCCCCAACCATTTATTAGACTATCCCAAATGTCCATTGTTTCTAATAATTATTCTATATAGGAAACCTCAGCTCCAATTGGGCTAACTTCAGAGTTACAATACCTGGAACGTATTTCATAAGGTTGGAATGCTAAGCCATACATGCACATTTAGTACCATTTTACATAAGTAAGATTACAGCAGCAGGTTGATAAATGAACCAGAGTTTGAACCCAGCAAATGTGACATCACAGGCTGCAGCCACAGAGTGTCACCTTCAATGCCAAGACACCAGACACGTCACTGCCTGCTAAAAATAAGGATGAGGGCTTTGAATGCAAGCGTAGAAATTCTTTGTTAGCTCTGAGAACCTGTGTCCCTAGAAGACCAGGGACATCACCAGGATTGAACAGAAAGAGAAAGTGGGCTACAATGAAGTTCCCACAAAGACTCAGCCCTGGGTCTCCCAGGAATTGGAGTAGGCAGCTAACTGGGGCAACACACCTGGCTTTTTTTTAAAGCACACTGTGAATGTTCACTGGGAACAGGCTGCCCTAGAAAGGAGCGTAAGGCTAAGACCTAAGAGCTGCCTTTTTTCAGTATCTTGAGAAGAGGGAGTAAGTTCTCTATCCTGGAAAAGAAATGGCAGCAGCATATCACAGCATTCATACTATGGTTGATCCAAGTTGACTATAGTGCAGTGATTAACATACAGATGGTTTGTTCTAAAGACTACTAAACAGGCTCAATAAAAGGGAGGCAGGAAAACCTAATAATAAAAGGGAGGTAGACAAACCTACTCAGAACAAGACAGAGCATCTTAGGGTTGGTTGGTGAGCTTGGTGATGGTGCTTAGGAGTCCCTGGGCATGCTGAAGAGATCACAGGGAGAAATGTACTACTCTGACACCTGACATCACTAAGAATATCATTGATGCCCAGATTCATGCCACTCTGACATAGTCCAATTATTTAACTATCAGTAACTAGTTAAATTCTCTCTAAATAATAGTGAAGCATCTAAATAAGCAAATAGATCCAAATTAGTGGTAAAATTAAAATACACATATTGTACTAAGAATTTAAAGAACCAAGTATATTAATATTCTGCAATTTCTTTCAGAAGTTAGAAGCAGAGAAAATACTTCCTAACTTTTTCTGTGAGGACAGCAGTGCTTAAAACCAAAACAAGACAAAGTCATTACAAGAAAAGAAAACTATAAACTACTGTTTCTTATGCAGTTAAATGCAAAAGCTGTCAACAAATATGAGCAAGTCAAATATAGGAATACAAAAAAGTATTAAGCACTGTAATCAAGTAAGCTTTATGTGAGGCAAGTAGGCTATCTCAGCATTCAAAAATTCATTACATCACAGTCTTAAAAAAGGAAAAAGATAGCATAATATTTCCATATGTAGTAAAAAGCATTTGGACAACCCTGATTGCCATTCATGATAAACTCTCAGCAAACTTGGGAAAAGGGAACCACCTCTGTTTAATAGAAAAACGTCTTGGAGGTTCCAGAAGACTGGATGAGATGCTGGAAATTCCACCACTAAAGGCAAGGGTATCAAGTCTCACCATTCAGCTTTCAGCACACTATCAGAATTGTCACTAATGCAGCAAGGCAAGAGAAGGGAGTAGAAGACAGATTGAAAAGGAAAAACTAAAGCTTTGGTCACAGAAGGTTGATCATATGGAGAAAGGTCACACTTTCCTTATTTAATCAAAGTTCAGTAGGATTTTACATTAAAAACAGTATATTTTACATTAAAACACAGTAAAATTTGCATCAGCACTGAAAATGAAGCCCACAGGTATGAGTATAAAAATGTGGACAAGATTTATATAAAAAACTATAAGGTCTTAAGGAGAAAATAAAAGGGTTAAGTAAGCATATGCATTGTTTGCTTAAGGAATTTAGTTTTTAAAACTAAGACTGACTGTAGCTCGGTGGTAGCAAGTGTTTCTAGCACTAACAAGGTCCTGGGTTTGGCCAGTAGGAAATTGAGAACAGTAAATTCTTGTGAGGATGCCAAGCAACAAAGATCTCTAATTCATCGCGTGTGAGAACTCAGAATGGCACAGTACACCCACTATGACAAATGGGCAATCTGTGAACATACTCTCATGATAGGACCCAGCAACCATGCTCTTGTCTATACACAGTAGCTGAAATTTTGTTTCCAAACTAAGCCCATCACATGGTGTGTATAGCAGCTTGTTCATAAGCCAGCTCTCTGAAATTGTGGCATAAATAATGAAATACACTTTTAATTTTTTTCATTTGCCAATGATCCTTTAAGGATTTAGTTCTCTATGCTATAGGGACCCAGATGATAAAGCAAATATGGAAGACCATACCCCTGGGTGAGAGCATGGTTTGTGGTATGTAAATGGAAGTGGGTTGTCTGTCCTTGTTTCAGAGCACAAAAGCATGCAGAACTCTAGTGCATTACACAAGCTCTCATCCAGGAGTGTTTGTTCAGGAATGAGTTGAGGAGTACAGGCTCTAAAGGCAGTTGGGCATCCACTAAGGAAGGAGGTATGTCTGACCATAAGTAAAGGGTCTTGATATATGTGACTTCTAGAGTCTTTGCTACTGCCCATGAGATTGGTGTTTCTCTTGCTCTTAAGATCTCATATTCACTGTGGATTCAGCTAACATCTTGGGGGATACAATTAAAGCATCTACATGACCATTATAACTATTTTTAAAGATGCATAAGAATTATAACCTTCTACAGTAGACACTGTGATCCTTCTCCATGAAGTGTTGATGCTCATTCTGCAGAGTGTAATCCCTTCATCTTCAGAACCTTCAAAATGCACCTAAGTTGCAGGGAGAGATCTATACCACAACTTCCTGGAGAATGCTACATGCAATATTTGATAGAAATGAACACATTAAAGCCTGGTCATTTCAGTATAATGGGAGGCAACCCTGCAGGGCCACTGTAGCTCCAGAGCTCACAGTAGGCATTGGTCAGCTCTGACTATGACATGAGATTACTTCTGCCTCCTCTGCTCAGCTCCCTGCTCCCTTCCCTTCTCATTCACAATGTTGTTTCTTGAGAAATCCAGGCTGTGGCTGAAATGAAGATAATATAACACCCAGAGAAAGCTGATTTCCTCTTAATAATTTTCTGAACAATTTCACCTTTCAGTAGCCACTCATCCATGGGTGATACTTTTCAGATCCCCTGTAGATACCTGAAACTGGAGCTAGTACCAAGATATATGCATACTGCTTTCTTCTATACATATACACCTCTGGCAAAGTTTAGTTTGTAAGTTAGGCATGATAACAATAAGTAATGATAAACTAGGTCAGTTAGAACAATGTAGTTTAAAAACACTTATGTGAACGTGATGTTCTCTTGACCTTATTTTTCACTGTCACAGCTCTTCTTGTGAGTATCTGGGATGATATAAAAGCCGTGTGAAAAGGGGACATGTTGTGAACAAAGGCATTGTGATGCAACATCAGGCTATGGTGATCATCTGGTATGTCATTGTCTTCGAGAGATGACTCTCGGGTGGGTACTGTATAAAGTGGATACAAGGATGATCACATTCCAGTCATATGGATAAAGGGGGCAAATATTTCATCATTCTGCTAAGAATTTAAAATCTATTAATTACTGATCTGTGAAATTTTCCACTTAGCATTTCCTTGCTGTGCTTTACTGGGAGTAACCGAAACCATGGAATGCAAACCTTTGAATAAGGTGGGACAGTGGGACTGTTGATTAGAATCGCCTCCAATGAACATTCTATCTTTGAGTCACTGTAGAGGAGATAATGTTCAGTTGAAACTAATATCCTTTGCATTTTTATATTTTATGGCATGGCTTTCGTCATGCTGTCATAAAGAGGAAATTAACTTCTGCTTCCAAAGACAAACTTTGTCATATCTATCATACAGGCTCAGTCTAAACCTCTACACATCCTTTAACTCTTACCCAAAACCCAGGACTGATGGTATTTCTGCTCCCTGAACACTCTATACTTGTTTCAAACCTCTCTCGCTATGTGTCCATTACAAAGTGAAGATTTGTCTTTAAGGTATGGGCACTGTAGAAACCAGTAACTTACTCATTGTGAAGTAATAGTATACACTTATGATTTGGATATCATTAGTTATTTTAACAGTCACATCAAGATACTTAGTTACATTGAACTTGTAACTGAAATTGTAATAGTAACTAAAAAGTAAGAAGAAATAGGACAAGGTGAAATATAGAGAAAGGTTTTCCCACAGACACACAAACTCAAACAGACATTTCACAAAAGATTACATTGAAAGGTCAATTGTATATGAAAACACTCTCACCTTCATCAATCAACAGGGAAATGAAAATTAAAGTGTCATACTAAGATAACAGCTAAAGGGAAAAACAAACAGAAACGTCACACACGTGTCTAGTTGAGCAACCAGAACTTTGAGGTACTGCTAGAGTAGCACACTCATTTAAGAGCATCAGGTGTCTGTGAGTCTCCAGAGCCAGAAATGCCACGAGAAAGCATCTCCAATGGAACACATGTTCTATATTCATCAAAAGGTGTGTAAGAATTTGTCTGATGCTCTTACTAGCCTAGGCACCACAGGCTAGCAGTTAAATTACTCAGTGCTAGAAATGGGTTACCTCTTTGGGAGTTATGATCATGGACCCACAAATAAAACAAACTATTTTCATTGCTCTTGGCCACCCCTTAGAACTTGATGGTAAGATCCTATTGCTGAAGACACTACATATTTGAGTAACAAAACATGAAGAAACCCAGCTGATACCCACTTGGAAGCTGCATCTCTGCTGCCTACAGTGCTGGTAGTCACTGTACATGCTACCAGAGGAGCAAAGTAACCATCCATCTTATCCAGGTGTGAACCCTTCAAGCTGTCAAAATATGCCTATGGGTACAATAGTGGCACAAATGTCATGTGAATAACGAGATACATTTTATTTGATCTAAGGCCCCAAATCCACAAGATAGCACTCATACCAGGTACCACAACTAGGACATAGTTAGGTCATAGGCCATAGCAGAAAATCTATAACTAACAGATTCCTAATGATGTCTCACTATACTCATAGGTTAGTACTTCTTTCAACCCCTATCAGAGGAGCTTCTTCTTTCACTATATGGTGACTAACACAGAGACATACAACTGTCAAAGTACAGAGAATATGAGACTATAGAGTGTTCCACTGTGTATCATACCCCTTTCCTCAAGGCTCAAAGATCATTGCAGAAAAAAGGGTGAAAATATTGTAAAAGACAAAGGTGGTAGATATCTACAACCAAACGGCCTTTTCCAGACACAGAAGGACAGTTCACATATGAATACACAGCAGTTGTGACAGCATTTACAAGATCTGTGCAATCTCAAGACAAACCAAATCCTAGTATGGAGGGGGAATGTTGACACGAACTCCCACACTCTAACTAAGGAGTGTTAAGGATATAACCATCCTCCAAGAGATGGGTCCACACTCAAGAATTTTTAGGGAACACAAATTGACTCAGTGGGCTAAAAAAGTAGAGAAAGAACACAAAGTTTTGTGGGGGGTGGCATGGATATGGAAGGAGTTGAGGGGCTTTGAATATGATCAAAACACATTGTCTAAAATTATCACAAAATTAAAGATAATGCTTCTATAAACACTATCCACAATATACAAAACAGGAAAAGATTCCAGTATATACCATTAGCAGCAAAACAGATAGGTAAACTGAAGCCATACAGCTGATGTTGTATAACAATGCAAGTGAACAGTTATTATTCACGCAACAACATTCATGAATCTTACAGGAATGACATTGAGGAACTGGAGAGATCATTCAGTGGTTAGGGGTGCTTTCTGCTCAAGCATGCAGACCAGAATTTGGGTCTCAGAACCCACATAACAACCAGGTGTGTTCCTACACACTCCTGCAACCCCAGCACTGATCAGGGTCAGATATAGGGGAATGGCCAGATGTTGCTGACTTCAGTCAAGCCAAAAACTATGAACTCCAGGTTGAGGGAGAGACCTTTCCTCAAAGGAATAGGATATAAATGAGAGAGAAAAATGCCTAACTCAAGTACACATACTACACATATGCCACACTTACATACACATGCACACACAGAAAATGATGCTGAGTTAGGGGGTAGCCTTTTAAAAGTGCACATATGATTCCAGTGATAGAAGATTCAAAAACAGGCATAACTGTCTTACAGCATTAGAAATCAGGGTGGCCCCTGGGAGAGGCTAGTTTTGGAAAGAAGAGCAAGAGGTTTTTCTGGAATGTTACTAATCCTATTTCTTGATCTGGGCACTGGTTACACAGGTGTGCTCACATTGGGATAACATGGAGCTACGCACTTGATTGCCTCTGCACTTCTCTATAATGCCTTAATGGAAAGGATTACTTGAGAATGAACTTGTGGGGTAAATATTTGCTGTTTAGTTGGGTAGACTCTAGGTTATTTCAGAAAATGACTGGTGTCTTGAGCCATAGCAACACCAGATGAACGGCTTGTGCTACCTTCAGATAAATACTGATTTTATTAACAGTCAGATTATGGGAGTGAACAAAGCATGAAAGAGGCCAGCTAGGGTGTGCCGTAGTTTTCTCATTTTTGCATGGTTTTGTTGAGGCATAAATGATACACAATAAGCCAGCCATATTAACAACAAGCAATTTGAATATTTTGAGCATCTATTTCCAAAACTATCAGTAAATTGAGAACCTTGAGACATATAACACTCTCAAGAACTTCATTTTGACAGTCCCTCCTTGTCTTCTTAATATGTATAATAATAATTAGTACGTGTGTGTGCGTGTGTGTGCATGTGTACACACACGCACGTGCACACACGCACATGCGCAGATGATTTGTCAGGGTGGTTACATACACTACAGTATGCTGCACATGGAGGTCAGAGGACAGTTGTGGATATCTTCCTCCCATCTTTATATGGGTTCTGAGGCTAAAACTCAGTCACTAGGCTTACAAGTCAAGTGCCTTTGCCTATTGAGTCATCTCACTAGCCCCTTACTTTCAAAAGTTCTAGTAGAATAACAAAATAAGCCTTTTTATTCATAAGCTCATTGCTTCAGGTATTTCATTATTATCACAGGCTAACATAGCTTCATTTGGAGGAGAGAAATTTCAACATGCTGTATCTTTTCTTCTCTCATAAAACTCTCCATTTTTATCAAGGCTTTTCTCCACTGATATCCTGTTTCAGGATCCCATCAAGCCCTTTTCTCTCATTTTGTTACAGAGTTATCATTGTGGTCTTACTCTTTTTCCCTAGGAGTGAGTAGAGGGGGGAGGTACTGACCTAGGTATGTTTAATAATTCATTGATCAATTGGATTACCAACTTCACACAACTCATATGTGTGGTAATATTTTATTTATGATCTAATAAATAAAGCTTGCCTGAAGATCAGAGTGCATAGCTAGCCACACTAGTTAGTCATACAGACCAGGTAGTGGTGGCACACACCTTTAATCTCAGCCCTCAGGAGACAGAGGTAGGCAGATCTCTGTTGATTCAAGGCCACATTGAGCTACATGAAATCGATCCAGTTGAAAAGAGAAACAACTTACACAAAGGTGATCTCAGCATTTGGGATCATATGCCTTTTATCCCAGCACTAGGGAGGTAGAGACAGGAGTGATATGGCTGGGTGGAGAGAGGAATATAAAGTGGGAGGAGACAGGAGCTCAGTGCAGTCTGAGTGCAGACAGATGTAGTCTGGAGATGCATTCTGAGGAGGAATTGTCCTTTAGGTCTGAGCATTGGTAGAGGTGAGAACTCTCTAGTGGCTGGCCGCTTTGCTTCTCTGATCTTCAGGCAAGCTTTATTTGTTAGGTCTTAAACAAAGTATCACCACACATATGTCTATGTTAGTGCCTCATGTATATAAAAAGAAATGAAGTCATTCAGAACACAAGGAACTGAATGATGTATCTTAAGGTTTTGGAAAAACAAGAACAAACCAAACCCCAAAACAGTAGACAGTGAGAAATAATCAAAATCATGGCAGAAATTAAATAGAAACAACGAAGAAACTCAATCAATGAATGCAACGATTCTTTTAGAAGATAAACAGCACCGACAAACATTTATGCAGTATTTCACATAAAAACCAACTAAATGCATCTTGAGTTAGCCTGGAGTAGTTACTTAAGAAACCATAGACCAGGCAGTGGTGTTGCACACCTTTAATCCCAGCATTTGGAAGGCAGGGATAGGTGGGTCTCTGTGAGTTCTAGGCTAGGTCTACTAGGTGGGTTTCAGGACAGTCTCCAAAGCTACAGAGAAACACTGTCTCAACCCCACCCCACCCCCGAAAAAAAACTATGAGCCTGAAAAGGATCTGGCATCTAAATTATATTAATGTCTTACAGTTCAACAATAACAACAGACTACAGTCTAATTTAGAGATAGAACTTTTCTCAAAGAGTATGTTTCCCCAATATGTATGTAATTGGTGAACAAGTACATGTAAAAATAGTCCACACAACTAGTTCTAGGAAAATGTAGATCTAAGCCACAATGGAATCACTTCATACTCACAAGGATAGTTATCATAAATCCAAACATAAAGCATAACAGTATTGAGGATGTGGAGTAAATGGGGCTGTCACATATTGTTGATAGGTGTGTAAAATGGTATGCCTCCCTTTAAAAACAAGTAAGTGATTCTTCAGTGAATTAAACACAGAATTATATGGCAGCAGCAACTCTACTGGAATTTGAAAGAGTTGAAAACAGATAATCAAATGAAAACTTATATATGTGTATTCAAAACCGCACTATTCACAATAGCCTAAAGTCTTTTGATTGATCAGTATTATTCAGGAGCCAAGCAATGAAGGGTATATACAAAGTATAACATGAACAAGCCTTGAAAACATTATACAATGTAAGAGAAGTCAGATATAAAAGGTCACATATTAGTTGACTGTTTAACATCCAGAATTAAGGGACGTTTGCCAAGATCAGAAGGAAAATGACAAAATTTGACAACTGGATTTAATATAAAAGTATCTTCCAAAAGTAACTTTTGTCATCATTCTGTAAGTGAACACATTGCCGTTAACAGCTGGATTTTCTTAATTTGTCGGCAAAGTTAAGATTGCCTCATTCATGGGTTCTATTTTGTAGTCTCAACCTCAAACAGAAATTGGCAGTGTGGGCAGATTCAGAAACATGACTCCCATTTACTGTGATGACATCATGAGTCATTTTTCTCATGTGGTGTCACTTTCTTTCATGCAAGTGTCTCAGTATCTCTTACATGATAGAATATGATGGATTCGTAGACAGAATATATAGACAGATAGATAACTGATGAAAGATCACAGATAATAGATGGTAGATAGAAATTGCAGTCAGTAAAACAACACTCTACAGCTTGAGACGTACAGTGTTAAACGATACTGCCCCATTCAATATGTATCTTTAATCCCAAATTATTTGAACATAGAAAGAATAATGGGTTCTGGCTCATTTGCGTGAGCAGGAATCATCAGAGACTGGTTTGTATAGTCACAGCAGAGAAATACAGAAGGAACACAGACCAGACAACTCATCTATGGACCAGTAAACTCATCTGAACTTAATTGGGAAAACAATTTCACCAATTCATGTTTGTGAGGCTGCTCCCACGGGCTGTAGAGCCTTTACCTAGTCTAATACAAAAATAGGTCTGGAGTCAGGAAAAGGCATCCATTTGCCTCTATTTCACGCTTGGATTTTAAAAAACTCACTCAAAAGGTCATCTTTGGTCAACACAGAATGCTCACTCCTTCTGTTGCCCAGGAAAGTGACCTTGTTTATATTTGCGCTGAAGCCATGGAAAGAGCTAGTCCCTTCCCCTGTCTTTGCTTTTCAAAGGCTGACTGATGCTGACCAGGCTCCACAATAGCTCTCAGTTCCAACCTGTTAGTTCCGAGACAACTTTACAAGCCACATGCAAAAGACAAAAAAGAACTACCCAAGATCCCCCTTGGCTCTGTAGACAAAAGAGAATAGAATCATCTCAGTGGGCAGGGAAAAAACCAAAAAAACCAAAACTACATGAACTCAGAATGCCCAAATGATCAGACCCTCTGAAGCCAGGGAGCACAATGCAATACTGGTTTCCTAGGAGACACTGGCAAGGGTAGGAGAGGAAGAGCTCAGAGCTACCAAGCAGGGCCTTGGCCATTAGTCCCAGCCACACCAGCTCCACACCCACACCATCCTGATGCGTTGTCCTAGGTTGAGTACACACAGCTCAGGAGACTTTTCATCGGCTCTTAAATCCACTGCTGCTCAAGCGTGAAATATCTTTGGATTCCATTAAAAAAAAATAAATGTGCTAACAAGCTGTTAAACCACACTTTACAACAAACGCATCAAACTGATGACTTAGCTTCAAAAATATGAACTAAGTGAAATAATAAAGGCTTTGTAGAGCTTGGGTAAATGAAGTGATTACCTCACAGTCAGGGAAGACTGAGAGGCAGATCACTATGTAATCAAAAAGAAGAAGAAGAAGAAGTCATCGTCTCTGGTCCTCAGAGAGCCTTTGCTTCCCAAGAGTCCTGAGCCCAAAGGCTTTGGACAGGAGGAAAAACAACACAGGTACCAAAAAAGATGCAGACGGGGGGGGGGGCGCGGGAGAAAGAAAGAAATCCAGTCAGTTCTTTGATTAACAAGACTTCTTGCTGCACTTAAGTACAAACAGCTGCCTAGACTCCAACAGCCAAGCCTGAATCTAAACACTCCACTGTTTACATAACCCAGGCTTAATCAAGCCACCATATAATCCTCCAATTTGAAGTATCCCTAAGAGTTTCAGTGTAATGTTGGTTTCCTCACAACCTGGTCAGTCAACAAGCTGTTTGAAAATGCCAGCGGCTGCCACTCAGCTCCCAAGTTTGCTGCTCCCAGGGCGGTTTGGGGGACACTTGGAGGACCAGGGTCATAAACTGTTTCCTGCTCTTTTGCTGGCCTCCTACACAGTCTTTGTTTATTAAATCCAAGGCCCAGATTGCCTTAATAAGAAAGTTTGGTTTGACCAGATTCATTTTAGTGATACTGGTACAAGCAAGGGCGTTTATTTCTTCAATAGAAATCTGTTCCAAGAGGATGGATATAGGCGATTAAAGGAAGTGGTCATAAAGAAGAGGTTAGAAAAAGGAAAGTGCTAGTGAGCTTTGCATGAGGCTAGGAAGTCAGATGCCCATACAACCTGGAATGAGAGAAAGCTGGCCTCTAGTGTGGGAGACTCAATATGGCTGTAAAGTCTGAACCTTTGAGGTCATGATGCTAGCACCCAGAAGAGGGTGTAAATCAGCATCTCAAATAAGGGAGAAGTCAGAGGCAAGGTAAGGAGATATTTCAAAATTCCATGGAGAGGAGCTAGTCAGTGGGTCCCAGGGGCAGCCCTGAGGAAGCAAGGAAGCAGGAGGCCTCAATGGAGTCCAGCTGCACATCTGAGGAGGCTCACACTAATGCTGGAGTCACTAACGTGGCTAACAAAGCCTTTACTGAAATGTGTCTCAAAAAGAGAAAAAGTATGTGTCTGCAGTCCCATGAAGCTTAGTCAGCCGAGGACATTGGCAGAATCCTTTTTTTGTTTTTATTACATGTATTGATTATCCAGAATAATGTTTCAGTATATTTTCAAAAATGTATTCGGATCATATTCACCCCTTAACCTCCTTGCTGTTCCATTCCCTCTTTCTCTGTTCTGTTTCTTTTAACCAAATAGCCCAACTTCTTTGTTTTGTCTTTAATTTTATTTTTAAATTTAAATTTAAATTAGAAACAAGGTTGCTTTACATGCCAATCCCAGGTTCCTCTCCCTTTCACTCCACTCCTCCCATGCTCTCCCATCAACCCCACCCAATACCCCCTCCTTTCCCCAGGGAGAGTGAGGCCCTCCATGGGGGTGTCCATAGTCTGTCATTTCATCCAGGGCAGGGCCTAGACACTCCCCCAAGACTCCAGGGTGAGAGTGCATCTCTCATTGTTGGATGGGCACCCAAAGTCCATTTGTATACCCGAGATAAATACTGATCTACTGCCCAAGGCTCAATAGATTACCTAGGCCTCCTCACTGACACCCACATTCAGGGGGTCTTGATCAGTCCCATGATGGATTCCCAGCTACCAGTTGGGATTCAGGAGCTAACCCTTGTCAGGTCAGCTGTTTCTAGGGGTTAAACCAGCCCAGTCTTAACCCCTTTGCTCATCAGTCCTTCCTCTCTGTTACTGGCTTTCTTGAGTTCAGCTCAGTGCTTAGCCGTGGGAGTCTGCCTCTGCTTCCATCGGCCACTGGATGAAGGTTCTGTTCCCCAGACTCTCTGGCCATGGATTGTGGGCTGGCATTCCCTAGATCTATGTCTAAAATCCATATATGAGAGAGTACATACCATGTTTGTCTTTTTGTGACTGGGTTACCTCACTCAGGATGGTTTCTTCTAGTACCATCCATTTGCCTGCAAATCTCAGGATTCCATTTTTTTTTCTGCTGAATAGTAAGTACTCCATTGTGTAAATGTACCACATTTTCTCTATCCACTCTTCAGTTGAGGGCCATCTAGGTTGCTTCCAAGTTCTGGCTATTACAAATAATGCTCCAAATAGCCTAACTTCTAATTTTTTGTTTGTTTGTAATCTCGGTTTGTCTTGAAATTACCATGTAGCCAAGGATGACCAAGAACTCCAAATCCTCTGCCTCTGTCTTCCAAGTGGGCACCATGGCTGTTCCCCTCTCCTCTTCCTCCTCCTCCTCTACCACCACCACTACCACTGCCTCTCCTCCCCAACCTCTTTGTGCTTCCCTTTCCCCTCCTCCTCCTGCTTTGGTAAATCTAGATTCCATATGTGATAGAAAATGTGGTGTTTTGAGTTTGGTGTATTTCACACAACACCATTCTCAGTTCCATCCATTTTCTTACAACTAACTTGATTTCGTTCTTCATGGCTGAGTAAAACTCCACCATGTTTATATGTCACATTTTTAAAAATTCATTCATCGTGGATGGGCCTCCATAACTTACCTATAGTATACAGTGATCAGTGGAATCTTACTGGCCTGCAGGGAAAGGAGTTGTTGGCTCAGGCTTTGGCCTAATGTACATTTCCTAAGAAGAATATTTGGTTTGATGAATATCTGTTTTTTCTAGGAGTAGAAGTCCCACATTCCAGCCCACTAAATTTGATAAGTTCCACAGAGGACAACCGTATGAGAGTAGGAAATACCTGTGCGGGTGGAGAGAAGCAGTGAGAGAGAGCCACACTTGAGGCCTTTCACTTACTCCATGGCCAGAGGTCTATTGTCAAGAAAATAATAATCTTCTTTGCTATTTATTTCACATTTTCTCTTTCTGGATTGAGCTAGTTTAATTTGAGCAAATCTTATCTGCACTGGAAAAGTGTTTGTTATGGGGCAGAGGAGATGGCTCAGTGTCGAAGAGCACTGGCTCCTTTCCTGAACGACCTGGGTTCAATTCCCAGCCTCCTCAGAGAGGCTCCACATTGCCAAGGGATCCAACACCCTCTTTGCCTTTTGCAGGTACTGATGCAGTGCATCCACCCAGACACACAGACACACATAAACTAACTAAATATCTATTTGGAGTGTTTCTTATTAAGCCAGGTATGGGGGGCACATGGGCTTTAATAGCATTTCTGAGGCTCAGGGAGGGGCACTGGAGTTGTAGGCTAGCATGGGCTAACTGTGAGATACTGTCTTCAAAATACAGTGTATATTAACTCTAACTTATGTGACAGAATGGGCTCATGGATGGCATGAACTTTATCTCCAGAGGAAGAAGAATTGGGGAAAACTGCATATTTTATTATGGAGACAAAGCATGCACAAACTTTTAGTGTGGTTCACCTGTCTAGAAGTAACATGAGACATCATCCCCAAGCAGAAATCCTCTGGAAATTACTGAAAAGGATAATCAAGCACAAAGAATGATCAGAATTATCATCCTGATGAGCTAAACAGTATAACAGAATGAAAATTAATAGTGTGTACATTCATAGCATGAAGTAGGATCTTTGAATAATCTTTTATATTTTAATAATCTATATCAAATAATAAAGAAGTTAAAAGTTCCTGAGAGCATGACTCCAGAGTCACATCAAGGGCTATTCCTCTGATTTCTGGTTCATAGACTTTGAAACAGAAGGTAAAGGCAATGTTCCACAAGGCACCATTGTAAGGTAAAGCCATAAATAGAACTGGAACTCTGAGAAACACTAGGGTTCCCATAGGTGAGACAAGATAACTCTAGAGAACAAACCATCTAAGCAGAGCCTGAGTGAGAAAAACACATAGAATCTCACAAAATCTGGCCCAGAGAGGTAATGATAGTGAAGATATTGAAAAATATTCTACATGTGTTAACATATACATTTACATATACACATATACAAACACATTTTATGATATGGTATGTTCAGAGAAATACAAACAGTGTCAAAAGTATGATCTAGGTCAAGCTACCAGTTAAAAATTGAAAATGAAAAGCAAAAAACTTATAAAAATAGAATTTAATTAGGTAATCAATGGACATACTGAAGGAATGGAAAATAAATTAAAAATCACCAATAATGCAGCACAACTGACCAAAAACTCAGAAAGAACCACTAGATAAAAGTAACCTAAGATGATGAACTATTATATGGAACTGTGAATGAACTAAACCCCTTCCTCCCCAGTTTTCTGTTAGTCATGGAGTTTCACCAGAGAGATAGCAACCCTCACTAAGACACAGCATGATTTCAGTTTAGCTTTACTGAGTGTTTCTACCTCTTTAGTGAATTCCATTTTCATACTCTGTACTGACTTCCTTGTTCCATTCTGATGTTATCTGTGTTCTCTTGGAGTTCACTTAGGAGTTCATGTCCTCCGTGATTTCTTTGAACATTTGTATAGTCACCACTTTGGGATCTCTGTCTGGTATTTAATCTAATTCACTCCCAATTGAGGCTATTACTGCAGGTTTACTAATTTTTAGAAGAGCCATATTGCCTTCATTCTTCATGTTTCTTGTGTTTGGCATAGGAACTTGCCCATTTCTACTAGACACATAGGACAGTTGTTGGACTGTTAGCTGACATGTTTAGAATACCTGAGTCAGTCTCTAGTATGGTGGTTCTCAACCTTCCTAATGCTATGACCTTTTAATACAATTCTTGATGTGGTGACCACCAACCCTAAAATACCTTCATTGATACATCATAACTGTAATTTTGCTACTGCTATGAATCATAACATAAACATCTGATGGTCTTAGGAGACTCCTGTGAAAGGGTCATTTGACCTCCAAAGGGTTGCAAACCCTCAGGTTGAGAATGACTATTCTAGTACTTTCTTGAGTGTCTAATGATACCTGCAAAATCATCAGTTTCAAAGAATAGGCCTACTGTGAAAGCACGGTAGTAGTAAAAAACAATCACCCTTTAAAACTCAATACTTTTAGGGAGTAAAGGAACACTGATGATGATAATGGTATACACCAAGACATTGGTTACTGTATGTAATATGGAAAGAGAAAATAAAAGCATAGTAAGACTAGTGCTCATTACTGGAATGGTAGAATAAAAATAGAAGAAAAGTAAATAGAAGACAGAGAAAATGAGACAGTTGTGGCTAAAAGTGGGGTGAATGAAGAAGATAGGTAAAAACATGCAATCAGATAATCTAACACAGTCCCAAACTCTCAAGGAGCAGAAACTGTGCGTACAGACAACTCTGGGTTTATTGAGAAAGCCTAACAAAAAGAAAGTGATGAAAGAAAGAATAGAGTGATGAAAAGAAAAGAGAGAAGGGGAGGAGAGAAGTAAGGAAGGGAGGGAGGGGAGGAGGGAAAGAAGAAAGAAAGAAAGTGAGGGATGAAAAAAGAGGAAAGAAAAGAAGGAAAGAAATAAAGAGAAGAAAGGAAGGAAGGAAATGAAAACAGGTATTACGTAAAGGATGAATAAGTATAGAGACAGTAGCACTGACTATGAGGGGTTTCTGAATGAAGTCCCTTGTTTGCTTGCTGGTTCTAGATTCACAGATGCGAAGCATTTCTTCCCAGTCTCAGACCCATTGTGTAGTCCTTTATGCGTCAGGCCACTCACTGGTGGCAGTTAACATCTCTGAGGAGCCCTTTGGGGATCAAACTGAGAATTTCGGTCATGTCCCTGTACAGACCTTCCCAGCACCCAGTCCTCTGCTCAGAGCCTGTCTACATTCCCCTACTAACTATCTCCAGCTATGTTTCCACACTGCTATACATCACATTGTTCTGATTCAGTTTCTTCTCTGCAGTCTGGAGGTGTTGTGCTAGCCTAGCCTCAGCATGCAGTCTCACAAACACTTTTCTATGTTTCCCAGGGGTACAATTCATAGAAATTCTGGGGTGCAAAGGCTGTCAGTCACCGCACTGCTCTGGTTTTTGCTTTATTGTTAAGGTGATGTCTCACAAAGTGCCGAGAAGAGAGCAATTTCCTAGCATCACCTCTCTGCCCGCCACAGTTGCCATGTGCTGCCTCTGTAAGCCTTCCTCTCTTTTTTAACTCTGCAAAATGCTGATCACTGAAAGTATGGTACCAATTTTTCTGAGACTGTCTTTCTTTCACTCTGGCTCATATCACTGCCTCTCACTGGGAGGGGAGAGCACCCCAGATCCTGCCAATCCTTCCAGGGCAGAGTCTGGACTTTTTCTGACCTCTTCAGATCACTCACAAATCTCTATACTTCAGCGATGGAAGGTGACTCCACTACTGTCACTCAGTGGAAGTTGGAAAAGGAACGTGCAAAGCTGGATGTAGTTATAGCCAAACCTTAGTAGAATTTAAAAATGTCTAGACAGACTCTAGACATTTCCTAGCTTAGTTGAATGGACTTTTCTAATGTAAGAGGACTGGAGAAAGGGCTCAGCAATTAAGAACACCTCCTGCTCTACCAAAGGTTCTGAGTTCAATTCCCAGCAACCTTTCCTGGCCTGAAGGCATACACACAGTCAGAACACTGTATGCATAAAAAATAAAAGAGTAGGGTTTTACAGTTTCATCAATAACAAGAAAATTTTCTCATAGTAAAAAGAGAAACCTAAAATCATACATAAAATCTTCAGTCTACTCATAAACCTGTCATAATATGGTTTCTAAAATTGATTTCTAAGGTTTAGTCTTATAGTTAATGTAGTGTTTTGAACTGATTTTTTTTTGCTATTTGTAGTTTCATGGGATTATGAACTTAATACCTTCTTAATCATAGGGAATATTTTCCTATTATTCTTAAATCCAACCTTTATATTGTTTAGATAAAGCCCTGTACTCTTGTTAGCTATACACTTTATGATTTTATAAACTTACTATACTCTAGAGTCTTTGTCTTTCCAAACCGCAGAATGCTGTTTCTTAGGCTCTTCTCATAAAGACACTCCTTGTGCAGTTTAACAGCTCCTTTCTGGTTGTCTCCTTGCCAGTCATTGGTTTTCTTGAACTACAATCACCAAGTGATGCAAACAGGGATAGGTGTGGGTAAACCATGTTTCCATGGATGGGATGAATAAACCATGTTTCCATGGATAGGATGAATAAAGTTTTCTGTTTTCATGTCTTTCTGAGGCAGCTCAGATTGTCAGCCACAAGAACTCTCTGTGATGATTTCTTCTAGTCTACAGCATGACTCTTTTGTGAGTCATAATTATTCATATTGTTTTGAGAGGAAGGTGTTCTTCTGCCCTTTGTTTGTCTAACGTCTTGCTACTGGGACACTTGGCAATTAGTAGGGCTCTTGGAACACTGGAGGAAAACTTCAACCTATTTATTCCAGATTTATTTTGTCCTGTTTAATAACCAGGTTTATTTTGTCCTGTGTAATATTCTTATTTTAATTGAGTTTGTTTTTCTCTTGCTAGAATTTGGTCTTCTGAAGAACTGAGGTTTCACAGTGGGAAACTCTTCCTAGAATTCCTGGAAATTAAGATTTCTCTAAGCTTGTATGTCAAGTATATTTTTCCTCCATGGGTATTTTTACTCTGTAACCTATGTTTAATTATTCCATAAAATGAATATATAAACATAGTATTTTAATGCAGAAACAATGGTGTTGCTGAATTCTATTTTAAGTTTTGTTACATTTGTTGATTATGTGGAACACTTGTTTAATGATGCAAAGACGTATTGCATTCTTTTATGCTGTATTTGTTTAACTGTGAGGCTGTGTTACTTTTTCTAAAACACCTGATTGGTCTAATAAATAGCTACATGGCCAATATCTAGGCAGGACTGGCAGGCAGGAGAATAAATAGAAGGAGAAATCTGGGAATATAATTGAGGAGCAAAAAGAGGAAGAGAACATCAGTGGCCAGCCACCCAGCTACACAGCAAGCTATGGAGTAAGAAATAATGAAAGGTATAAAGTAATAAAGACAAAAGCCTAGAGGCAAAAAGTAGACGGGATAATTTAAGTTTAGAAAATTGATATGCAAAATAAGATTGTTTCGAAGTTAAATTTAAAAAAAGAAGAAGGGAAAAACTGATTAGAAATAAGCCAAGGTTGAGCATTTATAAGTAAGAATAAGCCTCCATGTGTATTTATTTTGGAGCTGGGTGGCAGATCCCCCCAAAAAACCAAAGAGCAAAAGAGTAAAAAACAATGAACAACACAATGGGGCTTATTTCAGAAGGTGTCTGAGCAGGACAATATTCAGGCTATTCTGTCTTAAAGCTACAGCATCACTAATTGCACATCAAAGAAGATGACTCTTTGTTGACATGAAATTGCTAACATGATCCTTGGAAGGATATTTGGAAACATCTGAGAAGATTGGGCTATTTAGATTTAACTTATGTTAATAGGATGATAGGAAAAATAGGCCAAATAAAGTCTAGCCACTAATTAAGGCAATAACATAATAGTTAAGAGAAAGACTACTTGGACTCGTATTTTGTAGACTCAGTCTCTGCTAAACATTGCCTCTGTGATCCTAGGTGATTATGCTGATCTTCCATATGTTTATTCATAGAAGATTGGTGAAATTATTTATTTTTGGTGCATAATGTAATTTTCATTACATTGCCTACTTCCCACTTTGTATAGAAGGACAGAATATTGTTGATGCATTCCGGACAGATTCCCAGTGCTCGTTACCTTCTTCCCTCTACTACCATGTTAAAGTTAGGTTTCTAGAAGTACAGAAATTACTTCTTTTGGAATTGGAAGTTTGTACCCTTTGACCAATACCTCTTCTCTTCACTCCTGGGTCTCTGGTAAACATCTTGCCATCTCTGCTACTGTGCTAACTCTTTTATTTTTGTTTTTAGACCAATGTATACTGAAATTACATATATTTTCTGTCCCTGTTTGGTATAATATTCTCCATGAGCTCCTATGCTGTCAGCAATGAAAAGTTTTTGTCCTTCTTTTGAAGACAGAATAGTATTTACTCACATATTCACGCTGTGTTTCACTTTCCCATTCAGATCCTGGTGAACATTTAACATGTTTCTCTTGCTGATCTATATAATGCTGCAAGGAACATGGGTTTGCAGATCTGTCTTTGAAATCATGATATTGCATCCTTTGTACTATACCCAGAAACAGACTGTTAAATCATATGGTAGTTCTATTTTTCGTTTTCAAATTTTAATTTATTTTTGACTCAATAAGATGGCAGACAACATGAAGTACAGGCTATTAGAATCTCCTGGCAATAAGCTGACTGACAGCTCGCAAAAGAAGTCCATGATGGCCAAAGATCATCAGTTTCTGGAGTTAAATCGGAAACATTACAGAGCAGAAAAATCCCAGCTGGAATTGTGGGCAATTCCAGGTGATGACTCCACCTCTCTGCTCATTTGTCCCACTTTATTTCTCACTTCTTAGTGGAAGCATAAAAACTATACAGTCAGAACTCTTCTACAGTACAAAGGTTATCTCAGAAGAAAAACCATAAAAGGCTCAGCAAACTTCATACATGATGGGCAACATAGCCTAGTGCCTCTGCATCTTGGATATGTTCTTTCTGCTCCATTTTTCAGCCCAGACAGGAGTAAGAGGGCAATCATGAAGATAAATTCTATACTCAACTTATGTTTGTGCTCTGTCACCTGAAATGTTATTGTGCCAACAGGCATTTGATGGATTGAATTACAAAAGCCCAGAAGAAAAGCCAGACAAAAGTAATTAGAGAAGAAGTACAAAAAAAAAAAAAAAACTCCATGCAACAGAGGAAGTCACAGACCCAAGGCAAACCAGCGTGGACTTATGTAAGAACAGCAGAGTTTTCTTTTGAGCTTTGTGTGCTACTTTATTTTAATTGAGTCCCCCTGTCGGTTGAAGATCACCTGCTGGCAATTTAAGGAAATAATGAAGCAACTGTTTAGTTCCAAACATTCCTCAATAAAACAAACTGTAGTTTTTGAAGGGCATGTGAGCTACTGCTGGTACATAGAAAAAATAAGCCTGCTACCAGGAGAAACCATGTGTTTGGCTAATCTACACACTCTCTTCTGCATACTGTAATTAAATGGCATCTCCTGAGATGGAGTTGTTTATTTGTAATATTATTGTTTTAATTTGGTCATTACTTCTAAAGTTTCCAGAGAAAAGCTCAAAGGGTAGCTTTCCCCTTAAATATAATGTGTTTCATTCCTTTAAACATGCGTTACTACTAGCCCTGGAATCTGGCTTCTCTATTATTTGGTGCATGGTTGGCTGTTTCCCAAAAAGGTGGATTGGTGATTCCAGGACACCAAGTACTCACAGCAGTTCTGCTGGGTAATTCAGTGCATGCCTGGCATTCTCCCCCAAGACTATTAAATGTGAACCTTGCATTCTGGTATAAGTGGACAGACCATATCCTAAGAATGGATCCTGAATAGTGAAAACTGCTGCCGCACAAATGAGAGGTACCAACAGTCCAACAACCAGTCACACGTAGCTTTGAAATAAGTTTCATTCATTCCCAGCAAAGCTGCTTTTGGATTCATGTTGCTAAGGAATAGGGCCAGTGAGGGATGCAAATTAGACATCTCAGGAGGACAAGCTGGAGTGGAGCTGGATTCCAGTTCACCGACTGTACGGTAAAGCAAGGAAGCACAAATGCAGGGCCACAGGTTCAGTTCAATCCGCATCTGGGTATGTATTCAGCTGTTGTTCCCACTGCTTTGCCCATCCACCTCCTGTGAAATGTTTCACCTGGGAGTAACACTGGCTAGTGTTACTGGTCTTCCTGCTTATCAATGGTCGCACAAAACAATGAACTTCCAATGAGAAACATGTCCCCAAAGCAAGTCAAGGAAGCCTTCTCAGCTCGATGGAGTTGCAGAGCTTTGAAAAAAAATCTCATCTGAAAAACTCATAATGTACTGTATCACACTTTCCTTGAGACCTTCTGGTGAGTTATCACAAACTTCCAGTTAAAAGGTTAAAAACAAACTCAACTCTCATGTAAAATACATATTTCACTTTCATTGTTAAATGAGCTCAAGGTTTGCCTTTACTACATGACATGTAGAAGCATGATCTGTAATCGTATTACTGTATATGAGGTAATTGGGACAAGAGTTCTATTTGAAAAACGACATCTTAACCAGTAACAATCACATTTGCATGTGCCTGAGATGTTAATGAGTTCCTGTTACTTTTCAGGCATACTTTAGGCCCTGAAATTGAGTGCTCTATGTTCTAGTCTCTGTGCTTAAAACTTAAGGAGATAGTGAAAAAAATCACCAACTTCAAATATCACATTTCATATTAAAATGTGAAAAATGTGAGACATTGAATTTCTAACTGGTGGTCACAATGCCATTAGCTGTAGAAGGAGAGAAGAACTCAGGTCCTTGGATGTATCAGAGTAGTTCTCCCATGATACAGTTCCTGAGGAGTAAAAAAATGGATATACAGTCAAAACATTAGCCATAAGATGACTTCGTAAATGGCTCAAAACTGAAATGAAAAAAAAAGTGGTAGCAAGACAGGTTTTCTTAAGAGGACAATATGGCCAACTAAGCATTTTGATGGGGGAAGAATGAACACTTAATGAAGAAAGTGTCATCCTCAAAAGTAGATAACTTGGCGATTTGAAGGGTGCTTGTAGGAGATACTTTAGAATTATTTACCATTGGGGATTATATACTGATAAATTCAAGAGTCACATCAGAAAGGCAAGGATTGTGGTGGAGATACAAGAAGAACTTCCACAAGCCTCCTGCCCTTGATAATAGTGTTCACCATTCTGACTTATTTGCATTTCTGCAGGCTTTTCTTATCAGAAGTTCTAAATCCGTATAGTATCTAGTATATAGTAGGTGTTCTAAAATGTTTCAGATGAATGGACGGAAACTATTACAGATTAGTTATTGCCTGCAAAGGAAAATAATAATGCCACTGAGATTAAAAAAGTAATCAGGACTTAACTCATTCCACTGCATTCAAAGTTATCAACAGTCCCAGAAAAGCATAGCTGGAGCCTGCTATCAACACGGTCCTAATGACAGCCTACTTATCAGCCTGCTGGCATCATCTAGCGCAAATTGCTTCAGACTCTGGAAGGCATTTGCCAGCTAGAAGTCCTTTCCAATTTGAGATTGGGAAGAGGTGTTTAAAAGACAAGAAAGTGGAAAGAGATTAAGGATGGGTGTTAATGGGGGATTTTCAAATGTTCATACACACTTTATGATAAAATGCTTAGAAGCTGCAGTCATTTCCTGCATGGAAAAGTAACCTCTCTTACACCCTTATACGGAACTGCTGCCTGGCTGAATCATTAAACTAATCTAAGACTACATCCCCTCAGTAGGCTAGAGGGAAACAAACTAGTTAATCAGCTGCAACGGAAGGCTGGGCCTAGGAAGTAGTGCATGATTAACCACCTGCAGCAGCCTTCAAGGTCATGGTGCTAATACAGCTCTTCATTCAGGCCCAAGTCTAATGTAATTCATTAGTAAGTGTGTAATGCTGAGCTAGATTGGAAAGAAAGTCTTGGTTCTAAGCAATGGTGGAAGCTTGAGGAGTTTGGTATTAAAAAGTTAGCACAATAGAACTCAGGCAGAACAAGATAATCAACTTTAATAGGAATACACAGTTAGAATTCATCAGCTCTAATGATGATTTGGAAAATGTTCATATTGTGCTAATAAATGTAGGGTCAGGACACAGACCTGTGAGATTTTTGATTACACAGATACTCAGGCAAGAATCATGTAACCATTTTACCTGCATGGGGATAGATACTCAAATTGAACCCAGATAGGGTCTTGTTACTGATTTTTTACTTCAAGGTAGGTCCTTTTCCTCTCTTAGTATTAAAGACTCAATGAAGGAAACCAAGTGCTAACTGAGCAGCAAGACAAACTTTTATTCTTGATCAAGATCAGGAGTGGAATCCAGACTTCAAAGTCACTTTCTCTACCTGTTGGCTTCAGAAATATTTATGCAGTGTAGAAGGAATGGGAAGGAGGGATACGTTAGTTCAGGAAGAAATATTAGTTTTATTTTCTGAGAATGGGCAATATTCTGAGAATTCAGTGCCAGCTCCTTTTGTGTTTTTTTATGTCTTAGTATAGCAATAATCAGCTGTGATAGCAGTGTAAAGGTATGTTATTTAGCATGGAGATGGGATTGCAATAGGTTAAAGGTTGCCTGGCTGTCACTCTGTGAGCCATCTTCCACTTTAGCTAGCCTTCCTGGCCAGGGACTTCTGGCCTACAGCCATCCCATTTCTCAAGGGCAAACAAGATGGTGGGTAGGAACTCAGATAGGTAGTTACAGTCAGTGAGAGATTAGGGCAGGATGACTGCCACGCATGGTGGTATAAATGTGTAACTCAGCCACTAGAGGATTAGGACTTCAAAGCCTGAATCTACTATCTGAAAAGGCTGAGTCCCTGTCTGAGATCCTCCCTCAAAAGAAAATCAAACAAATGAGAAAGAAGGTAAATGAAGTAAGAAATGAAAGAGGACATACTACAATGGATGCATTCTAACTATAAAGTAGATTGTAAGGAACTTGAATGAACAAGTGTGTGCCAAAACCTTTGTGCTGGATAGTTTTATGTCAATTTGACACAAGCTAGAGTTATCTTAAAGGAGGAAACATCAACTGAGAAGATGCCTCCATAAGATCTAGCTATAGGGCATTTTCTTAATCAGTGATTTATGGGCAAGTGTCCAGTTCATTGTGGGTGGTGCCATCCCTGGTCCTGGATTCTATAAGAAAGCAGGCTGAGCAAGCAATGGAAAGCAACTCAATAAGTAACACTCCACATGACCTCTGTATCCTGTTTCCAGGTTCCTTATGTGCTTGAGCTCCTGTCCTTAATTCCTCCTATGATAGACAATGATGTGGAAGCAGAAACCAAATAAACTCTTTCCCCACCAACTTGGTGTTTCATAGCAGCAATAGTAACACTAAGAAAAACAACCTTAGAGAAGGTAGAGGATGTGAGTAAAGTTCTACCAAGAACAACCACCAAGCCTTAATCCATAATAGAAAACCTAAATGACAAATAGTGAAATTGAAGTAGTTATCAAATGCCTCCACCCAACAAAGAAAAGGCCAGAATTCTACTGAACATTCAAGGAATAAATGTCAATCCTTCAATAATTAGAAGTATTGATCCAAGACTCAGTATTGATCCAAGACTCATTGTATGCATTTGGCACACCCTGAAACCAAATATCATAAGAAAAGAAAACTACAGACAAATAGTAAGACACCTCCATACACTAGCAAGCTGAATAGACAACAAGGAGAATACACACTATTACCATGGGAGGCTTGCTCCCAAGATGCCATGTTAACTTAACCCACTAAACCACTCAATACTATGTATTCCACTAATAGAATGAAATATATATATATATATATATACATATATATATGAAACAGTTTGTCAGAATTAAAACTTCTTAGTAAGGGAGGGAGGGGGTATCATTCCAACAATGAGGGGCAGTCCAGAGACTGAGGAGTGCTTGAGCCATAATACAATGGCTAATATATGACAAAGGTAGAAATTGCCTTCCTTTGGTTTCCAACTGATCCTTCTTTATGCTCATTTTAACTTCACTTTCTGCCACACAGTAGCTCCCTCATCCTCTGCTTAACTCACATTCTATACCCCTGATAAACCAATGGATCTGGTAGACATCAAGGATACCTATTCTTGTCATATCTGTTCAAAACAGTGACAGCATTATTGCACAAGTAACCACATAAGAAGTGATAAGGAGGCATCTAAGTTGGAAAGAATGAAGTAGAATTATCCTTGTTTGGAGATGACAGTCATCATGTATGTATAAAGCCCAAAGAATCAACCAAAATAAATAAGCACATAACTAAAAAAATGAAACAAACCTGTTTGAACCAACAAGTTTGGATATAAATCCCTGTACAAAAATCATTTGCATTTATTTAAACTATTAATAATGTTTATGAAAATAAAGAAAAATATAACCCATAGCAAAATTTTAAAGAAAAATAGATTTAGGATAACATTTAACTAAAGAAGAAAAGATGTGCACACTTAAAATTGTAAAATATCGATGAAAAACTAGAAAGTTATGCCATGTTCTTACATTTGGAAGAATTAATATTTTTATGTTTATACTAGCCACAGTAGCACAGATTCAATTCCATTCCTGTTACCACCTCAATGTCATTATTAACAAACATAAGGGGAAAATCTAAAATTCGTGTTAAACCAGCAAAGATATAAGTAGTGAAAATAATCTCAGAATTTTCATTCACAGGCAAGAATTTACATATTTCGTTATTTATTTATCATTTATCTTTTTTAGACAAGGTCTCATTATAAAGTCCTGGCTGGCCTGTAACTCACTGTGTAAATGAGGTTGCCCTCCAGCTAAGAAAGATCTGTCTGACTCTGTCTCTCAAATGTTGAGATTATTGCCGCCACACCAGGAAATAATTTTGCTATCTTAAGGGGAGAAGAAGGCAATGTTGCATGATTGCAAACATCGTGTGTTCTAGAAAAGGCAATAAAATCACTTTCTCGGTGGAAATCTTAAGATGGTGAGGAAGGATATGATTTATATTAGGAAGATAGTGTTGTCCTTCTGCAGATGAAAACCTGCAGCTTGTTCCTCTGACAGTGCCCAGAGATGTAGGCTGTGTGGGTAGTTTCCCTGGCAAAACACTACACTGCACACTAGAGCTCTACAGTCTAGCCAGCATTATATGAAAAGCCTTCCTCTTCCTGGTCCCCCAAATTCACAGTCTTTCTCTAGTTTCTGCGCACAAATGACTTCTGTCTTCAAAACTGAATGATCATCAACCAGTGACGCAGGAAAGAAATAGGAATTTCATAGCAGAAACCCACCACTTTCCTCTTCTACATCCCAGAAGGATTATGAAAATGATTATCTTTGTCTCCTCTTTGCTTGCAGAGAGTTTACACCTGAATGCCAGATGAGCTCATGAGCTGATGGTTTGTGAAGATATCATGAGGTCCTCATAAAGAACTAGACTTCATTTGCTTTGTAACTGCCAATATCACACATAGAATATTGTTCCAAACTAGTTGACATCATGTACCTCTACTGTGAATATTTTATTGTGTATTTACTAAGAACAGGGACATGCTCTTATATAGCTAATACAAAATTTTAAAATCAGCACAATTAAAATTAACACAACCAATCCACATACAAAGGACTTGGCCTTTGTAGCTCACTCTTTCCCTGATCTAGGGGATATTTAACTTCCATACCAATTAGTCTCCTTCAGGAACTCGAATGGGAAGAGTTGTGGACCTCCCCTCTGTAGAACATTGGTGCACCAGATAAGCAAAGATCTGTCAGATGAATGAAGGGCTGCAATGTTGCAGCTTCTCTTTGTTTGCTTTGATTTGGTATTTTCTAGGACTAGGCCAGTTTATGAAAGTTTGGCTTCAAGCTCACACAATCAATGCATTGTCAGGCCATCTTATGGAGACCTATCCATCAATTTGTCTCCTTTCCAGCTTTGCTAACGTAGTTACCATTGTGTTTAGCAGGGTTTTCCACTGATTAACTGTGGTGTTTCATCATCAGTATGTTAGATCTGAAGAGATAGTTTGTTACAATATACACCCTCTTCATCACACTGTCCCTACATCTTTCCTTTTTTCTTTCCATTGATGATTCTTACAGAAATACAGTTTCCCAAGCTCTTTTGTTCTGGAGAAGGCAAACTTCTTCTTTAAACAGAGTGCAAACTATCAAATTCACTTTGCAATGTTAGGTGTGCAATCCAATCTGACATCTACCTCAGTGGCAACCTGCTGTACCTGTGTTACACGGCTGGCTTCTCTTGTCTTCCTGGAGTCATAATTGGGCTCTTGTCAAGGATTCTTGAGGATATAGCAGATTTCCTTTGCACTGTAATGAAGATGCTAATCTGATATACATGCATGTATATCAGTTTATATTTAACAATACCTATGAGACTTGAACATTTATAGACCATTTTTATGAAGTATAGTAGGTATTATTATTCTAACCTCATAGATGAGAGGAAGAAAACAGTGGAACTATTCTGTTCAAGTTCAAGCAACTTCTTAGATCAGTGTCTTGTCCCAGAGTGATCAGAGAGCAAAATGCATATTAAATGATTATAATATGTTACCTCCATGTATGTGTACAAGTTCTTCTGTGGTTAAAAGGTTATACTAATCAAGGGAAGTAGTTTGTAAATTTCAATGTTGGATAGATAATTGGTTTTCTAACTACATTAAATCATACCAAATTACAATATTGCTAATACCTTCTGTAAAGGGAAGGATCATGGACATAGTAAACCTAGCTATGAGGAAGAGTTAATGCCTGACACTAACGATATATCTACAGCACAGCCCTCCATCTAAAGCTATGATAGTACATCGTGGAAGAGTGGTGAGAAAGATCATAAGAGCCAGAGAGTCAGGACATCTACTGTGAGATAGTATATTCTATATGTGACAGGAAAGCTGGAGCCATGAAACCTCAAAAAGTATAGTCACCTGAATAAGACCTGCACAATGACAATACCAACTGACATGCCAATATGGATGGGGAAAGTCTCACAAAGTCCTATTCCTAGATGAAGAGCTAATGGCTTTGAAGAGGAGACAAGATCTTTTGCAGGGATAAATATCTGGTATGTCATCCAACCCCAAGAATTCAGCCCTAAACACACCAAATGAACTTAGTAGGCTCTTGCGTGTGTGTGTGTGTGTTTGTGTGTGTGTAGAAATGCTGTAAATGTACTACTCATGAATGAAGTTCTCAAAAGAAATGAAAATAATTTTTAAACTTAAGGACTAGTGGAGCCAGATCAGAAAGTTGGAAGCAAAGCAAATCGGTTGTGGAGAAGCAGGAAGTGTTTATGATGACCACAGGGCACGTGCTTTGCTCCTTCTAGAAACACAAAGAGAATCAGGATTCTGATGGTCCATTAGTATGCAGAAGCCTAGGGAAGAGGCAATGCCAGTTTGGACGACTCATTCTCAGAGGCAGAGATGCAATAAGGTGACACTAACATGGTGGCAGTAGATGGGGTGAGGTTTGGGACATGAGGCAAGAATGTCGGGGAGACCAGTAGGCTTTGTCTAGTCCTCTGCAGTCTTGTCAGCCTCAAATGACAGTCAGAGGTTACTGAGAGCCCAACAATTTTACTGGACTTATCAAGAGAGTGAAGGATAGCCGGGCAGTGGTGGCGCACACCTTTAATCGCAGCACTTGGGAGGCAGAGGCAGGTGGATCTCTGTGAGTTCGAGGCTGGGCTGGACCGACAGCCTCCAAAACAATACAGAGAAACCCTGTCTCGTAAAAAAATAAGAGAGAGAGCGAAGGATAATCATGTTGTGGCTACCTTATTTCATTTCCCCAAGTAATGTAACAGTTGATACAGACAGATAAAAAATGTTTATATTTATTCACAACAAGAGATTTAAACTGCTGTGGATCATAGGTTTGCAAATACAAACGCACTCTCTGCTCCCACTAGGCACCAGAAGCTCACAGGCGTAAGAATGCCAAGTTCCCATCCTCTGCTGACACCCCCTACCCCCACTCAGGTCAGCTTCAAAGTGTTTATATTGCAACCCTCTCTGAAGGCTTATTTAAAGGAAAAGCTGATGAAGTAGAACTTAAAAAAATACTGTTGGGCAACTCAAATATCACCATGAAGAGTTGAATTAGCAGCTGTTAATAAAGAACAATACAAAGCACAAGGAAGAATTTGAGAACAATCTCTGTTCTAGTTATTAGTGGCCTCTCCCAAGATGCAAGATGGCAGATAAGTGGAAAATTCCCTCTGGGCTTCCACCATAAGCAACCAGTTCTCCACATTGTAAATGTTTAGTGTAGTAGATAGAGTAATACTCATAAACCACACATCCGTGTGTTCCCAGGTAGTCCCAGCCCCCACTGCAGTTAGGAAAAGGATCTTTCTAGAGCTTAACACAATCTGTGGTCATACCTGAGGGAGGCAAGACACTTCTGGGCTAATCTAACCAAGAGTGGTGGTCAGTTTTCTGTGTGGTTTTTAAATATTGTCTTCACAGCTGTGGAAGCCAGTAACTATGATGACCTGAGCCTGTTCAGTCACCACAGGGAACACAGCTGCTTTGGAACAAGAATAAATGTCTTCCAGGAAGCCATTAACATTTGGAGTTTATTTGTTACTTCAACCCTGCCACAGACTAAGACAATGGAAAAAACGTATATCAATTAGGAGCTAAGGAGAAACACACCAATAAAATTATCATACACATATTCTTAAAGTACATGATCTTTCCCAAGAAACATTTATACCCTGGCCACACCCCCCCAAGGACATTTAGTCATGTCAGTGTTTAGAGTAGTTTTGACTGCTCACAGTTAATCTGTAGGGTTCTCTACTGGTGTCCAGTGGATTGGGAACACCACAAATCTCTTACAATTCCCCTGGAGGGCATCCACATCAAGCAAAATCTCACCTAAAATGTCAGCAATGCAAGCACTTAGGTACATTGGCCCAAAGAAAAAGGCAGCTATTCCCACTTTATATAGATAATTTTATATTTGCTACTCAAAAACCAGCCGCAAACAGATATTTTTATGTCCACTATGCTTTTAAGGTAACCCCAAATCACACATTTAATATTATTTCTAAATATGATAAAAGAATTTCTGTAAAAAATTCATTATGCTTATTTTTCTCTATCTCTCAAACCACAAAATATCAAATAGCCATTTTAATTGCTTCATTTATCGCGAAATTTTCTTTCTTTCTTTCTGCAGATATAGAAGTTCACATCCTCTAGGCATTGCACATGCACCTGTAATCCCAGGCTGAGGCAGGGGGGTGGAATACAACTTCTTTTTTTTCTTTCTTTTTCTTTTTTAAATTAAACTGGGAACAAGCTTGCTTCACATGTCAATCCCAGCTTCCTCATCCTCCCCTCCTCCCCCACCCCTACCAGCCCCCCAAGACCCCACCCAATCCCCACTCCACTCCCCAGGAGGGGTGAGGCCATCCATGGGGGAATCTCTAAAGCCTGTCATATCACCCTGAGCAGGGCTTAGGACCTCCCACGTGTGTCTAGTCTGAGAGAGCATCCCTCCATGTGGAATGGGCTCTCAAAGTCCATTTGTATGCCAGGCCTCCTCACTGACATCCAAATTTAGGAGGTCTGCATAAGTCCCATGCTGGCCTTGCAGATGTCAATTTGGGGTTCATGAGCTCCCCCTTGTTCAGGTCAGCAGTTTCTGTGGGTTTCACCATCCCAGTCTTGACCCCTTTTCTCGTCACTCCTCCCTCTCTGAAACTGGGTTCCAGGAGTTCAGTTCAGTGTTTAGCTGTGGGTGTCTGCCTCTGCTTCCATCAGACACTGGATGAAGGCTCTAAGATGGCATATAATGTAGTCATCAATCTCATCATTGGGTAAGGGCATTTAAGGTAGCCTCTCCACTGTTGCTTAGTTTGCCAGTTGGTGTCATCCTTGTAGAACTCTGAAAAATCTCACTAGTGCCAAATCTCTCCTCAGACCTAATAATGACTCCCTCTATTATGGTATCTCTTACTCTGCTCTCCTCTATTCTTCTCCTGACTCAACCTCCCTGCTCCCCCATGCCCTCCTCTCCCCTATTCTTCCCCCCCCCCCCAGCTCCCTTTTTCCTCCCCACAAGCTCCCAATCTTCTCAGGAGATCCTGTTCCATTCCCCATCTCTGGGGTACCATGCATATCTCTCTTAGGGTCCTCCCTGCTTCCCAAACTCTCTGACAGTGGGGTTGTAGACTGGCACTTCCCTGCTCCAAGTCTAAAATCCATATATGAGTGAGTACACACCATGTTTGTCTTTTTTGTGTCTGGGTTACCTCACTCAGGATGGTTTCTTCTAGTGCCATCATTTTCCTGCAGATTTCAAGATTCCATTGTTTTTTTTTTCTGCTGAGTAGTACTCCATTGTGTAAATACACTCCTCCACTGCTGGTGGGAGTGCCAACTGGTACAGCCACTTTGGAGATCAGTATGGAGATTCCTCAGGAAAATGGGAATCAGTCTAACACAAGACCCAGCAATTCCATTCTTAGGAATATACCCCAAAAATGCAATTCACACAACAAGGATGTCTGTTCCACTATGTTCATAGCAGCATTATTTGTAATAGCCAGAACCTGGAAGCAACCTAGATGCCCCACAACTGAAGAGTGGATAGAGAAAATGTGATACATTTACACAATGGAATCCAACTTCTAAACTAGCCTGGGCTACATAGTGAGACCATTGTATCAAAAGAAGACAGCACTGAAAAATTCATATTCAGGAAATACTTGTTAATCAAATCCCCCAAATTGTTGAGAACTAAGCCATAGAACAGCAAGCCAAAGCCACGGCTAGTGCCCCTTGGTTGGGCGTCCTGACCAGAACTGGAAACTGCACTTCCCAGTCTCACCTCACTGTGTTTCCGCTGCATCATAGTTTGCTCCGTCATTAAAAACTCTAAGCAGAGGTCTGAGGAAGGTAAACAGCCACTCGAGCCATAGCAAGGGTTGGAGCTGTGGTGGAGCTCCATGTTAGAGGACGACGCATAGTTTCCAGGTGAGAGCGTTTGGTTTCGATGAGAAGGGCAGATCAGGAAAGGAGAGCTTTACAGTGAGCTCACCAATATAGCATGTTCCCCAGTTAGCCACTGCTCCACAGACCCGTGTGGCCATGTCTGTCTGCATCATCGCTGCTCCCAGGTAATTCATCGGGAGGTAAAAGGCAGAACTGAACCACAGCTTGGCAAGAGCTGTGAGAAATTTCACAAAGTAAATGAATGAAAGCTGGATTCGGACTTGAACTATATAATTCTAGCTGTAAGCTATTAATCATGCGGTCTGAATCCAGCCACCATAGGCATCAGTTTCTCATCTGAAACAAAGGACATTAATTAAGAAAGAAAAATTTTAAATTACAGTGTCGATAAAGAAATAAAAGCTATAATTGCTTGGTGCTTTTCATATGCCAAAAACTATTGCCAAGTGCATTTCACTACATTCTCAAGATGGACCTGGGACAAGATTAGGGCCCTTTACAGATTAGGAGTGTGGAGTTCAAAGAGCTTAAACCACATGAGAACACAGCACATAGTAAAAGCTAGGACATGAGTCACCATCTACGGGAACACAGAGCCAAGTCCCTAGCAACCGCATTCTGCAGCATCCCACTGTGCCAGATCTTTGGGCTCCCAAACAGGTTGAAACATCCATCAAGGTCCTTCCACATCAAGTAAGACGCTCAGATATTTTACTAGTCATCCAAAAGCCCCAAAAGTAATATGTGCTATTCACAGACCTCCCTGGGATTACTCTCCACTATCTTTCAAACCGTTGGCTAGGTTATTTTGTCAGTGTGACAGAAGCTAGAGTTATCTGAGAGAGGAAACCTCAATGGAGAAAATGCCCAACTAGACTGGCCCGCAGGTAAGGCAGTGAGGTATTTTAGATTGATGATTGATGTGAAAGGGTCCAGCCTACTGTGGATGGTGTAGTCCTTGGGTAAATGGTCCTTAGATGTGTAAAAAAGAAGGCTGAGAAAGTCAGGAAGGGACAAGCAATGTTCCTCCAGAGCTTCTGCTTCAGTTGTTGTCTCCAGATTCTTGCCTTTCTTCAGGAGACTGTGGTCCATGATATATAAACCAGATAACTCTTCCATCTCCAAGTCAATTTTGGTCATGGTGTTTTATCACAGTAATAGAAAGCAAACCAAGACAGAAATGAAACACAAAAACTTGTTTGCCTGCTTGCTTGGTTTTGTGTTCTTTTACAGGAGTACTGCAAAGGTGAGGGGAGGGGATGGGAGGATGGGGAGGTGAGTAGAATTGGGGTTCATGATGTGAAACTCCAAAATAATCAATAAAGAATTAAATTAAAAAACCTTCTAATCAAAATACCCATAAGATCCATATTTCAAACAAACTTCTGAGGAACATTAAAGTGAGATGGAAATAGATAGGCTAAATGAATTTAAAAAACGAGTTCTAGCCAGGCGTTGGTGGCACACACCTTTAATCCCAGCACTCGGGAGGCAGAGGCAGGCGGATCGCTGTGAGTTCAAGACCAGCCTGGTCTACCGAGCAAGTTCCAGAACAGCCTCCAAAACAATACAGAGAAACCCTGCCTTGAAAAACCAAAAAAAAAAAAAAAGAGTTCTGTTAGATGGTCTATATAGATGCTATTGCCATTTGTGTGTGATGGTCTATATAGATGCTATTGCCATTTGTGTGTGTGTGTGTGTGTGTGTGTGTGTGTGTGTGTGTGTGTGTTGGGTGTCAATTGTGGCTGGCATCCTGATTGTTCTAATTACCTTACCTTCATCTCATTGAATGCACCCTGCACCTCATCTCCTGCCCCTGGGCTGTCTGTGGAAGGAAACCATTTCTTTTTTTTCTTATTACACTGTGTGGTTTGTCCTTTGGATTTCCATTATGCCTGCTTTGAGCAAGCCTGTTGTGAAATTTGGGAGGCTGGAGGTCACCAGACCGAGTTGGTTCACCCCAGAGAATAGCCTTCCCAGGGGTAAAAGCTGGGCTTTGCTTAAGGGTAACAGTTGTTATTACAAAACTACTCAGAGATAAGTAGGTGGCTTTGGGGATTATAGAGAACCCAGACTACCTCTCATTGCTGGGGAAGTTTCTTGTTTCTCATCTAATATTTTCAACACTTTTGTGGTATTCTAATGCCATAAAACATCCCTAAGACATGTTTCTTGTGGAAGTAGTTTAAATTCAGAGCCAAAATGTAATTCAATATTGAAGACATCCAGCGTACACACCAAACACCTACTAGGGTCACCTTTACTGTTTAGCAAAGCAAGTACACACTGGATTTCAACTACTAATCCAAAAATGCTGCCTCAAAGTGTGCAAGAGGTGGCCGTATAAACACACAATTAAGTAAGGTAAAACAGTCATCAGAACTGATATATTTTGAATTAAGATGAGCTGCACACATATGCAGAGGTGGAATGTTTCCAGGGCAGGAAATTTTACAATTTGTGTATGAGATATATTTGAATAGGACATATAGATCAAAGGTGTTGGACTTTCACCCATTCTTCCTTTGTCATTTCTCCCCTTGAGCAAACAAACACACATGATGGTAGGAAACAAAATCCTGTTGAGGATTTCCCAAACCTTTGGGAAGGACAGAAGAGTCCTTGAGGACAGTGGCTACCCCACTGACACCCTCCTAGAGGAGATCTATGCAAACTGCCTTCCTGTTCTCCCTTTTTCTGGCAGCTTCTGACACACAGACTCTTTGGTAAGCACAAGAAAGCCAGACAGTTTTCTTTTTATCCAAGTCAATGACTTTGAGTCACTCATCTTTTCCAACAGTTCTCTTGATATCTGAGAATGGACCCCATGCTTGTTGTCTGTTGGGAGGTCCCGGGCATCATCCTGCTCTCCATCCCGGGAAGGTCAGCTTCCCAGTGATAACCAGCAGCAGATAAAAGAAGAGAAACAGATCTCTGATTTTCTTGTAGACGAGGCTCCTCCAGCCTGTAGTTGATTGCCCAAATCTGAGTGTGAAGCCTCTGGTGTATGCATGGCTGTTCCTCTTCTAGTTTATCTTTCCCCACACTCCCAACTCTCTCTGGTATTTCTCTGTTGGCCACATACACATTGCATATACACTGGTACAAATATCCCTCAGGACCCACACTGGCTTACCTGACAGAGGTGTTTTGATGTACAGAATAAGCTATCCTCTGATTCCAAACAAAAAGCACAGGTGTGTGTGTGTGTGTGTGTGTGTGTGTGTGTCTGTCTGTCTGTCTGTCTGTCTGTCTGTCCGTTCATCTGAATCCTCAAATGCTCAAATGGACCTGGATTCCAAGTCGGATTCCACCACTTGTTTGTAGCTAACACCAGATCGCTTAGATTTTAGAATATAGAATTTAGGATTTTACAAATACCAAATCAGAGCAGAAACCTAGAAAGAACTGACAGTCCAGATAAGTACACAGCATCAGAATAACTAATTATTATCATACAACCTTTTTTCTAGCAACTTAGTTCTTTATCATATGATAAACACCTAGGTGGTCCTAGGTAAGTACACAGAATCATGGTGACTATACCTATTAGTACACAACCCACTTTCTAGCAACTCAGTTCTTTTCCTATGACGAACACCTAGATGGTCCTAGAATAAACTGCTGTGATGTTAGGAGACTCCACTGAACCCTCCAATCTATGAACCCCCCCGGCCCCCGGCAACCCAGCAGTCCATTGGACCCCTGGCAAGAAATGCTATGGTTTGCTCATTCTCCATGGCTCTGATCCCACAGTCAATCACTGAACCATGATTCACTTATCCTCAAGAGTTTCACAAAGAACAGCAAGACAGCAGTCAAGGATGGATGCTTTTCCTCTGAGCCCCTGAAGTTGAGTCATCAAGTATCATCCCAGTCTCCTGGGAAGTATAGTGGCATTGTGCTCCCTGGTGCATGAAGCTCTATTGTTTGGGGCATGTTAATGACTTTGGTCTTCCAGCGACCCATCTACAATACTTGGGATGAGCTAGGTTATGCTATACTTTAAAGAAAAAAAGGAAGGAAGGGAGAGAAACCCCAGTGCTTTAAACCAGCAAGAGTTTCACTTGTTGCTCATGCTTACGTCTGTCATGGGTCAGCAGGGTCTGAGTTCAGCTCTGCCCTCGTGCTGGGAGCCAGGCTGACAAAAGAGCCTCTATTTGGATGGTTGCTTATCACCATAGCAAATGGAAAGACTGAGTATGAATGCCATACTGACTTCTAACGCTGTCTCTGGTAGGTAACATGAAGTCATTAGTGTCTCATAGCCTTGCCAAAAAAAATGCCCACAACGGTACCTTCCACCAAAACCTGGGCAGAAAGCAGGAGACACTTTCGATGATGCTAGTGATGATCACAGAGCCTTGTTCCTGATTCAGCATCATGAGGAACACGATTTGTACAATGCCCATAAAGGTCCAGATCACCTAGCTGAAAAGACACAAGAAATCTTCCACATCCTGAAGGTCTCCTGACAAACCACAGGCCAATGCTGAAGTAACCACTGCTGAGTTCCGAAAAGGAACAGGTGAAAACAACTCAAGGAAGCAAACAATGGCAAGGACCCCATTACAACGGGCACCACAAATAAAAACATCCATTACCTCTAAAGTCCTATAAGGCTATGCTCAATGACAGAGACTTCAGCAATCAACTGATGCCCGAATATACCAGCAGTGAGGTGCAGGTCCCGTTACCCCTAATGGAACAACAAGAGGCCAACTATGCCACCCAAATAGATGACTCTTTCAGAACGAGGGCCACAAGCTGACTTTACTTTGAAGAGTACCTGAAAAGCTGTCATGCTTATGAAAGAAATTTTTTTGTTTCTGCACTACAGACCTATTTCTCACCTACACTAGGTGATATACTCACCTGGCCCAAAGCTGCACACTTATGGAGAAGGTTTGATTAGTAACTGTGTCCTCAGTCATTAGCTATGAGTCAACCTTTATCACTTAAGCTATTTTTAATCTACCTAAGATATGTGCTCTCCATGTATTTCCTTCTATTACTCTCCACTTCTCACCTAGAATTTCGACATCCACAATTTTCTGTCTCTCGGGATGCTATCAGACCTTCAGTGGCCTGCCTATTCTGAGTGTATCCGAGGGACTCCCATGTACAGGTTGAGACTCCCATGCACATATGAACTTATGTACATATATATGCATATATAGTCATTCATTTGCAGGTTATATTTGTAGATGGCAAAGGAAAAGGGCATACAAGAGGCAGGAGTGAGGTGTAGAGACACTTGGAATCTTATAGTTCTCTATCCGCTTTCTTGCCTATTATGGATATGGTTTGATCAGTTAGTCAGTCACCTGTGACTCAATAAAGCTTTATTGCTAAATATGGCTAAGGCTCCATTATTAGTTACAAAGGAAAATCTCTGCATTTGGTTTTCAGCATGCTTACACACTAAAACTCACGATTCAGCATCCTATCCCTTTATCCAGCATTCTAAATTCTAAAACATAGTAGCTGAAATATACTTTTTAAAAATATTTATTTATTTACTTGTATTTTATGTTCATTGGTGTTTTGTCTGTGTGAGGGTTTGGGATCCCTTGGAACAAAAGTTACAGACATTTGTGAGCTGCCATGTGGGTGCTGGTAATTGAACCCCAGTCCTCTAGAAGAACAGCCAGTGTTTTTAACTGTTGAGCCATCTCTTCAGCCCCCTGAAATATAATTTTTAGACTTACAGAACCCATACCTTTGAATGTAAGATGACCTTTGCAGTGCCCTTCCTTAGTCTTTAGGTCTGTTCTGAATAGTGTTTACTACGTTTTAAACTAACACAAGGCATGTAGATTCACTAGCAGAAAAGTAAACTATTCTCTGGAAAGAACGTTCAGGGAATTGAGTCATGGTACCTGAGGATCATCTTGGTGGTCCTGAGAAATCAGAAGGAGACATATATTCCAGTGAAGACCATTTTTCACCCTTCTCTGCACTTGCCTTCCGACTGTTACCTCATCCCACCTCCGTCCCCTTCCACAAACCCTTTATTCTACAGGCTCCAGGAGGATGGCTTTGAGGTCACCAAACCTCCATCTTCTCAAGACTGACTGATTCCATTCTACCAGATTCAGTCCCTGTAATACTTGTCCACTGGTAAATACAAGGACAACATTAGAATCTTTCTCTTGTCCCCTGCCATCCCAGGCCTGCCTTTCCTCTGTCACTGCTGAGGCAGTATAGGTGAATCCAACTAGGCTCAGACCTTCCTGAGAAGCATTGGGCCATAACAAGATAGAAATTCTAAAATAGATAGTCTCCAAAATTGTTAGTCAAAAAGAACATCTAGTAAATAATAGCAAAGAATTGTTTGTTTTTAGGGCGATTATGTCTGAAAATGAAAAGTTTGATGTAGTTTCCTAATACATTTGACATCCACTTTTATAATAGAAACTTTATACTAGGCGCATCTAGGATGCCTCAATTCAGAAGCTAGGAAGAAGAAACCAATAGATAACCATTCTACAGAGTACCACTTCATTCAAAATCTTCACTTGCAATATAAATGACCCAAAAATTGTAGTGAATAACCAAAACTTGACCTGATGGAACACACCTGCAATCCTAGCACTCTGGCAGCAAACACAGAAAAATGGGGACTTCATAAGTTCCAGACCAACCTGGGCTACAAAGTGAACTACAGTTGCAGGATAAACATTTCTTTCCCGGTGGAGTCTTTATGTAACAAGCCTATGCTTCTGTGACAGGGCTAATATAAAAGAAGCCATATTTCTGCCAGCTTCCTGCGTGGAGAAGGTACCTGCCTTCACTTGAAACAGTGCAGAGCTGTGGGGTGGTCATTGATGTCTTGAGGTATTTGGACATTTGTTTAGGTGGTCTTGCTATCACAATAAAGTGAAAAATTTAACCATTTTCAAACACAAAGCTCATCTTGTAATTGATTAGTAAAGAATTCACCAAGAAAAACTCATCAAGCTGTCTAGAAAAATCACTTGAAGAAGAGACTGTATTATAATTCTCCCAGATGAACAAATATTTCCATTTCAAAATAAAGGAAATTGAATATAGATATAGATGCAGATTCAGCAGCGACTGTGGCTATCAGTATAATACTGCTTCTTTGGGAGATTAGAAAATGGAACATCAGCTGAGAAATTTGGGTATTGAGTTAGATGCTTGACATTAGAGATGTGCCTATTAATATGTATTTAAGGTCTCTTAGTTATTGCTAAGTGAAACCATTTAATTAAAACTGTTTTGTCAAAATTAATGCATTTGGGAGGCCGGGGAGATGGCTCAGTGGTTAAATGAATTGACTGAATGAATTGAACCAGAGGACCTAGGTTCAATTTCTAGCATCCAAAAAACATAACATCATTATCAGTAACTCCAGTTTCAGGGGATTCAATACCCTTTTCTGGCTTCTGTAGGTAGCAGGTATACACATGGTACATTAGCATATATGCTGTCAAACACCCATGCATACAAAATAATCCAAGCATTTAAAACATTATACAAAATGTCATTCATACTGAAAACCTTGATCCTAGAGTCATATCTGCATATTCTTGCCATTGCTTACAGTCCTGAGTTTTATTACCTCTATACCCACTGGTATTACTGTATTAATAATGGTTGTATGACTCAACTGATCTGTTGTTTGGTTGGCTGAAAATATAAGGGAATAAATATTGAAGCCACTCAGGTTGACATAGAAGAGACCAAGAAGTCCTTGATGAAATCAGGTGCCACTGCCCGCATCCAGGAGCACCTCACAAAGAGGCCAAGTGGCCCTCCAAAAACTCTTTAAAGTGCCTCTTTCCAGGTTGACCCATTAGTCCAGAGGGCAGGGCACTTTGGAGCATTATCTGGTGAGATGCCCTCCTCAAGGAGCCATGTGTCAGGAAATATCATCAGGCAGTTTCTAAACTAGTCCATAATCTCTATTCTCTTGACCTCTGAGGCCCAACCAGTCCACATCAATGAACAATGTTAAGAAGCCTGTAAGATACTGAACAAACACAACAAAACCTTCCATGGTTTCCAGTACATGCTGTTAACTTAATGGCCTCTGGTATCAGGAATACATGGGTAAGGAGTAGCGGTGGCTTCTGTTGGTTTTGTCCCTGATAGCTTCTCAAAGGATGCTTTAAATTTTGAGAAAATTCAGGATATGGGGATCTGGTAATAAAGATGATTCACACTAGACATGGAGGTAGGAGGCAGAGTAAGAAGCAAAGATGGAGGAGGAAAAATCTGGGCCTGAAGTGAATGAGGATACTTGAACTTAGCAGATATGGATGCCCAGTTTTTATTGACAACCTTTCGAAAGAGAAAAGTAGAGAGCAGGGTTTTAGGTAAACAGCAGGCAAGCAGCCAGAGAAACTACAAGATATGGGTCATCTTGATTGCTGTCCTGGAAACTATAGCAAAGCAGTATCCCATTATACCCTTAATTATCTTCAATTATTTTAGTTTAAAAAATTCTTAAATTTTTATTTGTGCATACGAATGCATGTGTGTACATGCTTGTGTCTGTGTGAATGTGTGTGTATGTGTGTGTGTGTGCGTATGTGTGTAAATGTGCGTGCATGAGCCCACAGAGGCCAGAAGGTTTCAGAGCACGTTTCTAGAAATCAACTTGGGTCAACTAGAAGAGCAGGGAGCACCCTTAACTCTTTCCAACCCTGTCTTCAATTATTTTAAATGTCCTATAATTCCAATGAATGTTTTATGACAACTGAGGTCCATAATAGGGATGAGAAAAAGTAAAAGAGAAGCTTGGAATTTAGCTAAAGTTATGTCTAAAGATGAGGTGCTAGAGAAAGTCCATGCTGTGTGTATGCTTATGGAGATCCAGACAAGAGATGCTAAGAGCATCCTTGAGCACCCTGGTGGACTTCAGGGATCTTGGATATGCTGCTGGGATAGTGCACTGTAATCCCATTTGGGGTCTCTTCTAGTAACTTAAATAACTGTAGTACAATGGGGCTTATGTTATACTTGAAACATATTTGGGACTCTCTCTTGTAATTAGCAGAATAATGTACTTAATTCTCTTGGCCTTCCGACACCACACTTCATTATCCATAAATTAGTTAAAGAGTATGGCCAACTTGATAGAATTTTTGCCAGTATATTAAAGGTTTAGAAAATGTGGCCCTTCACCACCTTGCAGCCATTTTCCTAAACTCCTGGGCAAGTCCTCTCACTGAAGATAAGAAGTCTACTTCTCTGTGCCCTTGATGTCAGGCTTGACCACATAATTTGTTTGACTGGTGGGTTGTGGGTAGAACTCCAGCAAGTGTCTTTAGAGGGATAACTTAAAGAAACTTCAACTTCAGTCACTGGAAGAACATGCCCCTTGTGGCTGTTGCTTCTTTTGGTCTCGGTTCTAGAACCTATATGGCAGACATACAACCAAATCTGCACGATATTGAGTGCTTTCTTTGTCATTGACTTTGGGACTTGTCTATTATGAGGGAATGGCAAACTGACAGTATGTAGTGTTAGGATGTGATTCAAAAATCTGCATTCTCCGAACATGCCCAATCATGGAACTTGTAAATCATTATGTCATCATTATTTGAAAGCCAAACTGCTTTAAAAAGAACCTCCTAAAAGTTACCTTGAAAGGCACATTTACAGAAGATTGACTTTGGGTAAGTTACCTCATCTTTGAAAGGGTCTTCAAGTTCCCCATCTTGAACATTTACTGAAAGATTATCATGCCACCCAAGTCTCTTCTAAATAGATTTCCCTTCTGTTCTCTCTCCTAGGTTTCCCTGTGCCCTTACATCCAAGCCCACTTCCTCCACAGATTTCAGAGACTGTTCCAGATAACATACTCTCGCTTTCCCATGTGATATTGAACTTGACATCTCGCTGTACAGTTAGACTTAACTCCAAACTAATGAGTTTCTTTCCACTGCCAAGATAAATTTGCAGTTGTTCAAGGTAGGAGCTGTTTGCAGTGATCTTTGTTTTCCACCATAATAAGGAGCAGAAGACTGTGAGCCAGAGTTTTCACATCCAGCCAACTGATATTACACTATCAATCTCCTGGGTTTACAAGAAATAACCCTGAAAAACATCTAGTCTTGCAATTACAAGGGAAATTGTTCCTTGTTCCTTGGGACAGTGGACAGTAAAATATAACTCAAAATAGTGAGCAGCACACTTTCCTTTTCACACTCGGTTTTTTTTGGGGGGGGGATAATGTCTGTAACTATCACATTATTGATCGCTTGTTAAAAATAAATCTACCTGCCCTTACATATATTTTGCCAAGAAAAATGCAGAATTACAAAACCATTAATCAGGTTTTAGTAGGCAGTGGCAGAAAATCTGGTCAGCCTGCCAGATTTTTCTTTGTCCACAGCTTGAAATCTAAGGAGAGGATTGGTTTGAGAGATAGATCACAAGTGACTCACATTCACAAGCAGCTTCATCTCTCTGGTTCTCTTTGATCAGATGAACAGCTATGAAAAATAGCACTAGGCCATTACCTGATTTTGCTAGCCAGTATTTTTGACATTGCTTAAGAATAACAAATACTTTAATATCAGCACCAGGTTTGAGGGAGTGGAGACAGAGCTCTATGAGTTCAAGGCTAGCCTGGTCTACGTAGCAAGCTCTAGGCCAGTCAGAGCTACACAGTGAGACATTGTCTCAAACAATCAAGCAAACGATTCCAGGAAGGCCTTTTTTCTAGTTCAACATTGTAATTAGTCTGAGTGCTTTAAAGCTACTACTTATGTTTAGATTAAATCCACACAAACAACTTTTAGACGCGATTGAACCGTTAAGCAATACTTAATTTTTAAAAACTTTTTATTGATTCTTTATGGATTTCACATGATGCACCCCGATCCCACTCATCTCCCTGTCCCCTTGCTTCCACTCTCTGCCCTGCAACCTCCCTCCAAAATAAAATTTAAAAGTAAAACCAAAAAGCAAAACAAGCAAATAAAAAAATCTCGTCATGGAAGCGATAGTGTGGCCCAGTGAGTCACACAGCACACACCTTTCCTTGTCAGTGTTCACTGCAATGAGTCACTAGTCTGGCCAGATGCCTCTGGCTTCTGCTACACCCTGGATACTGGGCTCTTACTGGGCCTCCTCTTGGATATCCTGCTGTTGCCCTGTGTCATGGAGATCCTGTAGCTTTGTATCCACAGGTCTGATCCCTTCATAGGTTCCAGCAGTTCATAGATGAGGAGGACTACCTCATAGCCCTGGTTCCTGGTCTGGGTGCACTGCCCTGGCTCGTTCACCCAATGTAGCAAACAGCAAGGAGGTGGGACAGTCCTCTGCTCTCACACCCTCTGGTCCAGCTTACCTGCACTCACACCACCAGGGCCAGCTCTACTGTTTTGCCCAGGTGAGGTACAGGACCTGCTCTCCAGGCTGCTGCACTTGGCAAGGTGCAAGGGCCGCCTCTTCCATTTTCGTACCCCCAAAGTTGGTTCTCCTACCTGTTCCAGGTGACAAGAGGTAGAGGGGAGGGCAAAGCTCCCTGACCCTTGCCATCCTCTGGCATATGAGGGAGGGGCGGAGACTGCTTTCCTGCTCTCATGCCCACAGGCCCAGCTCACCTGCCCCTCCCTGGCAACCTGGTCAGCTCTAGCACACTGCCCAGGCAAGGTGCTGGGCCTGCTCTCCTGTGTGCTGCAGCTGCTGAGGGACAGGGACAGCTCTCCCACTCATGTGGCCCTGGGGCAGTTCTCACGTTGGATACAAGTGGAAAGGTGCAAGAGGAGAAAGAGCATTTCCCCCTCACCCATGATACCACATGGCAGATGAGGGAGGGCAGGTTAGTCCTCCTGAGCAACATTTCTTAAAGAAAGGCATAACCTTCCACCTTACGACTCCATGCGTGGGCACGCCCAATAGAAGTGGTTACATATAGAAGACTTATATAAAAATTGTCTTTAAGGCTCCAAATGATCAACAAAAGGAAAATTGATAAACTGTGCCAGGTAACAGTAGTACACACCTGTAAGCTCAGTACTTGAGAGGCTGAGACATGATCATAAGTTCAAGGACTGCCTAAGCCACATAGTGAGTTTAAGGCCATCATAGACTCGATAATAAGACCCCTCTCTCTGTCTCTCTGTCTCTGTCTCTGTTTCTCTCTGTCTCTCTCTCACACACACACATGCATACACACACCAAAAAGAATTTAAATGCATACAGTGGAATATTACATAACTATACAAAGAATATTTTATAAGCATAATTTTAAATGAAAGAAGCCAAACTCAAGAATCAAATATTCATATTGCACTATTCATAGAAAATTTAGGACGAAATGTATTATGGAAATGGAAGTTAGAACAGTATGTCTTGGTTGGGTCAATACTAACTGGGAAGAGAAAGAGTAGAGCTCTTGTGGGTTTTAGTAATGTCTCCCATCTCCATTGGATGGTAGCTACAACGGAGCATGTGTTATGAGAGCTGTGCAAATTGGAGACTGTAAATTGATGCACACTGCATGCTGTGACTTAGCTTTTTTTAAGGCAAGTGAACATATCACATGGAATTGGGAATTAGACATGAATACTTAGAGTATTTATGCCCATAATTGCCAAGTCTAATTTGTTAAGTCTTTAAGCTGCAGCAGGCGACAGCCCAAAGCACCGTAGCTAGCCAAAAAAGGGTTAAGCTTCCTCATGAAGCCTGGTGTCTGGTAAAGGTTTCAGTTACTTAGATGTCTCATCAAGGAGTGCTCAGAGACACATATCAACAAGGCCAAGCCATTTTGATGCACTGACGGGCTAACTGTCCGTCAGTGGCTATGTCCTATGCCAGCCTGTCTACAGATCGACAAGATAGTGTTAATGCCACCGCAAGGGAAGGAGAAACAAAGGCAGGTGCTGAGCGGCTACAACAATGAGGGCCTATTCTCTCCCTTGCACCTGAGGACAGCAGTGAACTTCGGCATTGTTCAGCAGCAGAAACTTCGCGGCTTCTCTCATCCTTAGCGCTTTGTCACACGACCACATTATTTCCTTACAAGGTGACCCTTCCCCGTGGCCCTTGCCAACGGAGTCCTTCCAGCCTATGAATCATGTCATCCGGACTGACCAGCCAGAGGTCATCCTTCTCTCTTCCTTCCCCTCATTCTGGGATATTTGTTCTTATTGTTAACTCTTTACATTTTTTTTTAATTTTGGTTTTGCTTCTTTTTCTTTTATATAATGAAAGAGAAGAAAAGATGGAGCTACATCCAGGCACAAGGTGAACAAAAGATCATTTGTGAAAAGGCAAAGGCTAATAGGACAAACAGCCCTGGAGGGTTAGGGGATAAGCCTGCCTGGTTCAGAGAATCAACAGGGAGAAGCTGAGCACAAATCGCTTGCTCTGCGGGGAGGACTACGTGGGATGTGTGGAAATAACCAGGCTCTGGAGGCTGTGTTACTTTCTGTCCTGTCCAGCCAGCAGGTGCAAAGACAGACCTGGTGGCCGAGCAATGTGCAGATGACAAAAGCACCTGTCTGTGGCACTGATTTTTGCCTCTGGAGACCAAATAGCCTTAGATGCTTGACGAGATTATCCCAAGTTTCTTTGGTCTTTACCAGCATGCTTCTCATGCTATATTTTCATCAAAATGCAGAAGGAAATGAACTATTACTTCAGGTGCAAGACAAGTCACAGAGCTACATGTGAACTGATTTTTCAAAGGTGATTTCAGGCATCAGAGTACCGTCACTCATTTTTCTGTAAGGTCCGAGGAAAGTGATCACAGTTCAGACTCAGAAAAGGATTGTTACTTGAATCTCTGTTTACTTTAACACCTGCCCCCCACCCCAGCCTCCAGATAATAGGAGAACACTGTTATTTTTATTTTCTTTTGTAGCTGTTGTGTTTAAAATAGTGAGAAAAATTTCATGGATAAAAAGGCATATAACACATGAGATGAGAATATGGCCAACTGGTCTACTCAAACTGGGAGAGGACTCTCTGACAAACTTTTCTTGTAGAAGGAAGGATAGGCTTATCCAGTGTGAGCACTACGTTGTTCTAATTAAGGCAGAGGGGATGCTCTAGACTCACTGATGCCATCTGGCTTTGGTGTTTGGTCCTCTGTACAGTAATTGTTCACATCTTGGTGTGTGTCAGAATAGCTGAGAATGCCTACTAGACACTAAGACCTAGAATGGTGAATCAGTAGGCCTGGCATGAGCACTGGAAATGACTTTCTGTGATGCCTTCCTTGTAACTCGGATGCAGAGGCCACAGACTAGATGGTGAGACACTCTAGCTGTCATCACTTTCCACCTGTGCCAAACTGCTATCTCAGTCCTACTTCTTGCTGACTTTCACCAATTACAAAACAAGATGGAAGCTTGAAAGATAGCAGACCTGTGAACCTTGCCTTGCCTTTTTGTCAGATCGTCCTGTCTTCCGACAAAGTGGATGCCAACCCTACCTCACCCTATCCATGCCTTAGAAACTCTCCCACTGAGTATATGCAAGAAGTAAAAACATTTTGGAATTATCTGGAAAAACTGGGAACCTATTTTTCCCCAATCATTTCACCATGGCATGATATGCTTCCCACAGGCACCCATGTTTATAACAGAGAAAGAAAATGTGAAGGGGTACCACCATTGTATTTAGAACACCCCATCTTCCCACAGGTTATCCTTGAACTGCACACACTCACAAAAAGGCACCAAGTGGGTGTTCTCAAGTTAAGAATGTGCCATTATGTCCAAATCAGGAGGCTCCCCACCAGGCTAGAAACTGCCCTATGAAGTAGAATGCAGTGACTCCACTGACTTAGCTCTCCCTCGGGCTCTCCCACTTGCCCTGTGAAAGTTGTTCCAACAGCCTTCCCCAGTGAAAGGACTTCAGAGACAGGAGCGGTGCTGGGGAAGGGAGAGCGCAGCATTGATATTCTGACCTGCAGGGCACAAAAGCCCACTGACAGATGGGATGGAAAAAAAAAATAAAAGCACAGAGAGGATTAAACACAAAAGGATTTTCTAAGCAGTGAAAGCAATAATGAGTCCCTCTGGAAAGGGCCTGTGTGTGCTAATAAGTGCCATTTGATCCATCCAAGATTACAAACACACCAAGTGTCGGGTAAACAAAGTGCCCGGCACACATTTGGGTTAGTGGAGGAGATGATCGCCATACTATCAGCCAAGCTGGCAACCATCTTGGGCCTCTAGAGGTTGGATGTTGAAAAGCCTAAAAAGAGTTCAGCTGATTTCAACATGCACACTTATCCCTGGCATCTGGAAGGCAATTACAGTCATCTTTCATGAGTAGACTATCCCACAAACACTGCTTGCTGTTATTATGCCTGAAAGTTGGGCCAACTTCTGGTGCAAAAATAGTTTGTTTGTCAGTTTCCTCTACTCCTGACTATTGTGAAAGAGGTGGCATGAGGAGGCAGTGCTGGGTGACTTTGAATCACTTTGAAATTGTGGCATTGGTTTGTCAGAGAGAGGAGAGGCGACTTCAGGCACCAGGGGTCCAGGAAAGGAGAACCAGTAGCTTAGGAGGATGGATAGACTCTTTCAGGGACGGCCCTGCTGAAATCAGATTCACATTGAAGCTATGCAAACACATCAGAGATGCTCTGATTCATTCTTTCTGTCCTATCCTCCCAGGTCTCATTCTCTCTTCTTTTGTACTGTGTTGAAACTGAATGATGGAAAATACATAAACCAAGTGGAAATCAGCACGGTGGCACTAAGGAAAAGCACAATGGCCATTGAATGACGCCCAAGGAGCACTTGGCCTCTTATGAGCACACCGTGTGCCTTACTGATGACTTACTCAACGGCCTCTGAATCACTCCCATAAAGAAAAAGCAAACATGCCTTCCTCCTTTTAAACTGAGACTGCCAGGCCTGAAAAGCATGCAAGCATCTGAAACTACTAACAGGTAGGCAGTCTTCGTTGAAACCATGGTGGGCATAGTCTCTCCTACTTCCCTCTTCCCATTTTGTTTCATTTTCATTTTTGAAGCAAGGTCTTGTTATGTAACTCTGGCCTAGAACTCACTGTGTAGACGAAGCTGAATTCATCGTCTTCCTGCTCTTCCCTTCCAAGTACTGGGATTAACAGGTGTGCACCTCCCCTACAGTAAATAAGGCAAACTAGAAAATTCCTTCCTTATCCTTCCTCCCTCTTTCCTTCTTCCTTTTCTCCCTCCCTCTCTCCCGTTGTCCCCTTCTCTCTCTCTCCCTTCCTTCCTTCCGTTCTCTATTTCTTTCTGTGTGTACATATGTAAGTATGTATGTGTGTATGCATGCATGTATGTATGTATGTATTGTACTTGGGAATTTGCTTAGCAAGTACTTCTACCATTGATCGGCACTGCCCTGTGTTCCCCCTTCTAATCTAGACACGAAGGAGCTTCAGTGGAATGTGCCTGTGTGGATCCTTGAAGACTCAATAGGTCACAGGCAAGGAAAGAGGATGAAGTAATGATGTATCCTTGATGAGAAAACACTGTGCAGAGTTAAAAAGACACCAAGTAAAGCCATGCCAATGTAATTATAATTTGGTTGCAGGATGAATGCCCTTCATTGAGAGACTGACATTAGATAGATTCTATCTCACTCAGATAATGGTGCCAGCTTCCTTTGGCCTGCTTAAGTATAAAAACATTTCCCTCCTGCTTAAAACTTTGGTTGTGAGTGCATATATATATATATATATATATATATATATATATATATGGTGTGGATTTGTTGGAACTGTAGGAAACTGGATCAAAACACACTTGTTAGTCAGATGTAGTGGGATATGCTTATATCCCAACCCTTGAGATCAGGAGCTCCTGAGTTTTAGAGAAGGCTATACAATAAAAGCCTATCTCAAGAGATGAAGGATTGGGGATGGGTCTCAATGGTAGAACACTCATTTAGCACGCTCAAGACACTGAGTTTATTCTCCAGAAAGAAAAAAAACAAGAAACTATTTTTGTTGATTAAAAGATGTTTTTTTAAACAGGCATCAGAAACTTCACGTGATTCAATCCATTATGGCCATTATGAGACAGTGCTTCAGCTCTAAGATACCTCACAAAGGCTGCCTTGGATTCTGGGGCTGGGACTCTGTACATCATTTCTATGCTGCCATGAGTTATCTGTCCGTAAGAATGGTCAGTAAGGTACACTCACGATGATAAGAGAAGGAAGTGCTGTTGCTCTGACGGCATACAGTTCCACTGGGCAATCCCATAACCCTACCCCTTAACCTAGTAGTAGATTGGGAACAGTCCTACTTAAGGTTCCTATTGCTGTGATGAAATGCTGTGACAAAAAGCAAGTTGGGGAGGAAATGTTTTATTTGTCTTACACTTCCACTTAATATCCCATCCTCAAAGGAAGTCAGGTAAGGAATTCAAGCAGGGCAGGAACCTGGAGGCAGGAGCTGATGTAGAGACCATAGAGGGATGTTGCTTACTGGCTTTCTCCTTATGGCTTGCTCACCCTGGTTTCTTATAGAATCCAGGACCACCATTCCAGGGATGACAGCACCCACAATGGGCTGGGTCCTCCCCCATCAATCACTAATTAAGAAAATGACCTACAACTGGATCTCATGGAGGAATTTTCTCATTTGAGGTTCCCTCCTTTTAGATGACTCTAGTCTGTGTCAAGTTGACACTAAACTAGCCGGCACAGGAACCCATCCTTCAGCTCTGTGGTTTCGAGAGTTTATTTTTGTCTCATGCTCTAAAACTAGTCTCATTAGGTCCCCATAGATGCAGCTCCACAGTGTGTCTCTTCTAAGTTTCTCCTGACCCAGGTCCTTCCTCTGCTCTCATACCCCAAGAAAGTGATTGTGTATAATAGCTTTTATTTCTCTAACACATGCTAATCTTCTAATTTCTGTTCAACAAGTTCCATAAATTAAAACATGCCTGTGTCAAATAACATGAGTGGTTTTTGCTTTCCTGGCTGAATCCTTGCTGATACATTGTGTGTATATATTTAACATGTATACTTTATGTATGTTCTTAATATATATGTGGTAAGGAAACAGAAGAATAGAAAAGTCTAAAATGAAAATGACAGTGTACACATGTTGACAGAGTCAGACAATGTAGACTATTGGAACTATATTAAATGCATTTCATCAAGGTCCAACCTCCCCCAAGGGCACAGAAAATGTATCCAAACAGCAGGAAAAACATGTGTTGCTTTTATAGAAACATAGTTAAAAATCATTAGGCTGTCATACTGCCAAACCAGAAAGACTTTGATGAGAAATAGTAAAAAACAGCGACTCTATATTTTCTCTGAGTTACTTTTTGGGGGGAAGCATATCTGATAGTTGATAAGTTGCAATATTTTGCACACTGCTTGGATTTGACACCAGTGGCTTTCTGAGGTGTTCACTCTGAGCAATGGGACAGTTACTTCCAGCATTATGATTACCAGCCCTTGCCAGACATGTACTCTGTGGGTTATCTGCCCTCCCATCATCATGTGGGGAAGTTCATCCTCTATATGGTTGCCCACATTGGGTACTCTCTACTCCTTGGGACTGTTGCCAAGATCCTCATATTTCCACAAGAAAGCTTTGGTGTGGTCACTCTTTCTGTTACTAATTTTAACGGAGACAATTTAGTAAGAAGGAGAAGGTTTCTTAGAGGTCCAAGGAAAATGTGTAGTTCCCACCCACTAACTATGTTGACCTCAAATCCATTTCAAGAAAATATTCCACACTACACATGTCACATTGAATAGAGGAGAATTTTTTCTAATCAAGACATTTGTCATTTCTACTTAAGGAAGTTCACATGCACACAATAAACATGGTTCTTAACCATAGAGGACTAGGCATGCCTCACTTCTTCTCTTATACATAGTTTCAAATATCCCTCACCTAAAATGCAACCCAATATTAAAGTTCAGTGGTGTTTTAAATAAATATATACAAAGTGTCCAGTACCCAGGCATCTATTAATAGTGGGGATCATCAGTGCATTGAATAAACTAGGCATACCACCACATCCAAGCTAGTCAGGAAAGTGACTTCACAGCCTGTTCAGCATGTCAGGGGACTCAGGGACCATATTCTAAGCTCTATGGATTTCCTAATTATAGTAGAAGTTCTCAGCTCACCCTATATGGCACATGAGGACCCCACCGTTCCCAAACACAGGACAGCATCTGCATCTCTCTGCCAGACCCAGTAGTCATGGACAAGCCTGGAGGGTGAAACTGCCCAACCTTGTGCTAAGTGATGCAGATAGTCCCTGCTGCTCAGTGTTAAAACCCACTCAATGAAATACTGTGTTGTCTTACATCACAACTCCCACAACTTCTTTCTAGAATCACTTCCCGCTTGAAGATTTAGTCCCAAATTCTTGCTTTGAAGTCTGTAATGGATCACTCAAACCAAGATAGCCACACCAGGGACTTCCCTGGTCTGGGCATTGCCATGTCTCTTGTTTACTGTCTGGTCTCCTCCTGGGATGAGACCACACCAACTCCATAACACATCCTTTCTCCTGGAAAGATGGTTTCCAGACTTCCTCATGATCACCTCATGTTTTCCATAAAAGAAACTAATTTTCAGGTGTATTTAACATCTAAAGGATAGATATAGTACTGTACTGAGAAGACACACAAAGAAACAGTGCGCCATGCCAGTCCAAGGAAAATGTCCATATGATAGATGGAAACTTGATACCATCTCTCTCCTAAATAAGTTACCAAGCTCAGAAGGTGGTGGTGCACAGCTTTAGTTCTAGCACTTAGGAGACAGAGGCAAGAGGTTCTCTGAACTTCAGACCAGCTTTGTCTGGAGAGTGAGTTCCAGGAGAGCCAGGGCTATACAAAGAAACCCTGCCTTACAAAAACAAAATAATAATAATAATAATAATAATAATAATAATAATAATAATAATATAATCCATCAAAGAAGAAGCAGAGGCAGACTCCCTCGGTTAAGCACTGAGCTGAACTCAAGAAAGCCAGTAACAGAGAGGGAGGACTGATGATCAAAGGGATTAAGAATGGGCTGGTTTAACCCCCAGAAACAGCTGACCAGACAAAGGTTAACTCTTGAATCCCAGGCATCAGCCTGGGAATCCAGCATGGGACTGATCAATACCCCCTGAATCTGGGTGTCAGTGAGGAGGTCTAGGTAATCTATTGAGCCTTGGACAGCAGATCAGTACCCATCCCAAGTATACACACGGACTTTGGACTCCCATAGAACAATGTGAGGTGCACTCTCACCCTGAACTCTTGGGGAAGGGTCTAGGCCCTGCCCTATATGAAATGACAGACTATGGACACCCCCATGGAGGGCCTCACCCTCCCTGGAGAAATGAGGGGATAATGGGGGGGTTGGGGGGAGGGCACGGGAGGAGAGGAGGGAAAGGGAGAGGGACCTGGAACTGATTTGTGAAGCAACCTTGTTTCTTATCTAAATTTAAACTGAAAAATAAAAAAGAATAAGAAAAGCAAAAAAAAATAATCCATCAAAAACTATATGTGGTACATACATGTTACTTAAGCAATTGCACATATTAACTAGACTCTGATCTTCCATCTCAAAATTTTGGAATAAATATCCAGGCAGAGTTCAGGTCCTACACTGTGTAACCAGGTTCGTTCAACTACCGTAAAAGGATTAATGGCATGCACTCACAGTCTCTGTCTGGTGCCCTGTCACTTTTGTTGATACTCAAATGCATTCCCTCCAAAAGCTATGGATTTAACATGTCACTTTGTGTCACCTCCAAATATAACTAAGAGTGCTGAGATCCCCCTGCTTCCTTGACAGGTGACAGCTAACATCTGCGTTCCACAGAGCTGATTTAAAACTCTATCTACAGGGATCATTCTTATCTGTGTGGCCAAGCTAATGCTGTGTTCCTAGAGTGAATTTGACAATGTGTGTTCCTACAGTGACTTTGACAACGTGTTGCCTGGCTGTAATAAATAAAATTAAATGGTGAGACATGACCAGGGACGGGTGGGGGGAAAACATGTCACCCAGAATGCTGCCCAAAATACACTAACAGCAGAGAATTGCTGGGTAAGGGCCTGAGCCTGTGATTTTTAAGATTTGGGTTTTGCTTCTCTTCAGACGTTTTGGCTTCCAATAACCACAGGAACCTGAGTCATGGATCTTTTGATTGCATTGTAGTCTTGAATCCCACAGGAACCATTTATGGGCCTTTTGATGAACCTTTGCTTGCCTGTATCCCCTCTGATTCTTGATCTAAAACAATGAAATAGCACCCACCATACCTGCTTCATAGGGAAAGAGATACAATCCTATAAAATCTTGCTTATTTAAAACCTAGTGAAAAAATGAAAATGAAAGAAATCTCTTCATGGGGTACACAGATATTATGGTATAGATATGGCAGATGGTATCAGCAAAACATGTTGTGGGAAGCTCTGTTCCAAAGATGGCATCTAAGGAAAAAGAAGAAAAAGGAAAGGATGGAGTGTGGGAGGGGAAAAAAATTAAAAATCACATACTTTGTATGGAAAAGGGAGGAAAATTGGTGAGGGAAACGTATGTGTGTGTTATGCACATTCACAAAAGCATGCAGCTTACATTTGGAGTCCAGAAGTGGATACGGTGTGTTCCCTTATCGCTCCCTATCTTGTTTTTGAGGGAGAGGGTCTTCCATTGAACCTGGAGCTGGTGATTTGTCTAAAATGGCTATCCAGTGAGCCCCTGGAATCTGTCTATCTGCACGCCTTCCCCCACAGAATTGAGGCTACAGAACATGCCACTGTGTCCAGCTTATATGTAGGTGCCAGCTATCCAAACTCATGTCCTCATGCTTACACAGTTTATCAACCAAGCTATCTCCCCAACTCTTAAATATAATATTTTAAAACATTTTTCTACAAATAAAAATAACCAAATATATTATAAACTTAAGAGCAATTGACATAACGCTACAGTCCTCTTAGAAACAACAATGGAAAGAAACCATAAGCAAGATTATACCATACTATGCAAATATCACTAATGTTTGCTGCTTCTTTTGACTAGTTGTCCTTGCTAATCCTGAGAGTTCATGGGATGACGTGAATGGAATAAAAAATGTTCATGGAAGATATTTTCAAATGTAATCTTTTAATTCTAATTGTGTCTTCCTGTTGATCTTTAACATGAATCAACTATGAAGGCAATCACTACTTAAGAATAAACTGGCAAGTTCCCAAGCCCTTTTCTTTGCAAATGTTTCAAACACAGCCATTGAGCCTTCCATATTGCCTCAAAGTTCCAGCCACAGGTTTTATTGGTGTCTTGCTTTGGCTTTTACTTCTCTAGGTGCTCAATAGCGTTTTAATCTGTGCCCCTGGCATCAGGATCCCACCCTCAGCTCTGTCCTGATAACTTATCTTGAAATATCATCTCCCCAGACAGTTCCACACGACCTGATTCTAGGTCTTTCTTAGAGGATAGGGGTTCTTTTAGACTCTAATGATGGTCACAAATCTAGCCCAGATGTCCTTCCTACTCTCAGATTCTCTGCATTTGACTACAACTGCTACCCTTCAATCAAGCCTAGTGCTTGTCAATGGTTCCTCTGTTAACCTGCCTCATTGTTACATATTCTTCTATAATATTGAGTGTAGTTTACTCCCAGAAGAAGTCTGTTAAGGCTAATTTTGATGACACAGTGAACTCAGAAGTAATCAAACTCCAATGAAGGACATTAGCAACTGTATGTACATGAAGTACGTAACATGAATAGACTCCTAAATAAATATCACAAGATTGCAGCCATACATGTGTTTTCAACCATTAAATGACCAAAAATTTTTTCTAGAACAACAAAGTCTTGGTAGAATTATTGTAAGCATTTGGGTATAGCCACATACTTGAGTTTTCATGTAGGTATCTTTAGATACACATCCTCTAAAATATATGTTGGAAACCATTATACTAGTCAGTTTTGGTTAACCTTGAAATTTAAAGTCAATAATAATAAAATGGCATCCTAGCCCTCTACAGCTCCCCATTCATCCTGTAAATGCATCCTTTGAGTGAGTTATAGGCCCAAACTCATTTGCATTGAAAAATCTCTCCCCTGGGTCTTTCACATCCATAGAACTCCAGTGGTACCCAGCTTTCACTGAAAGTGCCTTTTTCAGTCTACCCAAACACTTACATTTGGAAGCTACTCCTAGACCACCCAACCAGCCACCACATGGATCATTGATAAGCACATAAACTTGTTTCTATAGCAAATTACTGGAAATCTCAGGCTGAACAGAAGCATATGAACTCACAATTTTTGATGCATTTTTAGGTGATAGCATGGGATTCCACAGGAGACTTACAAGAAACTCTTCACTGATTGACAGTTCACTAGGCTAGTCCCTCACAACATGCACATATGGAATCACATGTGAGCCAGAGGGTTGCCTTTTTATCACTGGACTACTGTACTGACACAGTTCTAGCCACAACACAAGTCAAATTGGAATGGGAAGGCAAGAAATTGGGAGAGTAGAAAGAAGTTGCACAGTATAGGATCAAATCAAATAGAATCAAGTGGATAACAGTGCCATAGAATGCGGGTACTTTGCCAAAAATACCCAACAGAGCCCAGTTGAAACTTAGTTTCAGCTCTCAAACTAGATTAAGTACATCTTTCTGACTGTTCTCCATCTTCTGTGTTTCCTAGCTGGCTGATCAGATAAACGTTTGATAAAATACTTTGCCAGGGACTGATATCAACACTGATATTTCTTAGGAATTCCCAGAGTAGAAACTGTTCACATTAAAGGCTTCTGAGTTCTGCTTTCAGGGGAATGTTCACACTAATCTTCTCCCTGCTTCTTGTTTCACCAGATTTGCCCCAGTCTCCCCCAAGTGCTAGATTCCTACCCAGTCTCTCTGAACTGCCAACAGCAGACCACATCTTCTAAAGCATTACATATTGCATCCTCAGAAACGCCTACTTCCCAGGCTAGCACTCTCTCCATCCTTCCATTCCCCTTCTTTTTTTATACTAAGCCTCTAATACCAGTTCCTAATTAAGACCATGTTCTAGAAAACTTACCTTCACTAGTTGCATGTACTTCCAGATAGTTCTCTGACTTGTCCAGTGCCTGCCTCTTTCTTCTAGAGTGGTTCCACAGACATCTGTTTCTACCTTTGCATATACCAGATGTCCCAAAGTTAGAGAAACAGACAACTTGTCCCACTTCAGTAAAGTTCACTGAAGTGACACCCCTCTGGGCTGCTTACCCATGATCTTGACACAAATCAAGACAATGAGTCCAAGGTAGTTTGTTTCCAGTGTCTTGAAGATGGGTACCCTTGCCAGCATTTGATAACCAAGCCTGTTCTAGCCAAGTCTATATAGATGCATTTAAGTACTTACATTCAAGGGTGTTTTAGATCAGTTCCTTGTTAATTATCAAGGAGAAAGCCATTTTTTTGCTGCGTGCTATGCTCAGATGGTGCCTAAAATCATTTTTCCCAGGACCTAAAGGAGTAAAATAATGATTTTTCTAGGGGGCTTATGGGTCCTTAGCTAAAATTAAATCTTGTCACTGGTTTACTCCCTTCTGGGCAATCCCTTAACTTTTAATTTTCATGATTCCAATAAATGGAACTTTCTTTAACCTCTGAGTCCCTTCTTGTGACCAAGAATTAAATGGTTCTCCCCTTTAACTCCAGTCCCTACCCAACATTACATTCTTATAGGCTCTCTCTAGGACTTTCTGGGGACTTCTACTGTTTCCAGATATCCCTGTTTCTAACTGATTTTCCTGGAGCCAATAGTACCTCCAGATGCTTCCAGAACTTATTCTGGAAGCTTCTTGAGCTGCTACTCAACCCAGACCCAAGCCTTGGCCTATTTCTCTTCTCCTGCTCTTCCCACATCTGACTCCGATTTGAAAATGTCCAGAGCACAGCAAGATGGTTTGAAAGGGGAAGACCATGAGGCCAGATTCTAGATAAGCAGTCTTTATTTCTCTTCATGCATAGCTTCTAGCAGTAAGATTTTCAAATCAGTGATACTTTTACCAACCAGTCAAGAGTTTCCAGCTCTGGATAGTTTGGTTGCACAAGAAGGAAGGCTTTTCCGGGGCTTGATTTACATTCACATGGCTTGGGTACTCTCTGTTGAGAACCAAATTTCCAGAGTGAAATGTGTGTCTTGGCTGCTGAGAAGTCTCCATGTCTTTAATTGTGCTCTCAGCTTGGAAGCTGTTGGGGTGCTTGGAGCAGCAGAGAATTCCTGATGTGTGATGCTTCCACGGGAAGCACTATTTCAATAGCAGGAGGCTAGCACATCTGATGGGCAGGCTGCCCACTGGGCCAGCTCGTCTGCCAACACTCCCACATTTATTAAGGTTCTTTTGTGAGATAAAGAGGCTGGACACCTGGATCTTTCCAAAAACAAAACAAAATTAAGGCTGCAATTACCTGTCTGCTCTGTGCAAGGCAATCTACCCTGCTGTCCTTTGGCTTTTGCTGGTGACAAGCAGATGTCACCCAGAGCAATTTGGAAACCCGAGCAAACAGTGTTCAGATAAGGTTCAAAAGATGAACTTAATCCAAAAGTACAAACAGCTTGCCAGACAATGGATACAGGAGCCCACAGACAGGGAGCTGGAAACCAGTAAGGAGATTGAATCCACTGGTACCCTCGAGCTCCAATCCCCAGAACAGCTTCTGTTCCTACCAGAGACTGACTCAGACCCAAGTACTAGGCCCAGTCCACCTCTAGGTTCTGTTGACTTCATGGGGATTTAATGGTTTTGGGAGGCAGCTTTTGGAATAAAAAATTTAGACAAATTCTGCTTAAAGTTTGTCAGTCTTAGGTTTTACATTTACAGTCAAGCCATCATCTTGTGTCTACATCTGGGGGCCCATTCTGATTTGCCCGGGATATTTTCCATAATAGAAATCTCTAAAGCCATGGCAGTTATGTAGTTCATTCTTTTAAGGAAGCATTTCCCCATTCCCTTGATGTGAAAGGATACGAAGCTGTTTGGAGCTTTTTCAGACGATCTTCCCCAGCCTCTCACTACACTAATCACCTCACTTAATGCACATGAAACTTCACCAGGTTTAACCACAGACTTGGCAGTCAGTTTTTGACCACTGGCAGTAAGCCATTGGCCATTCTGAGGATAGTCGGCTGGGCTTGGATTATGATAACACCACCCCTATCTCTCACTCTATACTGCTTTATTCGGTCTTTCCTCCCTGGTTCAGTCTTCTCCCAGATTTAAATGAAAGACTTTATCTAGAACAGGCATTTCCCAATTTTGTATGTTTCCACTGAGAGTCATATGAGGTACCAATGGGGTTAGTATAAATCCATGGAATGGAATATGCTCTCCTAGAGAAGAAGGGAGAACAGGGAAGGGGATGATCACACGTCCCTTCCCTGCCCTTACCAAACTCTTTCAGTCTTCTCAGCCAAAGCATACTAGCCTTCCACAGGAAATGTCTTTCAAGAATCATGTTCTACAATATATCAAACTAGCAGGGCATCGTACCACATTCCTGTAACCTGAAGAGCCAAGAAGCTGAGGCAGGAGAATGACAAACTCAAGGCCAACCTGAGGTTCAGTCTCAGACAGACAAACAAAAGTAAGTATAAAACCTTCTGGGATTAATGACCATCCAAGCCTGGAGATTCAGTTTTAACCTCTTAGAATATTTCACTTTCTTTGGCTTTATATTGAGTTTTGAAATAAAGCCCTCTAAAAATGACATTTTAAAAATAACTTAAATTTTTAAATTAAATTTAAGTAATATAAAATAAATTTTTGACCCTTCAGTCCTCATTTTCATAACAATTTCCTAGTAGTGTATCTGACAGGACTACTGTCTGGCACAGAGTGAGCTAAATGAGAGGCTACATGTGAGAACTTTTTTTAGAATGAGCCTGAGTGGTGCGAAAATCTTAGGAAAGCCGAATATTCTTTGCAGTTATGCAGACTGTAAATGAACAGGGCGATGCTCTCCCATCAAGCACGGTAATTATTTTCACATCACAAGTCTTTGATTATTCACTCTCTGTTCAGATCTAAGCTCCTCCCAGAACCTTCAGTCTTATGTTACCCAGGAAGAGAAAACTGGCTTTGATTTCCACCTTCTTAAGCACAGCCATTTTTTCATGTCAGTCATTCTTCAGTGACTGGCTCAGATCAGCTGGGCTTCATCAATGAAAACACAGCCCCACCCCGTGACATGAAGAGTCTGTGCATCTGAGAGTCTGTGCTGATCTCTATGGTCTCATCTGGGGAGCATAGAGCTGGACTTTAGCTCTGCTAGTAACATTTTCATAAGGCGCATGGCACCCATATTAACTCTGTCATCTATATTTATCCCAGCAATCCATGCTGGATTCTGATGAGATCTCCAGCATTTCCTCTTTGGAAATAAGAAGTCATTTTGACTAACTTAGAACTAAAGTGTCCATGTGGGATTCTATGAAGATGGACAAAGGTAGTTACAGACAGCTACTTCAGATTGAAGGACTCATAGAGCTACAGATCTCTCTGCTGTTAGCTGGGGGAATTATCAGAATATAAGGAAGTGCCCAGCTGTAGCCTAAGCTTCTCAAAAGTTATTTCTTACACCACATAACCACATCCCTATCGCTGCCCACCACACTCTCTTTATGTATCACTGGACAGTGTCATGAGAAATGCTGTGTTGAACACCAAGTTCTCATCTCTACCCTTTGATCCCACCTTCTCTGCCTGGTGAAAGTTATACCTTCTCTGTAACTTCCATCTCTCTGTCCCACCTGTCCTTGGACAGGAACTGAAATGCAGAGACAGTAGGAAAAACCATGACACATGATTTCCTCTCCAGAATCTGCTAACCAAACAATCTACACCATATCCACCTTGAATGTACTTTGTTCTAGAGCTAGTAGCTATGACTGGATCAACCTTACAACTGGTAGCCTTTGTTTATTTAAGTTTTATCACCATTTTTTCATTTCCTTGAAGATTATTTCAGAATTATTTGTGCTGTTCCAAGCCTCCTATTTCACCTGGTCTGTTAAGCCCTGTGTATCTCCCTCTCATGTCCACAAAGCACCTTATCAATTCGTCCCAAGTGGGGCCTTAACCAATACACCAGACCCCTTGCAATCTCTATCAGCCATCAGTACGTCTCCTTAGAAAATCCAGTTGCCAGAGCTGTATGTATCTCTCCAAGATTCACTGAAAAGTTAAATCAAGTCCTTTCTTACAGAGCACAATTGAGCCTTACAACACCTTTGTCTAATATTTGTTGGCAAAGACTCTGTCAGTAGAAGGTGTGGCCAGCACTGGGGTTTCTTCTGCATCTCCAACCAGACATCTGGAAAGTTAAGGTGTCTTCCCATCTGATGGGGTCTGCAGGGAGTAGGAAGTCCAGCTCTTACTCTCCCAATGCAGTTAGGTTGCACAGTGTAGAACTGTAAACCGAGACACAATATGAAGACCTATCTGGCTGTACCCCATGGAGATTTACTGTTTAAAACTGAGGCTCTTTGTTTGAGGAGACTCATCCCAGTAGGAACAGAAGAACTTGGTATTCATGGTTACAGACACACAGTCTACTCATCCCTAGTAACATAGCCTCAACACGCTCACACACAGCAAATCCCAGCTCTTGGCTGTATTCTTTTGGTAGTGGAAACATTCAGTCTGCATGACTACATTCCTGTCTCCTTCTCTTTCACTTACTTTACTAAAATAGCTTACCTGAAATACCACTGGGAAATGTACATACTAGCGAGGCATGATAGTACAAGCCTATAATCCCAACACTGAAGAGGTTGAGGCAGAAGGATCATGAGTTCAAAGCTAAACTGTGCTACATAATAAGCTCCAGCCCAGCCTAAACTACATATTGAGATTCTGTCACAAAAATAAGAGAACTGACTATATTTCAACATGTTGTAAAGAGATATTCTTACCCTTGTTACTCCTTGTGTGATCCTCAGACTTGCAGCATGAGTACCATCTGACTGGGCTGCAGATCACAATGTTTTGTCATTGATTTCTTCAATCAAAAATCTACATTTTAATAAGATTCTATCATAGATTTGAGCAAATTAAATTTGGAAAAAGTCATTCATTCTCAAACTCTGCTCCCAAGTAAAATTCTCTAGGGAACATAGAAATATCCCAGTGACTAATCTCAGTCCAAGCCAATAAATTAGAGTCAACAGAAGAAGACTATAGAAAACAGCAGTTTTCAAAGACCTCTAGGTGATTCCAACGCACAGCCAACCTAGAGGCTCACAATCCAAGATGAGCGTGGCAACCCGGAGATTCCTATTTAGGAAGGAGTTGAGATGAAAAAAGTAGACTTTGAATGAAAAGTAAGAAGTGTAATCTGACTCAGGACACTCTTCTTGTAAAGTAGATCCAAAACTGTCCCCATGAGACAAGTACACAATACATGCTGCTAGTAATCAAGGCCGTATCAAGGACCATCATCATATCATAGTCACAAGATGCCCATTTAATAAATGACATTGTAACAGCATAAAAATGGAAATAATCTCTCAGTAAATCATCAAACATGTAATTGTCTGAAAGATGTAGTGCTGGAGGATAGTGACCATCTTTTTATCACAGTAAGCCATCAAATTAGCTACTATTATTGCCATTCAAGGGAATGCATAAGGAAGCTCACACACACACACACACACACACACACACACACACACGATATATACAGAAAACAAATCTCCACCGGAATAAATATAAAACTTCTCACATTAAACAACACGTAAATTTGGTGACTAAAAGAAAACTCAGTTTTCCACAACTTCTTACATTGCAGATTTGAATGTTTGGTAAGAAAGAGGAAACAGTTCCTGGCATCTTGTCTGAGTATTGAGGAGCAAGGCTGGAACTCACAACTACGTCACTCTAATGTCCTGCTGAACACAAAAAAGTCTCAGAACACCAACATCAGACAAACCCACAGGGAGACAATAAGAGATCTGCACAAAACCAAGACTGCCCCATAAGTAAACACAGACAAAACAAAAATAGCGTCCATCCCAGGAAACTCTGCAAGAGCCCACAACCCAAGAAAACTGAAAGGCTGCTGGCTCGTTCCCAGTTATCATCAGCCTTACTTCATGCCTGATACATTTTGAACACAAATGGTTAATTATTCTAGTTGTCATAGAATCATGTTTGTTTTCCCCAAACCTCTAATTAAAACCACAGCTTTCCTTCTTTGTTCCACTTCTAACAATACCATGTACAAGCTAAACTCCAAGAAATCTTGAATATAAACTGCTTCCTGAGGTGCTCAAGGGATGTCAGGGGTTTCAGCCCGTCTTGTTGATCTTCCTTTAACCTTACAACAACTAGACGCAATCATACCATATATAAATAGCACTTTTATTTCTCCCCTCCCCCTACTGTAAGCTATTAATGCCACAGTTTACACTTATTAATATGACATCTCTATTATTGTACTTGTTAGAGTTGTTTTCAATACTTTTGTCCATTTTCTCTTATACACATATTAAATGTAATTCAGACACAACATTGCAAGGTTGCTATATTCCATGTGTTGGAAGTTTTACCTTCGTGTCCTTTCACTCCTGACTGAAGAGAAGGGCTTCATTAGTATTTCTTGATTAGATGACTGATAAATTGTTAATGTGTTGAATAGCTTCTCATTCCACACTAGCCTGACAATTTCATAAATCTCCAAATAATGGCTCATTTTCATTGATGATACTAACTATGGTCTCCATGTACTATGTTACAAGTGCATTAGTCAATCATAAAGATGCAGGCCTGGAGTTTTCTGGCAACTGTCCCAGAAGATGCCTTCATGAATAAAATGTTGACTTTCATGTTTTTTAAAATAATCTATAGGAACTACAGTGGGCATAACTGATTACCTTATCTCTAAAGAGAAAGCCAAAATCCAGAATAAAAGGCAAATGATACACCCTGTGTATTGTGGAATATTCTTGTACACTGTGTAAATTATGCTCTGATTGGTTTAATAAAAAAGCTGACTGACCAATAGCCAGGCAACATAAGGTTAGGCAGAAAAGCCAAAGTGAGCATGGTGGGGAGAAGAAGGATAAACACCAGCCAGTCACCAACCAAGCAGAACATGTTTAAAATGGAGTAAAAAGACACAAGCAATGTGGAAATACATAGATTAATATAAATGGGGCCATTTAAAAGTAGGAGCTAGTTAGCAATGAGCCTGAACAATAGGCCAAACAGTTTGTAATTAATATTAAGCTGCTGCGTGATTATTTGGAAACAGCTGTCAGGCATTTGGGACCAGGCGGGAGGGAGAGAAACATCATTTACATTGTGTCTGTTGTAAAAGAGGCAAGGTGGGATAGTTGTTGGCTGAAGAGTCTAGTGCGCCAGAGAGACTCTGTGTAATAATTATGGATGGGGCTCCATACAAAGGAATAATTGCACTAAAGTCCTGCTTTCAGATACATAACTTGTATCTTTGGGCAAGTAAGTTAACTTCTCTAACACAACTGTTGTCGAACTCTGGGACAGGACGGGCTCTCCTTTAAATAAAAAACCTGAAGGTCTGAAGTAGACGTAAGAATACCATCTAACGTGCATTACCATGGTGTGATACTTGGAGTCCACAACGATGTGCCATTAGAATACCAGAGGGAGAAGGCACAGAAAGTAAGGGGCAAAGCTGTCAAAGGGAACACAATCACTTTCACACTTTCCTTCAGAACAGCCACTTCTCATGCCCGGCCCACCTAGCACGCAGTGAAAACTTAGTTCAAGTCTGCCTGAAGGGAAGCAAAGGAGCCACGCTCATTTCTGAGTTTATAAATAAAGGTTTGGTACAGCCCAAGCTTGAAGGTCATTTGTGCTTTCATAACAATGTCACACGCCCTTTAGCCTAGATTTTTTTCCTTCTGGTTGAAGGAAATGGATAATGAAAATAAAAGTCAGTGAGTTCATAAAACAGTGTGTTAAATGAGAAAACCCAGTCACAAAAGATCAAATGATGCATAATTCCATTTATATTAAATGTCTTGAATAGGCTAAAATATACAGTCAAGCAGTTGAGTATGGCCACCCAGGACTGGGGTTAATTAACAGGGCAGTTGGAAGAAGAGGAAAATAGTGTGTGAATGGCAAGGGGCTTCCTCTGGGGTAGTGGAAAGGTTTAAAACAACAATGGATACACAACATTGCTAACACACTGAGCCACTGAATTGCACTCTGTAAATGAAGAAATTGCATCATGATATTTAAACTACATTTCAATAAAGCTATCTCTAAATATTCATTTAGATAACTTCACTTCAAATACACACAGAGAGAGAAATAAAGAAAATTGTAAGAAATGTCTTGCAGTTCCTTGTCAATTTCTTTTATAGTTTACTTCCACAGGTAAAAAAAAGCTGAATTGAGCATGTTGTGCAATGAATGTTGAACCTTGAAAGCATGATACTCTTCTGTGTGTGAATGCAGACACCTGGCTGGCGAACTCAAGTGCAAGTATAATGTTGTCTTGAAGGTTCATGAAGCAGACGGATTATTGGGCATCTGGCCAGCACCACCTCCTCAGACTAAATCCTCTTATTATGCCACCACAGTACTGCATTTGCCATGTCTTGTCATGGACATGCTAAATGCTTTGAGGGAAGAGTCTGTGTTTTATTCACCCCTTGGTACAGCTCTCAGAACCATGGCACATATGTAGCTGATTCTTCACATTTTGATTAACAAAATCAGAAAAATCCTATCATTACTCAAAATATACAAGTTGTTGCTAAAAATATTGAGAGGAACCATTCATCAGTTGCTTTTCACAACTCGTGGACTGACTACACATACCAACGCAGTGGTTCATCTCATCAAAAGGTCAGTTTCAATTGTGGGTACCAATAATGTTTGCCTATGCCTTCTCTCTCTCTCTCTCTCTCTCTCCCTCTCCCTCTCTCTCTCTCTCTCTCTCTCTCTCTCTCTCTCTCTCTCTCTCTCTCTCTCTCTCTCCCTCTCTCTTTCTCTCAGTTAGTTTAAGTCATAACTGCTGCATGTGGGGAGCTTATTTTTTCTTTTTTTCTTTTTTTTTTATTTTCCAGTTTAAATTTAGATAAGAAACGAGGTTGCTTCACAAGTCAGTTCCAGGTCCCTCTCCCATTCCCTCCCCTCCTCCCGTGCCCTCCCCTCAGCTCCCCCCCCCCGTTATCCCCTCATTCCCCCAGGGAGGGTGAGGCCCTCCATGGGGGTGTCCATAGTCTGTCATTTCATATAGGGCAGGGCCTAGACCCTTCCCCAAGAGTTCAGGGTGAGAGTGCACCTCACATTGTTCTATGGGAGTCCAAAGTCCGTGTGTATACTTGGGAGCTTATTTTTTTCTAAGAAGATTCAAAATGCTTCTCTTGGAGGCCTTGTTAGACAATGATTTCTGATGTCTGTTCCTCTAGCAAGTTCCTAGGTGGTGTTAAACTTGAGAATCGGAGATTACTGCTTTGTTTGTCTGTTTATCTGGTAAGCTGTTTAATTAGTTGATTTCCTTTCCTTTTCTTTTGAGATAATGTCTTACTTGAATCTCACTGGGGAGATGAGAACAATGGCCTGTTTACCTCGCACAGGGTACCAGGAACAGACCAAGAAGGGATTTCATCCAAGTTTAGCTTGATGAGCTTGTTAAGTTACTTAGAGGAGTCTGAGTGACTGGTGGGTAGCTTAATCACTGAAAATCTGCACCCTAGTCTAGAAGATGACTCATAAAATCTGCATCAATGGAGCATGCTGTCTGTCTTCCACGCAACTCCACAGTTCTCCTCCTCATCTTCAACAATTGCTTATTGCCTATATAACCTTGGGAAGGGTCTTTGTGAGTCGTAAAACAAACTTACTGGTTATACCTTTCCTGACTTTAAATGGGAATTCTATGTCTTAAGGACAAGTAAGTAGAAATCTCCAGTTCTACACTGGGACAGTAGGAAAGGTACCTTGAAGGCATGAACCCAGCCATCCAAGTATCCAGCTTTTGGAAATGAAAATTCATTTGGAAGGAGAAAGACATACCTGGGGGACTCAGCTGAAATTCCCTACCTGAAAACAGTCACCTAGGGACTTATGTTCATAGATTCAGTCACCAAGTCACTCAGAGGTTTCCACAGCTGAGGTATGTGAAGGTCAGTCTACATACATATCAAGCAGGCAGCAGAGGCTGGTTTCATCCACACAGGCCTGACTTTGTGGGCATGCAAAATACAAGAGTAGAGGGTCATGAAGATTTACACCAATGTGCCAGAAATAAGTAGCAGGCTTGGCTATCCTGCATGGAGCTCCTCATTTATCAAGCTATATGTATAAAGCTTAAGTGGCAATGAAGATACCAACATGTTGGAGATGCTAGGGCCATGGAACATCTGCCAGGGAACGTTACAGGCATGAAAATGAGCTGGTGGAAGGTAGGGGGAGTTCATGTGTTGCAGACAACAGCATTACAGGGGAGGGACTACTTGAGGTTAGTGGAAGCCACCCACAACTTCCAGAAGTTGGACACAGAACTACAGAATTAGGTGTTTTCTCTGTTGTTGTTTGGCCTTGTTTGACCAGGTATTTTCATTGATATGGACCCCTTCCTCTTCTTTAGAACAGAAATGTTTATTTGGTGATGCTATATATTGGAAATCTTTAACTTGGCTTACAAAACAGGGGGTATTCTGAGTCTCAGAAGAAACTTCAGACTTTGGGTTTTTAACAGGATGTTAGAGCTGTTAAGATTTTTTGAACTCTTAGAGATTAATTAAGTAAATACATTTCAGATGAACATGAGTGTTTAAAAACCAGACTCTAATGTGATGATTTCAAAGAGAGACACTAGGGTATCAGATTGAAAAGAAGTGGGCTTGGGATGGTTCATTTCCATTTTCAACTTGACTGAATTAAGAATTACTAGGACACCAATAGGACACAACTTTGGGGCAGCTGTGAGAGGGTTTCCAGAGTCCTTTAACTGAGAGGAAAGATCTACCCTAAATGTAAGTATCACAATCACATGGCTGATGTCCAGGACTGAATAAAAAGTGAAAAGAAAGAAAGTCATAGCATGGTTACTCCCTCTTCCTGCTTCTCAACTGAGGTCATGATGTGACTGGACACCTCACAGCTCTACTACCATGTTTCTCTGTCATGATGGAGCATGTCCTCTTGATTCACAGCTTCCCATTATCCTCTAGATTTCACATATAAGTAAAAATGAGGTAATTTCCTTTCTCCCCAATTGTCTTCTCTTGATCCCACTTTCCTTTAAACCCACTCTTCCTCCTTCACATCCCCTTTCCTATAGCTATTGAATGTATATTATGCATAGTATATATTACTGTTATACGCTATGTTTTCTTTATCCACCCACTCACTGATGGGCATCAGAGCCGTTTTAATACCTTGGCGATTATGAATCATTCAACAATAAACATACAAGCATCTCTTTGTATACAAACTTAGATTCTTTGCAGATATTCCCAGGAGTGTTATAACTAGATCATGTAGTAGGTCTAATTCTTGTCTTTTGAGAGGAATTTCCTTGCTGATTTCCATGGTGAATGCCCAGCTTACATTCCTATCAGCAGTCCATTAAGATTCCCTTTCCCTACATCCTTACCAATATTTATTGTCAGTTTTTCCTTAATGATAGCTACTAAGGCTTGTGTAAGATGTAATCCCGGCATAGCTTTGATTTGCATTTCTTGGATGACTAAGGATGCTGAATGCTTTTGTATCTACTTATTGGCCATCTGTAGCTCTTCTTTGGAGAACTGTGTACACAGTTCATTTGCCCATTTATTGATTGAATAATTTGTTATGATTTTGGTGTCCTTAAAAATTCTTTATCGATTTATCTATATACATTAACCCCCTCTGGTATACAGTTAGCCAAGATCTTGCACATTCTACAGGCTGTCTCTTTCTGTGTCGAACCTTTTTCTAAAGATTTTGTAGGTTTTATTCTTTTGAATTATGTTCCATTTCTTGTGAATTATTTAGTCTTTTATCTTTAAAAGCTTATCCATATTTCTGTCCAGCAGCAGAATACATTTGTTGTCTTGTTCTATTGCATTCTGATGTGTTAATAGTAAAAAAAACTGATTTCTTGATTTACCCTTTCAATTAAGGAAAAACACTTTTGGAATGTATTTTTGTGGTGGATAACAAATTCAAACAATGTTGCTGTGAATTTTCAAAAGTTTCTCTACCACTTAGACCTGCCAACAGATGTTGCATCATAAAGTATGTCTGTTTGGTGCTACATTAGATAAGGTCAAGCTTTTTTTCTAAAATGGGCATAGAAATTCCAAGTCTCATTGGCAGGTAAAAGAGTTCCATTTAACCCTCATGCACTATGATTGAAAGTACATATTAGTGTAGTCGCTGTGGAAATCAACATGGTGGGTCCTTAAAAAATCTAGGAACAGATCTACCATATGAACCAGGTTAATTGATTGTATTAATTACTTTTTGTTGCTGTGATAAGCAACCTAGGGAAGAAAGAGTTACTTTGGGTTCTGATTCTAAAGGGAGAGTCCATAATGACTGGGAGGCATGGCAATAGGTAGTTGTAACAGGGAGCTGAGAGATCACATCTTCAAACACATGCAGAAAGAACAAAAAACAACCTAGCAGCAGGGTGAGGCTATAGACACTCATAGCCTGCCCCCAGTGACTTACTTCCTCCAGGAAGACTCCATATCCAAGGGTTCCATACCCTCTCCAAACACCACCACCAGCTGGGGACTGAGTGTTCAAATACCAGAGCCTGTGGGGGATATCTCATCTAAACCACCATAGCAACATATTCTAAATATGTTTTTATATTATATGTAAAACATCTCCCATAAGCTGGGTAGTCTTTGGCCAGCTTTTTGTTATTTTAATATAGGCTTATGTGTTCATTTTATGAGTAGAATTTTGATAATCACTGACTGTCCAACTCTCTCTCTCCCTCTTTGGCAGCAAAGCTAGACTACAACTTCTCAGACTGCCTTAGACCTATTCTCTAGCTTCTCTCCAGTGTGTTTTGAATGGAAGCAATAGATGACTTCCTGTGGGCTGGCACATTAAAAACTGTCTGTGTGAGCTTCAGTGTACTGGATTTTTTTATTTTAATGTTTGTAATGACCATTAAGAATGTCCTTGGATAGCTATATGCTGAATGAAGAAACATAGCTGTATTTTACCCTTGAATGAAATTAAAAGGTCATTTGTTTTTAAAGTAAGGGATTTAGGCCAGTAGAGATTGCTTATCTAGGAAAAGCAAGATGCTAGATTTGGACCCAATACTGACAATCTAAATAAATAAATAAATAAATAAACCTTACTCAACAGTAGCAATAAAGATATTCTGACAGCATTACTGCCTGGCCTGGGATTTGTCTTTATGTATAGGCTTCCCACTTCTTGAAAGGTCCTGTCCATATGAAGGTTGGTCTCCTCCATCAACTCATCCTTGTTGAAAATACACACACACACACACACACACACACACACACACACACACACGGCAGTATGTCTCCATTCAATGAAATAATGAAGATCAACCTTAGCATCTGTTTTTCAGTTGTGGCTTACCTTATAAGCCCAGTATGTTAAAATGGAGTCAGAGAAATGTCAAGGATAAAGGTGAGTTCCCAACCCAGCAATTTGAATCCAACAAAGGGAAAAAAGATTGGCTTGATAAAGACTCCCTCTCACCCAGAGTTCCTGTTAGCGGGCTGTCTACACACCAGGCAAGAGAAATGTATGTCTGTTCTAGTGATGCCAGGAAATGCTGCAAGAAGAATGCTGGACTCAAGGATGTGAAGAGATGCCTGGACAGTGGCTCTGGGTGAGACACGGCAGGCAGCAGATGGCATGTGTCCATATGTTTGCTGGAGCATTTGGCCTCAAAAAGACCCAAATCACTGGCTGGAATTAATTATCTGATTAAAGAGACTTCATAGATGATAAGACAGGAAGGAAAGCTAGACTGGTATTTTTGGATGCGCTTCATGCTATACGAGACCAAAGGTTTTTTGAAACTATCCCATTGGCAATTTGGCAGCATTAAAAGTTTTTGAATAATGAACAGAACAACCAAAAGGGTAACATTGGCAGACTCTTTTTGGCAGACTCATGTTTGCTGTTGAAAGGGAAAGCTTGTAGAAGGCTATTGAAATAGCATAAGAATAATAAATAGTAAGCAACCAGACTCAAGCATCTATTGATGGCCTAGACGTGGACTACAGACATTACACACTAGCTAGCAAGAACTGCCAAAGGACAGGATCACAGGAAGGGAAATGGGCAAGACAATATGTCCAGAACCCCTTGCAGCTCAGAGAAGAAACCTTTACGTATTATTGCCCTTGTAAAATTAATCAAGAAAACTTGATTTCTTTCTCTAAAGAATGCCATAATAGACTTCTGTGTCGTGTATCTACTTTTCTTACTAGCTCTCTGGAATCCCCAGTGTGAGTACAGAATGAGTTCTCATTCTCTGAAATTTCCTAGAGGAAATAGATTATTTTTTCTGAGTTGTCTGACAACCATGTGTGACAAGAAAAGTGAGCTACAGGTCTACGAAAGCTTTCCTAAAAAGATAAATGTATTTTTATTTACAAGTAACCTGCAGGCAGCAGGGTGAACTTGGCGAATTGAAAGCAGCTACTCTACTTCCATACCTAGACTACTGTATGTTTGTAACTGAATGGTGACCAGAGGGCTGCCAGACGGAGGCGGTCTGATTTTCATCTCACACCTGTGAGTCAAACCATGAACTGATAAATACTGTCCCAGGTTCTTAGCAAGGTCTGCCAGTGAATTTTGACTCTGTCACCTTTGGCTTGAGCAAATCACATGTTAGACTACAGAACAGGCCAGAAGCCAGGCATGTGCATGATACAGCACTGAGTTAGCAGACCTGAACTCCAGAACATTTTAATAAACTTAGGTGCCCAAAGGCCTGGGCAGGGAAAGAGCCACTTAACAGGAGATTAAATGGGCACTTTTTGCCTCCTGGTTTCATGAAAAAGCCAAACCTAATCAAATTCCAGTGGCACAAACAGGGCCACATGGATAATTTGAGGGCAAAGAATGCTTTTATAGTAAAGGCAGTATTTGCGTCTAGCATTCTATTACCTACAGACCAACATGGTTTCAATTTAACTCCTGTTAATCCCAACCATGCCATTCAAGTGTTTCTTATTTAAGATAGAAATTCCATGTTGAACATTTTAATAACATTAACTGTCAAAGGCAGCTGTGATCTGTTTTGCTTTCAATACAATGCCAGATGTAGATATTTGTGATCATTGATGCCCTGTTTTTTTTCCTTCCCCTGTTAAGTACATCATTAGTAAAACTTAAGTCCAACAAAAATTGTTTTTGCTGACAGTCTGCTATTGTGAGGCAAAGAAATAATGCCTAGAGAAGCAACCAGCAGATGGTGTTTGTCAATGGGATGGATTCCAGGGTGGGAGACAGAGGGTGCTTGCTTTGGTGATTTAATGAGGAGTCACCTATTATTATCAGAGCTAATGTCTTGCCACACAGTCTACAAAAGACAACAACAAAGTGAGTGACAACTTGCTGCAATGCTTTAGATACAGGTTTAAGAAGCATTAAGGTATAGGCACTTCGAAGGCTGCTCAGCAAAAAGGCCAGTGTCCTGGTGGGCCATGCTGCAAAGAACTCTGGGAGAAATTATATTAAGTGAGCAATGAACACAGCTCCAAGTCTATCTCATTTAAGGAAAAAGCCATGATATTTCCTATGAGACATGACTGCTTGTAAAAGTCATCTATACAGATGCTTACTGTAGCTGGAGCCGAAGAAGATGGCTAGGGTGTGGGTGTGAGAAACTGAAGGTGTGCCTGGAGACAACTAGGACACAGAAAGCTCCAGACTGCTCCTATAGTTAACCCTGACCCATGTTCCATCAATTCTGTGCAGATCTAAATGACTAAAAATTTAAATACTGGACTTGAGGGTTACATCTAAAATTTCCATAAGGTACATAAAGTGCACCCTTGGGCTACTTTTGGGGGTGGGAGGCTGTTGTCAACTTTTATTTCTGGAATAGATTCTGAAAGAGTGTGATGAATTTCAAATTGCTTTCAAATAGAGGCATGCATATTAAATCATATGGACACTGCATATAATTCTTATAGCACACCAAGGTTTCCAATTCGGTAAATGGCTTATCAGTTGATAAGCAGCAGAATATTTTTCTTGACTTTTCTGTTATAAAGACAGGATATCTACTAGTTCATCTCTGAAATACTGTTTTTCCATCTATGCCTAGTAGGAAAATTGATTGATAAGAAAAAAATGACATGAACCAACAGGAAGTTGAGTCAAATCGAAAAGTGCTAGAATTTCATGTAAACTAGTGCTGAGTTTAATACCCCAAAGGGGGAACAAGTTAAGGATGTAGACAGTGGTATAGATGAAAACAACTCAGCACAGATTCCTATAACTCATTACCATTCAAACAATAATGCAGTTGCCAAAGTCTTTTGATCTTGGATTGCATTAAAAAGAGTACATCCCTGGAGAAGTTTACCATATCCTCCCAGACTCTGCCCCAGGCTATGCTGTTTATATACTGAGTGTGGAACTTGATTTTGTAAAAGGAAACAAATATGTCTCTAGCACAGCCATAGAGTAACAAGAAATGGGAAGACATGTATGATTTTAGTCACACAGACAAAACTATCTTCAAGTACCTCAGGGGTTTTCATGGAATGCAAGCTATGACTTTGTTCCAACTACCTATAAAGTAAATAACTACAGTAGTTACAGGAGGCATGATAAAACAGACTCAGTGTTAAAAAAATGCAACTATCATGAAGGCATTGCCACATGTATCCCAGCTACCCTAAGCTTGTCATTGATGCCTGTAAGCAAGATAATATCAAATCAACATGGAATTGCTGTTGATGGATAGAATTCCTCCCACGCTCCCAAACAGTCCTTTGAGCAGTGGTAGTGCACACCTTTAATCCCAGCATTCAGGAGGCAGAAGCAGGTGGAGCTCCGTGAATTCGAGGCCAACCTGGTCTACATAGTGAGTTCCAGGACAGCCAAAGATATAGAGAAAACCCGTCTCCAAAAACATCAAAAACAAAACAAAAACAAACAAATAACAAAATGAAAACTAAACACCCCTTTGTGAATTATGGGGAAAAGAAAACTCTTTAAGGAAGTTCATTTCTTTTGACCCATCTTCTCATAAACACAGCCTCTAGGTTCCCACAACTACACAGTCACATACATCCCACCTAAATCAAACCATGTACAAAACCAAGTAACTTCTTCCCATTAGCCCCCTTGGCACTGAGAATGGGGGGGTCACAAGAACACATCATCACTAATTTTCAAAAATGTCTCCCAAACAGCATAGTTTATTCCATTTGCTTTAACTAGTTGGGCTGTGTCTCTTCAACATTTTTTTCACATGGCTAATAAGACGTTTACTACCAAATGCCTATCTAGGGACTTTTCAAATAATAAAGCCCAGTCTAGTATTTTCTCCTGCTCTCAGCAGTCCTTAGTTGCCCTGTGAGATTTCCTCCTTCCATGTTAGTACATCTGTTAATGTTGCTCTTGTTCAAGTCTTGTTTAGATAGCCATATGGTTGAGGTATATACATGAATATTCTCTGTCATATCTATGTTCCTTTGGCTCTTACAGTCCTTCTCCCTCCCTTTTCCTAAATGTTCTTTGAGCCTTATATGAGGAGTTGTGTTGTAGATGTACTAATTGGGGCTGGGTCACAATCACTTGCTCTCTGCATTTTGACCAGTTGAGATTTTCTGTAATGACCCACATATGTCACAAAGTGAAGCTTTTTTGATGAGTAGTAAGAGCTACATTTATTTGTGTGTGTAAGGATAAGTATTTAGAATGAAGTTAAAAGCACCTCTCAGCCACATGCATCAAATCTCGTGTCAATATTACTAGGAAGGTATCATTGTTAGAATCAGAAGATAGAAACCAATCACAGAGCTTATACAGCTGAGAGCTTGGATTTGAACCCTGATAGCAGCTGCAAGAGTAGCATGACACACCCTACTGCTTGTAATTATCATATCTTTTTTGGGCAATGATTCCAGGGAAAGATATTCAACCATACTGTTACAGTAAATAGTAACACTTGCTGTATAGAGGCAGTTTCTCTTTGCTGCAACTGATATAATTAACACATTACACACATGGCATTTCCCACAAAGACACACTCTAATACATACAGTGTAAATATTTTATTCACACAGAGAAGTTTGGATAATAATGAAAAATGATATTTAATGAAATTAATTAAAATCAGTAATTTTTCATCTAACAAACTTAAAATATCCTCAGGGGAAGATGGGTGTCAGGGCACCTGCAAAGTTTGTAAATAGTGAGCAGACTAGAAAGGGGAAAAATTGAACAGTATTGCTCAAGTCACCAGGACATATCTGAAGTCTTACTCTTGCATTTCAAATAAAAATTATTTTTAATTCTGATAGTTCAATTATTGGTTAAGGGAGAAGAAAACATTCTACATAGTCTGTATTCTGATTTGGCATAAAGTCCAAAGGACAGAAGCGTCTCCAGGTAAATTTACGAAGAGCACTTATGTTCTCTTTCTTTCAACTAAAATGCAGCCTCTATGAACTGGTGTTTATAAGAAGCATTCTAAGGGGTCTATCCCAGGCTCTCAGAGCTGGTTATCTGCGGTAAGCAAGAATGAGGAAGAGGCTTTTTCAACTGCTATCTCTGAGTCAATTGTGTTTGCCTAAGCAGGCATTTACTGTATACCATTCAAAATAATAATTAAAATTCAGAAAATAAACCGTACTTGAGACTACAAAGAGTTAACAAAAATCTGTAGCAGAAGATAAGACCATGCGAAGTAGAGACCTCAGCTCCAGTGTGCACCCTTTAGTAGGTGAGGTCACTCAAGGTCAACCTTCATGTTTCTAGGCATTTACAGGGAGAGAGCTATGATAGGAAGATGTGATGGCATCTCCCATGTCTGAATGTCACACAGTACCTCCCCCATGGGCTGTACAAACTGTTCTTGAACCTAGCACATCTCCTCTACTTTTCAGAAACAAGACCATTTCTCCTTTTCTCCCCTCTCTTTTGCCTTTTTCTTGTGCACAAGGAGACACAGAACTCACATTTTTAAACCAATCCAAGGCACATGTGTAAATTTCTATAAGAAATACAAGGCAAATGTTAAAGAAAGTCCTATAAAGCTCAACAAATTGGTTCAAGAGCATAAATCTCAGTTCTCTGAGGTTGCAGTGCCCATATAACTTGCAGTAGGTTGTAGGAATGTGCTAGCACTAGCTTTTAGCATGGAAATGTCTGTGAAATTCTTTAACAGGGGGTTGCTGAGGACCGACATGAACCTGGCTTGCACATGTTTGAGTCTCTACTGTACCATGCCACACCTGTCCATAGCAGCAGATGAAGAAACATGCTGAAAGATGAGGGGTGAACAGAGCCCACTGTGGAATAGAGACTAGAAAGACCCAAATGCAATATGACCAACTCATGGCAGTTTGCCTTGAGCATGTTCTAACAGACACTCGATAACATGTATTCATGTTTGGTGTGCTTGCTTTTATTTCTGAATCCAAGCCCATTTCTTCTGTTTCCTTTACTTCATCAAGATACAACTGAACAGGTTCAGTCCAAAGTTCCCCCATTGTTTAGACAGTGGAATTTCATTCTGCGTGGTCCTGAAGGGTGGGAAGGCATTTGCCACCTTGTGTATCCCATGTACACTCATATACACAGTACTTCACTTCAACAGCAAAAGGAAAGCCAAAAGTAAGAAGTGTTTGCTTCCCTGGCTTAGAAAGTTCAAATTCAGAAAGATATGCTTCAAAAGAAAATAGCCAGTGTTACTTATTACAGTTTTCAAATAAATGCAAATTGTTTTAAATGAAATCCCTCTCAATCCTGAAATAACTAGCAGGCAGAGTAAAATGAAAGGGAGTAGGGACAAAAACAAAGGAGGAGTTAAGTTCAATATTCCATTCCATGCAGAGGCCTGTAGCACTTTTACTCATGCTAAGCAACTCTACACTATGAGACCTTCTGCTAATTCCTACCCCGAAGCATTGTGGGGATAAGGTAGCTATTTGGCTACAATAAATTATTCCCTTCATGATGGTTTGTCTCTACCTCCGATAACAATGTGAAAAAAGACTTGGATGAACTTGCCAGCTGGGAGTGGTACAGTTGAAAATCCATGTTGCATATGCAGTTTCTGATCTTTGAACTTACTTGTCAAAGCAAAAACTGAAACAACAATCTTTGAAATGACACTGCAAAGCCTATTTTTCAATCAGAGACTATCCCCAAATGGAAACAAGCTGGCTCTACTGCGTAACTACAATTTCATTCCTGATTTATGTCTAGCTTGCCTTAAAGTTGGAAATATTTTATGGCACAAAATTGGGCCAAAGGAAGAGGGAGCAGGATTGTTCAATAAACAATAGGAAGTACCCAATCAGCAAGGAAATTACTTTCTTCTGAAATGACGGACTTCTCCGTTAGACTTCAGCGTCCCACACTTTCCAAGAGGCAAGTCTAGCTGCCCACGTCTCAAAATAGTTCCCAATCACAGAAGTTCCCCTATGTGTCCAGAAGACAATGGTGTCAGCAGAGCAGCTTGACAACTTTGAAAGCCAATTCAGCTTCCCATGAAAGTTCTTAAAGCTGACTCCCAACTGAGAACTGCATGGAGTGAATGAGAGACTCCCTTCATCTCTTCTTGTAGACTGAAGAGTGCCAGTATCAACATGAACTAACTTGTGGCTGAATCTCATTAGGGTGAGCCACTGCTCCCCTGAGCTTTTCAGTGATGCCCTCCCTCAGGGAAGAGTACCCTGTCAAGATACACAGGCTTGTCTGGCCAGGAGCCTATTCTCATTCCCACCCAAGATTCATGAGTCCATGCATTGCGTTACATCCTTGACTGTACTTTGATTTTATGTACACAGGAGAGGCGAATACATTATTTAAAAGTTAAAAGGATTGTGGACATTCAGAACTGAGGCCAAGGTTCTGCTCACTGACAAATACTAATGTTGAGTTTTAAGAAATCAAAAAGAATATAAAAATCAGGAGAAAGTTTGAGTTTAAACATAACTTATCCAAGTGTCAATCTCACCAAAACTTTCAGCTGAAAGATTATGATAACATGAGAGGATGATGAGCGTGGATAGAATTTTACATATTAACCAGTATAGTGGTCTTTAGTAAATGATGATTATTGTTTCTATAATTAGCAACAAGATAACTAAAATCACTTTCCTTCATCATGTCTTTAAACTCTGGCTGGTATGAATTACATAGAAGATATTGTGAAATGAAATGTTTTTCCCCAAAAGATGTTGAACCTCCAGGAACCATGAATGGGACCTTATTCAGAAATGCCATGTTCTGTAATTGGCTGAGTCAAAACAATGTCAGTAGGGCAGACCTTCATCGAATACATGGGTATCCTAATAAAAACTGGCAAATGAGGAAACACAAATACACACATAACAAAAATGCCAACCAGGTGTGATGACAGGGGCTTTGGGAAAAAGAAAACCAAGACTTATAGTAGCCAGGAAAAGAATAGAATAAATTCCCACTGTCATCCCTGGGAAGTCACAAAGTGAAGATCTTGAACTTCCAGCCTCCAGGATGGTGTAGCAATGAAAGCTTGTTTGATAAGTTAATTTATGACAGTTCTTACAACAGCTCAACAAATGAAACATCCACCAGGTTTTTAATATGCTGATATATATATATACACAAATATATATATATGCATGCATATATGTATGTATATGTGTGCGTGTGTATCTGGCAATGTGTCTACCTCTGAAAATAACATCAGGAAGCCATAGGATCTACAGTTTCCAGTTTGAGAAACAAGGTAGAAGATGGCCCACTGATAGCATAAGCGTTGCCTGTGTGCCCCTCCCCTTCTCGCTGGTGATGCAATCCCAAGTCAAACCGTTTGCGCTGGAAGCTCTTTGGCATTGTGCCAGATTCGTTCAAAACTGGAGGTATTCTAAGGGCAGAGTTCAAAGGCAAACATGCCAGTGCTGTGCCTTCTCAAAGCAGGCCCATTGATTACCCGTCAGCCTTTCCCAGGTCCTGCAAGACCACACACCAGCTGCCATCCACTTAACCAGACATGAGTTACTGGACCAAAGTGGCCAGACTTTGGTTTTACAATGGGAAATGGGAAAAAACTTAAAGCCACCAACAGATTTGAATAGAAAATCCAATCCCTCTTTCAGTTAGTTTCCTACCATTAGCAAAAAAAAAAAAAATACAACAACAACAAAATGACTCATTTGTTTAGTTCTGGGCAAGAGATACTTCATTCCTGGATTTTTTTAATATTCCAAAGCTTTGGTCTGAAGCCTTCGGGCTCTACTACACACTGTTCAGTCTATATTTAGAACAAAGCAAACACATGCAATTCTTTAGCACTAAATGCTTCTGCCAGTGGGCCCTGGAAAATTGCTAACCCTAAAATAAAACAATATTGCTTTCTTTAAATACTCCTGCTTACACTTACAGTGAGGAGATACTGACAGCGCACGTCAGTTTGAGTGACTGAAAATAAACAGGAGTGAAGAAAGCAGGGACTTCTGCTATTAAAGCCAGATTTACTTAGAGGAAATACATGACAAGTCCCATTATTTTCCTAAGTAGCAGTCTCAAGCTATCTCACCCATGAAGAAAAGTGATGAAGTCATTTTCATGACTTCTGGAGGTTTGTTCACAATTCTCCCCGCCTAATGGCACTTATCACTGATTATAAAACTGAAGCCAGTGCCTATAGATTGGGAGACGCCTCAATTTAACTAGAGAGAGAACCAATAGAGGAAGAAACCCTGAAGATAAACGTAATTACTCCTTCAAGGAGAAGCCTAGCTTCACTCTATGTGAGAAGCCACATTCGAAGACACTGAACCTGTACACCTAGGGCATTCTGTGCACAATGGGTAGCAAGTTCCATCCTTGGCCTTTATGTTTTTCCCACAGTAATGTGAGACCTACCAGGAACTGACAGTTCAGAACATGGGCAGGAAGAAGGATGTTCTCATTCCTGCCATGCTGTATAAGCTCAACAACTCGTAAGCCTTCTAAGCCTTGGTTTCCTTATCTGTGAAACTGTTTCAGTCAATTCAGACTCTCTTGATGATCACAATTTTGTGGACAAAAACCCAAAATTTCAACTCATATTTGCCAATTAAATTTGCCTTACACTGCTGATCCCCCACTTTTATATTTCACTCAACATTCCTATCACATATTAACTAAAACCTAAAATCACGGAAGTCATGGCAAGACATCATTAAAGAAATTAAAAGTCTCCAATGCCTTCATGAAAACTACAAACGTGTCCATATTGAAAGTCTACTTTTAGCTAGGCCAGCAGTACATATCCCAGCTACTGGGTAGACCAAGTCAGGATAACTGTAAGTTCAAGGACAATCTGGGCAGGTTAATGAGACCCCATTTCAAAATGAGTAAGAAAGAAGCAGTTGGCTAGCAACACTAAATGTTCACAGTTAAGTCATTCTCGTGCTCTTCATGGTACAAATCTAAGTTTTCACAAAGAACGTGCCCCACATCTGCTCTTTCAGAAAAAATACATACATACATACATACATACATATATATATATATATATATTCAATTTACTTTAAAGTCCCACAAATTAAGCTGACTTTCAAATTCTCTCCTGTAATTATAGTTGAAGTGTATCATTAGGAAATGGATTTGTTGTTGACAGTTCTGTGATATTGTATAAAATTCTCAAAGAACTAATAAAATGAAAAAAAATAGTCCTATGAAGGTGTTACCTGAAGATATTTTTATATTCAATATATTCGTTTTATACTTTATTTACTTATATTTTATGTATCATAAAATCCATCCACTTAAAATTCATAATTTACTGTCATTTAATAATTTTGTCAAGTGGTACAACTATCTACATTTCATGTCCTTAGTGAGGTTCCTCATGCCCATGCATGGTTAATGTTAACATTCAGGCATATGTACTGGCCTGCCCCTGGGGTCCTGACAGGATACATCCTCAGCTGTATCCACTAAGAGCACCTTCTGTGCACATTCTCAGCATTCCCTTTAAAAGGTCAGCCTTGCCCACGCCCCCCTCTCTCTTTCTCTCTCTCTCTTACACACACACACACACACACACACACACACACACACCATAGGGCAACAACAAATTCAGTGTGTTGGGGTTTGACTATTTTTCAAAAAGATTAAATCTCTATCTCAGATACCTAAGATCAAACTATAATAGAAAACTGATATCATGTGTGTGCCAAAAAGACGGTTAGACAAATCTCTTATTGACCCAGATGTGAGAAATTGGCTTCTGGTCATGAGTCACATGTCCCAAGGCTCCCCAGAGCTGAGGCAGAAAGGCCTCATAGCCGTGTTGCTAAGAAATTGTGTTTTCATAAGGCTTATGTGGAAAACTGCTCAGAGCTTTTGGCCTGTGTCACATACTTCATTTGTATGCATATTATTTTATTTTAGCAAAAGACAAGGCACCCTGTTTATTGTTGAACCCTTGTCTAGTCCATTTAAAATCTAATTCAGCCAGGTAGAACCCAACATAGGTCTGGTCCAACATGTGGCGAGGCCAGCTGTAGTCTCCCCTCCTTGAATGTATTTGACATCTCTGATTGCCTACTTCTTCTTTCATCATAAATGACTTCTATGCAGGGGAAACACCTGGATGTACAGTGTAACATATAAACATGAACAGGAAAATTGTCACTTACATTCAGCATCCAGGCCAGAAATGAAAACCATACCTCCTACCCAAGCCAATACCTGTTAGCAGCATGATTGCAGGGGACTTCGCATCTTTGACCTATATTCACACAGTAGATTATAGAGAATTGCATGAATAATTTAGGTTCAGATCACCTGACTCTAACAAGACTTGACAAATTACAGTTGTTGAAATAGCAGCAATACCACGTGAGCTCTCTCAAAAGAAAGGGAAGCAAAGAGTGATAAGGATTTCAGACTCTGGTAATCTCCTGGTAGGACAGCTGGCTGCTGAAATTCTGAGTCAGTTTATTGCCCTCTGTAGTCTCTAATAGTTCCTCAATTTATTTATTTATTTATTTATTTATTTATTTATTTATTTATTTATTGCTATCTCTGCATGTGAATCTCCAAGGAAACAATGCCCAGCACAATTTAATGGCATTTGTCCTTGTGAAGGAGAAAGCAAAATTAAAAGCATTCCTCCTCCATCTAATGCACAAACTCCTCACAGTCTTCAGGAGTTGCTCAAGGATTTTTGGCCTTTGCTCTCCCATAGGCTTACAAATAACTTCACAAAGAGTTCACAGAACCCCTTGCTGTACTTTCACCTGACTGTGTGTGACCTGAAGACTATTGAAGGAGACTTGATGTTGTCATCTGATACTATTATATTAGCTACCTCCTCCTAAGAATGTGTGCTTCTCTACTTAGCTCTCTTGGGTCAACTTTGTGTTTTATAATTTTCTTTTAAAAGTATTCCACCAAATATAGACTTACCCTTAAAAGAACGTCGGTTATCTTATGTGTAACTATCAACATTCATGCGAGAAACCTTTCTTTACAGAAAATGGAGGCCATTACAGGAAACCACAACTGGACATAATGCAGATATCAATGGAGCTTGAGGAGCCCATCCCTAAAGGATAAAACAACACACAGATCCTGCATCTGTGGATCAGGGAACATCACAGGAGAAGTGACAGAAAGATTCTAAGAGCCAGAATACCAGCATGTCTACTGTGAAACAGTTTCTGGTAGAAATGGCTTCACAAACAAGGCTTAAACAATGGGCAATGTCAATAGACGTGTTAATGTGGAGGGAGAATAATTCCCTGGAGTCCCACCCCTCATCAAGGAACTACAGGGAACTAATGGCATCTGGGATAAAGATAATTAGCCCCTCCCAGAGGTGAATCCACTTAATGGTTGTCCTATACAGAGTGGTCAGTTTTGAAGCCCTATACATATCACCAACAAAAACAGACTCAGCAGGTTGTATTTGTGTATATTTGTGCATACATACGCACACATATGTGTGTATATGGGTATAACAGTTATAATCATAGTAAAAGGGTAATCAACTTGAAAGAAGGTCTATGGGAGGTATTTGAGGAAGGGTATCTAGGAGGGGCTGGAGGAAAGAAAAGATGGTAGAAGTGATGTAGTTCTATTTTAAGTAAAACATATTAAACAGATTAATAGATAAAATATCTATTATCTGAGACAAATAACAGATAGGCAGAATTTATGGAGAGAGAGACATATATATGTATATCTACACATGTACACCAAAAGCTACAATGTCAAAAATCACCTATTGGATTTAATTTTTTATTTTCTTCTTTTATATACAGAAGTGCAAGTTATATATATGTGCATATATGTATTATACATAATTATATATGATAATATATAATATAGTAATATATATGCTACTTTGATAATCATATTTTTAAAGTTAACTAATTTTGATTTTTTGGTATCATTTCTTTTTATTTCATTGTCAATATTTATATCTTTGGTTAATGACAGATTTCTTCCTCCCTTTGGGAGAGATAAATTATTTGTCTTCTGTTTCCATGTTCATACAGATGTTTTTATCCACTATTTTCCTAATATATCTTTTCTTAGTCATTTTATTTTTACCTTTCTATGTCTTCTACATTTTCATTTCTGTAGGTGAGCAATATGTCACTAGATTCTATAGTCTATTATTCTAAAATGGCTAAATCCACCTATGTAACTATGACCTGTATAGATTCATTATTACTATCTTATTTTATATATTTATGCTTCTTTTCCCCCTCTTGACATATCTTCTTATTTATTAATCATCTGTATTTTAATTTTTATTTTTGTGTTTTTGTCTTTTTTACTAATTGCTCTAACATTAGGAATAAAGGAATTTAAATTTAGCATGACTCAGTGTATAATCAACATATTTATCCTCCAGATCCAAGTGCAACCCTGGAATAACTTCCTATTCACTATTGCTCTCTCTATTAGTCAACAGGAAGAATGGCCTTGTTGGAGGAAGTGTGTGGGGATATATTATTTATGATTTATTAAAGCTTGCCTGAAGATTCAGAAAGCAAAGTCAGTCACAAGCCATAGAGTTCAGATAGCAGTGATGCTATGGATGATTTTTCTGATGCGTTCTTGAATCCAATTTGCTAGCATTTTATTGAGTATTTTTGCATAGATGTTCATGAGGGAAATTGGTCTATAGTTCTCTTTCTTAGTTGTGTCTTTGTGTGGCTTGGGTACCAAGGTAATTGTAGCCTCGTAAAAAGAGTTTGGCAATGAGCCTCCCATTTATATTGTGTGGAACACTTTGAGGAGTATTGGAATTATCTCTTCTTTAAGTATTGGAATTATCTCTTCTTTAAGCCGTCTGGACCTGGGCTTTTTTTGGTTGGGGGATTTTCAATAACTGTTTCTATTTCATTAAGTGTTATAGGTCTGTTTAGATTGTTTATCTGTTCTTGACTCAGTTTTGGCAAGTGATATCTATCCAGGAAATTGTCCGTTTCCTTTAAATTTTTTAATTTTGTGGAATACTGATTTTCAAAGTATGCCCTGATGATTCTCTGGGTTACCTCAATTCTTTTTTGTGTGTGTGTTTGTTTGTTTGTTTTGAAAGAAGGTTTCTCAGTATAGTTCTGGCTGTCTGAAACTATGATAGATCTGCCTGGGATTGAGAGATCTGCCAGCCTCTGCCTCTATAATGCTAGATTAAAGATGTGAACCACTATACACAGCAAATCAAATTTTCTTTTGTTTATTTATTTTTCAAGACAGGGTTTTTCTATGTAGCCCTGGTGTCCTGGAACTCACTGGCCTCAAACTCAGAGATTTGTCCACCTCTACCTCCTGAGTTCTGGGATTAAAGGTGGGCGCCATCACTGCCCAAGACGCGGTCTGAAACCAATCAAGACAGAAACTTTGTATGAACAAGAATAACCATAAAATGAAAACGGAAGGAAATAATTAAGATCATGAAAAAAGTAATAAAATGTATATGGAAAAAATACAAATGATCAATAAAACAAAGACGCTGTTAAGATTGACAAGCCCTTAGACAAACTGACCAAAAGAAAGATGTAAATTAATAAAATTCGAGATCAAAAGGGAGATATTATGACAGATACCAACAAATTTTGGAAAATCATAAGTACATACCTAAAATCCTTAAATTCCACTCACTTAGAATATCTAAAAGAAATTGTTAAGATTCTAGATGCTTATAACCCACCAAAATTAGGCTTAGGCCAAGGTGACATTAATTAAGCCAAAGTGGCTCTATAACAAACTATGATATTAAGTAGTAACAACAACAAAAGTCTCCCAACTTAAAATCCTCTTAGGCTTAAGTGAATTTCCTACTGAAGTTTACCAGGTCTTTGGAGAGCCAACACCACTGCCTGCTAAACTGTCCCACAGAAGAGAAAGACAATGAATGCTTCTGAACTCTTTTCAATAAAATAATATTACCTTGATAACAATTCCAGATCAAGACTCAACAAAAGTTCTACAAAGGAATCTCCCTGGTGAACATTGATTAAAAATTTCTCAATAAAATACTCCAAATAGAATCCAAGAACACATGAAAACTATTAGTAACCATGATAAAGTTGGCTTCATGCCAGAGATGCAGGAATAGTTAAATATATAAATAATGAATACAATACATCACATAAATGGACTCAAGGACAGAAATCACATGATCACATCCATAAATAAATTGCTTTTGACAAAATATAACAAACTTCATGATAAAAATCCTGAGGGGAATGAAAGTATAACGAACATAGCATAATAAAGACTGCCTATGATAAGCCTATAGCTAACAAAACACTAAATTAGGAAACAGAAATAAAACAAGGGTGCCTCTCAATGTGGGTGATCTAAACTAGAGATTGTCAAATTGGGAACAGAAGCAAGATCCTCCTGTTCTCACCTCTGGAGGCCATTTGTTCCTAAGATTTGCCCCATAAAGATTCAAGAAGGCAAGAGAAACAGACAGTATTTCTTCTGACTTCCACAGATCTGCATCCAATTCTGTAAGTAATAAGATGACAGAGTTCCCCTGAGGGGATCTTGTCAAAATCTAAAAATAGTCAAGAAAACTTTGACTCCCATATTTCCCCTCATCAGTCATTAGTATGCAGTTTGGACGGATATTGCTGGGTTTTTATTTCACTTCCTTTCAACAGAATTTATGTCAAGGTTTAAAGGGTTTATACAGGTTTATGCTTCTAAAAATTTCTTTACACAAACTCCTAAACCCTAAGGTATAGTCCACGGAAAACATTAATAGAGACTCGGAATTTCCCTGTGAAAAAGACCAGTTGTGCCACAGAAAACTCGAGAAATAGCAGTTATTCTGAACACAGTATTAGAGCACTATGCCTTCAACTTGAAGAAGATGAGATCCATTTTCTTTTGTCAGAAACAATAACTAGAAGCAGCAAATCTAAAACTTCACCCTGAAATTGAACTGAAAGTGTTATGGCCGAACACATATTAAGTACCAACTACAGTTACATCAGCTCTTAAAAATACGTGGATGGGTATGAGAAGAGAAATGAGGACCAAAACTTTGATGATTCTGGTAGCTCAAGGAAGGTTCTAAATTGTGTGCAGAAAAAAAACATGATTGCAAATACTTATCATGTGTCATTTAATCATAATAATTTATTTAAGAAAAAATCATCATGGAATAATACCTAAAGCCCTCAAGAGCCTTTATAATTCTCCTCACTCTTCATTTTCCTTCTTATTTCTTGTCATTGTACATTCATTTACACAAGCATGTGTTTCATAAAGATATTTTCTTCCAAGTGTATCATACACTTTCACACCCTCACTCTTTATTTTAATACTCAAAGTTGTCCATTTAGTCTATTGTAATGTGGACTCTTGTTTGAGAAAAGCTGTATCTCTAAAATTCTCCCCAGACACTCCTGGTATGGTTAAATGTCTGAGAACACTCATGGGGTAAGAACAAATGCCACTTAGCTTCTACCCTCTTTATATACACAAATAATTTGACAATTGATCCATAAATTATAAAATTAATAATTAAGCCAACTTCACATGGCTATAGCAAAATATCTGGACAACTTCACAAAGAGAAAGGTTTTAGTTAGCTCATAGTTCTTGAGTTTCCAGTCCAAGATATGATAGTCCATTGTGTCTCTTGTGCAGGATCACATCATGCTTGGAACAAATGACATGGCAAACTGGTGAGACTAGCACTGGGGACCCACAATTCCTTGAGAAATTACTTCTTGAATGACCTGAGGAATACCATCCATAAGGATTGACCTCCCTAAAGCCCATAATGTTTTGTAAAACATAGCCACACAAGCAGTTAACACACTGACTTATGACACACATCCCTCATTAAAATGATAGCATCCAATAATAGGTATGAAATACTAACTGCTTTAATTGACCTACCCCCAAATAGTCAGTTATATGCCTAAGCGTCTTATCATTAAAAAGACATAAGCAAAACTTAAAGTACTCAGAATATTTTGGAACATAATTAACTATTAAAACAGTAAAAATAGAATCTATCCCTCTACATTAGCCACATTTCTATTGCAATTATGCTACATAACAAAAAATAATCCAAGGAATTCAGTGACTACTCAGTACTTCTTTTGTTTCTCTCTAACATCTGTAGAATAACTGGAGTTGACCTAATCTTATTTTGAACTAACAATATTAAGCTTCTGGCTGTCAATTGGGCTCAAGTTTCCACCTGGTCATTAACCAATAGTTATACCAGACAGGTCTCTCCCTTCATGGAGACAGGCTCTCTTCATGGAGAAAAACAGAAATATATGAGGCCAAGCTAAATGATGCAGACACTTATATCCTTTGTTCCTATCACTTGGCTCTCATTTCTTTATCAAAACAAGTCACATGGCCAAGTCTTGCAACAATAGAGCGGAGAAATACACTCTTCATCCTCTAGGGAGAAATTCTTCAATGGCAGACACTGTGTGTCTCAGTTTCTCTTCTCTTGTTGTAATTTTAAAATTCTGAAAAAAGAAAAATATTTAAGCCCACAGTTCAAGGTGCAGTCCATCACTGTTGGTAAGTCAATAGAGTTGAAACAGTTTATTACTGCATCCACGGTGGGAAGTAGAATCCATGTGTGCTGTTGAGTTCTCTTTCACCACATACACAGTCCAGGATTCCAGCCAGGGAATGATGCCACCCACAGTGGGTGGGTCTTCCCACATCAATTAATGTAATCAAGAAAATCCCCCAGAGGCATGTCCACAGTCCCATCTCCCAGATTATTCTAGATTCTATCTAGATGACAATTAACACTAACCATCACATCTCCACCCTGTGTCTATTTGACACTTGAACTTATCACTTTGAAGCCATAGACTTTCACCTTTTGCCACAGCTCCTCACCTAAGGAGTGACTCCAACCACAATGTGCTGAGCCCTTCTATACCAATTAATAATCAAAACAATCCCCCTACTGACATGCCCACATACCAACCTGATCTAGGTATTTCCTCAATTGAGGCTTTCTTGGGTTATTCAAGGTTGTGACAAGTTGATATTGAAAAATATCTAGTAGTGTTGACTATTTGTTGACTTGACAATCAGTTTTTAAATGGCATTTTATTGTATTTTTATTCATTCATTCAGTGTGTGTGTGTGTGTGTGTGTGTGTGTGTGTGTGTGTGTGTGTGTCTGAAAATGTGTGGGCTAGAACATACATGCAGAGGCCAAAAGAGGCCACTGGATGTCGTCCTCTATCAGTTTCTGTTTACTCTTGTAATGCAGGATCTCTCTCTAGTGCTGGAGCTCTTCTGTACTCTGTTAGACTAGGAACAAGCAAGCCCCAACAATTTCTGCCCTCTCAGAGCTAGGACTGCTGGAATTTGTGGGGACTGTCAGCTTGTTCTGTGAGTGTCACCATCTCATTGTTGGTCTCAAAGTTGCAGAGCAAGCATTCTTGAGCCATTTGTGTAGCTCTTTTGTGTGTGTGTGTGTTGCAGACTGTATTAGCCCTTTATTACTTCTTTTTTTTATATTTTATTTTCCAATTTAAATTTAGATAAGAAACGAGGTTGCTTCGGAATGGGAGAGGGACCTGGTTCTGTATAGCTCTTTAAGTGACAATTTTTCCTTAACAAAGGAAACTCACATGTCAATCCTATGTACTACAGCAAGCATTTGCTCTAGACTGAGAGGCACACACTTTCAAGCATTCTAACTTTGTCTGGTATAGTAATCACCATTCACATGAATCTTCTTAAATAAATTTAAATTTACTTACATTAGCTAAAATTTAAATTTTAGTTCCTTAGTTGCACTGGCCACATTTCAAGTACTTAAGAGTCACTACAGGCTATTAGAGACCATACTGGTCACACACACACACACAACAACAACAACAAAAACCACATTATCCTACCCTTTCATGAAGTTCTACTAGATAGGTTTGCTTCAGAAGAAACAACCAAATATGTAATCAGATTCTGCTGTTAAATTCTACAGAAGTGTGACTCCTCCCAAGTCATCACTGATTTTAACTCAGATCCACAACTACTGTCCACTTCTTTCTATATATCATTATTTCTCCCTGAGTATGCTTTGGTGTGGTTTTGTAAGCTCCTCCTTGGAAAATTTTCAAGTGATGTCACTTATGGAAAGTATATACTACCAGTTTAAAACAACCTTATATGTCACTTTTCTGCCAAGGTGTCATTTTCTGCCTTTGCAAAGATACTTATTAACCTGCATTTACAACTATTGACAGTCTGGGGTCAACTTTCCTTCCCAGTCATATTCCCCATCACTTGGAACTTCTGCAGTCACATGCATCCTCCTTCCCTCCCTCCTGCTCCACTCTCTCCCTCTCGAATTTCTATCTCACAGCCTTACTTTCACACATTGCCCCATTTCATAACTTCCTCAAATACCCTTATCTCACTGCATCTGCTTTTCAACAAATTTCAAAAAAAGTGTGTTTATGATGTTATTTTAGCTATGAATCATATATTACCTCTGTCATCATTTGTGTTTCCACCATTTTATTTTGATTAAATAGTAATTTATTAATGTATACATTTCTCCTATACCATGAAATAAACTTTGAGGATTAGGGGTTTATCCTGTATCACTTATCCCCTGCATAAGTTAGGACAATACAATAGTATCAGGAGAGAGAGGGAGGTGTATACAGGCATGTACATATCTAATAATTATATGAATTGTATATATATTATGTATACATAAATGAGCAAGTGTATATTTTTTTGATGAATGAGTTAATGCATGACTAAGACTTATTGTAGTTTTACAGGTTTGCCATGCATGTCTTTAATTTTCATGGTAAAATACTCAGCATATCATGTAGGAAAACCATGTATCATGCTAAAAATCACTTAGCAACAATGACTCAAAATTTCCTTACAAAGGCAAACACTTCTTTCTAAATGTCATTGTATTTGGTGTCTTCCTTTTGCCTTGTTAATTTGTACACTAAGCAAGTCTGAAAAAGACTCTTCTACCCTCCAAACCTATTTGTAAGTTAGATGTGTACATTTCTTTCCATTTTTTTTGTGCTACATCACAGGTTGGTCTTGCCTCAAAGTCAAGTCCATGTTACCCATGAACTTTTCATCTCCCTGCCTCTTTGCCCATGGAATGCTGTAACTATAGATATGCCCCACCACATCCAGCTAGAAATATCTTTTATTTGACAGAGTATGAGAAACAGTGTGAAAAAAACATAGCTTGTATCAGTACTCCATGATACACAGTTCCAGCAAAGAATGAACAAGGAAGCCACATCCACTTAATTCAAAAGTAAGTGTCAAATTTAATAAATTAGACAGCTTTAAAATGATGTAAAAACACATTTTTAATCTGTCCTGTCATGATGTTGATACAGATCTTAACTTTCAATTCTTAAGTCCTCTGAAGGAGAGCACTACAGTTAATTCAAAATACTTATGTTGAGGAAAAAGGCAGGATTTTGAATAATCCTGAGTAATAGATAAAAGTTATTTAAGTTGGATACTGAAACATGTTTTAATATTTTAGCATATGTCCCAAAATTGCTAGTGATTCTATTTTACAGTCTTCAGCACCATATTGTGTGATTTTATATTTTAGGTCAAGTCTTTTAGATTAACTTTTGCCTGCTTTCTTTTCTCAACTTGATTGGCAACTAGCTGGTAAAAGTTCTGTTGTCTCCCAAACTTCCATGTGTACAAGAAGAGAGAAATGGTCTGGCATTTAAATTTCAGAGGGCTTGCTCTTTGGGATCTCCTGGCCTGGGGACTGTGGGCAGGTCCACTCAGCCCTGATGAATCAAGCAATCCAAAGTCTGCTGACATTGTTGTACAAGTCCCACCCCCACACAGGGGAGAGGTGAGCATGGGCTCCTATCTCAAGCCCTGCTTCTGCATGCCCTCTTTGGGATCTCCTGACCTGGAGACTGCAGGCAGGTCGACACACCCCAGGCAGATCAAACCATCCAGACACTGCTGACATCACGGTACTAGTCCCATCTCCACCCACTAGTAGAGGGGGTATCTCAGACAAGCCTGCACCCATCATGAAACCCAGTGGAGTATTGAACCTGCTTGCAACCGCCAGAAGAGAACCTTGTATTCATACCCACCAGGAGAGGAAGAGACCCCACCTGTACCCACTGGAAGAAGAGATGGGAAGATGACAATAAAAGAACACACTCAACAATAGGAAAACCAATAGGACACCACCAGAGTCTAGGGACCTTACACCAGCAAAACCTGAACATCCCAACACAGATGAAGCAGAAGAGACGACCTTAAAAACAACTTCATGAAGATGAAAGAGACCCTAAAAGAGGAAATGAGAAAATCCTTTAAAGAAATGGAAGAAAAAACAAACAAAAATTTCAAGAAATGGAGGAAAAGACAAACCAAAAATTGCAATAAACAATTCAAACAGTGCAGGGTTTGAAAGCTGATAGAGACCAAAAAAAAAAAAAAAAAAAAGAACAGTCTGAGGGAATACTGGAATTAGAAAAGCTGGGTAAATGATCAGGAACTACAGATGCGAGCTAAACCAACAAAATACAAGAGACAGAAGAGAGAATCTCAGGCATTGAAGATACACTAGGAGAAACAGATTTATTTGCCAAAGAAAATCTTAAGTCTTAAGTACTCAACAAAATCATAGAAGAAAAATTTCCCAACCTAAAGAATGACATGCCATTGAAAGTACAAGAAGCTTACAGAACACCAAATAGCATGGACCACAAAAAAAGTCCCCTCACCACATAATAATCAAAACACCAAGCATACAGAACAAAGAAAGAATATTAAGAACAGCAACGGAAAAAGACCAAGTAACACAAAGGTAAACCTATCAGAATTATACCTGACTTCTCCATGGAAACTCTGAAAGCCAAAGGTCCTGGATAGATATTCTACAAACACTTAAAGACCACAGATGCTAGCCCAGACTGCTATAACCAGCAAAGCTTTCAATTACTGTATATGGAGAAAACAAGATATTTCATGAAAAAAACAGATTTAAACAATGCATACCCACTAATTCAGTCATACGGAAAGTACTAGAAGGAAAACTCCAACTTAAGGAAGTTAACTACATTCACAAAAACAAAAGCAATGGATAATCCCGCTTTACCAAAGGCCAAAAAAAAAAGCAGGGTAAATTCACACACAATACCACCATCAACAATAAATCCAAAACAAACAAGGTTTAACAATCAATGGTCACTAATTTCCCTCAATATTAATGGTTTTAACTCACCTATAAAAAGACACAAGATAACAGAATGGATAGGAAGATAGAATCTTTCCTTCTGCTGCATACAAGAAACACACCTCAGAGTAAAGGGTTGGGAAAAGATTTTCTAATCAAATGGACCCAAGAAACAAGCTAGTGTAGCTATCATAATATCTAACAAATTAGACTTCAAACTAAAATCAATCAAAAGAGATGTAGAAGGTTATTTCATATTCATCACAGAAATATCCATCAGGATGAAGTCTCAATTCTGAACATCTATGACCCAAATACAAAGGCACCCACAATCATAAAAGAAACATTACTAAAATTCAAATCACACATAAAACCTCACACACTTTTAGTGGGATGCTTTAACCCTCCTCTCACCAACAGACAGGACCACCAGACAGAAACTTAACAAAGAAACAAAAGAAGAAATAACAGAAGTTATGACCCAAGTGGCTTTAACAGATAACTGTAGAACATTCCATCCAAACACAAAAGAATATACGTTCTTCTCAGCACCACACAGAACATTCTCTAAAATCGACAACATACTTGGCAAAATAGCAGACCTCAACAGATACAAAAAATTGTAATAAATCCTGTATCTTATCAGACCACCATTTTTTAAGTAATTTTTTTCTTATGTTAATTTTAAATAGCTTGTTTTACATGTCAATCCCAGTTCCCTCTCCCTCCCCTCCTCCCACATCTCTCCCACCATCCCCCCCCATCCTCCCACCCAACATTCTTAAAATTTAGAATTCAACAACAACACAAATTGCAGAAACCCTACATACAATTGCACCATTCCGGGGTCAAGCAAAAAATAAAGAAAGAAATTAAAGACGTCCTAGAGTTCAATGAAAATGAAGACACAACATGCTCAAACTTATGGACACTTTGAAAGCAGTACTAAGAAGAAAGTGCCCACATGAAGAAACTGGAGAATAGTTACACTAGAGAATTAACAGTGCAATTTAAAGCTCTAGAACATAAAGAAGCAAATTCACTCAGGGATGAGTAGATGCCAGTAAATAGTCAAATTGTGGACTGAAATCAATAAAGTAGAAACAAAGAAAACAATACAAAGAACAAATATAACAAAGACCTGGTTATTTAGGAAGAGCCACAAGATAGACAAACCTTTATCCAAACTAACCAAAAGGCAGAGAGAGAGCATGCTAATTAACAAAGTCAGAAATAAAAAGGCGGACATAACAGCGGACAAGGAAGAAACCCAGAGAATCTTCAAAAAATTAAAGTAAATGAACAATTTTCTGGATAATTATCACTTACCAAAATTAAATCAAGAACAGATAAGCAATTTAAACAGACCTATAACCCCTAATGAAATAGAAGCAGTCATCAAAAATCTCCCAACCAAAAACAGGGCCAGCTAGTTTCAGTGCAGAATTTTACCAGAAATTCAAAGAAGAGATAATACCAATACTACTCAAATTGTTTCACATAATAGAAGCAGAAGGGTCATTGCCAAACTCTTTTTACCAGGCTATAATTACCTTGGTAGCTAAGCCACACTAAGACACAAATAAGAAAGAGAACTACATGTACAATGATACAAAAATACTCAATAAAATACTAACAATTTGAATCCAAGAACACATCAGAGAAATCATCCACCATGATCAAGTATGCTTCACCCCAGGGATGCAGGGATGGTTCAACATATGGAAACCTATCAATCTAATTCACAATATAAACAAACTGAAAAAGAAAAACCACATGATCATCTCACTAGATGCTGAAAAAGCCTTTGACAAAATCCAACACCCCTTCATAGTAAAGGTCTTGGAGAGATCAGGGATAACAGGAACATACCTAAGCATAATAAAAGCAATATACAGCAAACCAACAGCCAACATCAAACTAAATGGAGAGAAACTCAATGTGATTCTTCTAAAATCAGGAACGAGACAAGGTTGTCCACTGTCTCCAGATCTCTTCCATAAACTCTACCAGGGAACTCTTACAGCCAATAAACTCCTTAATCAAAGTGGCAGGACACAAGATTAACTCAAAAAAAATCAGTAGCCCTAATATATATATATTACATCACCTTTACAACAACATAAAATATCTTGGGGTAACACTAACCAAACAAGTGAAAGACCTGTATAACTAGAACTTAGAGTCTTTAAAGAAAGAAATTAAAAATAATACCAGAAAATGGAAAAGACTCCTATGTTCTTGGATAGGTAGGATCAACACAGTAAAACTGACAATCTTGCCAAAAGCAATCTACAGATTCATTGCAATCACCATCAAAATCCTGGCACAATTCTTCACAGACCTTTAAGAACAATTCTCAACTTTATATGAAAAAAGCAAAAGAATCAGGATAGCCAAAACAACCCTGTACAATAAAGGAACATACATAGGCATCACCATCCCTGACTTCAAGTTCTATTATAGAGCCATAGCCCTGAAAACAGCTTGGTATTGGCACAAAATAGACAGGCAGACCAATGGAATTGAATTAAAAACCCTGATATTAACCCACACACCTATGAACACCTGATTTTTGACAAAGAAGCTAAAATTATACAATGGAAAAAAGAAAGCATTTTCAGTAAATGGTGCTGGCATAAATGGATGCTGGCATGCATAAGACTGCAGATAGATCCATGCCTATCACCATGCACAAAACTTAAGTCCAAATGGATCAAAGACCTCAACAAAAATCCAGTCACACTGAACCTCTTAGAAGAGAAAGTGGGAAGTACCTTTGAACAACTTGGTGCAGAAGAAAGTTTCCTGAACATAATACAAGTAGCACAGACACTGAGATCGACAATAAATGGGACCTCCTGAAACTGGGAAGCTAGCAGTCCATATGAAGGTTAACTGCCACTTGGAGTGTGAAATCAGTATATTTCCAGGTGTGCAAAAGGGGGCTTACACTAACATCCCCTTATTGATGTTACTGAAGAGAAATTCTCTATCAAGTTAAACTATCACTTTAAAGCAGCTTTCAAATATGCTCAAACTAAAAACCACAGACAGTCCATAAATGAACATACTAGGCAAAAAGGCCACTTTTCCAAATAGTAATAGTAACTATTATCAGTTTCAAGAAAAGTAGTTAACTATCTACAGTAGCCTGATTATGGAATCAGCCTAAGTGCTCCCTCAACAATAAACTAATAAGGACATTTATAAATATGGAGTCTTAACTCAGCCATAAATAAGAATGAAATTAGATCATTTATAGGAAAATGGAAGGAACTGGAGATCATAATGTTAACTGAAGAAAGACAATTCATAAGAACAAGTTTTCCTTGTTTTCTCTTATATGTAGAGGCAAGAGTAAAAGAACATGGAGGTAAAAGGAAGTGAGGTGGTAGAATCTAGAATCATCTGAGAGATTCATTTTGATTATTTGATAAGGAAAGATCCATCCATTGTTGGTAGCATCTCTGGTAGAAATTCTGAACTCTGAAACTGGAGAGACGGGCAGCAGCAGCAGCACCCCTCCACTTCTTGACTGTGGATGCAATCTGACCAGCTGCTTCAAGCTCCCTCTGTCTTGACCTCCTTGCTTAATGGACTGTTACCCTTAAATTGTGAACCAGGATAAATCCTTTATCTCTTGATTTGGTTTTGTAAGAGTATTTTTATTACACCAGCAGAAGAGGAATTAAGATGGGGCTTGGTGAAAGGAAGTGGAGCCTGGGCTGTTTGTTCATGCCTGCCCTCAATCCCATCACTCTTGAGGCAGAGGCAGGAGGATCTCTGAGTTGGAGATCAACTTGTTCTACATATTGACTTCTGGGCATTTTGGGACTATAATGAGACTGTCTAAAAACAGAAAGAGGCACTTGCTGTGGTAAACTCTTGACCATGTGGTTCTTAGGGTTTTGGAATTTTATTATATAAGGAATATTGATAAGCTTGGAACTTTGGGTTAGAAAAGACCTTTAAAATAGTGAAGATAACTTAATGCACCACCATAGCTGGAACTTAGAAGCCATGAAAGTTGCAAAATATGGAGAGTAAGAGTCTGTCTCATGAGATTTCAGAGGGAAACACCAACTCCATAAGGAACCAGGTTGGTACTACTTGTGAGATATTTGGACCAAGAATTTGTCTTCAGTTTGCCTATGTCCCAAGAACCTGCATGACGTTGAATTTAAAGTTGTGAATGGATGGACTTGTTTTGCAGAGGAAAGCTATGTTAGCAACCTTAAAGTTCTGGACAAGAAGAAACCATGGAAACAATGAGAAAGATGTCTTAAATACCCACCTATCAATACTCATCACCCATCACCTGTCAATGGCTTCTATTTGCAAAGATGAAAATTTATGTGAAAGGAGATAGCCTCAACTGAGAATGTGGTTGTAAAGTTCCCTCTTCCTCAAAAGCAGCTGCCTAAAAGAGTGCTTAGTTTCCCCAGGGTTAGCACATAGAAACTGAAGCAACTGTGGTCCCAGGGGACCAGGCTGCACCCAGATCTGACAGTGGACTTTGGCAGTGTTTCACAGTCCATGAGGTACTGTATTTGGAAACATTAAAGATGGAAGACTGAAATGATCATGGAGTCTTGCTCCATTGTTTCAGAGAGCTGCTAGGGCCAGACTGTGTTTGCTGGTGTTAGAATCCCTACAATAAGACCCTTCCAGGCCATTGTGTGAAACTGTAAAAGTGAAGGATCGATTATAGTGCAGACCCCTGAATATTGGTGATGACAGGATTGTGGAACATTTGTCAAGGAGAGCTGTAAGCATATAGTAGAAATGCCATCTAGCATATCATAATTTTGAACAGAGGGTAAAGTCAAGTTTCGCAAAACTATCCTATCCAAAAGCCTCTGTCAAAAGAGTGAGACACTGAAACACTACACCAGTAGGCAACTTTATAAGGAGTCCTTCAAAGTGCTTATGGCCACTGACTTCTGTCAACATGTTTTCTGTTCATACTACACAGTAGCTATTTAATATATAAAAGAAATTTTTCCACCCTTGGAAATTTTGTTATTCATCAATTCCAAGTACTGAAAATACAGCTGAGAAGCAGGATTAAGCACAAATCATGAACAGAGGTGTCTTCTCATTTACATAAGAAATTTCCTATTAGCCACAGGAACATCATCGGCATGGGAGATCTGGAGGGTGGAGTTTCCATGCATCTCTGCATGCTAAGCTCACAGCTCAGTGCTTATCACACAGTAGGCATACAAAACATTTTGACTGGAGCTTCTGAAACCATAAGGATTGATCCTTGGACTTTTAAGTTTGTAATTTTCGCTTTAAAATGTTTACAACATGTTTGTCCATACATCAGAAGACAAATAAAAGCAAGAAATAAAACAGAATAAAACTTTAAAGTAGGCAGATATCAGCCCTAAACATGCTAGTATAGACATTTATATGTTGATAGATTGCAAGAGTGTAATTGAATCATGACATGATAGAAAAGCTAAAATGCATAACGAGTCTTGATTCAGGAAGAAAAGATTAAATTACATAAGTGTGCTTTGCTTCAAACAATGGAATAATGAAACATGTTTTAGAATGATTCCTGTATATAATGGGTAAAATTTTATGAAGATATTTATGCTTGAACATAGAAAGCACTCAACTGTTTATAACAGTCAACTCTTGAAAACAATGCCTTCTTTAAAAGTAGAAAGTCTTCTACACTGTGAGATCTTAGTTGCCCACCATCATGATGAGATGGTTGATCTCATAAACATTTTCCTCTTGTTAGTAAACTTCACAAACCACAATGCTGTGCTTACTAGAGTTCAAGCTACAAATAATTTTGTCCCCACATCTCCCTCAGAGATATAACTGCATTTTGAGGCTTACTAGAACAGAGAAGGCTTTCGATTCCATACAAATGTTTGGCCTCTGTCCTTATTGGTTTCTTTGCTAACTTGACAAAAGCAAAAGCCATCAGGGAAGGGGAACTGCAGTTGAGAAATGCCTCTGTGAGGTTGTCTGTGGTAAAGTCTATGGGGCGTGGTCTTTCTTTTTCATTAATTAAAAAATTTCATTTAGTTTACATCCCCTCCCTCCTCTCCTCTTGTTCCCTCACACACACCTCTCCTCTACTTCTACCCCATCTACTCCTCAGTCTCCATTCAGAAAGGGACAGGCCTTCAGCAAATCATAGCATAGCAAGCTCCTTCCCTCTGCATCAAGACTGGGTGAGGCAACCCAGCATGGGGAATAGGTTCCAAAAATCAGCTTAAACTCCAGAGACAGGTTCTGATCCCACTGCTAGAAGCTCCACAAATAGACCAAGCTACACAACTGCCACACACATGCAGAGGGCCCAGGCTGGTCCCATGCAGTCATTTTGTTCTGATTCTGTGAGCTCCCATGAGCTCAGGTCACCTGTCTTTATGGGTGTATCAGTCATGACCTTGACCCCCTTGGCTCATACATTCCCTCCTCCCTCTCTTCAGGAGCTTGACCCAGTGCTTGGCTGTGGATCTCTGCATCTGCTTCCATCGGTTATTGGATGGAGGCTCTTCATTAATGATTAATGTGGAAGGGATAAACCCACTGGGGTTGGTGTTACCCTTGGTGGTGGTCCTGGATGGTATAATAAAAGTGGCTAAACAAGCCATGGAGGACACGCCAGTAAGCAGCATAGCACCATGGCCTCTGCATCGGTTACTGTCTCAAGGTTCCTACCCTGATTTGGCTTTAAGTACTCACTATTCATTAAATTCTAATAAACTCATCAATATGAAAAGAAAACAACCAAGGACAAAGAGTTTAGAGACTGTTCCTTAAGGGAAAACTCAAAACCATCAAAATAAATACAAAGAGTTTTCAACCTCAGTGAAACTCTTTGGAGTAATAAAAACAGTGATTGTCTTCCCCTTCATACTTATTATCCCACATTAAACGAATGAATTTTGGGAGCCCATTCCACATGGAGGGATGCTCTCTAAGTCTGAACACATGGGGGAGGGCCTAGGTCCTGTCCTGGATGAAATGACAGACTCTGGAGATCCCCCATGGAGGGCCTCATCCTCCCTGGGGAATGGTGTGGGGATTGGGAGAGGGACTGGGGAGACTGGTGGAGGGGCAAGAGAGAGGGAGCTGGGATTGACATGTGAAGCAAGCATGTTTCTGATTTAAATAAAAATATATTGGAAAAATGTAATTTAATTATTAAAAATTGACTTTAAAAATTCTGAAAGTATCACATATTTGGTGAAAATAATGCAAAATGAGAATATAATGCTGCTAGCAGGGGTGTAAATTAATTCAATTATTAAGGAGAGATGTTCTTCCCATTTATTTAGCTCTCTTGCTTAAAAACATCCTTATCTGTCTTCACAAAGAAATGAACAAAAGACATCAGTTGCAAAACTATTATAACAAAAAAACTATATAAAACAAATCCCAAGTCATCACAAGTAAGTAGGTTTGGTGATTATGTAATTCATAGACAGAATTGTACGTGCACAGTGGAGATGGGTAGACAAGATATCCGTGTGTTGTCATGGAAGCACATCGGAATCTTCATGATGAATGAGAAATGAAATAACTCACATTTTAACACAAAAGGCAATATTATTAACAGTAGAACTTTTCTTCCTTTTGTAAGAAATAGTTGGAAAGAAGAATGTGCTACATCTGCAGTATTGCTCAAGAACCCAAAGAAAGACATCCAGAATAAATGTCAAAATTCATCTGTGAAATCAAGTTGATAAATACATGGTGTGCACTATAGTATTTCAAGAAGCCTGAAGCACTTCATGATTCATCATTAAAAACTCAAGCAATACATACATGTTATGCATGCTTTATAACTGAAATTATAATGCATAAAGAGAAACTTGCAAACAAGGTACATCACATCAAGTTGGTTTCAGTGAGAAAACGAGTCAGTGAGCTGTTCTTTTATGATTCCCAATTTTATACTAAAAAAATGTATGAAACTATAAATTTGATTGGCAAGTTTTTAGTTAGGAAATTAAAATAAAAGACATTTTTAAAAAGATAATAAATGGTCCATGTTCCTGTAAAGCTGTACATTAGCAATGAATGACTTTAAATGTAGCATTGTAAATATTGAATTCAATGCTTATATAACTTAAATGAGTCAGTATTGCTCTACACAGTCAAGTCAATGCTTCTAAAATAGGTTGGGCTTCTATTTAAAAATATGCTACTATAATTTTGGTAGTGATGAATTATTTTCTCAAATAGTTACCTTTAAGCCAGCCTCTGGGTTTCTAAGTAACACTTCATGCTAAGGTGGATCTAACTGGAAAATCCCTCAGGCAGTGCATGGATAGCTAAACAAATAGGTTTTTATAAATAAGGTTACATGCCTCTGCTCTTTTAAAGGTCAGTGGGAGCTTTGACATGTGTTTACAATGTCAGAATTAGAAGAGAGTTTAGGAATTAGTTCACCTGTGATCTTACAAAGGTGACACTGACATGCAAAGAGCTTAAGTAGCTAATGCCACACAACCAGAGAACAGAGCCACCTCCACATCCCAGGTGTTTAGTGTGTACTCGGGACACTGATTGAGCCACCTGACTTTTGGGAGAGACTTCAAACATCTCAGAGTTATGGTCTGCAATGTTTCTTCAATGTCACACAGTTCCAGGGTTGTGGTTTAAACATGAAATGTTCCAAAGCAGACTCATCTATTGAATGTTTGGTCCCTGAGTTCAGAGTACAGTTTAGAAGGTTGCAATAACCTTATGAGCTGGGGCCTGAACAGAGGCAGTAGGTTCCAGGAAGCAGGCTTTGAAAGGTTGCCCAACTGCTCTGTCCCTTCCTTATGCTGCTGCTTTCTACCAGCCACCAAGCAAAGAATGTGCTCCACACATTCTCCATAATTGTTGATCTGCCCAAGGACATCGGGCCATGAGATCAGACTGAGACCTCTGAATCAAGTCAAAACTTAAATTTTCTTCCTTTTAAGTTTTTATGTCAAACTTTCTGTTACCGATGTGGAAAACCAAACAATACAGCCAGGACTCACCATCCTTTCAAATTCTCAGGCCAGTGAGCCTCCTTCAATCTCCATTCCTCTTTTCTCTTCATTCCTTTTCCCAATGAACAACAAGTATTTGATAATCTCTTGCTATTGTTTATTTAAGTGCAAAGAGGGCCTCTGTGACCTGTGTGGCCCCTAACCACATGTGACTGACAGCATACAGTCTAGAACTCTGGGATCAAAGATGTCAACAGCTAGCCACATGCAGTTATTTGAACTTCAATCAACTAAAATCAAATTTAAGTTTTCATCATTCATTGTGCTAACTACTTAACAAGTAACCAGTAGGCACAGTGCAAACATAGAACATTCCTGTCACCACAGAAAGTTCCGTGGGAAGGGCTGACCTCCACAGGGAATACAGGGCATTAAGCAGTTGCAGAGCAGGTGGTTTAATATGATAGGCATGGCTGGGAAACATCAGAGAGTAGAACAAGTCATTGAAGATGGCAATGGGAAATTTTCATGGGATAAATGCAGATGTTTACCCCATTGGCTCCCTCTGTGTCAGGGTTTCTGCATCTTTGTGACCTTCTCCGTTTACCCTGTCTCCTCCCCTCCTCCCTCCTCATTATCTTAGTTGTGGGAGCATAAGTCTTCCTATCCTAGTACACAATTAAATTAAAATGCCACTTCCTCAATCCCTCCCAGGCTATTCCTCAAGTCCTCTCTCGGTGAGTAAATCTATAGCTTAATTCTTGCTTGTCCAAAACAAAATACCTCCAACAAAAGTTTTAGAGAAAGTTTTTGTCCTGGGCCTGACCTCCAGGTCTCTGATGCCAGAGGACGAAGTCAAGCCTGAGAGTTGGAAGTCGCTTCTGCTCTCATGGGGTGCTTGCCTTGAGCTCCTGTAGCAATACAATGCCTCTTGTCTGCCTACACAGGGAATTGGCTAATTTTGAGATCTGTTTACTCGATGTTTTTTAAGAATATCCTAATCATCCCCTAAACATCCTCAGAGCCAAGAGTTAACTCAAACACAGGTGCAGAGGAGCTAGCACAAAGGAAAGAAATAATATACAAGATCAAGTGAGAAATCAGACCCTCTACAGTTTGCTTATGTAATAGCTGTTGTCATGTTCACAATGGACACACAGGAGACAAACATGTGACTGCAGAGAACCCAGCATGCGCAGATTGGGTTTGCCGAAGCAGGCAAGTAGTGAAAAAGCATATCCAGAGAGCATTTTGAAGGCCAGAGCTCTGCATTCATTGCGAGGCATGCAGATAAGGATTGGCAGGCACTGGGGACATATTTGTTTAAGAAAATGGATAATGGCTACTAAACTAGCAAAGCAATTATTTGTAGATAAAAATATTTAAAGAGTTGCCAGGTAGTCCATGCTTTCGTCCTACACCAAAGCAATTTCATTTATGCTGTTCAACTATATCACAACTCTACTTTTTTTGGGAAAGAACAAATCTTAGCTTAATTCTTAATTCTTTCTGACAGGTGACAAATTAAATTACTTTAAGTATAACATTCATGTTGTTCTAAGACAGACACACATGGTCCCCCAGAGAAGGTGAAAGGGACAAGATCTTTTGAGCAAATTGGGAGCACAGGGTGAGGAGTGAGGGAGGTAGAAGAAAGAGGAGGGGAGAAGGGGTGTGAGGAGGAGAATGTGAGGGATCAGGAAGATTGAATCCAGGGAAGAATAGAGAAGGAGAGCAAGAAAAGAGATACCTTAATAGAGGGAGCCATTATAGAGTTAAAGAGAAATTTGGCACTAGAGGAATGTGCAGGGATCTATATGGATGGCCCCAACTAAGAACCTAAGCAATAGTGGAGAGGCTACCTTAAATACCCTTCCCCTATAATGAGATTGATGACTACCTTAAATGTCATCCTAGAGACTTCACCACTCTGATAGAAAAAGAAACAGAGATCCACAGCACTGAGCCAAACTCCTGGAATCCAGTTGTAGAGAGGAAGGAGTAATGAGCAAAGGGGTCAAGACCATGCTGGGGAAACCCACAGGAATAGCTGATCTGAGCAAGTGGGAGCTCACAGACCCCAGTCTGACAGCTGGGGAAACAGCATAGGAACAAAAAAGGCCCCCTGAATGTGGATGTCAGGAGGCCTGGGCATTATATGGGGCCTCTGGCAGTGAAACAGTATTTATCCCTAGTGCACAAATGAACTTAGAGAGCCCATTCCCTATCGAAGGTTACTCTCTCAGCCCAGATACACAGGGGAGGGCCTAGGTCCTGCCCCAAGTGTTGTGATAGACTTTGATGATCCCCCACGGGAGGCCTCATCCTCCCTGGGGAATGGGGTGGGGGATTAGTGGGGGGTATGGGAGGACCGAGCATTCATAACATGAGCCTGTGGAGGATGTTTCTGGTTCAAACCATAAAAAAAAGACTTCTCACGTATCTTGTCTCACACCCCCATTCTATCTCCAAAGTCACTTTGTGGTAATCTAACTCAAACACCACTGTCACATATCCTTTCATCCTCACTCTACTCTAATTAAGGGGGTCTCTTATAAAACAGGTTATACTGAAGCCCACCCAGACAGTCCGAGATGATCTCAAAACAAAGTTTGTAACTATTGCTGTAAAATCCCTTTGTCCATGTAAGACATCTTCTGGTGTCCCTTGGATTAGAATGTAGACATCTCTGAAGGCCCACTGTTCTTCCTACCACATCTTTACCCAGGAACTGGCCCCCTAGTCAACCACTGGCGAGAACTGATGTCTAAATAATCCACAGGTAGGATAGACCTCTGGGTTTCCATGGAGAACTAAACTTCAGGTCAATGAAGGGATGAACTATCTGATTCAAACCACTTCTTTGTTTCTTTCCCTTTCTTTTTGTGGATTTGTGAATTATAGGCAGCTCCTGTTGAGCAGCATTTCTCCATTGTGGACATTAGAAATATATGGAAACTTTTTTATTGTCTTAATCTGGAATGGACTAAGTGAGACTGACATCTAATGAATAAAGGTCAAGGAGACAAAACTATATAAAACAGAAATTAACACAATAAAGGATCTTCCAGTCACAAAATAATAAGGACTCCGGGGGGACTTAAATTTGAAAATTATTATTAGACTTTTTATTTTCAGAATTATCATTTTATTCTTCAAAGTTTTGATTGCCACTGTCATTGTTAAAAAATAATTTTCTCAACAATTGACAAAAGAGGCTATTATGATCATCTTGAAATGTTATTTTTTCCTTTTAATTTTGACAATCTCTTACATGTTTAAATTAATTGTGATCACATTCACCCTCCACTACCCTTTCTTATCCATCTTCCCCTGCTGTGTCTGATCCTGTCAACTACTGCTCATCATGCTTTCATGTATGTGTGCATGCTGTGCATATGTGTGTATATGTATATGTGAGTGTTCTGTGTGTGTTTGTGTGTGTGTGTACAAGATGATAGCCATAGTTGCTATGTGTGTGTTCATGACTGCAAAAGTCATGCCATATCAATAAGACATTTCATACTCCAGTAAATGTTATGTCTTTTTGAGTTATTGGTCAAAGTGGTCCAATAGACTCCTCCCCAAATAGACAAATATCAAGACTCTTGATTAGTCTCCATAGCCTGTTGGTAAATCCCTATTGCTAAAGGCATCACTACTTTTGTCATTAAGCATAGAGATACTGATTTGGTACACAACTAGGAGCTTCACCTGTACTAATTGAAAGGGGTATTTTGCATGCTAATGGAGGAGAAATGTAGTCATCAGTCTCACCAGCTACAAACCCTGTGACCTACCTGCAACATATACTGGTGTTTCAGTGTCACAAATGTCATGGGAGAAACCAATCACTTTTTTTTAAAAAAATGATTTTAAGGCCTATTCCCTGAAATAGAACCCACACCTAACACTGTTAAAGCGACCAAGAACCTGAAATTAGGTAGATCATAGATTCTAGGGGAAAACATACTACTACCCTGCTAAAGGATCATGACAATAAAATGATTCCTAATGGCATAGAGCTATACCCACAGCATAGAGAATCATTAAACTCACAACAGAGAAGCTTCTTCTTGTAGTAGATGGTTATTTACAAAGAGTTCCACTGAATAAAGTGCAGAGAATGACAGACTTTGGAACACTCAGCCCTAAGTGGAATGTCTGTATCACACCTTTCCCCTCAAGGTTCATGAATCTACGTAGGAGAGGAAGTGAAAAGATTATAAGAGCCAGAGGTGGTGAGTGACTCCAAGGAAACAGCATTATGCAGACACAACAGGACTGAAGCAAATACGAACTCACAGAGACTGTAACAGTATGCACAAGATCTGCATAGTTTGAAGTCAGACAAAGTCCCAGCACTGAGAAGTGGACACAAAGTCCCATTCCTAACCAAGAAGCTATTTTGCAGTAGATATGCAGTGGGAAAGAGAAAATCAATTTTCTCCAATGGAGAAAACCAACTAAACTCTAGGGCAGGCCTCATGCCCATATGAAGTTGACCAACACAAAATGACTCCATGTTTGAGGGTTTTTTTGCATGCCTTTTGTTTTATTTTGTTAATTTTGGCTTATTGTGGGCTTTTTGGCTTTTTTTACTTCATTTGTTTTGATTTTGCAAGGTGTATTTTTGTTGTTTAAGAAAAAGAGACAGGGAGAGAGAAACTACAGGTGAAGTTGGTTTGGTAGAGAGGTTGGGAAGATTTGGGAAAAGTTGGGGAGGAGAAAGAATATGATCAAAATATATCATATGAAAAGTTATAAATAAAATGGAATATTGGGAAAAGCAGACACAGCATTTGACAACACTTCTCAACACATAATCCTCCCATCCATGTGCTGTGTGCCTTGGAGTAGGTAATATAGATGTCCCATTTAGGTCTGAATGTCATTATTAGTAAACATTTTGGTTTTTGTAATTGTTCCATTTTTAATGTTGCCTTTTAGTCATAGGACCATAGAAAACACCCATTAGAGATGAATCTGAACCTATTCCAATGACATCATAAAAGTCAGTACTATGCAGTAAATATAGGTTAAGTTGCCAGCAAAACCAGATTCTTCTTGAGCAGTAAGGTAGGGCAGAGTTTGAAGTTACAGAGGGTCCTTCCTGGTTCATTGAACAATTTACTGCTATAGCACCTAAGAAGTAAAGCAGAGATAACCATTCGTTAAGAAAATGTCACCCATTAACCAATTCTCCATTAGTTTTGCTTTTGCCACATGCAGGTCTTTTCTCTTTTCTCTATTACTTTCATTTCTTTACTGACTTTCTCCATCATCATTTTCATTGCTTTGTTATGCTATCCTGTTCTCCTTTGTCATGTCCTTCTGCTCCGTTCTTGTTCTCTTCATTCTAAATCTCTGGACTGAAGATCCCAGCTTCCTGAATGACAGTTTAATTGCCCTATGCCAGCTCCTCTGAGGATGTATAAGCTTGAGCCACCTGGGCTTCTTAATGTTCTCTAAAGCCTGAGCCTGTATCGTTCAGTCTCCTGTTCTTACTGGCTGCACAGGATGTCATTATAAAGTCATTTTGCCCCAGGGCAAGCCAGGTGCATTGTTTTCTTCCTCATTTGTATCTTTAGCTTAATAATAGCCTGTTATTCTGAAAACACACATACACTGTCTCAGAAGTATCTATTTGCAAAAATTATCCCTCATAGCTTAAAATTATGTGAGTCTTCCCAAGAAGCAAATAGTAGACTCAATATTAAGACCACTCTAGAATACTTCTACCAAGGTGCAAAACATTAAATCTTATTTTTAAACAAAAACTAAAATCACAAGATTTTACTCTTTTTTGGTACTACTACTTTTGATCTTATAAAAAGTTATTTATTTATGTATTTTTATGGCATATGGGTCATTTTTAATGTAAGAAATGTAAGCAATCACGTAAGTATCATTTCTTAAACCAGTGGTTCTCAACCCATGGGTCATAACCCCTTTAGCAAACCTCTATCCCCTTACAATTCACGACAGTAGCAAAATTACAGTTGTGAAACAACAAGAAAGTAATTTTATGGTTGGGGTGGCAGGTCACCACAACCTGAGGAACTGTTTTAAAGGGTCACAGCATTAGGAATGTTGAGAGCCACTGAGAACAACCCTGACTTTTGTGAATAATTTGAAACCATTTTAGTGCTGAAGTATGCAAACTTGGAATCATTTTTCAGATAAAATCATGTTCCCCGGTATACCATTGTAGTGAAATTGCAAATTTAACAGCAACATCAATTTAACAGGTCGTTTTGAACACCTATGAATGTCACTTCTTGGAAATGAAATCCTTCTCTCACGTGCCTTTAGTCAGTCTCTAGACAAACAAACAAACAAACAAAAAACTCTGAGGCACTCCCGAAAACTCAGAGAGTATCTAAAACACTTGTAGAATTTAATGCCCCATTAGTGAACTTCCTCAAAGTCAAATTGACATTCCCTACTGATTACAAGTGTTGTAGCTGACAGAAAGGACAGACAGGAAAAGGAGAAAAATACTGCTTGAAACTTATTTTTATTATTATTTCTTTAAAGTACTTGTGTTAAGTTCCAAGAAACAATTCAGGTGTAGGGAGAGGCATTAGGAATATGTGTCTATGACCATTTTATTTGTTTCCCAAAGGTCCTGATTTGGATCCCCATCAGATATAATGTAATACTGTTGATATAATATTCCCGAGGGCACAGCTGGAATCAGTTGAACAAAAATCCCAGCAAGTATCCTATTGTTTTATCTTTTATAAACAATATAAATATTTGTCAATTTAGCAAGAGGGGATCTCAGTTGAGGAATTTTTCCCATCATATTAGCCTGTGGATCACTTTTTTGATTGCTAATTGATGAAGGAGAGCCTGGTCCACTACAGGAGGTGATATACTTAGACAAGTGGTTCCAAGTTATACACGAAAGATAGCTGTGTGGTTCTACCACAGCTGGGGTCTGTTTTGAAGTCTGAGGCCCATGTTGCCACCAAATATCACACAGAATCTGGGAGTCAGGGCTGCAACCTGTGGCTTTGTTGGTGTTCGGCCATGCAGCTACCAGAGCCATCCTGATCTGAGTGGCCTGTGCTTTCACCGGGTGTCAGGATGTTGTGCGGACCCGAGCTTCTGCTAAGGGCCATGTCTGGGTCCATAGTACTACTGCGGCTGGGGTCTGTGTTGATATATCTGTTCCCTGTGTCACCTTAAGGGGTCATAGGAACCATGCATGATGAAATTAGAGGTCCATGCTGAGCCGGCTTTCCTTTCACTGGCCCTGAGAAAGGTGGTCTTGCCCCTCATTAGACACTTCAGCAAGAGAGCTGACCCTCCTCTGCACTCACACTCCTCACCGTGGGTGTGGGAAAACTGATCCGGATAGCATGGGCATAGGGGGGCAGCCCCAGTGGCCCAGAATGACCAGCACAGCTACCAGCCAGGCCCATAGCCAGGCTTTGGGTTGGCCACCCTAACATTTACCCCATCTAGGACCAGCTGGATCTCATCAAGGGACTATGAAACGATGCCCACAGTTTCACTCAGAACAACTGTGGGATATCCTGGAGGAGTTCCGGTGAGGATCCAGTGATGACAGTATACCATAAACCAGAGGTCTTGAACCAGACCAATGACTCTTGGTAATGAACATTTGTGAGCAAAGCCGATTGGACAAAAGGGTATACTGTGTGATATACTGCAGCTCCCAATGCCACCAGGATGAACGAAGAAGTATTTCAGTGGAGGGAAATATGGAGGAGCGAAGAGGGTTGTTTGTTTTTGTTTATTGGTTTGATTGTTTTGGCTTGGTTTGTTTTTTTTATTTTGGGGAATAAAGGGAGGATGTGAGGTGACTGGGAGGTGAGTGGAGTTAGGGTGCATGATGAGAAATTCTCAAAGCATCAATAAAGAAAAGCTGAGCAGCATTCCTCCATGGTTTCTGCTTCACGCTCCTGCTTTCTGTTCCTATCTTGGCATCCATCAATGATGAATTATATGGTGAAATAAACCTTTTAGTCACGGTGTTTACCATAGTGATAAAAAGCAAATTAGAACAACACTAACAGATAGCAAAGGAAGCATAAACTATTCAGTGCTAAAATTTTAAGTTCACCTCATAAATGATCCAAGTTAAGGAACATATAGAGAACAAAGAGTGCTCAGAAAACATGGCTCCCAATTTAAATATAGAACATGCTGGACCAATACGAGAAACCATGTTTTGCTGAAACAGACAAACTAAGTTTAGTTTATTCTCTTTACTAGTTTCTGTCTCACCCTTCCAACGTAATGAAAACAACTTAGAACTAGAAACACTGGTTCATTGAAGTTAGTTTACATAATTAATTCCAGGAATTCAGAATACAAACACACTGGACATTGGTCAACAACAGCTGTGTCATTCAGTGGCGATTCTGCTTCCCTCCTCTCAAAGCCTTGTGTGTTCATGGAAAGAGGCAGCCTACATTTCACAGGTACACTATCGTTTCCATGTGCTTCTCAACATACATAAAAATACATTAATTTCATCATAGCCACCCCCCAATTATGCTCAGCTTTCAACATAACATTTGGAGAATATGCACATTCACAAAACTGAAAAGTTTACATTCACACAAAAAATCACTTCAAGACATCCCCTGATGGGTGTCTAGATGACCTGCCACTACATAGCACCACCAAATGATGAAAGCACTGCCATGTTGAGTCAGTCAAACCCTAGTAACATTGGCAATTCTCCTCTATCTACCAGATTAAATCTTTATGGAGGCCAGTGGTCCATTCCAGAATGTTTTCTTGACAGATAAACTCTCCAATTAGAAATCCTGGTTTTATTTAGTTTAAAATCTCCTCATTTAGGCTTTTCTTCTTGTAACAGAGTTTCATACTGTATCCCAGTGTCACCTGGACATTTCTCTGTAGCACAAGCTGAAGCTGGCCTCAGGTTCAAAATTCTGAAGCAGACTTTCTTTGGTCCGCCAGCTTCCAAATAATGCCATGGAGACTTCTTATTAATTATGAAAGCATGGCCTTAGCTTAGAACCATAAACTCATGGTTACATATGCAACAGACAACTCTGGTGGGTAGGCTGATACGTAGGATAGAAGATTATCACTTGATGTTTTGTAGCATTTCTGCCAGGAAAAAAAATATGTGAGTATGATTGGGCCAATCTAAAGACAAGTAGAAAACTAAAAAGGCTAAGATGAGCTTTGTCTAGCAAGAGAGTTCAATGTTTTATAGGGATACCATGAGCTTTCCCAACAGTCACCTCTAATACAAAGTCTTGATTTGATCAGTGTTTATTAAGTGTCATGCTGGGGAAACTGAAAAACAAGGTCAAGTACAAGAGTACTTTGTTATCTTGGTGGAAGCAATGCAATGCACCAGAATGGAGACTGCAAACCTTGGGGTCAGACTCTTGCCCACTCCAGTGCAACCCTGCAACAACTTGACCATGAACTCTGCAAGATGACACCTTCTCAGTCTCTGATGGCTGTTTCTGGATCTTTACATGTCATAACTTCCTCCCCAGGATTCAATTATTACAAATGAGCTCAAGCATAAAACTTTATTAACTATAGTAGCTGCAAGCATCTCCTGGACCTAAAAGCTCAGGCAGATAAAACTCAGACACACTGTCTCAGCATCAGGCCTCCTCCTTTATCCCTCATGTACATAAATTCTACAAGACCTCTTGGAAGTAGGCTGTTATAAATGCTGGGCTTGTTTTTATATGGAAAATAAGGTCACCATGGGCATCAGATACACCATCCCCAACTGCCAGCTTCCTTATCACAGTCACCAAATGTGCATATCCTTGAGGCAGACAGACCGCGGAAAGGACTAGAATGCTGGAAAAGAGAAGAGAAAGGCAACAACAGTAGCAAATAGTAGAAGGCACTAAGACACAGGATAACAGCTGGATTATGTTCATTTGACTTGCTTTAGTTTGTGTACTTGGCTCTTACACCTGTTGACCATTTTCTTTGACCTTTTTTAATGCTTGGCCATAACTGAGGATAGCCTTTGTGTCCTGCTTCCAGCAATGTCTCGGGAACTGGCATCTAACACCAACCAACAACGTCTCTCAACACCAGTTCCTGGGCTGAGCAGCTGATGCTCCAGTCTGGTGAGTCATCCATTTGGACTCAGGGAAGTACAAGAAGCGAAGGGTAAGCCATGGGTCACCCAACTGTGGTTCACACCTGTTGCCATGGTTTACAAGCTCAACTCTTAAAGGGACTGTTGCAATCTTTAAAGATTCCAGATGCTTCAGTTTATGAGTGGAGACGAGTTCCCTAATAAAATATAATTAGAAAAAATCCCAGGAGAACTTACAAAGAAATATTGCTCAAGTCAGAAGTTCCCAATCTCCTCAGGCCATGTAACCCTTGAAAATCACACTGGTTAAGAGCACTGGCTGCTCTTCTATAGGTCCTGAGTTCAATTCCCAGCAACCACATGGTGACTCACAACCATCTATAATGAGATATGGTGCCCTCTTCCGGCATGTAGGTAGAACATTGCATATATGATAAATAAATCTAGAAGAGGAAGAAGAGGGAGGGAGGAGGAGAGGCAGGAGGAAGAAGAGAAAACCTAAGGCAAGCACTAGGAAGTCTTCTGCCTTCAAACTACACTTCACATCCTGTATAGAACTTTCCAATTATTCTCATCCAGGAACCTGTTCAAGTCCACAGCCTTCACATTGAAAACCTCTGATATGATGCAGGAGAAGGTTGGGATAGCTAAGTAATTTAGAGTGCAAAACACAACCTAAGACATAGATGCTCTTTTTCACAGTCTACTACTGCATCACTAATCCCAAATAAATGAAAAGAGTAAGCAAAGATGGTTCTTTTAGAGCGAGTTCACCTGTTTTCAAACACTGTACAGGAAGCTGTAGAGGAAAAATAGTCTTTATTATCAATGAAAAACAATTTTTCTACTAAAACTTTGAAGCCTATTTTTGTTTCCTGGGCCAGCTCTTAAACAAGAACAAGTGGCCAGAAACATGAAATTCTGAGAACTGCCATGTGTCCTTATTATATTCTTCTGCAGGGTGTCCAGAATGATAGAGCCATCATTAGTTTTTCTGAAGTTGGCACTTTAGGCAGATAATAGGAACTAATCATATTTATTTGATGCATTCCATGAATCTTTAAGCACCGTGTATTTCCTATTTCCAACAAAACTCTGGAAATGCCCCCTCACAGATTTGTTGAAAAACGTGTGTAACTGCTGTTCTATAATAAAACAGCAACCTGAGCTTTGCAGCATGGAGCGCTTATATGAGACTTGTAGGATTCCAGGCTTTAGGCCGGGTCCCTCCTCCCCACGCCCCCGCCCGTTCCTGAATCTTGTAGAAATCAGTCGTGTTCACAAAGCCTGGTAACCACATTGCATAGCCTACATCTGAGGTAGTTGTCCTGCATGAGTGACTCTAGACAAATCAGCTTTTGACCTCTCTGAACCGTGTTTTATCCCCTTGGATGAGTTAGGAACATAGGCAAAATGGCCTACAATATTGCTGAATATGAGAGCTCAGGTGGTACTTGAGACAAAGTAAGGCTGATTCAGGTTAGCTCATGTTTTATTAACATACTAATGCTTAGAGACAAGGAGAAGAAGAGCATAATGGGAGAACAACCAACACCTGAAGTTGGCATTGTAAGACAAGTTGCCAGGACTCCCATTAAAAAATAAACAAGGACCAGGGTAGGTGGCTCAGTTGGTAGGTGCTTGTTGCTTAGGCATAAAGACCTGAGTTTAAGCTAAATACCCACATAAAAATTCTGGCCAAGGTAGCACACCCTTGCCATCCCAGTGCTGGGGAGGCAGAGACAGAAAGATCTGGGCTTGCTGCCCAGCCAGTCTAGCTGAATCAGCAACTACCAGGTTCAGTGAGAGCACCTACCTCAACAAGTCATAGGGCAGCAGTTGAATAATTCACACTGACCTCTAGCTTTCATAGGTATGCACACACAGGCACCAACAAGGACACATCTGAGCCCACTCAGAGATGGGCAGGGGGGAAGGGAGGGAGAGAGGGAGAGAGAGACAAGGAAGGAGGGAGGGAGGGGAAAAGGAGAGAGACTCATTAAGTGCTTCTATAGCTTAACTTTGTTTTTCAAACAGAATGCATGCAAGAGTTGCTGCCAGGCTCAAATTGAACACAGTATCAAAGACCCTTCTTAGAAGGACCTCATAACAATATGCAGCGTGGCTGTAACGAGGCAATAGGGCCAACTGTGCAACAGCACTCCACAGAGTCTCAATCCTAACTGTTTGTAAGTTAGTACCCACCGACCAACTTCTCCTCATCCCTCCACCCTGTACCAGTGTCTGCTGATGCCTGGTAACTACCATTCTACTCTCAACTTCTACGAGACTGCCGTTTTCATATTCTCCACGCATCCAGGATCATGTGGCTCTCTCTTGTCTTTCTTTGATTGGCTTATTCCAGGTAGCATACTGACTCCAGTTTCACCTGTTGTCACAAATGATAGAATTTAGTTCTTTTTACGGCTTAATAGTATTCCTTTGTGTTTATACACCATGCTTTTTAATGCATCGATTGGCTGACAAACATTGCATCTTTCCATTTGAAGGAGACGAGAATGTTGAAATAAACACAGGCATGTAAATGTCTCTTCAGCATGCTACTTTTGTTCCCTTTGGGTATATACCCAGGAGTGGGACTGGGAGAATGTTTTGAGGAAACACCATCATGTTTTCTACTGATTTACTTTCCCAGCAATGGTGTACACAGTTCCCTTTGCATCACACCCTCACAAGCCCCTCTTTCCTTTGGTTGTTTTTTATGATGACCATTCCTGTTGGAGTGAGATAATGTGTCTGTTAGGATTTGGTTGGCATGGTCCTCCACGAACGTGCTCGCCATTTGTGAGGCTCTCCCTTGAGGAAACATCTATTTAGTTCCAGTGCCCATTTTTAAAATTAGGTCACTTTGTTTATGGTTGTGTTTTCAGTTCTCTTAGTCCCTTAACAGACTTTCCATCTGCAAACATTCTCCCCCAGTGTGTACATTTATCTTCACTCTACCGACTGTTTTCTTTGCTATGCAGACACTTCTTAGTCTAATGTCATCCATTTACCCTTGGCAGTGTCTATTTCCTGTGATGTTAGGGCTCCTATCCCAAATGTCCTTGCCTGTTGCAAAATCCCGAATGCATGTCCCCACCTTGTTCTGGTAGCTTCGTAGATTCCAGACTTCATCGGGATTTCAATCCTTCTCAGTTGAGTTGTGTAACTGATGAGGGTTCCCTATTTAGTTTCATCCTCCTGCATGGGCCAAGCCAAGGCCAGAAGGACTCTAGCTGAGGACTCTCCTTTCTTTGGTCATCTGTCACTAGTGCACTTGATGTCAGTCTTGCTGCTCAGAGCTTAGGTTGATTTCTATAATATGACACAGCTTCATGCCACTCGTTCTCTGCCTATAATTTAAAAAAAAGTTCCCTTTGTCTGTTTATACTTGTGCCACTGGAAGTCAGGTCAGAGGTGGGTGAGCTGAAATGTTTGTGCCCTGGTGGCCCCCAGAGACAGCCAGGGGTCAGCTCTACCGCTGGCTGCACGGTGTGCTCTGAAGGAATTCCAGATGGGAAGCACACACTCCTGCTCTCAGCAGACTAGGTCCCCAAATCCACTCCAAAAATAAACAGATGGCATCTTGCCTCCTCCCTTGAGGCTGAGGCCCACCTCATTTCAAGCAGACTGTTTACAGATATGGTTCTTCCCTTGAGAAGGGCCTCCGCCTGTTCCCTGACCAAGCTGTTTGAGTTCACCTACAGGGCAAGGCCCAGGAGGGGAAGCGCCACTGGGTCCCTGTGACCACAGCAATGAAACCATTTTCCCTGGGCTGTCACCCTGAAGTCTCCACCCTGTCTACTGCCCAGCAGCTTCCCAGTCGCCTGCAGAGCAGGAGGAGAGCACACACCTAGATCACCCAGAGTGAGCTTCACCATGGTAACCAGCTGCCATCACTTGCTGCCAACCTGTCTTCCACTTCTTACCAAATAAAATGTGGTGATACCCACACTCCAGACAAAAGAAGTTTCTGGTTGTATTGCAAATCTGTAAATCTTTGTTTTGACTCTGCAAATGCCCCAATCTTCTCTAAAGGCTCTTTGTCCACTCTCTACCTCTTCAGGGAGTAACTATCTATCTGTAAAGAGTGTTCCTTGACTCATAGGAAATCATCAATATTCAGCGGCTTTGAAGGACAGACCCACTCACCTATAGCCACCTCTGCATTCCTAACTCCAGGGAATAATGCTGGGACGGAGGGATCTTAAGCGGCCATCTTTTCCTTTATTTTTGACAGTTTGACACATATATACAATGTACTCTGATTATATGCATATCCATTTCCCCCAGGTACCCCCTATCTTTTCCTTCTGGCCCCATCTTCTTCCTTCCTAGTCCACCAATGACTACCTGTCATATCTGGGTGGTGTGTTTTGTGACATATTTCCCCATCTCCCCACTTTTCAGTTCTTGCTACCTTTTCTTCTGTGGTGTTCCCTGGACCTTAAGGGGAAAGATGGTATTGCCAACGATGTCCTGTTTGAGGCCGAGAGTTCATCAGTCACTCATTCTCAGAACCTTGACCAAATATGAGTCTCTGTATTCATTATCACCCCATGCCCATAAGAGCTATGCTCAACATGAGAGTAGCACTAATCTCTGGAAATCAGCATGAATATTCAGAAGGCAGTGGAACAGCAAGTGTGTTTAGGGAAATAAAGATTTTGTGTTCTCGATGACCATTATTGTCCACTGTATTTTATACTATTGACATTTTCCAAGTTTCTTCAACAAGTTTGAATTAGTTTTAAAATCGTGTGTGTGTGTGTGTGTGTGTGTGTGTGTGTGTGTGTGTATGTGTGTGTGTGTGTGTGTGGTGAGATATATCAAGTAATGCTCTTCACTTCAAAGCACAGCCATTTCTGGCCCTTGCCCTTTGCTCTTTGCACCTGTCCTCATTGCTTTTCTCACTAATGCTAGAAGCGTTGCTGGTGCCCCAGCTGTCTCAGTACCTCAGATGAACTGCCTGACTTTTCTCTGTTCTCTCCTTCACGGTGACTAGCTTTCCAAACTCTCTGGCTTATGCCCACATCTCATTCTCTTTCCGATGCAGTCTCTGAACAAATGGTTTCTGAGCACCGTGTTTTGTCAGGTACTTACTTGGAGATTACAAATTTACAGTAAACACAACACTGCTTTTGTCTCTGCCTTTCATTATGATGTTGGCATTTTCCAGGGTTCCATCTACCTCTGCTGTCTTTGCTTCTTCTCCCTAGACCCTCCCTTGGCTGCACTGGTTTCACTCTCTTCCTTTATCTTCATGCTGATGGCTTACGAAGTTCCCACTTCTCTCCACTGTAGCTCTTCTATGGAATGTCCCAGGCATCTCAAGCCCTGGCTGTTCAGAAGAGCATTCAGCTATCATCTTCTACTACTGTCTTTAGTTGTTCTACCTCCGTCATTCCCCGTATGTGAGCACTGTGCAAACACAGTAACTCAGGTACCCGAGAGTCCCCTTTAATCTTATGCCTCTGATGGATCCCTCCAAAGGAGGAGAGATGGAGAAATAACTACAAAGAACTTAACTGGAAGGAAACTTGAGAAAGCTGGAGCTATATCAGGGAGCACGAGACAGAGAAAGAATGACCCCATAGAGTACCACACTCTCTATGGGCTCCTGTTATGGACAGCTGGAGAATAATTCCATCCAGCACTTTCCCTGGAGCACCGAAATAAGCCTCCAAATTTTCCCATAGGATGAACAGCTACAGCCTTTTCACAGATTGTCATCTCCCAGCTGTGCAGGATTGCTGGGAGTGGACACTGAGTGGGCATCCTGCATGACTACATGAATGGGAACTATACGTTACAGCAACTATGGGAATCATAGGTAAAGCAGAAAACTGTTGTAAAGAATTTTCACAAGTGTGCTCCCCTCCTTTTGTCCCCATGTGCATTCTCCCCTTGCTAGTAAATCAGCCCTTTAATACTGCTTAAATTTGTCTCTTTGCTGGACATGAAGGTACTTGCCTGTAATTCTAGAACTATGGAAGAAGATATCAATTAGGAGTCCAGAGTAGGCTAAATAGTAAGTTCAAGCCTAGCCTAGAATGTGTAATAAGAACCTGTTATAAACAGAAGAAAATAGTAATAAATTAATGAATTAGTCTCTTTCCATCACTTTTTTGAAAGTCTCTCCTTCCCTCCCTGCTTCCCTCCCTCCTTCTCTCCTCCCCCACCTCTCCCTCTCTAGCTAGCCCCCAAACTGATAATACTCCTGTGAGACATTTATAGCACTAAGGTTACAGAAGTGTATCAACACTCTAGATCCTACTGTTTCTTAATTCATATTCTGTCTTAACAGTTGCAGCAACTACCTAATGACTATTGAGTATGCCTGTCTAAAAAAAGACTCTGTTCAGATGGAGTTGGGGGTTTAAATTAGAAGTTGTCCATGATTTCCTGCACACCTACTGCCTGTGCAAACAGAACCTAATGTCCTTACAGTTTCTCAGAATTTTCAGGATGTTCCTCCATTGTTTGTGCACTCATGCGATTTCCCCTGTTCAGACATTTTGCTCTTTTCTTTTGTCTCTGGTGAAGACCTGCTTGTCATTCATGGGTACTTTCTGGAAATGTTATCTCAGCTTTCTCACAAGGCTTCCAGCTTTCTTCTATCCAACATCTGGTTCTCGGTGACTGTCCTTCGGGTCCATATGTCTCCAGACCTGGAGGAACATTCCTTCAATCAAGTTCAACCATTCATACCTTGGATTGCATCCTATCTTAGTGACTGTTCTATTGTTGTAAAGAGAAACCATGACCAAGAAACTCTTACAATAGAAAGCATTTCCATGGAGCTTGCTTGAAGAATCAGAGGGTTAGTTTATTATCATCTTGGCAGAGAGCATGGTGGCAGGCAGGAGGGGAGCTAGAGAAATAGCTGAGAGCTACATCCTGATGCAAAAGCAGAGAGAGAGAGACTAGGCCTGGCATGGGCCTTGAAGTTTCCAGTGACACCCTGCCTCCAACAAAGCCACACCTCCTAATCCTTCTAATACTTCTCAAATAGTGTCACTCCCTGGTGATTAATCATTCAAACATATGAACCTATGGGGGCCATTCTCACTCAAACCACCACACATACCTGTGTTTAGTCTGGAATCCATGGTAGATGTTCAGTAATGGTTAACTGGATGAACAAAGACATACTACCTCCTATGTGAATGAGCCCTATTTGAGAAAAGATCAATGATCCTGTCATGTCCTGTGCATGTCTCTGAGGATTTTGAGCATCTCTTATGTCTAAATAGTGAGCTTTCTAATTTGAGATCTCATAACTGGAGTGACACATTATCTTGCAAATAGCACTAAATAACTGAGGACATAAAATAGAAGTAGATTTCATGTGTTTCTAACACTGGAAGAAAGTGTAGAGCTGATAACATTACCAAATCAGGCTTTTATATTGCTAATATTGTTTTAACTATTGTCATGTTTGACTTAGCTCAAAGTGACCTGCTTTTAGTTTCTTATGTCAAGATAATTCAAGTATCTGCAGTACTGCTGAAAGTAATACTGAGGGCTGGAGAGGTGACTCAGGGCTTAAGGGCATTGGCTGCTCTTCCAGAGGTTCTGTGTTCAATTCCCAGCAACCACATGGCAGCACTAAATCACCTATAATGAGATTTGGTGTCCTCTTCTGGCATGCAGGAATAGATATAGACAGGACACTGTATACAAAATAAATAAATCTTTAAAAAGAGACAGACAATAATACTGAATATTAAGCTAGAAAGATTCCTAGTTCCTAAAATATTATCTAACTGCTAGAACATGATTTTATTGTCTTTGAATCACAGTCCAAAGAATATATGGGTCAAGATTGACCAGTAGTGTAGAAATATGCTCTGTTTTGTATTATTAAAAAGAAGTGGGGGCTGGAGAGATGGCTCAGAGGTTAAGAGCACTGGCTGCTCTTCCAGAGGACCTAAGTTCAATTCCCACCACCCACATGGCAGCTCACAGCTGTCTGTAATTACAGTTCCAGGGGATCTGACATCTTCACAGCAATGCACACAAAATAAAAATAAATACATATTTTTTAAAAAAGAAGTGGAATAAAAAGAGTACTGGAAAAAAGATCTACTTTACTTATTCAACAAGTCCTAAATGCCTGCCTTTTTCATATTCGATTCCTAATTCAGATGCTCCATGTTATGCTAATCAAGACTCTAGGGAGGAACAGAATTGTTTTATGATTATCATATCAAAATGGGGGAAATATTAGATTGGCTTACACATTATGGCTTGAGTAATCCATCAGTAGATGCTTCATAGTAGAGAGACTAAAAACCCAGTATCAGCTCAGTCCAACAAAGCTGAGTTCCTCCGCAGTCCCAGTCTGTCACTGGAGGCCTGGAGGATACCTAGAAAACATCTGGTCTTGATTGGAAGGCCAAAGGAATTGGGTTCTGGTGTCAGCAAAGCATTGCAGCAACACTGGCATCGACAGAGTAGATTGGCACACCCTCAAGGAGCTAAGGCAGGTTTCCTTCAAGTCTCTTGATCTGGGCTGCTCCTGGAACATGCCGCCCACCCTCGGGCAAGGTCTTCCTCCTCGGGTAGAAAGTAGGTCTCTTAGTTGATCCCAGATCCAATCAAATTGATGATATTTTAACTATCACAGTTGGATACCCAGATAATCACATTCCAAAGCAGCATGTGGTTTATAACATGGATACTGTTGAATAAGCAAAGAGGACTGTAGTATGTTAGTGTCACGTCTGGGGGCCTTTGATCTCATGAGACCTTGCTTCCAGTTCAGGTCTGTTACTCAGCTAAAACAAACACACACTTGTAGCCAGTCACGTAGATCTCTGCACCTCAGTCAATTCAGTGGCAAACAGAATCATCAAGTGCAATACCAGCTGCTTAAGGTTTATAAGAATGAAATGAGATGGTGCATCTGAAGTTGTGCAGCCCATTCTGAAATGCTCTCCCATTTACTCCTCCTTTTTCTTCTCCCTCTCTCAAGAAAGCACAGGCTTTCAGGGTCTCTGTAGCTCAACCTCCTGAGAGAGAAGATGGCTGTGAGGTATCTGATTGCATACCTCTACTCCTCTCATTTTAGTCTTCCTTTAAGTGAAACTCCCACAACAACCAACCTTTACTGTTGGCCTCTACCATGCCTTCTTCTGGATAGGGCCCCCTCCTCTGCTTCCACCTAACAACCTGTGACTAACAGTCTCATCATTATCTCATCTTTTCTTTCCACTCATACCCACAATACCTACTTTCAGCATACACAGTGCTGTCAATATCCTTTTACTCCCTGAAGCAACTGGTACTTAAGGAATGACTGTTAGTAGTCGGCTGACACTCAGTTTTCACATTGGGATTATTGATGCACAAAGACTGTAGTTGAAGGCAGCACTTAACTCACTTTGCAGCAGAAGTCTGTCCCCTTGCGCTGGAGGTCTGTGGATAGAGGCTGGTGCTCTGAACACCAGGCTGATGTAAGAAATAGGTTACCTCAACACTACTCGTCTCTCCTCAACACTCAAACACTTCCATGGAAAGGAGGTAAACTGTATTTAAAAGACAAAACTACTACCAAAAGATCCTTAGCTGTGTAACCCCAGATGGACAAGACGAATAACATGAAAAAATGAAAAAACAAGACATTGGGTGGTGGACTATTTAAGGGTGGTCTTCCAGTCTATGGAGAGTTCTTCCGGACATGGGCAACCTCTTCCAATTAGAATATATTTACTAAAGGATTTATCATAGATATGTGCCCTTATATAACAAAATAGGCTCAGCAGACTATTTGAGGATATACCCGCTGTGTTCAGTGAGCAGGTTTATAGCCAGAAGACTACACTGACAGAAAAGGAGTGTGAGTGTGATTGTGAAGTCACACGGAGTCTCTAAGAATACAAATCATCTTACTTTGACACAGCTCCCATTTTACTCAAAACGTTCACTGGCAGCATTGTCTCCTGATGCTAACAAGATGGAAAATGACAAATTCTCCCGGAATATGGTTACTGTGCTGTCAGTTGTCCCTTTACCTACCCCTCGTAATTTCTGGGCCACATTCCTGGGGCCAGTGTTTAGAAGCCATACAGTTGAAAAGGTGTGTCTATGAGACAGGCTACTGTACTAAACAGGACTTTAGTTGAGCCTCAATCTATGAATGGAGAAGACACAGGTAGGCATAGAGCACTCATGGAGATGAGTGTCTGTAGAGGAACTAGGAATTCTGCCAGTTCAGAACAGACAGCAACCTCTGAGAAGCATCAGAATCAGTAGAAGGAAAAGTGAAACTGTGGTCAGAGGACTTCTCTGGATGAAAGAGCTTAGGTTTGATTCAATCTTGGGGTGGAGGGTGTAAAGCCTTAGTCAACAGGAGGAGTGATCGGCAGGCAGGTTCTTCACTTTGCAGCCTTTTCAAAATCAGGAGAATGACGTAATGATGCATAGTAAAGACATCTCAGTAAGAGAACATTAAGTATTATGCTTCTAATTCCATCATGGACTCAAGGTAACAGAGGAGCAAATCACAGTTAACATTTCTATCTAAAAAGAAATGAAAACTGAATGAGCCATGACTGGCTTTACTGTGGCTTGTTCGCAGGTCATGCACAAGAATAGGAAAAATAGCAAAGAGCTTTTGATCCCTTATGCCAGGACAAATTTCATGGTGTTATGTAAATTATATGATTTGAATATGACCCCCAAAGATCATGCAGAAACTTAAGCCCCATGTCTGCCTCGTGCAGCAAACTTAAGTACCTAAGCAATAAAATCTGGCCCACATAAGAGGATTAATGCCAGTCATAAGAGGATTGATGCTATGAGTTCAATGTCTCATTCTTGCGAGTTCATGTTCTCTTTCCTTTCCCTTCTGTCACAAAATCACACAGCTTGAGGGCCCTATTCAGACGCAGGCACTTAATGTTGGACTTCCCCGATTCCACCATGGTAAGAAATACTCCCATAGTCTTTAGAATTGATGAAATCTCTGGTATTCTGTTAGGGGAGCTCCAAAGGGACTGAATCCTCAGGCACTGAACCCTTCTTAGTCTGTTTCTTCATCAGCAAAATAGAAAGACTTTATCATAACATTTTGTGAAGATCTAATGAGAAAGTAAACAAAACACGTGGCAGGAAGCCTGACTGCTAGTACAATTCAAAAAATGCCTTCTGGGACCAAATACAAATGTTCTGCTGACAGAATACTGCAGATTTTTCATGCCTGGATTTTGCAATTCTAAGGTCACATCCATGACTGAAGTATATGCTATATCTTAATTAAGTCACACTTGACCACAGACATTAAAGAACATGCAAGAAACCTAATTACTACTCCAGAAGTTATCATTTTATGGTCCTATTTAGCTGTCAAAAGTGCAGTGAAGCAGTGTGATTTTGCCACCATCTGAGCTGGGTGTGTCCGCAATGACAACTCATTGCAAAGCCCATTCTACCAGGACAGGTTTGTTGTCTTCAAGTTCCCATGGAAATTATCTGTGATTGGCATTTTTGGATGGCTGGCTTTGTAATGTCAGGATAAGATCATGGAACACGCAAGTAATATGAATGTACCGATCACCCTCAGGCATTAAAATCCCAACGCCTATAAGAAAACTCCATTCCACAGTCACTAGTCAGCATTCTGTGGCTTCAGCAAAGAGCTCCTTGCTTTGTTTGTTCAGTTTGTTGGTTGACTGGTTGATCCGTTGGTTAGCTGGCTAGTTTTTTGTTTATTTGTTTGTTTTTTGTTTTTCTTTTTTCTGCGAACATTTGCTAGAATGCCAACACTACTGGGAGGTCTTCTCCGACCACTTAGATCTTCAGTGAATCAGGTGATTTTCAGGAGAGGGGCAAACACATGACAAAATCCAAGAGATGTGACACCAAATGCAGCCTAAAGAGAATCATGGCATTGGTAACCTTGTGTAAGAGATCACAAGGGCCTGCCACTGCTGTATTGGATATGAATACAAGAACAGCTCTAGGAAAAACAGTGAATGTGGTACAATCTCTCAGAACATCATCTGGAACTCTTGGAATGTTCACACTGACAACTCAAAGATTCTATCACTCTGGTGTCTTAACGCTGACTTGATTTTTTATCATGTAAGCCCAAAGAGCAGCTAATTTCTGATGGGTGTATTTTGAAGTTAGATTTATTAGCAGAATGAGTTTTAAGCATATATCTGTGGAGACTTGTTCTCCACGTGGAGCTTTACAGGTTGAAAAGTTCATTTGGATACACAGGGCCTAGCAAAAATTAAGTCTGTTTCTTCCATACACTTTGACTCTGCCTACGTCATTCTTCTGTTTTAGTTGCTACACTATGAAAACTGTAAATTTCCAAAGATATCAAAAAATTGCTACTTGTAGACACAGGTTATAAGTATTTTTACAAATTAATTCTATAATGAGCAATGCCATGATTTTTGTTTTTGAAATGTCAATAACATACACAGTATCATTCATCTTCTTTGCTTTCTAACGCTATAACGTCTAAGTTTTTACTTCAGGGACTTTGGACTTCCTTCTATACCATTGGGTTCTGCAGTCTGTAAATCCCCATCAGGAAGCCTTTGTCTACTGCACAGCACAGAAAGGCATGGCCCTTCTCTGGATCCTTACCACAGGTTAACTTCACCCTCAAGTTTAATTTATCAGCTCAGTTCTCTACAAGGGTCCCATCAACAAACAAGCTTGATTAATGCTATATATCACACTCCTCTGAAATTAGCTGCTCTCTGAGCCATGCATGACAAAGAGTGTGTCAGAGCAAAGTACAGTCCATGGAGTGGCAAAGACTTTCTGAGCTGCCACTGTAAACACATCAAGAATTCTGGGTGAGTTTCTGAGAGTTGGTTCCTCATGCACATACTCTTGTTAGAGCTGAACGAGTACTACATTTACTGCTAACAGTTCTTTTGTGGCAGGATATTCAGTTTACTGATGGACAGTGTCTGTGACTATAGCTGCAGACAGTACTCAACTCACAGTAGAGGTCTGGGGATTGAGTATGGACCCTCGACACCAACCTCAAAGAGAGAAATTTTACTTCAATACTATGCAGTCTAGACTCCCCTAAATGCTATGAACATATCACTAAAAGGTGACATAGATTAAAAAGCAATAATGAAAATCTTAGTCAATAACCCCAGATGAGCATGACCCAGTGCAACAAACATAAGGAATATGAAGAACCCAGACAACACATTTTTAAAAATCTCATAGTAATGACACCCAATAAAAATTACTTGGATGAATTCTAGACTTACAATTCAAAAACCATGAACTCTATTAGGTCAAATGAAAATTTCACTGCAAATCTTCACCAACAGAATAGATTACATGGAGGATAGAATGTCTGGTTCTGAAAACAAGACAGACTAAGTGGGCCACTTAGTCAAGGTCAATGTAACTGCAGACACCTTGTTTCTACCACCAACCCCCAAGGGCAAAAATACAAATTGGAGAAAAAGATAATGTCTCTGGGAAAACTGAATAGCTTCTATACATAGAAGAAAAAACCTTGATCCTTATTCTTCATGCTGGACAAAAATCTGTTCCAAATGGATCAAAGATCTCCAGTGTTAGAAATAAACTCTGAAAGCACTAGAGAATGAAGTAGGGACTACAATTAAGACTACAGGCATAGCTGGGCAGACTCTGGGACCTCTAACAGTGGAGCCAGTGTTTATTCCTAGTGCACAAGTGGACTTTGGGAGCCCATTCTCTATGGAGGGACACTATTGCAACCCAGGTACACAAAAATGGCCTAGGCCCTCCTCCAAATGATGTGACACACTTTGATGATCCCTGTGGAAGCCCTCACTATCCTTGGGGAGCAAGTGGGGGGTGGGTTGGGGTAGTTGGTGGGGAACATGGGAGGATAGGAGGGCAAGGGAATGGGGGATTGATATGTAAAATAAGATTGTTTCTAAAATAAAAAAAAAAGAAAAAAAGAATACAGGTATAGTTTAGGACTTTCAGAGTAGAATTCCAGCACTTGGGAAATAAGTCAACATTTGGCAAGTGGGGCTTCATTAAATTAAAAGGTTTCTATACTCAAAAAATAACAACAACAAACTATTAAGCAAGTGAAGATGAAGCCTACAGACTTGGAGAAAATCTTTGCCAGCTGTATAGATAGAGGTTTACTGTCTAGAAAACAAACAAAGAAATTAAAAAATAGTCAGTAGAACTGAACTGAGAATCCTTGAAAGAAGAAACAGAAACGGTTGAAAAATACTTTTAAAAGTTGCCGGGCAGTGGTAGTGCATGCCTTTAATCCCAGCACTTGGGAGGCAGAGACAGGTGGATCTCGGTGAGTTTGAGGTCAACCTGGTCTACAGACCTCGATCTAGAACACCCAAGGCTACACAAAGAAACTCTGTTTGAAGCTAAAATTGTTGAATATCCTTAGCCATCAGGGAAATACACGTTAAAACTTCATTGAAATTTCATTTTACTCTAGTCAGAAAGGCTATTCTCAAGAAAACAAACAGCAGGTGCTGATCAGAATGCAGGCTAAGGGGACCCCTATTCACTGTTAGTGAGAGTGCAAACTGGTACAATTAAATTACTGGGGAAAATCTGTGTGGATGGTTCTCAAAATGCTAAAACTAGAATTGCCATATCACCCTATCTATACCACTTCTTGGCATGTAACCATAGGCTCAAAGCCATACAATGGATATTCCTGCCCATCCATGCTTATCAAGGCTCATTCATAATAGTGAGGAAGCAAAAGCATCCTTGATGCCCATTAGCGGATGGGCAGATAAAGAAAATGTGGTACACATACACAATTCACTTCTATTCAGCTTTGAAATAGAACGGAATAATGAAAATTTCAAGAAGTGGATGAAAATGGAAACTATTAAAGTGGGTGAGGTAGTCATGTCTCAGAGAGACAGATGCTGCATGCTCCCCCTTCTATGCAGATTCTGGACATGAAATTTTAGAGTAGTGTGTTTACTGAGTGCTATCAGGGTTCAGAAAGGCAGAAAAAAAACACTAGAGGGATAACAGGAAGGCATTAAGTAAGGAGCATTAGGCGAATACATCAGATGTGAAAGGAGAGGAGACAAGTAGGTAGCAGAAAAGTCTATGCGTGGAGGATAATTGGGGGATGGAAAAGAAAAGGGGGTGATTAAAACTAAAGATATGTGAAAAACCATGGGGAAATGTATTATTTTTAAACTTATTTTAAAATACAGTCTAACCTACCACCAGCCTTCATCTCTCTGTTTCCTGACTGCGGAAATGATGTTACCAGCTGCCTCATGCTCTTCTTTCCCCACCTCCAGGGACTGTACCATGAGACAGTATTAAATCCTTTGTTCCATAAAAAAATAAAATATAGTCTTAGAAAGTTTGAATGGAGATTTCCTTCATGAGTAGATAATACTCCCTTCACAACCTTTGGGTTATTAAACAAAAATTCTGGTGTCAGATGTGGGATATCACTCTATGAATTGTTGGTCAGAAAAGCCCCAAAGGTCCCCAAAACAATATAGGCTACTGCTGTTTCTCTTGATTGGCCACTAGCTTTGCATGGGTGACATGCTGGAGGCTTCCTCCTTGCTGACTAACCTTCATAATGCCAGAATACATTATACAGGCTGGTGTGGGAGAAAACCCAACAGTCTTACCCAGTCTTGAGTCCTGCAAACTACACTAATTATCTCCCAGGTAAATATGTATTTTCCAGTGTAATAGTGTCATGACTACTGTCACTTTCAGCTTGCATTTGAGGCTAGCTTTATAGGAATCATGTCTGATTCCGTAAACCTTGTCAAGAGCTTACGACTCGGGGGTTCATAGAAAGGACCCCACTACTGTTGTTTTGCTCAATGGATATGCTGTCAGTCTGCCCTCTGAACAGCCACCTTTACACCTATAAATTGTTCTAGGTTGATCCTTCATCGGAGAAGCACCTCACTTCAGCAGAAAACAACAACTGACCGAAGTACCAAGAATAAGTTTGTTCAGCCTAAGTGTGACAGCTAAATCAGCCCCCTCCAAGGCTCAGGGGACATCACCGAGGAGAAGGTGAAATGGATGTAAAAGTCAGATATGGGGAGATTTGCAACTAAAACATGTTTTCTAGCTATTGCGTAGTCACTTACTCAACACTCCACAGCTGTGGTCAACCTGCACAGCACTGGGCTCATCAACATTTCATAATGTACAGAGGAAGGGGCCAATGGGATCCTACTCTTTTCTGAGGAACTACTGGCAGTTAACTGTGGTTGGGAGAATAGGTGTTATTTTCTTCCCTGATGGAACTACTGATAAGTTGTTCCTGCTCTAATAAATAACTTCCCACTCGTACTAGAGAAAAAATAAAACAGTGGATCACTGTAGACTGAAATTTCTGTCCCACCTAATCCCATAGTCGTTTAGTCCCAAATAAACACACAGAGAAATTTGTATTAATTATAAATTGTTTGACCTATTGTTCAAGCTTTTTACTGGCTAGCTCTCTCTTAATTATTAACTCATTTCTATTAATCTGTGTATCTCCACGTGGTCTTGGCTTACCAGTGATGCCTGGGTCTTTTGCTTCCTTGGCAGCTACTTGGTGTCTTGACCCTACCTACTATCACTCTCTATCCTTGTTTGGATTTCCCACATGGCTAAGTCCTGGTGGTCCATTGGCCAAAGCAGCTTTATTCATCAACCAACAAAATAAACATATAGTCACAGCATACAGAAGAACATCCCCCATCAGATTATACATAAAAGACAGCATGAATGTAGGAGAGGGAGCTGTTGTGAATAAGGGTTTTAAGGGAAGAGACGAGGGAGATGAGAGGAGAATGGGGGTGAAAACAACCAAAATTCATGATAAAAATTTATAATAGTGCTAAGCAATAAATAGCATCTCTTGCTGCCCTTTTCAATCACAAATATTCTAGCTCTCATTTAACTTGTGTTCCCAGTGTCTGAGTCACCCAGCCCTGCCTCCTCTGCTCTTCACTGCTTGGGTTCATCTGAGGCAAGGTGGTCACCAAGGCTTCCTTTGTCAGGCTGAGTGGGTCTGCTGGTGAGTAGCAATGCCAAGAACATAGGGCAGACAAGGCCACTTATGCAGGAGCAAGTGGCCAGACGATCTCCCATCACTCACCTGATTGGGAAAGTGTCTTTCGAAAGTCTTCTCGCCCACTTGGCCTGAGTTTGGAATGTTCACGGTGGAATCAATGAGAAGATGTTATGGGAACCTATAATGACCACATAGACAGCCATGGTTATTGGCCAATGGCACTCTGAGGACATCAGATGAAAGAAAGGAACAACTCAGGTGAACTCCACCACCTTGGAGATTCAGGTTTCCACACCTGGGTGCCTGGACTCACTGAACCAGAGTCCAATCATGAAGCACTTCTTCCCTCTTGTTTGTTTAGTCCCTATTCAATGGGTGAGAGAGAATCCAAAGGCCTGAATCGAGGTTCCCCATAGCAAAGTCTGAGACTGCCTTACTGAGAATAAACTCAGAAAGAGCTAGGCAATTGGGAGAGGGCAATGGAAGGAACCTGGGAGAACTGTAGTCACAGCTAGAGTCTAGCTACAATTTGATCCATTGAAGAGGTCCTGAGCATCAGGGACAACAGATTGGGCCCTTATCATTTGTGTTCAAACTGTAGAAGCAAGGAAGAATAGACTCTCTGGTAAAGATGCTTTTTTCCTTTGACTGAGGATTGTCTTGTAGGAAATGACACGACCCAATCAGTAACTGGGGAGTTAAGTTTCTGGGTTTGGTAAAGAAGACTCTTGGAAAGAACACACAGTACCCATGGTATATCACATGTACCTTTACATGACTGGTGGATGTTTAATATCAGAGGACAACTGCTCTGACTAAATTCCACAGGCAATATGTGGATCCTGCAACCATAGTCTGTCAATAAAGTACTGGATAGTCCTCTGTTTGATCAATATCATGACATGCAGTAGCCAAATGTCAACAGCTTTTGAGTAACACAATAGGTTTCTAGGCCTCCATGGCAAAGTACCACAGACTGAGTAACTTTAAGCCAGAATGGCAGTCATTAAGAAAACAAATAATAATGCTATCGAGGATGTGGACAGAAGGGAATCCTTAACACAGCGGGTGGGAATGTAAACTAGTCTAGCCACGATGGAAGACAGTGTGGAGGTTCCTAACCAAACTAACAATAGGTCTTCCACCACGCCTGGGTATTTACCTAAGGCCTGCAAGTCAACATACCACAGAGACACTTACACAGCAGCGTTTATCACAGCACTGTGCAGAAGCTGAATTATGGAACCAAGTTAAGTTGTACAACAGAGGAATGGATAAAGAAAACGTGGTTCATATACACAATGAAATTTTTTCAGTCTTGAAGAACAAAGTGATGCCACATTCAGGCACATTGGTGCAACTGTAGATAATTGTAATAAGTAATCAACCCAATTTTATAGCAACAAATATCTTATGTTTTCTCTCTTGTGTGGTTCCTAGATTCTACAGAAATGATAAAATCATGTGTGTATATATGACAAGAAAGGAGAAATCCCTGGGAAAACAAATAGGACTAATCATAGGTGAGACAAAAAGAAGGTAAAGGATAAAGATCAATGTACTACATATACTTGTATAAATTTTGTAATAAAGTAAAAGCATCTCTAGACATGAAAAATCAAGATATCAGCAAGGACACACTATAAACCTGCCCAGATGTCCTTCCTTGCATCTTCCATCATCTGGTAGCCTCAAGTGTTCCCTGATTTATGACCACACAACTCCAATCTTTGCATGGCATTCTCCCATATGTCTGCCTCTAATTTTTCCCATTTTATAAGAACATCACTCATATTGGATTAGGGACTCATTCTACTTCAGTATATCCTTAGTTAGTTGTATCTCAATGGCTATTCCATTAAGATCACGTTCTGAGGCAATGAGGATTCAAACATAAACACACAAATTCAGGAAGGAAGAAAGCATAATTCTACCTACAACAAGTCCCTGAGCAATCACATTGGCATTTTACATAAGTTCAGGCTTCAAGTCTTAGGCTAGACCTATTACAACATACTTCTACCTCAAGTCTGCTAGCTACATCCCAGCTTTGGGAGACCCATCATTTTATAACCTTAGGCTTAGTCTTAATTATAATTAACTCATCCATGGCAATTATAATGAGGACCAACCACTTCCTCTTGTGGTCAAAAGAAGCTCTACCCCTTGCATGGACACAGCGCAACAACCCCTCATTTGGAGCTTCTGTTTTGGTTAGGCCATTGTTCTGTTTAAACAGTGAGCACAGAAACCCAGGAAGATGAAGGGTTCATTCTTGGATGTGGGGAAACAGAAAGAATGAGCTAGACATAACACATTTCTGGTCAAGTGATTGTTTTAATACTAAGTATGAGGTATATAAAATTGCTTTGAGAACCTTGTGACTTTGAATGCAGAAAAGAGGTTCTTATTCCTATGTGCTTGGTAGTTGGATATTGAAAGAGAGTAGAAGCATGAATCATAATTGTTCCTAGTTACTCATCACAAGGTCAAATGAAGTCACGGGAAGCACACACCTGTGCAGGGATGCACCATTAAAGCTTCCATTCTGCAAAGCAGCAGTTGGGAGATACATCAACAAAACTCCTAGGAAAAAGGGCCACTAGCAGGTAAACAAGGACAATCAAGAATGGTAAGCATAAAACAAAAGATGGAGGGACTCCACTGAAAACGCCTGTCTACCCTCAGCAGTGTTCATATGGTCCCTCTCTCAATCCAAGTGTTCTCCTGACCCCACACATAGGTTCTAAACATCCTACGCTGCCATCTGAGCCAAAAGAGCTGCTTTGTACCAAGTTGACATCACAGGCTCCTGGCATTCTCACCACCTATTAACTTCTCCTGCCTGTCTTGAACTTCCTGACCCATCCTTTGGCCCTGACCTCTGGAAACAACACGTCTCATTCCTATTCATTCCCACTTGCCTGCCCAACCTACTTCTGGCTGATCTAACTTAGGTCTTTGATCTTTAACTTTGTATTCCTTTAGTACCAGGTAGTATTCATAACATGTAGACTGGTGGAATAGAATAGAGGCCCCTGGATTTGACCTACAAAGCTATGCCCACTTAATTTTTGACACAGGAAGCAAAAATGTACATTGGGGAGAAAAGGTAGCATATTGAACAAATGACGCTAGCAAAGTGGGGATACTCACAGAAGAATGAAATTAGAGTCAAATCTTTCACCTTGTACTAAAAGGGAGAAAATCCAAAATGTATCAGAGAACTTAATTTAAAACCTAATCCATTGAAACTTCTAGAAGAAAACATATAGAATAACCTTCAAACTATTGGAGCAGACAGGAACTTTCTGAACAGAACATCAACAGTACAGGAACCAGCCCCAAGTATCAACAAATAGGATGAGATGAAACAAAATTTCTGCACAGCAGAGCACAGGCAGCCTACAGGATGGGAGGAGATCTTTACAAGCTAAGCATCAGAAACTAATATCTAGAATCTATAAAGAACTGTAGAAATTAAATACCAAGGAAAAACAGTCAATCCAAAAATGGCAAAAGAATTGCATAGGCAGTCTTCAAAGAAAGAAAAAAATGACAATAACTACTTTTTAAAAACATTCAACATCCCTAGCTGTCAGAGAAATGCAGATTAAAATGACTTTTAGATACCATCTTACTCTAGTCAGAATGGTTACCATCAAAAAATCTGACAACAAGCCAGATAGTGGTGGCACACACCTTTAATCCCAGTACTTGGGAGGCAGAGGAAAGCAGGTCTCTGTGAATTTGAGGCCAGCCTGGTCTACAGGGTGGTTCCAGGTCAACCAGAGCTATACACAGAGAAACTGTATCTTGGAAAACCAAACCCCAAAAAACAAAAAAGAAAGGAAACAATTATCTGACAGCAAACAAATGCTGGGAAGGATTGGAGAGGATGTGGAGAAAGAGGAAGCCTGTTCACTTCGGCAGGGAAGAAAATTAAAGCAAGCTATGGAAATCATTTTTGGAATACCTCGAAATTTTAAAAAATTGCCATATGACTCAGTTATTACACTCCTGGGTATATACCAAGAGGACTCCATATTGTACTAAAGAAATACCTGCATACACATATTTATTGCTGCTCCTATTTACAACAAAAGGATACTGGATAAACTTAATTGACCATCAACAGATGAATAGATAATAAAAATCTGGTACTATATAAATAGAGTATTAGTTGGTTCTAAAGAAAAATGAAATGACAAAATGTGCAGAAAATGATACTTGGAATATATAATATTGAGGTCAGACAATCTCAGAAAGAAAAAAAAGTCCCATCTGTTCTCCCTCATATGAACCTCTAATGTGTGCATGCATATATGTAAATACATGTGTTTGAGAGAAGAAACTTGTAGAATGGAGGAGAGAAAGACTAATATTAGATAATGAATAAGGACATGATGCAGGCAAAAGACACATGAGTTGAGAGAATGGATAAAAGCTACTTACTTTTATAGTTTTAACTCTATGGCAGACTTTTTATTCTTTGTAGCAGACAAGTACATAAAATGTAATTGATCATTATGGTGTAAAATCCAAACCAACACTCCATGACTTCTGAATGACTGTTCTGTGCAGAGATCCATGGCTTCAGAACAGCTATTCTAACTGAGTAGAAGTCACTGAGGTGTATCAGCTATGGGCCTGGACAAATGTTTATTTCAGTGGCTACATTAAGCTGGCTGTCTGGTATTTTTTCATTTGCAAGTTCATTACAATCAAGTGATTTTTATCTTTAAAAATTATGTTTTTCCAACCTCATGAATTACTAAACAAATATGATGTGGGCTACAAACTTTTCAAAATTTAAAGACTGTTTCATTCAAGTAATTTTCATACTCCCTTCTTTGCTATTTCTTTTTCTGTTTTAAGATGTATTATGTTGTGTAGCTCAGGCTAACCCCAGATTTATGATCCTGACTCAACTCCTCAAGTGCTAGTATTATAGGCAAGCACTATATGTGTGACGTTCATATAGTTTTCCTTAAATAGTTTGCTTTATTATATTCATAATGCACGGGGTTTAAAATATTTACTTAGTAAATAGCAAATAAATTTATCTCATAAATGCTTGCCCTGAAATGGAATAGCCATGCATCTAGAAGAAACATCTCATACTACTTCACTGTTATTCTTCAGGGTAGCCTTAAGCAGTAATCCCCAATCCCACATATATGAACACAGATACAAAATATCAGCACACAAAACTGAATTTATAGAAACATAAATTGACTGTACCAATAGTTATAATAAATGATTATAATAGGTACCACACCTGAATCACTATTTATAACCTGTCAATGTTCACCCCCTCTGTCTCTGAGATGAAAAAATACCTTGAGATGGCCAAGGAGATGTTGGAAAACACTCCACAAAGGATGGAAATCACCTGCATGTGGTCACTGTCTCTCATCTCTCTACCATTGTCATAAGCACATCTGTGTGCTTACTTAGTGGAAAAGACATGGAAAGGGGTCAAAGTTGTCCTGGTCTAGTCAACTCTGCTACAGTCATCGTAGGCCAGACACAGCCCATGAAGCTCAGGCACCGGTAAGGGCCAGCCAGTCAGTCAGCAGAGTGGATGCGTCTCACAGGGGCAGGAGTTTCATGAGGTTTGTCATAGACACTCACCCTCCAGAGTAATAAATCCACTAGACACAAATACCACAAGAACATGATACATAAGTGATTTTGGATCACTAATGTTTCCTAAGTATCCTAAGTATAACACACAGTTTCTGTTATATTTCGTAGGCCTTCACTGGGCATTTATTGAACTGGGGAATAGATAAATAATATTTACAGTACAATAACAAACCACATCACTTATCCAAGCTGCAGTGTATTCTGAACACTGTTCACTGTGCTTAATCAGCTCTCTCATTTTGCTTCTTTTTGAAGAAACTGTGATTTACTTATTTATGTACGGGGAACACATGCATATCCTCAGAGGACAAACTTGTGAGAGTCAGTTCTACCATCCATGTGGGTTCCAGGAATCAAACTCAGGTTGCCAGCCTTGACAGCAAGAGTCTTCACCCATTGAGCCATCTTTCTGCTTCTATCTATTTTAAAATGTGAGAGAACTGTAATTTAAAGCTATTGGGCAACTTACTCAGAAGTGGCATATCTAGTACTCACGTTCAAAACCCATGTAACTCAAAGACAAAGCTGAGCCAATTATTTAAAAAGAGAGAGTATATCGGGGCTGCCAGCTGAAGGCACATGACAGAAGTGAGGGATCAATCAGGCCTTTCCTTCCCCTCCTCTCCCTGCACACAGCAGTTAAACTATAGCAGCAAGTCGACCTCCAGGACCTCACAATTGTTTTCTACAAACCGAACCCCCCACACCAGAGGCTCTCAATATAAATACTGGGTTTGAAGGGAAGAGTGTTGAGTTTCTTCAGACATTCACACAGATAATAGTAGTAGCTCAGCATGCGTTTTTCCCTGCAGTCAAGTCATTAGTAAAGACAGCCTCCGTATCCGCAGGTCCCACATCCATGTATCTAATCAACCATTGCTCAAAAATATATTTTTAATTCATCTCTACTGAAAATTCACATATGTTTCTTTTCTAATTATTTCCTATGGTGATTTGAACAAGAATGGTCCCCATAGGCTCGTCTGTTTGAACACTTGGTCCCAGTTGATGGAATTGTTTGGGAAGGATTAGGCGTTGTGGACCCCTGGAGGAGGAGTGTCACTGAGGGGTGGATTTGAAGTTCCAAAAGCTCATACCATTTGACATGGCACTGTCCCTGCCTAGTGGTTGTGGATCAGATACGAGTTGCCAGCTACTGCCCCAGCAGCCAAGCCCACCTGCTCTCATGCTCCCTACCACAATCATCATGGACCCTAACCATGAGCCCCCAATTAAATGTTTTATTCTAGAAATTGCCTCAGTCATGGTATCTTGTTACAGCAATAAAAAAGGCACTAACATGTTACCTAACTAACACTACAGCAGCATCTGACACAGTATTCACATCGCCATAGGCAATACAAGCACTTTAGAGGCTATTAAAACAGAGATCAGGATTTGCACAGATTACATGCATTGATCTATGGGTTGTAGTATCAACAGGGAGTCATGCAACCAATCCCCTATTAATATTAAGGGACAACTGTGTAACTCCCTGAAAGTCTCAATGTGGTTACTTAAATGCCAACAACCACTATCGAGAACAAGATTCCTCCAAATAAAAAACACATCAAAAACATGAGAACATAAAGATAGAGAAAAAGAGTAGAAAAATAGAAAAGTATATGGCAAATACTAACTAAAACCTATATATAGCTATTTAACAAAATATGAGCTAGGCATTCAGAAAAAAAGATAAAAGAAGGTCTCTTGACATTGATGCAAAAATACTCAATGAAATACTGGCAAATCGGATCCAAGAACACATCAGAAAAATCATACACCATGATCAAATAGGCTTCATCCCAGGGATGCAGGGATGGTTCAACATATGAAAATCTATCAATGTAATCCACCATATAAACAATCTGAAAAAGAAAAACCACATGATCATCTTACTAGATGCTAAAAGAGCCTTTGACAAAATCCAACACCCTTTCATGATAAAGGTCTTGGAGAGATCAGGGATAACAGACACATACCTAAACATAATAAAAGCTATATACAGCAAAACAACAGCCAGCATCAAACTGAATGGAGAGAAACTAAAGGTGATTCCTCTAAAATCAGGAACAAGACAAGGATATCCACTCTCTTCATATCTCTTCAATATTGTATTCGAAGTTCTGGCTAGAGCAATAAGACAACAAAAGGAGATCAAGGGGAAACAAATTGGAAAGGAAGAAGTCAAACTTTCACTGTTTGCAGATGATATGATAGCCTACGTAAGCAACCCAAAGAATTCTACCAGGAAACTCCTATAGCTGATAAACACCTTCAGCAAGATAGCAGGATACTAACTTAACTCCAAAAAACAGTAGCCCTAGTATATGTAGACAATAAAGGGAATGAAAAAGAAATCAGAGAAACATCACCCTTTACAATAGCCACAAACAACATAAAATATCTTGAGGTAACTCTAACTAAACAGGTGAAAAACCTGTATCTCAAGAACTTTGAGTCTTTAAAGAAAGAAATTAAAGAAGATACCAGAAAATGGAAAGCTCTCCCATGCTCTTGGATAGGTAGGATCAACGTAGTAAAAATGGCAATCTTACCAAAAGCAATCTACAGATTTCAATGCAATCCCTATCAAAATACCAGCACAATTTTTCAACGACCTAGAAAGGACAGTCCTCAACTTTATATGGAAAAACAAAAGACCCAGGATAGCCAAGACAACCCTGTACAATAAAGGAATTTCCAGAGGCATCACCATCCCTGACTTCAAGCTCTATTATAAAGCTATAGTCCTGAAAATAGCTTGGTATTGGCACAAAAATAGACAGGTAGACCAATGGGATCGAATCAAAGACCCTAATATCAACCCACACACCTTTGAACACCTGATCTTTGACAGAGAAGCTAAAACTATACAATGGAAAAAAGAAAGCATCTTCAACAAATGGTGCTGGAGTAACTGGATGCTGGCATGTAAAAGACAACAGATAGATCCATATCTATCACCATGAACAAAACTTAAGTCCAAATGGATCAAAGACCTCAACATCAATCCAGCCACACTGACTCTCTTAGAGGAGAAAGTAGGAGGCACCCTTGAATGAATTGGTACAGGAGACCACTTCCTGAACATAACACCAGTAGCACAGACACTGTTAAATGGGACCTCCTGAAACTGAGGAGCTTCTGTAAGTCAACAAGACAAAACGAATGGGAAAAGATATTCACAAACCTCACATCTGACAGAGGGCTGATCTCCAAAATTTACAAAGAACTCAAGAAGCAAGTCTCCAGAACACCAAAGGATCCGATTAAAAAGTGGCATACAGAACTGAATAGAGAATTCTCAATAGAGGAGTCCAAAATGGCCAAGAGACACTTGAGAAAGTGCTCAACATCCTTAGCCATTAGGGAAATGCATATCAAAACAACTCTGAGATACCATCTCACTCCCTTCAGAATGCCTAAAATCAAAAACACTAATGACAGTTTATTCTGGAGAGGATGAGGAGAAAGGGGTACAATCCTCCACTGCTGGTGGGAATGCCAACTTGTGCAGCCACTTTGGAGATCGGTATGGAGATTCCTCAGGTAAATGGGAAACAGTCTACCACAAGATCAAGCAATTCCACTCTGAGGCATATACCCAAAAGATGTACCCTCATACAATAAGGACATCTGCTCAACTATGTTCATAGCAGCATTATTTGTAATAGCCAGAACCCGGAAGCAACCTAGATGCCCCCTCAACTGAAGAGTGGAAAGAGAAAATGTGGCACATTTACACAATGGAGTACTACTCAACAGAAAAAAAAATGGAATCTTGAAATTTGCACGCGAATGGATGGCAGTAGAAGAAACCATTCTGAGTGAGGTAACTGAGTCACAAAAAGACAAAAATGGTATGTACTCTCACATATGAATTTTAGACATGGAGCAGGGCATTGCCAGCTCACAATCCCACTGCCAGAGAGTCTGGGGTGCAGAGAGGACCCTAAGAGAGATATGAATGGTAACCCAGAGAAGGGTTATGGGATGAGGTCTCCTAATTGGACTGGGGGGGCGGAAGTGGAGGGCAGAAGGAGATGGGAAAAAAAGAGGGAAAAAAGAGTAGGGCAGAGGAGGACATGGGAGAGCAGGAAGGTTGAGCCAGGGTAAGAATAGAGGAGAAAAGGATGGGAGATTCCATAAAAGAGGGAGCCATTATAAGTTGGAGGAGAGATCTGGAACTAGTGAGATCTTCACAGATCTACAAGAATGACACCAACTGGCACTAAGGCTACATTAAATGTCCTCCTATGATAATGAGAATGACTTCCTTATATGCCATCCTAGAACTCTCATCCAGTGGCTGATGGAGGCAGAGGCAGACACCCACAGCTGTGAACTGAATTGAACTTCTGGAACACAGTTGCAAAGAGGAGTGATGACCAAAGGAATCAAGATTGGGCTGGCGAAACCCACAGAGGCAGCTGACCTAAACAAGGGGGAACAAATGGACTCCGGACTGATGACTGAGGAGTCAGAATGGGACTGATCCAGACATCCCTCCCACCAAACCTGGGTGACAGAGAGGAGGCCTTGGCAATCTGTGGGACCTTGGAGAGTAGGGCAGTATTTATTCCTGGCATATAGAAGGACTCTGGGAACCCATACCACGTGGAGGGATGCTCTCTAAGCCTGGACACATGGGGAAGAACCTAGGCACTTTCTGGATGATGTGACAGACTCTGAAAATCCCTCATGGTAGCCCTTGCCCTCCCTGGTGAGCAGAGGGGGGATAGAATGGGGGTGAGAGGTTGGGAGGACTGGAGCATGGGGGAGAAGGGGAGGGAGAGGGAAATGGGAGTGACATGTGTAAAAAGTTAAATAAAAATTTTTTAAAAAAGAATAAGCAATCTATAAAAAAATTGGGATCTGAAGAGATGCATTGGGAATTAAAAATACACACTGTACTTGCAAAGAACTCAAATTCAATTCCCAGAATCCACGTGCTACGGTTCACAATTGCCTGTAGTTATAGCTCCAGGCACCCAACACCTCTAACTCCTGTGCAGATGTCTGCATTCACATGTATATACACTACACACGAACATACAGAATATACTTAATTAAAAGTAAAAACAAATATTTTAAAAAGAAAATATTGGTATATGCAATTATAGTTGTATCAAGGACTTCTATTCAATAAATAGCAACACAAAGAGAATTAAAACATATTTCACATGCCGGGAAGTGGTGGCGCACACCTTTAGTCCCAGCAGAGGCAGGTAGATCTCAGTGAGTTAAAGGTCAACCTGGTCTACAAAGTGAAGGACAGCCAGGAATGTTACATAGAGAAACCCTGTCTTGAAAAACAAAAACAAAAAAAAACAAACAACAAAAAAACATATTTCACAAAAGTACTTGAAACTATTATACATGGGTGGGCAGAGTTGTAAACCAATAGAATCTCTTTGAAAACAATTTGCTGCTACCTTGTCAAATTGAACATGTCATTCACCAAAACCCAGTGTACTGTCAAGGTGAGTTACCTTTGCAGTAACCACACATTTTTAAAACTTCAAAATACTAAAAGATAATGTCCTGAAACAAACGAGGATGGAGTGCAGGGGCAGAATACTAATGTGCGTTGTCCTAGGAAAAGAGTGGGGATTGTGGTATGGCCGTTTTCAGGGGCCAGCCCTAGCAGTGGCCAGTGTCCCTCTGTTTAACATTCTATTCATAAGAACTCAAGGTTTAATCCAACTATCCAAAGAAATCTAATGGTCCACTTTCACAGGGAGAACCAACAAGGGTATTTTAAGAAGATTCTGCTATCCCCAGCATTTCTGTCCCTAGCCATACACCCTGTGAAATTCCTGCATAAGATACATCATTGCATGTTTTATTGTTTACTTTTCAGATTTCTCTGACACAAATACTTGATTAAAAAAAACTTAAGGAAAGAATGGTTTATTTGGGCTCAAAGTTTGAGGCGATGGTCCATTATGACAAGAAAGGCATAGTGATAGGGTCTTGAAACAGCTGGTCACATTGTGTCTAGAGTCAGGAAGGAGAGAGAAGTGAATGTTAGGCTCTGTTTATGTTCTCATTTCTATTCAGTTCCAGATGCCAATCCATGATGTGGTACCACCCACATACAGAAAGAGTCTTCCCTCCTCCTAAGCCTTTCTGTAAATACCTTCATAGACACTCCCTAAAACGTGTTTTATGGGTGCTGATAAATTCAGTCAAATTGACAATGAATATTAGTCAACACAACTCCTCTCCTTGTCAACTCAACATCTAAACACAACTTTAAATCTTAACATTCATTCCTCATATTCAACCCATAATTCAAAATACATGTAGTCAATCTGTAAAAGATTCCATAGGCTTTGGAGATCTCAACAGTGTTCAAGAGTATAAACTCTTTTCTGAGACTCAAAGAAATCTCTTGTTCTTATAAAATTAAAAATGGAGTTATACATTACATTTCCAGTATACAATGTCAGAGTAAGCCTTACCATTCCAAAAGGGAAGGATGGGTGCTTAGTAAAGAAAGATCTGGTCAAATAAAGAGCAAAACCCAGTGGGCCATACACCAAATTCTTCAGCTCTGTGTCCAGCATCTACAGCCCATGATAAAATCATTTGCATCTCACTGGCCCTGGGCAGCCTTGACATCAATAGCCTCCTCTAGTTCTCCTTCAGAGTATTATGAGCTGGGCCTCTGGCCTTCCAAGCTCATACCAAAATGGTCCAGTAAGCTCTGTTTATGGTGTTTTAAAGCACTGCAGCCCTCAGCCCCGAACTCTTCCACATTTTTCTCAAAAACTGACTCCAAAAAGGCTGAGACCCTCAGGGAAGGTGTGTCACAACAATGGCCCCACTTCTCAATACCATTTCTATATTAGTCAGTTTTCTCATTGATATGACAAAATCTGGGGTGGAGCAACTTAATGCCAAAAGAGAGATAACAGGATTTTCAAGGACATATTCATGAGAATGACTATCATTCAACAACAGGAGGTCTAAGACACTGAAAATTGAATGGGGCAAAATGGTGATGAAAATGATGGATGATCAGGCCTGAAAGAAAGTCATATGGGGACCAAATCTGGTAACCAGGACCTGGAATATTGGAAACTGAGGTTTCAGAAGGGCTGTGGTTGTTGTTGATGACAAGATCTAGGTACTGACTGTGATGGGTAACAGAGGTGGAATGAAGGAAAAAAATATTGCTTAAGAGAGGTCAAGGAATTGAGGGGGCAGAACACTGACAGGATCACCCTGTCAATATGAGAGCCGCCAAGACAAACAAGAGTAATGTGGAGAGGGAGATTTCTGTTGTAGGAGAAGTTACCTGTGTCTGGGTAATTGGCATTGCACACAGCACGAGGGTGATCCAGGGCGAAGACAGGTGAGAAAAAGAGGTCCATTCAAAAGGTTAATGTTAGCACTGTCGATAAAGGGGGAAAAGAAGAAACTAGGGGTGACAGAAAGAAGGGAACCTTTGTGTGTATAGAAGGCAAAGGGCATGAATCCTGCAAGGGTCCTAGAGAAGAAGTCTGTCCTTGGGGAAAGAGTGACAAGTGCTGATGTGAAACAGATGAAAAAGAACCTACCACTGCCACATCTGCCTACCACCAGACTCACGTCCATTTCTTTCTGCATGTAGCTCCAGTTAGTTGCCATGCCTTTTTCTGAAGCCAGCCTCTTTGCTGATACACCAGATTCCATCCACTGCTCTAGGAAGACTTCCCTCTTTCCTTACTCACCAGTTTACTGAATCTTCCCCACAATCATGTAATTAAGCTACTGTTTTTCCAGCCTGGGAAAGACACTTCTCTTGTGTCAACTTCAATCACATAATCTGTTGCTATTTGCAGAGAAGAATTCTTGTAACTTAAATTTGAAATTTTCCATGCTTCTCTTCATGCACTTCCTTAGAAATGTTGCAATCAAATTTTGACTCCTGCTACTTCACAAAACTGGATTACATCGAGGTCATGAATGAAAGGGAAAGCCATCAATGGAGCAATTGTTAAAAACCAAACATCTATTTTCTATCCTTATAATAATGGATATATCAGTATAACCCAATGCTGGTTTTGCTTGATACTTCAATGCTATGCCATCACTCTTCTCTGTCCCCATTGTCAGCTCCTTATCTCTCTTATCCCAGGGCTGTAGTCCTTCTGGAGTTGGTCCTTTTTTCTGCTTGCATTTGCTCTATAAATCACATTATTGCTTAATTTTATGTATTAAAACTTTCTAGCCGGGCAGTGGTGGCTCACGCCTTTAATCCCAGCACTCAGGAGGCAGAGGCAGGCAGATCTCTGTGAGTTCAAGGCCAGGCTGGACCGATAGCCTCCAAAACAATACAGAGAAACCCTGTCTCGTAAAAACAAAAAACAACTTTCTAAACATTCACCTCTCTCACCCCCAAATGGTTTTATTTATTTACATTTCTCTAGATTTCTGGGGTTCTGCTGTCTACTTTGAACATCCTCAGAAATCGGTGCCTTCTCTCATAATGAATATCTGCATCTCACCTTTCTGGGAGAATTTGATAGATCAGTTCATGCTGTCTGTCATCACACCCTTCTGATTCTTTAACTAGGGCAAACTACGCACTTAGTGGATACAACTGAGAAAGTCATGGCATTTCAACAGACAGAGCAGCCATCACCCTGCATCAAGGGAACGATACGCAAGCCAATGAGAAGGACTGTGCTTTTGTATTGTAGGAGGCAGAAGGTAACCCCTCTGGATGATGAGCTGCACAAGGACCTTCAGCTAAAACAGTGGGGAACTGTCTTTACTCAGAGACGAATAGAACACAACAATAAGAGATGTGCTCTAATAATGAGAAATTTTAAAATACAAGCAATGCTCACCTCCACTATCCTCAGCACTGATCCAAAAGGAAAGAGAGGATATTTAGCACAAGTCTTTATGAAGACTGCTGATTATTCTGCTCAGAAGCTACCTTCCATTGGGCCTCTTTCCTCCCACCATCTCCCACCTTCACCATTAAGCTTTAAGAAAAACATCAGAAAGCAGGTCTGTTTTACTCGTTGTACCTTTCTCGGCTGGCATCGGCCTAGCACAGAGTTGGCACGTAATTACTAATTGTAAGATGGATGAGTGTTGTTGGTATCACAATCCCTTCATTACTAGTGTCCAAAAGAATGTATCCATTCATTCTATTGATTGTTATTACGCTGTGCTACGCACGGTTAATGGGAACACTGTGGTAATTAAGATAGGAACTCTGTCCTCAAGGAGTTTTCAGTCCACAGTTAATGAGAAATGGTGACAGCAGTGCCTGATGAATCATGAGCTTGAGAGGACACCCAATGCCACAAAACACATCAGAGAAGATCCTAACCTATAAGAGGCCTCTGAAAAAAAAGGGAATGTCAAAAAAACACAACTAAGAATCAACCTGAAACCAAGATGGTGGGATAGAAGAAATAGCATAGCAGGAAGACTGGGAGGCAAAGACATTCCCAGTCACTTTGCAGCAGCAGTTTATTGAACATGTGTTGTGGAAATTATGTGGTAGAAATAAAGGCAAATAAGAGAGATGGACTCAATTTCATTGTTAACTTGTTTGGAAGGAGAGATGCAAACAGAGCGTGCTATAGTGAAGGCCTAAGGGACCATATGTGATGCTTGGTGCCCCCATCCAGAAGTGAGAGGCATTGCAGGCTTCCCGACTGTAGATGACACACAGAGGGTAAGGAGATTCTCCAAGAGAGGGGAGCAGACTCCTCCATATGCACAGTTCAGAAGAAGAATGTTCACATGAAGTATGCAGCATTTGCTGTATGTAGCTGGAGCGAGGTGGTGAAGAAAGAAGCTGGGAGATGTGACAAGGCTGGATGATTAAGAGGAACGAGCCCATTGTCAACACCGCTAAGGGGATACGCAGGACAGCAAAGCAGACAATGACAGAACCTGCCAGAGGTTCAGCCAACATTCTGATGTTCTACTTAGAACTACACAGTAACGTAAAGGATAGAGTAATGCTGTTGTGAAACACTGACAAACATTTGCCCCATCACTCCTGGCTTAGTCACCATAGAAAGATTTGAGAAACTTACTTCTCTCCACATTTTGTTTTCTAGCCTATTAAACTGGACCTACTTCTCAAATTTGCTTCCTCAAATCATTTTTGAAGACTAGATGGGATAAGTAAACATTTAGCACAGTGCCTGGTAATACTTTAGGGCTTCAAAACTCCCCGCTACTTGGCATCTTCCCCTGACCTCCTATCTCTAATCAGGCAGTTTAGCAGCTTGATTTCTTTTCTTTGTGAAACTAGTCCTTTCCTAGTCCCCAGAATTAAATAGGAGCTAACAGGAATTGTGTTAACAATATTCCTAAAGTAAGGATGAGCTCTTGTTATAAGATAATTTGTGAAGGCAAGATAAAACAGCAAGCTCTGGATTGTCAGTTAGGATTCTTAGGGATATTTCTGAAGGACCTCATTCCTCCATGCTGTTGAAGAGAGAGGGAAAGAGACCAGAAATGGCTTCTCATTCAGGTCCCCTCCACTTAACACCCAAGAATACCTCAATTGGTGTCAAATCACCCAAGTCCTCACCATGAAAATGAAGGCAGAGATGAGGAACAGATCCACTCTAGTAGGTTAGGTTAGGACTGTGGCTGGCTCATGCATCAGTAGGCATGCTGGGAAGATGGAAGCAGACATCACTTCCAAGTTGCTGTACCTGGGAGGTTGCTAAAACTCTCTTACACGGGTCTTTATCATAAAACATGAAGACCACATTACTGGGTTATGGTAGGAATTAGCTGAATGAAAGTAAAACTTCACACACTGTCAGTTCACCAATAACAGTAGCTATTGTGATCTGAACTATAATGACACTGATTTATAGAGGAGGGTGAAAGAAAATCCCATGTATTGTGGCATACTATATACAATACAAAATGAAATAACACATATGTGATTATTAAAACAAAATCATCTGCTGTCACTCTTACACCCGTTTTCTAGGAACAAGGACTTCAAGATGAAAATGTACCTGACAGACAGATATACACATCAGTCCTTGTCTAAAGGAAATTCTTTTGTGCATTACCTTTGAAGAATAGGTCTTTTGAAAATTGTTTAAAGTCCAAGGAATAAAATAATATTCAGGGGCACAATAATATTCAAGCACAAAGACATGAATCCAAATGAATCTATATTTGAAAAATTCTTCTGTTTTCCCAGTGTGAAACAGTGTCTGGATTTTTCACACACACACACGCACACACACACACACACACATACACACACACACATACACACACATACACACACACGCACACTATTGATAAATATTCAACTTTGGTTTGGCTTTCCTTCAGCAGAAACCACATAGTAGTATTCTGACTTCACATAGCAGTTTTGAATACGACCCTAATACATACTCGTCATCAGGAAACAACTACTGACTAATTTTTTTTGTTGGCCATAAATTTTTCTCTAGAAACACTCATATTTATTATCCACCCCCCCATTCCCTCGCTCTCCCATCCTCCCAAGCTTCCCACCGACCCTTCCAACCCACCCACCATCCACCTCCCAGGGATAGTGAGGCCCTCCATGAGGGATTATCAAAGTCCATCACATCATTTGTGGGAGGGCCCAGTCCCTCCTTTCCATATCTGGGCTGCAATAGTATCCCTCTTTAAAGGGAAGCTTTTTCCTTGAGAGAAGCCTTCTTGCCAGCCTGGTTCTAGAGCCGCATCAGTCCCAAATAAACACACAGGAGGCTACATTAATTATGAAGCTGTTGGCCTTGCTTGTTTCTTACTAGCTAGCTCTGACTTAAGTAATTACCCCATAATTGTTAATCTAAGTATTTCTCTTACTGGAGAACTTTCTGGGCTTCCTACCCCCATGGCGTTGCATCTTGACTCCTCTGTTTCTCCTACCCAGAGTCCTCCTCGACTCCTAGTCCCACTTATCTTAGTTCCCTATTGGCCAGCCGTGCTTTATTGACATATACACAGGACTTCCCCAACATCCCTCCATAGGAAAAAGGCTCTCAAAGTTCATTTGTGACCTAGGAATAAACCCTAGCTCCACTGTTAAGAGGTTCCATAGACTGCCATGGCCTCCTAGCTGGCACCCACATTCAGAGGGCTTGGTTTGGTCCAATGCTGGTTCCCCCGTCTTATGACTAGGGTCTATGTGCTCTCATTAGGTCAGGTGAACTATTTCTGCATGTATCTCCAGTTCTGTCTTGGTTCATTTGGTCATCTTTCCTCCCTATTGCAACTGAATTCTGGGAGTATGGCTCAATGTTCAGCTGTGGGTGCCTGTTTCTGCTTCAATCAGCTACTGGGTTAAGGCTCTATGAATGGTAACCAAGGCAGTCATCAATCTCATTATAGGGGAAGGGCATCAAATGTGGCCTCTCCACCACTGCCTAGATTCTTAGTTGGGGTTATCCCAGTGGTGAAAAGATGTCTTCACCAATCAGGTACTAAAAAAACTACATTTTCTTTTCAACCTCATAACACATTTAAAGTGCCCATTCAACTTTAGCATAGGAAAGATTGTCCTTTACTCTCAGAATATTGGCACAGTCATGCCATGTGGGGACACAGACTCAAGAGGTACTTCATTGGTGTCTGCAATATTGAGAACGCTCCATTGATACAGGTAGTACACTCTGCTGATACACAGAATGTATCCCCAGTCTGAGAGTGTCAAAATTACCATTTCAATCCTGCTGTAAAATACAGGCAGAGATCTTTACAAAATCAACTGTCTTCCTATCATCCTTGTCTGTTTTGATCTTATTCAAGATCGATATGTTGGGGACTGGCAGCATGGCTCAACCAGTCATTCTTTCTGTGTAAGTACAAGGACCGTAGGTCAATCCCCAGCACCCACGTAAAAACCAGATGCAGTGTAACACCTATAATCCTCAGTGCTAGGGAGGAGGTGATAAGCATGTCCCTGGAGTTTACGAGGTAACCATTGTAGCCAAATTGGTGAGTTCCTGGTTCAATGAGACACCCACACTTAATGTCAGCTTCTGGCCTCCACCACCTGGGCTCACATGCACTTGAATTCACACACAATTGCATATGGATGAAAAATAGATTGGTGAATCTTGCCATGTTTTCAGTATGTGTATAGACAGAACATTTTGGAGAGAAGCATCCTGGCAAAGGAAAGGGAAACTGTACCTACAAACTCCCCACTTCCTGTTCAAAGTCTTTCCATTGCTCTCAGTGTCTTTTCCAGTTTCGAGGGTTCCATTCTCTACTTTCCAACTCAACCACCCCCACCCTTATCCACAATCTTAACACCAAGAACTCAAACCTGAGTCTTTGGTCTCATACTCCCAGAAATTTGGAAAATCTCTATAAATAGTTAAACCCTCTCTTGAGATGCCTTCCTAAGATTTCTTTTCCTTTTTGAAATTCATGATGTGTCTAAACAGCTAAAGGCTATGAAGGGGTGGAGCTGTCAGAGAAGATTTACAGTTCTCTCTGTTTGGGATGCTGAAGATCTAGTCAGTAGCCACACCTTAATCCATACTGCCACCCACCCCTACCCTTACTCATCCCCAAGCCACACCCTTCCCCTACCACTCATTTCTCAGCCTCACTTCTGACTTGCCTGGTTAGTCGTTGCTCATCTGCATGAGGCAAAGGCTCAGCAAAATGAACTTCACTGGAGCATGATGCAACCCAAAAGATGTTATAAACTGCTTTCTACACTATCATTAAAAATTCAATTAAAGCCTAGTCTGATGTGATAGGCCCACAATCCCAGCTATGTAAGGTGCTGAGGCAGGAGGATGGCAAAATCCTACCTGGACAACTGAGTGAGAGCTCTTTTCTAAAAGTTTAAAAGGGCTGGGGGGGGGAACTCAATAACAGAGCATTTGTCTGGCTTGTGCCATCCAATCCAAAATACCACACAAAATAAGAATAAACTGGGCACACCTTTAATCTCAGCAAGCACGAGGCAGAGACAGGTAGATTTCTGTTAGTTTAAGGCCATTCTGACCTACATAGCAAGTTCTAGGCCAACCAGAGCTACATAGTGAGACCTGGCTCAATATACATAAGATAAAAATAAATCAACTAATTAATGCATAATGAGCTAAATTTATTTTAAACAGAGATAATTACTATTCAAAATCATCCTCCTTAGTTCATGCTATATTGTGTGCTGCTATGGGATTATTTACATTTACTTTAGCAGTATAAATCTTTTCCTCCTTTGTTCTGGAGGAACACCTCACAGAGCTGTTTCTGGTCTTGAATTCTTTGCCCTGTCGCCTGCTAAGTGCTGGCATTGCGGGCCTGAAGCACCATATTTGGCTTTCACCATTTTTTGTAAATCTGTGTCCAATGGCAACTTGTCAGGCCATGAGTAGAATATTTAATCTACAGAAATTGACAAATGCTATAAATTGGAGCTTCGGGGCGGGATTCCTTTTCTTCTTTCTTTTTTCTTTTTTCTTTTTAAGAACTAGTTGTTGAACATTTTCTGGCATGTTACTATTTCAGTTGAAGTCTAAACTAAATAATCTGCATAAGTTAAGAATTTAAGATTAAAGAAAACCAACCAAAGATGCTGATCCCTGGAGCATAGCAACAGAGAGAAATGTTTCTACTATCTGGCTTGAGGAATGAGTGATGGCGTGAGAGAACGGTGTGGAGGACAGGAGTCATAGCCTCTAAGGGATGGCTTCTGTAATGAACAGGCTAACAACAGGGAAGCTGCATGCCACAAGCTCATCTCTCTCCTCTCCTCTTCTGATTCCACACCTGTGGTTGGACCTGTGCCCTGTCCGCCAAGAAGCCCAGGTCCTGCAGCCCATGCTGTCAGGGTTGGGTCTACTGGAGATAGTCAAGCAGGCAGGCCATTCACTAGGGAATGCTCTAGGGTAGTCCTCTATGGAAGGTTGGAGAGAAAAGAAGAAGTGAGGTGCATGATCAAGGGTTTTTAGGAGTTCCAAACAAGGGCTTGGAGGGTTAAAGCAGCCCCTAGAGTTGGAGATATCTTTCAAATATCTCTCCAGTTTTTCTCAAGAAAAGTGGAGCTGGCCCTTATCCATTTAAAATATCAGTGAATGAACACTGACTACCCCTCCAAGGAGCATGATCTTAGATGAGGAGGTTTCTTTAAAGACATGAAACCTCAAAGAGGACTAACATTTGCCATTCCTCTTCTGATAGTGGAAAAGGAGTAGGGTATACTCACGGGTCATTCTGCCCAGCTCAGTTTGCGAGTTAACCTCTTGGATTCAGTGTCGGATGTTCTTGATCCATGTTCACACACCATGCCTGTGCAGTGCCATTGTGGTTCTCAGTATCATTAGAACAGTCTGTTGACTGGCTTGACACCATGTCAGCTCTGGAACCACAGGGATCATGACTTCTCTAATGCCCCTGCTAGCCTAGAATTAATAAAGATCCTCTCCTTCCTAATTATAGTGTTATTAAACATGAAAGAAAAAGTCCTAGGTATAGGATTCATGTCAGTCAGCCCAGGACTCGGGACATGAGAGCAGGAGGATCACAAGTTCAAGGCCAGCCTGTGCTACATAACAAGAACTTGTTTCAAAGAAGAAAGGAGCAGGGAGAAGAAATAGGAGGAGGAAATGGAAGGGAAGGAGAAAGGTAAAGACAGGAGCCGGGGGAAGCAAGAAAGGAGGGAGGGTAAAGAGAGGAAGGGAAGGAAGTCAAAATTAATCCAGGGAAGAGAACCTCAGAAACTACAAACAAATAAATAAGCACTCCAGGATTGAATCTCCTTTGCTGTGATTACTGTGGAAGTCTTCCTGTTAATTAGCAAGCCCATTTTGTATCTACAATCACCAATTAACTTCTCAACATAGGTGACAAGAAATAAGCAGTAACTCAGTGGAAAGGACAATTTATTTTATTAGATGATTATTATTAAATTTGATTAAAAGATTCTATTTTTCATTTTTATATTAAATTGCTCAAAATAGTAGGCTTCATTATGTTTTCATACCTGCATATGGCATACTTTAGTCATATCCACCCCATCATTTCCTTACCTTTACCCTCTAACCTCACTCCCCTTAACCCCTTTCTTTCTGTATTAAAGTTGCCCTAAAAGTGATTTCAGGGCAAATCTGAGTTTAGGTGACCAAAGGTGTCAGTGTTAGAGTGTGACACTGGTATGACCTCTGGAGCCTAGGAAGCAGGAAGTCATAGGCTTCCTGGGAGTCTCCTTCCAAGGACTGAGGTATCCAGTGCCTGACAGAGTGACTTGTGAGGATCCCTCTTATCCAGTAAGCTTGCTGACCCCAGACATGAGCAAATGTGTCCCTATACAGTCTGTTCTGTGTCACCACATAAAGGCATTTTCTTAATTGAGAATCCCTCTTCCCAAATGACTCTAGCTTGTGTCAAGCTGACATAAAACTATCAAGCACACCGTCCACGCTTTTGACCATACTTGCTGCTCCTGAAAATTAATCTAATCTAAACATTCCCAGAAAAATCAGGGTTGGCCGGTGACTCGGAACCTACATCTGGAAGGAAAGAAGGGAGATACATACAGGAGGAAGCTTAAAAATGTGAGTTATTTGGCAAAACGAAGAGAACATTGGAAATAGCAAGTCCTACCTTGGGTGTTTTTGCAGTGTCATTCATCTGTGAAGCTGCCAGGTCTTCTTATGTTATCACAGACTTAACAGCAGCAACTTCATGTGTCATTTCATCTTCATGACAGTGCTAGGAAGCAAAATAATTATTATTATTGTATAGACTAAACCCTGAAGCTTTAACAAACTAAGGGATTTGTCTAGCCTAAGGAGTAGGGATGAAGTCTAAACCTCGACTGTTCTATTCAGATGCATTCTGCTATCATCTGTATTCTTGATGTAATTTCCAGCTGTCCTACATAGTTGTATGCTATAAGGTATCTCTCCCTAATTCTGTGCTTACTGATGTTACATGAGTAACTTGAAATTGAGCATTGTGGGAATATTTACATCATAGTAATTGGCAAGGGCTAAAGGTGATGGAGGTGGTGGTGGTGATGGTGGTGGTAATGGTGTGTGTGTGTGTGTGTGTGTGTGTGTGTGTGTGTGTGTGTGTGGTGTTGCAGTTGTTAAACATCTACCAGATACAGCTACCTGCTCACATGGGGAAAACCACCAAATTATAAAACAAAGAAACAAAGAAAAAACTGTGTCACCTTGCTCTGCATCTCTAAGATGGCATGGGTACTAGATAAGTATTCCCTTCTTACTGCTGTGTAACAAATTTCCCCCACAGTAACTTCAGTCATTATTACTTATCACATGTATTGTGTGGTAGAAATTTAGATGCAGCATAGCTGGGTAGTTTTTGTCTCAGAGTCTAATGAGTTCAGAATTAAAAGTCCTGCTAAGGCTATAATCACGTCAAGCTTGTCTGGGCTTTGGAATCCATAGTCAACATGGCTCTCTCTGGCTAACAAGTCAGAGCTGGTATGAGTGGGAGGCCTCAGTCCTCTCCACATAAGCCTCATCTCAGGCTGAATTTCCTGCCAACTTGGCGACTGTTTTTCCCTAGAGCACAAGCAGCCTAAGAACTTTCAGAGCTTTGCAAGGCCTGATGTTGTGAAAATTCCTTCCCTGAAAAGATAAACAATGTCTATCACTCCCACACACATCATAAAGCCCCTCCAACAAATCAAAACATAATTCCATCATAGTTCACCCTAAAGAACCAATGAGTTTATCGGGCATACTTACAGATCAAGGGTTAGGGGCTATTTATAGGAACATGGTGACCCTAAAACAGTCACACTGGATAGTATTCCCCTAGATAGATGATGGCTTCCTCAGACCTACACAAATGGATTCTTCCCCTTTTGGAAAACCTTCTGCTTTCTACATATACTGCACCCACTAAGACCACAAGGCTATATACATTTAGGGCAGAACTATACACAAATAGCCAGGAGATACAGGAGGTAGCAGCCAAAATCTCATGTGATAATCCAATATCCTTCACCATCCCTCCATTCTCTGAGGGAATGTCAACAGTCAATAGGCCCTCCTCATGGTTTCTTACAAGAAGATGTGGCTAATCTGATGAACTAGTACCTGATTTGCTCAGAGCCCTCTAAACACTCCTTTCATTCCTCTTTCCATCTCCTACTTCAGGATTGTTCCCTGAGCCTTGGAGGAGATGGCATGAATTCTGACATCCCCTTCCATCTCCAACAAGCTATTGAATCCTCTTGTTCTCTCAAAGATCCCTCTATCCCCTGTTCATGGCTTGTGGTTAAGTCTCTGAGGTAGTCCCAACACAAAACACAAGTGGAAAAAAGGACCCACTAGCTGGCATATTTTGCCTGGAATTTCTGTTGTATAACATACAGGGTGGCAGAGTAGGACTTGGGGTCTAATTCTCCCCGGCAACCTCCATCCATCGTGCCTTATAGCACAATGAAGATGGCCATCATAGAGGGACCACTCCCAGCTCTCACCCAGCTCCAGGGTCCCTGCCACATTGCTGGTGACAACGGTGTCACACACTACCCGCTAGTGACAATGGCATCACACACCATCCCACTCCTCTCTCGCTCTTTCACAGTCACTCTGAACCTGGTTCTTCTTCACTGCTCCCTGGGTCCCATACTTTTGTACCCGAGGAAGCAAACTTTTGTGTTCTTTTTACCCTTCAGCTCCCCAACTGTTAGATGTGACAAGCCAAAGCCTCTAGCTCATCTTCCCTTCTCTGCACTTGCCTTTCCAAATCAGAGGCAAACATAGAGGACGATGTCTGAAAGACCCTTTTCCAGAACGAGCTAATGCCCTCTGGGAGCCATCTCAACCTCAGCTGTGCATCTCACTAACCAGACCAGAGGCATTGCTGTTGCTTCTGCAGCAAGGAGGCACACCCTACATACCGCATGGGAAAAGACAGCCACATCAGAGATTCCCCGTGAAGACACTCCACTCTCAGAACACTAGGTTCAGCTGCTGGTCTCATCACGAAGAGAAGAAATAATGCCATTACTCTTCCCAAACTCTTGTTTGATTTTGTTATATCCTGCTATGCCAAGTGTTGAAAGAATGCCTTCCCTGGGGGAAAGGTCAGCAACATCTACCACTCTTTCTAAGGTCCCAGTGACAAACCAAAGCATGATTCCACCAAAGTTCACCCTGGGAAGCCAATGAGTGTATTCAGCACATTTATAGAGCACAGATGTGGGGTTATTTGCATGAGTGTGGAATATAATGCTAGAATTCTGGGAGCTGAGGCAGGGTGAGGGCAGAATCAAGCCCAAACAGACCTATAATATATGATGCTGTTTCAAAAGAGAAAAGAGAAAGAATAGAGATCACAGAAGCAGTAGACAAGACAAAGGACATGGTTTGGGGATGAAACATGCATTCCAATCACTCTCTGACTTCATGACTTAGGGCAGATTAATCCACCTTGCTAGATTGATGTTTCCCCATTAGGGACATGGAAATAATAATGCCTGCCTTTCTAGAGCCTTGTGGCACCTGTGGAGGTCACCAGAACACTGAGTTGGGCTCTTAATAATTGGTAGCTGATGCTGCTGATTTGATAATTGAACAGCAAATGCATCCTGTGGGGGAAGCAGAGTGAGTAAAAATTAGATTAGTACCTACAAGTTGAAAATGTACTGTTACATACTTAATTGTGATGGACTCCCTTTTGCTCTATGCTTTGGGTATTGCTGTGTTCCTGGGAGAACTTTTCAAACATCCAGCTAGTGGTAGATAATGTGATAAATAAGATAACCCATGTACAAATAGCTAGCTAGTAACAGTTGAATGTACAGCACTATGCTAAATATGACATAATTGTCACAGCTTCCTAGAAGATAAATATCTACCAAGGAATACAGGTATAAATATAGCATGTTCACACACACACACCCTTTAAAAGGAGATAGATAACATCAGTCAATTATGAGAAAGGCTGATGAGCAGCTAGTGGGACATTTGTGCTACTTACAAACATGCGGGGGTCATTAAGAATTTTCCTTATCTTTACACTATCCATTTATTCAACCATTGCTAGATAGAATTTATAAGCAATGAGGACTCACCTATAACCAGTCTTTCTTTGGACTACCAGTTTCCTAATAATGACATGGAGGCTTCTGATTAAGTATGAAAACTTAGCCCTAGCTTGAGCTTGTTCCCAACTAGCTCATAAAACTTAAATTAACCCATTTATATTAATCTACATTCTGCCATGCGACTTATTACCTCTCCTCAGTAGCGTACATCAGACTTCCTCTGCATCTAGCTGGCTAGTTCCCCCGCCTCTCAGTTTCTTCCCTCAATTTCCTCTCTCTTCCTGCAAGCCCCACCTATCCTTTCCTGCCTAGTTATTGGCCAATCAGCTCTTTATTAAGCCAATCAGAAGGTGCCTTGGCAGATACACATCTTCACAGTATACAAAAAGATTATCCCACAACACTCACTCAGAGTTACAGAGTGACATTTTTTAGTTTGCACTATTCATAATTTCTACAAAACTCTCCCAAGAATATTAGGGCTATACAAATCACAATGGTGCCCTAGCCCCATCTCATCGTTCAGGAAATAACCAACAAATAAAATAAATCCAGAAAATGATAGTATGACATTTAGAGCTAAGGCAGCTTTCTAGATCTCTATGTTTCTCTCTATTTAAGAGAAAAACTGATCCTAAGTCTCAGTCATTCTCAATTAAGACTCTGCCATGTTTCCTAAAACCCATCAACATCCCACAGCCAGACACTGGCAGGACATCAGTGACCCATGGAGCAGCCTAGTAAGAATGTTCTAAAGGACCTGTGGGTTTAGACATCTGAAAAGGCTTAGAGATGTGAGATGTTACCTAGGTCACATACTGTCAGAAAGTGAGACAACTAAATCAATCTTACATATAAGAAGAGAGAAATGAGCTATCCTAAATCTATGGTTGACCAAGAAACCAAAGTTATTTGCATTTGCCAGAATCTGGTCTCTTTTGCAGTGGGAAAATGTTTTTGTCTGTCCTCCACCATTACAATGGAGGGAGTCATGATTCAGTTGCTCTCTCAGGTCACAGACAGCCTTGTCTGATGCCAGTGTAGAACACTATTTGTGATCAAAGGAGAACAACAGAAGAAGGTAGTTAAGGATACTAGACTAATTCCTGGCAATCAGAGCCTGGGTTTTCTATCCCAAGACTTTGTGTAAAGAAGGAATAAAAGAAGGAGGAACATAAATTAAAGCATACTGATTCACAGGTGCTTTATCTTACTTCAATTTTTGTCATGAAACTAAGGAAACATGGACTGCAAATGAATAATGGACTTTCCAGGGGGGGGGTCACATGAAAGCTAGTAACATTGTAGAACCCCTCTGGTACCTTTTATTTCTCTACACATCAAAGAAATGAGTTTGGTGAACAGGCCACATAAACTTTTGAATCTGGAGTTCTTTAAGCATCAGAGATAAGTTCCACACTGGCTCAACACCACTCTTCTGTCAAGTCTGTCTCAACCTCTGTGCATAAAGCTCCAATTTGTAAAGGCCACATGGAATCACTGACAGTACCATCTTTGCAATATTTTCTTCCAAGGTTGTCAGTCCTTAGCAGTAAAGAGGAGCAAATGCATAAATAAACTAGCCACCATGAAATCCTCAGAACAAAAACCCATTCCAACTTGGGAGCATGAAATGCCAGTTATAAATGATGCTTTCTTCAGAGAATTCCCAGGAAAGCTGACATTTATAGGAATTCCCTAACACACAGGAAAAAAAAGTAGAAGCCTAGAGACAGCACAGCAGGAAGCCACATAAGGATAAAACTTTGTCATACATATCCCATAAAATGAATGACAACATGTGCTTGAATGTAAACTAAAAATAGAAAACATCATCTTCTTGGTTATGTAGAGTAGTGCAGATAACCCCATATTTTGACATTTCTGTACTAGAAACTATCTCATACTTATAATGTCAAGGGGAAACAACAGCTATTTATATTGCTCATTGTCTCAGGTTTTCGATACTTAGAAATAAATAATGGAAATGATTCACCATTGTTGTATCCTAAGAATGACAAGTAAATTAGTAAGTTCCATGTCCTAAACTAGAGGCTTGGCAAGATTCCTGTTCTAGAACAACTGTATGGCAGAATCTCTAACCTAAATTACAATGCAATCATTCACCGTAATGAAAGAACCCATATGTTGATACTATTCTTTGTAGTTGAAGGAAAGTGGTCTTCAAAACAAAGCTATAAAACACTAGTACTTAATAGCTTTCATTTCAGCTTGTTTATTTTTTTAAATTGAATCAGTATTTTCCATTCAATAAGCCTAAATCTGGATTCCTCTTGTAACATCAAATAAATTACCTGTAAACTAGGCAATTCTTTACCTAAAAGAATCTATCGCCTCTCAGGCTTTTGGTTAAGTTAGTGTGTTAGAAGAACAGTACAAGTTGGCTAAGACTTTCTCTTTCAAGCAGCTGGAACACACCCTCCAGTTTTAGTGAGAATTTCTGCCTGGGAGCCATGGTATGGCATCATTCTGAAAGTTGTCTCTTTGTCCTGGATGGTAATAGTGTCTTCTCACAGAGCCCCACCACACCCAACTTCAAAGGCGGGAAGAAGTGGAGAACACTCAAGAGACTAATTACAGGGCATGAGCGATACATGATAAAGCATTAAAATAAATGAAATAGATGGATTATCAGAGTGTCGAGCTGGAGGCTGAAAAATCATATTTAGTACACTAATCCCAAGTGTTTATTTTGCATTCTTTGGGCCTTTAAAGATGACAGGCTGTGATCAATTGCTTCCCGTGGAGGCTGGCTGCTTTCCTGCCCTACTGTTTAATTTCTGTTTGATGCTCTTCACTCTGTGTCAATGTATGAAGCACTGCTGAGATATATAATGGTGATTAAAATAATTCACCCATCTGCTTATCATTAAAGACCAAGTGAAAAGTAATGACAACTTTATCTAGCAGTCTGACTATCTTTTAAGAGGGAGGCTGGCCTATGATAATTTTGCCAGCAGATGATTTATTCTACCTAGTAGTAATTCAAAATTTCCTCCAAATAATGGGGATTTTCATCAATGATATTGTTAAATAGCTGAAGTGGAAGAAACCACAGAAATCAATCTAATTGTATTAGTAACAAAAAATGGTGACTAGATCAAAAATTGAGGTTGAAAGTGTTTTTTGACTCAATGGTGTTAGATTAGTCTGTTATGAAAATGAGAGATTACTGAAAAGTATTGTTAAATCGATAAAAGGATGAATGGTTAAAAAAGTAAAAAACTCTAAAATGTCCACTCATGCCTCCTCCCACACTGAAAAAAAAGTAAAACCCCCAATTCATGTCTATTAAATTAATTAATTCTGAACTATGTATACAAAGATCCATTACAAAATTGAGCTCACATTACTGCATGTAGTTTTAAAGGATGCTTTTTACATAGTATATTATAAATATTGTCAATATGTTTAAAGGGTTGATAAAATAAGCCAGCATATATAGCAGAATATGGGAACAAAAATCTGGCCTCGATTATCTTTCTCTCATTCTCCAATTAATACAAGTTTACTAGCTACCAAGAAACTACCTACCAATGTTTGTGTGTGTGTGTATGCATATAATATATACATATATATATAGAGAGAGAGAGGGGGAAATGCTATAAGATACATCTGGAAGAACAATGGCCATGTTAGAAATCAAAATTGACCATCATAATTTAATAAATTTACATACCAGTAATAGCTCATAATTATTTTCATTCAATTGAGTTTGCTAAATCATGTGAACCAGTAGCTTTAGATTTTAAATTTATTTTTCTTTTTAAGGCAATTCCTAAAAATACATGTTCCAGAAATCAGGAAATCAAGCTTTCAAAACCATCAGGAAATATTTTAGTTTAATTCATTAAAAGAACTAATGTAAGGGTGTTTTCTTTAGAAAAGTTAGATTTCAAAGTCCTTGGGGTAAAATATTTACACTAAAAGTTCTACCTACATGCTACAATGTACAGAATAGGTAATTTTTAAATGTTCATTGACACCAGCTGCAGCACTCTGGAGAGCTGGCCCAATACCTTGCCTGGGCAGCACAGTAGAGCTGACCCTGTTGGCAGGCAAGGGGGTGACCTGCCAGGAGGGTATAAGAGTGGGAGGACTGGGCCTATCTTTCCCCCTCATCTGCCACATGGTGGCATGGATGACAGAAAGATGCCTTTCCCTGCCCTTGCCCCTCTCCACTTATGGCAGGCAGCAAAACTGGCCTCAGGGGTTCAGAGGACATGAAACCCTGAGACCTGGCCACACTCCTTGTAGCCTCAAGCATTGGGTGAGCTAACTGGGCACTGCTGTAGAGATCACCCTGGTAGTGAGGATGCTGGAGAGCTAGGAAGCTGACTAACTCAGTTACCACCCAGGTCCAGCTCCAGAGCTGCAGGATCTCCATGACACAGGGCAACAACAGGATATCCAAGAGGAATCCCAGTGAGAATCCAGTATTGATAATGTAGCAGAAGCCAGAGGCCTCAAACCAAACCGATGACTTATTGCAAAGAACACTTGCAAGGAAAGATGTATGGACTAAGGGGTATAAGGTGTGACTTACTATGAAGCACTACAGCTTCTACGATGAGATTTATTTTATTTTATTTTATTTTGGGGGTGAGATTACAAGAGCAGATATGATAGGACAAGTAGAAGAATGGGACTGGGGTACATGATGTGAATGAAGTCCATAAAGAATCAATAAAAAGCCAGGCAGTGATGGTGCACGCCTTTAATCAAGCACTCAGGTGGCAGATCTCTGTGAGTTTGAGACCAGCCTTGTCTACAGAGAGAGTTCCAGGATAGCCAAGACCGTTAGATAGGGAGACCATGTCTCTGAAAACCAAAAATAAAATGAATTAAAAGTTAAGAAATATTTATTGATGTTTGTAATTTGTCTTGTTTGCCTTAGCAATTGCTTTCTGTTAATAATTGAACTAAGCATGGTATCCTTAAGAACACACAGAAAAAGTCTCCTTTGGAAATAAATATAAAAACAAGAAGACACAGTACATAGAACAAAGTCAACTCATTGACCATAGCAACCTAGATCACATGAGCGTAGTGGGAGAGTCAACGTCTGTTAAGTTAGAGTCTGATTGGTCAGGAAAGATAATTGCAGTGCCCAGCAAATCACAGCCTGTGCTAGATGTAGGTCTAGTCATTGGAGCCAATGTGATTCCAGTCCCCATGGGTAGAAGTGATGGAACATGTCAATCATGTTCTGTAGGCCTGGTCACAAGGGTGCCTGTGCTGTGCATACCTTGAGCAGCTATTGTTAGTGACCTTTTTTTCTTATCTAGCTCCACGTGTTCTGTTCCCCATGACCTCATTTCTCACCCAGTTACAGTAAAAGAGAGGTGTTAACCCTTTGCAGATAGACATTCCTGAACTATATGAGAGTGATTTCACACAGTGAGCAAAAGCTTGATGGCAGGTTATCCTGGTAGTCTCAGTCTCCAATCATCACATGTGACAACAAAAATGTTCATTTGTTTTCTCAAGACAGGGTTTCTTTGACTGTCTGTTTTTTCTGGCTGTCCAGGCTAGTCTTAAACTCAGAGATCTGTCTGTTTCTGCCTCCTGGGTACAGGAATTAAAGCACTCAGCACACCACATCCAACTTCAGCTGTGTTTCTTACTGTAGATCAGTAAGTTAACATACATATCTTCACAAGCATTCAGGAAGAAGAGTTAATGTTTTGAGCCTGATTCTCTGAGAAGACAGAATGTCAGATGATTTAAGAACTGGGCACCCTTAGAAGCCTCTTTTCTTCCTTCTGCCTCTCTCATCTACTGCTTACACAAGTGCATGACCCAAAAATAAGTTTTATATATTTTGCTGCCAATATGTAATGGTATTGAGAATAACAGCAAGTTTTTCCATATTCCTGAAGTTTATACTGCACTCACACAAGGGAGTTACTCAAGGCTCCATTCAAAAAACATCTAAGACATTTACATCAACAAGATGCCTGTTGGTACAAAATCATCACCATGGTTATAGAAAAAAAGAAGGCAGAGCAAACTGGCTCATACTAAGAGTTGAAGCAATGCTAGATTAGACATGAGATAAAGACACTCCGAGACACTTGGGCATATGACAAAGTTAGTTAGCAATTACTCTGCAAACCACTAGCCATGGAGTAAAAACACTGCCCCAGAAGAGACGGGATGATCTGTGTCCTTCAAAAAAATTAATGATGCGAATAGTACTTGGCTATCCCCAGCAGCCTCTTGGCACACTACAAAACACTGAATTCCATGGGAATCCAGTAAGACTCAAAGACTCTCTCCTGAGGGCAGTGTAGCTCACTCCTATCCAGCAACCTGTGCCTCTGGGGCTTCCTTCTTCAGCCACAGTCTAAGAATCTCATTAAAATGTAAGTGTTCTATGGAAATCAAGGGACATGAAGGACAGTGAGTTACCAAGCAGGGAGCTAATAAACAATAAGAATAGGTTCCATATAGGGTGAGGACGAGAGGGGTAAGGGTTGCCTTTCCAAGGAGCAGAGTGACTTCTAATATCCCAAGGTCCTCAGTCTCCCCATTACAGTGCTTTAAGGGCAACAGCCACACACTCTGTTCCATGTTCCAAAGCTGGTAACAAACTGAAGCTGTAATTATTTTTCTTCCGATCAAAACCACAGTGTAATGGTTTTTTGTATAAAGATACAAGTGTAGATATGTGCATGTATGAACATACATGCATATCTTTCCTGGTTATAATAAAATCTTTTGCTTCTGTCTTTACATATATTGGAGGCTTTTAAGTTTGTTGTAATTACTGCTAACCCTGAAAGCATGGAGAAGTGCAGGTAACAAGATCAAACTTGCTTTAGCTTAAACAGGGCCAGATTAAACCAAAGTCCCCAAAGATGAAAGACTCCTGTTTGTTCCCTTGGCTTCAAAGACCAATAAGAGTTTCATCATTTTTAAATGTAAAAGGCAAGGTTTAAAGAAAACAGTTTTAAATTTTCAGTGATGTTGAATAAGCATAAAGGGGTTCTTTAACCAAAACAATTATTTCAACAAGAAATTCAAAACTAAGTGTCCAATAGGAAACTGGATCCACTCCATCAGATTTTCAACATGATAGTAGTCTTCCCTTTGTACAGACCTGGTTCTCATGGCCTCCACAGTAACAACTACAAACACAGAGTCTGTAGAGATAGCAAATCTCTACAAGCACTATTTGGAGTGGATTTTTTAATAATAGTGTGCTCTGTGTGTGTGTGAGGATGTAAAACTGAAGTTTGGCTACTGCCCATTGCAGAAAAGCAATGAGTAACTCGCACATGCTCTGCTTATGCTGTTTGCATTCCCTTCCCAAGGCCAAGATTCTACCTTCATTCCAGCTCATCTACCTTTAAATGTCTAAGGTAAGCTTGAATCTCTTCAGCCTGGCAGAAAAATCAAGCTTGCCAAATATGTTTGCACGGAACCATCTCCAATCAAACAAGACATAATTAGACAATCGCGTAAAGACCAGTGTGCATACACAATGAACCTCAGGCCACTTGGTAACTGGCTGTGATTTTATCCTCCAATGACAGAGCGAGTTTTCTGTGATGTATATTTTACAGTGAGTGTGTGCGCTACTGCACTGAAGCACAGCATGGAGTGCGTTTGAAGATAATTGATGAGGCACACTCATATTCTTTCTTCACTTAAAAGGAAAGTTAAGAAAATAACTAAACGAACTGGTCTTTTTGTTTCTTATCTGGAGAACAAAGAGATGTTGAGAGATTTCTCATCCAAAATTAGGTCAAATGGTAGCAGATAGACGTGGATGGGTTTTCAGATCCACATGACACCTAAGCCTGAGTTTCACTATTTCGAACATTTAAACTACGTATCCGTTGTTATATTGAGGTAATTGGATAAGACAGCCTGTGGCTGCCTACACACAAGATACACAGAAACAGAAAATGAAAGAAAGAAGTCGTCAACAATTGGCCTCCTGGAGACCAGCCCATGAATTAGAACTGAGAAGTTGAATAGAGTTTATGCTTTTGAGGCCCTCATGATTAGCCATGGAAGATGGCCTGTATTTATGCGCATTCTTTAGCATTTCCTGAATGATGTAATCTTTACATTCTAAATTACAAAGGTGATTCTTACACTTGTAGAAGAGGTTTAAGGCAGTCATGAGGGAACAGACCTGTAACACAAGCACTCAATGACACCGAGGCACAAAGACTGACAAAGTGCATATATGCCTGGTCTGGAGCAGTGAGTTCCAAGTCAGCCAGGGCTAGAGTGAAACCCTATTTCAAGAAGAAGAAAAACAGCAGGGAGTTGCAATTCTGACCCACAGGACCAAGGTAACACTGGATTAAGGTTACTCCTCTCAGTACTCACAGAACGTGGTCTGTGTGCAGCTGGAAAACAGCAATATGGGTCAATTCAGGCACAAGCACACTGCAGTCCCCATAAGTGCTGCTTCCTAAAGTGGTGATGCTTTTCCTCAAGAGATCATGAAGTAGAGAAAATAGGAGTTCCACTACAACCTTCCTGCCTGGGCTGGCTCTGTGGGCACGTGACCTGCACAGCTCCTCAGGCCTCGCACTAAAAAGGCTTCACAGTCAGCTTAACATTTTACTGTCACAGTAATGATATTAGTAAGGATTTTTTGCTTTGAATTGTGTTTTGTAAATAAAGAGTGATAGGGCAGTGAAACCAGTGTGAGAGGAAAGGAAGCAGGGAGCTAAAATACACCTGTGGAAAACAGAGCCCGCAGGCAGAGCGAGCCTGTCTCTTACAAAGACTGGACAAGCCCCATGATCCTCACTAGCATCCTGGGGAAGTCAGGGGTGGGGCAGAATTCCAGAATGAAGCCAAGCTGGAATCCGGGCCTGCATTAGTGCTGGCCACATGGCAGCAGCAGCAGCAGCAGCAGCAGCAGATTGTTAAGAATGGCCATGGTTCCCCAAACAGAAGTCTCTGCCAAGAGCAGCATTGGATTCCAGAGTGGAAGACCAAATTTCCTGACCACTATCAAAGCCCAGTTTTATGTCTCAACAGAAATGCATAGTCTCCTTTATCCACAGAGAATCTGTTTCAAGATTCCCAGTGGATCTGAAATCACAAATGGTACTAAACCTTACCTCTCCTGTTTTTCCTATTTGTACAAACTTATAATAAAGTTTAATCTAAAATTTTTTGTGACTGACAACAACTATGATGAAATAGGATCATTATAGAAATACTTGTATTAAGGTTAAGTGAATATGGTCTCCTTCCCTCTTGGTTGCCATAAGGTTAGTAGTACAGACAGTGTGGATAAGATGGATAAAATAATGATCTGACCTTAATATTCTGTCTTTATTCTCTGTGTTTGGAGTTTTGATTATTACGTGACAAGGGAAATTTTTATGGTTCAAATCCCAGCACAATTCTTTGCAGACCTTGAAAGAAATTTTCAACTTTATATGGAAAAACAAAAGACCCAGGATAGCCAAAAGAGCCCCCTGTACAATAAAGGAACTTTCAGAGATATCACAATCCCTGCCTTCAAGCTCTAATGGAACTATAGTCCTGAAAATAGCTTGGTATTGGCACAAAAATAGACAGGTAGACCAATGGAATTGAATTGAAAACCTTGATATTAACCCACATAGCAACAGACACCTGATTTTTGACAAGGAAGCCCAAATTATACAATGGAGAAAAGAAGACATCTTCAATAAATGGTGTTGTCATAACTGGATGCTGGTGTGTAGAAAACTGCAGATAGATCCATGCACAAAATTTAAGTCCAAATGGATCAAAGACTTCAACATAAATCCAGTAACACTGAATCTCTTAGGTGGTACCCTCGAACAAATTGGTACAGGAGACTGCTTCCAGAAAATAACACCAATAGCACAGACATTGAGATCAACAATTAATCAATGGGGCCTCCTGAAACCGAGAAGCTTCTGTAGATCAAAGGACACAGTCAACAAGACAAAATGGCAGCCCACAGAATGGGAAAAGATCTTCACCAACCCCACATCTGACAGAGGGCTGATCTCCAAAATTTATAGAGAACTTAAGAAGCTAGTCACCAAAACACCAAATAACCCAATTAAAAAGTGGGGTACAGATTCCTCAATAGAGGAATCTAAAATGGCTGAAAGACACTTAAGAAAGTGTTCAACATCCTTAACCATCAGGGGAATGCAAATCAAAACAACCCTGAGATACCATCTTGCTCCTGTCAGAATGGCTATAATCAAAAACACCAGTGACAGTTTATGCTAGAGAGGATGTGGAGAAAAGGGAACACTCCTCCACTGGTGGTATGAGTGCAAACTTGTACAGTCACTTTAGAAATAAGTATGGCAGTTCCTCAGGAAAATGCCAATCAGTCTGCCACAAGATCCAACAGTTCTATTCTTAGTTATATACCCAAAAGATACACTCACACAAGAAGGACATCTGTTCAACCATGTTCATAGCAGCATTATTTGTAATAGCCAGAAACTGGAAGCAACCCAGATGCCCCTCAACTGAAGAATGGATGGAGAAAATGTGGTACATATACACAATGGAGTACTACTCAGTGGAAAAGAACAATGGAATTTTGAAATCTGCAGGCAAATGGATGGCACTAGAAGAAACCATCCTGAATGAGGTAACCCAGTCACAAAAAGAGAAACATGGTATGTACTCACTCATATATGAATTTGACATAGAGCAAAGGATTACCAGCCTACAATCCACACTGCCAGAGAAGCTAGGAAACAATGAGGACCCTAAGAGAGACATACATGGTCTCCCGGAGAAAGGGAAAGGGACAAGATCTCTTGAGCTAATTGAGAACATGGGGAGAGGGGAGAAGGAGTTAGGAGAAAGAGGAGGGGAGAAGAGGAGGGGAAAGGAGGACATGAGGGAGCAGGGAGATTGAGTCAGGGGAAGAATAGAGGACAGCAAGAAAAGAGATACCATAATAGGAGCCATTATAGGTTTGAAGAGAATAGATCTGCAAGGTTTACCCCAACTAACAATCTAAGCATTAGTGGAGAGGCTACCTTAAATGCCCTTCTCCAATAATGAGATTGATGACTACCTTATATGCCATCCTAGAGCCTTCATCCAGTAGTTGATGGAAGCAGAAGCTAAACACTGAGCAGAAGCTAAACTCTGGAATCCAGTTGCAGAGAGAGAGGAGTGATGAGCAAAGGGGTCAAGACCTGGCTGGAGAAACTCACAGAAACAGCTGACCTGAACATGTGTGAGCTCATCGACCCCAGACTGATAGCTGGGAAACCAGCATAGAACTGATCCAGGCCCCCTGAGTGAGGATGCCAGTCTGGAGGTCTGGTTAATCTATGGGACCTCTGGTAGTGGATCAGTATTTATCCCTAGTACACGAATGGTCTTTGGGAGCCCACTCCACATACAGGGATACTCACTCTCTCAGCCTAGAGACATGGGGGAGGGTCTAGGCTCCCAATGATATGACAGACTTTGAAGATCCCCATGGAAGGGCCTCACCCTCCCTGGGGAGTAGAAAGGGGGTAGGATGGGGGAGGGGCAGGAGAGGAAGGGAGGGAGAGGGAACAGGGATTGACATGTAAAACAAGCTTGTTTCTAATTTAAATTTTAAAAAGGAAAAAGAAGTGATCTGCATCACAGCTGGGATAGAATGTGATGACACAGTCTTTCTTTACTCAAAAAAGACATTTAAAACTTAAATACTTTCTGGTTTGTGTTGGGTTGAATTGGGTTGGATTTAAGCGGTTTGAATTTGTTGGGTTGATGGTTAACTCTGTGTTGTATTGTTGTGGTCTGTTAGATTTTATTGCAGTTCTGAGATCAAAGTCAGGGCCTCACACACATGTGAGGAAGGCACATAACCACTAAGCTCCATCCCTGGCCTATGAAATGAGTTCTTTCTCAAGCTTCCCAGAAACATTTTCGAACCATGATTGCTCTTGCATAACTGAATGTGCATTAAGAGAGGGTTACTCTGTGAACTCACTAAAGGCCAGAGGTCAGCACAGGAGCTAGTCAGTATTTCACCAGCGCATAAGTAATACCAGAAAAGAACATATGGGCATTACACCACAAAATAGACCAAGCAAAGTGCTCCTACTGTGTTAGAAAGTTGTCACAGACAGACTTTGTTGACTCCCCATGGGAGGCCTCACCCTCTCTGAGGAGTAGATAGGGGGTAAGGTCAGGAGACAGTGGAGGAAGCTGGAGGAGGAGAGGGAGAGAAAACTGAGATTGGTATGTAAAATGAAAAAAAGATTGTTTTAAAATAAATAAATAAGTAAGTAAATGAATAAATAAGAAAGTTGTCACAGCATTGTAAGACAAACACCCGCAGGCTCAGTAACAAAACTTAAGTATTAAGACTATAACATTCAATGGATAAGGATACCATTTCATAAATATATACAAAGGTTCACAAAACTAATTTTCTCATTTTTTTCTTGAAATTAAAGATACAGTGATACATGAATGAAAAAAGCATTTGGATGATAGATCAACTGTTAGTAATCTTCACTTTCTTGTACAGACTTCCACATGGCCAGAAAATGGCATTAAAATTCTATTAAATACATTAACACTTAAGGTTAAACTCAGAATTACACAAAACTGATTTGTGTATACAACTGAATCTATTGTGGAGAATTACCCTTTGAGAATAACCACCTATTGGTGCACTAAAAATTACCCTTTTGCAATAATTCATCAACATTTATTTGAATATTGTCATAGCATTTAAATGTTCCTGGCATCCAGTAACAGTTACTGCATCAAATACTCACATCAAAAGGAAAACATATCAAAACTTAATTGTAGTCCCTCATTTTTCCAAGAGCAGCTAATGTTGTTCCTAACTCTATTGACTGCAAATGTGATTTGTAAAAGTATAAATGTTGCTGTCTTAAATGAGTTTTCTAGAGTGATAACACTCTTATCTTTAAGCTTGGTGTGATCAGCAATATTAGCACTCAAGGGGCTGACGGAGGAAGATCAATATTTCAAAACTAATCTCTCTATATCATGAGACCCTATCTCACAACTAAAAGTAAAAAATAAAGCCTTCAGAACACATCTTCCTGGGGAAGCCACTGTACAAGATACAAAGTCTCCAGAGTACTCAAGCCAATCCATAGATAGAGAGTAGGGAAACCCACAGAGCACTCAGGCACCCAGGAACTCATCTCAGGATGCCTTGCTATAGGCTAAGTGTCCCTTAATGAAATCCTTACTAACAACAGTGTTTTGTTGTCAGAGATTTTTCAAATCTGAGAATGTTTGAATAGTCATAATGACGACACCCCAGTTTAAAACGAAATTCATATACACCTCATATACACAGCTTGAGGCTCATTTTATGAAACATTTTTAATAGATCTGCACATGAAACAAAATTTTGTGGTCTGGACTTTTCCACTTGCAATATTACATTTGAGCTACAGTTTCAGATTTTGGAGCATTTTAGACTTGGGGTTTTCAGATCAGGACTGCTCAGGCCTACTTGGGAATTTCTTAAGACAGGCTGGCTAACTTTTACAATAAATGGGGCTCTCAGATAATGTAGATCAGTCATAGGACGTTTCCCAAAGTGAGACCAAGAACCTCAAAAGAAGAGCCTGATTTCCCAGGTATCAATATAACACCTTATCCATGAGTAGAAATAAATGCGTATTACTGGGACAATAGGTACACACTAGACCCACAGCAGGGACACCAGTGCGTGTGATCCCTAGCTGCTTCAATAGCAGATGGCACCAGAACCATCCCTTAGCAACAATGCTTAGCATTTCATTTTTAAAATGTATGTCACACATGCATTTCTTAATTTCGGGAAGAAAATAACTAAGAAATAACTAAAAAATGAATTTAGAATTTGCTGTCAAAGAAGTATTTGTTTTTCTCCAAAGAACAGAGGAGAAAAGTCAAACACTGGATACCCAGGCAAGATGAAACAAGGTGTAAATGCCAAACAGAGAAGCCCAGGGCAAAAGAGGGCAAGTCCCATAAAAGAAAAAAGGGTAAGAATCAAACAGAAATGTGGTGCGATCAACAGCTATCAGGCTGGAAAGGAAATCCCAGAGGGGCTTGTGCAAAGGGTACAACCTGCAAGACAGAATTCCTGGCCTTTGATAAGGACAGTTTTCCCAGTGGCTTCCTCTTGTCTTAGTCATTCTCTGGCAGGGAGGCTTCTCCTCTGTGGGAATGCAACAGGCCCTTAAGCAAGTTTCTCTTTGAGCTGATTTGACTCCTAGGGAGTCCCCCAGCTTTGCCTGTGTTACTAAGTGAGAGTCCTCAATCAGTTTAAGTCTGAGCTTAGCTTTCCCCTGGCTAACTCTTATGGTTTATTAATGAACACTCACATGCTTAATTAATCACTTGTGCTCAGTGTCTTATTGTTTGCATTTCTTAAATGGAGCAAGTCACATTTTAAATTCCAAAAGATCTATGACCAGAAATCAGAGTGTAAATGGAAGGTTTCTGAGTGTCTCCCTATCGTCACCCCAGTGCTGGTGCCCTCTTTGTTGGTTCCTACAAGACAGTGTTGGAAGAACAGAAGGAAACACCTAAAGGTTTCTACCTTAGAAGTCATTTGACATGACTGAAAAAACCCCTGGGCCACATCCTGGGAACACCATTTCTACTAACTGTGATCTGGAACAGATGTGTACCCTATTACCAATCCACTGGAGTTTCAGTGATCACATCTGTTTCAAAAGAAGGTGAATAATAGCATCAGTGCTTTATCATGACAGTGCTGGAAAACTGAAACTACAATTTCACCAACCTAGACAGAATACTGATGCACAGTAGCAGTTTATCAAGGGTAACAACCTCCATTACCCGCATACACAAACATATTTCAAGTTAAGTGCTTGTTAAATGTATTAGCAACCCCAGAATAAAAACAGCATTTGAGCCAGGAATGGTAGCACACACCTTTAATCCCAGCAGGCTGATCTCTGTGAATTCGAGGCCAGCTTTGTCTACACAGTGTGAGTTTCAGGCCAGCCAGGGCTACACAGGAAGACCCCATCAAAGAGAGAAAGCAAAACACACACACACACACACACACACACACACACACACACACACACACATACACGTACACGCGTGCACTCGCGCCTCTACATTTATATGACTCCGTGTAGCGCAATAAAATATTTGGATCAATTGATCTGTCTATTCCTATGACGCAGTCTAGATGGGTTTTTTTTTTTTGTTTTTTTGTTTTTGTTGTTGTTGTTTTGGTTTTTCGGGTCAGGGTTTCTCTGTGGCTTTGGAGGCTGTCCTGGAACTCGCTTGGTAGTCCAGGCTGGTCTCGAACTCACAGAGATCCGCCTGCCTCTGCCTCCGGAGTACTGGGATTAAAGGCGTGCGCCACCAACGCCCGGCTTAGTCTAGATGTTTTAATTCCCAAAATGATACAGTCTAGCATTCTAGGTGTCTTGACTGGGTTCATTAAATTAAAAGGCAGGGGAAATTCTGAGCAAACAGGTGTCAGCAGAGACATCTCCAACCCTGCAAACAAGAGCAGACACAGCAGATAAGAAAGGTATGCATGGCGTGAGGACACACACACACAGCAGAGAGGGACCTGAAGAGCCAAAAGATTCAGTCCCTCCTTAAGAGCGAGGACTTTAAAGCCTCTGAAGAATCCCCCCCCCCCATTTAGGATTGGTCATTTTGAAGATGGATGGGATGATAGATTGGCCCACAAGGGTCATGTGACATGTCCTGATCCTGCCTTGATTTGTTGAGCCTGTCCATCAGCAGGGAGCTTGTTGGTAAGAGACTTTGAGACTGCAGGGCTTTTGAATCAAGTCAGGAGGTTGAGGAAAAAGCCAGACCTCTTGGAAATTCTCCATCTTTATTACCCAACCATGATCCCTTGCCTTGTCTGTCTAACTGGGAGTCACCTGACTCCTACTCTCAAGACATATGCTCTAACGTCCAGTCCTAGGCTCTAATTTCCTGTGGTCGGCTCTCATGCCATAGAGAAACATGTTTTCCACAACTAGTGACTGCCTCAATCTCTGTAATTTTATTCTCTTGTTTACTAATTCTCTTATTTTAGGATGACACCTGAACATTGTGCTGGAATTAGTGTTTATAGTTGGAAGAATACAGATAGGCCTTCCAGAAAATCATACCTATGTTAAACCTCATTCTGGTGTAAATTATAGTGCTGTTAACCAAGAGTTCAACATTAGGAGATCAACAGAATATATTACAGAAGAGAACAGACACAATAAACAATGTCGTATTATTAATTGGTTAACAGAAGCTTGCAAGAAACTAACTCTGTGTTTCCCTTAGGATCAACAAAACTTTTATAGAATGTAACATTTGTGGCTCTGATGTCCAACAGTAGAGCATCAAACTCCAGAATGTGATGTTGAAGGTTTTAGATTGTAATTAGAGTTAACAGTGAAGAAAGGAAGGAATGGGGGAAGATTTTCAATTTAGTGCCCAAACAAAGCCACCCTTAAAATATTCTCGCTATTAGTTAGTAACTCAGTTATTTTTCAAGGTGTGGCTTCCTTCCATACCAAAAGAACTGGGTCTGAGGTGGTGTCTATAATGCCAATTTAACCCAGACTGTAGGTGGCATGCTCCCACTGAAGACAGTGAACGGATATCCCACAGAGCTCGTAAAGAAAATGCAAGAGCAGGCCTGCCTTAAGACAAGCAAGGACACCCCCAAACCTGTTGGAAACGAGTGGGCCATTTGACAGTGTTGCAGCTATTAGGCTTAGGGTTATTCTGCAGTGTCACATTCATAGGCCATGGCTACCTTTCAGTGGGCCGGCTTGGTCAAAGGTCATGTGTCGAAATCTCAGAACCTGGAAGACATAGTGTCTCTAATGCTAATAGCTGCCTGGTCCTCAACCTCATCTCCATTTGATTTCTGTTCAGCCTAAGCTGTATTCACCACATAAGCCTTGAGACAACACAAAATTCCACCTGAAAATTACATCAGTCTTATAGCCCAGAGGCCTGTGCAAACAACCATTTTGAATAAAAGGACACATACCATGATGAGAGTGTTACACTTTGATACCTCATCACCACCCTTTTTCTCCAGTGACTACAATGCTCATATTTATTAATCTAAGAGAAGGTCATTTTCTAGAGCTTTGCCTTTTCCTTACATTAGAAACATGAAAAGCAATTTGATTTTTTCCCCCAGACTTGTCCTCAAAGAAGTGACCTGAAGGAATGAATTTCATACCTAGGAGTTTACTTCCTACTACATTTTAGTGTGCTTCATATGTGTCCCAAAAGACAGTAACTGAGGAAAAAAAAAATAGGTGGTATGAAACCTTTGTTTCACAGAAAGGAATTCTCAACCAGAATTTCTAAAATCTGTGGCTCCATCTACTGGCAACCTCCAGTAGTACCATCTATTTCACTGTAATAGTATGGCTACAGATCCACAATAGGCCTATACCAAACATGCTCTATGAGGACATACATTGAAGTGCACTTGACAAGAGAGACCTCAGATACTTTTCTGAAACAAAATCAATCACTTTTTTTTGAAGTCTTACTTTTTTAGAGGTTTGTCCAGGTGCAATAGTTACCCACTGATCTATTTCTTTTGCTTTTTTTCCCCAAATTTTTAAAAATCTTTGGAGCACTTCATTTATGGATACTGTATCTTTATCATTTCCACCCCTCCTTCTCCTCAATACAATTCCTCCTATGTCCTCTCCCCCAAATCATGATGTCTTCTATAATTACTCAAACACACACACACACACACACACACACACACACACACACACCAGCTTAGCCCATTTAGTGTTGCTTATTTAGGGAACTGATCAGAGATCTCATCCTTGCAGAAGATGGATTGAGTCTATCCCTCTTATTAATAACCATTAATTGCCTGTGACTTTTCATTTGGGGATGGGACTTTGTGAGATTTCCTCATCTACACTGGCATGTCTACTGCTACTGTTTTTGTGCAGGCCTCGTTTAGGGGACCATACTGCTAATATTTCCTGAGTACAACATCCTTGTCATATGTAGAAGACACTGTGTCACAGCACACAACCTGATCCCTGGTTTGTACAATCCTCTGCCTCTCCTCTAAAATGTTTCCTGAGTTTTAAGTATAGAGATTGCACCGTAGATGGATTAATCATTAATTAGGATTGGGCACTTCACAATAAGTTCTCTCTGCATTTGTACCAGTTGGGACTTTCTGTAATACACTTTGTGGCAGAAAAAAACTTTGGTGAGGGTTGAGAGTTATACTTACTGTGGGAATATGGATTAAGTATTTAGAATGCAGTTTTATATAAAGCAGTCACCCTACCTGTCATCTGAACTCTCTCCTAAGGGCCTGCATCTCAAAATTTTGATCATAAAACTGAATTATCCTTGACAATCCTAAGCAACATGAGAATTTTTTTTTTGGTTTTACGAGACAGGGTTTCTCTGTATCGTTTTGGAGGCTATCGGTCCAGCCCAGCCTCGAACTCACAGAGATCCGCCTGCTTCTGCCTCCCGAGTGCTGGGATTAAAGGCGTGCGCCACCACTGCCCGGAGCAACATGAGAATTTTTATTATGGAAAATGGATGCAAAGTTACTCAAGAGTAAAGACAAATTTTATCATCATAGTGGAGAAAGTACATGCTACTTTCTGAAAATCCAGTTGTATTCTACTCACTCGAAAAATTACCCTCACTAATATTTCATTTAGAAAATTTTCATGGTTTTTATAAGTAAACTCTGCTCATAGTTTCCCCTTCCCAAACTATCATTACGTGTTTTGATTAAAATGATGATAACTTCATTAAATGAATGTGTGAACTTTCCTCTTATATTATAATTGAGGTTATTTATATAATTTATTGAAAAGCTAAAAAAATGCACTGTAAAACCACTGAGTCTATTACATTTTTGAGTGGCTTTTTCTTTCATACATTTGCATAATAATCTATTTGGGTTTTCTACTTCCTTTGTGGTCAGTTTTGGTTGATATTTTACTAGAATATCATGAATTTCCACTAGGTTACTGCCAGAGAATTATGCAAAGTATATCTTTATCATGGTTTGGCTGTATTCTAGATTCATTTATAAGTATATTTTATTTCTTTCTCTTTTTCCTTATTCTTATTCTTGGAAAAATAGTTTGTTTTGTAAGTTCACATAGAATAACTTATTCTTATTTTTTTAAATCTTGTCTACTCTATTTTTGTATTTGCTCTATTTAAAATCAGATTTTATCTTTATTAACATATTTCCTCCTCTTTATAGTTTGGTGTTATATTACTTCTTTGGTTGTGGCTTCCAAAAACATTCCTCCATCCCTCCCAGCAATGTGAATCTGCTAGCAATTTCTCTTCAGTCTCTCTTCTCTTCTAGTCACTAGACATACTCAGACCCCTCCCGCCATACCAGTACGTTTCTTGCAGAGCTCAGAAGGTGGATCACCATCTTTCTCTCCACCACAGTTCCTTGCTTTCATCATTTTCTTGCTCTCTGAGTGATCCTTTCACTGTCTGGTGACTCCGATCATGGGACTGTCTAGCCTCCTCTGATATTTCTCTCTACCTCAGTCCCCTGTACCTTTTGTCATATACTAAGACACGTCGTCACCAATACATGCATTGTCTTCCAAACACTGTTCCTTCATTAGCCAAGGTAAGGTTCACACTGTTATCATGACTACTTTCATCACTCAGTTTCCCACCGTCTACAACTCTCCATAGTTCTCTGGAAAAAAACTCAAACTGTAAACTCACTTATGCCCATGCCATGGATGCTCCTACCATATGGGAAATGCCTATTAACAGAGCTCCATCGATCCATTGACATTGCTCAGCTGTTCCCTCATAATCTTCCTGCCCTTGCGTTGCCCAACCCCTCCCTTCACCTCATTCGATCTGGAGCTCCATTTCCATTTTATTGGGAGGACAAACAAATCATAAACAAACCTAAGTCCTGCGATGGCACTGACCAGCTTCATGTCATAAGGGACTCAGTCTAGTCTAAAAGACTTTCATCAATATCACCCCCATCTTCTCTTCAGTCTCCCCTGGTCTCTTCTGCATTTCCTAATTCTCAGATAATCCTCCCATGAAATCATATATCACCGATGTTGAAGAAAGACTTCCGTATTCCCTTCCAACCTTTCCAAGTTTTGCTGTTCCTCTTTCTAGCAAGAGTCCTCAGAGTGATACTGCCATTTTTATTTGTTTGTTTGTTTCTTTCTTTCTTTTGGATTTTCTGCTCCATCTCCCACTTTCTTCTCCATTCAGATCATGCCTTTTTATGTCTACTTAAATTGCTCCTAACTCAGTTAAGTGACATTTTCTTGCACCCAGCCCCATCCTCATCACCATTTGCTCTGGCTTGTTACTCTTTCCCTAAAATAGTTCTTCCTTTCATTTCAAAACCTTCCAGTATCTCAATATTTCATGATCCCTGGCATGCAAAGAATGTTAGCTTAGTTTTTCTCTTTCGATAAAGTACTTGTTTTCTAATGATAGAAAGCACATCAGTTGTCCTTACACACAACAGTCACTTTATTGACCTGAGTCTTTTTCAGGTTTTCTGCTGTTTATCACTAGGTGTTAGAGGGGTTCTGGGTTCCAGGTTCCTAGTTCTCTGGTCCCTATCTTTTGTACCTCAGTCTTCCTTGGTACACTGGAGAAGCTGCTAGATATCCTTCTTAGAATCATGCTTTTGAAGGTATACAATCAAATGTAGAAAAATATAAAGAAAGCAAATCATATAAGTGATAGCTGTAAAAACAGATGCACAGCTTTTGTGATTTGGAAGGCTTTTTTCATGTATTCAGTTAGAAGATCAAGAGCTGGGGCCCTGGTTTCTGATTTGATGCCTGCTCCAGAGGAGGAAATGCATGCCTGGTGCTGTACATCTGGCCACAAACCCATGGTTGGAGAACTCCCAAGCCCCAGGAGCAAATCTACTACTATTATTTTCCGAAACACATATAGTATCAAACTGCCTTCTAAATCAGTATCTCTGTTTATAGCCATAGATCAGTGCAGTTCTCAGGCCTCTTTGGAGAAGTTTCATTGTTTAGTGGACAGCAGTAAACAAGAAACTTACAAGTGGTAGAACTGAAAAGAACATTGTCTGAAAAGTCTTCAGCCTTGAATGGGACATTTCTGTCACATCCCCTCCTCACAGTTCCGGGATCATTCTGGAAAACCCATCAAAGCCAGAAATTTTTGTTTTGTTTTTCACTGTGTAATGTTTCAGAAAGTGGGTGGAGGGTTTTGTTACTTTGTTTGCATGAGGCAGTGTCTCACTGTGTAACCCTTAACTGACTCACAGCTTGAGATGCAGACCAGGCTGGCCTCCAACACACAGAGGTTCACTAATTCTGCCTCCCAGATTCTGTGATTAAATGTACGTATCTGTCAGTAGTGATGTACACCTTTAATCCTAGCACTCAGGAGGCAGGGGCAGGCAGATCTCTGTGAGTTTGAGGTCAGCCTGGCCTACAGAACAAGTTCCAGGACAGCCAAGGCTATTAACACAAACAAACCCTGTCTTGAAAAATGAACAAACAAAAATGTGTATACCACCATGTCCTGTTATTTTAAATGAAACTTAAATTATCATAATTAAAGCAAATAAGAGTTATTTATAGTTGTGACAGCTCACACAAGTCCTGTACACATTAAATCAGACAAAACTCCAGCAGAGAAGGGAAGTAGATGCAAAGTCACCGCTAACCAAGAAGGATTTTGCAGTTAATACCTGCTAGAAGAGGGAACAACATTTTTTTTTCTAATGGGATAATATTGAGTATATCAATCACACTCCAGAGCCGGCCCCAAGCCCTGCAGCAGATGGACAACACAAAACAGAATCCATGGTTTCTGTGCAGTTTTTATTTTGTTTTGGTTGTTGTTATTGTTCTGATTTTGTTTATTTGATTTGGTTTTAGAGGAGGTTTAGGAAAAGAAAAATAAATATAAAGTTGCATAGGTAGCAATGTGGGAAACTTCCTGAAGTGGTGAGTCAGTTTCAGAGACGATGGCAACAGAGCCTTGCCATCAGTGCTACTAAACATCAAAAGAAAATGCAGCTGGTGAGCTGCTGCAGATTACTGCAGTGATGGCCTAGCAGATTAACTGGAGGCTGTGATCTAGTTGCCTTACAGATTAACTCCAAGTCCACATGTAGTCATCTACCCTGGCAGCAGCCTCATCAGAACACAGATAAGATGAAACAAGGAATGTTCCTCCCAAACCACAATTCAACAAGAACTGTGCATGCCACAGAGACTTCTCAATGTGTCATTTCTAGGATATGCTTTTAAGGCAAATTGGAATTTCAAAATTAAAAAATAATGTATTGGACAAAAAAATGGCTACATTGCAGACTAGGTACAGCTGAAGAAAGACTTAGGGAATTAGAAAAACAGATCTTTGGAAATCATCCATAATATGATAGGAGATATACAAAAAGAGAAAATGAAAATTTATGCCCTTACAGATATATTTTAGAAAAAGAAAATTAAAAACTTCTATTTAAGAATTTAGTTGAAAAGAAGTATAGTAAATGTAAGAAAATAAAGAAAAAGAAATAACAAGGAAATGAAAACAGAAAGAGCAATTAATCTACAATGAAATCTTGGAGTAATAATAAATCTAGATGCTTAGTTTGAAAGGGAAATGTCTAGTGTGGTTGAGAGAATTGTATTACTTCTTGAGCTAAAGAGAGTATAATTTCTTTTTTGCAGATAAGATGTAAAAATAAATAAAATATTTGCCAAATTTTTAATTATTTGTTTCATATAGGACAGGAGTTTTTAATTTCATATACTTGGATGTCAGTTTACTAAAAAATAAAGTCATGTATATGCTTACTGATATCTCTGGTTCCAGTGACCCTCTTTAGTGCTCCAGTTATTAGCATTCTTCTCATTTTATTAAAATTCAATTTCAGAAAAATTTAAAACCATTTTAGGCTTTAAATTTTGTCACATTTTATAATAAAAGTTCTCACTAGAATTGAAGTCTTTTCTCCATCCTACTCAGTTCCATTTGTCCTCTATAAGCCCTACACACTGCAAAGAGACACCATGAGGTACATGTTACAGGGGTTATGTAGGTTACCTTTGTGAATCATGAAGTGAGAGAATAAAGATCTGGTTAGTGGCCAGTCTGACCAGGGAGAGAAGACAAATACATGAGCACTGCTAAGCTTTATTTCTTATAAAAGTTCAACTGTGTGTGTGTGTGTGTGAGAGTGTGTGTGTTCCATGTGCATATGTACACCATCTGTATGCTTGGTGCCCACAAAGACCAGAACAAGGTGTCAGATCCCTCAAACTGGAGTTAGGGAAAAGCTGTGAGCATCATGTGGGTGTGGGGAGCTGAACCCAGGTCCTCTGCAAAAGCAGTAAGCACTGTTAGCCAATGAGCCATTCCTCCAGCTCATGTAACCTTTTATTTTTCAAAATGAAAATGCCTGTGTACACTGATTGTACTTTGTGTGTGTGTGTGTGTGTGTGTGTGTGTGTGTGTATGTGTGTCCTCAGTTCTGAAGTTGCCTTGTGATCTGTTATTAGCCAACAGAATATTCCAGAAATGGCATTGAGTCTACTCCAAGCCTTGACTTCAAGAGGCCTTAAAATTTCCACTCTCACTGGGACCTTTGCTTTAACGATGAGAAGGAAGTATGATTTGCCTTCTAGAAGAGGCCACATGGAGCAGAGCAAGCTTCAGTTGATTATAGATGCTAGACAAACCTAGATAAAAACCATGAGTACCCATCAACTGGCTGTCACAAAGGGAAGCCAACACCTACTACTTGAAGTCTTGGGATTGCCTCCAGCATTCTAACTTCAATTAATATCTCAAAACATTTACTTCACAGAGTGAGTTAACTTTTCAAGTAACTCATTTCTACATTTTTGATGTTTTTGTTTCAGTTTCATTGGAATAAGATCTTTGCTTTATGGAAACTTTTGTGAGTTTTCAGGGAAAATAATTTTTCTTCCTGCTTCCTTAGCAGGCATTGTGTAAGGATTTAAATTAAGGACAGTCACCTCTATCATCTACATTCTCAGACTTCAGATAGCCACAAAGACAAATATAGCTGCCTTCTTGCTGTGTGGATCGGTAGAGTCAAAAGTGAACTCAGGGACCCTGCCACCACCCACCACCAGCATTCCTTGGAGCAATAAAAGGCAGGCTCTTTAGAAAGCACCCATAGCTCTAGAATGAAAGCAAGCATGTACCAGTGTAAGCTGGGAGGGAAAAAGCTTAGTACTGTAGAATGAGAATAGTCTGATGGACATCATATAATTTTTCTACTTCCTCATAAAGCATCTGTGCACAACATTAGAGACATCTAGGATTTTCCACACTGGGAAACGAAAAGAATGATGCTGAACAGAATCTTCAGGAAGGAAACTCAAGGCAGAAGGTTACATTTATTCAGCATTGCTCCTCCATGCTGATTACTGTTTCGATGTTTCACACTCAGCTCATAAAGTATCTACACAGGAATTCAGCAAAACTGAAAAGGTCAAAGTAGAGTGGAAACCAACTATATAAATTACTTTATATACTTTTATGGACACATTTACTGGAGAAAATTAGAAAATATTGGGCAAGTAATGGGGGAAATCAAAGTCATCCATAATCTAGTTTATTTTATATAAGTATATTTTTTCTAAATACATCTCTTTATGTGTATACTGATAGTAACTGTATGTCACCAAAATTGAGCAATATTCTACATGCTAATTGCTGTTCACTTAACACTATAGTACAAATCCAGCTTTATTGTTTAGGAAACAAGATCTTCTGTAGGTCATGGCTCCCCATCTTTAGATGTGAGAATATAACCTGAATTTATATCAGTTTTTTCTAGGAGTGTGTGTGTATGTCGGGTGAGTATAACAACAGTAATTAATGAAGAGGTTCTCTTGAGAGCTTGCCTGGAGGATCTAGCAGAGGAATGTAGCAGCTACCCTTGACCAGTTCTCCTCTATTTGGGGAAGGATGTCTTTTTCCACAACTTCAGGAGGGACACACATGGAGGGGTGATAGAGGAAGGGGACACCTGCCAGCCAGCCATATCAGCCCAATCAACCCTGGTGATCAATGGGGTGATGGATGTCATAGCCAGATTATCCTCACATCCAATGATTCTTTGTAATGAACAATTGCAAGTAAAGACATATGAACAAAAGGGTTTACCTTGTGGCTCACTGTGTCACACTTCTGCTTCTATGACAGTTTTCCTTTTTTCCTTTTCATTTTTCCTCCCTTAAATTTATTTTATTTTTGTTCAGGGGGTACAAGGGCAGAAGGCTGATACAAAGGTTTGGAGAAATGAATGGGATCAAGATGCATGTTGTGAAAGACACAAAGACTAAATAAAGTAAAAAGAAAATTTAAAAAGGAAAGGTCATGTTTTCAAAGAGAATGGAAGTACACAGCGGGGGGTGGGGAGGTTGGAGCAGATCGAGAAAGGCTAAAATTATATGAATACAGTACATAGGTATGAAATTTTAAAACATTTGAACTACAAAGGAAATAAGATATAGATGTGCCCCCGTGTCTTCATCTCCTTTCCATTGATAAATGTTTCCTTGTTTCATCTAATGCTGCAATAAGCAAACATCCTTATGTTCAACTGTTGACTACATCCGTGATCCTTCAAACAAGAAGTCACCTCATATTTTTCATTTCTTTCCACCACATTTAACAACATTTATAAGACAATCCTTCTCTCCCAAGGCTAGAGTATGTTCATCCTTGCCAACCATATTGGTATTGCTATATGAGTTTGAGTATAGCCCTCATTGATCCTCTGCTTTTTATTGACCTCACTTCCCTGGGTTCTCTGTATTTAGAAGAGAACCCTGCAAATAGATACACAAGCAAATTTCCTCTGAGCACTTCAAATCCTGGTCCTAGCAGTCTTTCTCTCCCAAAGTCTAAGACCAATCCTTCTCCCACAAACAGATGAGAAAAATAATGATCTGATTGATCAATAAGCCAACTCATCCTAAGTTTAAGTTACTTGGGAAGTTTAATGTGTTGCCTCATCAAGGTTGTAGTTTTACCTGTGGGAAATATGAAACTGTAGCTTTAAATTATCAAAAAATCAACCTAAGTGGGAAAGCCAGGGTGAAAGAGGAGCTCTTGGAACGCTTGCTTGAAAAATGACATGTGTCATGCTAATTACAAATGGCAAGTTCAAACAACATGCACACTGTGCTCCATTTGTGGTAAGTGTTTGTGTGGGGGTTGGAAGTGGATATTCTCTGATTTTATAAATGTGGGCTAATTTTGCAAAGGTGAACGAGAAACAAGGAATGCCAGCTGATTCCAGAGAGAAGAGCAAAGGCAACAAGAAGACCAGAATGAGGAAAAGCTGTCTGAGAAGTGCAAAACACAATGTGTGTTTATAATTACCTATTTAGGCATAAGGCAGAGAGAAAATCCTTTATGGCTCAGTATGTACTACATGAGGTCAACTTTAAAAAATGAAATCTAAAAAGCAAGTTTGTGAAATAGCACCCTATTTGTTTCACAGAGGGACAAATCCAACAGAGATCTGAAAGATATGTTTATGACAAGTTATGTCATCCACTTATTATGCACCCAAGAGGAACACAGGATTATCATCATCGAACTTATAAAAGAAATCAACAAATCAAGCCTAGTACAGAAGGTGAGGGCTTGCTGGAAGTCAACAAGAGGGTCAGAGGGATAAAGTCCATTCATTCAAACATGAAAGTCACTCTCTCTCTCTCTCTCTCTCTCTCTCTCTCTCTCTCTCTCTCTCTCTCTCTCTCTCTCTCTCTGTCTGTCTGTCTGTCTGTCTGTCTGTCTGTCTGTCTGTCTCTCTCTCTCTCTCTCTCTCTCTCTCTCTCTCTCTCTCTCTCTCTCTCTCAGTCCAATGATTAAAGTAAGATTATTTTCTTGTTTCCTGTCACTGGTACCAACAATTCCTATGTGTTGGAATGAAGCAAGACCAAAGACAAATCAGCTTATTGTCCCACAGATAACCATCATGCAAAAGAAGGGAGCATTCACAAGATCCATTTTCAGCCTCCAAGACCATTTATTTCACACTTCTGTCATTTCTGGATGCCTTTCCAGCAATCTGTCAACAACTTCTATCTGCCAAAGGCACACATTTTGCATCCAATAGTAATCATAAAGGAACCAGCTCTCTACCTATGAAGATTATGCTTGGCCCAAAACAAACAAACAAACAAAAAGCAAAACAAAACAAAAAAACGAATCCATAATTCACAAAAATTTTTGAATCAAAATTTTTGAAGGTGGCCACTGATATCTTGTATATCTTGCAAATTTTCTCATTAAAAGGAAAAAAGAAACCCACTCCAGCACTTCTTTGTCTATTACATCTATTGAGGTGTCTGGGGACAGAGGAAGACAGATGAGAAATGCCATCACAGAAAATGTTGGGTAATGGAGAGAAATAAAGTAACTTGACCTAAGGGGAGTGAGACCAGTGCTGAACAACAGGAGAGTTACAGAATTCAGAAAAGAAAGATCAAGAAAAGTATTTCTGGGCCAATCATTGGTTAGCCACTCCCACAGTCTTTGTGTCACCTTTACCCAAGTACATCCCACAAGCCTGACAGACTATAAATCAGAAGTTATGTAGCTAGGTTGGTACCCCAATCCCTCCTTTAATAGTCTTGCCTGGTCACAGGAGGTGGCCAGTTCAGGCTATGTACCCCCTTTTACTTAGACTCTTAGCTGGAGTCATTGTTGTAGACTCCTGGGAGTTTCCCTTGCTCCAGGTTTCTACCTGACCCTGAAACGACCACCTTCCAGTCAGCTCTTTCAGGATATCCCCCTCCCCACCCCAAGACCCATGCTACAAGAGTGAGCCTACCACTAACACTGCCTGGAGAGCCAGGACCCAGAGGACGGGGTCCCAGAGATCTAACTGAACACAACTGGAGGAAACAATGTCATTGTAATGATGCCTAATGATATTCTGCTATACTCAGGCTGGTGCCTAGCCCGATAGTCATCAGACAGGCTTCACCCAACAGTTGATGAAAACAGAGGCAGATCCACAGCCAAACATTAGGCAGAGTTCAGAGAATCCTGTAGAAGAGAGGGAGAATGGATTGTAGGAGCCAGAGTCAAGGACACCACAAGAAAGCCCACAGAATCAACTAACCTTAGCTCATAGGAACTCACAGAGACTGAACCAACAACCAGGGAGCCTGCATGGGACTGTTCTAGGCCCTCTGCATATATTTGATAGTTGTGTAGCTTGGTCTTCTTGTAGAATTTCTAGCAGTGGGAGCAGGAGCTGTCTCTGACTCTTTTGCTGACTTTTGGGACCCTACTCCTCATACTGAGTCCCCTTGCCCAGCCTTAATATATGGGGAAGTAGTTAGTCTTAATATAAATTGATATGCCATGTTTTGTCGATATCCATGGGAAGCCTGCCCTTCTTTGGACAGAAACAAGGGAGGAGTAGATGAGGGAGGGAGCCAGAGCAGAGGTGGGGGGAAGGAACTTGGATGAGAGGAGGGAGGGGAAATTGCAGTAGGGACATAAAATAAAGAAAGAAATACAGAAAAAGGAAAAGAAACAGAAAAGTCTACAGAAGACACTGATCTTGAGAAAAGATGAAGAGTTAGAGGAAGAATTCTAAGGATCCTATTGTAGGTGGTGTTTACCTGCTATGGCGACCCCAAGCACCTATACATTCACATACTCCCCAGGTCTCCTTCCCCATTGAGAATCTCAATGGCTAATCCATGCAGGCTGTAATTCCCATGGTCAATCAGCAAAATATGGGCGTGAGAAACACAGTTCTGTGGTTGAGAGCATCAGATGCTCTTGCAGAGGACCAGAGTTCAGTTCCCAAGACCCACTTTGACCACATGTACCTCCAGTTCCAGGCCATCCAATTACAGCTTCCTGTTTTCAAGGGCACCTACATTCACATATGCACGCGCGTGCGCACACACACACACACACACACACACACAATATTTTTTTAAATCTTTGGAGTTACAGAGAGTTGCCTCAGCAGTGAAGAACATTTGCTGTTCTTTCAGAGGACAGGAACTCAGTTCTCAGGACCCATATCAGGTGGTGTTACACGAAAATTAAAGGAGTCAGATACAGATATCGGGGTTCAAATTTCAAACTTGAGTATCAGAAAAGCAAAACAGATTGTCACTAGCTCTTACACTACCTCAGACTGAAATGCGATCCTTGCTCCACCAAACCTCAGACTGCTGCCTCTCCTCCATGTGACTGGAAAATCCTGAGACTTCAATGTTTTCCTATCCTTAATGTGACTGGAGAATGGATGCCAGCTCCAAGACCCTATTCCTGTCTTAAATACCTCTCATGCGTCCTGGGATTAAAGATGTGTGCCACCACCTCTTGACATCTAGCTTGTGGCTGACTTTGCTTTCTGAATCCTCAGGCAAGTTTAATAAATCATAAATAATATATCACCACAAGGTGGTTCACAATTACCTGTAAATTCATCCTCAGAGGATCTGATTTCCTTTTCTGGCTTCTCCAGGCACCCACACACATGTGCATATAAACACACAGAGACATACATACCTACACATAAATAAATGATAAAGTAAATCTTTTTTAGAAAGATTCAGAAACACAATACTGAAGAGCAAACAGTCAGGAGTCATCTTAGTAAGTAAACGATATCTACAAAACTTTCACTTAGTTTGTGTGGTGGCAGATAGGAGCAGAAGGCAGGAATGCACAAGAGCTGGAGAAGGAGCATCTTCCTCAATTATGTGACCAGCACAGCTGAATCCCACTATAGGATTCCAGTTTTCACTGAATGGACCCAACAGAATTCCATCTTACATGAGTTAATTCCTCTAAACTGACTCTTCATTCACTCTCTCTTGATAAGGAATAGTAAGGACTACCTGCTGTTGTTCACCTCTGCTGGTTTCATTGGTCCCCGCCTATCCTCTCAGTTTATCCATCACGTGTGTCTGCAATGCCTTGCTCTCATTGTCTTCTGAGTCAGCACAGCCCTTACGTTTTAAGTTCTGCTGAGACACTAGCCAAGGAATAGCCCATCTGAGTTTCCTGTCAGGTATGGCAGTGGATGCCTATAATCCCCACACTTGGAATTCGGAGACACAGAGAAGTTCAAGGTAAGTCTGATCTACATAGTGAGATCTAGACAAACCAGAACTACATATCAAGACACTCTCTGAAGGAATCAAACTATAGATAGATTAGATAGACAGGTGGTGATGATAGATAGATAGACAGATATTCTCGAGGACAAGAATGCCCTTTGAATTGTTTAACTACTGTGCCTAATGAATCAACACGCCATTGACATAAAAGTTTGTGCTGGAATATTCACTGGAAGGTACTTCAGATAGCAAAATCTAGAAAATTAATTACACATGTAACATGTGTACAAGATTGGTTGAATAATTATTGGAAATTTACTGCTAATACATAAAAACAAGAACTGTATAGCATAAGAAGGAAGAGAGGGGGAAGAGGATGTCACAGAGGAAAGAAAGAAATTGGCAAGCAAAGTTGATAGTGCCTTCATTTTCAAACCAAAGGATATTTATTTGTATGACCTTGTGATCTAAAATGGTCACCAGTACCCTTCGTAATAGAGAAGTGATTATAGTGAAAAATTGCTCAACAAGATATTTAATGCCCTGTCCCTGGTAGGAGGAAGAACAGGCTTTGAAAGACCTTATTTGTTAAGCGGTCTTTCTGTGATGAGGATGTACTATTAGGAAATAGAGGGAAAGCCCAGTTAATTCTGGCCAACCAGAACTCAGAGAAAGAGCAAGGCGCAGCTGCTAAAATCTGGCCTTGGCCTTGCACTGTGTACACTTCCCTGACATGGGGATAAGCTCTCTGTATCACAGCGCATGTTATTAGTGACAAAAGTGTTTATGAAGGCAGGCCAGCTGGCCAGTGATCACAGTCTAAAGTGTCCTGAAGAATGCCCCTCTCCTGTTCATTCTTTTCCTTTCTGCCTCAAAAATCATACCACCACTACATACCCCATAAATACCTATATATACAACTATAATTTGTCAATTAAGAGAAGCATGAACAGCTAAACTACTAAGAATATAAGACACGAAGACCTTGGCCCTTCTGAAATGTGGGAGTAAAACATAAGGATCGTGTTTATCCCACATCTGTTTCCTGTTTCCATTGTTTACTCTTAAGCAGTAAACACACTTGGCGGGTGGTGATGTAGCCCACAGAAGAATCTGTAAGAACTAGGACACCATTTCTATAAATCTTCAGAGCCGTATTGATATAGATCCTGAAACACAGCCTGGCATGCTTTCCCACAGAGATCATAGTTTCGTATGCTTGCGAAAATGAGAGCAGTTGGGTGATCTATGCTCCCATATCAGCAGAGTTAAATAGGAAAATTATTGCTAATTAAGCATCACATCTCCAGTTATTCTACAGAAATGTGTTTTCCTTTGCTTATTCTTGATCATAAATAACCATCCCTGTTTTTAAAAGGCGTCCAATGTTTCTTCTTTTCATCCTCATTTCAAATCAGATGATGTGCCAGTGTGTATTGGCACTATCTGGAACTTTTCTCAAAACTACAGAGCAATCAGTCACTGGCCACCTGCAGTATTCCTGGAGCTGTGAATGTCCCTTCTACAGCTCAAGACCATTTCACTGCTGATTGAGCTCATACCACCTTTCAGAATCATCATGGCTGCCAAAAGGCTACAAGTTTTGAGGTGGGCCAAGAGCCCTGACCTCATAAATCCTCCATTGACCCTTCTATGACCTAAGCTTTATACCACTTCACCTACATGGTATAAAGCTTTATTTTCTCAGCTGCAAAGTGGTCTTATCATGTGGAAAATTAAATGTCAAACACCAAAGAGCTCTTTCTTTAAAAGATTGTACAAGGAGGATATGTTGGTTAATTGCACATCAACTGTGGCTTTGATAGTATCATTGTCTTCTTTAAGCGTCAGTTTTCTTGGCTCTGGATCACAGTAATAACATATATTCTGTGATTACATATTGATTAACTGAAAGTCTCATAGTCTGTAGTGCAGTGATGTTGGCAAACATCCTTAATAGTAATACAAGAAGAGTGATCTACATTTATTGGGTACGTATGTACAAACCACTTAAACACACGACATGAATATTAGACATGGATCCTAGCTGTAAGAAACACACAGATACTTTAAAAGAATGTTGTGTGTGTGCAAAGAATAATGAAACACATCTTGTTCTAGATGAGGAAAGCAGAATAAGTGATTTCAGAGCAACCAGGAAGGTTCAGAGCGGGTTCTAGAGTGCCTGAGCTAAGACTTGGAGTTGTCAAGGTAGATCTATGGGAAGGGTTAGAGATATGAGTCATTTCGGAAAGAGTTTGCCTTTTCCCCTTCTGTCAGGGCCATTTCTAAAGCTTCCTGACCACTGCTGGCCACTCTGAGGTTGCACTTCCAGCTTCACAGAAGAAGGTGGCTGTGAGAGGCTCCAAGTATCCCCAGGAACAATTCAGAACAATTTAAGAATCCTGGCTAGAACACAGCTGGCCTCCAAAAGTCCAAGCTTGAATTGGATCAGTAGAGAGGGAATTCTTTGAAACCACCCAGACAGCACACTGAGGGCACACCAAAGCCTGCTGTTACCAAAAGGCCCTCTACACTTTCAACAGAGCCAATGTCCCTGGTCAGTCTGTGTGGATTTGTTACTGGAGAGACTTCCATTCAGATCCTCACATCTCCAGAAGATAATTCAAAACCAGCTTTAAAAGAATGTCTATCGCCATTTTAAAAGTTGTTCTCTTCACTACTATAGCTGGGAGTCAAGAGACAAAGAGGAGAGTCTGACAGTCAGAGGTGGCACTGAGAGGCCCTGACAGACGTGCACCTGTGTTGATGTATCTCAGCTGTATCTTTACACCTCTTCCTAGTCATCCAGACATTGAGTCTGATTTCCTTGAGCCCACCCACCCACCCATAAGCTGCTTCCTCACAGGTACATGCACTGCTGGTGTTGAGCTGTGATGTCCTAGAAATCAGGATTGGAAGAAATGACAGAACCCTTTTCATCCAAGTATGCCAGCAGCAGCATGAGTCACTGAGCATCTCCGTTGACACCTCCTGCCAGGCCACGAGTGTGCTCAAGCCACCTGTCCTACTTTCAGACACACTCTGGGTTTCAGCCCACCCCTGAGCTCTGATACTGTCCTCTCAGCAATGGAAGGGACTCTAAATTACCCCTGAATCCCTGCAACCCCAGAATAAGACCAAGGCTCCTCCCAAGAGCCAGCTTTACGTGTGGCCCTGTCCCTTTCCCTGTTGAAACATCCTCTGGATCCCTTCCAGGGCACTGGCCCCCTCCTAGACCTTTATTGTTTCGAACTAGTTTTCATTTACACTTTGGTTAAGGGGTTCTTCATTCACTCAAATAACAGGAGAAAATCCGCAGAGGTATTTTTACCAAACAAGGCTCCAATTGCTCAGAGCAGGAAGCTCTGTGGCCCTGCTTAGGCTTCAGCTGGAGAAGGCGGGAAGGGGGGGCTCTCAGTCCCCCGTGAAGGCTTGCCCTAATCAGTCACCTCTCAGCCCCTCCAGCAGCAGCTGTGTTGTCGCCTCTGGCCCTCCTCTAATCTGTCACCACCAGGATATGTGGAACTTGCACCTTCTGAGCTTGCCAATGTGCTGAGGAGTGGTGGGAACTGAACTTTGGTCCTGAAGAGCCATCTGGCCCAGGGGGCTATCTCCAGGACAAGGGAGATTTCGAAGAAATCAGCTCACACCTTGTCCTGACACTCAGCTCACAAAGTGCTGGGATGCGGCCTCACATCCAGTCAAAGGAGAAAACGTCAGGGCCACAAACATCCAAAGGGTCAGAGAAGCAGGAGTCGGGACAGCAAGGACTGTGACTAGAGCTGTGTGTAAGACAGACGCTGGTTAGCTGTGCACAGTTGGTGGGGTAACGGCACAGCTCCCATAGGCAACTGTGGGAACGTTCTATAAAATTAAAAATACAAACTCCGAACGTTCAGGAAGCCCACTCGTGGTCATATATCCAAAGGAAATGCAGTCAATATGTTAAGAAGGCTTCTACCCTCTCTTACCCAGTGCAGAAGTGACATGGCATCAACCTTAGTGTTCATTATGAATGAATGAATGAATGAATGAATGAATGAATGAATGAATGAAATATACAATATACATACCATGGATCACCATTCACACTTTAAAAAGAACAAAATTCACACACACACACAAAAAAAAAAGCCGGGCGGTGGTGGCGCACGCCTTTAATCCCAGCACTCGGGAGGCAGAGGCAGGGAGATCTCTGTGAGTTCGAGGTCGGGCTGGATCGATAGCCTCCGAAACAATACAGAGAAACCCTGTCTTGTAAAAACCAAAAAAAAAAAAAAAAAAAAAAAGAACAAAATTCTGCCAATTATGACACTGATTGATTTAAACACGTAAAAGTAGCCAGGTACAAAAAGACAAACACTACATGATCTTACTTATGTTTTAAATGTAAAAGATGCATTCCCTCTAGATAGATGGCTCAGCAGATAAAGGATCTGGACATAATGTCTGAACTCGGTCCCCAGGACCCGCACAGTGAACCAGCTTCTGAAAGTTGTCCTCTCATCTCCACACCATCACAGTGTCCCAGTGGTACACACACACACACACACACACACACACACACACGCACACGCACATGCACACGCACACACACGCAATAAATGTTAAAAGAAACTGAGGATTTGAATATAAGAAAACACAGCTGCCTGGAGATTGGGTGCAAAGTGGAAAAAAAAGCAAAGAATTTAGCTGTCAGTGAAAAGATGCAGTTTCAGGAAAACACATGGAAATTCTGCAGGGCTGTTATGCAGCATGGTGACTATACCCAAAATATACTTACAATCTAAGAGAGCCAGAGACCTTAAATGTCCTTACCACAAAAAGGATAAGAATGTGAGTTAGTGGGTATGTTAATTAACTTGATTTAATATTTCCCACTGTATTAAAGTGTCACATAGTAGACCATGAAAGTACTTAGGTTCTGTTTGTCACTTAAACGATAGTAAACTGGGGTTCTAAGAAAGATCAATCAGTGGTACGAAACCTTCCCGGGAACATGAGACAGGGTCCTATGAAGAACTATGCAGGGTCTCATTATTTCTCCTTTAACTGCCCCACAAACTCCTTCATGTGACCACCACCCAAAACAGGACAGCTGGTCCAAAGACCTTGGACTCCACGCCAGCTTTTTGTGTTAACCTTGGAAACTTAAAAACCACGAGAAACCCCATCTCATGACTTTCAATGAGAGCCACAAAACTGAAATGAGCTCTAGAATGTTCTCTTGCAAAAATAGCTAGATCTAGAGTACACAACCTGACACCCTGACTCCAGGCCTAAGAGGTCTCCAAACTTCAATAGAACCCAGGAGCTCAGCTGCCAGCACACAAAACTTCCCACAGCTATGAGGCATAATTTGACTGGGCATCATAACAGTTAAAATCTCAGTAGCCTTGGGAGCATTAATCAGATTTCCTTTTGTCACTTCTATAAAGGTTATCTTGAGGTTCCATGAGGTGGGGCTCTCAGAACATTTCTTACAGTTGGGCAAAAGCTCAAATACTGTCAGCTACCATCAGGTCGCCCAAAAAAGTCCAAAATGCGCAGTGAGGAGTCTGTATCCCCCTCCTTACCCAATACAAATGCCGTAAAGCAATGCTGTCCAAGAGAGCCTACTGTAATGAGAGAGTGTTCTGCATTGAAGGAGCCTCTCGCCACACTCAGCTACTGAATATGCAGCATGTGCTAAGCCTAACGAGAAAGCGAAATTTTTCACTTCCTCTCTCTTATTTCATTCAAGTTGAAGTAACCTCTTGTAGCTAATAGTGTCCACCTTACTGGACTTTGCACCCCAAAAATGACCTAATAAGAGGTGGCAAAACTTTGAAAGTACAACAGCAGAAAGGCAAAACCATGGCTTAGGCAACTGATGGATCTTTTGTGACAGGGACAAGGACAGGGAAGGACTGAAGAGCCCATCGAGGGATTGAACAACTGTACAGGAGAAGACTACGGCCCAAGGAGGCGGCTGGGGCATCTGTGTCCCCACCCCCACCCCACCCCACCATGCAGGGCCAGGCTCACAGGCAGCTGCACCACAGGACTGGTTTGGGAAGGACGGTCTCTCTGTGTTTCCACATGTGGTTAATCTCTTGGGGCCAAGGTGACTGCTCTTGCTATCAGGCAGATTAACTGTGTATTTATGGCCCTGCCTGCAGAGTCCAAAATCAGCCATAAACAGCTCCAAACAGCACACTCAGATCCTGTTGAGGGCCTGCATTTTCTGTATCCAAGAGAGGAACGTGCTATAAACTGCTAAAAGGGTTAGGGGGGCTGGGAGGAGGGGAAGCAGGAGCAGAGGCCCCTCTTGGTGGGAAGCAAGGCAGAGCGATAAGATGAGGGAATCTCAGGCTTGAGAACAGAGCCCTCTTAGCTCTGCGCTTGGGACCAAATGAGAAATGGGAGAAGATACAGGGAAAGTAATGATAACAGGAGAGGAGGCAGCTGCCAGCAGGAGAGCACTTGAGACTGCTGTGCTTTATCAGCAGCAGCTGTAGGTGATGGTTTCAACCTCCAATTCACGTGTCTGCTGGTTTGGGGCCTGAGAGGCCAAAATAAAAAAAAAAAAAACACCTTTGGTCTCACTGAGGACTTTGCTCCTGAACTAATCTCAAGCAGCTTGCAGCTTCGAGTTGAATTTCCCCTAGTTAAGAAATTATCTAAGACGACGATTATGAAACTCCCCTTGTTAACAAGATGAGAGGATGCTGTCACCCACACAGTCATTGGATGGCATTTGGAGACCAACAGTATACATTTAAATCCCTCTTTCTTATGTGCCTGGGGAAGTTAGAGATGTTTGCCTTAAAAGTGTTTGTATCATTGACTAAGAAATTCCCCTTTTAGGAGTTTATCCTAAGGAGGGAAAAAAATCAGAGCTGCATCCAAACACAGATACACACAGATGTTAACTGCAGCACTATCAATAACAAAGGAAACTGTAAATATCTGAGTGGGGTTGGTATGTTCATATGATGAAAGAACTCATGACTTCAGAAGATTTTAATAGCACAGGAAAATGCATGTTTTCATGGTATTGAATGAAAAACAAAAAACTAGAACTTGCAATTGTTTCCAGCCTATGGCCAGCTTCGCTTCCTAGTTATGTGGGCTCTGTGTATGGGTGTGCCTGTATATCAAGAGACAGAAAGACTTCAAGGTTTTCAAGGCACGTGTGGCAGTGAACTCTGACCGTACCTTTACCTCCCTCTTTTGAACTTTGCTGCAGTTTAACTTACAATATGAAGTGTCCCCATTCTGCGACTGCAAAGGGAAAGGGCAAGGCACCCAGGCTCAGGATGCTTCTTGGGACTGCTTTGTCTGAGCTTTCACTTCTCTGGCGCAGTGGACACAGAAGTTTGTTCCCTTTACAGCTTCCTGGTAAACCTAAAGTCGCCCAGGAATCCCCAAAAGTTTTTCTCAACATTCCTCAATGTATTTCATTTTCCCCACATGTACAAGAAGAAATGAGCTTCCCCAATGTGTTTATGTGCTGGCTAAGAGGGAAATATTTCTGGTCATACAATTAGAGTCTTACAGACATTCTGTTTTAATTCCCAATTCCCATTAGTCATAACTAGCCCATTGCCCTTTTCTGAGATTTTTTTTTCATTTTAATTTTGAGTGGAAAATCTAGAGAATGTGGATTCCTTAATCCCAGAAAGTTTATATTGATCAATTCTGTACCTCCAACATCTGAAACAATGTTAGGTACATAAATAAGAGACACTAAATAAATAGTAGTCAATGGATAGGAAAGGCAGGGAGGAAGAAGAATGAGGAATGTAATTCTCTTTCTCAATACTCAAAAAAAATGCACGAACGGTTAGGGAAATGACAGAGACAAATCCTGTATGTTGGAGCCCCAAACAAAATGTGCTTTAAACTGTTGCCAATGCTCAGCCAACACCACAGTGATACCAGGCCAGGCAGAAGTAACTAAGTACCTCTAATTTACTTAACTTAGCGAATTAATCCATCACAGAGTTAATAATCATAGTCTTATTGGAGTCAGTCTCTCTTCTCTCCTTGACATTCCTGGTGTGTAAAATAACAAGTTTTATGTCCCATCTCTATCTGCAACAGTCTCCCATCCCTCATGGTTTTCACATGCCAACAAGAGAGGCACTTGCTGCTGCCCCAAGTGTGGGAACATTCTGAGCATTCTTTAACCAGGAGACTTTGAAAGCGATAAACCACCAGGTCTCTACCCAATTTGTTGGGGAGACACAGAGGAGAGGAACCCAGGTGAGCCCACTTTCAGACATGCTGGTCAAATCACAGCCATGGAGGGTAGCCTCCTGGGATTCTACAAGCAGACCCGGTCACTGGCCAACCTCTAGTGAGTGATCCAAGGAAAGCCACACAGTGTTGTGGGATATCTGTACCCTGTGTGAAGGTGTATCACTGGGACTGGTGTAATAAAAAGCTGAATGGCCAATAGCTAGGCAGGAGGAACAGGCAGAATTTCCAGGGGAAGAGAGGAGGAGGAGGGGGAATCTAGGTGTGTGGGAGATGCCAAGAGACACAGCGAGGAAACAGGAAATGCAAGATGGAAGAGAGATAACACCATGTGGTAGGATGTAGGTTAATATAAATGGGTTAATTTAAGTTATAAGAGCTAATTAGGAACAAACCTAAGCAATAGGCTGAACTTTCATAAGAAGTCTCTGTGTCATTATTTGTGAACTGGTGGCCCTCAAAAAATTCCAGCTAAAACCCAGGGCAAAGGAAGCAAGCACTCCATGGAGCCCACTCACACTACTGACACACATCCTAAGACCCAACACAACTGGTGTTGTTTTTCTGAAGCCATGACATTTTGTTGTAGCTTGTCCTGAAATAGAAAACTGGACCCTGCTGATCAGATCCTTTTCTCCACCAGGAGGTCACTTCAGTTCCCTTAGACAGTGTGGAAGAACAGCTCACTGGAGTTGTTAACTTCTCCTATGAGCTTTTTTTAGGGAAATAAATCAGTGGTATTTTCTCCACAAAAATCCCTATACCCATTTAACCCACCCCGCAAAAAGAAATGGCATGCAAGAGCCAATCAAAATTCTAGTTTTGAAGGCCTCTAGTAGCTCTTGACTATGGAATAGAGAGGCTTTTTCCCCTCAAACCTTTGAGATGACACAGCTCTGGCTGCTGTCTAACCACCATCTCACAGACAGCCCAAAGGGAAGCAAGTTTCTCTGATGTCACAGACAGCTCAGGACACCCAGGGGCCAACATTAACCTGTTACACTTGGTCTGCTGTAGGCGGAGGAGGTGAAAGACAAGAGACGCTCATAGCTCAGTGTCCTGCAGAAGAAAAAGGTTAAAAAATGTTTGGAGAATAAGGTGTAGCCCTTTGGAGACACCCTTTTTGGGGCATCTGTAGGACACATAGCAGTAACTCCAGAGCAGAAAAGTAATGACCCCCCCCCAATGTCCCAATGTTTTTATCTCAAACATTTCTATCTTGCAGTCACATTGTACCTGGTTGAAACATTTTTTTCCTGTAAAGTCTTGTACAACTCAAAAATACCATCATTCTGTGTAGAAAGGAAATTAGAAGAACTACAATTTCCTTGACTAGTTGCTATCAACTCCTTAAGAAGTAAAAACAAATTTAAGAAACAGCATTTGCCGTTTGATACTTACATCTTCAGGATTAGGTTATATACGGTCTCCAAGAAGCTTCTTTGTTTCTTTACACAATCCAGAAAGATCCAAGCTACTCAAGGGAAGACTCCACATCCACCAGCATATCTACGAATTCTGTGGCTGCAGCCCAGTGTCGTTTTCCTAATAAAGCTATAATTTCCAAGCATCTCCCACCAGAGGCTGTTATCTGCCCCTTACTTACTTGTTTATTTAAAACATTTTGTCAGTGGCCTATATTTTCATGGGTTAAGTAATTATTAACATCACATTTTTCCTCAATGAAATTATGATAAATCAAAGTTTTTATTAGCTGGGTTTTTAAAATCCTATCAAATAGCACATACATACACTTATGCATGCAGTGATATAGTATGCACATGTACAATGTTAATTCATTCTTGCAGTCTTTAGCAACAAACACTTTCAAATTCTATACAAAAACACATTTCCTTGAGGTCTTCTTTCTTCCAATGCTGGGGATTGAATCCAAGCTTCAAGAATAGTAGGCAGGCTTTCTATGATTATCAGCTGTCACCAGTTAGCAGAGGGGTCCCTTTTCTGCCAGTTAAGAAATTAACAGACAGGAAAACATCTCAGAGCAATATGAAAGTGAAGTTTACTGGCAGATGTTACAGAACTCTTGACAGAGAGGGGCTTCCAGAGTTTTTACTTTGGTTCAAGTGACCTTCTTCTTGGTGACTCCCCCTTCTATCCCATTGAACCTAAGGTATCCTTTTGGTGTAGGGCTTGGGTATCTGTTTCTGCCCGTGAACACAGAAGTCATTAATTACAAGAGGGCCAATGCCAAGCACAGAAGCAACAGTTTAAGAGTGTGAAAATGCTTGGTTGGCTAGAGTCAATGAGCCACCAACCTTCTCTTCCATTTATGGAGTGCTGAGGAAAGAACACCAGAGATAATGGACACTCACCTACCTCAGAGAAGTGCAAACTCACTGCAGAGGACGAAGCCACAAGGAAATGGAAACTTACTACCGATTGCTGGGATCAAATAGCCATTCAGAACTCTCCAAGTTGAGTTACATTCCCCCTTATTCTGTACCATTGGTTCACTTCTCACAATAGAGCTAAGCCCCCAGTCCCTATGAGTTGTTTGTGAACAACACCATCCCCTTTACCCAGACACTCCTCATTCTGAGTTTCCCCTTTAGAAAGTCACCCTAAAATGTTCTTTGGACATAGTTTATCCCTGTGCCCAAAGTCACCAGTTTATAGTATACAACTTACAACGTGACAGGAAATTGTGAAGTTTGCTGAGCCAACATTTTCTTGGGTTTCAGCTGGAACTAGAGCAGATTTTCCAAGAAAATGCAAAAGGAAACAAAAGAAAAATGAACAGAGCTGGCCAGTAGTCACAGGACAGTCTCGTGCTGACCTCTAATGGAAGTCTGCCTTTTCACACCAGTGTTCCTAGACTCTGGGTGTTCAGAAAGAGTTGTTGAACTTGCCCTCAGGACAAGTGTGTGTGTGTGTGTGTGTGTGTGTGTGTGTGTGTTTACAGTATAATTCCAAACTACTTAAACTAAGTAGAACAAATCTCTCATTCGTCAAAATTCTTATTGGAGAAACCTTTCCCAATGCCACCATGATTTTGTACCCACACAGTTAAAAACAAAAATAGAAAGGCCAAGTCCTGGAGAAGTCCTGAAACAACTGGGCGCCCACAGTGATGGTGCATGCACAAGTTGGCACTGGTGGAAACCTTCACTATATCTGGTAACATAGATCATTTGCTGACCTCAGGGCTCAGCAACTCCAGTCCCATGTATGCCAAACAAAAATGTGTGACTCCACTCACTAAACACATGCACCAGATGTCCATGACATTTCATGATAGAGAAGGCAGAAACTGTCTAAAGACCCTTGAGAGAGAAGATGAAGGCACACAATGAAATTCTATGTGTCAGGACAAATGAAGGCTACATGACTATGAAAGTGTATTATTTCCTGCTGATTGATATTGACTTCTTATATATTTTGAATCACATATTTTGTATATTGATTCCCTTTCCAATACATGGTTTTCATTTTTTTCTTCCATTCCACGGGTCATATTTTCCTGTGGTTCTTTGCTCTGCTGTGTCAACGCTTTTCAGTTTGATGTGGTCACATTTGTCCACTTTTGCTCTTCTTTGTTGACTGTGTTTGAATTATAGCCAAGATATCATTGCCAACACAAGCACTGTATTTTCTCCCTGGAATTTTATCATTTCAAATATTATATTTAGTTATTTTACCTGTGAACTTTGTATTTAGTGAAGGAAAAGACTCCAATATCATTTCGTGTGTGGGTAGTCACAGCACTAGTTGTTGAAGAGACTATCATTTGCCATGTGAGTCTCCTTCTGAGCTCTCTCTTCCAGCCCATTCATGTTTATGTCTGTCTTCCTTACACTATACTGCTTACTTACTGTAGCTTCATAATGCATTTTACAATCAGAAAATACAAGGCAGGAAGCCTTGTTGTTCTTTCTCAAGTCTGTGTTGGCTATTTTAGTTTTTTTCTTTTATTGAAAAAAGTTTTTTCATATAATACATCCTAATTACAATTTCCCCTTCCTGTATTCCTCCCAGTCCCTCTCCAACTTCCCTCCCATCCTGATCCATCCCTTTTCTGTGTCTCATTAGAAAGTAAACAGGCTTCTAAGGGGCAATGATAAAATATAGTAAGAGAAAACAAAAACTAACACACTGGAATAGGACAAAACAAACAAAAGAAAGAAAAGAGCCCAAGTAAAGATACAAGAAACAGAGGTAGGTGCACTGGTTTACACACTTAGGAATCCCGTGAAAGCGCAAGAATAGAAGTCACAATATATGTGTAAAGTATCTGTATGGTAAAAGATAAGTGTATGTGTGTGTGTGTGTGAGAGAGAGAGACAGAGAGAGAGAGAGAGAGAGAGAGAGAGAGAGAGAGAGAGAGAGAGAGAGACAGACAGACAGACAGACAGACAGACAGACAGACAGACTCATCCAAGGAACTGGCTCATGTTTTCTGGGGTGAGGAAGTTTAATGTTGCCACTGAACTTTGTGAGCAGGCTTAATAAGCAGATGTGACTAATGTGGTTCCTAAAAATAATGGCACAGCAACAGAAGAAAACAGCACCGACCCAGCTTTGCCCATGTATCCCACTATGGGAATTTGGAATTTGTTACCTAGAATGTACCGTCCTGTGAAACAGGTTGTTATTAAACAATGAAATACTTTTAAATTAATTGTATCTACATTTTACCTTTAATGTGTATTTTAGAAAAGTTTTAACTACTTGTGTGGTTCATATTGAATTTCTACTAGACTACCTTAACCATATACCCAGAGAATTACTTTAATTTTCCAACTCACTTTTGGGATAGTAATCTAGTCAGTGAACAAAAGATTGCATATCAGTTACATCAAATACTGTCTTTGGGAGCGTGTGTGTGTGTGTGTGTGTGTGTGTGTGTGTGTGTATGTGTGTGTGTGTGTATATATGTGTGTGTGTGTGTATATATGTGTGTGTGTGTGTGTGTGTGTGTGTGTGTGTGTGTTGTGACTTTTCCTGGGAGAAGAAACCTTTGCACCCAAAACCTGTTTGGTAAGTATGCTGGCTAATCTTATGTCATCTTGACACACACAAACTAGAGTCATCTGAAAGGAGGGAGCCTTAGTGGAGAAAATGCCTCCATAAGATCCAGATGTAAAAAGTATTTTCTTAATTAGTGATTGATGGGGGAGGGCTCAGGCCATTGTGGGTGGTGCCACCCCTGGGTTGATGATCCTGGGTTCAATAAGAAAGCAGGATGAGAAAGCTATAATGAGCAAGCCAGTAAGCAGTAAGGAGCACTCCTCTATGGCCCCTCCATCATCTCCTGCCTCCAAGTCCCAACCCTGCTTGAGTTCTTGTTCTGACTTCTTCCAATGACGGACTGTGATCTGGAAGTGTAAGACAAATAGGCCTTTTCCTCCCCAACTTGAGTTTTGATCATGGTGTTTAATGGCAGCAATAGAAACCCCAAGACAGTAAGACAATAATTTTATTATAAGAATTACTCACATGAGCATGAGTGACTTTGGGACAACTGCATCTCTGAAAAACCCACCTTTGTGTGGGCCTCAAAAGGCTGCATCCTGGAGCTCCCTGGCCAAGCTGTAGGCAACTCCACCCAAGAGTGTCCTCTTGCAGTAATTGTTACACATACCCCCTGTACATGTGTGCATGCATATGGGTGCGTGCTGTGTGGAGAGAGAGAGAGAGAGAGAGAGAGAGAGAGAGAGAGAGAGAGAGAGAGAGAGAGAGAGAGAGAGACAGAGACAGAGACAGAGACAGAGAGAGCGAGAGATCCAATTTGTCATACTGGGTAAGGTCTTCTTTCTATTCACAATGTTTGATGCATAAATATCCTCATCATCTTCTATGTATATATGCTTTATATATGTTTAATACATTTTGCATATTGACACAATTTACTTTTGTTTCAAGTCTAAATATTTTCTTTAGACTAAAAGGGAATTATAGGGAGAGACCTAGGCACCTGTGCCACTGACCAAGCCCATTTTGGGTGTGTCTACAGGTGTCTACCGGGTATGGAATAAAGGGCTGAGAAGAGAAGCCTGCTCTTTTCAGGGCTCCAGTTGGGTCTCAGAAAGCTGTTGAGACTAGCCTGGGTTGCCAGTTTCTCTTGTAAGTACTTTCCCACAATAGTCACCTGTACCCTCATAAAGTGTACACTTATATTTCCGTGTCAGAGATCATCTTGGGAACTTGGGGAGGTGGGTCTCTTCAATTCTGCTCTTTTCTGAATTCCTAATCCTTACATTTTATTCACTTTCTGAGTCTTGACCCTCACTCCAGTGTTTCAACTTGAAAGAAATAGCTTCACTACTACAATGTACATGTATAAAGTTATGGATTTCATAATGACATTTGTCCAACTATATCATGTGCTTTGGCCATATTCACACCTAACTCTCCTGTGCTAACTTTTGAGAGTATAGAATTAACATCAAGCACTAGCCTCCCAGAAAGTCAAGTCTAATGAAACAGTGACCAGTGTTTCAGTTTCATTCTGCCGCTATGACAAATACCAGGACCAAGGCATGAAGGGGAAAAGATTTATTAGGCTTATGCTTTCAGATCATACTTTATAACTTAGGGAAATTGGGGTAAGGACTCATGCAGATCCATGAAAGAATTCTGCTTGCTGGCCCCTGCCCTTGTCCTGTGCTGGCTTTCTTAGATAGCTTAGGACCATGTGCCTATAGACAGAGATGCCCACAATAGGTTGGGCACTCCTGCATTAATTGATAATCAAGACAACCCCTATAGGCCAATATTTTTTCCTTTTTTTATTTAAGTTAGAAACAAGCTTGTTTCATAAGTCAATCCCAGCTCCCTCTCCCTCCTCTCCTCCCCTGCTCTCCCCACCAGGCCCCCCAGTCCCCCATCCAATCTCCATTCCGATCCCCAGGGAGAATGATGCCCTCCATGGTGGATCTCCAGTAACTGTCATTTCATCCAGGGCAGGGCCTACGCCCTCCCCCAAGAGTCCCAGCTGAGAGAGCCTCCCATATTGTGGCATGGGCACTCAAAGTCTATTTGTACGCCAGGGATAAATACTACCCAAGGCCCCATAGATTACCTAGGCCTCCTAACTGACAACCACATTCAGGGGGTCTGGGTCAGTCCCATGCTTTCCACACAGCCATCAATCTGGGGTCCAAGAGCTCCCCCTTGTTCAGGTCAACTGTTTCTGTGGGTTAAACCAGCCCAGTCTTAACTCCTTTGCCCATCAGTTCTCCCTTTCTGTCGTTGGATTCCAGTTCATTCAGTTCAGTGTTTAGCTGTGGGTGTTTGCCTCTGCTTCCATCAGTTACTGGATGAAGGTTCTGTTTCCCAGACTCTCTGGCAGTGGGATTGTATGCTGGCACTCCCCTGATTCATGTCTATCCATATATGAGTGAGTACATATCATGTTTCTCTTTTTGTGACTGGGTTACCTCACTCAGTATGGTTAACTTCTAGTGCTGTCCATTTGCCTGCAAATTTCAAGATTCCATTGTTTTTTTTTCATCTGAGTAGTACTCCATTGTGTAAATTTACCACATTTTCTCTATCCACTCTTCAGTTGAGGGGCATCTAGGTTGCTTCCAGGTTCTGGCTATTACAAATAATGCTGCTATGAATATAGTGGAACAGACATGCTGGTTGTATGAATGTGCATCTTTTGGGTATATGCCTAAGAGTGAAATTGCTGGGTCTTGTGGTAGACTGTTTCCCATTTTCCTGAGGAATCTCCATACTGATTTCCAAAGTGGCTGTATGAGTCAGCAGTCCCACCAGCAGTGAAGGAGTGTTCCCTTTTCTCTACATCTTCTCCAACATAAACTGCCATTGGATTTTTATTTTAGCCATTCTAACAGGAGTAACATGGTATCTCAGAGTTGTTTTGATTTGCATTTCCCGGATGGCTAGGGATGTTGAGCACTTTCTTAAGTGTCTCTCAGCCATTTTAGACTCCTTCATTGAGGATTCTTTATTTAGTTCTGTACCCCACTTTTTGATCAGATCCTTTGGTGTTTTGGAGATGCTTCTTGAGTTCTTTTGTAAATTTTGGAGATCAGCCCTCTGTCATATGTGGGGTTAGTGAATATCTTTTCACAGTCTGTGGGTTGCTTTTTTGTCTTGCTGACTGTGAACTTTGCCTTACAGAAGCTTCTCAGTTTCAGGAGGTCCCATTTATTAATTGGTGTTATGTTCAGGAAGCAGTCTCTTGTACCAATTCGTTCAAGGGTACCTCCCACTTTCTCTTCTAAGAGGTTCAGTGTGGCTGGATTTATGTTGAGGTCTTTGATCCTTTGGACTTAAGTTTTGTGCATGGCCATAAACATGGATCGATCCACATTCTTCTACATGTCAATAACCAGTTATGCCAGCACCATTTGTTGAAGATGCTTTCCTTTTTCCATTGTATAATCTTAGCTTCTTTGTCAAAGATCAGGTGTTCATACTTGTATGGGTTAGTGTTGGGGTGTTCAATTCGATACCATTGGTCTATCTGTCTATTTTTCTGCCAGTACCAAGCTGTTTTCAGGACTATTGCTCTGTAATACAGCTTGAAGTCAGGGAAGATGATGCCTCTGGATGTTGCCTTGTTGAACAGGGTTGTTTTTAGCAATCCTGGGTCTTTTTAATCTAGGAAACTCCTGAATCAAGGCTTTCCTTTCAGGTGAGTCAGGGCTGTATCAAGGTGGCAAAGCTAACTATGACACCAAGGAAACCACAGATTGGAACAGTGTGATAAATTAGGATAAGAGATGAGGCCATCCAAATGCACAGAAGCCATCAGAAGGAGGAAGGGCATCCTAGAGAGGACAGTTGAACAAGAAGTTGTTCCCACTGAAGGTTAATGTTTTCATTTATGTTGATACTTTATGTCTCATGTCCCATATCTGACCCAGAACCATTTTCTGTCAGTCACTCCTCTCTGAACATATCCACACCCCCACAGGCCTGTAGTTTGTTTAAACACCATAATGAAGGAGATGATAGCACACATCAATGCACTCTTAAGTTTCATTTTAGGTTTGTTGTCCATGAACTCCATGAGGCAGCTCTCCCCCGCTCTCCCTCCAGAATTTCTTATCTAAAGGCAAGCTGGTCATGGACCTGAGATTCTGTATAAATTATTGTAACACCACGGGTTTTGATTTTCTGGTTAGCGCATGTCTCTGCCCAGTGGTCTGCTGGTCTGAGATATAAAGTAGAAGGAGAGTCTTCTTTCTTTTCTACCATAGCTCTAGATGCCTATTCTCAGTGAGGAGGTTTAAGAAACAAACTAAAACAAGTCATGAACCTGCAGAAGGACTAGAGGGGAGCAAGGTGGGCTATGGGCGACAAGGGTAGGGAGGGAACAAGAGAAGATAATAGAGTATGCATCACATACAAGTATGAAAATGCTAAAGAACTAATTTAATAAAGCATGATGTGTCTCAGCAATTCTTCCTTCAACTCCTCTTTGCTGCTTTTACTGAAGGAAGACACAAGCTCTCTTACCTATTTTTTCCAGAAAATTTTGTACCCTGTTCTTGATACAAGGAGTTACATGGTCCTATAAGCCATTGGCGTACTTGTCAGACATCATGGAGGTTTTGCTGTAGTTAGTTCATAACCAGAATTCAATGCTGCCCTGCAGCATTACTTAATCTCAGTAAAGACAAAGTATTGGTAATTGGTTCTTTGGGTGAAAATCTAAGAAAGCATTTATCCTTTTTACTTAAAGCTTTGCATGTGACATTATTTTTCTCCTTTCTGTGACAAAAAAAACTTAAGGATTTATTTTGACTTGCATACGTAGGGTTTAATTCATCGTAGTGGGGAAAACATAATAACCAAGTCAGCCTAGTTATCACAGCAAAGGCGTAAGGCAGCTGATCACGTTGGTGTAAGGAAGCAGAAAGGAGAATGCTATTTCTTGGCTCCCTTTCTATTCATTCTTTCTATTAATTCAAGGACATTCATCCATCCATTCATTCATCATAAGATAAATGCACTCATAGTCAGAGTGAGTCTTTCTCCTCTGTCAGACTTCTCAGGAATAGCCTCTAAGTTCCAATCTAAACAAGTTAACGGAGAAGATTAAGCATCATGTGAGTGTTTTAGAAATATCATCCTAGCAGTAAGGTAGAAGAAAAAGTAAAAAGAGCCAGGAAAGCAAGTTTGGAGATGCAGCTCAGTGATGGAGTGCCTGCTGAGCATGCCCAAAGCCCAGGGTTTCATCCCTAAAGCAACAAAAACAAGAGGAAGGGGAGGAATCCAAGGCACACAGCACTCAGAAGTCTGAGGAGCCTCAAGCAGGGTGACAAGGCAGGACAGCCAGGACTGCACAATTACATCATCTTAAATAAACAGTGAGACGGTCAGACAGAGACAGTGAGACAGAGAAACAGAGAGAGACAGAAAATATGTTTTTTTTGTGCACACATTCACAAAGCTGAAGACAAACACCTCTCTGATTAGTTTCACTTTATACACATTTGTCAAAATTTTCATTGCTGTGGCAAATGCCCAAGAGAGAGAGACAGTTTAATGTGGGAGAGATTTATTTGGGTCTCTGTTTCAGCAAATTTAGTCCAGCATGGCAGGCACAGTGTGGTGGAGCCAAGCAGCTCATATGATTGTGGCCAACATTAGAAAATGAGAAAGAAGGTCCAGCTTTCCTCTGTTTCTCCCCTCTTACATCACCCTTGGTTAATCCTCTGAAGAAACACCCCACAGGTACATCCAGAGGTATGTGTTATTAATGTCAAGGTGCTGTTCTATCCAGTAAAGTGTCCACTCGAATAAGACCAGTCAGCTTAGTGCATGGCATGGGCATAGATGTTCACTAGAGTCTTGTTTGGAAATTGAGTTGAGTGTTCTTAGTCCATTGACCCTCTGTATCCCACTATGTCAGATGAAAGATATGTTATTTAATTTGAATCAAGATGCAAGATACATGTGTTTCTTTAAGAAGTGACCTCGGTGGGCTCTTAGGTCATGTAACGGTAACGGCAGCAGTAGCCTGTATCATTATGCTATGACTACGCTAAAAACAACAAGGGATTGATGGAGAGTGAAAGATGAAAATGATGGTAGTGGAGTTATAAAGAGTCACTATTACTGCACGAGAAAAGTGCAGGGTGCACAACAGGAAGTGCTTGCTTCTTGCCCTGCCTCTGCTAGGGTTCGGGTGATGTAGACTCAGATCTGTAGGACTTGACTTTAGACTGGAGTCTCTTCCAGATTAACTCCATGTTTCTCTTCCCCCTAGAACCAACATACAATGTGAACCAACATGCTGGGTTATTTGAAAGTCATTAGACAAACCACACCATAGACTTCACAACAGCAAACATCTACCAGACCAAGCAATCAAATGGTAAGTCCAAAACCAGGGCATGGAGTGATTTGCTCAGTGTGCACGTGTTGTTCCTCCATTTGAAAGACACCAAGGAGACTCAAGAATATTTGGATTTGGGGTGGCCTCTGGCTCATTGTCCACAATAGAGATGATTAGAATCGGTGCTATAGCTGGATGTGCCAAGGAGAGGTCCTAGGAGACTGAGAGAGGGAGAAAAGAATGTAACTTCACAATGAAATCTAAACACAACCTGGGCCTTTCTAGAGAACTGTCTGGCTTGTTTCTGTTTTCCTTTTCTTCTACCAGAGGAAACATTCCTAGCAAACAAAGTCACTGACAGACCTCCATCCCTGAGGCTAACACCAGGAGAATTCTGAAGACAAGATTGTTAACACCAGGGGCCATGATGTAGTCAGCCAAAATCACTGCCTGCTGGGCCAAAAAAACAGGGCAGTGTTTAGGATCTGTGTCTAGGCAAGTGCAAGAGCCGGAAAACTCCACCATCAGCTAGCCCAGTGGATGCACATTACTCCCCAAATAACACTATCCCCACTGCAGACCACCAGAACTGCTGGTTGAAATCATTCTTGCTAATGTGAGTACAGGATAAGGGGATGTGATTTTTGGCTTGCTTGCTGACAGTGAGTTGTAAAATATTTCATGTGTGCAAATGGACTTTGGGTGCCCATCCCACAATAAGGGATGATCTCTCAATCTGGACACTTGGAGGAGGGCCTAGGCCCTCCACGGAAAAAAATGGCAGACTCTAGAGATCCCCATGGAGGGTCATACCCTCCCTGGGGAACTGAGTGGGGATTGGGTGGGAGGCAGGAACAGGGGAGTGGGCATGGAGGGGAGGGAGAGGGAGATGAGACTGACATGTGAACCAAGCTTGTTTCTAATTTAAATATATAATAAAAAAGTTTTAAAGATTTTGTGTGTGTATACACATATATGTATATGCATATATATGTATAAATTCATTCTATCATGGATGCCTGAGAAGAAAGGCAAGACTGAAGGCACAGCAGGACCCTGCAATTTGCTGTCCTGCTGAATAAAAGACACACACAAGACAGATAGGCTACAGAAAAGATTTTCCAATCAAATGGACCCAAGAAATAAGTGGGGTAGCAATACTAATATCTAACAAATTAGATTTTAAAATAAAATCAATCAAAAGAGATGAAGGAGGGCACTTCATACTCATGACAGGAGAAATCCACCAAGATGAAGTTTCAGTTTTTAAAATCTATTCCCCAAATACAAAGGCACCAGGTTCATAAAAGAAACATTACTAAAACTCAAATCACATATAAAGTCCCACACACTTATAGTGGGAGATTTCAACACCCCACTCTCACCTCTAGACAGGACTTCCAGACAGAAACTTAACAAAGAAAAAAGGAACTAATGAAAGTTATGACCCAATTGGGGTTACCAGACATCTATAGAACATTCCACCCAAATAAAAAAGAATATACCTTCTTTTCAGTGCCACATGGAAGCTTCTCAAAAGTGGACCACATACTTGGCAAAATATCAAATCTCAACAGGTACAAAAAAATTGGAATAACTCCATGCACCTTATCAGACCACCATGCGTTAAAATTAGAATTCAACAACAAGACAAATTGCAGAAACACTACAAACTAATGGAAGTTGAATAATGCACAATTGCACCATTCCTGGGTCAATGAAGAAATAAAAAAATAAATTAAAGACTTCTTAGAATTCAACGAGAATGAGGACACAACATACCCAAACTTATGGGACACTTTGGAAGCAATGCTATGAGGGAAGTTCATAGCACTAAGTGCCCACATGAAGAAACTGGAGAATAGTTACACTGGAGAATTAACAGCACAACTGAAAGCTCTAGAACACAAAGAAGCAAACTCAGCCAGGAGGAGTAGATGCCAGGAAATAATCAAATTGAGGGCTGAAATCAATAAAGCAGAGACTAGGAAAACAATACAAAAAAGTCAATGTAACAAAGTGTGGGTTCTTTGAGAAAATCAACAAGATAGACAAACCTTTATCCAAACTTACCAAATGACAGAGTGTGAACATGCAAATTAACAAAATCAGAAATGAAAAGGGAGACATAACAACGGACACTGAGGAAATCCAGAGAATAATCAGGTCATATTTTGGAAACCTGTACTCCACACAATTGGAAAATATAAAGGAAATGAACAACTTTCTGGATAGAAATCACTTGGCAAAATTAAATCAAGAATAGATAATCAATTTAAATAGACCTATAACCCCTAAGGAAATAGAAGCAGTCATCAAAAGTCTCCCAACCAAAAAAAAAAAAAAAGGCCAGAGCCAGATGGCCTTAGAGCAGAATTCTACCAGAAATTCAAAGGACAGCTTACACCAATTATTCTCAAAGTATTCCATACAATAGAAGCAGAAGGGTCTTTGCCAAACTCTTTCTAAGAGGCTTCAATAATCATGATACCCGAGCCACACAAAGACACAACTAAGAAAGACCAAAATCCCTCATGAACATTGATGCAAAAATACTCAATACTGGCAAACCGGATCCAAGAACACATCATAAAACACATCCATCATGATCAAGTAGGCTTCATACTAGGCATGCAGGGTTGGTTCAACATACGAAACTCTATCAATGTAATCCACCATATAAACAAGCTGAGAAACAAAAATCACATGATCATCTCACTAGATGCTGAAAAAGCCAACACCCATTCATGATAAAGGTCTTGGAGAGATCTGGGATAATAGGAACATACCTAAACATAATAAAAGCTATATACAGCAAACCAACAGCCAACATCAAACTGAATGGACAGAAACTCAAGGCAATTCCTCTAAACTCAAGAACAAGACAAGGCTGTCCCCTCTTCCCATACCTCTTCAATATTGTATTTGAAATTCTAGCTAGAGCAATAAGACAACAAAAGGAGTTTAAGGGGATACAAATTGGAAAGGAAGAGGTCAAACTTTCACTATTTGCAGATGATATGATAGTTTACATAAGTCACCCAAAAAACTCTACCAGGGAATTCTAACAGCTGAGTAACACCTTCAGCAACATGGCAGGATACAAGATCAACTCAAGAAAATCAGTAGCCCTAATATATACAGACGATAAATGGTTGAGAAAGAAATCAGAGAAACATCACCCTTTACAAAAGCCACAAACAACATAAAATACCTTGGGGTAATGCTAACCAAACAAGTGAAAGACCTGTATAGCAAGAACTTTGAGTCTTTAAAGAAAGAAATTAAAGAAGACACCAGAAGGTGGAAAGATCTCCTATGCTCTTGGATAGGTAGGATCAACACAGTAAAAATGGCAATCTTGCCAAAAGCAGTATACAGATTTAACACAATCCCCATTAAAATCCCAGCACAATTCTTCACAAACTTTGAAAGAACAATAATCAACTTTGTATGGGAAAACAAAAGACCCAGGATAGCCAAAACAACCTTATTCAACAAAGCAATATCTGGAGCCATCACCATGTCTCCACTCCGATCCCCAGGGAGGGAGAGGCCCTCCATGGTGGATCTCCAGTAACTGTCATTTCACCCAGGGCAGGGCCTAGGCCCTCCCCCAAAGAGTCCCAGCTGAGACAGCCTCCCATATTGTGGCATGGGTACTCAAAGTCTATTTGTATGCCAGGGATAAATACTACCCAAGGCCCCATAGATTACCCAGGCCTCCTCACTGACACCCACATTCAGGGGGTCTGGGTCAGTCCCATGCTTGCTACATAGCCATCAATCTAGAGTCCATTTTAGTCTCCTCTACTGAGAATTCTCTATTTAGTTCTGTACCCCATTTTTTCGTTGGATCCTTTGATGTTTTGGAGACTTGCTTCTTGAGTTCTTTGTAAATTTTGGAGATCAGCCCTCTGTCAGATATTTGTCACACAGCAGTGAATAACTCAAATTCTGCTTTTATTGTCAAGTTTGATGACCAGTCATCAGTGGTTTGCTCTGTGTGTGTGCTTTTTTTTCCTCCCCCTCTAAATATGTTTCTTTCCATTCCTTTTAAAGCCACCAACTGACTATTTCAAGGGCATTTCAGTGGATGCAAGATCTGGTAGAGAAACGATCTTTTGAGTGTGACTGTCATATGAGGAAGTGGGGACACATTGACTGGAAAGTGGTAAATGTTTAAACGCCTTGAAGAACTGGCTTCCCCTTCCCACAAACAGAGTTCCAGAAAATGCCCAGAGAAATAGTAGGAGCATCGACTGTACCCCCAAAGTTCCCTTCAAGTGAACATTCAGCCTGGGCATGAGCTAGGGAGAAACTGCAAAAGTGAATCAATTTTTACTGCCAGGCAGTCAAAAGCAAACTTCTTGGGACTGAATCAACACAGCAGATTACAGAAGAGAGAGAGGGGGAAAAAGTCAGGTGAGTTGTTTTCAGTTTCCAGACAAAAGAATTTTGCTGTGGTCCTAGAACAGTTTGCCCTCTGCTAAGAGGAAGAATTGTCTCATTTTTGCAGCTCTATGTGTGACAAATACTGGACTTCATGCTCTCAACCACTCCTTCAGTTGCTTCATTTTTGTTTTGTTTTAACTCTAAAAGTATTTGAAATTTAACTAAACCCCAATTAGCTAGATACGTTACCTGGTCGCAAGGCCCGACATCTCACCTCGATGCATCTTTATTTCTGATGTCTGAGCCCAGCTCCCACTACACAACCAGTGCTATTCGATTCCATAAAGACAGGATCCACAGCTGGGTTTGAGTCCAGACGTCTTATTTTGGGGAATGCCTAAAAATACCATGCCACCTAATTTTAGCATGGAGAATAAACATTATCTGTGTGTTTCTTCGGCTCCCAAGAGATTGTTTTTAGTCACAGAATTGAACAGCCCTCCTCCCGCCATGGCTTATTTTTAAAATGTGGGCTCAAGAATAGCCCACATACAGAACATGGAAGGCCTGGCTGCCCTCAGAACTAGAAATACACTGTGCAGAATCAAGACTGGATGCACAAAAAGTGCAATGGACCAGAGTCAGAGCCAAGATACCTAGCACAGCTCTGTCCAGTGCTCACCACCTGCGAACACCATGCAGAAGGCCCATTGTGGTTGCAATGAGTGTCCTAGTCTGTCTCCACCCTCCCCCCCACTGCGTGAGAAGCTGCAGTGGGAATTAGGGATAAAGTGGGAACAAACTGACAGAGTGGGGTTCTTCAGAGGGCAACGCTGATCCGTCTTTAATGTGGCCAGCTGAGGCATTCAGAGTTGAAAGCCATACCCATTCCACTACTCTTTACACGGATGGGTCAGCCTGTGTCAAACACTGCTAGAGATGATACAGAGAGAATTTATACCAAGCCTTGATCTCAGAGAGGCACTGTCACTTCAGAGAGCCCTGCCTTGGAACTTATCCAGCTACAATCGGCTGTGCTCACTTACCCCAGTAAGTCCATACAACCCTCTATTAGAGGCTGACTTGGGTTTTCCCAAAATTCATCTGTTGAGGTCTTAACCCTCACGACCTCAGAATGTGCTCTGATTCTGAAGTAGGACTTTGAAGATGTAACCAAGTTAAGATGAGGTCATTAGCTTGGACCGCAATCCAGTTTGACTGGTATCCTTGCTAAAAGGGTGAATTATGACACAGACTAGCACAAAGGGAGAATGCTGTGTGAAGACAGAAGCAGAGATCTGGGTGATGTGTCCACATGCCAGGAAATAACAACATTTACTGGCAGAACACCAGAAGCTTGGAAAGAGGCTTAGATAAACTCTTCCTTGGGGCTATCAGAAGAAATCGACTTTGTTAAGTCTTGGGTCTTGGACATCCATCCTCCAGACTTGGGAAATGATGAGCTTCTGTTGTTTAAGACACTCAGCACATGGTAGCTTATTGCATCAGCTTTAGTATACTGTAAACCACATCTCATTAGCCAAAGCCAGAATACCTTGAGTCTCCTCCCTGCTGAGAGCCAAATATGCTGAGGGCATCTGTTTGTATGGCATGAATATATACCAACTCACTTAGCAGAGGACCAGTACAAGAGTGCATTAAAATGTGAAAATGAGGTGAGAAAGGAGTTGAGACCTAAGCTGACTTCAATCCCCATAACCCTTATTTTTAAAAAATCCCAACACTGGAAAGGCAGAGACAGGAGGATCCCAGGACCTCACTCAAGAGTCAGTTCACCCCACTTGGCAAGCTCTGAGCCAAACTGAGGCCATGTCTAAAGAAGAAAAGGGGATGAATAACTTGAAGAATGGCACTCAAGCCTGTCTCCTAGCCTCCATTGCACACATACACACATGCACGCATGCACTCATGCATGCATGCACACATACACACACACACACACACACACACACACGCACACGCACACGCACACGCACACACACAATTCCAAATCTGGATCTTGCCCTCCAGATAAGGAGCAGTGCCTGAGGTAGGATGGGGCACTAACTGGTACTTCCTGGTGGTGGTTTCGCAGCCTGGTACCAAGCTTTTATATCCATGAGCCTCCTTTTGCACTCTGACCTTTGTCTGATCCGTTGGCTCACCAGGATGCATGTACTTGACCTGAGATAGATCTTGACCCAGCATCAGCCTTATATGTGGAAATGCAACCACTATATGCCACTGTGCTGCCTGCCTAAGGAAAAACAAATTGGGGAAGGAGCATTAAAAACAAAATCTGAAAAAGACATCTTTAACCCTGGAGCTGATCACTTTCTAAGAATTTGCAAACCCTAAAGAAGAGGGGAGGCTTGGGGAAGACCCATCTTGAAACACAAAGCCACTCAGTTATCCTGAATCCCTTGACTTGACTCCGGCTTCCTCAGAACTGCGTGAATGATCACCCAAGAGCACTTGTGCTCTGTGTCAGGACAGCAGTTGGCTCGTGAAAGGTTTCCATCCAGAGAAACTCATGGAAAGCTATGCCAGCCGATGTCATCGGACATCACCTGAGACACTGTCCTTAGGAGGAAACAGGCTATCTGAGGCACAAACTATATACACAATCATGCCGGTTGGCTCAGTTTCCATGAACAGAACCTGCTTTCAGGGGATTTACAACTGAAACAGAAATGCTGCTGAGTTGGTTTGGGATTTGGGTTTTAATGGAGACTATTTAGAAAGTTACAGAAGTCAAGATGTTAAGCCAGTTGCTACATTGGGTCATAAAGTGATCCCAGTGCTACCCACAGAGGAAAACTGCACATGAGCGTTACCTTGATGCCTTTTTACCTTCTCCTCCTTCCTTTTTTTGTGAATCATGGACGTAGTTGGCATTCAGAAAGAACTAATGGAGACTGTCCTAGAAACAAATAAAAAAACAGATTTATAAAATTGCCAGAACTTGCTAGAAACACTCCAATTAGTGTTGCAAAGAGAACTCTGTTCTGTTTACATGAACATAAAATTAGCCAATTTCTAGGAAAAAAGTATATGAAGTAGATGCTAGGGCCCCAAGTCTTTTTATTTATTTTGTTTATTTATTTTGCATCATTTGGGGCAAGAGGCCATTTAAAAACTCAAAGAAAACTGATATTCTGGCCTAGTGTTTGACCTATAAACAATCTGTTCAATTGCCTTCAAAAGCAGGAAATGGTTAATAAAAGGAAAGGGGGAGCAGAACAGTTCATAAAAGTGGGCAGCAGACTCCAACACCTCATATTCTCACTGCTTTCCCTTATAAAATGGTAGAAAAAGTACCATAAAATCAATATTAACTTATTTAAGGAGCTGTAAAAGAGTTCTCTGGTCATTTGGTCCACCTACAAAAATCATCTCAGCATTGCAGTCAACGGTCAGCACTTTGAGCTCTATCTACTGCGGTTATCTGTCAGGGCTTGGCCATAAACAACTGCTGTTACTCCTGAGCCTGGTTGGGAGGAGCATTTCCAAGCAGACCTGCCAGGTTTTCCCATGGAACTCTGAAAACTACTCCACAGTCATACAAACACACAGTGACAACATATGTACACCTCTTCCTCAAGCACCGTGTTGCATAGACAATGCACTATCTAGACACTACCATCTAACATTTCTCGAACTTTTTCTTGATGTTAAAGAACAGTGGATCACAAGTCCCTCACATGACACTCATGTGTGATTGTCTAGCGTTTCTGCTTTATTTTTGTCTAGGAAAAGAGTTCACAGTTCCTCCTGGCTGGCTTGTATTACTAAAACTTTAATCAAGCTGGTCACAGCCCCCATGTCACAGCTCAAGTTGGAGCTCTCCCGATCAGGCTTTACTGACAACTCTGTTTTGCCTTAGCATAGGCACTCAAGTTGGCAATGGCCCACGGTGCTTCTCTCCGACTTGGCTGCTAGGCCAGCCACTCATCTCTTGCCCTGTTGGGCGGTTTTTCTACCATCATTCCCGCCACACAATCCGTGATCTTTAGTCAGTGGCCTTATTTTGTACTTTCATGATTTTGCCATAAATGTTCTCTAAACAAAAAGGTAACTCTTGGATTGTGTTTGTAATATTTTTCCTTTTCTTTTTAAACTTATTTACTTATTTATTGAGGGGGAGCAGGTTCATGCAAGGTAAGGTGTCCCTGTAGAAGTCAGAGAACAACTTTTAAGAGTGGATTCTCTCTCCCCTCATTCCACAATATGGGACCTAGGGATCGAACTCAGGCTATCAGGCTGAACAACAAGCACCCTTAACTCCTGAGCCCTCTCACCAGCCCTTGAATTGCTATCTTCCCATCTAGAGAGTATCATATAAGATTATTTAAATTTTATCTCTTATTCCCTACTTGGAGCAGATTTTTCTGTGAAACTATCCTAGTTAGAACTACTATTGCTATGATGAAATGCCATGGCCAAAAGCAAGTTGGAAGGAAAGGGTTTTTGGCTTACATTTTCGCATAATAGTCCATCACTGAAAGAAGTCAAGGCGGGAATTCACACATGACAGGAACATGGAAGCAGGAATGGTGCAGAGGTCATGGAGGTGTGTGACTTAGGCTGACATGGTTTCATCATTTAATCAGAGCCAAATACAGACAAGTCAGCCTGCTTTCTTATAGAACCCAGGACCACGGTCCCAGGCATTGGCACACTTACAATGGACCTCGTGCCTGGAAAACGTCCTGCAGGTTTGTCTACAGCCCAGTCTTATGGAGACCTTTCTCATTTGATTCTCCCTCCTTCTCTGATGACTTCAGCTTGTATCAAGTTGGTATAAAATGAGCCAGCACAGAAACTATTACAGGTCAAATAACTGCTCCAGCCTCCTGTTAAACCAGCACTTATAATTAGAGCTCCAGTGTGTTGGGGTTGTTCATGTGCCATTAATTTTATTCTTTAATATTTATACTTAATTTTATTTCTCTTAAACCATGGCGGGCTGGGGGAGACTCCACTGACTATGGTGGCCAGTTTTTATATAAATTTGATACAGGTTAAAGTCATTTGGGAAGAGGAACTCCCATTTGAGAAAATGTGCCCACCAGATTGACCCATAGGCAAACCTGTGGGACATTTTCTTAATTAGTGATTGACACAGGAGGGCCCAGTCCCTGGGGGACAGGTGGTCCTGGATGCTATAAGAAAGCAAACCAATAAAGATCAAGCCAGTGGGAAATGCCCCTCCACGGTCTCTGCTTGTCTTCCTGCTTCCAGGTCCCTGACTGAGTTCTTGTCCTGACTTCCCTCATTGATGAACCTGAAACTTAAGATGAAACAAACTCTTTTCTCCTCCAAGGTAGTCATGGGGTAGTACAGCAATAGAAAACCCAACTAAGACATGGAGATTAGAGACTGTGGCCAATCTTGTCATGACTTGTTGCTGAAACTCTTGATTCCTGAATAAATCACACTGCTTAGAAGGCTACTATTCACACCATTGGCTGCTACTGGGAGCAATCAGAAAAAGATGGGTTATCCTGCAATTTAAAAAAATCTCAACAATTTCACACAACAAAAAGGTTTTTTTGTTGATTATACAAAATACAACGTAAGTCCAGAAGACTTACAATATTTGGGGAATCTACATTTCTTTATCAGGTACAATTACTAAAGCATAAAACTGTGTTCATGTTAAGAAAGATGGAGGAGAAATTAAGAGAAGCATTTCAAGGAGGCTGAAAGCAACATACTTTACAATTCTTTACATACTTTACATTTACATTTGTTTACATTCCTCTTTGATTAATCAAAGGAATCACCTGGTCTGGTCTATTTACCATAAGCCTGGAAACACATATATGACCAAAGAGGACAAGACAGCCAGATGTTTGCAGAGCTAGTAACATTTACTGTACATACCCACTTCTAAAAATAAGACAAAAAAAAAGAAAGGAAAAGGGAGAAAGGAAAGAAAGGGGAGAAAAGGAGAATGAAATTTAGTTTGCTAACTTTTCAGAGAGAAATAAATTCAAGAAGTTTTACAACATAAAATTGTTTTGTTATTAAATCCATCAATGAGAATATACTCATTCTCAGATTGAATTGTTTTCCTTCTGCAATGTCTGTCATCCCAGCAGCTGAGGCCTCCTCGCTGACACCATATTCAGGGGTCTGGATCAGTCCCATGCTGGCCTCTCATCCATCAGTCTTCTAATGCCACCATCCTGGGAACCCCATCCTTGACTGAAACCTTCAAGTAGAGCATTTTAAAAAGAATATGTGAAATAAAGGGAATTCATTCCCATGACATTAATCTACTTTTTTAATAAAAAGGATCAAAGGTCTGGCTCAACTCTCCACAAAAATAAAGGCTGGGGGTTGTCTGCTATTTGTTGGTTTGTTTTGGATTTTTGAGACAATGTCTGTCTAAGTAGCTCAAGCTAGCCTCAAACTTGCTAATACTAGGATGACCGGCATATTCTATGACACAGACTAAGTACCGCCCAGTCATTTCCTCCCTTCCCCAAGTTTTTTTGTTTGGTTGGTTTTTGTTTGTTTGTTTTTATGAGACAGGGTTTCTCTGTATTGTTTTGGAGGCTGTCAGTCCAGCCCAGCCTCGAACTCACAGAGATCTGCCTGCCTCTGCCTCCCGAGTGCTGAGATTAAAGGCGTGTGCCACCACCGCCCGGCTCCTTCCCCAAGTTTTATCTCCCACTTAACACCTCTTTTTTCTAGCGGGGGGAGTTCCACATGCCAATCTTTCCCTCAGGTGAGAGTACTTTCCAAATATCGCTTGTTCATGTCAGTGTTATTAAAAATAGCCCTTTGGCCTAGAATGGCTAATACAGATGCACATAAACCACCAGGCAGATTTGCTCACTGCCAACCCAGCAGAGGCAGCATGAGGTCCAAGGGCATGCAATTTCATTGGTCACCACACCTCAAATTTAAAACAGCAGCAACAAAAACAATTGGTGGTGGTGGTGAACTGAGGACAGCAGGCAATGCTCCTCCAGGTGCACATCCTGCCTTACCATACCTAGCAGAGGCACAAGATTTTTAAACCCATTTCCTATTGTCCCAAGTGTTATCGGACTGGGAAGGAAGAGGACAGAAGATAGGATGGAGAGATGCACAGCCACAGCCAGCTGGTTCCGAAAGCAACCCTGCCACTCCGCCTTGCAATGTCAGCCTATAAACTGTCCTTGTGATTATCTATGACATCTCCCCTGAGAGTGGCTCCCTCTAGGGATGTCTCAGAGACACTCCTCAAAGCTGGGCAGAGAATAGGACAGTGAGAAAATGAGACCCAGAAAGATGGGCTAGTTGAAGAATCAATACATTCATCCGAGCCACAGGCACAGTGAGCATCTCTTACGTGAAGGGTCACAGCCCTCAGTCTTCCATGTCAGTCAGTCTAAGAGATGGCAAAGGAAGAGAAACGAGGATGTTAATGCTTCCTCTTGGAGAAGGGAAGGGAGCGCCACAGACCTCCCTAGGACCCTCTTTTGATGTTGTAACTACCACTGTCTACTGCTCCAGTACATGGAACCCAGAAATGCTAAAGTGTCTAAGGTAGGTTCCAATAAACTGAATCTCTTTCTTCAAAAAAAAAAAAAAAAGATGGCAAAGGAAGGAAGCAGCAGGAGTGGCCTGAAAATGCAGGTGACAGGGCAAGAACACTCGCCCAACAGGGGTGGTGGAAAGCCTCTGGGGAGAGTTAGCCTCTCTCAGGAAGAAGCCCCTGATTGGCTATCCAGTACAAAGTGGTCATCCCAAAACCATGTGCACACAAACAACAAAACAGGAGCCAGAAGTTTGTGTCATTAGCTCACCAGCCCAAAAACTGAATGAGTCATTCACATTCTCTCTCTGCCTCTGTGTCTCTGTCTCTGTCTTGTCCTCCCTCTCTCTTCCCTCTCTCCCTGCTACCTCCCTCCCTCTCCCTCTCTCTCTGTCTCTCTCTCTCTGTGTCTCTCTCTCTGTCTCTCTCTGTGTCTGTGTCTCTCTGTCTCTTTGTCTCTCTCTGTGTCTCTCTGTATCTCTCTGTCTCTTTCTCTGTCTCTCTCTGTCTCTCTCTCTGTCTCTCTCTGTCTCTTTCTCCCTCCCTCTCCCTCTGTCTCTGACTCTCTGTCTCTGTATCTCTGTCTGTCTCTGTCTCCCTGTCTCTGTCTCTGTATCTCTGTCTGTCTCTGTCTCTCTGTCTCTGTCTCTGTCTCTCTGTCTCTGTCTCTGTCTGTCTCTCTCTCTGTCTCTGTCTCTGTCTCTGTCTCTGTCTCTGTCTCTCTCTCTCTCTCCTGGTCTGTCTCTCTGGAGAACCCTGACCCTGAGCACTTGTATGCAGCCAACCGTGACCTACCCCCAACACCAACCTGGGAGCATTTTGTTGTTGGTGGTGGTGATTTTTGTTTATTAAAGAACTTGTGTGCTTTGCCTAAAGAGGCTCTGCCTTTTACATAGCGATGAAATGCTGGGCTTTAGTCTCCCTCCCTCGGGGAAATAGTCAAGAGCATCAAGGTATCCAACAAAAAGGCTCTTGAGTGATCTGTTCTGGGTGCTTCCAGGCCTCCTCAGAGCCGCTGAACCTGGGCCACCTCTGAGTGATCCAGGGAAAATCAAAACCGCAGCTTAGAGCCTTGAGAAGGTTTGTGGAGTGGGGAGATGAAGCACTCCTCAGAGTTCTGACGCAAATGGAAAAGACTTTTTCCACGCGGTTGCCCCTCTGGGCCCTTCACCACCTGGAAAAAAAAAGAGTGATACGTGATTGAGCAGAAAGGGGGCCTCTGCCTCCCACTTGAATTTCATTTTTTTTCCATCTTCTTTCTAAAAACAGAGAATTCTATGAATCTTTTTTCTGCTTCTGAAATATTTTCTGCAGGATTGAGTGCTTGCAAAGCGATGATTATGAATGACTAAACAGCCCTGCTTATATTTCTGGAATACTTGGAAATGCCTGTTATTTCTGGGAATGTGTGCTTGTTCAGGTTATTCCTGCAAAGGGCAGCTAGGGGGAAAACCGCCTTCCTGATAAAAAGCCTGCAGCCCCACCTGCTGCCTCCTCTGAGGACAGCAAGTTTCCAGAGGTGAAAAACAAGGGCCTACTTAAACAGCCTCACTTCCCAAACGTGGGCCTTGTAATCAGATGCTCTCATGAAAATAAGCTAAACATGTTCCCACTGACTGCAAAACAAACACGCACAGCCCTACGCTACACCCGGCTAGCAAAAGAGAGGGCATCCAGGCAAAAGAACAGGCCTTTCAGGGTCTGAAGCATCCGTCAACATCTGCAAATTGAGACCATGAGTGGAGTCCCTGGAGAGTACACAACTTTGGGGGAACACATTTATTTTTTAAATACTTTCATTGTCTGTATTATTTATTTCTCTATTGGGGTACACCCACATCATCGCACATGGGTGAAAGTAGGGACAAGCTGTGGGAGTTGCTTTTCTCTTTTCACTCTGCTGGGTCCAGGGATCAAACGCAGGTCACCAGGCTTGGCAGCAATTACCTTTACCTGCTGAGCCATCTCTTCAACCCACAGGTGGGCTTCAAAGTGGCATAACAGACATAAGCATGAGGTTGGTGGCACTGGTACGTCTTGTGCCTGGATTTCAAGAAAATGTTGGAATGGGAACTGCTGGGAAAACAGAAGGGAGGCACCAAGACTTGCACACCGCTCCTTTTAAAATGGCTCCAGTTTCACCTTCCCTGTTTCTCTCTCCATGGCTCATTCACACATCCGGATCCAGAGGCAATTTCCCACAGAATTCTTTTTGTGTTGACTACTTCCACAGCTACCAAACCTAAGAATTATTCATTCGTTTACACCCAGAGTTCTATCTACTTCCTAGGGCAGTGGTTCTCAACCTTCCCCATGCTGTGACCCTTTAATACAGTTCCTCATGCTGTAGTGATGCCCAACCATGAAATTAACTCATTGCTACTTGATAACTGTAATGTTGCTACTGTTAGTTATAATTTGTAATGTTAAAGTCCTATATGCAGGATAGCTGATTATGTGGCCCCCTGTGAAAGGGCCGTTCAATCCCCAAAGGGGTCGCAACCCACAGAACCATAGACCATGCTCTTCTCCATCAGGTTAGAGGTGGTAAATGTCAACAAGGAACTCTGTCTTTGCCCTGAACCCTTTCTATCCATTCAAGAAGTCTCAAGTCCTCTCAGATGAAATCTGACTTTCCCACTTCCCAATTTAAACAGTGAGCTCCTCATTTTAAGGACTAGGAGCTAGGAAGGCCACTTAGGATGCACAGCAGAACTGTGCAGCCTCCTATTGCTATATCAAGGGCTTCATTTTCCTTTTATTGACTTCACCAATTGAAACAGCTTGCACGTCACAGTGACCCAGTGTTATGCCACAACTACACAAGGTCAGTAACCTCCATGGTTTATACCTGTCCATGTTAGCACAGGGCTTTGCTTTGTCTTCTGGACAACTTTTTGATGTGGTATTTTAATCTTCTGAGAGTTACCCAAATAATACCCACATTCCCTTGACCTGGATCCCAAAAGTGGAAATTGGGACAATTTTGTCCCACTTGCTTTATTACTCTCTATATAAATTAATTAATTAACTAATTCATTCAAGAATTAGTTACAAAGATCATGTTTCTGATTTCTAAAAGGGAAATGGTCTCCTACATAACTCACTTAGTGAAAATTGGGAACTTCACACTGACTTATCTTCACTCTGGAACATCTCTGTAACTTAAGGCCCACATTCAGAAACTGGCCACTCCTGCCAACAATGTCCTTCTCAGCTGTACTTTATTGTAACCCAAACTAATCCCAAACCATACTCATGCCTTCCCTTCTGTGTCAGGTGTCTTAATATCCTCCATGTTGGAGTACTTTAGCCTTTTATCTTTCATGATTTCAACATGTTTAAAGAATCCAAGCAAGAGTTGATGGAATATCCTTCATGTTGAGCCCTGCCTGTTTGGGAATGCCTTGCTGCAGACAAGATGTTGTAATCTTTGAAATGAATCATGTCAAGAGAGACATGGTAAGAGCACTGGTTCAGGGTTTGGTTCAAACTAATCGGAGTTTGTTCCCTGCACCCCTGTGACAGCTCACAAGCATGTGTATCTAACTCCAGTTCCAGGGGATCGGACATTCTTCTCTCAAAACATTTACTATAAACACTGTAATAGTTTGGGGAATCGTTCTGTTCTTTTTTCTACCCTTAGTTCAAAGACTAACATGTAAAAGTGTCAACAGCAGGCATTTCCCCTTAATAGATAAGGAAACTTGACACACATGATTTAGTTACTCATTTTTAAGTCAAGTAGTAAATTGAGACAAAGCTGAGACTCAGTCTCAGGCCATTTGAGTCCAATTCAATGCACAGCTGTCTCTCCCAGGATTAGTATTTCCTCTGCTAATCTTTGGAGTAACCCACCTTCTTCATGCACATCTAACATGCTGAGGGGGAGTATCCCTGCTATGCTCCTCCTAGAACTTCTTTAATATGTATGTGAGATGTGGGCTAGCTCTTAGACACTGCACAGTCTAACACATTTTGCCCTAAAGAAAAAAATCCCAGGTTTGTGAAGAGTTTCAACCTGGATTATGCTATCAGTTACCTGGTCCATAATGACCCACTGAAATCACTGCTTAGGAGAATCTTAAACAACATGACTGACTTGCCTATAGTATATACATTTTATTAGTCACACTACCGCCGTCTTTGGAGTGATTTCTTCCTCCCTGGATTTTAAAGAAAGAAATCTGAGATTCACAAAATGTCTTGCAGGTTTTGTCACCAGCAAAGTGTTTCTTCTAAGCATATAGGGTTCCACCTCACTATCACAAGGAGGAGAATTCTCCATACCCTCTCCCTGCTTCTCATATCCTCTACCCATACACAAAAATATGTTTGACACTTGAGGCATATGATTTATTCATTCTAAAAAAACATCCCTGGGAAAGGGATGTTGTAACTACTTCCAAGTATGCTTTGGGTACTGTTTAGAGAATAATTATCACTGCTTATCCAGAAGGTCTGAAGAAAGAACGAATATTATTGGAACTTAAGGGAATCCAAGGCAGTTTCCAATATAAGGACTACATAGGATGGCAGACTAGAAACGGGTTTTTGATTAAATGAATTCTTTAGAAAATAACTGATTGAAAGTTCATAAGTTGGCAAAGGACTATTTCAAGTGGCCTCATCAGCAATGTTGGGAACATCTCATGGAAATTGTGTTTTCTAATCTCTGGAATTCCTTCCCACAGATGATTTAAGTTGAAGCATATACTCTGTGGAGAAGAATTTACCAGGAGGCCAGAACTCTGGGTATAACTCCTTCCAGGGGTTAGAGGCAGACACATGCAAAGTAGCATAGCAAAAACTGAAGTACAGCACAGGTTCACTTGAAACATGGCATTTCCTCCTCATCTTAATGAGCCTGTCTAAAATTTGGGATCAGGGAAGAGCAAATGTTAATACATACCATCCCATGTGTCAATCCAATAACTTGTCAGCAATGACATTTGATGTCTCTGAGGTTCACTTCCCCCTTCTTTAAAATACAATAAATAAAAACAATATATATATTTACAAGAATTGTGTAAAAATCCATGGGCTTCAGCACAATATCTTTGCTGCTCAATTTTGGCAGAAGATGATAGATAGACAAGACAGACAGATGATAGATACATACATGCATACATACATATATGCATATATACATATGTTCATAGATATATAGATGAATGGATGGATTTATACATACATAGATAAATGGATAGACACATATGTACATACATACACACATAGATGATGCATAAATGGATGGATGTATATACATAGATACATAAATGGATAGATACATACATGGGGAAGTAGATTGATAGATGATAGATAGATAAATAGATAGATAGATAACAGACATATTACTTCCAATCTTGCCCTGCACAGAGCTTTTAGTTGGTAAATATCATGTCTGATATATAACCACCAAACAATTTCTCATTTTCACCCCACCAAAATGACAATGAGTGCTCTGTAGTATGCAATCCATAAAACCTCTCAAAATTCTATTATTTGACTAATAAATTCTGTACATTGTCCTCTGTGTGTGTGTGTGTCTATGTGTGTGTGTGTGTGTGTGTTCCTGCTCCCTACCTGCTAGCAAGACTCTCTGAGTTGACACCACATATTTCCCAAGTGAAAGAAGTACACACCACACTCAGCCTCACACCTTACACATGCAGCATCTGAATGGAACCCAACAACTGCTTCTAAAATTTGGCTGCAATCTCTAGCAGTTAGTTACATTCCAAAAGAAGTGTATCAATGTGATATATTTAGACAGTCCTGCCGCTCAATGGGAGCCATCAGGAGTCTCCCTTTGAACTGATATTTGATCATTGACCAAATTTTCCATATCCTGGGCTAGGCTGCCTCAAAAAATATGTTTTGATTAAAGAATGGTTAGAAAATTGCTCTGGCATTATAGAGGAAATGGGCTCCATTAATAAATTACTAGCATCATAAATCCTTGTTTTGAAGCTCAGGAATAGTCATCAATACTGGTACCAAATCCAGCAATACAAGCCAAGATTCAGAGGGTCCTAGGGTCCTAGGAAGAAATGGTACAGAAGTGAGTGAGACTAGTGATCACCTTCATGTGGCATCTGTCACCACAGGTATGTATGAGAGGAGAAAAGGAACAGAGAACCTAGATTCCATCTCATGCTGTAGCTCTACTGAATCTGACAGATCTATGTTAATATTTGGATGTATTTCTCCAATTTTCATTTCTTTTCTTTTCTTTTGCCCCTTCTTTAAGTATTAAATGCCAAACAGATCATTTGAAAACATTTTAATTTCATCTTCCTCCTTTACAATTTCGAGCTCTGCCACATGACACCATAAGATACTCAATTGTTATCTAGTATCTGTCCTTTCATATGAGCGTCATGACATGCATTTATTGTGCACTTACAGGTATACACAGTACTAATAAGTTCGGTGTATGGTCTAAAGAGTCACCATGACCCTCATTCACAGGAATAGCCACTGTATTAGCCACCTTTCTGTTGCTGTGACAAAATGATCTGCCCAAAAGCAAATTAAAGACAGGTTTGTTTTGGCATATAGCTCCCAAGGGTTAGAAAATCCACCAGGGAAGGACCACAAAAAAACCGGTGTGGTGATATGTTATTTATGATTTAAAAAGATTGCCTGAAGTATCATAATACAAAGCCATCCACACTAATTAGCTATAGAAGCTGGGCAGTGGTGATACACACCTTTAATCCCAGGACTCAAGAGACAAAGGCATATGGATCTCTGTGAGTTCAGTGCCACCCAGGGTTACATTAGTGTGAATCAGTCTAAAAAGAGAAACAGCTCACATAAAGGAGATCTCAGCACTTGGGATCCCACACCTTTAATCCCAGCTCTAAGATGTAAGATAGGAGCTGGACATTCAATAGATTTATTCTCCAGCCACAATGAGGACAGGACAGCCATTTCAATATGAGGTAGAGGTAAGAGCTAGTGATCAGTTGTTTTGCTTTTCTGATTTTCAGAGGCTTTATTAGATCATAAACAATATATCACCACAAACAGGAATCCAGATGAGCACATTTTATCTGTGCACAGGAAGTAGACAAGGCATATCCCCCTCAAAGCCCAACTCCAGTGATATACTTCCTCAAGCAAAGTTCTGCTCCCTAAAGGTTCCAGAACCTTCTTAAACAACACCACTAACTGGAGACAAAGTGATCAAATACATGCACCTACAAGGGACATTTCCCATTCAAACCACAAACCAAAGCCATAAAAGGAAGCAAAAGCCAGTGTCCTCAGTGGGAGCAACCAAGTGATACCTGAGCTCAGAAACAAATACAGTTTCCAACTGAGTCAGTAAGGAAAGGATCAGAACACAAAGAGGTCTTTGAAGGATTATAATGACGATAATTACCGGGGGAAGTATTTTTCAGAGGGCAGGAGGGGCACATAAGAATAGAAATATTCTAAAAATAAAAACTACAGCTTTGACCACCAAAATAATCTCAGCCAAATGTAGTGAACTGGATTAGAGATAAAGATATAAAACTTCTTTAAAGAGCAAAAAGATTCACAGCTAATTAGAATTAAGTGGCATTGCATTTGTTGAATTACAGAGAAGGTGTTGATCAAGGCACTAAAGAACAGACTGGATTACTTAAATAAGTAGCAAAGAAAATTTTTCAGATAAATAGTGAATGTAAGATGTCACCTCTGTGGGCATTTCCCAGCACATTCACCCAGTCATGTTGTGCAGGGAATTGTCCTTGCAGTATTGTGAGCCTCTTCATAGCTTCTATAATACACTTCTGGAGATAATATTAAATAATTACAAAATAGTTACAATTTGACTACAATGGTTGTAAATGTGGTAATAAAAAGGACAGGATGGTTTTTGGTGGGTTTTCACATTTTTCTTTTATTTTTGAGATTACAATATAATTACATCATTTCTCCCTTCTCTTTCCTCTCTCCAAGCCTTCCCATATATCCCACCTTACTCTCCTTCAAGTTTATGACTTCTTTTTTCATTAATTGTTGTTAATTGCAGGTTATAGTTTAGAATGTGTGTGTGTGTGTGTGTACAATATACAAATATTCTAAACTATAACCTACTCAGTATGTGTAATGTCACTTACATGTATGTTTTCAGCGCCAACCCTTTGATATCAGAGAACCAATTGGTGCTTTCTGGGGAAGCCTATTTCTCCCACTCTCAGCATTTCCCATTTGCCTGTAGTTTTTTATATAGGGTTGAGGCCTCCTGGGATTTCCCATATCCACTTTGGCATGTCTGTTGTTGTTGTCCTTGTTCAGCTCATGCTTAGGCAGTCATTTTGGTGAGGCTTTATGGATGTAGCTTTTGACATGATCTCAAAGCAAACTCCCTGATCCTCTGACTCTTACAGTCTTTCCACCCCCTCTTCAAAAACACTCTGAACCTTCGCAGGGGCTGTTGCATGTAGAAATACCCATTGGGATTGGGTCCTACAACCCTGAATGTTGATTGGTTGTTGTTTTCTGTAATGACTTCCATCTGTTGCAAAGAGAAGTTTCCTTAATGAGAGGTGAGGACTACACTTACCTGTGGGTATAAGAACATTTAGAGTGTAGCTAGATATGCTGTTTTCTGGTGGTTGTAGTTTCTCCTCCAAGATCCATGACTTCACTAGCCCTGGGTAATTGACTGCTGTTTACTACCAAGGTATGTGTGCCACTACTGAACCCTTTGAGTTATTGTACCATGTTCTTTGTTGGTGTGGTTCATAGGCATCACATCTAGATAGAACCGTTGGTTGTCTTCCTCTTCTAGAAACTTGCACAATGCTTTCTGGTACCATAAAAGCTAGTCCTTAGGGAGGAGGCATTCATCTCAGTTCTAGCTCAGGAGTCTTTGGACCTTGTGCTGGAAGCATGGTGTCCTCAGCAAAAGGGACTTACCTTCCACCTCTAGGGACAACCAAGGACAATAGCAACAAGGTGTATGTGTTGGAAGTATCTTGGACCAACCTGGTCAACAACTGGAAAAAGAACTTCTTGTGCCTGGTGTTGGTATCTATGTTAGTCGTCTGTGGCTCACTGTCAGAGCAGATGAGAAAATTTCATTTAAACTATATAGGTATTTTATAAAGAGAATTATATCTATTATGGGGTTATAAAAGATAGTCAATATTATGATTCCTTATGACTTTTTGACATTCTTACTGTTATTTTATCCTCCTTTCTCCTTTATTTAGTGCCTTCCCATTCTCTAATTACAGCCCTTACCTTTCCCCATTTCCCAGCTCAAATCACTTATACCCCACTGTTTCCCTGTTTATTGCTCTCTTCCTATGTCAGTACCAGTCTCTTTTTACTTTTCTGGTGTCTGAAGTTACTCCATGATATTTACTCACATCCCAAGATTTGTAACTATGAGCCTCTGATGCGAGAACCTGTGACATTTGTATATAGGGTCTAGGTTACCCCATTCAATATAATCTTTTCTAGTTCCATCCATTTATCTGCAAATTTCATGATTTCATTTTTCTTTACATGTGAATGGCATTCCATAGTGTATATGTTTCATATTTTCATTATCCAGTCATCAGTTAAAGGGCATGTAGTTTGTTTCTACTTCCTAGCTAATGTGAATAGCTCAGCGTGAACATGGCTGAGCAAGCATCTATGGAGTAAGATGTCCAGTCCTTTGGGCATATGCCAAGGAGTACTATAGCTCCGTTATATGAGATAGATTTATTTTTAGCTTTTTGAAACCTCTCCACATTAATTTCCATAGTGATTGCACCAGTTTGCAGTCCCACCACCAGTGAGTAAGGGTTCCCTTTTCCACACATTCCTTCCAGCATTTGTTGTGCATATGTTATCAATCTTTGTCATTCTGACCATTATAGGATGAAATCTCAAAGTTGTCTTTATCTGCATTTACCTAATTTGCTAAGAACAAGAACTTTTTTGAGACAATTCTTTTTTTTAATTTTTCCCATTTTTTAATTTTATTCTATATTCCAACCACAGTTCTCCCTCTGACCCCCCCTAGCCTCCTCCTCCCATCCCCTCTTTGCCTCCCCTGCAGCCACTCCTCCTCAAGGATAAAGGGCTCCCATGAGGAGTCAACATAGTATGACACAATAGATTGGGGAAGGGCCAGGCCCCTTTCCCATGCATTAAGACTGAGCATGGCATCTCACCATAGGGAATGGGCTCAACAAGCTGACTCATGCACCATCTTTGAATCATGGTCCTACTGCCAGGGGACCCTCTGATAGTCCAAACTTAACAACTGTCTCTCACATACTAGTTCAGTTCCCTGGAGTCTTGGAGACAATTCTTAAGCACTTTTTCTTCTTTTGAGAACTCTCTGTTCTTAAAACAGAATGATTATTCCACAGAAAAACAGAAGCTGTTTTGCTTGACTCATTTGGTTTTCTGACCTTTGTATTTTGAGCTCCTTATATATTCTGGACACTAATCTTCTGTTGGATGTATATCTGGTAAAAAGATGGTTCTCTCCCATTCTATGAACTTTCTCTTCACCCAGTGTGTTCATTTGGTTTGGGTTAGTTGGTTTTTAAACAGGGTCTCTCTGCATAGCCCTCACTATCCTGGAACTCGTTATGTAGACTATGCCAACCTGGAACTCACAGAGCTCCAATAGCCTCTGCCTCCCAAATGCTGGGATTAAAGCATATGCCACCATGCCTGACCCAGTTGATTGTTTCTTTACCTGTTCAGAAGCTTGTTATTTTTGTGATGCCCCACTAGTCAATTGCTGGCTTTAATTGTTGGTAAATGGAGTCCTACTCAGAACGTCCTTTCCTACATCTACCCATATCACACCTGTTTTCTTCTAGCAGTTTCAGTGTTTAAGGTTTCACATTCAGGTCTTTGATCTGTTTGATGTTAGTTCTTGTGTGACATGATAAATGCAAGTCTATTTTCATTCATTTGCAAGTGGACATCCAGTTATTCCAGCATCATTTGTGTTAGATCCTTCCTTATCTCCAGCTAATGTTTTTGACACCTTTGCCAAGTATAAAGTGGCTGAAGTTATGTGTGTTCATGTTTTGGTCTTTGATAGTATTTCATTGGTCTATATGTCTATTTTGTGCTAATATCATATTGTTTTTATTACTATAACTCTGTAATATATCTTATTGTCTGGAATGATGATCCCTCCAGCATTGTATTTTTGTTCCGTATTATTTGGGCTGTCTAGGGTCTTTTGTGAATCTATATGAATTTTGGGGTAATTTTTTCTACTTCTGTGAAGAACAAGATGGGTAGTTTGATCAGGATTGCACTAAATCTGTAAATATCTTTTGGTAGAATGGTAACTTTCATACTATTAATTCTGACAATCCATGAGATAGGGTGTTTTTCCCTTTCCTAGTGTCTTTATCTTTTTCTTCAGAGGTTAAAATTTTCATTGTAAAAGTCCTTCATTTCCTTATGTTTATTTCTAGCATTTTAGTTTCTTTGAGGCTGTTGCAAATGGAAGTATGTTCATGATCTTCTCTGTGTGCTTGTTGATGGTATATAGAGAATCTATTGATTTGTGCCAGCTGATTCTATATCCTGCCACCTTACTGAGTTTATCATTTCTATAACTTTTCTGGTAGAATTTTGGGATCTACTATATATAATATCATAGTCATCTACAAATATGCAAACATTTATATCCCTTTAATTTCCTTCTTTTACCTTATTGCTCCAACTAGTACTTCAAGCACAGTGATAAAAGGAGTGGATTAATGGACATCCGCTATTCTTTTCCTGACTTCAGTGGGATTTCATCAAGCTTTTCTCTAATTAGGAATATGTTGACTATGTGTTTTACATATATAGATCTTATTATGTTGAGGTATGTTAAAAGCCCATCATGATAAAAGCCCTACATTCTCTAGGACTTTTATCACAAAGGTATACATCTACTGAAATGATCATGTGATTTTTGTCTTTAAGCCCATTTATTGACTGTGTATGTTGAACCATCTCTACATTTAAAAAAACTTCGTTATGCTGGATAATCTCTTTGATCTATGTCTTTATTCTCCTCATATTTTACTGAGAAGGTTTTAGTCTATGTTAATCAGGGATATTGATCTGTAGTTTTCTTTTTTAAAGTTCCTTCACCTAGTTTTGGTATTAGACTGATGCTGACTTTATAGAAAGAATTTGGGGGTGCTCTGAATTTGTTTTGCTGCTGAATAATCCTACTGTAAAGATGTGTTGCTCTCATTAATAAAAGGCTGACTGACCAATAACAAGGCAGGATTTTCAGGGCAGAAAGAATACTGGGAGGAAGAAGGGTGGGGTCACAGGAGTCAGAGAGACACCATGAGATACAGAGCGACTAGGAAGGGAAGTGCCTAGATGAGGAAAATGAGTCTTAGGGCAGCACACAGATTAATAGAAATTGGTTGATTTAAGTTATGAAAACTAGCCCACACCAAGTCTAAGCTATTGGGTGAGCATTTATAATTAATATTAAGTCTCTATGTGTTTATTTGGGATCTGGCTGAGGGACAAAACCAGCCTGAAATACCAATGAAAAACTTCACCTACATGGTTTTGGTTTTGGTTTTTGGTTTTTGGTTTTGGTTTTGGATAGTTTAAGAAGGGTTGGCTGTAGATCTTTTATGAATGTCTGGTAGAATTCTACTGTGAATCCTTTTGGCCTTGAATATTTTTTAGCTGGAAAGCTTTTTATTAATATTTTGATCTCCTCATTTGTTGTAAGTCTTCTTAGGTCGTTGACTTTTTCTTGGTTTGATTTTGGTGGTTTGGCTAAATCTAGAAATTCACTCATTTCTTTTGGGTTTTCCAACTTAACGTAGTACAGGGTTTTAAAAAATAGTCCCTTACAATAGTCTGAATTTCCTTAGAGTCTATTGTAATGTTTCCCTGTTCATTTCTGATCCTGTTCATTTGGACCCTTTCTTTCTTTTGGATAGCTGGGTTGAAGGTCCATTACTTGTGCTTATCTTTGCAAAAAAAAAAAAACAACTCTTAGATGCTTTGGTCCTTTGTGTTGTTTTCTTTGTTTCTATTTCATTGATTTCTGCTCTGGTTTTTCTTATTTCCTTCCATCAAATTAGTTTAGATTTGATTTGTTCTTGTTTTTCCAAACTTTTGATTTATATCATTAAATAATTCCTTTGTGATCTTTCTAAGTTTTTAATGTAAGCACTTAGAGATATAAATTTTCCATGTAGGAATGCTGTCAATTTGTTCCAGAGGTTTGTTGTGTTCTGTTTTCATTTTAATTTAGTTTAGGAATTTTTTTTATTTCTTTCTTGATTTTTCTTTGACACATTCATCATTCAGTGATTACTTGTTTAATCTCCATGGAGATATGTGTTTACTAGTGATTTGTTTGTTGTCAATTTAAAATTTTGTTGCATTGTGGTCAGATAGGATACAAGGAGTGATTTCAACCTTTTTTGATTTGTAAAGATTGTTTTGTGACACAGAATATGGTCTGCCTTAGAAAGCTTCCATGTGCTGCTGAGTAGAATGTGTATCCTTTGATGTTTACATGGAATATTCTGTAGATAACTGATGTAACATGTCAATTAATCCACTTGATGTAACATGTCAATTAATTCTCATATTTCCTTATATATGGTTTTGTCCAGATGAGCTATTAGGGAAATTGGGGTGTTGAAATCACCTACTATTAATGAAATTTGGTACACCAGAGTTTGTGCATATGTTTAGGATAGTAATGTCTTCATAGTTAACTGTACCTTGACTAAAATAAAGTGTTCTTCTTAGTCTCTTCCTATTAGTTTTATTTGAAGTCTATTTTGTCATATATGAGGATGGCAACTCCTGCTTGCTTCCTGGTCCCATTTTATTGGGGTACCTTTGTCTGGCTTTACTCCAAGGTATGGCCTATTGTTAAAGCCAAGACATGTTTTTGTGTAAGCAGCAGATAGATAAATTTTGTTTCTTGATTTATTCAGTCAGCTTGTGTATTATTACTAAAGAACTGGTGCCATTAATATTTAAAGTTATTATTTCAATACATGTATTAATTGGGGTAACCATGTTGTGATTCTGGTGGTAGTTCTGCTCTCAGTGATGCTTTATGTTTTAAAAATATGACTTTGTATTTTCTTCCAGTTTCTCTTCTAAGCTCATTCCTCTATTCAGCCTAAAAAACACTTATTGTATTTTTACCAGGCTTTGATTTGTTCAATATAATCCTTATGCTGTTTATATTATGGGAAGTTTTTCTTTGTCTTTCAATTATGACAGATAGTTTTGCTTGGAATATTAGGCAAGACTGGCAATCAGTCTTTTACGACTTGTAATGTATTGCTACCAGCTCTTCTGTCTTTAAAAGCTTCCAATCAGAAGTAACCTATTATTCTGATGAATTTTCTTTTGTATGAGAATTGTGTTTTTTCTTGCAAATTTTTCAGTACAACTTTTTTATAACTATATTAAAACATAGTGTCTTTTTATTTTTTTATTTAAATTAGAATCAACCTTGCTTTACATGTCAAGCTCCCTCTCCCTCCCCTTCTCCTCCACTCTCCAGAACCTACCCCTCCCAACTCCCCACACAATCCCCACTCCAATTTCCAGGGAGGGTGAGGCCCTTCATGTGAGATCTCCAAAGTCTGTTATATCATCCGGGACAGGGCCTAGGCCCTCCCCCATGTGTCCAGGCTGAGAGAGCATCCCTCCATGTGGAACGGGCTCCCAAAATCCATTTGTACACCAGGGCTAAATACTGATGTATTATCAAAGGTCCCATAGATTGCCAAGGCCTCCTCACTGACACCCACGTTCAGGGGGTCTGGATCAGTCCCATGCTGGCCTCTCAGCCATCAGTCCGGGGTCCATGAGCTCCCCCTTATGCAGTTCAGCTGTTTCTGTGGGTTTCACCTGTCCGGTCTTGACCCCTTTGTTCATCACTCCTCACTTTCTGCAACTGGTTTCTAGAAGTTACGTTCAGTGTTTAGCTGTGGGTGTCTGCCTCTGCTTCCATCAGCCACTAGATGAAGGCTCTAGGATGGCATACATTTCATTATCAGAGAAGGGCATTTAAGGTAGCATCTCCACTATTGCTTAGATTGCCAGTTGGTGTCATCCTTGTAGATTTCTGGAAATCTCACTAGAGCCAGATCTCTCCTCAAGCCTATAATGACTCCCTCTATTATGGTATCTCTCAACCTGCTTTCCTCTCAACCTGCTGTTCCCCCAACTCAAACTTCCTGCTCCCCCATTTCCTCCTCTCTCCTCTTCTCTTCTCACCATCACTTTTCCCCAGCTCCTTCTCCCCTCCCCTCATGTTCCCAGTCCACTAAGGAGATCCTATCCTATTCCCCTTCCCTGGGGGTACCATGCATATTTCTCTTAGGGACCTCCCTGTTCCCCAGACTCTCTGACAATGGGACTGTAGGCATGTTTCTCTTTTTGTGACTGGGTTACCTCACTCAGGATGGTGTCTTCTAGTGCCATCCATTTGCCTGGGAATTTCAAGATTCCATTTTTTTCTGCTAATACTCCATTGTATAAATGTACCACATTTTCTCTATCCACTCTTAAGTTGAGGGGCATCTAGGTTGCTTTCAGGTTCTGGCTATTACAAAGAATGCAGCTATGAATATAGTGGAACAGATGTCCTTGTTGTAGGGATGTGGATCTTTTGGGAATATGCCTAAGAGTGGAATTGCTGGATCTTTTGACGTCATACTGATTTCCAAAGTGACTGTACTAGCTGGCACTCCCACAAGAAGTGGAGGAGTGTTGCCCCTTTTCCACATCCTCTCCAACATAAACTGTCATTGGTGATTTTTTATTTTAGCCACTCTGACAGGAGTAAGATTGTATCTCAGAGTCACTTTGATTTGCATTTTCATGATGGCTAAGACTGTTGAACACTTTCTCAAGTGCCTTTCAGCCATTTTAGACTCTCCTATTGAGAATTCTCTATTAAGTTCTGTACCCCCACTTTTTAATTGGATCTTTTAGCGTTTTGGAGACTTGCTTCTTGAGTTCTTTGTAAATTTTGGAGATCAGCCCTCTATCAGATGTGGTGTTAGTGAATATCTTTTCCCATTCTGTGGGCTGCCTTTTTGTCTTGCTGACTGTGTCCTTTGCCTTACAGAAGCACCTCAGTTTCAGGATGTCCCATTTATTAATTTTGTTTCAGTGTCTGTGCTACTGGTGTTATGTTCAGGAAGCGGGCTCCTGTACAAACTCATTCAAGAGTACCTCCCACTTTCTCTTCTAAGAGGTTCAGTGTGGCTGGATTTATGTTGAGGTCTTTGATCCATTTGGAATTAAGTTTTGTGCATGGTGATAGATATGGTTCTATCTGCAGTCTTCTACATGTCATTCAGTTATGTCAACACCATTTGTTAAAGATGATTTCTTTTTCCATTGTATAATTATAGCTTCTTTGTCAAAAAACAGGTACTCATAGGTGTGTGAGTTAATATTAGGGTTTTCAATTTGATTCCATTGGTCTACCTGTCTATTTTTGTGCCAGGACCAAGCTGTTTTCAGGCCTGTATCTCTATAATAAACTTTGAAGTCAGGGATGGTGATTCCTCCATAAGTTTCCTTATTGTACAGGGTTGTTTTGACTATCCTGGGTCTTTTGTTTTTCTATATAAAGTTTAGTATTGTTCTTTCAAGGTCTGTGTAGAATTGTGGCAGTATTTTGATGTGGATTGCATTGAATCTGTAGATTGCTTTTGGCAAGATTGCCATTTTTACTATGTTGATCCTACCTATCCAAGAGCATAGGAGATCTTTTCATTTTCTGGTATCTTCTTTAATTTCTTTCTTTAAAGAGTCAAAGTTCTTGCTATACAGGTCTTTCCCTTGTTTGGTAAGTGAGTCCCTGAGATACCTTATGTTGTTTGTGGCAATTGTAAAGGGTGATGTTTCTCTGACTTCTTTCTCAACCCATTTATTGTCTTTATATAGTGGGGCTACTGATTTTTTTTCCTATGGGCCAACAGTGCTTTATTCAACAAGCAATAAGAGAGACAGATTTACAGAATGACATCTCCCATCATCTCCTCTTTTCTGTCTAAATAAAAAGGAAGGTTGTAACTTTAACATAGTCAAATTTTATATAACAGAACAATTATTAAGCAAGAACTATAGTTACAATATTTAGTCCATTAACATTTAGTAAGAAAGTATTTTATCATCTATCCTATCTGTGTGAGTCTAAAGTCTTATATGTAACTTATCTTTTATCATAACTAAGAAAAACTATAATTATAACTATCTGTCTCCAACTCCATCAAACACTAGAATTGACAGAGACATCTCACTACCTGGACAGTCACCAAAAGTTCCTCTGTAACATTGGGACATCCATCTTCAGCCCATAGTCCACAGTGTGTCTAGAGGACTTCTCAGCAAAGCAGGAAATTTTAAACTGTCCGCCTCCATTGGCAGATTGTCAATCATTTTTCTGTGTCCTGCAGAATGTCTGGCAGACTCTTCCATGAAACAAGAACCCTGTAGGACTGTCCAAGTTCATCAGTCACTTTCCTGTGGGTCCTGCATGTCCAGTTTATACAGCAACAGTCAAGCAGTCCAGGCAAGAGCAGTTTCTTGAACAAATGGCTAATTTTGCCATGTTGAAAGCAAAGCAAACAAGTTTCTTCGATGCCCGTCTTCCTCTCAGACATAATTGATGTGCCAGGAGCAGATATTTCTCATTGTCAAGAAAAACCCTAAGCCATTTTAAATGCCATTTTCTGAAGGTCTTTGATAGGTTTGAAGACTATCTATCTCAAATATATCTCTGGATATCTAGAAAACCTAACTTACCTAACTATAAGTTCTGACTATTATAGGTAACTATCTATAATCTGTATTTAATTATACATTAAATTTTTAAAGCATCAGTATAAACACAATACTTAAATAAGAGGAGAAATATACATATCACAAAATTGGCCTTAAATTTGTATCAATAAATAAAATCTATACCAATACAAAGTATTCATTTCCATACCATAATCTCCCTTTAACCTTTAAAAAGAGATTGGTTGTGATCATTAACCAATTATAAGCAACCCCATTAAAGTGAAAACAAAAATTTATAAACAATATTTGGGAAATTGGGTGTTGTTCATTCCAAACTGCTTCCTGCTGATAGGGGCCACTATCCATACCATGGGGATCATGACAAAACACAGAAACTTAGCCACGTCTTTATTTTTGTAGTCTGTAAGACTGCATCATCTCAGCTGTTTTAGATGTTGGATCACCTAGGCCACTGCTTCCGGGGGTCTTGGTTCAACAAACCACAGAAGCCTGGAAGGAATCCACAGCTTTCCATTTTCTGTGGAAACACAAATAAAAATTCTTTTCCCAAAGAGCCTGTCCTTATATTTAAATTTAGAAGTCAAAGCATTTTCAAAATATATAAGTTGGATTAATTCAGCAGCATTTATAATCAAGGCTATTTCAGCAATTGTTTCTTTCTTAGCAATTGAACAACTGAAAAACACAATAGCATGCCGTATCCAGACGTGGCTTATATAACTCTATATATTTTACCTATATTTATTTTTTCTCTGAGACAGGGTATCTCTTTGGAAATCTGCCTGCCTCTGCCTCTGGAGTGCTGGGATTAAAGGTGCGTGCCACTACACCTAGCTACTCTCTTTATTTTTATTTTTTTCCAATGTCTTGTTTATTTTACTCTCCCAAGTCTACATATATTTTCTTCATGTGAATCTGACTTTACTGTAACACTTTATTTTTTCTGGCCACATGTCTTATATAGGCTAGAGAACATGCTAAAATTAAAACAGAAACAGCCACTGACTTTCCAACATGGTGGGCATAAGTTTGCCACTAGCTCAATGGGATCTGTGCTCACCACCTAGTCTATGCCAACATCAAACAAATGCTGCCAGCTTGGAGATGTGGTCACTGCCACTTCCAGCTGTGTATACACCATTCAATTGTTAGCAGGACCTCTTAAAAGAACCTTGAAGGACTTTTGTTTTGTTTTGTTTTGCTGCTTGTGTTGTCAGGAAGACTCCCTTAAGTGAGCCGCGTGAGTCTCTGCTTGTCTCTAGCAAAGCATAGCTCACTCAAGAAAAATGCTGTCCTTCTCTCTGTCCTTTTGTTTCTAAAATCCCATTTAAGCTTTTGTCATTCTACGTGGAAATTCATGCCCCATGTTCTGACAACATTTTGTAACATGTAGTCTTCCCATCTGCTGCCTGGGCCCTGCCAAGCTGAGCCCCCAAATAACACATGGAACGCTTCATTAATTATAAGCAGTTGGCCCTTTGCTTTGTTTCTTACTGCCTAGCTCTGACTTAAGTATTTAACTCATAATTGCTAATCTGAGTATTTCCATGTGGTCTTCGCTTACCATAGGAAGGGTCCACATGTTGCTTCTCCATATCCTACATTGTGACTGACCATGTCTCTTGTTCCCAGAATCCTCCTCGACTCCTAGTCCCACCTATCTTGCTTTCCTATGGTTGAACAGTGCTTTATTCAACAAGCAATAAGAAACAGATTTGCAGAATGACATCTCCCATCAGGTCTTCTTTGAATTTCTGGTAGAATTCTGCACTGAAGCCATCTGGGCCTGGACTTTTTTGGTTAGGAGACTTTTGATGACTGCTTCTGTTTTATTAGGGGCTATAGGTCTGTTTAGATTGCTTATCTGTTCTTGACCTAATTTGGCAAGTGATATCTATCCAGAAAATTGTCCATTTCCTTTAAATTTTTGAATTTTGTGAAGTACAGATTTTTAAAGTATGACCTGAAGTTTCTCTGGATTTCCTCAGTGTCCCTTGTTATATCCCCCTGTTCATTACTGATTTTGTTAATTTCCATGTCCTCTCTCTGTGTTTTGGTTAGTTTGGATAAAGGTTGTCTATCTTGTTAATTTTCTCAAAGAACCAACTCTTTGTTACATTAATTCTTTGCACTGTTTTGTTTCTACTTTATTGATTTCTTAGTATTGCTTTCAACGTGTCCCATAAGTTTGGGTATGATGTGTCTTCATTTTCATTGAATTCTATGGAGTATTGAATTTCTTTCCTTATTTCTCCTTTGACCCAGGAAGGGTGCAATTGAGCATTGTTCAATTTCCATGAATTTGTAGGGTTTCTGCAATTTGTGTTGTTGAATTCTAACTTTAAAGCATGGTGATCTGATAAGATACAGGGGTTATTCCAGTTTTTTTGTACCTGTTGAGGTTTGCCATGCTAACAAGTATGTGGACAATTTTAGAGAAGGTCCCATGTGACACTGAGAAGAAGGTATATTCTTTTGTGTTTGGATGGAATGTTCTATAGATGACTGTTAAACCCAATTGGGTCATAGCTTCTGTTAGTTCCTTTGTTTCTTTGTTAAGTTTCTGTTTGGTGGTCCTGTCTAGTGGTGAAAATGAGGTATTGAAGTCTCCCACTATAACTGTCTGAGGTCTTATGTGTAATTCGAGTTTTAGTAATGCTTCTTGTATGAACATGGATGCCTTTGTATTTGGGGTATAGATGTTCAGAACTGAAACTTCATCTTGGTGGATTTCCCCTGTGATGAGTATGAAATGACCTCCTTCATCTCTTTATATTGATTTTCTTTTAAAATGTAATTTGTTAGATACTAGGATTTGATGGGGAAGTCCTGTGTATATGTCAGTAAATCACTGTTGGCCAATAGGGAAGCAAGATAGGTGGGACTAGGAGTCTAGGACTCTGGGTAGGAGAAACACAGGAAGTCGAGATGTAACCGCCATGGGGTAGGAAGCCTGGAAATTTCTCCGGTAAGAGAAAGACTTACATTAACAATTATGGGGTAAATACTTAAGTCAGAGGTAGCCAGTAAGAAATGAACAAGGCCAACAGCTTCATAATTAATATAGCCTCCTGTGTGTTTATTTGGGACTGATGCGGCTCTGGAACCAGGCTGGCGGGAAGGCTTCTCTTTACAAGGATTGCTACCCCTACTTGTTTCTTGGGTCCGTTTGATTGGAAAACCTTTTCCCATCCGTTAACTCTGAGGTACCATCTGTCTTTGAAGTTGAGGTATGTTTCTTGTATGCAGCAGTGGGATGACTTCCGTCTTAGTGTCCCTTGTGTTAGCCTGTGTCTTTTTATAGGCAAATTAAGACCATTAATATTGAGAGAGATTAAGGACTATTGAGTGTTAATTCTTGTTTGTTTTTGATTTGGTGGTGGTGGTATTGTTTGTGGATTTACCTCACTTTTTCTTTTGGCTTTTGGTAAAATTGGATTATCTATTGCCTATGTTTTTGTGAGCATAGGTATCTTCCTTAGGTTGGAGTTTTCTTTCCAGTACTTTCTGTAGGACTGGATTAATGCATATGTAATAAGTCTGATTTTATCATGGAATATCTTGTTTTCTCCATCTATAGTAATTGAAAACTTTGCTGGGTATAGTAGTCTGGGCTGGCATCCATGGCCTCTTAGTGTTGGTAGAGTATCTATCCAGGACCTTCTGACTCTCAGAGTTTCCATGGAGAAGTCAGGTGTGATTCTGATAGTTTTGCCTTTATATGTTACTTGGCCATTTTCCTTTGCTGCTCTTAATATTCTGTCTTTATTCTGTATGTTTGGGGTTTTGATTATTATGTGGCAAGGGGACTTTTTTTTTTGTAGTCCACTCTATTTGGTGTTCTGCAGGCTTCTTGTACTTTTTTTTATTATTTTTTTTTATTTTCCATTTTAAATTTAGATAAGAAACAAGGTTGCTTCACAAGTCAGTTCGAGGTCCCTCTCCCTTTCCCACCCCTCCTCCCGTGCCCTCCCCCCATCCCCCCCCGTTATCCCCTCATTCCCCCAGGGAGGGTGAGGCCCTTCATGGGGGTGTCCATAGTCTGTCATTTCATATAGGGCAGGGCCTAGACCCTTCCCCAAGAGTTCAGGGTGAGAGTGCACCTCACATTGTTCTATGGGAGTCCAGAGTCCGTGTGTATACTTGGGATGGGTACTGATCTGCTGTCCAAGGCTCAATAGATTCCCTAGGCCTCCTCACTGACTCCCAGATTCAGGGGGTCTTGATCAGTCCCATGCTGGATTCCCAGGCTGATGCCTGGGATTCAAGAGTTAACCTTTGTCTGGTCAGCTGTTTCTGGGGGTTAAACCAGCCCAGTCTTAATCCCTTTGATCATCAGTCCTCCCTCTCTGTTACTGGCTTTCTTGAGTTCAGCTCAGTACTTAACCAGCCACTAAATGAAGTTTCTGTTTCCCAGACTCTGGCCATAGGATTGTAGGATGGCACTCCCCAGATCTATGTCTAAAATCCATATATGAGAGAGTACATGCCATGTTTCTCTTTTTGTGACTGGGTTACCTCACTCGGGATGGTTTCTTCTAGTGTCATCCATTTGCCTGCGAATCTCATAATTCCATTATTTTTTTCTGCTGAATAGTACTCCATTGTGTAGATGTACCACATTTTCTCTATCCACTCTTCGGGTGAGGGACATCTAGGTTGCTTCCAAGTTCTGGCTATTACAAATAAAGCTGCTATGAACATAGTGGAACAGACATCTTTGTTATATGAATGGGCATCTTTTGATTATATGCCTAAGAGTGGAGTTGCTGGGTCTTGTGGTAGGTTTATTCCCATTTTTCTGAGGAATCTCCATACTGCTTTCCAAAGTGGCTGAACCAGTTGGCACTCCCACCAGCAATGGAGGAGTGTCCCCCTTTCACCACATCCTCTCCAGCATAAATTGTCATTGGTGTTTTTGATTTTAGCCATTCTGACAGGAGTGAGATGGTATCTCAGAGTTGCTTTGATTTGCATTTCCCGGATGGCTAAGGATGTTGAGCACTTTCTCAAGTGCCTCTCAGCCATTTTAGACTCCTCTATTGAAAACTCTCTATTTAGTTCTGCAGCCCACTTCTTAATTGGGTCCTTTGCTGTTTTGGAGACTTGCTTCTTGAGTTCTTTGTAAATTTTGGAGATCAACCCTCTGTCAGATGTGGGATTAGTGAATATTTTTTCCCATTCTGTGGGCTGCCTTTTTGTCTTGCTGACTGTGTCCTTTGCCTTACAGAAGCTTCTCAGTTTCAGTAGGTCCCATTTATTAATTGTTGATCTCACTGTCTGTGCTACTGGTGTTATGTTCAGGAAGCTGTCTCCTGTACCAATTCGTTCAAGGATACCACCCACTTTCTCTTCTAAGAGGTTCAGTGTGGCTGGATTTATGTTGAGGTCTTTGATCCATTTGGACTTAAGTTTTGTGCATGGCGATAAACATGGATCGATCCGCATTCTTCTACATGCCAGTCTCCAATTATGCCAGCACCATTTGTTGAAGATGCTTTCTTTATTCCATTGTATATTTTTAGCTTCTTTGTCAAAGATCAGATGTTCGTACATGTGTGGGTTAATACCCGGATTTTCAATTCGATTCCATTGGTCTGCCTGTCTATTTTTGTGCCAATACCAAGCTGTTTTCAGGACTATAGCTCTATAATAGAGCTTGAGGTCAGGGATAGTGATGCCTCCGGACGTTGCCTTGTTGAACAGGGTTGTTTTGGCTATCCTGGGTCTTTTGTTTTTCCATACAAAATTGACTATTGTTCTTTCAAGGTCTGAGAAGAATTGTGCTGGGATTTTAATGGGGATTGCGTTGAATCTGTAGATTGCTTTTGGCAGGATTGCCATTTTTACTACATTGATCCTACCTATCCAAGAGCATGGGAGATCTTTCCATTTTCTGAGGGCTTCTTTAATTTCTTTCTTTAAAGATTCAAAGTTCTTACGATACAGGTTTTCACTGGTTTGGTTAGCGTTACCCCAAGGTATTTTATGTTGTTTGTGGCAATTGTAAAGGGTGATGTTTCTCTGATTTCTCTTTCAGCCCTTTTATCATCTGTATATAGTAGGGCTATTGACTTTCTTGAGTTGATCTTGTAACCTGCCACTTTGCTGAAGGTGTTAATCAGCTGTAAGAGTTCCCTGGTAGAGTTCTTTGGGTCATTGATGTAAACTATCATATCGTCTGCAAACAGTGAAAGTTTGACTTCTTCCTTCCCAATTTGTATCCCCTTGATCCCCCTTTGTTGTCGTATGGCAATAGCTAGAACTTCAAGTACCATGTTGAAAAGGTATGGAGAGAGTGGACAGCCTTGTTTTGTTCCTGATTTTAGAGGAATTGCGTTGAGTTTCTGTCCATTTAGTTTGATGTTGGCTGTTGGTTTACTGTATATGGCTTTTATTATGTTTAAGTATGTCCCTGTTATCCCAGATCTCTCCAAGACCTTTATCATGAAGGGGTGTTGGATTTTGTCAAAGGCTTTTTCAGCATCTAGTGAGATGATCATGTGATTTTTGTTTTTCAGCTTGTTTATATGGTAGATTACATTGATGGATTTTCGTATGTTAAACCATCCCTGCATCCCTGGGATGAAACCTACTTGATCGTGGTGAATGATTGTTTTGATGTGTTCTTGGATCCGATTTGCCAGTATTTTATTGAGTATTTTTGCATCAATGTTCATGAGGGATATTGGTCTGAAGTTCTCTTTCTTGGTTGTATCTTTGTGTGGCTTGGGGATCAAGGTTATTGAAGCCTCATAGAAAGAGTTTGGCAAAGACCCTTCTGCTTCTATTGTGTGGAACACTTTGAGAAGAATTGGTATAAGCTGTTCTTTGAATTTCTGGTAGAATTCTGCACTGAGGCCATCTGGACCTGGACTTTTTTTGGTTGGGAGACTTTTGATGACAGCTTCTATTTCCATAGGGGTTATAGGTCTATTTAAATTGCTTATCTGTTCTTGATTTAGTTTTGGCAAATGATAGCTGTCCAGGAAGTCATCCATTTCCTTTAAATTTTCGAATTTTGTGGAGTACAGGTTTTCAAAGTATGACTTAATGATTCTCTGGATTTCCTCAGAGTCTGTTGTTATGTCCCCCTTTTCATTTCTGATTTTGTTAATTTGCGTGTTCACTCTCTGCTGTTTGGTAAGTTTGGACAAAGGTTTGTCTATCTTGTTGATTTTCTCAAAGAACCAACTCTTCGTTGCATTGATTCTTTGTATTGTTTTCCTGGTTTCTACTTTGTTGATTTCAGCCCTCAATTTGATTATTTCCTGGCATCTACTCCTCCTGGGGGAGTTTGCTTCTTTGTGTTCTAGAGCTTTTAGCTGTGATGTTAATTCTCTGGTATAACTGTTTTCCTGTTTCTTCATGTGAGCACTTAGTGCTATGAACTTCCCCGTAGCACTGCTTTCAAAGTGTCCCATAGGTTTGGGTATGTTGTGTCTTCATTCTCATTGAATTCGAGGAAGTCTTTAATTTCTTTTTTTATTTCCTCTTTGACCCAGGGATGGTGCAGTTGAGCATTATTCAATTTCCATGAGTTTGTAGGTTTTCTGCAATTTGTGTTGTTGTTGAATTCTAATTTTAAGGCATGGTGGTCTGATAAGATGCATGGAGTTATTCCAATGTTTTTGTAGCTGCTGAGGTTTGATATGTTGCCAAGTATGTGGTCGATTTTTGAGAAGGTTCCATGTGGTGGTGAGAAGAAGGTATATTCTTTTTTATATGGATGAAATGTTCTATAGATATCTGTTAATCCCAGTTGGGTCATTACTTCTATTAGACCCTTTGCTTCTTTGTTGAGTTTCTGTCTGGTATTCTTGTCTAGTGGTGAGAGTGGTGTGTTGAAATCTCCCACTATAACTGTGTGGGGCTTTAGATGAGATTTAAGTTCTAATAATGTTTCTTTAATGAATGTGGATGCCTTTGTATTGGGGGCATAGATGTTCAGGATAGACACTTCATCTTGGTGGGTTTCACCTGTGATGAGTATGTAATGACCTCCTTCATCTCTTTTGATTGATTTTATTTTAAAGTCTAGTTTGTTAGATATTAGGATTGCTACCCCTGCTTGTTTCTTGGGTCCATTTGATTGAAAAATTTTTTCCCAACCTTTAACTCTCAAGTAATGTCTGTCTTTGAGGGTGAGGTGTGTTTCTTGTATGCAGCAGAAGGAAGGGTTCTGTCTTCGAATCCATTCTGCTAGTCTGTGTCTTTTTATGGGTGAGTTAAGGCCGTTAATATTGAGGGATATTAATGACCATTGATTGCTCATCCTTCTTCGATTTGCGATGGTTATTGTTGGTGGAATTATGGGTGGAATTTCAGCCATTTGTTCTTTTGGCTGTTGGTAGAGAGGGATTCTCTAATGCTTATGTTTTTCTGGTTGTAGTTAGCTTCCTTGGGTTGGAGTTTTCCTTCCAAAATTTTCTGTAGGGCTGGGTTAGTGGACACATATTGCTTGAATCTAGTTTTGTCATGGAATATCTTGTTTTCTCCGTCTATAGTGATTGAGAGCTTTGCCGGGTATAGTAGTCTGGGCTGGCATCCATGGTCTCTTAGTGTAGGTAGAATATCTATCCAGGACCTTCTGGCTTTCAGAGTTTCCATGGAGAAATCAGGTATAATTCTGATAGGTCTGCCTTTATATGTTACTTGACCTTTTTCCTTAGCTGCTCTTAATATTCTTTCTTTATTCTGTATGTTTGGGGTCTTGATTATTATGTGGCGAGGGGATTTTTTTTGTGGTCCACTCTATTTGGTGTTCTGTAGGCTTCTTGTACCTTCATTGGCATGTCTTTCTTAAGGTTGGGAAAGTTTTCTTCTATGATTTTGTTGAATATGCCTTCTGCCCCTTTGAGGTGGATTTCTTCTCCTTCTTCTATACCTATTATTCTTAGGTTTGGTCTTTTCATGGTGTCCCATAATTCCCGGATGTTTTGTGTTAAGGATTTGTTGGATTTTAGGTTTTCTTTGGTTGATAAATCCATTTCTCCTAATGTATCTTCAACACTTGAGATTCTCTCTTCCATCTCTTCTATTCTGTTGGTAATGCTTGTATTGGTAGTGCCTGACTGTTTGTCCAGCTTTTCTATTTTCTGCCTTTCTTCAGATTGTGGTTTTTTTAGTGTCTCTATTTCAGTTTTCAATCCTTGCAGCGTTTGCATTGCTTCTTGCAATTTTCTGTTTATCTGTTCGTCCGTTTGTTGCCTTTTATGAATTTTTTGGTTTGTTCTTTCTTCCATTTCTTGCATTTTTTGGTTTGCTTTTTGTTCCATTTCTTGGATTTTGTGCTTTGTTTCTTCTTCTATTTCCTGCCTTTTTTGGTTTGTTTCTTCCTCCATTTTTTTCATTTTTTGCTTTGTTTTTTCTACCATTTCTTGCATTTTTTGCTTTGTTTCTTCTTCCATTTCCTGCCTTTTTTGGTATGTTTCTTCTTCTAATTCTTGCATTTTTTGCTTTGCTTTTTCTTCCATTTCTTGCATTTTTGCTTCATTTCTTCTTCCATTTCGTGCCTTTTTTGGTTTGTTTTTTCTTCCAATTCTTGCATTTTTTGGTTTGTTTTTTCTTCCATTTCTTGCATTTTTTGGTTTGTCTTTTCTTCCATTTCTTTGAGGGATTTTCCAATATCCTCTTTTAGGGCCTCTATCATTTTCATGAAAGTGCTTTTAAGGTCGTTCTCTTCTGCTTCCTTCGCGTTCGAATATTGGGGTCTTGCTGGTGTGGAGTCTCTAGAATCTGGCGGTGTCATATTTGTTTTTCTGTTGCTGACTGTGTTTTTGTATTGTCTCTTTCCCATCTCTTCTCCTAGTGGGTGCAGAAAGAGCCCCTTCCTGGTCTGGGGACCAGAGTTCCCTTTTGGTGGGTGCTAGTAAGTCCAGTAATCTGGTGGTTCTTCTATATCTTGTCCAAATGCTGGTCCGTGGGTGGAGAAGAACAGGAATCTGGGGCGCTTAGCCTCCTACCAGGTCCCCTGGACCCTATGCTGGGTCCTGTTGTACCTGATCCGGAACAGCTACTCCCCTGGTCTCCCTGGCTCCTGTAGTTTCCTGGTCTCTTTGGTGGGAGAGAAGATCTGGAGTCTGGGGTGCTTGGCTCCCGCCGGGATTGGGAGCTCTGTGCAGTTCCCAGGTGATCTGCAGGCTCTGGAACACAGGCCGGGAAGCTGGCCTGTTTACCTGATGCTGCCAGAGGGACAGCTACTTCCCTGTACTCCCAGCCTCCTCTAGTTTCCTGAACTCGTTGGTGGGAGAGAAGATCTGGAGTCTGGGGTGCTTGGCTCCCGCCGGGATTGGGAGCTCTGTGCAGTTCCCAGGCGATCTGCAGGCTCTGGAACACAGGCCGGGAAGCTGGCCTGTTTACCTGATGCTCCCACCAGGATTGGGAGCTCTGTGCAGTTCCCAGTTGATCTGCAGGCTCTGGAACACAGGCCGGGAAGCTGGCCTGTTTCCCTGATGCTCCCGCCGGGATTGGGAGTTCTGTGCAGTTCCCAGGTGATCTGCAGGCTCTGGAACACAGGCCGGGAAGCTGGCTTGTTTACCTGATGCTCCCGCCGGGATTGGGAGCTCTGTGCAGTTCCCAGGTGATCTGCAGGCTCTGGAACACAGGCCGGGAAGCCGGCCTGTTTACCTGATGATGCCAGAGGGACAGCTACTTCCTTCTTGTACTTTTATTAGCATGTATTTCTTTAGGTTGGGAAAGTTTTCTTCTATGATTTTGTTGAATATGTTTTTGGCACCTTTGAGTTGGGTTTCTTCACCTTCTTCTATCCCTATTATTCTTATGTTTGGCCTTTTCATGGTGTCCCATATTTCCTGATAGTTTGTGTTAGGTATTTGGTGGACTTAAGATTTTCTTTGGTCTATGAATCTATTTCTCCTAGTGAATCTCTCTTCCAAATCTTGTATTCTGTCAGTTATGCTTGCATCTGTAGTTCCTGATCATTTACTCACCTTTTCTAATTCCACCATTCCTTCAGACTGTGTTGGTTTTTTTGTTTGTTTGTTTTTTATTGTAGCTATTTCAGCTTTCAAACCTTGCACTGTTTTAATTGTTTCTTGCAATTTTTGGTTTGTCTTTTCTTCCATTTCTTTAAAGGATTTTCTTATTTCCTCTTTTAGGGTCCCTATCATCTTCATGAAGTTGTTTTTAAGGTTGTTCTCTTCTGCTTCATCTGTGTTGTGATGTTCAGGTCTTGCTGGTGTAAGGTCCCTAGACTCCGGTGGCATCATGTTGGTTTTCCTGTTATTGAGTGTGCTCTTATGTTGTCATCTTCCCATCCTTTCTTCCAGTGGGCACAGGTGGGGTCTTTTCCTTTCCTGGTGGGTACAGGTTCAAGGTTCTCTTCTGGTGGGTGCAAGCAGGTCCAATACTCTGATGGGTCTCACAGTGGGTGCAGGCAGGGTCTGAGGCATTCCCTCTCCTGGTGAGTGGGAGCTGGATTAGCACAGTGCTATCAGCAGACTCCAGGTTGCTTGGTAAGCTGGGGGTGAGTAGACCTGCCTGCAGTCCCCGGGCCAGGAGATCCCAGAGGGCAAGCAGAGGGAAGTTGGGACCAAGGTGGGGGCCAGAACTCACCTCTGCCCTGAGTGGGGGCGGTAGTAGGCTGGCACTCTCAGCAGGCTCCTGGTTGCTGGGTCCTCTGGGAGCTAGCTGACCTGGCTGTAGTCCCCAGGCCAGGAGATCACAGAGAGGGCAAGAGGAAGTCCAAAAACATAGGTTCTTAACTATGATATGTCATGGGAATTTTCTTTTCTAGTCTTGTCAATTTGGTATTCTGTATGCTTCTTGTATATGAATGAGTGTGTCTTTCTTTGGTTTGGGGAAATCTTCTATGACCTTGTTGAAAATCTGTTCTAGGCTATTGACTTAGAATTCTTCTCCTTCATCTGTGCCTATACTATGAATACTTGATTGAGTTTTTTATGCTGTTCCACATTCCCTGTGTGTTCCTTTCCTATGGAGTTCTTTTTCATATTTCTTGTTTATTTGGCCTTAATCCTCTTCTTTATCCTCAAGACAATGGTTGATTCTTTCTACTTATATGGCATTCTAGTTGAGTGTTCTAATTGAGAAATTGAGTTTTTCAATCCATCTTCAATTCAGTGTGATCATTGTCAATGTTTCTATCTCCTTATTGAATTATATCCGCAAGTCTTGGATATTTCCATCAACCTGATGCTTATGTTTTCTTGGGCATCACTCATGCATTTATTCCCCTTGAGTTCTTCCTCAAGTTTATTGGGCTGTTTCTTTGCATCTTCTTTGAACTCCTTTAGATTTTTACGAAGTTTATGATTGTTCTCTTAAATTCTATGTGCTGGAGTTCATCTGTGTCATCTCACTGGCAAGCATTTCTACAGGATTTGTGGGTTTGGGAGAGAAGATACTGACTTTGTCTTTCATATGGCTGGTATTTTCAGGATGAGATATAGATTGTGTAGAATTCTTAGTTCTAAGTCTGATATGGAAAGACCAGATTGGGGCAGAAGAGAGAATGCATGAGTGGCTTGGACCTAGTAGTAAAAATGCATGGGTAGAATAATGTCATGTGAGCAGAAGTCTAAGTCTTTTAAGGACTAGAAGTGTGTTTAGTTTTTATTTCCTGAAGTTCAAGGGCATAGTGCCCAGGTGAGTTAGTGAGGACAACAGTATTATAATGGCAGAAACGAGTGCCACAGCAGGTAGTAACTATATTATACAAAAAGCTAATGATGCTAGAGCCCCATGATACCTTCCAATGATCTAAACATCTCACTAGACTCCACCTCTTAAAGGGCCCATAACTCCTCTAAAACACCACATTGAGTGCCAAGCTTCCAACAAATAAATTTTTGGGGAACCAACCACATCCAATCCATGGCACTCCCTTCACTGAAGACCTCCCTATATGCATTACTCATGCCTGTTCAGGCTTCTTTACTTTCCATGTATCTGATGACTGAGGAACAAACTGAGGCTCACTGACCCTGAAAAGACAGCCCTCCTAAGATTGCCTGCTTCTCAGAGGCAAAGACCCACAGTTAAACACTGAACTGAACCCATGGAACCCAGTGACAGAGAGAGAGGAGAGATGAGAAAATTGGCAAAAGTGGGCTGGCAAAACCAGCAGAGATAGCTGATCTGAACAGGGGAGAGAGCTCTTGGACCCCAGACCGACAGCTGGGAGGCTAGCATGGGACTGATCCAGACCCCCTGAATGTGAGAGTCAGTGAGGAGGCCTGGGCAACCTATGGGGCCCTGGGCAGTGGATCAGTGTTTATCCCTGGCATACAAACGGACTTTGTGTGTCCATAACACAAAGAGGGATGCTCTCTCAGCCTGGACTCTTAGGGGAGTGCCTGGACCCTGCCCTGAGTGAAATGACAGACTTTAGATACCCCCTATGTGGAAGGAAGTGGCTATAGGGTAGGAGGCTGGGGGTGATGGTGGGGGGTGCGGGAAGAGGGAAGGGAGAGGTAACTGAGATTGACATGTGAAGCAAGCTATTTAAAATTAAAACAGTAGAATTTTTTTAAAAAGATTGCCTGCTTCTCCAGGTAGGTTTTGCCTGATATCACACCTTCCGTAGGCATGATAAGCAATAAGACTGGACCTCACAGCCTAGTTACATCTTTTGTCAGCCCCCAAAAGGTTCTACTCAACCCTTCCTCTAATCATCCCAGAATCAGGTACCAGACATTTTTGGATAGGCACACTGAAATAATTTAATCTATCCTACCCTAAACAACCTTACCTCGCCTTGCCTGTTTCCTCCTCTCTCAAATGAAAACTACAGTAAAGAATCCTGCCTGAGTTTGTTTTTTTAACCCCATTCCTTCTTCCCCTTGACCAACTGAACTAGTTTCCCATTCACCTGTGCACTGTGCTATGCTTCCTATTCTGTGGGATCTGTGCATATAAAACATTTCTTCCTTTGTGCTGTGAATTACTTGTCCAGGTATATTAGAATATCTAGTTTAATCAAATCCTAAATACCATCAAACCATGCTACGTCTTATAACATACACACAGAATTCATGGTGATATCACTAATTCTTATAGAAAAAAAAGATTAAATCCTATTCGGTAGAATCTAAGTAACAAAGCTCCAAGGTATCATAGCCTCGGGTGGGCATTAAGAGGAGTAATATAATCAGATGTGTGTTTTAGAAAGAATGTTAAACTCAGCTGGAGTGTTGGTCAACTTCTTCACTGTGACAAAAAAAATCTCTGCGGTAATAAGCTTATAAAAATAAGTTTATTTTAGGTCACAATATCAAAGGTTTTATTCCATGATTACTTGGTTCCACTGCCTGTAGCCCTGTGTAGGGCAGTGCATGATAGCAAGAATATGTATTAAGGGAAGCTAAGCACCTCATTGTGGCTAAGAAGCAAAGAGTAACAACAATGGGGATGCCCCAGAGATGTAGAATATCTGGGTCGCATCCTAAAAGCTTTGCTGCCTCCCAAAAACTCCATGGAGTTTTTCAAAGCGGGTCTCTAGATCATATTTTATTACCAAACCATAACTTGGAACCTCAAGTTGTGGTTCCGAGACTATCAACAACATATCACCTGGAAACTTACTAAAAATGGAAATTTACAGCCACCAATCCAAACCCAAGTGACAAACTCCAGAACTGGACCCAGAAATCCATAGTTTGCAAATCTCTGAGCTAATCCAGAATTTACTTGAGATATGCTGGAGGCTTGGTCCTGCCTGCGGTGTAATTAGAAGAAGAAACCAGGCTGGTAGCCTGGGAGGTATGGCAATAGGAAGAGAGGAATATATTCGGAACCATCAAGGCAGCAAGTGCCCATGTGACAATGTGTAAGGTGTGCAGACAGGAGAACTCACCCAAATGTGCTGCTAAATTGCTAGTGTTGGGCACAGTGCTGAGAACAAAGGGTGACCACAGATTCCAGTAGTGTCTGATCTGCACTCCCACAACTTGATTAGGGCTTCTTTCAGGAAGAGGTTACATGGGGCCCCCATCTTTCATGTTGCCAGCATCTAAGAAGACTGCAGAGCCTAAGAACTTGGTGGTTCACTTAGGGTAGCAGCTGGGCCTGTCTGTTCTTCAACCCAAGCATTGTGCCCACTTGTACAACACTATCCAACTGAAGCCGCTGCATAATTTAAGTTTTCAAGCAACCACATTAGAAAAACTAGTGGGGAACAATTCAATTTAATTCCAACAATGTATTTGACCCAAACCAGCACTTCAGCCTGCAATCAGTATTTATTTACCAAGCCATTAATAAAATTTCTGAAATTCTCCATGTTGCTTCAAACCAAAATCCTCAGTCTGCCATATAAATAACATTTGGAGCCCATCTTAGTTTAAATTTGCCTGTTTTCAGGGGCCAAGCGAAGATCCACACTCAGCACTAGCTCCCCTATTGGGAGTGCAGGAATAGAAGATGGTGACCAGTTATTTGGACCTTCTTTAAGAAGCAGGTGTTCTCCTTTCTAATGAAGATACACCTGAGGCCTTGTCATGAGGAGAGGAAGTAAGAGATGAGGTGAGGAGATAGAGAGAAAATCAACAAGTTGGGAAGAGAGACTCAAGAAGACAATTTGTCTGGGAATTCTGAGGTGTAAGGAATGGTGTCAAGAACACACCAGGGAGAAAAAAATTTGGGCTGTAGGTCAAATGTCAAGTGAGCTGACTTAGAGGGTAGAGAGAGATACTTGCTGGGTTCAATCCCCAGATCCCACAAGGTAGCAAGAGAGACCCAATCCCCAAGGGCTGTCTTCCAATCTCCTCATGTGTGCATGTTCCTACACACATGGAGGGGAGAAAAAGGGAGGGAGGAGAATAAAATACATGCATAAATTTTAAATATCTGTGAAAATATGAACACCTATATCTGATGTCCTTCACAATAATTTATAAATTGTGCCCTCTCATGTGTGTGTGTGTGTGTGTGTGGGTATTGTGTGTGAGTGTGAGTGTGTGGGGGGGTGGGGAATGTGTGTTCACATGTAGAGGCCATGAGTCAAAGTCTATTGTTTTCTTCTATCTCTTTTTGCCATATTGTTAAGAGAGTCTTTTATCGCACCTGCCACTAACAAATTGGGAAGTATTTTTAAAATGTAAACTATTATTATTTTGTCTTCTGTTAGAATGGAAATACCTGATTCTTCAGTACATCCCTAACTGAACAAAATAACACAGAGTGTATCAGTCTTTTATCTGCTGTTTCTTTTGGAAGGATAAGCTACTGACTGTATAGGTGAAAAGCAAAGGCTGAGGCCCGGGACTCAACTGGAACTCAGCTCCCTACCGTTCAAGTATAGATGAGCTTGGGCAGGGTGAGAAAACAGAACACTGTGTGCCCCATGGAAAGAGTGAAGAAACCAATACCAGAAAGCGAAACCGTAGGCCAGGTCAAAGGGTGATGCCTCGCTGGAAAACCAGACTGTTCGCTACTCGTGGGAACTGGACCCCTGACCCTGCTGATGGGCAGCAACTTCCCGGCTTCCTCTCAGTCTGGTCTTGGCCAGTGTCTTCTGTCTCCATTCCTCAGGGTAGACCCACACCTGTGGCTTTATTTGTATTGCTGGGTACGCCTATATCCCATTCCACAGGCCTCAGGGCTCTACCCAATTAAAAAGAAGTTCCCAGCCCCTTGCTATGCTGGGAACACCCAGCTTCCCATCCAGCCTAGGGATGTGTCTCAGCCACCACAACCTCAGTGGGACTATGTAGTCCACAGCAGCAAAAATGACTGACCACAATTGCCATAACACTGAGAGATGCTCTTGTTCCTTCTTAACTCTTATCCCCAGACATGGGATCTCCCTGGAGACAGCCATGTGTGCTCTGATTTCCATCATACCAGCTCAACATTGGGTGATGATACTGAGGCCATGGAGAGGAGCATCAAAGAGCTAGAATCAACTCCCCATTCTAGACCTTGAATAAACCATGATGAATGCCACCCCACCCCTTCCCTGGGACAGTAGATTGAAATCTAGTTTCCAGAATGGAAAGTTTCCACAGGGAAGAGAGCCAAATCTATACCCAGGCCATGGTACTAGGAAAGTAGAGTCCTCCCAACAAGTCCTCACTCTGAAAGAGCAGTGTGGGCATTTTGACTCATCTACACAATGTTCTTCATAAAAGTGCCGGTGACCAACAGGAATCCAGGGATACTCACGGCCAAGTTGAGGCTAAAATGATCACCTCTTCATTTTATATTCTTCTCACTTAAGTTGATTTTAATTGTCAACAAATCCAGCAAAGAGGCATGTGACACCCCAGACAAGGAGTTTCCTGCAGTACGCAGGCTTCTCATGAAAGTGCTGCAGTCCATTCAAATACAAAATATTTTATGATTATTTCTATTGTTTCCCTACAACTCTAGGCCATTCAACTATGTCCCCCAATTTGTCTTTCTTCATTGAGAAGTCCCTGTGTCTTAACAGTCCAGCAAGCTTTCTTCTAACTCATACCATATTTTTCAAAGCGATGTCATGAAGTACAAAATGATCCAATCCACACTGAGTCTCAGGAGCCTGAAAATCACATCTGGTCCCTGCCTTCAAAGAACTCACATTTGAGAGGTAAGAGACAAGATGTTCACACACCAGTTAGCAAGGACAAACCACTCAAGGGATCTGGGGATGTGTTTCCTTTGGTAGAGTTCTTGCCTTGCTACCAAAAGTCCTGGGTTTGTTCCCATCGCTTCATAGAACCTGCCACAGTGGGGCATAACTATGATCCTAGAACTTGAAAAGAGGAAGTAATAGGACTACAAGTTCAATGTCTTCCTCAGCTGCAGAGGGGGTTTGAAGGCAGCCTTAGGCTGTGTAAGTGAGACCCTGTATCAAAATAAATTTAAAAAATGAAAATATTCATGAAGATAAAGAAAAGGGCTGGGCTTGGGACTGAGGAAACAAAGTCTAGGATCCAGCTAAAAAAGGGAAGTAAGTTCCAGAGAAAGTGCAAAATTCATGTTTACTTTCAAATTGTGCTGCTCACACAGTTATCCCAACACATGGAATCTCCATGGAGATGCCTACATGTGCTGTGCTTTCCATCATACCAGCCCAAATGCCTAGTTCTCAAAAAAAGATGTAGAGTTGGCCAATAGATGTACAAAATTTCAACCTCCTAATTATCAAGGCAGTGCAATTTAAAGATCACAATACGATCCCTTACACCAATAAGAATGGACATTACTAAAAAGACAAAAAAAAGTGTGAAAGAATAGGGAAAAAAGTCTCGCCAGTGCCCAGCTGGAGGGAGTGTGAGTACTATTATAGACCACATCATGGAGTTACCTCAAAACTTAAAATTAAAGCCACCAACATGCTCCAGCAATGCCACTATTGAGTATATATGCAAAGGAAATGGAAGAGTGTGTTGACAAGGTACCTGCTCTCCTGTGTTCATTTCACAACTATTCACAACAGTCAATGGATGCAAGCCAAACACAGAAAGACAAATACTGCATCATTTCCCTGGTATAAGATATCTAGAGAAGCCAAACTTAACGAAGCACAGAGTGGAATGGTGGTTACCCAGAGCTGGAAACTGGAAAGATTAGAAGAAAACTCATAAGGAATCTCAGGTGGATGGGAGGAATAAGTTCCAAACTCCACTACATTAGTTACAGTTAGCAACAATGCAATGTGTATTTGAAAAATAAACTTGTCATGATGTTCATAAGTGAACAGAAATGGAATCTAAGCATCTGGCTCTGGAAGCTGTCCATCTGCCTTGCACTAGGGAGGGCCTGGGGAGTCATGAAAGGTTTGAATCTGGAAATAACAGAATCTGGCTTCCCGGTGGGGATTCTTCTCTGGCAGCTGTGGAAGACCAGATATGGGGCACAGAATAAAACAAATAAAGGTCTAGAACACACTGTAACCAGTCAGTGTGTTATTAAGATTTGAACCAGTTGTGTAAGTCAAGAGAAGGTAAAAATTCAAGTTATTTAGGAACAAAGCCAAAGCTCTTAATGATTACTGTGGTTTGATGGGAAATGTTCCCCGGCAAGCTCATGTGTTTGAACACTTGGTCCCCAATTAGCATGGCTATTTTGGCAGTTTGTGGGATCTTGAGGAAGTGAAATCTCTTGAGGAAGTTAGTCACTGGAGGCAGGTCCTGAGGCTCAGCCTTGCTGCTGGTCTGCTCTCTGTTTCCTGACTGCAGAGGCAGTGTGGCCACCACCTGGTGCCCCTGCAACCAAGCTTCCCACCCCCACCCCCACCCACAACAATGGACTATAGTCCTTCAAACTGTAAGTCAAAACAAGCCCTTCCTCCCTCAAGTTGCTTAATGTCAGGCCATAGCAGCAAGGAAAGTAGCTAATGCAGTAGCTCACTGAATGTAGGCGGGGAAAATAGATTCCTGGTGGATTACTGCATTAAATCACTTTAGTATGGGTTATTAATGTCTCACAGATCCTGAAAAGAAATAATGTGTTAACAAGAAATATGAAGAAGAAGACAGTGGAATGTGTGAGAAGAAGAATGAAAGGATATGTTAAAAAGTAACACAGATGAGGATATAAGGAAGAAGGAAACCTTGTGCACTGCTGGTGATCATGTAGACTGCTGCATCCTCTATGGAAATCAGTACAGAGGTTTCTCAAAAAAAAAACTTAAAAATAGAGCCACCGTATGACCCAGCTATCCCATCCCGGGTAGACCTGAAGAGCTCTCAGTCAACATACCACAGAACTACTTGCACACCCATGTTTACAATGAGACCATTCGCAAGAGCCATGTGGAACCATCTAGATGCCCATCAACAGATGAATGGGTAAAGGAAATTTGGTACATATACTCAGTATAATTTTATTCAGCTGTAAAGATAACAAAATTAGGTCACCTATGGAAAACAAATGGAAATGAAAACCATCAGGTTATGTGAAATAAGCCAGATACAGAAATGTATATACATGTGTGTACATACATTCATATATGTACATATTGTATAGATGACTCAGGCACAAGGGTGCATGTGTGTGTATGTGTATATGTATGTGTACTTATCTGTGTGTGTGTGTGTGAGACAGAGACAGAGACAGAGACAGGGACAGAGAGAAGCAGAAGAGAAACTATTTAGGAGGAAGAGGACCACTATGTGCATAGTGCAGAGGAAAAATGAGGTAGAAAAATTGGGGGGGGACAAATGCAACGATATGCATGTATGAAAATTTTATACTAAAATCCATTTTTCTACACTAACAAAAACTAATTTTAAAAAGGGGAAGCATTTTCTACTATACACATGCATGGTCACTTTTTAACCACATCTCAGAGGTGAGGGTCAGCCCTGACAAAACTAATTCCCTAGCACATGTGGCCTTCCCCAAGCCAAGGTGAACAGATTCTAAGAGCCATGAAGTCTTCAGGCAAAAGACACATGTAACTTAGAGAGGAATCACTGGTCACACAGCAATGGAGGAGGCCAAAGACAGAGCATGGTGGTCTGACATTTACCCATCAGGCCACAGACTCAGAGTATGCAACAATAATACATCACTTCCGAGGTCTTACACTGATTTCACTCCTAAAACACTATAAGTTATAATACACACTAATTAGACCCTACGATTAAGACCCCATATGTGTCTATGCGAGTAACATGATGCGTCTTATTCAGACACTTCACAAACTAGATCCAAAATATCTGACAAGGGATGTATCTTTTCTGCTACTGCCATACTTTACATATGACTAGAAAAGTAGATGAAGAAATGTGGTACTAGATCTGAGAATTCCAGTAACACAGGAAGCTTCCAAATTATTAACCATCCCATTGAATGTGGTCCTTCCTGCCTGGGGGAAGGGAAGCAGCATTCTTAGATATCCATCATGTAAGGCTCAGGCCTGACAGGTCTGGTCCCTAGGTCAACCACATTCTGACAATCTTCTAAGAATTTTTTTGTTCTTTCCTATAGATCCTAATCTCTTCCCATATTAGAAAAAGGTAACTGCCAGGAGACCTCAAGGGACCATCCCAAAAGCAATACATATGAATATGAGCAGAATTTGTAGCCCTGGAGAAACCACCACACGCTTTTAAACTTATCTGGGAAGAGATCAGACGTTTCCTACCCACAAATTCAAATCAGCTTTAACCTCAACTGTTTGATTTCCATACTAAGAGCAGCAGTTGCCATCCGATTGTAATACAAGCCATCCCACACAGCTGTGATCTGCACATCTACTGGTTATCACTAAACTGCCCAGAATTCGAGCTCAATTTCACATGATAGAAATATGACTTTTTCCCACCCTTTTACTCATAAAAGATCACCCAGGGAAGCAGCATGACAAAATGTTTCCTGATGCTATTACAGGAGCATGGCTGAAACTCAACCTCACACACATTGGTACAAAAATGTACTGAGCAAGCCACAAATATCTGAGCTTTCTGGCAACATTAGCACTGAAGCATCAACAAGCCTTCTGTAGCTAATTATTTGAGACATCTCCCGCTTTGTTTTTATAACATCCTGAGTTGTTTATCAAAGAGGTCATAACATGAGAAAGTATTCACGCCATCTTTAATAAAGAAAAAAAACCTGTCTGGACGAGGAGAGAAGGGAAAACACTGTTGCAATACAGCAACAATCAAATTATGTCTATAATGGGCTTTAAATCTTTAGAAGAAAAGACCTACAGTAAGAAGTACAAAGCAGTATTATCCCTGTTGTTATTTTTAAAAATCTACCTCTAATCCTTTACACATATGTAATACATCTCGTCCAAGGATCTCAAAGTCCATTATAAATAAACAAGAAGATACCTTCATAAGATCCAGCCAAGACCACAAGAGAGATGGAACTCTCTAGTTACACAGAAATAAGCCACAAATAAATCACATTCACTGGCTAGTGATGTGAAGCCTCTTGGTCTGGGAAAATATGTTGCTCTCAGTAGGGAGAAGATAATAAATGCTTGTAGAAACAAAGATAGACTACCCCCTGCAGGGTCATGAGAGTGATTCGTTATCTATACGAGGCATATGTGTGTGGGCACTGCTGAGGGTTGAACCTAGGCCCTTCCACATGATAGGCAAGCACTTCACCACTAAACAATATCCCTACCCCTCTGTTACATGGTATTTTGAACAAGGGTCTCACTAAGTTACCCAGACTTCTCTTGAAATTGTGATTCTCCTGCCTTAGCCTACTCAGTAGCTGGGATTAAATTATAAACACTCAGTCACGTTTACTGTACAGATTAATGGGTTTCACTAATAATTTGAGATACTGCTTTGACACTCCACAGATGAATACACCATGTTTTTGCTTGAATCCCATTCTCCTAAAAATGTCCCTTGTATGGATTGTATCCATGTTAAGGAGCAATCATACAACCCTCGGCATCTCTTAATGTTGGGAAATATTAATTACTTACCCTGCCTCCAACCCCATGCACTGCCTGTGGCCCCATTATTACCTTTGTAAAATGTATCTCCTTGGTAACTAGGAGGTTAAGTCTCAACAAAGCAGCAAGCTTTTCACAACTAAAGCAAGGAAACTAAGAAAACTCACTGTGTCTAAATGGATATCATATCCACTACTGGACTGATAAGTTTAGCTCTTTTGGTCATTAAGCAGTTATTCATTGAGTTACATATTTAGTGAAAAAGAAACTTCTGAGTGATGGTGTCTTTCGGCCTTGTGTTTGACACTAGCCTTGGGAACTGAGGAAGACTCTGATACATCAAAGGCAAATGGCAGAGATAAAAGAAACATTTAACCCAGTTACAGATTTCCCTCAACTTAATATGGTGTGACTTAACTTTTTTTTTAAATTTTTGATGCTATGAAACATACCTGCACCACCATTCCGAGGGTCACACCAGTGCATGTTCAGTAGTTTATGCTAGCATTTAATACTCTGTGCTTTAGCATTTAGTATGCTATTGTAAATGGGCTGTGGTGTATGGTTTTCTATAGCCACAGCTAATGCAAGCATTGTGAACACTCTTAAGACAGTAGCTAGCTGGGCCACGATGTTCAGAAGCTAAGGTTGTTCCTTGACTTAAAATATTTCCTCTGTACAATGGGCTCACTGGGACATGCTCCTCTTTCAGTCAGGGAGCATCTGCGGGACCATATGGGATGACTGTCACAGGATTGAAGTCCTAGATCTGGTGCTTTGTGAGCTTTACCTAGGGAGATGCAGACAAATCTCTACCCACCCCAGACACAACATCAACTACAGACCAAATTAATAATCCCACTCAAACTGAACCCAGCAAGCCAACGACTTCATTGGACCTGCTTACCGGAATATGAATGGGGAGCTACTTACATGAGCATGGGTGACCCTAAACCAGCCCCATCACCAAAGGTTTTACCCCGGCATGGATAGTGAGTTCACCTTGGCTGCATAGATGGAGTCTCCTTTCAGCAAACCCTCCACCACATATATATATATATATGTACATATATATATATATATGTACATATATATATATGTACACTCTAGTTTTTCCTGAGACCACCACCTGCAGTGGGACAGAAGTACATAGAACTTAGAATGGGGTCCAGGAGGTAGTGGCTAGAATTTCAGATGAGGATCTAAAGTGATTTCAGCTAAGCTAGCTGACCACTGAGCTGTTGGGACCCACCTGTCACTGTCCCCTCTCCCAAAGCCTGGACTTACAGGCACTCACAGTCCTGCTCAGCATTTTACATAGATGCTTGGGACTCAAACCCAAGCACTCATGCTTGGAGAATAATCACCCTTACCTACTGAGCCATCTCCAGACTCCCACAGGCCTGGTCTTGAGTCTCTTGCCAGTAATCACAACTTCTCTGATTAAGATGGTAATAACTGTTAGGTTCTAAGTCAGAATTCCACAGCAACAGGATTTCTTCTCCTTGTAGCTACTGAAAAACTGAGCCCAGAAGTTCCTTACTTCCAGGAGACAGGCATGATTGTGTTTAGAAGCATCAGCATCCCTAACCTCAGCCCTCTTAGCAGCATTTTACTGCCCACAACTTCCATCATGCAGATCAAAAATAACCCTAGACAATAGCAAATACCTATGAGAGGACACAATTGCCTCCAGGTTGAAAATCTCAGAAATTGCAGATGCCTTCAGGATCTTAGAAAATAATTACCTTTTCTTCACTTAGGTACCAACATTAACTAGATAGTATTGATTAATATATTTAATTGTATATCACCGGGCAGTGGTGGCACAACTGGGCGGTGGTGGTGCACGCCTTTAATCCCAGCACTTGGGAGGCAGAGGCAGGCGAGTCTTTACTAATCTTATAAGGAACTATAAAGTGGCAATGAGCACTATGATGCCAAATGATGACTCCAAGATCTGTAGCTGATGATCTTCCTGCCGGGTGGCTTGCTTGAATGTAAAGGAGATGGCCACTAGACTGTTTTGAATAACCCAAGGTAAAGGAAGATGTATGTGCATGTGGGGGGGGGTGCCAGATTGATGACTTGCATCTTTTGTTTTCCACTTATTGTATTATCTTTTGTGTGTGAGCACACATGTGAATGTCTGCTGCCCATGGAGACAAAAGAAGGCAACAGATTGCCTGGAATTGGGGGGGTCTTGGTCATTGTGAGCATCCATGCATGCTGGTCCTTTGCAGCAGCAGCAAGTATTCTCAACTGCTGAGCCATCTCTCCACATCACTTTTTGAACCAAGTCTCTGATAAAATACAGAGCCCCATAGTAGCAAGACTGGCTCAGGACCTGTCTGTCTCACCACACTTAACACTGGCATTACAGGTATATGCTACCATGCCCAGTTTTCATATGAGTGCTGGGATCTGAACAAAGATGGTCATGATGTCATGCTTGTGCAACAAGCCCTTTGCGTACTGAGACATCTCCTCTGCCCCAGGATTTATTTTTCAATTAATTAAAATAAATAAATCCCTCGGTGGGAGACGAACTGGAAGTGGGACGAGAACAGTAAGTCTTATTTTGCGTTTCAGAGGTAATTAGCTGGCAGCTGGCAGAGTCTGGGCAGTCTGCCCTTTAAATGGCCGCTTAAGGTATCAAACAAAGTGGTGCCAGCTGATGATAATTCTCCATGGAACCCAGGCATTTAGCTGAGGAGTGTCCATGAGCAGCTGCCCCAGCCTTGTGCCTGCTGGATCCATCACCAGCATCTCTGTGGGAGGTAGCCAGAGCTGCCCCACCCCACTCCACTACGCAGAACAGCTCTCCTAAGAGAGATGGTTTTGACACAGCAGCCATTGTCAACTCTATGGATGGACAAAAAGCAACTGCTCTGACTCTCACAAGCTGTAAATCTACATCCCTGAGATGTCTTTACAGACTACAATTGCCATTCTTCCAAATGGCTACTAAGCACTTCGCCACCTGCTCATCAGGATGAGCAGTCTGCAGTCTTGGGCTCACCAGCTCCATGTCCACAATGGAACGGATTCTAGGCATTGAAAATCAAGAGAAAAGCTCCAGGGAGCACGATGTTGTTGGTATTTCAAGAAGGCCTCCTTTCTTGCTTTGTGTTGAATTATTTTGTTTTGATAAAAAGCTCTTACTGTGTACCGTCACTGAGGACAACACCTGACATAAGATGGCCAGTCAGTCAGTCAGTAGTGGCCATGGGTCTTCTGGGAGCTCTTGTTCCCCACTAACAACAGGATGAATAAGAAGACACCACCATTAACCTCTCTCCTAGCACTGACCTGAACACTATTTGTTCCTCCCATAGATCTAAATTATGCCCACCTTACGGATGAACTTCAGAAGTTCAGGTATTGTTGTTATAGTGTTATAATTATTTTAAATATTTTTGTTGTCATCTTTTTTTATCCAAATGGAAACAATGGTTTTCCTTTTCTGGACTAAGGATCCCCTGGGGACTCTCCTCACCCACTCTTCTTAAAATGCACTACTCATTTTTCATTTCCCTATGGAGTTGTGGAGCTCAGAGTCAGAAGCAATTGGTTCCACTTTTGAGTGTTCTCAACACAAGGCCACGGCTGTATTCCTGAACATACTACCTGCCAGATACTGGAAATCATTCAAAGGTGGGACTAAGATATGGTTTCTGCCCTTTGAGCTCCTCCCAAAAGGAAAGCACTAAATGCCCAACACAACAATGAGACAAGAGGAACATACAGAGGCAGCCAAAGCAGAGATTCACTAACTCTGCCTGGGGCCATGAAGGAACCACATTTAAAGAGAGTTTTGAGTGGATGGGAAGGTGTGATCCACCTTGGGAGAGGAGAGAGTATTCAAGTCACAGGAAATAGACTACAAAAAGTCACTTACCTTCACTTTACAGTATATATTCATTTGGTTTTGTAATAAGTATTTACAAAGATAGCAGAATGTGTATCAAATACAACAGTAGAAGCTGAGTGTGGTACTACACACCTGACATCCCGGCATTCAGGAAGCTGAGGCAGGAGGATTACAGGTTCAATGCCACACCGGACTACATGTGTGCACAAGCTCGCGGGTTAGAAAAAGGCTGTGTGCAAGAACACAGCGTTGCTGCTATCCACCTCTAGGCTACCTTCTGACCTTAAAAGGGCCTTTCTGACTAATCCACCAATGCATAAGGAACTGATCCTAAATTTGGTAGCTCTAGACAGTAAGCAGTGTTTCTTTTGCTCACGTGTCTTCAATTAGGACAGACCTTGGCATCTCCATGAGATGATCCATATGGCCTCCACTGAAGTAGACTTGGCTAAAGGCTAAAGGATTTTCACCCAAGCTGAGTCACCTACATGGCTAGCAAGTGTGTGTTGTCTATGACCTGGAATCTCCACTAAAAGTGAAATGTCATACTGGTCTTGACTATCTGTAGCATGATGAAAGTCACATGCAGTGTTTTCTACTAGACTCCACCAACTGAACAATTCACAGTACTCTCCCCAGCTTAACCAGAGAGAGCATAATTTTCAGTTTGTTGAGATATGGTATCAACTGGGAAAATATGTAAAGTGGAGAATATTATTGTGGATCTTTATGTTCAAGAAAGGTCAAATGAAGAATAACCTCCTCAAATCCAAACCTGTGCAGGAACCATGAGCTACTGTATGAACACTGTCTGAAGACACTGGGTGTAGGATCATTTGAAAATACAGCAAGCACACCACTAAATATCTGAAACACATAAAAAAGGTAGTCACAATGAATATCTTCTAAACTGAGTGTAAAAAAGAAAACTCCAGCTCAAAATTTATGGTCCAAGAAAAAAATCAAATCTGTAATAACAAGAAACCAAAGGTAGAGGCAGCAGTGAGAAGACACTGAGAAACATAACCCTGAGCTAAAGTAAAACCCCTCTGTGCTGGCCAGGTCAGCCAGCTTGTCACACAAATGTGCCCCAACTCCACAGCATAGTACCAAGCACACAGAACCGAACATCTTGTCACAGCAAAGGAATTACAAGTAGTAGAGTATACACAATCTCCAAACATCTTATTTACCAAGAACTCAATCCTGGCACAGAGTGAAGTGTGTGAACGCGGCAAATAAGTAGCCGGACAGATTGGGAGCATGAATCCATGATATTCTGTATTTTAAAGAGTCACAGAAATGGGAACATCTTTGAGACAATAGTTATTGTAATAACAACCATAGAATCTCCCCAGCCAGGAAAGGAGACGTGTTAGAAGAAATTAGGGAAGCCTGTCTTAGCAGCCAAGTACTCAGTGTCAGCCCATTGAGCTAACTCGAACCTGATGAGTCACCTCTTTGCTATCAAGGTGAGATGAAACTCCAGTCCATCCACAACCCTTTCCTGTATCAGTCACAGGACTATTGGGAAAATACCCTAAAGCAACCACTTAAGAGAGAGACAGAGCTCTGTGGTTTTAGATTCTATAATATCTGAGGCAAGGAACTGTAGCAACAAGAGCACATGACAGAGCTTCCTCATATCCTGACCAGTTGGGAAATAGAGAGCTAGAAGACAGACTGGGACATGAGAAGGACCTACCCTTCCAGGCCTGCTCCTAGGACTCCATGCTTAGGTGTGCTCAGGCCATAAGGAATGAGAACATTATCCCCGTCTCTTGTCACCTATGCAAATTCTGAATTGTCAACCAATAGCATAGCATCATGTTCTTGTTTTTCTATTAGTTTATTTTTAAACGTTTACACAAATACCATAATATCAATAATTAATCAATAGAACCTATAACCTGAGCAAAGTAAGATCTTTAGCAAATTTATACCTCCTCTTTCATTTTTTGTAAATAAATTGAAGATTACTATAATATTTTACCTTATAACCCTACTATTTGAGAGACCAAACATCAAGCAATGCGTGTTAGCCCTCTTCTGGAATCCCAGCTAAAGATCATATCCAGGACTCCTAGGCATGGCCGCTCCATGAAGCTACACGTGGCTTGGTTCTAAAAGAGACAGAAGAAGAGAGAAAGCAACAAGGAGAGAGCTCTAGGTGAGAGCCATGATGCCTTTAGTGGGCTGGCTTCTGAAGCCTTTCATGTCACATTCTCACAGTCCCTTTGCTAGAAGTGGCCCATAGTTCAAAGGAGAGTTAGAGCCTCTCTTCCAGGGAAAACGCCAAATAACTCACAACCATGGTTCTAAATTATTTTACATGTCATTTCACAGCACATTTTAAGCAAAAACATAAACTATACGATCCTGTTTTGGGAGAAGAGATGGCTCAGTGGTTAAGAAAAGCACTGGCTGCTCTTCCAGAAGACAGAGTTTTGATTTCTAGGACCCACATGGCAGATCACAGCTAGAGTTTTGAGGTTTTTTTCTTTCTGAGGGCCCTCCACCCAGCTCCCAAATAAATACTCAGAGACTTATTCTTACTTATGAATGCCTGGCCTTAGCTTGGTTGTTTCTAGTCAGCTTTTCTAACTTAAATTATCCCATTTCTCTTTAACTATGTTTTGCCTCTGGGCTTTTTACCTTTCTTTATTCTATATATTTTTATTTCCTTCTTACTCCATGGCTGACTGTGTAGCTCGGTGACTGGCCCCTGATGTCTTCCTCTCCTCCTTTTCTTACTCCTCTCTTTCCTAGATTTCTCCTATTTATTCTCTCTACCCACCAGCCCCATCTAGTTCTCTCTCCTGCCTACCTATTGGCTGTTCAGCTCTTAATTAGATCAGGGTTTTAGGCAGGCAAAGTAACACAGCTTTGCAGAGTTAAATAGATTCAATATAAAAGAATGAAACACATGTTTGCATCATTAAACAAATATTTCACAGCATAAAGGAATGTAACACATCTTAAACTAATATTCTATAACACAACTATCTGTAACTCCAGTTCCAGGGGATGCGATGCCCTTTCCTGACCTTTGTAACACCTGGCATGCACATGGTACACAAACACATATGCAAGCAAAACACCCATACACATATAATAGTGAAATAATAATAAATAAATAAAAATAAAAATAAATAAATGAAGCAGCAGAAATATAGTAACCAAAAATATGGTGTAATTTTTTTCACTGTATCTTTGATCAGATTTTTTATTCAGATAGGCTATCTCTGCACTATGGAATGAAACAGATTTCAATAGTTAAGCAGCAGGTTTTTTCTCCTCTGTGGTAGGTTTCTTCTCTGCTGGTTTCTTCCCAGCTGCTGGCTTCTTGGTGGTTGCAGCCTTTTCCCCTGCAGGCTTCTTCAGCTTCTTGACATCCACAGGCTTCTTTTCTTTCTTACTCTCTGTAGACTTCTTGTCTGCTGCCCCTTTCTCTGATTTGGCTGCCAGGGCTGCTGCTGCTGCTTCCAGTTTCTTCACCCAGAGTTTGTGATTTCTGACCTAGCAAAGAATGGTATTCCTGCGCATTGTCTTTGCATAAGGGTTCAGCTTCAACATGTTTCTCAGGTTCTTTAGTGGATTCTTCTTCAAGACTCTACGATGAATCTTCTTGCGTTGTGCTCGGAGGGCTCTTTGGATCTCTGGGCTTTTCAAGATTCTGCTAAGGTCTGTGTTCATCATCTTGTGCATGGGAAGGTTATAGTTACTCTTGAGGGAGGCAGCCTTACGCCAAGTGCCATACAGCTCATCTAACTTCCTGAAGGCACCCTCAGTCCAAATGCAGAAGCGTCCCACATACCCAACAGGAGCAAGTTTCAAAATGGTCAGCTTGCTTACATTAAGCAGAGTAATACCAGGGATGTTTCTGAGGGCCTTGATGATACCATTATCTTCATTATAGATGATGCAGGGTCCCCTGCGCTGGATACCGTATGGTGTAATTTTTTAATCACAGTAATTATGAATAGCTTGAGCTTAATGTTAAAAATATGGACATTTTAAATTGGGCTAAAGCTAACAAATAGGGGAATACTCACCACTGTATAAGTTAGAAGATTTTGCCCGGGCTTGGAGTCAGTCAAGCCCAGGAACTTCCCTGGGGTGGGCAAACACTCTACCACTAAACAACATCACCAGCTACATAAGCTACTGGAGAGACACATCTAGTGTATGAGAAGAAATACAAAGAGAGACAAAGATATGGCCAATAAGTTAAGTACCAAGCAAAAGAGAATCCATGACAAAAGTAGCAAGAAAAATGCACTCTAATAAAATGTTATGGGTTAGTGAAATAATGCAAAGACATCATCTTGAAACCTGTGGAATAACAACGCTGATCAAAGAGCAGCTGGAGTGAGCAGCTTTCACACTTCTAGCCATAATGAGCATGGTTTGAATAAACAGCTGAATTAGCAAGGCTTCCTTTAGAGACACAGACATGCATTCCCGCAATGAAGCATCTTCTTCTCAAAAGTCTGGGGAAGTTGTGAAATCTGTCTACAGCCTGCAGGAAATCTTCAGTTAAACTCGGAACTGAAGATGATCTGTGTCAGGTTATTAAAATTCAATACCTGAAGATAGAATGGAAACCAGCCCCACTCAAGACAGAATTTTTAAATATGCCTCTAGATGTACTTTAAATGAAAAGCACATAAGAGTTGAAAGTACGTTATTTTAAATGAATTCAAAATTTATTAATTTCTAAAGACTATTGTAAGCTGATATTTGAAAAAATGACCATGGTTGTTACAGATTTCTCCACACCCAGAGACTCTAAGATAGGGGCTGAGAAACCACATTTGTGGCATGTATCTCAGCATCACTGAGGCTGCTGGCTCAAGGGCCACTTTTCAGAACCAATACTTAATCCTTTTGTTGTTTTTGTTCATTTAGTAAGTTGGTGTGCATGCCTGTGTGCGTGCATGTCTGTGTGTCTGTGTGTCTGTGTACATGTTGGGGGTGAGAGAATCTATACATGCACCTGCAGAGGTCATAGTCAATGTTAGGTGACTTCCTCAAATACTTCTCTAACTCAATGTTTGCAACAGGGTCTCTCTCTAAACCTAGAGTTCCCTGGTTGGCTAGACAGGCTGGACAGTGAGCTCCAGGGATCCTCCTATTTTTGCCTCCCTAGTGCTAGGGTTCCATGAGTGCAGCATCACACCTGCCTTTTCACTTGGGTATCTGAACTTAGATCCTCATGCTTGAGCATCTAGCTCTTTACCCACTGAGCCACCTCCCCAGGCCCCAGAACCTATGTTAAATGTCTTCTACAGAAGAGACCCAATATGACCAACTATCTGAGTGCCTGGTACCTTTCACCTATCCAGTCTTCATCTTGGCATCTTAATACAAGTTAGCTGTTGGGTTTGGGTTGCCATTTTTCTACCAAGAGCAAAAAAGAAACCCGTCTTAACAGGACAAGTCGAACATGATGAACTAGCAAATGTTTATGGAACAACTCTCCAATTCAACATAACAAATTATTTTAAAAATCAAGCAACAATAAATCAGTATGTGTTCCATATCTGTAATAAATAGTCCCTTTGATGATCCTGTTATTCTCAAACCCGCCTGCACACTGACACCACCTAGAGAGTTTTGATATCAATGGATCTTGGGTCCCAACCCCTGAGACTGCGATTTAATTGACTTGGTGTGGGGCTTTTTATTGAGAGTTTTTAAATCTCCAATGTGTAGCCACAATTGGAAACATTGACCCACCATAAATGAGTCCAGTTGGAGATGGCTACATGTTTCTTCTACCTCTACTCTTAAAGGACAACAAACCTGCACTTAGGTGAGAATTCCTTCCTCTTCGGGAAATACAACTGGATTTGTGTCTGATGAGGAAAAGCAGACGTAGGCCTGCGCTCCTTCCAGCTGGTGTCCTTTGAGCAGACACTGGTTTATGGCACATGGCCTCTCGCTCCTGACATTCTTCACAGCAACCGTAACGACCATGTGAATTACATGTGCTAGGCTTTAGATGTTATTACCCATTTCCCCATATCTTGACATTTGAAGTATAACCACAGATTTTTGCATCCCTTTGGACTGGTTGAAGGGGGATTCTGATTAATGTCTTTTCATCTCCAATATGAAACACATGGCTTGTATTAGAGACAAGATGAATGGATTGATACATTGGGAACAGCTTTTACATTACACGAACATGACTTACCAAAATCCTAATGATCAAATCTATCCATGTACATGAGTCAACATTTCTCCAATGGCAAGCAAAACCTTCCACATGATTTGAGAGACATCATCACTCCTTGATGTGGACGTTAGAAATGTGAAGAGATGGCATGGCAAAGTTAAGCTAATGACATGAGCTGCTCTGCTTGCTTAAACTTCCTCTTCTTCAGATATATCTAAAACACAATTCCCATTGCCAAAAAGTCATAGTTGTACTTGTATTAAGGTTGCCAGATAAAATACAGAACACCCAGTTAAATCTGACTGTTGTATAAGTGTGTCCCGGACATGCTTATACTAAATATACATGTGTTACTTATCTGAAATTCAAATTTAGCTGGGTATTCTGTATTTTTATTTGCCAAACCTGGCAGCGTTAACTACTGTGGACTTCCACACGCCGAGATCAGAATCTTTGGTTCAGTTTTTGGAGCCTTTTTTTTGGTGAGTGTTTGGTCAGAAGATGCGGTTTTGCCACTAAATAAGTGTATTAAATTACTATACTGGTAAAAGAAAACAAAGTCTTGCTATAGACAAACAACACCAACAAGTTAACCTCAGTATGACATGAATGAAAACCATTTCTGAGTGGTTATAGTTTCTAAAGCAGCACTCTGTCTACAATAAATGTAGTTACCTCACTAAAATTGTTTGCATGTGTTTCTTTCCCCGCACCAAGCCACATCCTCTACCATTTCAGTTGCTTCCTCATCTGTTCCTTTGCAGACCTTCTCTTCGTCCGTATCTTTGACTTAAATTTATCGTGGCACATTTTTAAACAATAGCAGGAAACCTCACTTATGACTTTAATTATAAAATGGTGTTATAAAATTATATCCACATTTGACTTTTTGGCAGGCACCATCCTCATTCAACACAAACATCTCAGGATGGCTCTGCTGTTCCCTTGGGTTGATTTCAGTGCTCACTGTATTTAATTGATGTGAAAACACAAGGTTTAGGAAGCAGTTATCGGAACTTGTTAAAAGAAGTAGCCACATTCATTAATCCTTTCCTTTTGCCCAGTAACATGCCAAGAGAATTCACACCACACTGTGGAGAGTGTGGAAGAGATTCTGAATTTCGTTTTTAGAGAAAGACTGATAGATTCTGTTCTCATGCTAATTGACTGTGGAGTCTCCATATTGTTCCTCTTCAGATGTCAACTGTGTCTTATAAAAAGGAAAAGTATAAATATCTGTTAGTACTAAAAGAATTCTACTGCCTTTTATTAGTGAAAAGAAGTTGAAATGTTGTCTGTTTCTATTGGGTTTAATAGGAGTGACAAAAAAAAGAATCAGTAAAAGCCACCACTAGGAATATGTTATTAACGTTGCCTGCTGGGACAATCTCAATAAAATTTCAGTGGATACATTAAATATAAAACTAATGATGTTTCTCATTAAATAACACAAGGTGCCTCTCCTAATAAATATAGTTTATAAATATAGTTCACTTCATTTATAATTTACACACTACCAAAAGGACATTTCACATTACAAAAAACAAATGGAATCAGAGAAGAAGGAAGAAGAAATTCAATAAATTGAGTTTCTAGCCTTATGGGGAGTGAGTGCTATGAACACAACCCTACACTATTTGTTATATAAATGCCGTTTTATTTTGACAATGAGCATGAATTAACATATGAACCACAAAGGTTCTTCGAGACATGACTCCAACTTTCAGTTATTCACCAGTTAACTCAAGCAGTATGTGGAAAGTAATACAATGCTAACTTCTGTGCTACCAACTACAAGAACTGTGGAAACCAACAAGGAGGGATGGCAATGAAAGCCGGAGGGTCTTAAATAGTATTCAGATAAATGTGCAACAGAGGAGGCACAATGCAAGTCAGGATTGGTGACTTGGGAACAATATGTCTCACTATGCTTACCAAAAACAGCAAATAGCCAAACAGTGAAAACCAGCACTGAAAATGGACTTGGTCATATGCAGCACAAGCCAGGAGCCTCCAGAGAAACAGGGGGGAAACAGAAGGCAGAGAATCCAAGGGAAGCACATGAACTTCTGACTTCCGGAAATGGAATGACATTTTAAAAGTAACAAAAGACAACACAGACTTGGAACAAGCAAAGAACCTGCCAAAGGACCTGATACTTCTCAAAACGCTAAAACTTGCAGGGTGTTGTTGGTGGCACACGCCTTTAATCCCAGCACTTGGGAGGCAGAGGCAGGCAGATTTCTGTGAGTTCTAGGCCAGCCTGTTCCAGGACAGGCTCTAAAGCGGCACAGAGAAACCCTGTCTCAAAAAAAAAAAAAAAGCTAAAACTCTCTGAAGCCATCTCACAGTCGCTCATAACTGATCCAGAGTCAGCCCCAGCATCACATAAAGCTGAGAAGCTTCCTGTAGAGCCTTATCTTAGATTTATACTGACAATAATAGCTACTGCTTAAACACCCCACCTCTGTGCACTGGGCATTGCACCTGACCAATGCCATCAGCAACACGGACTGTCAATGCAATACTATTTTATAAACATTCCTTATTTTAAAATTGGAGAGGCCAGAGGCAAAGGTAGTACATAACCAGTCAAAAGGCATAAATTACAAAGAGATGAATTGTCTGCCTAGTCACTGAACTCACATTCTCCCCACGAGACTTATATCACAGAAATTTTCCAGAGAACTTTCATTTTTTCTGACATTTTGCAATGAAAATTTGAAAATATCCAGAGAAATTGTGATCATGTCATACATACATACATGTACATATGTATGTATATGCATGTGCATAATATATACCTATATTTAACAATCTACATTCCACAATTAATTATTGGCATACTAGTTTCATTATACCTGCATCCTTGTGTGTGTGTATATATATATTTGTATATATATATTTGTCTTTATATATATCAAAATAAATTACAGGCATCGGTACGTTTTAGCCATAAATATTTTTAGTACATGAAACATTTATTTTCAGATGTTTTCTTCAGAGATAAATCTAAACACAATTCAATCAACTCTAAGTGTGCCAGTAAATACATTTTGATAAACGCATGACTTTGTGTAGCCCAAGTCTTTATCAAAACATAGAACATTACCATCCCCCAAAACTTTCCTTCATCTCATTCTCAATCAATTCCACAAGCAATCATTGTTCTTAATCTTTTTCTGTCATAGATTATTTTTCCTGCCCTTGAAGTGTGTTTTTTTTAAGCATAGCTCTGGGCCACATGCCAATCTCCTGAAAGAAAGCCTTTATGCCCAATGTTTATAAATCTATGTTTTAAAAACGCATCTGAGGAGCCTTATGTGCAGTAAAATTTGAGAGCCACTATACAGTACACCAGCTTACTTCTCTGTATGCCAAGTAATATAATCTATCTTATACACGATCTTCCTGTGTCATAAAACCAACATTAAACTCCAATTCTAAGCAATTATTTTCTAATTAGTCTTTCTTTTCAGTGATCATGTTTGCAATAAATTCTACCTATTTAAAACACAAAACAATATGATTTATATAAGTACCTATGGATACCATAATTATGAAAATGAATACAAAAATAGCACAGTTATTGTGGAAAAGGAACGAAACAGAGTATTCTACATAATACAATTTGACCTAGAAAAACAGAGAAAATTCCTCATTTGCTTGCAACATGGATAGATCTCAACCTTCTTAAGAAAAATCAGGGCAGTCAGATATTTGGGATTTAATGGAAGCTATTTTAGTAGCAATTCAGTAAGCAGTATAATGCAATTTACCTTAACCAAAGAAAAATAATATTATCTAATCATGTAACTGAAAAATACAGCCTCCATATATCTTTATTAAAAACATCAAATAGTACTGTGAGCACATAGTTTAAACCCCTCAAATGCATGGGTGTTTGGAGAGGGAGGTATGGTGACTGTTTTCTTCCATGTTGATGTTCAAATGACATCAATGTTAGCCCCAGTTATGATTGGCTCACTCGCAGTGGTGCATTCTTCTTCAAAATTCTTGAAAACAGTAGGAGCAGATGGCTGTGTGGAACTAAGAGTACAAATGGTCTCACTTAGCGAAAAGGGTGACCAAGCATCAGAAGATAACAATCAAAGAAAAGTGCTCCATCCAAGAATGAAAAGTGAACGATGACCAAGTGAACCACATTTGCTGACCACAGGAAAATCACAAAAAATTGGTCAACATGAAGGGTTAAATGAAGTTAAAAATACTGAAGGCTGTGCAATGTTTGTTCCCTCAAAATAACGAATACCGAAACAAGTTAACAACTAATTTGTGTTTCAAAATAGCTAATAGAATCTGAATGTCCTTCATATAAGAAAGCAATAAATATTTGAGATGATATATATATGTATATTTATATACATGGCACTTGCCTGAGACATGTTGAAATATTACATTATACTTGTAACTATGCATAATATTCTTATCATTTAACAATGATAAGTAATGCTTATCAGATCCAGACAAAAATCCCTGGCCTGAATTTAGAAACTTTTGCGCATCACGAAAATTAACAAATGTGTTAAAGAGCACATGGATGTCACTATAATGAAGGACCTGGTGTTCTGAACGGGCAGAGTACAGGCAGAATCCATTCCCACAACTAACACTCTTCAAGCCCACCCAGGTCCCCAACCTATATCCTCACTATAAAAGCCACCCATGATCAGCTTCTCTGTCAGGGGGGCAACTTTGAGTATGAATATAGAAACAATTGCGTAAGCAATATTATAAGCCTCTTTTTTAACCCCTAGATTTTAGAGAAATGCATGCAGCACATTCTTGTATAATGAAGAATCATTCCCCACATATTCTAAAGTATCTTCTGTCACTTCTACAGAACCAAATCACAGTTCTCCTGGTGTTCATGCCCTAAGCTTCGTAGTTTCAACAGCTGTATGACCATATAATGAGGGACACTTTATGATATTAACTTGCATTATTCTGGAATGTGTATCTACAAAGGGAGAGATGAAGATGAACATGTTGGTGAGTTTCATGTACATATGTATATATGCATATGTATCGTGTTTATGTGTGCACACGTGCAAGCGTGTGAAGGTCAAAGGAGAACTTTAGTTATCATTCTTCATGAATTGTTCACCTAGTTTGGTCGGGCAAGATCTCTCATTGACCTGTGGCTGGCCAGTTTGGCTAGGCTTTCTGAATCTGTGTCTGTGACCCCCATAAACACAGTTACATGTGCATGCCACAGAGTTTTACATGGGTACTGAGGATCTCTTTCAGGTCCTAGTGCTTGTGTGGACAGCTCTTTATTGACCAAGATATCTCCCCAGTCCTTAAAATATGTGAAGTTTGATACAGACAGACACTTGAACTTGCAAGTTTTTTTGTAATGTTTTTTATTTAAATTAGAAAGATGAATGCTTTACATGTCAATCCCAGCTCCCTCTCCCACTCCTCCTCCCTTATCCCTCCACCAGTCCCCCAGCCCCCCACCCAATTCCCACATCATTCCCCAGGGAGGGTGAGGCCCTCCTTGAGGGGATCTCTAAAGTTTGTCATTTCATCGAGGGCAGGACCTAGGCCCTTCCCCATGTGTCCAGGCTGAGAGAGCATCCCCCTATTTAGAATGGGCTCTCAAAGATCATTCATAAACCATGGTAAACACTGATCTACTACCCAAGGCCCCAGTAATTTCTGTGGCCTCCTCACTGAGACTACATTCATGGAGTCTGGATCAGTCCCCTGTTGGCCTCTCAGGCATCAGCCTGGGATTCAAGAGCTTCCCCTTATCCGGTCAGCTGTCTTTGTAGGTTTCATCATCATGGTCTTGACCCCTTTGCTCATCACTCCTCCATCTCTGTCACTAGGTTCCAGGAGTTCAGTTCAGTGTTTAGCTGTGGGTATCTGTCTCTGCTTCCATCAGTCACTGGATGAAGGTTCTAGGATGGCATGTAAGGTAGTCATCAACCTTACCATCAAGGAGGGGCATTTAATGTAGTCTCTCCACTATTGCTTAGTTTGCCAGTTTGTGTTATCCTTGTAGACCTCTGGAGATCTCACTAGTGTCAGCTCTCTCCTCAAGCCTATAATGACTCAATCTATTGGGTGTCTACCAACGTGTTCTCCTATATTCTTACCTCGACTCAACTTTCCTGCTCCCCCATGCCTTCTTCTCCCCTCCTCTTATCCCCATCTCTTTTTCCTGACTCCCTCTCCCCTCCCCCGATGTTCCCAATGTGCTCAGGAGATCTTGCCTCACTCCACTTCTCTGGAGTATCATGCATCTCTCTTGGGAACCTCCCTGTTTCCCAGACTCACTGGCACTGGGATTGTAGGTTGAGACTCTCCTGATCCATTTCTAAAATCTATATATGGGTGAGTACACACCATGTTTGTCTGTTTGTTTCTGGGTTACCTCACTCAGGATGGTTTCCTCTAGTGCCATCGATTGAACTTGCAAGTTTTACTGGGTTATTGAACACTAGAAATGAAATAGTTTTATTCTTTTTTTTTAATGGTCTTTTTTTATATTTTATTTTCCAGTTTAAATTTAGATAAGAAACGAGGTTGCTTCACAAGTCAGTTCTAGGTCCCTCTCCCATTCCCTCCCCTCCTCCCGTGCCCTCCCCCCAACCCCCCCATTATCCCCTCATTCCCCCAGGGAGGGTGAGGCCCTCCATGGGGGTGTCCATAGTCTGTCATTTCATATAGGGCAGGGCCTAGACCCTTCCCCAAGAGTTCGGGGTGAGAGTGCACCTCACATTGTCCTATGGGAGTCCAAAGTCCGTGTGTATACTTGGGATGGGTACTGATCTGCTGCCCAAGGCTCAATAGATTCCCTAGGCCTCCTCACTGACACCCAGATTCAGGGGGTCTTGATCAGTCCCATGCTGGATTCCCAGGCTAATGCCTGGGATTCAAGAGTTAACCTTTGTCTGGTCAGCTGTTTCTGGGGGTTAAACCAGCCCAGTCTTAATCCCTTTGATCATCAGTCCTCCCTCTCTGTTACTGGCTTTCTTGAGTTCAGCTCAGTACTTAACCAAGGGAGTCTGCCTCATCTTCGATCAGCCACTCAATGAAGTTTCTGTTTCCCAGACTCTCTGGCCATAGGATTGTAGGCTGGCACTCCCCAGATCTATGTCTAAAATCCATATATGAGAGAGTACATGCCATGTTTCTCTTTTTGTGACTGGGTTACCTCACTCAGGATGGTTTCTTCTAGTGTCATCCATTTGCCTGCGAATCTCATGATTCCATTATTTTTTTCTGCTGAATAGTACTCCATTGTGTAGATGTACCACATTTTCTCTATCCACTCTTCGGGTGAGGGACATCTAGGTTGCTTCCAAGTTCTGGCTATTACAAATAAAGCTGCTATGAACATAGTGGAACAGACATCTTTGTTGTATGAATGGGCATCTTTTGGATATATGCCTAAGAGTGGAGTTGCTGGGTCTTGTGGTAGGTTTATTCCCATTTTTTCTGAGGAATCTCCATACTGATTTCCAAAGTGGCTGAACCAGTTGGCACTCCCACCAGCAATGGAGGAGTGTCCCCCTTTCACCACATCCTCTCCAGCATAAATTGTCATTGGTGTTTTTGATTTTAGCCATTCTGACAGGAGTGAGATGGTATCTCAGAGTTGTTTTGATTTGCATTTCCTGGATGGCTAAGGATGTTGAGCACTTCTCAAGTGCCTCTCAGCCATTTTAGACTCCTCTATTGAAAACTCTCTATTTAGTTCTGCAGCCCACTTTTTAATAAGGTCCTTTGGTGTTTTGGAGACTTGCTTCTTGAGTTCTTTGTAAATTTTGGAGATCAACCCTCTGTCAGATGTGGGATTAGTGAATATTTTTTCCCATTCTGTGGGCTGCCTTTTTGTCTTGCTGACTGTGTCCTTTGCCTTACAGAAGCTTCTCAGTTTCAGTAGGTCCCATTTATTAATTGTTGATCTCACTGTCTGTGCTACCCGTGTTATGTTCAGGAAGCTGTCTCCTGTACCAATTCGTTCAAGGGTACCACCCACTTTCTCTTCTAAGAGGTTCAGTGTGGCTGGATTTATGTTGAGGTCTTTGATCCATTTGGACTTTGCCAAACTCTTTCTATGAGGCTTCAATAACCTTGATCCCCAAGCCACACAAAGATACAACTAAGAAAGAGAACTTCAGACCAATATCCCTCATGAACATTGATGCAAAAATACTCAATAAAATACTGGCAAATCGGATCCAAGAACACATCAAACAATCATTCACCACGATCAAGTAGGTTTCATCCCAGGGATGCAGGGATGGTTCAACATACGAAAATCCATCAACGTAATCCACCATATAAACAAGCTGAAATACAAAACCACATGATCATCTCACTAGTTGCTGAAAAATCCTTTGACAAAATCCAACACCCCCTCATGATAAAGGTCTTGGAGAGATCTGGGATAACAGGGACATACTTAAACATAATAAAAGCTATATACAGTAAACCAACAGCAAACATCAAACTAAATGGACAGAAACTCAACGCAATTCCTCTAAAATCAGGAACAAAACAAGGCTGTCCACTCTCTCCATACCTTTTCAACATGGTACTTGACGTTCTAGCTATTGCCATACGACAACAAAGGGGGATCAAGGGGATACAAATTGGGAAGGAAGAGGTCAAACTTTCACTGTTTGCAGACGATATGATAGTTTACATCAATGACCCAAAGAACTCTACCAGGGAACTCTTACAGCTGATTAACACCTTCAGCAAAGTGGCAGGCTACAAGATCAACTCAAGAAAATCAGTAGCCCTACTATATACAGATGATAAAAGGGCTGAAAGAGAAATCAGAGAAACATCACCCTTTACAATTGCCACAAACAACATAAAATACCTTGGGGTAACGCTAACCAAACAAGTGAAAGACCTGTATTGTAAGAACTTTGAATCTTTAAAGAAAGAAATTAAAAAAGCCCTCAGAAAATGGAAAGATCTCCCATGCTCTTGGATAGGTAGGATCAATGTAGTAAAAATGGCAATCCTGCCAAAAGCAATCTACAGATTCAACGCAATCCCCATTAAAATCCCAGCACAATTCTTCACAGACCTTGAAAGAACAATAATCAATTTTGTATGGAAAAACAAAAGACCCAGGATAGCCAAAACAACCCTGTTCAACAAGGCAACGTCCGGAGGCATCACCATCCCTGACCTCAAGCTCTATTACAGAGCTATAGTCCTGAAAACAGCTTGGTATTGGCACAAAAATAGACAGGTAGACCAATGGAATCGAATTGAAAACCCGGGTATTAACCCACACACGTACAAACATCTGATCTTTGACAAAGAAGCTAAAAATATACAATGGAATAAAGAAAGCATCTTCAACAAATGGTGCTGGCATAATTGGAGACTGGCATGTAGAAGAATGGGGATCGATCCATGTTTATCGAAATAGTTTTATTCTTATGAAAGCAACTGATAAAGTTGTCCTTTAGTTCTATTTTTCACAAATTAAATAACATAAACATCAATTTCTTTTCATTTGTGTGTATGTGTCTGTGTATGCCATGGATGGGTGCCAGAAGATGGTGTCAGATCTCCAGGAACTGAAGTTACAGACAGTTATGAGCCATCTGATGTGGGCACTGAGAATTGAACTTAGTTCCTCTGGAAAAGCAGCAAGTGCTCTTAACTGGAGAACCACCTCCCTAACCCCAAAACTTTAGACACCTTATTTTTGTTTGTTTTTTAAATATGTTTTAATTAAAATGCAATTTTATCTGTTTCTTCTCTCCAGCCCCTCCTGATTACCCTCCCCCAAACTCTTCCTGTACTCCCCAACTTTCAAGTTGATAGCCTCTTTTTATTTGAATATTATTATTACATACATGTATGTGTGTGTGCACAAATATAAATACAGGCTGCTGAGCCCATTTTTGTTGTTGTTTGAGTATATATGGTTTCCAGGCTAACCACTCTGTATTGAACAACCAAGAAGGGAGCTCATCCCTGGGAGAGGCTAACTCTCCTACCAGCAGTCATTAGTTGTCTGTAGTTCTTTGTCCAGGGGTTTGACTCAGTTTTTTTTTTTTTTTAGGATTTTTTTCATACTGATTTCCAGAGTTACTGTAGCAATTTGCATTCCAATCAACAGGAAATGAGGGTCCCCCTTCCCCACACCCTCACCATTGATTTGTTGTTGATGCTAGTCATTCTCACTAGGCTGAGATAAAATCTCCAAGTTGTGTTTATTTGCATTTCCCTAATTGCAAAAGATGACTAACAGTTCTTGAGATATTTTAAACTATTTTTACCTCTACTTTTGATAACTGTGTTTAGATGCCTAGCCCACTTTTTAATTATTTAAGTTAATTTTTTAAAATTTTATAAAATATGAATCATGTTTTTCCCTTTCTCTCATCCTCTCCACCTTCCTACCTACCCAATGTCACTCTCTTTCTCTCCTTTTCTTAATAAAACACACACACACACACACACACACACACACAATATACAAAAATGGGAACCAAAAGAAAATACTAGTAAATAAAAAAATACCCAAACAAAGCAATATGAGACAGAAAGTCTACAAAAATAGCATTGAATTCATTTTGTGTTGGCCACAAACTTCTGGGCTGGGACAAACTCTGAAATGTGGTGAATATACTCAGTGAGTCTCGCCCATTTTTCAGCTGGGTCATTTGTTTCCTTGACTCTTTGTTTTTTGAATTCTTTATGTATTCTGGATATTAACCCTCTGTGGGATGCATAGCTGGAAAAGAGTCCACTCCCAACTCTGTGAGCTTCTTCTTCACTTGACTGTTTCTTTAGCTGCACAGAAGCATCTTAGTAATATTTGTCTCCTCCTCATCCTTCCTTGTTTGTTCTAACAGGGGCTCACTGTATAGCCCCGGCTGTGCTGGAACTGGCTTTGTCGACCAGGTTAGTCTATTAGTCTCTGCCTTCCAAGTACTGAGATTAAAGGCAGGTACCACCATCCTTTCCATTTCTTATAATGTATATTTTGCTTATTAGATTTGGATAAATAATTCTTAATGTTTTAGAAGGAAAAGAAAAATGAATAAAATTTTAAGTGCAGAATCTTTTGCATTTAATTTATATTTTGATGAAAAATTCAAGGTAAGACTGAAAGTAGAAACTGAAGGCCTATGCCAAGGTGGGTTTTCTGGTTTATATGTTAGTTTTTGGGGTTTTTTTATGCTGCTGGAAATGAACATCAATCATCAGTGAAAGACAAAGTTAATGATCTTAGGCACAGACAAAGCAATACCTATGTAAGGGGGATAGTGGACAGGCTTCTCCACTTGTGAAAAAGAACTGAAAGCTAAAACTGTTCTTTTGGCCTAGGGGGTATATCAAAGCAGCCTGCCTTTTCCCAAAATATAGGAAGGAATTTTCCCATACGAAATAAAAACATCAAGCCTGAGAAATTCTGGGGTCTATTCCAAAGTGATGCCAAGACGGAACTCCATGCAGGCTTCACACAACACTCACATATATGCAAAAAAAAAAATCTTCTTAAACTATGGTGATAATAAACTCACCATCAAAAATTATACATCATATGAGCTTGCCACAAATTATCAGAAAACTCAACATAGGGAACAAACTAGTGTATATTGTGATGTTTAATCTCTCATTATCAGCTTAACTGGACCCAGAATCATCTATAAGACAGACTTCTGGGCATGTTTGTACAGGCATTTCCAGAGTGTTTTAACTAAGGATGAAAGACTCACCCCAAATGTGGAGGGCACCATTCCATGGACTGAGTTCCAGCCTGAATGAGACATGAGTAAGTGAACTGGCATGCACACCATCTCTCTCTTCTTCCTGATTGCAAGGGCAAGGTGATAACCTCCTTTCTGCTCCACCTACAGCTAGCTCACTGTCTGCTACGCCTTCCCCCACCATAATGGACTATACCTTCAGACTGTGAGGGAGAAAAAATCCTTAAGTTTCTTTCATCAGGAACTTTGTCAGAGCAACAGAAAAATGTTAGTAATTGTGCTGGCTAGTTTTATGTCAACTTGACACAAGCTAGAGTCATCAGAGAAGAGGGAGTCGGAGTCTCAATTAGGAAAATGCCTCAGTAATATTAGGCTCTAGGTAAGTCTATGGGGAATTTATTTTAATTATAAGTGATGTGGGAGAGAGGGCCCAACCTACTCTTGGGCTGGTGGTCCTAGTGCTATAAGATAGCAGGCTGAGCAAGCCATGAGAGAGTAAGTCATTAATCAACACCCCTTCATGTCCTCTGCATCAGCTCCTTGTAGTGGAGCTGCCGCTATTGCTATGCAGGAGAAATGTTGAAGAATTTATATGAATTATGGAAGCCTCAAACTGTGGCAAGTAGAATGGGTCATTCTAGTAGAAGTGAGGAAAATGAAAATGCTGGGGAAAATGCTGACAATGCAGACTGTGTTCATGGGATTTGGGGCAGAAGTAAGGACTTTACTGGATCCCAAACTACAGTTTGTATTCAAGAAAAGAATCCGTAATACACTAAATTGTTTGGTGGAGGGAATTTCAAGGTATGCATGTTACAGCACGGTTATTGTTCATTGTATTTAAAGACAGACATTGTGCTTTGTACTGGATCAATAGGAAAGTGACCTGGAGGCCAAAACCCTGTCCACTGAAGACTCCAGCTTCTAAAACTGCAAAGTCGTCTGAAAGGAAGAAACCTGAACTAAGAAGCTGCTGAAAACAACTCCTTGTGGGAGCATTTCACAGGGTGGGCTGTCAAAGTACATAAAAACTACTACAAGCTGGGTGTAGGGGCACCCACCTTCAATCCAAGCACTTGGGAGGCAGAGGCAGGTAGATCTCTAAGTTTGAGGTCAGCCTCATCTGCAGAGCTAGTTCCAGGACAGACAGGGATACACAGGAAGATCCTGATTCGGAATAAAATAAATAACAAGTAAATAAATAAATAGATTAAATAAATAAAACCTGCTACAGCTGTGATGAAAAGTGGTTAAATTCCATCAAGCTAGTAATAGGACATGGCAGCATCACCCATATGGTCCTGATTTTGCAGGCATGCACAATGAAAGTGTTATGGTGTCACAGACTCTCACCAAGGTTACAGAAAACTGATAAGTCAAGACAACATGTAACAAAGTTTAATTCCTGGTATGGCAGCCATGGGAGGCTATTTCATTCATCTGTGAAGGTGATACCTAAGTTGTAATAGAAACCATAAGATACTGGAGATTCCAGGACCCTGGAACATCTGTCAAGGACAAGAAGTGAAGCTGACCCAAAAGAGATGTTATGTGTGATGTGAGCAGTAGAATTGAAGAGGTAGATCTAGCCAAACTCTTTTGAATCCACCTGAATACATCCTGAGTCCCAGATGCCAGACATGGAACTAAAGAGTTTGGTGTTTGTCCTTTAGAGTTTCAATCTGGCTTTGGTCATGCCACCATCCCTCCCTTCTGGAATGGGAATGTTTACTCTGTATCATTATATATTGGAAGTATTTAACTTTTTATTTTACATAGATATATAGTTAAAAGCTTGTCTTGAATCTCAGAAAAGAACTTAAACTGAACTTTTGGACACTTGCTGGGACTATGACTGAAAATGATGTATACTTCTGGTGGTTAATTGTCTAGATTTAGAATCACCTGGGAGACATACCTCTGGGCCTGTGTGAAAGGACATTACCAGAGAGATTTAACTGAAAAGGGAAGATCTACTTCAGATGTGGTGGCACCATTCCATAGCTGGTGTTCCAGCCTCGATAAAAAGTAAAGAGAAAAAGCAAGCTGAACATGAAGTCGTGTCCGCACTCCCCCCCCCCCGTCTCTCGCCCTCTTCTTCTCTTCCTCTCCCTCCATTCCTCTCTCTCTTCTCTCTCTCTCTCTCTCTCTCTCTCTCTCTCTCTCTCTCTCTCTCTATCTATCTATCTATCTCTATCTCTCTCTCTTTCTCTCTGCTTCCTGACTACTGAATTATGTTGCCAGCCATCTCAAGCTCTTCTTGGCATATTGCCCACACCATGATATATTGTACTCCCAAAACATAAGCAAAAATAAACCTGCCCTTCCTTAAGTAGCATTTGTTGGGTGTTTTGTCATGATGACAATACAGTAACTAATAAATGCATCATCTCACTCAAGATAGTTGAGATAATAAAATAATTCAAGAATTATTTAAAAAACTGTTTTTAACAAAAGACTGAGAGAAACTTAAAAACTACAATGAAAGAAGAGGACACTCAAAAAATTATCTAAAAGATTTAAAGCAAGAACTGGTGACAATAAAATTAAATCTCAGCACATGGGTTAAAATACAGATTACTTAAGTGAAAATGGAAAAGAATTAATATAGAAAATAAAACAGAAAAGTGCCCAGAGACAAATAAAAGGAAGGTGTTGAAAGGTGATCTGGTTTACATGAGACCAGAAACCTGGAAAGAGAACAGAAGTGATGTTTTAAAAGATGATGGATGAGAAATTCTCAGAAGTTATGAAAAACGCAAATTATTACATCAAAGAATCACAAAAACTTGTGATCATTAAACATTGCATACTTAGATGTATAACTTTCAATCTTGGAAGCATACAAACTAAATTTATATCTAGATATGCTTTAATGAATCTAAGAAAAAGAAAAAAGAAAGAATAAGGAGAAATTAATTTCAACACTTAAAAGACTTTCCATAGTAACAAAAGATGGTAATGTACAACAAAATATGGTTCATGACTTTAAGTTTGATACCCAGTTAATCAAGATTGCAAAGTGAAAGTAAATATATTTTTAATTACTTGACGATTAAGAGAATGTATCATTTTCATTGAAAAAATGCTAAAGTATACTCATCAATACGAAGTCAATTGCACTCAGGAGGGAAATGTAAAATATTAGGGGCAATATTAAGCAAAGAATTTGCCAACACACAGTTCTGTATCAATAATAGAACCATTATGACTAACTTGAAAATGTGGAAATATACAGCTAAGCATAAGATAAAAACAGTATAAAGCACTGGGTAGGTGGAGGGAGTCATCAAGAGGTGTTAATTGGTTCATTACTACAAGAGACTTGAATTGGTCAAGACAACAGTAGAGAGCTATTAGTTAAGTTTAATTTAAGTGTGGAAATTTGAGTTTTAAGTGCAAGTCCTAAAATCATTGAAATGAAATCTAAACTTCAAATTAATAGAGAAGAGAAAGTATAAATAAATATAGATGAATTAAGCTATTAAAAAGCAGAGATTCTGAAACTGCTCTTAAGAAAACAGGCGAATAGAGTACACTGGAAGGGGCAGTGACGGTTTGATGCTGTGCATGGGAGATATTATGGCTTAAATTACATAGAAATTATTGGAAATGAGTTGAAAAACAGAGAAATCAGAATAACTACTTAAGTGTTTCAAATTTAAACCAATTATTTCTCCTTATTTCCCCCAAACCACCTGCCTTAGCTAGAGTTTTTATTGCTGTAAGGAGACACCATGATGGTGGCAACTTATAAAGGAAAACATTTAATTGGGGCTGGCTTACTGTTCAGAGGTTTAGTCCATTATCATACGGCAAGGTAGGGTGGCACGCAGGCAGACATGATGCTGGAGAAGGAACTTAGAGTCCTACATCTTGATCTGTAGGCAATAGAAAGTGAACTGAACTAGGCATAGCTTAAGTATCGAAGCCCTCAAAGCTTGCCCCCACTTCCTACAACTTCCTACAACAAGGCCACACCACCTAATAATGCCACTGTCTATGAGCTTATGGAGGCCAATTACACTAAAACTACCACACTACCCAAAAAAGACTTTTTAAAAAAACAATGAATCTGCAAAAACAAAACATAATTGAAAAATCAAGAAAGTTTTATAAAAGGGAATGCATGTGAATAAACAGTAAGTATCTCAGCATAGCATAAATGAATGAAACCTTGAAGCCAGTCTGAAGGAAGAAAGAGGACACCAGAAAACAGGCTCAGTGGTATGGGCCCTCCTTCCCAGCAAACTACAGAGGCTGAAACAGGGGCACAAGTACACAAGTTCAAAGCCTAGTTAGGCTACAAAATGAGCTCCAGGTCAATCTAACTAACTTAATGAAATCCTATGCCCTAATAAAGAGTGAAAAAATAAAAAATAAAAATCAAAAAGGGATAAGGGCATACTTCAGTGGCAGAGTACTCACGCCATATGCAAACCTTGGGTTCAATCTCAAGGAAATAAAACGCCTTTCCCCCATAGAAACTCAGAGGGCCTGTGATGTACCTATGAATGCCCAATGGAAGAAAACATGGTTAAAATCGTGTGTGAGACACAGGCCTCTCAACTCTAATACAGAGTGGAACAACACTGTGAGAAGATTTATCAGACTTGCTCATTGCTGGAAGAACAGCCTCGGGCTTGGTGATAAGTTGAGTGAGGAACCCTACTGAACAACACAGAGATCATTTTGAGATGAGATTGCAAACATCTTTCTTCTCTTGCCACTAAATACAAGTTATTATCAGCCTAGCCTGCAGATAGATGCTGGGAAAACTGAACAGTACACAAAAAATACGTAGACATGTGTGTGTGTGTATGTGTGTGTGTGTGTGTATGTGTGTGTGACTATATGTGTCCTTGAAACCCAGAAGATGTCATTGGAGTGTTTGTAGAATGAATGATTCAAAAGTAATTTTTTAATGTCACATCAAATATGATCACAAAGAAAACCCAAGAAGATGCCCAAATCATTAAAATCTTTTAAAATCAGCAAAATTAGTGTAGATACTAGCACATCGGCACATACACACACACACACATTTATAGATCAAAAAACTCTCCTAAACACTAGGAAAAAAAGTTACTTAGAACATAAAATTTACAAAGCATAAAAATTTATATATCTAGAAATAGAAAAATAGCAAAAGACACGAAAATGTGTGTTTTCTTGCTGCTGGGACAGAGTGTCATACAAAACAAGCTAAGAGAAGAAAGATCTATCTGTGGTCAGTTTCAGAGGTTTCACAGCAGGGAGAAGCTCACACCACTGCAGAGACCAGCTCACACCACAGCAGGGAGCAGTTAACATCACAACATGTAACAGATCACATCACTGCAAGAAACAGCTCACAGGACTGCAAAGAACAGCTCACATCACTGCAGGGAACTCCCATCACTACTGGGCAAACAGAAAGACCAACAGACACAAGAATGGGACAGGACAAGCCCACCAAGAACCCAACCCCCCTGAACTAATTTTTCCAATCAATCTCAGCATAGGGCTGCCAGATGGGACCAAGCTCCACATGAACTAGTGGAGGATGAACAGAATTCAAACCACAATGAGTCCCTGACAAACACCATTGATAAACATAATCAAGACCAAGAATCTGTAGTTTAAGGAGGCAATCCTTGATGAGAAGACCATTAAATCAATCCACATTTTCATCAAGATCACTAACATAATAACTCTTTAGGATTATTTTTCAAACTGATCATAAAATTCATTTTGAAGAACTGAAAGATAAAAGTAGCCTATAGAATTACAAAAAAACATTTACAACTTACTAGTCATTATTAAAATAATTAAGGTTGGGGATGTAGCTTTGTGGTAGAGCACTGAGCTACCATGGGCAAGGGCTGGGTGAGATGCCCAACAATACAGAATGGGCCTAATTAAACTCATTAAAATCTTCCATATCAGCACATGGTTAGAGACCACCTGGTTTCTAAATAGTGATCCGTTTGTCCACACCACTTCCATCCACCTCCTTCCAGCTCACTCTTCCTCAGCCAGGTACAGCGACTCATTAAGTACGCCAGAAGCTTGACTTGGTTGGTAGCTCTGTCCTTCTGCCATTATCCAAAACGCCTGTGTCTCTCCTATCTCCACCAACTTCAAGACTCTTAACCCTCTTGCTCTGCTCATTTCTTTGCTAATAAAGACATTCAGTATAGCTTCCTGCCTGTAAATCTAACATCACCGCCTGTGATTTTACATGAAGCAAACTTTGACTGTTCCCCCCAGGAAGCAGAAAACGTCCAGCTGCCCTGATTTCATGTCAACATTAAGTGGGACCGTGACATGCTGGTGCCTAGGGAACCCTGACTCATGCATGCTGTCATCACTTTGCCCAATCACTATTTTATATTTCTCCTTTCTTAAAACCACCAACTCTTTCTCCTTCATCCTCACTTGGGAAATGTGAAGCCCCTCAGTGCTCTAAGGAAAATGAAGAATCTAAAGTCACACTGCATTTTTGTTTACTTACAAGAATAATTTAAATAAAAGTTGACACCTCAACAACTATGCAAAATAGAAAAGTTTTGTAATACAAAAATATTAGGCCAAAATAATTTAACAAGTGTATTCTTTATCCAAGAATAGTGATAAAATTTAAAATCTTCAGAAAATCAATACTGGATTAAATTGCTAAGAGGCACTTACTAAAATTTTCCAGAAAAAAAGGAAAATTATCCATAAAAAATCCTGTTAAGAAGAAAAGAGGGGTGGGGGACACGTTATAAAGGTCTATGCATCTACAAATAGGAAGTATATAAATTAATCATACTAATTAATGCCTTGGCTAAAGGTAGAAATTAGAATGGAAATAAATTACTAGAAAACAGTAAAATTTACAGGGGTGGGACTGGGTCTAGTTAAAGTCTTCTAGCTTCTCACACTGTGCAATGTAGATAGAAATATTGAGCTTAGCCTTTAGATAATTACAATAGTATTCTAAAGATATTATTAAAGAAAAAAGTATAACACAAGAGTAAATAAAATAACAAATTCTAATAATTAAAAAGAAGCAATAGGAATCATAAGAAAACAATTTCCATTTTAAACATAAAATGAGAAAAATTAAAAATGTGCTTGAATATTTTAATAATCACAATAAATGTTGTCAAATATACAGGAATGGTTTAATCAGATCTAGTGGCCTGCTATTTACCAAAGATTTAGGGACTTGGAAACATGAGAACTAAATGTTATCTGCAATTCACTCTAGATTAGTTAGGAGAACTGAATATCCACTGTCAAAAAAGATTGGACGCTGGCTTTATATCATCCACAAAAATGAACTCAAAATGAGCTAAGCAGCTTAAAACATATATTGAAATCATGAAACACTTAAGAGAAATAATTTGAGGGAAACCACCCTGACATTGACCTTAATGATGGTTTCTTGGGTGTGGCACAAAAGCCCAGTGACAAAAGCAGAAATATACAAGCAGAATTAAACTCACACTAAATAAGATCTGTACAATCTAAGACACAATCAATGGAGTAAGAAGAAGGCAACCAACAGGATGGGAGAACCATTTACAAGAGAGCCATCTGATAAAAGCTTAGTATCAAAAGATGCAAGGGATTCATTTTGTATTTAAAATGTGGAATCACTTTCCTGTGTTATTTTCTTTTTTGCCTTATTTATAACTAGCAAAATTTGCTATATTTTATTTATTCTGGAATTGGTATACTTTTTCTTTCATGATTACTATTTAAGTATTAGTACAATTGTCTAAATTATACAGTAATAGCTAAACTAATTTAAAAATTCTTAAACTAATTTAAAAATCCTTAAGCACCTGGCTAATGATTTAAATCAATACTTCTCAAAAGGAAAAAAATAACAAATGCAAATAGCAGACAAGCACATGAAAAGGTAATAAACATCTTCATCACAGAAATGAAACAAAACCACAGTGAGTTATCATCCACCCACATCTATTATCATTACTATTAACAAAAAGAGAGATCCTAATAAGTATCAATATGGAGGGAATGGAAACCTTGCATGTTGTTGGGAATATAAATCAATTGTCCAATTACAGTAGTTGTTCATGCTTTTAAAAATAAATCTACCAATTCTAACCCCTGGTCTCTTACTGCACTCCAGAGAAAGGTCCCCAACCCAGGCCATGCAGCCAAATGGCACCACCTATGGCTCCAGGCAATTGGACACTATACTCTCTTTATGATGAGGAAGCATAGTCCAGCACAGTACCAGGGTGACCTGAGTTGGCAAGGAGACCTACATGCATGCCTGGAGCTATCCATTCTGGGCCCCAAGAAGAAAACACGGGCCCACCCGGTACCTTCTTGCACCAGTCAAATAAACACTATTAGTGTGAGCAGAGGTGTGATATGGTGGCTTATGGTAGAGAGAGACAGAAGCACAGAGAGAGAGAATATGAACAGAGGCCTATCTGAAAAGATGAGAGAGGAAGGGAGTGGTTTGGGGTGGTGAGGGAGTTGAGCCCTTGACCAGAGGCAACCCACAGGAAAGCTTGCCCTGCACTTTGTCTGGGCAGCACAGCAGAGATCACCCTACTGGGGAGAGCACAGGTGAGTAAACCCTGAGATGTGACTGTGGGAGACCTAGCCCCACCCCCACCTCTTACATAGACTGGGGAGAGATATCCTTTCCCCGCCCCCACCCATCTATGATGCAGGTGGGAGAGTTGCCCCTGGGGTAACAAGAGTGGAAAAGTTTTCTCTGCTCCCCACCACCTACACAACTCAGGAGGGCAGGCCCTGCATTGTGCCAAAGCAGCACAACAGAGGCAACCATGTTAGCGCAGGTGTGGGTGAGCCAGCCCCAAAGTTGTGGGCATGGGACAGATGTCCCCATTTCTTATCTGTCATGTGGCAACATGGACAGAGGAATGGTGGCCCTCCCCCCCATCAATGTCTGAGGCAGGTGGGAGAGCTGGCCCTGTGGTCATAAGAGTGGAAGAGGGAGCCCATCCCTGATCCACACCATCTGCAACACTAGGGAGAGCTGGGCTTCACCTTCCCAGGGCAGCACTGTAGAGCCAGTCCTGGTAGACAGGTGTGGGTGAGCCATCCCTGAAACTGGAAGCATGGGAGAGCTGTTGTCATTGCCCATCTGACTGGTGGAAGCATGGGCAGGAAGAGAGCCTTCCCCCCTACACACACACACACACACACACACACACACACACACACACACACACACACACACACAGCACGTAGGAGAGCTGTCCTGTGGTCATAAGAGCAAAAGAGGTCTCCCTCTTTTATTAGGACAGTTTTTTTCAGGAATTATATACACCTCGTGAGGTACAAAGTATGATTCCTAAGGTTGAGAATTACTGCTTTTGCAACTTTGAATTTTGGCCTGAGGCTAGAGAGTAATTGGGATATTAAAGATGAAAGACTTGCCATGAGGTTCAAATGAAATAAGTACATAAATAAAAGAAAAGAAATGATCATCAAATCTAGGGGGGGGAGTAAAATGTTACATAAGAAAGTTAATTTTTTCCTAGCACATTATGTGACTTGGCTGTGAACAATACAATCACAAGAAATTTTTGGCTAAATTTTTCTCTTTGGAAAAAAAAATGTTATTGCTTCAAACAGTTTCTGAAGGTCAGAAATCTAAGAGCAGCTTCTAGACTCCAGGTCTCTCCAGAGGCTGTAGTCAAAATGTCTGGTGCAGACATAGCCCTCTAAAAGTCTGACTGGGAACCAGAGGGTTCACGTCCAAGATGGCTCAATCCCATGGCTGTTGGCAGGAAGCTTCAGTTCCTCATCATTTATATGAGTCTTTCCACAGGGTTGCCCGAGTATCCTCATGCCATGATAGCTAGCTTCCCCCAGAAAGCAAAATCAAATCTGAATCAAATCTGTCCTTTATAACCAATCTTGGAAATGACACACCATCATTTCCACTTTTACTTTTTCCTACTTGCTAAAATCAAATCACCAAGATCTGAGCAGTTAGCTCAGTGATAGAGTGTTCAGCAGACATAAGTCTAGCTTACTTCAAACAAGGGAGGTTAGCTTCCACTTCCTAAAGGAAGATACACAAAGAATTGTGGACATTATTCAAACAAATACAAACTCTCTGCCAGAGTAGCCTATGGAGTTATGACTACAAATGAGTATAATTAGCAAGAACTTTATCAAGTTCACTAGATACAGAATCAGTACATGAAAGTTGAGTGTGCTTTATGTTGGCATTAGGAAACATGATTTTAAAAATGAAATGCAAGAGGAGAAGAACAGCTTGGTTGACAAAGTGCTTGCCTGAGTTTTATCCCCAGAACTCACATTGTAAAAAACCAGTTATAGTAGCATCTGCTTAAAACTCAGCCATGGGAGAGGCTTAGATAGATCACTGAGGCTTTCCAACAAGCCTAATCTACTTGATGAGTTCTAGATCTGGGAGAGACCCAGTCTGAAAACAAAAAAGGTGGACAGTGCCTAACGAAAAAGACATACATGTAAGACATACCTATATACATCTGAACATATACACACACAAAAATGAAATACAGAATTAATTAATGGGATTCATTTATTACAAAATAATCTCTAAATCAATCTATAAGCTTTGTCACACTATATATTTTCAAAGAATAGAAATGGCTTTAAAATAATCAATGAATATTTGAAGATATATCAAAGGTACTTGCTTGCTGTATCAAACATTAGGGCTTATTATAAGCTATAGAAATTCAGCTCAGTGCGATGACGCATGCCTGTAACAGCAGCTCTTGGGAGACTAAGGCAGGAGCTTCAGAAGTTCAAGAACAAGCAAGGTGATATAGCAAATCCCTGATATGTGGGAGCATAAAGCTACAGAAATCTAAAGCATATGCATGTTACAAAGCAGATAAATCAAAGGATTGTGTCCAGAAATGGGTCCACCAATAGATACATAGGCATGGTGGAAATGGCAGTGTAGACCAATAAGAAAAAGATTATCCAATATTTCCTGGGATCATTTTTAAAGATGTTAGAGTCTATCATGCATATTTAGATGCAAAACGGAAAACATTTTAAAATGAGAATAAATACAGAGGATGCCTTCCTGGCCTCTTGGTGAAATAGAGTCTCTATAATGAGTCATGTAAAAGCATTTATAGATTATAAAATTATAATTTATATAATAATAGGCACAATATAGATTGCAAAAAGTTGACAAATTTGCTTTAACTTTTAAAAATTGTTTTCCTATAAAAGTCAGCATGAAGAAGAAGAATGTCAAGCTCCAATTTGGTGAAAACTACTTTCCACTAATCACACCAAGCAAATGGGTCAGTCATGGAGAAGGCAAATGAAAGAAGAAGAAATACACGGAAGTATTCTCAATATCACTGACGATCAGAGAAATTCAAAATAAAACCAAAGAGAGTTGCCATTCCTTCTCTCCTGGATGACACTGAAGAGTCATGGGAGCTTAGGAAGATGTGGGCATCTAAGACAATTCCTAAATTGCAGGAAGATTGGGGGGCAAGACAATGAGGGACCAAATTTCAGATACCTATGTAAAACCCTGTGCAGCATGCACACAGACCGATGAACATAAGTCTAGAACTGATTCATGCAACACGGGAGTCTACAAGCATGTTGGGGGTGAGCAACAAAAGGCCTGGAGGTGCCTCTGCTTCACATGCACAGACTGTTAGATAAGAAAGGACTGAGTTGTTATTCAAACAACTTAGCCCGGGCTAGTTTGGACCTCATGCTCAATCAGGAAAAGATAGTGAAAACAGACTTTTCCTTGAGTTGAAAATGGTGATTTAGTGCACTTAACTACTTTAAGTCTATATTTTTAAAAGTTCTTTTTAAAGTATCATTTAAAATTAAGATTCCAGATATGCACACAGTCCCAAATCACAAACAAATACATAAGAATTACAATAGGGAATTTTTGTCATGGATACATATAAAAGTTCCTTGCTTTTCAAGTGAGATGAGAAGCTTCGACACGGGCCTCAGCAAGTGAGGAGTCTGCTACATACCCTCTAGCCAGAGAGACAGCACAGACAAAGCCCACATCTTCAGGAAACATCAACTGGGTGTAATACACGGACAACGGTACAGGAGGGGCAGGGAGTGAGGAGATCCTAGATTTTCAAATACTTCTGCAAGGTTCTAAAAATGTAGCCAAGTGGTTCTAAAACGTCTATGTACATAACAGTCCAAATCTTGTTAAGATTCACATTCAGGAATTCTGGGGTGTGGTAGTAGTTCTGTATTCCTAACAAGGTCTGTAGTTATTGGGAGGGGCCCTGCTAATCACAACAACACACTAATGAAACTCAGCCGAGTGGTATAGCAGCCATTACCACACATGCTGGTAAAAAGTTAAATTATAATTTTATAAATTAAAGTTAAAATCTGTATCTTCACTTATACTTAACACATTTCACAGGCTGGATAATAATACAAATTCAAAGGTGCTACACTGGACCATGCAGAAATAAAGCATGTCTACTATCGTGACATTTCCACTGATCACGGCTGACTCTAAAAAACCATATGGTGCCATAAAGCACCTTCAGACTATTGAAAATACATACATAGTACTGGTGGCAAAACTGTGAAGAGATTGAAATATACCCATACATTTGTTGATCATTCTCCTTTTAATAAGTAGAAGTTCATTCCACTCCCCTTAAGTGTGGCATTCCTTCTAATGAATGAAACACGAGGAGCTATGAGGGTATGACTCTGAGACTTTGTATGAAAAGCCACAAGTTTCCTCAACTCCTCCATCCCTCCCTCTCTCCCTCCTTCCCTCCATCCCTCCTTCCCTCTCTCTCTCTCCCCCTTTCTCTCTCCCTCCAAAATAAAAGGAGCCAACTGCCATGCTGTAAAGATATTTAAACAACTCAATGCGGGGGAGGGGGGCACTGAAGGGAGAATCCTGCAACAGTCACAGGATTGCACTTCATAGGAAATGGATAATCCTCCAGTCCAATTCCAGTTCACAGCATTGCCAGTTAGCATATCTCCTTTTAGGAAATTTTCGTTTATGCTTAAGGTAAACAACATGATGCCATAAGGGGTATGTATAGTAAATAAAATGCCCACTGTATTAGAACAGCATAATATATCCATTACACCACATAGGTGTCCATTTCTCTCCCTGTACCAGGAGCAGTTATAATCACCAAACCTCTTAGATAGAATACACTATTGACTATTGTTGGGTCCTCCGGCAGGTAGAGTAGGGGAAGGGCTGGTCCAGCCAGTCTCTTCCCAGTGCTGGGCAGGGTGTTGACTTAGAGCCCCCCCCCCATTAGTTACAGGGAGGGTACACACTGAGTCTGGAGTCTGTCGAAGCAGGATCTCAATTTATTCAAACAGGTATGAACTTATACAGGGCTGAGGTAGGGGATGAGAATCTTAGGATAGGGTAAGGTGATATGAGGAGTAAAGGCCAATAATATTCCACCAAGATGGCAAGTAGCTAGGCAGGGGGCAATCTTACATCAGGTCTGGCTGAGTCACCCCCACGTGGAGGTTACAGGTCAGAGACAGGTCACCAAACTCTAGCCAGGCTCAGGAGGTTACACTGGGCCTCACATCTGAGCCTTTTTTTTAGGCCCAACAGACTATAGTAGCTATGATGGATAATTTTAACTACCACCTTGACAGAAGTTAGAATAAGCTGGGAAATGGCCCTCTAGGCATGTGTGTATGGAATTATATTGACTATGTTAACCCCAGTGGGAAGACTCAGCCACTGTGAGTGACATTATCTCCTAGACCAAGGAGACTAGACTGTATAAGATTACAGAGAAATAGAAAGATGGTTCAGGAGGTAAAGGCACTTACTGCCAAGATTAACAAACTGAGTTTCGATCCCATGACCCACATGGTAGAAGGAAAAAAACTAACTTCTGTGAATATCCACCTGACCTCTAGACATGTGCCATGTGTGTTCAACACACACACACACACAATACATGCACATGCCACACACACTCATAAATGAATAAATGTGATTGTTTAAGTGGAAAAAGCAAGCTGAGCAGTAGCCTGCATTCAGTGTTATCTTCTTCTGAGCAGACTAGCTGCTTCAGGCTTCTGATGGATTGGTAAACTGTAACTTGGAACTGTGACCTAAAAGAAAGCCTTTCTCCTTTAAGTTGCTTTGCCAGGGAATTAAATCACAGCAACAGGAAAGATCTAAGACAGTACACATGTTTTACATTGGGTCTATAAACTTGTTCACCTTACTTATATTTTAATGTTCTGTGACCTACACCTCCCATGACACCGTGATTGCAACTTCATGACATATCTATACAAAGCTATTTGGAAATTCCTGACTCATAGAGACTACATGATGATAACTATGTGGTGCTTTGAAAGAAAATGGCCCCCAAAGAGAGTAGCACTATTATGAGGTCCGGTTTTTTTGGAGTGGGTGTGTCCTTGTTGGAGGAAGTGTGTCACTGAAGGCAGGCTTTGAGGTCATATATGCTCAAGCCACACTCAGTGTTTCAGACCATTTCTTGTTGCCTTTGAGTCAAGATGTAAGAACCCTCAGCAACTTTTCTGGCACCATGTCTGCCTGCATGGTGCCTTGCTTTCTGCCATGACAATAATGGACTAAACTGTTAACTGTAAGCTGCCACCCCAACTAAATGTTTTCCTCTGTAAGAGTTGCCATGGTCGTGGTGTCTCTTCACAGCAATAGAAGTCCTACCTAAGACAGAAGCTGGTATTGCTGAGGTATTGCTGTGATAGGCCTGACCATGTTTCTGTTTGAAGGAATACAGACCCTGGGACTGTGGGTTAGAAAAGAAGTTGAATACTTTAGAGTCTGCTTAATGGGCCATCCTAGTAGGGGCTTGGAAGACAGTGGTGCTAAGAGTGATTTGAACTGTACAGGACTGGCTCAAGAGGTTTCAGAGAAGTATTTTAGTGTGTTGCCTAGGAATTGTCCTTGAGATATCTTGGTGAAGAATGTGGCTGCTCTTTGCCCTTGTCCAAAGAGTCTGCCTGAGGCTAAAGTGAAGAGTTTTGAATTAATTCCCTTGGCAGAAGAAATCTCAAAATAGTTCAGTATAGACTCTGTTGTGTGGTTATTAATGTTAACTCTAATGAAGATTTGTAACATAAAAGAGCAAGCTGAAAGCCAGGCGTTGGTGGCACACGCCTTTAATCCCTGCACTCGGGAGGCAGAAGCAGGTGAATCTCTGTGAGTTTGAGGCCAGCCTGGTCTACAAAGCGAGTTCCAGGACAGCCTCCAAAACAATACAGAGAAATCCTGTCTCGAAAAACAAAAAAAACAAAAAAAAAAGGAAAAAATAGCAAGCTGAGCAAGGAAAAATATTTGAGGAGAAAGGGAGAACTAGAGATTGCAATGGAGCTAAATCCTGTGTTCCAGGAGATAAACAGGTTAAGAAATGGAATAAAGGGAGTGGTGACATGATGGGGGATGTCCTTTTGTATATATGTTTCTCTTATTGGTTGATGATTAAAACACTGAGGCAGGGAGATAGGCGGGACTAGGGGAATGAGGAAAATTCTGGGAAAGGTAGGCAGAGAAAGCCTGCCAGAAAGGGACAACATGCAGCCACCAAAGGAATAAGAGGTCCAGACCCTTCTCTGGTTAGATAAGACCACATGGAAATACTTAGATTAATAGAAATAGGTTAATAATTAAGACAGAGCTAGCCAATAAGAAGCCCTAGCCTTCAGCAAGTAGCTTTATAATTAATGTAAGTCTTTGTGTGTTCATTTGTGGCTGAGAGGGCAGCGGGACCTGGTGGGTCAAATCTCCAGCAACAGTGACCTCAAGGCAAGATCCCATGCAGTTAAGTTTCCAACTTGTGAAAATGAATTAAAGAAAAACTTGGAGGGGCTAGAGAGGTGGCTCAGCAGTAAAGGACCCTGGCTGCTCTTCCAGAGGACCTAGGTTCAATTCCCCACATGGCAGCTCATAACTGTCGGTAGCTCCAGTTCCAGGAGATCTGACACCTTTACATCAATGCTCATAAAATAAATTTATTTTAAAAAAACAAAAGCTTAGAGCCAGGTGTGGTGGTGCACACCTTTAATCCCAGCACTCCAGAGGCACAGGCTGGCAGAACTCTGAGTTTGATGTCCCTGAATGGAGCCTAAAGAGGCCATTGCATGAAGCTGTAAAGTTAAAGCCTGGATTGCCTTGGAGACCCCAAGGTTTTGGAGATGCCAAAGGCTGTAGGATGCCTGACGAGAAGAGCTGATAACAGCGAGTTGAACCAGCCCAAAAGAAAGAAGTGGTGCTGCACTCAACAAAGCTGAAAAGAGTTGGAGATCTGAAGAATGTTTTGACATCAGACATAAAGGTGAAGAGTTTGGAGTTTGCCCAGCTGGTTTTTGGTCTTGTTTTGGTCCAGAATTTCCTCACTATACCCATGAGCCTACATTTTAGAATGGCAATGTATATCCTGTGCTGCTATATGTTGGAAGAATGTGATCTGCTTTTTATTTTGGTGCTATAGGGAATTGCAGTTAAGAGATTGCATGAATCTCAGAATAGGCTTTGAACTTTAGACTTTTAAATAAGTTTGAGATTGTTGTATACTAAGGGGACCTTTGAAGTTAGACTGGATGCATTTTTGCATTATGATATAATCCTTTTAGGAACAGATAGTAGAATATGGTGGCTTGAAAGAAAATGGCCCCAAAAGTGTGTTGCACTATTAGGAGGTGTGGCTTTGTTGGAGTGGGTATGACCTTGTTAGAAGAAGTACATCACTGTGGAGGTGGGCTTTGAGGTCTCATATATGCTCAAGCCACATCCAGTATCTCAGGCTTAAGAAGAACAGTCCTATTCACAATAGCTTCAAAAAATAAAATAGAAAACAGACCTCTACAGAATATTCCTGCATGCTGCAAAATATGCAGACTTCCCACAAGCCCACGGAGCTTCATTTAAAATAGAGGTTTTTTAGGACGCAAGATGAGTCTTTAAAAATACAGAAAGCTGAAATAATTTTCATATTCTACTTGATCACAATGAATTGAAACTAGAAATCAATAACAGATTGATAAGCCAAAAAAATTAAAGAGTTACCACAACAAATACTAAAGAAATTCAGAGGATCACTAAGACTTACTTTGGAAAACCTATATTCCAACAAGAAGTGCTAGATCAGTATGACTTACCCAGATTAGCCAAAGGGATATACACAACCTACGCAGACCCCTAGCAAGTAAGGCAACAGTAGCAATAACAAACAATTCACAGCTGGATTCAGGAAGAACTAGCAGTGTTCCTTGACAGTTATGGACATAAAAAGGGAAGAAATGCTGCCAAATCCATAACAAAACAGTGCTACCTTGTTAAAACCTGATAAAGACACAATGAAAGAAGAAAGAAAAGCATAAACCAATCTTCTTGATAAACACAGATGCAAAAACACTTCATAAAATTCAACAACGAATCAAAAATATTAGCCATCAAAATCCACTTGAATTCATTTCTTGTATGCCAGGATGATTCAAAATATAATACATAATCAATAAATGAATCATATAAATAAACTCAAAGACAGAAAAGAAATGAATTTTTCCTCTATGGAAAAAAACTGAAGAAACTAGAAATAAAATTAACATACTTCAGTGTAATAAAAAGTGATATGACAATTTTATTCAATTTAGTGCATGAAGTTTAGCTAGAGCTGAGTGGTAAAACTGAAAGGATACAGATAAGAAAGAAAATATATCTGGAAGAAATCACCTTCACCTGCAGATTCTGTTATCCTATATGTAAGAGAACTTCTATGCTCTGCCAGAACCTCGTAGAGCTGATAGACACATCCAGCAATGTAGCAGTACACAAAACCAACATGTATAAATCAGTAGCCTTCCTGTGTAATGATAATGTGTTGACATTGCCTTCTGGGTGTGGTACTGAACTGTATAAAATGGAGAGAGTGAGCTGAGTCCTAGCATTCCTCACTGTTTGCTTCTGTGGATGCAGCATGGTCAGCTGCCTGGAGCTCCTGCTGCTGTGACTCTTCTGCCATGATGAATTATAACTTTAAACTGTGATCTAGAATAAACCTTTGGTCATACATATTTTATTACAACAACAGTAAAGAAAGTAAGGCAGAAAAATCTAGGAATAACCCTAACCAAGGAAGTAAAAGAAGTCTGGAATGAGACTTTGAAATACTGAAGAAAGAGGCTGGAGACGCTACTAGAAGATATAATGACTGCTCAGACTTATTGATCATTAAAGCTAATATTGTCAAAATGATTATATTATGAAAAAGATATAAAGGATGGATACAATTCTATCAAAATTCCAATGACATCCTTCACAGAAATAGTTGAAAAAAAGTTAAAATTCTACAGAATAATGAAAAACTGGAATATGCACAGAAATCCTTAGCAAACTGAGCACAGCTGGAGCTATCACAATGAATAGAGGATCTAGGTATATATCCATATGGGTAAAGATACCTCATTTTGAAAAGGTGTGACTTTAGAAAATATGGAAAGTATTAAATGAGTGGTTTTCAGAAAACTGGATATCCATATACAGAAGAATGAAATTAGACCTTTATCTCTTACTTTGTACAAAAATCAATTCAAAGTAGATCAAAGAGTTTTGTAGTAAACCTGGAATTACTAAACTATCTAAAGAGAGATCAGTACAGACTGAAAAGGACTTGAGTAGCTCAAGAAATAAATCCAAGATTGACATATGTGATTGTATAAATTTGAAATACTTCTGTGCAGTAAACAACTCAGTTAAGAGATAGACTATAGGTCAGGCACTCGGGGGGACAGAGGCAGGAGGATCTCTGTGAGTTCGAGACCAGCCTGGTCTACAAGGAGAGTTCCAGGACAGCCTCTAAAACAATACAGAGAAACCCTGTCTCAAAAAAACAAAAAAAAAAGAAAACAGAAACTTATATAAATACAAGAAAAACTCTCTGGGCATGGTGGCACACACCTTTAATTACAACACTTTGTAAGCAGAAACAGGTGGATCTCTGTGAGTTCAGTGTCAGCCTGATCTACACAGTGAGTCTAAGGGCTGCCAGAGCTGCAAATAAAGAGGCCTGCCTCAAAAAAAAAAGGAGAAGAGGAGGAGGAGGAGGAGGAAGAAGAGGAGGGGAAGGAAGGAAGGAAGGAAGGAAGGAAGGAAGGAAGGAAGGAAGGAAGGAAGGAAGGAAGGAAGGACGAACTGATCAACATCCTTAGCCATGGGGAAATGCAAATGAAATTGCTTTTAGATTCTATTCACCACACTCAGGAGACAAACAACAATAAATGCCAGTGACGATATGGAGAAAAAGAGATACTTACACACACTGTTGATGAGAATGTAAGCTACTGAAGCCACCAAGGAAATCAATATGCAGGGGTCCTCAAAAGACTAAAAATAAAACTATCATATGATCCAGGTATGGGATTCCTGGGTGTATACACAAAGGAATCTAAGCATACCACAGAGCTATCTGCATATCCATTGTTCACAATGGCCAAGATAAGGCATCAGCCTAGGTGTCCATCAACAGATAGATGGATAAATAAAATGTGATGCATAGCCAGGCAGTGGTGGATCACGCCTTTAATCCCAGCACTGGGGAGTGAGAGGCATGCAGATCTCTGTGAGTCTGAGGCCAGCCTGGTTTACAGAGTGAGTTCCAGGACAATCTCTAAAACAGTATAGAGAATCCTGTCTCAGAAAAAAAAAAAGATGTGATGCATGAATCTATGGAGCTTTATTCAGTCACAGGAAAGATGAAATTATTCCACTTTTAGAAAAATGGAAGAAACTAGAAATTATAATGTTAAGATAAGTACTAACTTTTTTCTCATATGCAGAAATAAACATACATATTTGATATGAAAGTAGAGAGACTATTTCTAGGAAGGAAGGAGACCAGCAAGAGAAGCTCATGGGGCAAGTGTGAAGAAAATACAAAGATAATGATAGATATGTGAGAAACCTCATGAGCTAATTTAAAATGTTTAATTATGTATTTATAAGAAGACAGATAAAGTTTAACTGCTCCAAGGAGCTTGTTGGGAGCAGAGACTGCATTTCAACAAGATTTCCCCGTTGCTCTGTGCAGCAGTGAAGTTTGAGGAACACTGCTGTAATGCCTCCCTAGGGCCATGCCTGGTACAGGCAGCAGCTGACATCATGCGGCCACACAGGGCATTTGCTGCAGGAAATGAAAGTTAGGTACACAGAGAAAATCATTCTATCAAATTGTGCACAAAGTCCGGAAAGGAGAAAAACAAAAAGACAGGAGACAAGAGTAGAGTAGGAGGAGATAAGTAATTTCTCTTTGTGTCAAAGAGAACTCCAGGAGAAAAGTAGAGTCCCTGAGAAAACCTTCCCAGAAAAACAAAAATCAAACAATATGGCAAAATTGCCTCTCATCAGCTTGAGACCTGGAGTAATACACATTCATCATATACCTTTGGAGGTTTAGTAAAAGAGAACCCAAAAAATATTTTATTGTAGGACATATTCATCTACAGTATATATACACCAGCGGAAGTTACAATGGAAAGGGAAGGAAGCAAAATGCCTTCCTTTTTTTCTTATTCAGCTAGTAGCAGTATAATTAGAATTAATCCCCAATTATACACAGTCAGCTTTATAATCTACCTGTAGGCTGTTGATCTTATCAGTGCAACTTGTTATGCTAAAAGTCAGTCACTATGAAAGTCAGCCATGCCCCTAGGTCAGTACCAGCTTGGCTAGCTCTCACAGTGTTGGAAGGTGTTATGCGAGCTGCTGAGGGAGAAGAATTATTACCCTGTCCAACCCGGCTGTAAATCCTGTAAAGTACAAAAACGGCCAACCCAGCACGTTATGCCCACTGCTACTATCATGGCACTGATATCTTGGCAGTATCTCAATCAGTCTGATTGGACTTAATACCCTCAGTGGGAGGGTACTCACACCTGGCACTCTAAACCTAACCAAGAACACATAACTGGAGAATTCATAGACCCAAGAGGAGAACCATTTGCTAAAATGATACAGTAATATCCAACTGCCTTCTAAATAGTCACCCTTGTGCCCAGAAACAGGTGCAGCTCCCACATCTCATCTATGCAGATGCTTTCTACAGCAGAGGGAGGCTGCCACAGAGAATCATGGCTGGTCAGAGTACATAGAGGAGGTGACTGTGGAGTGCCCATCCTCACATGGGACATCTATTACATAAGCGACACATGCAAGGCTCAGGAAGCATTGAGAAAGGAGTAATGAAAAGACCACGAGAGCCAGAGGACTTGAATGGCTGCTAGACTGATGTCTTCTGAACATGCCAGAGATGTTGCTTTCATACACACTCATCAGTATGATTCCCTGCACAAGACCATACCACTTGGCATACCAATATGATGGAGGAAGGGCACCAGGCCTTATCCTTAGCTGAAAAGCTACAGGTAGTTGATAGCTTCTGTGACAAAGAGAGTCAGTTTCCTCCAAGTCATCATCCCTACAGCTATGTACACAAGCAACTCTAATTGGACTTAGTGAGCTATATACAGATAGACAGACAGACAGACAGACAGATGATAGTACAGAAGAGGATCAGGACATAAGTGTGTGTGAGAGAGAGGGGGAGAGAAAGAAAGAGAGAATGTGGAAGGGGACATGACAAGATTTAAGGAAAAAGAATAGCTGGATATAATAAAAATACGTTGTACTCAAATACTATTAATATAAGTTTAAAGGCATAACTGATGCTATTAACTAAATCTTGAGAAATGCCTGTGGGTAACAAGCATACAAAAGAAAAGAGTTTATCATTAAAAAGAAAAAGTCAGTCACATACAGCATTTCCGTCATCTCCCACTGAGCTTGCAGAAACACAGGAATGGAGCACCATATCAACTCACATGAGAAAACACATGTTTAGGAAGAATGTTGATAGCATTTGCCTGTCTTGAGCACACAATAGAAAGGTACTCCCATGAGACAACTTAGGTAGAAGTTCCTAACAGTAAAGGCAAACCCAAGACAACATGAGCTGTAGACTGTGTGTGTGTGAGTGTGTGTGTGTGTGTGTGTGTGTGTGGATTAGCTATGAGCTACTTTCAACACACACCCTGGGCCCATCCCCAGCATTGCCAGTTGAGAGTGTTGAGCCATGGTCTGAGAATTTGCCTTTCTTTTTTTATATTTTATTTTTAAATTTAAATTTAAATTAGAAACAAGGTTGATTCATATATCAATTCCAGGTCCATCTCCTTTTCCCTCCCCTCCTCCCGTGCCCTCCCACCAACCCCTCCAATATCTCCTCATTTCCCCAGAGAGGGTGAGGCCCTCCATGGGGTTGTCCATAGTCTGTCATTTTGCCTTTTTAACCTATCCTTGGGTTATACAAACTATCCCCCCCCGCAACTGTGTGATAAGACCATTGCAGGATGGCACAGCAGGGAATGCCCCAAGCTGGAAGAAGGACCTGGAACTCTGAGATTCTATCAGAACATTGGACCTTTGACAGATTATTTAAAATTTGCTTTGAGGTTTTAGTTAGTAAAATGGGGGAAATGGCAGGGCTATTCTTCAGAGTTGTCATGCTACTTAGAATGTCACATAGACATCATAGTCTTAACCAACTTTAAACATTAGGTCCTTCTCAGCTATTTGTCTGTATATACATGAAGATAAAACATTACTTTTGTACTAGCTTCATCCAATCTAATGTGTGCTTCTATTGCGGAATATTATTTTAAGATGTGTTATATTTGTTTATGCTGTGGAACATTTATTTTAATGATGCAAAGATGTGTTGTGCTCTTTTATGTTGCATTTGTTTAACTCTGTGAAGCTGTGTTACTTTACCTGTCTAAAGCACCTGATTAGTCCTAAAAAAAGAGCTGAACAGCCAATAACAAAGTAGGAGAAAGGATAGGCAGGGCTGCCAGGCAGAGGGAATAAATAGAAGGAGCAAAAGAGAGAACAAGAACACCAGGAGGAGGAGGACTCAAGGGGCTACCCAACTACACAACCAGTCACAGAGTAAGAAGTAAAGAAAAGAAACACAGAAATATGTCAGGAACCTCCACCGTAATCCAACCATAGCATTATCACGCCCTCCTCATAGAGGAGATGTGACTCCAGGCCACACTGAAGAAATAACACCTCTTAAGATAGGAAGCAAGTTTCGAGAAAACAGACTTGCAGCTTATCCACCTAGTGTAAATTACCAAGTCACTCGGGCATAGGCTTGAAGAATGTGAAAGATAAAGTTAGAACCTGCAGTTATGTTACCAGAGGACACAGGCTGACCGACCCATCCCATTGACCTCTGCTCCTCCAGGCTCATCGCAGCTGCAGCTAACACTCCCATTCCTTCCCCTCCTCACTTCCCCTATATAAATTCCTTTGGGATGAATAAAGGTTGTCGACATGATCAGAATCCTGTCTTGTCGTCTGTTTCTGTAACCCCTGTCCTTCATTTTCTCCTAGGTGTTCCCGGTCTATGTTGACTGTTCCCCGCCAGCACAGTCAGAAATAAAGAAAGGTTAAAGCCCAGAGGCAAAGGTAGATGGGATAATTTAAATCAAGAAAAGCTGGCAAGATGGCTATTGGCCATTCAGCTTTTTATTAAACCAATCAGAATGACAGATTTTACAGTGTACAAAAAGATTATTCCACAACAGTCTTTGACTAATGACCTTAGGAAGTCAGTCATGGTGGTGGGTTCGTTCTGCACATCGCATTTGGTACCTTCTCCTTGTCTGCCCTGGTTACTGCCTGCTTTGGTAAGTGGCATAATTATACACCATCAAGTAGATGACTCCCTTGTTTAAATCATTTACCCCATTCTCTACTGATGTTTCTTATATTTTCCAAATAATCCATTGGCATCCAAATCCTCATCTCAGATTTGGAGTTCCTGTGAGAACTCAAGCTAAGATGAATAGAAGGTGTGGAGGCCCCCATAGTAGAGTGTCCAATGCATATACCCAGGTCTCCAATGGCCTCTGCATCTAAAGAGGTGACAACCCAGAACTCCTTTGGATTTCCTTTGTGTGCTATCCAAAGTCCTCACTGCTTTGAAGTCACAGTGATCTCATCTGCTCACTTCTCTAGAACATTCTCCTGCCATTCCCATCCTGTCTCTGGGCTATAGACATATTGGCATCATTCAGTTTCCAAGACATCCTTCTATATCTAATACTGAATATTTTCTTGAAGTCAAGGGAGAGTGTTGAGTTTAGGCAAGTGTTCTTTTTATTTCTACAACTATTGGGATGAGCATATATTTTGCCTCTCGTACAGAATGCAGTGTGTTAAAATAATCGACTTGCATATATTGAGTCATCCTTTGACTCTAAGGATGAATCACATTTGGTCATGGTATGCAATTTTTCTAATTATTCCTGAATGTAATTTTCTGGTGTTTTTGTTGAGGATTTTTGCACATATGTTCATCAAATATATTGGTTTATGTGGTGTCTTTTTGTAAAGTGTTGGTCTAGTTTTGGCAGAGAAAAGAAAAGGAAAATCTGGCAAGAAACAAGGTTGGCCATTCACAAGAGATGACACTAGAAGAAACCATCCTGAGTGAGGTAACCCAGTCACAAAAAGAGAAACATGGCATGTACTCTCTCATATATGGATTTTAGACATAGATCTGGGGAGTGCCAGCCTACAATCCTATGGCCAGAGAGTCTGGGAAACAGAAACTTCATTTAGTGGCCGGTTAAGTACTGAGCTGAACTCAAGAAAGCCAGTAACAGAGAGGGAGGACTGGTGATCAAAGGGATTAAGACTGGGCTGGTTTAACCCCCAGAAACAGCTGACCAGACAAAGGTTAACTCTTGAATCCCAGGCATCAGCCTGGGAATCCAGCATGGGACTGATCAATACCCCCTGAATTTGGGTGTCAATGAGGAGGCCTAGGGAACCTATTGAGCCTTGGGCAGCAGATCAGTACCCATCCCAAGTATACACACGGACTTTGGACTCCCATAGAACAATGTGAGGTGCACTCTCACCCTGAACTCTTGGGGAAGGGTCTAGGCCCTGCCCTATATGAAATGACAGACTATGGACACCCCCATGGAGGGCCTCACCCTCCCTGGGGGAATGAGGGGATAACAGGGGGGGGGTTGGGGGGATGGCATGGGAGGAGGGGAGGGAATGGGAGCGGGACCTGGAACTGACTTGTGAAGCAACCTCGTTTCTTATCTAAATTTAAACTGGAAAAAAAAGAAAGTTATTTGAATGCATGTTAAACATTAATGTAATTTTTGAAAGGTTATATCTGATTTTTTTTACCAAAATAAATCTGGAGAAAAAAAAAAGAGAGATGATAAGCCTCCATGTGTGATTTATTTGAGAGCTGGGTGGTAGCCCCCCCCCCGAAAAACACAAGAGTTAAAAAAAAACAACCATCAACATGCTTCCTTAGGGGAAAAAAGAAACAAAGACAAAGAGAGTAAATTGAAGGAGGGAGGGAAAAAGAGAATGGACCGTTTTAGAGCAGGAAGTAGACAGAACACAGAGAGGAAATAGGAAAAGGGTCACATGGGTACAAGATGACTGCTGCTGCTTTGAATGCCAGAGACCTAGTAAAGCTTCAGTGACCACCACCACTGACTTAGAATGGACTAAGCAAGGCTACAGTGGTTTGAATAAGAAATGTCCCTCATAGGCTCAGGTACTCAAACATTTGGTCATCAACTGGTGGTACTGTTTGGGAAGGATATGGAAACTTTAGGAGGTGAAACTTGCTGCAGGAAGTATAACACTTGGGATGAGGTTTGAGCACTTAGACCCTCCAGTTCCTTCTCTGTGCCCTGCTTGTGGGTGAAGATGTGATCTCTCACTTACCTGTGCCTGACTCCATGCTTTCCCCATTATCGACTACCCCTCTGGAACCACAGGCCAAAATAAATTCTTTCTTCTACAAGAGTCATTGGACATGGTGTTTGATCACACTAAAAAGTATCATGGGTCATCTAAAAGATATAGAAATGAATATTCAGAGAAATGTATCAGAAAAAGGCAAAGCCTGAGATCAAGAAGCAAGGAGATGCCAGCAAATAAGGATATCTGGCATTGTCTGGGGCATCCAAAGACAAGAACCTAAGTCCATCTGGAGGTTCTGTTAATATAGTATTTTCTGCTCAAGGAAATCTCACAAACTGAACTTCTAGCCTTCCACAGTGCGCCCCATGTTTCTCCATCTAAGTTTGCTGTTTAGTCTCACCCATTTCTTCTCCTAGTCAAAACCACTGCTTTGAAACGATATGAAAATATTTGCTAATATGCAATAACTATCTCTATGCTAACCTTGGTCAGCTCATTCAGTGAAAACACCCCTTCTCATGGAATTCTCCCACCCTTTAACACCAAAATCCATCTTCCCTGCTCTATCAAAGCAAAATCATTGTCTCCCCACCCCCCATGCTCATTTCATTAGTATACAACATTCTACCTCATGGTAAGGGGCATGATGTCTACCAATCCCACGTGACTTACAGTGTTCAGACAACATTCTCATCACAAGACATGTCCATGATGCATACACTGCACTTAGTACTTTCCATAGGTGAGACTTCCAACTGCAAGCATCTTGGGATAGGCCTTAGGAGTCTTTCCTAATTGCTGCATAGTCTTCAAGTCCATCCAAATGAACCTAACTAACCTAAAGCAATGTTGGCATAGAGGAGCTGTTTCCTCTAAGCATGATACAACCATCAGCCATCATGAAACAGATTTTCTGTGATGACCTACAGAAGATCATGGCCCAGCCCATAGTCATGAAAATGGGAGAAACAGAATAACATGGGTCTGCGGCAACAGTAATGCATCTGTTAACATTTCTCCACAGAAAAGGAAAGCCACCAGTTCCTATCACCACTCCTACCTCCCCCATCTGCATGTGATCTTGGGAGTATATGTGCTAGACTTTAGAAGAAGTAGGATACCTTGGCGGGGGGTGACCTCAACTATCATGAGGTCACACATGTAGGGGTGGGAGTTTCTCAGTGATGCCTTTGAATTGCCATTGAGTCACCTGTGTTCTTATAATGCATCCATGACTCCAGGAAATAACTCCAGGAAACTTGCTGATTCACTAAGATCAACCTAGACCAATTCCTTTCTTTAGTCCTTTATTTAGAATTATATATACATACATTGGATACTATTTATATGTAGTATATTCATTTTAATAGTATATTATATAATGTATGAATTAAATAATATGATATATGATTATTTTCTCTAACAGTATATATTCTATAGATATATTCTAATTTTTTCTAATGCTTTGTCTTGCTGCTTTGAAATCTGTGTGTTCTTTTACTTCAATTCCTTGAATCAGAGACTAAGACCTGGAACTCAGCCCAGACCCTGACTATGCAACCTGGTGAACTGGAGCTTCGGGAGGTGCCTGGAGTTTGAGCACAGAGCTAAGTCATCCATTTGTAGGGTGAGGCTGGGTCATGAGGTCGGATGATCTGCTTAAAGCATCTCCAAATAGAGAAGGTCTAGGCTGGCCAGATAGCTCAGTAATTAAGAGTACTGTTTGTTCTCACAGAGGACCTGGGTTTGGTTCTCAGTACACACATAGCAACTTGCAACCATCTGTAACTCCAATCTCAAGGGATCCAATACCCTCTTCTGACCTTCGAGAGTACCAGGCTCATGTTACATAGACATACATGCAGGCAACATACTCATACACTTAAGAGAAGACTTTCAGGAAGGTGTGGACAGAAGTTTCTGTCCCACCCGGTCCCGCAGCTGTTTAGTCCCAAATAAATACACAGAGGCTTATATTAATTATAAACTGTTTAGCCAATGACTCAGGCTTCTTATTGGCTAGCTCTCTCTTAATTATTAGCCCATTTCTATTCATCTGTGTATCTCCACATGGTCTTGACTTACCAGTAATGCCCAGGCCTCTTGCGTCCTTGGCAGCTACATGGTGTCTCCCTGACTCCACCTACTTCCTTTCTCTATTCTTCTTTGGATTTCCCACCTGGCTAAATCCTGCCTGTCCATTGGCCAAAACAGCTTTATTCATCAACCAATAAGAGAAACATATATTCACAGCACTCAGAAGGACATCCCCCATCAGGAAGGAGGGACTTTAAACAAGGGACAGCAAAGCAGGAGAGGGGGTAAGGTGGACCTGAGGAATTCGAATGGAGTGAATCGACAGCTTCAGGAATGCTGACCAGTGAAGATATCTAGGAACCTCAAATGTGTCACACTGCAAAGCTAGGATTTGGTCACCAGTCACTGAAGGGGAGATGGGGACTGGCAGGATTCAACCTAGAGGAAAACCTCTAAGCCCTGACTGAGAAAAACAAAGCCAAAAATATGGTGCACACACAGAAGCTGGATGGTGAGGTGAACATGACTCCTTCCCCTCCTCAGACTAAGCCCTAATCTTCCCACTTGAGCTGTGGGAAGAGAAGTTTTATTGTTGTTGTTGTTGTTTTAGCAGAAGACAACATTGAAAGTATTAATAGTGTCTTGGACTATTTTGTAACATGAAAACGAGGCTGGATGGGGGAAAGGTGTCAACAGGAGGAAAGATGCAAGTGAAACACCAGGAGAATGTTTAAAGTCGGGAATGAAGGAAATGCAACCCATGGCATAGTTTCATTTCCGTCAAGCTCAGCCTGATGTTCCCTGCACCTGCTACAAAACCAAAACAAAACACAGTACAAATTCCTCCCAGCTTTGCCTTGTGAGATTAAAATAGAATCGAGAGTAATATTTACTTTTTTTCCTCTTCTGAGTCCTCTGTATCACAAGGCATTAAAGGCATTTTCCTCCTTGAAGCTGGCTTTGTAGATACTCAGTAAGCTCTCATTTACAAATGGAACAGGATCACTAAAAGTGGCAAACAGATACAAACTTTCACCTCATGTTATGTAACATGTGGAGCAGCTGTGGTAAATCAGTGGCTCGGTTAAACCATGAGTGTCAAAGTCTGAGGTCACCTTGTCTATCCTCTGAGTCCTAAAATAGCTTCTGATGCCTTGCTAGCACATTCTCATTTAACAATATCCAGAGATATGAATACAAAAATATGATTTCCTTTACTCTTCATTTACATCAAAAAATCACATCCAGCCAACTTCCCTTAGGTACAGTTGATCAGTTCATGGAACTCACATCTTTGCTTTGCGTGCATACATGTGTGCATGCGTGTGTGCATGTGTATATGAGTGCATGCTTATGAGTGCTCTTACTGCATGTGCGTATTGCAGCATATGTATTACTGCTGTCCCCAACAGTTTCCCTAGAACTGAAGTATGGATGGCTGTGAGCCACTGTGTGGATGCTGGGAACCAAACCCAGGCCTTCTGCAAGACCAGCAAGTGTTCTCAACCACTTACCCATCCCTCCAACCCTGACTGACTCACATTCATAAGCCACTCACTGGAAAGGAGTGTTTATCACTAGAATAAGAACAGACTGGAGCTCACAGCAACTTGGTACATGAGCAAAGCGTGCTCTCCTCAAGGGGCAGGAGATGGTGGCTGCAGATGAGCAGCTAGCTAATCATAATGAGTGAAGAAGAGTATTCATCCTTCCAAGTCTAAAGAGATGCTGCTCTGGCGAGGTTTCTAGAAGCGGTGTTTGAACTCTGGGGGTAGCCAAAGCACTCCTCTGGGGAAGGAAGTGTAAAAGTGGGCAGAGTAGGCAAGGGGAGTGACATGGCAATGCCCACCAGACTCTCCCTCCAGCCTGACTCAACAGAGAGTGCTGCCCCTTGAGTCACATCACGGAACTGACTCCAACCTTGAGGCAAGGGATCAGAGTTTCATATCCCATTTCCTGTCTGTTCTTACCTGTGAGCTGCTGGATGAAATATAAACTCCAAAACAGTGTGACTCCCTGCCAGCACTCCAGCACCTATGTGTGTATGCGGGGTCTAGGCTCAGGGTCTGGGCAGGACACTCAAGGGCCTACGCTAGATGTGATCCTGGAGATGGACCTGAGGAAAACTGCAGCAGGCCTCTGGATCAACCATCACATGGGAAGACCATGCCAGGCAGACCCATTCTGGTCTCTCCATAGTAGGGCAGTGACAGAACATGTGGTCATGCCAGGCCACTGAGACATGCTTGCTTGTTTCTAGAGGATCCCAGTACCTCCTAGTATGCCCAAGGTCCAGTGCATAGCTTTTTAAGGAACCACAGAATTCCAGGCCCTACTTCTGAAGTTTTCACAGACACAGAGACCAAACTCAAACAGGCATCTATATTCATATCTGCCAATACCATAACAGGAAAATATTAAACAATTCTTCCACTTTCAAATCACATTCTAAATTTCCTCCAGGAGGAAAGGGGTCTGGCTGCCATGTTTCCTCTTTTCACAGGAAATTGGAAGGCTTGAGAGAACTCTGACACAATGAACAAGTCTGTCTTCCAAATCACCTATCATAAAATTAAGGATTGAATTGCAATATACAGATTAATTCCCTCTTGAACTAGAGCCTGGGCTTGAAAGCAAGGAGGAAGAAGGACTGAGCAGATCAGTTTTGGCAGACGTTAAAACACTTGAAAGCAAATTGGCTGCTCTCTCTGCCATCAGCAACAGGAAGCAGAAAGATGCATGCCTCCCAACTATGACCATCAGAGAAGTTACTTCTGATAAGCATGCATTTGAGGCAAGAATGTACATTCGAGTAATGTGCACAGGTTTACATTTTCACTGCCTGCGTTTCTGTCTTACTCCCTTTATGTGTTAGAAGCTCCTTTAGGGGAAGATTTGATTGGGACTCACTCCGTCCCCTTCTCCCCATTTCCATGCCCTACACACAGAAAACGCCCCACCAATATTTATAGAATTTATGAGTAAATAAAATCAGCAGAAATTTAGCTAAACCATTTTATGATCTGCTACCACCATCATCAATAGTAGAGTTTATTACTTACCCAACTATGAAAACATTGGAACTAGTCTTCTTAACACTTTAACACCTTAGGGATAAATGACTTGCCAAAAACAAGCTGAACTGCAAAGCCTTCAGAAGCAAGAGCCATTACCCAGTACATTTCAATAGCATCAAGTAATTCTGAGGCTGGGGAAATCCACTGCGTAAGGGTGCCCTCTGCTGGAAGCAGTCATTTCCACTAAGCAGGCAAAGAGCAGACCACTTTCTCACTAATCCATCAAAGGCAGCATCTGCGATCTTAACGCATGAGGTTTACAAATTCTGAGGGGCAACCAGAGAACCCCATTGCCCTCATATTAGGTAAAGTCAATTCAAACTGAGGTTCAGGGGAAAATACATCGTGACAAAGAAGCTTGGGGACTCAGTGTTCAAGCTCCAGCACTAAGCACACAGGTGTCCAATTTTATCCCATTTGAGCCCCCTTTAAAGGCATCTTACCTTGGAGAAGTAGATTCAAGATGGCTGCTGCTAGAACCCTCTAGGCTTTGAGGCATCAGGGCATTCCAAGGAGTCTGAGCGATCCATGGGGGTTTTGTGAGGAAATACAGTGATGGAGCATGATTTTTTAATCTTTTTTTAATTTAAATTAGAAACAAGGTTGCTTCACATGTCAATCCCAGCTCCCCCCATCCTCCCCTGCACCCCCACCTGCTCCCCCAGCCCTCCACCCAATCCCCACCAGTCCCCTCACCTCCCCAATCCCCACTGGGGAACTGGGATTGACATGTGAAGCAAGCTTGTTTCTAATTTACATAAATCAAAAAAAGAGGCCATGAATTTGAAAGTGAACAAGAAAGGATGTATGAGAGGGTTTGGAGGGAGGAAGCAGAAGGGACAAATAATAATCTCAAAAAAAAGTTAAAGAATTACAAAGCCACAATATCACCTTCACTTGTGCCATCTTTCATGCCTGAAAGACATGGCCAAGTTACGCATTCAGCTCACGATGTAACTAGTCCCCTTGAACTGAAGTTCTCTAGGTTCCTCTGGGCTGACCCTAGGGGAACACTTCCACACATATGGTCAACTGGGAGCAAGGAAGCAGTTCAGTTCAGACGGTCTCGTTTCAAACATGTTTGCATTGCTGCAATCTAGTCTTGCCCTGGAACACCTTTCCTCTTGTTGTAGTTCAGGTTTCTCTAATCAGATACTAATCTCTTTAACAGTTGCCTTCCCCACACCCTCCTTGTCCACAACTTTCACCTCCCTCTCACTTCTTTCACCAAAATGTTGTATTTAGGACTACATAAGTATATACATATAAATATAATGCATGCGGTAACAACCAATAGGAAACAGGCCATGAATTTGAAAGAGAGCAAGGAGGAGATATGGCCTCTCACTGTGGAGCTGGGTAGTGCAGTGAACGGTAAGGAAGGCATAGTCTAAATACTATCCTGTCTTGAAATTTTCTCCACCAAAAAATTATTCCATTACTTTGTGTGTGTGTGTGTGTGTGTGTGTGTGTGTGTGTGTGTGTGTTGTGGTGTGCTTCGATTAGCTTTATTTTTATTATACTAGAGTCAGATGGTTTTTCATTGATCAAAATAACAATGTCCAAGGTATTATCCAAATAAGAAATGCATATCATTTTTTAATTATCCAGAAACTGGATGGCTCAGAGATCTAGGGTAGAACCAAACATGACTGACAAAAAAAAAGTCAATGCAGTGATTCCTAATGATATTCCGCTACACTCATAGATTGGTGCCTAGCCCAGCTGGCATCAGAGAGACTTCCTCTAGCAGCTGACAGATGCAGAGACCCACAACCAAACATTAGGTGGAACTCGGGGAACCTTGTGTAAGAGGGGGAGGAAGGACTGAAGAAGACAGAGGGGTACAGGACACCACAAAATCAACTAAATAGGACTCCTAATGGGTCTGCACTAGGTCCTCTACATATATGTTGTGGTTACTTAACTTGAGGTTTTTGTTGGACTCCTAAAAGTGGGAGAGGGGATATCTCTAATTCTTATGCCTGCTCTTAGAACCCTTTTCTCCTCCTGGGTTATCTTGTCCAGCCTTGACAAGAAGGTTTGTGTCTAGTCTTACTGCATCTTGTTATGCTGTGTTTGGTTGATATCACTTGAAAGCCTGCTCTTTTCTGAAGTGAAAATTATTCCATTACTTTTTAATTCAGTCTCACCCAAGTCTCAGATCATAAGCAAAAATATAGTCAGTCTTTGCTACAATGTCACATGAATGGTCCCTAGCCCATCCAATAGATTTTTGCCCTATTCTGAAACCACTGTTCATATTTCTCTTGGCATTCTAGTCTTCCCAACTCCTCCCTGAATGACCCAGAAGGTTTACCTAACTCTAGGACTTCTCCAGCCCAAAGCACTAAACTCTACTGAGTATTCTAAAAGTTAGCCTTTGTTTTCTTAGGGAACATCATTGACGCGTTCATCACAGCATCAGCCTCATACCTCCTCCAAATGTCTGCCCTTGTCACTCTTCTTGTTGTTGTGAGATAATGCCTGACACAAGCAACTTAAGGAAGGAAGGAAAGTACAGTCCATCATGGAGAGCATCTTAGTCAGTAATCTATTGCTGTGAAGAGACATTGTGACCAGGGCAACTCTTATAAGTGAAAACCCTTAACCGGGGGCTTGCTTACAGTTTCAGAGGTTTACTCCATCACCATCCTGGCAGGCAGCATGACAGCAAGCAGGCAGGCACGGGAGCAGTAGCTAAGAGCTATATCCTAATCTCTAGGCAGAGAGAGACTCTGGGCTTGGCATGGGCTTTGGAAATCTCCAAGCACAGACCCCCAATGACATACTTCCTCCAACAAGGCCACACCTCCTAACTTCTAATCCTTTTAAATAGTGTCATTCCCTGGTGACTAAGAATTCAAATATATGAGCCTATGTGGGCCATTCTTATCCAAACCACCACAGAGGGGAAAGCAAGGAAGCAGGAAAGCAGGGTACTTAGTTCTTTGGAGGAATAGGGGAGAATCTGGGGCTTTGGACTAGGGAAATCCTAGAGTGATGTCAATGTTCAATCAGGTGTGAGTTTGGTGTGAGAGCCCACAAGTGACTCAGTTTCATCTGAAGTCTGTTCTAACTTATAAGACATTAGAGTTCAAGCTTGTGTGTTTCAGTCTCCTTGAGAGCCGTGAGAAGGTTCAGATTAAGCCCATGGGATAGAGTATATTATCTCTCTAACGAGCAACTGATACCAGCTATAGGCACACAGAGATAGGGAATGAAGCTTCTTGCTGCTAGTAGAATCCACATGATAGATAGTGAGCCTGGTTGCTCCTTGATTCAAGGACAGTGCAAGAAGCTGGTTAACTGACTATGCTGCTCTTTGTTCTATGGACCAGACAGTCCTCCTGAATCTGTGTTTCTGTCTCTTTTTCTTTATCTGCCATTTCTCAATCCTCATGCCCCTACTCAGGTAACCCAGCTGACACAGAACAGGCTCCGACAGTTTGGAAGACCATAATGCAAGAGCAGAGAAAGGCAGCTAGCACTTAGTTTGCTTTCCTCTTTCACTGAGTCTGAAACTTCAGCCAATGAGATGATACCCAAATTCAGGGTGGTCTTTCTCTCCTCAGCTAAACCCCCTAAAGACACATTCAGGGATGTATCTCTATTGTGCTTCTTTTTTTCTTTTTCTTTTTTTTTTTTTGATACCTAATATATGGTGTTTAATGGCTGAAAATTTTAATTGTTTTTACTTTTCTTTTTATGTAAGTTAGAAAGCTTGTTTTACATGTCAACCCCAGTTCCCTCTCTCTCCCCTCCTCCCATGTTCCCCACCAACTCCCTATCCCATCCCCTTTCTGCTCCCCAGGGAGTCTGTCATATCATTTGGAGGAGGGCCTAGACTCTCCCCGTGTGTCTAGGCTGAGAGAGTATCCTTCCATGTGGAGTGAGCTCCCAAAGTCCATTCGTATACTAGGGATAAATACTGATCCACTATGAGAGGCTCCATATTTTGCCCAGACCTCCAAACTGACATCCACATTCAGGGGGTCTGGAACAGTCCTATGCTGGTTTCCCAACTATCAGTCTGGGGTTCATGAGCTCCCCCCCTCCCTTCAGGTCAGCTGTTTCTGTGGGTCTCTCCAGCCTGGCCTTGAACCCTTTGCTCATCACTCCTCCCTCTCTGCAATTGGATTCCAGGAATTCAGCTCAATGTTTAGCTGTGGGTGTCTGCTTCTGCTTCCATCAGCTACTAGATGAAGGCTCTGGGATGGCATATGAGGTAGTCATCAATCTTATTATCAGAGAAGGACATTTAAGGTAGCTTCTCCACTATTGCTTAAATTGTTAGTTTGGGTCATCCTTGTAGATTTCTGGACATTTCCCTATTGCCAGATTCTCTTTAAACCTATAATGGCTCCCTCTATTAAGGTATCTCTTTTCTTGCTCTCCTCTATTCTTCCCCCTGACTCAATCTTCCTGTTCCCTCATGTCCTCCTTTCCCCTCTCTTCTCCCCTTCTCTTTCTCCTAACTCCCTCTCCCCTCCCCCCATGTTCTCAATTAGCCCAAGAGATCTTGTCCCTTTCTCCTTCTTCAGGGGACATGTATGTCTCTCTTAGTGTCCTTGTTTCCTAGCTTCTATGGCAGTGTGGATTGTAGCCTGGTAACCCTTTGCTCTGTGTCTAAAACCCATATATGAGTCAGTACATGCCATGTTTGTCTTTTTTTGACTGGGTTACCTCATGAGGGATGGTTTCTTGTAGTTCCCTCCAATTGCCTGCGAATTTCAAGATTCCATTGTTCTTTTCCGCTGAGTAGTACTCCATTGTGTAAATGTACCACATTTTTTTTATCCATTCTTCAGTTAAGGAGCATCTAGGTTTCTTCCAGGTTCTGTTTATCACAAATAATGCTGCTATGAACATAGTTGAACAGATGTCCTTGTTGTATGAATGTGCATCTTTTGGGTTTATGCCTAAGAGTGGAATTGCTGGATCTTGTGGTAGACTGATTCCCATTTTCTATTATGCTTCTAAATCTAATCAAGTGAACAGCACAGGCTCTGAGTCCAGTTATATTTTTGTAAAGGAGGAGATTTGTGAGTCGATTCTCACAGCCCAACAAATGCCATGGTCACCAAGATTTGCACAAGACTCTTCATTCCAGCACTACTTTTTTTTACTATTTCTTTTGTTTTTGAGATTATAATTAAATCACCCCTTCCTCCCTTCAAACTCTCCCATATATCCCTACTTGCTCTCTTTCACATCCATGGCCTCTTTTTTCACTAATTGTTGTTACACACATATATGTACTCCTAAATATGGCGTACTCGGTTTTGTAATGTTACTTGGATTTATGCTCTCAGGGATGATCATTTGGTATTGTATAACACAAACAAATAAAAATCTATGAGACAGATATTGGGGTTTAAGCTTCAAACTGAAAATCAGAAAAGCAAAGCAACCGGCCACTAGCTCTTACCTCTACCTCAGACTGAAAAGACTATCCTGTCCTCAGCATGGCTGGAGAATAAATCTCTAAGACTGACTTTGATTCCTCTTTTTATAGCTATCAAATCCTAAGATTAAAGGCATGTGATCCCAAGTGCTGAGATCAGCTTAGTGTGAGCTGTTTCTGTTTAGAACTGAATCAATTTCATGTAGCTCAGTGTGGCCTTGAACTAACTAAGATCCATCTGCCCGTCTCCTGAGTCCTGGGATTAAAAGTGTGTGCCACCACTGCCTGGCTGTATGGCTTGCTGGTATGACTGCTGGGATTAAAGGTGTATATCACCACTGCCTGGCTCTGTGGATTGTGGCTAGCTTTGCTTTCTGTACCTTCAGGCAATAAATCACAAATAATATATCACCACATTATTGGATAACAAATTGGTGTGCTCTTCTCTGGGGAAGACTATTTCTCCTGTTCTCAGCCTTCTTTAGCTGCCTCTAGGTCTTTGTGTAGGGTTGAGGCCTAATAGACTTTCCCCCACTTTCCCTCTTTGACATGTCTGTTGTTCTTCTTCCACTCATGTTTGGGCAGTCATGTTGGTGACACTTTAATAGATGGAGCTTTTGACATTTCTAGAAGACACAATCTCACAGCAAACTCCCTGATCCTCTGGCTCTTACAATCTTTCCACTCCCTCTTTCTCCAGTGTTCCCTGAGACTTAGGTGCCAGAGTTTCGGCACTGTTTTTAATAGGCAGACACTAGACAATAAAATTAATGAATAAACTATTAGTCATGAGGTAAAGTAAACTATTATATAGCAATGATCACAAATAGATATGGGTTAATTTCACACATATAATGTTGAGAAAGGGAAGCCAGTAGTAAAGAATACATATTATATGGTTCTAAAGCATACTGAATGCTTATGATAGTTTTTCAAGTACAACTAAAACTAACTTTGGATAGTAAAAGGCAGACATAGACCAGCAAAATGGCTTAGTATATTAACGAACCTGCCTCCAAGCCTGATGACCTAACTTTAATCCCAGAAACTATGTAGCAGGAGAGACTCCACATGAATGTTGTGGGGTGCATGCACACAAAACAGATAAATAAACAATAAACTTTTTTAAAGACATAAAATGCTTAGCTTTGGAGATGTGGAAAGTGAATACAGTAGGAGGGGGGCATGGAGGGGTTTCTGAGGAGCCAGTAATGGGCTGTCACTTCTGGGTTCTCAGTTTATAAAATCTCTTCTGCTGTTTATTTATGATGAGTGCACTTCTTTTTATACGCATCATACCATTTTTTAAAGAGGGCTGCAGATAGAGTTAAGTGACAGAGCGCTTGCCTAGCATGTGAGAAGCCCTAGACCTACTTTTTAAAACATTAATGACTACACAGGCTAACAATAAGCAAATATACAATCCTTGATGACCCCAAATTTCTATTTCTCCGGGTTTGTTGTTCCTAATGGAATTTTAACTAAGGTGGTCAGGGGTTAGGTCAGTTCAGGTCTTCTCAGAAAAAGATCAAGGTGTTCAGGAGACTTTGATGGGGGAAAACAGCTGCAAAGACTCATGGGAACTAAAGTAGCAGGCAGGCAGACCTTTCCATGTATGACAAAGCTTTTATATCTGTTAAAGAAGGCAGAGAAGGACTGGATAAGAATGATCACAGAGGAAATATTTTAACAGAACAAGAGACAAGTATGGAAAGCAAGAGAGGGCAATGACAAGACAATATGCTCAAAGAATCTGATTCATTCAAGGAAATGTGATTATGAAGCCATCATCTTGCACACGAATATGTGCAAAGAAAACATTTTTATTGCTAAATGACTTCTATTTATTTATAACATTATAATGACTAATACAATTTATTTTTGCACCATTTTATTTTTGCATTTTGAATTTCTTTTTTTGTTTTGTATCTAACTAAATCTTTTTTTCCTTTTTAAATTTAAATTAAAAACAAGCTTGCTTCACATGTCAATCCCAGCTCCCTTCCCCTACCCTCCTCCCCAGCCCCACACCAAAACCCCCAACCACCCACTCAATCCCCACTCCATTTTCCAGGGAGGGTGAGGCCCTTCATGTGGGATCTCCAAAGTCTGTCATATCATCCAGGGCAGAGCCTAAGCCCTCCCTCGTGTGTCCAGGCTAAGAGAGCATTCCTCCATGTGGAATGGGCTCCCAAAGTCATTTCAGATGCCAGGAATAAATACTGATCTAGTAACCAAGGCCCCAAAGATTTCTGAGGCCTCCTCACTGACACCCACTTTCAGGGGATCTGGATAAGTCCCATGCTGGCCTATCAGTCATCATTCTGGGGTCCATGAGCTCCCCCTTGTTCAGGTCCCATTTATTAATTGTCGATCTCAGTGTCTGTGCTACTGGTGTTAGGTTCAAGAAGCAGTCTCCTGTACCTATTCATTCAAGGGTACCTCCCACTTTCTCTTCTAAGAGGTCCAGTGTGGCTGAATTTATCCATTTGGACTTAAGTTTTGTGCATGGTGATAGACATGGATCAATCTGCATTCTTCTACATGCCAGCCTCCAGTTATGCCTGCACCATTTGTTGAAGATGCTTTATTTTTTCCATTGTATAATTTTAGCTTCTTTGTAAAAAAAAAATCAAGTGTTCGTAGGTGTGTGGGTTAATATCAGGGTTTTCAGTTTGATTCCACTGGTCTATCTGTCTATTTTTGTGACAATACCAAGCTGTTTTCAGGACTATAGCTTTATAATAGAGCTTGAAGTCAGGGATGGTGATGTCTCTGGAAGTTCCTTTATTGTACAGGGTTGTTTTGGCTATCCTGTGTCATTTGTTTTTCCGTATGTAGCTGATTATTGTTCTTTCAAGGTCTGTGAAGAATTGTGGCAATATTTTGATGGGGATTGCATTGAATCTGTAGATTGCTTTTGGCAAGACTGCCATTTTTACTATGTTGATCCTACATACCCAAGAGCATGGGAGATCGTTTCATCTTCTGGTATCTTCTTTAATTTCTTTCTTTAAAGATTCAAAGTTCTTGCTATATAGATCTTTCACTTGTTTGGTTAGCATTATCCAAAAATATTTTCTGTTGTTTGTAGCAATTGTAAAAGGTGATGTTTCTCTGATTTCTTTCTCAGTCCATTTGTTGTCTGTATATAATAGGGCTACTGATTTTGTTGAGCTAATCTTGTATCCTGCTACTTTGCTAAAGGTGTTTATCAGCTGTGGGAGTTTCCTGGTAGAGTTTTTCAGGTCACTTATGTAAACTATCATTATCATCTGCAAATAGTGAAATTTGACTTCTTCCTTTCTAATTTGTATACCCTAGATTTCCTTTTGTTGTCTTATTGCTCTAACTAGAACTTCAAGTACAATATTGAAGAGATACAGAGAGAGTGGACAGCCTTATCTTGTTTCTGATCTTAGAGGAATTGCGTTGAGTGTCTCTCCATTTAGTTTGATGTTGGATGTTGGTTTGCTGTATATTGCTTATTATGTTTAGATATGTTCCTGTTATCCCTGATCTCTCCAGGACCTTTATCATGAAGGGGTTTTGGATTGTGTCAAAGACTTTTTCAGCATCAGGTGAGATGCTCATGTAGTTTTTCTTTTGCAGTTTGTTTATATGGTGGATTACATTGATAGATTTTTGTATGTTGAACTATCCCTGCATGCCTGGAATGAAGCTACTTGATCATGAGGGATGATTTTTCTGATGTGTTCTGAGATTTCATTTGCCAATATTTTATTGAATATTTTTGCATCAATGTTCATGAGCAATATTGGTCTGTAGTTCTCTCTTAGTTGTGTCTTTGTGTGGCTTGGGTACCAAGGCAATTGTAGCCTCAATAAAAGAGTTTGGCAATTAACCTTCTGCTTCTATTGTGTGAAACTCTTTGAGTATTGGCATTAGCTGTTCTTTGAATTTCTGGTAGAATTCTGCACTGAAGCCATCTGGGCCTGGGCTTTTTTTGGTTTGGACACTTTTGATGACTGCTACTATTTCATTGGGGGTTATAGGTCTGTTTAGATTGCTTATCTGTTCTTTATTTAACGTTGGTAAGTGATGTCTACCCAGAAAATTGTCCATTTCCTTTAAATTTTTGAATTTTGTGGAGTACAGGTTTTCAAAGTATGATCTGAAGATTCTCTGGATTTCCTCAGTGTTCCTTGTTATGTCCCCTTTTAGTTCCTGATTTTGTTAATTTCTGTGTTCTCTCTCTCTGCCTTTTGCTAGTTTGGATAAAGTTTGTCTATCTTGTTGATTTTCTCAAAGAACCAACTCTTTGTTACATTGATTCTTTGTATTGTTTTTTGTTTGTTTCTACTTTATTGATTTCAGCCCTCAATTTGATTATTTCCTGGCATCTACTTCTCCAGGGTAAGTTTGCTTTTTTTTTTCTAGAGCTTTCAGTTGTGCTGCTAATTCTCTAATGTGACTATTCTCCAGTTTCTTCATATGAGCACTTAGTACTATGAACTTTCCTCTTAGTACTGCTTTCAAAGTGTTCTTTAAGTTTGGGCATGTTGCGTCTTCATTTTCATTGAATTCTAGGACGTCCTTAATTTCTTTCTTTATTTCTTTCTTGGCCCAGGAATGGTGCAATTGCGTGTTGTTCAATTTCCATGAGTTTGTAGTGTTTCTGCAATTTGTGTTGTTATTGAATTTTAACTTTAAAGCATGGTGGTCTGATAAGATACAGAGGGTTATTCCAGTTTTTTATACCTGTTGAGGTTTGCTATGTTGCCAAGTATGTGGTTCATATTAGAGAAGGGCCCATGGGGAGCTGAGAAGAAGGTATATTCTTTTGTGTTTGGATGGAATGTCCTATAGATGTCTGTTAAACCCAATTGGGTCATAGCTTCTGTTAATTCCTTTGTTTCTTTGTTAAGTTTCTGTCTGGTGGTCCTGTCTAGTGGTGAGAATGGGGTGTTGAAATCCCCCACTATAACTGTCTGAGGTCTTATGTGTAACTTGAGTTTTAGTAATGTTTCTTTTACAAACATGAGTGCCTTTGTATTTGGGCATAGATGTTCAGAATTGAGACTTCTTCCTGGTGGATTTTTCCTGTGATGAATATGAAATGACCTTCTTCATCTCTTTTGAGTGATTTTAGTTTGAAGTCTAATTTGTTTCATTATAGGATAGCTACATCAGCTTGTTTCTTTGGTCCATTTGATTGGAAAATCTTATCCCAACCCTTTCCTCTGAGGTAATGCCTGTCTTTGAAGTTGAGGTATGTTTCTTATATGCAGCAGAAGGACGGATTCTGTCTTCGAATTCATTCTGTTAGCCTGTGTCTTTTTATAGGCAAATTAAGACCATTAATATTGAGGGAGATTAAGGACCATTGAGTGTTAATTCTTATTTGTTTTTGATTTGTTGGTGGTGGTGTTATTGTATGTGGATTTACCCCGCTTTTTCTTTTGGCTTTTGGTGAAGCTGGATTATCTATTGCCTATGTTTTTTGAGGATAGGTACCTTCCTTAGGTTGAAGTTTTCTTTCCAGTACTTTCTGTAGGACTGGATTAGTGAATATGTATTGTTTAAGTCAGGTTTTGTCATGGAATATCTTATTTTCTCCATCTATAGTGATTGAAAACTTTGCTGGGTTTAGCAGTCTGGGCTAGCATCTGTGGTCTCTTAATGTTTTTAGAATATCTATTCAGGACCTTCTGGCTTCAGAGTTTCCATGGAGGAGTCAGGTGTGATTCTGATAGGTTTGCCTTTATATGTTACTTGGCCTTTTTCCTTTGTGCTCTTAATATTCTGTCTTTATTCTATATCTTTGGGGTTTTGATTATTATGTTTTAAGGGGACTTTTTTGTGATCCACTCTATGGTGTTCTGTAGGCTTCTTGCACTTTCATTGGCATGTCTTTCTTTAGGTTGGGAAAGTTCTATGACTTCGTTGAATATGTTTTCAGCACCTTTGAGTGGGTTTCTTCACCTTCTTCTATCTCTATTATTCTTAGGTTTGGCCTTTTCACAGTTTCCCATATTTCCTGGATATTTTGTGTTAAGGATTTGTTGGACTTAAGATTTTCTTTGGTCGATGAATCTATTTCTCCTAGTGAATCTTCAGCGTCTGAGATTCTCTCTTCCAACTCTGGTATTCTGTTGGTTGTGCTTGCATCTGTAGTTCTTGATCGTTTATGCACCTTTTCTAATTCCAGCATTCCTTCAGACTGTGTTGGGTTTTTTTTATTGTCTCTATTTCATCTTTCAAACCTTGCAGTGTTTGAATTGTTTCTTGCAATTTTTAGTTTATCTTTTCTTCCATTTCTTTAAAGGATTTTCTCATTTCTTCTTTTAGGGTCTCTATCATCTTCATGAAGTTGTTTTTAAGGTTGTTCTCTTCTGCTTCATCTGTGTTGTGATGTTCAGGTCTTGCTGGTGTAAGGTCCCTAGACTCCGGTAGCATCATTTTGGTTTTCCTGTTATTGAGTGTGTTCTTATATTGTCGTCTTCCCATCCCTTCTTCCAGTGGGCACAGGTGGGGTCTCTTCCTTTCCTGGTGGGTACAGGTTCAAGGTTCTCTTCTGGTGGGTGCAAGAAGGTCCAATATTCTGATGGGTCTCATAGTGGGTGCAGGTGGGGGTCTGAGGCACTCCATCTCCTGGTGGGTGGGAGCTGTATTAATACAGTGCTATCAGCAGACTCGAGGTTGCTTGGTGAGCTGGGGGCAAATTGGCCTGCCTGCAGTCCCCAGGCCAGGAGATCCCAGATAGGACAAGAGGAAGGAAGTTGGGACCAAGGTATGCTGGAGCTCACCTCTGCCCTGAGTTGGGGCTGGAGTAGACCTGTACTCTCAGCAGGCTCCTGGTTGCTTGGTCCTCTGAGGCAAGTCGACCTACCTGCAGTCCCCAGGCCAAGAGATTCCAGAGAGGGCAAGTGGAAGGAAGTAGGCCTGAGGTCAAAAGAAAATATTTTAAAGATCAGTCTCTGGCCAGATAATAGTTTTAAGAAAATTGAGGCCAGACCAGTCAGAATTTGCCTAGCCAAACTTGCTTGGAGGAGCATGTCTGCAATATATCCAGAGGTGGGCTAGCAGGATAGAAAACTATCATGAAGGCATGGTCACCACTGGAAGCAAGCACAAAAGTTGCTCTATTCAACATTGTTTGTCTTAGCAAACAACAAACAACTTCAATGCTGCATCAATAACAAGATCACAGAAACAGCTATATGCCTGCAATATATATATATGTATATATATGTGTGTATATATATACATATATATATATATCCTCAACAAATAAAAGGAATCTGAGAGAGCTACATGTAACAACATGACATCACAATGAAAAATAATAATATTAAACAAAAATAATGTAATGGTTGCAAAATTCTCTCTCTTATGTGACCACAAAAAAACAGTCTGGTTTAATTATGAAAAGCATCATTCCCTCAAATAGCACATCAAAGAACTCTGATTAAGCATTCTGTCATCATTTTCCTTTACATAGTTTTGTTTTCCGATAGATTGTATTTCAAGTTTACTTGCATAAGAAATTATGATTTAGCACTTTGCTTTATATAATTACTTTTCCATTGCTACATTCTCTGCTACTGTTTGCCCAACGCCTTTGAAAATATGTTTCATTAGATGTTTGTATCTCCCAGGGGAAAAAAACAACCAGCCATTGATGTCATCGCCTCTCCCATCTTTGCTTTTGTCTCCAGCTTCCACCACTGAAATCCTATCCTTCCTGTTTGTCTTCTTGTTTGTTTCTTGAGACAGGGTCTCACAGCGTAGCCCTGGCTGGCCTGGAACTCAACTCTTGCCTAAGGGACAAAATATTTGTATTATCTGGGGATCATTGAATCACAAGTTATTGTACTTTGTTATGCATGAGTGAGTTCTTTGCCCTGGTTTTTAATGTTTGCTTGATTGCTTACTTGTTTCTGAGGGAATTTTAGTCTGGTTGGTTCCCGCTAATGGGTCCCAGACATACTCATTTTCTCTGTCTTCTTCTATACCCTGCTTCACACATCTCCCAGGTGACTTCCTGATGTAAGTGTCCAAGAACTAGATTCTTTTGAACTTAGAATTAATCATGCTTAATAATAACATGAGCCCTGGCATCAGACCACCCAGACTCCTGTCACAGCTTTGCCACCTGCTGAGTGGCTTCACCCGAGTTCACACAAACAGCTCTCACCTGAAAATAAGGCCATGGCTAGTAGTCACACCCAACGGCTATTGTGGGAATTAAGTGAAAAACGGACGTGAAATGCTCAGAGCCCAACCAATGAAGTCGCCTCAGAGCTGATCTTTATTAAATGCTTAAATTACCAGAGGCGGGGCCCTAATAGGAGAGAAGAAATTGCTTCGCATTTATGTAAAGCACAACGTTTACGATGGGGCTCTTTGCTTAGCAATGGGCCCTGGGAACAGTTCCAGACACCTGCAAAGTGACCACATGCTAGTTGTTAGGTTTGTGGAGACCTGGATGGAGTTAAAAGAAGCATGAGTCAGCAGAGTGGCTCTCACATTGCCAAAGTCAGAATGTCACCATGACCGAATCCCAGCAGGAAACTGAATCCAGGGTGCCTGGAGTTCAGCAAATTCCAAGTCATTAAGGACTTAGATTTTAACAGAATGTGTTTGTGCATTTGTCACAAAAGTGGTCAGCTGCTTACGGAGTCTATAAATAGTCTTCTCATTTCCCAATTTTCAGCTCTCACACTTTTAAAAGTTTCTTGTTAAAATCAAAACAATAAAAACAGAAAGATCAGAAGATGATCTACGACAAGATGTTAGGCAACTATGAACGACCTTCTAATCCACACACTCACTTAGTCACGGCTCTCGGATGGTCAGCCTTTCAAGTAGAAATTACAAGTAATTTGTCCAACCGGTGAGTTGCAAACAACCACTTATCAAAACTAGTCAAAGAAATATGTCACTCAATGAGGACTGTAAGGCACAGTAAAGGTGGCAGACTTCCCAAAATAACAAGCCCCCCAGCTCCCTTGACTGTCTCTTAGGAGAAGAAAAAGCAAATGATTCAACAGTTGTTGGAGAGTCTAAGAAGCCAAAGATGCATGCCTCAGCCAAAGCCACCACAGCAGCCAAGAGGCCAGCTGCAGGCTGCGAGGCTCAGCACTTGGCCACCACACATAGAGCCTGTTCATTCTCAGGGTCCACCTGTCAAACAGGCTGTGCAGGTGCAATGCAACCAGTGACCTTGTTTCTCTGCCTCTTCCATTATTCCTTAGGAGAAAGGGAAGGAAGGACCAGAACCCCCCACACATTCCCCTTCAGCCTTATGAACTCACTGAATGTTGAACCCAGAAGAATCCCTCCCTGCATGACACCTATCTCACATCCGTCACCATTTCTGTTTAACTTAGAAAACGAGACCTTTAGAAGATTACCATTTGCCTAGAAACAGCAAACTGAAATCTACAAAAGGCCCAGAATCTCCTATTCCTGGCTGCCAATCGGGCTCCACTTACTGAAATGGTACAACAAGAGAAAGCAGAGACGACCTTCAAAAACACCCTCACCAGGTCGGTGTGAAGGCCTGGTATGTTGCACATGATCAAAAAGTAGCAAACCCATACTTTCCCCAGGTAAACTAAGTTGTAGCCAGTGGATTATCATTTTAATTACTGCAATGTCAAGTAAAATTGAAATCAACTATCACCTCAAACCTTAAACCACCACCCATTAAGTAATGAAACCTTTCCACTCATGTGTTGTTATTTAAAAAATTCTGATGTCTGCAAAAAAGAGTAAATTCTAAACGCTTACTCTCCAAAACCAAATAATAACATGATTAGTCTGACTAAAAGTGCTTTAGCCGTGTGCTCGCCTTTCAGCACGGTCTCCCAGAGCTCTTGCCAGAAGCACATTTTTAAGGCCCCCTTTCTGCACACCCTTTGAGTGTGCCTCATGTGTCTCCTCCTGTGAAGTTCCATTAGTGCATACGTGTGTGTTTTCTGCCATCCTTCCTCTCAAGGGTGGCAACTGAAAACACAGGCTTAAGGATCGAGAGATATCAATTTCCTTTGTTGCATTTTGTACCTTTTAGTTAACACATAATTATACATATTTATGGAATACAACATGATAATGCAATATATATGCACAACCTGTAACGACCTAATTGAAGTAATTAGCATTTTCTTCGGTTTGTTTGTCATGTCTTTGCACTGGAAAACCATTCCTTTTTTTTTTTTTTGTGGTGGTTTATTCTTTCCTTGAACTCTTGAAATAGAATCTTACTATGTAGTCCAAGCTGACCACAGCTCTAGTTCTCCAATCCTCCTGCCTCAGCTTTTCAAGTAGGATTACAGGTCTGAGTCACAAAGCCCACTAACTTCTAATTCACTATAAAACACAAGAGTGTTGTAATCTATAAAAAAAACTTACTATGTGTTATAGAAGACGAAAACATTCCTCTTACCTCATACCCATTACCCAGCCCCTCTCTATTCCTCCAAGTTTCTCCCTCACCACCATTGACTGACTCTACTGCACTGTCTTTAGCTAGATTTTCTTTCTCCATTTCTATAGGAGGCATAACCAAAAAAAATCATTAAAGGAAAAGGTGGTCCAAATCATATCAGAACTGAACTAAAACGACACCCCTGAGGTTTCTAGAGTTTACTGCATGATGATACTGTAGAAGCCTTCAGATCCAATAATGGTGACTGATCAAAGCCTTCATGGAGACTCACACAAATGAGAGAGAAGCCACGAGTCAATCATCCCATAAAGAGAGCCATAAAAGCAACTCACTTTCATGAAAGACAAGGTGACTAAATAGAGGGGTGCCACTGGCAATCCTGGAGATGTGCACAGAGCAGAGATGACATCACTTTTCTGTGGACCTGTCTCTCGGGAAGCAATGAGTTGGGAAGTTCCATAATCTACATCCATAGGAGAATTCTTATTCTAATACCTTCTAGGAAGTGGGCAGGAGTCCCCCAAAAGTGGAAAGAGAGGCCACCCTCTAAACAACATGAAATAATGAGCCTGTGTTCTCAGTTGAACACAAAGGAAGCCAGCTGCCCACCAAATGAACCAGTGAGAGCATCCCATGGCCCACTGCACCACTGCCAGTATCCTACAAATCTGTCTCCTGGCACAGTGGAAGGATTCTAGAGGCTTCTGACATGGTGACAGCAGCCTACAGCCCTCCCTATGGCACAGAGACAGGGTCTCACAGATAACGCCTGACAGTAACAGGGTCCAACAACACTCTGTCTTATACAGTTACAGCATTCTCTACCCCTGTCTGACACAGTGATAGGGTCCCATTGTCCTCTGGCTGACAAGTGACAGGTTCTTATAGCCTTCAGAAATGGTGATAACATCCTAACACAGGGCCAGGGTCCTTCAGTGCCCTCTCTGGTGCAGTGATCATGTGCTATAGTCCTCTGTCTGTTGCTAATTGCTCTGCTTTGGAACCAGAAAATGTGGCCATCTCTTTGATGGCCCTGGAGAATTATCTGGCAACCAACACTCAAGAGCACAGCTGTGCTACCAGCCCACAGGCATGGAGTAACGAAAGGTCATGCAGAGTGGTGGCCATGGCAATGTCTTATGTTGGCATCACTCAAGTTCCTGGGAGTATCCAGCAGAAGTGAGTTCCATGAGGCCAGATGCTGGAATGAATGTTTCCCCCAGTGATTCCTGTCAGCTCCCCTTTAAACTGAAAGAGTGCATGTTTCCTATGGCCTGGGGCCAGCCAATGCTGGGACAAAACTGGGGCAAGAAGGCAGTCTGTGATAAACCCGGTCCACAGCTATTGGTTTTTTTGTCAAATAATGTGTGACTGTATATGACAATGTCAGAAGAACAGTGAAGCATATAAAAGAAAGCAAATACCACAGAAAGCTGAGGTGTCTCTTCTGACATACGAGAGACACAAGTCCAAGAAAAGAGTCTCCGTCTTAACACCAGCAGGAGCTTTGTGATGCTTTCCATCTGTGGTATCTTGTATTGTTTACACATTCTGAGGCAGGTGCAGCCACTCCCATCTAACAAACAAGGGAGAAGCTGTCCCCTGAGGCAATGAGCACTCAACACAAACCAGACCCACTGTTCTCACGTCATGCCGTTGGTGACTAATAGACCACCCTTGTCCTGGGAGCTAAGTGTCCAGCTGGATAAGCTTTTGCAAACCCGAACATGGCATCAGTTTCAGACCCCACACTTAAGAGCTTGAATGACATCACTCCTGTCTTCAGAAGACAAAACTGGAAAACTGAAAGCCATGGCTTCCCTTGGACCCAGCAGCAGTTTACAGAGGCAACTAGGGAAGATGAGAGTAAGATGCATGGAGAGAAACAGAGGAGCCAACGTCTGTCTACTACTGAAGCAGAAGCCTCTGAGAGGAGAAATGTGGGGCAGGGGAGGTGTCGAAATAGTAATGTTGAAGAATTGCCGAAGACCAAATGTTGTTGTGGCTTTCTCCCACAGGCTCGTTTGATAAATACTGCGTTCTCCAGACAGTGGTGCTACTTGGGAAGGTTCTAGAAACTTTAGGAGTAGAAGTAGGTCTCTGGAGGTAAATCCTTGATTAAGTCACCTGTTTTGGTTAGGGTTTCTATTACTGTGATGAAACACCATGGCCTAAGAACAAGCTGGGGAGGAAAGGGCTTATTTGCTCACACTTCCAGACCATAGTCCATCACTGGAGGAAGTCAGAACAGGAACTCAGACAGGGCATGATCCTAGAAGCAGAGGCCATGGAGTGATACTGCTTACTGGCTTGCCTTCTCTGGCTTGCCTCCCCTCAATCTGCTTTTGTATAGAACTCAGGACCACCAGCCTAGGGATGGCACTACCCACTGTGGGCTAAGCCCTCCCCCATTGATCACTAACTGAGAAAGTGCCTTACAGCTGGATCTCATAAAAGCATTTCCTCTATCAAGGCCCCTTCCTCTCCTCCTCTCCAAAGGCTCTAGCTTGTGCCAAGTTCACACACACACACACACACACACACACACACACACACACACACACATACAAAAAAAACCAAGCCAGTGCATCACCCTAGGGCAAAAGGATGGAAAAGGGTATTCCAAGTAAACAGAACTAAGAACAAGCAGAAATAGTATCTTAATATTTGACCAAATAGACTTCAAAACAAAACTAATCAGAAGAGATAGGAAAAGACACTACATACTCACTAAATGAAAAATCAACCAATATGCTATTATAAGTCTAAACATTTATGCACCAAATGCTAGAGCACCCAATTTGATAAAGAAATGCTACTACATCTCAAACTACATACTGATCTTAACATTGTAATAGTGTATGACTTCAATTCCTACTCTCACAACATATTATAAGAGTATCAGGTCATCCAGACAAAACCAGCAGAGAAACCCTGGAGTTAAATAAAATTATAAATCAAAAGGACCTAAAAGATATCTATAGAACATTTTTCCCAAACACTAAACAACTTCTTCTCAGCATCCTGTGGAACTTTCTCCAAAACTGACCACATATAAGGGCACAAAGCAAGTGTTAAGGATACAGGAAAATTGAAATATCATCCTGCTTCCTATTTGACCACCATGGATTAAAGATGAATATCAACAACAATACAAGTGGAAGAAAGTACACAACTCACTACTGAATGAAAACAGGTCAAGACCAAAATCAAAGGGGACACTAAAATCATTTTAGAATTGAATGAAAATGGAAACACAACATGCCAAAACATAAGAGACATAATAAAGGCAGTTCTAAAAGGCAAGTTCAAAGCATTATGTGACTACATAAAAAAATGGAGAAGTACCATATTAACAATTTAATGACAGACTTGAAAATTCTAGAAAAACAAGAAGAAAAAAGAAATAAATTGGAAGAAATAATCAAACTCAGAAATCAATAAAATAGAAACAAACCAAAAAAAACCTAACAATACAAAGAATCAATAAAACAAAAGAGTTTGTTCTTTGTAAGAATCAATAAGATTGGCAAACCTTTAGCCAAACTAACCAAACGAAAAAGAGGCTCCAAGTTAATAAAATTGGAGATAAAAAGGGAGATATTAGAGCAGACACTGAGGAAATTCAGAGAATCATGAGGACTTAACTTTAAAAATCTGTATTCCCATTTCTTGATATATATGACCTACCAAAGTTAAATCAGGATGAAATAAACAATTTTAACAGATGCATAACCCATATTGAAATAGAAGCAATAATTAAAAATCATCCAACCAAAGGCCTAATAGATTCAGCACGGAATTCTACCAAATTTTCAAAGAAAAACCAATGTCAATACTTCTCAAATTATTCCACAAAATAGAAACTGAAAGACCATTTCTAAATTCTTTTTATGAATCTACTCTTTTACCCTGATTCCAAAACCACACAAATACTCAACAAAAAAGAGAAAATTATAGCCCAATAGCCCTTATGAACATAGACACAAAATTTTTCAATAAAATAGTAGCAAACCAAATCCAAGAAAACATCAAAAAGACTATCCACCATGATCAAGTTAACTTCATCTCAGAGATGCAGGGATAGTTCAACATATGTAAACTGATAAATATAACCCAACACATAAACAGACTGGAAGACAAAAACCACATGATAATCTCATTAGATGCAGAAATGCCTTTGAAAAAAGCCAATATCCCTTGTGGTGATATATTATTCATGATTTAATAAAACTTGCATGGGAATCAGAATGCAAAGCCAACCACACTAGTTAACCATGGAAGCTGGGCAGTGGTGGCACGAACCTTTAATCCCAGCAGCCATACTTGCTAGCTATAGAGGCCAGGCAGTGGTGGTACACACCTTTAATCCCAGGACTCAGGAGACAGAGGCAGATGGATCTCTGTGAGTCCTAGACCACCCAGGGCTACACAAGAGTGAATCAGTCTAAAAGACAAACAGAGCTCATGCCTTTAATCCCAGCCCTAGAGAGGTACATCAGGAAGAAGCAAAGGGTCTCGTGAGAGAGTCAGTTTCCAGTAACAGGGAAGACAGGATCTCCATTTCAGCCTTGAAAGAGATAAGAGCAACTGACTGGCTGATTGCTTTTCTTTTCTGACCTTCAGGTAGAACCTCAATATCTGTCTCTGGGTTTATATTATTCGAGTTACAATCCCTTCATGATAAAAATCATTAAGAGACTAGGGATACAAAGGACACACTTCAAAATAGTAAACACAATTTGCAGCAAGTTCACATCCAACACCATTCTAAACAGAGAGAAACCCAAAACATTTCTACTAAAATCACAAAAAAAGGTTGTCCACTCTCTAAATACCAATTCAATACTGAACTTGGATTCATAGCTAGAGTAATAAGATAATGGAAGGTAATCAAGGGGATACAAATAGGAAAGAGAAAAGTCAAAATGTCCTTATTTTCAGAGGTTTTGATTTTATAGATAAAAGACCCAAAAGACTCTGTCAGGAAATTTCTACAGCTGATAAATGCTTCCAGCAAAGAATCAGGATATAAAATTAACACACAAAAATCAGTAGCCTTCCTATATACAAATGACAAATATACTGATAAAAAAATCAGGGAAAAGGTACCTATAAATACATACATATATATAGAGAGAGAAATGCATATATATATATATAAATCACTAATCAAGCAAGTAAAGAACTTATATAATAAAAGCTTTCAAATACTGAAGAAGACATCAGAAGATGAAAATACTTGCCATACTCATGAATCAAAACACTCCCCCATCAAAATTCCAACACAATTATCCCCAGAAATTGGAAAATAATCTTAAACTTCATATGTAAAGACAAAAAATAGGGTGGATAAAACAATCCTGAATAACAAAAGAGGGATCATCATACCAAATTTATAAAAACACCATGGTATTAGCATAAAAACATACATATTGAGCAATGAAACATAACTGAAGACCCAGACATAAGTCCACACAACTATATACATCTGTTTTTTTGAAAAAGAATTTCAAACTACACACAGGAGAAAAGACAGCATCTTCAATAAATGGTAGTGGTCAAACTACATAGGCACATATAGAAGAATGCAAATAGATCTATATTTATCATCCTGCACACAGTTCAACTCCAAATGGATCAAAGACATCAATACAAAACCAGATACCCTGAATCTTTTTTTGTCATTAAAATAAAATGATATTTTATTTTTAGAAAGATGTTTAACATTTCAAGTTATTCTTAGATATGTTTCCTCTTTTGAGAATTCTTTGTTTAGACCTCTATCCCACTTTTTTATCATTTTTTATTTTAATTTTAAACAGCTTGTTTTACATGTCAATCCCAGTTCCCTCTCCCTCCCCTCCTCCCGCACTCCCCTTCCCCCCCACCCTCCCACCCTATTGCCAAATCCTTCCACATAGGGGATATCTAGAGTCTGTCATTTTACTCTGGGTAGGGTCCAGGCACTCCCCTAAGAGTCCAGGCTGAGAGAGCATCCCTCTTTGTGCTATAGGCACATGAAGACTGTTTGTATACCAGGGATAGACACTGATCCACAGCTCACGGCCCCATAGGTTGCCCAGGCCTTCTCACTGACACTCACATTTGGGGGGTCCAGATCAGTCCCATGCTGGCCTCCCCGCTGTCGGTCTGGGGTCCAAGAGCTCTTCCCTGTTCAGATCAGCTGTCTCTGCTGGTTTTGCCAGCCCATTCTTTGCCAATTTGCTCATCACTCCTCTCTCTCTGTCACTGGATACCCTGAATCTTATAGAAGTAACAGATAGGTTTGAACTCATTGGCACAGGAAAGAACTTTCTGAACAAGAGGATACTGATAGTGAAGGCATTAATTAATGCCAATAATTAATAAATAGGACCTTATGAAACTTAAAAGCACCTGTATAGCAAAGGACATCATCATTTGAGCAAAGTGCCAGACTATAGAATAGTATCTAGAATATATAAAGAACTAAAAGAAAAAACTGAAAACCAAGGAAACAAATAACACAATTTTAAAATGGGGTGTAGAGCTAAACAGAGAGCTCTCAAAAGATGAAACACAAATGGCTAAGAAAGACTTTTTAAAAATGTTCAATACCCTTAGCCATCAGGGAAATGCGAATTAAAACTACGTTGAGATTCCTTCTTACACTTGGCAGAATGACCAAGATTAACAAAAGAAATGCCAGCAGATGTTGGCCAGGATTAGGAGAAAGGAAGGCATGTATTCATTGCTGTTGGGAGTGCAAACTGGTACAGACATATGAAACAGTGTGGATGTTCCTAAAAAAACTAAAACTTGATTTACCATAAGATTCATTGATACCACCCTACCCAAAGAACTCTACAACTTATTACAGAGATGCTTGCTCATCCATGTTCATTGCTGCTCTATTCATAATAGTCAGAAATTGGAAACAGCCAAGATGTCCATCAACTGATGATTTGATAAGGAAAATGTGTTATATTTACATAATAGAATATTATTCAACTGCTAAGAAAAGTGAAATTTGTGGGTAAATGATGGCACTAGAAACAATTACCCTGAATAATGTAATCCAGACCCAAAAGGACAAATATTGCATGTTTTCTCTGATATGTTAATGTTAGCTTTTAGGCTTTGAATATGTGTTTCTATCAGAATAATAGTTAGCAAAGGACTGGGGGGGGTATCTTTCAAGAAAAGGTGAATAGAATATAGTTTTATGGTTTTATAAAGGGAGAAAAGAAATCAAGAGGTTTAAATGGAAAGATGTTGGCTTTATGGACGCTGTAACGATACGCGACACACAATTACGGAAAGTGAAGCTAATTATTTAATGTAGAAAATTACTCACAAGATACCAAACCCCGAGAAGCCCAGCAGATCTCAGCTAGCGACTGGACCGGAAGCCGAACTCCAGGAAAAGAGAGAGAGACTTCCTGTGCGCTGTCTTTTATGCCTTCCCCCGTAACGCCCCCTAGCCATGCCCAAAAGTGGGCTTGGCTAGTGACGTAGTTCCGCCTATGTACGTATACGTCTTTACGTCCAGCCGTATACGTCTTTAGTCCTGCCTAAAGTGGGTGTGGTTAGCGGTGTGGTAAACCGCCCTTTTATTACCTCATCTGTATGCGCCTCTAGTAAGTCACATGTTTAATGGCGGCATAGACTTAGTAAGTCACATGTTTAATGGCGGCATCAGACTTCCTCCTACAATTCCCCTTTTAGTCTAAAAAAGGACAACTAACTTGTGTCCATGAACAAAATGTATCAAACATCTATTCTATCTAAACCTAAACTTATCTTAAAGAAACACCCAAATATGAACACCTCCTTCCAATCCCAACTCTAAAATAATTGAAAACTAACACTAACAGGTGTAAACTTATAATATCAATAGTAGGGAGAGGGGGCGTGGAATTCTCAAAACTACTTCCTGCTGAGATGGGACGATGATAATCTCATGGGGACCTGTGAAAAGAAAATGTTAGTATAACAAAATCTGAGTAGATCAGACAGTCTCAGTATGGCAGGAGATGCTTGATTGAAGTTCCTGACTGGGGTTCTAGTGTTGATTGAAGCTCTTATCTTGAAGCTCTGGTCAGATTGTAGAAGATGTGCTATTTCCGTTCCTTGGTCTGGAGTTGTGTCGAGTGATGTAGTTTCAAGCCAGTTTCAGGATAGTGCTTGTCAGGTGGAGTCAATGATGTGGGGCAGTTCAGATGCCTCCAGTCGAATCAGGTGAAGTCAAGGAAGTGGATCCTCATTCTCTTTCGGAAGCAGTTCAAGATTGCTGTCAGGAAATCCCTTGTTCTCTGGAAAACTCAAACATTAATGTTAACAAAGAAATATTTTAACTTTCATATGTATGCATACAGAAGAGGTGACAATAGGGAAGATGGAAAACCTGGAGGAAATTAGACTGTTCAGAAAAAGAAATCCACAGATAATAGTCCCTCATTTTATTTCTTCTGTCTTATATCAATGGCTCTTTGATATAATACAGAAATTCTGAATTGTATTTAAATAACATGCTTGGGTTTAGAGTAGGAGAGCCAATCCAACTCCAAAGCCAGCTTCAGTTAAATGAATGGGAATTGAGGTATGTGAAGAAATAAAGATAAAAGGATACTATGAAAAAGCAATATAGAGAGATTTAGACTTTGATACCACACAGTGTGTGTTTGATGGTCCTCAGGGTAGCTATTCATTCTTCTACAGGAATCCATATGTCCAGTATTCTTTGCTGAGTTTACCTGTGAATACAAAAAACAAAACACTTCTCTTTCCTTTTAGGAGGTCCCTTTACCCATGGTGGACTATGAATTTGTAGATGGGCTGTTATCTTCCTCCTCCTGAAATGTTTTCTGTTCTGATCGAATTTTAATTAATTTTGATGGAACCCAAATCTTTTCTTCTCCTGTGGAAACAAAAGCATAACCCCTTCCCCAACGTAACACATATCCTGGTTTCCAGACTGAGGTCATAACATCCTTAAAATACACCGGTTGGTTCAGTTCAGAAGTCTTCTCTGTAGTCCAGTGTCTTTCTGCTGCAGTTTGTCCTTTTTCATCAGCATTAAGAAAATTCAACGTTAGTAAAGCATTGTGTAACCTGTGTCTAGGTGTCTTTGTTTTCCCTGGCTGTTTATGAAGCATCTCTTTTAAGGTTCGGTTAGACCTTTCAATTATTGCTTGTCCTGTGGGATTGTAAGGTATACCAGTTACATGTTTTATATTATAATATTTGAAGAATTGTTCCAATTTACTGGAGACATATGCTGGACCATTGTCAGTTTTTATTGTTTTAGGTATACCCATAACAGCCATTACCTCTAAGAGGTGTGTAATAACAGAGTCAGCTTTTTCAGAGCTGAGGGCAGTAGCCCATTGGAAGCCTGAGTACGTGTCTATAGTATGGTGTACATATTTCAAACTGCCAAATTCTGGGAAGTGAAATACATCCATTTGCAAAAGTTCATTTCTGTGAACACCTTTAGGATTACAACCTGCTGGTAATGGAGTTTGAGTGTACAATGAGCAACTGGGACAATTTCTTACTATTTCTTTGGCTTGTTGCCAGGTGATAGAAAAATCCTTCTTTAAATCTTTGCTGTTAACATGGTGTTTCTTATGAAATTCTGAAGCTTCCAACACATTACCTACTAATAAACGATCAATTTCATCATTGCCTTGTGCCAGAGGACCTGGCAGACCTGTATGGGATCTGATGTGTGTTATATATATAGGATGAGTCCTGTTTCTGATGATTTCCTGCAATTGTAAAAACAATGAGGTTAATTCTGTATTATCAGGAACAAATTCTGCAGTCTCAATGTGCAGGACAACTCTTTCTGCATACTGAGAATCCGTGACTATATTGAGAGGCTCTGTAAAGTCTTTAAGTACCATCAGAATGGCATATAACTCTGCCTTTTGTACGGAGTTGTAAGGGCTTTGAACTACTTTACTTATTTTTCCTGATTTATACCCTGCTTTACCTGATTTGTTTGCATCCGTGTAGAAGGTAAGAACTCCAGAAATAGGTGTTTGCCTCACGATACGTGGAAGAATCCAAATTGTTTTCTTTATGAATTTGATTCTCTCTGTTTTGGGATAGTTATTACTAATACTTCCCAAAAAGTCACTTCAAGCTATTTGCCAATACTCATTATCCTTCCATAAGGAGGAAATTTCCTCATTCGTTAAAGGTACAATAATTTCAGCTGGGTCTTTCCCAGTCAGTTGACGAAGCCTTAATTTACCTTTTAATATCAAATCAGATATCTTTTCTATATATGTTTTCAATTTTTTATTTTGTTTATGTGGCAGAAATACCCATTCTAGAATGATGTCGTCCCTCTGCATTAATATTCCTGAGGGGTATTCTCTAGATGGTAAAATAACCAGAATACAATCCAGATTTGGATCCACACGGTCCACATGTGCTTCTAATATTCTCTTTTCTACCCATTCTAATTCTTTTTCAGCCTCAGCTGATAGTACTCGTGGGCTGTTTAGGTCTTTATCTCCTTTTAAAGCCATTTTCAGGTGTTTTAAATCATGCCCTTCTACACCAATAATCGTCTGTAATTGAGAGATTTCTCCTAATAGTTTTTGAAGATCATTAAGAGTCCGGTAACGATCTCTTCTGATCTGTACTTTCTGTGGTCTAATTTTCTGAGCATCTATTTTATAACCTAAATAGTTAATAGAATCTCCTCTTTGTATTTTTTCTGGGGCAATTTGTAATCCCCAGCGAGGCAAAATTTCCTTTACTGCCTCAAACATCTTTTCCAAAGTATCCTTATTTGAATCAGACAATAATATGTCATCCATATAATGATATATTAACGAATGTGGAAATTTTTTACGAATTATTTCTAGAGGTTTATTCACAAAATATTGACACAAAGTTGGACTGTTTAACATACCTTGAGGTAGTACCTTCCACTGGAATCTCTGTACCGGACGGGAATTATTATAGGTAGGTACTGTGAAGGCAAACTTTTCTCTGTCGTTTTCTTGTAACGGTATGGTGAAGAAACAATCTTTTAAGTCTATAACTATAATTGGCCAATCCTTAGGAATTAGAGAAGGTAACGGCATCCCAGGTTGTAGAGACCCCATAGGCTGAATTACCTTGTTGATGGCTCTAAGATCAGTAACCATTCTCCACTTACCAGACTTCTTCTTGACAACAAAAACAGGTAAATTCCATGCACTAGTTGATTCCTCAATATGTCCAGCATCTAGCTGTTCCTGAACTAACTTCTCCAATGCCTCTAACTTCTCAGATGTCATAGGCCATTGACCCACCCAGACGGGTTCATCTGTCAGCCATTTTAATGGTAGAGCTTTTGGTTGCTCTGTAGGTTTGGCACTAGCATCTTGCTTCTGTACAGCCTGTACATTTGGCATCTGTTTTCTGTACTGTCTTACTATATTCTTACTACCACTAAGAGCTTGTCTATAATTCCTAGCTGATACAGGAGGAATTTTAATCTGCGTATTCCATTGCTGGAGTAGATCACGACCCCAGAGGTTTATAGCAATATCTGCAACATATGGCTTTAACCTTCCTCTCTGTCCTTCTGGCCCAATAAAGTCAATCCATCTAACGCTCTGTTTAACTTCAGATAGGGTTCCGATCCCTAAGAATTGAACATTAACCTCTTTTAAAGCCCAGTTTTGTGGCCAGGACTGCTGATTAAGGATAGTGACGTCACTTCCGGTGTCCAGTAATCCGTAAATCACCCTATCATTTACCTTAACCGGAAGTTTGGGTCTATGATATTGTATAGAAGTTTGCCAAAATATATGTTTTGTATCTCCTCCTGATGTAATTGATTCATCCTCTGGAGCTAATGTATTATCCAGTGCCGTATTATTTACAATGGGCAGTGGATCTTCTAATTGTCCTGGGAGAGGCTGTCCTCCACTGTCACTGGGAATGACTGGATAATCTTCCTTTTCTAATTGTCCTGGGAGAGGCTGTCCTCCATTGTCACTGGGAATGACCGGATAATCTTCCTTTTCGGGGCTCTATTGAGCCCCGGAAGCCCGTTTCCCTGCTGTAAAGATCTACCTTGTCTGTCTATTGTGGAATAGCATTCATCAGTCCAATGGCGCCCCTTCCCACACCTCCTGCATAGACCAGGAGGCTTAGGCCTTCTGTTTGATGCATTCCTGGTAAAAGCATTATTTCTAGGAATGCGTTGTCTACAGTTCCTACTAAGATGTCCTATTCTACCACAGTTAAAGCATGTTGGATCTTTACGCCTATTTAAATTCTTTGAGATTGCCTTCCCTACCCATGCCTCTATATCATCACAGGTAGGGTATTTGGCATCCTGGTGCCTCCTCAAGCCTGTAGAAATAGCTTCACCTACCCAAGCTCCTGTATCCTGACTTTTACATTCCAGGTTCGCTGTATGCAGGACCCATTCCTCCAATGGCGCTGATCTTATTTTTAATGGCCAAATTACCTGCCTGCATTGAGGATTCGCGTTCTCATATGCCAAAGATTCTAGAAGGAGACGCCTGGATTCTGGGTTCGCTACCTGTACCTCTACTGCTCTGGATAATCTCTCTAAAAATTCAGTGACCCTTTCCCTTGGGCCCTGTAATACCTTGGTGTAGGGTTGCATTATCTCTCCTGTTTCACAAACCTTATCCAAGGCATTTAAAGCAGCTGTACGGCACAAAGACAACATGTGCTCGTTATATGCAGATTGAACCTGCGTGTCAGCGTAAGGACCCTCCCCAAGAATCTTGTCTTGGGGTACTTCCTGACCGTTCTGTAATTCCTGAATTTCTATTGCTTTTGCTTCTTGCCTCCATAAAGCTCTCCATTGAATTTGGCAAGAATTTTCGAGTACTGCAGAGGCTAATTGGGCCCAGTCTTTTGGGGTTACTTTATTTACAGTAGCCCATGAGGTTAGGAGCTCTCTGACAAAGGGAGAATGAAGACCATACATGACAATGGCCTCCTTAATATTTTTTAGATCCTTCATCTGTATAGGCTCCCAGTGATAAGCAATGGGACCATTTGATTGCTTTTTCGTTGCTGGTTTTTCTGATACAGATACTGGGAAAACCATAGGGGAACGCATAGCAACCTTAGGGAAATCATTCCGGCATTTGAGAAGCTTTGGGAAACTCCTGTCCTGACCTGTTGCCTGTATCTCTGATTCTGAAGTATCAGATTGAGCGTCTTCTAAATCCTGCAGTCTATTCATCATTGTTTCTCTGAGCTCTTGAAGTTCTTGGGACAAATGATTTTCTAAGGATGTCATGGAATCTTTCATTTTTTTACATTCATCATTTACATGTGATTCCAAATTTCTAATATTCTCATCCTTAGCAAGTACCTCAATAGCATGTAAACTGCCTTCTACAAATGATATTCTATCAGTTAGTTTACCATTGCTCTCAGACATGGAACAATTCTTTTCTGCTAGCATTTCAATTTTATGTTCCAGTCTTTGTAATTTGCTAGTGAAATCATCAAACATGGAACCGTGTTTGTCGTTAAATGTTTCCACATTATGTTCCAATTTTTCAATTCTATCTATGGAACACATTTTTCCTGAAAATAATTCAATTTTGTGTTCCGTCTCTTTAAACCTGTTCGTCAGACCTACATTATCATTTTTAATATCCTGAATATTTTCTACCAACCCTTTCTTACTCTCCTGCAATGAATTTTGCATTTCCTGAATCCTTTGTATTAAGATTTCAAAACTATCCTGCGATGACTGTATGACCTGTATAAGTTTATTCCTATTTTTGAGCCATTTCATTAACAAAATTATATTGATTATGAAGCTAATAATCACCATCATGGGTAGGAAGCACCTTTCAGGTAGGTCCTCAACCCTTTCTAAAATCCCATCCATACAAAAAACAAGAAAATTCTTAACATCCTGCATCATAGTGTTAGCTGTTGACATTGTATAAAGCAGTTACGTTTGTTACCAATGGAGTAATTCAGGCCGAAATCAACAGGCTGCCAGTGAAAGAGCACGTGGCCGGAGTCAGCTGGCCACCAGTAAAACAGCAGTGGCCGCGAGAGAAACCTTGGAATTCCGCCTAACCTTACCGGCAGGTAGAAGGTGCTGGTTCCTGGCGGCAGGAATCGTGCCTTGCCGAGCGAAGTGGTGAGGAACTTAGCGAAAGGAGAGTCCACGTGTGCCTGGTCAGGCCGAGAGAAGCGCCTGGGTCCCGATTCCAATCCTGCTCCGACACCAAATTGTTGGCTTTATGGACGCTGTAACGATACGCGACACACAATTACGGAAAGTGAAGCTAATTATTTAATGTAGAAAATTACTCACAAGATACCAAACCCCCGAGAAGCCCAGCAGATCTCAGCTAGCGACTGGACCGGAAGCCGAACTCCAGGAAAAGAGAGAGAGACTTCCTGTGCGCTGTCTTTTATGCCTTCCCCCGTAACGCCCCCTAGCCATGCCCAAAAGTGGGCTTGGCTAGTGACGTAGTTCCGCCTACGTACGTATACGTCTTTACGTCCAGCCGTATACGTCTTTAGTCCTGCCTAAAGTGGGTGTGGTTAGCGGTGTGGTAAACCGCCCTTTTATTACCTCATCTGTATGCGCCTCTAGTAAGTCACATGTTTAATGGCGGCATAGACTTAGTAAGTCACATGTTTAATGGCGGCATCAGACTTCCTCCTACAGAAAGAGGTATAAGAGGGAAGGGTAAGGGAAGAATACATGGAGAGACAGAATATGACCCAAACATTAGGAGCCTAAGGCCTTTTGAAAGACATATGGAAACATTACTTTAATAGCTTCCTGAAATACTACACATATACTACAATGTAATTTAGATACATTTGCCATATAATGGGGGTGGAGAGCCAATTCCCCAGCTAGACATAATATGCTACCAAATAAAATCCCTAAGAAAGAATGAGTTATATTTTTTAAACCGTTAACCAAAGGAATCCCATAGTCCACATCCATTATAGGCTATTGCCAAGTCTATTGGTTACCCTCCACAAACTGACAGTAAGACCATATTGAAGACACCACATACTTATGTCATCAAATATGAAGAAGTCAAACTGGTTCTCAACTAAAAAGCCTCACCCCTCTAACCAAGATTCATAGTGTTAGAGGGTACTCGACCCACTATTGAAGGAAAAAATAATCATCAATCATACACAGCTATAAACTTGTCCAATTACAGTAGTGACCTGCCTGCACAACATACCCTCTGATGTAATAGTGACACAAATATTATAGGAGTAACCAACCACATTTTTATTGAATTTACAGCCTGTTCCATGAGATGAAACCCACACCTGCAACTGTTAATGAGACCAAGAACCTGGGTCTAGATAGGCCATGGATCCTAGGAGAAAACCTACTATAATTATTCTTCTAAATGAACATAGCAATAAGATGACTCCTAATAACATATTGTTATGCCATAAATTGGTGCATCATTCAACCCTAATTAGAGAAACTTTTTCTTGAAGTATATGGTAATTAACCCAGAGACCTACAACTAGTCGACATTCAGAGAGTGAGAGACTTTGAAGCACTCAGTCTAAATGGAATGTTGGTATCTCATTCCTTCTCTCAAGGCTCAGAGATCCATGTGAAGGAGGAGGCAGGAAGATCTAAAGAGATGGTGCATAACTCCAAGGAAACAGTATTTTCCCAGCCCAACAGGGCTGATGCAAATAGGAACTCAGAGAAACTGTGACAGCACACACAAGACTGCACAAATTCAAACCAGACAAAACCCAGGACTGAGAAGGGGAAGTGAGCACAGAGTACCACAACTAGCCAAGAAGCTAGTGGTAATTAATAGGTACTGGGAAAGAGAAAAATGAGTTTTCTCCAATGGGGTGTCACTGGGTATACCAACCATACTCAGGACCAGTTGGGCAATATAAAATAGACTGACTCCATGTTAGTTTTTCTGTATGATGTTGGGGTTTTGTTTTTCTTTTTGTTTTTTGTTTGTTTGGGTTTTTTTGATAGTGGGGGGACAGGATTCTTTTGTTTGAGGTTTGGTTTTTTAAGAGGGAAAATATATGAAGTTTGATGGGTAGGGAGAGGGAATCTGGAGTTGGGGGAATGTGGTGGTTTGAAAGAAAATGACCCCCATAGGCTCACAGAGAACTGTACTATTGAAATAGGCATGGTTTTGTTGGAGGAGGTGTGTCATTAGGAGGCAGGCTTTGAAGTCTTAAACGCTCAAGCCAGACCCAGTGCTACAGTCTCTTCCTGCTGCCTTCTAATGCAGATGTAGAACTCTCAGCTACCTCTCCAGCACCATGCCTACCTGCATGGCCCCAAGCTTTCTGCCATGATGATAATGGACTAAACCTCTGAAAATCCAACCTAGCCCCAATTAAATGTTTTCATTTATAAGAGTTGCTGCATGATGTCTCTTTACAGCAATAGAGACCCTAACTAAGACAGGGAATGAAAAGAATATGACCAAAACATACTATATGAAAAAATAGTTTAAAAATTATGAGCTGGAGAGATGGTTAATTGGCTAAGAGCACTTATTTTTTAACATTTCTTTTCATGTATCCTTTGTGTCTTTCACATCATGTCTCCATATTATGTCTCCCAATCTTACCCATCTCCCCCCTACAAAAAATAAAATAAAATTCAAGAGAAGAAAATTAAAAAAGCAAAGGAAACTCTCCTCATGGAAGCTGCAGTGTGATGCTGTGAGTCATGCAGTAAACCCCTGTGTCCATAGATTTTTACATGTAGGCATTCATCCCAAAAAACCATTAATCAAGGCCCCTGGTCTCTGCTACACCATCAACACTGGGCCCTCACCGGGGAAGGGGGGAAGTCCTCCTGTGTATATGTTGATAAATAAAGCACTGTTGGCAATAGGGAAGCCAGATAGGTAGAACTAGGAGTCAAGGAGGATTCTGGGAAATGTAGTCAAGAGTGGGGAGTTGCCATGTGATCCCTGGAGGAAAGTGTGCGAGTTCGGCATCCTTGGAAAGATAAAAATATATATAAGTAATTATGGGCTAATTATTAAGTCAGAACTAGCCATTGAGAAACCATAGCAAACGGCCAACAGTTTCATAATTAATATAGTGTCTCATGTGTTATTTGGAGGCTGAGACAGCGGCAGGACCCAGGCAGCTGGTGGGAAGAATGCACATTATAACTGAGACTCTTCCTGAACATCCCATTGCTGCCCTGTGCCATGGAAATCCTGCAGCCCTGGGTCTGAATGACTGTCCCACCTCAGGGTCAGCTCTCCCACCTGCCACAGGCACTGATGGGGGGACATCTCTCCTCCCCCATGATGCCATGTGACAGAAGAGAAATAGAGAAGAGCACTTCTTGTTTTTGTAGAGGAGCCAGGGTCAGGTTCCAGTATCCACATTGTGTCTTACAACTATCCATGACCCCAGTTCTAGGGGATTCAACAGGCAACATGGTGAAATATGCATACAAGCAGGCAAAACACTCATACACACAAAATAAAATAAATAAATCTCTTTAAATAAAAAAGGAAAGCTTTTTTAATGAACTAAACATTGGAGAGATCTAGAACACCATGAAAGGAACAAATCTTCAAATTATGAGACAAGAAGGAGGAGGAAGATGAGGAGGAGGAGGCAGCACCAGACAGACAGACAGACAGATATAGAGATATAGACATATGATTTTTGATAGAGTTCCTCTGTGTAGTCCTTGCTGTCCTGGAACTCGCTCTGTAAACCAGGCTGGCCTCAAACTCAGAGATCCACGTGCCTCTGCCTCCCAAGTGCTGGAATTAAAGGCATGAGCCACCACCAACCGACAGAAAATATATTTAAGAAAAAAATCACAGAAGAAAACTGTCAACATTTAGAAAAAGAGATAGCCAGACAGGGACTAGAAGTCAGCTTCCAGAAAAGATACTAACAGTGGTGCGATAGCGGCATGGTGGTTATGAGTAATTAACTACTTTCAGAAAGATTTCCAGCCCTTTCCACAGGTAGGAACTTCATGTCTGACACTGTAACCTTGCTCAAAAACCCACAACTCAGCAGATCATAGGTGGAGACTGTTCTTGTGATTTCGCTAAACATCCATGATGCTAAAAATGCCTTCCAAATATTTGTTTATACTCATAGACCTGGGCTGCTCTCAACCCTGGTGAGAGACACTTCTTTTTGCGGTGGATAACTGTCAATACGGACATGAATAACTGTCCGAAGTGTTCGGACTGGGTGCTTGACCCTACAGAAGATGTCTTTATCAAATCCCACCACCACGAAGCCCCACCACCATCTACCAATACCTAGGGAACATCCTGTAAGAAGCAGCAGAAATAAGCTAAAAGTCAGAGGAGGGAAAGAGTGCTGTGAAGTGCTGTCTGGACAGGATATGGCTCTCACGCACATGAGTTCAAAGCAGCTGTGGTTTGTACAGGTGTACAAAGCCAATCTGGCAAATATGCTGGCATAGACGGGAGAGGTGCTCTCAGGCCTTACCCTCACAAGGTACACTTTCCTGAAAGATTTCTCTGAAATTTTTTCTAAAATTGTCTCTGATTGTTTGAAGGGCAAAATTAAGATTTAGGATGGCAGCATGGAGCTGATTTTTTAGTTTATTGTGTTATTGTCAGACACAAGGCTCCTATATTTTAATTTATTTCCAAACAAGATTTAGCACATTGAACTTCCTCTTTGTCTGAGGCTGTTAGACTTGAATAGTCTGTGTTTTTTTTTTTCCATTTCTCTCCTCATACACTGTTGCATGTGGCTTAATTGGTCTACAGTGACTTGAACTTCATTTACCAAGCAAAGGTGTCTCCCCAAGGCTTTACAGATTTAGGTGAGAAGTTTAATCTCAAATCTTGCCTGTGTTTGAGGCTGTACCCTGACTATCACCTGAAAGGCTATTAGCCAGGGTATGGTAATGACCACAAGTCATTCCCAGCCTTGACACAATGGAAACTTCTGTTTCATTCATTTTACTATGAAACAAGTAATTATAAACAAGTATACCTAACTTAGCATCTCCTCCAAGAATCGATCAGTTGTTGAAGTAGAGCCCAGGTTCCCTTGTCTGCCCTGCTCCGCATGTAGCCTCTAAAATCACATTACTGGTGATTTGCATTCCAGCCAGTCTTCTAAGAGGAAAAGGCAGATGGTACCGAGGCACTGCAAGGCTAAGAGAGGCATATACTGCTCTTAACCATCTTCCATTGGCCAGTCCATGACCACACCCAAGTTCAAGGGACTATGGGAAATGCAGTCTAGGTGTGCGCTCAGCGGAAGAGAAGACATATTCAAGAAACAGCAATGCAGGCCCCACACACCGGCCCTTCCCCCATTATTCATTCACTCTTGGTTTGAACTTCGTGAATGTAACTTTGGTTACAATCTTCTTTTCTTTTCCCCTCCAGAGCAGGTTGCATAGCACTCACCCCAAAATCCACCTTGCCCATCCAGCTCCTCAGTTACAGCCCTATTTGGAGATGGTGTCATGACTGCTGTGAATAGTTAAAGATCTCAAGATGAAATTACCCTGGGCATCTTTTCTCAGAAGACAAAGCCTGTGCAGGAATCACAAGAGGTGATGGAGGAAAGTGGAGACGAGGGAAGGAATCTGGGACATAGACCGGCCATATGGTGACAGAGGGGAACTAGAACTAGACCTGCCACGTGGAGATTAAAACGGCCTAGAACTACACCACTCCAAGTTCAGGAGCATCAGAAACAACCAGAGTTGAATCCCCCTTAGAGCCCTCAGCAGGAGCACAGCCTTGGCTTCCCTGCCCATGACGGCAAAAGCCTGACACCCTAAAGCACGATTCTGTGATAATTCACTAAGGCGGCTGGCACAACCCATGCAGCTTCCCTCCCCGGGATCTCCTGCCTGCCTCCCGGCTGCCAGGACTGACTACCATACCATAAGCTACTGACATGAAATCCGCCACTGCCTTTGACCCCTGCACTTCGGAGGCCTCTGGTCTAAATAGCTATGGCGTTTTGACTGAGCAATGTGCCCCATAAGCTCAGATATTTGAGCATTTGGCTCCCAGCTAGTGGCATGTTTGGGGTGCAGCCTCGCTGGAGGAAGCACAGCACGAGGAGAGGCTTAGAAAGTTCATAGCCCTTGCCCGGCTCCCAAGTTCACTCTCGGCTTCGTGTTTGTGAAGGTGTGAGCTCTCGGCTTCTGGCTCCAGCTACCACGCCTGCTGCTTGCTGCCATGCTTCCTTGCCATGATGAACTCATCCCTCAGAAACCAGAAGCCGAGACAGATTTCCTCCTTAAGTGGTCTTCTGGTCATGGTGTTTTATCGCAGCAACAGAAAGGTAACTAATACAGCAACCTTCTCCAAGTTTCTTCCTCGTCCAATCCGTTTCTACCAGCCATAGTCAGACCAGAGTCAGCCTGCTGAACATTTGTCAGAAATCGCTCTTGCCCTCAGGAGAGGAGGGCTAACCCCCCCCCCCATGCAGCCTAAAAACGTGGGACCAGGCTCCCCATCTCATACAGTCCTTGCTACTCTCCAAGCTGCCAGGTTGCTTCACAGCGGACCCTGGATGTAACTCTGTTAAGGAAATACAAATCGTATACTTGATGTGGGTATAGGAGACTATTGTGGGAAGGTACTTACAAGCGAAACTGGCAACCCAGGTTAATCTCAGCAGCTTTCCGAGACTCAACCGGAACCGGAAAAGAGACCCAGTGCCTCTCTTCACAGCCCTTTATTCCACACTGAACACACCTGTAGCCACACCCAAAATGGGCGTGGTCAGCGACACAGGTGCCTAGGTCTCTCCCTACACAGCTCCCTCTCCCAGATACACACCCTGTCATTGCTTGCACCCTTCCTCCTCCACTCAGCTGCCACCCATCTTCAAGACTCAATGGAAGGCCTTATTAATTATCCAAAGGCCTGTGTGGGGCCCCTGAACGCACAGTTCGAGTCTTGTGACTTCACAGAACACTGAGTTTGACTAAGTAGCTCCCCCCAGTTAGCTAATGTGTCATAAAATTATGCAAAGTATAAACATTTGTGAATTTGTTTAATCATCACAATGTCTTTAGATGTAAAATCATCCTCATTTTATCAATAAGGAGACTGTGGTGAGAGAGAACCGGCTTGTTTAGGAGCCCCGGTGCTCAGCCTAGGAGATGCAAGTCCAAATCAAGCAGCCCTTGTTCTAAGCCCCACAAGGAAGCGTTTTGCTGCTGTTTGTAAAAATCCCTGTGTATTAGTTACTTTCTATTGCTGTGATGAAACATCATGAACAAAAAGCAAGTTTGGGAGCAAAGAGTTTATCTGGCCTACACCACCATATTGCTGTTCATCACTGAAGGAAGTCAGGATGGGACCTCCAGCACGGCAGGATCCTGGGACAGGAGCTGATGCAGAGTCCATGAAGGGGAAGGTGAGCTGCTTACTCGCTTGATTCGCATGGCTTCCTCAGCCTGCTTTCTTGTAGAACCCAGGACCACCAGCCCAAGGATGGCACCACCTACATGGCCTGGGCCCTCCCCTATCAATCACTAACTGAGAAAATGCCTTACAGATGCATTTCCTGGAGGTGTTTCTTCATCTGAGACTCCTTCCTCTCTGATGACTCTAGAGCTTGTGTCAAGTTGACAAACAAAACCAGCCAATACGCCCTGGTACGCATAAGTTACTACAAATACGTGGGACCCCCTAACATCAATCTGTTCCATGAAGAAGGGGCATTAGTTCAAAACTAAGAAAACCTAAATACATCCCAAGCTTAAGCAACAGTCTGTGGATGTTGGTTCATCAATAACACAGACGCACGGCAGGCCCTAAGAAAGCAACAGTGAGGGAGAACCTGGCCCAGACTCCATGGTTTCTCTACACCATCTTGGAAACTGTTTTCTGTACTAAGGCTATTTTAAATTAGAAGTTTATTTTTTAAAAATATTCTGTTCCCGGCCCCATTCATCAGGACAGAATTTCCACAAAGGAGGGTTTCTTTTCTTTGGCTTCAGATTTGAACTACTGATTTGGTTTAACTAATGAGTTGGAGACGCTGGATTCAAATGCAATTTTCTGTGTGCAGCCTTCCTGACCATTTAAACTCTACCCGGAGTTTTCTGGTTCCATGGGCATTTGTTCATGGAAATGTTTAATATTATACTTGTATTGATTATTTGAGTCCTTTCATAGCATGTTTTTGATCATGGTCCCACTCCTCCCCATAACTCCTCCCAGATCCACCTCCACATCCGCACACCCCCAACTACTGACTTTTTTTTCAATAACACAGTTTGTGCTGCCCATATGTTCCTGGGTGTGGAACCATCCTCTGGAGTGTGCCCCCCCCTACCAGGAGCCACACCCTAAAGGAAAACTGACTCTCCATCCCCCAGAAGCCATCAGCTGTCAGCAGCTCTCAGCTGGGGGGGCGGCTCATGCTAGAATGTTGACTGATGGAAAATTCTCAAGAAGTAAAGAAAAATGGAGAAATAGCACAATAGTTTTAAAATACGTCAGGCTAAGGATGCAGTTCAGTAACAGAGCAGTTTCCTAGTGTTTATAAGGTCCTGGACTCCATCACCACTACTGCAAGACAAAATATCAAATCTGTTCACAGATACTTTGATGCACTTCTCTTTTAAAGAGTGGAGTCTATTTCTCCTCTTCTTGACACCAGCATCATCTCTGGAGGAACTGAGGATGACAATTTAATGGTCACCTCTGGAGTCATGTCAGACACCATGTCTGCCTTCTTCCTTGCCCTCTCTTGGAGATCCCCTGGTCTCAATGATATCCTGCTGTGAACACACCCTGCAGCTCCCCTGTTGGTGTGTCCATGGCCTGAAGGCGATAACCATCTTAGAAGCAGTATCTTCAGCCTGGTCAGCCCATCATATACAACCTGCCCTGAATGACAGCCTGATTACAATCTCACAAGACAGCCAGAACCATCTGGCAAAGCCATTCCCAAATTCCCCGCCCATGGAAACTGAACAAAATAAAATATTTCTAAGCACTGTATTGGGGGTAATCACCTCGATAGACACTCCTTTAGTCCATCAGCACCCCTACTCCCACCACAGATTAGAAGTCCAAAATAGGTCTCATGGTGCTAAAACCAAGGTATCTGTGGGATTGTCTCCTGCTAGAGGCTCCAGAATGGAAGCTGCTTTCTTGACTTCTCTGGCTTCTGGAGGCTGCCTGCATTCCTTGGCTTGTGACACCTTCCATCTTCAAAGTCAGCAATCACGTGACTCCCACTTCTGTTCTCGTGAGCACATCTTTATCTCTGACATGAATCCTCAACTCTACCTCCTCCCTCTTTCATTTTGAAGATGCTGGATTCTCCACCCTCATTTCCCATCTTAGTATCAGCCACCTTAATTCTATCTCCAACCTTAGTCCCCCTCCCCTTGTCTTAGTTGGGGTTTCCATTGCTGTGAAGAAACACCATGACCATGGCAGCTCTTAGAAAGGAAAACCATTTAGTTAGGATGGCTTACATTTTTCAGAGGTTCCGTCTGTTATCATCATGGTGGGACATGATAGTGTGTGGCAGACACAATGCTGGAGAAGTGCCCTACATCTTGACTTGCAGGCAATAAGAAGTCATCTGAGACACTGGGAGTGGCCTGAGCATACATGAAACCTCAAAGCCCACCTCCGCAGTGACACATATCCACCAAGACCACACCCACTCCAACAAGGCCACACCTCCTAATAGTGAAACTCCCCTTGGAGACCATTTTCTTTCAAACCACCACATTAATATTTTACATTCTGTAGGGTAACCTGGCACAGTCAGTCTGATGAATCTTATAGACCCCTTCTCAGAATTATGCTTTCAAATATACAAAATACTGCACAGATGATTGAAAATGAAATTATTTCTCCTGAAAGCAGTTATTAAATTCCTTTTTAAACATCTGTGATAGTTAGCCTCAATTGAAAATTTGCTAACACCTAGAAATGCCTGGAAGACAGGCCTCTGAGAATGCCTGTGAGGGATTGTTTCCATGAGGTTATTGAAGTGGGAAGACCTGTCCACTGTAGGTGTCACCATCCCTGGGGGCTGGGATCCTGCTGTGCAGAAGGAAGTGAGCTGAAAACTAGCATCCATTGCTCTCTGCTCCTTGGCTATGTGTGACACATGGCCATCTGCTTCAAGACCCTGCTGTCTTGACTTCCCTCCATGATGGACTGTAACCCAGAACTGTGAGCCCAAATGAACCCTGTGTCCCTTTAGTTGCTTTTAGCACAGCAACAGGGAAAGTTGCAATGACAAAGAACTATCAGTAAATCCAGTAACTTCTTTTAATTTCAAAATGGATGTGACTGTACATGACGTCTCAGAATTGTCACTTCAGATGGTGTAATATAAAGAATTCCATTACACCTGTTGTGCTGTAATCCCGGGTGTTGCTATTGTTTGCAACCTACATGTACAAACCAAGGTGAGACTAGCTTCTTGCTCCTGACTTCTCCTTACAGATTAACTGAGCTTGGCTGAAGACATGAGTGAGAGTTCTGGGGTAGGGTGGAGGGGGGTATAAAGGCACTGTTTGACTTTTTAACATTGTACTTATCAAGTTAAAATAGAATGAAAATCTCCCCTGTTCAATTCTAAGCTAAGCACCAAGCATGTACTGAAAGCGTCATGTGCCCAACCTAGGCAGGAAATCAACAACAGTAATGGAAAGGCTGCGACCATGTGGGAATGCAGCCAAAATTCCAGGAATTTACAGAGGAAAAATCTTCCCTCAAAGTGGACATATTTGTGTAATAAAGCTAACGAAATCAAACCAGGGCAGGGAGGGGATAGAATTAGCAAGCACAGCAATAGTGACATCTAGTGGGCACCATTGGTAAAGCCCACACCAGTGCCTAAGGAAGCTTCAGATGCAATGAGTCCGTGTCCAATAAATATTTGTTAAACACTAGCAGAAGTTAATAGCAAGACAGGCTTGTAAACAATGCCCCCAGGATCTTCTGGATCCATTCACACCATGGGTGGCTTCATCTCACACACCTCAGCCAAGACCCAGACACAAAGTAAATGAAGAAAATTATCCTTTTTTTTTCTTCCTAAAACAGACAGATAAGAGATTTTGTACCAACCCAATAAGTCACACAGCTATAAGATGACCTAACCTAGACTGTGGCATTTGTCCAGGGAGAATGAAAAAGAGACTGTGCCCTGGAAAGCTGGGATATGGTCCCTCGCTCCTCCATATGCTAAGACCATTATACTTTCTTCTTTCCTTTAACCCACCAACAAATCTAATCTGACTTACAGACAATACAGGTGCTGTCAGAGGAAGAGGGAATGCAGAAAGCCCTGGCAAAGACAGACTCCTGGGGCACACACACTTCTAGATCACCTTGCAAGTGGAAGGCACCCATGCCCTGTTCCTCTTGGTCTTGAAATCCTGTCCCTCAGAGCAGGGTAAACCCAGAGCCCAGCACCAAGGAGAGAGAATCCCAGGCAGTCCTGAGAACACTTAGGGAGTTCCTGAGTCCCAGGATGCAGACTGAAAGCTAGAAGGGCAGAGATGGCTTCCAGGTAGACACTCACCCAGAAGGACTGCCAATGACTGACTCTGCATATCAAAGAAGCTATTGCCTGGGGTTTTGTTTTACTATCCTATCGGTAGTCCTGGTGTTGGTGGATTTTGTTGTTTCTGCTTTGCTTTTTGGTTTTGTTATTTTGTCATTGTTTTTTGTTATTTTGTTTTTTGTCAGCTGGACACAAGGTAGAATTATCTGGGAGGTGGAACTTCCATTGAAAGAATGACTTCCTCAGATCACCTGCAGGCAAGTCTGTAGGATACATTCTTGATTAACGTTTGAAGTGGGAGGGTCCAGCCCACTCTGGGTGGTGCCACCCCTGGGCTGGTGGTCCTGAGGTGTATAGGGAAGCAGGCTGAAGGAAGCATGGAGAGAAAGCCAGTAAGCAATGCTCCCCCATGGTCTCTGCTTCAGTTCGGTTCCAGCCTCCGGGTTCCTGTCCTGAGTTCTTGCCCTGACCTCCCTGGATGGTGGACTATAAGCAGTAAGAGGTGTAAAGAGAAGCTTTTTCTTTGAGAGGAGCCTTCCCGCCAGCCTGATTCTAGAGCCGCATCAGTCCCAAATAAACACACAGGAGGCTATATTAATTATGAAGCTGTTGGCCTTGCTTGTTTCTTACTGGCTAGCTCTAACTTAAGTAATTACCCCATAATTGTTAATCTAAGTATTTCTCTTACTGGAGAATAGTTCCGGGCTTCCTACCCCATGGCGTCACATGTCAACTCTCTTGTGTTTCTCCTTCCCAGAATCCTCCTGGACTCCTAGTCCCACCTATCTAGATTCCTATTGGCTCAACAGTGCTTTATTGACAAAGGACTTCCCCAACAAAGAGGGAATAAGAAAATTCCTGAAAAGAAGCCGTGTCTGGATGTGAACAAAGAACTCCTGGTAGGCGCTTCTGTGTCTGCGGTGACTAATGGGCTGCTGTTTCAGTACGCTGAAGACATGGGTGTCTTGTAGGTTCACAGGCTAATTACTTTATCTTGGGCTAGTTCTGGCCTTCTAGAACAGCCATTCCTTGCCCCACTCTGTATCTGAACTAACACCACATGATAAAAAATTAAAATCTCTTGGAGGCTATTAACCTAGCAGAGCACTAGCTTCTACCAATCGAAGGGCTAATGTCATTGGCTAGCATCCTGGGCCTATAGAACCCACCAATGTATCTTCAACTTGCCTTGATTTGTGACTTCCTTTGTTCTATAAAACTATTGAAAAAAAAAAGACTGTGAAATTACTTCCACATTAGAATGTCTGTGCCCCTAGGCCATGACCATTCATAATGACTTGAGAATAAACTACCTCTTACTCTCTTTAAGATGAGAACTCTGGTTTTTTTTGTTTTGTTTTGTTTTGTTTTTGGTTAACACTTTCCTCCCTGAGTTGCTTTTAGTCACAGAGTTCATCATGCCAATAGAAACCCGATTAAAACAGAGGTCATTCTTTCCACAGAGTGGAATGCAACTGTGCAGGGGTGCCCCTGCAGGCAGAACAGGCCAAAGATGGCAAGAATGAGGAGGAACACAGGGCAAACACTGGAGCCAGCCTCCAGAGTTCTCAGCTGGGGCCAATAAACATTTGTTCCAGTCATAAATGGCCTCTTGCCTTGCAGTGAACATTCTTCTCAATTCCACTCTGCATGCTAATGACTGATGAGAACAGCAGCTGGTTTCTCAGTTCAGAGACCCACCACCACCAAGAGCCCCTCTGTGCTGGTTAACTTGACACAAACTAAAGTCACCAGGACAGAGGGAGCCTCAATAAAGAGACACCTCCATCAGATTAGCCTGTGGGCAAGTCTGTGGGGGCATTTCCTTCTAAAGATAGCACCTAAAAGAGGGCATTTGAGAATGTAGTTTCCTGGGTGACTTTCTCAAACAGGACTTTCTAGAGAAATATCTGCCCAGTTCAGTTCAGTTGTGCAAGCACTGAAAGGCCACTGCAGCTGTGATCCAAAATGGAAAGGCTACTCTGAGCTGACAGCAGAACCTGGGAATCATGGTACTTGTTGGGGAAGTCCTGTTATTTGTCAATAAAGCACTGTTGGGCCAATAGGGAAATTAGATAGGTGGGACTAGGAGTCCAGGAGGACTCTGGGAAGGAGAAACACAGAGAGTCAAGATGTAACGCCATGGGGTAGGAAGCCTGGAAAGTTCTCTGGTAAGAGAAATACTTAGATTAACAATTATGGGGTAATTACTTAAGTCAGAGCTAGCCAGTAAGAAACAAACAAGGCCAACAGCTTCATAATTAATATAGCCTCTTGTGTGTTCATTTGGGACTGATGCGGCTCTAGAACCAGGCTGGCGGGAAGGCTTCTCTCAAGGAAAAGGCTTCTCTTTACAAATGGTGATCAGGAGTGGGATGATGAATTTCCACGTAGAATGACAAAAGCTTTAAAGGAATTTTAGAAACAGAAGAACAGAGAGAAGCACAGATTTTTGGTAGCAGCATTTTTCTCAGGTGGGCTCTGTTTTGCTAGCGACAAGCCAAGATTCACGCAGCTCGCTTACGGGAGTCTTCCTGACTCTGCATAAAAAGAAAAAAAAAACAGCAAGGTTCTTTTAAGAGACTCTGCTAACAATTGAAAAGTTATACGTACAGCTGGAAGTGGCAGTGACCACATCTCTCAGCCAGCAGCTTTTGCTGGAAGTCAGACTGAGACAGTAAGCTGGAATCATGCTTACGCCCGCCATCTTGGATAAATGGCAGTTTAAAACAGCCACGGTTTTAACAGATAAAACACGTGGTCAGAAAAACATAAAGATTTACAGTAAAGTCAGACTTGCATGAAGAAAAACCTCTAAAGGTTTACAGTGTGTTTAAAAATATACGTAAGATTGAGATAGAAAAAGAAACCCATAGTGGTAAATATGTGTGGTGGCACACGCCGGTAGGAATTGCTTCAGAGGCAGAGGCAGGCAGATTTCCAAAGAGAAACCCTGTCTCAGAGAAAAATAAATAAAAGTAAAAGAAATAGAGTAATAATAGATAAATAAATAAGCCACGTAAAGATGGAAAATACACAGAAAGTCTGGATACTGTACGCTATTGTGTTTTTCAGTTTTTTCATTGCTCAGGAAGGAACAACTGCTAAAGTACAGTTGATTATAAATGCTGCTAAATTAATTCAACTTATATCTTTTGAAAATGCCTTGACTTCAAAATTTAAGTATAAGGATATGTTACTTGGGAAAGGAGATTTTGCTTATGTTTCTACAGAAAAAAAAAGCTGAGGATTCCTTCCAGGCTTCTGTGGTTTGATGAACCAAGACCCCCGGAAGCAGTGGACCAGATGTTCCAACAATTGAAACAGCTAAGATGATGCAGTCTTACAGACCCCGAAAATAAGGACTTATACAGGTTTCTGAGTTTTGTCATGATCCCCATGGTATGAACAGCGCCCCCTTCCAGCAGGAAGCAGTTTGGAATGAGCAACATCCTAATTCCCATCTTGTTTATAAATCTTTGTTTTCATTTAAATGGGATTGTTTATAATTGGTTAATGATCACAGATGAAGTAGATCACTGTGGGGTGGACCTCCAAGGTTACAGTCAAGTCCTGCCTCTTACTCCAGTCCTCTTCGCTACCTGGCCTGAATCCCAGCAGAATGCATCTATCAGTATAACCTTCAGTGTACCTTCCCTGCAGTGATGGTCAATATCATCGCTAACCCTGAGCCAAAATACATCTTTCCTGCCTTAGATTGTTCCTGTGTGTATTTTGTCACAGCTACAATGAAAGAAAGTGGTACAATTTAGAAAGGAAAGACATTTCTTTAGCTCATGATCTGGAAGCTGGGAAGAGAGACGGCTGTATCTAGGGGAGAGCCTGGAAAGGCAGAGAGGCCACACAGCAGAAAAAGGGCTACACTCTCCTGACAGTGATTTAGTTCATGTGAGATCAAGTATCCATTGCTGTGAGAAGGGCATTAATCCATTTATAAGAACTCAGTCCCCATTCAGCTTTCACAGATCCCCCACTGATTGATAAAGTCTTCTTTCTATGCTAAGCACACCACTGGCAAAGAACTGAAGAGAGAGAAGCCTCAGCAAAAGAGAATCAGGACAGGGAGAAACATTGATTTGCATTTTATCTTCATAAGTATGTTTGCTTTACATGTGCTTTGCAAAGTCCATGATGGCAGAGACCATATCTTACTACTTTATCTCCAGTACCAAGAGCGGTATGTGAACAACAAATAGTCAATGATTGCTTGAACCTACTATTCCTGGCAGGTGATAGGTGCTCATTTATTGGTGGCTGGATGAATTAATGGGTGATAGAGTTCATGAATGGGTAAATGTGGAAGTAGGTTAATGGCTGTGTACAAAAGCAGGTAGGACAATAGCTGCTATGGTAGTGTGAATATGAATTTCTCTTCACAGATTCATGTGTGTGAACTCTGGGTCCCCAACTGATAGCACTGTTTTTGAAAATGGTGGTGACTGTGAGATATGAGGCCCACCGATGGAAGTAGGCAACGGGGGTGAACCTGGAAGATTGTACCCACCTCTAGTTCCAATCTTCATTCTCTGCTCCCCAGTAGGCACCACATGAGCAAACCACCAAGACAGCATGGTCCCACCAGAAACTGAGCTGCTCTTGTCTTTGCCACCACAATGAACTGTCTTTCATGAGATAGATTTAGTGTCCCTTTAAGAGAAACTTAGAGTCCCAGAGTGTTCTCTTTCCACCATGTGTAGATGTAACGAAAGGCAGTCATCGACAGCTCAGAAGAGGCACCTCATCAATGCTCAGTCTTACAGGCAGAGCCCCAGACCTGTGAAAAATTAATTTATGCTTTCAAGCCACATAGATTATGGTGCTTTTTATAACAACCCAACCTAGCTAAGATGTGCTCCTTATTTCTTCAGCTCCTCGTATTTGCTGACAATCTCTTACATTCCTCAAGTTATAGATGTATCATCCTCATCTCTGAATCCATCCTCATATTCATATTGTCCCCCTCAATGTCTTTCTCCTCCTCTTATATGAAGACCAGTTGTGTTACAACATATTATATATATATATATATATATATATATATATATATATGTTTCTACTCTTGTTTAAGGTATTGTTTCTATGCAATTAATTTTAGAATGTAAGGTAAAATTCTAGCTTTTAAAAGCTCTTATTATAAACTATTTAGGCTAATGAAGTCACTAGTAACAGTCAACTTTAAAATGCCAGGCATGTTTTCTATATCATACAGAAATATATTTTAGATAGATAAATTGTTTTCAAACACTTCAAAGACCTAAAGAATATAATATTTAAATTTTTGTTAACTTAAGATTTTTCATGACAATTAGACACATCTGCACCTGGCAGTTTATCTTAGAGATGATGGGCAATAAAGAAACTCCCTTTGGGGTTTGCTTTCATTGTGGAAAGGTTAGCCACTGGGCAAAGAAACTGCTTTGGCCTTTGACTGCTGACAATGTGCTATGTAGACGGGACATGCAGGACACACAGGAAAAAGGCTGTTGAAATTAATTAAAACAAGGCAGGACAGTCCCTCAAAATTCCTGCTTCACAAGAGTCTGCCAGATACAGAGGAAAGCAACTGCCAAACTTTGCCGATACAAGGTGAGACAGTACATCAACTTTCCTGTTTCATTGAAAAGTCTGCCAGATATTCTAGGCCTGTAGACTGAAGATGGACTCCCCAATATTACATAGAAACTTTGGGTGACTGTCCAGGCAGCCAACTGTCTCTGTCATTTCTAGAGTCTTAGAAGTTGCTTGCAAACACTTCCTGTTTATTTAAGTACTATAAATTCCCTCTGGATGGAGTTGAAGACTAAATATTTGTAGTTAAAGTTTTCTTTAATTATGAAAGAAAGTAAGTTGGTATAAAACTTGCATTCACTAAGACAGGTAATGTAATATTTTCTCTGATGTTTGCTAAATGAAAATAAACTGAATATTGTAAGCTTGTTTTTACTTGATAACTGTTTTGTTTATATAATTTTACTATGTTAAAGTTAAAACCTTTCATTTTATTTAGACGAAAAAGGGGGAAATGTTATAGAGCATTATTTTAAGATGTGTTACTTTTGTTTATGCTGTGGATCATTTATTTAATGATGTAAAATGTGTTTCTTTTGTTTATGCTGCATTTGTTAAACATGTTACGCTGTGATTTTTTTCCTGTCTAAAACACCTGATGGTCCAATAAAGAGCTGAATGGCCAATATTGAGGCAAGAGAAAGGATGGGCGGGGCTAACAGGAAAAAAAGTTTAAATAGGAGAAATCTGGAGGAAGGGAGCACAAGAGAACAAGGAGAGGAGGAAGCCAGGGGCCAGCCACCCAGTCACACAGCCAGCCACGGAGTAAGAATGAAAGTAAGATATACAGAAATAAGAAAAGGAAAAATCCCAGAGGCTAAAAGGTAGTTGGGAAAATTTAAGTTAAGAAAATCTGACTAGAAATAAGTCGAGCTAAGGCTGGGAATTTAAAAGTAAGAATAAGTTTGATTCATTTGGAAGCTAAGGATGGGTCCCCAGAAGAACAAAGAATAAAAGAGCTAAGAGGGAAAAAACTTACAAAGAAGAGCTAATAGCAATATTCCACAAATTATTTCATAAAACAGAAACAGAAGAAACACTGCCAAATTCTTTTTATGAGACCACAGTCATCCTGATATCCAAACCACACAAGAATACAGAGCAATTTCCCTCATGACATTAATGAAAAAATACTCAATAAAATATTGGCAAACTGCAAACTCTTTCTTTGAGGCTTCAATAACCTTGATCGCCAAGCCACACAAAGACACAACTAAGAAAGAGAACTTCAGACCAATATCCCTCATGAATATTGATGCAAAAATACTCAATAAAATACTGGCAAATCGGATCCAAGAGCACATCAAAACAATCATTCACCAAGATCAAGTAGGTTTCATCCCAGGGATGCAGGGATGGTTCAACATACGAAAATCCATCAATGTAATCCACCATATAAACAAGCTGAAAAACAAAAATCACATGATCATCTCACTAGATGCTGAAAAAGCCTTTGACAAAATCCAACACCCCTTCATGATAAAGGTCTTGAAGAGATCTGGGATAACAGGGACATACTTAAACATAATAAAAGCTATATACAGTAAACCAACAGCCAACATCAAACTAAATGGAAAAAAACTCAACGCAATTCCTCTAAAATCAGGAACAAGAAAAGGCTGTCCACTCTCTCCATACCTTTTCAACATTGTACTTGAAGTTCTAGCCATTGCCATATGACAACAAAAGGGGATCAAGGGGATACAAATTGGGGAGGAAGAGGTCAAACTTTCACTGTTTGCAGATGATATGATAGTTTACATAAATGACCCAAAGAACTCTACCAGGGAACTCTTACAGCTGATTAACACCTTCAGGAAAGTGGCAGGCTACAAGATCAACTCAAGAAAATCAGTAGCCCTACTATATACAGATGATAAAAGGGCTGAGAAAGAAATCAGAGAAACATCATCCTTTACAATTGCCACAAACAACATAAAATACCTTGGGGTAACGCTAACCAAACAAGTGAAAGACCTGTATCGCAAGAACTTTGAATCTTTAAAGAAAGAAATTAAAGAAGCCCTCAGAAAATGGAAAGATCTCCCATGCTCTTGGATAGGTAGGATCAATGTAGTAAAAAATGGCAATCCTGCCAAAAGCAATCTACAGATTCAATGCAATCCCCATTAAAATCCCAGCACAATTCTTCACAGACCTTGAAAGAACAATAATCAATTTTGTATGGAAAAACAAAAGACCCAGGATAGCCAAAACAACCCTGTTCAATAAGGCAATGTCCGGAGGCATCACCATCCCTGATTTCAAGCTCTATTATAGAGCTATAGTCCTGAAAACAGCTTGGTATTGGCACAAAAATAGACAGGTAGACCAATGGAATCGAATTGAAAGCCCTGATGTTAACCCATACACGTATGAACATCTGATCTTTGACAAAGAAGATAAAAATATACAATGGAATAAAGAAAGCGTCTTCAACAAATGGTGCTGGCATAACTGGAGGCTGGCATGTAGAAGAATGCGGATCGATCCACGTTTATCACCATGCACAAAACTTAAGTCCAAATGGATCAAAGACCTCAACATAAATCCAGCCACACTGAACCTCTTAGAAGAGAAAATGGGTGGTAGCCTTGAACGAATTGGTACAGGAGACAGCTTCCTGAACATAACATCAGTAGCACAGACAGTGAGATCAACAATTAATAAATGGGACCTTCTGAAACTGAGAAGCTTCTGTAAGGCAAAGGACACAGTCAGCAAGACAAAAATGCAGCCCACAGAATGGGAAAAATATTCACTAACCCCACATCTGACAGAGGGTTGATCTCCAAAATTTACAAAGAACTCAAGAAGCAAGTCTCCAAAACACCAAAGGATCCAATTAAAAAGTGGGCTGCAGAACTAAATAGAAAATTTTCAATAGAGGAGTCTAAAATGGCTGAGAGGCACTTGAGAAAGTGTTCAACATCCTTAGCCATCCGGGAAATGCAAATCAAAACAACTCTGAGATACCATCTCACTCCTGTCAGAATGGCTAAAATCAAAAACACCAACAACAATTTATGCTGGAGAGAATGTGGTGAAAGGGGAACACTCCTCCATTGCTGGTGGGAGTGCCAACTGGTTCAGCCACTTTGGAAATCAGTATGGAGATTCCTCAGAAAAATGGGAATACACCTACCACAAGACCCAGTAACTCCACTCTTAGGCATATATCCAAAAGATGCCCATTCATACAACAAGGATGTCTGTTCCACTATGTTCATAGCAGCATTATTTGTAATAGCCAGAACTTGGAAGCAACCTAGATGTCCCTCAACCGAAGAGTGGATAGAGAAAATGTGGTACATTTACACAATGGAGTACTATTCAGCAGAAAAAAAAAACAGTGGAATCCTGAGATTTGCACGCAAATGGATGACACTAGAAGAAACCATCCTGAGTGAGGTAACGCAGCCACAAAAAAAGAAACATGGCATGTACTCGCTCATATATGGATTTTAGACATAGATCTGGGGAGTGCCAGCCTACAGTCCCATGGCCAGAGAGTCTGGGAAACAGAAACTTCATTCAGTGGCTGATGGAAGAAGAGGCAGACTCCCTCGGCTAAGCACTGAGCTGAACTCAAGAAAGCCAGTAACAGAGAGGGAGGACTGATGACCAAAGGGATTAAGACTGGGCTGGTTTAACCCCCAGAAACAGCTGACCTGACAAGGGTTAACTCTTGAATCCCAGGCTGATGCCTGGGAATCCAGCATGGGACTGATCAAGAACCCCTGACTGGGGGTGTCAGTGAGGAGGCCTAGGTAATCTATTGAGCCTTCAGCAGCAGATCAGTACCCATCCCGAGTATACACATGGACTTTGGACTCCCATCCAACAATGTGAGATGCACTCTCACCCTGAACTCTTGGGGGAGGGTCTGAGCCCTGCCCTGGATGAAATGACAGACTGTGGACACCCCCATGGAGGGCCTCACCCTCCCTTGGGAAATGAGGGGATATTGGAGGGGTTGGGGGGAGGGCACGGGAGGAGGGGAGGGAAAGAAAGAGGGACCTGGAACTGACTTGTGAAGCAACCTTGTTTCTAATCTAAATTTAAACTTAAAAATAAATAATAAAAATAAAAAAATACTGGCAAACTGAACCCAAGAACACATCAAAGAGATCTTCCACCATGACCAAGTAGACTTCATCCAAGAGATGCAAAGATAGTTCAACACATGAAAACCTGTGAATGTAATCCACCATATAAACAAAATGGAAAAAAAAACATACATCATCATCTCATTACATGCTGAAAAATCCTTTGACAAAATCCAACACCAATTCATAATAAAAGTCTTGGAGAGATCAGGGATACAAAGGACACACCTAAATGTGGTGACACACTGTTTATGATCTAATAAAGCATGCCTAGAGATCAGAAGAGCAAAGCATCCAAACCACAGGAGAGCTCTTACTTCCACCAGTGCTGGGGAGTTGGAGGCTAATTGCCCAAGACTGAATGCTGAATACTGAATGCCAGCTCTGAGCCCCTGCTCCTGTCTTATATACCTCTCTAGTGCTGGGTTTAAAGGCATGAGCTTTGTTTCTGTGTAAGACTGATTCACTCTCGTGTAGCCCTGAGTGGCCTTGAACTCACAGAGATCCATCTGCCTCTGTCTCCTAAATTCTGGTATTAAAGGTGTGTGCTGCCACTGCCTATCCTCTATGACTGTGGCAAGCTTTGTATTCTGATCTCCAGGCAAGCTTTATTAGATCATAAGCAAAACATCACCATACCTAAACATAATAAAAGCAATATACATCAAGCTGACGGCCAATATCAAATTAAATGGAGAGAAACTCAAATCAATTCCACTAAAATCAGAGACAAGACAAGCCTGTTCACTCTCTCCTTATCTAGTACTTGAAGTTCTAGCTAGAGCAATATGTCAACTAAAGGAGATAAAAGTGGGTACAACCTAGAAAGGAAGGAGTCAAAATTTCACTATTTACAGATGATATGATAACATAGATAATGGACCCCTTTAATTCTACCAGGGAACTCCTAAAGCTGATAAGCACCTTTAGCAAAGTGGCTGAAACCCCTTCCTCCTTCCATGTTAAGGCAATTCTATTTCTCACCCTGCATGTGCTTCTAGACTACCATTGCTAAATACTTATGTGACCCGAAATCCTAAATCACTATGGAATGTCCACAGGAATAAATTCTCACATATCTAGCCATGTTTTTTCTGAAATACCATCTCCGTTCTCAGGCATGCTAAACTGCACTAACCTCTGGTGAAATGTATTATTTATTTCCTCAGTGATATATCCCCACATTCTTAGATAATGCTGATGAAAAATATTATTTTGGAAAGAAGTTGAGGAAGATTTTGAGATGGATGGGAAAATGTCATGTTAGTTGGCATTTGCCTTAGTCAAAAATTTTCCATAGTCATCATGTAATGAGACAAAATTCCTCTTTAATAAGTAGCATGAACCATTCTGCTAGTCTAGAGGTTTTATGGATATCACACTGTTCAAGTAGAGATGGAAACCATATCAAGTTTCTCAAGCACATCTGCCCAATCTCGCTGCCTTGAATTTTATAGGTCTATTTTGTTATGTTATGAAACTGACTGTACTGTAGAAGACTTGCTAAAGACATGAGTTCAGCTTTCAACCCAACTGTGAAAGCTGATAATTAAATCTTTGGTCTAATGTGGGAAATTTTATCCTCCCAGTAAACATGGGAGAATTTATAAACATTGTCATTGGGTGGCCAACAATTTGTAGAGAGGTAGTCTATGCTGACACTTGAATTTTCATTCAGTAACTTTCTGGATTTCAATCCACATTTTACCATCCACACAGATCACCTTTAACCTCTTTTGCTGCTGCTTGACTACTTCCAGATCCTTTTCTAACCCTGTAAGGCACACAGAGCTTAGCATTCTATCATCCCGGTGATGTAAGTGCTTATTAGAAGATAGACAAGATCAATGAAGGCCTACTGCCATTTGTTTCCAGTAAATGGATATTTGTTTTGGGACTCAGCAACTAAGAGGACAGTGAAAAGAGTTAACTAGCTACATTGTACCATTAAAAGAGTCCAACTCTTGTATTAATTGTTCTGTCAAAAGGTAATGATGAGGAGGGCACTACCATATTTAGCTGGTAACAAAATGGGTTTTGGCTAAGTGATAAACTTTACCATTATAGGGTTTAATTTCAAAAAGTTACAAATCACTGCCCCTACAGCTCATCCTGTCAAGTAAACGCTGCAATGGTGGAATGCAAAGTGTGACCCAACAGTTTATCCACAAACATCTAGCATATTTTTCTGTAGGAGGGAAAAATATATAACCTATTGTATACTATCCCATACTCACCCATGGTTGCCCGTTGCCCACATTATTTGGCAGTTAGCATGAAATAATGTATATTTGGTTCAACTAAAGCCCAAGTGTCTAAAGACTAAAAAAAAAAGAATCTGTGTTAAAAAAAAGAATCTTTTTGGTTCTGTATGGTGAACTAATGAGTTTCTTGAGGTTATTTTCAGGAACATGGGTGACTCTCAGAAAACTACACCATTGAGAAGGCCAAGACTCAATATGAAGGACTCACAATATGTACCATTGAAAAGTCTTGTTCTAGGGAATATTAATAGACGTGATCACATGAGATATTCTGTGGATAAGTACAGTTGCTAGAATTCAGTGCTTATGTCCACTAAATCAGGAACAAGACAAGGCTATCCACTCTGTTCATATATACTCAATATAGTACTTGAAGTTCTAGCTAGAGTAATAAGGCAACTAAAGGAAATCCAGGGGATACAAATTGGAAAAGAAGAAGTCAAAGTATTGATATTTGCAGAGATATGATAATATACTTAAGCAACTCCAAAAATTCCAGAAGTGGTCCCATAAAGCTGATAAACACCCTTAGTGGCTGGATACAAGATTAACTCAAAAGACAGTCAGTAGCCCTCTTATATACAAATGATAAACAGGTTGAGAAAGAAATCAGTGAAACAGCACCCTTCACAATAGCCACAAATAATATAAAATATATTGGGGTAACTCTAACCAAGCAAGTGAAAGAACTGTATGACAAGAACTTCAAGTCTTTGCAGAAAGAAATTGGAGAAGATATCAGAAGATGGAAAGATCTAGCATGCTCATGAATCAGTAGGATTAACATAGTAAAATGGCCATTTTTACTGAAAACAATCTACAGATTTAATGATATCCCCATTAAAATCCCAACACAATTCTTTACAGAGCTTGAAAGAACAATACTCAACATCATGTAGAAAAAACAGGATAGCTAAAACCATCCTGCACAATACAAAAATTTCTGGAGGTATCATCATCCCTGATTTCAAGCTGTACTACAGAGCTGTAGTGATAAAAAAAACACACACACACATGTACTGGCATAAAAACAGATGGGTAAATCAGTGGATTCAAACCAAAGACCCAGTTGTAAATCCACACACCTATAAGCACCTGATTTTTTACAAAATTGTATAATGGAGAAAAGAAAGCATCTTCAACAAATGGTGTTGGTATAACTGGATATCAGCATGTAGAAGGATTCAAATAGATCTATGCCTATCGCCCTGCACAAAACTCAAGTCAAAGTGAATAAAAGACCTCTAAATAAATCCAATTACACTGAACCTGATAGAATAAGAAGTAGGAAGTAACCTTGATGCACTGGCACAGGAGACAACTTCATTAATAGAACACCAGTAGCACAGACACTAAGAATAGTAAATGGGACCTTATGAAACTGAAAAGCTTATAAGGTAAAGGACACTGTCAATAGGACAAAATGGCAGTCTACGGAATGGGAAAAGATCTTCACCAACATCATATCCAACAAAGGGCTGATTTCTAAAATATAAAGAACTCAAGAAACTAGACATCAAAAAATAGTTATCCAATTTAAAAATAAGGTACAGATATAAACAGAGAATTCTCAACAGAAGAACCACAAGTGGTCAAGGAACACTTAAAGAAATGTTCAACATCTTTAGTCATCAGGGAAATGCAAATCAAAATAACTCCAAGATTCCATCCTACACCTGTCAATCAAAAACAGCTCACATTAGAGAAGATATGGAGCAAGAGGAACACTTCTCTATTGCTGGTGTGAGTGTAAACTTTTACAGCCACTTTGGAAATTAATATGGCAGTGTCTCAGAAATTTGGGACTACCTCAAGACCCAGATATATCACTCTTGGGCATATACCCAAAGGATGCTCAATCATACCAAAGTACACTTGCTCAACTTTGTTCATAGCAGCTTTATTTGTAATAGCCAGATGTAGGAAGTTAAGGCCTATCAAGAGGAGAGATGAGCCAACCTGGAGTCTGACAGTCACTGTCAGTGGTCTTGATCCTGCCCAGCCAATAAGAGATAATCTCATGATCCTGCCTGAGGCCCTAGCAACAGGTGCTGTCAGAGGTCCTGATCATGCCTAGCCAATGAGCAGTGACTACGCAATGTCAACAGATCAGAATGCCTGGGTGCTGGGATGGTACATAAGTTTCTATTCATTGCTAAGTTAAGGAGCCTGCTGTTTTTCCTTTCATCTGACTCCCGGGGTCTGTGTCATTGACTTTGTGCCTTCTCACCCCCAGCAACAGCCAGGAACTAGAAACAACATAGATGTTCCTTAACCAAAGAATGTATGTTTTTTTTTTAATATGGTACAATTTACACAATGGAATATTACTCGTCAGTTAAAAATAACGACATCATAAAATTTGAAAGCAGGTGGATGGAACTAGAAAAAAATCATTCAGAGTGAGGTAACCCAGACCCTGAAGACAAATGAAGTATGTACTCAATTCTAAGTGGATATTAGCTGTAAAGTAAAAGATAACCATGCTATAATCCACAGACCCAGAGAGGCTAAGTAACAAGGAGGCCTAAGGGGAGACACTCAGATCTCCCTGGGAAGGGGAAATAGAAGCGATTTCATGGATGAACTGGAGGTGGTTGGGGATGGGAACATGAGAGATCAGGTTAGGAGTGGATGGAGAGGAAAAGTACTGAAAAATGTGACTGGAAATGGGGGGCATTTAGGGGTCAGGTAGAAACCTGCTACAAGGGAACTGCCAGGAATCTACAAGAGTGACCCCAACTAAGACTCCTAGCTATAGCACATATGTAACCTGAACTGGTCATCTCCTGTGACCAGGCAAGACTTCCAGTAGAGGAACTGGGACATGAAACCAGCCACATAAACTTCAGCCTACAGCCTGTTCTGACTATGGAATACACTGGGGTAAGGGTGGCACAGAGATTGTGGAAGTGGCCAACCAATGATTGATCCATCCTAAGACTCATGCCACAAGAGTGAGCCCACCCCTGGCACTGCATGGAATGCCAGGAACCAAAGGATGGATGGCCAAGACATAGGATAGAACCAAACAAAATTGGAGAAAAGAACATTATGATACCTTCTGATATACTCATAGATTTGTGCGTACCCCAATTGTCAAGAGAGTCCTCATCCAATAGCTGGTGAAAATAGATGCTGACCCACAATCAAACATTAGGCAGAGCTCAGGGAATCCTGCTGAAGAGGGAGGAAGGAGTGTAGGAACCAGAGGGGTAAAGGACATCACAAGAAAACCCACAGAATCAACTAACCTGGGCTCATAGGAGCTCATAGAGACTGAACCAATAATCAGGGAGCCTACATGGAATCAACCTAGACCCTCTACATATATGTGACAGTTGTGTAGCTTGGTCTACTTGTAGGACTCCTAACAGTGGAAGCAGGGGATGTCCCTAATGCTTTGGTGGTTTTTGGGAACCTATTCCTCATACTGGATTGCCTTGCCCAGCCTTAATACAAGAGGGGGAGGGTGCTTAGTCCTACTACAGCTTGATATGCCATGCTTTTTTGATATTCATGGAAGGCTTGCCCCTTTCTGAGCAGAAACTGAGGTGGAATGGGTTGGGGTGTGGGCCATAGGGATGGTAGAGGGAGGAAATAGGAGGAAAGGAGAGAGGGGAAACTGTGGTATGGATGTAAAATAAATAAATGTAAATAAATAAAATTTAAATTATAAAATAAAAATATTTTTAAAAATGAAATTTACAGAGAAATGAATATAACTGGAAAATATTATACCAAGTGAGGTAACCTGGCCCAGAAAAACCAGTACCACATGCAAATCTTAGCTTTGAATATTTAGATTTGTGTATCTAATTTGGAGTGTCTGTAGAGGTCAGGAAATTGGAATACGCTCATGAGATGGGGGTAGGGGGTCTTAAGGAAGTTAGAGATAGTAGAACACACATGATACAAAAGAGGGGAAAATCCTGGGGCCTAAAGGTTTAAGTGAGGATGGAGTAAGATGGGAGATGAGGTGGAGAGACTACTGAGAGCAGAAAGGTCCAAATCGCTTGTGGGAATGGAGAAAAGAGAGGGTGAGGGTTAACCAAATGAAGAACATATGAAAATTCAAAAGTGTTTAGCTAATTTAAGACATTTTTGAGGGAGTTTGAGTTGAGCACCCTGCATGAGGGGACAATACCGCTCCTCGAAACCATGTATCATTAAGTAAAACTCACAGTGCTGGATGTGGGATACCTCCTTATGGGTTATTGGTCAGGGAGGTTCCAGGGCCCCAAAATAATGCAGGCTATTGCCATTCCTATTGGTTACCTATCAGAACTAGATAGAGAGTCTGTATTGATAAAGACATCACACAGTTTGGTTATAAGACAGAGAGAAATCAAGCTAGAAACCTCCCCACTGCTGCCTAACTCTTATAGTGCTGGAAGGTACTATGCAGGTCATTCAATGAGAAAAGTCATCAATAATCCTACCCATGGTGGACTCCACCTTCCAGGCATAAGATGCCTACTGGTACAAAAGAAGCTTGAAAGTTACAGGGGTACAAATAACTGACTGGGTTTGAGGACCACTTCACAGGAGGAAATTCATCCTTGATGCTGTAAATATGACCAAAAGCCCATGGTTTACGGGTTCATGGGCTTAGGAGGAACCTAACTGAACAACCCTTTCAAACTGATTTCTAAATATTTATGTTCATACCATCAATTGGTGCAACTCTTAACCTTGGTCAATGAATTTTCTTTTTTCAGTAGGCAGCAGTTAATTACAGAGATTCATGACAGGTCAAAGTGATAAGAATCAGTGATTGCAGGGAGGTGGTGGCTCATTCCTTTAATCCCAGCATTCAGGAAGCCAAGGCAAGCAGATCTCTGAGTTTGAGGTCAGTCTGGTCTATAGAGCAAGTTCCAGTACAGCCAGGGTTACACAGAGAAACCCTGTCTCAAAGAAAAAAAAGAACATGTGGCCATTGAGAACTCAGCCTTTAAAGGACATCCATATCAACCCTTCACCCAAGACTCAGGAACATCACAGAAGAGAGTATTTAAAGAATGGAAGAGCTAGAGTGTGGGAAGGGAGATTGTGAAATGCTATCTTCTGGCATTGGCATGGTCATCCTACTTGTGAATTCACAACAGCTGTGGTTACCTGCACAAGATATGTACAAGATCAAGAGTCAACACTCTATCATGGACAGTAAAGGGGCGCATGAAGTCCCACTTCTAGCTGAGGAGCTTACTGGAAGTTAATGATAACTGGGAGCTGGGGGAGTCATTTCCTTCCAGGGATATAGCCACAGGTAACTTGCCCATGATACAGTAATGAACACCGTACCCACTAAAAAGTTTAATTAAATGCACACAAACACACACAGAGAGAGGGGCACACACAATTGTATGATGGTTTGAGCAGGAGTGTAATAGGAGTCATCACTTTCCAGTCTCAAATGTTTGTCCCCCACCTCTCCTTATATGAAACTGTGCCTGTCATTGGCCTCACTTCTAAGTACCACACTCTGCATCAGGTACAAATAACAAAAGCTATATTAGCTATTTGATCAGAAAAATAATTTGGCACAAAATGCTTAATTTGGGTGCAGCAAGCAAGGGGTAGAACTAAGAATCTAAAGCAACATCTGAAATCATGCTTTAAGGACTGCCTGCAGGAAGACACAGACTTTGCCAGCACTGATGTCGCTTCTGAAATAGAATTTCAGACTCACATTCTGGAAGGAAATGTGGTGATATTTGGTTTACAATCTAACAAATAAAGCTTTCCTGAAGATCACAGTGCAAAGCTAGCCACACTAGTTAGCCACAGAGGCCAGGCAGTGGCGGCACACACCTTTAATCTCAGCACTCAGGAGACAGAGGCAGACAGATTTCTGTTGTTCAAAGTCACCCTGGGCTACACAAAATTGATCCTGTCTAAAAGAGAAACAGCTCACACAAAGGTGATCCCAGAACTTGGAGTGACATGCCTTTAATACCAGCACTGAGGAGGTGGCCACAGGAAGGGATATAGCTGAGCAGAGAGAGGAATATAAGGCAGGAGGAGACAGGAGCTCATGGCAGTCGGAGGAGCAGTGCAGTCTGAGGATTCCTAGAGACAGGGTCTCCCTTTTGGTCTGAGGGATTCAGTAGAAGAAAGAACTGGTGGCTAGTTGTTTTGCTTCTCTGATCTTTCAGCTTTCACCTCTGATAGCTGACTCTGAGTTTTTTATTATTAATACCAATTAGAATTCTTACTACAGGGAAATACCACTCTTATACAACTACCACCAAAGTTAGTCACTCTGCCACCACCAGGAAGGATGGAAATCCCAAGCACATCCTGCCTTCTCACCCTACTCTCATCCAAAGCAAATTCTTACCTGTTTATGTGTATCTGAATGAAAAAGCCCAAGTCAACGGGGAGCAACAGCATGATTTGAGTTCTTACTTCTAGACTGATAGAATCATGGGAGCTTCCACAAATATTGGATAGGATTTTTCAAAGATGGGGGGAGTGCATCCCTGAAAACATCTGCCATTTAAGACAATCAAGATTATTCTAAAGGGAGAAAAGCAAAAGGTATAATAATGGTGTATCTGGAATCCTGTCATTTGCTTAAGAAGTTTCTGCAGAACCAGGTAACTATTATCTCCAGGGAAGGAAAATTTATAATCAGGGGTAGGAAGAAGACTTAATTATCACTGTATGTTTTGACTAAGACAGATTCAGTGTAAAAAGGGGCGAGAGACGGCTCCTGGTGGGAGATGTGACGCATGACAACGACACAGCAGCAAGCCAGTGGCTGCAGCATGACCCCTATGGAAATCCTTGTTACTCCTTTCATCACCAGTCCTCATCCAGGGCCTGTAGATGCATGAGACATGCCCTTTCCACTGTGGCAAGGAGAACACTTTTGACCAAAATACCTTACATTCGTGTGAAGTTGTCACAAAACAATAAGCAAATATGTCATCTTCTTTCTGAAGCTTAACCTCATGCCCCACCGCTCTGAATACCTGGCAGAATTAAGCACCTCTATTTTCTATTCCTACACATTACACTTAAAAATCTAAAGACAAGCCACGGGGTGTTTTCAGATTATTCTGCCAGATCTAGTTCAGCATCTACCTAAAATAGTGACTAAAGAAACAAATGAGCAAATTAAATTCAATGCTGATTAATGTCTGAATGAATTAAATGAAAGACTCAATGTTGATTCTATTTGTGTTATAAAGGAGGGAAAGGGGTGTGTACATTGTCTATGTGGGTGTGTGGGTGTGTATGTATATATGTGGGTATGAATATGTTTATATATGTGTGGGTGTGTGGGTGTGTATATGGGTGTGTGGAAGGGTGTGAAATGTTGAAGTCCCGAGTGAACGTTCTAATCTATTTTGTACTCATGATCTTAGACCTGTTTTAGAAAATAACCAAGTGATAAGTAAAACTTTAAATCACAAGTCTAGGATACATACTATGGATGAAAACCACAAATATGTCACAACACACACACACACACACAAATACACACTATTCTGTTTCATTTCAATGAAGTGTAAAGACTGACCAAAACCATTTTTTATTTACCATGGTTCACTGTTCAGTTTGGAACAACAAACGTTGCAGTAAGCTTGGGGCTGTGCGTGTTCCCTTGTTGCAGGGCACTGCAGTCCGCCAGTCACACCATCACAGGGGAGAGAGCCACTGCTCTCTGCCATACTTTGCTACTAAACTATATTTGGAGGCTCTGTGTAGTAAATTCATTTTTACCTCAAGATTCTTTCAGTTTACAATGAACATTTTGGGATCCTATCAGAATCAAGGAGTATCTGTATACATTTAAAAATAACAGCAAGGAGAAAGCCTAAAGGCAGCTGAATTCTTTAGTACAATCCAGGTGTTTTAAGTGGAATAAAAAAAATCTGCACTAGTACTAATGGAGCCTTTAACCCTTCAAAGTCACACTGCAGACTTTAAGCACAGGCCCATTACTAATTTGTCAGGAACAATTTCAGAAAGAAGTTCTGTAAATATTTGGTGTTTGACCAAGATCTGGGCATATTTACCTGGAAAAAGTAGAGTCAGGTGACAGTCCCATCCCTAGAGTTGACTTACTAAACTAGGAACATCCCCTGTCTTAGTTGGGGTAACCATTGCTATGATGAAACACCATGACCAAAAACAAGTTGAGGGAGAAAGCGTTTATTTTGTTTACACTTCCATATCTCAGTTCATCGCTAAAGAAAGTCAAGACAAGAGCACAGCATCACCACCCCACCAGCCCCACCCCACCAGCCCCACCCCACCACCCCACCCCACCAGCCCCACCCCACCAGCCCCACCCCACCACCCCACCCCACCAGCCCCACCCCACCAGCCCCACCCCACCAGCCCCACCCCACCAGCCCACTCACAACCTCAGACAGAGACCTGGAGAAGTACGGTTCAGCTTGTGTTCTTATGGAACCCTGAACCACTAGCCAGGGGGTGGCCCCACATACAATGGGCTGGGCCCTCCCATATCAATCACTAAGAAAATGCCTACAGGCTTGCCTACAGCCAGATCTTATACTTTTGGTTGTGAGCCTAGCCTTTAATGGCTGAGCCATGTCTCCAGCCCCTACAGCCAGATCTTAAGGAAGCATTTTCTTAATTGAGGTTCCCTCTTCCAATGACTCTAACCTGTGCCAAGTTGATATAAAAACTAGCCAGTACATTCCCTAATTTCTTAATTATTTTAATTGTAAAATATCTTTCGTTAGTGCTGAGGAAGGAACTCCGTGACAAGTGCTCTACCACTCAACTGCACACCCTCTGCTGTTAAAATCCTGCACTTGTTGATAAAACTCAAGTGATGTTTATTATTTCGGTATTAGGGATAGAAATCAGAGTGCTGTGTGTGCCATGAAAGCTATGTACCTCTGAGCTATATCCCCAGCTTTTAATTCTAATTTAAAATACTTTGAACCCAAAACAATTCCTAAATATTGCCGGTGCAAACAAAACCAAAGATTCGACTTTAAATTTCAAAATATATTCGACTTAAGACGTTACCTCATTGGTGCATGTACCTGAGTCTTGAGGCATGATGCATAAAAGTTTCCCAAGGAGTGGCTGCCACCCCAAGTCACTACTCATTTCCAGTTGGAGAACTATTGTCTTATTAACCACGGTGTCCTCGGAGCCCAGCCCCTGGCCTGGCACAGTACACATTCCACGGGCTGTGTTAGTTACCCAAGGTCTCCTACACTTCCTGGGCAGGAAAGTAACAGATGACTGCATAGGGTGAGCCACCCGAAGTGGTCCAGCTTTTGGCATGGAACTTGATCTGATTGGAGGGGCTTCCTCCCACATGCCTCACACTTTTGGAGGACTGGCATCACCCTCTTACTCAGAGGTGAATCGCCTCTACGCATGCCACCTATCTAGTCAGGTTTATTCTTGCGCTCTGCATAGATAGTAGCAGACAGGAAGGGATTCTCCAGGGCTCCCCGGGTAGGAGTGACGAATTTACCTAGCGGGCTTTGCCATCTGGGCCAGTGGCAGAGGGCTTCAGGGTACTCGTACTGGGAACCCGCAGGTGTCCAGAAGCCGCATAAAAGTGGAAACGGGAGGGGTGGAGTGTGTCCCAAGCTGCTTGCCTCCTGCAAGGAGCAGCGCTGCGGCTACCTTCAACCCTTATTTCATCTGCAGCCTTCTCCTGCTCCTTGCGCGAGCAAGACCTAGCAAGCCAGGCTGGGCGTGCCCCCGCCTGCCCGCCGTGCTAGCCTGCGCCGCGACGCTGCGGCCCCGCGACCGGGCTGGGCGCTGGGCGGCGGCCTCCAGGCGCACTCACTGGCTGTCGCGAGGTCCTCGTAGCGTCACCCGGCCCACCGCAGCCTTGTGCTGTCCCGCGAGAGCACTGCTCGCCCAAGGCGGGCTGTGGGACGCTGCTCTCCACGCGCAGGCTGCAGACTGGACGCTGCCGCGGGCTCCAAAGCAGGTGAGATCTGGAACTGCCGAGCGGGGATCGCTAGGTTGTGATCTGCACCGCGGAGTCTCGGGACCTCTGTCCCCTTTCTCTAGCTCTGTGCAGTTAAATGGATATTGAATTGAAAGATTTTTGTGATTCCCCTTCTCAGGCACAGTAATCTGGCCGCGCAAAGTAACTCTTCGGTTCATCGCGGGCTCTTTTTAATGGGTGAGGGGCAGGTGGCTGGGCACTAGCATACACGGAGGACCTCGCGACACCATCCAAAACCAGCGTCTTTTTCCCCCCTCATTCCCTTTGGACCGGGGTGGGGGTGACCTCACGGTGCCTTTTACCTCCTGTTTTGGTCTCCTTGGGTGCGCTTCCACCGGCTGAAGTTTACTCCACAAGTAACAACTTGTTGAGGATGAGAACTTCAGGGTAAAACGAAGGCACCGAGAGATAGGAAAGGAATGTGGGGAAACCAGATTGTCTTAATTTTAGGAGGAATTTTCGTTGTAAAGAATCTGCTCATTGTCTATGCAAACGTTCTAATCACTCCGGTGAGGGAAAGCTCAGGACTTTGTGCTGAAGACCCAGGAAATGAGCAACAAGAAATCATCTTTTTAACAGTAAAGTTATTTAAGGCTGTACAAAACACTACTTTAAAACCCAGCCTCAGAAAATAGCATTTTGACGACCATGAGGCTCTTCAAACCCTTCCATGTCAAGGTGACCATGGAAAGGGTGTCTTTATTGTCTCTTCAATGCTGATCTATTTTTAGAAATTATGTATGTTGTTAAAAGCTAGAATTTCATTCATGTGGTTTCTTCCTGTTGTCGAACAATCACCCAGGACAATTCTCAGGGTGATGAACAGATAAGTTTAGAGTAAAAAGGGTTGGATTCGTGTTTGGGTTTCCGCAATGGGATTTACAGAAAGTGGTCTACCTTCCCTCAGCCCAAGTTTCCTCACTTTTAGATTGGTAAGCATGGAGGGCCTGATGCTGGGATGGTAGCTGACACAGTTTATCACCAGAAATGCTCCTGCAGGCTGATGAGGGGAGCAAGCATTCAGGCCAGCTCAATCACTGGATGCAAGAAGCCACCCTGAGGGCCTCTGTATTGAGAGGCACACCTTTGCATCCTTGTGGTGCACCCTGAGGGCCTCTGTATTGAGAGGCCCACCTTTGCATCCTTGTGGTGCACCCTGAGGGCCTCTGTATTGAGAGGCCCACCTTTGCATCCTTGTGGTGCACCCTGAGGGCCTCTGTATTGAGAGGCACACCTTTGCATCCTTGTGGTGCACCCTGAGGGCCTCTGTATTGAGAGGCACACCTTTGCATCCTTGTGGTGCACCACCGGGTTGCTTCTGGTTATAAAAACACTCCTGAACTTTTGAGTTTAATTCAAACACCTTCAGTCTGTACCACAAGTTCATCTATGGATTTGTGGTAGTTAATGTATCCGGTGTGTTTTTGAGATTCACTTAGTGCTTACAAATGCACCACGTGAACTGAACATGTGGTGTGATGTTGGTGGTTTAATTATCCACCAATCATTGTGAAAACAGTGCCCTTCGGACATCATTGCCATCCCAGCTTCTTACTGGTCTGGTTGCTTGAAGGGGGTACTGAGTCTTACATCTACATTTGCCAGTTGGGACTCAGGGTGTAAGCCAGGGAGGCTGGCCCGGCCTCAGAGTCTCTGCCTCTGCCAGGCACCTCCTGAGATCCCCTGAGACCGGTTGTCATGGTCGGGAGTGCTGCCTTAGGAATACGAACGAGTACAGTGGGCCCCTCAAGATAGGCCTTGTGAAGCATGGGCTTCTCATAAGCTGTCTTCCACAGCCATGTGCAAAGGGTTCCTTGCAGTCATTCAAATGGCTTTAAACCTTCTTAAAAGCCCAAATTAGCAGTGCTGTTTGAGTCAGCATCTCAAGTTTTGTTGAGGTCCTGCCAGCTTTGGATTCTGATGTTCCAGAAGATACCAGGTCACCTCAGTCTAGGTTCTACTTTCTTCCTTTCCTTTTATCACCTCCAGTTAGGAGGAAACCATGGGTTTGAACTTCCTACCCTATCTTAAAGAATAAATTTTCACCTGTCACTCATGATTTTTAATCTTTTGCCAAAAATATATTTTATTAAAAAAAAAACACCATGGAGCCAAGAGTAGTGACACACATCTGTCACGTCAGCACCTGGGAAGCTGAAGCAAGAGGGTTTTACAGTGCCAACCACAGAATGACCTTGTCTCAAAAAAATTCTTAATCAGTATACTTTATGCACCAATTATTGTGTGCTTTAAAACACTAACTTGCTTTGGGGGGTGTAGCACAGCACTGAGATCATTTGACTAAAGTGCACAAGGCCCGAGGATAGACACCCAACACTATAGAAAGGAAAAGTAAGTCTAATATATGGCAATAATTATGGTCATACACCATGCCATCATACACATTAAGGTATGACAAGGACTAATATGCATTTATTTGGCTGAGTTTTTATTTTGGAGGTGATATCACTGGGAGGAATATAATAACACAGATATATTAGAGATGCTAAAGAGAAGGTATTAGTGGGGAATGGTTTCAGTGAAAAGCGTTTTTGAACTGGCTTTATTGAAGCACACAACAAAACATGTTGAACTATTACGTTAAAACTGTACATTTTATCACATAAAATATATCTTAGTAAAGATGGAGGATATTTTAAGATCGCTGGACAGGGGTAGGGGAAAAAAACAGATTGTTGGAGGATTGCCATGATTTATTGTGTTTCATCGAAATAGTTCAGAGAAAGTCACAAAAAACTAGTAGAAAGGGAAAATGAAGATTGATACATTATGTGAGCAAAGAAAATGCATACCCCAGCAGAGAAAAGAAAAGAATTTTGTATATACACTTAGGATACTAATTTAATAACTAGGGACCAGGAACCTTGCAGAATTTTTTGAGTAAGAATCCAAAATAAAAAGCAATGTCCTTTCTCTAACAACCTGCTGGCACCTTCCAATTCTGACGTGTGCTTGTCTTTGTCCCTAAAGACACCTGCCTGTGCCACAATGCTGTCATCCAGTGACTTTGCATCTGCTTCATGGGAGCTTGTGGTCCGAGTCGACCATGAAATTGAAGAGCAGCAGAAAGACATCAAATTGAGGGTGTCGGGGGACCTGCATATTGGGGGGGTGATGCTCAAACTGGTGGAACAGATGAGTAAGTCATTCCTCCTCTGTGGTTTTTCTGTGTTTGCACCCCTCTCTGTACTTCACCTGGCGGACCCTGTATTTCCTGAGGGCATGTTCCCCTTCCTCATCCCTGGTTTCTCCCAGGAAGAGGAAGAGGGACCATGCAAGAACTTCCAAGTGAATTCAGCCACCTTTGTAAAAGCTTGAGTCCTTGGTGGCAAACTGAAGCTCTCAAGAATGTAGAGTGCTGTACTCCCACAAGGTCAAGGGCCATCCCACAAGTGACATCCACGGTGATCTTAGGTAACACGGCATTAGACTACTGAGTCCATTCTCTATAATACTTGATAGCTTCATGCTAACCTCAGCTTGCCGTTAATGTATCCTTTCATATTTTCCCCTAACAAAGACAGAAAAGTCTTCTTCTTCTGGCCTTGGAATTTAATGTTTTGTTTTGTGTTTATTTGAAGCCTTGGATGATGGCTTCTCATTTATGGTGAAATAAAGGTCTTTTTAAGTGTATCTTATGTCCACATTCACATGACCACCACCCAAATCAAGAAAAAACATCCTGCCTCCCTCTCAATCCCACACTTGCTACCCACCCGCCTCCAATCAACAGCTCACCAGGGGCAACCACTATCCTGGCCTCTCATTTTGCTGTTTCTGAACTCCATGTAAATAGGCTCATACTGGACATAATCTTACACAAATGTTTTCTTTATTTAACATCATGTTTGAAAGAAATCTATATTGTTGCATATAATTTGGTTTAATCTAATTTTGTTACTATATAATATTCAATTGTGTGACCCTACCACAATTTAATCATTTTTCTATTGATGAACATATGAGTTATTTCTATTTTTGTTTCATATAGGTAGTAGAATATATGATCATTATCTCTTGATAGATATTTCTGTTGAATACTACATTAGTTCATTTCTCTGTTGTTACAACAAAAGTGCCTGAGTCTAGGTGACTATAAAGAAAAGAGGGTTATTTGGGCACATGATTTTGGCTAAAGTTCTAGGGACTCCATCTGATGCAGAAGCCTGACTCTCAAGACAGCACAGGGTATCATATAGCATGAAGCAAGGAGAGAGAGAGAGAGAGAGAGTGTGTGTGTGTGTGTGTGTGTGTGTGTGTGTGTGTGTGTGTGTGTACCTGATTCTCCTGACGCTTCTTATATAAAGCTACTAGGTTTGAGTAGAGGGGCTGCATTTTAACGGTCATACCTAATCCCATGTACTTACCTAAGGCTCCATGTCCCAACACAGTGGTCAAGTTAAGTTTCCACCCCCTTTATTCCTAACAGTGGGGATCAAACCCCAACTCATAGAGTCTTGAAAATGCTCAAGCCGTATCCCAACCACAGCAGATATATCCTGTGCCACAGAGAACAATTACTGGTTCTTTGCCTTCCAAAACAATTGGATGTTTCCACTAAGAGCATTGAGAGGAGGGCTTTCTAATTAAAGAGAGGCAAAGTTCACTGAGAGAAAAGTAACAAGTAAATTAAAATGGTGATGCCTCTTAATTTAGCAAAATAAAAGATGGGATTGACTTTCTACTGACAAAGTGAAGTTTCACCTTTGATCCTGATGTCAAAGGCAAATCTGAAGGAGAGAATTGCAGCTCTGATGTCAGTGCAGGTGCTTTGCAAACTGCAAATATAAAACTGCTGGAGGAGCTGGACATCACTGAGCAGCGTAATCTGTCAGCTTTCCGTGCGTTCCGTGTTCTGCGTGGCCTGTGGGACCAGCAAACAGTGTTCCCTTGTGATCCAGAAGTGAAAGGATTCATTTCTACTAGAGATTAAGATTGAATAAACAATCAAGAAGGATGCACTGAATGATTGGGGGCGTGGTTTAGCATTCATCAGAACAAAAAAATTTTTGCTTTATGTTTTTTATGCTACTTAAATGTAAGTGAGGGTAGAGTTCAGACACCATTCGTTCCCTGCCCCTCCTGGGAGACTTTGGAAGGAAGCTAAGAACTGTTGAGCCTTGAACCATAAAAAGACATTGTAAGCTAAAGGTTAGTGCTTTACCTGTGAATAGACTAAGGCATCTGGAACCTGCGTGTTAAACCTCCTCTCCCATGTTCAACCACGTTTTCCACTTTTGCAGACATAACCCAAGACTGGTCAGACTTTGCTCTTTGGTGGGAGCAGAAGCGCTGCTGGCTTCTGAAAACCCACTGGACCCTGGACAAGTGTGGAGTCCAGGCCGATGCCAAGCTCCTCTTCACCCCACAGCATAAAATGCTTCGCCTTCGCCTACCCAATGCCAGGACCGTGCGGCTTCGAGTCAGCTTCTCAGCTGTGGTGTTTAAGGCTGTTGCCGATATCTGCAAAGTGCTGAGTGAGTTTCCTCAGGGGCCACCGTGCCCTTTAGACTCTTGGCAAAGGAAAACAGGAAAGGTACTTGTGCTTTCTGCCTGCCTCAAGCACTGGCTGGAGAACCCTCCTTTACAAGGAAGCAAACTCCCAAGCCCAGTGCAGAGCGCCACAGCCGGCCCAGTGGATTGAAATGAAAAGAACACTATTTGCATAAGTCAGAGCCATTTGCACGAGCTTGCAATTGTTTAAAATACACTTGTAAGTAGAAGTGGTCGTGTTAAGAGTGCTTCTCCCAACTCATTTCTCCAAACCACACGCAGATGTTTAAGACACACCCAAGAATGGGAATTTTGTTGAATCCTTCATTATGGCACATCTCTGTCTTTGGGGTGATGGCATCACACACTTCAATTCCTTCATTAGTACTCAGCTCTTGTAAATAACTCTACTTACAGAAGTCATTTAGGAAGGTTAAGCAGAAAAGCACTCCTTGGGAAGAGAGCTTATCAGTACAGGGCTTGCCTTGCCAATCCCCAGGACCCATGTTTTTAAAAAGGTGACACAATGGCACACGCCTGTAATCCCAACAATGAGGAGATAGTGACAGGCAGATCCCTGAGATCCACTGGCCAACTAGCCTGCCCTGCTTGGCAAGGTCCGGGCCAGTGAGGGACCCTGTCTCAAAAAATACAAGGTGGTTGGCTTCTGAGAAACACCACCAAGGATATCTGCTGTCCGCACACATGTGCACACAGGTGCATGTGTGCACACAAATATCTGCATACACTGCACACACTAGCACACACAAAAACTATTTGTAGATAGAAGCCTAGCCTTATTTTTGTTGGGTTTTTAAATATGATCTTACTATGTAGTCAAGGCTTACCTTAAATTTGCAATCCTCCTGTCTCAGCCTCAAAAACACTGGGGTCACTGGCAAGTGCCACCAGACTTGCTTGATGAATCGGTATCTCATGGTATGGTGTAATTTCACAGGGATAATGTTACTCTGATTTTTTTTCTTTATGCTACTCTGTAGAAAGAGGAACCCCTGTACCATGTGTGGTTCTTATTTCCTATTTTTTGAAAATGGATGGATGCTTTCTTTGGTACCATGAATATTATGCATCATCACCCAACACGTGAACACAGAATATTACACATCACTAAGTATTCACCCTCCTCCACTAAACTATAAACTGTGTTATTCATTCACTCAACAAATGCTCACTGAGCTTACTGTGCAGTGGGTAGTGTGATGAATGGTAGACACTGTGGTGAAGATCACTGAAACCTTGCCCTTTGAAACAGGCAGAGATGGCTAGTCAGAAAATCAGCAGGAAAAGGAGTCGAGGGTGCTGAAACGGGATGGGAGGTGGAGAAATGAAGGAAACTCGCCACAGATTTAGGAATGCCCATGTTAGATATTAAGGGTTCTGACAGCCTGACGGGGGATCAGGACAGAAACCACTACCTCAGTATATCAATGTCTGACACACACGGGCTTCCCAGTGGCTGTTTCGTGAGCCAACCAATACAAGGAGCAGCCTGTTGGAGAGCACAAGTTCCTGGAGTGTCCCCGACATGGGGTGGGAAAACGTGGATGAAGCTCAAGGACACGTTGTTGTTGTTGTTGTTGTTGTTGGTGGTGGTGGTGGTGGTGGTGGTGGTGGTGGTGGTGGTGGTGGTGGTGTCGTTAGTAGTAATCCAGTGAGGATTCAAACACCAAGTGAGCCATCCAATGAAAAGGCCTCTGTGGTACCCCACAGGGACTAGGTGACACAACAGCTGAGACCAAGCAGTCATGCTTTCTTCTCTAACTGTGGCTTTGAAGACACGTGAAGCGAGATCTCTGCTCTGCATCTCTAATCATGGCTTTTAAGTCCAATAGTTAGCACTAGCTCAGACTTATCAGTATGGCGGTTTCCCCCGGAAGAACGGAAGAGGTACAGATCTCAGGCAGAGGAGTTTTGCTTTGTTGATTGTTCAGTGCATACAACTAAAATATTTAAGTTATCAGGTTACATAAAGTATACACTTGGGATGGCTCCAGGTGTTTTGTAACCTGACAGTCAGGCATCCCGGATGATGGGGAGAGTCAGCATGTTGCTCTTGCCTCTGGGCACCACGCAGTTCATGACTGACTGAATGAGAGGATCTAAGAGAGCGGTGCCTGAAAGCAGCCACTTCCTTGGATTAAAGCTGCTCTGTCGGTTATCAGCAGTTCTGGTCACAGTTGCACTCTTGGATGAATCAGGGAAGGGTTATCACAGCTCCGTTTCTTCAGAAGCAGACTCTGAGATAAGGAATCTAGAACTGAGATCCTCATGCCCAGAGATACTGTGTGGAATACAGAGACAGAGAAGAGAGATTATTAACACCTGGCCTCCAGGATGTCACACTGTGGGCAGCCAGGACCTCTGGGAGGCAGTGTGTAGACACAGCCTCTGGGCTGTCCCAGGAGAATGAAGTTACCAAGGAGCCTACCACTGAAGGCCCATCTTGGAGAGCATAAACCCTCTCACACGGACTGCTAGAGGTGGGCAGTGCAACACGCTCTTGACAGACACACAAATGCTCTCAAACTATTGGGAGTTAGTTGAAATGATAGAGACCCAGAAGGCAAGACAGGACAAGAGGACATCTCCACAGGGACAGCAGGAAATGATGGCCATTGTGTAGGATAAAGACTGCAGAGTCACTTGTCCACAAAGGATGGGGAGCCCTTTGTGGTTATTTACCAAACCAAAGAGAGAGATGGGAAAGGAAGGAAACAGAAAAATTGTTTGCTCGTGGAGGGCACAGGAGTCGCACAGTGTTGACAGTGTTTGGAGCTGGGTATCAAGCCCACAGAGAGGGCATTAATTTCATCACAAACTAAAACACAAACTAGAAATTGCACTAGACTGAACCTTCTGCCACTATTTGCCCTTAACCAGCTTAGGGTCTTTGTCTCTTCAAACAAGATGCAGTGGCTTCCATTTGCAGCCACAGTCCCCTAAGACCCATCAAATGCACAGGACAGCTGAGTCTGAGGAGGAATTCTTTTTCTTTTTAGTTTCCTTGCTTTTTGTTTGTGTTAGTTGTTACTTTGTTTTATTTTAGATATTAGAAGACCAGAAGAACTTTCATTACTAAAGCCTTCTGGTGACTATACTAAGAAGAAAAAGAAGAAAGACAAAAATAGCAAAGAGCCTATGATTGAAGACGTCCTGAACCTGGACAGTTCTTCAACAAACTCCGGCTCCCCAGGTAAGGGGCTGTTTCAAATGTGACTGTGGACCCCAAAAGGAAAATCTCTCTCTCTCTCTCTCTCTCTCTCTCTCTCTCTCTCTCTCTCTCTCTCTCTCTCTCTCTCTCTCTCTCTCTCTCCTTTCTCTTCCTCTCCCTCCCTCCCTCTCTTCCTCCTTGCAAACAAAGAAGGATCAATGTTGTTGGAGGATCAGCTGACAAGTTGAGAAGGAGATGCATAGTCAAGTTTCAATGTCTTTTGAATTTACACTTTTACCTTAAAAGTATGCTTAGTAACTCACAGTTTTAATTGTGTATCTTATGTTGTAAAATACTAGTACATCTGGCCATGATTTGTGGGTTAAAAGGTACATTTTAGAAAGAAGGTAATTTGGATAATTTAAATACATTTCTCTTTTCCTGGTTTGCTTTTGTGTGGCTCTTAAGCATGCTTTCACTGACCTGTAAAGGAAAAGCATATAAATATTGAGAAGGTATACCCTTTTCTTCTTGTATCAGTCTTTAGTTTTCTTGCAATATCAAGGGCTTTCTCTTATAGTATATTCTGATGCAAAGAATAAAGGAGGGATTTGAGCAGTGTTCAGAGAGGTAATGGCCAGGTAACCAGCTATTGGGTTCTTAAAAGCCGCAAATGTAGCTCTTTGCTGCCTGAGACATTTTTTGCCTGTGTTCTCAGTTTACTACTAGCACCAAGAAATAGAGAACTTTGAATGCTTGGAAAGGACTTACGTACCAACATTTATCTGTGTTGATTCTTTGAAACTTTTACATCTTTGGGATCCCAGGACTGGAAAGTCTAGACAAGATCTTTATCTGTGCAACTGATCTCCCTACCATTCTGACATTAAAAATCAAAATTCATTTTAGTATAATCTTCTAAATATTCCTAACCCTAATCCCCTGTCATTTGCCTGCCTCACAGTAAGCCCTGGCTTGTACAGTAAGACCATGACACCCACCTATGACCCCATCAACGGGATGCCAGCCTTATCCACTATGACTTGGTTTGGTGACAGCCCTTTGACAGAGCAAAACTGCAGTGTTCTGGCCTTTAGCCAACCTCCCCCATCACCGGATGTGCTCGCCGACATGTTCCAGCCTCGATCCTTGGTGGACAAAGCCAAGATGAACGCAGGGTAAGGGATGCTCCATCTTTCTCCCATCTGAACTGGTGTCCATGCACTAAGAGGTATGAAAGAGATGGGGGCCATCTAATCCTTTAGTTAATAGGCATGGGCATTGTGTTTCCTTAACAAAATTTGGAGTGCTAACTTTAAGAGAAAGAAAAGGGAATGCACACAAACTATGGTGGTCTCACTACCTTAAAAGTATGAGAAAACTGTCTTCAAATAACTAGAAGCCTTACCATCCATGCTGTGACTCTTGATGCTGCCACGAGTGTGAAAAGAGTTCTGGGGGATGCAGAGTAATTTATACAAATGGTGGCCTCTATGAACCCATTAGAGATGTTGAAGGTGGTCAACCCAGCTCCTGCTGTATTTTATAGAACACTGCTTCCCCTTAATTAAAATTAAGATACAGCATTACTCACATTTAAATATTCAACAGCCACATGTGGATAGAGGTTAACGCATTGCACAGCACAAGGAGGACTTTCCCATCATTGCATAAGGGTCTGCTAGGCATATCCAACTCATGGCCTATGGCCCCCACACACACAAGGTAGCCACAAACCGCAGTCCAACACAAAAGTATAAAGTTCCTTAAATTGTGAGTTTTTTAAAAAGTTTTGCACGAGCTTTATAGATGACAACACCATGTTGCTTGTTAAAAGGCTGGACACTGACTAAGTAAGCTAGCCCTAGCTTTGAGCAGGTTAGAGTGGAGTGGCAGAACTGGCAGGCAGAAGCACAGAGTTACATGCTAGTTCCACCTAACTCACTGTGACTTGGTCATGCCATCTGCTACACCAGGATAATGCCAGGCACAGTGGAACATGTCTATAACCCCAGCACTGAGGAAGCTGAGGCACGAGGATCACAGGTTCAAAGCCAGCTTGGACTACACATCGAGATTCAGGAAGAAAAGAAGGAAGGGAAAGACAGAAAGAGGGAGGGAGGGAGAGATTGGAGAAGGAATAGAGGGAGGGACAGAGGGAGGAAGGGATGGAAGGAAGGAAGGAAGGAAGGAAGGAAGGAAGGAAGGAAGGAAATACTAACTAACAACCCTCTTAGCTCCTTCACTTTCATATGTCAATGAGAATATTTTTATCTCAAAAAATTATAACATAGTCAGGTGGTGGCACTCGGGAGGCAGAAGCAAGCGGATCTCTGTGAGTTCTTGACCAGCCTGGTCTACAAATTGATTTCCAGGCCAGCCAGGGCTGTTACACAGAGAAACCCTGTGGGGTGGGGAGGGAGGACCCACCGTAAGGTAAAGCACAAATATAAGCTATCATGTGCTCATTGGTTTTGCTGATATTATTTGCCCTGCCCGTATTCTTGGATTTATGTAATATGCAGTATGTAATGCAATGTGGTGGGTATATGAGAAAAGCAGCCTGGTTTTTAAATCCTAACCTATTGTTTCCTAGTTGGCTGGATTCCTCAAGATCCCTTATGGAACAGAACATTCAAGAGGATGAGCAACTGCTGTTAAGATTTAAGTACTACACCTTCTTTGACTTGAATCCTAAAGTAAGAAAATTGTCTTTTGTTTCATTTTGTTTTCGTTTTGTGATGTGTGTGCATGGACGTTCTATATTGTCATTTTGTTATGCAGGTCAAGGCTGACTTGTGCAACCTCTTCATCTCTGCAGGTTAAACTGCAACAGGTATGCCTGCTTCTGGCTAAGCAGGGTTAGCCGGAGTTGCCTGGGGTCTTTGTACTCAGCACGGTGTTCACTGCCTCTCTACACTCACAGGAACAAGAAGGCATGAGTGAGGGGCCCACAGAGCTAGAATCAGTCATGCCTTAGGAAGGAGATGAGTTACCAGAGCCAGGTTGAGGACGTGTTCTTAACAGCAAGCCAGGACCACAAGGTGATCCACACAAGAATCCCCACAACGGTGTTAAAATGTCTTTGAGCCAGGCGGTGGTAGCAAACACCTTTAATTCCAGCACTCAGGAGGCAGAGGCAGGCGGATCTCTGTGAGTTCAAGACCAGCCTGGTCTACAAGAGCTAGTTCAAAGCTATACAGGGAAACCCTGTTTCAAAAAAACAAACAAACAAACAAAAATGTTTTTAAGGAAAAGGGATCATCTGTCTAAATAAAGAGCCCTGCTAGTCACCAACTCCAATTTTAGGACAAATCTCCACCCAAAGCTTATTAGGAAAATTAATGAGGGGTGGGATGAGTTCTTTGGACTCCTACCGTTCTCCCACTTCCAGTTAATCATTTTGGGAGTTGAGCATCAGCAACTGAATGGTCCATTGTAGGAAATACAAACTGAAACAGAGTAAGGTGGCCAGGCAACCTTACTGCTATAGCCCTGCCCAGGGTCTGTGCCTACTGCTCATCTTTGTTCCAGTCTGGCATCTGTGTGAGGAGCTTGCTTTAGCCTTTCTCTACACTCTTCCCATTGCAGCCACGTCTCTGCCTTCTTGGATGATTTGTGTCTGTCTTTAAAAGGCCCATCTCAGTTCCCTAGCCGCCCTACGTAATTTCCTCCAACAAACAAACAAAACACACGTTAGTCTTTATTTCTTTTTAGGTGTGTGTATATGCTTGCCTGAGTGTGTGCGTGTTTGTGTGTGTCTGTGTCTGTGTGTGTGTGTGTCTGTGTGTGTGTCTGTGTCTGTGTGTGTGTCTGTGTCTGTGTCTGTGTGTCTGTGTCTGTGTCTGTGTGTGTGTCTGTGTATAGAAGCTAAAGTCAACATCAGATGTCATCCTCTACCACTCTCACCTTATTTTTGAGACAAGGTGTCTAACTGAACACTGAGATCACCAATTTTATCTACACTGACTGGCAGCAAGCCTCTGGGACCTCCTGTCTACCCCTCCACATTACTGGGAGTATAGAGAGAACCATCAACCATACTGGATGCAGGGAATCCAACCTCAGGTCCTCATCTTGCTTATCAGGCACTTTACTGACTGAGTCATCTTTCCCGGTCCTATTCCTGTTATTTCTATGGAAAAACTCTGCCCAGCCTTTGCTTTAGACCCAGGTTAAAGCTGATGGGTCTGTCCTGTGTCTGGAATGCATTACCCCCAGTGAATTGTGACAAAATAGGAAATTTTAGCTTCTTAGTAAAAGTATTCAGAGATCATGAATGTATCACTCTCCTAAGCAACCGTTTTGTTTTGCTTTGATTTTTGCTTAAGTTTCTTAATGAACACAGTTTAGGGTTTCTTTTTTGCATTGTCTACTAGTTACAAATCTGTACATTTCTATGATTTTATTTTTTGCTGTTTTAAAGGTGCTTTAAAATTGCAAAATATTTCTGACATACAAAAAAGTAAAAAATGTATTTTAGCTTAAAGTAAAATATTTTTCTTTTTAAATTTTTTAAATTAAAATATCATATTACTCTCCACCCCACTCCCTACCCCCACCCCACCCACCCCGTCTCCTTCCTCCAACCCCTCTCATGACCTCTTCCCACTCCCTCTCAAGTTCATGGCCTCCTTTTTTCACTATTATTGTTACATGCATATGAGTAAATACATAAGTCCAATCTGCTGAGTCCATTGTGGTGTGGGGGGAGATGGCGTTTAGGGCAGACGCTTAGTATTGGATAGTTGATTAAGGCTTGTCCCTGGGGAAAACTAATTCTCTCTGTGTGTCTCTGTGTGTCTCTGTCTCTGTGTGTCTCTGTGTGTCTCTGTCTCTGTGTGTCTCTGTGTGTCTCTGTCTCTGTGTGTCTCTGTCTCTGTCTCTCTCTCCTAGCAGTCATTGATTATTTATTGCTCATTATCTATGGATGGCACACCTTGAGGCTTTACCCATCCATGTTGGGATGTCAACTGTTATTAGATTGCTCAGGTCTTATTTGGGCAGTTATATTGTTGAGATTTGGTATCTTCTCTATCAAAACTGATAGACACAATCTCATAGCAGACTTTCTGGTCATCTGGCTCTTACAATCTTTCCAACCCTTCTTCGAGAATGTTCTGAGTCATAAGTGTAGGAGATGCGTTGTAGATGTATCAGTTGGGTCTAGCACCCTATGGTCAGTTGTTCTCTGTATTTTGACCAGATGTGGACTCCATTTGTAGCAAAAAAAATCTTCTTTGATGAGGAATGAGAGCTACACTTATTTGTGGATATAGGGATATTTATAATGAAGTAAGGGATTATACTTGTTTAGGGAAAGGACAGTAGTAGGTTCTCTTGGGTTTCCAGTATCAGATATGATTTCTCATAGTATGTGAGACTTAAGTCTAATTAGAAAGCTGTTGGTTACTGCCAAGATATGAGTACCACTATTGCATTATTAGGAATATCTTGCCATGTTGGTCACTGTTGTGGTTCATAGGTGTCATAGTTAGGTAGGAGTTTTAATTGCTTTTCTTTCTTGGCATTTTGCATATCACCTTCTGGTACTATACCCCAGGTGGGCAGGGTTTCAGGTCAGTTCATAAACCTCTGAGTCCTGTCACTGAAATTTATGGTGTCATCAACAAGGACTTTCCTTCAGCTTCTGGGAGGCAACCAAGGGTAACATCTATAGCCTATATTACCTTATGAGTCTCTTGAACTACCCTGACCAACAGTTCAAAAAGAGATTTCTCATGCCTGTTGCTGGGGATTTTGTGATTTCATTTTTAAGCCTTAACCCTGGTTCAACTTGAGTCTTTCCTCATTTAGTACCCCGCTAAAATACGTTATTCTGTGCTCTATATTTTAATATCCTACTCAAAATTGTTTACAAAACTAGATAAATACTAATAGAAACTATATTCAGGAAATTTTAATTGCTAAGTCAGTATTCTGGGTCCATTTTTTTCTATTCAAATGTTTCCCCATCTGTTTATTTACTTACATGTTTATCAAGCAATAATTATTAGCCAAGGACGAAATTACATGCAGGAATCTAAAACTGTCAGGCATTAAAGCCAATGAACTAAAAAATGCATGTCTGCTACATGAAACAATGAACTATAGTGAGCAAAATCTTTTTCAAAGTGGACCTAGTAATATGTGTTTCTTAATTAACTGAATAAATAATAAAACCCAGGGTAGGACTCACACAGTGATTGTAAGTCAAAATACAAAATAATCTAGCCCCTATAGAAAGCAAGGTGGCAATATCTTTCAGAATAACAACTCTTCTTTGACCTGCAAATCTACTAGTTATAGCATAGTGGTACCTATGTAACTTTATACATTTCTACTGTGGATTGTTGCTGCATGAATGGTTTTAAGAAAAGATTAGAAGCCACCTAAATGTCCATTGGTAGAGAATTGCTTGAATATATTATGATGCATCCATACCACACTGCTGTTAAAAAAGAATGAGTTAGCTCACTTGGTTTGTTGTAAACACTATGCCCCTTTTAAATGTGTTTAAAATATGTGAATTAAGGAAATAGGCCCAATATCTTCCAGTTTTGAACACAATAAACACATTAGAGGACCCCAGGATACTGACATCCATTCCCAAGACACAGAGCCTTGTGGTCAGATGTAAGCAGTAAGCTTTCTTTTTTTTTTTTTTCTCCAGATTTATTTTGGTAAAAAAAAATCAGATATAACCTTTCAAAAATTACATTAATGTTTAACATGTATTCAAGTAACTTTCTTTTTTTTTCCAGTTTAAATTTAGATAAAAAACGAGGTTGCTTCACAAGTCAGTTCCAGGTCCCTCTCCCATTCCCTCCCCTCCTCCCGTGCCCTCCCCCCAACCCCCCCCCCCCCCGTTATCCCCTCATTCCCCCAGGGAGGGTGAGGCCCTCCACGGGGGTGTCCATAGTCTGTCATTTCATATAGGGCAGGGCCTAGACCCTTCCCTAAGCAGTAAGCTTTCTTGAGAACATGGAAAGGGTGATTCAGGTTTATTACTGTTGTGTCATGGTTGGTATGTGGGACAGACCAGGGATGGCAGGATCCATGTCCTTCAAGGTGTGGGGTTCAAGCTTAAGTCAACCAGGAGACAGAAAACCTAAGGCTAAGCATTGACATGAGTAGCCCATCCCCGATGTCCTTGTTAGGGTTACTATTGTGATGAAACACCATGACCAAAAGCAACTTGGGGAGGAATTTATTTGACTTATGCTTACACATCACTGTTCATCAAAAGAAGTCAGGACAGTAACGCATACAGGGCAAGAACATGGAGACAGGAGATGACACAGAAGTCATGTAGGGGTGTTGCTCACTGACTTGCTCCTCCTGGCTTGCTAAGCCTGCCTTGTTAGAAAACCCAGGAGTTGGTAGCCCAGGGGTAGTATCACCCACAATTGGCTGGGCCCACCCCCATCAGTCACTAATTAAGAAAATGCCCTACAGGCTTGACAACAGTCTAGTAGAGGAATTTTCTTAATTGAGGATCCCTCTTCTATGGTGACTTAAGCTGGTGTCAAATTAACATTAAACTATCCAGCATACCCACTTAGGAAAAACTTGCTCCTAAAACACTGGAGAGCAACTAAAAGTATTCTCAAAGACAGAAGTCTATAGGATGCCTGTTAATTACCTGCAGACAATTCCTACTACACCTGCATGGGAAAACCAGCCTCTGAGGGTGTAATGAGCATTCTCTCCACCAGCCAGGTCCCAGAGCCCCATCAACCCCAAATAACACACAGAGACTCTATTAGGCACAATGCCATCGGCCAATGTCCGGGGCTTCTCATTGGCTAGTTCTGTCTTAAGTATTACCCATAACTACTAATATATATATTTATATAAGGTCTTATCTTACCGGAGAAAGGGTCCGGACCTCTTACTCCTCTCAAGTACTACATGGTGACTGACTGTGCCTCCATTTCCCAGAATCCTCTCCTAGTCCCACCTATCTTGCTTCCCAATTGGCCAACAGTGTTTTATTTATCAACCAATAAGACACACATATAAACAGAAGGACTTCCACCATCATGAGGGGAAAATCTCAAAGCCAAGCAGGACCAATAGAAAGTCCCTGGATAGCTCTGGAGGCAAGACTTGGCCAGCAATGAGCCCTTGTTCCAGATCTTATTGAGCATCTTATTCCAGATCCTATCCATCTCCTACTGCTAATGTGTAATTGTGGGTGATTGTAGTTTAATATATTTTATACACTATTATTTTATTTGATTTATGGAGCACATAAACATGTTCAGGTATGAGAACTTTTACTATACTTTTAAAGTCTTTATTGAGCAGTCTGAGGAAAACCTTGCTGAGTGACCCATTGAGTTCCTATAATATTAGTACCTGGATATACTAGCACTGAAGGGTTGAGAGACATCCAGGTTGACAGTTTGTTAGTCAAATGTAAGCATCAGTGACTACATCACTAATTAGATTTTGTCTATAATCTGTGCATTGAGGCAGGACTCTTTTTATGTGTGGTAGTGGCTGCATGGCTTTTGGTTTTGGTTTTGGTTGGTTGGTTGGTTGGTTTTTTGAGACAGGATTTCTCTGTGTAGCGCTGGCTATCCTGAAACTTGCTCTGTAGACCAGGATGGCCTCTGACACAGTTTTGCCTGTCTCTGCTTCCTGACTTCTGGGATTAAAGGAGTGTGCCACCACCCCCTAGCAGTTTTACCTGTTTTTAAGAGGAGACTGCTCTAACTCCTGTGATCAAATGTCCCTCTGCCTCAGGTTCCCTATGTCTGAGATGATAAGCATGTACCACCACATCTGGATTCATGTACACATGTGAATTTCTTTTAGTTGACACGTTTGACTGAACTATAATTTATGCACCATAAAACTCATTCACTGGAATTCAGGCATCATGGCACAATACTCACAAAGTTGAGGTGGTAGGAACAAGAGTTCAAGCTTGGATTGAATAACAATTTGGAGACCAACCTGGGCTGTATAAGATCCTTTCTTTCAAAAAAATACCAAAAAGTAATTTAAAAATAATGTGCGCATTGTAAGTGTACAATACAATAGTTCTTTTGTTTTGGATTAGGAGAGGTAACCTCATTGGAGGAGGTGTGCCACTGGGGATAGGCTTTGATGTTTCAAACTCCATGTCATTCCCAGCTGAGCCTCTCTCCTCTCTGTCTGATGCCTACATATAAGGACATAATATCTCAGCTCCAGCATCATGCCTGCTGGCCTGCTGCCATGCTCCCAAACATGGTGGGCACAACTCACCCTCAAGCTGTAGGCTCCTAATAAACTCTTTCTTCTATAAATATTTTGGTCATTGTGTTTTGTCATTGAAATAAAGAAGCAACTAGGATAGTGGCTTTTAAAAGGAAGGGGATTCTGGTTCATGCTGTAACATGGATGATTCCCAAAGATGAAATAATTGAAACAAGCAATAAGGAAAAATATTACATGGTGCCACTTACATGCACTAACAAGATTAGGCAGAGTCATCCATCCGGAAAGTCAGAAGAAAAGTGTTCTGAAACCACTTGGGCCTGAGGGAGGAGAAGGAAGTTATTGTTTAATGGGTGGCAGCTTGGGATGATAAAAGGTTCATCACACGGATGTAAGGTGGAACCCCCTGCAGCTTTGTGTGTCTAAATTTGTTGATTCATATGTCAGTTAATTTGGAATGGTGTTTTTTTTTTTTTGTTTGGGATGTTTGTTCCCCAAATACCTGTGTGTTTTCATTGCTATATTGTTGGGGAAGTCCTGTTATTTGTCAATAAAGCACTGTCTGGCCAATAGGGAATCTAGATAGGAGGGACTAGGAGTCCAGGAGAACTCTGGGAAGGAGAAACACAGGAGAGTCCAGATGTAACCGCCATGGGGTAGGAAGCCCAGAACTATTCTCTGGTAAGAGAAATACTTAGATTAACAATTATGGGGTAATTACTTAAGTCAGAGCTAGCCAGTAAGAAACAAGCAAGGCCAACAGCTTCATAATTAGTACTGCGTCTTGTGTGTTTATTTGGGACTGATGCGGCTCTAGAACCAGGCTGGCGGGAAGGCTTCTCTCAAGGAAAAAGCTTCTCTTAACACTATATATAATGTTTTTCACTTTCTAGTAAATGTATATACATGTGTATGAGTAACAGGTATCCATCATAAACCAATAACATGCTATTGTAATTACTATGTTTGGTGTCTGGTGGTACAAGGGTCTTTTCCAATGTGGTTTTTTTTTCAAAGTGATTCTGTCAATACTTGAGTGTTATACCTTCTAGTTTACCTAAAGAATTGGTATAAAGTTCCATTTTAAAGTCCCTGCCAAATTCTCCTTGGAATGGCAGTTTGAAGATCAACTTCACCGTCAACAGTCGATCACATAGTGCAAGTTTTTACTTTCAATATAAACATGACACAGAGAGGAAAAATCATGGCACCGAAGATGGACTAATTTGGCTGCTTGAAGAAGCTCTGGGAGACATTTGGGGGAAGTTCCTGCTAACCTCAGATGTCAAAGGAGCGGGCAACAGGAAGATAGCGTGTGATTCACAGAGAATGGCCCTAATTATTCAAGAACTTTTGCACTGTGGACTATAAATAAATGCCCACACTCATGTACACATTTGTTTCTTTCTCTAGTATGACGCTGTCCGAATAAACCAACTCTACGAGCAAGCCAGGTGGGCTGTTCTCTTGGAGGAAATCGACTGCACGGAGGAAGAGATGTTGATCTTTGCGGCACTGCAGGTTGTGGGGGATGTCTGCAGCTTTCCTTGGGGGGTGGAGGAGACAAGTTTATTCTTGTTACAGCATTCTATTTGTTTCTTTGAGAAAGAGATGAAAATTAAGAGAGAGTAATTTTTAATGTGAATGCTCATCACAATCTACTCATATGCACATACTATATAAGACATCTACTTTGCATTTCCCATTAGCTGTGTCTCACATGCAGAGACAAGGGAGAACTAAGGTTGACCTCAACTAACTGTAAGTCTCAAAATTAGTTCAATTGGATGTCACTTACGTACATAGACAGACCTCCTTCCAGGAGATGTTCAGGATTCCAGGGAAATTCTCCTGAGAAGAAGACAAGGTTAATGACCCACTTGTGGCTGTAACATTTCTAAAACCTCCGTCTTGAGCCAGGTGAGGTAGAGCATGCCTGTAATCCCAGTATGTGGGAGACTGAAGCAGCTTAGGCTACCTAGAGAGTTTGAGACTAGCCTTAGTGAGATCCAGCCTCAAAAACATACATTAATGTAACTTAACTAAATAAAAATAAAACCTGTTTATGTTTTAGTATCACATCAGCAAACTGTCACTGTGTGCTGAAATACAGGACTTTGCAACCAAGTCCGAGGTTGATGAAGTGGAAGCCGCACTGTCTAGTTTGGAGGTGACCCTTGAAGGTGGGAAGGCGGACAACACTCTGGTATGATTAGTTCTGACAAATGCAGATTGGAACTAAAAGAACATTTCTTCCAAAAGGGAAAATATGCTGCTAGTGTGACAAGAACTGGCTTTTCTCAGATTAGCTCTGCAAGGGACTGTGAGATCATTTCACCACCACCAATGGAAATTTTTATACTACATTTCTTCCTGGAGATCAGTTGGCACAGCATGTGGGGAAATTCCAATGGGTTCCTCTGCGATAGCATGGAACATGCCATTGATCCTTTAAGTCTAGAAAGAGCTGTGCAGCCTGTGGCACAGGGAACCTGTGAAGATGAAAACAAGCTTTTAAAGACTTGATGCCTGGTCATATGTTGTCACTGAGTAAGGTTGACAGAGAGGAAGGCCTGTCTCTGGGACAGCAGTTCTCAACCTTGGGAGTTGAATGACCCTTTCACAGGGGTCACATATCAGATATCTGTATATCAGGATATGGTTCATGATTACAGTTATGAAGTAGTAATGAAAATAATTTTATAGTTGGGCTCACCACAACATGAGAAACTGTATTAAAGTATACCAATGTTGTAGTAACTGTATTAATGCTATATTAACTGCAGCATTAGGAAGGTTGAGAACCACTGATCTAGTATATCATCAAACACTCCTAAACAATTTTGATTTCACGAACTAAAACCCTCCAGTAATACCTAAGGAAGAAAACTAGTTATCAACCTTGCCCCTTTTCCCATGAGTGCTTGAGTGACAGCCTTGACATTGGAATGCCCCCTTGTTTGATTCTTTCCCTGGGCACTGCTCTTTTGTTTTAACTTCTTCAATCAAGGGAATAATTCCTGGTTTCATCGCGTTGAATCCAAGCAGTAGGTCTGCTGAAACTGTGATCTAAATGAGCACTGAGAATGAATCGCCACATTCTTAGGCTTTCATTGTGAGCTGTCTTATCAGTAACTGCCTTACAATGGGGAGCGAATGCTTGCTACACAAGGCTACTGACTGCCTGAGCAGAAACTGGAGCTCCTTTTCGCCTGCTATCTACCCTGAGTACATAACAGGAAGTTAATCCTGCTTGAACAAATGAGAAATTCCCTCCTTCCCTCAGAGGTTTTATGTGCTGCAGTCAGGCATCAACCGCCACCTCAGAATGAACTTTGAACCGGTTTCCTTTCAAGTTTAATCAGTGATCTGGATGTTACCATAGTAGCCCACTTTAACTTAAAAATTACAAAAGATCTGTTCATACATAAAAAAAAAGTTTGCATTCCTAACTCAAATTTTTAACTTGAATGATGTGTACATATAAGAAGTATGAGGTGATGCTTTTTACTTCTTTTCACATTCTTATCCTCACAAAGGTAAAAAAAGAAAAAAAACAATACAAATATACATATTAACCAATTAATATTGCCAGCCAAGTCACCATCCCGAATTGGGAAGCAAAACCTTGTCACTTACCCAGGAGTCCCTGCATGCTCTTTATTCATCTTCCACCCTTCCCTTCCCTTCCCCTCCCCCAGAGATAACTACTGTGGTTCATGTAACAAAAGAATTCAGTCTCTCATTTTATTTCATTTTAATTAATCCATATTTTAACATCTCTGTGGCAAGTGATTGCCATGCTGAGTGACACAAGTGTGGACTGGCAATGCCATCTATGAAGTTCCTGCTAGTAATTCTCATATTTCTCTTTAGGAGGACATTACCGACATCCCTAAACTTGCAGATTATCTCAAATTATTTAGGTAAGTAACTTAAAAGGGCAAAAATAGGGTCTGTGACTGAACATACTTGCATAACGAGCAGGCAGGTTCCTGGGTCAAAGGTGGATTCAAAGAGTTATGGGCTTTGGCATAGACAATAATGAATTGAACCTTAACCCCCGCCACATGCACTGGCCACCTTGAGTGGAGTCTTTGTGACTCTGTGCTTTAGTTTCCCAAGCTGTAGAGCAAGGGTATGCCTCTTCTTGAGTTTGTTGGGAGAACTGGATAAAATGAGGCATTGGAAGACTGTAGAACTGTGCCTGGCACATACATGCTCACAGACCAGGGGTGTAAACAGCAGCAGGTCAGCAAGAATGAACATGTATGTCGCAATGACGTTTCTGTTACGGTTTGCTTGGGAGGATCTCCCTGACACCATGGGAGAGCTGTTTGGCAGTGTAATAATTGTTTATTTCTACTTCTTTGTTCCTGGGCTTACAGGGAGTAGTCACTTTTATTAACCTCCATTCACCTGCTCAGTGTTGGTCAACCTGCTTGTTTCTGTTTGTTTTAATGGGTGACTGCCACCCTTGTGATAGTGCCAAGGAGTGTTAAGTTGAAAGAAACAAGGCAGTCACTGTGTCGCTTTATGGTTTGTTGACTTTTCTTAACAAGCCAATACTTCACTGGGGCAACTGGCTTGGAGAGAAATGCAAGTTTCTTTTGACCATACAAGAGGCAAAGGACCTGCAAAGACTGAATGGTGAATGGAGTCTACATAAGAAGCAAGGGTCCAAAGATGCTATTTGTCACTGGGTTTCTAGCAGTGGTTTGTTTGGTCTTTTGTTACAATACGGTATGACCTCAGGTAACTTCTGTGGCACAAGTAGCTGTAACTACAACTGATTAGTCTAATGATACTCAGAGGTTCAGGGGAAAAGGGTAATTTGACAGGGCAAATATAGGTTTATAAAATATGTATAAGTATTTCACAAAGAAATTTATTTTTCATAGTCTCTGAATAGAGTATAGCCAGCACATCACAAAACAAATGAGGACAGCCCCTTCCTGTAGCTGTTACAGTGTTTTACAAAAGGATGACATGTTGAAAGTCACCCATATCCTTTTCACTGCTGCTGACTGGTGGCTTTACTGTAACTTATACCCAGGGTCACTAGGATTGTCCTTGTATATGTTGAATGGACACTGTGTACCAAAGGTCCCAAGACACCAAGTTTCCTATACGGTAATAGTAATACGGTAGTGTTCCTGGATGGAAGGAATGCAGAAAGGAAGGTGAGAGATTATGTGAGGGGGGGGCCACGCGTGAAGAAGGTGTACCAGAGAGTGAGGAGAATGGCATTCTACTAGAGTGTCAGCTCCAGAAGGCTCTACGTTTCCTTTCCTCATTGATATGAGAACAGTGGATGGATCCTTTGAGGTCAACATTTTAATCTTTATTCAGGAAAGCTCTTTATTTTTTGTAAACAAACTCTATTGTCCCTACTATCACTATTCAACAGTGAACTTCAGTTTCTTGCAACATGATATTGGGTCTAATGTACACCTCAATCTGGCTGTAAGTACATGCAAATGCTGTGTGAATTACTAGATTGTAAATGACAAAAATGTTCATAAAATGAAACAGCAGCCACACAGGAATTGGGTTCTCATGGCTTAGAATTGGTGTTTATTGTTTTTGCTGTGTTGGGTTGGTCTGTCTGAACATTTGAGACAGGCCTCTATGTAGCTCTGACTGATCTGGAACTCACTGTGTAGACCAAGCTGGGCTCAAACTCACAGAGTTCCACCTGCCTCTGCCTCCACCACACCTGGCTAGGGCTGGCGTTTTAATTTCTATATAAGTATAGGGCATACAGCTCTACAGGTCACGTAAAGCAATAAGCCAGGGAAAAGCACCCAGGGAAAGGTGGGAACTCATGAGAGCCGTCTTCTCTGCTCAGTACAAAGCAGGAAAATTACTGGTCACCTGGAGAAAGCAGAGGGGATGCTATCCTTACAATGCCATCTGTGAGAAAACAGAAGGCCTTTCTTGTGGAATCAGAGCCAGGGTGCATGCTTAATGCAGACTGAAGTAATATAAGTGTCTCAAATGATAATGGAATCTAAAGGAAAACTAATTTGAAACCCAAGACCTGTAAAGCCCTAGCAACTGCAGCTCTGAAAATACTTAGAGGCAAAATACTTAGTGGAAAACAATATGAGTTCCCACTAAAAATCACAACCATGTGAGTTGGCGGGCCATTAATAATTTTAGGTATTAAAATATTTTTAAAAAACTATCAAGTGATTACAACATTTAACCAGTAAATTGAAAAGTAAAAAATATAACAAAAGAAAACATGAATTGTTGAAAGGATCAAAATGGAAATTCAGAAGATAAAATGTGTATCATAGCAGTATTAAATTGCTAGGTAGAGAGTTGAAGATTGGTGCAAGTTTGAGGTCTTCCTGGGCTACATAGTGAGAACCTGACTCAAAATAAAATTTTTAATTGTTTTAGTGTATTAGTCATCATATTATTAATACCATCAAGGAAAATCAAAATACGACTTAAATAGACTAAGAATGCCCACCCTATATCTACTGAGAGTTCTGGAGGAGAGAGCAAAGCAGTCAAAAGATAATATCTCAGAATTTTCCATGAATCTTGAAAATAAAAGTCCTTAAATTCACGGGTCATGGGTCTTAGGCAAGATAAATTATTAAATCTTGGTAAACTCAACAATTGATAATGGAAAGTCTTTAAGATGATAGAAAGAAAAGGATGGACCCCCTAGGGGAGAACATCAGAGAAGTGGCAGCCCCGTCATGTCACATGGGCAGCCATGTCATATGGACAACCGCGTCACAAGGACCACCAATGTCAACAGGAAGTGGTCTACAAAGTGCTGAGAGAAGAGAGCACTCTGTCAAACCTCTCAAGTGTACTTCCTGTAGGTCTGTACACACATATCAGACAAACATGATCCTAAGAAATTCTGCATGTGAGAAAAGCAGATTTATAAGTATTGGTGCTACTAATAAATGACTTCATGTGAACAGGTTGTATGCCAAAGCTGCCAGGCACCACCACTGCTACCAGTGCCACCATGTGGAGCAGACACAATGGCTCCATGAACAGTTAATAGGAACGCTGCAGATAAAATTTGTCCGCTGAGTTATTTCTAGGTGAGCTATCACAGCAAGAGACTTCTAGTAATACTTATATATGAGCTTTGGGGTTAGCTGATTTATTTCAAGATAAGTCTTAAAATATTCCAGGATCTTTGCAATACTTCACAAATAAATGAGGAATGGTCATGAAAACTTGGTCCCCCCATGAGACTCACTGGCTTCATGAAGGCAAATGTCAGTAAGCGGAAGTGTGAGGGGTTTTTTGTTCAAAAATAAGTGTCCCATGCTCGTCATCACTTGTTAGCCACCACGTGCTTCCAAAAACAGAACACACACTTACTTCTCCTTGAAAGAACAAGTGATTGTGAAGTAGTGATCATATAACCAGTTTTTGAAAGATAGTAGAGTTGGGAAGATAGCATTTTTAGATTTTTTTTGTATTTTACATATTTGAGTGTTTTAACTACATGTGTGTGTGTGTGCGCGTGTGCATGCCTGGTGCCCACAGAGGCCAGAAGAGGGCATCAGAGCCCATGGAAATAGAGTTACAGATGGTTGTGAGCTACCATGTGGGTGCAGCAAGTGCTCTTAACTGCTGAGCCAACTCTCCAGCCCCCAAAGAGAACATTTTTAAATATTCTGCAATGTTTCCATGGTTACCCAGTTGCCAATAATCATGACTCAGTATTCACAGCTGAGATAGAACCATTGGGTTTTGAGAAACTGCTTCCATTCTTGAAATGGGTTTAATGTTTCATTCACTTTATATTTTTGTATAGGTTTAATGTTTTTTAGTAGTACGGTGTTACTGTTTATAAATACACAAAAGTCAGGGAGCCAGGTATTCAAATGTTTTGGGTTTGTTTGTTTGTCTTGCTGGTTTCTTTCTGATTTTTCCAGACAGGGTTTCAATGTATATCCCTGGCTGTCTTGAAACTCCCACTGTAGACCAGGCTAGCCTCAAACTCAGAGATCTGCCTGTCTCTGCATCTTGAGTGCTGAGATTGAGTGTGCACCACCACAAACAGGCCAAAAAATTATATTTATTTATTTATTATTTTACATCCAGACTGAACCCCCCCTTCCCCTCAGCCTCCCCTCTGTCTGCCTCCCCCATCCTCTTCTCCTCCATTTCTATTCAGAAAAGGCCAGGCTTCCCATGGATATCAACAAAAGATGGCATATCAAGTTGCAGTAAGACTAAGCACCTCCCTCTTGTGTTAAGACTGCACAAAACAATCTAATGTGAGGTATAGGGTCCCAGGAACCAAAAAGACTCAAAGACAACCAACCCTACTTCCACTGTTAGGAGTCCCACAGAGGCAGAGGAAGAACAAGGACCCAAGGTCTGGCTTCCGACTTCTGGGCTTTTGCATTAATTTACATGAATTTGTGCATCACACAGCAAAGGTTCATTTCTTGCTTTTTTATGTTAGTGGGCTCAGGTCGCAGTTGGTGGTTCAGCACTTACTCAGCATGCCCAAAGCCCCAGGTCTGAGCCTCAGCACCATTAGAAAAAAGAAGAAGTAAAACCAGAAATTTGAAAATTGTTTTTAAAAACAAAGAATGCTAAACCAAGGCCTTAATCCACTCAAAATTTGCAAGGTGTTCTGTTGGCGTCTAAATGTCTGCTGTGCTTTAATTTGCAGGCCCAAGAAGCTAATGCTAAAAGCTTTCAAACAGTATTGGTTTGTCTTTAAAGACACGTCTATAGCCTACTTTAAAAATAAGGAACTCGAACAAGGAGAGCCAATCGAAAAACTGAACATTAGAGGTAAGAGCTTTTTGCACCTCGCAGTGGCACAGACTGACTACACTATTCCGGCGGGACCGGAAAGAACTCGCTGCTTGCCCAACAGCAGCAACTCTGCAGTACCAGGCATGCACATTGCCTGGGGTGTGTCTCTCCCCTCTCATCCAGCATGTGAGGCTTTCTGATTCAAAAGCAGTGTGTCCAGGCTGGGGATTGGCTCAGTGGTAGAGCGCCTGCTTTTGTGCAAGGTTCCTGGTTCGATCCCAAGCAACACAAAAGAGAGGAAAATGCCAAGAAGCATTATGTTTCATTCTTAGTTACTTCAGTACCCGTTCTTACTACTGAAAGTGACTATGAGTGAATTGGTGTCCTGGCTTCCTGGGTTATTTCATCAGCCAGTGTACTCATCTCTGCCATCATTGTAGCAGAGAATCACTTCTGCTTTCTTTTAATTCTTTTTTACTCATACCAGGAGTGGGGCTAACCTCCTGAGACAGGATTATGGATTCAAGGTCAGTCTAAGCTACACGGTAAATTTAAGGCTGGCCTGGGACACACTGAGATCTGGTCTCAAAAAAAAAAAAAAAAAAAAAAATATATATATATATATATATATATATATATATATATATATATAATTGCTCCTAACAAGATAGCCACTATCATCCTAAAAATGAATTCAATTGATTTTTAATAATAAAATCATTTTCTTGGCCATGTTGTTTATAAGCTCACTTAGTTTTCCTGGAATTGTTGCTATCATCTGCTCCTCCAGCTTTAGCTTACTGTCATGTCTTTGCTGTAGATACACATTGGTATTTATTACAACATATTTCTCAGCACTCCGTTTTGCCCGCTTTTTTGTTCTTCAGGCTGTGAAATTGCACCAGATGTGAATGTAGCTGGGAGGAAATTCGGAATCAAGTTACTAATCCCCGTTGCTGATGGTATGAATGAAGTGTATTTGAGATGTGACCACGTAAGTAAAGCCACTAAATCTCTTCAGTTCCCCTGAATTAAGACTAAGAGCAGGGGCTGGTGAGACGGCTCAGTGAGGAAAGGTGCCTGCTGCCAAATGGAATGATCTGAGCTCGATCCTCAGAACTCACAGTGGAAGGAAAAAGCAGGCTGTCCTCCCACCTCCTGCACTCATACGCCAGGACACACATGCACCTGCGACAAACAAATAAAATGTAATACAAGAGCAAAACACACAGACACTTGATGTATATATAATGGGTTCGATCCCGTAAACACATCATAAATTAAAACTGTTCAGCCAAAATTACATTTAAAACAGCTGACCTACAACCCAAGTAAGTCTACCTTAGGCATGCTCAGAACACATACATTAGCCTACACATAGGCTAAACCACCTAACACAGTGCCTAGATTATAGTAACTACTAAATGCTGCTTGTGATGTATTGAATTCTATACTGAAAGGGAAAAATAATGACTATAGTAAATAGCAGCCCCATAGAGGGATTATTATCTCAAGCTGCTGCTCTATAGCAGACATGGTAAGCAGTGTTGTCCTGGTGTTCTAAAAACATTTGAATTTGGCAGGGGGGAGTCTGATGTTCCAGGCTGATATTAGCTGGCTACATCTTGATGAACTACGGGTCTATATAGGCTTGGCTCCTCACTTCAGTTTGAGCTGATTTTATTTATTCTGGGTCCCAGGCTGCCTGGCACAGGCATTAAAGGGTAATAGCAACTTCCACTGACTGGTTTAAATCCCACCTAAGGCCCTAATTGTCTCCTTAGAGTTAGAATCTTTACCTGGGATAGACGAGGATGCAAATAATACAGAAAGCCGTGGGTTGGGGTGTTCTTTATCGTGTATGTTACCCATTATAAAGATGGAAATCGTATCTGTGAAGGTCTCGGGAAATTTGGGCTTTCATTTGTCTGCCCTGCTCAGGATCCCTTTGTCTCCTGGCATCCTTTTTGCACACAAAATTCCCTGTGCAGAATGGTTCGAAGCTGACAGAACACACTTCTAAGGTTCTTCCTGGGTGTTACCTTCAGCAGTTAGCAGCTTCTCAGAGAATGCACCACCTCATATCTTTCAGTGATTGGAAAACAGTAGTTTTATATCATAGCTCATTGCTTCTCACCCTTTTGCTGAGATCAGCTATGGAGCCAATCCCTGTGGTGATGTTAATGATTGATTAAAGCTTGCCTGAGAATTCAGAAAGCAAAGTCAGCCACAAACAATAGAAGCCAGGCATACACCTTTAATCCCAGCAGCCAGAAATCTAGGAGGTGGTGGTACATACCTTTAAACCTAGGACTCAAAATTAAGAGAGAGACGGATCTCTGTGTGTCCAAGACTACCCAGATCTATACAAGAGTAAATCAGTCTAAAAGAGAATTATTGCTCACACCTTTAATCCCAGGACTCATGAGAGGTATATAAAACAGAAGCAAGGTCTCAGAGAGGTATTCCCTAGCCACACTGAGGAAATGTTACACTCTGAAAGCTCATGGAGACAGGATCAGCCCATTCAGTCTGAGATAGAGGTAAGAAGTTAGTGGCCAGCTGCTTTGTTTTTCTGATATTCAGCTTAGTCAATATCAGTCTCTGTGTCATTTATTTATTTGTGTTACAAATCTCTGCTGGTCTGTGACAAGGTGGCTCGCTGCTAACCCTCTGGCATTTGTTTCAGGAGGATCAATATGCCCGGTGGATGGCTGCCTGCATCTTGGCCTCAAAGGGTAAAACCATGGCAGACAGCTCCTATCAGCCAGAGGTCATCAACATCCTTTCGTTTCTGAAGATGAAAAACCGGAACTCATCGCCTCTGGTGGCTTCTAGTATAGAAAGCATGGATATGAACCCAGAATGTTTAGTATCACCTCGCTGTGCAAAAAAGCACAAGTCTAAACAGGTTCTGGCCTGCTTGGTTGTTTGTAACAGTACTTACTCTCTAAAATAAAAGGAGGGACTCCATCCAATTAAGGCCATCATCGTTAAAAATAGAGAAATTTGACAATGTACTGGGTAGCAGATAGTTTGAGAGGATTACTGTTGGTTTTGTTAGAGATTATTTTACTGTTGACTGAATATGGTAATAGTCTAGTGCTGAACTTAATTAAGGATAAAACCATTAAGAATCAAAATTATGAGCCGGGCGTTGGTGGCACACGCCTTTAATCCCAGCACTCGGGAGGCAGAGGCAGGCGGATCTCCGTGAGTTCCAGGCCAGCCTGGTCTACAGAGCGAGTTCCAGGACAGCCTCCAAAGCCACAGAGAAAGCCTGTCTCGAAAAACCAAAAAAAAAAAAAAAAAAAGAATCAAAATTATGATCCCATAGAACAGGTTAGATGTAGGCAGGGTTTTCTGTCCCATCAGCCAGTTCCCAAATAATCACATAGAGACGTATTACTAATTGTAAATGCTTAGCCAATAGCTCATGCTTATTACCACCTAACTCTTACATTTTTAAATTAACCCATATTTCTTTTCTATGCTCTATCACGTGGCTCGGTACCTCTCCTGCTCCCTCTGTATCTCCTTTCAACTCCTGAGACTCCTCTTCTTCCTTACTCTCTCTTTTTGTCTGCCAGTATCACCTCACTTATACCTGTCCAGCTATTGGCCAGTCAGCTTCTTTATTAAACCAATCACAGAGACATACATTCACACAATGTAAAGGGATATCCCACAATTAAAGACTGCACAGGTGAGCCCATTCCAGTGGAATCAACACTGAAAAGAGAGCCGTTTGCATGAACCTTAGACGTAGGTGTGTGTTGCCTGGTCTTGGCCCTCCTTCTACTCAATGATTTTTTGCAGCTCTGCAAAAAGGAGAACGAGTTAACTAACTAGTTAATTAATAGAATGGGCCATCTGTGCAGAGTTCAGGGAGCCCTGCATTTATTGTTCTCACTGGGGATCTGGAGTGAGAAGAATGATTAGAGAGCGATTAGCAAATGTGAAGCAGAGTTTGACATCTCCCATTTCTGCATAGCTGGCAGCCCGGATCCTGGAAGCTCATCATAATGTGGCCCAGATGCCTCTGGTCGAAGCCAAGCTGCAGTTCATCCAGGCATGGCAGTCCTTGCCAGAGTTCGGCCTCACCTACTACCTCGTCAGGTAATTACAGGATCCACGTGCCTTTCACTTCACTTCAGCCATAGGTGGCTTTCTGGAAGCCTACTTTGTTCTAGGTGTAGAATGCCAAGTTCACAAATGGCCCAAGTACTTTGAATGCCCTTATGAATCTTCCATACCTTCTGCTCGGTGAGTCAACACTCCCTGAAACCCAGCTAAGTGTAGGAAAGGAAATGTTCAGCTTTTCCAAAGAAATTTTGTTCTTTTAGGTTAACCACCTGTGCCAAACCAAAAGGAGAATGTCAGCTCCTGAGTTTGTGCACCTGTGATCTCCCTTCATGTCAAGTTTCTCTCCCTGCTATGTATTCTCTCAGTGCGGCCCATGTGTGGCTTTGTAGTTTTGGGGTTTACAGACGTATATCCTAGAACTATTCCAGAAAAGACAGTGTTCCTGTGACTCACAGAAGATTTCTGGGTCTGAATGCCCTGCATGTGGCTGATCTATTATTACCTTCTTGTATTTCACAAGTGAGAAAAAAGTTACACAATTTGTCCAAGTTCACCCCAATAGTCAGGGACACTGACATTGGTAATCTGCACTGATACATTGGCTGTGTCTATCATATAAAGTGTGGTTCTCCAAAGTGTGTCTGTAGACAGGCTTATAAATTGGTGTTTTAGTCAAATCCACCTTCTGCCACTCCTTCTTCCCCAGATCCTCCCAATTACCTCCAATCATTTTCCCAACTTCAAGTACTCTTTTTTCAAGCCAGTTGAGTCCACATTTTTAAGTAAGGGAGACTGGGGCTTAAGAAAAATGTATGCTTCATCCTCTGGCACAGCAAGTAGTATATCACAATCTCATTTCATAACGTGACTGATTGGCTTGCATTGTAAGACACAGCCATACACAAAAGTAGCTAACATTGGTTTTTCCCCAAAATCCTATTCCTCCTGCCTCTGCTGGCAAGGGAATGTGTTCATACTTTTCTATTTACTTCTGTTCATATCTCATTCAACTTTTGCTTACACCCCACCACCACCAAAAAAAATCCCTTCGGCTTTATTCATAACAAAAAAGTAAGGGAAATAATACACGGTGGCACACCATTATCAGCCTGGCAATTAGGAAATAGGAAAGGGGACCGTGAGTTCAAGGCTGACTGATGACCAGCCTGAGCTACATAGCCAGAGTCTTTCTCAAAGCATCTAGGACTAGAGATGTAGCTCAGTGGTAGAGCACATGCTCAGGCCCTGGGTTCCATCCCATCACAAAGGGAAAACAGGATGGAGAGAGGACAAAGCTGTATTAGATACTCACATATGAGCACACATGTATGCACGTGTGTACACATGGGGCACAGACTTACCTGTAACTCAGAACGTCAGCACCACACAGTGGGAAGCAGGGTTACTTAAGCCAAGCAGGCCCAGCATCCAGTCCCACCTCTTCCCAGGCCAGCTTCTGACCCTGGGGCTTGGCTTTGGACTTCCCAAGGCTCAGCTTTGGGGCATGCTAGGGGGTATCTGGACCTGCTCTGCTCAGCAAATCCAACAGGGAAACGCTGTGAGTCACATGGCAATTAACTGCAAAGTGTGGGCAGTCCCTGCACAGACATCCCAGGATGATTACTCCCTGATGTGACTTCTCCTTTTGCCCATATGTCCTGTCAGCGCCTACACCTGTAGCCTCTCAAATTTGTTTATAAAGATGTTGAGGCAGAAGCCCAAGGTTTAGTTTTAAAAACCTGTACTTTCGAGGGCTAGTTAGAAGGAAGGGCTAATGCAGACCTCCTATGTAGGACGACAGGCAGCGGCAGGGACTTGGTCATCTGAAGAAAACTGGGTACGTGCATCATAACTGGAAGCTGGAGAGCAGCCCAAGGGGAGTTCATCCACTAAAGCAAGACATGTGTTGTGCCAGTAAATGTTGAATGGCTAGAGGTGTGGCTCAGGTGGTAGAGTGCTTATCTACATGTACAAAGTTCTGATTTCAATCCCCAATTCTTCCTAAAATTGAGCATGGTGATGCAGACTTATTATCCTTCAGAGATGGAGTCCTTGAGAGACGGAGAATCAGCCTGGACCATATAGGACCATGTCTTTAAAAAAAATCATTTATTTATTTATTTCTTCAAAATAAAGACTTAAGGTGACAGAATGGACAATAAAAAGAATAGAAATGACCCTAGAGAGGTAGAGCTAATTTTAATCAAGGGTATGAGATAAGATGAGAAGTGTTTTATTCAATTAGAATTTTCCCCAAAGTGGTTTTCTCTTTTCTACAACATTCACACTGGTATCAGCCTCGCATCCTGCCCCCATGTCTGTTCCCTTCCCAGAAGAATTCCTCCAGCATGTTATAATAGTGTCCCCAGTTCCTTCTCTTCTTGAACTCACTTCAAGCCTGTCCTTGCCCATCCACACCCTCCCACTTGTTGTCCAAGGTCGCCCACTAGTCACCCTTTGCTGAATCCAATGGCTAACTGTGAGCCTGTGTGCCACAAGACTTCTCATTAGCCTTTGCTTCTGGACCTAGACTTCCATCACAGCAGAACTCCCTTATTGCGATAGCCGATGTTATAGGAGATACAATATATTTATTTACCAGAGAGAGAGTCACACAAGCTAGGAGTTAGAAGTGTGGCTGGCTTCCAAGAGAAAGAGAGAGGGTCCTTTTCCTTTCACTTCCTTTTATATCTACCTGTGCTAATTTACTTGTCCCCGCCCTCATGGGCGGATAGCTTTGTGGGGTTCACTCCTACACTCCCTGGCACCTTCCTCTCTCCCTGGCCAATTCTTTTCATCTTTTCTGGTTTGTTCTTGTCTTCCCCATTTCCTAGAATACTGAACTCACAAGCCCATGAGACTTAAACCACTCCTCACACTATAGCTCAGCCATTCGTTTGACTTCCTTTATATAAGGAGTTGTTGCTCTGAGAGGTGTATTTTGAACCACAAACCCTCTCTTAAACTGCAGATTCACCCATCCAACCACAGCAGGGTGTCTAATGAGTTGGCATCTCATCTTATCATGTCCAAAACTCCTATCACCCCGCCAAAGCTGACGCCCTTGTTGAATTATTCTGTACCTTACTAAATGAAGCTCTTGTAGATGTGTCCCAAGTCATTCCAGGCTGCATGGTTTTTGTCACACTGACACTATGTTTACTGGCAGATCCTACCATCTCTGCCATCAGAGCACACACAGACTCTCACTACCACCTGACCACTGCCAGAGTGACCCCACCCAGTTTCCCTGCCTCTAGCCTCGTCTTCTAAGATAGCAGTCAGAGTGATTCTTGTAAAACCTAAGGCACTCCATACTGAGCCTCAGCTCAAAACTGCCTGACATCTTTCTGTGCCACTCAGAGTCAGAATGTCTTTACAGCTTAGCTCTCTGTGTCCATTCCTCTTCCCTCCTTATGCTGTGCCAGTCACCCTGGCCTCCTGGTAATCTTTAAATATATTCATACACATAAGTAGCTGTACCCTCTCCTGCAATACTTTTCCTCCCAGATACCCACATAGCTCACTCACCCCTGGGTATCAGCTCTTTGGTTCTGTCACCTTCCTCTCTGACCTCTGTCTAAAACCGTAATGACCTCATGCTAGAACTTCCTCTCACCTCTGCACTTGGCTTTCCTCTATCATGTTATCTAGCACAGGAACTTCACTTCTTCCTGTTCTTCACTCCCTACTGGCCATGAATATTCTGCCCCCTAAGCCTAATTTTGTGTGAAGTGATTTGACTTCCTCTGATTTCATTTTCCTCTGATGTCATCTCCTTTTAAAGAATGTCTTCATGAAAGCCTTAATTCCTTCCCATTCTGCATATCTTCTTTATTGCCACAAAAGTGCCCTCCTTTAGAATGTAGATTGCTTATTGTCTTTTCTTCTGAGATAATTTAGAAATGTTATGGAAGTGACCTTTGGGAAACTGTATGTGGGGCCAGGGAGCTGGTTCAGCAGGTAAAAGCTGTATAGCCTGGTTACCTGAATTCCCTGGAACCCACATAAAGGTGGAAGGACAGAACGGACTCCATAAAGTTGTCCTATGCCCTTCACACATGTGTTTTACACCCACACATACACATCATACATACAAACAACAATAATAAATATCTTAAGGAAATTGTATATGAATAACAGTTGTTCTCTTAATCAATACTATTATTTTCAGATTTAAAGGAAGCAAGAAAGATGACATCCTGGGAGTTTCATACAACAGGTTGATTAGAATCGATGCAGTCACTGGGATTCCAGTCACCACATGGAGATTCGCCAACATGAAGCAGTGGAATGTCAACTGGGAAATCCGGCAGGTGAGGCAGAAGCTTCTGATAATCCAGGCTGACCCATAAATGTTCGTTCTCAGAGATTCACATTGCTCTGTCTTTTTAAGGTACCTTTATATTTAGAACTCAGGATCCAGGAACATGTGGTAATAGCCTATTAAAATACTAGGATACATTTCTGGGCAGTTTCCTAACAAATTTAAGCCCACAGTTCTTCAGTAAACACAGCCAATTGGCTTAGCTTTATAAAGACTTTCCTTACAGGCAGATCATAAACTCACCATATGTGATTATATATGATTAAGCACAATCATTGCTTAGCAGAAACTACCTTAGATGAAACCCTACACACAACAAAGCCCCCCCCCAAAATCTTCATCTAACTGCCAAGAGTCAGGATTGCCTGTGACCCCCCCCCAGCTCAGTCACCTACCCAGAGAACGTTCCAGGCCCACAAGGGGAATAGTGCTAAAGGAGCAATAGAGATACCCAGAGATGGCACACAGCTGTGTAACAACATCCATCATTTTATATCCTAGGAACTATGTATAGGCAAAGCATGCATGATAGAAAGTTCTAGATTAAGTTAGACAGGCTTTGGAATCCTACTGATGCAGAAGTTTGCTACTGATGATATAAAAATATCTGTCTTGAGGATGGTAAGATTGCTCAGTGGTTAAGAATGCATGCTGTGTCGCACAAGAGACCTGGATTTCGATCCTTGGCATCCATGTAAAACATTAGACATGACTATAATTGCATGTAACCCCATCATTGAGGAGCGAAGTCAGGCATATCCTAAGAGCTTTCTGAATAGCCACGCTCGCTCACACATGGAGCCTTTGTTCCACAACAGACCCTGTCTCAAAGGAATCAACAGACCCCGTCTCAAAGGAATGAGTAGAGTGGCAGAAGAAGTCACCTGACCATGTCCTCTGACCTCCACATAGGTGCCCTCAGGGGCACACAGGTGCACACACACACACACACACACACATACACACACACACACACACACACACACACACACACACTCACATACTCGCTAGCCCCATAATGGCTCCCTCAATCAAGATATCTCTTTCTTTGCTCTCCCTCTCTGTCCTTCCCCCATCTCGACCATGGTTTGTACTCACTCATAAGTGGATGTTAGATGTAAAGCAAAGGATAGCCAGCCTATGCCCCTGACCCCAGAGAAGCTAGGTAACAAAGAACCCTAAGAGAGACATATATGGATCCCCATGAGAAGGGAAAACAGACAAAATCTCCTGAGAAAATTGGGAGCACTGGTGGGGGAGAATGGAGGGCAGAAGAGGAGGGGGGAAACGGGGAGTGGGTAGGAGAATATGAGGGAACAGAATGGTCCACAAAACTTGCCCCTCCACACGGGAGTAATCAGGACCGGATCAGGACCTCTAAAAGAGCAAAGGCACACATCAGAGTTAATACCACAAGAGGGCGCTAAGAGCAAAGGCATTTTTCAGAAAACCTTTTTCTGCGTTGTGTTTTGGGGCCCTCAACAGTCCTCAACTTTGGAGACTATCTGTTCCCAGCATAACAGCTGCTTTTTCATCCTTCCTTGTCAGAGTTTTAGTTTATCCATGGCTTACTTTTCCAGGTGGCAATCGAGTTTGACCAAAATGTCTCCATCGCGTTTACCTGCCTAAGTGCAGATTGCAAGATTGTGCACGAGTACATCGGGGGCTACATTTTCTTGTCCACCCGATCCAAGGACCAAAATGAAACGCTCGATGAGGACCTCTTTCACAAATTGACTGGCGGTCAAGACTGAAGTGAAGCAGGCCCACTTGGCCTAGGTGGACCCAGGAGCCCTTCCAGGATGGATAGGACCTGTGGCGCTTCCTCCAGACTAACAACACAACATGTGCTTACACCAGCTGCCTTGCCTCATCGGAACACACTGCGAGCACATCCCCTTTCCTGACCTTGCCTCGAACTGAGAGCAGTGGACTGGGCTTCTGCTGCTTTCCCTATAAAGTGGTGGGGGAGGGTGGCGGCTACTGCTCTAGGGCCCAGCGCGGTACTCGGGTTCTGTGGCTTTGCAAGCACATGTAAGTAACTAGAAGTTGACCTTCTGCTTATGTGCCGCGTGGTGAGTCAGCAGTGAGAGCAGAAAGGTAAAAGCAATGTGTTGCAAGTCCAAATCTCATTCCAAAAGCTCAGGTCTGTCCTTAACAAAAGTGAGCATAGCTCCCATCTTGCCAAAATGGCAGAGGGAGTCTAGACACGCTTTTCCTCTGGAGGTCAAAGAGACGAGCGGGGGGGTTTACAGTGGTCTTCAGCACCATCAGTTACAGTGACTGTCAGATCTGTGAAGGTGACCACTGGTCTGACCATTGGTCCTCATAGAATTGCTGACACTAGAAGCCCCATTCCTGGGGAATCCCAAAGACACACTGAAGTCCTTCTTAAAGTCATGTGCTGCAGGGACACAGGGAAGCCCATTCTCAACCAAGATCTGTGACTCAATTGCTGCTGGACTGGGTCTCAAGAAAACAGGCTCTGCTCTCTGTTAACAAAAACCACCTTCCATGGAGCTAGAAAGGGTGCTCAGCAGTTAGGAGGCTTGCTGCTCTTCCAGAGGCCCTTAACCCAGTTCCCAGTACCTAGCTCCAGGGATCTGATTCCTTCTGCTGTGTGAGTGTGCGCGCGCGCGCGCACACACACACACACACACACACACACACACACACTTTAAAATCACTCAAAAAGACAAAAACACTACCAACAGGATTCAGAGTTCAGCTAGGCCTCCATCCCAACTAAGTAAGGAGAAGTGGGCAGACCGCCATGTTGATGCGCTGAGGACTAACGGCTGGCTGCTTCCAGAGCCCTGGCTTGTCTGTGTGGTAGGAAGTGTTTGTCCACTCAGCGGAATTCTGGGTTTCTACCCTTCTTGGTGTTTTCCCTAAACAGCTTCAGCTTCAGAAATCACAAGCCAATACCAGATTCTTGGGGGCTGCTTTTTGCCGTGTCATCCCTGCCTTGCTGCAAGCAGAAACCCTAGGCAGCTGCCTGAATGTCACATTCTGGTTTTTCCTTAGGAAGACATGGGTGGGTTTTGGGTAGGTGGGACGCATCATGGGAGCTAAAGGGAGATGTCTTCTTTGTTCATACACAGCCTTTCTCCTTCCGAATAAACTCAACTGCAGACAGGGAAGAGCTCTCCTTGAGTTCCACCGCCCTCCTAGGTTGCACACTTAGGGGCTGGGCTGGAGCCCAGAGCGCTTTAAGCCTCAGCTGTTGCTTTGTTTCCCAACAAAGCCACCTGGGAAGTGAGAGTTCTGCAATTCCAAGAGTCAGGAGACAGTCCTGGCTGAAGACCACAGATCTGAGCCAGAAGAACTTCCTGGAGATTTCTTTTAGCCTCTCCTTAGAGGTGTGTATTCATGAGCTGTCAGGCACCCCCTGAATTTCTGTGGCTCAACTTAACTCAGGCATTTGCAAGCTCTGGTTCCCCTCACAAAGAACTTAGTTTGGGGACTTGGAGAAATGGCTCAGAGGTTAAGAGCATTAGCTGCTCTTCCAGAGGTCCCGAGTTCAATCCCAGCAACCACATGATGGCTCACAACCATCTGTAATGAGATCTGGTGCCCTCTTCTGGCCTGCAGGCATACATGGAGGCAGGATGTTGTATGCATAATAAATAAATCTTTAGAGGAAAAAGAAGAACTTAGTTTGGAAAGTTTTATTCAGACACCAGTGTGCACACAGTGAGCATGGCAGTTGTTATTTCTCTGCTGTCATGGGCTCTACTGTTTGGAGCCTCGACAGGATGCTGGGTGTGGTGCACATCTTTAATCCCAGCACTCAGGAGGCAGAGGCAGGCAGACCTCTGAGTATGAGGCCAGCCAGGGCTCCATAATGAAACCCTCCACCAAACAAAAAACATTTGCATGCTAAAGTCTAGACAGATCTTTCAGGCCCTGGTCACCATGACCTCCTTGATTACATGTCTCCTTGATTACATGTCACCAATGACAGCTCAGCTTGCCTAGTTTGCCCAAACCCAGGCCTTCAGGTCAGCCCCTCCTTAGCTTTTCATGGTTGGCTGACTTTCCCATGAAACACTCCGGGAACTGGCTGCATTCTAGCCAAAGTTCATGCAGTTTGGCTTATCCTATGGTTACACAGCAACACTCAAAGGAATAAATTCGTGAGAGGAAAACTTTAAATGTCACTGTTCCGAGGAACAGCTTCGTTCTTTCTCCCTCCCTCCCTCCCTCCCTTCCTCTTTCAGGTGACACGTCCTCAGTGAAATATTAAATGCATGCCCCCCCACACACACACCACTTGCTGTATTATCTGCCATAGATGCTAAAAACTGCAATGTATTATTTATATGACTTTTAAAATTGAGTTGTATATGGGTTTGAATACAGTCCAGTTGTGTCCCACCCAGCCTGCTGTCTGTTTAAAGGCCAACGTTATCTCTGCTATGAAAGAGTCCAGTCAGGTGTAACATGGGCCTCAGCACACTGAGAGTCTAGCTCCTCCAGCCAAGTAGAGAGTACTTGGCCTTGAGTCCTAAGAGGCCAACTTAGAACTTTTCTTAATCTTTGCTTTCAACTCCTCACTCACTAACAGGCATCAGATTTCCTGTCCTACCCTGTCCTTACTGTGGCTTGTCTTGTGCCTTTCTAGATCTTGAGAACCCACCATAAAACAAAGACAAAGGAAGAGCTGAGGTCTCAGCTTTTGATAGCTGGATGTCAAGGGCACATCTTTACTTAATGGATAATGATCCCTAACACGTATAAACCTGTGCTTTATAGGATCCTTCATGCAATTCCCACACTGACGGGGAGGCGGGGTAAGGGGGGTGAGTAGAGCTTGCCTACTTGTCCTACTGGTAGATGAGAGCTTAGAAGGTGAACTACCCTGAGGTCATAGAGAACCAGGATCCAAAACCAAGTTTGTCAACCTTCCCCCACCCCGCTCAGCCACAGCCCACTCAACAAAGCTCAGTGTAACTCAGGGTCCACCACTCCCAACCAACAAGTCAACATCCACACAGCAGACTGATATTTGTAGGAGACTGTCACCAGCTTTGGGAAAGTGACTGTCCCAGAGTTAGGAGAAGATAGAGGTGAACCAAAGAGGGCTGGGAAACAGACCTCACTAAAAGTAGAGGGTTTTTTTTGTTTGTTTGTTTGTTTTTAGTTGAGTTTTGAGTCCTAAAAAGTAAAGAAACGAATCTTTCCATTTGAAAGCTAGTCCTTTAGTCAGTGGCCCTAGAATCCAAGGTGCTTTGCAGTAGTTACTTACTGAAGTAATGTAAAAATCACTTTAATTGGCCCCAAGGTGTATCTCCGTTGGCATGCTTTACACCTAGCAATTGTGAAGCATAATTTTAAAATGCATCCATACAAATGTAAACCTAAGTGCAATGGTAACTTCTCAGACTTCTTTGCAGAGGAAACATTCTTACTAAATGGAGAATGGAACCCAAATAATTAAAGCATCGCTGAAACCAGAGTCACATGGAACCCATCCTTAATGCCACCAGATTAGAAAGTATAGAAAAGCCTCCAGGAGCGCCCCCCAACACTTGCAATGGTGTGACATAGAAAAGTGGGCCATAGGGAGGAGGCAGAGCCCTTTGTGAGGGAGCAGATAAAGGCTCCAAAGCCTGTGTGCTGTGATCCAAACAACACATCATCATGAAAGGCCTTGGTGGCCCTCCATAGAGACTGCAGCAGAGAAGGCAATGTACTGGAAGTGGGATGGCTAATTTGAGTGCAATGCCTGACTGGATCGCAAGTGTGCCATATGGCCTTTAGGAGAGAGGGCAGTGTCTGACTGGATCCCAAGTGTGCCATACGGCTTTTAGGAGAGAGCAAGGGTACTGTCCTGGCCGCATAGCATTGTAATGGTGGAGTAGTCTAAGAGGACTAGGCCTCTATGCTGTCACTCAGTTTTCTGGCTGTCCTCGAAGAACCAGGACCAGAAGTCAGGCCCATCTCTCTCTGACAATCACTGCTACTTTTTTAAAAATGTAAAACCAGTGTTTCTTCCCCCAAAGATGTACACTTGCAACGTGGATTTCCTCGTTGCTGCTAAAGGCCAGGTGCCAAGTATTAAAGCCACAAAGATTTCAAATTGAGGCCTTGCTACTCAAAGGGTAGTCCTCAGCCAGCACATTTGTCAGAGACACAAGACCCAAACCAGGATGGAGTCAGCAAGGCGCTGAGGCTCATGGAAGGAGGCCTGTGCAAACGCCAACACAGCCGTGTCATCCGGGCCAGCTCATTGACTACGTAACTTACATTGCATGCGGGAAGACAGACTGCACTGCTGCCAGATATGCCCCGGAGCCAGAGATACCCGGAGGTTAAGGAGCTACGCAAAGTTCCATGACAGTAAATGAAACCAGCTTCTACCTCCCCAAAGAGCAGTCTCAACAGCATAGCTCATAGTAGGTCACGACAGAGAGGCTGATTTTGAGGGAGAGATGGAGTGCTGCTGGTGTAGTATCGGCCGTCACTTGTGGCTCATGCCCCCCACAAGCCCCCTCCATTCATCATCCGCTCAGTCAAGCATGCATTATAGGCACCCCTGCACAAATTCAGAAACAGTGTGCTGGTGAGTGTTGAGAAACAGTGGTCACGGGGAATGATGATTTGCTAATTCCTGTGAGGTAAAAACTCATGCCCCAGATAGTGTGACCGTAGTGGACACATGCTTGTGAACATCAGGTGACCCAGCCAAGATGATCCAGCTCCCGTACCCAATGGGATTGTGCAGAGAAGTCAAGCAGCCTGTCAAGGTCACGAGCTAATAAACTGGAAACGAGGCTTGGAGTCCACATCTTCTGAACTAAAGAGCACTCCTCAACACTGCTCTTGGTTTTCAGTGTGAACTCAAGGCTCCTAGGCCAGGAATCCTAAGTTGTACTTATTCATGACAGCATCTTTGTGTGGCAGGGAAAAGTAGAGAATAGTTTAGTTATCTGTGACTCTGCTTGGCTTGGGCAACACACACACAGAGAGAATGAGAAGCAGAGACAGAGAGGGGGAGAGGGAGGGAGAGGCAGGAAGAGAGAGACCTGCGGCCCCAAACCTGTATTGAGTTGCATGCACAGCCTTCTCCAAATATGTTTCTCCTCCCTTATTGACCAGGTTCTATTCAAATACGTTCCCAGTTAGGGCTGGGTAAAGAGGCAGGGTTCAGCCCAGGCTGAACTATTTGAGGGTACATGAACAACAAGTAAAGCTATGTCCCCAAGTGAACTTTTAGGGAGAATCCCCCTTTTACTATCTTATGCCCAAATATAGTTGAAGATATATAATTTATAGCAGATGCATTATGGAAAGGGGAATGTACAACATGCAAAGGCTGACATAATCCAAATCTATAATATAAATTCATTAAAACAGAACTGTCCCCTCTAGACTCCTTAGTAGCCAATTCCTTCTCCATGAAAGGAAGCCCCAAACAATAGTCGGAGGCCTTGAGTATCTTCATTCATTATGGCTTGCTGTCAGTCTTGACAGTGGATTCCTTTCTGCCCTGTCTTCCCTTCATGATGGACTATATCTGTAAGATGAAATAAACTCTTTCCTCCCAAGAGTCATATGGTCATTGTGTTGTCTAGTTTTATGTCCACTTGACATATGCTCACATCATCAGAGAGGAAGGAACCTCAGCTGAGAAAATGTTTCCATAAGATCTGGCTGTAGAGCATTTTCTTAATTAGTGGTTGATGGGGAAGGTCCCAGTTCATTGTGGATGGTGTCATCCCTGGGCTGGTGGTCCTGTATGCTATAAGAAAGCAGGCTAAGAAAGCCGTGAGTGGCAAGCCAGTAAACAGCATCCTCCGTGGCCTCTGCATCAGTTCCTGCCTCAAGGTTCCTGCCCTCTTTGAGCTCCGATCCTGACTTCTTTAGTGATCAATAGTGATGTGGACATGTAAGCCAAATAAACCCTTTCCAAGCTGCTTTTTGTCATGGTGTTTCATCACAGCAATAGTAACTGTAACTAAGGTAGGCACGGTCTTTATCACAGTGCTAGAAATCCCTAAATCACCTGAAAACGCCTAACCCAAATCCCAACCACCAGTAGGTAGTACTTGAGTTGAATTTTTACAGAACATATTGAAATGAAACATGGGATTTTCCACCCCAATTACTTTATATTAGATTTCAAATGCCAAATTTTCTCCTAAACAACTTTTCAGGTGCCAAGTGTCACACAACCCCCCAGATGCTAAGTATCACTGTATTTGTCCTGTAGGCATTTGCAAGTCTGGTTCAAGACTCAGCTCGTAAGGAAAGAAAGGGATACCAATACCCAACCAGAGACCTACAACAAACACTTGACCCAAACCCTGCTGTTGTTCACAAATAGTTGATGCCAAATCATACCAGAGAGCACCAACTCTCCCTTGGGGACCAACCCCTTTGCGGGAGTAGAGTGGGATGTCATGACCTTTTCCTCCCTTTGTAGCTGACGTTGGAAATCAAGTGCTCATCAGGAGAGCAAATGACCAGCAGATGCTTAGAAAAGGTCTGCTAAATAACCCCCTCCTGTAACCTGTAAACTGGGGAGTCACAGACACAGAACCACTGGGAGGCAGGAGATGGACAGGAGTGTGGGTAGTCAGATATGAGGCCACTTGTGAGCCACCATGTCCTGCCTACTATTTATAGGGGAGAAGGGGGACTGAGGGGGACACAATTGTTATCTGTTTTAAAGATGCTTTCATACTGTATATCATAAAAAAAAAGAATTGCCATGTGTTACTAGCAGCTGAGAACATGCCCACTGTCACTGGTGCATGTGTTCTGAGTTGACTGCCTCCCCTAGCCCAGATGACTCTGGAAGGGTACAAAGTTGACAACACAGACATTAAATTACCTGGAGTCAGCATTTTGAGATGTGCCTGGGCCCAAACATCCATGGGAGGAAGGAAGATGGCAAGGAATGGTAATGAGGGTTAGACATCATAAGTCTCAAACCTGGCCTCATCACTTGACCAGAGGGACAAACCTGGGCTCCACAATGATTGACTGGCTTTGCCCGCTTCCCAATCCCTTCCAGCAGTGAAATGAAGACAGAACTGCAGATAATCCAGGGTCCTCTCATATTTCCAGCTCTCTGAATAAAAGTAGCTTTAAAGACTCAGTAATTCCTGTCTCTGTCATTGTCATCTGTAAGTGACAAGTGCATATATATATATATATATATATATATATATATATATATATATATATAGTTTGCTACCAGAAAAATTTCTCTGTTGAATCTCTGTAGTTGTTTGTTTATTTTAATTCTGTAGGGGCCTGCCACCCAGCTCCCAAATAAATATACAGAGAATTATTCTTATGACTGCCTGGCCTTAGCTTGGTTTGTTTCTAGCCAACTTTTCTGACTTAAATAATCCTGTTTCTCTTTAATTACCTTTTGCCTCTGGGCTTTTTACCTTTCATTATTCAATATATCTTTCTTTCCTTCTTATTTCATGGTTGGCCCCTGGTGTCTTCTCCTTCTCACTCCTCCCTTTTCTTCTCTCAAGCCTTCTTATTTTTTCCTCTTTACCTGCCAGCCCCACCCATCCCTTTCCTGCCTAGCTATTGGTTGTTCCGATCTTTATTAGACCAATCAGGTGTTTAAGGCAGGCAAAGAAACACAGCTTTCCAGAGTCAAACAAATGCAACATAAAAAAATGCAGCACATCTTTGCATCATTAAACAAATATTCCACAGCATAATGAATGTAACACACCTTAAACTAATATTCTACAACAAATCCCTATTTTGGGAAATTTCCCTTTATTTCCCCCTAAGTCTCCTCAGGTAAGCAAGGCTAGACTTAGACTACAAATCATTGTACAAGCCAGGAGTCCACATACTTACATCTTTTTGCTCCTCCGTATCCAGCTTGTAGTCCCAAATCATCACTTAGTCCAAAAAGGCAGCTATAGCTCCGGGAATGTCACATAACCTTAGCTCTCCTCAAGGGAGTTTGAAGTATTTGCTCCTTATTCAAGGCGGCTGCAGACTCAACTGGAAGGAAGTCAAGGTCATCTTACCAATAACCATGGTGGGAGTGGATATTGGGAGACAGACTACCACCTCTTCTACAGGCATGTGCGCTGGGTGCGCCAGGAATTGTGCTAGATGCTCAGGTTACACAGGGTGCAGAAACAAGTGAGACAGATGGCAGAACAAAGTCTTTGCAACTCAGTCCAATAACACTAACACAATAAATAAATACATACATAAATAAATAAATAAATAAAGCACGTGAAACCAAGAAGTAGAGGGTAGTTTGTGACACTACCATCAAGGAAAATTTCTCAGGGCAAATATTTAGACTTGGCCTTGAAGGTCAACAAAAGATTTGCCAAGTAGAGAGCGGGGCAGGAATTCAGCCAAGCTTGGCAGATGTTATCCCTGGAGAAAACTAGGCAGTCTCTTTTCCATGATGGCCCACGGTCAGCTTGGCACACCGGAAGGCAAGTGTGGCTGCTGATGTTGGAGCAATGGAAGGCAGGCCACACCGGGAGGGGCAGGGGCAGGCCAGAGCTAAGCCAGTAGGTGGGGCAGGAGGACGCAGGCAAGCCATCTCAGCGCCAAACAGACTTTGCTGTTTTGACCAAGATTATCTATTATCTATGAGCAAAAACCGTTTTTCCTTTCTTTCTCCATACTCGAACTTGACTTGATGAAGTCAACGTGCAGCCCCAGTGGTGGATGTTACAGCTCTGCACCAACCACACCGATCCTATTTCCCAACCTCTCATCTTCCTTTGCAGATAAGGGTGTGCGTATGACCTAGTTCTGACCAGTGAGGCCCTGAGTTTGCTGTAGAGATCCCTGTGTCCATCTATTATCTTTTTAAAGTTATATTGTTATATTTAATAATATATGTATATGCATGCAATAGCAATTAATGAAAAAGATCATGAATTTGAAGGAGAGTAGGGAAGGAAGGGCATTTGGGAAGGGAATAATGTTGTAATTATTTCTATAATCTCAAAAAAATTTTCAGATTTAATAAAAAGTTAACAGGACAATTTCTAAAGCCACTCTGGAAAGTAATACAGAGAACAAGGAATGTGAGAATTTCCTAAGATGTCTTCCTTAGGCTTTCATTACAATGTCGTTCAAAACCTGTCCCTGTTAAGCTAGGACAGACTGAACATTAGTATAGAACTTAACAGTTTTTTTAAACACTTTTTTATTATATATTTAAATTAGAAACAAGTTTGCTTCCCATGTCAGTACCAGCTCCCTCTCCCTCCCTTCCGTGCCCGCTCCCCCCTACCAGTTCCCCCACCCCCCACCCAATCCCCACTCCATTCCCCAGGGAGGGTAAGGCCCTCCATGGAGGATCTCTACAGTCTGTCATTTCATTCCTGGGAGGGTCCAGGCCCTCCCCCAAGTGTCCAGATTTAGAGACCATCCCTCATTGCGAGATGGGTGCCCAAAGGCCATTTGTGTGCCAGGGATAAATGCTGATTTACTACCCAAAGCCCCATAGATTGCCTAGGTCTCCTCACTGACACCCACACTCAGGGGGTCTGGATCAGTCCCATGCTGGCCTCTCAGCCATCAGTCAGGGGTCCAAGATCTCCCCCTTGTTCAGGTCAACTGTTTCTCTGGGTTTCACCAGCCCAGTCTTGACCCCTTTGCTCATCACTCCTCCCTCTCTGTCACTGGGTTCCAGGAGTTCAGTTCAGTGTTTATCTTGATGAAAAGGTGATGCCGTCTGTTTATGCTTCACCTTTCTAGGTCATCCTGTCTGGAATGTGGGTACAATACTTGGAGGCCCTGCAGTCATCCTGCTGCCAGAAGGCAATAAGCACAAAAAAGAGATGAACACACTGAGATAATCCGCCTCTCACACAGAAAGCTATGTGGTAACATGGAGCAGCTGAAGGGAAAACAGTAGCTTGCACCTGCTTGTACATTTGTGGTGCTATTCATTTCTGTCAATTTTGATGGAAAAGAGACAGAGGATATTTCTCTCATCCAAGTGTTAACCAGGCCCGACCCTGCTTAGATTCCGAGATCAGATGAGATGGGACAGAGGATATTTCTTTTTGTTTTGTTTTGTTTTTGAGACAGGGTTTCTCTGTGGCTTTGGAGGCTGTCCTCCAAACTCTCCAAGATCTGCCTGCCTCTCTCTGCCTCCCTAGTGCTGGGATTAAAGGCTTGTGTCACCACCTCCTGGCCGGAGGATATTTCTAAGGGCTTTATTATACAACCGTACATTTCTGCCGTTATTAAGTAGGTTTTTTTGAACCTACAACTGAACACCTTCCTGATTGTTCTAACACTGAAAGAGTGAATTTGTGCAATGAAGGTAACAGAGTCAAGCTTGAGTCTAAAATGTCTAGCTTGGTGAGCTGAGCAGATGGAAAGCCAGCACACAGTCATGAAGTACACCATACAGTCAGTGTGATGCTGGTGTGCAGATAAGAGACCAGTCATGCCTATGTGATGCTGTGAACCCTGTGATCTTTTACACTGGCACTGTCCAAAACACTCTTGGAATTCCCCCTTGGAAATCCTCAGCAGGGTGCATCACCATCAACAAAATCGCATTATTCTCAAGACAACCCGGTCCTTGGAAATAGCCAAGACAAAGGTGAGTAATGAAGTTATGATAAAGCAATTTTAATGAGTGATTTTAAAAATTCTCATGATTGGTGTGTGTGTGTGTGTGTGAGAGAGAGAGAGAGAGAGAGAGAGAGAGAGAGAGAGAGAGAGAGAGAGAGAGAGAGAGAGAGAGAGAGAGAAACTCCTGAAAGAAATTTCAAAGCAACAATTGCAAATATGTAAGTCAGCAGGATGGCTCAGTAGGTGAGGCCACTAAGTCTGATGACCTGAGACTGAGCCCTAAAAGCTGTCCTCTGATTCCCACATACATACCATAGTGCCCTGCATCCTACCTCACATAAGTGCATGTAATAAAAGAGAATTTCAAAGATGGTTTTGCATCATCTGCAAAAAACATTGCCTATAAAGTAAATTTCTGAGGACTAATTTTTGCCACATTTTTAAACTGATAAGAGCAGATACTACCCTTGATATTAGCTAAAAGGCTGAGAAGCGGTGCCAGACTTTTTAAAAAGAGTGTTTATTGTGGCCAGAGATAGCTCAGCGGTTAAGAGCATTTGATGCTGTTGCAGAAGACCTGGGTTTGGTTTCTAGCACCCACATGTTGGTTCACAACCATCTGTAATTCCAGTTCCAGGAGTTCTGACACCCTCTTCTAACCTCCATTGATATCAGTCACACATGTATGGCTGTGGTACATATACATACATACATACATACATACATACATACATACATACATGCACGCATGCATACATACATACAGGCAAAATTCTCACACATGTAAAATAAATATGAACAATTTTAACTATTTTTTATTGTTTCAAAAAATTCATTTGCACGTGTGTATGTCTTTGTGTCTGTATACCATAGGCCAATTTAGTGGAGTCAACCCCTCAGTTTAGGGTCTTACTTATCTATGACTTCAGCCAACACTACCTAAAGTAAATGAGCCACATAGCCAAGCTCTGACCAAATTCTTAACCAGAAAATCATGGCACAGACTACAAGGGCTTGTTTAAAACTATTAAGGCTTTGGGTCTCATTAGCTAGAACTAACCACAGTATCTTCTGCCTCAAATGGTTTCAAAACTGTATGTCGTCAGTTTTCCTTTTGCATCTCAACAGCAGAAATTGCACCAGTGGGGCTGGGGAATTGGCTCAGTGATTGAGAACATTGGCTGTTCTTCTAAAGGACCTGGGTTCAATTCCCACCACCCGAACTGCAGCTCACAGCCATCTGTAACTCCAGACCCAGGGAATCCAATACCCTCTCTTCTGGCCTTCTATTTGCTCAAAGCCCAAATGGTTGTACTTTCCTAGGTAAAAAGGTTCTCAATTTCCTGAGCCAGGTTTCCCTGGGTTTTCTGCCACCTCCCTAACTGCTCCTTCCCAGCCACTCTGATTTATTCTGCTTTCAATGCTGCCTTGACCTTTTCCCCTTCTCTTTGTACACACATTCCTTGGATGAGCACAGCCCATCAATTTTCCTTAAGAATCATCTATCTGCTGATGCCTCCCAAACGCAACTCCCCAGCACTAGGGAGAATTCCAGAGTTACCCTGCCAAATGCCTCCTCAGCGTGTCCTTTGAAGGCAGAACAGCCATCTCAAATACAACATGGCCCAGAACGGAGCCTACCCCTAATCTGCTGTGTTCGTAGATTCCTGTCTAGGCCCATCCAACTCTCAGCCAAACACCAAGGAGTCACCATGACATTTTCTTTTCCCTAATCACATCAATTAGTTTCTCATGGCAACTGTAACAAATCACACAAACCTTGTTGCCTAAAATAACAAGCGGCAATGCTATCCACTCACAAAAGGAAGGAAATTTTAATATACACTGTAATGTAGGTGGGCCTTGAAAATTTGTGTTTAATGAAATAGTTAAGGAACAAAGGACAAGAGTATATGGTCCCATCTACATGAAGTGCTTTAAGCAGGCAAATGAATGAAAAGAAAATATGGCATAAGTCATCAGGAGCTGGATAGAGGGAGCAGAGGGAACTATAGTTTAGTGGATACAGAGTTTGTGAAGTGCTTTAAGTGTTGTGCTGACTAGTTTTTATGTCAATGTAACACAATATAGAGTCATTTGGGAAGAGGCACTCAGCTGAGAAAATGCCTCCGTAAGACTTGTCAGTAGACAGGTCTATAGTGCATTTTCTTGATTCGTGGGGTGGACCCAGCTAACTGGGGTGGTGCCTCTCCTGGGCTGGTTGTGCCATGTTCTCTTTGCTAAGTAAGGTAACATTAATCCCTCTGGAAAGTAAGCAATGAACATCTCTTAGACCATTATTCAGCCCACCTCACTCACTTCCACCTATTCACAAACCTTGTTTATTCTAATTGCCAAACACTTCGAGATTATTTGTGTTCGCCTTCACTGGTCCCTCTTGGCCCAGCGACAGCTTGTTTACTCAGGACATTCACAACATATTTTCAATGTAACATAATTCTACCTTTGCTCTTTCCTTCAATCACCATGGCGGCCTTTGGCCTTTGAACACCTGATGCACGTCCTGTAATCTTACTCACGCGGTAGCATCCCTGCCTACTTCCCTCCTCACTCACCATCTGCTAGCCACAAAGACCTGCTTCTGTGACTCAGACACAGCGGGATCTTTCTTACCATGCCATGGAACACAATGCCTGTGACCCTGTACATGACACAGCTCTAGCTGCCCCAGGGCCTCTGTCCCAAAGAAGCAATGCCTCCTGATGGCCATTTCCACTCTACCTCCCAATGCCTTTACATCCAATCCCCCTGGTTATTCCTTTCACGATGCCCATGGCAATCTGTACCCACCTTGTTCATTTGCTTACTGTCAGTAGAGAAGGGACTACATCAGCTCCAGCATTCAGAACAGCTACTGAGTATAGAACAGACACTCTCTGTCTTGAATGAATAAGCCCAACACCATACCCACAGCCTACATCTGTCTAAATAATCAGGTTCATGGTAATTCACTCATTTCTCACACTGCATACAAGCATTCAGTCCAGAGGGAGTGCCTAGAGATCTAGGCAGATGGAGTAGCCACCATCACAGGAAGGCAGAGAGAGAGAGAGAGAGAGAGAGAGAGAGAGAGAGAGAGAGAGAGAGAGAGAGAGAGAGAGAGAGAGAGATGATAGACCGCAGACAGATCAACAGTTATGCCAAAGGGAAGAAAGACAACCCCCTCCACCACCAAGAATCACACAGCATCAATTGAATATAATACCTGGAAGTGACACATGCCACGTTCTACAATTATTGATGAAGCAAAGCTTGGAGACATGTCCTTACCCAACTATGAAGGTTAGGAGGTACCATCCTACCACACAGCCAGAAAAAAGAGAATGTGAGATGTGTACATGTACCAAAGACTAATACAAAACCTTTCACAAAAATGACCACATGTGATTTTTGTAGACTGCTCTCCCTCCATTCCTCCTCCAGTCCCTGCTGTCTTCCTGCCACACTGAATTCCCTTCACACACCCTGCCTACCATACATTCAGCCTTCTGCACATACTGGGTCCTCCACCTCAGAGCTAACTACCTCTCTGATCATCAATGACTTTTTTGATACAGAATCTCACTATGTAGCCCTAGTTTACATGGAGCTCACTTTATAGGCCAGGCTGACATAGAACTTTGAGATCCTCCTGTCTTTGCCTCTAAGTGCTGAGATTAAAGCTGTGAACCACTACAAACAGCCATCATTTTCTTGAACTCATATAAATGGGAACATATATGTACTCTATGTGCCTAACTTCTGTCAATCAACGCAGTGTCATGGAGTCATCTATGGTTTTGAGTGCAGCATATTTTTTTCTCTTTTGTGGCTCTGCACTAGCTCATTATATGTCTACACTATACTTTATGAATCCATTTTCTTATTTAAAAGCCTTCTGAGTTGTTTCCAGTTGTGGGCATTTATAAATGAAGTTGTTAGTTGGTCATGGGGGAACAGGAAGTTGAGGGGGTGGGGGTAGAATAGGGGGAAGAGGGAATCATAGGATCGAAGACAGATCAGGCACCAGAGTGACTTCGAGTGATCTAAAGGTATAACATCAATTGGCAAGCTAAGCAATAGTGGAGGGCCCACCTCGAATGCCCATTCCTGATAATGAACTTGATGTCTATAACCATCCGGGAGCCTTCATCCTGTGACTGATGGAAGCAGAGGCAAACACACAACTAATCACTGAACTGTACCCAAGGAACCCAGTGACAGAGAGAGAGGAGTGATGAGCAAATTGGCAAAGAATGGGCTGGCAAAACCAGCAGAGACAGCTGATCTGAACAGGGGAGTGCTCTTGGACCCCAGGCCGACAGTGGGGAGGCCAGCATGGGACTGATCTGGACCCCCCAAATGTGAGTGCCAGTGAGAAGGCCTGGGCAACCTATGGGGCCTTGAGCTGTGGATCAGTGTCTATCCCTGGTATACAAACTGTCTTCATGTGCCTATAGCACAAAGAGAGATGCTCTCTCAGCCTGGACTCATAGGGGAGTGCCTTGACCCTACCAAGAGTAAAATGACAGACTCTAGATATCCCTTATGTGGAAGGATTTGGCAATAGGGTGGGAGGGAGGGGGGGAAGGGGAGTGCGGGAAGAGGGGAGGGAGAGGGAACTGGGATTGACATGTAAAACAAGCTATTTAAAATTAAAATAAAAATGATAAAAAAATAAAAAAATAAATGAAGTTGTTATAAGCATTTATTCTCTTAAGTATAAAACTAAGGGTATAATTTCTGAGTGATAGGGTACATGTAGGATACCATATGGCATTCCCACAAGTAGTTCATAAGAATTCTTCTTACTCCATATCCTGGGAAATACTTGGTATTGGTTTTCTATGGCTTTTGTTTGCTCGTTATTCATTTTTGGCCACCGTACAGACTAGTGTCTCATTATGGCACAAATGTATATTTCCATGGTGAGTAGTGATTTTAAGCAATATTTACCTGCTTACTAGGCAACATGCATTTCCTTATTGTAGGGAGCAGATGAATTCCTGTGTATTATTGACATGAGCATAGCCATGTCAAGGACGGCAATGCCCAAGACCCATGGTCTTGGCAAAGCCTTCCCCATTCCCAGTACAAATGTTGATGAACAATTGACCTTTAGCCCAAACCAATGTGTGCAGAGAATACCAATTGCAGCATCCTTAACCTCATCCTTCTAGAATGTTGACATTGTATACAGAGACTACCAACTACAGCAGCCTCCTCCTCCCAGATGACTACAACCTGATATTGCTCCACTACAGAAACCTCCTAAGGCCTTCTAACCGGAATTAGCTAACCCCCCTCCCAGCACCCTGTTGGTGCTAAACTTGCTGAGTTTCTGAACTACTGCTGGTGTACCTCCGTCAGAGCACACAAGCCACCCCATGCCAGCTTTTCTGTATGTGTGTCTTTTCTTCATTTCCTGTCACCCCAGTTAGGTCAATCCCTACACTGTGCATGTCACTAAACATTATTCAACAAAACGCTGTTTAACATGTACATTGTACATGCAAGTTGCTGTAGACAATGGTGACAAACAATACCCACATTCCTTAGGACTGCAAATCATTGTTTGGTTTGTGTAACTTGAGCACTTTTTTTCTGAAGGATTTTCCTAAATATATGAGAAATCTAAATACACTCAAACCTGATAGTTCTTCTCTAAAACATTCCAAATAAGGAAATATAACTAGTCAGAAATAGAAGGACACAGAATAATCAGTAAATGTATTCAGCAAATGTCACTTAAGCAAGTGTGATGTTCAGCTGTTACTGTAACAAAACCTGAGATAATCAATCATCTTGCAAGGAGGAAAGACTTGTTTTAGCACACAGTTTCAAAGGTTTCAGTGCACGGTAGATTGCCCATTATTTGGGGGTCTATTATGGCAGCAGGTAGTGGGGCAAATCTGCTCACTTCCCAGGAACTAGGAAACAAAAAAAGAGGAAGAGGGGGCTCCAATATCTTCTTCAAGAGTACATTTATGATAAGACAACTTCCCACCAGTAATCCCACCCATTAAAGTTTCAAAATACTTCCAAGAAGTGCCAGGGACAAGGGACCAAGACTTTAGGGTCTTTGGAGGCTTTGATGTCCAACCTACAGCACATATAAAATGCATGAGTCCTGACAGATACAGGGATGGGCAGTCAACAAGCTGGAAACAGCTCATGGCTCAGCTCCTCGTGATCTGGGAGTGTGCTCACACTATGTGTGGTGGCTTCAGTCTTCAGCAGGAGGGCAGGATCCAAGTCTTACTCAGCTCTGGGACTTTGTTTTATATGTGAGCACCCAACGAAGATGCTGGCTTGTGCACTGAGTTGCTAAGCCAACTGATCTCCTTGACAATGCCATATGGAATGGGGACAATTTACATTGCCCTCAGTAAGGTGAGAGCCGCTCTAAGATGACAATCCACATCCTACATCCCGCTTTCGGGTTCTTTGCTTTCTAGTGCATCCCTAGCTGTGGAGAACTCCAGAATCAGTTTATAATATAGCCTATGCCTTCTTCATCTCACTTCCTCCACTGACACACAAAGGAAAGTGACACACTTGTGTCTGGCTCCTCAGCTCAGTTTGAATGTTTTCGACGATGGATTTTTTTTAAGTGGTGTGTTTTTGCATTCCAAGCATCCCACAAATCCCTATGTTGAAGTCTCACTGACACTGAGAGGTAAAGCCTGAGCCTCAACTGTCACCATCTTATTCCTTAAGACCACTTTCTCACTGGTGGATTGTCAGTGAGTCCACGCAGACCATGAGCCCTTGAAGTCTTAGTGCTGCATACCATTGCATTAGAGCAAGCCCTTTCTGGAGACTTGACAACCTGGTACCATGTCCTCCCACAATCATTCTCCCGTTCCAGCAGTTTATCTCAGGTGTCAGAAAAGAATGAAGCGTTGCTCTTGCACAACCCAACTGGAGGGGAATCTGCAGCAGAGTCAGCTGGCATCTGGAAAGCCAGGCTGGCCCATTGGCTAGGCAGTCACCTGGCCAGCCCCTATCAACTTATTCCAGGAACACAGCTAAACAGGACCCCCTTGGAAGATGTCTGGGGTAACCAGTATCTGAGGTATACATTCTGACACTCAGAATGGGACAGAACAGCACAGGTCAAAAGTCCTAGAGCTATCCGCAATGCTGGCATTCAGGAGGTGAGTGACTTAACCATCCCTGCAGGTCAGGCTCTCACTCCTACACCCCCAGGAGAGACCTGGGGGACAGTGAAGAAATGGCCTGGGAGGATTTATGAGAGTGAGGTAAACCTTTTCCTCACTAACCAGAAACTCACAGATCTGTGACCCCAGGCAAACATTTGTCCTCTCTGACTCAGTTTTCTGCCTTCAAAATGGACAGGGTGGGGGTAGGGCCAGACAAATGGTCAAGACCTTTCTAAAAACAAGGATCTTTGACCCTGATATTTACACACAACCAGAGGAGAAGCATAATTACTGGTTGTTTGTTTCCCCCGGGCCATGTGTGTGTGTTTCTTCCAGGAGAAATCCCCACCCCAAAGCCCTAGAATGTGTTGGAAATCTGGAATTGCAAAATCCTTGACAATTTAAATTTCTTTAAAAATATTTAATCTAAAAAACATTTAATCTATGTGTGTGTGCGTAAGTGTAATGCACGTGTGCATGTAGGAACCCAAAAAGGTCAGAAGAAGGCATTGGATTCCTTGGAAGTGGAATTATAGTTTTGAGGCATCATATGAGTGCTAGGAGTCAAACCCAGGTCTTCCTCAAGAACAGTAAGTGATCTTAACCACAGAGCAAGCTCTCCAGCCCCATGGTAATTCAGTTTTCTATTTCTGCTTCAGCTCCCTCCCCAATCTCTACCCTTTCCTTAACTATCCCAAAACTGGGGCCCACCATGATCCTGCCTTGTCTCATCCCACACCCCCTCCCCCACTCCCATCCCCCTCCCCCACCCTTCCATCCCAGGTTTATTTGTCGAGCATTTTCCCCAGGTGCCAGATTCTGCCTGTTCTGGAGCTAATGAGACTGTCAGTGTGGCTAGTTCTCAGGTCAGTCTTTAGCTGGAGGAGCTCCATCAGTCATCCGTGGCATAGCCAGCACTGCCTGGGAAAGAGCACCCAGGAAGGGCATTTAATACAACTCAGAACAAAGAGCTAGAGCAGGCGTTCGGTGAAAGGTTCAGGCATTACACTGGCCTGCCCTGTTACCTGGCAGAATGCACTCAGGCAGCACTCCGGCCAGCCCAGAGTTCCATGAGAACCAGTCTGCACTCAGGTGCAAAGGACCCCTTAAAAGGATAGACCCCTGCCCACTTACTCTCTCTCTTGCTTTATTTCTCCCTCTCTCCCTCTCTCTCAGCTCCACACGGGTTGGTTACCTCTCACCCCCTCTTCCTTTCCTATATACCAATAAACTCCACGTGGAGCCATTGACTTACAGTTCGTGTCTCATTACTGGGTAAACTTTAGACATTTTAACAACACTCAGCACTGACCCATAGCAAGCGGGCCTCCTTGGAGAGGCTTCAACCATGCTCAGGGAAAGCCAGGTATGTCTGGGAGCTGCAGCAGCAGTGAGAAGAGCCCTGGGAGCAGCAGGATACAGAAATTGGGGGGTGTATGCTGCACTTCCTTAACACTGGATAGACACATCCCGTGTAGAGTCTCGCACAACAGAGTCAGCTCATTACTGTCAGACTCCGCTCTCCGTCAGATCAACTCTCAAATAAGCTCCCTGCTCGGAGTCCTGAGTTAAAGGTCTCCTTCTGAGGGAAACTCCAGGTATAGAGGAGGTTGTTAAGAAACTGAGTTGATCAATGGGAAGACACCCCAGCAGGGGAATAGTTCATGAGGCACCAAATGGGGGAAGGATGTGGTAGGGATTTGAAAATGTGCTTATTGATCCCAGCTGTTTGTTACCGGACTCTAGCTTCCTTCTCTGGTCAAGTAAAACCTTTATGCCATTTTTCCTATGCTCCCAAAAATGCTAGAAGAGGAGAAAGGACTGCAAGAGGGTTCTTCGGTGTTCCTGAGAGGTGCCCATGGGTGCCACACGGTAGTTATCTTCAAGCCTACTATGCCCAAGAAGTCAGCTCATTGACAAAAGGAAATTTTCAACACATCTTAGCATCTTAAGTGATATGGATTTATCTAAATATCAAAGAAAAGGCTATCTTAAAAAGGAACATACCAAAGGCATCAAATACTAGTGATAGACAGGGCACCCATAATCTGCTCCAGAGCCCAGTTAACCTTGGGAACCCAGTTTCCTTCTCATGGAATAGTCAGCACTGTGAGAAGATTCAGTGAGACATTGCTTGTGGACCTGGGGTCTAGCAATGGGAAGTACTTAATTGTAAAGTGCTAGGCAGGGAAGAAAAGCAGAAAACACTATACAAGGGTGAACCCAATCTGTAAAAACTCCTAAACACCCATACAGGGACTGATACCAGTTTTCGCAGCATAGGGGCCCAATTGGATAGCACCAGGAACCCATCCACTAAAGCAATAGAGTAACTAACCTAGAGGACCTGGCACATCAACCTAGCGAGGGGGGCCAGCATGGGCCAGCACTGACACAGCAGGTGAAGGGGGCTAATAGATTGAAAGGATTGCGTTCCAGGACCACACAAGGTGATGATCTCAGGGCCAGGGGCTCTCCCTACCCGTCCCCACCAGTGTACAGAGGAGTGTCCCCAACATAGTTTCTCAACATATTTTACAGTCCTTCCAGTAAATGAATTCTCCTTTCTCCTGTGGTTTATTTGTACTTACATCTCCGTGGGTTCTGCTCCTTCTTATCCGGTGTCTCTAATGGAACTCAGAACTCCCCTGCTGGCTTCAAGGGAGCTAATGGCTTGACCAGGGTGAACAGAGCATATTTAATTTTGAGAGAAACCTGAGGCTTTGATCCTTGGGTATGCAACTCTGTGCAAAGTAAAGGCTATGGCTCTCATGGCTGGACCCCAGCGGTCAACCTCCATTCCCTTCCTTTCCCCATTTTTCCCTTGACTTCTCCCTCCCACTCATGCCCTTAATCAACCCCCCCTCCCTTGCCTGGCCTAGGCAGAGGAGCTTCTAAACAGCAAGGCCTCAGCTCGCCCTAGGCTGCCACACACATCTTTGAGGTATCCCATGAAGATGATCTCAAAGGAAACCGCCCTGGGACTAGTGATCCCACCCGACCAGTTTGCAAGGTGCCTGGGACTGCTCAGAGATGCCCAGATAAGCAGTGACAGGAGGGAAAACAGGAAGCTCTGGTCCCAGCTCTGGTCTATACAAAGAATTGGGGCTAAAAGCCCAGCCTGCTCTCTGGCTTCCTGGTGGGCCTGGGAGAAGCAGGGAAGGGTGCAGGGGCTCTATCTCTGAGAGTAAGGCTCTGTGCTCCAAACAAAGTTGAGTCCCCTTGTCCTCTGGGGGCCGGAAAGTTTTGATAACTGGGATCCATCGTGGCACAGGATTGCCCCTTCTGCATTTCCGGTCTCTGTATTTGTGCTCACTACTCAGAATCAAATACTAGGTCTCAGAGCAATCACTCGGCTTGGGGGCTTTTGCTAGAGATGCGGTCACTTTCCTGTGACTCTGTGCAAGCCACTCTGGGAAAGCACCCCTCCCTCAGGAGAGACAGCTTCTTTCTCTCCCAGCTCACCATTCAGTTCCAACCATGCCAGGAGCTAGGAATCACATAAAAGAACCAGATTCCTGGGAGGTAACAGGGCTTCACTGGGCACCAGGCCTTGCTGCTGCCTCCTTTTCTCAAGCTTGGGAAAAGTGAAGTAAGGAAAGACAAGGATGGGGTGGGGGCTGGTGGGAGATGCCAGGTCTAAGAGGGAAAGGCCCAGGGCAGGCAGAAGTGGGATAAAAACAAGACAAGTCTTGGTGGAAGGAGGGGCTTCAGGCCTGGAGTATCTCAGGCTCCTCCTGGATGGGGATGGGGGAGGGGCAGCAGGGAACCAGGCATCTTCCCTCTGACATTCAGAGTCACACTCAGAAGTCACTGGTCCCTGCAATATTCAAAAGTTTGAGGAACGTGAAGGGGTGCCACAAACCACACCACGGGGACAGCTACCAGGTAAGTGTGACATACTACAGGATGCATTCGCTCTTGGCCTTAGGTCCCAGCAAGTTTCTCATCACTTCCTACCAAGAGGGATGCCTTTCCCTTGGAGCTTTAACGGTGAGTAAGAGATTGGTGTTCAGCGGAGAACCATGAGAACCATCTGCAGTAACATGGGCTGTCAGCCAGTCACTTCTCGCCTTGGGCCTGCTTAGAAGCCACTCTGCCATTCCCAAGTCAGAACATAGCCACCAGAGCTACTCCTCAGGCCGTCTCAGAAGCACAGCTAGCAGGGCTCAGCCATCTCTCCTGCAAAGAGCTAACATCCAGGGCTGGCTTTTGTTAGGACCAGGAAATGCTTGATTCAAGGGTCCCAAGTCTTGCCACTGTCTAGGGCTCCTATCTTCTTCTGAAGGCAAGCCTAAACTCCCTCCCAAGAGAGGACCCCAGAACTTATTTTATGCAAACTAAGAAGTGGCAGGGGGCTCTTTTAATGAGAAAAATTGACCCAGTCTAGGTATGACTAACTCTTTTTTGACTCCCATTTAATCTTAGCTGAAGTTTAACCCTGGGGCATTCACAATTAAGACACAGCTGCTTATCCTGGGAAGTTTACAGAGAAGTGAACAGCCTTCTCTCAGAAACTCAGAGAAGAGGGACAAGGAAGCATGGGGGATTCTGGAAGAGTCAGATCAGATATGGAAAGATGTGGGAAGCCTCAGGGAGGCTGGAAAGGCAAAGGCATTACTAGGACAAGCAAGTATGCTTGGGTCCTGCAACACAGATAAGGGAAAAGACGGTCTCCACCTGTTCGCTGACAAGTACGTGGTGGGGGTGGGGTGAGCTTCACTCTGGTCTCTGTGTCTCTGTCTCTGTGACTCTCTCTCTCTCTCTCTCTGTCTCTCTGTCTGTCTCTCTGTCTCTCTCTGTGTCTCTCTCTGTCTGTCTCTCTGTCTCTGTCTGTCTGTCTGTCTGTCTGTCTGTCTGTCTGTCTCTCTCTCTCTCTCTCTCTCTCTCTCTCTCTCTCTCTCTCTCTCTCTCTCTGTCTCTCTCTCTCATACACACACACACACACTCTCTCTCTCTCTTCAGGACCATCCAGGGACACACTTTTGCCTTCCGTTCGTTCAGGAGCTTCCTCTGAAGTCGCGGTTTTTCCTAGAGACTAGGCATGCGGTGGATGCTTCTGCTGCTACTGCCGCTAAGGCAGCCGCTGCTACCACTGCTGTTGGTGCAGAGCCAGAGCCTGGCGGGACTTTCCCAGGAGACCATTCCCCTCTTCCGACTCACTCATCAGGGACCCTGGGACAACCAGGACAGCCACACAGTCACCAACTCGCCCTGCGAGGGGCTCCCTGCTGCGGGAGCCACGACCCTGACCCTGGCGAACCGCAGCCTGGAGCGCTTGCCCAGCTGCCTGCCACACACGCTGCGCATCCTCGACGGCAGCCACAACCTGCTGCGCACCTTCGGCGGGCCTGAGTTCGGTCGCCTCCCAGAGCTGCACATGCTCACCTTGAACCATAACCGCATATCTACGCTGCACTGGGGCCACGGCATGCCCGCCATGCTGCAGGAGCTCGACCTCAGCCACAACCTGCTGGCAGCATTGCCCCCCTGCGCCGGGCCCCCGGTGCTCAACCTGCGCTCTCTGGCCCTGGAGGCGAACCCACTGAGAGCACTGCAGCCACGGACTTTCGCGTGCTTCCCGGCGCTGCAGCTTCTCAACCTCTCCTGCAGCGAGCTGAGCCACATCGCCCAGGAGGCGTTTGTTCGGGAGGATGGCGGGCCCCTGGCGACTCTGGAGATCTTGGACCTGAGCAGCACACGCCTTGAGCGAGGTGAGTGCAGTATGAGGGCTACATGTGCTCCTGGGAGGTAGGGGTTAGGGCTGGAGGTCAGGGCTGCGTTCTTCCAGAGTTGGCCCCCAGTGCCCGAAGTGCCACACGGTCACAGAACTGCTGTAAAACTTCCGGATTACATATGAAGAAACTAAGGCACAGATGGTGGCATAATTTGACCAAAGTCTCACAGGTCTAGCGCCTAATGTCCCCAAATCCAAGTCCAAACATTCCACCGGTACGCTCAACACCTTAGCCCCTGTGTTCTGGCTGGATGAAAGCTATGGGATGGCGAGGTGAAGTCGGCGTTGGAGCTCATATATATAACCTTTGCCTCAAGCATGCCAAAGAGAAATTCATTGATTGGAATTCATCGATTCCTCCCACCCCCGCAAATTGTTTCTACAGATGTTGGATTCCTCTAACAGGATGTGGGAGGGAGGTGCGTTTGGTTCCCGAGCACGCTTTTGTTGTTTTAAAAAAACACTTTATGTATCTATAACCATTTCTTCAGCATAATGGCGTGAAGAAGGGTGGCAAGGGGCTAGAGAGAACAAGATGTTCAGGAAGGAGAATGTTCTCCACATATTGGGAGATGACAAAACTGAGTTCCTGGGGCCTCCTCCAACCATGTGCCCCTCTCCTTTCATAAGTTCCTCGAAAGCTCTGCACTCCTACGAGGCAATTCTGGCTGTTTTGTGTGTGGAGTTTAACCTGAGGCCGTGACAGTGGCAGGCTTGGAGACAGTGTCCCAGGTAAGGGTTACAACCGTGTGGCCTTGGGTCATCCATGCTTTCTATGTTTTTAGCTAACTTGTGAAAAAGGATTAGGCACAGCCGAGGAAGGGCCTTGCCACCACAGCACCTGTGGTCTCCTCCTGTCACTCATTTCTTTATTGCCGTTCTGGTCCCCTGGGGTTTCGTGCCATGCTGTAACGGATAATTCCCTTTGATTTCAGTTGAGTCTGGGTGGATCAGAAACCTGCCACAGCTCAAGTCCCTCTACCTGAGAAAGATGCCCAGGCTGAAGACCCTGGAAGGAGACATTTTCAAGATGACCCCCAACCTGCAGCAGCTGGACTGCCAGGAGTCCCCAGCGCTAACTTCTGTCCACACACAGATCTTTCAAGACACTCCTCATCTGCAAGTCCTTCTGCTGCAGAAGTAAGCGATTCTAAGGCCAGCTCAGTCCTGGGACCGATTTTGTCCTTATGCTATATTGAATTTTATATGGCATACTAGTCCTTGCTGTTTCTGCCACTGCTCTCCCAAACCCTCTCTGGCCTTCTGTTCTCCCCCATCTTCCCTGTGGCGTCTTAAGCAGATCCCAGATAGTTTCCCCAGCTTAATAACTAGTAACGAGGAGACAAGGAGGTTGGGTCTTCTCTCCACTGGAACCCTCCTTCTCCCAAATGATGCCATTTTAGTCTGAAGGTATGGGGTTGGGAGGGAAGGGACAGGTTTACCATGCAGTAGGATCAGGACTTGGTCCTCTTATTCTAGTAGCAGACGTTGGTTTGGCTTCTCAGAGTAGCAGAATACTGAAGATGACCCCAGGCCACCTCTTATCAGTGGGACCTACATCTGGGACCTGTCATTTGACATAGAAGCATCCTCTTTTGTTCCTCATGTTTTGGTAGGGAAGGGGATTAGAGGATTCCAAAGCACATCCAGTCTCTTCTCCCTCTTTGATCAAGTTTACAGATGGGTAATGTGTCAGTAAACCCCTTCCTTCCCTTGTTTTTAACAGGGTGTAGAGCAATTATCTTTGGGATCTGGGCACCTCAGGCAGCCTCTTACTCAGTGTTCTCAGCCTTTATGGTTCCTGTTGACCCTAAGCCTAAAATAGCCCTGTTTGTAATATCCAGTTATTTAGCAGTCTGTTCTGTGTCATTGACAATTTGTAAAAGATTAAAAGTAGCAGCATTGAACCTTAGTTCTCTGTTCCCTGACCCACTTGGGCCTAGTGCTTTCCAGAGGACAAATACCTGTCTCTCCGAGTCCAGGAAGGTAGTGTGTTAGAGGCACAACAGGACTTTGCTAGCAATTCCAGGGAAGCCTAGAGTGCTTCTTCTTAGTTCACTTTTGCCCAATGCAGGTGCCAAATATGAAACTATTTTTCCTTAAGAATAAATGCTTTTCCTTCATTCAGTAACCAGATACTAAGAATGTATGGTGTGGAGGAGAAACACGTGTGGCTCTGACTCCTTTGAGCTTAATAAAAAAAATAAAAAAATTCAAAGTAAAAAGAATGAAGCACTGGAAAATGATATAGAGTGAAACAGAAGTGTAACAATGATGCTCCCTTTGGGAATTTTCACATGAAAAAGGCAAATGGGAGCCCTTAAGTCTGTTTCTGGACTGATGTCTATAGACTTGATGAAGTTGGGACTAGAGAGGTGGCTCAGAGAGAAAGGTGCAGTCTCTAGTGCTCCAGGCATGGCGTGCACATCTGGAACTACAGCATCCCAGGATGCAGAGTAAGTCCCTGCAGTGTGCTGGCCAGCCAGCCTCAGCCAGCCGCAAACTTCTGGCTCAGTACAAAGACCCTGCCTCAAAAAATAAGGTGGAAGGCAACTGAGGAGAGCATCCTGATGTCAGCCTCTGACATCCTCAGACACGTGGATGGATACACAGTCCCACATCACGTCGGTATGCGTATCCTCCTCCACTCCCTCTCACACACGCAGAGATGATAACACTACCTGGTGGAGGTGATGACGATGGTAGTGATGATGACTGTACCATCCTAACGGTGGTGGTGAGGCTGCAGATGGTGGTCCTAACGGTGGTGATGATGATATGGCGCCACCTTTCAACAAGACCACGGTTTAGCACAGGAAGCAGATGACTGCCAACTAGCACAAGCCACCTCGAACCACAGCAGAGGCACACACCCTGGGCTGTGTTATAATAAAGCAGGTAGTGGTAGTGGTCCATCAGGCTGGGTAAGGGAGGCTTCTGTAGGAAGGGCGTGAGGGAGCCATGGCCCTGTGCAGATCATGCTGCCCATGATGAGCTGGAACTGTGAAGGACAGGGGAGTAAAGTCAAGCATTCTGTCAGACTCCAGGGAAGAAACAGGAGAGAGCCAAGAGGGGATCTGCCATTCTTAGTTGTGGGAAACTGTAAATATGCCCCCATTCCTGCCCCCCATTCCTGTTCCCCATTCATGTCTGTGATTGTTCATCTCCATCCATCAAAAGCTTGACACTGAAGCCTGGTGACTTTAAGCCGGCGCTGTATTAGCCATTGTAGACAGGAAGGAGACAGCACTGAGAGTCACGGTTTGTTTTCTCTTACTCTTGGAGCCCTGACTACCAGGTGATGTTCTAGGCTGACCTCCCAAGTGCTGGAGAGGGGTCCACACCCACTTGGGGCTCTTTGTAGGTGACGTAGTCCTATATCACCTGGCCCAGGTGAGCCTGCCCAGACCAGGAACTACCCAAGCCACCCCAAGAATCATGTGAATGAAAACAAGGCATTTGTAAGCTTCTACGTTTTGGTGCCATCCTCCACTTACCAACAGCTAACTGGTGCACTAAGGGAAGTATTGTGTGAGTATTGGCATTGTGCCACCAGTTATGGTCCAAAAACTCATTTCTGGCTAGATCCAATTTGCTAATGTCCTTCTGGCCTAAGTAGGTCACCAAGTCAAGGGGTAGAGAACTACAGACTAGCTTCGGATGGGGAAAGGGGAGGTCCCATTGCAAAGGCATGTGCCTACAGAGATGAGAGGACATGTGGACATTTTAACAAATAGCCCACTATACCAGCAATGGCAAACCCACTCCAGGCTCTCCCCCTCCTTTGTCCCTGGAGTCCAACAGAACATTTATCCTATACTTACTCCACTCTCTGCGTCTCTTGGCTTACCCAGTGGTATTCTCACTAAGAGTTTGGGATTAAGGGTGATAAAATGCCTACCTAGTATGTGTGAGGTCCTGGGTTCAATCACCAGCACTGGTATGTAACAGTAGTTTCTATTATTTACTTTTTATGTAAAGACTTATATTTACTAATGTTCATTATCACAGACTTCTGGTAAAAAGCTCTTGGCGTGGGGGTAGTTTCTCTATTCAGTATGAGTTAACAATGACTGAGCTTGGTTGGCAAAATGGGAGGTGTAAATTCATTTTGGGTACTACCTAGGGTTCTATTGCTAGCAGAATTGTTTTTCCATAATACCACTGTGCCTCTTAGGAACGCTTTTTTCTTTTTCTTTAAGGTTTAATTATCAGGGGCTGGAGATGGCTCAGTGATTAAGAGCACTGGCTGCTCTTCCAGAGGTCCTGAGTTCAATTCTCAGCAACCACATGGTGGTTCACAATCATCTATAATGGGAACTGATGCCCTCTTCTGGTGTAAAATCATACATGCAGGTAGAGCAGTCATATGCATAGTAAATAAAATATTTTTTAAAGATTATTTTTATTTTATATGTATTTTTGCTTTGCCTGTGTGTGTGCAGTGCCCATGGAAGCCAGAAAATGTGAGATCCTCTGGAATTGGAGTTACAGATGGTTGTGAACCACCATGTGGGTGCTGAGAACTGAACCCAGGTCCTTTAGAAGAGCACCAACCAGTGTTCCTAACCTCTAGGCCATCTCTCCAGCTCTTGTGGGAATATTGTAAACCTAACTGTTCAAACTGAACCTAAGATTACGACTTAACTGATTTGAGTGTGTGTGCGTCATTTCAGCTGCAACTTGAGTTCCTTTGGTCCTTGGATTGTGAATTCCTCCCAGATCTTGTCTGTGAGCCTCTTTGGCAACCCTCTCACTTGCAGCTGTGAGCTGGCGTGGCTTCTCATGGATGCAAACAAAACTGTCTTACACAGGTAACACATTCACCAAGCAGATAACTGTGAAATGAGATCATCCTTCCAGAGCCGGAGCTGTCCCAGCTTATGGCTTCCCCATAGAATTCACCCCCATGTAGTCAGACAGGAGGGATGAAGGCTCTACTTCTATTCCAGCCAGCAAGAAAGGGCAAAGAACATGGAAAAACTGACTTGTGAGCTTTTAAATGGATAAGGTCGCAGGATGGCACTCACAATTGGTCAACAGTTAGTGGGCAGGCTATACCTAACTGCAAAGGAGGCTGGGAAATGTAGTCTCCGTGCCTTGTAGGAAAAGGAAGACCAGATGTGCCATTTCTCCATTTTACAGACAAGGGAATGGAACCCAAACAAGTAAGGTACTTGATGAATTCATGTAGCTATTGGATGAAAGAGGCAGTATCCATCTTCATCTACATCTGTGCTCCTAACCACTAGGCCCCTTGGCCCCCCAAAATGGCCTAGCTTCCTACTCTTGCTCACTCAGACTAAGCCCAGAATGCTTACAGAGCTTTCTCATGAAGCAGGAAACAAATTCTAACAGCATCTCTGGCTTAGAAGAGCTCCAAATCTCTTGACAGTCAGGGTCTCACTGAGGTATTAAAAATGATGTTGAAAGCACATGCTAAAGCAAAATGTCTGGCTTCATTCCACTTCCTACTATAAATATGACAGTGTTACATCTGTGGGGATGACAGTTCCTACTGCATAGTGCTTTCCAGGTTTATGTTCTACCATTGGCTAGCCATGGCATCTTGGGCAGTTAGCATCTCTCTCCTTTTACCTTCTCTGCCTAGAAGAAAGGGCAATAGGATCCTTACCCCAAGGTTTCCTTGGTCAATAAACTGATGTTACTAAGTCATACCTGGTAGAGATGTGTTGGCAGAGGAGACCCCCACATTGAGGATTTAAAACTCTGAGACCAAGTGTCTCCTAATGATTGGTTTTTCCCTCCAGGGCAGCAGATACCATGTGCGAGCCCACTCCAGGATCCAAGGTCCCCTTCTCTGGCCCTCTCTCCCTCTTCCAGCTGTCTGATGTATGCAGGCCAGACCAAAGCTCCACCCTCCTGACTTCAAACCCACCGCACTTTGATCATGCACCACAGGCACAGGGGCCTTCCATTGGACAGAGCACGGCCCCATCTGCTCAGTCTGGAGGAGGTCAACAAAATATCACTAAGGTCCCCTCCCACACCGTGGCTTCTCTTACACATGGGTCATGGATGCATAATAATACTTCAGAGGAAACTGCCCGGTCTACTACTGACTCAGTGACAATTTACCATCTCTCCAGGGCTCTGCCTGGTGCTGCTAGCACAGGGCCAGAGCAGACTGCCACACATATCCTCGAGCCCAGTATCTCACCTGCCTCCACCACACTGCTCGGCAAATACTTTGGACCTTCGCCTACTTCACCAAGCCCCAGGAGAATATCTCAGACCAACCAGAGGACACAAGCCACCACCATGGCTCTGCACACACACCCGCCACAGGATGAGATTCCAGTCTTGCTGTTAGATGATGACAGCAAGGAGGATGAGACTCGTGATCAGGTGGTATCGTCTCACCAGGATGTCTCTTGTGATTATCACCCCTGCAAGCATCTGCAGACCCCATGTGCCGAGTTGCAGAGGCGCTTCAAATGCCGTTGCCCTGGTCTCAGTGGGGAAGATACCATCCCAGACCCGCCCAAGCTGCAGGGGGTTTCAGAAATGACGGACACATCAATGCTCATCCACTGGTGTGCCCCCAACTCAGTGGTGCACTGGTACCAGATCAACTACCTGGCAGAAGGGGGATCTGGGAACCAGTCAGTAGTGGGCATCTATGCTACAGCCAGACAGCACCCACTATACAAGCTGTCACCAAGCACCACCTACCATGTGTGTGTACAGGCAGCCAACAGGGCTGGCCTGAGCCAGCAGCAGACCTCAGGCTGGAAGAGGTCATGTGCCAACTTCACAACCAAGCCCAGCTCTGTGGTCATCTTCTGGGCACTGTGTACCTCCAGTGGACTGTTACTAGTTAGCACCCTGGTGCTGTCTGTGTGTCTCTGGAGGCAGCGCTGGAAGCCACACAGGCAGTTCTATGACACAGACCTGGTGGCCTTCAAAAACCCGGCTAGGGCTGAGGAAGTAACTCAGTGGTAGTTGACTTCCCCATGCGCAAGACCTCGGATTTGTCTCCAACATGAAAATCGGACACATTTGAGGTCTTGGGTTAATCTCTAGTGACCAAATTAAACAACAGACCAGTATTTGACCACCTGCTGAGGCCCCAGACCATCAATTATCCCAGCTTCTCTTCCAATCAAACCAGTCTGTATGCAGAAATTACAACCTAGTGCCTAAAAACAACACGAGTCCCACCTTCCCCAAAGCCAGCATGCCTCCCACACACTCAGTACTCTGTGTTGCTTCCTTCTGTTCCTCCTCTAACTGTTCTCAGTAACCTGATGGTCAACACCAGACAGTCCTACTGGCAGCTGTCATTCTGCGTTGTTCCCTTGGGATTTTTCAGCCGTCAGTGTCTCCCTCAGTATCTACTGGGAGAAAACAAAGCAATGTAACAAGGAACACAAATTGTTTCGGAAACGCCATCCTTAAGTTTCTTGCATGGAAGTTGCCTTGTGGCTAGCATGAGTTGCTAGCCAAGAGCTGGTGGTCAAGGAAGAGCTACTGGCTTTATTGGTTGCATTTCAGTGTATGTCAAAACACGTATTTCAAGTTTTCCAGTTAACACTAACTTTCTGCTAACATCAGTGAAACATAGGAAAAGACTATTTGCTTCCATGGTTTCCTGCGTGTCACTCAAGACTCAATAGACAAAAGTAGCGTGAACTTTATTGCCTAGACAAGGTTTTACTGTGCAACCCATACTGGCCTCAAGCCTGGGAGCCTCCTGCCTCTCTTTCCAAATGCTGGAATTGTCTACGGCCATACCACCCTGAATGTGCACGATCTCATCCAAATGCTGGAATTACAAGAGTTTGGAGAGGAGGCAAAATTGACCCACAAAGACTTCTTGAATCCGTCTTTCATCTCCAGGACAGGCTTAAACACTAGCCATGCTGCAGAAAGCAAGCATATCCTAGCTGGAGCCAGATATGAATACTATACACTTCTGAGTGGCTAAGTATTCAAGCATGTTTTCAACATCCTAAAATATATCCCTAGTTTTATTAAATATGTGCCCAAGAGAATTGGAGTAAGTATTTGAAAGACCTCCCCGACATCCTGCTTAAAATGTTACAAAAGCTAGCTGGGTGTTGGTGGCGCATGCCTTTAATCCCAGCACTCAAAAGAGGCAGGTGGATCTCTGTGAGTTCGAGGCCAGCCTAGTCTACAGAGCAAGTTCCAGGACAGGCTCCAAAACTACACAGAGAAACCCTGTTTTGAAAAACAAACAAAAGGTCTATTTTATGGAAACACTGAGATAAATTTGCCAATCTGTATACACAAATGTATACTCTAATATTCGCATTCAAATACAACTCCAGTTTTCTATTTTAAAACTGAACAAAATGCTGGGTGGTGGTGGCACACATCAACAGACCCCAGCTGCAGCTGGACCACGGACCCAGACACAACTCTCGGCAGCAGCCCTGGCCCAGGTGTTACCATGGCCCTAGTGGCAGCATAGGCCACCTAGATCAGTATGACCCTGGTAGCAGCATGGTCCTCAGACACCAACATGGCACCCACATGGCCCTTGGCACTAACAGGAGCCACAGACATCAACTCAGATCCTGGCTGCTGTAGAGCTGTGGATTTATACATGGTCCTTGGCAGCAGCCATGGCCCTGTGTAGTTTTTTTCCTTGCCAGCCACTTTGGTTTTTCCCTGCCAGCCGCCTGGACTCTGCTGCGTTGTAGTCCCCAAATAACATACAAGACTCTGTATTAATTATGAAGCTGTTGGCCATTTGCTTGTTTCTTACTGGCTATCTCTGACTTAAGTATTTAACCCATAATTGTTAATCTAAGTATTTCTCTTACCAGAGAAAAGGGTCTGGACCTCTTACCCCTATGGCTGCTAACCCTGGGTGACAGTGCAGGCCACTCAGATCACCATGACCCTGGTGGCAACATGGCTCCTGAATAACCACATGGCCACAGGTTGCAGCCTAGACCTCATACATTAGTGTGGCCATTGGTGGCAACATAGGCCAAGGACATCAACACAGACCCTGGCTGTGGTAGGTCCGCCAACCCAGACATATATGGTCCTTAGCAGCAGCCTTGGTTGGATGTCACCATGGTCCCAGGTGGCAGTGCACACCAATCAAATCTTCATGGTCCTCCTGGCATCATGGCCCTTGGACACTAATCTGACCCCAAGTGGTGGCCCACACTACAGGCCTCATTACAGCCCTCAGTGGCCACAGGAGACACAGATATCAGCTCATGTCCCCTCACCTCTTCAGATCTGGCTTCTCCCCAGCCCATGAACCGCTCTACCTCCCCACACTGGATCCACTCATCAGAATGGTGTCTTACTGCTCGCCAGTCACATGGCATGGCTTGGATCTGTTGCGATTGCTGTGTCCTGGCCTGGAGCTCGAGCCCCCGGGGCAGCTTCTAGTGAGTCCTCCACCAGCCACATGGCATGGCACTGAGTTATCACTGTGCTGTTTGCAGGCAGGGCTCGGGCCCTCAGCCAGCACTTGACTGAGTCCTGCTCCGCATGACACAGAGCTGTTGCTTTGCTGCTTTGCAGTGTCACAGCCAGGGCCTAGAGTGCCCGAGCAGTTCCTGGTTGAGTTCTACTCCAGCCAGCTACACAGCATGGCACAGCACGGCATGACATGGAGCTGTTGCTGTGTCGAAGGCCCAGGGCTGGAGAGTTCAAATCTTGAACCACAAGCAAAAAACAGAGTGAACTGGGAATGGCACATGGCTTTGAAACCTCAGCCTAGAACCTCAGAAGCATGCCCCAGTGACATACTTTTTCCAGCAAGGCAACACCCTCTAAAGTCTCTCCCAAATGGTACCACTAACTGGGACAGCATATTCAAACACCCTAGACTGGGACATTGTCATCCAAACCACCACAGGGGATAGGTTGTGACAAGTCAGCACCAGCAACAGAGGGTTGAACCAACGCAAAATACAAGGAAACTACCTTCTATTTTAACACAGCTCAACAAATTGACTAGAGAGTTTTACTGTATGGTTCCACATTACTCTTAGTGTTAAAGCTAAGGAGAAATGGCAACCAAAGGCTTCCAGTATATGGAGGAACACCCAGCTTCTTCCTGACCCTACTTGCACCCCACAATCCTAAACACAGTGGTGTGGCAGGTCTTTAAAGTCAGATAGTCCTGAACCAGTTATGTTTACCATGTAAGGGGAAGTGCTGCATCTAAGTATACTTCATGGATTGGGAAACTAATGGAGTTGCATAACGACACACCAGGGAACAACCCAAATGGAAGGCACACTTTTTCCAGCTCTTTTATTCTTTTATTGAGTTAACAACAGAAGATCCCCCAAAGTTAAAAAAAACTCTGAAAAATATAGTTTTATATTATTTACATGACATATGAGTACAGGTTCCAATATCATACAAACATCACATTAGAAACAGTGGGAAGGCATGATGTAATTCTCTGCCTTTAAGATACAAAGCCTATTATTACATGTTCTCCTACTCTGACTCGCATGTTGTCTATTATCCCGAAACATAAACTATTTGGCACCTGAGAGGCTGGAAGACTACTGATGAACTTCAAGACCATCTATTTTATTTTGACCTTTTTTCTTTTTTGGTTTATCGAGACAGAGTTTCTCTGTACTGCTCTGAAGGTTGTCCTAGAACTCACTCTGTAGACCAGGCTGGCCTTGAACTCACAAGATCCACCTGCCTCTGCCTCCCGAGTGCTGGGATTAAAGGCATGCGCCACCAATGCCCGACTTCCTTTTTTATTTTCTAAACTCACTGCATTTTAAGGCTCTGTACACCTCTACCCTCCCCACAGCTAAGTTTATTTTCAGCTTCTCAAATGGTCAAATATTAGCCACATCAACTGTTAATGTGTTTATAGATTTAAAATTCAAACATAAAAATGCATAGGCTCGCTGTGTAGGGTATATATCTAATCTCAGGAAATCCCTCTTGCTTTCCTGTTTCAACGCTATCAACTATGTTTTTCAAATTTTTAAAAAAGGACAATAACTAGAATAATTCATCTCACAAATTAATCAAAAAACTAAGATTAAAAATTCTACATTATAGTTTTATTTGTATTTAAAAATACACTGGAAATTCTGCATAGGCCCATGATAGAGCTTATTTTCGATGTACATTACTTCGGTTTGAAGACATGGTTTGTCTGACAAGTCCTTTCTCAAGCTGAACACCAAGATGGGGAAAGTCCTGTAGCTTTCGCTGGCGCTGCTGCCGATGATGCGAGTCGCTTCCTTGCTGCAGGAGCTGAGTGCCTCTCATTTGCCGTTTATCACCTGAACAGTTTTCCGACCATAGTGATAATAACTGTATGCTGACGCAGCTGTAGTGAAGGCTGTACAACACCTTAGAAGGGGAGAATGGGACTCAGCTGTCAAATCTACAAACACTAACAGCAGAAATCATAAAGAACACATGTAAAAGATGGACTAAGAAAACAGGACTGTGCGATAGAATTGTCTAACTATGAAAGTCTAAATCCATGGCTTCCTTTAAGACTCATTTGAATTGGTGATGCCAAATAAAAACCATCTAGTTATTAAGGCCTACTGACTAGTAGTACTAGTAGCTGTCCTTTCTGACCACCACATATTCATACAGAAAGAATAGAGACAACTGTAAAAAGACTGAAGAAATATGGTACAAATCTAGATAGTTCCTACTCTGACTGCTTGGTACATATCTAAAGTCATGTATTACCTTGAACCAAAAACAGGAGAATCAGGTTATATATGGATGCAGTGAGAGAGAGAGAGAGGGAGAGAGAGAGAGAGACAGAGACAGAGAGAGACAGACAGAGACAGACACAGAGAGAACCTCCATTGATGAAACCAAAATACAAAGAAAAAAAACCCCTTCATTTTATGTGAGAAAATAAAGATCAGACTGCATCATTAAGTCTTTAGCTTAATTTACTTTAATTTAGCATCTTGTGCAGATTGCTAAAGCATGTTTTAATTATAATTAAAAGTTTACTAAAATACAGTTCAAAATCAACATGGCAGCCTATTTGGAATGCTTCCAAGTTTGACTTTGACACATTTCAAGACATTTACAAATGAGTAATTTATATCAAGTTTTCTTGTTGGACTTTCTTTAGATCTACAGCCCCCATGAATAATGACATAGAAGCTTGTTTGACTTTAGCTTAGGCTTGTTCCCAACTAGCTCTTATAACTTAAATTAACTCATGTCTATAAATCTACGTTCTGCCATGTGGCTCTTTACCTCTCCTCCATTCTGTATGTCTGACTCCCTCCATTTCTTTGGCTGGTGAATCCCTACCTCTTTTTCCCAGAATTCCTCTCATTCCTCAGAAGTCCCACCTATTCTCTCCTAGCTATTTGGTCATTCAGCTCTTTCTTAAACTAATCACAATGACACATCTTCACAGAGTACAAAAAGATCATCTCACAACAGTAATTAGCATATTAAAATAAGATTTAAAGAGCTTTCACTGAGTGTCCCCAAACCACACTCAGACTCTACTAGCCTGGATCCTCCAAAATGTCTGCTGAGGACCCAGCTCATCTACAGTTATGGCTCAAATGCCACTTCCTTCCTGTTGTTATCCTTCTCACTACCTTTTCTTCCTCTAAAACTCTTAACACATTGGCAATACTTCTCATTCCTCCAAGCTGTGACTGCTAACTTCTAAGCTCTGTGACTGAGAGTAAGGTTAAGAATGATTGCACAGGGGTCAGTTATGTTAATTACCATCTACTGTAAGAAGCTTCTCTGGTGAAGGTTGGTAGAAGCACTAACATATGGATATAAAGACAGGAACTTAGACACAACTCATTACTATGTCCATTTAGCAGGATTATAGTATTAAGTTATCTCCTAGGGTCTTCGACTTAGCCAGCCACAGATTTGGGGGTCCTGTTAATGGAACTAGGCTTTAGTTCCACCTTGTGGAATAGGTTTTAAATTCAACCACTACTGCAAACACTTGCTATTGTAGCTTTCAGGGTTCAAAGCTGGGCAAACCTGTTGCTTATGAGAGACTGTTGAGTGCCAGGTGCACACAGAAGAGCCATACCATACTCCCTACCCCTAAGACTCCATCCATGCAGGGAGAAATTTTTAAGATTCAGGGCGTTTGCAACAAAGTAGTATTTATGGAACATGATAAGTGGCATTGTATACATGAACTTATAATAGCTATAACTGTATGCATGCATTAGAACAGCACAAGGCAGTCAACATCTCTGCATGAATATGGTTGAAAATCATGAAGTCCTACCCTTTTCTGAGAAGCTATTGGCAACTGATGGCTGCTGGGGAAAGAGAACTGGTCTTCTTCAGGGATAAGCTCCTTACAGCTTACCCATGCTCTAGTAGAAGGTACTACACCTGTGCACACACAAGTATCACTAAGTGGACTCAGTGAGCATTTCAAAAAAAGACAGCAAATAAAATCAGGAAAAGTAATAGAAAGGGAGGAAAAAGGGGGTGGTCGGAGTGTTCATTAAACACTTCAAGAACAAAGTCATTCTAGGATCGCCACAATAAGTCATTGTACTGATAATGTCAGAGTAATTCTAAATTTAGCTTACCATAGTATCTGAAGATAAATGCTGTCAGCATAATTGAAAACTGGAGCTGCCAAAGAAGCTGCCACCAAAATTAACTGGACTGCTGTATTTACCTTAAAAATAAAGGCATTACAAATGAACAGTGACAAATGGTTCCTATTTTAAGCTTTTGAGGCAAAGGTATACTTATCATGACAAGCATTCTGGATTGAACAGCATTAGCCATGCCAAAGTTGGCATTCCCAGGTGAGAACATGTAACATGTCAGAGTCACAGCTTTATTTACAACAAGGGTAGTGACAACTATCAGGAAGTACCACATCTTGAATCCCACAGCAATTCAATGACACTATAAAATCCTTTGCCTTTTTTTTCCTAGCTAGCCATTCAATTAGCTCTGTAAATATGAAATAGTGATGTGGCTTCTCCCTGGGTGAGAGAATCACAGCAAGCAAGAGAGTCAAACATAGAACCCAGACTGCCAAGACCAATTTACCTGCTGCCTGCCACACTCTTGTCAGGTCAGAAAACCAAAATGCATTCATTGCCATGAAGTCCTCTGGGGAAATTATCACTACCTGCCCTTAACAGCACAACACAGAACCAGAAACAGCCCAAAGACAGCATTCTATGAAACAATGAGTATGATGCAGTTAAGGAAGGTATACAGAAATGTACCTTGGTCCTATTATTCATTTTACAGTCAAATGACAGTAATCACAGTGTTTTCTAAAATAAATAATAAATTCTGTCTGAGAAACTTCCTATAAGAACAAGGGTTTATTGGTGCATGTGTCCCAGCACTTCAAGTGACATTCTATGGAATACTACATTCAAATTGTTGCACTTGACACAAATGAAGTCACATGAAGTTATGTTGGTGATACTCTGGTGCTTGTACAAAGACAATGGTCCCTCTGTTCCAAGGATATCTATCTGTTACATCTGTCACAAGAAATAAACTGTAAGGATGACTTAAGTGAAATTAACAAGGCATTAGTATCTTTTTTTCTGTGCAAAGGTTGATGTACATTTATGGTCCTGAAAAACACTTAACAAAACACATAAACAACTTAGAGTAACTGTTTATTAATGAGTAGAACTATCTATTCCCTTTCCATCTAACACTTAAAAGGGTTGGAGCTACAGAAATAGCTCAGCAGGGTAAAGAGACAGGAGATCCCTCTCTCCCCTCTCTCTCTCCCTTCTCTCTCTCCCTTCTCTCTCTCCCTTCTCTCTCTCCTCTCTCTCTCCTCTCTCTCTCTCTCTCCCTTCTCTCTCTCTCTCTCTCTCTCTCTCTCTCTCTCTCTCTCTCTCTCTCTCTCTCTCTCTCTCTCTCTCTCTCTCTCTCTCTCTCTCCCTCCCTCCCTCCCTCCCTCCCCCCCACACACACAGGCACCTGCAACTAAAATGAATGAATGAATGAAAGGTTCCTAGATAAGGTGCTCTGACCACATAGACAGGAAAAGCACGAGACACTTCATAATCCTACACCTCAAGAAACACATCTCACTTTTTACCTGCCCTATGATTTCATTCAAGGTATAATTCTTAGCCTATGAGCAAAGACAAACTGCATATACTAAAGATTTTTTTAAAAATTTAGAAAACAGAAGAATTAACTTAAAATTGTCTGCCCAACCCCTTCTAGCCCCTCCAATCAATGCATTTAAATTTAAATTTGTCTCATTCTCAAGTGCCTGTGGCCAAGCCTAACAACTTGAGTTCAATTCCCAAGATCCACAAGTTGGAAAAAGAGAACTGACCCCCAAGATGCCTCTGCCCTCCACACATGTGCATGTACACACATGTTTAAGAACTCCTGAGACTTACATTCATTCCATTATAATAAAATTTCATAAGGGACAGGCTTCTTTAAAAGGTTGCTGTGGTTCTCTTACCTTGCTGATGAATGTGGGTTTTAATCTAGCAGTAGCATAGCAAGGATTGAAGTACTTAGCTAGTGTTCGCTGCCAAAAGAAAAGAGGTTTCAAATCAAAGTTTGAATGTTCAGCTTTCAAATCAAAGTTACCACTCTTATCCTATGCCTAGCCCCACTGTATAGCATCTTCCATTCATGTTAAAATAAGCACTATTTACATTCCTTACTAATTATTCTAGGCTATTGAAAATAAGATTCTTCAAAATGTAGAATTGACAAGTCCTACAAAATTGTACACAATTGCTCTCACAAAGTTTGTTTCATCACATATTTTCCCTAAAGAAACTTTTGTTATTCTCTTTTACATGTTAAAAAACAAAATAAATAAAACATAGCTTTATTTTTCCTGAGAACCAAAAACAGTAATGGTATACTTATATACTCAAATATTTATAGAACCAATGAACTAGCACATAAGCAAACCATCCTATTCTCCTATGACTGATTTTAAAAACAACTTCTAGACCATCCATGGTGAGGCTACATGAAACAATATATAGCCTGGAGCTATGAGACACCTCTAAGAGTGAGCTGCTTGGGGCGTGACTAGCTGCCCTGGGTTTCATATATCAATATGCCCAACTAAAGCTGGACACAATAGAAATTAGGTTTGGGGATTTTTTTTTTTTGGTTGTGGGTTTTTTATGTTTGTTTTTTGAAATGAGCATCTCACTGTAGCCCTGTAGACCCCAGACTAGTTTCAATCTCATAGAGATCCATCTACTTCTGTCTCTGGAATACTGAGATAAAAAGTATGTCACCAGCTTTTAAAACAGCTGTGTGTCAAATTGCAGGATAAAAAAATTTTTTTTTCGAGACGGTTTCTCTGTATTGTTTTGGAGCCTGTCCTGGAACTCGCTCGGTAGACCAGGCTGGTCTAAAATTAACAAAGATCCACCTACCTCTGCTTCCCGAGTGCTGGGATTAAAGGCGTGTGCCACCAACGCCCGGCTGCAGGGTAATTTTTTTCAAATTCCCATTAAGAAATACTTGGCATAAATATTCTCATAAAGTGAAATTGCATTCAAAAGAGTGAATATTTATAAGTAATGCTAAAAGGAATATTTCTGAAACTTACCGGTGTTGGCAGAGTTCGGTATCTGACATAAAACACTGCAGCGATCAACATTACATCTCTTGAAATTATCATGTAAGTGAGTGGAACTGAAAAATCAAATATAAGAACCAGTAATGAGGAGGCTGAAAATTACAAATACATGACTGCAGAAAAGCCTCATTCAGCCTCATACTATTCAATGTGTTCCATAAGTAAAAACTTTGTAACAATTACTTATGGGTGATTCATGCCTCTACAGTGAAGCCCTGATCTTTTTATTCCTTCTTGTAATCAGAATGAAGAGTAGATGGCTGTGTGACTTATCTGCCTCCAGAATTCTGACCCACTCACCACTTTTGTTCTCTCATGTGTCTGTCTATAAACGACAAATCTGTACATAATAGCGAGAGCTACAGCTAGCCTCTCCACACTCTTCTCAGCTTTGTGATTCAGGGAAAAAGAGGTCATGCTTACTGGAATCCAATGAAAAGGAATGATAAAGATGTTCAAGGGGATGTCAGAGAAGTTAAAATATCTTGAAGTATCAAGATGTTTTGTATCTGAATTTTAGTATATTCTCTAAAGAGCATTTACATACACAGTTTACAGATAAAAAAATATTTTCATTCTTGTTGACCTAGCTCCTACCTACACAACTATTATTCTTCTCCCTGCCCAGCTTGTCAATCAGTTCTTATCAAATGAGTCTCCCTTATTCTACGTGCTTGGATAAGAGATGTTCCAGATTTCAGTTTCTTGGGTTTTGGGATATTCGAACATTGCCCACTGAGCATCACTAATCCCCAAACAATCCAAAATGCCAAGCTGTTTGTCACTAAGGATACTGAACTCATATTCCTCAGTTTTCCCAGCATGGGCCCAGGATTATAGCCAACAGGAGGATAATTTTAGATGGGAGGACAGAACTTACTTCAGTGTAGAGCCTTCTGTACCACACAAAGTTTAAACCACAATCCTGTATATTTTACAGAATAAATTCTGAATTCAAATCATAGCTCACAGATACTCTTTTAGTTGTATTTTCAAACAGCTCAGAGGTAATCTGAGGCTATGTTTAAGGCCCTCTCCGGTTCTGACATTCTGTTGGCTCTGCACCTGCAACTGCAGATCTAACTGAATTTGCCTTGGCCTCACCATCCTCAACAGTGCTGTTCCAAAGAGAAAATGTGTCTAGCAGAGCATGTGACTCTAGTAGCCACGCTACTATTAACCACATTAACCATGGTTTTTAGATGTACTTTCTTAACCAATAAATATTTCTACAGAAAGCATTAGCTGGTAAGTTAACAACAACCACACTTTAAAATGTAGCTAACCTCTGCAAATCAAAATCCTAACTGTGAAGAAACTTGTGCAGGGATAGAGGTCTATGGAATGCAGACTTGGGCAGTGCTCTTGGAGTCAATCCAGCACAGGACCTGGCAGTGTCTCGAGTCATTTTACTACCTGTAACCATCTGGTGCGCCACTTCCAAATAAATGCTTCATTTGTCATAAATATACAATTCCAACTTAGGTGCTTTTAATAACTTTTAATAACAAAGCAAAATTAGAAATGTGGAGGGGGAATGAGTAAAACAAGACACAAAGAAAGAAACTTTAACCTAATCTCTCAGTAACTGACAGGGGGATGGGGAGTCAAGATGTGAAAGATTTCAACAGACTGAAAATTCCACTTACTGAACTTATACAGAGAACATCACAACATAGTACTGCAGAATATCCATTCACTGAAGCACACATCTATAAAATCTGATTGCATACAGGTTGGAAACTAAAGTCATAGAGCATAGTCTCTGAACATGCAGTTAGGCTTGAAATCACTAACAAAAGATAACCTACAGAATCCACACAAATTGAGAACTAAAACATACTATTATTTTGGTTGTATTGGGGATTGAACCCAGGACCTTGTGCATACTAGGAAAATGTTCTGACCCTGAGTCATATCCTAACCTAAGAAATAATTATCAGACAGACAGACAAAAATTATCAGAAAAAATGTTCTGTATCGGACAATAACAAAAACACTAACACACACACAATGCAGTGAAAGTGTTACAAAAGCAGAAAATGCAGCCTCGTGTAAACTTCACAAAAGCTGGAAAGCAATGAGTCATGTGCCCATCTATAGGCTGTGTTGTCAACTCATACAGACACAACACTACTGAGAACCTAAGAGGTGACTCATCAAAATAGAAAGGTACAGCAAATGGAGACAAACACTCCATTTTTGAAGCTTTATACTTCAATTTGCTAATTTTGTATTGGTTATATGCTAGAATTACTGAGTTACCTTTAACAGATTAATTTAGTGTGTGAGCATGTAGGTGGAAACACACACATTCGAGCACAGAAGGCCAGAGAACTGGTTTTCAGAATCAGTTCTCTCTACTGTGTGGGTCCAGAGGGCTGAACTCAGGTCCTTAGGCTTAGAGGCACCTTATTTGCTGAGTCATCCACCAGCCCAGCAGAAAGGATTAAAAAAAATCTCATCAAAATTCTGTTCTATTTCTTATTGTTTAAAATGGCTACTAAAAATGTTTCATTACATGTGGCACCTTTTTTATTTCTACTAGAAGAACTCAAACATAAAGAAAGGATCAAGGAGGTCCAGAGAAAGGGAAGGGAGCAATATTTAATGATGTAAACAATCTATGAATCTTTTCAATGATTTCTTTTCATATTGGTTCATTAGGAGTCACAGAACTGGCAACCATGTGACAAAACTAATCAAGAGAAAAAAACATAAGGGTTAAGACTCGAGATGAAAATGAGGACATTACTATATACCACATATCTTATGGTACCAACAAATGTTGCTACAAATAACTTAATAATATAAATAAAATGGTTAAGTTCCTAGAGAAAAAATATAACCTACAAAATGCACAAAAGATGAATTATTAAACAGAATTACCCAAGAACAATTAAAGAAACAAAAAAAAATTAATCACCTTTCAAAACTCTATTCAATGGCTTCAACAAATTCTATCAAACATCCAAGATGAAAAAGAACTAGAAAAAAAAAAAAACAAAACAGAAACCCTGTAATGTCACATGAATACCAACCAAGAACTGAAAAAAAAAAATCACTAACCTGTTTGATGAGGCAGTTTACAACACTGTCATTAAAAACAGGGACCCAGTGAGAACAGCTATCACCAAGAAAACATGACAACAAATGCGATGAGAATGTGGGGAAGAGGAACCCTTATTCACTGATGGTGGGAACGCAACCACTAGAGAGATCTGAATGCAGCTTCCTCCAGAGCAGAGCAGAACTACCACGTAACCCAGCGATGCCACTCTTGAGCACACAGCAGGACGACTCTGGGAACTGCATGTTTACTGCTGCACTATTTGAAAGACTCAGGAAAGGAACCAGTCTAGATGTTCATGGATGAATGGAAGAACAAACACTTCAGACAGTTAAAACAAGAGGGAAAACATGACATTTGCAGAAAATGGGTTGGAAACCATTATTAGGCTAGATAAATCAGACTCAAAAACACTTATTTTTCTCCCCTATAGAACCTAAATATAAAATTTTACATGTATGACTGTGCACAGGTGCATGTATGGGAATATTTATGTTTTGTGGGTCATAAAGCTAGAAAGGGGGTCCCTGAAAGTAAGGTGGGTTGTAGAGCAGGTAGTGGCATACACGTATAACAGGAAGCAGAGGGAACTAACTGGAGAATAGAAGAATCCACTGAGGCAGAGAGGGAAATGATTGAGAACAATGTGTAATGACACCTACGTATGAAGATGCCATGATGAAACCCATTACTTTATAACTTAAAAAGTTTTTACATTTAAAAACCAACAGAGATTTTTCACGAAACAAATTCCTGGCTACAGCTTGGGAATTTAGCTCAGTGGTAGAATAATGTATGAAAGTGAAAAGCCACTGGTGGGAGCAAAAATCACAAAGAATACCCCCACAAGGAAGTATGCCAGACTAATCTCATGAATCTGAATGAGAAATCTTCAACAAAATACAATCAAACCAAACCCAACAATATCTCCAGAATGCATCACGGCCAAGGTTGATTTTCACCAGGACTACAGGTTGTCTTAACACTAGAAAAACAGTAATGCAACTCACTTCATAATAGCAGTTTAAAGGGGAAAAATGCTAGGCTAATAATATGCCAAGAAAGGGTTCTCAGTATTCCATCATAATAAACATTTGGAAGAAATTTCCAAGAAAAATTACTATGCAACTTGAAAAGAGGATCTAGGAATCCCCCCACAAAGAGGTTGTAAAAGTTGTGTCTGAGCTGGGATGAGTCAGGCTTGCTCTTGCTTAGCATGAGATACACAGTGCAGTGGGGAAGTCAGAGATAAAAGAAAGCAGTCATTAGTCACAGACAGTGCACACCAGGCCGGGAGGCAAGCCAGCAGAATTTAACAGAGTCAGAGGGAGTAAGCTTTACTAGACACAGGTTAACATAGGAAAAGAATGGTCATCACACCTATAACAGTGATAACTATCACATAACAATGCTTAAACGTTTCCACTGGTAAGAACATTAAGAAATATCAATTACTTGAGAATAAACCTATCAAAAATACAGTAGCATCTGTGAACAAGAAGGCTACTGTAAAAATTTCCAAAGAAAAATTTCTATAAACTCCATTAATCAAATCAATCAAATCCCCAACAGATTTTTACTTTCCTTTTGGAAAAACATGATTCTAAGATCATACACACTGGAAACAGCTAAGAATATATAACTAACTAATGTGTCTTGGGCACTTAGAAAACCAGTATCAAACTGGACAAGCATCAGTACACTTTATCTACCAGATGCCAACAATGGACACTCAAGGACCATATGTAGAGACCAGAATGAGGCAACACTACATTCTGGCTACCAGAAGCCAATAATGGACACTAATGGACAACAATATGAGATCAGAACGAGACACCGCAATGCTTCATCTACCAGACACCAACAATGGACTAGCTTCTGTTCTCAAACCATACTTCAATTCTTGGTGGGATGAGGAAGAAAAACTGCTTGAGAAATACAGCCTAAGACCAAAATGAAGAACCAGCAAGGCATGACAATACATAAAGCAAGAGATCATGAAGTTACAGAGTATTCAGTTAATGCATTATATATGTATATGATATGAAACTGAGCAATAATTAATAATGTGGGAGTTGGAAAGATGCTCAGCAATTAAGAGTATTGGCTGTTCTTCCAGAGGTCGTGAGTTCAATTCCCAGCATCCACATAGTGGCTCACAACCATCTGTAATAGGGTCTGATGCCTCTTCTGTCATGCACGCACACATGCAAATAGAGCACCATATGTACAAATAAATCTTTTTAAAAAATGAATAATGTAAAATTTACAGTATCTTCATAGTATCAGAGCTCCCATTATGAATAAACTGTAATTAATAAAGACAACCGTGGGGGCTGGAGAGATGGCTCAGCAGTTAAGAGAACCAGCTGATCTTCTAGAAAACCTGAGTTCCATTCCAGGACCCACATGGTGACTTACAAATGTCTTTATCTTCAATCCCAGTAGATCTAATACCCTCTTCTGCCTTCAGTAGGCACCAGGTACCAAGTGGTACACAAACATACATGCAGGCAAAACACTTACATATACCATATACACAAATAAAAGTTGAAAAAAAAATCAGTGACTTACGAAGATTTTAAATTACTTCCAAATATCTCTGTGCTAACAACACAATGTTCACCAAAAAATTCGAGAATATTATGAATTAGCACTGTGGACTATTATCTCAATTAATTTTAAACAGTTATAAAGAAACTACTAGTTTAACAAGGACACAAATTCTACAATAAACAGTGTAACAGTTTATTTAAAATTAAGGAAACAGTTTAAAATTAAAAATATATTTCAGAAGAAAACTATTTCCCTCAAGAGAAGACCTAAACTCATTACCATCGTCAGTCCCTGTTATTTAAAGTACACACAAGTGTTCTTACCTGGAATAAGATCTGCATAGGTCAAGCTAACATATAAGATGCTGATAAGAACTTTATCAGCAAGTGGATCAAGAGCACTTCCCAAAGCTGATTTTTGATTGGCCCAGTTTCGAGCAATAAATCCATCCAACTGAAAATAGAAGTGTTTTTTAAATAAACATCATATAGGAAAGAATAGATAATTTGAAGCTTAAGAGACACCAGAAAAACAACTCTGCTTTCAGAAAATGCCAGCAAAATCTCATTTCTTATCCCCAAACATTCTTACTTCTTTAGCTTTTAAAGCAGCAATTATTTAAACAAAGTTCGGGATTATAGAACTGTTCTTTCTCCTCCAAGGGGTCCCACTGACTTCTCACTATTTCCACAATGTGCCCATGTGGGATAAACACAAGCATGGATGTAGAAATAGAGGCCCACAAAACTCACAGAAAGCATGACTAACAGCTGGGACTAGGAGTCTACTGTTTTGAGCCAAAATGGTTGTTGTTGTCTGGGAGGCCTACTTTTAAATTGTGAAACATTAACTTTCACATTCTGATCTGTTCTACTGTACTATGTGACTTTTGTGGGTTCTGTTTTTAAAAGCTTCATGCATGTGCATGCGTATGTGTACATGTGTGTGTGTGTGCATGTGTGCATGTGTGTGTCCACAGAGGCCGGAGGAGACTATCAGATCCTCTGGAACTGGAGTTATAGGCAGCTAGAAGCTGTCTGATGGTGGTACTGAGATTCAAATTCATGTCCTCTGCAAGAGCAGGAAGCACTTTATAGCTAAGCCATTGCTTTACCTGTTATCTAACTCAATTTTAAACTTTATTTTGTTCAGAGAGCTGGGGTATATTACAGGGAAAAGAGTGCTTGACTAGCTTTCTGTGAGGTCCTGGGTTTGATGACCTGCACCACAAACACACACACAAAGTAATAATTATGCATAATCACATGCACATAATACATATACTGTTCAGTAGCACTATTAGTTCAACAATTCAATGTTCCATGTTTGTATTACCTATATTTGAATGAACAACTTAATCCTCTGTACCTACCATAGTTAAAAAGTTAATTCTCTCTCCTCTCCCCCCCCTTTCTCTCTCCCCTCTCCCCCCCCCTTTCCCTCTCCCTCTCTCTCTAGGGTTTCACTACCCTGGCCGTACTGGAACTCACAGAGCTCCACCTGTCTCTGTCTCCTAAATGCTCCACCACACTCAGAGAATTACTTCTTCTATTACTTATTATGATTAGAAACAACATCTTAAAGCACAGATCATACTAGGGCCACTACAAGGATTGGATCCAGGTGCTGCCTAGTCACACTACAAAAGGCAGAAATGTCTGCCTTGCTTATCCTAGGCTCTGATGTATAGCACTTAATAGTTCAACAAAATCGATATTCTTATTTCTAAGAAAATGATAAAACTATGTGCAATTAAGCATGGTGCCCTTTAAAGACAAGTCCTCCATGTTGCAAGTACTCCAGTAAGTTAAAGGAAAAAGACAGAAAGACATACCCAGGAATGTTTAAGCAGTTGGTCTAGGCCTGAGGCTGTGGCTTAGGGCAGAACACTCACCTAATACACAAGGCCAGGGGATGACCCCTAGCGCAACAAAACAAAACCCACCAGCAACAACACAGACTCAACAGCAGAACAGACTGCTTCAGGTCCTTGCTCTGCACGCCCTCCTTGCATGACCTTGAACAAGGTGTTTGACATGGCTTTCTTCCTGCTTAGAACAGGTAACACCCCCCTACCTCAAAGCCTTGAATGCCTTCAGCACTTACGATTAATACTTGTTCAGTCTCTTAGCAAGTCCTCAAAAACGCAGTTACTAAATACTCCAATCACAACGACAACAATCAGCTTTCTTCTTATTCCCTGACTCTTTCTCCTCCCCTCACCCTGCAAATTTTTTTCAATTTTATCTATTTACTTACTTGTTCGTTCATTCATTCATTCATTCATTCATTCATTTTGAGGTAGGTTCCCTTACTTGGCAGGCAGGAACCTACTATGTAGACTTGACTGGTCCAGAACTTGCAGCCATCTGCCTGCCTTTGGTGCTGGGACTAGAGGTCTGCACCACCATGCCCAGCTATTTTCTTATGTGGATTGGAGGTAATGTTGACTAACAGTTGTCTATAATGAGGAACCAAGGCCTTCAAGACCCAGCTTTTGGTACAGTTTCTCTTCTTCACTTCCCACTTTTCGCCATCATCACTCTCCTGTCTTCACTATCCTCTAACTTACAATATTCCTTTGCAAACACCGCACTTCATTCCTCCCACAAATCAATACCATGAATTTCAGGTCCCGTGCAAGCGGCTATAAATGCTGCTCCCCAAAGTACAGAACCAGGCTGACTGATCTCATGAACGCATGCCAAGGCCTTCTGCAGACACAATGCCAGGTTATATCTACTGATAGTATTATCTTCTCATATGCCTTTATCCCTGACCTACTTCGTTCCTACCAAATGTTCCCGTTCTCGCCCACGGCCATGTCTATACTACCCTATAAGAAAACAGTAAAAAGACAACCAGTACTTCCCTATGTTGCACCCAATACACAGTCCAGCTGGACTCATCCCATTCCTCATTTTATTACTCAGACAATATAAAGTGTTCCCCAGTACACCTGTCTTTAAAACAACCCTCCCTTGGCCCTTTCTCTGCTCCCCTAAAAAGCAAAGTTTCCTTAAAAGCAGTGCCAGTCATTCCCCCCTCATTTGCTTACCAACCGAGGCCAACCACCCTCACACCTCTGGGAAGCTCTAGTGCAGATCACCAATGTGCTCTACATTTTTAGATTACGTGAGCTCAACACAATAGCATCAAGTTGTCATTTACTCTCTGGGACAAGCACTGCCCAATCTTCCCTTCTCACTACCCTAACATCCCAGCCAGGCTTCTGTTCTTTTACTTATTGCCTGGTTCTCCCTCGCACTTACTTTATTTACATCACTTAGATATTTCCTCTAATCAGCCAACTCCCAGTCTGTTGTCTTCTGCTATACATTACCACATTCAATTGGAAGAAACGGGTATCAGGATCCTGGTGTTTTCCCCTAAACCCTGTCCTGTCTCAAGTGCTCCCCACCCCTAGTACCTGATTTTGAAGTTGGGGACTGGGTGTGTGTGTTGGAGGGTGCCTCGGTGACCCTGTTTTACTCCCCATCCAACCTGTCCAGTGTATCAACATATCAATACTTTATTCAGAACATTATCTAAACCCACCCACTTCTATCTCAAAACTCCAACTCAGTCTAAGCTACTTCCTTCCTCACAAGCTGTTTGGCTTTCAACTCTGCTGGCCTAGAGCCTAGTGCCCACACAATCAGGTCCTGCCATCCCCCTGCTTAAAACCAGTGAGTGCGGGGGCACTCAAATCTCCATGAAAAAGTGCACAATATGGCACCAGTTAATTCTAGACACACTATGTCATACTTGGTAATGGGGTGTCTCTCTCATTCAATAAGGCCATTTCTTGTGGCAGTTGACCTCTACCCCACAAAACCCTCACAAATTAACAAATATAAAAGGTAAATCCAATGTCTAAAAAAAAAAGCCCAACTCTACTATCTAAAATATTTTATTATCAGTCAAATATTCTAGGACAAATTTTCAGGCCACACCAACAATGAGTGAAGAGACCTTCAGGCTTCAGAGAGACAAATAGAGAATGGGGACAGATGGTGACAAGAGAGAACTGCCGTCTGTGAAAGAAAAGCAAGAGCTCATGTGAAAGGCTAGATCTATCCGATGCACATCTAGACAATCTAAGTGCTCACCTCTGTCTACCTTCAAAGCCTTCAGCTGATTATACACTGATCACTAATGCTACTGTTACCAGATGATTATACACTGATCACTAATGCTACTGTTACCAGATGATTATACACTGATCACTAGTGCTACTGCTACCAGATGATTATACACTGATCACTAATGCTACTGTCACCAGGCAAGTATTGTCTCTGTGAACCACAGAAGAAAAAGCAACCGTTTTTAAAATGTTGTACACTCTTTACTGTTGGGAAATCAGTTTTCTATTCTCATTACACAAATATTGAGCAAAATGTTAAAAAAACAGGTTTGAAGACACATTTATCTCCGACTCAGGTGGAAACACATTTCCCAGCTTTTCCTGTATGCGAAAATACTGCTTCCATTTCCACATGCTCAACCTGCCCTGATCTCAAGTTTTTCCTCTGTCCTTTGCTTCTCTCAACTCTGTTTGTAGGTATGCAATTTTATAAGTCATTTCAAATCCTCTGTGAAAAGGTAGATGATGAATACAGTCATGTATGATGGCTAGTCAGCAAAAGCAATAGAGCCTTCTACCATGGAATTGTTTCCCATTTCTCATTTGATATCATACTCCCAAACCTGACAAGAGTGATAGCAAAGAGTTCCTTTCCTTGTCCATGTGCTGAGGAAGTGGGAAAAGAATGCCAAATCCCCCCCTTAAAGCAAGGCTCTCACTGCACAGCAGTCACAGGTGTGTGGCCAAAAGACGGCCTCCTAGCAGAACCTGGCCTGCAGCAGCTCCTAGACTACATCCCCTCCACTCTCCCTGCAGACTCTTCCCTTCACAGTAGACACAAGAGTTCCAGACCTTCTCTTCATTCCACCTCTACAGCAAGCACTCAGCTCTGGAACATTTCTACTGTTGTTTCTTTTCTTTTCTTTCTTTTTTCTTTTTGGTTTTTCAAGACAGGGTTTCTCTGTATTGTTTTGGAGGCTGTCCTGGAACTTGCTCTGTAGACCAGGCTGGTCTCAAACTCACAGAAATCCGCCTGCCTCTGCTTCCCTCCCGAGTGCTGGGATTAAAGGCGTGCGCCAACGCCCAGTGGTTGTTTCATTTTTGAAGAAATTAAAAACAGGTAGGGTAAAGATTACCCTCCCCTATGGCTTTCCATGAGCTTTACACTTGTAGATCTTTATAATCTTTTCTAGATCTTTTAGGTCTTCTAAAAGCAGTTCCACATGGACACTAATGACAAGTCTTTACACAAGGACTAAATCACACTCATGCTGAGGACATCCTTCCAGGAAAGCTAAGGCTGTGCTCCAGGGGAGTTATAGATAGTGTGGGATTTGGAAGGGAACAAAAAGCAAACATATTCATAACTTACCAAATCTGTTAGCCCAGCTAAAGCAAAAACACCTAGCGCAATATTAAAATCTTCTTCAAGAATCAGATAGCCCAACACAGGGGCCAAGCCAATTCTTGTCATCGACAACATATTTGGGATTGTCCATGGATTTTCATACTGAAAGACAAAGACAGCACAATTTGAATAAAATACTACAAATTCATACTTTAAATACATGGAAATGGAGAGTTCTGAAAATCTTTCCGAAGCACTCATGGAGACGTCGAGACACTTTCTCCTCCCTCAAGTAAAAAACTGGGGGCGTATTCACGGCTCCCACTTAGAGTTTTGATTCCTTGCAACGTCATCTGGAGCCAAGTTGTTAGAAACTGGCACTGACAAAATGGCTCCTTGGCAGCTGCCCTGAAGGACAACCCTTCTTTGCCAAACAGAAAATTCATGAGAGCACTTCAACTTTAAAACTCTTCCACCTAGCAAAGCTAAAAAAAAAAAAAAATACCCTGTACCACATGGTACAGAAATAGCCAGAAAATGTCTTTCCCTGGAGCCTGAACTATCTTCTCATTAGTCGGGAAAGCCGATTCAACCCACTGGACTTTGTCTTCAAAGAACCATTTTAACATCTTTTTAAATCAGTAACCAATTTGCTTGAACCTTAACCTTTTTGGAAAAAAAAGGGGAGGGGCGAGCTGGTGAGCTCAGCAGGTATAGATACTTGCTGCCAACTCTTAACCTGAGCCCCAGAACACACGGTAGAAAGACAGCAGACACTCCAGGGAAGTTGCATGTGTTCATAGCAAGTATGTGTGCACACACCAAAGGCAAAAAGTGGCAAAGCTCATTTCTCAAGATATCTTAAAATCTCCTGAGCCACCTACCTCATAAGAAAAGACTATTTTATAAACAGAACCCAACAGAAAGCATACCAGTGTAGATGGATAATGGAGTGGTTGTTGGAGTCAGGTGACAGAATACTGACACTGAAAATTGTAGAACTTCAAATTCTACACCAAATCAGAAGCAATACAGCCCTCTTTTCTGGAAACTTCTATTCACAGAAGGACCACATTAGAAAATTGTATGAAAACATGCTCATTTACACCGAGGTTCAAAATATCAGACTATTTAGTGTCAGGCTGTTGAGACGGATCAGGCACGCTGTCCTGATATTTGTACACTGTGGTACAAAGTCAGTCACTGGCCCAATATCACAGCAACTCACAAAAGGCTGGAAAGAGAGGAAGGCAGCCAGTGGTTGAGGAGATGTGATACTAAGCCAAAGCCAGGAATGCAGAGATCCAGAGTCGGTCTGACATACCCATGAAGCAAGACTGCCGAGAGAGCTGCAGTCTCATCACTTCCGGTGGCAAACACACAACTACAACTGGATGGTTAGCTCCTGGGCCGTGAAGGGTTCGAGCCCTACAGAAAGCTCACTAACAGCTAGTTATGCCACCGGTAACAGTCCACCCTGGGAAAGCTTAATCTCAGATTACCCAACCAGATAACCTGTGGCATACTCGGCCAACTGTGCTGGGAAGGGCTTCAGCCAGGTTGAGGGCCACTTCCAAGCATGCAGCGTTCAAGCTCCGACAGGCTTTAAAGCTATTCCTGAAGTTGAGACCCCTGCCGGGGTGTGGCCACCTCAGCCCATGCTGTGTAACTGATGAGAGCAGAGCAGTACAGTGGCCTCTGAAGACCTAACAATTGAAGATGTAATAATTGCATGGGCTTTGCTAACATGACATCAAAAGCTCTGGTGACTCCTGCCTGGAGTTTATTTTAGCAGGTGAGGTGGACAAATAACTCCTTTTGTTTCATCAGGAATACTCTTAAGTTTTCAATGATACAAAGTTTAAAGATCTCTCCATCACAAACTAAGCTAAGTATCCTCCGTGTTACTGTATACGATGACCAAAGGCCAAAGAATTACGAACCAAATCTGCACAAGCGAACAGGAGGACCATTCTTAAGATGCCTCCGAACTTACGATACGCTGAAGATTCACTCAGAAAAGCTAAAAATAGACTTTTAACTAGACAAATGATAGCTATTTTTACCAATGCAGCATGCAGACACACCTTCCAGCAACGGGTGTAGACAGAAGGGGATTAGAGTGGGTTCTAATTTGGCCAGAGACCGTACCCAGCTGGGGCCCCCGAAGTTCACGGCGACCGAACGCCCCGCCTGCCCGTAACTTCCCAGAACACCGGGTGAGTGTCGCGACAGAGCGCCGAGCCCGTCACCTGCGTCCCGGCGCTCTGCCGACCCTCGTACGTACCGAGCTGGCGGCGCTCGCCGGGACCCACCGGGCGCCCGGGGCCTGCGCGGTAGCGCCTCCTCCGGCCGCCGGCCCCGGGGTCGCCGCCTTCCCCGCGCCCGAGCAGTGGTTCCGCGGGCCGGCGCCGGGCAGCCGCAAGGCGAACGCGGCCGGGCGCAGCCGCCAGCGCTCGGCCAGGCAGCCCAGACAGCAGGCCGCGGGCGGCAGCAGGGCCCTGCGGGAGCCGCCCCTGCCGAGCCGCGCCCCCGGCGGCCGGAGGGCCACGCGAAGGGGCCCCCACGCGCAGCGCGCCACGCGCCAAGCCAGCATGGCCTTGCGGCCGCCGGGGACTCCAAGCGTCGAGAACTCAGCAGCCACGGGCGCCCGCCGCCAGCTTCTCCACAGAAACTAAGCAATGCCAAGGCCGCAAGGATGTCTCCATACTAATTTCCACACTCCAGACGTCCCGCTTATACAGGTGGCCCGGAACCGTCAAGGAAAGCCGCTTTCACGACACTTTCACGACACCCAGCAGCTTGGCTCCCCCGCGCCCCCTGGCGGTAGCGGCAAGCCTGTGCCGCTAAGGCCGCCGGGCCCGTGCGCGGCGCAGCTCGCTCGCCTGCAGGCTAAGCAGAATGACAGGGAGGGAAGGCCTTGAGCGCGTGCCACGTGGCCACAGGAAGCCAGTCATCTCAGGCCCAGAAACGTCTGGTGCCAAGTGGCCCGCAGGTGTGTGTGGCACTCTATGACCACTGGAGGAGTTTTAAAGTATTAGTGTTGGAATGAAAGTATTAAGTACCTACCCTGTTTGTGGAGCACATTATGGATAGGTCCAAAGAAGCAATGAAAATGTCAATTATAGCAATCACTATTTACTTGGAAAAAGTGTTTACTGTGTAAGCTATTGTGTATTTAATCCTAGTAACAACTCTAACATAGATTCTCTTATTGCCTTTTCTTTTATAGGTATGGAAATCGGTGTACAGAAGAAACTTTTTTATAGTTTTTGAAATTTTTATTTTATGTGCATTGGTGTTTTGCCTGCATGTACATCTATGTGAGGGTATCATATACCCTAGAAAGGGAGTTACAGACAGTTATGAGCTGCGATGTGGGTGCTGAAAACTGAACCCAGGTCCTCTGGAAGAGTAGTCAGTACTATTAACCACTGAGCAATCTTCTCCAGGACCAGAACTTGTTTATTCTTAAGAAATCCATACTAGTAACAAATCAGTTCACTTGTTCTAACAATGAGCCTGTTGTTATAAATAACACATTCCTGGCACGTTGGTTTCCTAACCTTACAAACATGTTCCTACCTTTTTTAGCATTGGGCTTGAACCCAGGGCCTTCCCAGGCAAGGGTGATACCATAGGAAGGGCACCAAGTCCCTGTCAAACCCGCACTGGACAGTTTTGCCGTCTTTCCACTATACTCCTTCAGCCACTCTGCAAAAGCATGCAATCACCTTAAGGTTGTTCTTGAAGCTCAGATTAAATTTGCCAATTATAGATTTGAGGAGCATTTTTACCAAGATCATTTTTAATTTTTTTCCTTTCTTTTCTTTTTGAAAACAGAATCTTTTTGTGTGGCCCTGGCAGCCTGGACTTGCACTCGGAGATTTGCCTGACTCTGCCTCCCGAGTGCTGGGATTAAAGGTGGGCACTACCGTGTCCAGCTATCTTTAACTTTTTTAGAGGAAAATCTAGGGACCAGAGAAATGGCTCAGTGATTGAGAGTATTGGTTGCTCTTCAGAAGACCCAGGTTAGATTCCTAGCACCCACATGGTGGTTCTCAACCTAACTCTAGTTCCAGGTGATCTAATGCCCTCTCTGTCCTCCATGGGAACCAGGCGCACACATGGTACAGACATAAGTTCAGGTAAAACATTGAAAATCAAGAAAATGTTTAAAAACCCATACGTGTTAAAAAGAAAAATCCATACGCATTAAAAGAAAATCTAAAGATGTAATTTTAGCAATGTTAAGACTTTGTTTTTAAGGTACCACTAGAACCATTCATCTGTTTCTCAGAAACTTTGGATAGCCCTGGTGAGGATGGGCAGGAGGAAGGAAGGCAGAGACCAGAGCGTCTGTAACGAGACGATGGTAAGAGGAGAGCGAGCAGGGGATGAAACACATGGGCTGGAGGGTTCCTAATTTCGTTGGAGTTACAAAAGCTGGCTGGCCTGACAATATACACAGCTTTAGCTTGTTCTGTGATGTTTGACTCGTTACTCTCTGGGCTTTTAAGGGGACCCATCGCCCAGCTCCTAAATAAACCATATAGAGGTTTATTCTACTTATGAATGCCATACACAGAGGTTTATAATGCCTGGCTTGTTTCTAGCCAGCTCTCCTTATCTTCTATTATCCCAACCATCTTTTGCCTCTGGGACTTTCCTTTTCTTCTGTATCTTGCTTTCACTCACTCTTACTCCACAGCTGGCTGGGTGGCTGGCCCCTGCCATCCTCCTCCCCTTGTTCTCTCATTGCTCTCCCTTTCTTCCAGATTTCTCTTCCTATTTATACTCTGCCTGCCAGCCCCACCTATCCTTACTCCTGCTCACTATTGGTTGTTCAGTACTTTATTAGGACCACCAGGCATTTTAGACAGGCAAAGAGTCACAGCTTCACAGAGTTAAACAATACAGAAGAAACAAAAGTCACACACTTTCCAGTAATCCCCAACATTAGCTATTTTATTTGGTTTTTTGAGACAGGGTTTCTCTGTGTCAACTCACTACACAGATCCGGCTAGCCTCAAACTCAAGATGTCTACCTGCCTCTGCCTCCTAAGTGTTGGGATTAAAGGTGTGCACAACCACCCAACTTGCAGCTGTTTGCATGGTCCTGTGACAACAGATACCAATAAATACAGAATATAAGAAAACAGCAGTTTCTCCTCATAATTAGGCTTACATCCCCTTATGTAATAGTCTTAACCTTAGATATAACAGTCTGATAGGCCCATCTTTCCTTTGAATGGTTACACATTTCATCTTTCTCTTTTATGAAAAGCTACTATGCACTGACTTTTCTGAAATAGGCTTTTAGCTCTATTAGCAGATTATCAACAGTTCTTGTCCTTTAACACTTTAGGCTTGGCAAGGTGGTGCTCACCTTTAATCCCAGCACTCAAGAAGAAGAGACAGGCAGCTCCCTGAGTTGTGGGTCAGCCTGGTTTACAAAGCAAGTTCCAGGACAGCCAGGGCTACACAGAGAAACCCTGCATTAAAAAACAAACAAAAAAAATCGCAACTGATGAAATGGCTTAACTGATGAAGGTGCTTGCACTAAATGTGACTTCGTTCTCAGGGCTCCACAAGAGCACTGTGACCACCCACTGCCGTCCTTCCCCAGTAAGGAAACGAGGGAAAAAAGACTCTTCTAAAGGCAGACACCATATAGGGCTACAGATACAGTTCAGTGTCCCTAGGTTCAGTTCACCACATTACTATATTTATACTAACATCTGCCATTTGCTTTCTAAAGTCAAGCTTTAATATTTTTTATGGTATTCTGTGGCATATTATCCCCCATTTCATTTTCACTTTGGATGTACTATTGTTTATTCAATGTACTCTGCCATTTGTGTGTGTGTGTATACACACACGTGCACACGCGCATGTGCATATAGGAGTTCAGGAGAAGAGGTTGACACTGAGGTCTTCACCCTCTGAGACCTGCGTGTTTATGAACTGGAGCTCACTAGTTCAGGCTGGCCAGTAAGCTTCAGGGATCTGCCTCTGTCCAGTGCTAGGGTTACAAATCCTCCTGGCTTTACAAGAGGATCTGAGTTTAGGTTCTAATGCTTGTTCATCAAGCTTCACCAACTGAGCCATTTCTCCAATCCGGTTTTGGGTATATTTAGCTGCTGTGGAATATTCCTTTACACCATGAAGATATGTCACTATGATTGGTTTAATAAGACGCTAGATGGCCAATAGCAAGGCAGAATTTTTCAAGGCAGAGAGAACGCTGGGAAGAAGGTGGAGTGCAAAGGGATGCAGATGAGCAGGATGGGCTCTGTGGAGATGAGGTAATAAAGCCATGAGGCAGAAAAGTAAATTAACCGAAATGGGTTAAGTTATAAGAGCTCGTTAGAAATAAGATTAAGCTGCTGGGCATTGGTGGTGCATGCTTTTAACCCCAGCACTTGGGAGGCAGAGGCAGATGAACCTCTGTGATTTCGAGGCCAGCCTGGTTCACAGACTATTTCACAGAGAAACTGTCTGAAAAGAACAAAAAAAACAAGATTAAGCCAAGCTTTTGTAATTAATAAGAAGTCTCCATGTCATATATTTGGGAGCTGGCTGATGGGACAGAAAAATCTGCTTATATTTTGTGTTTTCAATTTTTCATCCATCCATTTTCCAACCAGTGGCTCTCAATGCCTGAGCACTTATGTGCTACAGTGTTTGCTGGTTACAGATACAGTGTTTTAACTGGAGGTCCAGTTCCACTTGAAGCTCTCCCAAACATGGTGAATTCTGACCTTATGGATCCTGCCCCATTGAAGCAGACCTCAGGAAACTCCCCAGCATGCAAATCCAGCTTTTCAAACCAACATTTCTTGATGTGCTTTCTCGTCTGAACTCGGAAGGCAACAGAAGGAGGGTGATGAACAATGTTCTTTGCTGCCGCCACCTTCTGCAGAAGCCATTCCCGGTACAGAATGGCATCCATGCGACACAAAGGTGGGAATGCTTTAGCCACTGTGGCGGCGGCAGGCTAGTTTTACAAACTACCCCTGGGGAGATTTTCTTGTTTCATTTAGTCATCAGTCTTCATAGAATTCTGTAGACAGGTATTATCCAGAAAGGACTTCTACTTATGCCACCAAATTTCTACTACTTCAAATGAAAATCCGAGTGTGCCCCACCGCCCCATAACCATAAGGTTAGAAACAATAAAGAGCTTTTATTTGTGACCTAAGCATTTTATGGAATTCAAAGTTTAATGCTGTACATAAAGTTTCATCAGAACACATACTCATTTGTTTATGTATTATCTGAATGCCTGATAGACACCTGATATACAAAACTATGAAACACTGATAAAAACATGACAAGAAGTATAAATAATGCTTATGTTACTAGATAAATATAGACAATTTAATTTTAATCTTCTGGATAAATTATGAATTATTAATGTACAATTTCACCACTTCTCAGCTGACCATAACTAACACCTTTTTCCTGTTTTAGGAGCTGTGTGTCATCTTTCAGAACTTATTTCAGTTTTAGTAATTAAGACGCTTTTGAGCTATCAGTAAACCAGAGGTGGCTTTTATGTGGTAAGTCTGTCACATAGTCTGAAGTTGGTAAATCTTTGGGCCTTTTTTTAAGAGGTAACCCTGGTCATTCAGTGATCCGATGAAGTTTTCAAAGTCAGCAACCTAGAAGCAAACACTCACAGTCAGCCCAGTAATTCGCCAAACGATATACACCCAACAAGCTTCTCTGGCAAATAAAATAGGATATGCTTCCTACAGCACTCTGAACAGCAAAGAATTCCAACTTGGACTAGCTTTTGAAATTGCACGACCTTACATCTGAATTTCCATTAGAACGCTGAAGTAGGAGGAGCAGGTGGGATCACATCAATTCAACAGATGAGAAATCAGTCATCACTATGGCCAGCATAGGACAGTCAGGGAAAAAACAGAGCCCAAGTCTTTCCAGAAAAGTCACTCTATCAAAATGTCAAAAACCACATGCTTTTAATCCCAGCACTCGGGAGGCAGAAGCAGGCAGATCTCTGAGTTCAAGACTAGCCTGGTCTATAGAGTGAGTTTCAGGACAGGCTCCAAAGCCAACAGAGAAACGCTGTCTCAAAAAACAAAACAAAACTCCAGAAACCCTTGAGAATTGGTAACAAAGAATCTTAAAACTAAAGAGTGCTTTTGTTTGCCAGGTATGGTTTCGCTCACCATTAATCCCAGTACTCCGGAGACAGAGGCAGGTGGATCTGTTGAGTTCAAAGCCAGCCTGGTCGATAGAGTAGCAGGACAGCTAGGGTTACCCAGAGAAACTGTCTTGAAAAACAAACAGTGGTTTTGTTCTAATAATAGAGACCCTCTGAAATTATTATAAAAAACTGTTAAGTATTTAAGTTATTATACCTGAATGTTCAGTTCTTTGGCAATCTGACGAAGTTGATGAAATTGAAATATATTATTATAAGTTCTTTCAGCAATGCTGTTGAGAGCAGAAATAAATCTTTTTGCTGTTGACCTATTGCTCATTCCAGAGCCGTGCTGGGATCGCTCAAAATCCAGGTTCCCAAATTCATCTGAGTAAGTTCCTAGCATGCTTCAAGATGAAGAAGAAAGGATTATCTCATGTAGCATGGCTACAGATATTTTTGGACTAGGCTTCCAAGTTATAACTATCACATGCCTGCAATCCCTGTACTCAGGAGCTAAGGCATAAAACTTCTTGAGTTTAAAGACATCCTGAAATATATAACAAGTACCAGGGCAGGTAGGGCTATGGAAGGAGATTCTATCTCAACCAAAACGAATTTGTTAACATGAAATGAAAACATGAAGAGTTGAAAAAATATTATAAATATCAAAACATTCTTTCTGATTAATAAAACTAATTTCTAACACAATATTTTCAGCTTTCCCAGGTAAACATGTATCATTAACTACCACAGCATCTGCAAAGAAAAGATGCTTAACTCTAGGGGGGCTGGAGAAATGAGGACTCAGGTTTAAGAGCAGCCACATGGCAGCTCACAAGCACGTGTAACTCCATGGCATTCCATTCTCTCTTCTGGCCTCTGAAGGCACTGTGCATATGGTACAGAGATATGTGCAAGCGAAACACCCACACCTGCTGTGGAACAATCTTTGTACACTGTAAATACGTATTGCTCTCACTAGTTAAAAAAGAGCTGACTAGCCAATAGCTGGACAAGTAGAGGTTAGGTAGGACTTTCAGACAAAAAAAGAGTGCAAAGAAGAAAAAGAGAGAAGTCTCAGGAGTCGTGAGAAGACACAGAAACAAGAGGAAATTGTTGTGGTGAAAAAAGGTACCACTACCTGGTACAGTGTAGATAAGAAATATGCGTTAATTTAAGTTATAAGAACTAGTTAGTGAGAAACCTTGTCTCGAAAAAGCCAAACAAACAAACAAACAAACAAACAAAAAAACTAGTTAGCACAAGTCTGAGCTATCGGCTGAACATGTATAGATAATAACAGATCTCTGTGTGGTTATTTGGAAACAGAAAAGTTTAACTACACATACCCATAAAAAAAATCTGAAAAACAAATACTCAACTGAATACTCATGCTGGACTTGGCAGTGATGACAGACACTAACCTCACTTCTGTTTTCTCTTTTTTACAGTATCACAAAAAAAAAGGGGGGGGGGGAGGATAGGTATCTGACAGTGAGTTTTGGCTGGAATCTGCAAACACCCATTAAAGATATTATTAACCACCCTGTAATCCAGCTCTACTGATGATTCCATGTATACAATGGGACACATAAAATCCCACAGCCTGTTTAACAGGTGAAGTTTTGTACTTGGGAATTATCAAATATGTATTGGTCACCTGTTAGGAAGTGGTAAACAAATCTAATCACTGTTCGTTCTTAAGGAGTCCTTAGAAATGATCTTGAAATGTCACAATCTGTTCCTTGAAAGGTCACAAACTGGCAAACAAAAATGCGTATCAGTCAAGTAAAACAGGTGCAAATTATTTACTACCTTCAGCTTTAATTCACCTGAATTATGTAATGAATTAGTGTTCCCTTATTGTCAAAGTTGCTCTGAATTACTAACATGGTAATTGTGCTTATTTACCACAGGCGGCATCCTAGTAACATTATGCCCTGGAATTATCCTTATTTCATTTTACAGATGAAGGCAGTTTTGGCAAGTAAGGATGAATGACGTTCTAGATGTTACACAACTAATGAGTTACAACTGGAATTTTAATCCATGCTTTTTTGCTTCCATTTGAAAAAAAGATACACAAATTATTTGACATACTCCCCTGAAATGGAAAAGCTCACAGCAAACTAGTCTCAGCAGGCAGCTTACTGTTCCTAGAATATTTTCAATTGTGTAAGAATACTCACATAACAGCCAGGTGTTGATGGCGCACGCCTTTAGTCCCAGCACTTGGGAGGCAGAGGCAGGTGGATCTCTGTGAGTTCTAGACCAACCTGGTGTACCAGAGCTAGTTCCAGGACAGCCTCCAAAGCCACAGAGAAACCTTGTCTCCAAAAATAAACAAAAAACAAAAACAAAACAACAAAATAAGAATGCTCACATATAAACTGTTTACAAAATAAAAACATTTACTTTTCAAAAAATGTCCAAGTATGTATTATGCTAACTCAGATGAACTATGTCAAGATTCAGATTTTTCTCGCTCAGGCTTCTGCTTCCTAGTTAATGTAATTTCACAGGATAACACATTAATGGTGGTTTTAATGACGCAGAAGAGACAGGAACTATAAAGGGGGAAATTTTTTTAAAGAGTATACTTTAATTAATGAATTAACAAAGTATGTTTCATACCACGTACTAGCCATGATTGTGGGCCCTAAAAAGACACTGGAATAAGGTCCTTGCTCTCACAGACTAAGAAAGCATGTTAGTTCTAACAGATAGGAACTTGATGTGTCTAACCAGCTCTCAATGTCTGATAGTACTAGGTAATCCTAGCCACTTGATCAAACTATTCTCTCCCCTTGTGGCGGACACACTGAATTAAAGAGAGCTTCTCTTTCCACAGACTGCCTATAAGAGCAGGGAACAAGCTGCGGGTTATTGCTCAAGCCTTAGGGAGCAGCAGGGTGCCATTCTACCCATAATCAGAGAGAAGCGGCCACAGTGAGGCCAGAACCATAGTGAACATAAGCAAAGCAATGTGAAGCCTCCCTATTGGGAAGGGAGAAGTGATCAGCACAACACTCCTGAACAATTACAAGGACAGCACAAGTGCTAGACCCTAAAATGAGGATGGGAGAGGGAGGTGAGAAAGAAAAAGAGAAAGGGAAAAAATCATTCCTACAGAAATTAAGGGGCCAGCAAGATGATTGAGCAGGTAAAGGCATTTGCCAGGTCTGACAATCCCTGGAATGTAAATGGAGAAAGGAAAAACCTGACTTTAGTTGTCCCCTGATGACCACAGTGTGTATGCACTGCCCCCCATCCATAAAGGTAAAATTAGTGTTAATCGTACCTATGTTTCATAATTTCAATTATATCTTCAGCATCTTCTTTAGTTGCTTCCTCTCTCAATTCTAACCTTGCTCGTGCCTGTGAAAGAAAACAACCATTTAAAATAAATGATAAACATTGTCACCATTATGTGTGAAGGTGTGTTGTATCTAAGCTTAATTATTCATTGTATGGGGAGGACTGGGTGTGAGCACATCACAATACACTGTATGCATATGTGCAATTCCCAAAGAATAAAGATGTGTTTAAAATTAGACAAGAGTACAAAAAGCTTAAAAGATAGCCAAAATTTACTTTTCCCTACTAACATTCTTTCTGAGTGTTCATTTCATGAGGTTTGGTTATGAAAATGTTTTTGTCCTTGCCTTTTATTTTCAGGAAATCACAGTTTATTTGAACTAAAACAACAGAGGGGTCAATTATATTTCAGGATCAAAAGAATCTTACCATCTGTTGCAGCTAATTTAATTGCAGCAGTACTCAGAGTACTGTGCAATGTGACAAACAGTGCTGCTAATGGCTGCCTACGCCTACAGACCTGTCACATAATCAAATCAAGTGACCAAGACACTCGACACATTTCATGTTCCCATATGCTCAACGTGCAAGCCCTGGATTCTAGGTCATTTAACCACTGTTCAGATACCCCAGGAATCGACAGTGTCATTAAAAAAATTGACACTGCTTGGCAAAACTGGTCCTATGCCTAGAAAGAAATCTTCTAAAAAAAACCATTTATTCATCCTTTTAAATTTTTTTTTTTTTTTTTTTTTTTGGTTTTTCGAGACAGGGTTTTTCTGTATTGTTTTGGAGGCTGTCCTGGAACTCGATCTGTAGACCAGGCTAGCCTTGAACTCAAGAGATCCGCCTGCCTCTGCCTCCCGAGTGCTGGGATTAAAGGTGTGCACCACCAATGCCTGGCAAATTTTTTTAATGTCTTCTAGACAACAGTGAAGAAAACTGATCAAGGAGAAATCATAGTGTCTCACACACACACACACACACACCACACACACACAAGCAACCTCTCTTACAGTACTGGAGACAACCTAGAACTTGCACACCCTGAGCAAGCACTCTAGACCACTGAGCTACCATCACCTCTATGTTGATTTTTGAGACATGTCTCATACTAAGTAGCCTAGTCTGGCCTTAGACTCACTCTGTGGTTCAGACAGGCCTTCAATTTGCAATCCTCATGCCTCAGCATCCTGAGTAACTGAGCTTACAGACTTGTGGCATCATACTGAGCTCCTCCCTTCTTCCTCCAGCCACAAACAGCATAAACATAGGAAACTCAAACCTCTGTCAGACGGATCAAAGATTCCAGCTGCCGGGTGGTGATGGGTGAGCTGCTCATGCGCTGGCTCTGCTTGCGGAGCTCCAGATAGAAGTCCTGCAGAGCCTGAGCAGCTTCTGTGGATAGCTTTGGGTGGACATACTGCCGTGCATAACCAACGTACTTCCTCAACAGCTGATGTGGAATCGGATCTGTCGTCTCTCCAGGAGCCACCTAGAGTAGTATTAAAAAAAATGGCTAAAAAAGTTAGCTTGTTTGGGTAAATAAAAAAGTCCCGAAAACTTCTCCAAATAAACCAAACACTATGTATAGTTACAGTTCTCAATTCAATCACCTTAGCTCAATGGTTTTTAACCTTCCTAATGCTGCAACCTTTTAATACAAGTTCCTCATGTTGTGGTGACCCCCAACCATAAAATTCTGTTGTTGGTACTTCATAACTAATTTTGCTACTGTTAAGAACTGTATGTCAATTTCTGATATGCAGGATATCTTCTCAGTAGACTCTGTCCCCCTGGTGCAGTTCCTGTGTCAGCCCCTGTTGCCCACCCTGCCCCAGCCTCCACTGACTGTCCCAAAGGGGGAGGGGGACACCTGCTAGCACAGGTGTCCTATGGGTATTATTCATCAGATATGTAACCCTACAGGGGTTTGAGAACTACTGCCTTAGGTGATTCCAAAGGACTATGTAAATGTCTAGGGAATAGGAGGAAGGTGGATTTTATTGGGGTGGGTGGGTAAAATGCTGAGGATTATATCTAGAGCCCTGTATAATGCTAAGCATATGCTACACCACTATGACACATTCCCAGCCACCTTCACACATGGAATTCGCACATTTAAGTACAATGAAACTAAATGATTAAAAAAACAGGTATACCTTTAATCTTTCTGATAATGGTTTCTCAGAAACCACTTCAAGTACAGAAGTATTTGAATCTTGACTGAGCGCACGAGCTACTGTGGCACTGCTAACAGCTCTCTGCTTCCCAGCTCTTATTGCAATCACATGTTCAGAAAGTAAGTGGTCATGCTGCTCATTCGGCGTATCTAACAAGATAAAGACCAAATCGAATCTGGACAGTAGGGCACTCCCCATCCTAAGAAGCAGGGAAGAAAGAAGCAGCAATGTTTGAATCAAAACAGAAAAGCCTAAGGAACTGTTTACTTGCTTACTAGTTCCATGTAGAACTTTAGAACAGTCAAGCTTTAGGTTAAAGAAATAAGTTGTTAGTACAGCTACATGTTCCAACTCACCACAGGCATGACAGCTGTATTTATTTAGGCCTGGCAGCTGTACAAATGGTCTTTCCTCATATAACAAAGTCACTGAGATCCATATGATATCACTGGCAATGCTCATGTGCACAGAGGCTATCATCACTGATTTCACAGCTCTCTCCTATGATTTTTTTCTTTCACGTGTAGGAGTATTTTGTCTACATGTGTGTCTATGCATGTAGGTGTGCCTAGTGCCTGTGGAAGTCAAAAGAGGATGGTGGGTACCCTGGACCTGGAATTAAGGATGGCTGTGAGCTGCTACATGGGTGTTGGGAACCAAGCCCAGGTCCTCTGCAAGAACAACATGTGCTCTTAACTGCTGAGCCATTCCTGCAGCCCACTTACTCATGGCCCACTTAAATGCAACGGAGTAAAGATGCCACATTCTACTTAGGCATCATACTCAGTCAATCAGGAACTGTTCCTATTTGAAACAAGAAAAATCAACCTAGAATCTGAAGAATTTGATGAAACCACCAAAGAATGCTTGTGCTAAAAGCAAAACCAAGTCATCTGTAGGTTTTGTTCAACAGGATTATACAGACTTTATGAAAGAGAATTTCATTATTTTACTAAGGAAATTCCACTAGTAGAAGAGTGACTTCACTGGAGGCAGTGATAAACACACTTTAAATCTCCAAGTGCAATTGTGTTTTATTTTTTACTTTTAAAATGTGTCTTTAAATTTGTATGCATATATATATGTGTACCATGAAGCACATGTGGTTCTGGATTGAACCTTTACCTATTGATCTTGTTGGCCTGACGATTTTTATTTTAGATGTATACATGTCTTAAATAGTTTATTTATTATTTTTGGTTTTTTCAAAACAGGGTTTCTATGTGTAACCCCGGGTATCCTGAATTCACTCTGTAGACCAGGTTGGCCTTGAACTCAGAGATGCACCTGCCTCTGCCTCCAAAGTGGTAGGATTAAAGGTGTGCACCACCACCACCCGGCAAAATTTATTATTATTATTATTGTTTATTTATTTATAATTACTCTTTTTTGGACAGTGTCTCACCATGCAGACCAAGCTGGCCTCAAACCCATAGAAGATCCACCTGCCTTTGCCTCCCAAGTACAGGGATTAAGGGTATGTGCCACCACTCCCAGCTCAAGATGTGTAAATTGTTTAACATTAGCTGTGGACAGCATCACATACCTGTAGCTTCTAAAGACTAGAGAAGACAGTAGAAGATAGAAGAAGGCAGCAAAGGGTCACTTAAGTCTATGTTTAGGATAAAAAATGAGTAACATAGTGAGATTCCTCATCTCAAAAGCAAGGGGGATGGAGAGGAGCTGGAGAGATGGCCCAGCACCCACAGCCCTCACAACTAGTTACAGGGGGATCCAACACCCTCTTCTGACACGTAGACGAAACACCAATACACATAAAATAAAAATAATAAATCTTTAAGAAAATGTAAATTTAAAAAAAGAAAGAAATAAGCTGTCCCCAACTACATGTAAGGCCCTACTCTTTCTGGAGGTACTCTGTCTTCTCACTTTTTTTGGTTTTTTTTTTTTGGTTTTTACGAGACAGGGTTTCTCTGTATTGTTTTGGAGGCTGTCGGTCCAGCCCGGCCTCGAACTCACAGAGATCCGCCTGCCTCTGCCTCCCGAGTGCTGGGATTAAAGGCGTGCGCCACCACCGCCTGGCCGTCTTCTCACTTTAATACCAGTTAAGTCTGTACAAAATGAATTAGAAGAGGAAGCACAAGCCAGGCGTGGTGGTACATTCCTTTAATCCTAGCCCTCAGGAGGCAAAGGTAAGCAGATCTCAAGGCACGCCTGGTCTGCAGAGAGTTCCAGGCCAGGGCTACACAGAGAAACCCTGTCTCAAAAACAAAGCAAACAAAACAACAACAAAAAAGAGCAAAAACAAACACAAGATAAACTTCCTTCTTGAAAAAGTGAAACGACACTTCTTAAGTACATGACACAGCCTTCTTACTCAGCTAAGTGGACAGGGTCCCTTCATGCAAAGCCCTTACTTCTCACTGCTGCTTCCCACTGCCACTGACTTTTGATGGTGATAACACTGCAATACACATTCTAGAAGCACGCCTATGGAGATGTTACCTACAATCAGGATTTCCTAAGCATTGAGTGGCTAGAATAAACACAATGTACATAGTAATACAAGGAAGTTTTCAACGTACAGAGCATGTAAGGGTTCCTTCTCAGTCTGCTAACACTGAGAATTGCATCTAAACCTTTGCCAGGCTGGGAGACTATCTGTGGCACCTCACTGTTTTTTCAGGAGTCACGCACATTTCTGAACATTTACTGGAGACCTGTAACTTCTGTGAGCCATCCACAGATACACTCAACTATTTTTTCCTTACTGATGCACAGCACACACATTTGAAGAGACTTACTTTAAATTCTCAGAAACTGTTTTGGCTTTATTGTAGTGTCCTCCAACTGGATTTGCAGCAGCAATAATGGAAGTTCTTGCAGGGAGGCTGCAAACCACACCAGCTTTAGCGAGGCTAATACTCTGCTGTTCCATGGCTTCTAACAAGGCTTGATGCTGGTTCCCCATTTTATCGAATTCATCTATCCCACAAATGCCTACAAGCACAGTAGGAAAAGACAAAAACATCTTTCTCTGGTCAGGTTTCAAATTTGTAGAAGTTACTGCACAATGATTATTTCTATTTGTTTCCAGAATTTAAAATTATCAAATGTTAACTAATGAGAACTGCCATTTGTTTTACTGCAAATGATACATCTATCTTATTACTAAACCTGGTGCATTATTAACCACTTTCCAGGGTAACACACTATGTGGTAGATCCATAAATGAAGACATGCAAGTCTTAAAATGCATCAAGACTTAGCCAGTCAGGTTAGACACAAACATCTAAGAATTGCATTCCCAGGACCACTTAGGACTTGCAGGATTAGGTGGTAGCTTCCCGGAGCAGAGTGCAGTTAAACTAGGGGAATTCATAAGAGCTTAAGAAAAAGGTGCCCCTTGAGTTGAGTCTTCGGGGGATTGCAGGAATGATTTGGGTGGAAGAACATAGCTCCAGTCGGAAGACTCAAACATGGTCTGTAAAGGGAGGTATAGATGGCAGTTGAGGGACACTAAACACACAGTGCCACCACCAAAGGCTCTCTGAGTACCAGGGATGTTGGGCCTGAAGCACAAGTTACTGGGGATCGTCCGCACACCTGGTAGTGTGCTTTTTCCCACTTCTCCACACCAGTTAGGGGATTCTCTCCTGTGGTTAAACTATCTGTACTCTGCGGCCACCTAACCCTTGCCAGCTAAGCACATGTGAGAAATAACTGCTTCTTACCTTGTTTACATTGCCAGATCTAGATACCTATTGTGCTGGGATTTGAGCCTGAGGCACATTAGTCTCACATCCATGAGTTCAACCCAGTGCCACTTCTAGGTTCCTATTTTATGGAACCAATTACCCTTTGTGTAGCATTTCCTTTTTTGTTATCTCTACAGTTGCTCAAAGTCCTATTATTTAGAACTTTGCTCTTTTCTTTCCTATTTATTGGAGCTATTGTAAGGCTTTCCTCTATATCCTTACATTTGTCAGTCTCATATACTGAGCCTCAATTTTTTTTAATCTACTGTACTTATCTCACTTTATTTCATTAAACTCGTGTTCTCGTTAAACTCTTTAAAGTTTCATGGGGAATTTTTATCGCTGCTTGGATTTCAGTTTTGCCCAGACAGGGAACTTTCACTGTTGTTTCTGCACAGCTGTCTCGCTCTGTTTATCCTGCTCATGGTTAGTGGCTCTTCTGCATAAGCCTGTTTATACTGTCATTCTTACGAGTACTCTCCCTGCTCTAATTGTGAGCCACCCTTTTCCCTTTTCTGTTAGTTTAATTAGATTGTAGACTACATTTTGTAACCCGCAAATGACGTAGGAAGGGGAAGCAAGAGCAACTGGATTCTGTGCCACCTAGCTTCCTGTATGGGGAGGGCCACCCATCCCTGAGGGAGGCCAGGCTGTCCAGTGGAGCTCTGTGAGCCTCCCTCCAGTGCTGGCTGTGGGCAGGCATATCATGCTTCCCGTGTTGCCCAGATGTCCCGTCCATGCTTCTGACAATGACAGTATTACTGAAAATCTCAGTTGACTGCACACGTCCTCCCAGGAGGGAATGAGGTGGGAACAAGATCAAGCCAACAAAATCTGTTGGCTCCCACTTTCCAGAGTATAAAGTGAGAGGCAGCCAACCTTTTCTGAAAAGGGCCAGAAGTAGGAATCTCAGGTTCTGCAGCCCATAGTTCACATACACTTGTGTTTTTTCTGTACAATTCTTTAAAACTATAAAAAAAGTTTTAGATTTTACACTGTAACACAACAGGCCCCACACAGGGCTCCCCCTATGGATTGTCTGTTGTCCTCTAGTGTGTGCTGGTTTTGAAGGTCTCAACATATAGCCAGGCTGGTCACCAACTCACAGAGATCCACCTGCCTCTGCCTCCTGAGTGCTGGGATTAAAGGCGTGCATAATCACTGCCTGGCTAAAGACAAAAGTTTTAAAGCCCCAGAATTTTTAGTCCCTTTTTTCTCTCACCTTGGTCACCAAGTACCAGGGCACCAGCTTCCAAAGCAAAATCTCCAGAGGAACTGTCTTTTGAAAGAGTTACAGTCAGCCCAGAGCTGGTGGTGGTATTTCCACAGACATACACACCACGGGGTGCCACATTGCATGCTGCCTATTAAAAACAAAAGGTTTAAAAGAATCATTCAGAGGATTGGAAAGATGGCTCAATGGATAGCTTTTGTTACCATGCAGCATGAGAACCTAAGTTCGGATCCCCAGCTTCCTTATAGACATTTCAGTGTAATATTCCTAATCTCTGCCCTTCAGGAGTGGAAACAGGCAGATCCCGGGGACTTGCTGGCCAGACAGCCTACCCAAAATGACAAGCTCCAAAGTTCAGCGAGAGACCCCATCTCAAAGACTAAGGTGCAAGGTGATAAGGAAGACACCTGACATCAACTGACTGCCTTCACACACACACACACACACACACACACACACACACACACACACACACACACACACACACCCCACAGTTAAAAAAAGAATCACTGACCAGTCATTGGCTCAAATCCAGGGGTATAACATATGTTAATGCTAAGTGTTCCCTGAAGTCTTTTTTGTTTTTGATGGACATTTATGTGTGTGTACCACAAATGTGCTAGTGTCCATAGAAGTCAGAAGCAGATCTCCTGGACATGGAATTTCAGATGATTCTGAGTCACCTGACAAGGGTACTGGGAACCAAAAGGGTCCTCTAGAAGAGTAGCAAATGTTTTCAAAAGTTGAGACACTTTTCTCCCGAGACAGGTCTCATCAGCTGAGGGTGTCATCCTCAAGTTCACTATGCGATACACAGTATGATACTGAAGTGCTGGTTTCCCAAGGGAGCACCACCATAGTTGTGTGTGTGACAAGGGAGCACCACCACAGTTGCTCTGTGTGTGACAAGGGAGCATCACCACAGTTGTGTGTGTGACAAGGGAGCACCACCACAGTTGCTCTGTGTGTGACAAGCTTTCTATCAACTGACTACATTCTCAGGCCTCTTTGTTAGTCTTTTTTGAGAAGTCTTACAGTGATCTGAGAGTGGGGTAGTTTACTAAGTGGTCAGAAGAAAGTAAGAATATAAATGTTAAGTGGTTCCCAATAATGCTGGCCCAATTTTTTAAAAAACTGGCCTCTAATATTAGAGCTTTAAAGAATTATTTTTATTGTTTTGGGATTGTGTGTGTGTGTGTGTGTGTGTGTGTGTGTGTGTTTTACATGAAAGTATTAAGTATACCACATGTGTGCACTGCCTGTGGAGGCCGGGAGAGGTTGTCATAGCCACTAGAACTGGAGACACAGTTGTGATCTGCTATGTGGGTATGGGAAACCAAATAAATCCAGGTCCTCTTCAAGAGTAACAAGTGCTTTTAACTAAGCTATCTCTTCATTCTTTGCTTTCACTTGTACTATAAACTTTGTTTCATTTATAACTAGGTAACATTTGCCTCAGATATCAGGCTGTTGCAAGGGCTCAGAACAAGTTAAAATCGGCTCTTCTGGCCAGAGACCCAAACAAGGATGCAATGTTTTAAAGGAATTAAAACGACTGGTTTAGCCGGATGGTGGTGGTGCACAACTTTAATCCCAGCACTCAGGAGGCAGAGGCAGGAAGGGAGTTTGAGGCCAGTCGGCTACAAAGCTACAGAGAGAAACTCTGTCTCAACAATCCAACACCAAATAAATAAATAAATAAATAAATAAATAAATGAAATTAAATAAAAAGACTGGCTTAGTATTCAACCACAAGGAAGAATAAAGATGACCCACGTGAAGGGTGGTAGGGTGGACATGCAATGTCAAGATCAAAGCAGTCCTGTCTAACATCAGGACCACCTGTAGAGCACTACATAAATACAAATACTAACTTCAGGCTGCCTACACTATCTTCTAAGTTTCAAAGACAAGTGTAATCTACAACCAGAGCACTCAACTGCTAGACTAAGATTCATCAGCACAGGACAGCTGCAAGAAAGAGGGACTTTGTGGGCATCCTTAAGAAGGACACAGCTGGGTATCACTCTCAGAAAAGCACAAGCTTTCCAACCAACTACCTTCTAGAGCCATGATGAATGAACCCAATAAGGATACACCATCAGGCTCTGGCTAAAAGAGACAGAATCTTCTTTGGTGGGTAACAACTGAATGGTCAGAAAAGTTGCTTTGCTTTGGATTCAGAGAAATGGTGATGATGTACTCAGAGAGACCCCTTACCTTTACCAGAATATTCTGAAGCCCTAACAAGATGCTTAGGTATGTGTGTGGAAGGAATACATGACCCAGCTTTACTTCCTTCACTATTCTGTTCATGGCTGTAGTCACATCACAATAGACTAGCAAAGCATTACTAGGGGTAATAATGGTCTGTGTGGCAGGAAGGCACACGTGTATAACTCACACAAACTCCAACTCTCCTATACCCCTAGATCCTCTGCAACCCAAACATGCTATACGTTGAGAAATGTCACTTGCCAATTATTCATACATTATATAAACAAAAGGCAAAATACTAAATATTGATTTTCTACCTGCAGCATCTGACTCTTTCCCAAGCCCGGATCTCCAACAATCAGGATGTGTGGGTCTCCTCGAATGGGAATCCTGTTTTTGTCATCTGCGTACTTCTGGCTACCACCAAAGAGTGCTAACACCAACCCTGCTTTAACAAGCTTGTGTGAAGAAGATAACAAAAAACGAAAAACATCAAGATGACTAGCAAGAGGCATTCCTGGTGATTATTTCCCCTTCACAGTGCTGATGGAGCCCAAGGCTTAGTGCCTAATTAGTCAATGCTCTACTCTATCCCTGAGCTATACCCCAGCCAGGCTACTTTTAAACATGGCTGAACTTTTTTATTTATTTATTTTTATAATGAAGTCAAGAAACAAAGCCAGCATGTCTACATTCCCAGAGCTTGAGATACAGACACAGGAAGGTTATGAGTTCAAGGCTACGTGGGGCAACAAAGCAAAAGCCTGTCTCAAAAAGCAAAAACATCTAGAAACAAACTTCTACAACATGAATAATTAAAAGACTAAAAGTATATAAATCAGTGGTATCTTAGAAATTGATAAAAGCAACTTCATAAATCCATTCCCAAGTGAAAAATACCTGTTGGTGCCTACTTTAACTTAATGTCTAATTACTTTGTCTATTTGTCAAAGGTGTCCATTCCCAGTAACTGTCAACAGTTCTAGGGGGCTATTATTTGCCTCCCACATAACCAACTTATAGAGAATGATGATTCATATTAAAATATCTCATTACTGTTAGCATTAATGTACTTTTTGAATGAAGGTGAAGTAATATACTTACTTCATGACCAAAAATGACAGGACAAAGTGAGCTGAAAAATAGAATACATCTTATAAATTCTAACTGAAATTGCATAGGTGCATTGAAGATCTACTTTACAATTTGCTTAATTTCCTTACTTAGTAACTAAGAGGAGAGCAAATTTTACATCTCCTCAACCACACAAATATTATTCTTGCAGAAAACTTTATTGAGTTTTACTTAATCTATGAAGGGATTTTGTTTTAAAATCCATGCCTCTCTGAAGGGGTGCAGGAAAACATCTTAAAGTAACTCAATACACAGCTGATCTTACAGGATTAACACTTAAAATGCACTATTATCAGGTTTTCCACATTCCCAAGTTCCTTGTTTTGTTAAAACAGACATCTTTAGACCTGTATCGTCAAGTCACCAAAAGGAGAACACTAACGAGTGAGATCAGCACAAATATTACTATTTCAAAGTGGCGTAAAATTTCATTTCTTTTCAGTTCAATTCAGAAAGGTCAGATTAAGTGTGAATATAAGGAAATAGATCTACAAGGACTGGAGAGATGATTCAACCTACAGAGTGCTTGCTGGAAAAGCATAACAATTTCAGACTTCCAGAGCCACATAAAAGTCAAGTGTAAATTGGGTGATTGGGACCTGCCTTTAATCTCAGCATTCTGGAGGCTGAGCCAGGCAGATCTCTGAGCTTGAGGCCACTCTGGTCTACAGAGTGAGTTCCAGGACACCCAGGACTACATAGAGAAACCCTGTCACAAAAAATAAACAACGTTCCTCCCCCCAAAAAAACCCACAGGTATAGTGGAAAGCTGTAATCCTACCACTGGGGAAGTGGAGACACAGGAATCCCTGGTGCTCACTGCCCAGCCTAGCCAACCTCTAAGCTCTAGATTCACTGAGAGACTGACTCAAATCATAAGATACTTAGCGACAGGCAAACTGGTGAGCAGTGCCAAAAAAGAGGCACTACGCGCTGCTTCACTGATAACCGCTAAGAGGAATGACTGGTGTCTGAGTCTCATCATGGCCACTGCTGGGGTACCTGCCTGCCTGCCTGCCTGCCTGCCTGCTCAGACAATTCCTATGTAGCTTACACACGCTGATATTTGGTGGGAAATTTGGACAGTTTAAAGACAAGAACTCAAGTAACTCAAAACTTTCCTCAGTTGGCAAACTGACACACGAAAAGCAGAAAGACTCAATTCAGAGCCTGAAGCCTTGATCAATTTCTTCATAGAATGCGTTCTATCCTTCTTCATCTCCTAGGTACGGTAACTTTTTATTCAGTCTCTTGATTTTCCTCATTTCTTCAAAATTACCCCCAAATTGTCAGAATGTCAAAAGCATACTATGTCAAGTATGGTAAGTATATTACAAACCACAACCACACAGCAAACTTTCTGTGTGAGACAGTCATCATTTAAGCTAGGTATCATTTTTTTCTAAAAAGGCATAAGTATCCCCTTATGTATTATTTCCTGTTGCTACTACTCACTTCTGTCACCACAGTGCAAAGGCAGCTAGGACATCATCTAAGTGAATGAATGTGGTTCTATTCCAAGAAAACTTTATTTCTGGACACTGAAAACCTGAATTTCATATAATACCGTGTAATGAAGTCCTCTTCATTTTTTTTTTTAATAACCATTCAAAAACACAAACGCCCTCACAAGTCCTGACCAAAAGACAGTGGCCTATGTGGCCATAGGCTACATGTGGCCTACGGACTCATTTGTTGACCATTTTGACTAGTTGTTTTGACAACTAACCAAGAGCACACTGACATGCACATCCATGACAAAGCTCGGGTCACTAAGACATACTTGACAATGAGCTTCAGCAGGTTCTCTTCAGCCTGGATCTCTTGGATGGCATACAGGTCTTTAAGGGAGAACTCCATCAGTGTCCCATGCTGACAGCCATCCTCCGCAGTCTGTGCTTTCTGTCCTTTGCTGTTGCTAACAGAATTTGCTTCAATGTACAAAAGGAACATGCACTTATCATTCTTATTCCGAGAACCTGCAAATTCAAAATATTAATGTATTGTTTTCATTTTCCATAAAACAACTTGACTGGGTGTTAAACAGGATTTATGACTCAGTGATTTTATTTATTCATTTACTAGAGGCTTTTTAGGGAAAGAGCCTCAAGACTAACCTCGAACTCTGACAATCCTTCTACTCGGCTTCCTGAGGACTACAACACTTCATCTTACATAGAAACAAGGAATTTCTAAATTATTTGAGATGCAGAAGTATCTTACACAGAGGAAAAAAAGCTAACATATCACCGTTACAACATACCTTCTTCAGTATTGGAGACTTTGACAATTCCAGTAATAGTCACTGTATCTCCTGGGACACAACTATCTACAAGATCATGAACAAGCTCACATTCTATTGTTCGAGGGATCCGCCCTGCTTCTCTCTGTGCATCAGACATCAGCTCCTGTATTCTATGACAATCAACAATTTTCAGTTAGCATACATCTTACTTCCAGTTGTTTCTTCAAACAGTGACCATTCAGGATCTGTACAATGCTATTCTAGATGAAGGCAGACTGCTTTTTAAGAAGTTCAAAGGTATTTCAAAAATCACTTTAACAGTTTCCAATTCATTATGGCAGAATGAACATATGTATTAATTTCTCCTAGAATCCCTCAAGAATCCAACAAGTAAGACTCATCAAAGAAGGGAAGACAAGCAAAGTGCCATTAGCAAATGAGGCACTAGTGAAAATTCTGAAAAGAGCAAATAATGAAGTAGTGATGGCTGAAGTGAAGTCCAGATGCACAGACAAAACTCACAAGGGTACAGAGAAGGGCACCCAGGTTCTCAGCAGAGCCCCAAGAGGCTCTCAAAGTCGAGGGCAGGCGGCAACGGACAGTAAAGAAATAAGTATTTCAAATGTCTTTGGAAGAAGTGAACAGTCAGATAGGAAACAGTGAGAATTTACCACCAGGCAGCAGGAACACTGTCTATAGTAATGGGCAGATTCCTTATAAGAGGGGCACTAAGATGTTCACGAGGCTCTCTCAACTCCAGAATAAAGTCTCCTCAGTTCAGCCTTTAAAAAGCTCAAAACAACTCAAGAATACTCAGAATAACAAGAACTCCCGACCTACTCTGGGAGGCCTGAGGAGGAGGAACTCTAACCCACGGAGAGCAGCAGAGATGGTCCCACCTCTCCAAACAATCTCACCTCATCGCTGAAATGGCAGTAATTAAAGGAAGAAAAAATACAAAACAGGAGTCTAAGAGCATGTCATAAAAGAAAATTAGTGTTCTGAGATGGGAACAGATGGAGGACAAGTGTGAAATCAGAAAATTAAAACCACCAAGGTAAAGGTGCCATGTCTGTAACGCCGGTGCTCAGGAGGCTAAGACAACATTGTGGGTACAAGATTACACATAGACTACAATTAGTCTCAATACAATGGCAACAAAGCACATAAAAAGCAAACACTTCCAGAAATGATACAACAAAGAGCCAACTTAATTTGGAAAGCATGCAGAGAAATGAAAGGGTAAGGCAAACAAAGCAATAGGCAATGTAAGGGATGTATCTGACTGGAAGTCTACAGAGAAAGTACTGGATAGTATACTGGACAGCCAAAGACAACTCAGGGACAAAAAGTGTCAAGGGGCAGGAAGATAACTGAATATTCCTTCACCATTTCATAAGCACACAAAGAGACGATGGGGGGGGTCCCAGCACCTAAAGGGAATGAGAGTCAGAACAACATCAGAACTCCCTCTAACAGCAGGGAAAATAAGAACTTAATAGGAGCTGTCAGACCTTTATTTTACAGGGGTGGGGGTTATCATGAACATATAGTCAAAAAAGCTAGGAACATATAGTCAAAAAAGCTAGAACGACTACATGAAAAACACATAAATGAGGAGGCTGGAGAGATGACTTAATGGTTAAGAGCACTTACTGCTCTACCAGAGGACCCAAGTTCAGTTCCCAACACTCATGATCTGCCTGTAACTACAGCTCTGGGGTTCAATCCCACGCCAATCCTCTGGCTTCTGATGTCCCTCTTGTGGCCTCCTTGGGTACTCACACAGTCATGGCATACATTCATGTACACATACTACACATAAAAACAAATCTTCTTTGGAAAATATAGAAATAATGCAGTACTTGGAAAGCAAACGAAGTAAAATAAGCCAACAGTAAGTGGTATAAAATGCTGGGGAAAAAAAAAGAACATATCATAAAATAGCCTACTTTTAAGTGATTATCTAAAACTTCAAACATTATCATAGTCCATCATGGAATATGAATGAATATTACACTTAAGTACGAAATGAACCACTTCTCAGTAGCAATGGGATGTAATAGCTGTATCCTTTCTAGAATGTAGACACCAATCAATTTCAAAGAAATAATTATCATTTTAAAACATATAGACTCGGAGGGCTGGAGAGATGGCTCAGAGGTTAAGGACCTGGCTATTCTTCCAGAGGTTCTGAGTTCAATTCCCAGGAACTACATGGTGGCTCACAACCATCTGTAATGAGATCGGGTGCCCTCTTCAGGCCTGCAGGAACACATGCAGGCAGAACACTGTATATATAATAAACAAACCTTAAAAAAAAAATAGACTCATCACAGAAGCACTGTTTGTGGATCAAATGCCAGGACACATATAATAAAACCACAGACTACTCAGCAGAATGACAACTCTTTTAGAGAATGTTCCAGGTGCTTACTTGATCAACTGCCAGTCCACTGTAACGGTGAGAGGAGAGCTGCGCAAAGGAGCAAACGACTTCCCTCGACAAGCAGACACCGGACACTGCAACACGAGAACCACTCTTAAGGTAACTAAGTTACCACCTCACCCACGTCTTGTTAGTCTCCATTCTTGGCCCTTTTCTAGCTGACCCTTCTCATTTCCTATACTTATTTTTGCTGTGAATAGCCAAAGTTCCCCACTTACCTCCGCATCGTGTACTTATTCCTTCCTCTCTGCCCAGGAACTCTCCCAGTCTTGAACTCCTTGGCTGCCCCTTCTTCAGTCCACATACTTTGACCCAACCTTTTCCTTTTGACGTCTTTCATTAAGGACCTTCGTTGACCCTTGGCTCTCCTCTAGCCCCCTTTGCACTGTGTGGTGTATTCACTTGACTCGTAATTCTCACTGTATATGTAGGCTGTGTTCAGGTTTTCCTAAGTCACTTACTGGGTGTTAAAGCTCAAGAGGCATTTATGAACTTAAGGCATTGTAGCAGATATGCAACAGTATATCCTGATCAGGAGCAGGAGTGAGTTTCCTCTCCCGGAATCCGGGCAGCTGTGACAGAAGTGACGGTGCATGAAAAGCCAAGCTGGCTTATGAAAGGCAGTGCTCTGCCTACCATTTGATCCCTTTCCACAGCAGCTATCAGCAGCCCTGAGCAGATAACCTGCTCTGAACTGCCATCACATGAGCAAAAAGCCCATAAGAAAGGTGCCCAGCCAGGACACCTCACTCTACCAGCTCCAGTGATCCCGTGATGGCAACTCCATAGAGATGGAGAGGCAGAATTACCCAGGTGAGGGTTCTTCTAGCCTTCAAAAGTAAGAAATCATGAGAAATAATAGTTTAGTGGTTTTGAGCTCTAAGTGTAAGGCCATTTGTTCTGCAATAGCTCTGTTCACGGACACTGGGAAATGTTTTCTGTAAACTGATGTGCCTCTGTAAAGAAGATAGAAGGTAAAGTTTGTTAAAGAGCATATCACCTTTGTAGGAAGATTGTACTTCCCATCGGGCAGAGGGATGCTCTGGATCTCTCCACATGCGGCACAACGGAAAGCCATCTTGGTGCAAAGAGGCTTTATGTTACCAACACGAACCACGGTCCCTCTTATAGAGATGTACTTCCCATAGCAGTTTGCTCGGACGTTCTTGAGGTGTGTTAAGGGCTCATAGTTGTACACTCTAAAAATAGAATAAGAATGTGTCTATTTATAAACTTACAATGAACAGAGAGTTGTATTTTCACAGGTTCCTTTTGGAAGCAGAGAATCCATCACAGAAATCTCATGAAATAACCCTCAGTAGGCAATTTGGTTAAGGTATCAAATAAGCAAGGAACACTGATTTCCTTGTTTATATAAACTGAGGTTCTCATTCTGTTTTTCAAGTTTTTTCTCCTTTTCTTTTCTTACCATTTACTGATTTGTGTGTGCAAGAGCCACGAGTGTACCATGGCGTGCATATGGAGATCAGAGGACAACTTGTGGGAGTTGACTCTCCTTCCACTATAAGGGTTCCAGGGCCTAAGCTCAGGTCATCAGGCTCAGTGGCAGCTTATCTTATCCACTGAGTCATCTCACCAACCCAAGGTTCTTGTTCTTAAATACTTCCCATTAGACAAAAACATGTGAGCAAGAAAGAATACAGTGAGTATAGTTCACAAGGTAAGAAATGCAAATGACCAACAGATATTTGTAAAGATTTTCACTGTCAATCAGGCATCAGGGAAAAGTAAAACTGTTGTGAGATTTCATCTCACTCAGTAAGAATGGCTATCAATCAGAAAAAAATGAAAACAAATGCTGTCAATATCCCTCAAACATTACTGGTGGACTATAAGCTGGTAAATCAATAACCCTAACAAATGGAAAACAGAATTATCATATGACTCACTTGTACCACTACTGGGTATAACCCTAAAGGATTCTGAGTGAGCACACCAGATACTTGCAAACTCATGTTTACTGCTGTACTATTACAATAACCAAGACAAGGAACTAGCCTGGGTATCTGTAATAGATAAATGGAGAGGGAAAATGTGGTACATAATGGAATTTTATTAAATTATAAATAAGAATGAATTATGACACTCACATGAAAATGGACAGAATTGAAGATCAGTATTTTAAGTGAAATATGCAAGATTCAGAAATATACACTATATGCTTTCTCTCATATGTGAAATACAGATATATAGACACATACACACACACACATGAAAGTAGAAAGGACAAGTCTGAAGGGAGATAGGAGGGGTAAACAAGAGAGGGTAATGGAATCTCTATACATTAAAATAGAAGCGGAGACTATTTAAGGGAGGACGGGGTCTAGTCACAGGCTGAAAGGGGAAGTAAGTGAGGCCAGTGGAAGATGGGATGAAAATTAAAAACAAAGTCATGCTTTGTGTGTATAAAAGTTTCACAATGAAACCCATTTATCTGTACAATATCAAAAAGTTACTGATAAAAAATAGCATCAAGTTTCTCACCTTGCAAAAATATGCGGTACATTCACCATTGTTTCGCCATCATTAGACAACCCTTCTTGAGCTTGTAATTCAGCCGCATGCCGTTCAAGGTCCTTGGTTAATACCTTAGTCAAAAATTGAAAAATTAAATACTCTTTAAGCAGAACTCTCATAGAGAACCCAAAGCTCATGAACAGCTCAGAAAAAATAAACATACTGTGATAGTTAAAAGACTGATAATTGATTAAGACAATTTATTTTGCAGTAGATTGTTTCATTTGGGATCTTCTTGTACTTGTACCAATTTCAGCATCCCTACCTTTGGTACCAAATAAACTTAAAGTCCTTACAGTAGGGGCTGAAGAGATGGCTCAGCAGTTAACAACACTTGCTGTTCTCGCAGAGGACTGAGGTTCAATTCCCAGCACCCACATGGTGGCTCAAAGCGATCCATAAGTCCAGTTGTAGTGGAACCAATGCCGTTTTCTGACCTCTTTGGGTACTAGTCACACGCGATATACACGTACATGTGGGCAAAACACTCGTACACATAAAGTCTTCAAAGCCATTACCCACTGGGTTCCACTAAAAAGAATTCTGTAGGGCATGCCTCAGCTTAAGCCAGAGCAGGAAGACTGGGAAGGAACTGTGCCTAAGAGCATGTTAGAGAGAGGAAAGAATGATGTGATTCCCTGGCTAGAGAAATAATGGACTGGATGAGTCTGAAGACAAGAGGCAAGGTGATCAGTGCAGGGTTTCCAGCAGTGCACACAATTGTTCATTGCACCTGGATGCCCTGATCTCTTGCTTTAAGACCTACCATAAGCCCACGTCTTCCCCTGAGCTTCCCCCACTCTGCCCCACCTCTGAAGGCAACCAGCACTTATCTGTGCCTGTCCTGGGATCTGCTTCCCTTTACCTGAAAGCACTTATGCGGGTGCTTTCAGGTGCTGTGTCGTCTGTCCCTGAGAAAAACTGATACAAGCACACAACTGTTACTCCCACTTTGCACATGGGACCCTCAGAGAAATAAGTGATTTTTCTGATGCCATAGAAACTACATCTGAGGTCAGTCATTTTGCTCCAAGTTTCTAACATCATGCTTGTTTTATTTTTCATATGAAATAAGATAATTCCTCCAAAAGGAAGTATAACTTCTGTATCTTTAATGAGATTGAACTGATTCATGTAAATTGTACGTAGGCTGAACTTGTTACCTCTTAGAGGAAGTCTGCAATCCTTAAATTCTAACCAACTTCTATTAGTAAAAGCTAAGCACCTTTTCAAAATTACTGACTCTATGGTATCTCCATTTAAAATGCTGGCTAAATTTACCTGATGTATTGCGAGACCCATACACGCCAAGGTTTTCTCAGGGGTATCTCTTAGTGCATTTTCTATATCTGGTATCAAGTCAGTTATTTCATCATCTTTTGTCAGTTCTTTAAAATCCACCAAAATGCTTCCCTTTCTTTCTATTTCATCCTATAAAAGATTAAAATTGAAATAAAACAATTGCTTTTTGTGGTGACATATTGTTTATGATCTAAAAAAGCTTGCCTGGAGATCAGAATGCAAAGCTAGCCACACTAGTCAGTCTTAGAGGTCAGGAAGTGGTGACACACACCTTTAATCCCAGCAGCTAAACTAGTTAGCCAGAGATGCTGAGTGGTGGTGGTGCACACCTTTAAGGCCAGCACTAGAGAGGGATACATGGCAGGAGGAGACAGGAACTCATTGCAGTCTAAGTCTGAGATCTAGGGGATTAGCCTTTCAGCCTGAGCATTGGCAGAGGTGAGAACTTTCTAGTGGCTGGCTGCTTTGCTTTTCTGATCTGTTTCTGGGCTTATATTATTCATGCTACAGCTTTTTTGAGTCAATTACCGTAACTAACCATTTAGTATATACTTTGAGAAAGCATGGAATGGTCACTTAGTGATAATTCTAAGTCTCATTACACAGCTGTAATGTTGTAATTTTTATGTACATGTATTTAACAAACTTTTGAAATTTGTATTTATAGTAATATCTTTAAGGATGAGAAAGCTAAAGCAGAGAGAATGTAATTCACTTAGATCCACACTGCTGGTGAATAGTAGAGCCAGGATCTAAGTGACACACATCCAGTTCCAGTGCTCATACTCACTAGCACGTGAAACACACTGTTCAGTTAGCGGTCACATAAAGACAGACTGCCAGTGTTGTTGAAAGCACTCACCTTATCATAAAAGTCAATGTGCCTTGTGAAAAACTTCTCAAATGCTTGAGTCTTCTCAATAAAAGGAGAGCTATTACTGTAAACTAATCCAACAAATACAGCATTAGCACCAATAATCACACATGGCAACATTTATATTTTCCTGAGACAGATCCCTAGAAACCATAAACTTTTCCCCTTACTTAGTTTGTACTGTGATTACACTTGGATAAATGTAATGAATACTTGATAAATGAATGATACTTGAGATTCTAAAAGAAAAATACTGAATAACCTGAAACTTTCTACTGAGTCTTAGACTCCTCAAAGGGTATGTCAATTCAAATATCTTATGCAATAAGCTTAAACTAAACATTATAATAAATGCAAAGCCATATACACAAACAGCAGAGCTAAGCATAATCACTGTCTTTGCAAAGTAAATTCTACTTGTTATACTGCCTCTCGTCAAATTATTTCCAAAGATCTGGAGACAGACCAAAGCTTAACTGTAATCTCAAAACTGTAATTCTACTTTTAAAAATAGTTTTACAAAGTTTTATGATATCTTCAAGTTTCTCTCTCACAGAGTCCAGTGAAATGCAGCTGGGTCAATTTTAAGCAGGGTGTCCCTGAATTCCATAGTAAAGGTCACTTACAGTTCTCTGAGCTAGAACAATAAATGAACATGTTGGTAGTTATTGTATCCTAAAGGAATAAAGATCTTCTGTGAAACACATCTACCAAGTCAATAGGGAGGGGAGAGAATTTATTCACAGAATACTGAAAGTCTGTCACAAGACAGGATCTTGACCACAAGCAATATAATATAGAAGGGGGCGGGGCACACAATTATAATAAAAACAAGAACAAAAACCACACTTCATAAGAGATACAGTAGACATGTAGATGCCACAAGAAGACAGAAGAGCAGCAGTTCCACAGTTCACAAGAATGTCTAATAGGAGATGGTATTCTTTCTACACAAACCTGAAGTGGCATTTAACTCTTGGTTCCAAGTCTATTACTCTGTTTCCTGCTGTGATACTGATTGACATCTGTGCCCAAGTTCCCAGACAATCTTAAGGTCCAGGCAACTGGAGACACTGTAAGGACCGGAAGGTGGCAAGAAGTATGAAAGAAACTATTCTTGTTTTGGTTCATTTAAGATTTACTTATATGCTGTGTGTGTGTGTGTGTGTGTGTGTGTGTGTGTGTGTGTGTGTGTGTGTGTGTGTGTGAAGTATGTCACATGTGCAGGTGTCTGCAGAGTCATGAGGGTTTCTGAGCGAGCTTCCTTCTGGGAACCAAGCTCAGATCCTCTGGAAGAACAGCAAGCACGCCTAACTTCTGAGCCACCTCTCCAGCATCTCTGCTACTGCACAGGACAGCTATGGTTCCAAGCTCCAGGATCCCAGCATCTCTGCTACTGCACAGGACAGCTATGGTTCCAAGCTCCAGCATCTCTGCTACTGCAAAGGACAGCTATGGTTCCAAGCTCCAGGATTCCAGCAACATTCTGATAAGTCCTCAGTTACCAGGCACAATCCGCTTCTTTCATCTGTGTTGTGAGCACAAAGCTGAGTGCCTTTCAAAGTCCCAAAGCACAGCTTTGGAGGGTGCCCTGAGATTAAAGCCACACCTTTCTGTGCCTCCACCTCTGAACTCCCAACCTCTGACAGCCTTGGAATGTCTTGATTTTTGTTCTCCCTCAGCCACAGGGATCAGACTGCTGTGTCCAGAAATCACTACTTTCTGGGAGGTAACCTCAGGACTCCCTGTCTGCTTCTTGAGTCTTCCATACACATATCTAATTCTTTGTATTAAATCCCTTTTTGAAACACTAGTTTCTGTTTTCCTGACTCACATATAAAAACAATGCTCCTAACGAATGTTAGGAAGAGCAAAAGGCATACATCAGATATTCAACAGAATCATGGTAACATGTAAATGTAGTATCCAGAGGTAAACATATAACTCCTGGTACTTTTAAGCTCTTTAACTCTACCTTCAGAGAAGTAAAGCTTCCAGCCCTTATAAGGTATAAACTGATCCAACGTTGACTGTAAAAGTAAAGGCTGTGACGTTTGTTCTGAAAAAGCAGAATATTATGTCAGTAAAAAACAAAGCACTGTTTCCCAGTCTCTCCTTCCACAAGAGTCTATTAATAGATTCTAAATTCAATATTTCAATAAGAATTACATCCTCCTGTCTACTGTGCGTGAATTGCCTTTTTTTTACATTTGTTTATGAATGTTGTCTGTGTCCATGTGTGTGTCCACACATGGAGGTCAGATGACAGCTTGTAAGAGTCAGCTCTCTCCTGCCATCATGTGGGTTCCTAGGGAAGGCTTGGTGGCAGTTACCCTCACCTACTCAGCCATCTATTGACCCTTTAGTTGTTCCTTTCCTAAGAGACAAGCAACTGATCATTGGATGCACTCACCAGAAGTGTGCTTTCCTGTGGCTTTACCCAGGTCAGCTCTGTGCTCTCTTTCTCTCCAGCTTCCTGAGAAGTTCCCACGACCTCTTCCTCTTTTCCAGCTTTGGAATCTTCCCCGTCCAAAACCTCTCCCTCTATATGCACCACTCATGTCTCCTAAAAGTCAATAGCATGCCTAAAAATGTATTAACATAGTAAAAAGGGGGAAATCAATGCACTGTATTTGAGACTAGCACATAGGCTTGCAATGTTATGTATAAACTTTATGTATTGTGTACTTACTCTTGTAATCCCCATCACGACTCAAGGTACACTAGACTTTTATTCAGCACCAGTTTCCAAGGAACCACCAACAGAGAAATAAAGACCGTAACTTGAACCTGTTTGCAGTGTTTGAGACTATTATTAGGCTGTAATAGCTGAACAGAACTCTCGACTGAATGATACTAGGGAAATATCATAGCTCAGTCTTTCTTGTATTATTTTCTGTGGCAAGCTGTCCTAAAACTGTTCTCATGAAAAATAATTCCACTTAAAAATTCTTAATTCCCTAGCTACAAACTACTAATGACATTTTCTTTTTTACTCAGGTTTTATTTTGCTTCTGTTCAAGAATTCTCACTATGTGATTTCCCCCACCTCTTTTTTTATTATTAATTTTTTTTAAGTTTAAATTTAGATTAGAAACATGGTTGGTTCACAAGTCAGTTCCAGGTCCCTCTACTAATAACGTTTTCATACACTGCAGTGAAATTCATTAGGAGAGCCTATTCTAATCTTAAGGGGATTTCGTTAATAACTAAAAGGTCTGCAAATAAGCAAACTACTTTAAATGAAAGTTTGTTTGCAATAGCACCGAGATAAAAACGCAAGTCTTCAGGACCCTCAAGATGAGACATTCCATCCCAACACCACGTTCCACATCGACCCAACAGGTAACGTACTGGGAACGGTGCAATTCCAACATAGCGAAGAAAACCTGAAAAGAGACACCCGCAGTTCCTCACGTCCCGTCGTCCTAACTGCGGGAGTGCCGGAGTCCTCCCAGCTCGCGACCCGCCCGTAGGCGGTGCGCACCCCCACGCTGGGCTACGCGGACACCCGGGTACCAGGGTCGCCGCACACCTGACCGCGAGACTCAGGGCAGAGAGAGCTGAGCACAACACTGTAAGGCAAACTCAGAGTTGCTCCTGCGTTCTTTTTTGGCGCGTCTATGACGTTTCTGGGAGCCACGCGACGGGAGGGCGGGACGACTAGTAGCCAATCAAAGAGCTCAGATAGACGGAAGTCGCTAGGCTCCCGGAAGCCGCCCTGAGGTAGGGACCGGAAAGCGGAAGCGGCGCGCAGCACGTGGGGGCGGTGCCAGCCGAGGGGTAAGTTCCTCCTGGTGTGGTGCTTCTGGAGGCTGGAGCGGCTGCACATCTTGGATACGGCCGGGCGTCCATGGAGGCATCAGCGGAGCAGCCAGTCCCACAGCCCCCGCATGCCGGGGACCACTGCATCCATGACGGCGACTTCGTGGTGCTGAAGCGGGAAGATGTGTTCAAAGCAGTGCAAGTGCAGCGGAGAAAGTGAGTCTAGTTGCTGGCCCTGGGCGGCGCGCACCACCCCCTGGATAATCACCCCCTCCAGTGTCCCACTCTTCGTTCTTTAAATCCGCCCCCCCCCCCCGTTGTTGCCACCACTCAGGTCTTCCTAGCACAGAGGACTTTTCCCACTTGGATCCTTTCGCATGCTTGGCTAGAGGGGTCTCCTTTGCCCCTTTCTCATCCTACAGCACTCGCCTCCACCTTTCATTCCCCAGCCTTCTACCTTCAGCGCCAGATTCCCTTCCCAGGAATTCCATCCTTGGTACTCCGGCCCCCGAGGACGCTTCGCTTAGGTTCTTAGGGCCTTCTCTGTCACAGAACTTCACCAGCCTCTCACGTTGAGATCTCTTCATTATGTCTGACTCTCATCTCCACCTTCCCCGTAAGGAAAGATTCCCTACACCTAGTCTGGCTTTCAGTCGGGCCTCTTCTGTCAACGAGTAAGAAAAGGCAGCTTGTTGTTAAAATGTCTAGGTTTACCCAGTAACGAGACACAAACCGCGACTCAACGATCCCACGTGGAGTTTCATTGGTAGACAGGGAGGGAAAGGGGGGGTGAGAGGTAACCAACCCGTGCAGAGCTGAGAGAGAGATAAGATGTAAGGGGGGGGAGGGAGAGGGGGGGGAGTTGAGATGGAGCAGGCAGGGGTCAGTCCTTTAAAGGGGTCCTTTGCACCTGCGTGGTTCTCCCAGAACGCTGGGCTGGCCAGAGTGTTGCCTGAGTGCATCCTGCCAGGTAACAGGGCAGGCCAGCGTGATGCCTGAACCTTTCACAGCTTTCTACAGTGTGGAATCACCGTGAACCCTTCATTTTACATCATGGTATTAAATGTCCAGGAAAACAGAATTGTTCACAAGCAGTTCACCCAGAGCTGGTAATTAAGCTTGGTGACTCTCTGACAGAGCTGATTAAGTTACTTAACCCTTCCTAATAGCTTATTGATCATTAGAATTTATTGTGATACTTTGATACAACGTCGTTTACTTATGGATTTTCAGTCCTGCTTTGTTATATGCTGAGGCTCTGTGCATGCTAGACATGGACTCTGCCACGGAGTCACATTGCCATTCCTGTAATACTCCTTGAAAAGAAGTAAATCATGCAAGGTCAAGAGAACAACTTCCGTGGGTCAGAAAACTGGGTGTCGTGAAATTTGGAACCTTTCGTAAGACTCACTTCACATAAGTTAATTTCGCTGCTGTTTGAATGGTATTTGAAATGAAGCAGGAAACAGTAGGAATGTTAAGGGATGGGAATGGAGCTCAGTTGCTAGAGTGCTTGTCTGTCGTGCTCCAAACCCGAGGTTTGGTTCCCAGCATTACAGAAATGGACTGTGTTGGTGCAGGCCTGTTATCCCAATACTTGGGAGATGGAAGAAAGGAGGATCAATAGTTCAAGGTCATGCTTGGAGAGTCTAAGACTAGCCTGGCCAACATGAGACCCTGTCTCAAAAAAAAAAAATAATAAAACCAGTAAGACAGGCAGCCCTGTCCAGCGCATTAAGCCAGTTAGTAGCCAACCTTTCTTGGCACAAGCACAATTTGATTAAAATACACACACACCGAAAAAAAAAAAGTCTAGAATCAGCTGTCTGCACCAGCTTTTGGGCACTTTAGAATTCTCCACTGAGATTTTTTTTTAATCTTGGTGGTTGAAATTAGAGAAATCTTACAGCTGTCCTCACTCCATTTTTGTGTTCTTGAAGGTAGTGTTTTATGTTTCCTTTTCAGAATTTTAAATTAGAAATTCTTTGCCTACTTCCAAGTGCATAGGTTTTAGAAATTGACAATTGATAATTTAAGCTTTTAAGCTGAAGTATAACTTAGTACAGCAAGGCTCTTAGACTGTGAGCATATATTTTGAAGAGCATGCCCTGTGTGCACATCCATGCTGATGGCCAGGTGAAGCATATTTTGTTTAAAACACTTTTCTGCTTCCAAGTCTGCTACACTGTGCTCAGTTTGCCTTATGTTCAGATACAGCTATTTTAATGTCTCTTTTATAATCCTTTCCATTACCAATGAGACAGATAGTATCTTTAGTTCTTAAGAAGTACTCTTTACTCTTCCTGTAAGCGACCTGAGGTAACCTGTGAAGATGGTTCGATACTCTCTCGACCCTGAAAACCCTACAAAATCATGCAAGTCAAGAGGTTCAAATCTCCGGATTCACTTTAAGAATACCCATGAAACTGCCCAGGCCATCAAGGGTATGCATATCCAAAAAGCCACCAAATACCTGAAGGATGTCACTTTGAAGAAGCAATGCGTGCCGTTCCGGCCGTACAATGGTGGAGTCGGCAGGTGCGCCCAGGCCAAACATTGGGGCTGGACACAGGGTCGGTGGCCAAAAAAGAGTGCTGAATTTTTGCTGCACATGCTTAAAATTGCAGAGTGATGCTGAGCCTAAGGGTCTAGACGTAGATTCTCTGGTCATCGAGCACATCCAGGTGAACAAAGCACCTAAGATGCGTCAACAAACTTACAGAGCTCACGGCCAGATTAACCCATACATGAGCTCCCCTGCCACATCGAGATGATCCTCACGGAAAAGGAACAGATTGTTCCAAAGCCAGAAGAGGAGGTTGCACAGAAGAAAAAGATATCCCAGAAGAAACTGAAGAAGCAGAAGCTTATGGCACGGGAATAAATTGAGCATAAAATAAAGGCAGATAAAAGTAAAAAAAAAAAAAGGAGTACTCTTTAACACTATTTTTTGCCTGTGGTGGCACATACCTTTAATCCTCGCACTCAGGAGGCAGAGGCAGGCAGATCCCTGAGTTGAGGCCAGTTTGGTCTTCAGAGCAAATTCTAGGATAGCCAGGGCTACCCAGAGAGAAACTTTGTCTTAAAAAAAAAAAGGAAAAAATTGTTTGTGTGTGTGTATGAAATCGGGTGCCCTCGGAGGCCAGAAACTTTGGATTTCCTGGAATTAAAGTTATAGATGATTGTGAGCCACCTAATGTGGGTACTAGGAACCAAAGTCTGGTCCTTTGGAAGAGCAGTAAGTGCTCTCAATTGCTTACTGATTTCTCTAGCCCCCCTAAAAAGTATTCTTTAGAAATTATTTGGAAGCTCTTTCTATCCTCCCCTCTTCTTGGCAAAGCCACGATGGTAATTTTTGTTTTGTTTAGAGAATGACCTGCTGAATTCAGCTGCAGTCCAATCCAGACTGCCTATCACTGAAACAGTCCCAGCTCTCTGCATAGTCCTTCCCAGGAAACAGAGCTCACTTATCCATCAGCCAGCCAGTTTCCTGGCTGAGTGTTCAGGCCAGTCAGTTTGAGTACATACATACCTCCTTGCCTTTGCACATAAGATAGGCTGCTAGAGGTATAAATCAACCCAGTTCAGTATTTAACACAGGGGCTTAAGAGGGTGCAAATATGATTTTTTTTGTGTTATTTGCTGGTTACCGAAAATCTAGCAAAGAATAAGAATTGTCTGTGTTAGGAGCATTTTAAGAGTCCACCAGAGGTCAGACATATGGTTCAAGTGACATTTGATGAATGAGGCTGGAATTATGGCCCTGGGAAGAATTATGAAGAAAGCCAGGATTGCTTTAGTGCTAGGGAGTCTGACTTGGAGTGCACCTGAATTCATCGGTCATTTTGATGTTGTTGGGTAGGAGACCCTCAAGAATCTAACAAGATTTTGTTCTCCAGATGTGTGATCTTTTGCTTCCCCCTCAGGCTGGTGTCTCCTTCCCTCTTAGAGGAATTTTTTTTTTTTTACGAGACAGGGTTTCTCTGTATTGTCGGAGGCTATCGGTCCAGCCCAGCCTCGAACTCACAGAGATCCGCCTGCCTCTGCCTCCCGAGTGCTGGGATTAAAGGCGTGCGCCACCACCGCCCAGCTAGAGGAAATATTTTAATTTGGAGAGAATGTTACAATTCAGAGGAACAGCTTCCACGCTGTAGTTAACGCCAATCTGGCCTGGAGTTTAGCATCTTCAACAGGATAGTTTACCCAGGGCCCCAGATTTTTATCCTGGAAAAGGGCATCCCAGGATTGCTGTGAAAATGGATAGGGTACACACACTGATTAACATTTGTTATTACTCAGCAGGTGTTCGTTTTGTTTCTTTGAAGGGAAAGGGCCTTTGTTGTGTGATTCCCTTTGAAGTTGCAGTAAGTACAGTTCTGAGTGATAGGACAGCTCAATGCCCAGCCCTCAGCAGTGCCTGTCAGTGTTCAGTCCATCTCAAATGTGGGGATTTCCAATAATGTCAATTTCTAATACAGGTTATTTGGATTTGCCACTTTTCTAGTAGAATAACCAGTTAGACAGAGACCAAGGAGTTTTCAAAAATTGTTGTCATCTCAGTGATTATTTTGTTGGGGATTTTCTAGTGTGAGTTGCGTGAGATGTCACATTGCATACTCATGGCCTGGGAATCTTGACAGTCAGAACTGTGTTGAGATCTGCAGCATCTGTGAGTTTAAGCAAAATACAATCAGACCTGTGTCCCAAAAAAGAAATGCCTTTTTTCTTCTAAAAGTTAGTGAGTGTCTTCCTAGCTTCTTTACTAAAGTTTGTATTTCTCTCCAACCTGGTTCTTTCTAGTTCTTTGTCAAGTTTGTACACCGAAATAGTGCTGCTAACTATCATGAGAATTTTTTTGAAATAAAGTAGTGAGTAAACCTGTTGTAGCATGAATGCAAAAGAAGTCAACTGATTGGTTGCTTTTTCTTCCTCAGAAAAGTAACTTTTGAAAAACAGTGGTTCTACCTGGATAATGCTATCGGCCATAGTTACGGGTCAACATTTGAAGTGAGCAATGGAGGAAGCCTTCAGCTCAAAAAGAAGAAGGAAGAGCCTACTTCAGGTACCCATTTTAGATGTATGAGATAGATGGTCTGCAGTTAGCTAGGCAGACTTCCATTTAATTTGGACGCACTCCCGGAAACTTAACTAAAACAAGAGGTGATCGATCCTAAAAAGCAAAGGCCAGACTTGAGGGGCTGATGGAGGAGGTGGATAGGAACTTAGGAAAAGAAAGGTTGCAGCTGCAGGCATGTAGCTCAGTTGGTTAGTGCGCGTACCTAGTGTACACAAGGCCCCAGGTTCATCTGCAGCACTGCTTGAGTGAGTAATTAAAGTACTGGAGACATGGAGGATGGAGGATCAGAGTTCCAGTTCATATTTAGCTATACAGTGCGTTTGAGGCCAGCCTATGCTACATGAGAACTTACCTCAAAAAGGAACTTTGAGGAGCTAGCAAGATGGCTCAGCAGGTGTAAGCACTTGTTCTTTTAGAGGACCCAGGTGCAATTCTGAACACCCACATGATGCTCACAACCACCTGTAACTCCCATTCTAGGGATCTGACGCCCTTTTCTGAGTTCAGGCACCAGGCATGTATCTGGTATGCATGTAAGCAAAACACTCATACACATGGAATTACACCTTTTTTTTCTTTTTTAATTTTTTGAGACAGGGTCTCTCTACACAGCCCTGTCTGTCCTTGACATGTAGACCAGATTGACTTTGAACTCACAGAGATCCTCCTGCCTCTGCTTCCCTGTTGTTGGGAATAAAAGTCTGTGCCAACTTTTTTTTTTTAATTTTTTTAGAAAACATTGCCAAATCATTTCAAATCAGGGCAGGCAACGAGGTTTAGTGGGTAAAGTACCAAGTCTGACAACATGAGTTCAGTTTGATCCCTGAGACCTGCATGGTGGAAAGGGAGAACCATGTCATGTGTGAGTCCACACACATACACATACAATTAAGTAATTAAATGTAATTTTAATAGTAGTTTTATATCAAAATTATCATAGAGCAATTTCTTTCCTTAGAGACTAAAGAAGCGGGCACTGACAATCGAAATATAGTTGATGATGGAAAGTCCCAGAAACTTACTCAAGATGATATAAAAGCTCTGAAAGACAAGGGCATTAAAGGAGAGGTAAAAAGATTCTTACCCTTTGTTTGTGTGTAACAACTTTGTTTGTAATGCCAACCTTGAGGTAAAATTGGAGTGTCAGTTAAAATGTGTGTGCAGTCCAACACTGGGGATTTTGTGTCTTATGCTTAGGATTGACTGGCAACGCTAAAAATATTAGTGGAAGAGAAGTTTGCAGCTCATTTGTTTTTGGCTGATCTTCATCTCTCGTCTCCCTTTCTTGGATATCTCTCTTCCTTTAGCTTGCTTTAAAGGAGTTGTGTGAACAAGGCCTTGGGTTCCATCCCCAACACACACAAAAAACAAGTCTAATGGAGTTGTAATGTGTCTATTGCAAGCCCTAAGTAGAGTGTAGACATGCAGTTGATCCGCCCGCACTTCGTGGAGGAGGGACTGGCGAGGAGACCTTTGACTGGTGCTGGGGTAAGACAGTAAAGCTTCAGGGAATCTGCTTGCTCCTTCTCTTACAGGAAATAGTTCAGCAGCTAATTGAAAATAGTACAACATTCCGAGACAAGACAGAATTTGCCCAAGATAAATATATTAAAAAGAAGAAGAAAAAGTAAGTCATTTTGTTTGAAATGATTGAAAATAGCACATCTTTTCTATTTACTAAATACTACCAAAAATAGAATGTTCTAAATTGCTGTCCTTTTAATTTCACTAGATATGAAGCCATCGTTACTATTTTGAAGCCATCTACCCGTATTCTTTCAATTATGTATTATGCAAGAGAACCTGGAAAAATTAAGTACGCTTTGTTTCCTTTCAAAAGTATAATTGGGGGAAAATATGTCTTTAAGAGAGTCATGATTTTAAGTAAAATGAAAAGCTTGCTCATCTGCATAAAGTGCCCTCCTTCCTCATAAATTGTAAGTCCTTTTACTGTCGCCTCAAGCAAACAATAATCTTATCAACATAATTTTTATGAAACAGATAGAGAAACTATTATTATATGTCAGGGTTTATTTAACTAAAAGTAAGTGGATCATCCTTTTTTTCCTTAGCCACATGAGATATGATACACTAGCCCAGATGTTGACATTGGGGAATATTCGTGCTGGCAATAAAATGATTGTCATGGAAACTTGTTCAGGCTTGGTGCTAGGTGCCATGATGGAACGAATGGGAGGTGAGTCTCTGTTTTCAAATTCAGTAAACTACCCTGATGTAAGGAAAGAATAGTGACGTGACCTCAGTAGACCTCTATGGCTCCTGTCCCAGAGCCTTCCTGTGTGGTCCATTTCTCCCCAGGAAGACTGTGTTGGTGTCTTTGCGTTTGGCCTTTCCCGCTTTGGTGTCTGTGGGGTTGATTCTGGAACTGCAGCTGGCTAATGATGTACTGTGTTGCCAGGCACTGAGGGGTTGAATAGGGAGGCTTTTCAGGGGGTATTCTGTCTTGGAAAACACAAGCTGACCTGTCTGACTTCTCTGACTGGAGGATGAGAGCTTACATCTACCCTCTGTGAGGATGAACAAGGAGAAAGCAAACAGCCCCAAATCCTTAACTTCCACACAGGATCACTGGGTCTTCCTTGGTGTCCTGAGGAGATAAGCTTTTTTTAAGACTCGGAATTCTGTTCTCTCTGTAGGGAATGGAATATTCATAGCGTTCAGGGACCTCCAGATATGCTGCAGCGTTCTTCACTCTCTAGACATGGAAGAAGGATCACAATTATGTAAGGATACGGGCTTTGCACAGTCTAAACCCCTCTATTTGCTCATTTTGTTCATTCAGGTTTTGGCTCCATTATTCAGCTGTACCCTGGAGATGGACCAGTCAGGGCAGCAACAGCTTGTTTTGGATTTCCCAAATCTTTCCTTAGTGGTCTTCATGAATTCCCCCTCAACAAAGTAAACAGTCTTCTAGATGGGACATTTTCTGCTGAGATGCTGTCCTCAGAGCCTAAGGACAGCACTCTGGTTGAAGAAAGTAACGGTGAACATGAGGAAAAACATATACCTGAACAAGCTGATGAGGACAGCATGGCAGAAGCCCCAGAAAGCAACCCAGAAGAACAGAGAACAATGGAAAGTGTTCCTCAGGACCCAGGGAATAAGGAGCCTAAAGAAAAAGGAAACAAAAGAGACTATGTAAGAATGTCAAGAGTCATTTTCCTTGTAATTGCCTCAGAGCCCCAGTGAGTCCGCTAAGTTGTGGGATTTGGTTAACCGTGAAACATTAGGTCCCCAGATGATAGCTGTCAAAAACAACTGGGGGAAAACGGGTGTGTTTGTGCACAGCTGTGTGACTTGGTTTTGGGCTGGAGCTCTGGGTGACTTTAGCAGCTGCAGTTTCAGAAGTGCTCAGGTAACTTGAGGGTTGACATTTGAGTACAGGCTTCCTGGGATATCCTCACCTTCCTTGTAAACCTCCCCTTCTGTTGTCTCCTAAATACCACTACTCTGCTCTGATAGGACAGTGTGTTTTTGTAAACCTGGCTGAATGACCTCAGTGCATTGCTTTCTTCCTGTTCAGATTCAAGAAAAGCAAAGAAGACAAGAAGAGCAGAGGAAAAGACATTTAGAGGCTGCTGCTCTGCTGGGAGAAAGAAATGCAGATGGGTACGTTGATGAAGGATGCGGGGCACCTCTAGGTGCTGTACATTCTGCTTCGAAAGCATCTGCGTTTTCTTCCCACTGTCTGCCCTGGTCCTTGTGGAAAATAGATGAAGTTTTTCTTTTGGTTGTTGTGGGGTTTTTTGTTTGTTTGTTTGTTTGTTTGTTTTGTTTTTGAGAAAGACTGGGTCTGGGCTGGAGAGATGGTTCAGCTTTTTAAGAGCACACACTGTTCTTGCAAAGGACCAGAGTTAGGCTTCCAACCCCATGCCCAGTGACTCATAAACTGCCTGTAATTCAGTTTTGGGGAAATCCAACACCTATGGCCTCCTTGGATACCTCCACACTCCTACACATATCTACATGCAGACATGCACATTCATAATTTTAAAAATCAATTAGTTAAATTATCATAGATTTTATGTAGTAAAAGTAAGTAGTTGATTGGTTGCTTCTTAAAGAAAGGCCAAGGATAGCAGAGTGGGGAGTTGGTGGTGCTAATTTGATAGTTTCAAGGAAATCTGAACATTCAGCACTGATTAACAGATGGGACGGAATAGTCCTGTTAGGTGCAGGGGTGGGGCATTAAGATGGCTATAACACTGGCCAAAACCAGCTAATGAAAACCTCTGTTAGAGACTAGAGATATGTCTCAGTGGTTAAAAAACAAGTGCTTGCTGCTCTTACAGAGAACTGGTGTTCTGTAGCCAGCACTGGCAGCTCACAGCTGTCAATAGCTTTAGTCCTAGGGATCTGCCACTCTTGGCCTCTGCAGACACACAAACACCCACAGAAAAATAAAATATGCCTTTAAAGAAAGAGAACACCTATCGGTGGGAGGTGGATTCAGAAGTGTAGTATTGGATTTGCTCCCAGATGATCTAAAAGCAAAAACACAAGAATATCCTACATATAGCTTCCAGACAGCACAAATGCTTACAACCCAGTTCCTTAGAAATGAATAGCTCATGATCTCATTCTGCTTTGAAATTCTAGAATGTTGTACATGGATTAGCCGGGCGTTGGTGGCGCACACCTTTAATCCCAGCACTCGGGAGGCAGAGGCAGGCGGATCTCTGTGAGTTCGAGGCCAGCCTGGTCTACAAAGTGAGTTCCAGGACAGCCTCCAAAGCCACAGAGAAACCCTGTCTCGAAAAACCAAAAAAAAAAAAAAAAAAAAAAAAAAAAGAATGTTGTACATGGATAGCTCACGTTGGCCTACTCCCTGTATAGTTCAAGCCAACCTGAAACTCATGGTAATCCTCCTTCCTGGACCTGAGCATTAGGATTTTAGCTATGCACAACCTTTGCCTGGTGGTATGTGATCATTTTAAATACACATAAAACCCGTGTTGCGTTTGGAGGGTAAAGAGAGACATTCTCTCTGTTTTTCCTTGCAGTTTGATCGTGGCCAGTCGTTTCCACCCCACTCCACTGCTACTGTCTTTGCTAGACTTTGTGGCCCCATCAAGGCCATTTGTGGTCTACTGTCAGTATAAAGAGGTAATGCTGCGACAAATTGGACAGAGCTCCTGCGTCTGAATCTTGATCCCCTATTGTAGCTCAGGAATATCTAACAGGAGTCTTTTTTTTTTTTTTCTTTTTTTCCCCTTAGCCTTTGTTGGAATGCTACACAAAACTTCGGGAGAGGGGAGGGGTCATCAACCTGAGACTGTCAGAAACCTGGCTCAGAAATTACCAGGTAAGCATTCTCACTGCCAGAATCCAGACCTGCTGGCTCCTTGGAGCAATACTGCCAGCTGAAAATTGTTACATAGAGCCACTGTTTACAGTGTCTATCTGTCACTCAGAGAAAATACCCTGGCTTCCTGACCTTTTCATATCAGGGTGCACTGTTCTGTAACTGTAGTCCAGGGGGTTGGGGTGTTTGTTTGGCTTTTCGAGACAGGGTTTCTCTGTATAGTCTTAGCTGTCCTGCAACTCCATTTGTAGACCAGGCTGGCCCCAAAACTCACAGAGATCCACCTGTCTCTGCCTCTGAAAGACATTTCACTACCATGCCCAGCTAGTCCAGTGTTATTTAACATGCAAATAATTAGTTATACTACCCTCAAGACTTTGCTGTCTATATAGTTGGGTAACTGAAAATGAAGTGACCCTGTCCTCTGTGGCAGTATCTTCCCAGCCAGTTCAGGGTTTACCGGTGGGAGGTGTATTATTCTGGAATACATAACACTGAGTGTATTTGTGTTCATTCTTTCCCTCACCTGCCTCCTCTCTGGCTGTGTTAGATATCAGAACCAGGATCCCAGGATGCTGGCCAAGTACTCTGCCACTGAGCCACACCCTTGGGCGGATACATGCCAAAGTATAAGTTCTATAAGAGATTTATTAGGTCAAAGGGGCCTTTAATATATATGTATATGGGGGGGTGGGAAATGGAATTATTTAGGTCAGTACTTACAACAGGAAAGGAACAGCCTACGTCAATACTGTGAGAAAGTCTCAGGCAGGCCAGTGGGCAGCAGGGAGTAAAGACTACTCATGAAGGGACCTCCTGAACTGAGCAGGAGTGGTCTGCTCTTGTGCCTGAGCTCAGTTTGGTCTCAGTTATGATCCCTAAGTCACAGCAGCTGGAGACTTTGCTGCCTGTGCCTGAATGCCTCATAGCCAGTTCTTTTGGGATGGGAGATGGGTGGGGTCACTTCTGTGTTAGCATGTCTTCCCCCTGCCCTGCTGCTTGGCTTCCGTTCCTACCACAGTAAGGATGCTGCTGAGTCCAAAGTAACGCTGCTGTGCCATGTTGCAAAGGAACAAGTGAGAAGAGCCTTGGCTGGGTTAGCCTCAGGGACGTGTTCACCCAGTGTTAATTCTCCATATTCTCCATGTACCCCACACCCCACTGCTGGCCATGAAGCTTCCTAGAGCCAGAGTTACTATGGAAACCATTCGCCCTCCCCCCTCACACTAGCTTTCAATTTGAGAGAAGCAGGGGCTTCAGTCATGTTTTGTTTAAAATAAATAGATTTCTTTGTTTTTATACTTGGAAGAAGTGGTCTTATTAAAAGTTTGTCATTTTAGGCCAGGTGGTAGTGGTGCACACCTTTAATCCCAGCACTCAGGGAGACAGAAGCAGGTGGATCTCTGTAAATTCGAGACAGGCCTGGTCTACAAGAGCTAGTTCCAGGACAGCCTCCAAAGCCACAGAGAAACCCTGTCTCAAAAAAAAATTTAAAGTTAGTCATTTTAAATCAAGAGAACTTGTTATTTAAATTCTGGTTTTTGATATGTTGTTGAAATAGTTTGTAAGAATGAGGAAAGACATGAATGTCCTTTTTTTTTTTTTTCCCCCTGTTTTGGTTAGGTTTTGCCAGATCGGAGTCATCCCAAATTGCTGATGAGTGGAGGTGGAGGATACCTTCTGTCTGGCTTCACTGTTGTCTCGGACAGCCTTCGAACAGACCCCAGCCTCAAGTCTTGTGCGAGCACTTTAGACTCACACCACACTGAGGAGCCAGCAGCTAAAAAGCAGAAATGTGTGGGATCTGGCTCTTAAGAGATTACTGTTTGTTCTGGGGCATTCTGCAGCTGATAACTACACTTTAAATGACATCACTAAATGTTTTGGGTTTTTTCCTATCCTAAGAATGTGTGTGCACCTGTTCCTGGGAAGAAGCAAGCCTTTTGTTAGCTTCTGATGCAGATGGGGTTAGTCAGCACTGCAGCTCTGACCTGCGGTAATAGGTGGATACAACATTCTTGTTTCCATAGCAGACTGAGTACTTAAAAGTACTCTGCAAATACCTTGGGGATGTCAACATCTTGAAAATGTTGATATGTAAGACTTAGTTTGTATTTTAAGCGAAGATGCATAATACAAGCTAGCTAAAACATGATGAGCAGTGAAAGGAAATTCCCTCTCATCCATTCTCTTCAACCTAAGCAATATGGATGTGTGAGCCTATGAGATTTACAGTACCAAATATGTCTGCCCTGTGCCCTGCAATGGAATAAGCTTTTTTAAATACTAGATTTTATTATTTTAGTAGTTGACTGTCTGAGGAAGATCCAGGTATTTATTTTACTGCCTCTCCGCTTTTTGGTGCATAGAAAGGTTTAGTAGGTGCTTTTTTGTAGTAGTTCACCCATCTTCTTTGTTCTAAGTAAAGTTATTAGAACTTCTGTATACTATTAAACAATTGGGATTTTCCCTCTAGAAATGTGTCAGTGTTGCTATATATACATACACATAGATGTATCTATATATGTCAACACAGACAGGATGTACTACCTGTAGTGGGGGAGAGAGAGAATGAATACAGTTTATTTGAACTGTCGTAAAGACTTGTGCAAGACAGACCAGCTCTCAGTGTGTTGGTATCACTCCTTGTCAAGTGTTTTAAGTGCCTTTTTCTGGGATTACTCACACTGGTCTCTGAAGGTCTGCTGGAGTGAGGTGGGTGGCCTTTATAGCTCTGAAAAAAATAAATAAATTACTTTACCATCTCCATTGTAAGAAATAAAATTGTTTAGAGCAACTCGAGAACCTTAAGTCCTGTTCATTGGAACCTGCTCGTCGTGTGCAGTGTTTGTTCATTGTGGATGCCTGTCCAGCGAGGAGCATCTCAGATGACTGTTTACTTAAGCGCATGTGCTGTTCTGATCACGGCTGCTGTGATCACTAACTGTGGTTTTTGTTCCTTTTCCTCTGAATAATGGCTTTTAAAGAATAAAATTTCCTACTCTGAGGCATGTGTCATTAATGATAATGAAGCACATTTATCACATTGAGCTGTCGGTGACATGTGGTCTTTGTGGTAGAGAACACACTGGAATGTGCCATATGCAAGTCACATTTAAGGAGAGTGTAAGATTGCACAGAGGAGACTCAGTAGGAGTTGGTCACTGTTAAAATGACCTCAACTGGTGTCCAAGTTCTGTTCCGTTTTCTGAATCCTTGAGTCTGCTCTCCAAGGTAGGGGTCTAAGGTCTGAGCTATCAGAGTCCTGCATGCCTCAGAGAACAATAGCAAATACCTCAGGATTGGGGGACCAGGTGCTGCCAACCATCTCACTAGCCCTGACAGTTTTGATACATATGGAAATACTAGTATTTACATGTCATTGGAAAGTATTGGTTGTAAAAACTGCAACAATACAAATACTAGAGACACTGTCCTAAAAATCCAAGGTCTGTAGCATTCAGATACTTCATCCTGTGATCCGTAGTGTGCAGTGACAGGGAGGAGAATGGACCTAACCTTGAAATAGCTCTAGGATAATACTAAATTTTATTTAAAGAAAATAAAAGATGCTGGGCAGTGGTGGTGCATGCCTTTAATGCTAACATGGAGGCAGAGATAGGAGGATCTCTGAGTTCGTGGCCAGCCTGGCCTGCAGAGTGAGTTCCAGAAAGGCCAGAACTACACAGAGAGACCGTGTCAAAAAAAATTTGTTTTGCATGAGCCAGCAGTGTGGCTTAGTGGGTAAAGGTGTTTGCTGCATAAACCTGGTGATCTCCAGAACCCACATAAAGTGGAAGGTCTCAGCCAACTCCACAGGACCATCCATTGATCACACACGCGGCCAGTGTGTGCTCACACCTACATATCATACCCAAATTAGTTTTTCTTAGATTCTTTTATTTGGACTTCACGGTGAGCACAGGTCAGATTATAAGATTAAACAGCTACTTAAAGAACAGGGAATAAACTGTTATCCTGTTAACATAAGGTACCCACAGCTTTTTGAGTCTTAATTCTTTATTCACTGGAATAAAAATTTTAATCGTAAAATGTTTTTAAATGGGAGTTTTATAAAGCTATACTAACTCCAATGTAAGGGAAAGACATATGTCAGGGAAGGAGTGGAAACAAGCAGGTGGCTGGTGGGAATCTCAAGACAGCAACAAATGCTGGTGCTGAGCTTTCTTTTTTACCAAATACAGGATTCAGCACTGGGAATGGTGCTACCCATATTCACGGTAGATCATTCCACCTCAAATAACCTACTCTGTATAACCCCTCAGTTGCCCAGAGGTTTGTCCTGATGGTAGATACCATGTTGTTGACAATAATATCCATAACAAGTTCACCCCTCGTCTACTTGATACCTAAAAGTTAACACTTTTTGTTTGGGAGGGGTTTTCTGTTGGGTGTTTTTGTCATTTGGGTTTTGTTTGTTTATTTGTTTGTATGCCTGGGGTTTTGTTGGTAATTTTTTTGAGACAGGTCTCACTATGTGCCTTAGCCTGGGACTTACACTGTAGAACAAACTGGCCATGAACTCAGAGATCCACCTGCCTCTGCCTTTAAGTGCTGCGATTAAAGGAGTGAACCACCATGCCCAGCAAACACAGCATTCTTAAAATGCTTATAGATGTTTGTGTACCACAGCACACATAATCAGAGGAAAGTTCTAGGGAGTTGGTTTTCTCCTGCTACCTAGTGAGATCTTGGGCTCAAACTCAGGGTATCATGCCTGTATACAATCATCTTGGTGTGTTGAGCCATCTCTCTAGGCCTCAAAGGGGTCTCTTTTAAGCCACAGCTTTGTCCCTTTAAGCTCATGGCCATCTCATAATGCAAAAAAATGCATTCAGTTCAACTTCAAAAGTCCTTAACATTTCCAATGCTTTAATTTTACATTATCTAGTGTGTGTGTTCATACATGTTTATAAGCAGGCATGAGTGTCACTGCACGTGGAGGTCGAGAACAATCTACAGGAGTTGGCTCTCTCCTTCCATCATGTAGATTCTGAGAATTGAACAAAGATCTTCAGGCATGAGGACAAGAGCCTTTATCTACTGAATCCTCTTTCTGGCCCTCCAACACTGTTTCAAAGCCATATGAGACTCAAGGCAATCTTAACTCTGAGCTCCTATAAAACTAAAAACGGGAGTGCTGGCATCTGCTGTTAACCTTAGCACTCAGGAGGTAGAGGCAGGTAAATCTGAGTTCAAGACCAGCCTGGTCTATATAGTGAGTTCCAAGTCCAGGTCAGTCTCTCTCTCTCTCTCTCTCTCTCTCTCTCTTTGTCCCTCCCTCCCTCCCTCCCTCCCTCTCTTAAAAAAGCATAAACTGTTCCATAATTTTAATACAATGACAAAGTAAAACACCCCTACTCCCAAAGAGACCAAAAGCAAGCGAACACCAAATCCTGCAGTTCCATGTCTAGCATTTAGGACTCCGTATGGAATCATTTGGGCTTCAAAGAACTTAAGTAGCCCCTCCCACTCCACTGCCTGGAACACACACAGTCTCTTGAACCAACTCTTACTTCATGCATACAGCTTTCTCCCCAAATGTCTCTGTGGTTCTGGCATCTCCATCATCCTTAGGTCTCCACTAAAACTTAGGCTTAATCTTCACAGCTTCATGCAGTGGACTCTTCTCTCTTTGCTAGGATTCTGACTGTCATACACTGCCTGTCCTCAGCAGCTCTCTATAACTGGAGTAAGATGTTATGCTCTCTTCAATCTTAAATGTTTCATCCTGCAAAACCAGTACAACGGAGTATGTTGCCAAGCCAGCTGTCACCATGGGGATGGAACCTGACTACATTGTAACAGGTGCAGTAGCCTGTGTATACTAACCCTGGAAAGGTAGTCTAGATAGTTGCTATTCAGGAACAGGGAACCCCCTTTAGCATCCCAGGCTTAGACTCTCTTCTCTCAAATGAGTTTGCCTGTTCAAAATATAGAGCCTTTAATGGAGTGTCTTGCCCTCATAACACCATCCAAATGCCCCAGTATTAAAGAGATTCCTCTTTACCAGTCACAATTACTTTTTAACACTTGACTTGGGTGCAACTTTAAACTTGTTCCATCTATTATCCTTGACAATTTGTATATGTTTTGTATCTTTCTGCCCAACCCTTTGTTCCTTTTCACTGCAGAACTGGAAAATAGTGGTAACTAATAACCATGTCATGAACTGAGTGCTAATCCTTCCTTGAACCATCATCCATCAAAGAAATTACTCCATTATGTTTTAGTTCATTCAGTCTTATGCAAATTCTCGTGAAACAGTCAGAATGCAGCCAGGTCCTGTGCCAGAATAGTACACCGATGTGGGATGTCCTTCTGTACTCTGTGAATATGTGTTGTTTTTATTGGTTAATGAATAAAGCTGCTTTGACCTATGACAGGGCAGAATATAACCAAGCAGGAAATCCAAACAGAGATACAAGGAGAAAGAAAGCAGAGTCAAGGCAGACCCATCCAGCCATCCAAGGAGCAACATGCCAGAGTACCATCAATAGGCCACGGGCCACATTGTGATACCCAGATTAACAGAAATTGGTTAATTTAAATGTAAGAGCTATCTGATAATAAGCCTGAGCCATCAGTCAAACATTTGTAATTAATATTAAGCTTCAGAGTGATTATTTTATAGGCAGCCGCAGGACTGGGAGGCAGGAACAAAAGTTCTGACTACATTACACAAATATCCTCTAGCTCAGATTCCTCGTTCCTCTCTGAAATCCCACAATTAAGCCTCTACATGCAATGTTTCTCTCTACATTCTTGAATCCCAAAATTCCACTAGGATGCTTCATTCAGCTCTTCTTTCTTCATTCTAAGGACCTTTTAGCCCTAAGTTACAAACATTCCTCCTGTAAAGCAGTCTCAAAGGCTAAGAGCCACACAGGTTTACAGCACCAACAGTCCCACATCTTGGTTCTAATTTTCTGTATTAATGTTTCTGTTTGAGTTCCTGTCTTGATTTTCAGTGACGAACAGCAATGCTGAAGTGTAAGCCAAATAAACCCTTTCCTCCCCAATTCGCCTTTTGGTCATGGCGTCTCTTAGAAGCAATAGAAACCCTAACGTAAGATACTAGATAATGTAAATGGAGTTCTTAATTGATCCAAGTAATTAAAACCTGGAGTCAGATATAGAGGAAAATGCTGAGAGATCAGAGTGAAGGAGCAAGCTACCCCCACACTTTACCTCCTTAGCATCTCAGCAGACAAGAGAGCAAGTTCCTGTTTTCTCCCTGCTTATATCCTGTTTCTGCCCAGCTTCCTCACTTCCTGACTGTCTGTACAAACCTCCAGACCTCTATGGTTAGCTGATGGCAAGCACCATTCTCTGACCTTCAGACAGACTTTAATTGGATAAACAAGATACCACCACAAGATAATCCTTCATAGGCATGCCTGGGGGGAGGGGTGCTTCTCTTTGGTGACTGTAGATCCTGTCAAAGTTGACATGAGCTAACCATTCCATTTAGTTTAGTTTAGCTTATTTGTTTTAGTTTTTTTGAGATTGTTTTTTTCGTGTATCCCAGGCTAGTCTTAAGCTTGATATGTACCCTAGAAATAAATATCCAAGATTGTATCAGCACAGGTCCTTGCTTCAATTCTTTATCCAAGCTTATAATCCCAAAACTTGGGAGGTGAAGGCATGAAGATCAGGAGGTCAGAGTCATCTTCTAGGCAATTAACAAGGAATCCATGTTGCCTTTGACCAACCCTGCAGTGTGTCTCTGGACCACAGCTGGCCCTTTTCCTTCCCCTTCTGTTTGAAGCAGATGGTACCTGGTGTAAGCACTGCTCTTCTACATGCCCCTGGGCTTCCTCATGCTAACTGGGGAGCAGGGTGCTCAGTCTAAGTTCTGAGAGTGGGTGAGAGACACTGGAGTAAACAGGCCAGATCTTAAATCATAAGAAATTAATAAGAACCTTTTATCTTCAGTCTAAATTTTTATTAATAACCTCAACTTTTGGTATTTTCCTAAGATTTAAAATACAACCAGAAAGACTTCGCACTGTCATCAGCATAACAAGGCACTAAAGAAAATTTGCTTTGCAGAGTGGGTGGGTTCATCCTTCTGTTTGCTTTGTTCATTTAGCATTACCTTCAGAGCCATTAATTCAGAGAGTCCAGGAAATAGAGGGAGTCCTTTGTTTTCTGGGAGGACTCCCTCACCTCCTCCCAAATATTCAAGAGGGGTGTGCTGGTCAGCTTTATATCAACTTCACACGAGTGAGGGTTATTTGGGAAGAGGGACTCTTTTTTTTTTTTTGCTTTTTATTTTTTTATTATTTTAATTTTAAATAGCTTGTTTTACATGTCAATCCCAGTTCCCTCTCCCTTCCCGCCTCCCCGCACCCCCCCCCCACCATTCCCTCCAGCCTCCCACCCTATCGACATTTCCTTCCACATAGGGGATATCTAGAGACTGTCATTTCATTCAGGGCAGGGTCTAGGCACTCCCCTAAGAGTCCAGGCTGAGAGAGCATCCCTCTTTGTGTTATGGACACATGATGTCTGTTTGTATGCCAGGGATAAACACTGATCCACTGTTCAGGGCCCCATAGGTTGCCCAGGCCTCCTCACTGACTCTCACACTCAGGGGGTCTGGATCAGTCCCATGCTGGCCTCCCAGCTGTCGGTCTGGGGCCCAAGAGCTCTCCCTTGTTCAGATCAGCTGTCTCTGCTGGTTTTGCCAGCCCATTCTTTGCCAATTTGCTCATTGCTCCTCTCTCTCTGTCACTGGGTTCCATGAGTTCAGTTCAGTGTTTAACTGTGGGTGTTTGCTGGAAAAGGAACTCTTAATTGAGAAAATGCCTCCATCAGATTGACCTGTAGGCAAGTCTGTAGTGCATTTTCTTGATTGACAATTGTTGTGGGAGAGCCCAGTTCATTGTGGTAGTGCCAGCCGTGGTCTCATGATCCTGGATGATGTAGAAATGCAGACTAAGTAAGTCTTGGAAGCAAGTCAGTAAGCAGCACTCCTCCATGGCCTCTGCATCCGCTCCTGTCTCCAGGTCCCTGTCCAGTTTGAGTTCCTGCCCTGACTTTCTCCATAATGAACTCATGTAGAACTGCAGGCTGAAGTAAAGTTGCTTTGGTCATCGTGTTTTATCTCAGCAATAAAAATCCTAACTAAAATTTTGGTATCAGGTCATAGGATGTTGCTGTAATGAACCTGACCATGTCATTTTTGAGAGAGTTGTAGAAGGACTTTGGCCTGGAAAGGCCATTGGGGGCTCAGAGCTTAATAGATGGTTCTGTGTGAGCTTGGAAAATAATGCCAAAAACAGTGAAGATGATCAAGGCTTGGCTTGTGAAGTTTCACAAGGAAGTTTGAGAGCTGCTTTAAGACTCTGTATGGGTTGTTTGATATTTTGAATTAAGAATTTGTGGTTCTGGTCAGCTAAAGCAGCTGTGATTAACAAGAAGCCAGCACCACTAAGGTGAAATCTTTGCTTTACTGTGTTGTTTTTAACAAGATATAATTCAATTATCCAATAAAGACTTGGGAGCCAGATGCTAGGGTGACAGGCTGCTAGCTCAGAGAGGCAAAGAGAACACCCAGCTGACCTTCCTCCTCCACCGATATCCCAGAAAGAGAACTTTCTCCTGCGCCACTCAAACTGAATGTCCTTCCCTTCTATTTCCTATGTGTCTCTCTATCCATCCCCGTGACTCCCTCTTACTCTCTAAGGCTTTTTCCTGTCAGCTAGTTGCTTGCTCTGCCTCTTAGCAAGCTCTTGGATTATAGGTGTGTGCTAAGACTGAGCCACACCACAACTAGAAACAGGCTTTTCCAGTAAATAATGCAGTTTGCTGGCAGCCAAACTGGGCAACAAGTAGGAGTCAGCAAGGAGGCACTGGTTTTGAAGGCTTGAAGGGGGTGTGGAAACTGAGGCTTGGCATTGTATGGCAGAGCCCAGGAGACGCCATAGTGAAAGTGTAGTCCAAGTGCAGTCAGAGTTCTAGGATTGAGGTGGTCATCAGCGAATCTGAGGCTGGAACCATGTGTTGAGATCAGAGTCCTTGAAGAGAGCCCAGAAGAGGGAATTGGTGAAGGTGCTGCCCAGTTGCAAAGACCCCAGCATTTTGGAGATGCCATTACCATGGGACAGGCACCAAGGACAGCGGCAGCTTTGTAGTTGAGCCTGCCTGAGCCTAGAAAACAAGCTGTGTGTGTGTGCTAACAAAGGCAGAACCGGAGAAATGGAGGCCTTTGGAGCAGAGAAGATTGCTAAGTGAATCCCAGGTGTCTGATACTGAGCTTTTTATACTGTTGGATTTGGTTTTGCTTTGATTTGGTGGTGACTGTGCCCTGCTTATCTCCTCTTGGTATAGGAGAACATTTAACTTATTTTGTTTTACAGGAGCCCACAATAAGAGAGTTTGGAATTTTAAAGAGACTTCAGAGTTTTGGAAAGTCTTTGGATATTTTAAGAGACTGAAGTTTCAAGGTGTTTAAAATTTAAATGTGGTGAAACTTTTAAAAGTTGGAATGTTTTATATTGTGATGTTGATACTCATAGGTGAATCTTGGAGATTCCATGGTTGATGGACTAGAAGCAGTAAACTGAAATAAACCCTTTCCTCTCCAAGTTGCTTTTGGTCATGGTGTGTTTTTATCACCACACTAGAAATCCTAACTAAGGCAGGGGGTAAAGTGACTTCTTATAGTCCTTCTCTATGCCCCGAGAGTAACTGAAAGTAAGACATACCTATATATAATATGAAAATAATATAACTGAAATTAATCAATTGTCAGCCAACTAATGCCCACAAGCCAAATGTGAACCACTGTTAGCTTTTTGTATGGTAATTTGAATTAGATGCCCCATATCCTCAGACATTTGAATGCTTGGTCCTAAGTTAGTGATGCTATCCGGGGAGTCTTAGGTATATCCTTGTTGGAGGAAGTGTGCCACTGGGGGTGGGCTTTTAAACATCAAGCCCCTGTCATCCCCAGCTTGTCATCTCTGTTTCTGTTTGTGCTTCTTGAGATGTGAACTCTCAGCTCTCAGCTTTAACTCCACTCACCGTGCCTGCCTGCTGCCATGCTCCCCACTGTGGTGGTGATGGACTCTGATAGCTCTGGAACCACAGACCTAAATACCCTTTCCTTGTGTAAATTGCCTTGGTTGTGATGATCTTTCACAGCAGTGGAGAAGTAGTAACTAATGCAGCCTGTAAGCTAAAAATGGCTTTTACATTTGCAAGTGTTTAGAGGAAGAAAGTAAAGCCACACACACACACACACACACACACACCCTGGTGAAGTAATCTCTGTTGTTTAATTCTTCTCAGCTTCTAGTGTTTTATTAAAGATGCCCTGAAAATATAACAACAACAACAAAAATAAGTGGTTTCAACACCACCTCCTTTCTCCTAAATCAGTGTGCAACTATGGCTACCTGTAGCTATAGTTTTATATTTGTATCTGTTTGTATATGTATTCTGTTGAGTATGTGCATTTGTGTAGGTGGGTATACTTGTCTGTTGTAATGTGAAAGACTTTTGTTGGGGAGACATACACACACATACACACACACACACACACACACACACACACGTTTACCACCACAGAAAGAGAACCCATGACAGACAAGAATAACAACAGCATAAATGTCATTAGTGGCAGTATTTCCTTAGCTCCATCAAAACCTATAGGACAACTGTCATATACATGGTCTGATGCTGATAATAATATTGTTACTCAACTAAAGGTTATATATGTTCGTGATAGAAAGAGGTAATCTTGAAAGATCCTGTGAACAGGACCTACTTTGGAAATGCAACTAAGTCTAGGTGAGGTTATTAGGGCAGGCTCAAACCCATAGTTGGATGTAGGTATTGAATAGTATGGCTATCATCCAGGATATCATGTAATACCTGTCCCTTTAAGTACGGGGCGGGGGGGATAGATTCAAGCCAGGCCTTTTGGCACATATCTGTAATCCCAGTATTCTGAAGGCTGGGGCAGGAGAATAATGAGTTCAAGACCACTCTGGGCTAAATAGTAAGACTGTTTCAAAAAGAGGGGCAGAAGTGTTTGGAGTGATGGCTCAGCAGTTAAGAACACGTACTGCTCTTCCAGCAGACCCAAGTTCACTCCTCAGGCGCGTGCACACACACACAGAGAGAGAGAGAGAGAGAGAGAGAGAGAGAGAGAGAGAGAGAGAGAGAGAGAGAGGGAGGGAGGGAGGGAGGGAGGGAGAGAGGGAGGGAGGGAGGGAGGGAGGGAGGGAGGGAGACGAAGAAGAAGAAGAAGAAGAAGAAGAAGAAGGAGAAGGAGAAGGAGAAGGAGAAGGAGAAGGAGAAGGAGAAGGAGAAGGAGAAGGAGAAGGAGAAGGAGAAGGAGAAGGAGAAGGAGAAGGAGAAGGAGAAGGAGAAGAAGAAGAAGAAGAAGAAGAAGAAGAAGAAGAAGAAGAAGAAGAAGAAGAAGAAGAAGAAGAAGAAGAAGAAGAAGAAGAGAGTCACATCACAGTAGGCCAGAAAGAAGAAAGGAGAAAGGAAATCTGGCACTGAGCCATTTTCTTTCTCCTTTTTGTCACAATTCACTCCACTGTAGTCCCTCTTCCGAGCCTGTAGGGGACCATGCTACCCACATTCAGGGTAGGCCATCCCCTCTCAGCTAATCCTCAGGTATGCCTGAAATTCCTGGTCATACCAACTCCAGTCAACTAGACAGCAAGGCCTAGCTAGCTCAGCCCATGTGCTCAGCATTTCCTAGGCTATTACACTGGGCTGTATAAGACATGTCTGATCTATTACAGTTTATTTTTCTAATACCAGCCTTGAGTGTGGATTGTTTCTTAGGTCATGGACCACCAGAAGCAATTTCTGACATTATAATGTGAGCAAAGACAGCTAATGTGGAAGATGACGCCAGGAAATGCCTCCAGGTTTACCAGCAGGCACTGGACTAGAGTGGGAATAAGCCAACAAAGGATACATTATCAAGCAGGTTTTTGCTGAGACATTCTGGAGGGCAGAATAGGATATACCACAGAGTGATCTATTTGGTGGAGGTGAGAGCTGACCTGTCTTGTTTTATTTCGTTTCTTTTTTTAAAAAAGATGAATTTAGTTATACTTCATATATGAATGGCATGTATAACTACAGGCCAGAAGAGGGCATCAGGTCCTGTTAAGATGATTGTGAGCCACCACCTGGGTGCTGGGAATTGAACTCAGGACCTATGGAAGAGCAGCCCGTGCTCTTAACTGCTGAGCCATCTCTCCAGTCCTGTTATGTTTTATTTTTTTTCATGGTTTGAATTGTGAGCTCAGAAAAAAGATACACTGGTGCCCCAACCCTAGGTCCTCAGAATGGGATGTTATTTGGCCATAAGATTATTGTGGATGCAATTGGTTAAGATGCGGTCATACTGGAGTCAGACAGGCATTCAGTATTCAGTGACTGGTGTCCTTTTCATCAGTGTACCATGTGAGGAGATGGAAAGTTGTAAGGAGAAGATGGCATGGAAAGAGGAGGCGGAGTTTGGTGTGATAGTGTCACCAGCCAAGAAACATCAGGAGCCATTGGAGCCAAAAGGGCGAGAAGTAGCCGCCTCTGCAGCCTTGGGAAGCGTGACCCTGCCAACAGCTTGATTTAGGGCTTATAACTTGAAGGACGATGAGGGAATTGGAATGGACTGCAGTATTCATGAGCTCTGCACTTGTCCATTGGCCCTTGCATGCAGCTACTCATGATCCCAAAGCTAGGAAGAAAGACCCCAGAAAAGAGACAATAGGAGGCCTTCCTGAAATGTGACCATCACCAGATAGCTTGGTCCCTGTGCAATAAAGTCTCAGTTCACTCAGTGTCAATCTGGGAAGAACCTGGTTTAATTGGTACAGGCTAGACACACCCTCTACACTGAACTGTCTCCTCTCTTCTCCTCTGCAGAACTGTAAATGTGATGTTTTGGGCTGGTGAAATGGCTCTGTAGGTAAAGCGCTTACTACCAAGCTGGTCAACCTGACTTAGATCACAGAGAACCAACTCATGAAGGTTGTCTTCTGACCACCACCACCCACCCCGACACATACACGATGAATAAATCAAGTGCAATTTTTAAAATTAAATAACAGGCCTGGAGAGATGGCTCAGAGGTTAAGAGCACTGGCTGTTCTTCCAGAGGTCTTGAGTTCAATACCCAGGAATCACATTGTGGTTCACAACCACCTATAATGAGATCTGGTGCCCTTTTCTGGCCTGCAGGCATAACACTGTATACATAACAAATAAATAAATATTTAAAATTAAATAACATATTTTCTTTTAAAATGTCTTCTTCACGCCTGCCTGATCGCTAACAGGGTAGAAATCAGATATTTTATTCTCTATATCTTTCTTTATATCGTGCAATATTTTACTTCAGAAATTTTGCTTTCTTTCTGTTATACACTTAAAGATCTTCGAATCCTAATGCTATCTTTGAGAATATATTTAGAAGAATAGATTTCAAAATTGCACTCTTCCTAACTAACCCAAAGAAAGCTAAAAACCAAAAACGATTTAGCTTCAGGCAAATCTTTTATTATTTATGTTTCAAAGACAGTAACACGGTCATTATCACAGGCATATGAACATCTATTTTGCAGGAAGAATATGCTACAAGTCACTCTAGTCACATAGTATTAGCATTCTGGCAAAGATAAATGGTATTTCCAACTGCAACAAACATTTAATAAATAGTAGATTCTGCTTTCTGCCTTTGGGTGAATCAATGGCGTCTTTCAGTGGACAGCCTGTCTCTCCGACTGTTAGCCCCTCTGGCTGAACTTTTCCGCTATCTTCTGCAGTTCCAGATCCATGGCAGTCAAGTTCTCCAGTTCCTTTTTCTGGGAAACACAAAAGTGGAGTACTGAAGTCAGTTCATCCGCTCCAATTCAGGGAGCAATAAGAGTCAGGGGGATTTTAGGTATAGTAGAGGTAGAGACTGCCTGAGTCAGCCAACATCAGGGGACTTCAAGGTGTGTTTCTCCTGCTCAGTAGATTGAGCACCCCAAGCAATTACCCAGGAATGAAGATTCCTGAGTCCCATGCAAAAATTACAAAATGAGAAATTCTGGGGGGTCAGCAATCCTGATGACTCTGATGTACTTATTAGGTAAAGGTGCTGTTTGGGTGGGCACCAGGTGCCTAAGGTTTACGCCATGCCCAGGCAGCACCCGGTACACAGACAGATCTGGGGCTAGATCCCAGACACAGTAGTTTTCCAAGTTCTCCAAGCAAGACAAGAAACGCTGTAAAAGAGAGACAAAGGCAGGGATCTGCACCACACTGTGTGGTGGCTGGAAATCAACCCTGCTGTGACACGGGTGCTCACATTCCCACAGAGACACTCCCCACCCGTTTCTCCCCAGTATCAGACATGTCGATGCGAACATCAACCTTGATCATCATCATGTAATTTTAAGCAAAAGCCTCATACTGTACCTCTTCCTCAGTCATAACTCTCTGGTCAGCCCTGCCCTTTTCATCGTCTGCCTCCTGACGAGGTCCCACCTGCTCCTCTGAGTCATAGAAGTCGGGAAATTCATCTGACTTCTTCCTGTAGTGAAGGAGCTGGTCCAGCTCAGCCACTCCATCATACTGCCTTTTCATGTCCGGATGAGGGTCCCTGGCAAAGCCTCTCTTCTCATACCCCCAGTTGACATCCTCTGAGTAGGGCCTTTTCTCCCACCAGTCATAGTTGTACTCTGGGAAGAAACTCTTCTCAGTCAAGGTCAACCCATTTCCATCTTCACCTTCACCCTCAAGAAAATTGTCATCTGGGTTGTCTTTTTTCTCAAAATCACTGTCCTTCCACTGGAGAGGGTCAAAGTAGGGGTTGAACAACACCCCTAACCTCTTCCTCTTTTCAGTGATGGGGTAGGGTGCATATTGTCTGTCTGGAAACCCCACTTCCTCCCTGCTTTCTTCTGGGTCTAGAAGTGCTTCTTCCTGTTGCCACCATTTCCCTTGGTCCCCTTCTTCACCATAGTTGAGATAGTTTTCCTCCTGCCCCTGCCATTTGCTTTGTGGATACCTTTTTGGCTTATCTATGGGGCCTTCCTGAATAGGGTAATGTCCTTCATCCAGGAGCCCTTTCTCTTCTCTGGCGCCAAGAGCAGAAAAGGCACCTGGCACACCTTCCCTGCCTCTGTGTTGGTGTCCCTTTGTCCCCTCATAGCCCCTCTCTTCCTCAGTGTCTTCACTGTGTCTGTTTGCCATGCTTTCGCGTTCAGAGTTGGGGTGGCTTCTCCTGTACTCCTTTTCTTGGCTTTCTTCACTCTGAGGTCTGAGAACCCTGTCCTCTTCGCTGCCTCTGCCGCCATACTGTGGTCTCCGAAGGCTCTTGGGAACCTGGGAACCTGGATAGTTTCTCATTTCTTCCCCGTATTCAAGTTCTTCCTGTGAAGCCCTGTAGTGGGTTGGACTGTGGCCCCTCTTTTCCCCCAAACTGGCTGTGGCCACAGCTGCCTCCTCCGACTCCTCAGGGGTATGTCTCCTTTCCTCCAATGCAGGATGCCCTTCTTGAGAGGGCTTGTTGGGCCGGCTTCTCCCATGGTGGTGTCTGGGCCTTCGTTTGGCTACTTCAGAAGAGGCCATGTCTTCCTCATCCTCCTCGGATTCTTCTTCACTCTGGTCGTGGTCGCTAAGCTCCTGGCGTGGTGTCTCCTGCCTCCTTGCCTCCTCTTCACTCTCCTGACTCCCTTGCTCCCTGCTGTGTGTCTTTTCGTGGAGCCCCATGGGGTGTGTATCTGTTCTGGCCACCGACTCTTCTTTTTTCTTAGCCATAGGGTCGTTTCTTTTGTTGGATAAGGTACTCTGTTTCTCTCCTGGAGTTTCAAGGTCTTTCTCTTCACCAGCATCTTCCCTGTGCTCCCCTTTTGGGTGATTCTTGCCTTCTCCTTCCTCCCTTTCCTCTCTCCCAATCTCTTCAGAATGGTGTATCTTAGCTTCTTTGGACATTTGTTGGTTGGAAGGATGGAGGCTCTCTTGGGTTTCATCCATTCTCTCTCGGCTATGTCCTCCTCCTTCTGTCCACTTCTCTTTGTCTACCTTTGTCTGGCCTTGAGTGTCTTCTACTGGTGCTGCTGTTTCCTCCCTACTGGAAGACCCGTGGGCTAGTGAGGCATCAGCTGGGTCTCTTAGCAATCGTACTTCAAACTTTGTGTTCTCATTTTCATCTTTTTCCTCACCCTTGATCTCTTTTCCACCTATAATGAAAATATAGGAGTTAACACAACTGTAGAAATGCAGTTAAGGTTCAAGTACCAGCCTCACTGATCATTAAAAATACCGAGGACACTGGAAAATAGTTACATGATAGAGGATATATTCAGTTCTTTGAGAAGCTTATGATATGGAAACTCTTTTGCTGTTTTTAATGAGCTCTCTGCATGTTTAAGTTTTCAAAATGTCCACCCAGCATCTCTGTTTGTGACTGTCAATGACCAAACTGAAATGCAGATGCAACTTTATGAAAGACTGGGATTTAGGACCTTCCGGAAGAGCTCTTACAATTCATGTGATTCAGCCTCTGTGTTTTGCAGGCATAGAAGATATGGAGACTCTGAGTGATAGAATTCAAGATCGTTCTTTCCATATTTAAGTAAGGTGGAAAAGTTGCCATAGGGTAAATGAATGGATCTAACTATAATCCAACTAAATAACATTAAGTAGCCAAAATAGGGTATCTTAAGATTCAAAGGAGGATTCAAAAATTGAACTACTTGTCAGACTTCGTTATCTAGTCAACTGTGTGTGCCCTATCCAGCAGGAAATGACAACTTAATCTAGCTTAGCCATGTGCTGTGCGTTTCAACCCACAATAGACTGTGAGCTTCACAGTGGTCTCACACTATCATATCATATGATGTCATTGTATCATATGAGTCATAGCCCTCTTGGTTTCTGTAAATCTAATCAGTGATGTTTGTACAGCAACAAAATGGCCTACCAATGCCCTTCTCGGACACATTAAATGATGCATGGCTGTAACTGGTAATAAGAATGGAGAGGGCCTCTCTCCTTCTTCACTCAGGTCCCCCAGTCCACATGGTCCTTGATGTTAAGGATAAATTTCAGTACACTGGGCTGTCTTCCATGTTTCATGAGTCAGCAGCAGAAGGCATAACTGACATTTTGCTGCTCTCTTCCATCTTCTCCAAATGTCAGTAACTCCTAACTACATTCTCCCCCAAGGACATCCTATGAAAAGAGGTGTGGAGATCACAATGTCTTTGCTGCTAGTTGGGAGGGCTTAGGTTTCAACCTCTTTAACCAAGTTTAGATAGAAGACCTGAAGCCAAGGCATTGACAGCTAAGGGCCAACACCAGCACCATCCGTCACAGCAGCCACTAGCTCTTTGTGGCTTTAGAACACTCGAGATGTAGCTTGAGCAAACTGAGACCTGATGCCTGAGACTGCATACAAAGTCAGTGAATATATTAAAATAGCTTTTTTTGATAGATTGGGTAGTACTAAATAGATAAAATGCATTAGACTAAGTTAGACATCAATTTCACTTATATTTAAGTTTTTAAATGTAACTAGAAAATTTGAAATTATATTTGTAGTTCATACTATATTCCTTTTGAACAGCACAGATGGGCCTTGTTTGTTTTTAGACAGGAGCTTATTAGGTTAATAGCTAAGAGCATAAGAGAGAGCAAACAAGCATAGCAGGAACAGACCTCATGAGTCATTCTGAACTGACATTTACAAAGGACAAAATTTATCTATTTTAAAAAATACTCAAGAAATTGTACCTTGTGTGTATCTCTCTATTAAAGCACAGCCTGGCATGATAATAATGTCCTCATGTTTACAAAGCCACAGATAGCTCTCTGGCCTTTTGTGTACAGACATTGAGTACCGGTTAATTTGTCATGGCCCTGCATCACGTAAGAGTCTATGATGATGCCATCTTGGACTACAAAGTGAATTTATACATCCTAAATAGCAAATCAAGACCTTGTCACAAAAAAAGGAGCCAATGGGATTATACACAGTGCTGGGGCAGGGCTAATAAAGCAGGGCAAGAAAGCAAGGAGGCTTTGGGTGATATCCTTGACTTCTTGTGCCCCTTTCCAAATTGTTACGTTGAAATCCTAATCGGTGTTATGATAGTTTGAGACATAAGGCCCTAATAAGAGGACACATGAGAAACACAGCCTGCCTTCACACAGGAGGAGACGGTCAAAAGGGGGCCATACAGCCAAGAAGTGGGACCTTACCGGGCACTTGATCTTGTGCTACAACTGTGAGGTTACTGTGTATTGTTTAAACCGATGGATCTATAATATTGTCTGTAGTGCTTACAGCTGACTCAGCCAGATGCTGAGGTTATTCTCAGAGTTTGCTGAAGGACAACAGAGGCCACAAGCTCCTCTTCCTATCTGACTTAGGGGGTGAGGTATCTTAAGTGTCAAGAACAAGTATTTTTATCTCTTTTGAGTTAAATGTGTACTGCTTATGGCAGCTTGTGCCTGGAGCTGAGCACTTGGCCTTAAATTTAGCTCTTAGCCCAGCAGGTGAGATTGGAGAAGGGCTGATTAGCTCATGAAGGCTCTGTCACTCTCTAACATCAAAGTGTGACACTCACCCTTGCTTCCATGTTAAAAAGGAAGCGTGTCTCATCCATTCTGTTGCAAAGTTGACCAGATTAACCTTGGTCAACCCTGACCAGAGAAATCTTGTACCTTGGAAGAAACTGGACTTCTCTAAAGTCTCTTTAAACAAAAAACAAACAAACAACAACAATAACAAAAACCACAATTCTTCCCTTCTTCCTAAATACTTATGTGTTCACTGAGTGTGGGAGGGTGGGGCTGGAGACTGGGCTTGGGGTGGGACACAGGCCAAGCAGAGCATTTACTCCACTCAGGTGCACATGTGAGTGCGCCCACTGGGTCAGGAGAAAGAAGACTAAGCCAGGAGAGAGAGAACTACAATGGGACAGGATGGTGTGGCCCAGAACTGAGTTCCCTGAGACCTACACCTTTATTTAAATATTAGATGTCACTTTAAACAATCAAGATTTTAAGCAGGGTTTGGTGCTACCTTTTATCCTAGTACTTGGAAGATAGAGGCAGGTGAATCTCTGTGAGTTCAAAGCCAGTCTCCTGTTTACATAGTGAGTTCCAGGCTGGCAAGAGCTATGGATTAAGACATAGTGAGATCCTGTCTCAAAATAAATATATAAATAAATAAACAGACAATTAGATAGATAGGTAGATAGATAGTTAGATGGGTAGGTAGATACGTAGATGGATGGATGAAGATAGATAGATAGACAGACAGACAGACAGATAATTAACTTGGGATTTAACTCAGTGATAAAAATGCTTACACAGCCTGAGTGAGGCCCTGGGCTTGATCTTCACCACCAAAGAAAAAGAAAAAAAAAAACAAATAAAAATTCTAATTTTTAACTTCTATTGAAATTTGCAAGGTCTAAATAGCAAAATCTGGTAACAGAGTGTGTAGTTCTCCCCCAAAGGTTGAAAGCCGAGCAGCACATGCTCCTGGGAAAAGGCCCTTAAGGCTGCCATTCTGCACTGCTGGCCCTGGACCATGCTGCTGTGCTCCCGACCCTCAGAATCGGCCCGTGCTGCATTGCATCTCTTCCACTCTGAGTCTTTCTTGTGCCTTCCTGGTTTTGTGTCTAGCCTGAGTGATGCTTGAAGCTGCAACCCTGAAGGAACACTTCCGGCTTCCTGGCCTTTCTGCCTGTCTCTGTCCGGTGTCCTTGTTTTGTTCTCTGGAGCAGGATCAACAGACACACAGTCTGAAAGCTGGGCTTACTATGACTAGAGCCTGAGGGCTACGTACTTGATTTTGGAGGCAGGAAGAGTCTGACATTCGGTAATTGCCCCCCAACCCCCGCTACCCACCCAGCAATCATGGCTATCTTATGACAGATCCTTCCCTTTTGCATTCATTTGGTAAAGGAAGACAGGGGAAGGGTAACAGCAAAGAAGCAGCCCTTCCTCCCTGTGATGACTTGGAACTGCTGCCTGGACAAGCAGAAAATAAACTTGAGAAGGACAGAAGCATCTTGCCTGAAATGATTGGGAAGCTTCCATTCACTGTTTAATGGGGATCCTCATGTCTTAGGACTGCCCCCCCAACTTTGATGATTCCTAGGCAGAGTGAGTTAAGCCAGGTTATTCAGTCAATTGTTCATGGTTGTTGTTGTATCACTTCATGCACAAACCCCACGGACAGCAACCACAAGAGTGTTTGTCTTTAATGAGAGCCATTAGAGGTGAAAAGAAAGAAGTCACTGTCTCCAACTTGACTATAGACTTGAAGCACTGGAAGGGACTCACAAGAGCAGCATTTGTTTGAATTGGGTTGACTTTCCCAATGACAAGGACTGTGTAGTTTTGTAGAACCTGGTAACAGTAGATACCGTTTAAACTTTGTTTTCCATAGAGGCTCTTTAGTACAGAGAAAATTCTCCACTAGGTCAGAGCACTCCTCCAATCTTCAGCCCCTCTCGCCTCCCAGCACTTCCTCAGATACCTCCTCGTTGACCTACAAGCAAGCACTTCCCATACCCCTCTCCACCCAAATGAAGACCTGTTTCAAATTTTAATATATGAAACCAAGGGATTTAAGAACTGATGGACAACTCAAAAAGCACAGTCAACTAAATTCCCTCTTTGAAAATATAAGCCTAGAAAAAAATTTGAAAAGGATCTGCCTCACTGTCAGACAGTTACTAAGGAACCAGAAGTCATATCACTGTCTCCATAGGTACCAGTCTAGTCACTCAACACTAGTATAGAATTATACCACAGGCATGCATTTGCAGGTGAGGCAGAGGAGGTAGGAAAAAGATTCAGTGTAGGTACAAAGATCTTTCTGAAGTATGGGACACTTACTCTTCTTCAGGACTTGCCGGCACTGCGAGGTGACAGTTGGAACACTGGACTTGGACAGGGCACTTGAGAGGACTTCAATAATGCAGTGAGTCACCTATGAGAAAACACAAAAGTAGATTGGAAAGCTGGTGTCACTAGAACACAATTCAATCAGGAGTTCCTGTCACACTAGACTTGAGCATGTGCCTGGAACTAATGCAGGACCCTCAGGGCCGGGACTGGAGGGACCATGAGGAAGCCTCCCAGAGTACTACACTGCAAAAGGGAAGAAGACATTGAGAAATAAAGACCCACTTCTAATGCTTAGAGAGAAACTGCCTGTGTCCTTGAAAGAACTAACCCCCCTGGGAAGGATGTGTGTGCTTACTACAGGAGGGGCATTGCTTGTCCTGGTCTCTAAGGGACAAAACTTTGGCTTTGCAAGACAACATGGGGGAGGGAACTGTCAAAGGGAGTGAGACAGTCTAGGTTGTACGTACAAGTCTAGACTCTAGACCAGCATCTCAACTTACCATTTCCTCATTGGGATTTCTGTTATCCACTGGAGCTGAGCCGACAGCTTTGAAAGAGAAAAATGGGAAATTTCTTGAGTTGATTTCTTAGAGGCTAGATGAACCAAACTTGCAAAATGGTCCTGCCTTCATTGAGGGGGTGCAGAATGAATACTTAGCAGAACCCACATTGGGATGATGTCAATGACCATCATTTCCTAGTTGCCTGTACACATGTGTGCATATGTACAGACTTGTGTGAGTACACAAACATAAACAGCTGATTCCTCCAGCAATGCCTTAAACATTTGGAAAGGAATGCTGCCTTACAGCCTATATAAATAAAACACAAACCACAAATGAAGGGGCATCTTAAGTTTTCACAATTTACCATGTCTTGTGCCGGTTATACAGTTGTCCTATATGTGTGAAAATTTTTTAAAGCTGTAAACTCACTCTGTGAAGTTTCTACATCCCATGCTACAATAGTTTTTTAATTAAAATAGAATCAGGTACCCTCCACAATACATTCCCTCTGTCCACATCAATCTATGGCTTTTTCTGTTCCCAAGAAAATCTCCTCCTCTCAACTCACTTTATAAAAACACAGCTAGTAAAGGCTTGGCATGCTGTTGCATACCTTTAATCACAGCACTCAAAAGGAAGAGGCAGAAGGATCTCTGTGAGGGAATTTGAGGTCAGCATGGTCTACATAACTTCTAGGACTGCATAGAAAGACACTTTTCTCAAAAAAGGAAGGAAGGAAGGAAGGAAGAAAAACCCTAAACTAACAAAAAATCTCAAAGACAACAACCAAAACATGGATATTAGACCCTTACTCACTCAAGACCTTTGCTTAAACAGTTTGCTTCTACATCTGTTTCAATATTATGTCTCCATGCATTGTATACAATTGTGTAAACACCACTAGAAGTATCAAGTTATCTGGTCCACTATTATCTAGCTTATCAGTGTCATTAAAAAGTGCCTAACAAGTTTGAAGAAAGACCCTAAGTTCTTCCTCAAATACAGGCTAGATAAGACCTGGCTGACCAACTTTGGGCACTCAGGGTCATATGCCTGGCTTTGGGGATTCTGTTATTTTTCCCTTTTCTTTAGTGCTGAAGATTGAGGCCAGGTCCTCACATATGACAGAAAATCACTGTCCTCAACTGAGCTGCAGCCCCAGCCTTGGGCCAGTCTTTTATGCTCCAGACAACTGCACTTTTCTCTTTTCACCTGAAATCTGTGAAATTCTCTGGAAAGTAACTATGGAAGAATTAGTCCCCAGATGACAAAGAAGTCACCCTTTCCAAATTCAGCTTTCCAAACCTTGTGTAGCAGTGCAGCTCCACATGTATAGTTCTGTCTGTTGTCTCTCCCAATGTAAAGTGAGTACTTTAACTACCCATACAGCCAAAGTACTAACCCTTATCAGATGTGGTGGTCAAGGGATGCCCCATTGTCCCAAACAATTAGCAATTTACAACTTACTAGTATAGAACATCCCTGTTTCCCTGAGGAAGGCTTCTCAAACTTTTAATAGAAAGGAATTAGAATTTTCTATGAATACACATTGTGTACTTGGTGAGACTGCTAAGTGGCACATAGTTTTTCCAATAGAATCTGTGATAGCAAAGTAATAACTAAAGATATATTTAATCTCCTAAACTCTTTTGACTTATTTTTGTAGCAAATAAGAAATAAACACTTATAGAAAGTGAAATAATTAAATGGTAAAAAATGATCAAATAATAAATCTTGGAATAACTTCTGAAGTATCAGCATCCATAAGGCTATTAGGACTATTAAAGTTTAATCCCAAGTGGAAATTACAGCTGCAAAAATAGGTTAAACAGGGCCGGGTGGTGGTGGTGCATGCCTTTAATCCCAGCACTCGGGAGGTAGAGGCAGGCAGATCTCTATGAGTTTGAGGCCGGGCTGGACTGACAGGCTCCAAAACAATACAGAGAAATCCTGTCTCATAAAAACCAAAAAAAAAAAAATAGGTTAAACATGTTCTGCTAGTAAATCATGGGCACTCCCAAATTCCACTAAAGTTGTCACTCAAACAAGATCTGCATAGTTAAAAAATCCTTCTTCATATGATATGGATATCCTACATTCATATTAATATTTAAAGTGTCACAGACAGTCGTGGATCTCCTTTTATAAACTCTTAATGGCAGAAAATGAACTAGATGACTTTCTGAAGGCTTGTTACCAACTACAATTTTACTAAGTAAGAAACTACTTGAAGTCTCTCATTGCCAGATTTGGGGAGGAGGAAATGGGGAGGTGATTGCTATGATACCGGGTGTCTTTCTGGGGGTGATGAGCATGTTCTAAAATTTGATAGTGGAGATGGTTACAGTCTGTGACTAGCTTATACACCAGGGAGTTAGACACTTCTAAGAGGTAGGCAGCATAATGTGTGAATTATAGTCTAAAATATGAGAGGGTATCATAGCTCCATTTTAGTTACTATTAAATATGAGCTTTTATTCCTTCATGGGAGGTATAAAAATGTTTAACCACCACAGTTAGGTGAGTTACAAAAACATTACTGAGGTATCACTGTGACCTCTTCAGCAATGCCTTTCTGAAATATTTTGGACTTGAAGAACTCTAAATGATTCAGTTTGTTTTCTTTAATAAATTGAGAACATGTATTAGTTACTCATAAGAATGATTTTTAAAAATTGAGAATATTGTGAACGCAATAAAATATATTACTTTTGGCTTTCATTTTGTCAAACAGAGTGATTCCTGTCCATCAAAGTTTATATTTTATGGAGTCAAGTCTAGTTAGGGATCTCAGTCTCAGAACAAAACACTTCTTTGCTGCCATTCAGAGAAAGCTGCTAGCTTAATTTGGTGTTGTACTTACTTATCAGTATCCCAACACAAACACACTCTTCAAGTCACCAGAGATCAATGAGTAAGTTTAGAGTAATTTAAAATTCAATGCCACAATCCTCCACACACACAATCATCAAATATTAACTCCTTCTGTTTTCATCCTCCAGAATTGACTGAAACATTAGTTTACTACTCCGGAGATACTTTTATGGTTATTACATAGTCTTGTTATTTTTATTTCTAGAATACAAAGAAATATCTAGAGCAAATCCCATTCACAAATTAAAAACCGACCAACTTCAACGTGAATTACCTCTCTCTAGAAACATAAATACAAAGCATAAATATGTTAACCTTGTAAACACAGACATGCTGAGGAACACATATGTGACATGCTGAGGAAAATACCTTATATGCACACGGATCTAATTCTAACTCGGCATCTTTATAATAACAGAGGAAATTTTGCAGGTGCCAATTGCATGCATTCCCACCCTGCTACGGTCTCAGTGCTGTCAAGAGTCACACAGAGAATCAGACTACAAGGCTCTTTGTAGCCTTGTAGAGAGCTTGAGATCTCTGCAGAGAACACAGAATGCGGCTTTGCTTGCAAGGGCCGCACAGCCCCTGCGGGGAAAGCAGGGAAAGGCTGGGGGGATCTTGTTTACTCAATTCACAGGATCCTCTACCTAGCCTCTTCTCTCCTTAGCGCTGGGCTGTGGGCCCAGCTCCGGGAGCTGTCCGGGGTGCTGAATTCCACTCACCGGACAGAGCTGCGGCGCCCAGGAGGCCGAGGAGCACGGCGGTCTGCATGGCCCCGCTCGCAGCTGCGTGCCTGGAGGAACACAGCGGGTGCCGGCTCCGCAGAGCAGCTGTGGCGCGGTGGACGCAGGTCTGGCTCTTATGAAGGGCAGGCGGGGTGCAGCGCCCGGGGGCGAGCAGCTAGCGGGGGCGCCCCTTGCTCAACCCTGACGTCACGGAGCAGCCCTGGGGCGGTGCCAGCGAGCGGAATCTCAGCCAGTGAGCGTGGCTCTGCGCTGGGTCCAGCAGTAACAGGCAGGGATGCTAAGAGGCCAGGTGCTGTCCTTCCCAGGAGAGGAGGGGCAAGGGTTCTGCTTAGATTGCAGGCGCCTGCGCTCCAGCTCCCCCGAAAATACCTCAGACCCTGCAGACGCGAGTTTGAGGCGCTGGATACATGTGATTCTGATGTGTGTAAACGATGAGGTCAGCTTTGTGTCTCCTCTGCCCAGCTGAGGAAGATCCTTGCTTGGAACACACAGGCATTAGACCTTTAAAAGAAGAGCGATGGCTACAAACCTAAAGTGTGCAGCCTGGAATCTATAACTTGCTCTTGTTTCAGATGTTAGGTCAGTGTATCTGTCTTCCTATCTGTGGCTCTGTCTGTCTTCCATTTGTGGACGCCTCCCACCCCACATATATAGCTTATTCAAATGAGCTTCTTTTAAAGAAAAAAAATCAGATGGGCCAAAAGGATGCACTGCAAAATTGTCTCGCTCTTTTAACCGCAGTTTCCTAGTTCAGTTCCCGCTGTAAGCACTTTCTGTGGATTAGGCCTAATTTAGTTTAGAGCATATGTAACTGTCACTATATCTCTCCCTCTCCCGTCCCCTATCCCTCCCCCCCCCCGCCCCTTCTCTCTCTTGTTGCACTGAATGGGTATGTTGGTATTTAACCAGCTCTTCCTGATAGATTGATAGACATTTATTTATGTTGTTATCTTTTTCTTTCTTTCTTTCTTTCTTTCTTTCTTTCTTTCTTTCTTTCTTTCTTTCTTGCCTTTAGTTATTCCTTTATAACATGGGCATAGCTGCAGGGCAGGGTAGGAACTAGTGTATCCTTGAAAACCTATTCATCTTTGCTTGCTTTTAAATTGAGATAGAAATGCCTTTTTAATTATGTGTGCAAAGGAGATGATAACATCTTCCAGATTATTTTTGACATGGATTCTGTTAACCTAATAAGGAATCAGGAAAAAACACAGGCAAGTGTCCTGCCCAGAAGAGATACAATCTGCTCTGATAACAGATTCTGAAGAACTTGAGATCATTTGGTTAGGTGATGAAGTTGTCTACTGACAAAAACCAAAAAGAGATTTCCAGTCCCTTCTCCTGAAAAGTCTCGAATTCTTTTTTGCACACGATGAGTATATAGATAGATACATCTTCCTGGAAGATTATTTTTACCAAAACTGCAGCTACAGAATGTATGTTTTTACTTTTCTTTTTCCTTTTTTTTTTTTTCATTGCTGGGGAGAGCATACGGCCATGGGCATGCAGGCAAGCACTCTACCACTGTTCTATATTATCAACTTCAGAATGTTAGAATTGTCTTGAAAATGATATTTCTGGGACAGCTGGTAAAACTGAAAAGACATAAAGATGACATCACCCTATTGTGTTGTGATGGAGAGGAGAAACTGGAGAAAGCAATATCAGGGTTAGCATGTGAGCGATTTGGCTCAGCAGGTAGAATGCTTGCCATACTCTAACAGGGCCCCAAACCTAAGTAATCCGCCCTCAGATCTTTACATAACTGACTCCATGATGGCAATGCCATTCAGACCATAAAACTCAGTCTGGCCGGGCATTGGTGCCACATGCCTTTAATCCCAGCACTCAGGAGGCAGAGGCAGGCAGATTTCTGTGAGTTCAAGGCCAGCCTGGTCTACAGAGTGAGTTCCAGGACAATACAGAGAAACCCTGTTTCGAAAAACCAAACAATAAAAATAAAAAATACAAAAATAAAACAGTCTGTAGAAAGAATCACCTGCCGAAACTAAAACAAAGGCCTAATCCATCAAAGTCCATAGTTCTGGGAGAGTCTCTAAATGGACTAATCTTGCTTTTTGGCTTCTGCAGCTCTGTTTCTGGCTAGCTGTTCTTGTTAACTGAAGTATGTCAACCCAAAACATGACTTTTGTGCTTAAAAGTTTATCCCAGTGTAGATCTACACTGGAATCCTGAATAGCCTGTGTAGTCTCCAGTTGGCTAATAACAAGTTTCTATTGATTTAAACCCATGTCAGAGCAGTCTTCTCTGGTGACTATCCCATAACAATGCAAGCCTGCTCACTGGAATTCAAACCAACTTAAGGTGAAAGGAAAAAAAACCAATTCCACAAGATTGCCCTTCGACCTCCACTCATGCACCCATCCCCCCACCCCCCACCGTCAGACACACATCACACACACATTTATATGCAACGGAAATAAAATATGGGACTGGAGAGATTGCTCAATGGTTAAGATTACTTGCTGCACTTTCAGAGGACCCAGATTCAATTCCCAGCACTTACATTGTGGCTAACAATCTACTATCTGACTCCTCTTGTAGCCCCCTTGGGAACTGCACAAATGTACACAGACATATATGTGGATAAAACACCCATCCACATAAAAGTAAATAAAATTTTTAGAAAAGTTTAAAAAGAAAGTAAAATGTGAACATGAAAGAAGCCTATTGGCAGAGAAAGACTGGAAACTTTTGCCCACCTAGGCTATGTATTGAAACAGGGTGTGCAGCAAAAGACACAATATGTTTCACTAGAGAGGCCAGTGCTTCATAAATGACCTGCAAAAAGCCACAAGCCTTGTGGCTCAGGACTTTATGACTAGATGTTTTCCCTAGTTCACTATGCCATCCCCATTTTCAGGAGTGACTTTTTACAAAGGTATTTAATTATTTATTTACTGAAACAAGGTCTCACTATGTAGACCAGACTGGCCCCAAACTCACAGATACCCACTTGCTTCTGCCTCCCAAGTTCTAGTTCTGCTTTCAACCATGTATCACTCCTAAGTGGGTCATCCTGTTACGTTCCCCCAACCCGCACCACTGTGACCTGTGCCTGTAACTGTGTTGGTATTTCTTCACTGATTTTGAGACAAGTTCCTTGTATACTAAAAAAAAAGAGTTCTTTGTTTTTAGAAAATGCATATCAAGATTTCAAGTTTCAAATTTTGAGAAAAAAATACAAGGAAAAGAGAAAAAATCATTTTCATATTTTAAAGACTCAAACAGGTCTTGCCCCAAGTTTATTTGCTAAAAACAGCACAGGTTACTGATCCTCTGCAAATAGTGTGTAGGTGTGTCACATCAGTCCATCTGTCTTCACACTGGCAGATAGAAACCTTTTCTAGGGGCCTTCCCAGGGGCCTGGGCACCTTTGGGAGCCTGAACTAGAGCTGAATCCTGGGTCTGAGCTGGAGCTGCAGCTCCTGCCCTGGGTTGACCCTTGGGCTTTGGTTGGCCAAGTTTACAACCATGCAGCTTCTAGTCTGCTTCCCAAATTTGGGATGAACAATGAAAGCAAGATGACTAAGTTTGTGGCTGGGACACTTTGGCATCTTGGACTTAACCACTTTGAGCTTCACAAGGGCCTTAATGGCCTTTGCCTGTACACTTATGACCTTCACATTTTTTGCCTGCATCTTCTTCCGGACTTCCTTTTTGTGCTTCTTGGCAAGGCACATGCTCCTCAGGAACTTGGGGTCGACACCTTTAAGAGATTCGTATCTTTGGGGTTTCTTGGTGCCATTTCTGTGCCAATTTCAGGATTGATAGTGTGTGTGTGGTTCTTGGAGCTGGCCATGTCTGAACAATAACCCATAGCTCCCAAAGCACCTTGGACCAGAAGAGAAAGAAATGGATTTTATTTTTTAAATCGTGTAGCCCTGACTAGCCTGAGATTCACTATGTAAACCAGGGTAACCTAAAACTCAGAGATACTACTACTCTGCCTCCTGAATGCTGATATAAAAAAATGGGCCCCACTATGCCTGGCTAAGTAAAGAAAAAATGGGCAATTATGTATACTATAATAGCATACTATTTTTTGCAGTTTTATGAAACCTGAAATTCCATCAAAACATACAAAGATGAATGTTTGTGGTTCAAAAGAATTTTCTTTAAAGCTCTGTAAAGAAGTGGATAACAGAAATAGGAGATGTGCTTGGTGTGGTAGCTCCCTATATGTATGAGGCTAGACTGGACTGCCTAGTGAATTCCAGGCTAGCCTAGGCTGGAAAGAAAACAGTGAAGGAGGGAGGGAAGGGTACAGTCTATTAGAGGTTCTCTATGGTTGACATTGCACAAGGGTTAATACTACTCTTTAAAATGTAGCAAGTACCTGTAGTTATTTTAAATTGCTATGTCCTTGAAGTATTCACACTCTGGTTTTCTAATACTTTCCTTCTCTTCTTTTTCCCTAGAAAACCATGGTTAAACAATGTTAAAATCATCTTTTGAGGGGGGAGCTCTTGAATCCCAAACTGATGCCTGAGAGGCCAACAGGGGACTGATCCAGACTCCATGAATGTGGTCTCAGTGAGGAGGCCACAGAAATCACTGGGGCCTTGGGTAGTAGATCAGTGTTTACCATGGTTTATGAATGATCTTTGGGAGCCCATTCCAAATAGAGGGATGCTCTCTCAGCCTGGACACATGGAGAAGGGCCTAGGTCCTGCCCTGGATGAAACAACAGACTTTAGAGATCCCCCCAAGGAGGGTCTCACCCTCCCTGGGGAATGATGTGGGGATTGGGTGGGGGCTGGGGGAGCTAGTGGAGGGACAAGGGAGGAGGGGTGGGAGAGGGAGCTGGGATTGACATGTGAAGCATTCGTGTTTCTAATTTAAAGAAAAAAACGAAAAATCCAAAAAAAAAAATCATCTTTTGGCTTCTCAAATTGGGCTTCAGCTAAGTGTTTTTGCTCATTAAGACAACCTTGCTGAAGGAAAGCTATTTTCATCATTGTCAGTCAGTTGGGTGCAAGGGAGGAGCCCTGGCCAACAGTCAGTTTCTACATTCACTTTTAGATTTCTCTGTACTGGAGTGAAGGATGCTGGGAATAGACTGACAGCGTGGTATTTTGTCTCAGAGGAAAGTGAGGAGGAACACTAAAGGAATCGGGGCTTAGACTCTGAGGCAGGGATACAGTCACAGGGTTTTTTTTGTTTTGTTTTGTTTTGTTTTTTTGGTTTTTCGAGACAGGGTTTCTCTGTATTGTTTTGGAGGCTGTCCTGGAACTCACTCTGTAGACCAGGCTGGCCTCGAACTCACAGAGATCTGCCTGCCTCTGCCTCCCAAGTGCTGGGATTAAAGGCATGTGCCACCAACGCCCGGCCAGTCACAGTTTTTAATATCGTGGTCTAGCTATCCTGGGAATCCTGTTTTGAGGTGGACATTCATAACTCCCCTATAATTTCACCTTGAAAAAGATCAGAGTCTGTGTGTGGACGTGTTTCTACAGACTGCTGAGCACGGGTGTGCTCCATTTCAGTCTGTCTACTCACTGACTTGGTACTCACTTTCTCCATGTTGCATCATTTTAATGAGCCTTGTTTTCTGATGGCAAAGGCCATTCTCATTTTTCACTTGGAAATCCTGCTTGAATTTTAGCAGAAATGATACCAAACCCAAATACCAATATAAGCACAGCTGGCATCTTGACAATATTGGACAGACTTAGCTTTTTTGTTGTTTTGTTTTTCGAGACAGGGTTTCACTGGTTAACAGCCCTGGCTGTCCTGGACTTTGTTCTGCAGGCCAGGCTGGCCTCTAACTCACAGAGATCCCCTGCTTCTGCCTCCTGAATGCTGGGATTAAACGTGTGCTTCACCATGCCTGGTAAGACTTAGCTCCCCCCCCCACATACTTTTTAAAAAATTTAAATTAGAAACAAGCTTGTTTTATGTGTCAGTCCCAGTTTCCTCTCCCTCCCCTCCTTCCTACCAACTCCCTATCCCATCCCTTTTGGCTCCCCAGGGAGGGTCAGGGCCTTCCATGGGGGAATCTTCAAAGTCTGTCATATCATTTGGAGCAGTGCCTAGGTCCTCCCCCTGTGTCTAGCCAAGAGAGTATCCCTCTGTGTGGAATGGACTCCCAAAGTCCATTTGTATACTAGGGATAAATACTAATCCACTACCAGAGGTCCCATAGATTTCCCAGGCCTCGTAACTGACCCTCATTTAGGGGCTCTGGGTCGGTCCTATGCTGGTTTCCCAGCTATCAGTCTGGGGTCCATGAGCTTCCCCTTGTTCAGGTCAGCTGTTTCTGTGGGTTTCTCCAGCCTGGTCTTGAACTCTTTGCTCATCGCTCCTCCCTCTCTGCAACTGGATTCCAGGAGTTCAGCTCAGTGTTTGGCTGTGGGTGTCTGCTTCTGCTTCCATCAGTTACTGGATGAAGGCTGTAGGATAGCATCAGTAGTCATCAGTATCATTATTGGGGAAGGACATTTAAGGTAGCCTCTCCATTACTGCTTAGATTGTTAGTTGGGGTCATCCTTGTAGATCTCTGGAAATTTCCCTAGTGCCAGATTTCTTTTTAAGCCTATAATGGCTTCCTCTGTTGCGGTATCTCTTTTCTTGCTCTCCTCTATTCTTCCTCTGACTCAATCTTCCTGCTCCCTCATGTCCTCCTCTTCTCCTTCTCTTTCTCCTAGCTCCATCTCCCCTCTTGCCATGTTCCCAATTTGCTCAGGAGATCTTGTCCCTTTCCCCTTCTCTGGGGGACCATGTATGTCTCACTTAGGGTCCTCCTTGTTTCCTAGCTTCTCTGGAGATGTGGACTGCAGGCTGGTAATCCTTTGTTCTATGTCTAAAATCCATATATGAGTGAGTACATACCATGTTTGTCTTTTTGTGACTGGGTTACCTCACTCAGGATGGTTTCTCCTAGTTCCATCCATTGGCCTGTGAATTTCAAGATTCCATTGTTTTTTTCCCCTCTGAGTAGTACTCCATTGTGTAAATGTAACACATTTTCTTCATCCATTCTTCAGTTGAGGGGCATCTAGGTTGCTTAAAGGTTCTGGCTATTACAAGTAATGCTGCTATGAACATAGTTGAACAGATGCCCTTGTTGTATGAATGAGCATCTTTTGGGTATATGCCTAAGAGTGGAATTGCTGGATCTTGTGGTAGACTGATTCCCATTTTCCTGAGAAACTGCCATACTGATTTCCAAAGTGGCTGTACCAAGTTTGCACTCCCACCAGCAGTGGAGGAAATGTTCCCCTTTCTCTACATCCTCTCCAGCATAAACTGTCATTGGTATTTTTGATTTTAGCCATTCTGACAGGAGTAAGATGGCATCTTGGAGTTGTTTTGATTTGCATTTCCATTGATGGTTAAGGATGTTGAGTACTTTCTTAAGTGTCTTTCAACCATTTTGGATTCATCTATTGAGAATTCTCTATTTAGTTCTGTACCCCACTTTTTAATTGAATTATTTGGTGACTAGCCTCTTGAGTTCTTTGTATATTTTGGAAATCAGCCTTCTGTCAGATATGGGATTGGTGAATATCTTTTCCCATTTTGTGGGTTTCCATTTTGTCTTGTTAACTGTCATTTGCCTTACAGAAGCTTCTCAGTTTCAGAAGGTCCCATTTATTAATTGTCTATCTCAGTGTCTGTGTTACTAGTGTTGTGTTCAGGAAGCTGTCTCCTGTACCAATTTGTTCAAGGGTACCTCCCACTTTCTCTTCTAAGAGGTTCAGTGTGGCTGGATTTATGTTGAGGACTTTGATCCATTTGGACTTAAGTTTTGTGCATGGCGATAAATATGGATCTATCTGTAGTCTTCCACATCCAGTTATGCCAGCACCATTTGTTGAAGATGCTTTCTTCTTTCCATTGTATAATTGTAACGTCTTTGCCAAAAATCAGGTGTTTTAGGTGTGTAGGTTAATATTAGGGTTTTCTATTCATTTCCATTGGTCTACCTGTCTATTTTTCTGTCAATACCAAGTTGTTTTCAGTACTATAGCTCTATAATAGAGCTTGAAGTCAGGGATGGTGATGCCTCTGGAAGTTCCTTTATTGTACAGGGTTGTTTTGACTATCCTGGAAGGCTTAGCTTTTTGATTGCTGATAATATGCTGGATATAGTATCTCAGATAGCATAACAGAATACCAGGAAAAGAAGCCATTGGAAACACTCTTTCCCAGGAATTCTTTCAAAGAACTGAGGAGAAATAAACACAGCTCCCGGGTTCAATATTTAAGAAGGGCGTGGTCTTGTACATGGATTCTGAAATGACTAGCCTTGAAAATGAAGCCAACAGCAGGAATTCAGTACTGAAAAGAATACACAGGGACTAGAAATATTGAGAGAGCAGGTAAGGAAATTAAGAAAAGGCAGAGGTTAGTAACTGCAGGTAGCTGTTACCTCCCCAGGGATGAAAGGATATATCTACCCTGCAGCCCAGAAACAGAGACCACTTAAGAAGGTAGATCTTGGGTCCTGGGAAAGGCTGCTGGGCAGCAGCTGGAAACAAAAGAAGCTGCTGCCTCCAGAGATGTAATGTTTTCTTTCCAATGAGGGGGAGGGGAAAATACTCGGCTTTTCTTTTTAATTTTCAAAGCTAGTGCCTCTTAGCAACTGAAGCTATCTGGAAACAGCAGGGCAAACCAGGAAAATCATTTACAAGGGCCAGTCTTCACAGATCAGATCAGAGAGAAAATTGGAACGCAAACAGACAAACATATGGCAAATAGATCAAACCACCTTGGAATCTGGGCTCTACCTTTGGATTTTCGTTTCCCAATTCTCTAATTCAATTCATTTGTTTATGTGGTTTGCTGACACACATCAAGCACTGTGGCTTGGAAAATCCTGAGGTGAATCTCAGTGTTAGTGGCACAAGGTTGGTGATTAAAGGTGAGAGCATGGCCTGGGAGATGGTGCATCCATGGAAACTGTTGCCTTGCAGGTACATGCCCACAGAATTCTCTGTGTTGGTGGTCTCCAGGATAGACATTTATCTCTGTGACTTTGATCTCACCAAACCCCCAAGAGCCTCATGTCAACAAGTAAATTTCCCTGGGTAAGTCTGATTTTGGAATACTTGTTATCCAGTCTCTTTGTCGGGTAAGTTTTTTTTTTTTATGTATTTCGAAATAATTAAGAAGTGGCAAGCCTATTTCCAGTCTCAAGAAAGAAATGTTTTGCTGTTTTGTAACCCACCAAATGGTGGATAATGTAACACCATGCAACTTTCATGCAGATAAATATTAATAAGATGAATGTTTCTCAAGAAAAGTCAGGAGGTAAAGCCATATCACTGTGTGACACAGTAGGGAGTGTTCTGCGGTTGAGGCTCACCTATGATAATGTATGTCATATGATTCGAGTATTCTTCAATGCACTTGAGAGGAAGCAAGACACTGACAAAAGATGGGGGTGGAGTGGGGGGGGGTGAGACAGTCCAATGGGTAAAGCACCTGGCCACCAATCCCGGCAGCCTGCATTCAGTCTCCACAAACCGCTTGGTGGAAGGAGACAACAGTTGTCCTCTAATGTGTATGATGTCCCTGTTCCAGCTGCCAAATAAATAAATAAATGGTGGAGGAGAAGGGGGTAGGGAGGAGGGACAGAAGGGGGTGGAAGATTAACTAATGCTTTGAGTTTGGTAAGTTTGGGGAGACCTTCGTGCTTTTGACAAATTGCCACTTGATGTTACTAACCATGCCGTTTGTAACAGCAGTAAGTATCTGGAATTAAGGGTGTTTATGACCTTTGTGTATCCCTCCCATTAATACACATTCACTAGGTAAAGTGACTTGGTTTACAAAGCACTTTCACATGTGTTACAACAAGGTTTTTAAATGAACGTTATAGGACCAAATGCTTAATTCTGTAATTCTCCCTTTAGAGATGTGGAAAATGAGACTAAAATAAAAGATATAAAAGACCCACAGTTGTGCAATAGCAAAAGTCAGGGCTGAGATTTCTTTTTCTTTGTAAAATTAACTAAAATTTCTTTCTTCCAAAAATTTTAACATTTTAACTGAGTTAACTGGTGCAGTCCACAAACCTCACGTGCATGGGTCATTAAAGATTAACACATGTACCCATATAGTTACCACCTAGATCCAGAACAATCTGGAACCCAGAAAGCTCCCCCATCTGTTGGGGAAGTCCTGTGTATAAGTCAATAAAGCACTGTTGGCCAATAGGGAAGCAAGATAGGTGGGACTAGGAATCCAGGAGGACTCTGGGTAGGAGAAACACAGGGAGTCAAGATGTAGCTGCCATAGGGATAAGAAGTCTGGAAACTTTGCTCCAGTAAGAGAAATACTTAGATTAACAATTATGGGGTAAATACTTAAGTCAGAGCTAGCCAGTAAGAAAAAGCAAGGCCAACAGCTTCATAATTAATACAGCGTCTTGTGTGTTATTTGGGGACTACAACACAGCAGAGCCCAGGCAACTGGCGGGTGATAAACCAAAGCAGCTGGCAAGGAAAAGCCTCCCTTTATACCCATCTCTTTCACTCAACACTCCCAACAAACAAAACCCCACCTCCAATATCCAACACCACCGATTACTTTAGTTTGTTTTAAATTTTGTATAAATGGCACTATACAGCACTTTTGTGTCTGAAAATTAGCAGTCCATGTTGTATCATTGAGATCTGCCATGTTTCTATAGGTAGCAATGTTCATACGTTTTAATGCTGTGTAATTCCATAACATGGTGTGGAACAATTTGTACATTCTGCTGTTGGTGAGTGTTTAGGTTGGATTATTCCCAGTTTAGGAATACTATGAATAAATATGGTATGAACACTTGAGTGTGAATTTGTCCCATCAGCTCCTGTAGACACTACTAGCTTTCTGAAATGAGTATACCAGGGACTGATATGTCAGTGGGTGTGTGTGAACATCACATAATACAAACTCTGTAGAGCTGGCAGAATTGCCATCTTAGTTCCAGGACACATCGAGGCCACATCACATGTCACTTACTTCCCATATCTTTGTAAAGCTTGTGCCCAAAGACAAAGGCTGTCCTTTCTTACTCAGTGGTAATTCCCAGAGACAAGAGGAATTAACCTCACTGGGTGGACACTTTCTCCATTCAGACCACACTTACTTTTCCTCATTTTTGTGTCCCCCTCAGGTCATTTTGGCCACATGAAAGGACACCCATTTTCTTTGACTTCAAGCTTCAGAAGAGAGCAGACAGAGACTGTACACATCTGTCCTATGTGGAAATTTGGTTTATAATAGTCTGTTGGGTGGCTCAGAGTTAATGAGAGGCCGGCTACATTGTCTAACGATCAAGAAGGGACAGTGGGAAGAACCTGATAGTTTGGGGGTCTCCTTTTTTTCCTTATGGCTGCTGAATTCTATAGCCAGTCTCTGCTCTCATCGCAAGGAGCCATTAAATGAAAGTTGGTTCTGCCTCGTGAGTTTGAGATTTGATGGCTTTGCTCTGTGAGGCAGCTGCTTCTTGCTGATGCTGGAATTAGTTATTTATGGGGACTGCAGAGCACGGCAACCCCAGGCAGCTAACAAAACTGCATTCTGTAGGTGAAATGTTCAGGGAAAACTACATGGGAGACTTTCGGTTTTATATACCTATGAATATTTTATTTCCCAATAATTCATAATGGCCCTTGAGGAACCATTATTGTTAAATAAATGTGCATAATCTAAGTGCTCTCATGATATAATTGCCCATGTTTTTGTTTTGGGTGATAAATATGCAAATTTAATTTTTGCTGAAGGATCACTCCCACACACACACCTCACCTCTATCCCCACCTGCCTTTCACTTCTTTAACCTTCTCTCATATAGGTAAAAAAGAAAAGGAAAAAACACATTTTATATTTTCACATAAACATGATACTATCTAAAATGGTATCACCAATGCATATGCTCATCTCAACATAATCTACCTTGACTTTTAGAAGACATATTTTCTTATGAGGCATAAAAAATGCTAGAACATTTACTGAGCTTGGTATTCCCTTTCTCCATTCCAGGAGCACAGTGAAGGTAAACTTTACAGAATCACAGGACAAAGAATCTTTGGCAGATATGAAGGGTTGAGTGGTACCTCAGCTCTAGAAGTAAGCAGCAATATCAAGGTTTATCAGACTAAGTCTATTCCAACACGCACCAACCTCTAGCCCAGAGGCAGAAAGGAGAGTAAACACTTGTCCTAGGTGCTTTTTATATCAAGTTGACACAAGCCACAGTTCTCTGAGAGGAGGGAACTTCAACTGAGAAAATACCTCAATAAATCTGGGTTGTGGACAAGCCTGTAGGATATTTTCTTAATTAGTGATCGATATGGGAGGCCTGAGCCCACTGTGGGTGGTGCCATCCCTGAGTTGGTGGCCCTGGCTCCTATAAGAAAGCAATCTAAGGAAGCCGTGGGGAGCAAGCCAGTAAGCAGCACTCCCCCTTGGCTTCTGAGTCAGCTCCTGCCTCCAAGTTCCTACCATGCTTGGGTTCCTGTCCTGACTTCCTTTGATGATGAGCAGTGATATGGAAGCATAAGCCAAATAAACCCTTTCCTTCCCAAGTTGCTTTCATCAACAGTGATTCTAACTAAGATATCACCATACTCGATTTCAGCCCAAGGAGAGACTGAAGATCAAAGAAACATGAAGATGAGAACTGTCTGTGGGGAAAAGGTCATTGATAAAGGGCCCCTGAGTCCCTCATTTCTTAGACTTCATGAAACATAGCATCAGCAATCTTCAAAAATTTGACCAGTGGCTTGCTTGAAATTCACTATTTGACCATAATACATTGGAAAGTGTTGTTCCTGTGGGAATACGTAAGAAGCAGGGCCAAACCTGAGTGTATGCCTTCAGCTTGAGGTGAACCACACAGTACCATTTTTGGATTTTGCATCTTCTTGCTTTGAAGGCTCAGAACAGTTGCTGAAATGCTGAGTTCACTGCTCACAACTCCTAATTTTCATACCTGTTTTGCATTTCTCCTGGTTCTTTACAGTGAAAGTAAGAAACCAAGATCATTTAGGGGGATGATAAGAAGTAACTTGAGACCATCCTGCTTCTTTGTTATCTTGGACTGTCACTTGGCTGCTTTTTCAGTTCTTATCTATCTTCCAGGCACTTAAAGGCTCAGCTGTGCCCGAGTTTCAGAACCCTCCTACAGTCTCCATTAGAAGAGATGCAGAGAATTCAGCATCAGGACCACATTTGTCCAGTCTGGAATCTGGGTCCTGATGACTCATTTTAGTTATGACTCATCTCCCCAGTCACTTCTGCTGTCATCTAAGACTCCATAGTGTGTGGGTTAGAGGTTGGGAATCTCAGATCAAATCCCACTTAGGTCACTTAACTAAGGTGTGTGATTGTGGATTGGTAGCTTCATTCTGTGGGACTTTAACTTCCTTATCTCTGTGAGGAGGGTAATAATGACAGCCTCAGAAGCCAGGATGAGGGAACAAATGAACTAGTTTTTATAAACCCCTACTGTGCTGGGCATGTGGGAACACTCAAGACACGGAGGCTGCCATGGAGACTTAAATATCATATTTTGAGATATAGTTCCATACAATAAATCTCAGCCTTTTAAAGTCCAAAGTTCAATAGGTTTTGAAATTATACTTGGAGAGTTGTGCCACACCACCATAAATCACTAGCATTCTATGTAATAAATGACTTCCTCAGCGGTCTTCCTGCTTCTGCCCTTGTCTCCTCACAGTCCATTCTCCACATGGCATGCAGAGTGAACTAAAATAAAACAATTGATCATTTTCCTCCAAGACAGGGAAACAAAACAACCCAACAACCTCAAAATAGCTTTAGGAAGTCCCTAAAGCTAACAAGATTCACTAGGCCCTGCCCTCTCCAAATAGACGTAAGTTGCAAAGGCTGCTGAGAGATACTCTCAGGCAAACTGGATTGACTAGAAGAGGCTTAGACCAACTAAACTACATAGAAAGGACACACTTCAACTTGTCAAACTGCCTGCAGGCTGTGAAGTGCTCTCCCAGTTTCCAGCTTTTGTGAGTTGTCACTCATGCTGGCATTGGCTTTGTTATACAGCTGCCTTTAGTCCTCTCTGTTCCTGTAGGTAACCTGAATAATACTCATTTGTTCACCAAATTGGACTTTTGATATCCTTACTGTGGTCTGTTGTTGGCTCCTTATCTGGGGTGTGAAAGTGAAAACACTGCTTTCTTTTTTTGTTTCCACTCCACGTTGAGCATAACATGTTCCCTAAATTTCACATCTGCCTGGAGCCAGACTGTGACCTTATTTGGGATGTAGGGTTTTCGCAGACTGAAAACAGTACACTTCTACCTTCAGATCTAGTCACATCCATGCATGAAGTCTTGCTACCTCTGCACATTCTAGGAAGAGCTGACAGTCCGGCCATACCTGCTGTGTCCCTATGGTATAACTCCCCTCTTCTTGCTGTGGTACAGTCAGAGGCAACCTGACTGCAGGCATGGTCTATGGAATGTTTATGAGCTCCATGGAGTGAGACCTTCATGCTCCCCTTTAAGAAGGGAACTAGGCTTTGTCTGGTGGAAGGGAAGGCGCCCCAGAACCCTGCTGATTGCATCTCTTATTCTGAAAGGCAATTCCTCTCAGTATTTTCCTCTTGAATCTACCACATCCCCTTTCCCTTCACGTAAAACTAACAGAAGTCATTACCTTCTTTTAGAAGTAAGGACACTGAGGGACTGAGAAGCCACCTGTTTAAGACCCTTCAGGTTTAAACAACAGATATTTAAACAGCCCATTAACTTGCAGCACCCATATCCCTCTTTCTGTTTCTTCACCTAGATGGTATGTTTTCCGGTTCAATAAGGAGACACTTCAACAATGCAACAATATCAACTAGGGGACAGTAATTAAGTATTAAAATCTCTTTCTTTTTCTTTCCTTCTCCTCCACTTCCTCTTCCTCTCCTTCCTCCTCCTCCTCCTCTTCCTCCTCTTCCTCCTCTTCCTCCTCTTCCTCCTCTTCCTCCTCTTCCTCTTCCTCCTCTTCCTCCTCTTCCTCCTCTTCCTCTTCCTCCTCTTCCTCCTCTTCCTCCTCTTCCTCCTCTTCCTCCTCTTCCTCCTCTTCCTCTTCCTCTTCCTCTTCCTCTTCCTCTTCTTCTTCTTCTTCTTCTTCTTCTTCTTCTTCTTCTTCTTTCTCTTCTTCTTGAACTAACATCTTTTGTGGTCATTAGGCAAATCCTTTGTAATATGTGAACAGATCCATGCAGGCTCGATGGCCGCCACTTCAGTCTCTGTGAGCCCCTGTGATGCCTGCCTCGTTGATTCTGCGGGCTGTGTTCTCCTGTTGTCTTTGACCCCTTTGGCTCCTACAATCCTTCCTGCCCCCCTCTCAGATTTCCCTGAGGTAGATCAATTCCCAATTTTCTGAGGAACTGCCATATTGATTCCCACAGTGGCTGTGAGTTTGCACTCCCATCAGCAATGGGGGAGTGTCCCACTGCTTCTAATCCTTTCGAGCATGAGCTGGCATTTGCATTGTTGATTTTAGCCATTCTTTTATGACTGATGGGCAAGAATTCAGCTCGTTGTGAGTGGTGCCATCTCTGGGATAATGGTCTTAAGTTCTATAAGAAAGCAAGCTGAGGAAGCAATGATGAGCCAATCCACTAAGCAGCACCCTCTATGGCCTCTGCATCGGTCCCTGCCTCCAGCTTCCTGCTTTGGTCATGGTGTTTCATTGAAGCGGCAGAAACCCTAACTAAGACATGGGTAGACACTTGATATAATTTGATCAGATACTACATATATGTTCCCAAATGTTTATTATAGAAATTTCAAACATACAAAATATTTGAAAAAGATTTACAAATATAACTGCATAAGTACAGCTTAGATTTTTTACCACTGATAGTTTACTATGCCTGATTTTCTCATGTCTATCCATCCATGACTGTTAGTGTTGTCAAGCTGTCAGAATCCAGAATCACAAGGGAAATGGAACTCTGGATATGTCTTGACTACATTAATTGAGGTGTGAAGACCCACTCACTGTGGATGGCATCATTCCTTGGCTGGGATCTTGGACTGGATACATGGAGGAAGAGAACCAAATAGCAGCATGTACTCATTGCTCTTTGCTTCCTGGCTGGATATGCAATGCAACGAGGCCAGCTGCTTCAAACACCCGCGGCCTTGGCTTCCCTGCCTTGATGGGTTGCTCTGTGAACTTGTAGCCAAAACAAACCCTTTCCCTTTTAAGGTGCTTTTGTCAGGGTATTTTATCACAATAGGAAATGTAGCCAAGATTCCATCCATCCACCATTTATTCTGTATACTCTGTCATAGTTACTTCTTAGATACCACTATGTGGCTCAGGCTGGTCTCAAACTTGTGATCTTCTTGCCTTCGCCTTAAAAACACTGTAATTATAGCTGTGTGCTACCACATTCAGCTTCAAAAGCACATTTTATCCATGCCTTTATTTGCTTTCCTGGAAGACTGAATTCTCAAAATTACCATATTCGACTTCATATAGATGCATACTGCCAGCTTACCTATGATGGCCACCCACACAGTTCTATGGGAAAGTTTTTGTAGGAATAAGGAAATTGCTATGATATTCATTTAAAAATTGAACCTGGAATCCAAGCAAGGGTAAGCCCAGAAGTTTTTGTTTTGTTTGGTTTTGTGGGTTTTTAAAAATATACTTTAAAATTGTATTATTACAATTTCTCCATCGTGTGTGTGTGTGTGTGTGTGTGTGTGTGTGTGCTCGTCCATGTGTGTGCCACAGTATGTGAATGAAGATTAGAGGACAGCTGGCTGGAATCATCAATATCTTACCACAAAGTCTCAGGGATTGAACTTGGAATGACAGACTTGGCAGAAATTGCCTTTCTCCACTGGCTCAAGCTTCAAGTTTAAGAGTAGACAGTGAAGGAGGGTGAGAAAGGCTGAGAAAATGGCTAAGTTGGTGATGGCACTTGCCAAAAGTCAGATGACCTGAATTTGATTTGATCCTCAACCACCCTGTGGCAGAAGGAGATAACTTACTCAAAAGTTGTTTTCTGATCTGCATGTACGAATGCACATGCAAACCCATCAATGTGTGGTGTTGCCTGCGGACCAAGAAACTGCTCAAGGCAACCTACTAAGGCTCCTTTTGGTGGATTCAGGTGACCCTGGAATATTTTAGTTTATACTAAAGGCGGATACTTAAGAATAAGAAAAAATGATGAAAACCAGACAGATATCAGATTTCAAGTCAAGCATGGTGATGCACTGCTGTAATGCTATAAATGGGCAGATGGATCAGGAGTTCAAGGCTAGCCTGGGCTACAGATCTAGAGCCTTCTTAAGAAAAACAAGAAAGAAAACAAATAAACCAGACCATTAATATAAGATTGCATAGAAGACACTGGATGAGTCTTTAAACCCATTCAGGAAGTGTCAGTAGGATGTTCATATTCCAGACATACTGACAAAGTGTTTCTACATTAACCAACACATCAGCCTCTCTTGGACATTGCCAAGTTTCCCACTCATAGCTGATGCTCAGTTTAGGCTAATAATACTCACGTTCTTGAAGGAAGCCCATCTCCTTCCCCAGAGATGGTAGAGAAACATTCTATTCCATCAAGATCATGGTTCTGGGGATACGACCCAGTGGTAGGGTGGGCTGTTCAGGTGTTCAGGCCCTGAGTTTGAGACTAACACCACGACAAAGAAGCATTCATGAGTTTCTACCTATACAAGAGTCTTCATGGTAAGCAAGCTGTTAATCTTACCCAAACAGTTAGATCCAACAAGAACCAGCTGAAAGCACAGTAACTGTGGACTGTAGTGTTTCCAAGCAGCCAGGCTTGCTGAATGAAAGGAGTAAGAGTCAGCCAGTGAGCATTCCTTCAGTGAAAAGCTAATAAGTTATTGAGCACAGTTGAATGACTAACCTTGCAACACAGTGGGGCATTACCAAGCAGTCAATAAAGAGGTAAGAAATTTGTGCTAATTTGAATTTTGATTTTGGAAGTGGAAGACATATGTTCTGATGATTGATTCTGGAAGCTTTCTTCTGGAGTTTGAATATGCAGTGAAAATAAATAATGGGGATGAAAGTGAATTCGGGGTACCCAATGATGAGGGTGACTTTTCCAGCCTTTTGTGTCCTCAGATTCTGTGAATTCCAGTTTTCATTCCAACTGGCAGCAACTATCTCTATATTGAAGGGCGTTGTCTGGTAGCTAAGGTCTGAACAGTTCAGTAGAACTGAAAATGAGTGTCTCCCTGGATTTTACTTTTACCAGACTGACAGGAATTGGTGCTTACAGCATCCTGACCCCCGTTTGTGGAACATTAAGATGTGTTACACCCATTCATGCTGTGGAATATTTGTTTAATGATGCAAAGATATGTTGCATTCTTTTATGTTGCATTTGTTTAACTCTGTAAAGCTGTATCACTTTGCCTGTCTAAAACACTGATTGACTGGCCTAATAAAGAGCTGCCTCGCCACTAGATAGGCAGGAGAAAGGATAGGCAGGGCTGCTAGGCAGAGAGAATAAATAGGAGGAGAAATTTAGGTTTGAGGGATGAGTGAGGAAGAGTGAGAAAAGGAGGAGAGGATGCCAAGGGCCAGCCACCCAGCCAGCCACAGAATAAGAAGGAAAGAAAGATGTATAGAATAAAGAAAAGGTAAAAAGCCTAGAGGCAAAATGTAGTTAAAGAGAAATGGGGTAATTTAAGTTAGAAAAACTGGCTAGAAACAAGCCAAGCTAAGGCTGGGCATTTACAAGGAAGAATAAGTCTCTGTGTATTTATTTGGGAGTTGGATAATGGGCCCCCAAAGAGTATAGAAACTAAGTACACTCACACACACACACACACACACACACACACACACACACACACACGCACGCACGCACGCACGCGCGCGTGCGTGTTTACTTTCTGCCCTGGCTGCCAGCCTCTCCCCGTAGGATTTACCTCTAGTGCCCACTTGCTTGGTCTTGACTTCCAGGCTCCATCTCAGTGCCTTATCTCTGCAAGAAGAAAAACAACTTTCATTTGAGTTTGCTCCTCAGGGTCTGTTTCTGAGAGGAGCCCAAACTGGACTCACAGGATTTGAAGGTCTTCCCAGCTCATTATTTTATACTGTGAGGTCCACTGAGACAATCAGAAAGCAGAGGAGACCATTATCTGTCAAACACTGACCCCAACCCAGAAAATTAATTCAAGGGCACCTTTTCCCAGTAACAACAAAGCTCTGAGCCTTTGGAAACTGCAGTCACAGTGTCAGCTGCAGCCTCATATTACTAAGTCACACAACCCTGTTTTCCATTACGGGATCCGAGAGCCATCAGAAATACACTGAAGGGGATGGGCAGAATTCTTGTCTCAACAAATTTGAGTTCCAAGTCTGCCCTGAGCCAATCTGCTGGCTGGTAGCCTGGTGTGCTTTCATGTGCAACTATTAAGCACTAACAGAACCTTTGGAGAAAAGATGTTAATGCTCTCACTGAGGTTTATGCAAACCCATGGAGATACATCGTGCTTGATTTGCCTCTATAATTGGGCCAGATGACAGTAAGGGTGACACCAAAAAGAAATTGTTTCTTCTTTAATGAGGTTAAAGCTTTTGCAGATTTGGCACTCAAAATACTGCTGCTTGTCTGGGGACAGAATGCATCCGGGAGAGGATGATAAGGAGTGCCCTGGTAGCAACTGTAGGCTCTGCTAACCAACTTCAAGTGGCAGGACTTTTAGTTTAGTTTACTACTCCACAGAGGAGGGCCAGAGTTAGGGACATACTATCTGGGGTGTCTCTGAAGTGTGTCTTTGGCTGTGTCCCTACTGTGCACACATTCACATATCTTACCTGTTTTTAGAACCCTGAAATCCATTCTTCTGGCTAATTCTTTTAGCAACTCACGGTCCTTCTACCAAAGTCATCCAGAGTTCATTTCTCCCCCCACGAAACCCAGAACCTGGACAGACAGGGACATTAATAGCCCATAATACAGCCTCTTCTGGGCTCTTATGCAGGGAGGATATAGGTTGGGATGTGGTCTTTTGCTCCCTCTCCTTTAGGGGTACCTGTTTGGGTGGAGCTCCACCTCGGGGATCCAAGCCCTACCTAATCTCAGAAAGCCCAAGAAACAGCGGCTCCTCCCCTAGAGCTGCTCAAGACCACACCTACAGCCTCTTACAGAAACGCCATGTGATTTTTCAGGTTCCTTCTCCTCATCTTCTCTCTGGGGGCTGGGAGACCATCTGGAAGCGTTCCACTCATTAAACCTGGACTTTTAATTCTTAATTTGGCTTGGTACAGAAACCTTCCAGTCTCTCTGCTTAACTGTGTAGCCTATGTTCCTATTCTAAAGCTCTGTGATTTCACATTCTGTGCTGGCCAGTTCAGATTCACAGCTAACAGTGATTCACCACAGTCAATGCTAATGGGAAGAATGGGATAGGAAAGAAAAATCCTTGTGTAAAAACCAGAGAGATTTGGTCCAGATCAAACTTTACGGTGTCCTAAGTCACTAAGTTCGCGTCAGATGAAAGAAGTGACTACACCTGGAGAACATCGCTTTGGTGTCAAGGCCACGAAAGACCGAGGTTCATAAAATGTTCACAGGTGACTACATCATGGAGATGACATCATCTTGAGAGGGTCCGATACTTTTACACATAGCAATCTAAGTTCTGTAGCTTGTTAACATAAATGGGCGGCGGGGCTTTGTGGACAGGAAGTCATTTGTTTTTCAGCCTTCTCATAAGCAAAGGAAAGATTGCACTGTAGTAAAATGCAGGGAAAAAAGGTTAAAGAATTAAGGATCAGGAAATCTTTGGTTGATGGCAAACCATTTGTTTGGAAAGTGGTTTCGAAATAGCTTTTTGATATAAAAATTAAAAGATTTATTTTGTTATGCATTTACGTGTGTTTGTGTCTGTGGAGACCAGAGGGATGGAGATCCCTACAGAGCAGGATTTATAGGGGTTGTGAATCACCAGAAATGGGTGCTGGGAATTGAACCAAGGTCTTTTCCAAGAGCAGACAATGCTCTGAACCACTGAGCCACCTCTCCAGCCCTCAGTACAGTTTTGAAAAGAAAGGAAAACTACCACAGTTTAGAAGGTGCTTCTGGAGTACATCAACCACATGAAATCATGAGTCTTTATTTGGATCCTTATTTCAGTAGTGAGAAGGCATCTTTGAGAGAACTGGGGGAAACTGAACATAGGCAGAGGGTTAGCTGATGCCAAGGAACTGGCTGTTTCCTTGGAATATTAGTGGTAGTGTGGTTGAAAAAGAAAGAAGAGTTCCAGGGCAGCTGAGGCTACATAGAGTGATACTGTATTAAAACCCAAAACAACAACAAAAAGAAACCAAAAGTCAAACCCCAGCTTGTCAATAAGTTTATGTACATGTTTTAAATGCATATGCTTACATCTAAACAAGAGTACACACATATACATGAATATTTCAAGTAAAATAGCATAGACATGCTACATAGAGCCCACAGCTCACATAGGGACTGTATGTAATGACTGAAGTCAAGGCTTTTGGTTTTATAAAGGAAGTTTTAGGTAAACAAGCAGTAATTTGCTGGAGAATGGGCTTGGTAGGTCTGTATTATATAACCAACTCTGATTATGTAACAGACTGCTTTCAGCCATGGCTTCTGTGAGATGCTACTTCTGTCTTCATAGCACTCAACCCAGGGCTGCAGAGTAAATGGTGTTTAATAAACGTGGGCTAATGGACTAAACTCAGGAAATGAATTGTTATGAAGAGCAGTTTAATTTTCCATGCACTTAACTCCATGCTGCTCAATCAATTTGAAAAGAACAGGCTCCCTCATTGGAGATTCGTCACAGTGTTTGAGCTTGAGGGGATTTGAAGCTGTGCTCATGTCCTCACTTGGCAGAGGCAGAAATGAGGACCCGAGGGGTTAGAGGACATCCTGTTTGTTAATGGTATGTTGCCACTTCACACCCTCAGTTGGACAGTCCCTTCTGCCATGTTAGTGTTCAAAGGGCATGAATCTAACTCCTGCTTTAACTGATTGCTCTTAGCTTTGAAGGTCTGCAGTTTTCAGCTAAGAATAGAAAGTTGTTGGAATGCTTCTCCAAGATACCGAGCAGGAGACATGAATATAAAAATTCATGTCCTGATTAACTTTTACTATCTCCGGTCCCTGCCTGGTGTTGGCAGGGTAAGCTAGGGAAGAAATGTGCATGAGCTAGGAGCTGAAAGATGCCCTGCTGGGTAGGATAATTGTAGTTAAGTTGGTTAGGTAGAGCCCTGGTGATAGAGGAACAGAATGGCTTTGGAAGGGCATAGAAAAGGCAGAATAACTGGGTAGGAGACCGCATGGCCTTCACCTTGTTAACATTTAGGAACTTGGGAGCCTCTGTGGGGGAATATTTGGAAAGATCCTGTATATGCTGGACAAGGAGGGAGGATGAGAACGGTGGCAGGGAGAACCTAAAGGGGGGCTTAAGCAGATGAAAGTGTGAAGCAGGTGTAGCCATTGGAAAGAAAAGGCAAATGCAAGAGTTTGGGGGACTTTTTGTTTTGTTTTGCATGTTTGCTTGCTGTTGTTGTTTAGATAAAAAAAAATCCTTCCTAGTGTGGGGTGGTAGGGGCGTACGCCTTTAATCCCAGCACTTGGGAGGCAGAGGCAGGTGGATCGTTGTGAGTTGAGACCAGCCTGGTCTACAAGAACTAGTTCCAGAACTAAAGTTACACAGAGAAAGTCATCTCAAATAACAAAGAAAAAATCCTTCCTCTCCTTTACGGCAAATTCTCTCAAAAATGGCATTCAATGATTCATGTCTCTGCATTCATGCTCTTACAATAGTCCTTTCTCATAATGCCTCTGAACTTGACCAGGTACCTTACTTTGGCCTATGAGTCATTGGTAAATATGATGCAAGGAGAGGCTTAAAGAATGCTTTGTGTAGTGGGAGTGGAGTAAGCCCTTGGAAATTGCCCTCCACACGATGATCTGGTCAGGAGCTGGACTCAACAGACAGACATTCATGTAAAGGTCATCTCAGACTGTCCAGCACCAGTGAATCAACAACTGCTTAGCCAATCATGACATAACCTGGTTACCCTTAAAAAAAATTTTTCTGAGACAGGGTCTGTTGAGTGAAGCCTTTTCCTTGCCAGCCACTTTGGTTTTTCCCCACCAGTCACCTGGACTCTGCTGCGTTGTAGTCCCCAAATAACACACAAGACGCTGTATTAATTATGAAGCTGTTGGCCTTACCTGTTTCTTACTGGCTAGCTCTGACTTAAGTATTTACTCCATAATTGTTAATCTAAGTATTTCTCTTACCGGAGAAAAGGGTCCGGACTTTTTACCCCTAAGGCAGCTACATGATGACTCCCTGTGTTTCTCGTTCCCCGAGTCCTCTTTGACTCCTAGTCCCACCTATCTTGCTTCCCTATTGGCCAACAGTGCTTTATTCAACAACCAATAAGAGACAGATTTCAGAATGACATTTCCCATCAAGGGTCTATGTAGCCCAGGTTGGTTTTGAACTCTCCACTTTCCTGCTTCAGACTCCTGAGTGCTGGGATTGCTGATAAGTACTACCTAATGCCTGGATCGTCATTGTTAGATTGAATTTATTTATTATTATCACTTTATGTGTACTAGTGTGTGTGCACACCTGCCACATCATGTGTGTGGAGTTCAGAGAACAACTTTGGGGAACAAGTTCTCTCCTTTCACATTTATGTGGTTCCAGGGCTCAAACTCAGACATTCAGACTTCAATGGCAAGCACTTTACATTTGAACCCTCAGACCTTCTTTGGTTTTTAAAAGTGGATTTTAAATTTTGTTGTAAGTGTATATCATCTGCACCTATAAGAAATAATAGACATCCTGCATATTCTTTACTCCATTTGCTTTACTGGATTCATTATGCAACACTATAGAATAATATAACAACTAGGATATTGCTATTGGTAGATGATATTGGTCAGATTTCTCCACTTGCCTTCTGCTGGGTGCAGTTTTATCATATGACAATATCACACAGTGATGTTGGTGATTTGAAAGGTTTATTCAATTTTATCTATATTTGGAAGAATCAACTTTTAGTTTCACTGTATATTGTTTCCTAGTCTAGTTTCTGTTGCTGTGATTAAACCCTAGCCAAAAGCAACATGGGCAAGGAAAGGTTTTACTTAGCTTGCAGGTCCATCAACAAGGGAAGTCAAGGCAGAAACCTGGAGGCAGGGACTGAAGAAGGAATTACGGAGGAAGGCTGCCTTCTGGCTTGCTTGCCCTGGCTTGCTTTCTTATACAGCCCAGGCCCATCTGCCCATAGATGGCATTGTCCACAAGTGTGCCGGGCCCTCCCTCATCAATCAACAAACAAGAAAACACCTCACACACATGCGCACATGCCGATCTGTTGGAGACAATTTCTCAGTGGAGAACTCCTCTTCCTATATATGGTTAGACTTGTGTCAAGTTGACAAAAAAAAATCATGTGTGTACACACACTCATGAGTGCACTTGCGTATGTGCATGCATACACACACACAAACACACACACATACACACACACATACACACACACACACACACACACACACACACGTTTTTATGGTGCCTGTCCTTATTTGTAGCTCTGACTCTGCTTCCTTTAGATGTATTTTGCTTTTCTTGGGGTACAAACTAAAAATTCTGGATTTGCTTTCTTCATTTTTAATGTGTTTATATTTGTGAATTCCCCAGTCAGCACTGTGTTAGATGTGCTCTATTATTAGTTTTCCTTTTCTGTCTTCTTTCTCCCCTTTGAGAATTTGCCCTTGACTTGTTGGTTATCAATATATTGTTTCCTTAGGAACGGGCTGTGAAACTTCCAATGTTTGAAGATAATCTGATGTTTTCTGCTGGCTCCCAGTTTAACTCATTGATAGGGACTGTTTACAAAGACTTGTTGGGATTTGAGGATGACTGAGCCATATTATTATGGGCAATGATTGCTGGTCATTGCTGTAGCTTCCACTGTGGAGCTTGGGAATGTTAAGTGTGGAACAAAGGGGTCACACACATTTCTACCTCATCCTGTAACTTATAAAGAGTTTGGGGCACTATTTGCAAGCATATACACTGAACATTCATTGATCTGTAGAAGCCTCATGAAGCCTGAGACAAAGCAATGGTCTGCTAATTTGAAAATTTAGACCCCCAAATGCTGAGTGATTTGCACAGTGGCAGGACCAAATCTCAAACCTAGGCCTTCTTGTCTCCATATTCCAATTTCTTATCAGGTCATACCTACTTCCTGGGTTTAGACAATGGAAGCAGAGGGAAGAGGAGGAGATGGACAGAGATGGGTTTGGTGGGGTTCACTTATTTTAATGGATGGACTGCATGTACAGGTATTTGTTTGAAGAAGCAGAACTGTATGTAACTGCACAACAGAAAATGAAGCAGGAAAGGAGCAGGCGGGAGATGTTGGATGGGAGGGAGAGGCCAAGGCAGGCACTATTGCATCCTTGCTAGTAGAGATAACAGCACACATTACACAAAAACGTTCCTTGCAGCTCCCATAGCACCTTGCAGTGGGCACTGAAGATCTCATGGGGGGACTTACAAAGGCAACTGGAAAACACCCATGGTTTAATATGCACGCATTGTAGTCTCATGAGCTAGCCCAGGGAGGTCCGGGCATCTGACAGTAGGTTCTGAGGCTGAAGGTAAGCAGGGAGTGGCCAGGGATGCCAAGTCTGCGTCTTCTGCAAATGCATCACCCACAGAAATGACACATACAAAGATTTACTTGTAATGACTTGGGAGTTCTTGGTAAAAGCACTATCGTTGGTGCACAGCAATGAGAGAATGAGACCAGTACATTTCTAATCCACAGATGGACCTTCCCTGGTCCACAAGCGTATTTTCTGAGAGAATAAGTTTATACCAATGTGACCCTATTGACAAGGATGAGTTCTCCCATGCACAGGGAAGGTGATTTCCACATGGGAGAAAGCAGAGTCTGAGATCTAGACACTACAAATAACTGCGTGGTGGGGTGGGGGTGGGGCAGGAAAGCAATAAACAAGTGTGCTGAGCCCAGATGTGGCAGAAGAGGAGGTTCGATATTTATTGAGGTCTCCACAGACCTCCAACACGCTAATGAGGTTGATTTGACCTGCTTCATTTCATGTCTATTGAAGTATTTTAAGGTAATTACATTCTGGTATTTTATACATAAGCCCTTTCCAGATGTCTCTAAAGCATGAGAATGTTGGGGACCAGGCCTCAGTAAATTTCTATTTCTCATTCCACGGCCACTTCCCAGAACTCAGGCCCCTACCCACAGATGAGCCTGGTGCCATAGAGATAACCCATCACTTAACAATGCTTCCTTAAATGAGGGGATATTGGAGGGGTTGGTGGGAGGGTGTGGGAGGGGAGGAGGGAAAGGGAGAGGGACCTGGAATTGACTTGTGAAGCAACCTTGTTTCTAATTTAAATTTAAATTTAAAAATAAAAAACAATGCTTTGTTAACACCTGCACTCCCTGGTGAAATCTCCATGCTCATCACTTATCAAACATTTCCTGCTTCTGACAGCCCCCTGCCCCATTCCTCAGCGCCTCCCGTCTAACAACCTCTTACATTCCTCTGCCCATCCCATGCCACATTCCCCTATATGAGCTTGTATGAAATCCTCAGTAAACGGAGCTTGATCAGCCCTGTAGTCTTGCTCCCACTCCTTGTGTCCCCTGTCCCTCAAGGATAGCCCACATTGACTTGTCCCCACGGGTCGGGGCATGAGGACATGTTTCTACATCTTGTTTGGTAGGCAGAAATGTTTGAGTGCTGTGTTTTATGGACCAAGTGGGCTAGGCGTGGTGAAGGTGAGATGTGGAGACATTCAAACCACATGTTGCCTTATGTGTCTTTGGTGTGATTAACTCCATAGTACAGAAAGGAAACCTCTCCCAATGGTTCGGGGAGGTGAAGAGAAGAATAGAAGAAGTGGTCTGGAAAGGTCTGTCTTAGGGCGGGACTCTCAAAGGGGAAGTAGTTGGATATAGGAAGGCCACTAGGAGTGAAGGATGGTATTCCAGACCAGGGAGTTCAATGTGGAGCTGAGACCATCTTAAAACCTGTTAGTTCTCCATGCTTCACTTTCCCCATCTTTGAGGCAGACACAGTGAGAATTCAACTATACTATCTTAAACCATGCTGGCCACAGGGATGGCATGTGGCAGAGGTCACCACTAACTGCCTCTGTTTTTCATCTGTTTATCTAATTACAAAGGAGATGTACACTTTCATAGTAGAGTGTTTGCCTCTCAGTTTTTTCCTTTTATTCTTTTCTCATATAAAATATCCTGACTAGAGTTTCTTCTCCCTCTACTCCTCCCAGTTTCTTCCCATCTTCCCACCCATCCTGACTGACTTCCTTTCTGTCTCATTTTTTAAAAACTGACTTCTAAGAGATAATAATAAAATAAGATAAAGAGAAACTTACACATCAGAACTGAACAAAACAAACAGAAGGAAAAGAGGCCAAGAAAAAGCTCAAAAAAAAGAGACCCACTCATTTACATGCTCAGGAGTCCCATAAAAAACACTAAGCTGGAAGACATAACATACATGCAAAGAACCTATAAGGTAAAAAGAGGAGAAATACTATATAACTAAACTAAAATAAAATTTAAAACAAGAGCCCTGACACATTGTGAGACAAGTTACCTCCAAAGATGCTGTTCAGTTCTTTCTCTGTTGGCCACCTACTGCTGGGCATGCAGCCAACCCTTTGCTGAAAGGTTCAGGCATTACACTGGCCTGCCCTGTTACCTGGCAGGATGCACTCAGGCAGCACTCTGGTCAGCCCAGGGTTCTGTGAGAACCACGCAGGTGCAAAGGACCCCTTTAAAGGACTGACCCCCGCCCGCTTACGCTCTCTTTTACTCTTGTCTTACTCTCATCATCTCGTCCTCTTTAACTCGTCTTCCTCTCTCTTCTTCTCGTCTTTCTCTCTCATCCTCTCTCATCTTCTCTCTCTGTCATGTCTGTCTCTCCCCTTTTGGTCTCGCTATAATAAACTATGATTAATAAGCTCTCCATGGCTTGTGCTCCATCTATCGCGCCGGTCCTTATTCCATATTTAACAACATTTTGAGTAGTCCGTTTCCCTATGAGACCCCATTGGAGGAAATTACATTTTCAATTGTAAGTGATTATCAATTAGAGATTACTTCTGTGTTAGTGATGGGGCATGTGTCCACTTCTCTTTTTAGCTCTAGGACCCCTACTGGGGCAGATCCATGTGCATGCTGCCTCAGTCTCTGTGAATTCACATGATCCTGATACAGAAGGCCTGTTGTCTTGGCGTCCCTCACCCCCTCTGGTTCTTTACACTCTTTTTGCCTCCTCCTTCACTACCCCCTCAATTTTATGTGTTTGACTATAACCTCATGATTTTGCTGTCTTCATGACAAAATGAGCCTAGGATTGAATCGCTTGACTCTCTTTCCCCTCTTTGTCACCTCCTAGTTCAAAATGCTCACATCTTTTCATAGCCCCTTCTCTTAGAGCTGTAGCTGGCTCAACGCACTCCAGCCTCCCACAGAAAATCGCAGCCTCTCTGCTTCCCGCCACAGCTCCTCTTTCCCTGGGCAGACACATGTTTGCCCTTCTTGTACTGCGTCACTTCGCGGGGCAGGTGCCTGCCACATTTACTGAAGAAAGCCTTAGCCTTGGAGATTTTAGCTATGTTCACTGGGTTTGCAGGCACTGGAAGAAAGAAGAAAGAGATGAGGCTAAAATGCAAGCCCATGCTTTAACTTTTATGTTTCAGGACGATTGGTCTTTTCTTGTTTGCACTGCCCTCTGTTTTGGGAAGGACTTCTCATACCAGTTATAAGACATTAACTATAGTGTCATCTGTAACTCATTGTGTTCTTTTCCCATTTAGATAGCTAATCCACAAGGAATCTATTTTTGTATATAATTTGAGGTGAGGCTCTCACCATTTATTAGGTATTTAGATAATTCACTCTTAATTTTTTTATAGATTTTTTATGTGCACATGTGCACCACATGTACGCCTGGTGCCCGTGGAGGTCAGAGCCCCCAGAACTGGAGTAACTAGCAGTTGTCAGCAACAACGTGGGTGCTGGGAACAAAACCCAGGTCCTCTGCAAGACCAACAAGTGCTCTTAATTGATGAGCCCGCTCTCCAGCTCTTAGATAATTCATTCTCAACCAGAACGTTGAAATGCTATCTTTAACACATTCTTAGTTTCCAAAAGTATTGCAACCTATGTCCTTACTCTCTTGTTAACTCCTCAAAAATTTCCTGTTGTCCTGAGCTACAAGGCTACATCTTGCTTCTTAAATTCATCTATACTTTATCCTTTGGAGCTGTCCTTGGGTCACACAGGCTCTCCTCTGTCTGCTGCTTCATATTCATTCCAGGGGGACTTCATGCTAACTCTGCATATTCTGTCCCACTGCTGGATGTTTGGCCTCTTTGTCATGCCTTTTTAAAATGTTTTATTAGCATACAGTAGTTATACAGAGGGCTTCATTATGTCATTTTCATACATGTACATAATATATTTCAGTCATGTCCAACCCTCCCCATTACTCCCTCTTGTTTCTGTCCCTCTCCCACGGATCCTGTCCACTTCCCAACTAACTCCTGTCTGCTTTTTCTTTTTTGTAACCCAGTGTCATTAGAGTTGTTTACAGGAGTACAGACATGAACACATTGAGGACATATACACCATTTTCCTAGCAATATGTTCATATTTTTCCAGTTTTCCTCCTTGGTTGTTTGCAAGAACTCTGTGTGTTGAAAATTTTCACATCCCAAGTTTTATTCGTGTGTGTGTGTGTGTGTGTATGTGTGTGTGTGTGTGTGTGTGTGTGTGTGTGTGTAAGTATGCATGCATATGCACCAGGACAATTTTGGAGATCAGAGGAAAACATACTCGAGTCAGTTCTCTCCTCCTGCTATGGAGTCCTGGGGATTAAACCCAAGTAGATCATCACACCTGACAGTAAGTACGTGTTGAGTCATTCTTGCCAGGCCAGAAGACAATTTCATCAAAATGTCTTTGAACTTTTTAGACTTTTCTTTTTTTAAAGCAATTCTTAGAAAGATTCCCCCATTCCAAGCATCCCTCTCTCCCCATATGTGTGTGTATACTATATATATGGATTACATATATATGTATATATCTCACACTCTCATAATTTAGATTTTTTTTACCCTGAAGCCCATCTAGAATATATTTTGATTTAAGATGTGCGATGGGGAACCCAGGTTTTCATTCTGACTTTCCCTTTCCCAAAGTAAGAAGTTCATCATTCCAAAAACATTGCTGAGAGCTCTTTGTCTTACATTTTCTTCTCTTCTTCCTGTGTTGGTGATGAAGCTAAGACCATGTGCATGTTACATAAGTGCTCTACACCAAGCTACATCCCCAGTCATGCCTACTTTGAAATGTCACTTTATCATGCTTTCAATATGCATATATGCTTGTCTTATTTAGTGTTTCTATTGCTGTGAAGATACACCATGACCATGGCAACTTTATAAAGAGACAAATTTAATTGAGGTGGAGGCTTACATTTCAGAGGTTCAGCCCATTATCATAATGGTGGGTGATGGGGAAGTCCTTCTGTGTATATGTCAATAAAGCACTGTTGGCCAGTAGGGAAACAAGATAGGTGGGACTAGGAGTCTAGGAGGATTCTGGGAAATGTAGTGAAGAGAGTCATCACCATGTGATCATAGGGAAAGGATGCATGAAGCTGTGTCCTTAGAAAGATAAGTCCTTATAAAAATATATATTAGTAATTACGGGTTAATAATCAAGTCAGAGCTAGCCGATAAGAAACCAAGCAAACAGCCAACAGCTTCATAAGTAATAAATTGTCTTGTGTGTTATTTGGGAGCTGAAAGCAGCAACAGGACCCAGGCAGCGGGCAGGAAGACTAAAGGTTACGGGCGAGGAGCATGGTGGCTTGCAAGCAGACATCTTGATCAAAAGGCAACAGGAAATAGGCTGTCTCATTGGGTGTGGCTTGAGCATATATGAGACTTCAAAGCCTTCCTTCACAGCGACACACTTCCTCCAACTAGGCCACACCTCCTAACAATGCTACTCCCTATGGGGGTCATTTTCCTTCAGACCACCATACTGCTTATACTTATTTATAGACTCAACCCTTTCCTTTGATGCATCTACTTTTATATTGGTACTGCTTCAATTACTAGACAGAAAATATTTTCCTATATGATATTGCTAGTCTTTTAAATTGTCTGGCCATTCATGCATGCTTTTCTTTTCAAAATAACTGGCACTGTGGCAAAGAGAGGCACAGGTAGCTTGAAGCATGGATGTCTTCTGCACTATTCTACACCACCCCGCAGTTGCCCACAGCCCTTTCCTAGAATAGTCTATACCACTGTATCTGGAACTTACGGAATTTGGGGGCACACCATTTTTCTAACTTGATGCATCTGGTGTCACCTACTCTATGATTAATTTTTATTATATCAGCCTTTTACATTTTAAGTATTTATATTAAGCTGACCCTACCAGTTATGTAAGACCATGGATTAGATGTAGTATTTGTATTTTCCTAGCTTATTGAACTGAGTAGATTAGCAATGAAAGAACCACTGTCCATGAGTTTGTTCAGTTTGTGTGCTACCAGCACCCTGAGCAAACTGGTCAGTACCAACTGCTCTCGTCAGCTCCACAGACGGAAGTCTTCCCTTAGCTGCTCTCGTCAGCTCCACAGATGGAAGTCTTCCCTTAGCAGGAACCACTGGGCTCAAGGAAGATTCTGGTTGCACAGGTGGGTTCAGCTGTGAGAGTTACTGAGACATTCACACATAGGCTATATGCACTTTTGTGTGTCATTGTGACCCAATACCACATTAAAATAGAAGAAGAGCCTTCACAAGTTTAAAAAGAATTCCTGCTTTTGCACTGTTTTGAAATTACTGGTAATAAGATCTGTCACATGTTCCCTAAAGGAGCTCATGGAGGCTGGGCTATAACTCAGTAGAGGAGTGCCGGCTGAGCAAGTGCAAGGTCCCAGGTTTCAACTCATGAGTCATCGGGAGAAACAGACTAATGTCCTGCACACAGTACAGACACCTCAGATGCAGCTGGCACTGCTCATCTTCAGGATTTGGTGTTTCTGGAACACAGTGACCCTCACAAAAGCTCTGTGGGTCTGGAAAACATCACAGATGATATCATAAGTCCCCTCACCATGTTCATGAGCTGATAAGATGTCATGAACTTACCCCTCGGTGCTGAAACAGGCCATACTGCCAAAGGCCTGGACTGCAGTATTCTTATCTTAGTCCTTATTAAAGGTTCACAGAGATGAATGGAAAATACCACTCTATCCTCACAGAAATTGAATTAAGGGGTAGGGCCACAGGGAATCAAATATCTTGTACTGGCCTGTCACAAATGCTTAGCCAGACTTAAGTGGACACACACCATACCCTGCACTACCCCAGGGCAACCCTGGCTTTCACTCTCCTACACTCTGCACTGTCAGAGGTTTCCTCTTGCTGAGCTCAGTGAAGCTTAGACATTCTTTGATATTAAAATCTCCCTTCAAAATAGAAGCCACTACTTTCCAACATGAAGATTCAAATTGGTTTTTTGCTGTCCATTAAAAACAAGCATAGAATAATCCAGACCCCCCCCGCCCCGCCGTTGATAGCCATGGAGACGAACTGTGCATCTCCCTGTGGCCAGATAATTTTCACCACTCTCCAAGGGTGTCTACTGGCAGGCTTCAAGTTAAAACAATAAAGTCAGCAACCGTCACATGGAACCTGAGGTGTGGGTTTGAACTTGCACCAGTTGCATGATTGTTGGATGGAGCGGTAGATGGCGGCCTGTGAGAGGGGAAGCTGGAGCCCCGTTGGTGAGCACTTCTCAAGGTCCCATTCACTCAAATTCCTACCACACGGAACCCCTTCTACTGTGTGCCTCCACATTCCCACGTGGAAGTGTCTCGCCTCGGACCTTCCCTGAACAGGAAGCCTACTCACACACGTAGAACCCCTCCATGTGTGCCTCGGCATTTTTCATGGAAGACCCTCCCTGAACTGGAAGCTTGTTCATACCACTACTTCTTTTTATGCTTCTTTCCATTCAAGAGTCCCCAAGAGACTCTGCGGTGTACTGACTTTTAGTGTGCACTTGTCAGCTGCCCCATTTGCATAATCCACTTTCTGAAAAGCTTTGGCCTCTTATGCCAATTAAACGTCACCTCAAGTTTCTCAAAATCTAAGTGCATAGAGTTGCCAGCTTTTGCTGTTTCTCCAAATGAGGGAAACAAGCCTCTCTACTGATGTAATTTGCTTGAAGAACTCTATGAGGCTTCCAATCACTGTTTCAGAGTTCCTGGTGCCAGCTGACGTAATTCTCAAACTGGGGCTCGGGATGCAACCCGCAGAGTGGAGCATCTGCCAGTGCAAGCCTGGACTAGCTATTTAAAGAGCTCCCTGTCAGGCTGTGCACCTGCCTGGACGACAGGCACAGGTGATGGCAAAGCCCTGCTCTGAGCAAGCGTTCGCACTGGAGCTCAGGGCACTGGAGCAGGAATGGGGGCAACCCTTCAGACGATGACAGAGGGTGCTGCCAGTAGACAGAGGGCAAAAACAACAGGAGAGGGGAAAGGAGCCTCGGCAAAGCATTCCCCTTAAGCACAAGTCGGCAAGGCCCCACGGTTACACCCTTACACATCAGACCTGGTGGGTGGTCCAGTGCTGTCTCCTTGCTTTCCATGCTGCAATCTAGTGGAGCTGAAGAAGCCCTTTTATGTGTGAAGTTTAGCTTTGTAGATGGCCCAAGGGTTCCTTCCCCACGGTCAATATAAAACGGAATTCTGGCTTTGGAGGGAAGCCAAGGGTATGATTAAGATGTGAAGTGGTATCTGGAAATGTTTTTAAATCTTTACATTGCTTCAGGTAAATTAACTGGCCCCCATTTATGGCTCTGTATAATTGCTACCCTTGATTCAGCACAGAAATGTGTCTCCTCAGAACACTCATCTCCAGAAGCCTGCTCTCCAAGGCTTGTTCTCCCAGGAGTAGGCTGAGTCAAGGATGCAGATGTAAAGGTTTATTAAGAAAAGACCAGAGACACCAGGAGGTGAGTGGGAGGAGGGATGAACCAAGCAAGGAATTGATTTCCTGGCCTGGACCCCAGGAGATCATTCGGAACACAGACTAAGGCAAGGAAGCTGGGCAGGGACTCAACGCTAGTTGAGTCAGTAGCAGCCTTGGCTAAGGCAGGTGGTGGGTGGCACACCTATAGTCTTACTGGATCCCTAAACCAGGTGCCAGCCTCTACCTGTAAAGCTTGTAGCTATCCTGGCTGGAAACAGGAGGCTATCCGGAAACCCCCTCAGGGACTCTGAGGGCCAAGCCGCAGCACCTCCCCCTCCAGCCTTGCCGACTTTCATGCCAGCACCAGCTAGGAGTCTTTCATTACCAGCTGCTCCAAGAGGAAACGAGTGATCTCTCTTGACAGCCCTGGGGTGGGCTCTTTGTCCTCCAAAGAGTTGCTTCCTTCCTCCAGAGGGTAGAAGCGGGTTTCCCTGGAATGGCATTGTAAGATAGAGCAGCCATCCCGGTTGAAGATGACTCGCGCCATCTGGAAACTGCGGAGAGCGTACTTTTGACTCTCCTGGCCCTGGAGTTCAGAGATTTTCTGAGACAGGCACTGACACACAGGGGCAGAGAGCTGATCCCCAGAGCCTGGCAGTGGATGGGCAAATGCTTCATAGAATCTGTCCAGCGTTTCCCGAAGTCCATCCTCCTCTTCACTGGTCTCCAGCTGGCCTTTCCCAGAAGGATCAAGCCGGAAGTTCTCAGAGTCCCAGGAGTCCTCCTTTTGCTCAGTGTTTACAGAACTGCTATCTGCAAGACAAAACATATTTCAATACTCAGACAGGCAGTCAAAACCATCAGAAATTGGGCTGGTGAGGTGGCTCCGTGGGTAGAGGTTTTTGCTACACAGTTGGCCTGAGGTGGATTCCCCAGAGCCAAAGTCAAGATGGAAGGAGAGAACTGACTCCTGCAAGTTGTCCTCTGACCCCCACATGCACATGGTGGCATGTCCTTCCTACAACATCATGCACACACACAATAAAGGTAATTTTTTAAGACCAGAAAGCAAACCAACAGCACAAAAGCCTCTCTTCAGCTCAACACTCTACTACTCCCAAGACACTGAGGACATTTCCCATCATCCTCAGGTTACACCACACGAGGACCAGGAGTTCCTTATTTTTCTTTTATGTGTACAGGAGTTTTGCTTGCATGTTAGCCTGTGCACCACCAGCATGCAGTACCTAACGAGGCCAGAGGAGGGTGTTGGATCCCCACGACTGGAGTGTGGTACTTTGAATGAAAATGGCCCCTGTAGGTTCACAGGGAGTGGCACTATTAGGAGCTGTGGCCTTTTGGAGGAAGTATGTCACTGGGAGCAGGCTTTGAGGTTTTTGATGCTCAAGCCAGCTGATCTGGATATGGAACCCTCAGCTACCTCTCTGGCCCCATGCCTGCCTGAGTACCACCGTGCTTCCCACCATGATGACAATGGACCAAGTCTCTGAACTTGTAAGCCAGTCCCAGTTAAATGTTTTCCTTTATAAGCTATGGGGTCTCTTCACAGCAACAGAAACCCTGCCTAAGACATGGAGCTACAGATGGTCATGAGCTGACGTCTGAGTGCTGAAAACTGAACCTGAGTTCTCTGGAAAACCAGCCAGTGCGCCTAACTGCTAAGCCATCTTCCCAGCTTGGATCAAGAGTTCTTAGCCTAGGGTTCCTGTTTACAGACTCATGGAGACTGAAAAAAAGTCGTATCATTACTACTTTTCACCTGAAATTTAGCATTTCCTTCTATGATGAATGTAATTCATAAAATGCAGCCTCTGTGGACAAGGGAGTGGGGGTTATTGAAGACTGTGAACTCTCAGCCCCCAGTACAACTGTTTAATCCACCTAATTATGGCATTTCATACAGCCTGAACAGGGCAAGATACACTACTTTGACATTACCAGCTATTAATCCCAATATTAGATGTTGTCTACGCCATTTATTTAAAAGTATATTTCACCATTCATTTGTTCTTTTATAAATGCTTACATAGTAGCCATTGGAGTGTGTGTGTGTGTGCACACGCGCGCACACACATGCATATAGAGATCAGAGGATAACCCACAGAAGTCAGTTTTCTCCTTCTACCATGTGGTACCCAGGGATAGAACCCAGGTTGTCAGACTTGGCTACAAATTTTATTTTTTATTAGTGAATTCAAGGAAAGATTATGCACAAATGACTCTCTATATCCTGTGCTCCTTAATCATAGGGAGAGAAGAGAGAGAGGAAGGAAGACAAAAACAGAAAGGTAAGGAAATGTCCCTTCCCTCTGCTAGGCCAGTCATCCTCCCTGAGTTCCTCCCAGCAACCTTATCCCTGGGCAGAAGCCCCTGGTGGCTAGAAAATGAGGGAGGTAGCTGCTGGCCTTCCTAGTCCATATATCAGAGGAACATAGGGGATGACCTTGCAGCTTGTATTCTTTGTAAGTGCCGAGTTCATGCAAACCAACAAAAGACTGCTATCTACAGGAGGAGAGCCAAGGAGCAAGGAGTGTCCCAGAAGACCCTGGGAAAGCTGAGAAATTCCTAAAACTTCCCTCCTGAGGTTTCACACCTAGAGCTCCAAGAACATGGCATGTCCTTTCAACAGCTGCCCAATATACCCAGACACACAGGGTTCATGTTTTCATGTGCATTTCATTTTACTATTAGTAAACTAAACACTTATGGGTGTTTTGTTTGCATATATTGTCTGCTTACTTGTATGTATTTGGTGCCTAATGAGGTCATTGAAAACCCTGGATCTGGAGTTACAGATAGTTATGAACCAGCAATGTGGGTGCTGGGAACTGAACCTGGGTCCTCTGCAAGAGCAGCCAGTGCTCTTAACCACTGAGCCATCTTGCCAGCCTGGTACTATGAGGTGTCTACAAAAGAGCCTAAAAACTGGCTCATCTCCTGTGTTTTTCATGCAAATGTCAAGCAGACTGCAATTTATCTTCAAAGAAACAACCCTCCTCTTGAGAAGGAACAAAGACATATGGCCTGAGTATATTCAGTTCTGTGAATGCTGCCTCCAGGCTGTCCAGTCTCTGATTCTCTTTCAGTTGTGTCTTGCAGCAACCACACACTCTTCTCTCTCATCATGCAGCCGCTATGGCCCTTGGGATGCCACTGCCTCCTTGGCAGCAAGTGAAGCTGCTACTTCTCCTCTCCTGATGCCCTCCCTGCGTGTGGGACAGCAGCGGCTCTTCATAGCTCCACTCACTGCTGTACTTTTACCCTTATGTTTAAACACTACCTCAGTCTACTTGTGGATATACACAGATTTACTGGGCTCTCAAATGGGAGCAGTAATACCTTCTCTGCAAAGAGTCTGGGAAGTGATTACAAAATGTTACCTATATTATATTATTTAAATATAATATTTAGCCATATTACATTTAACCCTGATACTGAGTAGGGTCAAGGATATAAACATCCTACAGTGTATAGGGCAGTCCCATATGACATCCCCAGTAGCCTGCTCCTTCCAGAACAGGAGTATTGCCTCCAAAAATGGATTGTGGGATGAATGGACCCACTGTACAATAGCACGTTGATTTGCCTTGAGCATCCCATGGTACCCTTATTATGAATCCCCCTTCCTGTTGGTACCCAGTCATACGGGGCATTGTCCTTCCTCAGACCATGAGCTAGAGATTTTTATTATTGTTGTTAATCTTAGCAGGAACAAATGATTCTGTACTATTTAAGTGGAACTTTTCTTATTTTAAAAATTATATTAGGTGTGTGTATGTGTGTGTGTGTGTGTGTGCACGCGTGCAAGAATGGGACTGAATACACTGTTTCCATGGATAACAACATCATTTGAAGTATATTAGATGCTATTGCCTGAAAATGAAGGACCCTGCTCTGTGGTGCTACACCTCTCTGTTCTGGATCTTGGACCTTTTTCTTTTCTTTGCTCCTCTTACTAGCCACACCCTGGAGAAGTGGCCTGAGGGAAGGTCTGATGGGCACTCACACCTGTCTGCATCGCTACCTGGCTTCTTTCGTGGCCCTGACCACATTCACTGAGCAGTTCCTTAGAAGCCCTGCATGTGGGGTTCCTCTGCATATGAGTCAGTCCATTTGTTCATTACTTAAAGGAGAAAAGGTTCGTTTTTGGCTCAGAATTTCAGTCTCCTGACTCTGTTGCCATGGCAGAGTATCATGGCAACAAGTGAGTGGCAGAGGAGGCTGCTTACGTCACTACAGACAGAAACCAGAGAGAGGAAATAGGAAGGGGCTGTGACCAAGACAAACTTAAAGGCAGCCTCACCCCCCCCCAACTACTAGAGCAAGTTTCCACCTTCCACAGCTCTACCGCCGGCCAATAGATGATTCAAAATTTACATTTCTCAACAGATATAACAATGCTCGTGGCCTCACAGACACACCCAGAGGTGTCTTTCATTAAAGAGGTGTGCTTTACTGCTGTGGTTTGAATGAGAAATGCTCATCTATTTAAACACTTGACCCCCAGTTGGTAGCACTGCTCTGGGAGATTATGGAACTTTTAGGGGTTGGAGCCTTGTGAGATGGTGTGAGAATTATCACGTTTTAATCAAAGGCAGTTAACCTTGCAAGGACGAAGTTACTGAACCCAAACTTTCCTCTCCCCCTGTGTATCTACAAACCCATCACAACTGATTGTGATATCAAGCTCCTGCCAATGGAATGAGAGGCAGTCACCTCCCATGTTGTGTGTGGGGGGGGGTGGAGGTGGGCAGTCTCTGAAATCACCATGGCCAGGAGGGCAACAACCTGTGGGAGGCAAGACGGTAGCTCTGTTCAATGTGACTCAGCTGGTGTTGGCTCGAACTGCGAGAGTCTGACCTCTGTTCAACATGACTCAGTAGCTGGTGTTGGCTCGAACTTTCAGAGTCTGACCTTGAGTAATTTGTTTGACGCATATTTAGGCACTGCACGATTTGGAAAAAACGTTTTCTGGTGATAACTGACTCATTCCCCTGTGCACAACAAAGCTTAAGATATGACGACACAGAAACTCTTCGTAAAGCACCAGGGACATCTTCCATAAAGACAGGTCCTGTAGATTGAGAAAGCAGGCTCCAGACAAGGGTCTGGGGAGGGTCCAGTGTGGTTTGGCCACAATGATAGTACAAGGGCCACCAGGCTATTAGCCATATCCCCAGACTTCTGCATGGAAACCAGGTTATATATCTTCCCCTTTGAGGAGACAATCCCATGTTTTTAACATTCCTGGTTCCCCTAGTGTTTATCTGTGAGCACAAAGACCTGCATGCCTCCAACACTATGTCAGGGATAAAGGACAGTTGCCCTGGTGTATTGCTAGGTTTGGCTTTTGGTGTACCATTTTCAAGATGATTGTCTTGCCCAGATACTTTCACTTTTGTGTTCGTTTGTGCAACACAGAGAGTATTCTTTGTTTCTCACAACAGGCTTGGGTTGTAGACTCTCCCTACTTCTATTCATTCTCCCAGCTTCCTGCTCCTGCTACCATGCTTCTACCATGGTGGACTCATCCCTCCAGAACCACAAACCAAAATAAATGCTCTGGTCTAAGTTGCTTTTGGTCATGGCATTTTATTATAACAACCAAAAAGTACCCAATGTATATAAGCTAATTTCAAAAGCAATCCTCACAAAAGAATCCCAAAATCAGTTCTGAGCCACCCCAGGCAACAATCTAGACAGATTTCTAAACTGTTGCCTTGCAAGGGAGATTTCAGTTCTGGCCTTATAAAGGTTCTTGGTCAAAGATCTGGAACCAGAATGTCTCCTTCCTGGCAGAAGAGATGCTTGCCAATTTAGGAGACGGGCCGTATGACCTTGGGCAAGTTACCCAACATCTTTGAATCTCATGTTTTCACTTATACAGTAACAGCCTATAACCTAGACAACAGGACTGCTGTAAGCACTGAGTGAGCTAGTAACATAAAGCCTAGTACATATCAAGTGCTTGAGGAATAAAAGATACTTTGCTATTATTGCCATAGTAACAAGAGCAGAACCCACAGCAGAGTTGTTACAACTGGAAATCATGGGGTTTGTCATTTAACATCTGGAATTTTAAATGGTAAATTGCACATGCCCATGTTATATCTCCTAGGCAGATAGATGCTATGGTAAGAAAAGGTATCCTTGTAGCTGCTTGCCCATGCTATGAAGGGATGAGTCACAGGAACATTACCCAGCTCCCAGCAGAAGGACTATGGCTACTGGCAGGTCTCAAGAGCACCCACTGCAAAGCAATCGTGATCCCAGTGTGGGTGGAAACAGCAGGTGCCTTAGTGTGTGGGAGAGTCACACACAGAAGCCCAAGCTGGTAGAGCCCTCCAGCAGTTCCCAAACTACTTCCCCCATAAGACCCCAAAAGACCAGCACCAGAGTGGGTGAGACTGAAATGGTTATGGGTAGGTTTCCTGTGTTTCAACCCCAGCTGCAATCTCTGTCTTTATGCTCCCAAGAATTCATATGGGTGAATAGCTTAATTAGAGCCAGCCAGGAAGCAAGGACACAGCCATTAGGAAGAGAGTGGCTTGGAGAGAGGCTCAGTGGATAAAAGTGCCTGGAGCTTTTGCAGAAGAGCTGAGTTCGGTTCCCTATACCCATGTTGAACAGATCACAGCAATTTGTGCTCTAATTTCAGAGGACCTAATGCCTTCTTCTGGCCTCAGAGAGCAGATGGACAGATGGAGAGACAGACAGATGATACACATACACACAATGAATGAATGAATACATAAATTAATCAATAAATTAATTAATTAATTAAATAGGAAAGAGTGGGTTGAGCAGAGGCAACAGCATCCATCTTGGCAGATGTGAGGGGTAATACTGTCAACCTGACAGCGTCAAGGAGGCAAGCCTCTGGACACACTGTGACAGGTTATCTTTTTTTAAAAAAACGTAAATATTAATTTTTATGAGTGTTTTGCTGCATACACACACACACACACTCTGCAGGTGTGCCTGGTGCCTATGGAGGTCAGAAGAGGGCATCAGTGTCCCTAAAATGAGAATTAGAAATGGTTGTGAACCATATGTGAGTGTTGGGAACTGAACCTGAGTCCTCTCCAAAAGCAGTAAGCAGAATCATCTCTCCAGACCTGGGAGTGGTCACAGCATTTCCTGGCCCCAGGCCCTGGACAGTATAAGGAGGAGGATGCTATCTGAATGTCAGCATCTTCCTGACCACAGACACAACGGGAGCAGCTGTTTTAATCCTGCTTCCAGGACTTCCTTGTCATGATGGGCTGTATCCCAGAAACCCTCCTTCTCTAAGGCACTTTTGTCAGAGTAGATTATCACAGCAACAGGAAAGTAACAGGGGAGCAGGCACAGGGCATGCTCCATTCTCCCTGTGGCCCCTGCCCCCTCTGCCTCCCCCAGGAGGAAAAAAGCTCTGGTGTTCACAGAAGGACTGCTGATGAGTCAGAACTGTGTGGAGAGTTAAATTTAAACATGCTCAACAAAAGGGGGAAATATGACTCCTCAGCCCCTCCTCCCTCCACTTACCTGCTCCACTGGAGCTGTGGGAAAAGCCCCAAACAGAATTAAAACTTATATAATCCAACCCAGGAAGAAAAGTGTTGTAGGCAGCAGAGACATAAATGCAAGCCAAGATTGATTAAATGACAGAGGACACAGACTACAAGGGATCCACAGGGGACGGGGATATATTTATGTTAAAAACATTTCCAACAACTTTTATGTTGTTTTTTATTATCCAGGTCTTACTATATTGCAAATGCGAGTCTCAAACTCACTGGCTGGAGTTACTGTCCTGCCTCAGCCTAAGACAGCAGGTGAGATTCACTTTAACTTTGCACTAATATGGTGTGTGTGTGTGTGTGTGTGTGTGTGTGTGTGTGTGTGTGTGTAGGTTGATGTCAGGTGTCTTACTTGATTATTCTACACCTTATTTTTTGAGGCAGAGTCACTCACTGAATATGGAATTCATTGCTTTTGCCAGGTTTGTGGGGCAATGATCTGGAGGGATCTGCCTGTGTCTATTCTCCTCCCCTCACTGGGCAGGGGTGACAGGTGCCACTGTCCCTAGACATGGATGCTGTGACTCTGAACTCAGGTCTTCATGCCTGCCTGGAGGGAGAGAATCAACTTCTTAAAGCTATCCTCCAACCTCCACATGTGCATTGTGACACGTGTGTGAATGTGTGCTTACACACACAAAATAAATAATGTTAAGAATGAATAGGTAAACAAGAAAAAGAAGCAAAGGAACAAAGAACATGTCCAATTATAGAAAAATTATAACAAATACCTCAGGAAATGGATAAGACAGAAAACTAGATACTACTGGAAGGAGAATTTAAGAATAGAAATCATAGTTAAAGATATTACTCAGAATTTGGTAGAGAGATAAGCAAATGGAAACAAAGCTAAATGCTAGTAAGTAAAGGTGAGAGTCTAGCAGGCATCTAATTGGAACTCCTGAAAGGGACAGTGAGAGTAGGAGAAAGGCAACATACAGTGTTAAGGACTGGGATTTCTCAGAACTGATGAAAAATACAAGTCCTTACGTTTAACAATCACAGTGTTTTATAAGCAGGATAAATGAAAGGTAACCTACTGGGAGGCAGGAGGTAAAACTGTAGATTGGTGAAGGTAAAGATAAAAAACCCTGAACCAACTAAAATGAAAGGACATACCACCCATAAATGACTGGACTTAAGTTGGATGAGATGCACACACAGCATCAATGCAAGCAAGAAGGCAACAGATAATAAGACCTTCAGGGTTCTGCCAGAATAATTACCAGGGGCTGGAATGTAGCTCAGGTGGTAGAGTACTTGCCTAGAACCCACAAGGCCTTGAGTTCAATCCTCAGAACTCCATACAACCAGATGTGGCAATCCATGCCTGTGATCACAGCTTCAGAGAGGAGGAAGCAGGAGAATTCAGCTGCGTAATGAGTCTGAGGTTAGTCTGGGCTACATAAGACCGAGTTTCAAAATAATAACAATAATAAGCACCACTATCAACAACAG